>NC_081288.1:8804028-13604028 GCF_030490865.1 Poecile atricapillus
TAATTTTTTCTTGCATTTCTCAAATCTAATACTAATAGATCCTCTGATGTTGTATAAATTAAAAATGGATAAATGTAAAAGTCAAATTCAGAAACTTCAGTCCTCTCCCTTTTCCTCTGGGTGGTATCACTAACTTTTGATCAGAAAGTAGGCACTCACTAGTTCTTATTATACAGGAATATAAGTTTTCCTTGACAGTAAAGAATGAGATTTAGAAAATTGCAGTCTCTCAAAACTCTGTGTTAATTTTCTTAATTAAATTCTGTCTCACTTTAAAGGTTACAATGTCTCTTTATTTACAGAAGAGCTTATTCATTCAGCTCTTTTTTTTTCCCTCTTGAGCTTGTCAGAAGCTGTTAATGTTGATACAGTTTGACATTTTGCCCAGACTGCATCAAGCCACAAACCTGAGAATAGAATGTAGCCATTAACAATTAATAACCTGTAGCGATACTTAATTTTTTTCCACATCAGCAGTGTCACCCTTGATAATGGTATGTTTTTTACCTTTACTGAATGAGACGAGACTATTTTCTTTACATGTCATGGTATTTAAATGTGCTTCAGAACCGTAACTAGTCAGAGGTTGAATTTTTGAGTGCTGGCCTGTTGGAAATGTCAGAATCCATAAATATACTTGAGCTGAGATTTAACTGAAAGGCAAAAGTTTTGTCTGAGGAGTAGACATGAAACTCTTGATTCAATGTAGTAGATAAGCGCAGGCATAATCTGGGTAATATGAATGCCTTTGACATCAGTGGAAATGCTTTCACACATAAGCTTGGGGTATGATAACATGGTTAAATATAAAACCTCTATTCATGTCGAAGTCTCAGTAAAAATCATTAAAGCTTATAGAACTATTTCATTGATTTCAGCAGTCTTTGACTCTTCCATTGTAATCGTAAACATGAAAAGTTAGCATGAAACAAGGTTTTTAGAACAGTTTCCATTATCAGTGTGCTGCAACAGCTTTTGGCTATAATGATAAGTATCTCATGGCTAAGATAAATTGCCTGTTATTTCTAATGGTAGATTTGCCAAAAAGATTGAAGCTGAGAGGAATATTTTCAAAATATTTTGCACTCTGAGAGTGCGTGGGTAGAGCAGAAGTATCTGTAGAGGCTGTCCAATATTTTATCGCTGCTTAATATAGCCGTGATGGAGAAGGAAATTTTGTAGCTTTCTTCTGCCTTTGGAGCGTGTTTTTTCCCTGATGATACTTATGGGAAACTTTTACAGACCATTGGTAGTCCAGCACAGCCTGTTGCACCCAAACATAATCCAGTGATCACAGTCCATTTTCCAAGTATTAAAACTGATGTATTCTGAAGGACCTCATGTCAAATGCATTTCCATAGTCTAACATCTGATCTTGGTTATACCTCTATAAATTCACAATAACTTAATTGGTTTTCATGGAATTCTTGCTAGTTTATATTGGTCTCAGTGCATGCTTTGGCCACACTAGAAGCAAATCTAAAATCTCTTCTTCCCTTTAAGGCTGGGAAAAGCTTTATATACAGCTTTTTAGGTACACCTAAACATTTCTACTCCTTTCTAGTCACTGGCTTTAGTCTGATGCTGACTGCTACATGGAAGTTTGTCATGACATCCCTGTTTTCTCTAACTACATATTTGTTCCTTTGCAACTTTTTGTTATGCTGGTTGATAATGTACTTCCTTTTGTTTTTTGTTTTTTTTTTTTTTTTTTATCAAGAAATAAGAAATTTTCTTTTGGATTCTGCTTAGTGAGCATCCATCTGTATTTCTACAGAGATATGAGCTTCCTTTCTTTCCTAGAAGAAGCTAGGAAAAAACCCCTGACAACCTGAGAGATAATATTATAATAAATTGTGTATTTAGAATACTTCTTAATGATTTCAAAGTGGAATAATTTTTGACTTTTATTTTATTGTCAGTCTGTTCATTCATATTTTTGTGCTTATTTTTGGTAGTTCTGTGAAATTCTCTGCAGAGAATCTCTGCAATGTTCATTGTATGTTCCTTTTCTTAGATGTGCATGACATGCAGAATGGCATGTTAGTTTCAAAATTTCCTTGGGTTTTACAGACTTGCACTCTTGTGGACTGGCATCACTACTGGAATTCTTGCACTTTCTGTTTGCAATCAGTCTTTGTAGGGGTAGTTAGCATTGAAGTAGACAGTGGAACAAATTCTTCCAAGAGATAAAAAAACCCTGGACTATATTATTGAAAGAACTAAAGATGAAGGTCATAATTTCTTTCAATAACTTCCTCATAAATTGAAGTATTGACCTAAAAAATACTAATTTCCATTTGTGCAAAACCATGTACTGGATCCTGCCACAACAAGCTTTTAATTAAGAAACACTTCTACAACTTCTGAAATGAGATGTTGAAATTTCGTGAGTGTGTCTCTGGTTTTATACTAAAAAGGCAGTTCTAGATAGAATATTAAACTCATGACTAAAAATAAATAGCAGATTAAAATTAGATTAAAATTCTTTCATTCTCTTCTTTAATCATTATTTTCTCACCTTATGAAATCTCATCAAAATTTGCCCTAAAATGCCTTAAAATGTAGAGGATATCTCAAATCAGCTGAGAAAGCTATGAAGTTTTAGTGCAAAGATATTTCTTTTCTTTGTTTGTTGGTTTTTTTGTGGTGGTTTTGTTCCCATGTTTTCCTTTTAGAATTCCTGTTCAAAAAAATCTAATTCAGCATGCAGGTGCTGTAAACATTTGGATGATATGCCTGGAAAGGCATTCAAGAATGCACAGTGTAGTTCTGGCAGTTTAGTACCATTGTACTTGTTGTTCAGTATGAACCCCTTCAACAACTCTTCACAAATTTGAACTTTATTTTACAACTCCATTTTGTCTGAGAGACACTGGATCTCATTCAAAGCTGTAGCACAGTTGATGGCTGCTGCAGGACCAATAAAATACGATGCGTGCTTTAGATGTGTTTCTCTGACAGCTCATTCCTTCAGGATTTAGCAAATTTGTCCATTGTTTTACAACTCAGCTTTGTGTAACACACAGGACCTTGGCCTGAAATGGGATGAACATTCTCAGACTGTCTTTTAGATTCATATGACTCTGCCTTTATAGCACCTTGATGAGATTATAGAGATGCTGTAATCTGACGTCAAGAGGAATTCTTGTGTCAGCTGAGAAACAGCAACAGCTCAAGAACATTAAGAAAAATAGACAATATGATGTATCTCCTCTTGTATAAAGCGTGACATCTAGAGTTGCCATTAGTATTCCCTAATATGCAACAAAGTTAAAGGTTATCATCTGCTGCAGATTTAATGGATTGCATTAGAATTACAGCAAATGACCCTTGCAGCTCCTTTAAACTTGATCGATCACAATGTAATTGTCAAGGCAGGCTAGCAATTAATTTTCATTAGTCAGGGAAGTCATTAATGCTTGCTGTTAGGGAAAATGACTATTAGATTGGAATGGAAGGGATTCAATCATTTTTTACAATTAAAAATGTTGGCCTAATTTGCTGGTTCCATATGTGCAGAAGAATCATCGTGGCTCTGTTACCAAGTGCTGTCTTTGCTGTGATGCACTAGTTCCAACAAAGACTGGAGTACATCCTTTTTCATACCAAGAGGGGAGGTATTTCTTTCCAAATTTCTACTGGGAATATTATTTTTAAAGAATGCTCCATCAATATTTTTTTTCCTTTTGCCTTTAAAGACAGGTTGGAATTTAATGATATGGTGAAAGGCATGCTTCCTCAAGTCAAAGTGCTATTTGTTTTTCCTTTGACATTTGGGGCTTTTTTACTGAATAAGACAGAGGAGTTGAAAGATCCCAGGATCTTTCAGCTGCCTTGATAAATACTAAATTGTTTGGCAGTGACTTGGCAAATAACTAGCTGTGGTACAGCCACCCCACATTATGGGTGATAGAACAATGCCCTCCATTCATGGAGTACAATTCATCTGAGAACTTAAAAACATTTCTTCAAACTCTACCTTCAGTAAGTCCTAGTCAAATATGGAAGTCAAATTGAAACAGAAAATCAAACCCCTTAAGCTCCAAGATGAAATTTTTGTAGATGCTTAATCTTGTCCAATTGCACTTTAATAAATTGGTATTGTTTTGCCATATCCTCAATGTCAGGATGCACTTTGCTAAGGTGTTTTTGTTATTCTAAAAGCACTATGTCTTACAAAGCATCACCTTTAATACCTCTGTAAATGTGTTTGATGGAGCATTTTTTAAAATATTTGAGTAGAAGAAAAACAAAGCTCTCTAGACTTCATGCAGTCCCTCTGAGACTAAATTTAACCTGCATTTTAGGTACCAAAAGAACAGCTCCTTGGGTTTTTCTAGTACATACTGCTGTTCTTTGTAAAATAAATGCTAGAAAGTAGTGGTATTCAAATGTTTTCATAAAATTGCCTATTTCAGTTTAGGTCAATAAATTAGGTGAACATGATGTAGTTCTAAAGGCTTTCAAAAACACTTTATGCTTTTCCTTGACTAAAGGAATTTTGACATTGCAATGAGTAACTCACTTAAAATTTATGTGCTTAAAACCTGCAAAATTTGAGCAAATTGGCTCTTATCATGATGACTAAAACATATTGAAGAAGATATATTAGTATTACTTATTATACTGAGAAGGACTTAGAAAATTTAAATCCAAGCATGAAAATGTAATAGTCGCAAATGTACCTACAGGAACATGCATAGGGTAAAACTACATTTTTAGACTTCAGAAGTTCTGTAAGCTTTTGGAAAGTTACTGAGTAATTAAAATTTATTTACATTTATTCCAAACATGGACAAGTTGACTCTGTTAGTGTTTTGTTTTTTGTGCATAAAGTATATGAAAGGGAATTAAGTACTTAGCTTCTTTTGTAAATGCCCCTAAGAACCTTATTTTCACCTTTAGCAATCTAGAAGGGGTTTCAGATAATTTAATTAGATGTACAAATAGGTTTTTTTTTTATAGTCAGTGAAGGATGTGCAGGAGTTCATCTGGAATTCATCTGATTTATTTTGATGTCAATGCCATGCAGAGGTAAGTGGTATCCTAACATCATCCTATCATTTCTCTGTTAAGTTGAAGGGAAGCTGGAATGACTATCTCAGACCTAGATGTCTATATCACACATATGTAAACATATATTAAGAGCCCCTTTACTGGTGTTTATAAATCTGACCTTTCCTTATTCAGGACCCTGAAACAATTTCAAAAGCTACCAAACACAAAGAAACCTAAAAGTCCTTGAAGTGATTTACTTGTTTCAAGATTCGAAGGTTCCCCTTAGCTAAAAGTATTTGCTTTCTCACTTGGAGGATTTTCAATAGCACTTTCAGTGCATAGAGTGTATTGTTCTACAGTTTGATGAATTGCCTCTTTTATAAAACAAAAATATGTTCAAGATGTGATACTCTAGTCCTGTTTTTAGGTATGTGGCAATCTAGGCTCCATTTTTAGAAGAATATTATCAAAGTTGGGATGTAAATCAAAGTTCTTTCTAGTGTTCAGTGATAGCCAACATTCAGCATTTCCCTTAGACAATGAAGTTCAGCAGTTCTGAATGTTGAATATTTGGGAAACTAAGGCTCCTTTTGTCATTAAATACTTTACTCATACATTATATAACTAGACATGTAAGTTTAAATAATGACACTTCTACTCTTTTAGCTGGTGCTTTACTGAAAGCTGCCAAATAGTAACCGGTACACCCAAACGGTTAAGAAAAAGAAAATTATTAAGATGAGTAGGACTGTGTTCTTTGGAATTGCTGGTGTGTTCAGATGAATTCAGGTTCCTCACTTTGGTATATCCTTCAGTCTGAATATGTTTCTGTTACCAGATTGATTACTGTAAGTCAGACTTCCCCCTAGCATTTATCTGTCACTCAGAAATGAATTCTCAAATCATTATGCACATTTTACTTTAAACATTTGTGGTTTCTAAAGAAAAAATCAGGGAATGAAGTCTGGCATTTCATTCAATGTATTATATGGTATGCATTAATGGTAAGGCAGTAGGTTGTAATCAAAAGATTCTGTGGGAGATGGTGTGGGCAGACTTTTTGACTGGATAAATCCTTTTCTATTATTTTATTTTTTTTCATGAGATGAAACACATATAAGCTGCCATAAATCATATTTCATAGTATTAAAAAAAATGAGTAAGACCTTTGGCCTTTCACTTTTTTACTTTTATTGCTCTTAATGTTTGGGTTTTTTTCTGTTTTAAGAGTTAATTCTTGCACTACTTAACTATTTAATTCTCTTTACAGAACCACCATCAAAAACCCAAGTCTTTGCTATTGTTTTTGATCTGATTAAATTTATAATTCTTGCTTATTAGCTCTCTTTAAACAGTGATATTATTTGAAATTAAAAGCCACAAGCTATAGGTCCTTTGACACTTGTTACAGAAAATCTTGAAGAGAGACCGTACTTGTTGCTCTTTCCCATTTTCTAAATATAGTGAAAGCTTAAGGATAGAACTAGGTCTAAGGCTTTGGTGTTTTCCAGAAGCTGAGTATTGCACAGTCCTGCTGAGTTAGACACAAAGGTAGAGACACAATCTGGGGATCAGCCATGAGATGCAGGACAGTCTTCTGAGCCTGATGGTTAACCTTACAAAAGTTTGTGTAAAATGAGCAGTAAATTAACTCCCAAAACCTGTAGTACTCTTCTAGTAGATGAGTGTATAAATGTACAGAAGCATCTAAAACAAATGTCAGTCTTGTCAGGAACTGGTAGTCTTTTGATCTAAAGCCTAGGGAACCATGGATTATTTTCCTCATTAATTCTCAAAATCCTTAAGCTTCAAGGTTGCACTCAGATACTTCTACACCAACAAAAGGAGCACAAAAAAAGAATTAATGTAATGAATCTGCATTATCATTGCTAGTGTGTAGTCTAAATTTCCAAATTCTTTAGCTCACTATTTGGTGCTATTTAATCTGTTTCAAACAGACAATTTCATAGAGTTGCAGAATTATAGAGCAGTTTGGTTAAAAGGGATCTTCAAAGTCCAACTCCTTTGCCATGTGTGGGGACATCATTCCTTAGATCAGGCTGTTCAAAGCCCCATCCAACCTGACCTTGAACGCTTCCAGGGATGGAACAACCGCAACTTCTTTGGGAAACCTGTTCAAGTGTCTCATCACCCTCACTGAAGAACAAATTTATTCCTTATACCCCATCTAAATGTACCTTCCTCAGTTTAAAACTGTTGTTCCTTGTCCTGTGACTGTAGGGCAGGAATTGAGTTCCTGACTTTTCCTACTAAGTGATTAGCACGACTTATTTTTATTTTTTTTTTTTTTTTTCCAGTGATTCAGTCCAGGAAATAAAATACATTAAAGTCAAGTCATACAAAGAAATAGCTTCTCTCTTTCTTCAGGCATACCTTCATATAATTTCCATCAATTATACCTTATATAAAATCAAGATGTTAAAGCTTTGATCAGGTGCATCTCTTCATTTGGCATCTATCAAATATGTTTGGGCCACTCTGAATTAATACTGGAAGGAAAGAAAATTATAAACCTTAAATTTAGACCAGAATTTTATTTCTGGAACATTAACTCATTTTCCTTTGTCACAAGAAGCCACCCTTCTCATTTTCCATTCTTGTTGAAAACCTAGGAATAGAAGAGAATTACCCCGGTTTACTTTCAAAATATTTATTCCTTTCATTGCTCTATGGACTTGGATATCTAGTTGCCAATGAGATTCAAAGAAAGTTAAAGAATCTGTTACTGAAAACAGGGCATTAATGAGAAACACATTGATCAGTCTCATTTCTTCTTAAAAAGTCTCCATTCCCCAATAATTGTTTTTACTGTTCAGTTCTTCTAAAGAAAGGATGACAGTCTAGTTTACATCTTATTGCAGAAGTCTGTTTCTTCACAGATTTGCTCCACTTATATTTTGTTCAGGTGGGCTCTATTTCTTGTGTGGTCTACTGCTGCTGAAATTTGGGATTTTCTCTTCTGTGTACTCAGGAACATTATTAAAGGAAAATTGTATAAAGACAAAGAGTTATAAAGCAGAACAGGAAATCTTTACAACTTTGATGTGGCCCCTGTTTTGCATAGGCAATGTTACAGTTTTTGATTACTTGGTTGCCTGCTATTTTTCCATATAACTCTGAGGTGTGATCTTGAATAAAAAGCCATACTGTAACTATTTTTATTTCATTATCTTCACTTCTCACTACAAAAAGTGAGACTAAAAGGGCACACAGCTTTTTCCAGAGATTCATGTATGATACCTATTTCTGTCATTTTTTAATGTTTCACAAACATTCATTTTCTTTGAGAATCTTTGAACCAAGAGAATTATGCTTTGCATATGTTTTAGATCAGAAGGGTGAGGATGGAGATATTAAAGGTCAAAAAAATTTGCTAACATATAATGAAAAATTTGAGATGTACATGGCCTAATTTTTTCCAAATATATGACAGCAAGGAATTTAAAAAAATTAAATCGCCTCAATTTACATTGCAATTTTCAAGCTTATTACTTCTTCAATTCCTATTCCCTGGTCTTACAAGGGTCTTTCAGCAAATGGAGAATATGGTGTTAGTGAGTACCAGCTGTAAGTCTGAGGTGAAGCATTTACTCACACATACCTTTGTGGCAAAAGAAAAGAAGCAATTAATAATAGGGGGTGGTATCCAGCTCCCTTTTCCTCTCTGGCTGGCTGCTCTTTCTTTGTATATGTGACTAAATTCATAATTTACCAGAGTTAAACATACTTCTTTACAAGAGTAAATGTATTAAAACTATCTACATGATGAGAAGAATTTTCAGACTCTTCCTGGAGAAGATTAGGACTATTACTCTGTTCAGATAGGTAGAGTTAATATTTATATTGTAGAAAGCAGATTCAAGATATTAATTTTACCCATAGGATTGAAAGTTGTGAATAAGAAGCAGAAGAGATAACGCAGGGAAGGTGCTGAACTGCTGAACCCCTCATGTTCTGTAGGAGTTCATACTGAAACACCCCCAAACACATGTTCCTGCAGCATGGAGAGATCACTGGGGGCCCACTTTCATATTTGGTGTCTTTCCATAAAGGCTTTGTGACTCTGGTCACAAAAGTTCCTGCAAATTCAGGTTGTAGGTGCTCTTTTCTTCAGATAGAAGCAGATTTATTTTCCTTGCCAAATTCTCTTCTTTCTATTTGAGCAGAAGAGGTAGTTATACAACAGAATAACTTAGGCTGGAGGTCATCTAGTCCAAGCCCCTACTCAAAGCAGAGTTAAGATCCCAGTTAATAAGGTCACTCCTGGCCTCCTTCAGCAGAATTCTGGATATCTCCAAAGGGGGAGATTCCACAGACCTTTTGGGCAGTTTGTACCATATACAGTCATTGCAGATGAATTGAAATAGTGTCTTTTAATGAATGAAATGCCTTGGTTTTTACACAAACTGATTTCGACAACAGATTAAATGTATTCAACTGTTTATGATAATGAAAATTTAGAGATTATTATATTATAAACAAGAGATTGCTTCCTTTTTAAAATTTGTTTTCAGTGGAAAGGAAAAAGATGTCCTTTTCAAAGTATAAAAAAAATAATAAAATCCTGTCTCTCTTTGTTTAAAGCTTCTAGCACAGCCTTGAATATAAGTGTAGTGAATGTTTTAAACCCCCAAGACAGTGAGTTAAGGTTTTTAAAGGATTAAGTTTGAGTAGAGGCTGGCGCTATGAAGGAATGTCATCCAGATGCTTTGTTTCATATTCACTACATGCAGACCCATTCCTTGGTGCATCAGATTTGAAAGGTTAGTCACATAGGTCTGAAAATGTTCCTTTTTTTCTTCTTTTTTAAGTATTGTTGGTCATAATTTGCATTTGAAAACCTTTCCCAATTGGTGAAAGCATTTGTGAAAATAATCTCAATTAGAAATAGGTTTCTGTTTTCAATGTGCTTTTATAATGTGTTTAAGTATCACATTTACCTAGGAGATATCCCCAAAATCTCAGCAAAACAACTTATTGCAGCAGCTTGCTGCTGTTGTTTATATCTCATGATTTTATTTATTTCTTAGACCATGAAGCAACTTGTCCTCATGGTCTGCCCAGCTTGTCCTCATGTCCAATACTTGTGCACTAGTAGCTTTTAGTTGTTATTTATATTTAGACACAATTTCTTTCAAACAAGGCACTAGAAAATTGTTGCTGCTTGCTGCATATTTAGTGTGTTGAAAGTTAAAAGAGCTACACAAAAGAACTTTGCTTAAGGATTAATCACATCTGTGACCCAGGGGATAAGGGACCCTCACCTGTCAATAAGGCTTATTACTGCTTATACCAGCTGAGCCTCAGCGTTTAAGTACCTTCCTGTAAAAGTGACTTTTACTTGGTGGGAGCTGAAATGAGAATTTCTCTGGCCCTTGAAGTTATATTTTACAATGAAAATTGTATAGAGAATGGTAATTTTCTTACTCTTTACACCTGTTCAATCATATTTTATGTAAAATATAATAGAATCCCCTGTAAAGGTGTTTCAGCATGAGCTACTGCCGTCATTGCAACCATAGTACTGCAGGATGATGGATGGGACAGGGAATTGATTCATGTGGCTGTGACTGGGAGGGAACACAGCCCTGTGGTCCACAAACCCATTTTTCTATTAAAGTCTCATCTATTCTAGAACTGTAGGTTCAGTTCACTGCATAAATCAAAGACTGTATCATTTTCCCTCAACTCCCTTTTCATTTTGAACTACAGGCCACTGCAAATTCCCTTCAACTTTCAAGGATACCTTCTTTCTTCCCCATTTCCATCCATTTTCTCTCTACTTTAATAAGTCAGTGCTGCCTTTTCACACTTGCATTGGTACATGACTTAATTTCCACTTGGCAAAGGGCTCTGGGAGCACTTGGGAACTCCCCAAGACCTCACGCTATCTGTGCACATTCCTGGCTCCCACTGCTAGGACATCCCTTGGGGTGATAGAGGCAGAGGGATGCCCATCCCACAGGTGGGGGGAAGGGACACCTCCCTTGCAGACCATAGCTGTAACCTGTCTCTGAAACATGAGGTTTTGAGGTTGCCATCATTTTCAAACTGTTTAGGGAGGATTCACAATATGAATTAATGGCCTTAATCAAGTTTTGTGTGTGAGGACGCAAAGTCACAGAGGCAGCTGCAGTTGCTGGTACAGTCTAAAACTCTTTGCATCCTTCTAATTTTTGTCTTATTTTCTCCAAAATTGAAAGATAACAATAAAGAAATGACACTTTAAATATGAACCATTGTTTCTCTTTGTGTTCTCTCAATAGACATCTTTTATTCTTTTTGTTAAAACTACCAGACATTCTGCACTCACAGGTTAGGAGAGCAGTAACCTTTGAAAACTTTTAGACTGAATAGGGTAACTTGTTCTTTCTCCTCAAACAATGAAAAAACACAGATTAATACTCTCAAAGGAGGTTATTTATTATTCCAGTGGTGTAAATGAGGGCAGGATTTGGCCCACAAGCAATAAAAGAGGAGTAGAGCATGTAATTCTTCACGCCATTGTGAGGAAATCTCTGTCCAGCAACAGTAAATTATCTGAAATTCTTTCAGGATATATGAATGAGTCCATGGTCAGAGAAAGCTTGTGAGGTTTAAAGCATAAAAATGACAACTATAAATAAAGGTGGAAACCCCTCATCTCCACTGAAATGAAAAAACATAACATTCCCAAGGTGCTGGTGTCTTTGGAAAATGCATTGCCTGGCTCACTAGAGGAAAGGGAGGAAAGGAAACCCATCATCCTACTTAGGGCTTTGTCTTCCCAAAGTAAAGTTTACTGCTCTTGAATAAAAAGACAGTTTCTCTGGGAGGTTCCATCCCATCAACAACTACATGCATGTGTGTTTTAACAGTTAAGTTTACCCACGTATTTAACAAATGGGCAAAATACAGAAAATATCCATATTGTTCACTCTGTAGCGTGCAAGGTAGGAACAAAGGACAGTAAGCATTTTCATAGCAATGAGGCAGGGCATATAGCTTATCTTGGGAGTGTTAAGCTTTCTAGAAAAATACCTACTGTACTCTGGACATTTTCAATATCTTAGTAGTGTTAGCCTGGTTGCTTTTATGTTAACATTACTACACTTCATTGGCATAGTAATGCCCACTGTAGATAATGGGATAAAATAGCTTCTCAAAATATGTGTCTTGGAAAGGAAAAATCTGCAATCCCTGTTTTGATTTGGCATATTCCAAAAGCTTTGGCACTATTGCAACAACAATGTAGAGGATGGAATCAAAATCCATAAACACTGTGTAAACAGTTCCATAATCTCCACATGCAGACTAATGCTATGTTGAGTTTAAATGCACTATGATGCTATGGATATGCTCCTTCTTGCCATCTCATTATGCCAGAATGAAATTCTAACCTTGCAACAAACTCTACTTGAATTAAAGTCAATCACAGGAAAGAATTTTATCAGTGAATTCCCATTATTACAGTAACAGAAGTGACATGTTAATTTTTAAACCTAACCCATAAAAAAGAAAGGTTAAAAATACTAAAGAGCGAGATAATTTTTGTAGATGAACAATAATCAGAGACAGACTCTCAGTGAAACTTTGTCTGTCTATTTCATTTGGTCACAGATGGTCTAAGCTGACTCTGTAGTCACCCTGCAATCTACACCAGGGATCTGTGTTTAGCACCTCATGGAAACGGGCAACTTACTTGATTTAAAACTCTGAACCATAGATGTTCACATGCCATGCCAGCACAACTCTTGACTCCTTACAAAACCACGGACTATGGTCCACTGAGCCTATGATGGCCCGTGATGAGAGCTGCTGTGATGTAGGTCAGATGTAAAAGAGCTGATAAAATGACACAGCAGGTTCACATTAGTCTAGTCCCTATTTCAGCATACAGGATTTTTCAGCTATTTGTCATGTACTTAGTCTCAGTATAGAAGTCGTATAAAATTGTGTTGCTTCCTTAACAAAATGTCCTTGTCTTTTTGCACAGATTCCTTTTACCATATCATATATATAAACACTTATATGCATATATCAGAGAAAACATCTTAAATATAAGAGGTAATGTTGTTCTAGAAGAATGTTTTTAAAAATGACTAGAACTGAATTTTTATTCAGAATTTAGTCTCAAACAATAGACTGACTATAGCAAGAATAAACTCTTTTACTCAGATTTGGAGATTTTTTGCTTTCTTCTTCTTAAGTAATCATTGTATAAAAATGATTCAAGAGTAGAAACCAGCAGGAAATATCAACTGTTTTTTGTCTGCCACCTGAAAATTTTGCTACAGGTGTCTGCTTTTTCTTTTTCTTTGTTCTATTCCCTAAGGTAAAGCTCTCTTCTTTACAGGGAAAGGCAATATTTTGAAAAGTCAAAAAATGTTAGCTCAAACATATTGATTAAAAAACATTGGATGAAAATTAGTGACAGTTTCATACCACATGAGTACTTTTTTATATTCACTCTTTTGATTTAGACTTCAAGAAAATGCTGCTATGCACTATCATTATACTGACATGCTGATTTTTTTATCTTTTCAGAAAACAAATATAGCACAGAGAAGCAGTATATGATACATCAGCTATAAGTAACATGCTTTTAATTATGTGTTATTATTCTAGGAGGTCTTCTAAACACAGAGGGTCCCTGTGGGGTTTTATCACTAAGACATCTCACTTGGTTCCTTTTCTTACATAAAGGCATTGGGCTGAGAATTTCAAGTGGCAGTGGGTTTTCCTCTCAGCTGCACCACAGAGTAGTTTAATTCTTCAGTCTTCATAATAAGTTAATACAATTCAAATATAATTTTCACTACCATATCACACTGAAATTACTGTTTAGCTAGTGCACATGATATTCTTTAAATACAGAAATTTCTGGAGAAATCTGTTTAGTCAGTGCAAATCCAAATTATCAGTATTGTAAATATTTCTCCTAAAATTCAATGCAAGATAGCAATATCATGTAGTGGGATTATTGTAATGCTGAAGTCCCTTTTTATTTATACCAAAGATAAGTTTTCTGACTGAATTTTTTGGACGATATTTTAGACAAAGACATATGTTGGCCAAGTAATTAGCTTATCACAGTGAAATTCTTATTAAAACAGACCCCCTCTTTTGATTCATCTAGTATAAATGCTGTGTTTAAAACTATGGAGGTCATGAGTTTGAGTATTAGACTAACTTCTAATTTCATATGCCTTTTAAATTATTTTATAATGTAAATACAGAATAAATACAAAAAATAATTTATAATTTTAATATTATGCTAAGAATGATTTTGCAACTAGTTGTTAGTGTGGAAACAGAAACTATTATAAAGGTATTACTTAAAGAAAAGGATAAAATTTCAAAAGATAAGTTTAAATTATGTGAAAAAAATAAAATTATGTATAAAGGTAATTTTGTAAAATTCTATGTGATGGGGAAATATAATAATATAATAAAATATTATAATATATTATATATAATAGGCCTATAAATACATCTAGAAATTATATATATAATGATATGATCTATTTTTGGCTCCTAGCTGGAGACAATTGCTGTGTTGAAAAAAGTATGAACTAGCTATGCAAGAGTCTGAAGAAAGAAAATACTGTCTTTAGTTTCTAGACACAGCACAAGGGAAAATAAAAACTGAGTGCAAGGTTTCCAGGTGCATACACAGATCACAGACAGGAAATCAACAGGGAACTGCATTTATCCAGGTAGTTTGTCAAATCCCACATGACCATTCAGTGACAGCATATCTATAAATGAAAACAATTTGCTTAACTGCCTACAGAAATCTATGTCAGAGGCAGGCACTTTGTTCCAGCTACCAGAATGTGATGCTGGTGTCTTTCTAGGACAAGTACACACTATGCTGACATGATTTCACAGGAAAATTATTTCTCTGCTATGAGCACTCCGGTTTACAATGAAAATTAAGTTTTGTAGATGGATAAAAGTCAAAACAGTCCATAAGCATATTAATCATGGAATCAGACCTTCAAACAGAGCTACTTGTGCACATGCTGGGAAGGAACCTGCCCCCATACCAATTTCTTGTGGGTATTGACTGATAATATGATATCTCTGGTCTCACATGCTATGATTAGACAGGCTTTCCTCTTTAAGCACTTTAACTTCAGAAGCTTAGTGCATTATCTGCAAAAGCTATTTTGAAATAGGTCTAATTTAAAAGGATAGGTTTTAGGAAGGAAATAGGAAGGAGGTGTCTTCAGGAGGAGGTCTGAATCCTTGACTTCAGAGCCAAGCATTAACTTATTTTTTCAAATGCATCATTGTTCTTGAAGACCCTATATCAAATAAAGAGTCTTCCACACTCTGCTGTTGAAGTTTATGGCTCAAAAGAAACCATCCCCAGGCTGTAACACAGTCCATATGGCTGGCTGTTTGAAGTGTGCTTAGTGCTCCATTAGGGATTCTCGATTTGTACTTCTCAATCTGATTTCGATAAGACACAGGTTTCCTTTAGTGGCCTGACCTGGTGCAAACACATAATAGATTAATTCTATAATAAATTATGGTGGCAGTAAAGCTTTCTGGACCATTTTGCCTTTTAAGTAACAATTTTTTTTTATGTACTCTTATAAAGCTCAACCAATGTTTCATTTGCAGTTCACTTTATGTATATACAGAACTACTTGAAGCTTGGGAATGTAATTTTGCGCTGTGTGCATTACCTCTGAGTGTATTCCATTTTATTGTGTTTCTGGAGTTACTGACATGTTGAGGAATACTAAGAGCTTTGTGAAACAACATTATGCTTAAAAACGTGTTGAACTTCTTTTCAGGAAGCTCCAGCTGGTTTCTATCTTAATGGTGGCATAACTACACTATTTCTATAGGCAAAACTGCATTTCCATGAAGTCCATTATTATTTTCTACTTGTATGTATTGTTTTTACATGATACTGTTTTTTTCAATCGCCAAGATTATTTTAGATTTATTGTATATTTAGCACTTTTCCATAGTTTTGCTGTCATTTCTAAATTCTCTGGTGCAGAAAAACTAAAAATGTTATTTTAGGCATTGCTGCTGGTCAGAGTAGAGGAGCCCAGTGTGCTTGCTGTCCTTGTCTAGGAGCCTTCTAGTTATTTCAAGGGAAGGCTCGAAGAGATAAGGGACAGAATGAGACAAAAGCACCGTAGTGCTTTTAAATATCTTGCCAAAGGGTGACAAAGAGTGCTAATAATCTGTCAGCTTTTATCACCCTTCCTTTTCAGTCTCAAGCTCTCCATGGTATCTCTCCTCTTATAGCCACCCAAATCCACCTCCTCACTTTACCTCCGGCCTTCTCCCACCTGAATATGATGGAAAAATAGGAGAGGAAGAGACCGGGAAGGCTTTGCAAGCTAATGGTCACTAAATGGTGACTCTTAACCAGAAGTAACACACAAAATATGCAACAAAGCACAAGGTTTTGGTGTTCTTTTTCTGTTTCTTTCAGGTCATATACCCTGGAAGACACCTGTGAAGGTACTGTGTGATAAAACCTTTCCACAAAAACCTCAAAAAACGCCAGCCACCACGACAAAAATCCCACTGACCCATGCAGAGTTCTTGTTAGCAAGAAAATGCTGAGATGACCATCTATCGTTTCATCAGCTGTCTGCCAAGATTTATCTGCACACATCAGAGGGATTCATCTTCACTTTGCATGGAAGGATGCCACGAGATGAAAAAGCATGGAATGAATGAAAGGGAGACATGAACATTTTGGATTCTGTGGGAGGACACAGAAAATGTAGATATAGAGGAAACTGAGATGGAACCTGAAGAAGTAGGAGAATGACCTCAGCTACATGCAGAGCATTTCAGGTGCACATGGTCTGGAACTTCAGGCTCCCTGTAGGCAAGGAGGAAGTAGAGAATAAGGATTAAAAAAAAAGATGCATAAAAAAGAAAAAGAATGAAAGAAAATACATAGGATATTAAAATTAAAAAAAAAAATTAAAGAAAAAATATAAGATTATAGATAAGAGTAAAGGAATAAAATCTACCAGAGCAAAAGGATCCAGAAGAATTAAATGGAAAAGACTGATGTCACATTCTAAATATTTTAATTTACTTATAACAAGCATGAGAGACAGGGGCACATAAGCTTTCTATTATTAGAGAGGAATAAAATAACATAAATCCAAGTACATAACTTACCATTTTCCAATGAAAATTCATAAAAAGAAGCAAAATGTTGCTGCATTAAAGACAATTAGCATTTTAAATTAATTTAACCTTAATACCAAGATCAAGGTAATCTTTTAAAAATCAGCTGAAATTATCCTTTTCCTAGATGGAAATTCTTTTTGTTTTTTGCCAATAGCTTTCAGGAAACTTTGAATTTTCTTATAAAGTAACATTTTTTTGGTACCTGATCTTTAAAAAAAGCCTCAGTTATCATTGCAAACAAAAGGACACTGGCTGGCAGTAATAAGGAAGGGTTTTTGTGGATCACTTAGTAAACCCATGCAGGTAATGGAAGGATGAGAACATTCCTTGCCAAGTCCTCGTCTTACAAAATGTCATTTCGTGCATGAGCAATCACAATGAACCCATGCTATTTATCCTAGAAGAAAGATTTGTGCAGAGGCAAAAGAAAAATGCTTGCATAACTCTTTTAAAATTTCCACTATATTAAAAAAAACAAATTCTCAACCCAGAAAGTGCTACTCTACACATTGTCTCCAATGTGTATAGATCAATATTATTATTACTTGCACTGATTAGATTAAATTGATTTACTTTTCAAAGTAACTAAATATATATATTTATGGTACTAAATAGATGTAACTGCATAGATACTGTTCCCAAGTTTCATGCACTTAGGTATACTTTGCCAATTAACTCCAAACTTCAACAGAGCTGTCTGATGATTCAGCATCTACTGTGGAAAATTACTTTTCATCATGCAGATTCTCAGCTTTCTTCATAGCCACTCTCTTTGAGATGACTTTGCCTTGTTCCTGGAAACTCATCAAGTGAAAGAAAAGAATATTCCCTTGAACAGGATAGTGAAAAATAGAAATTCTTCCGTTGTTTTGATTTTTGAGTGTCAGATATTGAGGGGGGGAAAGCTTATAAGTGCTTTCAAAAATCTAATTTCCTTATCTTGAAAGCATGAGACCAAGGCAACATAGTGAGAAACTTTTAACTAAAATAAAGATCCATTTACATATGTGGGGTAGTTAAAAACTATACTAGCTAAGTATTTTTACCACTCGGAACAGTCAAAATTATCATTACAATGGACTTCCTGACATGGTACATGAGACAGGGGAATTTGTGAAATAGTTCTCACCTCCTACATGCAAGTTAATTATTTCTGTATATTGAAGATATCACAGCCTGATTCAGTCCTGCCTAAAATGAGCAGCCAATGAAGTCATAAAATAGGACAATAATTTAGGCTGTCCATGGGAAAGGGAGTGGCTGTCTCAGCTGACCCTTTTCAGTACCTGGGCAGATGAGGCAGCTCTCTCAAGGCTTATCATCTTTGACCAAGTATATCAGATAGGGCCTAAAATTGTTGCCATAATTCCAGACCAGTTTCATCTAGAAGGACAGAAGAAATCATGTTTTACACATTTGTGTTACTAGGTTTGTTTTCATCTTTTCTCTCCTATGAAAATAAAATGGACTTTGAAAAAAAATTGCACATTTCAATTCAAAGAAGTCCTAAATTAAAAACCCCTTTCAGTTCATATGTGTTGTCAGAACACAGTATTGATTTTCTCCTTGTTTCAGTTTGGGCTCACAAATACATATTAACTGAATGAAACCTTCTACTGTTAAATTGTTCCCTCTAAGGGATTCCAGATAATAATTGCAATGATTGGGCAGGGGTGTTTAATTTTTGAGCACAAAAATTTGGGTCACTTAAAGCTTCCTGGGTGATGTCATATTGGTTCCTTCTATCTTTTAATATGTGTGTCAGCAAGCACTCCATTTTTGTGCAGTTTGTTCTAGAATTTCCTTCCTCCCTCAGAGAGAAGTAAGATAAAAAGTGTCTGAAGTAGGATAATTTTGATTATCTCAATATCAGAAGATGTTTCAGAGAATGCATCTGCAAACTACAATATGTTTAAGATGTTTTCTTTGAAACTTTTTTATTTGAAACTGATTTTAATACACAACCAGTTCTGGGTGACAAGATAGCCATGGGACCACCGTAGGGACAATCCTGATTGGAATCAGCCGCTGTAACTGCATCTTCCCCTGAGAACAATGGAGGAAACTCACCTGACAGACCAATTTTGAGCCATAACTCTCATTTATGGATCAGGCTTAAAGATTGTCCTTATCTCTCAGCTGGCTCCAGACCAGCTCAGAAATAGATTCACTAATCAGAAATAGTATGTGTCTTAGAAAGCCAAAGTCATTACAGCGAACTTTGCTGAGTCTACAGCTGAGGATAGCAATGTCACATAGGACAGAGCATCTTCAGGCTGCTGACTGAATAAATGGGAACAAAAAGTGGCTACATATTCCTGCAGTTTCCTTGGACAAGTAAATTAAAATTAATTATTGTTCCTGCACAATTAGTCATATTTGTTATCATATTTCTAGATAATTTGCTAGCAATTAAATTTTTAAACAGAATAAATAGATACTTTTTTAATGTCCTGGTTTATAAACCCAGGATTATTTGGAGAAGTTTTCTATTAAAAAGGAGGTGAAATATAAACTTCTAAGTGACTTGAGGAGAGGGGAAATAAGGGTAGAATTTCCATCTACTTAGAAACCTGGTCTCAGATATGATTCTTAAAATTATTTCTTTCATAATCAGCATAAATCTTATCCATTTGCACTGAGCTGTGTTGAAATGTGAAGCTTTCTTGAACTCATTACTATAATATTATCATTATATTAATTGGCTAAAATTTTGGTCTGTTTTATATCCAAGTTGAGATCAGCAGAAATACTGCAGGCTTGTAATAGTACTATAGAGGACAGAGTTTATTCTAATCTGTTTTGCTTCTTTTTTCCTAAAATGCATTTGGCATCACCAGGTAATGATGAAAGCATCTGGAAAATTTCTTATGCATTTTGATGTTTATTTATGCAATTAATTGGAGCTCATAATTCTTTGTTTAAAGAAAATGCTGATGAATTGCTGAGAAGAATTAAGAATTTAGCACATGTTTTGCAAGGAATCTGAAAAGTGAACATTTAAAAAAATGGCTGAATAGTGAAGATTAACTTTAGAGAAGACTAATAAAACCTTAATAATATCTTAGAACAGCCTCTCCCTTCCAAATCAATAATATCCAGTGACCTACTTGGAGAAGCCCTAAGCTCCCCCAGCAGTGATTGACTTCAGTAATAGCTGTGGGTTCTACACCCTTTTTCAAATCAAGAGCACAAACACTTGAGGCCTGGAGCCAAGTCCTAAAATTCAACCTAGATATCTCAATGACAAAAAGAAATATTCTGCAGAGCTTGCTTTTTCTGACATTTATAGAATCCTGTCCTCGATTAGCTTCACAAAAAGAAGTGATCACAAAATGTAGTTAAGTATAAAAATATGAAGCATTTCTATGATTTGTCTTGCAAACCATGATCCTAATCTAAACAGAAAGTTAAGAAAACTAACCAGAAATAGAGGAATACATTACTAATGAATCTATGACATTTAAATTCAAAAATTTCAACTTTAATTATAATATAAGATGAGAAAGATTTTCAAGACGTTAATACAAGTTAGATCAGGTTAGATTATAAATCCATCTAGGCCAGTGCCTGTCTCCATTCATGTCTAATTCACAGGTGCCTACAGGAGAATTCAGTTTTTCTCTAGAGCAGCCACACATCTTTAAGCAAGTTTTGCATCAGGGACTTCTTTAGCCAGCAATTGTCTTATGTCAAAAAACATTTTATGTGCATTTTAATGCAATGAAGAGTGACTCCAGAATTTCCTCATCCCTTTTTCTATAGACTTCTATCATGTTGGGTTTTGTCTACTTGTGTTTTACTTTATTTAATTCTTTCTATCAAATATTCTTCTAATCTTTCTAGTTTTCCTGTCTTTCTGGGAGGAGGGAACTTGAGAGTTACCTAGATTTATATTCAGGATTTCTCTTTGGTTATTCTCTATCTCTTCCCTAATAACATTTTTTTTTTTTTGCCTACTTTTGATCACTGAGACCTTATTTTCATAAAAATACATATCATACTTCTAAGATCTTGCCCCTGGGGGACAAGAGACCATTACTTTATTAGCAAGGTCAGAATTGTTTTTCTCATGTGCACCACTAATGAATTGGTGCATCCATCTGCAATGAATTTTGTCTGCCATTCTAATGTTCAGTCACTTTCTCTAATAAGGGTCTCGCAGTTCTGCTCCATAGATTTTTGTCTGTACTGCCCTGAATAATTTAGTACCATCAGTAAACTTTATCATCTTGGTAGTTGCTTCTTTCTACACAAAGTTTCTGAATATATGCAAACCACAAGGAAAGACAAAAACTTCTATGCAAAAATCAATCTGCAAGTTTTATTCATTACAAAAACTGACCATTCACTCTGCTTTGAATTTTAATTAACTGTAGGCCTAAGTGAGAATATTCAATATTATATTATTTTAGCTTTCTATCCTGTACAAGCTCTGCTGATGTGCTATTTTTTTAAAGTTTCTGAAATCCATGTAACACACAAAGCAAATAGGTTTTGCTGTTGCAACTTGCAACGGCCAAGGAAATGGGAAATTTGGCCAAATTTTGTCAGCTCATAAAAAAATGGTATAACAAATTTTTTTGAAAGTCAAACCTTTTTTATGGTCTGGCACTCAGAAATCCCCTGATAATTAGATCCTGGAAAAGAGATAGAAGCACCTAATCTAATAGAGACAAGAAGAAAATTTTCCAAGACCATAATCTCTTGAGATTGTATAATGAGAATAGGGAGGTTCTGGGAAGGTCATCAAAGTCAATAATGAGTTAACAATGAAAGAGTTGCTTCAGGAATGCTGCAGAGGTCAAAACAAATTATTCTCAGACTGTGAAAAAGTAAATTTGAGAGCTAGTAAAATGTTTTCAGTGGAGCAAGCAAAGATCAGAATTACACTGGTGAAAAAACAAAAAAGGTAAAAATAACACCTGGGAATGCAGAAAAGGAAGTTGTAAAGTACAGTAGAAGAACAGGGACTTGGCATGAGAGGATAGAACACAGTGAGTTGAAGAAAATAGGCAACTAAGAAATTTATTAGGGAAAAATGACTAAATGTGAGGACAATCAGCTCTGCAACAAGAGGCAATTAAACATTAAACAAGCAAGAGTGGTAATTTAAAGTATATGAAATCAATTACACAATTAAGCAGTTGATTATGAGGCAATTTAGGGAAAATAGAACCAGGGACTATAGAAATAGCTGATTCTAATCAGACAGTTACTTATATTGGAATCCAAGTGGAGCAAGACACTTACCAGGTAATAATCTCTGAAGGAGAATATAGAATGAAGTCATATTGTAGTCAACAAATAGTCAATAGATGATGCTGATGCCCTCAGGGCTGCACACCCCTCAGAGGGTGAGTCCCAGAAGAGGGCAGTGGTGCTCCATAAAGACCATAAAATGATGGTGGCCAAGGGTTTTAGTGACTGCTCTGTGGCCCCTCCTAAACGAGAAGTTCTTACATAAGACTGGAGGGAGGAACAAGGTGCAGCAGAGTCACGTTTAAATCTTGCATCTCATGGGCGTGCAAGACTCTCCTCTAGCATACAAGTTAAAATAGTTAAGCTTTCCATCCTTTGATATATCTTTATTTTTGAGGGGTGGCACTTCAAAATGTGGTGAGTACTGGTCTTCCATACCACAGTAGTGCTTATCTTATTTCTCCTAGAGCTTGTCTAAAGAGACTTGATACAAAATGACTCGCAGCACTTGGCCTTCATGGGAGAAACGGTTCACTGAGATTCCTGGGGTCCCATTATAAGTTATAGCAGCTGTAATTTCAGCCACTTTATGGAGCAGTCCATTTGTGCCTGCTCCAGTTCCTAATGCTACCAGCCAGTCTGTAAAATGATCCTAATCTATTACATTTAAGTCATTTGAGTCATCTTTTGAAGATTGTTGAGTGCAGAGATACCCATAAGGAAACAATGTAAGTTTTCCATATACCGCATATGTTATATGTCTGGTGAAATGTACTGCACACATTTAAAAAAGTGACAATATTAAAAAACTGACAACTTTTCATGACCTTTTGTATTATAATGTATTTTAAACATATGGTAGGACTCTGTTCGTCTCATGGATGTGTCAGATACAGTATGAATATTTCATGAAATGTATGTGCATGTGAAAAAAATGTACAAGAAACAAGACATTTAAGAAAACACATTAACCTTTTACATTTAAAGTGGGAAAATTGCTACTGGTTAAGTATATTATATTGAATATTTATAGAGAAACAGTGGTTATTTATTGAGAAGCAGTGAAAATCAAGAGGAAAACAAAAAGTAAACCAAAACCAAAATTACAGTGCATTGACATTCTTTACTTTTTGCTCTAGTTTTAAAATACAAACTCTTTAAATCTTGATTTGGGTACCTTGATTTTCATACCTGTCACTTACCATACCCAATAAAATTTAAGAGTAATTACAATTAGATGTTTTTCATACCTCAAAGTATTTTATGCATATCCCAGGGGATTCCCTCTACTAGACACACAGCAACAAAAAGTTAGAATGTGTTCTCTTGTCAGTGTTGAACAGAACCTATTTTCTACATTTTACTCTTCCAGCTACAGATTAGTCAGTGCCCAGCAAGTTTTAGTTAGGCTGCTTAAAATGAAAAGAGAGAAGCAGAATGCAGATTTCTACACTCAGGAATACTGATTTATTTCAGATTAATATGCAAATAATTTGACTGAGTTTTTGGAGGAAGTGTTGCTGCAGAATGTATGATTTAGAAAACACCCATAAGAGAATTAAGATCTCAGTGTTTCTCATGTTTCTTTTGAAGCTATTTTTCTAAAATTCTCTAAAATGTAATTTTGATATACTACTTGACTTGTTTTATGAATATAGAGAATAGAAAATGTCTGGATTTTTTAAATGAAAAATGTAAATTATTTTTTGACAGACATAAGCATTTTGAGATTCATGTAACAACGCCAATTTTGAATGGCAAGGTTTGGGGGGGTCAGATGGGGGCAACAGGGGAGCTTCTGTGAGAAGTTGCCAGAAGCTTTCCCCATGTCTGAGGGAGCCAATGCCAGAGGGCTCAAGGCACTGGGACAACATAGGGGGGGAAAAAAGCCCAAATAACAACACAGCAGTTATAACCAGAGAGGGGGGAAAGAATATTTGGGAGAAACAGCCCTGCAGACCCAGGTCAGGGCAGGAGGAGGGAGAGGAGGTGCTACAGGAGCCAAAACAGAGATTCCTCTGCAGGTGGTGAAGGTTAGAGGGCTGTAATACATGGTGCAGGAGAGAATGGGTGATCTACCAGGGTAAGAGAAGGCTGATGGGGGATGTATTTGTTTGGTCTGAGTAACATCAAAAGTCCAATTGGATTCAGTCAGCAGAAAGTCATCTATGCCAGAGAAAATCCAAACTCAGCAGGATGAGGGGGGGAGTCACCTGATCCTACTGGGATGTTAATCCTCTCCCAGGGGCTGGAGTCTATGACATCCAGAGCTTCCTCAACCCCGGGTTCTGCTGTGGTTCCAGGGCTCCATGAGGTAATATCCCAAATGCAAATATTTTTATCTCTATAATTTCTCTCCCTTAGTTTCTGAAAGCATATCAATGGAAACATAGACTCATGCAGTCCTACAGATAGCAAGGTATAATTTGTTTTAAGTAAGGTGCTCATATTGGGTGGAATTTTCTCAAAGATAATAAAAAAAAAAGTGTCAAAACAATAGAGAAATTTCCAACTTTAATAATGCATTAACAGTTGAGAGTGAAAAAATATAATTTTTTTAGTCCAAGAGGCATAGTTATTGATTCCAGATGGGTTCTTTGCAAATTACTTAACACTTAAAATACTTAATGGACAAATCACACTTGACAATCCATGTTTGGCTATAAAATGGCCAAGAAGCCCTGCAAAAGCTAGTAGCAATTTCTCAGTGTTTACAAACCATGAAACTTTGAACACATTACATTTTAATTTTTATTCTTCTACCTCTAGTGCCTGTAGCTTGTGTGTGTTTTCAGGAAACACCTGCCATGTTTGGAAGTTCGAACATGGAAGACATAAATTATTATCCTTAAAAACTAAGTTTTTAAAAAACATTTTACTTTATTTAACTCCTGTAGTATAGATGTATGTTACCTTTTATCTTGCCAGTTCAAGCAGCAAGATGACCTCTGTTGCTAATTAGATGTAAATCACATTGATAATTCTTTTGGAATTTATTTTCCACTTGTAATTGCAATATAAGTGCTATTAGCTTTAGGCTCTTCATGCTTTCACTTCAGCTTCTGTGTTATGGCAGTCTTTAATTTTAACAAGTTTAATCAGTTTTCTATTCCTATTTAAATTACTGTAATACAGTAAGAATGTGACAGAGACTATAGATGTATTTTGTTAATCAGAACAGGCTTTTAGATAATAGTTCTTTCTTAGTGACTAGCTGCATTTGAATTTATCATAAGTCGTGTTTTTGGGAGAGAATATTTACAAAGTCTGGTTATTTTAATTATGCAAATTTTCCAGCTCTGTATCATTCAAGGCTCTATCCTGAATGGTTTTTTTTGGTAATTTTTAAACTTGTGGGGTATAAACCAAGCAGTGTTAATGAAATACATTGATATATTCAGAAAGTATAAGACCTTATAAAACTGGATAGAGAACGGAAGAGTTCATAGAGAGCTTGAAGAGCGTGTCTGAGAAGTAATTGGAAATCACAATCTGAAAAAAAAATAGATAAAAATAGAATATCTCCAAGGTAGTCACAAAACTCCTAATAATGCTGATGAGGTAAACACATAGATAGCACAGCTGTGGAATGAAAGAAAAATATAAATGTCCTGACTAAAGATTGTTGGTTTTCTTAACCAGAGAGAATCATAGGGACTGGGAAGCCACAGAAACATGCTGCAGGTAAAACTCCAGGAGCTCACAGTTCAATTGGTGAGACCTTCCCTGATTCAGCACAGAGGAGTGAAGAGATTTTGTCTGAGATAGGGTTAATTTTCTTCCTAGTAGCTGGCACAATGCTGTGGTTTGGATTTAGGATGAGAATAATGCTGATATCACATCAATGTTTTGGCTATTGCTGAGCAGAGTTTACTACAGGTCAAGGACTTTTCAGCTTCACATGGATGCCCTGCAGGGTTTTTTTTCTCTCAGGTTATTCCCTTCCAGAACCAGGAATTTAGAATGTCATCAACTGCAGAGGAAGTTACCTGAGGGAAGCTAAATTTAAGCTCTGTAAAAAGAGAAATAGAAAATATTTTTAAAAATATTTCTTTCCCAATGGCTACAGTTTTCCTAAAGTAATTCTAAATTTAGGTAATTTCAATAGAATAGTGTTTAAAATAATTAAGAAAAAAAAGATTATATGCAACTTATTTTCAATGACTTTCATAGGAGACACTTGGCAAGGAATTGAAGAAAGCAGTATTCAGGGGAGTAGCTCAGAAAAAATTCTCCCTTATCCTACTTAGACATCTGAGATATTTGTCTTCCTGATCTGAACATCTAAATGCTCATCCCATCCAGTGTTCTGTCAGGCCATATCCCAGTACCTAATTCCATGCAGCAGCTCAGCCTTCTGTGTGAATTCTGAGTAACCCTTGGGAGATCCATGCACACCCTGCAGAGCAGGAGTAAGCACAGTAACTTTTCAATTTCCTCAGTAATACCTCAACTTCCTTTAGACCTGGGTAATATCTCAGACTTCCTTTGGACTATTCAGTGTAAACTCACAAGTTCATTGTTACCCCTTTCTTAATTAAGGGTTACCATTGTGGGGGGAATTACCTCATGTTATGAACATCCCTTTTTAATCTCAGAGTGTGCATGGGACTGAAGCTATGCAATCCTTTGGCTGGAACTTTGAAAAGTGCTTTTGGCTCACTTTATTGTAAATCCATTAAATACAAGGAATAACTGTAACACCAAAATATAAGTTACTAGGGCAAATTTCAACTTTGTATCCATTGTTAAGAATATAGAACTATGAATAACTTCAGCATGGAAACATAAGAAAGATGGGGAAAGTAGAATTTTGCCCATTTGAATGCAAGAAGAGAAAGGATTACTCCAGCCATATAATCTAACTGTACGTTGACATGCACTGTTCTATTTTATGTTTCTGTGCTTGGGCTGCCCTGGACGTAGGTAATGCTTCTGAAGGGTTATAATTAGCACGCAAAAGTCTGCAAATACTTTTCTCAGTGAGCTAAGATTGGACTGAAGATTAAATTAAAACAAAGCTCAACATCTGAGGAGCTTCAGGCATATCTATAATTTCTATATTTATATAACTGAAGATTCTCATCAAAACAAATGAAATACAATTGTTCTTTATTATTTTATTTTCTTCAAGTAAAGTATTTATACTTTTTAAAATAATGAGTTTTTAAATAAGTTCAAAAGGACACTGGTTTTCTTGGAGTGATTTGCCAATATTAATACTTTTGGTAATGTTAAAATTTAACAGGTTGAGTGCAAGTCCTTACAAATAGTAGGGACATTTTCTGTTTCTTTCTTCATTTATCATGAAATAAGTATTCATGCTTTGCCTAATATCCTTTATCAGAAAACATTCTGAAAATGTTTTCATCTTGTTTCAAACTTGCTATCATTTTAGAACATTTGAAGAATGAATTATTGCTTTATGAATCAAAAGTATCCTACAATCTTCAAAAATCATTAGACAGTTATAACATACAAGGGCAGTCCGTGATCAGCGAAGCCCAGTCCCTGAAAGTAAAGATGGTTTCAAACCACTGTGGTGGAACTTTGGACCTCAGGAGAATGACTGAAGATCTTGGCAGGTGTCGTTTACTGTGTCACTCACCTTGAAGATTCCCTGGCCAGACATGTGGTTACTTTACTAGCAAATTTCAGACTGCCAGGGTAGACAAATGTTCTGTCTCTCCAGCTCACTCAGCGCATACATCCAAATTTATATTTGCCCCCTTGGGCGAAAGTCAGTGCTATTATCCATCTGTCCTGTATTTTCTCCTTGACCTCTTCATGCTCACTTCCTGCTCCAATGGGATAGTTTAACTACCTGTGCAATTTCCTTTTATCAGCCTTAGAAATCTTACATGCACTTTCCAAATTCAGAAAAGCAAGAAACTGGAGTCAGATCTACTAGATGATAAATAACTCTGCCGTTAATGGCATGTTTCACATGAAGCCTAAAGGACTTTACCTTTAAAGTTATATATGCTTTAATTCAAAAAATATATAGTTATATATAATGTATAGAAAAGCAAAATCTATAATTATATGTTGCTGTATTCTTTAAGCAAACTGCCAGTGTTTGGGGAAAGAAAAAGCTAACAGAGATGGTACACTGCTTTGTGTTAAACTCACACCAGTTATATAAGTTCTTTTACTCACAGAATGACATTATTCTTTTTTTGAAGAGCACAGCATAAAGAGCTATTGCTCATGTGAGACCTGCCCTTATTTCCTTTTGGTGTGCAGGACTTTGGTGAATCTGTTATGATCACCATTTCCTATTGAACTGTCATGACGGACTTGGAGAGATACCATCCAGGATGCAGGTGTTCAGGGTCAAACCAGAGAGAAGGAAGTTCAAAGGCATTCCCTCCCACAATTCCTGATGCTGTAATGCCAGCACACTGTGTCACGGGAAGTCTCTGAAACACCCATGTGAGGAGGGTGTATTCACCCAATGAAACAGGCATATTTCATTGCAGCTGAAAGTAAAAAAAAAAAAAAGAAAAAAAAGAAGAAAAATATTTTTTCTTTGGGAACTGAAAGGAAGAAGCTCAGAAACATGTTCAGATAAACTGGGAAAGCATGCTCAGTTATAAGAGTCTTATACTTCTAAGATAGTCAACCTCATCATTCTATCCAGATTTTCTCTCTAAAATGCAATAATAGTTGTACAATAAGATTTTCATCCTGGCTTTTATCTGATTGCATGTAATAGCCAGAAAACTCTTGAAACTTCTTATGTCCCTGTTGTTATCAAGAAATCTAAAATTCTTTAAGATCTCCTGGGGGAAAAAGGATTGGAATTAATTCTTTCTCTCTTTTCTCCCTGGAGACACACATAGCTTTTGCAGATTTAATGAAATTTGCTAAGATTTCTGTATGTGTCATTAAGCAACTCTGTGAAACAATTGCCACGTTGTGCTGGTTGGTGTACAGCTATCAGTCATGGCCAGAAAAGCAGGCAGCTTCTCAGTTCACATCAGCAGGTGATCTGTGTGAAGAGTCTGTGCTCTCCCTGCTCTGTGGAGGACTGTTTGGACTGCAGCATAATACAGATGTAAGGCGTTGTTGGGATGTCAGCTTAAATGGGAGCCTTTATGTCATCCAATAACAATCCCTATTGAGGCCGTAGGCACTGGTGTTAATATCAGCACGTGGGTAGTAACTACATCTAGTATGAGAAAACATGAAAAGCAGCACTAGAGCAAAGTATGTGTAATAAATAACTTTTATGGAAGTAATACTTTACAGATACTGAGCCCAGAGGGAAGGTGATGTTTACCTTGCGTAGTAAGGATTTATTAAATAAAAAAAAAAGAAACAATTTTACCAAATATTTTTTCAAAACATTCCCTGTGCTGTAAAATAGCAAGAAAAAAAATCACATTAAATTTTCAAATGTTGTAGAGAGACAATGTCGCTTTGTTAAAACTGTGGCTAGTACAGAATTTTTAAGGTACTTTTTTTGTATGATCAAATGTGTGATTGTGCATTTTATGTTTAATTTCCAAAGCAGCACCCTAATGACCACTGCCCAGGACTGTTGGCTGTCTCTTAATGTTCCCCAGAGTAACATTTCACTTATAAGCATCATTTTAAATGTAGCCTTCTGTAGCACTTTCCTTGTGATCCTCAACCTCTGCAAAGAGGTTATGCTTTAAAAACATGTGGCAAATGCTGGCCACCTGTTAAGAGCTAATGATGCTAAAAGAAAGCCTGTTATGTCAGGACATTTTCTTAGGGAAGGTAATAAAAAAGACAGAAATCCTTCAAGCTGGAGCAGCATTAACTTTAACCCGTTTTGGACTCCGCCCTTATAAAAGCTACTTCAAAGGTAGACATAATCCTCTTGAAAGAATTGGGAGAGGGTAAAAATGGAGAGGTTTTGGCATAATAATTGCAAATGTGCAATTTTCTGTGCAAGTTTTACACTCCCATCTAGAAGGGAGATTTATTTAATCTTCCTTTTCCTCTAGAGAGTACTGGATAATAAAAAAATCTATAGACAGATTAAGATTAATCTGTTCAGTAAACATGGGTCTGTCTTTTCTGGTACACTTGGCATACAACACAGTCAGCAAAAGAGAATGGACAGTTTCCAAATCCACTTGAAAATGATATCACTCTGGTGGCAGAGATATCCTTAAATTAGCAGACAAGAGAGACAGATTTACATTTGCAGAACTAAATAGATGGATAAGACATTATAAATAAGAATCAAACTAAAGGTGAAAAATCACTCCCATTTTCCCAGTCTCCCCCTTCAAGATTATACTTTTGCAAGAATATCAAGCAGATATTGAAATAGTGTCTGCTTTAACTTAATAAAAATGCAGGATGAGATTTTTTTTAAAAATGTATATAAATTTGTGTGCAATCAGTAGATTTTTAGAAGAAAAAAGAAGTGGGGTTGGGTAGAATTACATATTGCTGGAGAAACTGGAGCCATAATATTTTAAATTTGACTTCAAAATACATTTTTTCCTTGTCCCCAGATGCCACTAACAAAATGGATAGTTTTGATCCACAAAGAGAAGAAAGGGTATATTTGTGCCAACATGTGTTTGACATCCTTATTTTTGTTTGGCACCTTGGAGAACCAGCACTTCTCATGGGACTCAGAGTTCAAAGTTAGGTGCCACTTCTGTAATTACATACAGATGCATAAGTGGGATTACAGCAGGCAAATGAAGGGCTCTTTTACATAACAAGGTGCATTTGTCTGTATTTCTTACTAATCAGTTACAGGGATCACCATTGTTTTAAGCAGAAGAAGAAATTACAATGTCAGAGAATGTCTTGCATGGTAACCTTTTGGAAACATTTTCTCAGAGTAATCAGCTAAATAACATCCACTTATGTAAAGGGTCCTTTTTCCTTCTTGGAGAATTTATGTCTGGATGTAGGTTCTTATTCTTTCATTTGTATTCATCCTGAATATTACTTTCTTCCATGACAGTCCAAGTGACATTAGCTATGTAGTGAGGCCACTTAGATTATGATTGATAAATGCTTCTCCTCAAACTTCATGAATAATTCAGAATATAAAAACGAATACACAGCAAATTCTTGTTTGTATAAATAAGAGCTAGTTCAAAGAATTTTCCTTTCTTCAATGACCTTCATTTTCATACAGCCAAAAAAATTCCATTTTTATTTTATTAATATCATATTTGGTTTCAAACAGAAAACAAAGACAACACATATGGCATTAGTATAATCCATAGAAATGCTTCCCTTTGAAGCTCTAAGAGTTCTGCAAGTACTTTGAATGAAAATATATATTCATAACCATAGATACTTGGGTTTGGAAGGGAAGAACAGTAGCATTTTAAAATTACATTCTAAAATTATACCTACTGAAACATAAGCAATGATGCATTATTACAGCACCAGCAAAGAAGTATTATGATTACTATTTTTAGCAGAAAATGTGACACTTGAGCCTACAATTGTATCTTGACTGCAGCATCGTTCATGGTATTGAAATGTTGCTCATTAAACTAGAACTCATTAAAAAGTTTTATATTGCAGTACTTTGAAAACTGAAATAGTAAAAAATATATCAAAGAAAGTTGGTCTTTAGAAACAAATTACTTTTCAACATGTTTATAAAATACTTCAGCTAATAATTTGCTAACATCTACCTTATTTTTCTGGTAACCTCTTTTCTCAAATGAGTCACAAGATGTTTTTCGATGATGCATATAAACGCATAATTTCAGTGAATTTTCTCTTTTTTGTGCACAAGAACAGTGAGTCTGGAAAGTTCCTTAACCTCAACACGCAAACTCAAATGTTCCTCCTTCTCTGGAACCATCATCAACAGAGGAAAAGAGAAGGCTGCATGTTCATGCTCTGCACTAGGTGTTGGCAAAATTGGCAGCTCCAGCAGAGGGAATACTGATCCCTATCTGAACAAAAAATCGAGTGGGGAACTCTTTAACATCAACACATTTTGCCAAAATGCTTTTAACAGGAGTACTATACATATGTATATAAAACAAATATAATATATAATACAGCATGCATATATAGCAACAAACCCTGAATTTTTAGCTAAAATAAGTGCTGAATGCAAAATAAGTTTTACCTAAGTGTATAGCACTTTGCAGGGAGAGGATCCTCCATTAACTCTTGAACTCTTACATAAGCACTGTATTAAATTTTCCACTGAAGTTTGTGGAAACTAATCTATCTATTATGTTGAAGTGGAAAATTTATGATGTAAAACTCTGTAAGAATATCAGCAATAACACTGAATGAATAGGAAATTCCTGTTTCAGTCCAGCAAATGAATGCTGCTTCTGTTAAATATTATTTTAAAATCAATGGAAGTACTATAGAAGAACAAGCAATCATCTGATATTAAATTCTAGACAATTGAGATGCTTCAGAGTCTAAATTTCACTTGAGCAGAATTTTAGGCCATCTAAAATGCAAATATATAAAGATAACAATATGATTTCCAAAAAATCCTCCTCCAAGATTCCTATCTTTGTATGCTTACACATTTTCTGTAAGGTTATTCTTTCCAATAAGGGGAAAGAATGTAACATCTAAAAGCATTAAATATCTTCTAAAAGCATATAATTGTCTCCATTTAATGTTTAGAACACTTAGGCATCTGTTTGATTATCCATGGACCAGGTGTCCAAGTCTAAGTCGTTTCTGTGTTCAAAGTCTTAATACGTAACTTACCAGGTAAATCCAGGAATACATTCCAGGCCTTTGTACTGGCCTTTCAGCAGTTTTAGTTTTATCATGTGCATATGTTAGTGACTGAAAATTACAGGGAAAATCTATAGCAGTAGTAACTCTTTCATGATTTCAACCACCTTACATAAACATTTCCCCTAAGATATCTGCCTTGCCTCATTTTGTGTTAAAATTTTTAAAAGCAAAACATTTTTTCTGCAATATTCTCTAACTAAGGAATGCACATTTTATTGCAGATGTAATAAATCAGATCAGCATTTCTGTTGGGAAGTAATATTTCATGGGAACAGTAGCATAGAGACCTATGGTAGAGTTCAGTCTTGTAACTCTTTCTCTCCTTGGTCTTTTTTGTTTAACAAAACAGGTGTCATTGGCATTTGGAGCCAATATTCATGCCTGAACAGCTACTTTCTAAACACATTTAAACAAAAGACAAAAGCAATCATTACTCTGGAGTTTCTTTTTTTTTAATGGATTCATACCTTCTGGGGACAAGAGATAAATGAAGGTAAGATAAAACCTTTAGATGTTGTCTTCATCAATGCTGACACTCTTCCTTGGGGGCTGACAGCTGCTAATGAATTAATTTTAAACATGACACACAAGAAGAACAAAAATGCTGTTTTGGTTTTGCTTCATTCTTGTAAAAAGAATAAGAATAGCAAGTAGCATTGATCATAATATGAAAGCTAATCTGTATTAATTTGTGATTAAAAAAAAAACATGAAGAGATTCATATAGAAATCTTCCCAAAAATGAAATTAAGTTGGGGTTTTCATTTGAACTTGAACATTTTTCCCATTCATACAAAAGTGTAGTAGCTATAATCAAACCAGAGATACAGACAGAATTTCAAATTTGGTGAACTGAATGGCCATTACTCAGGTATCTACTGTATTCCCTTCACTCAACAAAGTCCTTTTATTTGGTTCTATTCTCCACCACTAAGCTTTTCTTTTCTTTTTTTTTTTTTTAATGTGGATACTGATTAAATTTCTCTTTACACTACTTTTAAATTAAGAATTTTATTTCTGATATAAGGAAAACATTTATAAAGTTGGTTTTTTTTCAACAGAATTTGAATTCTTTTTTGGGAACACAGTGGTCCACATCCATAACTATTTGGGATTGTCACGGAAATTCTCTCAAAATCATAATTTCAAATAAGAGGTAACTTGGTCTTGTAAATGAGTACAGTTTGTCCCTGTCAGCTGAGAGCAATTGTTGCCATGAATCTAGGGTCTGACTGTGTCCCACTGACCTACTCTTATTGGTAACATCTGTATGTTTAACTGTACACTGTTCTTCAGCTAAATGAAGGGTACATGATCGCAATATATTCATGAGGAGAATTGTTTATGGCTTTTGATTGCATTTCCACAATATACTTAATGGCCAGTACTGATTCCAGCCTTGTCTTCAAAACCCTTTTCAGAAGACATGTATACTATGCAAATATTTCACACAGTCAAAGGACATGGAAATATAAGGGGTTTTTTTTTTTATTAGCCTAGTATGTATGAAGGTGTTAAGTAATAATTAACTTTCATGCATTATGAAATGAACGCATTCACAAAGCTCTTTCTTTATGATTGCCATAAAAAGCTGCAGGGAACTTAATAAAGACTATATATATCCATTGTTCTCTGGTAAAGATCCTTGAACATTAGAGGCAAGATTGGAAGGTAGGGTAAGTGTGACCTAAGGAAAAGTCTATGTTTTATCTGCACAAGAAATTGCAATGATGCCATCTCTCTCTGGAGAGTAGGGCAGGTCTTGGTAGATCTTGTGAGGAGTTACAAACACTGCTCTGGTTTTTATCACTAATACCTCAGTGATTTCATTCAAACCCAGGGAATAATCTATTTAAGGAGAAGACAGACGTGCAAGTACAATGCAGTGTGTTTTTCTGAAGGTGTAATATACTCTCTACTAGAGAGTTTGCCTGATATGGTTAAAACATCTTCCAAAATAAAGATGCTCTAAATTTTGTTGCAAAGAAATATGAGCCAGGTGGATACAGCTGGAACTCAGATACAGGCAAATAGAGAGGAGCCTTTGGCTTTTAGACCAAAAAATAATAAAACTAGTGGAGGGAACACATGGGATAAATGTTCTCTGCTTTTCTCTTATTAACCTGTCCATTGGTCAGTCAGAACTCAATTTCATTTACAGATTGTTAAATTGAGAACCAGCTTGTATAGTTAAGGCTGTTGCAGGTATGTTTAAGTCTTCAAGTCTTAATGGTGATTTATATATAAAGGAGGTATAAAGCTGAAATACCATTAATAAAAGAGATGTTAGTTTATTTCAAAAGAACAGTCATAGCAGCGAATTTAGGCTAATAGGTGATAAATCCAGAAATTAAGCAGGCAGCATAATTTTTCAAAGTTATATTAAAATACCTAAAAATGCATATATATATGCATATATTGTACAAATACTGTACATAACTGAGAGACCAGCATAAAATACATTTTGATGTAATTTTTCTAGATTGTTTTATAAAAATACTTTATTTGAAAGCATGAGCCTAGGTTCCTTGTCCTTCCCTTTCAGGTGGCATTGAATTTGAAACAGAAAAACAGGATCAAAGTTTTCCATGTTAGTTTCACCCCATGCCACATTTCTATATGTACAATTTTTCCTTGCTATTCTGTGCTTTTTAATGTAATTCAGGAAGAAAAGAATGAGATAAAAACTTGAGAAGAATTAATTCTGCTGACAGAAATTGCTCACAATTTACTTAAATGTCTTTCTCTTTTTCTACAATATAAATTGTAAATGCATTCAGCAAGGGAAAAAGAATATTTTCAGGTTCCCACCCTTTTCTGAAGCAATTCTTGTATGGGGGTAGTTATTCTGTGGACTCTGTTTCAAAAAGGGCCCTTCCTCTTTCTGATATTCTGTTGTTGACAGAAGATCCTGCAACAAATTTGATTCATAAAGGTGCCATTTAAACAAAACATGTTTCATAGGAATATTTTTATATATATTTCTGGTTTCTGTAGAATTCCATTTCTGTGTGCAGATACTGACTTTTACAAGTCTATTATTTCCTTACTCTCAGCTCTGATCTACATCCAGTGTTCCTGCAACTTTTTGCCATCATTGGAAAGGAGTTGAAGTTTTTTTTCTAAGCAGGCACATTTGATATAAAAAGCTGTGTGCTGGACTTGCACATTTGATAGAGATTATTTTGTGCCTCTTTCTATTGCCAACAGAGATACCAAGCAATAGCAGCCATTATTAGAGAGAATGGAATATAAAATAAACTTTTTATGGCTCTAAAACCAATTTGTGACTGTTACCTTTCCATAGTGATACATGAGATTTCTGCATGCTTTGGCAACTGATACCGTATAAAACATTATTTTTTTCAAACATCAGGCAAGTATATGCCCTTTTGTGCTTATATCTGCAAGAAAGAATCATATACAGTTTAAAAACTAAGCAGTTAGGCAGCTTTTAACTGTTTAAAACAGCAGTTCTCCTCTTTTCAAAACAGCTGTACCCTTGTCAGCTGCAGGAAAATTTACTAGAGAAAAGTGTCAGGCGTCACATCTATTACTGTTAAGCTTCATATAAATGAGATCACACCTTCTGATCTCTTCCTAGAGATAGTGCCAGTGCTTAACACTTTGCTCAGAAGTTGTGACAGGACACAATATGATTTTACAGTCATACAAGAAATACTATAATCTCTCCCCTCCTGTACAAAAAAATCATGAAAATATAGATTGTTCTCAGACAGAGATGTACTGAGTGACGGAGAAATGCTACTCTGAAAAAAAGAAGTAAATTTAATTTTTTGGTCAGGTGACACAGAACCTTAGCCCTCCCCTTGCACACTTTGGGACTGAGCCTTTAGTATTGAACAGATATGATGCAGAAAAATTACTACTAATTCCTTGCCTTCAACATTGAGTTATAACATTGTATATTCATCTGGTTTCCTACACTGTGTCCTTCAAAACCTAGAGTGTCAAAAGATACAAACTGTCTAAGATGAGTCAAACAATTCCTTTTTTCCCCCCTCTCCTTTTTCACTCTCCAAACCTTACACTTTCATCCACTTCTACTCTCACTCCTCACAATCTTTCTTCTCTATGCACTGAGATTCAGATTTTGAAAAATACCTCCCTTTGCTCTTATGTCCAATGTTCCTGGTGTTTAAGAGCCACAACATAATATTTTTCAAATAAGAAAGAGTCCTTTTCACAAAGATTGAAATATTGTATAGTCTAAAAGACAACAATAATGAAAGAGCGCGACATGGGAAGACATTAGTGGCAGCAAACAGAAGGTGGTTTTGGGCCTTTCCCTTTTGCCTTGCCTTGCCTTTCTATCCTGTACCATGGGATTGTGAGGACCAGTTTAGCTATGAAATCAGGGAGAGGAACATATAATGCATAAAGCAAGCTGGGGTTCAAAAGTCTTTTCATCAACTCCTGCAGCTGCTTTGCTGAATTTAACTTCCATTTAGCTTGTGACTGCCACTTCCACAGTTTTTCAAGCTGGGAACAAATTGTTCCACTCTTTGATGTTGGAACTCCAGGTACCACAGAGCATTCTGCATGATACAGGGCACATAAGCACAAGAGAAGACACCCCTGTTGGACCCCATTTTACTCCTGCCTGTCTCCCATTACTGTTGACTCAATTAATTTTCTAACTGTACTGTGCAAGCTCAGTTTCTGAGTGCTACTCCCTGCATTCTATTTTATCTCTAAGCCTATGCTTTCATTTCATTTTTTAAGGACTTAATAAAAGGCAGAGGCTTACTTTCCACTGAAGAGAAACTGGAGGAGGGAAATGTGTCAGGAAATATCTATGTGGCATCAGTCCTTTCCATGTTATAAATAGCACACATCCTTAGTGAAATAAAGCATTTACGCCCTCAGAAAGAAATCTGATCACTCATGGATTAAAAAGGAGACATCTCCTAAACTTGCCAGAAAGTGGCTGATGCAAAGAATAAAAGTTTTGGGGTGGAGATAGAAGTTCATTCTTAGGTTAGATTCCATAGGCAATGTAAGATCCTGAAAAGTATTTGCGTTTATCTTTCATAGCTGGGACAGTGTTCTTGCTGCCTGTATAATTCTCTAATGTTGAAGACTGTAACTCCCTCTTCCACACAGATCTTGTCATTAGTTGTTTTTAGCCCAGTGACTTGTGTGTTTAACATTGCACTTTTGTGGAACAATGAGACTCACAGTGATATTATTTAAACTGAGAAACAAGTCAGGGACAATTCTAGTAGAATCAGTGCCAGGTAAAAGTCATAGATAAAAAAAACCTCTGGGTTTTAATGCTGAAAATGCACCTTCAGTAGTGTTAGAAAATAAGAAATATGATACATGGGTGACACTAAAAAATAGAGGATCTCATGTTCCTAAAGGGATTACAATTTAGATTTTCAGAATACTTTATGTGGATTTCATGTGAGATAATTTCTTCCAGACAAAGTCAAGTTGCAAAAGGCCAGCAAGACAGCAACTGGTATTTTTGCAAAGGGACATGAGAATTGCTGCTAAACTGCTTAATCTTGTCTGATTTTCAAATCTTGTGTAATTTCCTCTAGTTTATTGCTGGTAAGAGGAAGTGTATTTATATTAGAGAGCAGTTTTGGTACAGTTATCAAAATGAATCTCTTTTGTTTTCATTGGATAATTTCATCTTTGGTGAGTGGTCAAGACAAGTTCAGTTCCTTTTGCAATGTCATTCTTGACTTCATCTGTGATCTTGGGCCTTTATGCTGTTGTGTGATAGTAGGTGAAGATGATACTGACGTTTTGTGCTTCACCATCACATCTCTATCAGCACTCAGACATAATGGACCTGCAGGCGTTTCCCTCGCGAATGGAGGAACAACTCAATCCTCACTTCCTAAAGAGGAGGAACGAGACTTCTCACATATATTTAGCAAGTGGACTTAATATGTAGGTAAAGATAATACAAAAACTATAAAACTCTAACACAGTGTTATCTAATGCTTTCTATGGCATAAATTTGTGTAAATCTGAGTTAATCCTCCTACCGTCCCATTAAAGCCAAGGAAGAGATAGGCAACAGACAGAACTTGATTCCTCTGGCCTGATCTACACATTTATCTTGGGATTGGATGAGCTGCTCTTTGGAGTCAGTCTTCTAGCTGCACTGACTACGAAAAGGACTTAGGATCCCTGGCTCACACACTTCAGGATTTAATTTTTAGATACCTCAGATATAACACATGAGTTTCTTCCATTATCTCTACTTCTGGCATAAAACTGTTGGGTTTTATTGCTTCATCATCATTCTTTGAATATTTGTCATTTTTACATTGTTATTATAACCTTTTCTTTCACTAACATATGGAATTCTCCAGTAATGACCTGAATCTACAGGGAGACGTGCTAGTAAATGCAATTTACTGCAATATTTCAGTGGAATATTGTCATTATAAAATTCATGCTCAACAGCTTTTACTCAATACTTTCACTGCTAATTTCAGTAGTCAGCAAAGATTTTCTGTGCTGAAATCAAACCTGAAACACTCTCTTGACCTGTTTGTCATTGGACTCCAAGTGAAATTACAGACCACCAATTAAAAATCATTTAAGTTCACAGGTTTATTTTGCTTTGTGGGCTTTTTTGTGTGTTTTTGCACAGTCACAGTCTTTAACACATGTGGTTTTGTAATTGCAATATGCTGGGAAAGTTCAGAGAGCTCATTGGCCTTTTAGCTCCTACTTCCACCTGTGTTCTCAATATATTCAGTGTTAATAATTTGGGCTGTGAGTCACTCCAAATAGCTGGCTGGAAGCTTGCACTTGTATTTTCTTTGAATTTGCACCATGTCAAATCTTTTCTTCAGTTGCTAAGACCCAAGAGTAAAATATCACAAGAAGTGAAGAACTACCAGAAATTGTCCTCTCAGACTTATTTTTACTCTTTGACTATATTTTTTTCCTCTTCATTTAAATTATCCACTCCTTAAGCAGAATCCCACTGTGTGTTTGTGTCCTGACTAGCATATTGAAGGCCTGCTTTTCACAAGGGACTTTACATTTAGGTTAGCAGTAATAAACTACCATAAATACTTCCTATATTTAATAGATTATCCTTGTTTAACCAAGCAATATTTATTTATCCAGTTTTGAAGACAGAAATAGAAGAGTGCCAACGAGTCGTGGATCAGTATATGTACTTGGGACCAGAGTGTAGATGCATCCTTCAGATCAGAGTAAGAAAGGCTGTGTGTGCTTGCACAACATATACTGGATAGATTTTATTTCTTTCTCTAATCAGATATGAGACTGAAACATTCCTGCATATGCTTCTTTTCATTTGATTGTCAGTACCAACAGTATTCATAAAAACACAATTTAATCTGTGCCCAGATGACTGTTTCTGCCGGCTTAATTTCCTTATTAATGTGAAAAAATGCAGTTCTAGGAAAATTGAATGCTATTTTGTTTCAATATTCCAAAGCATGTGACTCCTAAAGACCATACACAGAGACTGTGTAAACACTGTTTAAAACATTAAGATACATATTGGATAAAACATATATATAGAATTTTATCCCTCAATAGATAAAGTCTCTGGAAAATCAGTTTATCTGACCCATTTCCTTTTAACCCAGTTTACCCTAGATCTTAATAAAGGCATTCACACCACACATGGAGTGACCAATTTCTTAGTCCCTAGGTATTTTGTAGTAAAATTCAGTTTTCCATCAGCAAGCTGTTAGAATGTCCACCTGCTCTTCTGTGGTCCTGTAAAAGTTGCCTTGACTCAAGACTTTATTCTTCACAACCTCTCTTCCAACTGCTTGGTTTTAACCCTCTATCCTGAACACACTTGGTATAGCGCTGCCATGTGGGGAGTGTTTTCCCTCTGTAAATACTCAATAAAATAACCTTTCATAGTCTTTTTAGTGCAAAACAAATTATTGGTTCCTATTTTTTTTCACAGTTTTATCTGTTTCATGATTGCTGTTATTGATACTTGTTTGATTACATTAGATATTACCGCATTTTTTAAAAAGAATTAATGTAGCCTTTCAGGAACCAAATCAACTTAAACTTTGCAAAAGGAAGCACAGAAGTGTTTTTAAATGCCACAGGTTGCACAATCTCTGTCATAATCACTCTTGGTTATTGAAATTACTTTGTAGTATTTTGTATTTTGAAGATTCTGTAGTTGTTGATTTTCTGTGGCATTGCAGTACCTATAAAAAAATTCCATGAAGACATAAGTTAAAATGGAAAACCTTTAATCCAAATGAAATTAAAAAAAAAAAACTAAACAGCAAATCTAGAAGTTATAGCAATATTAGATATTAATAAATGACACTAAATTCTCATGCAAGACACTAAAGAAAATCTAGATCTTATGACCTACAGAGACATGCATAATGCAGATCTACTCTAGGCAGCCAGATTTTTATCAGTTTGTGTATCTTATCCTGTGAGCATACTTCATACAAGGACAAAAGCTTTTGAAAGGCTTTTACCCTGTAATTGTGGTTTCTCTTTCTTCCTTCCAGCTTTGACAGTGCTGTTACTTTACTGATTATAAACAAGGAAAACATACACAAAAATTTACCATCAATGTGTAGTTTTAGAAGTGTATCTAATTTGGAAATCAAATTGCTTAACTCTCATTGATAAATATTATTTAAGAAACCAAAGCAGGGGAAATAAATCTGGTCTAAATCTTCAAAGTATTTCATCCCTCCTTTCCCAGTCAACTATATTCTTCATTAACTCAGATCAGTTCATTTTTGCTTGAGCTTGTTAAAGTGTGGAAACTGAAATTCTAATCTTAATTGCCTTTCTGTTGCTGCTTTTTAGATAAGACTGTAATTTATACTCCCTTTTTGGAGCTGAATTAAGTGCATTGTGAAAGAGACTGTACTACTTAGTGAAAAAAGTACCGGACCAGACTTAGGGAGTCCCTATTCCCAGCCTTGGGATTAGAGTGAGTGAAGAACCTACAGATTTTTAAACTCTTAGATTAAAAATTCTTTTTACCTGTCAATTTTAGTTTTGTCATTTTGATTTGTGTAAATAATTTGTCACAATTTAAAACCAGAAGCCTAAGGAAACACCTGCATCATAGGCACACATTGCTCCCGATTCAGTTTCTGTTTCCTCCAGGGTACTCCAGTTTAGTTGTTCGTGGTGATTTTTAAGGATGACAATGGTGTCTGGCCTTCTAGATGATTAATGAAGAAATATTATTGATATTCTCGTTCTGCTCAGTTTTTGACATCTCCCTTCCTTTAATAAACAACTTATCCCTGTGAGGAGCTGGCGAGTGGTCAGATCTGCTCTGCTCTGCGCACTAACTGTGTAATGGATACACTTTCCTCTAACCTGTCAGCATACAGGACTCAAACTCGAGTCAGATCGGCCTCATTCTTCAGTAAAGCAGGAGCAGCTCCTTTGAAGTCAGTGAAATGCTTCTGGTTTCATGTATGGGAAAATGAGAGAAGAATAAGGCCTTTTGTCTTTTTCCAGGGCAGCCATGCTGCTTAATAAATCATTATATCAGCAGTTGTTTTTCACCAGGGAATGGTACAATAATTGATGCCACTGTCCAGAAATCCACAGAGCCTATTGATCAGGCCAGCTTGTTAGCATTGCTGTAAACCTGTGGCACAGGGCTGGAACAAATAGTATTGGAAGAAATGAGAATATACTCACACAGTCATTTGCAAAGTGTATTTTAAAATCTTTCAAATAAAATTGAATTACCACTTCTGTTTGTATTTTCTAAGCTGTTCCTGTAAATATATTTCTTTACTCACAGAGGGCACCACAGCCAAAATTAACATTTCTGCTTACAAAGCAGGAGATCCTGTAAGCATTTTATTCTGTTTACTAATTGTAAGAATTAACAATTTAGACCTGAACAATCAAGTACATGCTATGCAATTAAAAAAATAAGAGGAACATGTGTCATGAGACTGTCATCCTTTAAAAGCAACAGCTAGAGGAAATTCCTGATGTGAGAAGAGCAGAAGAGTTTTCTAATTCAGTTGCATTTTCCCAGGCTTTTCATTTAGAATTCATCTGAACTGATTTGTAAGAAAGCTTATAAATAAAAGTTAAACAGAGCTTGTAAATTCTCTTGAATCCCATCTATCCCCCAGTATATCTTGAAGACTAGAGACTATTAAGATTTTGTTTCACATTTCTAAAAACAGTATCCAAATGACTGCTAGTATCCAGTGAAATGTAAAAGATAAGCTAGTCTGTCACTGATCAGCAAAATTATAAGAGAAATTTGGCTACTAAAAATTCAGTGTGCGTAACATATATGCTCAGTAAAAATAAATGCTTTATTAGGTAACAAAGCATTTAGTAGTAATATGTTTAGAAGAGAGCTGTGACTTTTTGAAGATGTGGTTTCATTGAAAAGAGATGACATGGCAGCAATGAAAATGAAATTAAGAAAAAGAGGGTCCCTTCAACATGGAAAAAGCATATATATTCTTTCTATAGTCCAGCATTTAGACCTCTTCCCTTGAAAGAGTGTCCTGTCTGCCCAACAAGGATGTGAATGTGACTCTCTGTCCCATATATGTGATTCAGGTGTCAACCTTTTGCTACATTGCAGGAAACCAGAATTTTGATCCATTTTGTCCCATCCCCCACTTAAAAAAAAAAATAAAATACAAAAAAAAAATTGGTTTAAATGTAAGCAGACATGACAATCATAATTTTTAAAATAAAATTTAACATTAATTTCTCACCTAACAATAGGAACTGAAGCAGAAAATAGCTATGAACACATGAAATTTATGTCTAGGAAATCACTGTTTTCATTGAGCAATAGAGCAGGGGTTTATAGCTCTGGAGGAAAGAATGCTCATTAATCAAACCTTATCATTGAGCATCCTAGAGAAGAGATTTATCCATTTTTTACAAATTGTTATTGTGAAACACAAGCCAGAAGATAGTCATTGCTTGATCTTGTCTCCTTATTATGGAGCCGTCTGTGACAGTTTATGAAGCAACACCTGCACTGATAACTCGCTGTCCTCCCACTTCCTTCCTCCTTTTGGCTTGCTCACCTGTTGGTATCAGACTCCCCATTTAGAGATCTCAGAGACTAGTTTATTTTTGCTCACTTTAATGAAAGACTATGGTTTATTTTTGTTCATTTTAATGAGACTTTTAAAAGGAGACTTATGAACAGGATTTCCAAGGGTTATTGCAAGAAATACAATGTATCTATTTCTTCTGCAACAGAAATAAATGTTATAATTAAATATAAAAATTCAGAAAACCTAGTCAAGGAATTCATTAGTAGAAAATAAAGGAATGGACAGTAATCATAACTCCAGTTTTCCCAGTATTTTGATATACAGCACACCTGCAAGCAAGAAATCCTATGGAAATAATAGCAATTACTGTCAAAAAAAATTTTGGGCGCAACAAGGAAAACAGCATTTATATTCACTCTCTCTGTGAAATCACTGCCTAGACCAGTGTTTTTTATGAACAAATAGTTCTCTGTATCCTCACTGAGTTTTAGTGCATTCTGACAGTTCATGTTCCTGATTGTAATGGAGCTGAGTAGCTTTTTGCAGCTGTTTGTTCAGCAGACCCCAAATCTCTCCTCCCAGAGTCATTACTAATTCAAACAAGCCACACTCAAAACCAATTACATGTCTGCACCTTGGAACAACACAGACCTAATTGTAGACCTACGTGCCTTCTAGGCTGAGGGAAAGAAAAATCTAAAACATGTCAATATGGACTATCCCTGCTCCATATGAAACCCTGGGCTGTTTTAGCTGTGTATCCCAGAGGTTGCACCAAGTGGATACAGAATTCTTAATGGGAGAAAGAAGTGGAGCAGGTGATTTGGAATTGTATGTGTTTGGAGCTGCCTCACAGCCAGCTGCACTGGGAAAGTGCTCTGCGTGTGCTCCCTGGAGATGCTGAACACACAAAAATGCTTGGTCTTCTTATGGATCAACAATGAGACTCCTCACAAAATAATTAATGGCCAAGGCCTCCATTTCTGACAGCTCACATTAAAATTACAGGCAGCTGGCACAGCTGGCACGTCTGGGTAGAGGGGATAAAATAGATATGGTCTGCCAGAAGAGTGGTAAAAGGATATAGCATTGGAACAGTGTTTGTGCAATAAAGATAGTAAAAAAATACAGTTGTAAATAAAACCCAGTAATAAACCTAACTCTAAAGGTGGTTTTGTGGTAAATTTCATAGAAGAGTGAACTGTAGGAAAGAAAATAATAATAGTACACTAATATACGATGTTGTGTGATATATGAATTAATTAGTAATCTTTGCACCTAATTTACTCAACAACAACAATAGAATCACTGTGTTGGAAGAGACCTCCAAGATCATTGAATCCAACCCATTCCCTAATATCTGAACTAGAGCATGGCTCCAAGTGCCACATCCAGTCTTTTTTAAACACATCCAGGGATGGTGACTCCAGCAAGTGGTGGAAGATAAAAGAGTTTTCTAGAAGTTTATTCTAGTGTTCTTATTCTTGTAGTTTGTTAATAAACTGTCTTTATTCCTTTTTAAGTTTTAAGCCTGTTTTGCTCTTATTCTAATCCATATCTCACAGCAAGAAATAAGTAATTTTTTAGTTACTGGTTCAAAACCACGACACTTTGTTATTCTTCTCGTGAAAAAATTTTTCCTAACATCCAACCTATATTTCTTTTGGCACAGTTTAAGACTGTGTCCTCTCATTCTGTCAGCTGCTGCCTGGAGAAAGAGACCAATCCCCACCTGACCACAGCCACCTTTCAGGAGGTTGTAGAGAATGATCAGATCACCTCTGAGCCTCGTTTTCTCCAGGCTAAACAACCCCAGCTCCCCCAGCTGTTCCTCACAGGGTTTGTGTTCCCAGCCCCTCACCAGCCTCGTTGCCTCCTCTGGACGTGCTCAAGCATCTCGGTGTCCTTCCCAAACTGAGGGACCAGAACTGGACACAGAACTCCAGCTGTGGCCTCACCAGTGCTGAGTACAGGGGAAGAATGACCTCCCTGCTCCTGCTGGCCACACCATTCCTGATACAGGCCAGGCATGTCTTCCTTTGACTTCTGTTATGTAGAAAAAATAGACTGTGTGATCATATTGTTTGTTGTTCTTCTTTATGTTCTAAAAAGAATGAGAACATAATGGTGTAGTCAGAACAGAATGGCTTGTTTGTCCATTAGTGCACAGGTGACCATCTCAGAGTCATCACAAGTTTTTCAGGTTTATACACTTACTTTCATTTTGATAGAATTTGTGAGGAGCATACATTGTTACAAGCCAGAAGGTCTCTGAATTTAGGTTTTTAGGAATAAAGAATTTTATTATTTTCACTTTTGCTCTGTCTCTGGTTTTGGTTTTTACTTTATCACAAACTCTATGGGAGCATTTTATCACTTGACTTTTTTACTTGAAATTTGTTTTGTCCCAGTTTCTGATAGTGTTTGGTGAAGTTTTACAGAAAGATTTCAGGATATTCCAAAAATGTTTTTATTGGCCTAAAAGTGTGCTTTTCCTATACCCCTACTGACCATAAAAAATCTGTGCAACTATCCCGAGATTTTCCATCCTGGCTTTTTACCTAGCCCACTGCAAATGAGACAGTTTTGAGGGCAATGCAGAGGTGATGCTCACAAAAAGGATTAGTGCTGTTTATAGAGTCACAGGAGTCACACACAGCACACAACACTTGTGCATGGACAGGAGTGACAAAAGTGCAGACTGGGATAACTACAGAAGGGTGGTAATTAGAGTACTTTTCTTCATAGCAAACTGCAAACACAAGTTTGAAAATGACCAAAGGATGAACTCTCCTTAGAAATGCAGAGAAATATTTCACCATCATTGGCTGCTGGTTTGGAGAGAGTGCTACCAAGATAGATAAACTTGTCAAGCATGTTAAGTTCCTTTGATCTTGTGCCATGGCATAAATGTACAGCTTAGTGATTAACTCTTTCTTCTTATTAGTCATTCTATTACCTTTTCTTCCTTTCATATCCTGCTCTGTACACTTTCTCTCAAAATTTATTGAAAGCAGTCTTACTGAAAGAGTGCTCAGTTTCTAAACTGTTCAAAGATTAAGATCCTAAATTTGGACTAGAGGAAAATCACTAGAGAAAGGACATTTGTTCTACCAAAAAAAAAAAAAAAAGCTATTAGAGGATTGGTCCTCTAAAAAGTGTTGTTTCTTCATAGTTTCTTTGCAGTTCCTTTCAGAATGTTTTTCTGATATACTACATTAAATCTAACATTGAGTTCACATTGATATCTCTGTTGTGGATCAATTTTTATCCAGTTTACTGATCAAGCCCCTCATAATAATTCCCTTTCTTACAAAATATACTGAAGATTTGTGTTCAGTTGGATGAAGTGTTAGAAGAACCTCTGTAAATCAACTTTATTCCTTTTGCCTGCATAATCATACTTTTGTTTTCTGTTTCAGGGAAAAACGGTCTGGTGTCGCCATTTCTGGTTTATACAAGAGCACTGCACCATGTTTATATTTCTCAAAAATATGTGCTAATAACATCCATGGTTATTCACATTCAATTTTTCAAATCAGATTTAGTTGAAGCTAGCACTTGAATGTGGAAACTCAACTGTTCATGTCAGTTTTTCCTTCAGCAATGCTCTAAACAGTTAAAGGAAACAAAAGTTGTTCCAGATTTGTATTTGTTAGTATGTGAAATAGAATGATACTGAGGGATGACATGGAATCCAAAACTGATGCATAAAAAAAATAAAATATAACTTAGAAAGAATAAGTTAAATTCCTTCATCTAAAGAATGAGAATTTATGTTTATACGGAAAGATAGGATAAGAAGATATACTAACCCAATATGGGTTTTCATTTGGATTGTGATTTAACAGTGGAAGGAAGTTCAGTTGCAGTTCTGGCCTGTTTTTATAAGAACTTGGATAGAGTTTGCTAATATTAAATATGCCAGTTGTGCCACTATATGTATATATGATAAACCTGATTATATTGAAGTCTTCAATTGTGTTGATTAATTCAAGATTCTTAAATATTCTGTGAACAGTGAATTTTCTCTTAGTAGGTCTGATCTTGAAACTGTTCTAATTTAATACTTTATAGACAACAAAAATATTTAATCAGATTCAGAGTATGAGGGCAGCAACTATTGTATCAGCACAGAGAATAATTAATCCTAATTTTCCTTAATTTTTGCAGTTACATTTTCTTCTCTGAAGGAGTTGATTTGTCAGGCCATTTAATTAAGTCCTTTTTTTATCACGGACAAAAAAATATGTAGTTGAATTTTGTAAATTTAGAGAGCTGAATGTAGACAAACTATGAAAGAATATCTGATGAGTTAAATCAAATGTAATGCAGAAGAATCTATTAGGTTTTTTTAATTTAACCTTCTTAAACTGGCAACTTAATCTTGGTGACCACCTACATTTTTAAAAGTTTAGCTAACATCCTAATAGGTATCTGTTTCTTTCAATAGCTTCTGAAGTCATCTGTATGGCAAATAACATCAACATCTGGGAAATGGCAGAACAAAATGCTAACTTCTCCCAGCAGTAAGAATACAGAGCACATTTAAGAGTTGATAAAGTGAAGAAACCACAGTAGAAGGAAGAAAGGGAAAAATGTGGATAAGACAATATGAGAATACAGACTGATTTGGAGATAAATTTCATTATATATTTCAGCTTATTCTTTGGGTTGCATGCAGTAGTTTTTTAGTAGGGTTGTACTAGAGAAAGGCTCAGTTTGGTATATCTCAGAAAAAGCCCCATCTTCGTGATGGCTAGTTTGTCACATAATTTGAAGAATCAGAAGACTCAGTTTTTCAGAGTGCTCAATTCCCAAGGAAAATAAAAAGAAATGAGAAATTTCAGAATAAAGAAAGGATCCAGGATCCTGGGGACCAGTCCCAGAAACCTGAAACCCATATGCTTCTATTTCATAAAGCTGTATCATAAAACTCTAAATGGATTACTCACAAATTAACATATAATCAAGAAGGGGACTTTCTTTGTCCTTACTCTTTTTGCAAGGATATGTATTTTGTCCCATCCTCTCCCTGTTTGGATACCACAATTGTAAACAGTCATCCGTTGGGCATTCAGTGCAAGAATAAACCAATATTATAATTTCCTTTTCCATGACCAAGAGCTACTATCACATTATGGACCTGCTAACCCCATGTGTTAATACCTTGCCACCTTACACTGCACAGCAAAGGTAAAACAGATTTTAGGACAAGGGTGAAATCAGGGGCAAGGGGAGATAATTAATAAAATCTTCCTTATGAAGGCAGAAAGGGGACCTTTATTGTGGGTAAAACTGTGAGGAAAAGTATTTCTGTGGGGATGTATAAAGGATAGAGCTTTATTAATGATGGTATCTCAGTTCTACTTCATAATACTAATAGGAATGGTCTTCATAATGCTAAAATATATGAAGCATTAGGTTTAAATGCAAACATTAGGTTTAAATGGTTTAAGTGTGTGTGTATATATACTGATAAATCTACACAAGAGTGTGCTGTGTATCCTTGTTTCCCTATCCCGTTCACTGAGATACCTTCAACCCTTTCACCACAATTGTATGCATCCCCTTTTCAGACATATAAAACAGGAGAACACACTTGGGGGAAAGAGGAATTTCTTCAGACTCCCCTAATGCTTCACAGATTGGATTTCTGTGGCTTTTTCCTAACTTCCTTTTCTGGGAAACAAGGTACCAAGTAAATGGGATGTTTTAACTCTGCATTTATCTGACAAGAATCTAACCTGTATGGCAAATTGTTAATGTCTAATAGGAGTTTGTTCCAAGGTGTTTTATGTCAGTTCTACTATACTGGAGCAGGAGGAGCAATGTGCCATGAGCATGGCTGTGTTTTAGGTCCCCTACTTGCGCGGGATCAGATTAAGTTCACTGCATAATTCATGGTTGTGTGTTCTATGATTGTTGTGTAAGAGTGGGTCTTTTGGTTCACCTCCACCTCAGTTTGTTATATAAAACAAGTCATATTTGCTTTTGAATTGCAAGGGAAAACTGAGTGAAGAGGAATGCAGAAATGCTTTCTGGGGACCTTTTATTCTTTAAAAGGAAGCATGAAATCAGAGTTTTGATTGCTCAAGTGCTGTTTACCATTTCATCTGTCTTGATAGTGCAGTAATTTAAGCGTTCTCAACATCTTGCTTTAGACTCTTAAAGACTTTGAGTATTTTTGTCCCAGCTGAACTTTTTAACTCATGCAAAGGGGACATGAAAACAGTGACCTACCTCTGAAATCAACTTTTTAAATCAGAAAAATGTACACTGTATGACTGGAAAGAGAATTATCTGGGTATCAAAATGGGAATTATGAATCAAAGCTTGTGGGCTCCAGTTTCCTCTAAATAATAAGCTATTGCACACGACAGGATGTGCATCAGCTGGCCAGTGTTTGTGAAATTTGGATGCAGTGTTGTGCCTTAATATAACACCTAGTGTGCATATATTGGATTATAAAAACAGTCCACGAACTTACTAGACTTATAAAATATTTTATTTTTGGAGAGCAAATACATGTAAATTTAGAAAACACTGAAAGCTTGCTTTAGAAATAAGCAAACTGTTCTCTGAGGAGGATTGTTAAGGAAAATAGCAAAGTTACTTCTATGTACAGTAAAAATTTATCACATTGCTTTTCCCTACTCCCTCTACACCAGCAGTGTTTCAGATTCAAGTTACTTACACAGTTTTCCCCTCCATTTCCATTCTGCTTCTCACTTCCCAGTTACTGGAAAATGAACACTGTTAGAGCAGATTTTTAAATGCAGAATTTGTGTCTCTATAAAAACACTAAGGAATAAGAAGGAGGGTTAAAGTAGATGATCTCCAGAGGATTTTTCAACAAGAAAATCCTGTGATTCCCTGAAAAAAATCAAAAAAACATCCTTGCTTGGAGGTAGACTACATCCCCACACATCTCAGAGCTGTAGGAATGCACACCTAATCCACCATCACCTTTCCTGTTCCACAAACACTCACCACAGTGAAGTATCCATTAAAAATGGGGAGTCTCCACAGAGTTCTTAGTTCTTAACCTAACAATGTGTTAAAAACTAATAATGTAAAAAAATAGAGCTACTAAAGGGTCATTAATATTCAGATAAATAATTGTTTCAGCTACTGATTTCAGTCATTGATTAAGAAAGAGATGTAGCCGAAAACTACCAACCTGCTAAAATCAGAACTATGCATATAGTTTTATTCCCCTTCTTGCATAGATTTTTCAGTACTTCACTTTTCAACACCTAACAAATTATTCTCAGGAGAAAAACTAAATTTAAGGTTACAATTTTGCATGTGAACAAAGCTACATTAGAATGCATTCAGTCATCTTTGGTTATTCCTTTTCTTCAGGTGTAAATAACTGATGGTTTTTCATGGGGACTTGACACAGTTGCTGTAAGGAATTCTGCAGATCTTACTTTTCACTATTGCCTTATACATGTTGATATTGTCACAATTTTAATTATCACTTTAAAGAGGTTATCTATAAAAATCTACTTTCCATAATAATAGTAGACAAGGAAACTGATAGACAAAGACAACAATGTTAGTAATGTAGAAATTATGTTCATTGTGATGATTTCGTAAGTGAAGAGTATCTCTAACTGTAATTACAAATGAAAAAAATGGCATAATTATACTTATAAAACCTCCCTGCAACCTAAAATTTTTCTTCTTCATTCCAGTTAAATACAGAAAATATGTCACTGCTAGTGCTCTGAACCTAATTCACCTGGATGAGAGATATATGGTCAGTTGAAATATCTTAAACCTGTTGGTTGCCCTCACTGTAGCTCCACATGCTCAAAGTTTTAATGATATATCTACCATAAAATAAGAATATATTTTTATCATGTGAAAAACTGGGACACCATATCTAATGGCGTTAAGACTTTTTAGAGACTGGAACCTGAAGAAATCCAGACTTCAGAGCACCTGCTCAATCCTCATTATTCTCCCTACTGCAAAGGCTGCAGGCATTCTGATTTGAGGTCTCTCTTTATGTATTTATTTCCTCATGAGCTCTGTCATCATCCACAATGATAAAATGGCAAAAAAATTCCACTTACTTTGCAGAGAAATTATAAATAATCTCCTTTCTCCAAATATTTGTAAATTATTAATTTTTAACTTAATTTTAGTTTCCAGAGAAAGACAAAAAATCCACAACATATTCTCATCTGTTTAGCTGGCGTGAATTCAGATTAAATGCACTAAAATCAGTGAAGTTTCTGTGAATTTTCCTCACAGCTTTCAAGGGAGATCTTCGTAGAAAATTATTCAGATCAGCTGAAGTAATTTAGTCTACTCTCTATCTGTACAAAAGGACAGTTTAAAAACTGTTTGCATTTATCTATGTGATATATAGAGACAGGCAATTATTAGACACTTGATGGCACATTCCTGTTATTGCTGGGATAACAACATCCACAGTGGGGAATTCTCTCTTAATTCTCTCTTAATTCTCTCTTATTCCTGTTTTTGAATACAAGCCAGTTAACAGACTGAAAGATGCCATCAATTTCAAATTAGAGGATGCTTTTACAAGCTGCAAATGTCTTCTGACTAATTTTTGACTCATTAAAGCTTTTATGAATCTTGCCAGATATTTAAGGCCTAAGGGAAAGTCAAATGTACATGGAAAGATGACAGAAGAAAAATAGGTGGAAAGAAACGCTGAGAATTATGTTGAGTGGAACCTAGCTTATGTTGTCCCAGTTTTCAAGAAGGACAAGAACAAGGATATCTGTAAGTCTTACTGTGTGCCCAGTAAAATCATGGAAAAGATTATTCTGGGAGTTATTGAAAAACACCTGGTGGACAACACAGTCATAATTAACTATTAATTATTATCTCTTCAAAATTCATCTCAATGTACTTTATCAGAGATTTTTAGTGAAATTCCCTTGAGATGTGTATTACTGATATTTTCATACTGTATTTCTACTGCAGCACTGCTGTAGCAATCATGGATGCAATGCATTAGTCAAATCTTTATGTTTAATTCTGCTGCTGCCATAGAGCGCAGAACACTCCTACTAAGCTTGAAAAGCAAAATGAGTCGGCAGTTCAGAGCTTATGTTAGGAATAGAGGTCTCCTGATTTTTATAGACAGACTGTATTTTCAAATCAACTAATCTCAGCAGTGTTGCCACAGCGGAGGGGCACCCGCCAGGCTCAGAGGAGTGCGGGTGGTAGCGCAGCCTGCAGGAACACGCGGAAGATGTTTGACGCCAAGGAGATGGGCTCATGCTAAGGCTGTGGCAATGAATCTCCCTTCCTGCAGATCAAGAGCACAGAGCCAAAATGCTCTGGCTCCAGACTCCAGTAGAATTCAACATTTCCTCTTAAATGATCCATAAAGAGCCAGGAAAACTCTCGCCAGCACAAGCCAAAAAAGAATTGGATGATTTAAAGGATTAAGCAAAAGAGTTTCTGCAGTGCTACAGTGGATATTAATACTTCCATGCTAGGCACAGTTTTGAATTTACTACAGTAGCTTGATTACTTTCCATCTCAGCTAAATCCAGTCAGAATTGTAATAAAACCTTTTAGTCAAAGAAAAAAGGTTTAATATCACACGTCTGTTGCAGCTGAGAAAAACCTATGTTGGAACAGCTTCTTCCAGTGAGGAGGGATGGGATTAGACACTAGTACAAAATATGTCCCTAAAGACCATCTATAAGACCACAGTTCTGAAGTGATGAATCCTGCATTCCAATAAGATATTTTACACTAAATAATTAATGTATAGCAACACAAGGTGATAGAAATGCAATAATAATATTACATTTCTTAATAATGTGTTCACTCATGTCAAATATTTTAAGTCCAATTAAGTGGGCTGTACAAAACACACATTTCAAATATCAAAAAAATTTTCAATCTGATTTTCATATGGGAAGTTTTGTGTTAGATTTTGGTGTGACTCTTTCTATATATAACCCTCTCTAATCTGGTCTTCTGAGAGAATTCTATTCACCAAGAAAGATGTTTTAAGTAAACCACCCAATATTATGGGCAGCATGGTGTATAAAATAAGGAATTGAACCAAAATGAGGGTCTACTTCAGTCATCTTTATTAAGCAGTATAGAAACAGAAGGCAAGAGCTCGTATAATTTGATTCATATGTACAGCACTCTCAACAAAAAGAATTAAAAGTATCAGAACAGAGTACTGGATAATTATTTCAACTATTGGAAAATCTTGGCATAATAAGTTGTAATTGGAACTATTAAAAGCAAAACTTTTGATTGTTGAGAAAAAAAAATATGAAGAAAGGTCATATGGTAAAAATAGTTATGCAGACAGACTGGGAGAGACATAATTACTGTCCCACCATTGTCTGTGTGTGAATACTTTATGGCATGAATTACTAAACATATGTAAATATATTTTTACAGCTACTTTAATTGACAGCATTAAAACCAAAACCACTATAGAGCATTTATGTGCTATTTTTGGCCTGAAATCTTATCTATGGCAGTTTTTAGGAGTTTTATTTATTTATTTATTTATTTGGAGCACTGAAGAGTTGACTAAAGGCATTGCAAAGCTTTTCGACTTTAAAGCTACATTTTCAACTACTCCTTTGCCTTTAGATTCAGCCACCCCATCAGTCACTGCTTGTCCAATTGCATGTATGAATTTCTATTTCCTCCTCTCACTCCAATATGCCTGGGTGAGATTTTAAGCTGTAATGCTAAATAAAACAAAGTTTCCAGGTCTGGAAGTGCAAAGACTACAATGGCTTTGTGCCTTTACTGTCCCTTTCTGTTCCAGGGATATTTCCAGAGTAAACAGTAACTCCAGGTTCAATTTAAGCAGCGTTGAGGGCTCATTTGCACTGTAGCAGTCTCCTTATGCTTTCCATATTACAGTCACTCCAGCAGAGTAGGTTTTTTGATAATATATTCAGTATCCAAGTTTCCCTTAATCTTCTCTGTTCTTTCTCTTTTTGTTGAAGAAATGGAGTCTCATCCTTCAGCTTCTGACTCTTTTTCCTACACGAAAATTATGATTGTAGTTACTGCACCAAAGTATTTTGTCTCACATAGCAGGGCCAGTGGACACTATATTGATAAAAAGCAGTAGTAAGGAAGTAGCTCATTTCTTTAGAGGTGGACTAGATTTTGGGGGTCTACTTAGATTTGCTTCAGGTTTATTTTGACTTTGGAGCTTCCCAGAGTCAGACAAAATAGAAATTCTTAGCATGATTCCAAGATTAGTTCTATGCTTTAGTCATTTTGTTAACCAGTGCCAGGTTTTTTTTTTCTTCTCCTAACTTTTATTACACAGTTTTATATCAAATAACTTTGGAATCATTCAAATTTCAACCCCTCAGACCCCTACCTCACTAACCCTTGTTCCCTTTTGCCCTGGTACATGAGGTTGTGTCTGGGAAGAAATACATTAAATAGAATCCTGTGAGTCAAAATTCATTTGGGATGAAAAACAACAGGGCATCTCCAGTTGCTAGAAGGAAATTCAACTTCTGTTCACAGCAAAGGAATTTCTAAAGCAAAGTCTGTGGAAATCTTTGCAGCCTAATAGACAATTACATGCATCCCCAGATCTCTTCATTTGCTGATCACTCGTGCAGGGATTTTAACAAGGGATGTGCTCTCCCTAACTTTTTAAGATGCATGTTTAAACAAGCTGATAGAAAAGAAATTTGCTGAGGGATAGGCTTCTCTTCAGAAGTCTAAGGAATCACAGCAAGATCCAAGGCTGAAGCAGATGTCAAAGCTGTCTCACAATTACCCTGCACACTTTCAAAATTACACATGGTACTGGATGATTATAAATAGGATTCAGTTGCATAAAATGTCAGGAAAAAAACTCTGTAAACTGTTTTGGAGAATAAAATGTATTTTTTCCTCTAAAGTTTTACATTGTTTTATTGTACAACTGCATGATGTTTTTCTATGCACCCACTCACTGCAGTACTACTTTATTTTTTCAAATATATTTGCCTGAATACTGAAGGAGTGCTTTGGTGTTTTACATTTCATTCTTAATGTGACCTTTATTTTAATTTTATTTTGCATTCTATGTATTTTGATACTCTATATTAGGCAAAAGAGGATATCCACATAATTAGATACTTAGTTCATTAAGAAGTAATTTATTTTAAAATATCATTCATTTAGAGGCTGCTACATTTTGGGAACATTTTCAAGTTGGAGTCTTTTCACTCTTCATGCTTACAAAAATGTGGATGCTCTGTCCCAGAAACTAAATTTAAATAGATATAAAAGACAAATGTATTGAACATCATTTTTCATATAAGAAATTGAGACTGAGAAGTGAAAAGATACTTGTCTAACATCACAAAAAGAACTAAAGATATCTTGACCTTTGATGAGAACCTTGTGGATAAGTGGTGAGAGAAACCTTAAAACCAGCCAGAAGAGTGACCTTTTCCAGTTTTTAGTTTATAAAAGCTAGTTCAGGTTTTCCACTCTTCACAGAATCACACAGTAGTCTGAGTTGGAAGAGACCTTTGAAGTTCATCCAGTCCAGCTCCCCTGTAATGAGCAAGGCCACCTTCTGCTGGACCAGGTTGCTCAGATCCCAGTCCAGCCTGACCTGGATGGGGCATCCACCACCTCCCTGGGAAACTGCTTCCAGTGTTTCACCAGCTCATTCTAAAAAAAAGTCTTTTTTTATCTTAGCTGAATCGACCCTTCTTTAATTTTAAACTACCAATACTCATCACAACAAGCCCTGCTAAAAAGTCTGTCCCCACCTCTCTTGTAATAAGGTCTTTCTGGAACCTTCTCTTCTCCAGGCTGAGAAATGCAAATTCTCTCAGACTTTCCTCATAAGAGAGGTGCTGCAGACCTTGGTCAATTTGTTGGCCTCCTCTGGATGTGCCCCAGTGTGCTAACATCCTTCCTGTGCTGAGGACCCCAGAACTGGACACAGCACTCCAGGGGTCACTCCAGGGGTCTCACCAGAGCAGAGCAGAGGGGCAGAGTCACCTCCCTTGACCTCTTATGTTTCTTATGATGCAGCCCAGGATAGAGCTGGCCTCCTCTCCTTGTGTTTAAAAAGCAGATACACAATGGCAGAGACAATGGAGTTACCATTAAGTTCTACTATCTAAATCAGCCTATGAAAAACTTTGGGATTTAAATATTTCTATTCCATTCCATTCTATTTTATTCCATTATTTTTTCTTCTACAGTAACCACACCAAACAAAGCATTTCTGTGGATTTTTTTTTATTTTATTTATTATTCTTCTTTCACTTGAGTTGTTTCTGGTGACAGAAATCTTTTCCTTGACAGAAAATGTTCTGTTTTATGAAAAGTGTGTTATCAGAAAGGTACACAGAGAAAAATGTCCAAGCAGCCCATTATTTTGAAACAAAGACACTAAGTTCTAGCCCAGTGACCACTTTTGTATTAACAACATCTTGTGAAAAATGAGATAGTCCTAAAGAAGTGTCCCAGAAATCTAGTTTTGCAAATGTGCACATATACATCATCTCATCTGAAGATTACTTTTGTTTCCAAAATGGAATTCCTAGATTTATTGCAAAATAATCTGGAACAAATCTCTAGATACTATGACAAGGTAATTTTTAACGAAACAAAATGTAACTTTGCTATTCATCCACTGCCATGTATGAGGCTTCTGTCTGTCTCTGAAAGCTGTTCCAAGAACAAACAGCTTCTAGGCAAATCCTTCTGTTGACTCCCAATTTCCTAGTGGTGTACACTTTAAAGCCTTGTTTATATCAGAATCCAAGGGACTGATTCTCTGCTTAGTTACTCTAATGTAAAACATATTATAAAAGATTCTGTAATTCCCATTGGTGAATAATGTTGGTTTATTTTGTTCCGGAAAGATTTTGTATCTGGAAGATTTGATTGTTAGCATTTTTTTCTTTATCCAATAAACACTTTAATAAGGTTTTAAAGTTCAAAAACTAGTTAATTTTTCACTTACGGTACTAGATATTTCTATTTTATTCTACCCTAATAGATATAATTGTGTAGCCAATAGCTATCACAACAAATAAGTGAGGTTTTTAGTTAATTTAGTTAATTTAGTTAATTTAGTTAATTTAGTTAACAAGGACTTGAAGATTGCAGAAGGCCCTGCAGCAAATACAGCCCAGATTTGCTTTAGAGATTTTGAACCACAGGTATTATTTAATATTTACACCCAATATTTATTTTGCTGAGATACAAATATCATCACAGAAGCTTCCTGTGGGATTCCTGTTCCCATGATGAGCTGATATTCAGTGTCTGATGTGGATTCAGAGGGTTTAGAACCATCCTTCCCAAATGGAGGTTCTCATACTGAGCTTTGTTACTCACAAAGTAAATACAGTTTCCCAGAAAACTGATAGCCCGACTTCTTCATCCACCTACTGAAACCAGATTATTGCAGATAATAATCTTTCAGATATCATGCTTAACTAATTTCCTGCCAGTTTGGGTTTAATTGTTGTAACTATCATTTCCTGTGATGCAGTGCTATTGTAACACCTAGATTGAAAGGATGATGTCAGACATGTTTTTGGTACTTTCAGTGGGTGTGCTACTGAAAAAATAACCGGAACACATATTTCAGCAGGTGTGTTAGTCTTGGCTATTCTTCCAATCTGTATTTCCTGATGGCTTTTGCTGTTCCCACATCTCATCCCATCTCCCACCCTGGATGTGCAGTGTAAGAAAGGGCAGCCCTTTCAGGGAGGAGTGTGCGTGCACTGACCTTTAGAAGTTTAGTAAATGAAAAGGGACATGTGAAATCGAACGAGGGATTTATAGTGTTTCTGGCGTTGCAGGTTAAACAAATACTGAACAAACTCAAAACAGAGCTGCACAGTTTAACACTTCAGCCCTGCAGAGCGACTCAAGGGAGACTGTTGGAGGGGTATTTGCTTATTCTGGTTTGAACTACGAATTGAGCGGAGCGATACCGGAGATTGAAAGGCTGTCTGAGTGTGCTTGTAATGAGCCTCCCTTTGCAAGTCCAGGTCAGGCTCCATGCCTTGACACTGACATTCAGCCTGTCACATGGAACCATTTCACATCCTTAGCTCACAGTGCTGCCTTCAGCAAAACAAGGTACAGGAAAAAGAGTAGCGACCACTCCAAGTCTTTTCTTTTGCTGACGCAAGCAAAAAAAGGCATCTCTGTAGTTGGACATGGCAAAGAGACTGTATTTAATGGTGCATTTGAACACAATCAATTTTTTATTTATGTCTGGGTCAAAATAAGTGTATTATTGGGTTTGTGGTCTAGGAAATGTCTTGAGAGCTATCAGCTCAATATCTGTTTTTTGAAATAGATAGACTCCAAAACAAGCTGCTCTCAGAGCACTTTTGACACACTTGGCAACATTAATCCAAATTAGGATTTAGGTATTTTTCAGGTTTGGATGCAAATTCTAGTTATGACTATGAACTTGTTTAAGTACAGTACAAACTCCATTGAAAATGTATGTGCCCTTGGATTACATCTCAGGATCTAATAATGTAGAGGCTAATATTGAACCTTTTAGCATGAGAGAGTTTCTAGAAAGAATAAGCAATATTCAGAATGGAATTTTACAATAGCAGAGAGCAAAAGTTTAGGGACTGAGTAATCCTTTCAGTTGTGAACCTCGTAGGATTATTTTAGACAGTAGAATATAACTTTCCAAAAGAAAAAATGAGTAACAACACATGCAAGAATTTTTTATCATTGAATATTGTAATAGATCTTTACTGTGCTCAAGAGGAGACCTTATTATTGTCCCAGCAAGATACACTGAATGAAATTCCCTGAGTGTAATAGAGATCTGTAATCTCATCTATTCTTACAGATGTAAGCTCTCAGGAACAGGGGAAAAAACAAACAAACTTTGGCTAAATAAACTAGTGCATACAATGTACAAGTGCAAACAGACCATTTCTTAATCATGATAAAGTTCAGGGCATGAAACTCTTGCTTTTATTACTCAAGATCCCAGAAGGACTGAAGCATTTACATATGATTCTGCTGATGCTATCAACCTATTTACATGTGCTCATCCTGTTGTGCCAATGGAAAACTTATCTTAAGGTTAAAGGCAGAGTTTCTGACAGAAGAGCCACATTATTTGAGTTTTCCTTTGTTCTGTGTTTCCCTTGGCAAACTCCAATTTTATCTGTCATGGTAGGAAGCACCACTGGGTTTTGATAAAATTTCCATTTCAGTCATTGAAACACATTGAAGGTGGAATATTCACATTTGGGAGCCCTGGCTTTAAGGTATGAGTTGAATAGACCTGTGGGAGGGTTGCTATGTCAGTACATACCTGACCCAAGAGTGCATCTGAGAAATGTCACCTATGAGAGACACAATCAAGCCGCATTTCTACTACACCTTTCTTCACACTGGGTTAGGATAACAATTTAGTGATGATGCATCCTTTCACATTTTTCTCCCTACTGGGAAAGAAGACAAAATATTCCAGATATTCCGGCAGCCCTCTTACTTTCCCTTATATAGAAGACAAACAGGAACATTTGTAATTTCTGAAAAACACTGGCCCATTGTCCTGGAAATCTGTCAAAGGAAAGTGAGTTTTCAATATTCTCATCAATATTTTATTTAGATTGAAGTTTTTCAAATATTCAAACAGATTTGGTTTGATTTATATAGCGGCAGATTTTTGCTTAATTGTCCACTACCCCAAAATTGGAGTTCAGTTATTTACCTTAGGGCTAAACTGGGAAATTGTCTTAATAAAGAAGATGAAGTGGCAAAGTTAGTTGTGTGTTTCCCATTGATTCTCTGTCCACTCTTGGGTTTTTGACATGCTACCATATTAGATTTTACAAAGTATCTGTTTATAATTTTCATTGTTTCCCAATTATTAGTAAGTTTGTCCTATATAATACTATAGTCAATTTTCTAAGGTCTCTTTTATTTTCATGTCTGGTCAGTTATAAGAATAATCAATCTTCTGTATTGTTTTTCTCTATTTTCAAGGGGACATGAGTTATAGATATTGAGCTACGTAAAATTAATAAAATTAATACTTTCTGGAGAGATTTAGATAGAGTTGTTAAATTTCTTTTGAAGATTCTGTTAAAATGCCTGAAATTCTTGTTGGAACACTCAGCAAATAAAGAATATCACAAAGGATAATCAGCAAACCAGCTGAATGAGATTTATGTTCTGCTAAAGACTTTGATGGTAAAATCTGAGCATTTTGTTGACAGTCTCCTGCTTTCATTTCCAGAACTTTTTGTCAGCCTTTAAAACTAAATCCAATGAAAAATTGCACAGTTAGGTATAATCCTTTGGACAGAGCCTATTTGATGAGCCAGTTCAATAATAGGTTATTGGATAAGTCTATAATTAAATGCTGGCCTTCAAGAAATTGTCTTTCTTGTTTTTATGCTTCAAGCCCTCTGAAACATAATCCAGCAATGAGTAACACATAAATCTCATAATATACCTGTAATCCTGTTGAGGTAATCTTATCTGCTGCTGTATTAAAGACAGAATGTTCTCCTCTTATAGGCCCTTAGCATAAAGGTGTATAATAAGTTTTAAATGGCAATCAAGTCCTTTCTCCCAGCTGGTCATGACTGATCCTCAAGATTTAGGAAACCTTTTTATATAAATTCTTCAATCTAACGTTTTTGCTGATTTAGCAGTCTTCAGTTGTTGCAGCACTATTGGCTTCACTGTACTTTAGGAATCCATTGTTCTCTGAATCATGTGGGAATGTGCAATGCATCAGCTGTGGGTACTGATGGAAGGAAAGCAGATTGGAGATTGGTATTCAATTCAAAAACAGTATCAGTGGCTTTCCCACAGCCTTCAATAAAATTATTTCTTTGCCCCATATTTAATTTTTTAAATTAAATTAAATTAAATTTTAAAATAAATTAAATAATAAATAATAAATTTTCCTCTTCTTTAATATGATTTATGCAAAATAGATACCCAGGTAAATTATTCAGATGCTCGATGTAAATAGTTTGACACAATTTTACTTTGAAATTTTTGAATTTATTTGGTCTGATGAACTGTTTATAAATATCCATATAGACAAAGAAATAAACAATTTAAATTAGTAGCATGAAAATATAGTTTTTCACTTTCAGCCAGCACTCTGGTCCAGTCATTAGTGATTGAAAATTGTTCCCATGCGTACACTGAGCCATACACTGTTTTGGTGATCTTATTCTATTTCTTAATGTACAGAGGTCTATATCATTAAAAATACCTTTCACAATTAGCACTAATTGGCATCAATATTGGAAAATTACCTGGGCTGTGAGGCCAACTTTCCTCTAAATGATTAAGGTGAATTCACTAGAATAGAAATGAAAAGTAAATGTGGGCCACCAAAGGAATTTTCCTTCTCTGTTCATCTGCTTGATTAATGACAGGTTTCAGACTGCTACACAAACAAATACTTTTAATTGGTTGATGTGTCACAAAAAAATATTTTTCAGATTTGAGTGAAAGATTCCATTCCTTTCCACAGAATTCTTGAATCTGTTCATTCCTCCAGGAAAGAATAATTTCTTGCTGATAGACAAGTAATGCAGTGTAGCATATGTTTTCCTTGTGATGAGAAAGGGATTCTTTTTTATGATTATTGTCATTATTATTTGTTTGTATTTTTATAACAGTCTCTATTATTATGCCATCTTCCATTGTAAAAATAGCCTTTCTGGAAGCTATGCCTCAAAAGAAATACAATGCTTTTCATGTCTAAGAGCTGGCTAAGTCTTTTTATTTGATTGACTTTCTATGATATAGTGCTCAGAGGAGATAAAAATAATTCTATAGTTAGTATTAATAAGGGTCATTGTTTAACAGTTTGCTTTTTAAAATGACATTCAGCCACGTTCTTCCCTTGATGCATTGATACTTAGAGAAAGCCAACAACTTCAAAGAATGTCAAGGAAATAAATCACGTTTATATATAAATATTTATAACACCAAACATGTCTTCCCAGACCACAAAGAGACAGTTTATTCTGAGAAGCATTGGCATTAGAGTGTAATTTTGGTGAGAATTACTTGGGCAGGACTAAATTGATTAATTTTAACTAATACCATGCTTGGTAAATTAAGCCAAAATATTTTCCAGTAAACCTTAATAATTATGGATCTGTCATTAGACACTTAACATTTCTATGCATGGCAGACAGAGCAAAGTTACTGAGTTAAGTTGGTGGTGTTTTTGTACATATTTTATGCAGATGTAAATACAGACTGTAGAATAATTAAATGACATTTCTTATATTCTGTCACTGTGCATCTATTTCTGCACTGAGCAGAGACCCTCCATGGTCCCCCACAGTGGTGATACGGATGACAGAGCTGCACAAGGGGGCTCAGTTGTTACTTTTTAAATTGGAAGAGTGATGTTGTAGACCACTGGATTCTTTAAATATGTTTACATGTGATTTATTATTGAAGTTTTCACCTTACCCTTAAAATAGATCTGTAAATGGTTCTTTATTTGGAAAAGCAAAACCTGCATGTTGCTTTCAATTTCATTTATTTGTTGAGTGGAAACTGGAGAAAAAAAATAGAGCATCTACAGTATCCATCTGTAACACAACACCTGGGTGCTCCTACAAGGATTTCATTTTGGGTATTGACTTGGTCATCACAGCCTTAAATAAATTGGGCCATACCTGCCCAAGACATTATCTCACTTGTATTTTTGGTAGCAGGAGAAGTAAATCTTAAATTCTTACACTTCATAATTTGTCTGAAGTTGAGTCTTCTTTATATTCCAAATTTATTCCTCATGAGCATGAGGCATGTTTTCATTAATCACAAAGTAAGAACAGATGAGTAGAATGATCAGCTGTGGTTGTGATTGATCATTGGAATCTGAAAGTAAGGAGAAAACTAACCTGTACTTAAATTTGGCACAAGATACAGAGTTTTGTTCAATATATACTGTAAGATGGTTTGGTTTGTTCTAAATACTGAATATTTGATTTGTGCTGTAGTGGCATGAAATGATTAATCTGGTTTATGATACCAGCATTCAAAAAGAGTTTATTTGTAAATAGTTATTTAAGGAGGAATTCTGGAAATTATAATTCAGAGAGTCATCATGGAATTTATTTAAGAAATATGTGATCCTTAGATTTCTCAAAACAAATCCATTTGAGTGCAGTGAAAGGAAACATAAAGGGATAAAATAGATAAATCATGTGTGCAAGAATGAGATATTACATACCCCAGTTTAAATCCTAGAAATACAGGACAAATAGCATTAGCATAAAGGAATGCAAGGTTTGAAAGATAAGACGTAAAAGAAGGTTAAGAAAAATACTGAAGACATAGAGACAAAGAAATCCTTGAAATTATCCTGACAGATCAGAAGTATTGCAGAGGCAGGCAGTGGGTCTGCTGGTCCTTCAGAATACAGAGAATCAGTCAAAAAAGCACAAGATTACAAGGAATCTGAATGGTCTCTTTGCATCTGTCTTCACCACAGTAGGTGCTGGAAAGATGTCTACATCACAGCTACTCCTTCCAGTTAATTTGAAATAGAGGCACCAAAAAGAGGGGAAGCAAAGCAAGGATTGAACCTCTTAAGGTTCAGTTATGGGCTACAATCTAAAATGAAGTACTAGAGTAATCAACTATTTGCTTTATGTGGGAAAAGTAAATGATGTATTTATTGCTCCTTAGTACCAAATGTTGGGGTGAACACAGTGAAAATAAATCAGATTCCTCTCTGTCATTGCAGAAGCACCTCCAAGGTGTGTCCTCCAAAAAGCATTCTGCATGAAGCTAGGAGTATCTGTGAGAACTTAGTGTAGGATATTAATTATTTCACATTCCCTTTATAGTCAATGTTGAGAGAGAGGCAAGCTACACTTCCATTTGTTTATTTCCTGAATAGCCTCCTGGAAGTGTTTTATGTAACAATTCCTAATTTACATCTTCAGAATCACAGTCAACATTTCTTTTCATTTTGATGGTATTTTTGGACCTGAGAAATTGTTGCAACCAGACCAGTCAGAGAGAAAATAACTATGAAACCAATATGGTCTCTGAGCTAAACAAACAATAAATATAATGAATCACCACCAACATGATTTTTTATTCTTTCAGAAATGTTTTTCATGAAATTTGTAGACATTGCCTAAGCTTTAGCTCTACAAAGTAGGAGGGTAAAGCCTGGAATAATTTAAAATTTAGTTAAAAGATAAACTAAAAAGAATAATGAGTTGGCACCATTCCTTTCATATTGTTGTCCACAAAAATAATTTCCAAGGAACTTCCTAATCCATTTCTCTCAATATAGTTCACTAAATAATTTTATTAAAATATAGAGAAAATGCCATGACAACTGACTTTTTATTTTGGCAGATGCTATTCAAATCTGGAAAAAAGATGATAGAAAGGATCCAAATGTAAAATTCATTAGTGGTTATTAGAAGGTCTTACTAAACTTCCTCTTTCATAATCTGTATTGAATCTAATTTTAACAAGTTTATGAAGCTTTCTTTAAATAATGTAAGGAAAGCTGTCCCCATTATATGGACAAATAGCAGGAGTGCTTATGTTTATGCAAATTGTTTGTAATTTAAACAAATTATTTTAAAATAAGTGCTAATTTTTTACTTTCTGATGCAAGTAAATGTTGAGTTTAATTAAACCATAATAAAATCATAACATTATTATATAATAATATTTAATATATAATATATGTATCAATTTCTCAACTCTAGGGACAGGTGAGACAGATTTGAGCTGTTGTTTGGCTGTAATTTTATTCAACTTTATTTGCCCATGTGTCTACACCTATGCTGGTTCTTTCAAGGTCCTCAAAATCTTGATGCTTTTAATTAGCATTCTAATTAGCTGTGTCTCTGATCCATGGTCCAAATCCAGATCCATGGATCAGAGACCAGACCAAGCTGCCAGCAGTAAGTAGGGACCACACATTTTGGGAAAGGGTTTTTAGGTGTCTTCAACATTTTTTTGGACTGAGACACTTGCCAAATTTGCACAGTCAATTTTCATGACTCATAAGGCTGATGGAAGACAGGAGTAGGGTCTCACCATTTCACTTTCTGACTGTTGACCTTCTTCATGTCTTGGCTCTCCCCAGTCCAGATGTACAGAGGATCACAGCTTTGGACCTGTGCACACCTGCTTGATGCACACAAGAAAACATGTTTATTCATTTAAAATAAGTCAAGGGAACAATTGCATAGCACTGTCTGGATCTGGCCAAGGAGGAATTGTTTTATGGCTGCAGCATGTGTTGGATCTTTATTTTCTAAACATCCTGCTGGGAGACGCGCAATAAAACCCTTTTTGCAATCGTTCCTCTCTCCATGGCGCTAAGGGTTCCCTGTTCCATCCTATTCCAAATAACACATCTGAATGCCTTGCCTTTTGTTTTTAAGTTAGGACAGCTCCACAGGGCACATATTAACACACATTAATGAATGGATTATGGGCTTGTCAGAGCTTCCGGTGCTGAATTTAGAGCCCATTAAAGACTAGGCATTGATTGCACTGGAGACTGTAGCTCTCTGTTTAATCCCTGGCAGGTGGGCACTGCTGCAAGCTTCACCATCTTGCATCAGCAGTGAACCTCGAACGTGACCTCTCCGGAGGGAGAAGGGTAATTCATTTGCTGTGTTTACTTTATCTTCAGCTTCTTTTTAGAGGGAGGCTTCTAACTGTGCTGAATTGTTCTAAGCGAGGAGTGGCAGATGTGTGGTGTGGCTCACGTTTTTGAAGGATTCTGTAGCAGTCTCTGTATGCTTGACCTTCAGACAGTTTAAAGTCAGGTCCCCATGGCTAAGAAATGAGTGTATATTATGAGCTCTGCTAAATTAACTGTAGCTTTCTTGGTGGACTTTCACTCCCAGGACATACATTAAAATTACACTCCCGCACAGTGACTTTAATTTCTGTTAGGACTGCTCAGTTACTGCAGCGCTTTTACAAAACAGTACCTAATAGATGGTGAAAACACCAAATCAGGACAAACTTGACAGAAACACAATTGTTTTTTTGTGGCATACTTTCTTTCCTAAATCACAATGCAGTCCCAGGCATCAGCCAAACAAAAAGCCTTTTGAAAGCAGGAGAGAGGAAGAAACAATTACCTATGCAGTCTAAAGTCTCATTTCATGCCAGGCACTTCTAAACACCATCAGAAAGATACTTTTGTGTTGAGTTTGTAGAGATAGATCCACATCTAGTCCAGGCAGCTGCAAAGGTTAATGGGAAGAGAATGCAGACTATTGCTTAGATAATTTGAAGGATGAGCTGGAAGATGGCACACACTTTTTAGAACATCAGTGCCCAAATACAGAGATTTTCACTTCTATGCATGACAAATGAATACTTTATTGTTATACAGCCATTAAATTCACACTTAATTCAACTATATTAAAGGAAAGTGAAATTAGAATAATTTTCTCACAAGAGCCAAATTAGATAATACTCTTACAAAACAAGGGTGGAAAGGATACATGTGAGGGACTGAAAACTCAAAATACTTTAATCTTATACCAAATTCAAGTCATGATATTTTTCTTTCTTCCTCTACCAAGCTGATTTTCTCCCCTTTTGTGACTAGGTATTTGCCATGTCTAACTCTTGGTTAACTCATGTCTAACTTTTGGTGAAAATTTCTCCATTTAAGTGACTTCACCAGAGAACACCTGTGCTTGCAGAATGTTAGCTCTCACAGACTCTTTTTTCAGGTATTTTAGTAAATATAATTTCTTCTGTAAAAATTCTCAATTTTCCTTATTAACCATGAAAGAGGCTTCCCGTATTTCTTAATAAGAAAATTAAAAAAAAAAATAAAAAATTAAATCCATTACTTTGATATTAAACAGTTGAGGGTCTCTTTCTTTTGGATCATGGACTGTTTCACTTGATCTCCTTATCAATACCTTTAGCAAGGAAAAAAAACCTCTTTTTTGCCTACCTTATTAGGGGATTTGTTGTTTTATTTTACATGGAATGTACCTTACAATGAATGGACTTCACGTCTGTATCTCTGCATCTTAACCAACTGAGTTAAGATACACAGATAACCAACAAAACCCTGAACAGAACACATTTATGTCAGCTGGTTCTTGACAGAAATGAGACATGGTGGCAATCCACTCTCCCTCCAGTCATATTACCTGTTATTTTGGGTGATTTAATTGTATTCTTTTCTTTTTACTAAAAATGTCAAAGCAAACAAAATTTTAAAGATGTGAGAAATAAGGACCTGTTCATTTACTTTGAAAAGAGAACAAACTGTAACAAGATATAATGAAGTAGGGAATGCTACTCCAAAATATAGACCATCCTAACCTTTTTTTAATCCAAATTTTAATTAAAACAGTTAATTGTTTTAACTTACACTTTCCTCTTTTCTGTAAGATAGTCCCTCCTATTTCTTCTTTCCTTTGTTTTCCTAATTGAGATTGTAACCTGATTGAGATTTGCCTCTGCAAATAACATCAGCATAGATGCTGAAAACAAATGTTGTCACAAAATTCTTAGACATCCAACAGATTAATATCATGTGGAATTTGTAGGTGACTCTGGGGAAAACAGGTTTAGATGGAATCTCTTTTCCTCTTCTTCCACTCAGGAAGTGCTGACTTTGTTAAGACACTTTGATAGGTCTCTTCATGCTATCAGTACACAGCTACATCAGTACATTTTTTTCCTGAGTGAGGCAGTGTACAAAGAGCACCAGGGAGCTCCTGCTCACCAGAGGTTTGGATTGTAAGATACTTAAGGGGTTTTATGCTCCCTATGGCTCAAGCATTCCTCTGCTTCCCAACAGCTGGTCTGAGGTCTGATCTTTGTCCAGTTCAGAGATGTTTTATCTGGCCTGAACTGGAGCTTAATCAAAGTTTATCTAAATACTGACTTGGAAGCTGTGAGGTAAAGAATGAATCAGTCTATCTTGTGTCTCATTTCCCTTCCTTCCTCTGGCACTGACCTTGCTGATTTCATCACTTCCAATTTCTTAAGAGCATTTCATACTCATTTTGTGTCCTGAGTTGTGGGGGTTTTCCTGTTCATGGGAACAAGTCTGCTGGTAGATTGTATCATTCTTAGCACCTGTCCAAATTTATTAACCTATACAAAAGATTTGGAAGTTTGGAGACATTCAAAGTGTGCAATTTTAGTTCAGTTGATTAGGTGTGAGATACATGTCACAGTGGACTGTGCACCTATGGAAGGTGAATGTCAACCCCTGCACCTGCAGGAAAGATTTTCTTTGGGTGAAGGTGCAGTGCCAAGAGATGAAGCTCCGCTGCTCCATCTCGTGGGAGGAACTAAGCACATCATGATGCACTTGTCAGGCAGATGCAACATTTCTGTAGCCTATTTAACTGCTCTGAGTAATGGGATAAAACTTCCATCTGCTCTGAGCGCAAAGATTCAAACAAGAGAAACAGGTGACAGACACAAACCTGGCAAAGCACCCTGCAGGTGAGTTTTCACTCACATACAAGTTTTCTTAAGTTCCCCTTCACATTCCCCAAGAAATGAAATTCCAGATGTAGATGTAGGAACAAAACTAGTCCAATCACTTGTACAACCCTCAGTTAATATGTGGTACCAGAGTTCTTGCCTTGTAGCTCTTTTAGCATCCAGACTCTGATACCACATAATCCTGTGTCCTCCATCCTCACCCACTCTTTTGGAGACTATTAAAACTTCATTTAATGAAACCAATGACAGTGAGGTGATTTTCATGTCATTAGTGGTGGTAAATTCTACCTTTGTTGCACTGCTTTCCTTCCATTTGTTTCTAAATCTTCACATCCCTTTAATCATAGGAGAGATGTCTGTTCCTTGGGGTGTGAGGCTTTTGTGTGATTGATTGGTAATGACAGATCACTGTCATAGGCACTCCCATGTGCTGATTTTATCAGTGAGAATTCCAGTAAATTCCCTGTTTCACTACCATGGATCTGCACAGTCCCTCAATGACTCTTCTTCACACAGTCCAGCCAAACAGGAACATTTCAATGGGATGGAATTTTCCACATACTTCTGCTGGTTAAAAAGCATAAAATAATTTTTTGGTTTGTTGGTTTTGTTTGGTTTTTTTTTGGTAAGAAAGAAATGACAGCTAATATAAAATTTAAAGGAATAAGTTAAAAGTACGAAAAAAATGTTTAAACTTAGCATTCTTAGAAAAACACTAAGTCTCCATACACGAACTCTTTCATTTTGACAAAAATAAGTACTCTGTTGCATTTTAATATACATTTTCATTAATGCATACGTTATATATGGATATATTTATATTAATTTATTAAATTTAATTTTCATTTTAAAGAAAATTTTGCAGTCTTCAGTATTGTCTTCAATGTGATCAGATGAAACCAGGCAATATTAAAAGGAAATTCAATGTGCTTTTCATAGTCACCAATCCTTCAGAAGACAATCCTGATTTAAGTAATTACACCACATAAGCAACTTTTTCTCTTGAGGACTGAGAGTGTAAGGCCTTCAGAATGTATTATTGAGAGGGAAATCAGCTGAACAGCCTCTCTTACCTTAGTCAGGGAGGAATTCCATGAAAGCCAAGCATGAATATTTTACTGAGGAAGGGAATGACAGTTTGGTTTGCTGTAACTTATTTATGAGTTGAATTTCCAAAGCTTTTTAAGACATGTGCATGCTTTTTGGGTCACACTCTGCTTTCATTACACCAATAGAGAGAATAATTGCATTGTCTTCAATGAGATCATGACATATTTACACAGCCATGAAATAAATAAATATTATTAACAAGCTTTGGTCTAGATCCTCCACTTTGCTTACCCACACAAGCTGAAAGAATATCATAGCTTCAGGTGTTAGATATCTTCAAGGAACTTAACACATCAGGTCTAATGTTCCCCCATATCATCCACAGGAAATACAGTTTGTGTTTGGCCATGATCTGCAACTATCTTAATCTTGCCTTGCAACTAAATGAAAGCATAGTGTGTTTTCCATTTGCTATAACAAGGTTTGACAAGGATTGGAATTTTCCCTCCAGTCCAAAAATCTACCTACAATTCTCTCACTTGTAGGGGGGCATAGGCTGAAACCTGTGACAAGCCCATGACATGACATGACACACAGAAAAGTCTGAAATTTTTATTTGTAATGCCATTTGTAGTACAAGTAATGCAAAAGTTTGCACCTAAGATTGAACACCTGAAGAAAAAGAGCTCTAAATCCACTAAGCTGGTATTTTAGATCAGAAAAATTGATATGGTGTAATTTTCTTGGTTTTTTGGGGTTTTTTTTGGTTTTTTTTTGTTTTTTTTTTTGTTTTTGTTTTTTTTTATGTTAGGCCTTGATTTACCAGTGAATTTATAAGGAAGAGGAACTGTCAAATTCTGAGATGTTAGTGAATGATTTATTAGGTGTCCAAAAGCAAATTTGTGAGCCACAAGACATAAAGAAAACAGGCCTCAAATGGTTGGTCCAGATTTCCTGCTAAAGACTGTTATATTCATTAGGGAATCTAACAAAGAAAAACATTACAAGTATCAAAACCACGACTGATCTTAAGCTGTAAAAGCAGAAGTTTAAGAAATTTCAAGATGGGTGATTTGTTAACATTTGCATTACCTGCATGACATTGTGTAATCTCAGTGTCACACTCTTGAATGATAACTCTGAAGATCAAACTGGCCCCTTCGCCTCATGCTGGCTTTCCCATCCATTGCTAATTATGATGTTTGCCTTTGTAGGACTTTTATGTGCTTGGCATTCAAATGCTTTTTCCACTTGTGACTTCAGCTGGTGTGATCCTACTTCAACAAGAAGGCATGAGGCAGGGCTGGTTTTTGTTTCCATGTTCCTCTTTCTATGCTTTCACTTGACTGCTGGAGGTTGACAGAATTTTGTCAGAAACACCAGAATTCCCACTAGGTCAGTGGATAAATACTCTGCTCAGGAATATCCCTTACCTACACTGGGTTGTGAGATTATTAGCTAATGTCTGCAAAATGCTCCAAAACCCATGGATGAAAAGCAGCATGAATGTGAAAAGTGGTGCTAAATGTATATAGAGAATTTTCAATGTATGTGTATGTGGGTGGGTGTGTATCTGTGTGCACGCTTAAGCTGATATACATATGCATCCCCATATACATTTAGGATCACTGTATTTTTGAATTTGTAGCTGCTGTGTATCAACACCTTCCAGGAGACTTCTTTCCACCTCTCCAGAACTACACAGGAGACTCCCCTTTTCTGTAGTCAGGGCTGTGATGTGCATTTTTCCCAAGAAAGCCTATCCAGAACCTTTACAGGGAAGAGAGTGATATTCACCACTTCGACAAAAACTGAAAAAAACCCCAAGAAAACTTGTATAAGAAATTGAAATATTCACTGAAGAAATTTAGTCCCATTTACATACTCTAGCCTAGAAATCTCCTACAAAAACTCCTTCCTCTTAATTGCTTTCATTGCTTTCAGGCCATGCCTCGCATTTGCCTAAGGGTGAGCTGATTGTGTGTCTGCCTAGAGAAATATTCATGTAACCTTGTACAGATGCAGCCATGTACCCATGGGCTCTGAACATATAGCCAGATATTCTCCCTTTTTTTTTTTAATACTAGATCTCAAGCAGTTTGAGCTTTCTCTGAGTGTTTCTTACATTTCAGTATCTGTGACTGCAGCATTCTTGTAGGATCTTTACAACAGATTGATCTGGTCTTCTGAGAATTCCAAGTTAAAAAAACCCTTGGAATTTAGGCAAATGGTGTGGTTATGAAGTGGCACTCTTTTGGATTAATACCCAGCAAAGACTACCATGATTTGTTTCACCACTGAACAGTTCTCTTAAACTTCTCATTATTAAAAAAAAATATTATTTCCAATTCATTTGCAGCCAGTAAAGATTCTGGAGCATATTTCACATCCTTACAACATTTTTTGTCCTCCTCTCAGCATCAGTTCTAGTCAGTAACAGATGTTGTTATGTTTCTTTTGTATCAACTTTGGAAAGTACTCTTGCCTCCTTTGGGATGAAAACTGCTTTATAAATGTAAGCTTATTGTTATTTCTTTATGAGAATCTTTGACAGTTCACTGCTGTTGCCCATGGAACTTTGCCCTGGTAATAAAGCTGTTAATAATACACTATCAGTCAACCTTAAGAAAGTAATGCACTATTTATTGGGTTAGCATCAATGTTTATCATTCTTGATTCAGTGATATAAATTACTTGTGTTGCATTTCTGATGGAGAAATAGGGTTGCTGGTGAAAAGATGGACCTGATTCTGCTGAGGGCTTGGTACAATCTTTGAATAGAACTAAAGAATTTTCTTCTTAAATGTGGTAGTCATGGGTTAGGGCTCGTTGTATATATATAATTTACCCACAAACTCTTAAGTGTAAACAAGACAGCATTCCTTTAGTAGATAATTCTGGGATGAAGTGGGAAAAAACTCCTCTCTGAACCTTTGTTATAAATTACGTGTTGATTTTGAAGCTCATAACTCTTAATTCAAAATTTCCATACTTTGGTGCTTTGACAGATCCTTAGGGAGCTGAAGAACTGAGTACAGGAACAGAGTATAAGAGATCTTTATTTTTCACAATGTAGTCTTTAAAATTGTACTGAAGTTTTTACCCATGTTCGGTTGATCAAATTTTTGCTCCTGTTTTGCTGACAAAATAATGCACATGTCTGTGCACCCAGACTGCAGCACAGTATCACAGAATGTGAAAGCAGTATGTAACAGACACAATTGTCAAACTGCACTTTTCTGCCTGCTCAAATTGAGCAAAATCTTTTAAATGCTTTTATCGATTTTGTTTATGCAGTTTCCATTTTTACTTTCCTTCTGCTATCCCACCAAATGTAACAGAGATGCAATGTCAGTGCCCTAGATGGTTTAAAAACACACAGATCAAAGACAGTCATATAAAGAGATACAAAGAATCTATATCTAATACAAAACAAAAAAAAAAACAGAAGACACAATGAAAGTTCAAGAATGACATGTTTTAATTAGCATAGAAGTCAGAGTTTTAAGAGAGAATTCTAAAAGGGACAAATTGCATAGGCTTGTCTACCTTTTAAAGTAACATAAGAAGCAGCATGGGAGGAAGTAAGAAAATGTCTGTCTGAAAATGTAACACATAGATAGGAGAATAAAGTACCACAAGCCAAAGTCTGTTGCCAAATTCTTGATACTGAATGAGATCATCTTCTGTCCTTGTTTCAATTATTTATCCATAAATCATACTTATAAACTCTTGTGCTTTTCATTCAAAATAGACAATAATGCAGAAATATTTACATTTTCATTGATGTCCATGTTTTCTCCTCAATCTATACCTTGTCCTTATTCCACCACGAAAGATTTTTCCAACATTAACTGTGGTAAAGCTCAGTTGATCTGAGCCTTTTATTCTTGGTCTTTTGGGGAATGTGCACCTCATGGATTCAAGAAAGGAAAATAAGCATATATTTACCATACAATTGTAAGAAGAAAATAGGACTATAAAGTGAAAAAAGTTGGAAACTGCTGATATGGAGAAATCAGTCTTTTGTAGAAGTGTAATTAAGAATAGATTCCAACTGTGATCTCTGCAGGCTTTAGATTTTCATTGAATTAAAACTCAGCCTACCATGTCCAGCTAAGTGAATATCACTGTCCTGGAATTACAGCAAAGCAGAATAACAGACCAAAGCAGCATCAAGAATCCTGTTCTCTTTTTTGTTTTTACATTGCTCCACATAATCTCTGTTACCATGTGCTTGCTATTATTTAATTTGATTCCTTCAGAGCCATCTAACCAACAAAAAGCCTCAGTCTGCCTGCATGTGAATCCTCATCATTATTTAGTCATTACTAGATGTCAGCATGGAAGACTGAATACAAACTGTGAGAATGTAAGGAGAAATTCTAAAGCAGAATATATTTGTTTTGTGGTCTCATCTCCATCACATATAATTTGCCAAGACCTTTGTCACAGACCAATGGAAAGTACTGATCTTTTAATTTTGTTTTAGAAGCCAAGATGGGTCCCTTTGGAAATAGGTTTCTGACAGACCTGTTCTTTACATTATTTTGAATGAAGTCCATTTTAACTGATGTCACTCCCTATAATTTTTCCCTTTGAAATTCTCTTTACCTTCATAAACCAGTAGATATAAAATGTCTTAAGACTGATGTAATGGAGAAATGTTTAAACAAAAGTGTGTAAAAGCTGTGATTTCATTTCTGTAAACCAAGGCTTTCTCCAGCAGTATAGCTTTACAATTAAAGCTATTCAAAATTTCTTGAGAAAAGGTTGTTTGGAAATCTTGCCTTTATGGTTAAAAGATTTTTGCTAAATCATTTTAGCCTTGAGTGATGGCTTTTCACTTGCCATCTAGCATTGTTTAGAAAAGCTCAGATAAAGAATTATGGCAGGGAATCTTGTATTTAAAACTGCAAGGAGTCCAAGAGAAACAGGAACAATACTTCAATAAACTTCATCACCTATTTAGCAGTAGTTTTTTTTTTTTATGTCTGAAATACAAGAGACTTAAAGAAAGGAAAAAAAACATGTTAAACATAACTGAAAAAGATACTTTTGTTGTGGATTTTCACTCATATTATCTCCCCTTTTTATGCCAGAATGAAAAAGGGCTTGTTATTGTTTAACTCTGCCAGGAGTATGATACAACAAAGAAATCTTAATATTTTTTTTCTGTCTTAACAGTGAAGACAAGAAGAGAAAATCACCATTGGATTGCGTTAGAATGAAATGGCAGCTGATATCGCTCAAAAAAAAAATCATTTTTAGTGTTGAAAGATGATTGTGCTAAGAGACTTTCTTGTTCATTTGTACTGAGATCAAGTGCAATGAAGATTTGCAATACATCATATCGCCCCAACCCACTGGAAATTAAAAGAAAAGGAATTCTTCATATCTCATTGGCATTCAGACCATACAGAATGGTGTCAATTACATAGTAGACTTCAGCTAAAATATCTGCTAACAAATGTAGAATGTAATGGAATTCATAACAGTAAAATTCCATCTCTGGGATAAATAGCTGTGGTACAGGGAGGGAAAGAAACAATAAAAATCATGTTTCATAATGACTGATTGTAATAGAAACAAGGCACATGGGTAGCTCGGATGCATGGATGCTTTCAAGGTATAACAATCTACAGAAGCATGTAGTTTGAACTCTTTCTATTTTCTTTTGTTTTATCTTCTGCTCTTGTACTTCTGTTTTCTCCAATTAGATCTGGGAAATTTTTTATTGTCACCTGCAGCTAAAATAACAGCATAGTGTGATAGTTATTGACAGCTGAAAATGGATGGGTGAAGATAATTTGGAAGGGGGAAATCCATCAGCAAGTAAAATAGATAACATCATTGGTGAAAGACAAGGTTATTGATATTGACTTATCTCAGGAAATATCCCCCATTTGTACTGTGATACACTGAATTTGTAGACCCTTGAGAAGTCTAATTGCATAACAAAATCTTCCCAAAATGAATATACATCTCACTAGGAGGCTTTCTTATCAGAAAAATTGGTGTCTTGGAGGTATTTTCAACACAAATAAGTATAGAGGGTTTAGCTAGGATGAGACTAGGGATGGTGAAAGAAGAAAAAGAAGAAAAATGGAAGAAAATTAAAAGTACTGAGATAATGAATAACAGTAATTGCAAAAATAGTTTTTATCACTGTCGATATAGAAATACAAGTCATACAAATTACTTGGTAGGAAACTCTGCTAAAAAGATCACTAATTAGCAATATATCATTTCCCAGCTGAGCAGTAATTTTGTTATGGAAACTAAATGTGTCCTGCATTGTTTCCAGCAATGAGTCTAATTTTCATTATATTGCAAGGTAGATACCATTGTCTTTCATTTTTATGGATTACAGTGGCTTGTGTTGCATGGTTCTGCCCCATACTCTGCCTCATGGTACCTGAGGAACATCTCTTCACCCCAAAGTAATTACCATGACTTTTAGAAGCCACTTGCATATGGCTGGGGTGTTGTGTACTCATAGAACAAAAGGGAATGCCTTTACACTGAAAGAGAGTATGTTTAGATTGGATATTAGACAGAAATTTTTCTCTGTGAGGGTGGTGGGACACTGGAACAGTTGCCAAAAGAAGCTGTGGATGCCCTGTCTGTGAAAATGCTGGAGGCCAGGTTGGATGGGGCTTTGAGCAACCTGCTCTAGTGGAATGTGTTCCTGCCTATGGCAGGGAGGTAGGAACCAGAGGATCTTTAGGTTCCTTTCCAACCCAATGCATTCTATAATTCCATGAAAATGTTACCCTGAAGTTCATGACCAGGAATTGAATGCAGGACACAGCCTTATGCAGTGGAAAATATTTCACAAATAGCAAACTGGCAAAATTAATTAATGGAAAGAAATATTAGGACAGACCATAGTGCAGCTCTATTTGGGTTAAAGGATCACCATCGTGAGGAATACACATGCAGACCCAACCCAACAACCCCCCACCATAACCTCTGATGCTAAGCAGTAATCATTCATTAGAAAGACAAGATATTTTGGTGTACATTGTTAAAAGATTCTCCTGGAGTCAACCTGTTCATAATTTAATCTTATATTGCCTTTGAGGAAACAGTGCACAGTAATGCATTTGATCACATGTTGATTCTGTTAGATTCATATGTTGCTTAAAGACCATGATTTCTGGATAAGAAAGAATTAAATGAGAAATTGCATAGAAAGAAAGATATTAGGGGAAAAAAAACCTAAGTACAGAAGTGGCAATCAGAAGTATATTACAAGTTTTATCATCAGATTTTATGAACAATATTTGAGTATCTGAGTGTCTGACCTGCATATGTAATAACTGGAGAGATACATGTTCCTACCTTAGGTACATAGAATTAGTCTTAGAAACACTGATGCAGCCTGGATGATGAAACTGGACTCAATTCTCTAAACTGGGTCACTGATGTTGGAAAGTGCCAAAGGTAGTGGTCATTTGAGAATGTTAATTTTAATTTAATAGATAGTTAAATTGTATGCTCTGTTCAAATAGCAGCTCTCTGAAAATCTTTTTAAATTTCCTGTTTTTCAGGTTAGGACAGGTGGTAGATAACATTCAATAAAAATTTAATTTAAGATTAGTAAAGAGGATTTAAAATTTCATTTTAGTGCTTCTTTTTCTTTCCTTTAGTTGAATGCACTTGAATATCAAAGGTTTGATAACAGCACACTATATGCAATAATGCATATAGCCAGTGCAATAATATCTGTTTATCTTTCTGTCTACTGAGAGAGGTAGAATTTGAAATGGCAAACATGCACACAATGTAAGTATGCTGGATTAATGAGTTAACTTGTCTCTTGTGACTGCTTTTACAAACAGAAGCAGCAGTGAAAGAGGTGGATGAAGTGAAAGGATGGATCAACAGTCTAAGACAATAAAAATGAAGGGGTGGACATAGCTGCTGTGTAAAGAAAAATAAAATAAAAAACATGTTAAACTGTAATGATTTTATCAATATTTTTTTTTTAAAGCCAACCTATCAGCAGGTCTGAATGACTCAATTCATCCCTTATGTTTTATAGTTTCTTAACCATACATTCCTTAGTCATGTTTTTGCTTTCTAGTGCAGTGTACATGCCTTCACACCAACAATGTGAAGTATGTTTTCACTTTATCACTGGAAATATAAGATATTAAAAAACCTATTGGACTGAAATTCAAGAAATAGATTGCTAATTTCTGTGTTGTGCTTTTCAAAAACCTTTAAATGATAAGACCCTTGGAGATATTTCATTTGTGATCAAGGATTTTTTTCCCCTACCTGGAATAAGTTATTTTGGCAGAATCATCTACTAAGCTAACCTGAGTACTACTAAACTGCTTAACAGCTACCTTCTTTCATATGACAGGTTGGATGAGACACTCTGAAGCTGAAATACATTTTTCTCATTAAAAACTGTATTACTGTCTTAAAAGCAGTTAACCACACCACATTTGATGCTTATTACCACTTATCTGCTCAAAGCCCAGAAAAGCAAACTCACTTCTCAATAAGAAATCAAATTTTATATACCAGTTTAATTCCCATGACATTCAGTGAGGTGTCCTGTGAACTTTAGAAGAAATTTCACTAAAATAGTTTAAGCAAATTGCAAATGAGTTCCCACATCTGGCTTGAACTCATCTATCATTCATTGTAACACGAATAAATGAAGACATTCATCACAAAGCACGCAACAGAAATTGTGTTCTCCTATTGATATAATTAAATACTCATAGAGGGCTAAATGCATAATAGCTTCCAGACCTTTTATTTCATGCCAGAATTCAATGGCTCCATACTCATATGTTCCTAGTCAGAATCATTGTGAACCCTCTCCAGTTTCTAAACATTTATTGCTAGTGCAGTAATAATAAACATCTTGCATTTATAAAATGTAATGTTGCCTAGAATTTTTCATTTTTCAAGAATGTAGATCACACTGTCTAATGGCTCTCATATGTCCAGCATGCCCATGAACAATTTGTCTTCTCAGTGGAGTGTTAATCTGACACCTCAAGGACAGAGCCAGTTTCAAGAAGACTCTGAGAAAAGTTTGAATATTTCACATGTAGCAATAACCACTGAAAGTCCAAGTATACGTACTCTGGGATTACCCCAAAGCTATGGATTACTTATGCTTTTCAGTGTTTTATTCAAATGGGAATTATTAAAGATACCAGGAGATTTGCTTGTGTTTTTTTTTTTTTTTTTTTGGGTATATGCCAAAAATAATTAAAAGAATTTGTAGTAATAATGACATTTATTGTGAAGTCCTGAATGGGATTTAAGGAATGGCATGAAATAGGTTTTCTGGATTTCTAGAATGCTTAGAGACATAAAAAAGTGATATACCCTATTCAAACCTATGAACACAGGGCTTCCTGGATAACAGTGAAAATCAAGACATGTTCTATCATCCATGTCTTCCTTTCCCAAAGGAACAAAGGATGGATGAATGTTCCCATCTCACGTCTCATGGCCTTCATGAAATGTGTTCCAATCATGTAATAATTTTATTGACCTGATCAAAGATCTGTTTACTTTTATGGAAAGTTGTCTTCTCTCCTTACTGAGCTTTGAAACAAATGCTCTTCTGCTTTTAAAGCTACTATTTTATCCATAATAACTCTTAGTTGAAGAATTAGTTGTGCTTTATATTCTACTTAGAAAATAATAAAAATTAAATTGAGATGTAATGAAAATCAAACTCAGTTAAATAGGAAAAATATCCTGTCCTTCCAAAGTGACATAATTGCTCTGATTGAGGAATGGTTTCTCCAGGCTTGTTTGCATGTGGTCCAATTATATATGTGAATGCTTGCTTAAAATAGGGCCCAAAATATCTGCCATGAGCAAATCAGCTCATGGGCCAAGGAACTGAATCTCTCAGTTTACACTATTTCCTGCCAGCAGCAGAGTCTTTTGTATCAGAATATTGGTGACAACATCCTAGAATTTTGTCATGGTTACATGAGCCATTGGCTGTGATATGGTCTTGTTCAACTTTAGATGTCAATAAAACTCATTTACAGTGTAGATCACATAATTTATTGTTGGATATCTTATTTGGGATGAGATGAATCTTTGCCTCAATGTTCCTGCTTCTCCTCATGGACTGTGAAATGATCCAGAAGTGACAAGCTCAAGTGTAGATATTTACCTGGAGCTCCATGACCCTTGCTTTGCTTCTCCTGTATGACAGTAGCAGTAATAGTGACAGACACTTGGCTGCACTGAATGTTCCAACTCACCTAAATGTCATCCTGAGAGACCATTCCTATAGCACAGATTGGTGGTCCAAAAGAAAGAAGAAATCTGTTTTTTGGTCCATTTGATAGTCATGCAGAGCTTTCTTTTGTTTTGAAAACAGAAAATCTGTTTTTTTGGCATAGGGGAAATTTCTACCCTGATGGTGTAAATTGTATGTTAGTTCTGATCACATAATCCTTTCAAGGACAGTGTTGTCCTTCCAGCCTTATTTACAACTTCGTAATTAATTAGAGTTTTATTTTCTAGACTTCACTGCCACAGAAACTGCTGACATAGGAGGAAACAGAGGGGTGGATTGTAACTGAAGTTTTGTTTTTATGGGCTGCTCACTTCCTTCAAGGAGAGGACAAAATTAGTAATTTAGGTAGTGGGTTCTTCTCACATAGAAGGCAAAAGGAACCTTATTCACCTTCTCCAGACCATGTATTACTTTATCAACATAATTTGAATGTGGAATTTCTACATTCACTATGTCTCATTGACTTCTACATATAAGTCAATGAGACATAGACATTTAAAAACTGAAGATCTTGTGGAGTAGTAGTATAACAGTCAGGTAATGACCTAGATGTTGTTTAAGTGTTAAGCAAAAACATTTCTCACTGGCTGCTCTATAAAAGAGCTAGAAATTAATTTAGATCTCTGATTCTAACACCAGGACTTCAATGACAAAAATATGTTCCTGAGTAACTGGGAAATTTGTATTCTTAAATTGTTTCAAAACACTTTGCATGTTTTCAGTCTTGGATTTCTCATTTCATTTCATCATCTTTTTCTTGCCAAGAAGTCCATTGTCTTCCTAGGGGAAAAAAAAAATGTTTATGTGAAGCTCATATTTTGTTGTTAAAAAGTGGTTTGATGTAAAAATTCCATTAATATATGCTCTTTTCCCCAGACTCTATAGAATCCAGAAATTTGCACTCAATTGGACTTTGAGATTGTAATTCATATATCTCCAAATAAAGTAAATAGACTTTAATCTGACTGTTACAATGTAATTATTTTTTTCAATAAATGGGCAAAAATTGCAACCAAGTAAATTTTCTCAACACTCTTAAGTGATGTTTTTAATCACATTTTTATTCTGCTTTTCTCTGCTTACAGGATTATTTATTTGTCACTCTTCTTATGTTTCTCTGAATTTATTTTTTGTCTTCTGTTTCTTTGATTTTAGTAGAGCTTTTGGTATCAAATCATACTTGAAAAGAACAAAGAGCATGCACAGCTTAGACTGAAACTCTGCATAGGTGTTGCATAAATGTACCCACAGGAATTGCAGCACTTGGAAAGATTTCAAGTATGAATTCTAAATCACACTCTCATGCCATTTATATTCATGTGATTCTTGGAATATCTTTTACGTGCCATGATCCAACGCTATTGACAAGCAATATTTTGGGTGCTCTCAGATCTCAGGAGAGGAATCTATACAGGATGAGGACAAGGAATAATTTTATATGGATTTTTTTCTTTGAAGTAGGCAGAATCTGAATTATTGTCACTGACTTAAAAAAATTACATAAAAGGTTACTTATTCAAATAGCTTAGGTCTAAGATATGGCTGAAGGGTGATCTGTGATCTGTCCCCAGAAAGAACACCTGGTCACAGGGACCAGTCACAACACCCTGAGGTGACTGGAGTGTAGATGGTCTTGAATGAATTATTTTCCCCCAGTTCAGCACTTGGGGTGTAGCATTTTTATGAAATTTTCAATTGCTTTTTTGTCACCCTTGAAAACCCTTTCTGTAAGCCATGATCATCTTCCTATGCCAGCTAAAATATCCTCAGGAGGTTTGTCTGTGTTTGCTACACCAGTCATTTCTGTATCATTCTAGAGAAGCCTCAACCAACTGCTGAACAGCAAAATTGGCAGTCGATGATGTGCAGTGTTCAGTAGACACACTTCTCCTTATGTTCACTTACTTTCCTGATTTAATGTAGTATCTGCTGGTATTACAAGTGTTTTACACAGATGTCACTTCAGATTCCCCTTTTTGAAGAGACAAAAGAGAGATTTGCCTAAGTTCCCTGTAAAAAAAAAAAAAAAAAAGAAAATTTGGTCTGATAATCTCTGTGGTAATTCTCCTCTTTCTGCTTCATTTCTTTATAGGTCAGAAGTATGAAGCTATGAAATTTTTAGGTCAGTTGCCATAATGTCATTTCTAGTAAAGGTGTGACATGACAGCCTTTAACATTAGAGACAGGAATTTCAGGGTTTTTTGCTGGCATACAAATTCTGGAGTTAAAGCACTTACAACAGCAAATTTATAAAGTCAATACAAACCTTAAACCATAATACATTAAACTGATCTGTGCTACTATAGTCATATTATTTCAGTTCTTCTGAAGGAGCAATTTCAACCATGACCAAATGAATACTAAGATATTAAACTTCTCTCCACCAGAAATGTAGGGGTTTTTTTGGTGGAGAATTAGGAAAAAAAGTAATACTGAAAGTTTTTTAATATAAAAATTTAAAATAAAGGGAAACATTCAAAGCTGGTTTTGCAAATAATACGTGAGGAGAAATTATATATTTGAAAACTTGACCTGTAGTGTAATGGGCTATCAGGTTTTTCTAAAAATTATATTCTTGAGATAACATCAATCCATCACTAAAAATGTAAAAATTAATACAACATTTATATATTACCTACCTTATTTTTTTTATTATGATGTCAGACAAAGAGCATTCTAATAAAGACACATCAATATTTCAAACTTGTTTTCTGTTTTTTGTGTTTTAAATTCTAGGAAACTGAGTTCTTTCCTTATGTGTCTATTCACATTGGGAATTACATTCACTGAAGATATTTACAGTGAGATTCTTAGTTGCAATTTTTAATTATTATTTATTAAGTCTCAATGACTCCTTAATCAGTGGACAGAAATGAGCTTCTTGAAGAGGAAATTTGAGTAAGTTACATTGCATTTTTATTCTCCAGTGAAATGATTCAGGCCCTTGAAGAATCTATTTCTCTCTCTTGGCTGTAAATTCTGCACAAGTTTGCATGAACAGGGTTACATGGTACAGACCTACTCAAGGGAGTAGAATGCTGTCTGATTTTCCATGAATGACATTTTGTAGTAAATAGTTTGGGGTTTTTTTCCATAAAACAATAAGACTGGTTTTAGTTATAAAACAAAATCCAGTTCTTGGTGGTTTTTGTTATTAAATAAGTTAAGACTAGTTGAATGAAAAAAAAACAAAAACAGCAACATACTTTCACCATTTATCCTTTTCCTAAAAAGTTTCTAAAAATTTTCCTCAAAGATTAAGAGAGGAATTACTTATAAATAAGAATTGTTTATTCTGCCAGTAAAAGTGCACTTTTTTCTTACAAGAGCTATTTTTCTATATGTTTGCTTACATCTATTTGATGTTAAGCTTACAAAGATATTTGAAATTCCACAATTCAGGAAGTAATAATAGTAAACAATTTGTGAAGGTTCATAAAAATCATGATATTTCAGGTTTTATTGAATCCTCTACCTGATAAAACTAAAATTTTTATTTTTCAAACCACACACAAGAATAAATTCAGGAATTAATTTAGCTGCACATGGCCATGTTGCATTGCAATAAACTACATACAGGCCTAAAGATGTCTTGATGAGATGTATTGATAGTTTCTAAAGCTAAATGCTTATGAAATCTCTACCGAAAAGCAGATCATTACCTAAACATTTGAGAAATTATTTGCATTTGCAATGCATATATATGGTTTCATTTTAAAAGCTCTTTGATATCTTGTAATTTCTGAAACACTAATTCAGGCATTTGATCTGCATTGAACAACTTTCAAACCCCAGGACTTCCTAACTCTCTTCACTCTTAAGGCTACTGTATTTCATTTAGCCTCATTATTTTCAATTACATGGCATAAAAAGGATTTCCAGCATGACACATGGGAAGACACGGACACAGCTCCTATAACTTGTGGGTGTATAAAGGGCATATAAGTGCTATTTGCCTGATGTTATGCTGCAAAGACTGACGGTGGTGGGATATATTGTATCTGAATGGTTAGTAAGCTTCAAAATTATCTTCTATTTCCCATCTGTTTCTGTTCAGTTTGCAGATGTATTAGAACAACTCCAAAGTGTGCCTTGTTATTTTGACCCATTGCACTGTAATTTACATGAATAGGGAACATAAAGAAGCTTCAAACAATAAATGGAATCAAAACAAGCAAGAAAATCTAGATCCATATGCTCTTCACTCTATTGCTATATAATAAACTCCTCCATACACAATTAGCCTGCAGTTTTAAATGTTTGTCTCTTTAGTTCCATTTTGTACTATCCTTCAGACAAGTATACCTGTAAGACGTGAGGAATTACTCTGAAGATCCACCTACACACAGGGCCTGCATGTGACTCTTTTAATGATGTTTGTGGTGGATTGGACCCAAGTTTGTACAGTTATGAGTTTGTAGTAAAAATAAGTAAAGCTTGTTAATAATTCACACCATGTGGACTGAAAGAAAGTTCCCTAAAAAAATAAAGCACTCTTGTCTCAGTTTCATAATATGAACAGGGATAAAAGCAGTAGCAAAACAAGCAAATATGTTTCTAATTGTGATCTTTAGCAATAAGTAAAGAGCGGATGAGGTAAACCACTAATGAAACCAGTAGATTTTGGAACAATGAGTAGTTTCTATATTAGCTTTCTGTATGTGTTGATTCAATTAGGGGTTCATCAAGTCTTCTGAATTGTCATTTGGCTTTTTCTATGATCAAGTTATTTTAGATTGTTGCAGATTTACATAAATTTCATAGGTGAAACTATTTCTTAAGCTTGGAATTAAATCAACCTGTCTCTTACTGTATCTTTATGTCACTACAAAATGCCTTAATTAAGGAGTTTTTAAATATTTGGGTCTTCATTTTCCAAAAGAAAATGCACCAGGCAACTGTCCTCAGCTTACTGAGGCAGAAGCTTTGAGTTCAGCCATGGGTACAAATTTTTCCAGGTCCTGTCTAGTGAGTCAGGATCCCAGATTCTGAATGTCTCCAGAAAAGCATAGATTTATAGGCTCTATAACATTAAAGCTATTGGGTATGTTACTACAATGATACTTGAAAAAGAAAGGAGGCAAAAAAAGGAAAAAAAACCCAACCCTGTACTGTGTCTATGTACTGTATATGAGTATATATACATATATACACACGCATGAACACTCATAAATGTGTATATATAAATCCTTACGTGCTACAAGAGGAAAATGGAATAGCCTTTAACGCAGACCTTTCACTGCTGTCAAGCAGGAAAGTTGCTTGAGCCTTCACAAAAGACAATTTGACATTGACTCTTTCCTGACAAATTCTGTCGTATTAGCAAGTTGGCATTTCCTAAAGAAATGTTTTCAGAAGGTTTCTAGTTAGAGCACCAAATTGTGTTGCAGGTTATAGGTACAACTCCTACCAATTTCAGCAGGAGCTGGAAGTGTCCACTTATACAGTTAAGAATAAAGAAATAAAAGTGCTGGAATTTTGTAATTTACTTTTGTTGCACATGCAGCCCTCCTGCCAGGTGTTAGTGGTAGTAACCAGAACTGGGTTAAATAACATGTCTAGGGGACTCCCTCTAAAATAAATATAAATGGTGGCTTGGTCCCCCACCTAAAACACCAACATTTAGGAATTTAATAATTTAACCTCTTACAGGTGTTCTTCTCCCATTGCAAGTATGCAGGAGTTCTGAGAATATGAAACCACAAAAACACTTTTATATGAGAAAATATAGTTAAGTATATAGTTTCAAATAGTAAGGAAAACCCACATAACATGTTAGGGATATTACCAGCTTCACAGTTCCATCTGGTACTCAAACAGCCCTTTGTGGTGTAACACTCCTTCTAATGGCAAAATAACATCAGCTGGGATCTCAGATGACGTTACTCTACAACATTTTGTCTTTATGAAAGATCTGCTCTGCTCTTGTCATGGTACCAGTTTGGGGTTTTGTTTATATATTTGATAATTTTTTTAAATTTTGTTTGGTTTGAGGTTTTTGTTGTGTTTGGTTGGTTGTTTTGTTGGTTGGTTGTTTTTTGGGTTTGGTTTGGGTTTTGTTTGTTTTCTTTGTTTTGTTTTAAATATGAAATCAGGATATGGACCTGCTGGAACAAGCCCAGAGGAGACCGTGCAGATGATCAGAGTACTGGAGCACCTCCGGCATGAAGACAGGCTAGGGGAACTAGATGATCTTTAAGTTCCCTTCCATCCCAAACCATTCTATGATTCTATGTCAGATATAACATCTAGGGTGTCGCTTTTTGGTCTTATTCTGCTGTTGTTCTGCTCCTGTCAATTCATATCTTACAATAGTGACCATTGGAAGTACTGCACACCATTGTCCGAATTTCCTGCTAAAAAAGAAATTACATAAAGAAATAAATAATTGCCAACAGTTAAAACAGGAGAAATACTTGTTTATAAGAATGGAGGATTTATTAAACTATAAAATTGCGTTCTATTTTAGGGAATACAACTTAGCAGAATTGTCTTGCATGTGCTGCTGAGGTTTTTTTTAAAATTTCTGTTAGGTTTCTTTCAAACCTTCACTAATTTTCTGAAAAATGGACAGAGGCAATATGAAACCTATTATTGTATGCTACAGTGAAATAATTACAAGGAAGAATCAGTAAAAAAAATGAGAAATAGAAAGAAGATATTTTGAGAAACTGTAAATATCTGTCAGGAAATTATAAAATAAAGTTAAGTTAGATATGAATTCTAATGCACAAAGGGAAAATTAATCAGAGACCCCCATCACTTGTAAAGAAAGAATAATGAAATAGTACATTTCAAAGGTGTTTGAATCAGATAGGAATTCATAGTACAGCATGACGACTTGGGTGGATGTGATATTGCTCTGTCTGGGAACATCCCGTTGTGTCTCCTTGAATATAAGTGATCACACTGCAGCACAGGGACCACTCAAAAGGATGCAGACAAATTGGAAAGGACTTCACAGATGTGAAAGAAAATATATGAGGCCAGATGTTGATTAAGGAGTGTTGTGCTTTTGTTGGCTTGCTTTAGAATTAAATCCATATACATACAGCATAAATACATAAACACAAGGGGGAAAGAATTTTTGTTTGCTGAAATACAGGAAAGTACAATTGAAAGTACATTAGAAGGGACTTAAAGATAAGAGGAACAGCAGGGAATATCTCTCACACTAGAAATGTCTTGTGGGTGAGATGAAAGGATCTTTTTCACCTGAAGTACTTAGAACATGCTTGCATGGAGGGAGGTAGTCTCACACCCCTGTGGCTTCATGAATGAGAGAGTCTGGGAATTTTGGACCAAAAATCTATTCAATAGAAGAATGGTGTTACCAGATATGGGCATCATTTAGGGAACTGGACATTGTTCCAAGGCAGATTTTTAAATTATTTTGCTACAAGCTGAACTTCTCTCACCCTTGTTTATCCATCCTTGTGTGACATTGAATTAATTGTCAATGTGAAAAAAACAGATCCATTAACTATTATGGATCTTTTTATTTATACTTATTTTATCATCTAATGGAAGGGACTGGGTTGCTATGTGAACCCTGGTGGACATATAATGCTGGCACAGAAGTTCAGAGTACTGTTTGTTATCAGTGGTTATTAAAGCTATAAGCAGCTGGATGGGCTGTAGGGCTGACCCTGGACTGAAATGATGCTAATAGAACAAAACAAAGCAAATTTCTCAATGACATGAGAAATTGTTTGTCATAGCAGATTGCAATGGAAGAAGTTCAAGAAAATAGCAAACAGTACTGCGAGAAGGGCTGGCTTTTATAGGTGGTTCCAGGGGCATTCTGTGAGGAACAAGCAAGCTTCTGAGATAATTGAGTAATGTCTGTACTGGGTACTAATCCAGTCTTTGGGGAGCAGTCCTGCATTTGACTGTCCCAGCCTTACCAGTAAGATAAATCCAATATGTTCTTTTGACCATCAATTGAATCTGCTTCCATGGTCAGAAAGCCTGGGCTAGGGGGATCTTTCCCAAACTCTTGTCACTTTGATGGTGCCCACTACAATCTCAAATGCACTGATATCTATTCACTGCTCTCTAACACCTATCAATATAGGAGACAGCCTGATTAAAGCTATAGCTATTCTGATTGCAAAATAAATATGCCCTAAACATTGGTTGGAACTCACAATATGGAAAACTGAATCCACCCTCAGTTTCAAAACATCCTTGAGGACTTAGTACTTGTTCTGATTTTCATATAACAGTATTAGAAACATTTATGTGTGTTGCCTACAAAATAGTGCCAGCAAGTGCTATAGCAGTAAGAAGAATAATAACAACAATAGCAACAAAGATGGAAGAGCATCAGCTGCCTGTAACCATATCAAGAAGAATACTCAAGACAACCACAGCTCAGAGGCAAGAAGTAAAAGAGTTAAATCACTGGGATAGTAGAGAGCCTCATTTGATCAGACTTGTCTTTCACCACTGTCCATCAACAATTTAATCTCTGAGGTAAGCTCCATGAACACATTTGCACCTCACTCAGTCGTTAAGCTACTCTGGGAAGTCTGGTGAAGCAGAGTATGGCTGTCACAGAAGTTTTTACATGACTGACTGGCATTTATACCTAGCAGGTCCCACAGGCTTTAAAAAGAATATTATTTAGTGCCAGTAATGTTATATCTTGGTGGGTGAACATGATACAACCATGGTGAAAAAGAAAAATAGATTAAACCACAAATTTGGAAACTAAATCTTATTTTTCTGGAAAAATGATTTTGTCCTGGATTATCCTGGAGAGAATCAGTTGTCCTGGTTTTTATTTCTTTTTTTTTTTTTTCCTGAAATAAAGTAAAAAATGTGCTGAGTTCTTTAACTTCCATCTGAAACCACATCAGAGCTGAGCAGAAGCAACCTTGTTTTTATCAAGATTTGATCTTAAGCAATCAGGGGAGATATCTGGATTACTGATCAGAGCTACTCCATTGCTCAGCATAGCACATGTGTCTGTCTTCCATTTTGTAGTTATTGGCCTTCATCCAACTTCAAAGTAAACCATCCTGAAATTATCCTTTTTTTTTCTTGTCTTTTATTTTCCTTTTTTTTTTAAGAAAATACAAGCTGTATGAATTTACAGTAAGAATCGTGGCATTATTTTAGAGCTACCTCCACGTTGCTGGGTCTGCATTCTGAAAAGAATGCCAATAATAGGTCTAATGCAAACCCCTTGATGTCTGTGGGGATCTTTCTTTTAAGTGTATTAAGCCTTAAATCAATCCCATTGGAGAAATGTGCATGCCTTTGCGTTATGCATTTATGCTTAGTCACAGTTTCCTAAACGCTGCCTTCGTTTCTGAAAATATGTAAAAAACTGATTTGGGAGGTGAAGTTTGTCTGGATGCCATTCTGTTACAGACAAAGCCAGAAAAATCCTGAATGAGCTCCAGGAAGTGTGAAGTTTGCCAAGACACTAGCTGAAGCAGGAGGTTCTAATTTGTTTGGACACTAAAATAATATGTGCATGAGAGCTTCTGAGGGAGCAGGAAGAAGGGAATAGAGTACAGGGTACTCTAGGATGAGTGAAGACAATGTTTGTTCTTATCTCTTTTAACTTTTTGGATCCATTATAGTATAAAATAGATCCTTGGCTGTGTTGAGGTGGTGGCAGCTGCTGTGCATCTTCACAACTTGTTTTGAAGAAGAGAAGGCAGGTGTACTGATAGCCCAAAACAGGAAAGCAACCAGCCTGGAGCTGATGTCTGGATAGACCAGAGATGGATAACAGCTTACTTTTCAGGGTGCATTTTGCCTGTAGTATGTTTAGAGACTATGAAAAAAAACATGAATTCAATGCTCTGGGCAGGTAGGGTAGGAACACTGAAGACAGGACAAGGAATATATTGACTTCTGAAGCTTTCTCACCTAAAAATACTTTTTTTCGGTAGTCAGAAGAAAGCTCTAAGCTTCTCTGAGGATTATTAATTCCTTATATAGTAGGTATTCCAGATATGTGAGGAGCATCACTTTATAGCCCATCCCTTTTCTACCCTCTGTGGACAAAAATTTGACATCTTGCTTAGATTTGCCAGATGAGTTTGATACAAAGCTAGCCTTCAAGACAAACTTTATTTGAATGAAATGAGGTATAATTATCTGGTTGTTTTCTCCCTGGTATTTCTTATTTCCCTGGAATCATGCCCTTTGCTCTAATATATGAAAATATTAGAAGTATTTCAATAAAAGATAAGGATAATACATTATTTGGAAGACCGTATTTGATTTATTTGGGACCCTCTGAAAACTAAGATTTTTCTATGAAGAGGTTTAAAAGAAAGAAACATGTCTGGTGAGTCTTATTTTTCATGGAGGTACTAGTTTGGTGGTGTAGTAGGAGAGAAAGGGCTGAGGAGGATGAGTAAACCATTTTGGTTTTACAAAAGGATGCAACTTCAATGACTGGGAATTGGTTTAAACTGTGTGACCAAATTCAGTGTTTAGAAGAGTGAAGTAATGAGAATATGTCCCTCTTGGCCACACATGTCCATACATGCCACAAGGGGGTCTGAGCTAGCTCTTATGTCACTCAGAAAAAAAGTGTGAAGATGTTTGAAACTTGCTTAGAAGCAACAGAAAAAGGAGATGGAATAGAACAAACTTTCAGGAAAGAACAGAGAAGAACATAGGAGGTTTTCTAGTCTCTGATGTTCTTGAGCTTGGAATGTCCCATCTTTCCCTGCAATGAAGATGTCAATTAAATTAAGAAAAGTGTAAGAAAAAACAGCAAGGGTGAACAAGATGGTAAAGGCAAATGTAAGAAAATAAATTATGAAATCTCTATTTGTGTGGAAAATATACATGTTATTCTGAAACTAATAACTTCAATTTAGGCAGACTAATACTGGCATGAAACACCATGAAAACTTAAAGTAGAACCCATGTGAAAAAGGTGTAGAGATGAAAAGGAAAACTTGCTGAAAGAAACAATAATTAAATTTTTGAGTGAACCAGCATTATTTTCCACAAAAACATTCTGCATTTTGGCATGTGATTTTTTATCAAGTTTACACTAAGATTTAACTTTTCATTAAAAAAAAAAAAAAAAAGAAAAAAATGGGAAAAATATTTTTTAAAAGTGAAAATAAGTAAGAGAAAAGCTGCACTTTCTTCATAAAAATAAAGTAATTTTCATAACTCTCATTTTCATGAATGTTAAGAACAGAACTTCAAGATTTCCATGTGTTTTGGCATATTCTTCAGTGGTTTTGCTCAATGGTAGTGATCCATCAGAGATATTTTGTGTCCTGTGTCTTAGTTCTGAAGACTTTAAAACAGCTTGTATAAAACTACATGTGGAAAGTTATAGCTGCAGAGCAGTCAAATGTTATGGCTGATCACTTGAATTTCTTCAGCTTCAAAGGTAAAGGTTTCAGCTCTAGATCCAAGAGAAATTGTGTGGAAAAACAATTCAGAAGAAAGAGGAATAGAGAGCAAGATATGTGTGAGCAAGAAGCTGAAGACTTAAAGCTTGAGTAGGAACAAGGGAAAATGGGAGCATAAAACAGAGACAAAATTATGCCTGAGACATAAGGACAGGGTAAGTGAATAAATGAGTAGGAATTGGAACTTGCACTTAAAACCCGAATGATAACATATAATGATAACAATGATCTTAAAAATGAGCTTAGTCCAGGGATACTCAGAAAAATAAGCAAAAGGCTGTGATGAGATCTGAGCAGAGATGAGATGAATCTGAGCCCATTCAGTAAAATCACCAATTCCTCTTGGAGCCTGAGTTGAATTTGGAGTAAATTCCAAACCTCAAGTTTTTCATTTTGGTTCCAAAATAAGATCTGGCAACTCTCAACAGGAAAGGATTTATTTTCTTCACTACCCACAGCCGGGGAAAAGTCAAAATGTGAGTGCAGAGTGGGGGATGTTGAAGGAGAGTTGGTCAGTGATAAAACAGAAAAGAATTTGGTAGAAACTGGAAGTAGAAAGGGTCAAAATGAAAAACCTCTATGGGAACCCAGGCAGTAACACACCACTAAATTATGAATGGAGAGAGAGAGGCAAATGTTATGTTAAAGAAACTGAACTTCCTGTGCTTTCAAGTTGTGGTCATAGCAAAATCTGGACTTACTAAATAGGTTGCATTTGCCTTGTAGGGTTCCACGACATAAATTAAATGACACATGTAACATGCCACTCTGAAATGTGAAATTACTGTAGAATGAGAATTTGAACAATGAGAAACAGCTTCCGCTTCCACTTGAAATTTCCTGTGCAAAAAGGCCTCAAGATTTGTTTCTTTTTATAACCATTACATGTAAATAGGCCCAAGTGTCTAAATCAAAGTTTCTTGTTCCATAATCTTTAGTAGTTTCACATTTGCAAAATTTTTAAATAGAGTTAAGGAAGAATTATGCACTATGATTTTATTTACAGAAGTACCAATATTTTTACTTAATGGACTAAAAGAATTTTCCCCTGATAACATCAAAGAAGTGGATCTTCAAAGAGACAGAGAATTCCTATATGTAGTAAAACTGAGAAAATCCCAATTCTTAACTAGCAGAGCTATGCTAATTTAAAACAGTTTAAAACTGGCCATTAATTTCTCTCTCCTCTTGCACATTTCTGTCTTTTAAGAATTGCAGAAAGTACATTACTGTTGAAAAATACATAAAGCCCTACTGAAGTATGCATCTTGTGACATTTAGCTAAGCTTGTGGAAGTCCCACCTTGTAATGTAATTATAAAAACTACTTCTTGTCCTGAATTTGCCATCTATAAATCTCTAACCACCTTCCTGGAGGACAGTATCATTGCCTTTTGACAGATGGTGAGACTAAGGAGTAATAAAATAAAGCAAGTTACCCAAGATCACCCCAAAAGAACAGCATCTCCCACTGCTTGTCCAGTCCAGAAGTTGTTTCAGAAAAAAATACAGAGGAAAAGCTGCAGGGGTGGTCTGAAGCATTCTGTCTGAAGAATTATTTCTGCAAATTCTTGGTGGAGGTAGACAGTGGTATGTGTAAGTTTGGACAGAGAGAAAAGGCTCTGTGCTTCTATGCAGACTGACCCATCCTATTGGTCTGGTTTTCAGCAACTTTCACAGAAAAGAAATATGTTTAACAGGAGCTATTGAAGGAGGAGGACTGGGAGGATTAGATGCATGAATCCTGTAACATACTAACATGCTTCATATATGTTTTTACTCTGGAAGCTGAGCTTTTGGGGTTTGATGCAACTGGTTTGTGGCAAGAGCTGATCAAGTGACGTTTATCAGCACTGCTCAGAAGCCCAGCAATAAGTCACTGCAGAAATATTTATTACCTACCAGTAACCGCTGGTAATTGCTGAAAAAACAACCTGAAAGACACGTCTACGTTCTTACTGGAACAACTCACCATGATGTAATTCCCAAAGCACCTCCACTAGGAGACAGTAGTAAAAACTTATGAACATGTTCTCCCTGTTAACATTTTTTCCTTCTCCCTTTAATATAGCTGAGAAAAAAATCTTTGTGCACCCATAAATCCACTACAAAACAAAATCAGTTGCTCTAAGTGGGCACAGCATGAGTATGTGTTAGAAAGTCCCATAATGTAACAGTACTGCAATTTTTTCGTCTTCTCTTGTCAAGGAATTTAATTCACAAATATATTCCTCATTTAGTGTTTAAAGGCATTAGCATGGAAATGGGCCCAATTCTCTAACTGCTGTCATTGTCAAGCTGATAGAGAAGCTACTGATGTAATAATACAAAATCTCTGTTTTGGACAATATTCACTAGGTATTTGAGAAAGCTCTCAAGAAATTAATGCATCTTTTGCAGCAGTAAGAAATAACAAAAAACTGAGGCTCTCTGAGATGCTCTTCTTCACTGCCTGCAGCCCACAATTCCTCCCTTCAGCCCCATTCAGTACAAGGAGCAAGGACACCTTTAGGTTCAGAACAGCCAAAATATCAGATTGTCCAACATTTGGGCAAAATTGCAGCTGCAGAACCTGGTCTGTTACCTCTCAGAGGCAAACTGTTCTCCTAACTGGGCAAGTCTTTAATTACCATTCCTCCTCCCCCTTCTCTCCCCCCAACAGCACACTCAGTAATTCCCAGCTCATCTGGCTAGTTTCAAACCCATATTTACACCAACTGGTTAGTTTTCTTCTATTAGCTCTCAGACCATTTAAACCATCTGGTTTTCCTCTAGCATGTCCTAGACCCCTGACCCGAGTGATCTCTACATTTGATGTTCGTCCATGTCTGAAGTAACTGTTTTTAGAGGTGACAATCCCAATTTCACTCACTGGTGTGGGCATGGTCCCAGACCGTGCTGTGTGGTTATGTGATGCCTGTGCATCTTCTCTCCTGCACCACCTCCTGCCACGTTTGAGCCAGGGTTATACAATCCCTGCTACACATGGTACATCAATAGGGGATATGGACATTTTGTAACCACAAAAACAATCTTGAGTTCCAGTGTGCTTTATGTCTCCTATGCTATTTAACTAGCTACAAAATTATGATATTTTTTCCAGGAACAATCTCACAATAGAGTGTGCCTGGGTTTGATTTCTAGGGATTCTTGCTGAAATTCTTATGTGACATCATTTCAGGCCCTCACCCAGAAACCTGGGAAAATAAATTGCCCTGTCTGGGCGTTCAGAAAAAGAATAGTTTCTCATTTAAAAACAATAAGTTTACAAAAGGGAGTTAAATGAACAGTTTTATCAGGGGACAGGCTTTCTAAAACATTACCTTGGGAAACTTAAGTGACTAACAGAAGGTGAGACTGCTGTCCCCAAGGCCCAGCCCTGGCCCTGAACTCTTCCTACAGCAGCAAGAGGTGGTCAAGGTTATGGGCACTGTCCTCCCCCCTTCAGTTACATCCAACTCACACAACTCATTATCCAGGCTCAAAATCCAATTTGAGCTTTGATCCTTAAATCTTCTGGCCCAAGTCAGAGGCAATCAGTTTGTAGTAGTGTGTGGGCTGTAAGGGATCCTCAAAGGCAGGTTATTTCATCATAGGCAGCTTAGGAAGCAGGCAGGGGGTGGGATGAATTGTTCTGGCAATGTTGAAGTTTGCCCTCCAACATTATATTTTCCCTCCATTACAACTTTCTTCATCCTTCTCCCCATGAGTTCATCGCTTCTGTAAAAAAAGCAGCTTTGCTGGACACAGATGCACTCACTCAGCTGTGTAACCTGAATTTCTGGGACTGCTGGCTGGAGCTTGATCAAACACACAGATGTGGCAGAGAGATACGTCACACAGGCTTCTCCACCACTGGTTTCAGGGAGTGATCCCCAGCCCTAGAAAGCTGGTCCCACTCTCTTAAGAGTTGAGTAGCTTCTGTGAGTTTTTCTACCCTTCCCCAATAAAAAGACCAGGCTTCTCTTGCCAGAGAGGAGGTGTCAGTGAAATCCACAGGTTGACAACTGCTCCAGGTGAATTCCATCATCACACAACCAGCTCACTGAGACTCTTCTACTTGCCACCTCACCTCCTCTTGCCTTCCCATCACAGCCACATTTTGCCATGATACTTCTGCCAGAGGATCAGTCTCCCCTGCAATGGACAAATGTCCAAAGGGCCAGTTCTTACAATTTTTTGAGAATTTTTAGATAGAAATCAGAGACATCTTATAGGAAGTATTGACTGAAAATCAGGGTATTATTTTTTTAAAGACATTTTAATCTTTTAGTTTGCAGTGAAGCAGCTGTAACCTGAAGTGCTTCACTAAAGGGAGGATATGGATCCAGCTTCTAAAAATATTCTGTTTGGTTTTTTTCTTCTTTTTTATTCTGCCTATATTTTTATGAAAAATGTATTTTCTACATCCTGTAACTCAGGTAAATCTCAATATAATTACATATGAAGGAAAAACTTTTTTCTAGCCCAGGAGAAAATAAAAATGGAAAAATCAAAGTCTTTTTTGCCAAAAAGAAAAAAGTGAGAATATTTCCATACAAGGTCACAGTTACCTAAATAAATCACAGCCAGCTTCACACTCCAGACTGTATTTATATTTTGAGCCAGGGAACATCTGTTTAATAGTGGGTGGTCATGTAACAGTTTCATAGACAACAGGGCCATCTGAATACTCTTGGAGATGTCAGAAAGAGACTTACCCTGAAGTCAGTGAGTTGTAAATGGTAGGAAAGTAGACCCCACTATTCTGGAAGGTTCTCTTTTCAGAAGCTGAGTAAAACTACATGGCAAAAAACAGATTGTCCAAAAAAATTTCTTGTTTAAAATGTAAGTACAAACTAGAATTCCACAACAGTTTTTCAATAATAGCTGTAGTATTTTGTGTATAAATACATGAGAAAGACTCAAGATACCTCAGTGGCTTCTCAAAGCAGCAGAGTGCTATCTACCACTATCTCCCAATGGTTGGATGAGGCACAAGGGAAGGCACTGACCCTGATAGTTTTTACTTGTACCTTATGCAGGTCAGTCACCTTGGTAAAGAATTAGCACAGAAAATAAACACTGTATAATTTTGGATGTCCTGAGACTAAAAATATAGACATTACTAGAGCTAAACACTATTACTGTCCCCTCCCCAGACTGTTGCCTCCAGTCTGCTGCCACTTGTAGGCATATCTAACTTCACTGACTATTGAGGGACCATAGGGGAGCTATATAACCCTTTCCACAGCCCCCAAGGAACCTGGAACATGAGATGCCACAGGGAACAGAAGAAGAGATCATTGATGAACACTTCCTTCTGTGTATCTGAGATGCCTCGTTTATTTGTCACTTTGTGTCTTCCTTCTTTTAGAATTTTTCCCTGAAAATCTATGTCTGCTTATTTCACTTCAGGAGAAGTGAAGGCAGGAAAAAGACAAAATTCATGCCTGTAACAGAGATGCCTTTCACTCTAAAATATTTCTGTTGAAACCCTCTTTGGAAATATAAATATCCTCATACTTGGTCCACTCCTTTCTCCTCCCAAAGATATCAAATCCATCCTGTCACAAATGGTCAATGTACTTTTCATCAAACTGTTTTTGATTAAACAGTCTTTGGTAAATAGAAAAAAGTACATTTCTCATCACTTTTACCTCAGGTAAGTCTCTGCTACCAGGCTAAACAGTGTAGCTTTCCCAAGCTAAATCTGAGCCTGGAAATCCTTTCCTATCTCACCCAAAGTACAGGCATTAAAAGCATCTAATTGCAGGTAGCTTGTTGCTATAAACTGTACTGTAGGGTTGTGTATTAGAATTTGATTTTCTGCCTTGAAAATTTGAAGTCCATTTTGTACAGGGCTACTCTGCCAGAATTCTGAGAAAATACTTCAAGATAAACCCTTCACTTTCCAAGAATCCCAAAGTCTAGGCATGAAAAGGACAGGAAACTATTCAGTGCTATGAGGCCTGAGTCATTCTGTAACTGCTAGACTCAGAACTGAAGATTTTTGATGAACTTTAAATGTAGATGTCTCCTAACTTCAGGTACAGGCAACTCTCACATAAGTGTTTTAAGGCTCATTGATAGCTAACTCTTGCTTAATTTCCTTCATGTGACTAAGAAACTTTGTTAAGAGAAAAGAATATGCCAACAATCTACCTTCTTATACTGAGGGAGCAGTGAAAAATACACACTTGTAAAACAATTCTGTGGGGTGCAGAAAAAAAAAGGAAACTGCTATGAAAAGAAAAATATTTGTCAGTTTTTTATGTTTCCTTTGCTGTTTAAGTTACCTGGATATGAATGGGCCTTATTGAAAAATTAATAACAAGAGCTTAGATGGGAAATATCCATAGGATTTTGTATATAAACCACTCTTGTCTAAAGGTCCTGATAAAACAGCTGGTAGATATTAGGGACCAGCACTCCCTATACACAATAAATAAGTACTGTAGTATCCTACATTGGTATTCTTGAATACTGTAGTAGTATTGTTTTGGGCTACATGAAGGATAATCTCAGTTCTTAAAGGACATCATAACTATATTGATCAATGCTGATTTAAATCAGTTGTGGATCAGACATAAGGAGAGGTAGATTTACCTTAGTTAACTCAAAATGATATGACACAATAATCACCAGGAACAAGGTACAATTTGATCAACCTCTTTTAGAGTCTTTTAGATATTTTAGGTCTTTTAGATACCTTCATAGGGTCAGACTTGTTGCCTTCTTACAGTGTCTGTTTCTCACCTTTGACCAGGAAGGCATCCCAGGGTGATCAGCTTAAATGCAGGCATCTACGCTGTGGGATGTTTCACTGTAAGCGGAAAAAAACAAAGTCGAGATTCACTGAGAGAATTGTATCAGACTCATAATTTCTGAGTAGAAGTCCAGCAAAGAACGGATAAGCATTATTTAAGTTCTACTTGAACCTCAAAGTAGACAGCCGGCGCACACATGAGCTCACTCATGGGAGCTCTGCACTTGAGATCATTTCAGTACTGTACAAGTAGCCCTTCTCTCCTGTCTGCGTAGGAGTGTAACGTGTACTATTACAAACCATTGTTGTGATAACAGGGATTCTCCAGCCATCTGCTGCGGCCAAGTTCCAATAACCTGGGAGAAGCCACATGATAAAATCACCCCTGACATACATCATATACTGGTGCGGTTAGGCTGATTTTGGCCCTATGCATGTCAGACAGAAGTTTGTAATAAGGTTTCCTTGTTCACTTCTCTGACAATCTGCTTCAACCATTCTCAGAAATAACTGCTAACGGCAGATTCACTCCCACTGTTCAGCTTCTCTTTTTCTTTTAAACTGAACCAGACATGAGAGACAATGTAAAACCCTCAAAGTAACTCTAATCCAGTTCCAAAAGATGCTTCAGATTGTACGGTAGCCCAGGACTCTGTTTTGAATAAACCCATGTTCATGCTCTTTGCAACTGATTATTTCTAATGTAAGTGCCTGTGAGGAGGAGGGGAGAGAGATTCATTAATAATCATGATGGTTTCAGTATTGTTGCATAACTCGGTCAATTTGCTCATCCGCTGGGCGTTATCAGATTTGTTTTATCGCAGTTTGCTTGTGCCCATGCAGTTCCCATTTTCAGGAGTTGTAGTTCCTGGGAGCTTTCATGCTATCCCCACTTCCAAGTGCTGTAAAGCGGTGGCCTGCTGTTTTAATCACGCCTCTCTTTCTCCGATGTTGTTTGCGCCCTGGTACAACCCATCTGCCTCGAATCGAGTGCTCCGCTGGGGCTGCACACATCTGCCAGCCAGATTACCTTCGTACACAATTACTCAATCCACCGTAAGGCTCTTTAATAGGAAACAAGTGTGACAACGGCAAGCCTTTTTTCTCTGGCTCTCTCTCTCTTTCCCTCTCTCCCCCTCTCTCTTTTTATTTTTTTTTTTTCCCCTTTCAACCACATAGTCAAACTGCCCTAATAGAGATGAAGCTTGATAGATCCACCCAGGTGTAGGTGAAATGGTAGAGCCTCAAGCGTAATAGATGCTGTGCTCTTGTGCTGAAGTTCAGCCCCGTGTCCTGAAGGGTTGTCTGGCAGCACAGAGATGGGTTGCTCTCTGCACAGTTAAAAAGTCAATGTGCTTCCTCCAGCTCACATGTATGACTAATTTAGAAAGCAACCTGGATCTAGGTGAGTGCTGCAGAACTGCTTCTTCTCTTCAGTGCACGGACAAAGCACAGCACACAGTAAGTGGAAAATTTGTATTTACTTATTTTACTTGGGTATTAATTAACTGTATTTATTTTTGAGGGAATCCTCCAAAGGCTGGTGCAGAAATGAAGCAGAATAATGTTTGCTTGCAGATCCCTTGTGTATATCTTCCTGTTTCATTTTACACTGTGCTCTTGTCCTGCCACCTCAGCCTGACTACTCAGACCATACAGCTGGGCTGAAGCAACTTTTTTATCTAAAACTGAGCTATATAATGGTATTGGTATATTTCTCTGTTAAGGTATGCATCTGTAAAATATCTGATTTCTGAGCAGAAGTAGGGTGTAATTGCTTTTATTAAAAAAAGAAAAAAATGAAAATGTTTAAACAAAGAAAGTTAAATACCCCAAACCTCCTCTTTTAATTTTTTTTTTTTTTTGGGGGGGGAGGGTGTGTGGGTTTAGGGTAAAGAGGGAAAGGAAGGAACAAGAATTAGAAATGTTAGTTATTAAAAAGGGAAGTAATTTAATGTGGAAAAAAAAAGCTGCATTATTGTCTTTACCAAACCATTACTTCAAACATACTGAGAATGTTGCCAAACTCACAAACTGTATCAACTACAGTGATAGTAAAGCTCGAAACAAGAAAAGAAGGTTGCTTGTCTAAAATGCAAGAGGCATATTAGAACCAGATGTACAGAATCTCAACTTTGAATACTCAGTCTTTCATGCTTGGTTTAAAGCAGCCTTAAATTGCCTTTACTTTGCATTTACAACTTTGGATTCGCTGTTAAACTGCACTTGAACTTGAAGTCAAGATTTGATCTTAGCAAACACGTATTATTCGAGCCTCCTACCAGAGATTTACTTTGCTGTTGGGAGTCTGTTTACTACTGCACTGTATATCCTGAAGGACATTAACAAGCTTTCTGTGATGGACTTTCAGGTGGAATGTAAAATGTAAAAGAATGTGTCCGTTGCATATACATGCATGATGTTCTCTCTGAAAAATAAACCCATGCATTATAAAAAGGATTTGCCAGCACCTCAGTCAGATGATGATACACTATAAGAATGCATACAAATATGTCTGAATTTATTTTTTGGACAATCCAATGAGATGACACTTCTTACTTTAGACTTAGTTTATTCTGAAGTATTACTCAGGTTGGAGACTGTTGTCAACACTTGAAGTGGAAGAAATGAGTCTGCACAGTTATGCCTGTAAAACATTTTCAGTAGTCTTCATTTCTGCTAGAAGAGTTATTTTCTTTGCTCTTGGACAGACAATTATATATGGTTCTTTTAATTAGCCATGGCTTAGGGCTGCTACAGTGCATGATAGTCATTAGCCCGATCTGCTGCTGAAAACATCCAGTCTGCTAAAACCAAGACTCTAAATATGGCAATTCAGAAGTTGAGAGTTCTGAAAGGTAAAATAACCATTCCAGATGAAATATTTTGACCTCTAGTTGCTGGCATCAGGCAGTGGTCAATGTCTACCCCCTACAGGGAGAGAATCTAATTTCATTGTCTCCCTCCTTCATGAGCACTGTAAGAGTTCCAGCTCTTAGGCTCGAGTACTGAAGTTATTCTCTGGCTCCAACAACTGCCTTGTAATGGCTGGGACAGGCTGTGATTAGTAGAAAGTCATTTACAAAGAACTAATAAATAGCATAACTAATATATAGCAGTAGGCATTTTCTCTCCCTTAAATTGAACCCTGTGAAAAATGGCTTTTAGACTTTAAAAGCCAGAGTCAGCAGTGCTGCCTTTCATAGTTACAAAGTGCAAGAATGACAAAACATTTCTGTTTATCTTAAGTCAGCTGGGTAATGTATGGATCTTGGATACAACTCTGCAACAAGGCACAGATAATACTGGTTTGTAAAACATGGCCCTAGACATGGCAGTATAGACATGAGGTTAAAGCACATCCAAGTACAAGTTTTGGGATACATTGTCTGGATCAAATTCACATCTATTCTAGCAAACTGTGAGTGATATTTCATAATTTGTTTTCAAGGTAACCCATTGCCCTGTAAGGCATTTAGGGATAGGAGTAAAAAGGATGATGATGCTACCAACTTATGTTTCAATTTATATAAACAAGCCTGACAAAATTTATCCCAGTTTGCTGGCTTGTTTAATTCAAGACAACTAAAAAGCATCATATGTTTTGATCATATATGCTGTTAGCTAATGTGCTTGAATGTAAGTTTTTAATTCAGACATTGCTCATTTGCATTTAAGTTACAGTGCCATTTGTTACTTCATAGTGCATTTTTGCACAACTTTTAAATACTTTAAATAAGCATCATATGATTTGTCCTCTTCCCATTTGTTTATAATGATTAAGAGTTTTGAGTGTGTGGAGTAACAACCTAACTTACTTTCCTGTCTTTCACCATCTCTCTGATATATATACATGAACATATACACACATACAATCACAAGAAATGTTATTTCTTATGCATCTCCACAGTTTGAAAATGGAATTTTGGATCTTTCAACTCCTCTTCTGTTGGCTTCACTGCCCAAAATAATTTCAACAAGAAAAAATACGGCATTTCTATATCATAAAGCTGAATCCTGACCTCAGCTACAGCTCATGACTAACAGAGTTTTGTGTTTATGCCCTTATTACCCTTACCCAAAAAAGAGCAAGGATCTGAAAAAAAATATCCAGATCATAAAGCACATATTATTTACCTAATTGTTCAGACTGAATTTTTTCTTTATTAGACCTTTTGTTTAAATGGATGAATACAACCCTGGGTGGCTTAGTTTAGGCAAAGACATTTGAGAATTTTTGTTATATGAGTTCCATGTTCAAAAAAGAGCCCAATGGCAAATTGTAATGGAAATTATAATTCAGATTTCTAATGGAAGCACAGTGTCCAACACATCAGTTAGCTATAGTAATAATGAATCTGTTAATTACTCAATAGTAATTTCGAAAATTTTGTTAATAAACATAATCTTATCATACTATTTACTAACAAAACCCCTACAGACAGAAATATTAACTATATTTTCTTTTTCTTTCTATGACCAACATTTCAGCAGAAGGCTTTAATTTCACTCCCACTTGCTAGTGTAGTGGAAGCTATAGGTATTGTATGACAAAATGAATCCTGTTTTATCTTCTTTGATACTATTACTCATGGCTGCTAAAGATTTAATGAGTCTTAAACTGAAAAAGATGTAGAAAAAATGCTTATAGGCATAACAATGTGTTACTGATGAGCATCAAAAGATTACTAGGACATTAGCTAGGGTTACAGGAAAACCTCAAATAATGTATGTTCCACAAATCTAAAATATTTTCTATAAGCAATCACTGATGAAAGTGTCTCTTAATCTGTATTATTATTCTTCATACAAAGCATCAATTCTAAGCCAGTTCAGATCTTTTCTCTGCTAAGTCCAGTAGGCTGCAGGTATAGTCAGAAGCATTGCTGTTGCTATTAACATTAAAATCTCACCAATCATTTGCACCAGTGTACTGCAAACTTGCAAATTTTACTTTCCAAAGTCTTGGGTGCTTTTGTGAATTTATGTAGAAGTGAACAGAGCTTGATTTTCTTTCTTCTTACAGTAAGTAAATATCGATGCTGACTCGATGCATGAGCAGCTACTTAAGAAGGCATTTTGGGTACTGCCATGGAAACTAAGCCTTTGATCTAGAAATCTTAAGTCCAGTGATAATTAGGTTTTTGGTAGTGAATGTCTGACACACACTTTTTAAATAAGGTTTAAAACCAAGTAGGCCTGATTTAAAGATAAACAAATATTTTAGGAATCTGGATACAATAAGATTTCTTGCTGATGTCTATATTAAAACTAAATCACCTCAACCATAAAAAATGGTTTTCAAAATTTCTAGAGGATTTAGACAATGTTATATTTTGAGTCTTGCTGTTCTATATCAACATGAAGGCCTTTAAATACCATAAAACTGTTCTTTTTGCTTATTTAACTCATTGATATCACAGTAAAGAGGTGTTGATTTGTTGATTGTTGATAATTTTGCTCCTAATATATAGACTTGCAGATGTTCACATAAAGTGCTTGTATGAAATAATGCTGTCATTCTGATTTATCATTCTGATACTTTAGTACCAGTTTGTGAAGTGGTTTTTCTCATAATTAATGGTAGGTTGATCTTCAAAGAAGCTTAGATGCAGATGGCAGCAGGTAGAAATATTCAGGAATAGTGGAAGTTAAACTTCTGGAAGAAATAGAAAATCATGCCTTTCTAGAGACAAGCTTCATACTACCCTTTTTCTCCTATGAGGCATTGGAGTGCAAATGTTATTAAAACAAACAGCAAAGGAGTGCATTTTAAGAGCAACGTGACTCTCTCCTTCTTCTAAAAATGTGAGTTCACTTGAAATGATTAATGGGAAAGGCTTTCTGGGGTTTTTTACTGCTGTTCTTTAAAGGGTGATAAAGATATATGAACCCCATGATATGCACAAATCCCATGCACAATGACTATGAGTTTGATTCAGTAGCTTACACTCTGGTGTAAAACCTCAGAAAACAGTGGTAAGGAAACCATGAATCAGAATAATTTATTTTTCATTATTTTTTTTTTTCCTTTAAATTTAAGAGTGAAAAAATATTCAACTAGTAGATTCTTTTGTGGGTTTTTTCCAAATCTTATTTTGGAAACTATTTTAATTTTTTTTATTTTTTACTATTTTAAATTAAATTTAGGTGTTATCTCAGTTCCTTCCTTGGAGTTAATGGCAGGGCACAATTTTTATTTTGATTTGTTTTCAAGTAACACCAGCTACGAGTTTTGCTCCTCTGACAACTTTGAAATTCAAAAACCTGTAAAATTGAGACAAATTGGCCAAGAGTACTGCACAAAGGAAGGGCTCAGGTCAAAAATTAGTTTGTTACATTTCCAGAATATCGTACTGGACTTTAAAAGCTCCATGAATGTAAACCAGTCTTTGAAATATCCACGCAGCAAATTCACATGGTGCATGTCAGAGATGTGGGTCATGCCTGTTTAATAATGTTAGTGTTACCCTCAAAATTTATATTGAATAAAATGAAAGGCATTGTACAAGGTAATGTAATTTCCATTGGAAGTTTTTTAACACAGTAAGTTTTCTTACAGTGCAAATATACCCCAAGCTCTGGGGAACTGATACATATCACAATTTTAGTAATGTTTATTTTTAAGTCATAGGCTATATACATCCACACAAACATAAATTTTCTTTTCAATTCTATGTCAATGTGAGGGAAAACTTTCTCTCTGTTTTTCTAAACCTTATTTTATAAAATTCCTAAAATACTAATTTATTATTTAAGTCTGAGTGTATTCCTGTTTCATAGGAAGTATTGTATTTGGCTGAGGGAGGGATGGACTTACTCTCCTAGAAAAGATTCTGAAGAAGACAAAATGCTCTCTATAAGGACACAAAAGTTACAGAAGGTTATGTCACCAATAATACCATCTCTGTCCCATGTGAGTCTTCCAGCACAATTCCAAAAAGTTTTCCTAGTCCAACCTGCTCTAAGACAAAATGGGACATTCACCTCACGATCCCAGACATAATGCATTAAAAATGCCACTTAAGCAGCTGCAACGCAGCCTTCACAATATTTCACATGAATCAAGATGAAAACAAAACAAAATAACAGTGGTATTTTAGGGTCATAGTGTTGCCATGGGAAGACTTCTGTCTCTCCAAGCCAAATAATAAGCAGAAGGGATATGAATGGGGCCTGAAGGCAACGATTTGCTGAGCTTTTTGCTCTGTAGGAAAAAGCATGTTTTGGTTTGTTTTGATCATCAAGGCAAAAACTCATCCCTAACAAATCTTCCATTGGCTAATGCGCAGTTGAAAAGTGATACAGCACTGTGGTGTGGATGGAGAAGGATAAGATAGAACAGAAGTAACAGATATTCACAATTCCAACTTTATTATTGGGAATAAACCCACCCTTAATTTAATAGAGATGATGTTAATTTCCCTTTGATGAAATAGAGATTTGAGAAGGCTGTGCAGATGGCCAGCACTGCAGAGAACAGCTCTGTCAGGACTCCTTACTCATCCACAAGAACACAGCATGCCAGCAAAGCTTGATGGTCCATGGATCAGTGCTTCCACCTCTTCACAGGCCAAATTTCCACAAGCTGATGAGTGCATGTATGATGTGGCAGGGATATACCAAGCTAAATAAACCCTGCTTGTTATTTCATGGAGCTTCTTGTGGTTCATCATTTCTCCAGGTGACCTTACTTGGCAGCCATTTCAGCAGAAGAAAGATTTAATGACAAAGCAAGTGAGCTGCTCTGTTATCACTGCCATGGCTCCCCTCACCCCGAGTTTAGGCACATTAACAGAGTATTGTGAGAGAGCAGACACAGCTGATGCCCATACAGGGTTGGATCTATGAAAAAAACAGATAACTGCTGTCTCCAGAGGGAAATTTCTGCCAACATACACACTGGATTCCATAGTCAGTGGATTTAACATACGGTTTTTATTTAATACCTTTATAAAGATTTAAATGCTTATATACTTGCATTCATAAAAGAATGTGTTAATCACACTTCACATTACTAGATTTAAGATCTTGTAGGCTACAAATTTACCTATTGTTAGCATTTATCAGCATTTTCATAACCAATCACAAATATGATGAGGGTTGACAACACCCATTTGCAGCAATTAATACAACCTCACAGAAAATACAGGTTTATGAACCTGACAATCTCAAGTGTTTTGAATTTGTTTGGGTTTAAAAATGCCAGTGGCTACTTGTCAAACTTCATTTGTAAATCAAAACTGTTTTTTCAGTTCTACACCTGCAAAACAAGTGTTCAAAACTTGTAAACTTCTTTATGAATATATATTCTTGGCCTTCAGATATAGTGGAAAGAGTCCAAGACAATTTTTTGAGGCTGAATTATAAACACCTGAAAATGGAGTTTGAAATGAAAATGCTGACACAGCTTTAATTATTGCAGCATGAATGATTTTATTATACACTATCCACAGTGTCTATACATACAAAGTACATGCTCTAGTGTTCTAATATTTCATTTACCAAAAAAGCAATTACTTAGCAGATGTAGAGACCTACACATAAATGGGCTAAAGTAATACCTTTATGCTGTTTGAAAACCTATATGGAATGTTATTACCACATAAAAGGGTTTATACTTTAGAAGACTCAAAGGTACAGAGAACCAGCTAAAGCAATAAACTGCTCTGGTGTGCTTAATTAAAAAGCTTCATGTTACTGAAGTCGATTGAAAAACAGAAGGTTTGATTCTTTAAGGTAATTTTGTCCTTTTCTGTTAAGTGCTTATCAAGTGTTAAAGAATTAAAATGCCGTCCCAGCAGTTTAAATTGAGAATAATTTGCTTTTCTTCTATTGAAGGCAATTCTTTATGCTGTCAACCTAGACACATGTAATAAAACGGGCAATGTGGATGTAATTGGGTGACATGGTTGGATTTAATTTACCTTTAATTAACCAGAATTGTAGAAGAAGCAGGGAAATCAGTATTGAGACATTTTAGAAGATAATTTTTTAATGTCAATCTCTTTACATAAAGCTGGAAAGCCTTGTAAAAAAGAAAAAACAAACCAGAGAGGATTGTTTAAATACATTCCAAGTTTATAAGCACAGAATATTAGAATGGATTTTGACTCTGTCACATAAAAGACCAACCTCCAGGTCACGTTTGTTAGTGAAACTGGAAGGTTTATGAAAAATAATGGATTTCTGTGAATTTTACATTCTTTTAGAGATGTTGTGTATGATCCATTTTAAAGAAGTCAGTGCTTTTTCCTCTGTTTTTTCTTCTTTTCTTTTTTTTTTTTTTTCTTCCTAAAATGATGCTACAACTTCATGAAAATGCGTGGTTTTGGAACATCTAAGGCCTGCATGCACTTTCTGAAGAGATGAGTGTGAAATGTATACGGCTGAAAGAAGGCTCTTGTGGTTCTCTCTTTCTTGAGAGATGTCTACATTGTCCTTGGCATGGTTTGTGCTGTGAGGTGGTTCCAGGTGGTTCCAAGAGCAGCAGGGCCCTGGGCCCCACTCCCAGGACACACTCTGGAGCCAAAAGCCATGATGTGGGTGGTTTGGGCTCACCAAGCCAGGTCTGTGCCGTGCTCCAGGAACATCCACCTGGAGAGAGCTGCCAGCTCCCAAGGCTTTATGTAGCGTGTTCAGCACAGCATGAAGAGACAGAGCAGAAATCTTCTTCATCTGTAAAAAATAGGAATTAACATACAAATGGTTGCTGTTTCTATGTCTTCTGTCAGTATTCAGATTAAATTCTGTGTTCACTGTTCAATTCTGCACTGTTTTACCCTCTATAACATATAAAGAGGGTCTAGCACTCAGATAACACAGAAAATAAAAGCATTAAGAGCACAGAAGAACCCAGTTTGTTGCAGGCTCAAAAGAATGTTTAGGTCCCATCTGGCTCCAGCATGGTTTTATGTCTGTAGAGAAGTACAAAGCAGGTATATTTTTAATTACTTGGAAAGAAGGGGAAGAACTTGATGGCGGTCAGTTATAAAGCTGTTTAACCAAACTGACGGGATATAGGATTACATTCATTCTGAGTTCATTCCTGTTTCAGATCTAATAGTCACAGTAGAGTTAGAAAACTTGATAAAAAATTCCAGATTACTACAACAGTTAATTAACATTGCTGAATTACTAATTTTAATTTTTATGACTCCAGTTCCAAATATTCCTTTTTGTAACATTAGTGTCCATGCAATTTAAAGTCTTTCAATCTTTTTTTTTATAATTTTTTTCTTTTTTTTTTTTTTTGTTCTAAAATATTGTTGTGTTTATACAAGTACTGCTCTCAGAGTAATTTCTAGTTATATAGCCTCATCTATATACTCACAAAAAGCAGGTAAGGACTTCCTCTGAATGATTAATCTTTTAGGCTGATGCTGCTGCCCTCTGGACATAATTCTTCCACTGCAAGACCAGTAGTAACTATAGAAGGACTCTGTAATAGTCCCTTCCAATCTGGAGATGCCTGTATTAGGTGCTTAGTGATACACATGATAAATCTGGAGACGGATTCAATAATATTATACATCATATTCTCCATCTCTTTGCTCACTCACGAAAACCCTACAGCATGGGCACCAGAACTGGAAACAACATCCAATGGCAGTTACACAAAGGAAAAATGTCCAGGAGTAATTTAATTTCAGTAACTTGCATTTCTTTCTTTGGTTTTGATTACAGCCCTTCTTTTCATTCCAAGACAATGAAAATAGTAATCCTATCAGTTCTGCTTGTTGTAGAGGTGTGGCTTGATCGGTTTTCGTGTGACTCACATTTTACATCAGATCATGTAAATTAGAATCAGGCTCTGTATATATAAAATTTTAGGTCTCCATGAGTTCATATTTCATTTAGTCCTAACCTTTTCCTTTAATTAACTGTATTATACTCATACTACATAATGCAGCATAATATTTCAATCTTTAAGCTAGTTTCATGAGAGGATATTATGTTTCTTCTGCATGATATATATTAGGTGAAATAAAATATAGTAAAATCCTATATAGCTCACATTCAAAACAAATGTCTACCAAACAATCTAGCAATCTAACTTGTAACAATGATGCTGACTAAATTTATAAATAATTTCTACATTATTGTCAGAATGCTGGAATGCAAAACAGCAGTGAGGCAAATTTTCAAATACAATATGGATTTTGCACACACTATAAAGTAAGAGAGAGGGAAAGAGCATGGTGAATTCAAGGCAGCAATATGATCTTAACATAGAAAAGAAATTTCCTGGTTTTCAGACAGGTACATTTAGCAGTTGTTACTATTTCACTGTAGTCATGTACTGAAAAACTTACGGGCACAGAAAAATAAGTAAAGCTTACCTCAGAATACTTAAAAACAAGCAAAAATTTTTAATGATGTGGTAGCCTAATACTTCATTTTCCACTTGATCAGTGAGCATAGAAGCAGGTCAGTAAGGAACAATGAATCCACCCTCGTGTTCTCAGTTGCCCTGGTGTAAATGTAGAAGAGTTTCTTTCCTGCAGAGGTTAATGCCAGAGAACAGCAATGCCACCAAACCCCTGACATGTTTACAAGCAAGAAGTGAGCCAAGCCTGAAAACAATGAAAACAGATAGAAAAGGGGCCAATTAGTCATATCATTGATAAAATGAAATATGACACAAATAGAGCTAATTATGTCCTTGCTCTCAATTCAGATTTTATTAGTTTAGGAACCCTTAGAGGTAGCCTAAATTACATGTATTTTGTTTAGTTTGATGGGATTTTTTTTACCGTGTTTGCTTTATGTCCTCATGGGCTGGATCCCCAGCTGGCACAGAAGAATTGCTATTACCTTCAGTAGGACTGAAAGCATTTACACAGAGGAGGAACCCCAGCTGGATTTGTTGGCTGACTAACTGGACCCTTGGATAATTTTTTTCTTCTTTTTTTTCTCCTTTTTTACATATGAAAGCATTTAGGTTTTATTCTCAGCGTTTCTCTGCAAGCTTGAGAAAAATTAACATTAGCATACAACTGCTTTGATGGAAAAAGGAAAATTAATATCTTAGTCTCTGAAAAAGATGAAAAAGGAAGCTGGGGAAAAAACCAAACCCCTTTTATTCTGCAGCAGTGCAAATGTGCTCTGTAGCACAACCTTGATCTCTTAGTTTCCAGATTCTGGAACTAGTTAAAGTTCATGACAGTCCTTATTTAGCATGTGCCTTTCCCACACAAACAGAAACACAGGCAGGGGATGACTTGTATCCAGATCTTGTATGAAGTAGCTCTCTTTTGTTGTGTCTATAGCACTTAGTACATGGAACCAGGAATAATGGGTCTCAGCTGGCACTTTAGTAATGCTAGTTATAATTACACCCCTGAAAGATGCATTAAAAGAGCATTATTATTATTGTTATTATGGTGGAGTTAATCACTTCTCTGTGATATTTGGAATCAGTGTCACTTGCTTGCATCCCCCTCGGTTTTCATTCCATGTGTAGTGCCAACTTTGGGAGGACAATTTTTAGTGTTTATTTTTCTCATCATCGTTTCTATGGGTGGCTGCAGATCATATTTACAATATCAAATATACTTGATTTGATGGCAGAACTGGGAGTATCTCTGTGGGTCTTGTCTCTCTATTATGCCAATTTTTCACAAATATGTATTTATATTTACACCTCACTTTTGAAATAGAAAAGTCATATTAATCCAATTTAGGAAGGATCCCTTATTAGCAGCATGCTCCTCCAGTTGATTTACATGGTACAAAATGTACATTAGATGATATTTGCAAAAGGCAAATCCCCTAACAGATTTGTTGTGTCATCAAATAATGTATATAACTTTAGTGAAGAATTTACTAAATTTATAAATTTTAAACTCGGAGAGAATTTGGAGAAAACTGAATTTTTGTAGTTGCCAAGAATAACTGTGATACATTAATGCTGAATTGTTAAATAGAAGTCAGTGTGTAAAGTGAGAATCATGCAACAGTACTCCATTTCCAAATCCATGCATGTGACAGTGGATATAGTGGTCAGTCTTGTAAGAAAGCAGCTGAGAAGCAGTGACACATCAGAGAAATTTTAAACCAGTTAAGGTGCAATACTCTCCTCTGATTCACAGCCCCTGAATGAACTGTGGTGTTGAAAGCATATCTGAAAACAAGAGAATAAAGTAAAGAGATACAAGGATAAATCATAAAATCAGATACATTAGCAGAAATACAAGGTGGTGTTAAGAGATAAAGCAACTGCACTGGTACTTGATCAGATTCCTTTATGCAGAAGCACAAAGGGAAAAGACTGTTCACAGGGAACTTCCTTGCACTTGTTGCTGTTGGAAATTAAACTTTCAGTTTTTCACATCTAGGCTTGGTCAAAAGCTCCTTGAAATTCCATAAAATTAGTTTTTCCATGGGTTTCAGCAAGTTTTGGATCAGAATCTTTGAAAGTAATCTCTGGATCAGGTAGACTGACAGCTGACAATTTCCTGTAGGCTGGGTGAATAGATGAGGAGGGATATTTTAAATATGAGTGATATATACTGAGACAGAAGTTTTCAACATCTACCATCCATCCTTTCCCTTCTTTGAACTATTTTATTCCTGATTCATTACAGAACTTTGCAATGAGGCAGTTACATTATATTGGCTTTAAAGAGATGAGGTTAGGTGCTGCAAATGGTAGTATGCCATTTTTAACACCTGTTGAAAGCTTTTCCTAGCTGATCACAAAGGAGGTATTTTCTGCAGATGTTGTTTTCCTGAAAAATTAATAACATAATCATTCCATAATACTAGCAGCTGTAATAATACTGTTAATAACCACTTGACTGCTTAATACACATTCAGCAGTTTTCCACAAGTTTTTAAGAAGATTTAGCACAAAGGTTGGCAGGAACTTTTTGACAGAGTGTTTTTTGTATGAAGAGAATGTCAACTTCTCACAGGTACTTTTGAGAAGAACATGTCACTGCTGGTGAAAGTCTAACCAGAACCCATACCTCAAAGTAAGGGATAGGATGAGTGGTTGTGTGGAGCACAAATGTATAGCTGGAGAAACTCACATAAGTTTTTTGTGTACTCAGTTCCTCTCTTCAGGATGTTGTTTGGCCTGCTGAAATTCTGCTCTCCAGCTGAGAGGATCAGAGATAATTTTCTTTCCACCAGCCAAAGGCCTCTGGAGCACAGTCTGTCTTGGGTGAGGTTGTCCATCCTGACATCTCTCAGCTCAGGCTGGTTATGGGAAAAAGCAACTCATAGCTTAATCTGTGTTTATCACAGACTTTACACATGGGTTGATTGGTTCTGGAACTGGTTTTGGATATTTTGGTTTGGAAATTTAATCCTTTTGGACTGAAACATTGTGAAATGAAATCACTGAAGAAAAAGATGTGAGAATTCCATGACTTCTGTGTGAGGGTGTTACTATGTAAGATTTTTTTTTTCCAGGTGTTTAAGCTAAATTTTGGATCCTCCAGTCTTTATCACTCTCTGTTGAGGCTTTCTTTCAGCCAATACCATTTCTAGATTGCCCCTTACCAAATACAGTGCCAACCTGATGAGCAGACCGGCTAATTTCCAAAACTTCAATCTTGATCTCTTTCAGGAAAAAGAGACACTTTGTTTAGGTTGAATGCCTTTTAGTGAAAAAGTACAAAAACTTTAAAAAGATAAATAAATAGGATATGATTTACTTTCTTTTGTGACAGCAGAACATCACAGCAGGACCTGGATGTATTGCAAATGTTTAACAGGAAACAATCAGCTAAATGTAGAATAAGATCTATTTGGTAATTAAAATGATGAATATTTGTACTAATATGAAGATTATGAAAAACCCCAATCATTAGAAGGAAGGTGATTTTATTTTTTTTTTGCTGTGCATGATGAGCATAATCAACATCAGTAATTCTTAAATACCAGAATACTCCTATTGATCAGTGGAAATATTTATATGCCTGGTGTGGCTAAGCCCCAGTGAGCTGCTAATCCCCAAGCAGCTCCTCACTCAGAAGGCAGATGCATAAAAGGAAGAAACTCATTGGCTGAGATAAAGAGTTTAATAAGTAAAGGAGAAATGAGAAGAAGCAGAAAAAAAGGATAGAGATTGATCTTTGGACAGATGTATGTGACCTCAAGTGCTCCTGAAAATTCAATGAAAATGGCTGTAGCAAATTCTTAGGCTAATTCTTTCATTCATTTTAGATATTTTTAATTATACAGGGATTACTTTGATGAGATGAATTTCTTTAATTCCAAAACTTTTATGGTAAAATCAAAATTAACCTTTTTTAAGTCATATTTCCTTAAATATGAATGAATATTAGACTACATTCATGGACCTGTTAACATATCTAGTTTCGAACAATACAGGAAATAATTCTTTTTGGGAAAGTCTTATAAATCTTCCAAGATTCTAAGGGTTCTATAGTTTTCATTGTCCTTGAGACAATTTTAATTTTTTAATGATTGCAGTGCAAAAAAGACATTACTTGGTTTCACTTCCTGTCATCAGACACAAAACAACCTAAAACATTCATGGAGACAAAAGATTATGAGCAAATGTGAACCAAAGGTGGGATGAGATGAGGGATGAGAATTTGTACATAAAATTTTTGAAATTTAAGCCTGAAAATTCTGAAAAGCAATGATATATGTCTTTGACTTTCAGAATTCTTCATTCCCTGAATCTTGTATTCTCTCACTGGAAGTTTCTTGCATTTCTGTAGCATAAGCATCATTCAGCAGTTATTAATGCCTAATTAAAACCACAGCCAGGAAGAAGTTCCCTGAAGAGCTCCTTTAGGGACACCAGTGTATCTGTTCCAGACTTGTGTCTCTTTCTGCTATTTCTGAGCTGAAGATAGCTGAGTCACAGTGAATGCTAATTTCTGTAATGACACTGCCTCATGCAGAGGCATTCCCTCTGGAGTGAAGAACTGACAGTGCTGCAAATGCATCAGCTCATTTAGAAGGACCTGAACCAGCATTAACCTGTCATGTCCTCCAGGAAACACCAGGTAAGAGCAAAAGAAAGGGAAAAGTCACCTCAACAGACAAGTTGTTCTCCATGAAAACAAACCTGATTTTAACTTTTCATTTCAAAAGTTTGGGTAAAAACTGACCCAGGAAAAAATAATTAGTTTTTTTTTTTTAATTATTTGTTTTGTTCTTATCACATTTCACAGACTTCAGAGTCTTCCTCCACTCTGTCTCATGCACCTTCTTAATTTCTCTCTCTCCCACTTTTATGGACTTACACTGCTGTTCTGACATATTTTGCATCCTTTCACATCCTTTTTTTTTTTTTTTTTTGTATTCCTCCTCATCCTCCTTAGTCTTCTGTTTCTCTTTAATTTGACTTTACTGGACAATTCTTTTCCCGTTTTCCTGGTGTTCCCCATAGTTTGAGATCTTACTGTCAGAGTTTTAGCTTTCTTATGTTATTCCTTGATTCTTCCCCTGCTTCTCAGATACCTCTAGAAACATATTTATCTTTCCAACCTCTACTATTTAAATCCTTCATTTTAGTATCTTTTCCATTACTTTTATGTCATGAAATGTCTTGTGGTGAAGAATTTGCAGAAGATGCTGAATAAGTAAAATGATTAAAGTCTTTCTTTAAAATCAAGGATGTTGGCATTACTGTGGGGAAAGGTGCAGATGAGGCAGGTGTAAGGATTGAATTAATGTGCCTGGACTAGTTTCTCCTTTACACTGTTTGTCTTCCTTGTTTAGAAAATGCTCAATGTTTGCACAATATTTACTATGTAAATATTATTTACAGTAATAGTAAGGAACATAAGATGAAGGACAAAGTGACTTTTAGACGCACTAAGAACTGAGCTTCACAAAAGATTGTCACATAGAACTGTGGCATATTACTTCACCCTCAGGTGTTGATTTTGCCTCACTAAATTCCTAAGAATATGCTTATTCTTCCTTCCTTGTCCTAATTTCTTGCATATTGGTGTATATACTGACAGGCACTTGCTACATTTCACCTCAGGGATTTCTGTGCTTCAGCACTTGATGAAGTAATCCCTTTGTCTAGTTTCTATTTAAAATCTCTTGGGATAAAAGGTAACACATGAAGATATGTAGAATTGAACTCATTCCAACCTAGCTGTAAAAATTAGAAAGATATGATAATACAAAGAAAAAGGTAGAGATAATAAAATTCTTTGAGCAAGAGGTATTAGGAAAAATTACTGAATCATTTAATTCCAAAATAACATCCATCCACACCTTAATTTTTAAACAAACTTTTCATTGAGCGAATTATCTGTAAAATGTTGAGGTCAGCAAATAACATTAATATACAGTAAAAATCACTAATGATCAGCCATTCCATGTAAAGTATCAACGTTTTGCTTATTGTATATGACACAGAAGGAGGAAGTAACACAATCTGCATTTTATTACTTGAATCAGATGCAAAAGGTTTTCAAAACTTCAAATTCAACTAAAAGCAGCTGTTGGGAAAATATCATTACATTATACCTTAAGCTACAAAAGCCAATTTAATGGTGACATTTTATTTTATTCAGATGGTCCTTTCTTTTATTCTGTCGAACCCAGTAAAGCCTGTGGAAATTGTATCTGGATGAAATCACCAGAAGGTGAAGGGCCCATGACTAAAAACATTCTTTAAAGATTATTCAAGGTAACAGTCAAATGGAATAGCACTAACAAGAGCAAAGGTCTCCATAGCTACAGGAAGTAATATTACATCGTTTAGTAGGGCCTTTAAGAAAACACAGTCTTGTTACTAGATTTGGTTAAATGTCAATTAAAGTGCTGAACAAAACCATTAGATACTATAGAAAACACAGGTATTTTGAAATGTGGGGATGTAATTTCTCCTAACCAGCGTGGAATGGAACCTGCAGGTGGAGATACCTCACACCTGATTCACTTCCAGTTATAGCCATTGCAACAGTTTAACTAACTCTTCCCCTGATTTGAGTAAATTATTTTTCTATCTGTCTCTCATCTCGGATATTAACACATTCCTCCTGCATGAGGACTGAGAAGAGTCAATGTATTTCAGTTAACTTCAATGGATGCAAACAGGGCTTGTGGTCAGTCATTCAAGTCAGCAGAGAATTGTGCCTGTGCTGGTGTTCAGCCCATGACTACACTCAGTTGAGCACACTTCCAGGAGCATAAAGTGCCCTTTGGCACCTGCCCTGGCTTCTGCACTGAAGATGCCTTTGGCAGCCCTCAAAAAAATTTGGTGCCGTGGAACTGCGATTATTACCTTCTGTAACTAGTTTAGAATTTTCATTCTAAGACTGTGACGGTCGGCTTAGTAATTATAGTTTTCATTTTATGAAAAGAAATACTATTCTCTTTTGTTTTCAACCTGCTTCCAGATACCTGCACTTGGTGCCCTGCTGAACTTGTTACAAGAAATGTTGAATGCTGCGTAATCAGCTGTTAGGATCAGAAGAGATTAAAATATAAAACCGAATTAGTCTTTCTTTTATGCTAAGAAGGCAAATCCTGATTAATTTCAAGAGCTGAGCCCAAAGGAATAGAAATGTACATGGAAACATAGGTATACAGTTCCTTTAGGAAAGAAAAAATTAAAAAATTGCGAAGTAGCAAAGTCTACGGGCACTGCTGGATAGACAAATTTGTATATCTGCATCTTCATATAACAGATCTAGTAATGACACCAGTTTGGAGAGTTACCTTCGTAGTGAGATGATTCTCTTACATGTGCATTCTGATTATTTGGGGCATTTGTCAAAACTCTTCAGAATAAAATAGTTGACACCCTTTTTTAATAGAGAATTGAAGATGGGGGACTCTGAAGCTTGTCAGAAAATCATCAAAATGCATCTAAACATGATCATAACAAAATATGCAAGAGCATATGTACACATGTATCTACCCTTATGCATATTCATTTTTATCAAAATATAACTTGTGGTTCAACATACCAGTTTCACTTTACTAACATTCTGTGTTAAACAAAACATAGAAATGAAACCATGATTAATTCACAAAGCCAACAAAATTATTTTATTTTCTTACAAATTCAATCCCCTGAAAGTTATTAAATCTTGGGCCACTTGTTACTGTCCGTTTCTTTGAAATTCCCCCAAAACAACAAAAAATCTCATTCTACTATCTGTTATTCTTTGTAATGTTCATAAAGTTTCCACAAAACTTGAGGTTCCTAATTCATAGTGAATAGCCCCAAATGAATCCAGCTAGTGTTTTCTGGAAGACGTTAGGTAAACAGCTACTACTGATTATTACAAGAAATAACTGTATTTCCAGACGTGTCCTGACAAATAGTTGACCAGTCAGTAACCACTTTCATATGTATTTTACAATAAACTTGAATATAATTGTTCTTTTGTTGTGTGTCTGCACAAGCAAGCCTTAAAACAGATTTTTTATTTTTTTTTCTGCCAATGAATGAATTGGAAAAATAAATATTTTTACCCATCATCACAAAGACCTTTCCAAACATAAGCATACCAGAAGCTTAAATATACAGACACAAAGTATTCTGAGAAAGTTCAGGAGAGTTGGTTCTGTCAAAGAAATTTTTGCAAAGAGGAACACCTTCATTCTGCTGAATAAAAATAATGATGAGGTGGGAGACTTCTTCAAAAATCCCCTTTGATCCAATTTTTCTCTCTTTGCAGTTAAAAGTTCATTGGAGTGGGGTTTGAACTGATGGATAGATTAGAATTAGAAGGACAGAATCACTGCTGAAGTTCTGCAATTGTTATGAAGTGTAAACATTAGGAAATTAATTGATTTCTCCCAACTGAATTGCATATGTTGTGCAGTGTTTGAGTTGGCAAGGCATAAATAGGTTGGTCATTTTAAATTAGATCATAAAATTTCTTCAAATTATTTTTTTTTCAATTTCCCATACGGCATTCCCGTTATTTACAAAGCCAGTGTGGTTTTCCCTAATGTTTTGGAGGCCTTTGATCCAAAAATACAAAATCATATTTCTTCATGCATGACTTATGCATCTGTTGACTTATGCATCTGTTCTAATGACTGTTTTAATGCAAAAAAGATGAAGTGAAATAAAAATTAAATTGATAATTTGTGTGCTTTACCTCACAACACATGCCTTTGTTGAAAAATGCAGCAATAGTCTACTGTATTAAGCTAATTTGTTTATACATGTACTTACTGAAAATAACACACACATTTGTAAAACTGGAGAAGTAAATTGACATGTGAGGAAAGAATATCTTACCAAAAACTCTTCCTAGTTCAATTTTTAAGGACTCAGTAAGCAATTCTAAAGCAAGATTATCTCTCAGTGAAGGGAGCATGCATTTGTCAACTTTAGGTCTCACAGTAACAAGTCATTTAAACATGGGAACTGGGAAGGAAGGTAAATCCTAAAAATATTTATTAAGCCAGAATTTTCATATTATCCTGCTAGGTTGGGGGCAAGTCTTCCTCAACATTTCTACATGTAGTAGGGGTGTTTCCCCATGTTCAAACCCTTTTTTCAAGCTGTCTGGCACATTAGACAACCTGCATAATTTGTATTCCACATGATCTACAATTGATGATTTTCATGGTATGCTGTAAATCCCACCTTCCTTTGAAGTATTTGCAACTATTGGAGAATACAAAAGTGGATTGTTAGAAGGTCAAGAAAAGAAGCTTTAATTTGTCTATTTGCTGGTTGTAATGAATACTGTTGACATGAAGGATGTCAAGTAGTTTTTATGTTCATAGTAGCAAGGACTCCTAGCTACTTTGCTATTAAAGTTTTCTTACAGCCTAGAAGTACATTTTAAAACATTATTTTTAATTAACATCAGTTTTGAGATAATTCTGCTTGCAGTGACTGACCATATTTTAGTGGAAGTCACTCTCAGTGAGTGACTAATGAATAGTTTAAAGTGTGTCTGTTTAGAAAAGTTAGGACAAATCATATGACATCTTTTTATAGTTTTGCAATTATTTTCTATCATTTAATCCAAGAAGAAGCTACATTGCTCAGCTGAATCAGCAAAAACTTCTATGCCAGAAATCTCATTACCAGCAAGAAACAGAAACAAGACTTCCATGTTGAGGATCATATTCCAGTCTCTAGGCAGAAGTCTGTACTTCAGAAAATGTACAAGGTGTGTTTAGCTACCTATAGCTGTAGGTCTTTAAAAACTGTTTCTAAGCACCAGAAAGCAACAGGTTAACATATGCCAATTGTTTGGAGAATAGTTTCCTGCTTCTCAATTCTCTCCTGCACCACTTGAAGAGGATGTAGTGGATGATGGAACCTGAATGTAACCCAGAATTCTTGCCACCTTGCCTTTTCTCTCCTGTAGCACCACTGGGCATCAAAAACGAGCTTGAAATTCTTTGAAGACCTTCCTGAAAATTGCTGCTTCACACAAAATAGAGACAGCTTGTAGTACTGTGTTAGTTTGGAGCAAGGACAAGTTAAAAAAAGTCTGTAATTACTCTTGTGCTCCAGCTTCTGCTGCTAAAGGGCAGATATGGCTTCAATACTGGTGCAGGAATGATACAGGCTTAGCTTTCTTCCATGTAAGGAAATCCTTTCCCTGGTGTTTAATGGAACAAATGTAGCTCCAAATGCTTCCTATTCCTGTGCTGGTGTGGCATAGCATCTGGCCTGTATTTGTTAATTCCTTCATAAATTACAGACACAGATTTTAGAGGTTGTTGGGATTTTTACACAAATAGGGTGGGAAGGTTTCCCTTGAACATTCGTAATTGTTTTTGGCATAAAAATTTGACTGTGATCAGAATCAAACCTAGAAAATTGAAGTAATGAAGCCTACAGACAGCTGGCAAAAGCATCATTTCTCCTTGCACATTTATCTTATTCAACTTGGGGGGCCTGGGGTTAATTAGAAGAAGAAAAATTCTGTTAAACAAGGCTTTGTAAAGTAGATCTATGTTCTTCCTGATTTAAAACTCATTGGTTCTACTCTCTGGATAAGCATAAAAGAACTATTCAGCTCTTGGTATACTCATTTCATCTCACCATTGACATTCAAGCAACTCAAACACAGCATGAAGTCAACCTTTGGTGATGAAACACTAATGAATCTTTAAAAGGACTGTTGATGTAATACTTTGCTGATTGGATAGTGAACTCTTTATTTTTGTTTTCTACTTATATACATGCTGATTGATAGAATAGTTCTTTAGATTCCTTAGGAATCTGATGTTTCTTCTTGCTGAATTTTGATTTTTGAAGTTTAATGTATATTTTAGATAGAAAATTGTTTTTCTAGCAATTCTATTCAATTTCTAACTTTTTAATTGCAAGAGAGGGAAATGGAAAGGGTCTAGTACCAAAAATAAGATGGAGCAGCACTAGCAGACAAATTGAGCAAGTAAACAAAAATCACCATGAGTCATTTCCTCTTTATCACAAACATTTTCCCACTTATATGGTAAGACTTTAAGCATAACACCCCACTGAAAATTAATGATCTGACTGTCCAATTTCTGTAAACTGATTTGCTGTGTCCTGGTCTGTGCCAATGCATCATTCACATCTTTTGCTCAGAGAAGCATAATATTTCTTGGCTAACAAGAAAAGTTAAAACAAGAGTAATGGTTTCACTTTTCCTGCAGTAGTAAATTGGATACATAAGGTTGCTGCATACTGTCACTTTTTGCTTTGCTCCATTGTATTTAGGGTAGTTTTCCTGTTGTCCCTCCTGGCATCTTGTTGAATGGATGTTGATATATTCTTTTTTAAGAAAGGATCAAAATATGTATGCAGTTTGTAAAAATTAGGATTCTGAAAGAAAATGTCATAAATCCTTAGAGGTTAAAGCTATAACAGATATTTACATAGGTGGAAAGTCTGCCATTTTCAGCATGCAGCCACTCTAACATCAGTGAGAACGGCACACATATGACAATGGAGACTGTTCCAACATCCAAGAACAAAAATATTTAGGCAATTAAAACCCACTGATGGAATGATATTCAAAGGCAGCCAACTGTCTCACTTTGGACACTTGTAGGTATCAGGACTGTTTTAACAAATCAGCACCTAGACAGCTTCCAAGAATGCATTGCTAGTTATGAAATAATATTTATGGAAATGAAATATAAATTAAAACCAGGACATTTTTTCAACAAATGCTTACTCTAACAAGCTTATTTTTTTCCCCAAGATTTTCTGTATGAAAAACTATGTAATTTGAAAAACATTATATAAAAAAAAAAAGATGAGTAGCACAAAGGAAAAGTTTCTGAATTGTATACTTATTTTCAGTTATATTTTCAAGATGATTAGAATTAATACAAAGGGTAAAATAGTTTGGCACACAATTGCAAGTATTTTGTACTACAAAGAGCTACAAAGAACTGTAGCCCCTCTATCAGTTGAAAAGTCTCTTGAGAGAAACTGGACAACATAAAAACATACTGCATCCATTTACACTCATAAATCTATTTCAGTATTTGTCCTGAAAGCAGACTCTTCTCAAGTCTGATATTCTTCCCAAGTATTAGTCAGAAAATGTTGATCTTTTTTTAGCAACACAGTGCCTTTCCTTTGTTTTTAATTTTCTGTTATTCCACTAAAAACAAACCAAACTTGAATATTTTAATTGGATGCAAAAGTCTGAATGTGTATATTGTTACAATTTCACTCCATGGAAAATACAATTTCCAGGAAGAAAAGGTCTTCAATCTTTTTAAAATTTTTTCTTAAGGTAAAAAAAGCCATCTTAAATTACAGATGATATAAGATGGCTTTGAAAATTCCATGGAGTCTGCATATCTTTAGGAGTCTGGGTTTAAAATTAATTCTAAAGTGCGAGGCTGAAGGTTTAGGGATTTTTAACAAATCTCATCAAAACATTAAACGAATTCCAGCATGTGATTTCTTATTGTTACATATGGTATATAAAAAACAGAATCTTTTGATGTAATACTCTTAATGCTGAGAAAACTGTCTGATTATTCTCTAAACTTTGATACAGCCCCAATCGAGAATGAATACAGAAAATTGTATTCTCTAACTCTTAAGAGGTAAGCTTTTATTCAGTAACAGTTATGGCAGGAAAAATAACAACTTATTTTTTAAAGATGGTGTTTAATATAAGTTTAGGTAATATAGGTCTTCTATATATTCTCTGCAGTAACAGAGTATTGCTTTTTTTAATGCCGAGGTTTTGTCCAGTGCCTCATGCCTGGTTTCCTAATAAATCCATTGATATCTATTTTCAAATTAGGGTTTCTCTTCTATATAATACAATATATTTTAAGCATAGTTTATTTAATTTATGGTGTATCTCAAATTACATCATCCCTCAGCACATTTTTAAATATCCAAGAAGTTATATTGCTGTATACATCCACTGGGACAAATTCTCCTCTAGCAAGCATACCAAGAGAAATCCTGTATGAGGAAGTCTACATCGAAGTCAATTAAGTGGCAATCATTTGCAGCACTTAATTTTGCCATTAAACTCTAAGCAGGGACCATAATTTTCCAAATGTGTGTAGACATGCTATGATCAGGAGGTCTCGGTTGGTTAGGGATTAATTCTAGGAGTTATTGAAATACAACTATGTGACATTCATAGACCAGAGCAAGAAGAATCTTTCTCAGTGAGTTTCACTCACAGTTAGTAATAAACTTTATTATGACAAGTACAAAATCACAGTAAAACCAAATGCAGGGGTACCTTCTCCTCTCCCTCATACAAACTATTGCATTATGTAGCATAGTTGAAAAATCAACTGTGTGAGAACGAACTGTTTCATTATGTTCAGACTAGTCACCTGTTAATGTCTGGTTCTCTCCTACATGCTACTTAAAGCAAACCAAAACAAAAATAAAACAGCCTGCAAAGTCCCTAAATATTCCTTATCTCTAATCATGTGATAGTTTCAGATTCATGGCCATGTTAGCTTAATATGATGAAACTTCTCTACATGCTTCTCTACAGACAGGAGAAGGAAAATATGTGACAGTGGTTAAAGATTCATTTCAGAAATTGCGCTTTCTTTTCTTGTACAAATGGTCAGAGAGAGAGTGATGAGTGACCTCTTGCTCTGGGTTCAAGCCAGTGGCAAAAGGCAAAGAAAAATGAGATGAGCTTCCCATTTGTCAATACAACTTCATTGGGAAAGCAGGTAATAGCCTTGCCAACATCACTGACAAAATTCTACTTCAGCTTTGGCCCACAATAACTCTGCTTTGCTTACAACTACTGCAGAAATGAGTAATAAAACCTTTGGGCATTCTCAAGAGCTAACTTCATTAGACCAATTGATTATCATAAACTACTGCTGCAGTTTATAATGCAGCATTGACAAAGAAGGATGATATCATGAAAAAAAGGATAACGAAAATATACAGTGTGGAGTAATACTTTGAGTTGTAGAGCTAAGTCTCAAGTCTCTCTGAAACCTAGGAAAGGCAGAGACTTAGATTCAATTGTAACTTTCTTTAACTCCAGTTTTCAGTCTAAGTTAAAATCCAGATTGTCAGATTAGTTGGATAAGTTATTACAAATTCATATATTCTGAATTTCACTCAGCTATTTGACAAAGCTGCCTGCATCTTTGACAGTTAAAACACAGCAAGATGGAACTATCAATTTCTTCCTACCATGGGAAGAAACCTTCCTACCTCTCTCCTTTGCAGACCTTCTAGTTCTTTCTTCCATCCTTGATTAATTTAGTTCATACCTCTTCAGTCCTTTCTAACTTTACCATTTCTCTTTATGAGTCCAGTATTAAACTAATATCACTGGGAACTTCAACAGCAGCTACGTCTAAGGCTGTTTATAATCATCAGTGTCACCCATCCAAGGCAGTTGTCTACCCTGTTCTCACAGTACTTGGAAACCTTCAAACTTTCTTCACAGCTTCATTATTCAGAACAGTCCTACAGTGCTTTCACCTGCACAGATATATTCATATATGTATATATTGATATATGTCATGACGAGGAGAGTCAAACAGAGAGGATTAATGTTCAGTATTGTATGTTGTTTTATTAGACAGTGACATCAGTTCCAATCTAGAATGGCAACAGATCCATCTCATTTGCATGGCTTTTTCTTCTGTGAAAGCAATTTTGGTCTCTTTCCCCTTCCCAGGGGACATAAGGCTGTGCTCCAGGTCAGTACCTGAGTAGAAGCTTGTCCCACCCTTTTATATAATACCTGTTCAGTCCACCTCCACCTGACACTTCTGCCCTGTGTTCTATCAACGTGTGAAGCTGCTCAGATATTTGTGACTCCTGAGGCTGCTGAGGCAGCTGGGAAGCCCTATTTCTTCCCAGTCTACACCTCACACTGCAGTCTGTCTATACTCTGTTGACCTCACATCTAGCTATTTATTTCATGATGTAGCTCACTGACATATTCTGCTGCCTGGCATTGCCTAACAAAAAGATATTCTATTCCTTGAGTCAGAAAAAAAAGATGTGTCCATGCCTGGGACTCCAGTAACATTGCAGTTTTCATGGATTTACCTATAATCCATCATTTAGAATGATACACTTGAGACCACATTTTCAATGAAACAGTTTGCTGCAAGTTTCCTGCAAATAACAATATAGTATCTAGAAGATTTGTCTAAACTGTTGGAAGAGGTTCTGCCTTCAGAGTAAGGTACGAAGTACAAAAATCTCAGGACACTGTGAGCTGAACACCTCAACCTGTTAGTCAAACATCATTTTGAAGAGAAGATAGAAAAATTCAGTGGATGCAATGTTAAGTTAGGAGAGTTTTACCACACAGAATCACAGAATTTTCTGAGTTGGAAGGAAGCTACAAGGATTATTGAGTACAACTCTTACCTGGATAGCCTGTATAGGGATCAAACCCACAACTTTGGCACTATTAGCACTGTGCTCCCCTCAGCTGAGATAGGGTCTGGCTAATGTCTGACAGGTGGACCAGGATTCAGCAGCCCTCAGCAATGCCGGTTGCCATAAAGATGCAGAAATTGGTCTTTTCTTGTCCTTAGTCTGCTGATTCAGTGGGGCCAAGGTATTCCCCCTTCCTTATTGATAACTCCAGCAGCCCACGAGTCTAAAGTGGCAGAGAAGTGATAGCACTGAAATGGGAGCATTGAAGCCAACACAGCCTCACGGGAAGGCTGTAGTGCTAGCACATAGTGAGAGGTGACAATATCCAAAAGATAATTGCATTTTGGCTCTCCCATTAATCCCTAGCTCTTCTTCCCCCACTACAGCACTGAGGACTTGCAATTTCCTCCTGTTTCAGGTCTCTTCAGCTCCCTGACCTTGTGCACTGTGTATGGAAGGGTGAGGAGAAGTCGTGGTGCTCGGCAATGCCAAAGTGTACGGGTTTATCTTATCTGTGATTGTGCCACAATACAGGGCATGCCCTTGTCACTTGATGCACTGGGGAGGAGAGAAAGGCTGTCAGCCAGCCCTGGGCTCTGGCTGTTCCTCAAATCACTGCAAGCCTCGCAGGCACAAAGCACTCATGACCCAGTAAAATGTGTCATGTATGTACCACAGAAAACAACTGGAAACAACCAGGCATGAGAACATAAATTTTTTAGGAGTTTTAATGCAGAATAGTCACTTATATTACACATGCACACTTTTATTCTGCCTCAAATATCTTTGTCTAGATAATAGATGCTTAGACGTTCAATATTATTTATAGTTTATATATTATATATATTTTGTTTATATAAAATAGTAGAAGTAGTCATGTACAATTTTACTTCTATTTTTTAACTCCAGTAATTTGTAAACTTGTGAAGTCTAAATTCCATACATATGTATATAATCCATTATCTTATCAGTGAGTAGATAGTAGATTCCTTTTTATTTTCTTATTGTTTAGGTCATTTTGACATATATTTATTTTTTAATTATTTTTAACAAACAAAGAAAAATCATAACAGACTGTCAACAAAACAGTCATTTTTTAATATGGTAAAGTTTAAAGTGATGTGAAAATGATCAGATTATTTTAAATATCTATTTTTAAATTCATTTAATTCCTTTCATACTGCACTCAGGTCAGCACAGGAAGGATGTATCTTCATTTAAAAGCCTTAATCTAAACCTTCTTTGTGGTTAACCTCTGATAGCCTTTTTGGCCTCTGCTTAGAATCTCATATCGGACCTGTCCACTCTTCTAAATATACCTTGATCCATGTCTCTGTTTTAGTATACAGCCCAGAAATTACCTTTCAAGCTCTGTACACTGAGTTCAAAGATATTAAACTGGCAGGATTTGCACAAAAAATAAAAAGTTTCAGGAAATCTGAAGACAGAACAATAGAGAAAATAAATTATTTGTATTCAAAGGAAATAGAAAGCAGTTTCAAATATATTAAGAGAAATAATTTTGAGAAACGTGCTAATTTTTTTACCTTTTTGAAGTTCTCTCTAGAAACCATCCTGTCCCCTCTAAGACTTAAAGTGAAATCCGATAAGAAGGGAACTTAATCTTTCTTTGAATCCAGATGGATTTGTAAGCATTAATATCTGATTGAAATCTAGTTGTAATGTCACCAAATGAGCTGTAAACTTACTCTGCCTACAGCAGTGGTAGTCTTCTTGTCCTTTCTCCATGAGTGAATGGTATGTTAGGGTTTTTTGGCACAGGGTGTTTTTCCATCTGGCCTTCTTGAACATAACCCTGAATCCTCCTACAACAGATGTACCTGACCACAGTGTTCTGTGGTGGTTTCTGAGGTGATGCTGTGGACATGCTCATGTTGAACCACTGGTCCAACCATGCCTGAGATCACCAGATAAGGTGATATGTCCAGGTGAAGCATGTTTAGGTGGAAAGAAAACCTCATTTGTGGACACCTACTTGTGCCATCCTCATGCTGTGCTTAATCAAGTGTCAGCCTGACATTATTACCACATTTTAGGGCTGCCACATGCAGGTTATTCAATGGACACTCTACTCTGCTGTTTACATGTAGATGGAGCCTCATGAAGGACGCCTGGGGCAAAGCAGCTGACTCAGCTGGATGTCCTGACTCACAGCCTTGTGCTCTGGCTAGTGGGTCACTCTCTTTCTTCCATAGATCCAGCTGTTTCTAGTTTTCCTGCAAGGATTTCAACCAAAACTTATTGAAGTTAAAATAAAGAATCCCGCTGCCATCTGTGGGCTGTGGGTCACTTCCAGACCAAAATAAATTTGGCTTTCTGTATTTGTCCTCCATTATTTCTTATTAGAAACACATTCTTCTATTTTTTTCACTCTCTCTTCCATCTGTCTATTTGTTGTGCTCTGTCTCTCTGTTGACACAGTATTGGCTGAGGTTGATTAGTTCTGTGCCTTCTCCAAATAGGTCACTCCAAGAGTAGCACTGCAGAGCCTTGGACATCTTTGAGATGAAATTGGCAGCCTGCTTGTCCCAGTACATACGGAAAGAGAGCAGGACTTGTTTCCTCAAGATGTTGTTTGCACCAAAAATTGTGCAAAGCAACCTGTGATTTCACACATGCAGAAATAACACATCTTTAAACAGGATGTTTGGACCTTGGCAGTCTAGAAAAAGCCAGTTGCACTCTTGCCTTAAGTCTGAGAATTCTCCTCTTTACTGAGAGCTTCTTTCCAGCCTTATACAAGATCCATAGTGTTCACATTTCACACTGCATTTGTAAGGTACATACCACAGCATAAATCACCTGGAACAGAAACAATACCACGTGGTGAACTGAAGATCTCCAAAATGAACTGTTCATAAATGAACTGCAGACCATGGCTTGTTTTCTGGGGGAAAAAAATTGTGAACATTTTTGAATTAGGGAAGGAATGAAAATTTCATGATCTCTTCATGAATGCACACAAGTAGAAGGATACTAGGGAAGGCAGCTTTTTCAAATTTTTACTCTGTTTAAAGTTATGAAATATATTGATATCTGTTATATTTTCTGAGTAAATAACATTAGAAAAAATGATTGTGTACGAAACAAAAAAATAAACTTGCTTCACTCAATTTTCACAAGGGTTTGATCATCCATCCTGTTTACAAATGGCTATGTTAATCATTGCAATCTGAGAATTCAGTGACATTTTAGTATAAATAGTTTATGGGTCTAAGCTTTCCTTTAGACCTGGTTCTTATAAACAGTTGGCTTAATTGCCTTTCAAGTGTTCCTGTATCTTCTGACTAATGAAAAATCTCTCTTGTGACTTACACACCAGTTTGTTTCAAACCCAATGAAAAATAAAGAAAACAAAATTCTAATATATATTCTAATGTCACAGACATTCGCTTATTCTAGTATAGAAAACAATCACACACTCAGTTTACAGTCATATTTACATTTTTTTATTTCTGTTGAGATTAAGCAGGTGCTTAAGTGAATATGCCAGTGTTTTTCTGGATAAGAATGATTTTTTTAAATGAATCACAGTGCTTTCAGCTGACAAAAACAGAAGTATCTTGATTGCAACAGTGTTTAAATATAGGATAGATCTATTACTGCTCCCCAGACAGCTGGCAAGCCAGACTAGACGTAATCAGAGTGGTCACCACATAAACAGGAAGATCATCATAGCAGTTGATAACATGCATCCATATGATTTTTGCTGGTATATTTAGGTGTGCAAAAAAATAGAAATTAAGTGAAGTTACATAGTTTGGAGGGCAATATAAGTCAAAGAGGACAAGAAATACAGGATGAAATTCGTAAGGAAGGGAGTTAGGCCAAATGAATAGGGAAAAATTAAAATGCATTAATTTCCACTACAGTGAACCTAATAATAAGATAAGTGAAATTACCTGGAATTTTGCACGAAAAGTTTTTAAAGCTGACAGAAGTACATTTGTGACTTCACTGAAGACATAAGACTTTTTTTCCCTCAGTAAGAATATAACATTTCATCCTAAGCACAATTATAGCATCACCACCAGAAAGAGAAAGTGCAACTGTATTCTGGCTTCCTGTGTGTTCTTTTGAGGTTACACTTAACAAAATACAAGTTATTCTTCAGAATACTGGGTACCTCTGTATCATTTTGAAACCTGGAATTCCTAAGGCCAGCTGCTTGCTGAGATGTAAGATGGAATTTGATCTTCTTTGATTTAGTATATTTTACTTAATAAAAAGTATATATTTTTCTGAAAACTGCTGTGAACTCAACTTGAAGTATCTGTGTTGACTCAAGCAAAACTCTGCCAATATCTGAGACATCCAATCTGACCCCAATGTGATCTCCAGCATGTTTGTTTTCCTTCCCTTCAACTTTGATAACTTTGAAGCTGCAAATAACCAAGGTTTTGTGGAAAGCTTCAAACTCCATATTCAAAACTTTATCTCTCAGTCCAAGGGACCACTTCCAGTATTCCTTTTCTTTAAGTTCCTCAGTGGAGGAAAGAGTCTCTAAGGCATCTCACCTGAATGTGTCTCCAATTATAAACAAAGCTCAGTTTCTTCTTCTGTGGTGACTTTTGGTCTTGGAGCTCATCTTCATTTCAGTTCCTTTTCACTACCAGCAAAAAGATATTATGTGTAAAACTAGACAAAAGGTTAATATTTCTCTTTATTGCAAACAAATATGGAATTATAATACTACATGGTAACTCTCTTTACATTACATTACATTGCATTACTGGACAGAGGAAATGATGAAAAATGTAGGGCTAAATGAGAGGAAGGAAATATGGGGGTAAGACAATAAAGTCACTTATCAAACAGTACCAAAGAAAACAATTTTATTGTAGGTGAGCATAATATTACTTTGCAATCTGGCTGTGAGAAAAGTTACTAATGACTAGGAATTTGTTTATTGATGTATAAAACACTGGTGTGTCTGCAGGTGAACACTGCAGTCTCTCACCCCATCACTCTGAATATTCCCTTTAGTGAAGGACACAGAGCCTCATCCTGCTCAAACTGTAGCTTGCTAAGAATCCTGAGTAACTCCTTCAGTGTTGGAAGAGATATTCTGCATGCACTTTGTCATAACCCAACAAAACTTTAGACTAGTATTAAAGAAAAAAATCTCTGACATCAGGCTTAATATAGAAAACTTTCTTTATTTTATAAACCAAACACTTGCCAAGAAGTAGAGAAGTAACACAAACTGTGTTACATCAGCTGTGACATCCATAAGATCCAGTGTAAATGGAAAATGAAGAAATTAGTAGCAACATCCAGAGTTCAACAAAAATGCTTTCTACTTGTTGTTCTGCAGTACTGAAAATTAGCTTATAAATCACTGTATTATCTATTATTGCATTTGCTCTAATCACACTGAAAAAAAAAAGTGTCAGTAATTATCAAGGCCAAAGTCTTAATATAACATATTCTGCAGACTTCATTTTCTAAACAAAAGAGCAAAACCACCAAATTTTTAAAATAAGTTGGATTAATTTATGGTGTAATTGAAAACACATGGTCTGACATGGAAATGAGTCTAATTGCTTGTGGTTGAATCCATTTGGAGAACTGGAGTCATGTCTGTTTAATGCTAGATTTTACATTAGCATGAAATAGTGGAAATGGAAGACCCATATGTGCTTAGATTAATAAATAGTCTCCAAATTGGTTTATGTCTGGCACATTCAAGAGATATGGAACATGTCTTTACAGTATAGGGGACGTCCTAACTGATGTTTTAATAGTAAAACAAACTCAGAAGTAATTGCCTAATAATGCTTTTATCATCTAAAGCACTGGTGGCAATGAAGTCTAAGAGAGTGTTCTTAAGTCAGGTGTGACTAAAAAGAGAAATTACATGTTTCATATTAATCATCAGCTATGTTGGTAGCACAAAATTTTTCTTCTCTTAATAAAGCAAATTCAGGCTTAAGTGACGCTCCACAGTAAATGTTATTAATTGTGTGCTTCCTGAATTGACTCCATTTATGTGTAAATATTAATATTTGAGTATGTTTTATTTACATAAGATCCCTTTCTTTTTTCCAATGGAAAAGCAGATTACTATACCAAGCCCAGAGCTACTCAGGCACTGCAAAATGCAGACTGATAAATGAATTGGAAATTATGACTCTTGTATATGACTGAGACCAGGAAATTAAAAGACAATATCTAACCAAGGCCCTGTTGTTTCAATTATGAGCATGTCAGCTTTGATTCAAAGTATGGCTATTAACAAAAAAATTCCTATGTAATCGGATTCAATCTCCCTTTTTTCATCTGTTTTTTATGTAGACAAATAAATTTTTATTGTCATATAACCAGGATTCATCCATGCCTTGCATTCCAGTACTGTTGCTACCTTGCAGTTCTGTTCTTGAAAATATGCAGATTTTTCTGTATGGACTAGACTATGTGGATCTGGAAGTAACTGAGAGACAATAAATAAAAGAACAAGTGTAATTTTAAAGATCTTTTTGTAATTATGAGTATATTATTTCACTACATACAGAAAGTATAATTTTGGTGTCTAAATACAGCCTAGGACCTGGAGTGTTTAAAATTTCTCTAAAGCTGAATAAATTAAGATGTATGACACTAATGACACTGAATATTGCTCCTAAAAGAATTGTAGAAATAGAAGTTCTGTAGAAAACCTTTATTTAAAAGAAAGGAATAATTTACTTCTTTCATTACAATAGATATATTCTCATATTTTTACACGTATGGGGTCAAATTTTGTTTTCTAATCACTATTACAATGTGTTCCAGTCAGAATAGTCCAGTTACTGGGAATCCCTGATCTCCTGCCCCTTGTCTTACTGACCACAAAAAGCAAAAAGGTTTCCTTGTGAAGTGAAGCATTCCCCGCTGAATGCACTATCAGGGACTCTGAATTGTAAAACTGATTATAGTCCAAATCAAATACTTATTGCATATTTCAAGTGCTGTCCTTTTATGTGTCAACCTGAACTGGAATTCAAGTCAATGGCAAAACTCCCATTGAATTTCAGTAAAAAAGATTAAACTCTATGATGTGTATTAAATATTTTGTTCTCATACTTGATTCAGAATTGCTGGGTGGGCTCAGGAATACATCAGACAAAAAATTCATCCATATCCACAGCAAAAAAAAAAAGTATAAAAGATGCTGAAAAATCCTTTGCTTCATTGGTGAGATGTCTGTCATTAAATCAATGCCATATGAAATGATTGATAAGGGATGTTAATATTCTTCCTTGTGAGCAAAGAAGAAGCTCAGTAACACAAAAATATTCTCCCCATAGCACATTTATTCACTGTTTTTCTGATCACATGGGAAGCATAATGTTAAGAAGATAAATCAATGGTTTAAACACAGTATTGAACTTCCTTTATCTTGCCAAGATAATAAGGCATATCTTCAGAATGCCATTATGTGTTGCTTTAATTATTTTCTTGCTGTTTATATATTGTTGAGACATGAGGTGGGTAGAAACCCTAGAATGTTGTTCCCAACTATAAATGCATCTATACAGGAGAGAAGCAAAAAGTATGCTTAATATAGCAGTTATGAATTTACATATCAGCACAATTCCATTGAGGATTCTAGGGCTGAAATCAGTGTGAAATTAAAAGGTGTATAAACACCATGAGCTCAGTTGGTTTGAGCATGGACATAATAATGCCAAGGCTGTGGGTGGCCATTTACCTGAGAGTTGGGCTCAATGATCTTTGTGAAGCCCTTCTAACTTAGAATGTTCTGTGGTTCTGTGGCTCATTATTTCAGCAGGATTGGGTCATTCTTTTGCATAGGGGTTTAGGCTTGGGCTGGGGGAGGCACCATAATTTATTTTATTTGCCAATTCAGACAATATGAGATGAACTGTCTCTGGAGAATGTAAAAGAAAACACAAGTTTGTTTTTCCCAAGACATGTAAATTCATCAGAGTATAATTTTATTTATTTATTACTTTGTATATTTTGTCTAAACCAGAAACTTAACTGGATAAACTGCCTATCCCACTGGCTCTAATAAGTGAGCTACACCAGTGAATGATCTGATTCTTTAGGATATTTCCCTCTACATTTTACTAAAAGATAATTTAAAAAGTTGGTAAATTCTGTTTTAAATGTAGAAGGACTTTTTTTTTTTTTTTTTTTTTTCTTTAGTTTTGAAATATGGAAAACATTTGAAGAAATGAAGCATCACTTTTTTGTCCTTTTCTCTTTTATCTAAAAGCTGATTTTTCATCCACCTGAGAAATTGAGCACAGAGCCAAAGTTGCTGAAAAGATATTCTTTTAAAATGCACTTTAAACAGCTATCATGCCTCAGAAGTGCTGTTTCACTGCTGGACAGTTTGTATGTTCCTGTCCTTACCTGAAGTTCTCTTATTCACAGCTTTCAAATCTCCACACAGTCCCCAATGAGCACAACAAGGTCAGGCAGCCTGGCTGTGAGAGAGGCCAGTGTTAAGTTGCCTGGATGGTGATACACTCTGTCTTGTCATAAAATGTTATAAAATGATAAATTCCTGAATAGCAGCCAGGAGAACATGAAAAGAAAAAAAAGGCCTGATTTAAAAAACAGGTAAGTGGCTAAAGTAGTAATATTTCTAAGAAAAGATTTGGCCAAAATTGTATGAGACAAATGTCTTTGCCTTATTTTTGCTGTGCTCTGTGAAGAGGGGAGAATTTTATTTTCTTAAATTCTTTGTAACAGTTTAAAAAGATGTTGACCAAAGCGTATTTTGACACCTTCTGCAGGACTGGAAGGCTCCTCTGGGAAATAATTGCATGAACTGAGTAACCTTTAGCTGGACAAACACAAATACTCCTTGACTTGAGAGGGCTGGAGCAGACCAGGCATCACAAGTTTGGAATATTGTTTTCAGCAGACCTGTTCACCTTAACAAAGTTACTTTTACTGAGTAAATGTTGCAGATCAGAGGAAACATCTTGGCACGCACTCAATAACAGCTTATATATACATGTCTAGATCTCAAACATCTTTAAAACACCAGGAGTATTTATATTGACTTCAGAGTCTTTTCCCCTGAGTTTGCTTCAAAAATTTCAAGAAGTATCAATAAGTTCAAATTTCCTTGACATTTTGAAGGATTTTTGTCACAAAGCAAACCGAGTTTTAACAAAGTGCAATTTTTGACTGATTTGTTATTCTTTTATTTGTCTTTTTAAAATGAAATGAAAAGCTGAGGTAGGTCTTTGATTCAGGACTGGAAATTTTACATTTCTCTGTGTTTTGTACACCATGTTCCCAACAGGTAGTGTTTAGCACATAAGTCATATAAGAAAGATATGTATTATTCCCCTTTTGACTCTGGAAGCCTAATGGGGGATTAAAAAAAAACATGTATAGTAACATCAGTCAAGTTTTCATCAGGCCCATTTGGTTCAGAATGAAAAGAAAGAATCTCTCAGACAGGATTTTTTTTTTTTCATTCCAAGGAGTCTGACAGTAAGTTTTGAAGCTTTTATAGAGACAACATCTAAGGGTAAGATTAGGATACTCTGTGTCTACATTGGTTCAGAAAAACCTATTTTATTCACCTCTTGCTTAAACTACTGCAGAGCAAAAGCTATCTTCAGCTTGCTGATGCAAAGAAAGGAGCTTTAGGGGGATTTCCAAGTGACAAGCACCATTACTAATAAATTGTCTCAGAATGTAAAAACGTGACCCTCTCAGGTGGTTCAGCCACAGTGTTTGCAAACTGTGACCAAGTATCAGATTCCTGCCTTTTTGCTTAGCACTTGCCATGGAACAATACAGGGCTGTGACTTCTTGCTCCAGCTCTGATTGTACGGACCGTAATTAAGGATTTGGGTGAGGATGAATGGCAAAGAATGCCACTGTGCAATTGGCTGTAACCAATGCGACCTAAACTGATCCTAGATCTGGAGGGGGAAAAAAAGGAAGAAAAAAGAAAGAGAAGGAGGGAAAAAAATGACCTCTTGTACCCTCTTCCATGATCCGTGTATGTAGTTAGCACGGACTCCCCTGCCAGGCTTTTCATCGCCGTGCTTTTAAAACCATTAGCTTGCTTTGTAGTCTTAGCAAGACATACATTTTTTGAGCTATCATAAATGAAATCTTAGAAGATACCTTTCAACATATGCCAGGCATAGTTAAAAAAGAAAAAGACCATTATGGCTCTTTAACGAAAGGGGAAAAAAACCTCAGGGTGAAATGGTGCAGACGTTTTGTGGAATATGGAAAGTTTGAAAGAAGTTAACATATAATAAAGGGACACAAGAAAACACGGTTGTGTTACATAAAAAGCTGACAACCTGGATAGACTATAGTTCTAATAGGATTCTTTCTCCCTATATATTAGTTTTCATCTTCTGTGGTAAGTCAGGTGATGCCATTTTGTCTCCTACTAACTTGCCCTTGATATTCTTTTCTTTAATAAAAGTCAGAATACATTACCAAAGTGTTGTCTGGAATAATCCAGCTGTTATCTGCTGTCACTGCAGAAATACAAGGCTGGAAAGAATGTATATCTCAATTTATTTAGGAAAAATTTGGTTTACAACTTTTCCACTGAAAGTCGTATGTGGCACTGGATAACACTGCGTGGAACAGATCCAGCCTCCCATCTCCCAGGTTTCCTCAGTATACAGCAAGATGTGCCAAAACTTTTTATCTGAATCTGGATTGCTAAGTTTAAACTTAGACCAGATGTAGAACTTTTCTGATTGTGTTGGTTTTAACTGGGATACAGATAATTTTCTTCAGAATACGTTGAATGGGGTCATGTTTTGGATTTGTGCTGGATATTGGTAATTCAGGGATTTTTCTTTATTGCCGAGCAGTGGTTGCACACAATCAAAACCTTTTCTGCTTCTCACCCCACACCACCAGCAAGGTTGGGGGTGCACATAAACCAGAACTGGACACAGGCAGGACAGCTGATGCCAGCTGACCCAAGGAACATTCCAGATCCATTATACTCAGTGTAAAAAGCTGTGAGAAGAAGAAGGGAAGGGCAGGGGGGCATCTGGAGTGATATCTTTGTCTTCCCATGTCTTTATCATGTGTGATGGAGCCCTGCTTTCCTAGGGATGGCTGAACACCTGTCTCTCCAAGGGGTGAAGAAATTCCTTGTGTCTTTTGCTTGTATGTGCAGCTTTTGCTTTGACTATTAAACTGTATTTATGTCAACACACAGGTTGTTTTCTAGCTTTTATTCTGGTTTTCTCCCCCATCCCAGCAGCAGGGAGTGGGTGGCTGTGTGTGACTAAGTTGCTGCAACAATGGCTCACACTGACCATGGAAAGGGGGTTTTATTGCACTAGAAACATTTAGTCAGGACTTTGAAGCTGGCACACTGTGAACTGGGGTCAGAACTTTGCTGCACTCTATACTGAAAAACAAACACGCAGATTTTAATATTTTAAATCCTACTTGTAGCCAGCAGTGATAGAAATCAGGTTCATTTTGCGACAGAGAGAAACATATATACCAGTGACGGATGTCTGGGGCACACAGAATCAGAATGGGAAGGACTCTGGGCTCTTTTCATGTTTTATAGTAAACAGCTGGGAAATGTGGAGGAGTCAGGGCCCCTCATGGTAAAGATGCTTCTCTCTTAGAGCAATAAACAATAAAAATCCTGTAAGAAAATAAGCAGTTGTTTTAACTGAAAGAAACACAAACAGTGAATTCAGTGAGACACAGAAGCAAAGCCTTGAACAAGTTCATTTATAGAATAGTTGTATTGAATTATAGTGTGTACAATACTTTGATTTCTCTTTTCTGGTTTTATTTCCCTCTGATACTTTTGTTTTCTTTATAAGTTATGCCCATTTAATGAGTGTGAGGAGGTGAAAAAAAGAAAACCAAAACTGCTTTTTCTTACTGTTTTCTGCCTGTATGGAACAGACACTGCCTTAAAGCCTTGCTCTGCTTATGCTCTGTAATTGCATTTCATTTAACCATGTCAATTCCCTGGAGTTAAATACACTGTAAAAGGAGCACCTTGGGCTTAGGACTCCTGACCTCTGATCTCATGCAGACTGTTCTCTACATGGGATAGATCCACAGAGGGAAAAATTTTCCCACTAAGTGATGATCTCTTTCATGTCCCCTTAGCAGGAAAGGGGCTTTTAGGTACAATTGCACTGGAACAAGTTTTGTCTCAATATAAGAAAGAATTTTTTTCAGTACAAACAATCGATCTCTGGAACAACCTACAGAGGTATTTGGTATACCTCTCACCAATGAAAGTTTTCATGATGACTGAACAGGATGATAGATGATCTCCTGTGGGATTCCCTTCCAATAAAAGGTGGGACCAGATGGTCTTTCAAGGTCCCTTCCAACCTGGGATTTTCTGTGATTCTGATTCTCTTCTTATTTATGATTCATTTTGTCAGCAAGGAAGACATTTCTATTATAGTATTATGATTTTTCTTGCTTACAATATCATTGAATTAAATCAAAACCTTATTTTGTTGTTTGGAAACAAACAGAAATGTTTGTTTCTACAATAAAATAGTGATTTTTTAGGACAGATGATTAAGCTAGATAAGTGAGAGGTTAAAATAGAGAATGGACTCAGCTTCAAAACCCAAATTAGTTTTATGCAAGTGCTAACAGAGCAGGTAAATGTCATTAAAAGGGTACTCTTGATTATGTTTGAAATGTTCTGGTAATCAGGTTTTTGAAGGCCTGAAAAAGGAAAGAATCCCTCTTTGTTCTGAGGAAGACAAGAAGGACATAGGGAACTACAGGTATTTCAGCCTCACCTGCCATCACCCTGGGAGGTGATGGAGCAAATAATGCTGGGAATCATTTCCAGGCATGAAGTTCAAGAAAGTGATCAGGAACAGTTAGCATGAAATTAGAAAGGGGAATTCATGCTTCACCAACTTGGTGGCCTCAACAATAAAATGACTGGTACGGTGGATAAGGGGAGAGCAGAAAGTAGATTCTCTTCACTTTTGATAAGGTGTTTCTTTGCTATCTCCCCTAATATCTTCACAGACAAGCTGCACAATTGTATTCTACATAAATGAGGTGGACTGGAAATCAGTTGAACTAACAGGATCACAACTGTCATACCAGAGTATTGCTTTGAGGGCAAAAATTTTTAAATGATTTATTATTTCCTAAGGAGATTGCTGATGAGACCAAGTGCTCCTCAGCAAGTTTGCAGGTGATATATAACCCAGAGGAGCTGCTCATATCCCAGATCTGCCCTGCCATTCAAGGGGATCTCAACATGCTGGAGCAATGGACTCACAGAAACCTTCTGAAATTCAAAACAAAATTTCAAAAAATTTCAAAAAACAAAGGAAAACACCAAGTTCAGCCCATGGGAAGGATACCCCCATGTACGAGTACACACTGGGACCAGCCATGTGGAAAGCAGCTCTGCAGAGGAGGACCCAGTGTTTTGGTCATACAGCAAACCCGAAATGAGCCAGCAATGAGTACTTATGGCAGAAAAGACCAGAAGCCTCCAGGGATGCTGGAAACAAAGGATTGCCAACAGGACCGGAGAAGTGATTATTCCCCTCTACTCAACACTGGTGAGACACATCAGGAACGCTGGGTCGAGTGTTGGCCTCCCTGGTGCAACAAAAATACTCAGAAAGTGGAGCAAAACCATGGAAGGCATACGAAATGATTAAGAGGCTGGTCTGTCATTTGATAATGCTGAGAGAGCTGGGGATGTTTAGCCTGGAGGAGTAAAGGCTCAGGGAGACCTTGCCTGACTGAATAACTGGCTGGGGAATGAAGACAGAGTCAGGTTCTTCTCAGTGTTGCCTTGTGACAGGACAAGAGGCCATTGGCATTAATTAAAAAATGGTGTTGTGAGAAACTGGCTGCAGAACTTTAATTTATTTGCGCTGTAACATTTACTGCATGCGAGGTGGTGATGGGCACTCCAGCTTCTTAACAAATCCTGCATTCATGGTAAGCAGGCAAACATGAGCACCTGGCTTACACACTGCATGTGTCAGAGCTCAGCTTGCTGAACTTGCTCAGCGAAGTGCATATAAAATTCTTCTTATAAAAATAACTTAAAAGAGCCTGAAGAAAAAAAAAGTCCATTTTATTTAACTACCCACCTGTGAAATATGAAAGAACATCCTTAAATACTTCAGAGTGGCTTACTGATTGTTTGGAAACTAGAAATGTTAAAGAGCCCAGCTCAATATTGTGCTTAACACTATGCTTAAATGTAATTACATGTTTAAACCTTGTTTTAATTCATTTCCAAATACCTCAGTGGTACTTACAACACGTGTAATTGTGCAATTAAATGCTTTGCTGAAAAGGTGCTCCTGACATTTCTGAGACACCAGATATTCCAAGAAGCTAAATAATGCTATGATTTGAGAAATGGATTGTAAATGTAACTACCAGTAGCTATCTGCTGCATTTAATGGCACCAATTTAAAATGCTGATTACATGGAAGATTTGATCTGTATTTGAGTATATTTTAAAATTTAGTTTTACTACTGTAAAATTCACAGTCATTTTTCACCAGGATTCTTAACAAAACTGTAAAATCCCATTGTGCATTTAATGTGGATATTTTTTCAGAAAAAAATTAAGATGGAATCATTCCTGGGATGTAGAAGTGGAGTTAATTGCTAGGAATGTAAGATTATACAAGAGACAGAAAGAAAAGGAGATTCAAAGTTTCACGTGAAGAAAAGTTTAGATTATTCTTTCCTTAGCCTGGCTTTAATAAACATTGTGTGAATAAAGCAAAGGCGGGGGGTGGGGGGGTTGTTTCTTTTGAATTTTTCAGTGGACATTGAAAACTTATAATTTTCTGCAATAAAAAAAAAAGTCAAAAATTGAAAGAAATGCAAAACCAAACCCAAACCCCAAATCTCAGAAGTGCTCACTGAACTTCATTTATTAAAACTGAAAAATGCAAAAAAGCTGTGGTTTACCTAGCTTTCTTTGTCCACTCTATTCTGTTGTGGTTTTAAACCCCACAGTTTTTAGGTGGAAATATCAATCTATGGCTATTTTATGTGCATTTTGGACCCCATCTTTGTAGAAAATGAAGTTCCTTTTGAAAATGCATGCATAGATTGCACATAAATTAACAGAGACTGGATGTTAGTACAGTTCTGATGCCAGCTGAATTCTCTACCATTGATAGAAGTTGATGTGGGCAGCTGACTTGTGTGCAGTTCACACCTTCACCACTGCTGTTTGTGTTGCAGAGGTTTTCTTTAGAGCCCATGTGCAAAGAAAAGCACAGACCTGGACTGTGGATTAGTGTCATATTTTCCTTTACATAAAAAGCTGGACTGTAGCCCACAATCTCTTCTAACATCTCAGCAATATCACCTGTAATCCCCTGTTCTCTTCTCTCTCTAGGAGGGCTAATTACATGTTTAATGATTAGACTATAAATATCCATCCAGTCAATGAGAATTAAACATCTTCATAGACTTGAAGCTAATTTTTTTTTATGTCTGACATTTTTTTTTTTCCTCCTTTGATTATCTTGCACAATAAGGCAGAGCTGATGCCTGGGTTGTGGGTGTATTTAGTAACAGTACAAAGAAGCTCTGAGTGAGGAGGATGTGTGTGTGTGTGTCTGTTTATCTTAACTAAAAAAATCAGGAATTTTATCACATCTGCTGTGACTGTTTCTTCATTATCTCTCTCTTTTTGTGTCTCACCACCCATGCACTTTTAATTTAAATTGTACTTTCTAGAAATTATCATGAATTTTCCCTGTGACATCAGTTGGAACAATATCAAGCCCTCAAAGACAAGCACTTTAACTTTCTTGAAACATTTAAATCCAGAAGAGCTTAACATATCACGTAGATGTTTTCAGATGTATTTTAAGACTGTATTTCTCATTTAAAACTAATCCCACCTGTCACCTGAAAAACTTCCTAAAGTGACCCATTTTTAAAGCATGTTTGTTTATTTATCAAGCATGCTAAGTACTGTTCAGAGTAATTCTTAGCCTAAGCTTGATGGAAAAGAAACCTTCTGCAGAAACACAAAAACTCTGTGTATTCAGGGTAAACACAAATTTACCCCCACAATTATGTTAGTGAACAGAAGAAAACTATTGAGCTATGTTTGCAATTAAAATTATTCATTTAAATGGGTTGTTTCCATTGTGCACAGGTGGTAAACTTATCTCACATGGTTTTTGTATAAAAGTCTGAAATAAGCGAACACTGGAAAACAGAATCTAATGGTGTCATTAAAATGATTGTAAACATGCCTGTTGTTGCAGATGTGTGCTTTCCTTCTGTTGATATACATATGGATTGTTGGTCAGGATCAAACACACGCAGACTTTCAGCATGTCAAAAAATGTCTGTATTCTAACAGGTTCTGTTTGGAAAGAAATCTGTTTCCTTAAGGCCAGAATAGCTATAAAATAACCAGACTGCCCGATCAGATCCAATGTCTACTCCTATTTTCTTTGATTAGAGCTGTGTTCCCTGTATTCTCTGCCATCTATGGTTTCAGCTGAACAAGAGATTATGTGTTGCATCATTATGGTTTGGGGAAACGTTTCAGCAGAGCAATAAATGTAGAGAAATATACAAAACTCAGGGCCAGGAAGTCATCAGCTTTTTCTTCTCTCTAAAAATGTTGCCCTTTACTTAACTACAACAATTGCCAGCTTTGCAGTGATTATTTACTCTACTACACAAGGTAACACAGGAATGGCTGTTGCTATCCACCAGAGGATAGGATGAACTTAAACACATTTCCTCAGAGCCAAATTCTTCAGCCTAAACCAAAAGTTGATGGACAGCTGGGAATTCAGCAGAACCATGTGCTTCCCTTCTGCTCGGAGCAGGAGCTGTGCTCCACAGCTACTTGCAAGGAAAAGTGCAGCTCTGCAGTTGCTCAATTCGCCTTCAAGCAAAGATTCCTCTGGAGTCTGGAGCAAGGCTCGTGGGGAAAGAAGCCAGAGGATTTACATCCATCTGTCTGTACCCTCCCCTTGGGAAAATGTCTGTGCAGTAGTTATATGTCCCAGAGGAGGGATTCCTTCTCAGTATTTTTTTCAGGCAACGCCTTCTATAAGATAGGATTGGTTTAGTCATCCAGGCTATAAACTTCTGTTTATCCAGAATAATGCTCACAATCCTTAAATGTTCACGGTGACACTTGTACTAAATCCTAGTATTTAGGCTCTATAATTTCAAAATAATTTAGCTCCCTTTAGTGAGCCAAGAAACATTTCTGTAGCCTAACCCACCTCTTATACACAAGCTAACAGCTCTCATCTCTGCTCAAAAGGAAATCAGATCTTCAGTTTGAGTAAGCATCTGTAGCTCTACAGGCAGTGATGGTGCTATGCCCAACACAGCAGAGACAGCTGGTTTACAGACAGCCACAGTCACGTCTTGGAAGTTAAGAACTTCTCTGTCAGGAATATACCAGATTTTAGATGTGGGGCCCAAATCTCTTGGCATCAGCATCAGTAGAACTCCAGCACAACTTTGGAATTATGTAGGTGTAATACTGATGCCTAAGACAGCAAAATCCATTCCATACAGTACAATGAATCTTTAGAAATGGTAAAAGGCATACAGTGTCCCTTTCTTTTCAAAATGCTCAGACCTCTTTACCAAAAAAGTCTTGGACTTCCTGACCTCTGTCTTTGTGGTACACTGCCTGAATGTAGCTTGGTTGCGCTGTTATGAGATCGCTGGAGTTGGACTGGAGGCTTGATACCTAAGCAATCAGTACCAGCACAATATCTCTATCCAACTTTCTCCGCTAATTGAAGCACCCTCCCTGTTCTCTCAACCAGATAAATATAGAAGGTTACTCAGGGAAAGTTTCCTTAGCTCAATGTTTGCTTCAGTTCCAGAATCAAATCTTTTATTTGAGTACACCCTCAGTATAGATGAAGAATAATTATTTTTCACATTAGTTCCTCTGAATGAGAAAGTGTCTCTTTATAGCATTTTCCTCTTCCTTACTTTCAAAAAACAAGTCCTGCCTCAGTTTAAAATAGCCATGCACAAATTTAGACCGAAAACACTTACCATTACTTGTGGCTTTTGTGTTTCTCTGTTTACCACCAAAATTCCCAAAGAAAAAATGTGGTTCGTGTCTATATTTAGTAAATTGCTCCAGTGGAGAGGGAGTTAATGAGGCTGTCCATCCACCTTGGTGTTCAAATTGCCTCCTTGATTGATGATGCGGGGAGCAAACCTGCACCATGGGTCAGCGCCCAGAATGGCCCTGCACAAGACACATTGCAGTGTTCCTTGTGTAGGTGGAGACAGTTTCTACCCCACAGCATTCAGACACATTAGATCTCTCCAGAAGCAAGCTGAGGAGTTGTCATAATGGAAGTAAAAGTAGGTAATTTTTATTAATCTCATCTCAGCTTTTAACTTTTTTGCTTTTTCTTATGTAATCTTTGATTTAAAAAGTTTGAAGCTCTACCTGCCACAAAGCTAAGCCATTTTGAGTAATTTTCTGTATGTTAACTTTCTCTCAAGGTACTGAGTTTTATTTTCATTTTGTGCACAGTGCAGCATGATTTTTTAAAATAGTATATGTCAGCCAGAGAACAACACAGCTACAGGTGCTGAGACTACCTGCCCTTGGTTATGCAGTATGTCTTAGTAAGAACGTTTATTAGATTTAATTTAACAATGCTTCTTTTATTAACTGAGCACGTTTGACTTGCAGTTGCTGGGTAATTCCATGATGACTATTTCCTAAGCAGCAGTGCCAGTTGCTTACCTGCATAGGGAGGGTTGTTGGCAGCAGCTGGATGATCAGACAGGCTGCATCTCATATTTCTTGTTTGAGCCAGGCTGTGTCCTTCAGCAGCACTGACCCAGTGCAAAACACAGTGTCCCATCACCACTGTGCCTGCTGCACTTGCTCTTGGAATTTCTTGTTTGAGCCGGGCTGGGTCCTCCAGCATCACTGACCCAGAAAAATGCATGGTGTCCCTCCACATGGAGCCCTGCAGCCTGGAGAAAGCTTCACTCTGCAGCACTGACACTGTCACTATCCCTGCAGTATGTTCCAGGAGCAGGAAAACTGTGTTGGATGTAATTACAATCCACCTGAAGAGTCTCCCTAGCAGGCTGCCAAGGTGGGGATGCTGCTATAACTGGGAAACTGGTGCATAGCTGAGCTTTGTTTTTGCTGATTCTCTGGCTGTCATTGACATTAGAGTTCTGTTAGTGCTTGGTACCGTGTGAGATTGACAGCACAGCAGGGAACAGCACAGGAGGGGTTCAGGATCCAGAACAGATCACATCTTAGCAACCTCTCTGTGAGAAACAGATTTCAAACTGCTGGATAAGGAAGGATTGCATCCAAGTTTCCCCAGTGAAAATAGAAATGTAGCCATGAGACTGTTATGGCAAAAGCCAGCCTCCCTCTTCTCATGCTCAGCTCCAGGCTGCTCACAGTGTGTCTGTGGGGGTCCATAGCTCAGGTATCGCTGCCTAAACTCTGCATCCCAGACAGCCTTGAACAGGAGACAGACAGTCAGAGCTACATGTTTAGCTCAGACTGAAGATGCCATTTCTGGTAATTCATATGGTAATAGAATTTTAAAACTTTTTATTTTGTTTTTAAGAAGTAAAAGTTATATTTAGAAAAGTATCAGCTGAAGAATTTTCATTGCATGTGTTAGATTATAACTTCATCGTCCATATTTGTGAATTTTTTTGAAACTTTATAGAAACAGTATTAAATTTTTTTTTCAGATTTTGATAGTTGATACTTCTTAACTTTCTTTTCCACAATGGGAGGCAGTTGAAAGAAGGAAACTGCCTCTAACAACAACAGTAAAAATAATTTCAATTTTCAAAAAAGAAATTGGAGGCAACAAATATTATTATTTTCTCCCAGTTATTTTTCATGGACAATGCCAAGATGAACATTTCTGTGAAAAAAAAATTGTGATTTTTATGAGATAGTAGAAAATTGCAAAAATTTTATGTATAAATGAGTAAGGAATATGTCACTTATTAGTTCAGGATTATCATAATAGTGAATATTCAACATCTACACTTTGAAGAAGATATTCCTTGTACAAGTAGTACCATTCTGCTGCTGTAACATTTTATTTATTTATTTATTTATTTATTTATTTTTACAGTCCAGTCATAAAGGAAGAATTAGTGCCAAAGTTTTACTGTTTGATTCAATTTTAGGTGGTATTGGTTTGGGGAGAGCAGAGTGGAGTTGTTTTTTTTTTTTTAGTCTTTAAGATTTTTTGGATTTTGTTGATTATTTTTTATGGAAGCAAATGTTGACTTGCTGCAATCCTTGAATTGTTTTCCCCTTCTTTAATAAACTGCTTGCCTCTGACGTGCGAAAAAAAAACCCTCTTGGAATAGCTCTGCAAGGACTCATTTAAAATTAGTTTTATAACAAATTAAGGTTTTTTGGATGCATGCTATTTTCTTAATTTTAGTCTGACTCAGAAATTAGATTATAGTCTAATCCTGATTTCAAGATTATCTTTTTCACTAGTGTAGTTTGGAATATATTAACTTCTGCATAATTTGTTAAGGGTGAAAAGAGCAACAGTAGTATATTACATATAAAACACATTGGTCTTCAACAGGATAAGTTGAACACTGATGTGATGGTATGGCTGAAGAGGCAGTGGTTAAATGAAATAGAGTTTCCCATCATGGTCACTGATGTTGAGTTTTTTTGGCTTAGTGTTTTTGGTAGTTTTGGTTGTTTGTTGTCTGTGGGATTTCTGTTTTCTTTTTTTTTCCCTTTTCGTCTTTCAAGGATTTAGTAATCTTTTTTTGTTCTAAAAGCATCTTTATTTTTAAAAAAATATAAATAAATAATCTTTCTTCTACAAAAAGTGAACTCTGCAAGTTTGGGTTTCATTAGTGCTTTACTTGCATCACTGGAAGACTGTTAAGAGGAGGAACTTGATAGAAGAGTAAACATCTGCTCCAGAACTTCAGTAATCCGTGCTTATGCGGTTATGGCTTTGCATTTTACAGCCAGGAAATTTCGAAGCTATCATGTGGAAATGTAACACTCTTTGCCTGTAGGTTGCATCCTTGGAGTCAGACCTGTGGTGTAGGACTCAGCCCTGAGCTCTGCTGGGGAGGGAGCAAAGGAAACACTTAAATACTTTGGTCTGTGAACTTTCAAAGGGCAAGCGAGGGAGGTAATTTCTTTTTCTATTTTCTTTTTCCCTTTTACTCCTTTGTATGAATACTGACTTTTCTTGCACCTCTGATAGAGTGGGACTAAGCCTAAGGTTTTGTTATTTTAAAGGGATATACTTAAAATTTATCCAGTATAGCAAGATCTCATCACTGGACACCTTAAAATATGTTACTTGGTGTCTGATAGCAACCTATACTTTACAGTTGACATACAATAAATTAAAATACTTTTGTCACAAACCTAGGCAGTAAAATTACATTCCTAGTAGAAGGTAATTTAAACAAGAAGGAACATGGGAAATGATAGGATGTAATTTCAAAAATAGATCATATGTATAAGGAACTTACTTTTTTGAGAAAAATGTTTTTTATCCACACTTAGATTTATTGAGATCAGTGGAAATTTTTTAATATAATACAATTTTCCTCCCCAGTGTGACAGACTTCCTTGCAGAAAATGCATATGTCCTTACAAGCATCAGTAGCCATGGTTGGCAAATATTGGCATAAGAATAACAGGAAAGTCTCAGTAAGAAGTGAGGTCAGAGCTGGGTGCTCTACTCTGCAAACATCTGAAGGCACAGAGGGTTTGCTGTCAGACAGTGGTAAATAAATGAAAGGTCATTATGTTCCTGTATAAAGTAGATGACTTTTTATTTTTTTTAATCAGAGGGGCTGAACCTACTTAACCTTTAAGCCTTGTGTCATTCTCTGTTTTTTTCTAAATGTTTCTGCCTCTTCACTTTATATTAAAACTACAGTTCTTGAGCTCGCATCCGCCAGGAAGAAAAGCAAAAGGAAAATAAAAAAAGAAACATAGTCTCCGCACAGGCAGAAGAGGACCTTTGTAATTTATGAAGCTCTTTGCAGTGAAATTTAAATTATTCTAGATAGCTTTTAGTGCAGGTATGTCCCCCAGCCCTAAGATGAAGCTAGTGTCCCTGTTCAGGGAAGCCTCCTGCTGTTGCAGTCTGTGGTGTATAGAGCGGAGCAGTGGCAACACAAGTTCTTGGTAGTGTGGAATAAAAGGCTCAGTGGATGGAAACATTCTGAAAAAGGGCACTTGGTACCATGAAAAAACCTCAAAGGATTTATATGTACACAGTGCCTTTGCCCCACACACACCCCATGTATAATGTCCTGTAATTTCCTCTCTCCTCTCCCCTCCCAAATTATGTGCAGAAATATCTAATAAACTGTCTTGCTAAGGCACACTGCATAACCAAGGCACATGGATGAGAGAGAAACAGCATTAAAAGGAATATTCTGTGTTGATACTTATGTGGACTTGACTTTTCAGAAGGGATGACCTCAGCCTCATTCCTCAAGGCTTCCCTTCTTTACAGTCCAAGAATCTGAGTCAAAATTGCTGGGACTTAAATGCCAAACTAATCTAATTTAATACTTTTAGCAATAGCTTGAGTCATGCTCTGAATGCTCTGCCTTGCTTCATTTAATTAAAAAAACAACACAAGGCAAAAATAATACAAAAGCAAGGCTGCCAAAGCTCTGCAGTCTGCTTGTTTTCCAAGCGGGATTTGTTTACCAACTTTATTCTTTATATAGGGGACAGTTAAGCTGTTTTCACTAACTCATTTCTAATGCTACCACCTCACACAAGCTAAAGTCTATGAACTCTGCATTTTTTCCAATCAAAGAGGACAAATGGTAGTTAATAACATATCACTTTCAGCCAATTAGATTATTTATTTAATTAAGTTCTATAGCAGTATTAACATACCAGCAATACAAATACAGCAGTACAGCAATATAAAACCTGCATATTCATATGTCTGTTTTCATGGAGGAATTAACAAAAGAACAGCAAGACTAAAGCCTAGGCAAGTAGTCTAGTAGTTTATTTTCTTAAGCTTTACTCTTCCCTGAGCACTGAGATCGCAGCTCCAGTAGGAATTGTTGTGAACCTCCTTTGTTAAGTGAGATTCTCATCCAAAGTCCCATGCTAGATGTTGGTTTAAAGCAGCATGCCAACATTTGCACCCATGTTGAGAACATACAACCATAAAAACATTTGTCATTTAAATGTGCACTTGAAATATCTGCATTGTCTAAACTTTCAGGCTTAGGTTTTCTATAGCTATTTTGTGTTACTTTTTGAAAGAATAATTACACTCATCTTTAATTCAACTTATTTCCAGTCTCATCAAATTATTCTAAGTCACTGTGAACATTTTCTGCACAAACATTAGGATTCATCTGACTTAACAATAAAAGCTTACATTGTGGATACATGTGTATTAACTAGTGTCAAGATTTATTTTGTAGACTGACAAAAAAAAATTACTTCTAGGGGGTGATTTATCTGATCTATTTTAAAGAATATATTTACCAAAGAATTACTCATATGATACAACTTTCTACTCCTTCTTTTTGACCATAACAGAATCTAATTATTAGTAGCTCAAAAATTAACTATAAGAGGAATCTTACCCAATCATGAACGTCTCAAGATACTGTGTTGACTGCAGAAATATTTGTACGTAAGCTACAAACAGGAGGCATATTTTGATAGCCAAAGGCACTATCTGTGCTTCCTGCAACAGACAAATGCCATGGCAAGGTAAGAACCGAACTGCAGAAGTTGTGGCGTTGGTATCTCCCACCTTTGCAGGAATCCTCGCGTGTTTCTCTGAGCTGGGCGGCCGGAGCTCCCTGGCCAAGCAGCTGTTCCACATCTACTCTGGGGAAAAGGCAAAAGGCCAGATATTTTTCTGCACATACTTTGAAGTAGCTCTACCACTGCTATTGGTATACATATCATAATTTGATTTAAACAATTTGTTCTTGCAAAGGGAGCTACGGCCAAGTCATACACAGTTAAGGGAAAATAAGACAATCATTTCCTATTTATTAGAATAAGGAATGAACTTGGATATCCTCATACTTCAGAAGAAGAGTGATATGGATCCATGCATGAACTTAATGGCAGACTCAAATTCTGTTGCAAGCAATATAAGTACACGTCCAAAAGTCCTGAACTTTGGCAAAAAAATTGGATCTGATAGTAAATTTTAATTTTTAGGGTCATCTCTTTCTAAAAACAAGACCTCAGCTTACAAGAGCCATGATTGCTGAAGTTTGAATTTCACTACAGAAGAAAAAGTAATCTGTAGTTTAGTAACACTCAGGGTAGATGAAAATATTTAATATTTACCACCTGCAAATGCTTCCTGAATTAAATAACAGGTCTCAAATCTATTTTCATCTTTGTACATCCCTGTCTGGCCCATTGGTAAATTCACTTTGACTCAGCTCCTAAAATCCATAAAACAGACAGTGATAAAAACATTTCTTCTTTTTTTATGTTTAAATTATTGACTAGGGAAACCACAAAGCAGAGGCAGGTAAGTTAGAGGGCAGCCAGACACTAACTGTAATTGCATGTGAAATATTAGAAAATACTACATAAACATGGCATGGACTTTTGAGTGTCTAGTTTTGTTTCCACTGAGGTTTTGTCTGCACTCCAAATATACATTCACTGAACTGCTTAAGCCCATCTACTGAGTCACAGGTGACAGAATCAGCATTATAGTGTTTTTTGGATTTAAAGCAAACATCATAACCAAACAGAAAAAAAGGGAGAAATAGGTATGTGTTTCTAAAGAACCTGACTAAGTGTCTGGTCAGAAAAGTTGCATTTGAGAGCATGCCAAAATAAAAAACACACAGCTTTAAATCTGCTGCTACTAGACTGCTACTAACTAATACTACTAAACTAATACTATTAAATCTGCTGCTACTAACACACTGCTACTAGACCTGCAGCTGCATTGTCAACTGTCCTTGTTATGCCTAAATCATAAGCCTCAAAGACTGCTTTGCAGTCCTAGTGGCCATTTGTCCTTGATGAACAAAAATATAAGGGCTGGAAACCATTCTGAAAGCTGAACTTCTTTTAAAAAGCATTACTTTTTCCACTAGTCTGGCCAAATCTCTGCTCACCAAGAACTTTGAGCATAAACATCAAAACCTGCTTTTCCAGACAGGCTCGTAAACAATTACAGCTCCTAACTAGACATTGACCTCACTTGCCATATCACTGTACCACTTTTACTGTTCCAAACTATTGTCAAGTGCCAGTAGGCTTTATTTTTACTGCCATATTACTCTGTGATTGCAGTGTGCTGGTGCTGTTTGAGATATAACAATTAATGGATGGAGATCAAAATTCTGACCTCTGAGTCAAATGACCATTCATGAATAGTGCAGTAGCTATTTGTCTATTGCTTTTGTTTTCAAGTATTATTCCATATTCTTCTCCTTCCCTGTTTCTACAGACACAGCATGCCTTTTATCTAGAGGCAGATAAGCAATTTCAAAAATTCTACTTAGACTAAAAGATTTTTCAATTATTCCCATAAAAATACTTTGCCAATGAGATTTCCTGCTCTTGTGATTTCTTCCTGAAACACGGAATAGATTCCAATATTTTAGAAATAGTTCTTGGATTGCCAATAAAATGAAATCTCAGTAATTCTTGACTATCCTCTAAATATTTGAGGGAAAATTAATGTAAATATCTATGAATGTCAAACCCTAGGCAGTAGAAGCCTATTAATCTAGAGAAGTGTTTTAAAAAATACAAATGTTAGAAAACCTATCATCTCTACATATCCAGCTGTCATGAATCTATGATATTGTCCCACTTTCAATTTCTTTCCTGTCTTACAATAAATACAATCTAGACCCTTGATTTCCCTGTAAATATTGCTAAATTCTGCTCACAGTGAAAAAGGAAAAGCACTTTTACTCATTTCAGATCTGGCATTGATATCTTCTACTTACTGCTAAGTACACTATCCCTAAGGGGAAAGCATAAACTACACCATCATACCAATTCATCTTATAGATTTTCTGGCTGGATATACTTAGCGTTTCTTTCTCTCTTTCTAGTCTTAAGACATTTCTCACCTTGAATTCACCTTTAGTCCCTGACCTAGAATTTCCAGTCGTCATCTGTATTTTGCACCCTAGTAGGTGACACTAAAATCTATAAGAAAAATGTGCAGAACAATTGTGCTTTCAGTGTTAATCTGCTTTTAATGGAGTATTTGCTCTTAGCAGTCTGAAACCGTCTCCTTGGCTTGATCTCCTTTTAATCTAATGCATCTGGAGAAATGGTAAATCTTCAGTCATTTGTTTTGTAAATGGATAAAGCATTCCTTGCTCATCTTCTGTGTATGTGCACTGGAGGGGTTTTATTAATTTCAATTCAGCATTCTGGTGATTCCTAAGTTCCAAAATCTATCTAACTGGATACTATTATTACCTGGCCCATTTGTAAAGCTCCTTTGCTCACTCCAAAAGTACCATTTCTGTCCACTTTTTCATGGAGCAGGATTTTCTTTGGAAATTCTCTGAAACTGACTTTTTTGTTTTTGACCAAAGTTGCATGAGTCATTTTTATTTGTGATTTTTTTTTTTCATTTTAGTTAACCTCCAATTGCAATCCAACAAATTTTGTTTTAGTTACCATTGCCTTTCTGTATCTTACCTGCATTTTTCTTGGCTCAGCTCAACAAAGTCTGAGCAACTATAATAGGATAGATTACTGCTCATGGATAACCCATTTTTGTAAGAGCAGAGAAATTTCTAAGTGGCTTAGTTAAGGACTTGCTTCTCCAGTTGTTCTGTATGCTGAAATTCCAAAACACTGGCAGGAGTTTCTAAATAGATAAAGAAGCTTATGCTAAAACAGCATTAGCAAAAAATAACTGTTTTATTTAGCATGTGACTAGATATTTACAGGCTAAATCAGAATGTCAAATGACTTCTGAGCTGGTGACACCCTGAATAATCAGGACTTGCCAATATATGACTAATTATCCAGTACAAACTGTGCTTGCCTAATTTTTCAACTGTATAGTGCTTTTCCACATTAATTTTTTTAAAATTTTTTTCTATTTGAACTTCTCTGGGCAAGCAGCTGTGCATAGCAGGATGCTGACTTGGTTCAGCAGGAGTGATTTATAAAGGTATTGTACACAGACACACATCTCAGGACCCTTATTCAATTTTTACACTACTTCTTCTCAGAGAGATTCTTATTATAGTTGCTGTATACTGTTAAAATATTTTGCTGAAAGCATATTCACTAACTGAATTCTGTGTTTCTCTTCATGTAAAGCATATCCCTAGTTACCCCCAAAATATTTAAACACTTATAGACATGAGTAGTCCTATTGGTTGCTATTTTATCTCACTGACTCCACTGCACTCCTGCTTTAAAACAGTGCATTTCAGAGGGCATCTCTTAAGTCAGATGCCTGTTTAAATACCTTCCTGATGTACAGCCTAATTCTGTCCTTGTTATGTGACTTGTGTAATTCTTCTGGTTTTTAATCCATAGTAATTCTTTAACTGCCAACCTATATGTTGGAGATTAATTACTAATTATCATTTCTCATCTCCATTTCATAACAAAAGTCATTGATGTCACCACTCTGGGATCATTTTTAAAGGCATGTTGCTCTAAACTGCTGTGTTCAACTACCAGAGCAGTGACACTTACCCATAACTAAGATACTGCACCTTTTTGAGTCGCAGTTTCACACAAATTTAACAAAAGATCCTGTTTCAAAAATAGCAAGATGGGAAAAAAGTAGTGATATTTTTTAAAAAAAGGAAAGAACAGGCCATGAAAATCCTATTTATAGATAAGTTCTCCTTTCAACTGCTTCTTTGTGAAAAATTTTACACCTTCATTCCTTGCTTGCAGTACCCAAGACCTGCTAAAATGAGGAAGGAGTTAAGCCAAGTGCATTCAGCTGCAAACAAGATTTCTTTGAAATGGAAGGTCTTGAAAGAACATAGGTGTGGGCTCATATAACCATGCCTTATGCTGAAATTGAGGTGTTTTGAACTTGATAACTCTTTTGATATCCTGGTGTCATGTTCCCAGGACAGATGCAAGGTTAGGATCTGTGAAGCAAGACCAGATGCTCAAGGGACAGACATCCTCCAGAACATGGGGAGGACAGATTTCCTCAATGTGTTTTGCTGTCCTATTGCCCAATACACTCTGCATTGCAGAGCCCACTCTCAGCTGCCAAAATGCCTCCGTTGACTGAGACAAACTTGGGAGCCCATCTGTGAAGTCTATTCCCGGCACTAGGCAGCTATATTTAGGGACTGTCACACTTATGAGTGTAGAAGAACCTGGGGGTTTTCTTTTCTTTTTTTTTAATGTTGGTCAGGTGGATAAGGAATTTACCTTAACTTTTTAACCAGGTTTAACAGATTTTCCTCTATCTTAAAAAATAAAGGGATATTTAAGTACTGTTTCCTGTCATTGTTAAAATCCTGTTCCGAGGAATTTGGAAAAACATGGTATCTTTTATAAAATTGTGGGACTCTATCAAAATTTCTTGATTTTTCTTTAATTTTTCCAATATATGCCTGGTTTTAACATTCTTTGGAATAATTTTTAACCATTTGAGACAGTCCTGTTCAAGCTGGCAAACATAGAAATAAGAAAGATAAAAAGATAAAAACCTTTCGCTGAAATGAAAGGCATTTTCCATCTTCCCAAAACCTGTCTGTCAACACAGAAGAAATATGTGAAAAATGTGAGACAAACAAGCCATATGTTTTGCTTTTCATGCATCTGGCAAAAATGTGATTTCTTTTGCCATGTTTCTCCTGTGATGAGAATTTATTTCACAAAACTGACATCACATATTTCCTCTCATTTCTTTCTGCGTCCTCATATTTACCTAAATCTGCTGTTCCACACTGTCTTTTTTTAGTGTCCTAGGTGCATTTTCAGGTCATCAGAAAATATTACTGGACTGTGACATTGCTAAAATTACAGGATAGTATTTAATCCAGAGGGAAAAGTGTCTAGATAAAAGGGCTGAAGTAGTAAGAATAATAGTATAATAGCTTAATAGAGTAGTTTATTAATAACTTAGGTATTGATCTTCATCATGATGAGTTTTTTAGGATACCTTGCTGAAAGATGTTTACTGGTTCAGCCAAAAATTTTGGGGACAGTGCAAAATCATTGGCTTAATTCTTCTGTTTCTGAGACTTTAAAATGGATAACAGTAGTGGTCTCTACTGGTCTTGAAATACAATAAAATATAATATATCCAACAATCCTTCAGAAAAATTAGATCATACCTGATTGCCTTTGATTGCTACTTCCTATCTGAAATGTAGAAATCACATTTTATTTACATGGTAGAGTACCAACCTGTTCATTCCCTCATTTGTCTCATCTTTCGTAGCTGTGATATCACATTCATTTCTTACCTTTTCTACTTTCAGTGCTCAAAGTGTCCTCAAGCATAGATTTCATTCTGTTCTATTCCACCATTGTGATCTAACCCCAAATTTAACTCAACCCACACAGTCATTCACTCATCCTTCTCTGTGGAATGGGAGAGAGAATCAGAAGAGTAAGTGTGAAAAGTTGTGAGCTGAGGTAAAGACAGCTCAATAGGTAAAGGTTTTGCAAGCAAAGCAAAGCAAAGCAAGGAATTAATCCCCACTTTCCATGGGCAGGCAGGTGTTTAGCCATCCCCAGGAAAGCAGGGGTCCATTATCACGTGTAATTGTGACTTGGAAAAACAAATTGCATAACTGTGACCACCATCTTTACATGTTCAAGATGATTCCATGGAGTCTGGAACATCCCTTTGTTCCGTTTGGGTCAGCTGTCCTGGCTGTGTTCCCTCCCAGATCTTCATGCACCCCAGCTTACTTGCTGGTGGGGTGAGCTGAGGAGCAGAAAAGGCCTTGGCTGTGTGTAAGCTCTGCTCAGCAATAACAAAAACACCTGGCTCTTGTACGAATCCAATACATAGCCCTATACAATTAAAAAGGTTGTACACAATTAAAAAAAAAATAAATAAAAAAAAGTTTTAGTCTTTATTCCTTGAATAGAATCCAAAACACATCACTTAGACTAAATATATAGTCATTTTATTTTAAATGTAAATTAATAACCACAGTTATAGTGATTATATAGAGAGTAACTCCAAATGGAAAAGCAAGTTATAGTAGTTTTTTGGATTCAGTTAGATGGATAACTTTAGAACTCAGCCATGATATTGCTAGGCTGTTTTTACAAACTCCTATTATCCTGTTCTATATCATCTGTTCATACCATATGCTTGCAAAACATTCATAGTTCAGAAATTTTAGGTTGACTACCTCTGAATTGAGCATGTTTGCAAATATTTGTAAGACAGAAACTTAATTTTAAACGCTAAAATTTTCACACTTTGAAGCTTTCTTCCTTCAGAGCAAAAGCTTCTGGGCACTCAATCAAAAAATTAACTAAAACAACATTTTCAAAATTGTTATAGCCCAAATAAAGCAAGAAAAGATAAAATGAAGGATGCACATAAAGAAATAAACCGTTTTTGTTGACTAAAGTGACACCACATGTGGAGGATGAAATAGCTCAAGCAGAGATTTCTTTCTCTTTCCAGTTCCTCTGTATATCTACACATTTGCCACACACCAACAACAGCCCACAGCTTTGGCATACAAAATTGCCAGACTATTTGGTGCAATCCTGAGGGCTCAACTCAAAATGAAAGCACTTTTATTTCACAGATTATTAACAAGCAGAAACTGGTGCAAAGGGCTCAATTTTCTTATAATGAAATGGCATAGTCTCATTGATTTCAAAGGAGGTGTGCCAGTTTATGCCAGAAGAAAATTTCCATTATTGATAATGGAAATACAATTATAAACTCCAGAACAATATTCTGTAAATTTACTGATTTCTGATAGAAGTCTAGTATGTCATTTAAATGAAAGCCTTCAAAACTTCATGCTGATATACCTCACACCTGTGTCCTTTTGGATAAAAAAATTTTCTTTGATAATCTAAAGAGCGGGTACAGCCAAAATCTGAAAAAGTCCATTCAATTCATAAACTAGAAATACTGAATCACTAAATTAATGCTTGCTATAAATAAACTCATCCTGATATTTCATACAGAAGGAAATTATTTTTTTTTCTCACCAACTCTTAGAATCATAATATCATCAGGGATGGAAAAGACCTCTAAGATCATTAAGTCCAGTCATTAACCCAGCTCTGCCGTGCTCACCACTAAACTGTGTCCCCAGGTGCCACATCCACGCACCTTTTGTACACTTCCAGGGAAAACCATTTCCCTAGGCAGCTTAATCCAATGCCTGTCCATCCTTCCAATAAATACATTTTTCCTAATATCCATTCTAAACCCCCATCCCCAGCACAATTTGAGCCCATTTTATCCCTTCCTGTCACTTGTTACGTGGGAGAAGAGACTGATGCCCATAGGTGGAGTTCATTCAATCCTAAAAAAAATGGGGAAATGGCCCTACCTTTCTGCATCAGGCATGGTGAGACTGGGGATGTCTGGATAAACTTTCTACCTGGCTTGTTTACAGCTACATTTTGAGGAGGTGAATCCAAGCTTAGATAAAAGAACCATCTCAGTGATCCCGGGTGCATATCATTAAGTTATGGACAAATGGGTGTCCAAATTTACTTGGGAAGAGAAAAATTATTTCAGTTATTAGTCTTACTCTCCAATTCTCTCTCCTACTTTTCAATATTGTAATTATACTTTTAATGAAATTTTTGTGCTATTTATTGCAATTATAATCTTGGTTTTAGTTTGTCTTACATATTTCATATTATAACTAAAGAACTGTACAATCAATCAATTCATATTGCAAGGATATTCAGAGACCATAATCAAAATTTGGACCACATACAATCATGTAAAATGCAACAATTGTACTGGAATTGATAGCATGCATCAGATTTGAAATATAAGAAAAGATCTACCAGCTTGAGATAAGGTCGACTGGTATCAAGTATTTTCTGAACTATGTAAAAATACATGCTTTGCTACTTCTTCCCCTTAAATTCAGCAGAAAATAACCACAAGGGTTATAAAGTGTACATCTGAGCCATTTGTTCATTTTTGTGCCTTGTCCTGCAGAGTGTTTTGGGTATACACAACAGCCCATGTTTGTTTTCATTATATTTATTTTGGAAATCCAATCCTCTATCATGGCAGTGTTACAGGAGAACCAGAACAATAATTCCACCCTGAGCTCAATATTGTGGAAACCAGGTGCTTTGGAACTTCTATAAATTCAAAGTTGTGCTGCCATTAGTTTGATCATATTAAACACTGACATGTCTTTGTTTTCTCTATTTCTATCTCAGTAAATGCTGACACCACTCATCATTTGTAAACATCCCTAGTGAACAGATTTTTTACCAATAGCCTGCCAAGTGGACTTTAAGGAGTAAATAATAAAAAGAAGCGATGTTTTCTGTAGGCCAGTACATCTGGCACTCATGTACACATAGCACCTTAAAGCATATCGGTCTGATTTTTCTGCAGCTTGCAAAGATATTTACACTTTCAAATTTTTGAAATACCTTCCAAATGGATAATATATATGTATTTAGCAATTGATAGGAATGGCATTTGGCATCCTTTTCTTGGACAAGCAAATATGCAGAGACTTTAAAAATAAATTCAGCCTGCAGGAAAATACTATGAATGTTGGATACTTGGAAATATCTTTCTAAAGTAGATTTAGCTATTAAATTTCTGAGATGGCATGTTGGAATGTCAGATGAGAAAAGTGGTTTCATCACTATCCCACAAGGGTGGGCAATGAAATTTAGGCTACTAATATCAACCAGATTTAGTTTTTGTGGAGGTTAGTCTCCTGGAGCATTGCCTAGAATGGTTTGCTTTGCTGACTGGGTGAAGCAGGACAAAAGGCAAATTTCACACCTCGGCCTTACTACAAAAAACCATGAGCTACATGGTAAGTGTGAACAAAAGATATGAAGTGGGATGATTTCTTTCAGGATTTGCTTTGTGGCTTTTTTCCTCTCAAGAAAATCTAAGCACCTTTGAGACAGGAAAGAGTGTTAGAGGGTAGTTTTACATAAAAGGTGGAGAGTTTTTGGAAAATAGAACTCCACACGGGAGGTATTGTTTTCTTCTTAGTGTTTCTCAATACACTTCCATTATTCCATCCTGGGAGCAGGTTTTCCAATGTTGAAAATATTTTTTATTGGTCTTGTTACTTTTAATGCTTTAATTATCTCAATTGTTTGTTCCCTTTGTTATCTGAGAGTGAATTGAATAGGCAGATGCAATGTGCCAACAGATACTCTTCAAGCTGTAAACTGATCAACAAAATATGAGTTTATCTCACCAATGCCATAGCTAAACCAGAAAGGTATTCTGCTTTGCAAGAAAAGTTGAGTGTCAAGAAAATTCATGTGGTTACTTTTCTAATCAAGAAAAAATATAAATAACAATTACTTTAAAGTCAGAAAGTTTTTCCATCATCAATCTAAAAATGGATTTTATATAGTAGCTGTCTTAAATTATTGTCTAAAAATTTTCATACAGCTTTGTATTGGAAGAAAATGGCTCTTTGGGTGGTTGTGCTGTTTTTTTTGTTTTTCAATATTACTTTTGTCAAGCTGATTTGTATTTTTAACAATATTACAAAGAAGAAGAAAAATTTACAACAGGAGTGCTGAACTCAATAGCAGTAAGTATTGCTAGGATATGGAGATTTTCCAGAAATTTCCTCTATTCAAGAGTTGATTGGTTGCAAGGATTATGAAAAAAAAATAATTTAAAAGTTATTTTAGATATTGTACTTTCATTAAAATATATTTTGAATAGATCTTTATTATGCAATGATGGGGTTTTGTTTCAAAGAATCATATTTACATTCACCTAATTGGGTTTTGGTGACTTGCTTGGAATAATTAGAAAACACATTTTAGAAACTCAGTCATCAAATATGACTTTCCTTGTTTGAATGGAAAACTTCCCTGTATGTGAGCTCCTCTGCATCAAGCTGCTGGTGTCTTAAGATGTAATTTTGTTGTGCAGTCTACATTCAGGAGTATGGACATATCTTACACTCAGTCAAAAAATATCATTAAACCCCCTGGAAGCAATAGAAGATGTATGACCACTATTATTCCTCCTGTTTAAATTAAAAAAAAAAAAAAATAAAAAAAAAAATTAAATAGAGCAACCAAAACTCAGAATGTCTTCTTGCAAGGAAGACAGGTTGAAACTTACACTGTTTTTTTCCAGACTCTGAGTTAAAGCTCATCTTGGGTTGATGCCAGTTCCCTAAAGAATAAAATAATTCAGAGATATTCTCAATGTAATGCTTCTCATTTTCTCATCTGAAGGGACTTCTCAGTATACAAATTCTTGGTTATCTAGTTTTATCTGCTGGGTTCTTTGAAGAATCTTTCCTCCTGTGATACATTTTGGATAATTATCATAAAGGCACTATTGCCTGCCTAGGCTCTTTAGCCAAGCTTTGTGTAAAAATATCCTGCACAGGTGAACCAGTCTTGGCCATAGGTGTGATACAGTCAGTTTATTTTTGAGCATTTCCAGTCTTGCACTGGGTACTGCAAACCCTCCATGTATCCTTCCTTTCCTGCCTAGGATCAGTAAATAATATTGTTGCTAAGGAATGCACACACACATACACGTACGTATTTTATATGCACATATAAAATATTACTACTGCATACATATGTGAATAGTAGTATTATTTGTTTGTTTGTTCATGTGTTACATGTTGTAAGAAAAACCACTGGGTCAAGTGAAACTCCCTGGGTAGAAAAAAATTTTTCCTTCCCTGGAAATTATTTATTTCATTCAGAGGGTACAAACTTTCAGAGACTGCAAGCTGTCCAGCAAAGGGTCAAAAATCATAAAGTGGTCCCCACACAACTGAGTGGGAGAGATTGCTGAGAGGAGCAACAGGCAGAAACAACCAGGGATCAGAAATGAGGAAAGAAAACTTCCCCAGGGCCAGAAAGAGCTGTGCCAATTTTGCTGCAACTCAAAGCTACTGAACTGGCCAGAAGCTGAGAGCATCCCTGCTGAGGCACAGTGAAGAGCTGTACATAAACCCTTTTTTCTGTACTATGAATGACTGAGTTGTGATGAGCTGTATTTACAGAGTTGTCTTAACATGTATTCTAATTAAATCTGGCTTTCTTCAGGTTAAGTCTTCCACACTTTATATGCAGATCTACCCCAAAGCATTACCTGACTCCAAGTACTTTCAAAATGTCAGAGGCTTCTATTGTAAAAGCTCTACAGCTTTTGTGCAAGAATGAATTTTAGTCTGTACAGGCTTGTATACATGTGTTTATTATCTATAGACATGTGTTTGTGAGACATTCAGCCTAACTTTGGTGAATTCCCTTGGTTGTAGTTTCTCTGCAATAACAGAAACTTCAGTGCAGACCAGCTTACTCTGCTTTTTTCAAAGACCTGCCTCATATGCCCAGCTATGATTTAAATGCAACCATACACTTTTTGTTTTAGTACACAAAGCTACAGATGAGAAGACAATATCATTGTACAGAAATATTGTCTATTGCTAATTTTCACTCTAAGCAATACAAAGTTTCACATACATAATGGGGTTTGGGGGTTTTATTAAGTTTTTGGATGGTTCTACAGGAATGCACCCTGTGGAACTGCACTCACAAAACTGAGCCACATGTAACCATGGACAGAACTTTCAATGCAGTTAATCCTCACAGTTCTAATTCCATAAAGATATTTTGTATTCATAATGTCATAGTGGCAGGGGGTGGTCGTAATGAATGACTATTACATAAATTATCTATTTATCTGGTTTGAATTTTGCTTTAACTATTTGTTCACAGTAAACTAAGGATTCTTAGCCAACCTCATTGAACAGACTTGGGAGGAGAGCCAGATTTGGCCACTTTTATTCACTGAGAAGTCAGGACAGCCCAGTTAACTCTTACAAAACAGTGGTATTAGTTGTCCAGGAAGGGGCTGCCTTAGAAGTGGCAGAGGGCTGTAGAATCCAGCTCTATAAAAATAATAAATGAGAACCAGGAATGGGATTTTAAGAGTATGAAAAACTAATTTCTGATCAAATCACCTAAATTCCTTTCATATTAATCAATAAAACAAAACAACAAAAACCTCAGTGTATCCAAACACTGGTTTACCTTTATCTAAAATTGAAATCTATGTCTCTGAAAAATCTTCCTTTGTTGTAGAGGAAGGGTTACCAGCTCATACTTAAATATATAACCTCAAATGGCTAAAATTTGAAGTGTATCTTACCCTAAGGTACATATCCACGGGACTGATACATTCATTGGAGATTTGAAAGCTGATTGACAGAGCAGCAGCAGCCCCAAGAACTTATAAAAGATTGTTACATCCTCCCTGTATGGTATTGATATTTTTTAGTTCATGAACATATATAACATTGAAATGCTGTGCAGATATAGCAAATCAAATCTTTTAAAAGAGAATGCCTGCACTCACTTCTGTACCCCTTCCTCTAAATTAGCATCTGTGACCCAGCTGCATAAGCAGTTTTTCTGGCCAGGATTGAAGACTCCTTCCCACTACCCCATTGTAATTTTTGTGGAGCACAGCAATTTAGCATGGGCTGTACTTCTTCTGCAAGGGTTGGGCCCAAGGCCTTTGACAAATTTTGCATTTGCAATTGATTTGCTCCCTCCTGGGCTTGAGAATAAAAGCAATGGATAATGCCTCAAAATCAGACTTTTCATGATGAAATAATGATTGGATGAACTTACTGTTTTCCTTCATAATGCTCATTAAGTCAGACATTGTTTTGATTTTTTACTGAAAAACTCATGTGCAAGGACTGTAGTCAGAAGAAAAAGAATTGGATTATATAAATATAGTCAAACTGTTGCATTATGATCACAGAGAAGATGAAGGACCCAAGCATCTCTCCTAAGCAACACAGAAAATTTGTTTTTATAATGGAGACAGAAGTCCTTTTCATTGAAACTCCAGCTGTTCTCTTGGACTCATCTAGAAAATATCAGTTAAACTTTGTTCTTTTGGAAATGAAATTAAAGTTACTTTCAATCTCAGTATTTCACAGTCTTTTGCAATGAAACAAACATCCTAATGTCCCACTGACCAGTTGTAAAATGAAAACCCCATGGCTCTTTTGGGAAGAATAGGTGAGTTAGTTCCAGTGTGGTTTTGGCAATTACATCCTCTATGGTTTGAGCATTCAGCTCTAAAAAAATATTTTCTTCACTTTTTTCAAACTACCATGCTATGCTTGTGCTTGCTACTGAACAATTTCTGCCAAGGACAGACAAGATGGAAGAAATAAGATAAGCAAATCTTTCTGAAATATCCATGCTTCTGAAGACCCAAATTCATCACTTTTCATTTCCTTTTAGTAAGTTTGTACATTGTTTGCGTAAGTTTATAATCAAAGCATTGGGACTTAATATGAGGATCATCTGGTGCTTATGAGCAAGGAAAAAATTGACTAAAAACTAGATTTTTATCTAATTATCTACCCTAGTTCTTTATAGAGATGGGAACCATAAGGCATTATTTTATCAGAAATGTTATGTAGTTCAACAGCCTGTGTCTAAGAAACAACCAATCAGTCTAGTTCTGATGGAGGCATACGTAAATATTTTATACACTAACATAAATTACTTAGGTATTAGATATTATTTTAAAGCATATTGAAATTATTATTCATTTTCTTTGCGTAAGTATCAGTTGTCTCAGATGAATAGCAAAAAAAAAAAAAAGCATTATATTAAGAAGATATATTAGCTAAATTAATCTGGCAAAAAATTCAACTGAGTAGGAAAAGTGTCTTAGTTAAACCCTTTCAAGGAAATATTGAGACCTGCATCATAGGTGGGGTGGTAAAATCTGCTCGAAGACACATGCTGCAGATATCCTCTGCATTCCTTTTACAGCCATGAACTCTAGAGAATTTGTTACTACATCATTACAAGTCATATTTTATGTTTGAAATATTTATAATTTTATTTTATTGAAGCTTAATCTTCAGGTAGGACACTGGGACATTTTTATACGCCTCCATTTTCACAGCCTGGCGTACACAGACTACGCCTTCAGGGCAAGTTTTATTGTGCCAGTGTAACATATGTTCCCAATAGGTAAGTGACACATGAAAGGAAAGGAATGTGATTTAATGTTTCAATTTTATTGCTTGCAATTTAACATATGGCAGTGAAGAAGATACAATCAATAAAGCTACATGAATGTGAAAGCACACAATAAAAGATATCTCAGAAGGAAGGTCTGATTTAAAGATTTATTGCATCTAACTAGTCAAATAATTCAACACAAATATTGTATTTATAGTCTTGTGCTCATTTGTTATTGGCAGCTTGCTAGTGCACAGTTAATGATTTTTTAAACTTCTTCCAGAAATCGGGTGCACATTTAGTACTTCACCTATTTCCATTTCACTTGCATAAAGAAATTGTAACCCAAATCAACAATACACTACCATAATTGATTTTTTCCTGCAAAAGGTTACAATTTTCATTTTCTCATTTTGTAACCTCTTTTAACATTCATTGATTTTCCCGATCTTCTCTTCTTTCTCCTCTAAATCTACCTCACACTATCCAAAAATTCTTTCATCAGTTTTGGTCAAACAATGTCCAAGAAAATCATGTTCCCATTTCTACATTATTAATAAATTGCAAAGACCTTTTGGAACAAAAAAATAGTTGAGATATAGAAGCAGATATAAGAAATACTCCCCCCCCTCCTCCCACCCATTCAAAGAACGAATTAAAAAATGCAGCTGATTTCACAAACATCTCTGGTTTTACTGAAAAAGTTCAATTAAAATATAAGTTTCCAATGAGTTTTGTAAAGAAATTTAAATATTGCTTTAAAAAGTTTAATATCCTTTTTAATTTTTTTGAGAATAATCTTGGTAAGAAACAATTTTATCAACAAGTGCAAAAGCAAGAACACATTGAATTTTTCTTCTTTAGGTTTCAGAGAAGTTAGGTGTTGATTCTGAATCTGTTATTTGCTTCTATTCATAAGTTTACTATGTTTTACTGAGGTCAGCATTTACTGTACATAATTAAAGCACATTCAGAAGTTACATCTACAATATTCCACATAATTCATCTGGTTACAATGCACTGAATATGAACTCACTGTGACAGGGAACTGTTAGGTGAGGGTATTTTTAAAGGTAACCTAAAATTTCACTGTGCTTTGCTTTCCCTTCTGTAATCAATTTTTACTTTGTGAAAAATATTTTCTGATTCATTTTCTCCTTTATTTATTTTATTAATCTTATTTTAGCATGCTTATATGAATGTTTGGCACACACTCTGTTTCTCATGCTAAGAGCTAGAAGACATTAATAGGTGGTTCAACAAGCACATTATAGCCATACCTGAACAGGTAGCAGCATTTTACAGGAAACCAACACAGTGCCAGCCAGATTTCAGATTTATGGGTCTAGTTCTCCAGCTGCATCAGTTTATAGGAGGTTTATATGCCTACAGTGCTTGTCTCTTGGTACTGAACATATCTTGAGGCCAGCCTTAATTGCCTTTCTATCTAACATCAGTCTCCATGAATCTTCTTCATTAACATTTTCCCCAGTTTCCACTTCCAAAAGCCTAGAAACTGCTAGTTTTCCATCTTTCAGTCATGTAACCGTTAGAGAAAACTGTACCTAAATCTCTATAGGGTCTTGGCATATGTGGAATTTATGTATGGAATAGGTATTGAAAATGCACATAACTATTCTAACAATTCTAGAGCTTCTTCATGCTTGGTATAACCTGAATCCATGCAGGTATATCACTGTGATCCCTGAGTGCCTGTAAATGTCTCTCCCATGACTGTGTAGAGCACATGGTACCTATTTGCTTTGTTGTCACATTTTATGGCTCATGAAGCTTCTTAGGATATGTCTTGCAATAAAAGTTCTATTTAAGAGATGATTGTAATTTTATATGTATGAATGTGCATATGTACACACACAGAGGAAGAGAGAGGAAAGACATTTGTTAGACATCATCTGCATTCATGTGTACAGTCCCTGTCATTATGGCACTAAGGATTATCCAAAACATTTGTAAAATCTGTGGGAGAATGGCATAACTGTCAGGAATTTCCATGAGGTTCCTGTTGCTACATATCACTTCCTTTCTATCCTCTGGCTTTAGTTGACACAAAGACTTCTGGATTCATTCATCCTCCTCTATCTTTTAAATCCTGCTTTGTTTACCTTTGCCACAGTGGTGGGAGGTGAGAGATGAAATATGTTCAGCACCAAGAGACACTCGTAGGCATATATACCTCCTATAAACTGATGCAGCTGGAGAGCTAGACCCATAAAACTGCACTGTGTGGGTGCCATATGGAAAAAGATTCCATAATCTGTGAAGCATTTGATTTGTATTAAAATTGTCAATACACATCTTCTACACTTATCTCTAGAAATGAAAATTCCTTGCACTGTAGAAATATTTATTTTTCTTCTAATTTGTTTTCAAGTTGGTCACTCACGTTTCAGGCAACCACAGAAGACCAGAGTGAAACCTTAATCAAACAAAGGCAATTTATATTTATCCAAAAAGATGCCCAGTAGATTTCTGGACAAATCCCATGTGAGAAGTTTTCTGTCACCATATATCTACATCATTCTCTGCCAAGCTTAATCATCCAGCTATTGGCTAAAAATAAGTCCACCGCACCATGGTAACTGCCTAGAGTTGCAAATAATGTTGCTTTTGAGATCTTAAAAGGTCAGCAGCAAAAAACACTGGGCCTTCTTCACCATGATATAATTAAAGCAAAGTCATTGGCTTATTTGGGATAAGAAAAGAACCTTCTCTGTCTCTCTTATGCTAAATAAATTGGGAAGTCTCCTTTCAGCAGCTTATTGTACTTACCCACATGTCTTTGAATAGTACTTTCCCCAAAATTATGAGTTTGACTGAAAGTCTGACCCAGCCTCACATGCTGGCAACCTGAGACAGCAAATGTAAGAATGAGTTATTTGATTACAAACATTCGCCCATGCCTGACCTTATGAGATATATCAAGGAAAACGTCAGAAAAACAAACCCCTCAATAATTTAGTCACCAGCTCTGAAATGCTGACTGCCTGATAGTTGCTGTAAAAATGCCCAGGCTGCCCAACCAAAAAGCACCTCAACTATTTACCACATGTGACCAAAGCCACAGCTATGGAAAACAGCTTTACAGAAATTCTTTCAGTACCTTCTCTTTTCCACAGCTCTTGCCAGCCTTCTACACAGTAGGATCCTTGGAAACAAGCTCCAAACCCTCTCCTTCTTGACATATCCATGATGAACAGCTGTAACTCCTTAGACACTGATTGCAGCTGTCTTGAGCAGTGCCATTGAAATAATCCAAAAAGGCAGCAAAAAATGGAAATATGTTATTTAGTACATGGTTAGTGGTCTTCGTGCATCGGCTAGATGGGTGGCTTCCAATTTGTATTGCCGAGGCTGCTGGAAATCATGCACTAAACACAAATCTGATTCTTTTTTCACTGTTTTCACTCTGGAGTTATTTCTGGAAAGGAAAAAAGGAGCAGACCAAACAGGGGTGTAATTCTCCCTTCTCTTCCTTCTTGGTTAAATTCTTTATTGATATTACTCCTGAAATTTCACTGTCTTCAAGAAGCTCAGACTGCTTCCAGGAGCTCAGGTGGTGGACAAGCTTGTAAGAGTTCTGTGCTATTTCATGATGTTTGAAGAAGTTAAATACAGAGAGTAGAAGACACTAACGTTGCTTTCTGCCTAGGCTAACTGATAGGCAGGTGAGAAATTGGTTATATCAGCTGAGACAAGTACTTTATGAACAATACCTGTATTCTTTCCAGCTCCTGAGGTAGCTCAAAGAGGATGATGCATTGCTATGTTGGTATATCCCACATCAGATTATGTTCTGATTTGAATTACTGGTGAAAAACATCTTGGCTGTAGGTAACACAGCTGCCCTGAGCTCAGCTCTGTGCTTTGCAGGGTCTGTGGGCAGGCTTAAGCCTGTACACAGAGTTTTATGAAACTCCAAGTTGGCTGGCTGTTCCCTGTGCGGCCTACAGCAATTCCTACCACCAACATTGCAAGGAAATAAAAGACAACTGTGTGAAAAAAAAAAAAAAAAAGAAAGGATGAAAGCTATTTGTAAAAAACAATGCCCCACAGTGTTCTATTCATGGCACAAAATCATCCATCTGGGAAACCTTTGCATGATTATTGCTTGAAAACATTCCTCTTATCTGATCAAGGGTTTCTTAGGAATTTTTTCGTAGACTGGGCTCGTAGGACAGTTTCAGAGAGACATGGTGCTCCTGCTGCTCAGCACGGCAGCCCCAGCTCTGACTGGCTCTCAGCACAGGCAGCTCCTTTAGTAACACACAAAAGGTATCTGAATTTCAGAAATTTGGGAAGTGATGGAGACATTTTGTTTCCTTTTGTGTTCCTATTGATATGAAGCGAGAAAGATATTTCGATGTATATTCTACAGTTTATTTTACCCTTTCCTTTCTGGCAAAAGCACATAATTAGTGTAATTACACTTTCCTCTTTAAATTCAAGTAATATAAAATATCTCACTGTATGTCATAAATTTTCTCTTCAGTTGCTAAAATACTGATTCCTAAAATCCTTTAAAGTAATTCTCTACCAGGTTCAACTGAGAAACAGCCAATTGTTTCCCAAAGTAGAGCTGGCAGTAAAAAATACCCAGTGCTAGTTCTTGAGAGTGTGTTTCCACAATGTAAGTTACCAAGAAATCAGTATTAAGAAACAAGAAGACAACAGGGAATTTTTTTGGTTTTTGCTTTGGGTGGAGGTCCTTTGGAGTTTTCATAATAGCAATGGAAGGAGGACACATTTGAGTTTTTGCTTTATATGCAGAGATATTTCTTGGTAAATTTGGGAAAATGGTAGTTGGAAGAGTAATTATTTTTAACTTTAGTTAACTAGGAATAGTACTTTTCCTTTGCTTTGTTTTCACTAGGCTATGAGCATGAGGTGTTAAAATTTACCAAACAGTGAAGTAAATTAAAATAGACTTGTAATTGGCCATCACCACAAAACCAATATATCACAAAACTAAGTTCAGGCTTTCTTCAGGATTAGTATGGCAGAAGCTCAAACCTATGAGGTTCACTGATGTGTAAAAGTGCAGTGACATTTTAAAAATGTGCACTGACTTTTTAAGAACACTCATGCAGAGTGACTAGGAAAGAAACAGAAATATCTGTTAGGGTCCTGTGAACCAGACCTTCAGTTATGTAGTGGATGCTGGATTTAGGCACAGGCTCATAAAGTTCATTTAAAAATCAGTAATTTTGCTTGTTAAGCTGAAGGCAAGTAAAAAATATTTTTGCTGCATTTGGGTTGAAAGATGAAAGTATGGGATTCTGGTATTGAAGGCATCTGCCTTCAATACCAGATGAAAAGTATTTTCCTCTCACCATACACAAGACCTTCCAGAAAACAAAATCACAGTGGTCTCCAAAAACAGCAAATCCTCATAATACTTCAGAGTTCTTTAGTAAGAAATACTGTTTTCTCTATTTTACAGGTAAAAAAACAAAGCAAATAATAGCTACAGTCAATCTTTTCAGCCATTAATTACCTATATTACTCCTGTCAGTCTTCAAGTCTTGTTCCAGCACCTGTCAGAACAGTAGCCAAGCTCCTCCCCTACTAACCCAAAATGTTGGGTGTATTTCAGCTAGACATCTATAATTAGTACCTAAGCAAGTAGAACTCAAGTCATCCATGGTTATTCATCATTAAGCAATCAGGACATGCTTTAAAGCACCTACATTTGCATTTAGAAATCTTCTGGCAGAAGCCAAGTAAAAGAGGGAACTTTTGGGAGTGTCGCAAAGTGTCTGAGCCTGCATCTCACAAGTACAAGGTCATTCTTCCTTTTGAAATAAAGGATGCAACAGTGCAGAGAATTACATAAGACAATGAATGGACCATAAAAAATGTTTGCAAGTGTTTTCAAATGAATAAATTAAAATTTGTAATCAAGCACATATTTCATAATTTGTTTTGGCACAGAAACACAGAACAAAAAATTAAAATAATTTCTCACATTGTATTTGAATACTAAAATTAATTCTATTTATTTTTACTTTTGATTATAATTCTATGATAACCCTCTGGGTTAAATGATTGTTATTACATGCAGGTACATTTCTGGCACATTTAAGATAAAAAATCTTTTCTGAACAAAGAAACTGAGCAATGCAAGAGCTAACTAGTAGAACCAGACAATGGAATCCAAGGTGCTGATACAGACAATAATTCCTAACAGCTGCTCTATTCTTCTTAACATTGCAATACTCATCAAAGAGAAAGTAAATTTTAGAGATTCCCATGGGGAAGTCTTGTAGTGTAAACTGCTTTAGGTCAATTCTCCTCATTTTTTATTGAGAAATCCCATTAATATTTTCACAAATAAAGATAAGTCACTGACCTGGAAAACAAGAGTTACCTTTTGTTCTATTAATTAATATCCATAGCTAAGCTTTTTTAAACCACAAGTTATTGTCTCAGTGTGTTGTTTCTTTCAAGGTGGGATACCTGACAGGCATTTTTTAATAAATATCATGGAACCATAGAAATGCTGATCTAGTCCAGCTTCCTGCTCAAAGTGGGATTATTGCCAACACTAACCTCCTGGTTAACAAATGTTTTTTTTCTCTTAAAGTTTAATCTGAGCCTCCCAAGTTGTAATTTCTGTTGTTTGCCCTTTTCTTTGCTCTCTGCTGTTACCAAGACATGTTTGTCTCCACTCTCAGAACTCCTGCTCACCTCCCATTGTTTCTGTTGCTGGGTCTCCACTTTGGCTCTAACACTGCCAACTCTTTCCACTACTGACTTTGGAACTATACATTCAACTCAGAAATCTCTGTCCCATCAGATTATGCAGTTCTACAAATGCTTTAATATATTTCTATAGATTCTATTTCTAAAACACATATGCATGTACATACATACGTAAAATTAATATGTATTTGTGTATAATATCTTTCTTACAATATTGACAACAGTGGAAATTTTACTCTGGAGTGGTCGTTTATTCTTGCTGTTGATGATATCAAATACATAACTTTCAGTTCTTACCTTTTTTTTTTTTTTTTTTAATATATATTAGAACTGGAAACGATATACAAACATAAATATGTGCATATAAACATACAGATGCTCATTCCATATGCAGTCCAGACATGCCAGGCCTCAAAATATTTTATTCAGTAAACAATTTCAGCATGAGATCACTGTATTTTTCCCTCTGACAAGGTTGCTTCCATGGCCTGAGCAAACTTTTGGCTTCACAGGCACCCATGGAAACGTGTAACTTTTTTTATCTGTAACTACAGCGGGAATCATTTTTCCTCTGGGCACAGATTTTTGACTAGAGGTGGACATCAGCCATGTAGATCAGATCCAAATAAGGATTTCAGAAGGTTGAAACTCAGCACTTGCTGAGTGCTGGATCCAGGATTTTAATTTAACGCATTACAAAGATAGGGACTGTTTCTGAAATACATGTACTGATCCAGCTGGATGTTATTTGCATCTGTGATTTAGTTAAGGGTCTCATTTACATTTTATATTTGAATTCAAGAAACTCTTTAAAACACTTAGCTAAGTACCACTGGGATGGAGAAATTGTTCCACCAGAATAGTGCAAAAAGGCAGAATGCAGCAAAATTATAAAATTATTAAAATAGTTCAAGCAACTACAGCGAAGTTTTATAAAAATAAGAAAAAACTTGCTCAGAGCAAAAGCTACTTATAAAATGTGATTCAGTACATATTTTCTAGGTATGGTGAAAGAGTTTTGAAATCTTTGAATAGTTAAACCCACATTTGTTCCTAGAAATAAGTTTAATCCTTTCCTCCAAGTTTTTCTGTGGATGAATGAAAAACATAATCCATCTAACTTTTTGGTTACTCATGAGCAGAATAATGATCTTTTTTTGTTGTTGTTTTTCTGCACGAAACCAGACATTATTGTATGCTACAAAAACCACATTTTTATCTGGAGTCCAAGGGCTATTTTATTAAATGCTTAAGCAGAGACTATTATAGAGAGAGAATGCTTTAACATGTGTAAAGACTTTTTTCCACTAGAGAGGAGGAGGATGATGTCTAAATTTTCAACAGCAGAGTTTACTTTCCTTCATCATCAGAAAGATTAATATTTTTATTCTCATTTTACAGAGGGAGTATCTAACATCAAGAAAAACAATTCTAATTAAACTACAAAACTCATCCTGAGATGAAGTATAACCATATCCCATATGCTGTGTAATGATGTTTTTAACATTGTTCTTTAAGCTTGCTTTTTCTCAGACACTGTCAGTAAAAAGACAGCAAACCCCCCATTTATTATATAATTTACTGCTATAATAAAAGGTAGTAACTAATTTCTGGAGAAACTTATCATATTAAAGGAAAATACTTTAAATCCAGTGAACCATGCATTAAAAATGTCTCCAGCTTTTCAAGGAATGGCACCAAGAATGTAAAAATCATGTGTTGTATCATGGCAGTAATTGTAATTGTGCAGTAATTATGCAGTTTCTCCAGGACAAAATGCCAGCTTGTGGTTTGCAGCAGCAGTTGCATGTCTTACAAAGCAGCTTAGTGTGACACACCAAATCTTACTGAAACCCTAGGCTAAATTGTGGCTTACCATCACAGAGATATTTTTCAGTATAAAACATCTGTGTTTATCCACTTTGCACATCCTGACCTCCTTCAATCCCATGGATGTCCCTCATGTCATTATCAGCACATTTTAATTTACAATGTGACTTTTTCACTGATCTTTGTATTCTTTCTGAGATTGAGAATATCCCCTACATAGACAACTATCCCTACTTATAGCTATTGCATTATATTTACAGCATAATTTTCAGAGTATAATAAAGTAATTCCATGATTTTTCACAATATCAACACTGAAACAGGGAATATATAAAGATTTTTTCCTCTATAGTGGGACAGATCGCTATTTAAAAGGACTGAAGATTATACTTTATTTAGGATCATATGAGAGACACTGCATGAATTTAGAGCAAAAAAGATCATTTATTTCCCAAAATCCTGTAATCTTTATTGAAAGAATAACACAAAAAAACAAGAAGCCAAGGGAAAAAAGAAATAATAGTTTGCACCATGACCAGCAGTAACAATTTGCTATTTTGGAAAAAGTATACAGACCAGAATTTTTTAAAATAATTTTTGGTTGTAAATTATTTACTCAGAAGAAAACAAACAAGCAGCAAATAAAATCTATTAACAAGAACTCTGCATATAAATTGTCATGTTTTGTTTTATCTGTGATATTATATTGAGATAAACATAAAGAGATTTAATATTTAATCAGTATGTACATCAGCACAAAGTAAGAAACAAATTTCTCAGATTTATATTGCAGATAGGAAAAAACATGCTATTTTTCTGCACTGGTTGTGTCCTCAAATGTTATCAGAATTGATATTGCATAAAACCTCAAATATTGGCCTGTATATTTTTGAAGACAAAGAAAAAAAATATAAAACTAGAAAAAATAACATGCTTTATCAAAACCCATGTAATAGGCAATGACACCTGTAAGAACCAGATATTTCATTTTTATGTCCAAAAAATTAATATCATATAATAAAAATAAATCCAATGGAACTGTATTGATAAAAAATACAGACATTAATATCTTGTTATATGGTCTGGCCAGGGAAAATTCCAAAAAATTGACTTTTAAAAAATTGTCTTGTTTTGTGAAGATCAGTGAGTCTTTGAATGACTCTTACTTAATGGAGAATGGAATTAACCACAGCATCTAAGTTCTCTTAAGTTATCACCTTACTTCAATTAACAAACATTGAACTTGCCAGCTGCTGTTGGCTTTCCTCTCATACCTCATTTGGTACCAATTTCAATTTGTCTCGTGCTCAAATGGATGGGTGCATGACAGATATCCTCTTGCATACTTTAGAAGAGATTCAGCTCAATAGGTTTGTCTTTTTGTATCATATCACAGAGCACTGAAATTGTCAAAATTTGCAGGATATTTACTCCTGTTAGCTTTTATGCAGTGAACAAACACAGCTGGGAAATACAGTTATGAAAAATACAGGGCAAAACTGCAGACAAAATCAGTGGCTTAATGCTTTCTTTTCCCATTACAAACTTCACCCTGCAGGTTAAGATAATGAGAGATCAGAGTGTGCAGAAAGGATGTTACATTCCCATTTGAAAAAGTGCTGATTTGCTGTAGGGTCAGAAGGCTCTGAAGAGGGATCTGGACGGGCTGGAACAACGGGCTGAAGCCACCTGTGTGAGGTTCAACAAAATCAAGTGGCTGGTCCTGCTCTTGGGTCACAATGACCCCTGGCAGCACCACAGCCTGGGATAAGAGTGACTAGAAAGCTTCTCAGCAGAAAAGGTCCTGGGGGTGCTGATCAACAGTGGCTGGACATGAACAAGATGTGCCCAGGTGGCCAAAAAGGTCAGTGCCAACCTGGCCTGTGTCAGCAATGGTGTGGCCAGCAGGACCAAGACAGTGATTGTGCCCCTCTACTCAGCACTGATGAGGCCTCACCTCAAAAACTGTGCTTAGTTTTGGGCCACTCATGACAAGAAAAACACTGAGGTGCTGGATAGAGTCCAGAAAGGGCAACAGAGGTGGGGAAGGGTCTGGAGTACAATTCTGATGAGGAGCAGTTGAAGGAGCTGGGAGTGTTTAGCCTGGAGAAAAAGAGGCTGAGGAGGGACCTTATTAATATTTACAACTACTTCAAAGGAAGGTGCAACAAAGTGTGGGTCAGTATCTTCTCCCAAATAACAAGATAAAATGAGAGGAAATTGTCCCGAATTACACCAGGGGAGACCTAAATTGGGTCTATTTCTTTTCAATTATGAAAAAGGTTGACAAGCATTGGAATGTGCTGCCCATGCAAGTGGTAGAGTCACCATCACTGGCGACATTTAAAAAACAATTGCCCAGAAAAGCTGTGGATGTCCCATCCCTTCAAGTGTTCAAGGCAGGGTTGGATGGTGCTTTGAGAAACATGGTCTAGTGAAAGGTGTCTCCAGCCATGGCAGGGGGATGGAAACTACATGATCTTTAAGGTCTCTTGCAACCCAAGCCATTCTTTGATTCCATGATCCTATGGGGTGCTTCAGGATATGGTTTAGTAGTGTGCTTGGCAATGACAAGTTTATGGTTGCCCCCAATGATCTGAAAGGTCTTTTCCAACCAAAATTATTCTATGGCTCTACTATTATTACTTTATTGAATTCCCACCAGAAATAATGCCAAGATGAAAAGGAATATGGGGAAAAGTAAATTAGAAAAGATAGAGATTAAATAATCTGCTCCTACAGGCTTTTTCTGAAGAGAGTGAAGTCAGAAAAGGAGAAACTGAAGGAGAATTTTGCTAGTAGTAAGTTGGTTTTTTTTTGCAATGGACTGAGTGTCTATACCTCTTCATTGGTTACATAAATTTCATTAGTAGATATGAACATCTATTTAAATCTAAGCTAAAGACAGAATGCTTCACGATATGGGATTGAATTGTGCTTTCTATAGGTCTGTGGCATGAAGAGTAGGAAAGGCTGCTCTGGGCTGAGAATTGAAGCATTCTTTTTATTCAGTGTCAGCACACTAGCAAGAAATAGACATCTGATGTTCATTATTTTATTGCAGTATTTTTTACAAAGAAAGCAAATTACTTTATATAGTATAATGCATCCAGCAATGTTCTTGCCTAGAACTGGTAGGATGGAGTCTGGGGAAGGATTTGTTTTAATATGACAGAGAGTCCAAGGCATCAAAAGCTTGATGCAAATCTCTGTAAGAATTTTGAAGGAAGTTCATCAGAGAGAGTGTTCCTTCCACCAAGTGGTTACCATACATCTCAGGGGATGTGCAATTGAGAGCAGGATGCCTGTTCTCAGCTTGTGGAGCTGGCAGAGCACTTCTGCAGTGACACAAATCCAGGGCAACCTTGGAGAAACAGAGCATGAACATACATTTTAGGAATGACTGAGTGGGAGTAGAAGGTTTAACCACACCCACCCTCTGTATTTTAAGTCATCAATCTGAAAACACCCAAAAAAAAGCAAAGCAAGGGCCATGAAATTCAAAAAGTTCAGGAAAGATTTAGATTCCCTAAGTTTTAATTCAAGCTGACAGATCAAGAAATTCCTACTGGCTTGTGTGCTATAGCAATAAAACCATTACTCATGCAACAGGAGGAGGTTTGGTAGTGAAGCTTGCTACTTGCATCATATTTCAAATGCAATTTTTTTAGGCAAAACCAAGTTCCCTGTATGGCAGTTGGCTGCATTAAGTAAGGATAGCCCAGTGTCAATACTATAAAGGCATCTGGGCACCCACAGAGCTGCTGTTATGGCTCTGGACTTGATCATTTGCTGCAGGGTTTGGTGTTCTCATTCTGACATCCCGTGACTCAAATCACCTCAAGTAAACTGAGATCGTTTCATGGGGCTCTGGGAAGACTGAATGCCTGACCTTCATTTCCAGTTTGCTGGTGATGATTTCATCAGCTCTCTGTGCCACACAGGGTGCATTTGCTCCCTGACTACACTCGGACCCAACCCACAGGTGACTGTCCAGGCGGGACTCTGTTTATTGCAGGGTAAGGTGCACGGAGATGTTTTTTCCTTGTTGGAGTGAGAGAGATTACTCTGTGTTTAGCTGTGCTGCTCTCAGCAGCATGGACAGAGAGGGAAGGTCAGAGCATAAGATTATCTGAAACAGGGCTGCCCTCAGATATGTGTTCATTGCCAGGGCCTGTCAGTAAGGATTAAACACTGTTAGCATGGCAGTTTGCACAGCTGCTTGAACTAAGTGTCATCTCATCTATGGCTTTTGGGGAAGATGTGGAAAACTCCAGCAGGGAAAATAAATGTCTGTGGCATTCACTGAGGAAATGTTACTTTTGGTTAAACTCTCCTGACCTGTGCGGAACTTTGATTTCAGCCTTGATCACTTGGCTCTGATATTTTGCTTAGCAGACTGAGAAGCTGATTTCTTTAGGATTCCTCTTTTAGGAGACCTCACCCCTAGCCAACATGAAATTAGCTTTGGAAATCTATCTTTAAAAATCTGAAGTAGCAGAGACTGCTCAGATTCCTTCCAATGGCAAAGCTTGCAACAAAATATTTCTCTGAGCAGAGCTCCAATTGCCAGAAAAATTTTCAGTGACCTTGTAGGCCCAAACGTCATTTATTCAGGCAAGTGTATTCACTGGCACAAAGAATGCCAGAAAAATAGGTATTATATACCCTGCATCATCAGTTAAACATACACTGTTGTCAATTTTAATATTCAATTTTTGCTCAACAGAGAAAGAAGGTGATTAGGTAGTACAATGAGATGCAGTAGATATACCGGTTCTTCTTGTGTTTCAACCAATAAGAGGTTTCAGTAGGGATAAGTGAAATAACTCAATCACCTGTTTACTTTCTGATTCCTTCAGATAGCAAAATGCATCCATGTGTTAGTGGTTAAGGTACCAGAGACTTTGGTATTCAAACAACATCAACATAAGGAAAAAAATAGGCCAAGAACTAGGCAGTGAAGTTTGCTTCCTTATTTTTATATTATCTCTTTTTCTTTGACAACTGCATAGCTACACCCAGAGAAGTAGTAATTATATCCAGAACCCAAAGAGGTCCATCATAACATGAAAATGTTGTGACATCATAGTCCTTGGTTAGGGAAATTATAATGATGGCAGAGGTTAAAGCCACAGTGTAGGACAGGCAGAGAAAGAGAAGAGCCTTAGAGGAGAGTTTCTTGCTCAAAAAAAGCACAAAACTCTCACATTTTGAAGGAGAATTTTCACAAGGTAAGTCACCTTACTTTTAAAATGCTTTTTTGCACAGGGATGTTTTTGCAAATGTTTTTCAATTGGTTTTAATTGGTTTAAAACCACTCATGGGTGGGGTAGAGGAGAGGAAATAATGAGAAACAAATTCAGTGGAAAAACAAGTGTTGATGGTGTGACAAGGCAATGAAGTAAATTTATGAACTGACTTGATCTTGGATATTAGCACCTCCTTTCCTTCCAATGTGAGTCAGAATGAACATAAACATCACAGCTATATGGAAAAATGTACCATGGGGTGGGGGGGTGGGGAGGGGAGCAAAAGACAATTAAAGAAACCCTTACTTTTTTGCAAGTTTTTTTTACATTTTATTTAATATTTACTAAGAACAAACCCACAAACTGTTGAAATAGCTTTCCCATTTCTCTTCTGACTGGAAGTAGAAAATAAGAGGACTAAACACAGTTTGTGACACACTAATAATTTTTAAAGATAAGTGTTACTAAGACAGTAGTGTTATTTTTCCTATAGATATACCAATGAGCCAGGATCTTCTATGCTGTGAATAGTATTATGACAGGACAGAAGTACTTTGTATAATATTTTATTAACTTTTTAAATATTCTTGGATTGATAGAGGAAATACTCTTCTTTACCAAATGTGATACACTGTAACATTTGCACGAGGAAATTCACGTCTTCTATCTTTTTTGTCCTTTTCTGTGGAAAGAGAAGACACCTTTATGATGATCTTAGTAATAGAAAGCATTTGTCATGGGATTTTCTGAGAGAACCATGTCACCTCCAGAAATAACAGAATATGCTGAGTTAGAAGGCTTCTATTTCGGTGATGAATTAGACGTTCACTTTGTTTTTCATTTTAAGGAGCTAAACTTAATTTGATAAGTTTTAAACACTGATGGACATAGATCATTTCACTATGAGTTCCTCAGACAAATCTTAGATTTCAATTGTCTCAGCCATGTGCTTGTTCCTTTGTGCGATATAACAACCTTGTTTCTGTAAGTTCATTGGAACTGACAAATAACGAAGGGAGCTTGAATTCCAAAGCACAGTCAAAATTTGCTTTATACCCATGACTAATGTCAAATCTGAACTCCATCTAATAGAAATATTGAGTAACCTTGTGTTGATCTCTTCTTGATGCCAGCTATGACTTTCTATAATAGCTGAGGTCAGATCACTATCCATGATGTCTATGCTCTCCTCACAGAATTTTCTTTGGTAAGGAACTAAGGAAGAATCCCGCTTCTAGTTCAGGCTGGCCTGAATGCAATGAAGTTAAAAACGTTGTACATATCCTGATATTTAATAGACCTCAAGGCCAGAATTCAACAGGGCTTAATTACTAAATTGGGATACATCCAGATACTTTCATCTATACGTAATTCTAAGATTTTTTTTTTTGATCAAATATTTTTTAAAATATAAAATGTAGACATGTGGGTAGCAGAATATGCAATGAAAAATTTTGATCACCATCTTAGCTCATATGAGGACTTCCCCCAAAATATGTTCTTAGAAAGAGAACAAGCAGACCCAGCTATGATTAGATTTTTCTTCATAAGAGCAGAAAATTGCATGATGTAAATATTGTTTTTATTGTACAGATGTGCTGTAACAAAGAAAAATGCATGCAATATTACATTTTCTCTACTAAAAAATGAAAAAAGTTACAATAAAAAAGAGTAATCCTTAGCCTGTGTTATATAAACTTAAAGAAATGGTAATCAACCTTGATGCGTGACTAAGGCACACATCTGTCTGTATGATTTATGACAGAATACAATCAGAGAATAAACTGTTCTTTTCTTAAAAAAAAATCCTCCCTGTAAGAGGATATTCTGCTCTACAATGAAGCATGGATTTTTTTTTTCCATATTTTCTTTTTCACTCAGAGTTGTTATTATACGTCTACTATCTGTAGTTTCTGGGCAGTCATTATAGAAATTCCTACCAGTCTCTTCTATATAGAAGCTCAGAGTTGTTCATGAGCAGAGAAATGATTCAACCTATTTTATTACAAAAGAAGGAGCTAGCTTCTTCCTAAAAAATGTAATTATAATTCTGAATTAAATTTCAAGGAAATAAAATATCTTTTTATTTCTATTAAAATGATTAGTGTATGAAAATGATTAGTGTATGAAAATAAGGCAAGATATTTTCATTATTATAATACATTTTTAATGCACCTTAGTTCTGAATAGGACATTTCAAAGGGCTAAAAAGGGTTGCAGCTTCATGTTTATTTGATAAAGTTTCCAATAAAATATCAGCCATAGTAAAGACAACATGGACGTTATCAGTACTGGAATTTAATGGAGACCACTTTACTAAACCAGTGTAAGCTGCTGAACTACCACAAGGAGATTAATTATACAGCATCGCTTGAGTTAGAACAGAAGGGTTGGATACCCTTACATTGAATCCAGTGACAAGTTTTCCACTATATTCAAGTGTAAATTAATAAGTAATTTAATGTTTTCCAACGGCCTGCAGTCTTATTATCAACTTAAATTTAAATCAAGGTCTTTAATGTAGGTTGAAACTATTACTGAAACTTTTTTTACCATCCCTGCAGCACAGGAAATAACATGGCATGATAGCAGAATATTCCACTAAATTAAAAAAACAAACCCACTCAGTGAAGAACTTAAGATCTTTTCCCCAGTGTTGCTTTTTGTTTACAGTTGAAATGAATCACTTTCAAAGGTATATCTCACCAAGTCAATTTATGCTACTGGTGCTGGCTGGACCCGACAAACTGGCTGGCAGGGAGTTTGGATAAAAGAGACTCCCGTGCAAAATGTCTGGATCCCTGCCTCAGGGAGGAAGAAAAATGTGCTTATGTATTTGTCACATTTAATGGCCTTTACAGAAGGAAATTGCGTGTCCTATGACATCTATTGGCAGGAAAGGTGACTTAATAAAGAAAGGGAATATCTTGCATTAGTGAGAACAGAGTGGTCAAGTAGTAATTCTACAGTCATGACAAAGTTATGCGATGATGTTTATGCAAAACTGGATTTAGATGGGCCTGGAGGAAGCTTAAAAAGAGTAGGAGGCATGGGGGATGGATTCAGGCCCTGCCTCTGCTTCAAGTCAAATACCTCATAGCATTAGGTTATGTTAATCTACAGTTGTATCTGCTTCTGCATCTCTTTCATTCATCCTGCAAAATTTAACACAGAGAGATCAGAAATGTCTTAAGTAATTTTGCATATGGAAATAACGCATTCAACAGAATTCAACAGAATCACTGGGTTGGCAGAGACCTCCAAGATCATTGAATCCAGCCCATGCCCTAACACCTCAACTGGACCATGGCTCCAAATGCCACATCCAGTCTTTTTTAAACACATCCAGGGATGGCGACTTCAGCACCTCCCCAGGCAGAACATTCCAGTACTTTGTTATTCTTCCCATAAAAACTTTTTCCTAATATCCAACCTATATTTCCTTTGGCACAGTTTAAGACTGTGTCCTCTCATTCTGTCAGCTGCTGCCTGGAGAAAGAGACCAAACCCCACCTGACCACAGCCACCTTTCAGAGAGTTGTAGAGAGTGATAAGGTCAACTCTGAGTCTCGTTTTCTCCAGGCTAAACAGCCCCAGCTACCTCAGTCGTTCCTCACAGGATTTGTGTTCCCAGCCCCTCACCAGCCTCATTGCCTCCTCTGGATGCACTCAAGCATCTCAACATTCTTCCAAAACTGAGGGACCAGAACTGGTTGCTCCACTCAACGTAATTTTATTGAGAAGGCATAAACCAAAAGAGATCAAAAGAAAATATTTATCATAATAAATTATTTTTCTATATAACACCATAAAATAAATGTTAAAATACTTAAACAAAAGACAACTATTTAGAAACTACTCTCTAGCCTTTTAAAATCTGTAACATATCATTGGAGAACATTTTTACTTATTCGTCTATCTCCAAATTCTATTAGTTGCCACTGTACTGAAATGGTGCAAAATTTATACCAGAATGACAAGACAATGGCATTATTGATGACTCTATTTCCTTCCCAAATACCAGAAAATCATCATATCTTAAAAATAGGAGAAATGTGTGTATATCTGAATACTAAAGATGTAGTAGTAGAGAGAGTAATGCAGGGTTTACAGGTAGCAGTGGCAGCAATTTTAAAAATATGAATTAGACACAGAATGCCACATTCTGAAAAGTCTAAATTGCTCAATTGTAAGACAGGGTTACTGCCAGTGCCAAAATATCAAGCAGAGTGAAGACCTCTGTCCAAGGATATTTCAAAACCTATTACAGTCAATTTAGACTCTGCTGATAAAAGAAACTTCCAATTGTGCCTCATCTCCATAGCAATCTCGCTTGAGTGAGTTCAGGGAATGAAACTCATAGAACCATCTCATTCACTTTGAGTCAGATTTGGGAAATGCACAGCATTGCTCCACACCAATCCAAAGGCAGAGGGAATATAGCTCCTCATGGACTCAAACATGGCATCTTGCTCCTGTGCCATTAGATTTTTCCTTTTATTTTTTTTTCCTTTTATTTTTCTATTTTTATTTTTCTTTTCTTTTTTTTTTTTTTTAATACATCTAGAACATAAAATGGGTTTTTATATTCTTAGAAGACCACCCATGAAGTTTCCTCTTTCACTTTTACAAAGCTGTTTTTTATTGGGAATAATATGTTTGTCCTTATATGTACCAGCCAGGAAAAGCTTAGATTAATAAGTTCAGTTCTGAAAATGCTTGTGTTCATTTTCACCAGTAAGTTCTAAGACAAGAAAGTGCTTCTACATCTCTTTCCCTGCTGGTGGGTTGCCAAAAATTTATGCACACACAGAGCAGTATGCATAAAATAGCTTCTGAGAATGTTTATGTCAACTGGAGACCACAAAACCTGATTAGCAGGAATTCTATGTACTTTCTCCAAACACAAACTGAGACTTTCCCCTTCTGTGAGTCTAATTTTGAAAAGCCATGTTTTTAGAAAAACACCTTTGCAGGTGACTTGTGGAGTAAAAATGATACATACAATAACATGGTATTATTATCCATTATTAAAATACTTGCATTCAAATGTTATCACTCATTATGTAATTATTATGTCTGGCATAAAGTTTATATCTGCAGAAGACAAAACTATACTTTACATAACTTTCTATCTCCTAAAAAAAAAAAAACTTGGAGAAAGCTCACAGACTTTAAGTGAAGGAAATTAAAGTGAGCTGGTTTGAAGTCTCCCTCTTGCCCAGTATAGTTTTCAGATCAAGATCTTGTTCCCAGTCAGCAAAGGGATTCCTGTTACCTGGGACAAAACTACTTTTCCATTGTTCTCCATATTTGCTCTCTGCTTTTTTAAGAAGTCCATGCTACAAACTCGGTCTTCTTTCTCATGCTTCTTCCATCAACCCAGAGAACTTCTCTGAGCTTGTGGCATAGGTATGGACTCCCTCATTCACTCTCAGGAAACAGTATCTCCTTCCAGGGGCTCCTGTCTCATCTCAAGCTCAGTACTTCAGACAATGTGAGCTCGTGGAATTCTCTCATAGCTATCACTAAGACCTTTCAATCATACATTGTATATAAAATATAATGATCATGGATTGAAAAAATAAAAGTTCAAACAAGGAAGAGATGTTTCATCCAAATTTATTTATTTCAAGTGTGTATAAACCCACTAATAAAAGAGCTACCAAAACTAACACTTCATATGTGGATTATTCCACAGATGAAATTAACCTAGTGAAGTGTGTCTGAAATATCTGCTTAATTTAAAATTGCTGTATGTCTGCAAAAACTCATGGCTGAACAATTTATTTCCAAACTGGACTTTCAATTGAGTAAAAGCTAATTGCATCCACAAAAAGTTCCTCTCTGCTCTCTCTCTTCTTTTTGTCTTGTAAGAAATAATAAAGTGAACAGAATTTCCTATTAAATTTTTTGCTGCTTCAACAGGGTGGTCTTCTCCTTTCAGTCCTAGAGAAGTAGTTAGGGGTGCAGGGATCTAGAACTGGACTTGGCTGCTCGTATTTGATTATCAGAGCCAGCTGGAACAAGGTCAAACGGTGTCTATAAAGGACTGAGAAACCTTAGCTGTAAAAAACAGCAGGAGGTAGTTTGGCTCCTGTGATTGGCCCTGAAGTTGTGGGAGCATGCAAGGAAAAAGCAGTGAGGATCCTACAAATTTTTTAATAAATGTTAATTTCCCTTTCCACATACCTGTATGTGTACATGTGGGTGTGCGGGTTGATCTTCACATTGCCGTAGCTGAGACATTAAAAACCTTGTTAAGTAAAATGTCTGAAAGAGGTACAAGAATGTTGCCAGTCAGTCCTGGCAAGATGACTGGGAAAGATGAAAATCAGTGGTACTTGTTCTATTTATTACTGGGATGTTTATATATTAGAAAGAAGTGCATGCACCTGCAATCTGAATTTCATGAGGGATTAATAATGTTGGGTGCTTAAACTTTCTATGCCCCTCCTGAGAATCTTAAAAAAGCCTGACATTTTCTTTTTTTTTTTTTTATGTATTTTCTGTGATGCTAAAAGGTCAGTTTAAAAAAGGAGGAAAACCAAATCTCAACAGTAAATAATTCAATTTATTTAATGGGGTTTTTGTGGCTTAGAGATAAACTGCAGACCTTTTCCGCATCTGATCTTATAAAGCACAGTCTTTTTAACACTGAGTTTTAATCAGAAATTTTGTATGGAGAATTTTCTTTTAGCCAGATTATAAAAACATAAAAAAACATAAAAATGCTACTATATCTCAGGAAAATGTTGATAGAGCTGTGACAGAAGCATCACAATAATAATATTTCAATATCACTCAAATTCTGCTATAATTAAGAATATGCATTATTCAGCTGTTGCATGTTTAAGTCAATAGTTTAGTTAACTGCATACATACTGCAGGAAATTGAGAAACTTTGAATATGAAGTGGTTTAAAACCAGTTTGTTTTGGGATGGGTGCTGTACAGGATTAGCAGGATGATTACAGAGTTTGTGTAGTGACTAAGAAAACTCCAGCAGAGTTGTAATGATGTTTAATACTCAGGACACTCGCTGGGTTTGTTTTTTTTTTCCCCAAATAATGGATTTGAATCAGTTTAAGAAAAGATAAAACATAAGAATCCATAGAGGTATCTTTTATGGCTTCTGTATCAGTTTACTTCTGAAGTGGTCTCTGTTAGCCTCCTCACATCTATGGTTGTTAGGTTCAATGGTTTTACATCAAATTTGGGTCTTGTTTCCACAATCCATTGAAATATCTTTCTTCACTGGGTTTTGTCCAGGGCAGAATAAGGTCTGAAATTTGTCTCTAGCCTGTAAAGAACACCAGTAGAAAAGGAGAAAAAAAAAAAATTACTTCCAAAGAGTAAATCAGCAGCTATTGTTCCCTTTAACAGATTAAGTAATTTATTTAATTTTGGATCACTGACAGTCAAGGTTGCAGATCAACACTTTTATTTTTTGAGATACTGAAATATTTTTTCCTATTTACTTCAATTGTGTGTGTTGGTTTCTGTTTGACTGTTGACTTGGGCAAGATCTCAGCACTGATTTCTTCCACTGGATGAGTTTTTTTCTGCCATCTCTTTAAAACTAGAGGCTAGAATGTCTCTCAGCAAGCTTCTTATAGTACATTTGCACAAAAAAATTGTCCTGTAATGTCGTTTGTTTCTTCCTTATTTCAAAATATTGTAGCATAGTTCCTCCTGTGTCAATCACATCTAGAAAGCCACAGCATTTCAGTGAAACTGTAAATCATGATCCAAATATAGAAACTTTCTTTGAAAAGCATGTAACAAACAAGACCTTGCCTAATTTTACGTGAGAATGCTGCTAGCTTATTTGCCAAGGAATGTTAGGCATTGTGCAAGCACATATTAAAATACAAACTGTATCCTAGAAATCTGTATGATCCCATAGCATCTGCCATCAGAAATATAACAAAATTAACTGACACAGTCCATGTGTTCCAAACAGGAATCTTTAATTTTAAATGTTCATTGAAATGAGTCAACTGTAGATCCAACTGGGTTTAATTCCATTTGGACTTGATCTTCATGGATGCATTCCATACATAGAATATTGAAAAGCATTTTTCTCTGCTCATCCATGGCCCTGTCACTCTCAAGCATCTTGACAACCAGGGTGTTTTCTAGGTCCTGGAGCAGTAAATCACATCCCAGGGTGTCTGTTCATGTGATAGGCATCACAGTGCTAAGTTTGTGCCAGTGCCTGAAAAGTCCATTTATGTGAGCAAATTTCTTGTTAATTAGTTGCAGAATTCCTTAAATATTTTTTCATTTACCTTACCTTCTAGCACATTTTCAGGTTAAAAATAAAAAAGAGCAGACTGGATGGAGAACAGACATTCATATATTTGTAGAAAGGCCAATGATTTGAGTTTTTCCAGTCAAGTGGGTCTCTTTTTTCAGCTGAAGTTTGAAGTTAACTCCTCTGAACTACTCCAGTTTGAACTTGTCTTTCTGATCAACTTCCTTAGCTGGAGATTGTCTTTGTGGATGCTCTTATACGTGTCTGGTTATTAAAGTCCAAAAAGTGCCCAGAAGTTCTGTGTGGTCCCCAGGCATTCTGTGTTTCAGTTCTGGCTGCTGGCAGAGCAGGTTCCGTGGTCCTTCTGGCTGCCTCTGCCACGGGGTTGTGCCTGCAGGACTGCACTGCTGAAAACCTGCATGTCCCCTCTCCAAATGAACATCCCCTCTCTCCCTGGCCTGTTCCTGAGAGAGATTAACTCAGTGGGACATAGTAAAAGTGCACTGTAATATTTCAAAAAGTGAAACGAATTTATTTCAATATCATCCATCTAGGCTTGCCTTTATGAGGAGATGTAACTCCATTCCAATGAAAATCAATGGATTTAGAAGTTTGGGGGGGGGGGATGGAGGAGGTTAATTTGGTTTGATTTATTTATTTATATATTTTTGTCCATTAATGAGACAATCCTAACAAACTCCAGTTACAAACCAAGATCACTTCATAACAGCAAAAAATGCTGATACTTTATATAAGTGCAATATGACTGTGTTTCAACACAAGACCCCTGCCATGCACTTTCCTAAATCTTATTGAATTTAGAATGGTCCGTATTACATAGTCAAGACTTTGGATACTTTAATGCAATGCTGTGGTAGTTGATTATGTTCTTATTTACTGTTCAGAAGTAGGTATGTTTTTATGTGGGTTTTTTGCAAACAGGTTGTATTTTTTAAAAATAAAATTATTTTCCTTTAGGAGTATCAAAAGAGATATCGATCAAACTGGATAATTTTGCTTTGACCATTAAACACTTGTGGCTGTGTGAGGTAAGGTCTCTTGTTCTTTATATTTTATTTTTTTCCCGTTTTTGGTAAGAATTTAAACAAGTTAAAGCTAACAGTTCCTTCCTATTTATTTCCCAGGGATTAAGAATTCTGTGCAAATTTAATATGTTCCCTAAAGAGCCAAAGTAGTACTCTAAAATTAATGTAAAGGATTTGAATTTTGGTTTTGCTTAATTTTCTGTTAAAACCACAGCTAGATGTTCATCGAGACACTACTGATCTAATGGAGACAGATGGATACTATGCTTGTAATAAGGCCCAGGTAAAGCCCATGATGTGCCCTATAGTTTTGGTCCTTGGTTTGTGTCCTGACAATGTCGTGCCTGCTTGCTGAAGTGGGACCTGGCAAAACAGGACATTGTGCATTTTGATTTATTTGGGAAATCTCAGTGGATGGCCACACCAGGGCCCTTCCTCCTAGGGAGCTGGGAATTGAGATTGGTATTTCTGCCTCTGGGTCAGCCATGTCCATCTCTGGAAAGTGTGATAGGATGGTAAATACACAACTGCTCTGAACTGTAAATGTTGTTTTCATACCCGATAGGCTTCTTGTTCTGGAAGAAGCATCATTTACAAGAGACCACTCTTGCAGGTTCAGCTCTTAGCTGGATACTTGAATGTCTGAAATAGCTTCAGGTACAGAGCCCACTTACTGCATCTATGATTGATTTGACCAGTGCACATTTTTAAAATAAAACTTCAGATGGGAAAGGAAATCCATAACACCAGTGCACTTGTGGTTTTTGATGTTCCCTTTTTCATAGGAGTTGTGACTGACCATGGGGTAATTTTCCTTGTGTGAACTTCGGAGTAGTTACAATCACTATTTCTATAGGTTCTTCTCACAGAGGTTGTATTTGAGCACCAGTTTTATTGAGCTATTCTGAATTCTTTTTGGAGCTGCTTCTTTTTACCTAATTACACTGTGCTTGTTCTACAAATGCAACTTGATATTAAATGGTGCAAACACTTGTTTAGAGTTGCATCACTCCAGTATATGCTTCCATGAAAACACTAAAGCACTTCACTGTTTCCTTGGAGAATGTTTTCCCACTCCATGTGTCAGCTGTTGCATATGGAGCAAGTACACAAAGGTCTTCTCCTATTTCTGTCCTTTACCCCTGGAGTTACATTCACAGTGGGGGGAAAAGGGAGAGAAGATTTCTCCCTCCCTTACACAACCAAACAAGAGTTATGATAATTTAGCCCTAAGTGTTTAAGCCATGCTCCAGTGCTGCTGAAACTGAGTTTGGCATCATTTGAAGGAGCTTGTTGGAGTGTGAAAGGCAGTGACGTGGATATGATTAAAAAGTATTGAAAAATTATAGACCACACTGCAAGAGGCCTTTATTCAGGTGGATGAGGTCAAGGCAGGTTAATACACAAGGAAGATTTTTGTAGCTAATGCCTGTGTACGTCAGGCAAAGGCATATTAAGAGTTGTTTCATCGGGTGTATCCTCTCCTTCACCTCACTGGCCAGACTACAACTGACAGAATAAATTTTGCAGTAATAGAAGTTGCTCTCCCTATTCATAATTTTAGAAGGGATTGCTTCTGCTGATACATAACCTGTACTTAGTTCTCTCCATTCCATGTATTTGATATAAGTATTTCATTTCTGGCTAGCTGAGAACATGAACAATAGCAGAGAAGAAAAATTAAGAGTGGGGTATAAGACATAACCCCAGATGAAAACACAGATGACTAAAGTTTGAAAGGTAAGATCAACTTTAAAGGGGCTCCTGATTTCTTGAGCAACTATTTCCATTTCTTAATTGAACCTATTAAAAGTGTAGTATAAAGGTTTTACTTTGGGTTCATTTAAAAGTAAAAGCAGTATGTTAGCAAGTGGCAAACTTCCAAAATAACCACACACTTTAGGACGGGATGAATGTCATTTCCAACACTCTGGAACTAAGAACGACCCCAATTTATAGATATTTTTTGATACTCAATAATATTTTAGTCCCGTTTTCACGGCTGCATCTCAGACTAGAGATGGAAGCTAAGTATCTGTTTTCTTTTTTTGGCAAACAGTGATGTCCTGATTTTTCCAATCTAAATTGCCCTCCAGGGCACTAATAAAACAAGTCATGGCTCACAAAGTAAATTTCCTGTGTACTAATTGAAAACGGTTTCAAATTTATTAAGGTTTCAATCATCTTCCCAAGATCTAATGCTTGCACCCATGGTCCTCAATCTGACTGTTAATATATTTACCTGAAATGGGAAAGAAGTATTAAAGATACTTCTCAGGTATTTTAAAATGAAGTGGGGGTGAAGGAGGAATGAAAATAACAATAACAGAAAACCACACATATCATATTTTTGAATGTGGTTTAAGACAACATCTGAAACTAAGCACTCATTCTCATGAAATATTTGGGTTTATTGTACTTGCCAAAACGTTCCCTATACGTGTTCCCAGACACTGGCTGTAATGCATGATCTACCAGGATTTGCTGCTAGACCTCATTCTAAGGTGGTAGAAAAGGCAGGAAAGCCACAACACTGGTTTCTTCTTTTTTGCTAGGTTTTCTCTGTTGTTGCTGTGCAAACTGCAGGAGACAGAGAGGGAGAAGGGCTGTTGAAATGTCCCAACTTTCTCCCCTTCAAACCACATCACAAAGAAGTGTAAGCGCTATGCAAACCGTCCCACAGCAACCCGCAGGGAGCCTTCTGCCCTGGGCTTCCTCTCTCCAAAATACTGTACTGGGAGGGAAGGCACTTGTCAGATTTCCTGGCACCACATTTCGTAGCAGGGCTCCTCTAGCAAGGGAACCACAACCTCTTGTGCAGACTGAATTAATAACATGACAAGAGCATTTGGCCTCCATGTGGATGAGGGCTGGCTGGAAAACTAGAACTCTGGCTTCTGAAAGATTTCAGGGTTTAGAAGTTTGTTTTATTTCCTTCATCATGCTAAATCACATTGTATAAAGGGAAAACAGGGTAGGAAAAAAAATCCTCAACCCCTATGGCCTAATTTTCCTAAAAACACTGATATACTAATGTTCTAAAATAGCTCAATTGTAATGAAGATCACCTCTGATTAAAAAGCAAAACAAAACTCTATTTGTCTCATGTCTCCAATAAAAACCAGGATAAAATCAGTCTCTTTTCATTGTTTTTATTGCAATCGTTTTGGTTTGTGCAAATACTTAAATATTGGAAAATAGACCCGATGGCTTGATGGGGTTATATAAATGAAATTTCTGTGGGCAGCTGTCTGTGTCTCAGGGAATGTGGGAGACCACAGCTCAAATCTCATCCATTTCTTGGTTCATGGTCACCCCTCAAGAAGAGGACAGTGAGGTAAAACCCTGTTTGTGAAGCGTCTCCAAGCACGTCACTCTGTGCACTCTACATCCTTGGAGAGATACAGTCTTTCTGATTGTGTATCATTGTGTATTTATACGAAATTATCTTCACTGGACCATGACACGCATTAATTCTCTATCCTCATGTTTTGTCTACAAAAATACAGTCAAGGCAAGCGTACTCCTTTGGGATAGTCTGTGATGGACCTATCTGAGAAAAGTTTCAAATACAAATCTCAAAAACTATTCATTTTCATTAGAAGCAATAATAAAAAAACGTTCTAGCAAATCATAATTTTTGGATAGGAAAGGGACTTTCCTGGAGTAGTCCCATCCACCTGTAATGTAGATGGCCTTTGTTCAGGGTGCGCATCCTGAAAGCTTCATGGAACAGCAGTAAATCCTCCTGAGGTGGGTTCCAGCAGGAACCAGGTGTGTGTTTGTGCCACTGTGCCTACTGTACCTTTCACCCACACTGCCTTTCCCCTTCCAGAACAAGGAGCATTCAAAGTCTCCCAGCCCTGCTTTGCTTGGCTCCCATTCTAAACACTGTGACTTCCTTCTGCTTACAGAGGTGTGCTCTCTGCTAGTATACTGAAGGGACTGCATTAATGTCTGATAGATATTTCATCCAGCCACAGTTTCTCTGTCAAGACTCATGTTCATGGCAGAGACAGCAGAAGAGCAGATGAGCAGCAGTTTCAATGCTATAAACTAATTCCCAGATGTAGAAGAGTCTAGTTGTAATGGCTGTACTGTACATGTGGAAATTAAGTCTAAACATACTGCAGTCCCCATTCACTTGTGAGCCAATTAAAATGTCACTCATGACAGCAGCATAGTAGATACTGTGTTTCTCCTTCTGTTCTCTTGTATGCATATCATCTTGGTATGTTCATGATAATTTATGGGAAAAAAGATAATATAGATATTTCACCATCATACGGTTTTTGCTATGCTTAGTACAGTACTACACTTAATTCCAAGAACTTTAAGAGACACCATTTGAACTCCAGCAATAACAATTCCTTTCAAACTTTTTTAACCAGAAGTTGCACTTTTTCAGTTTTACATATTCATATTTTCCTATAAAGCTGCAGTAGATAATTTATCATTTTACAAATGTTATAATATATAATCCATGTTTTATGCAGATGCATCTTTTTCTTGGCAGACTTGTACTCCGTGATCTCAGTCAGAATCATGATGTGATTATGAAATCTGTCAATAGTCAGATAATGTCTAATGAAAAAAATCTTGACATCCATTCTGTAAATTCCTTCAGATATGTGCCTTTTTTGAAAGTTTTGAAGTCATAGAAAAAAGATGTTTTATTCTAGTAGACAGTTTATACAGAGATGATAACATGTCTGATTTTCAGCTTTATTTCTCATCAGTATAGATAGTAAAATATCTTCAAAGTTAGAATAAATTAGGTCTACTTTTGTACCATTTTCCGCGATGGAAGAAAATAAAGCTAGTTGCTGCTTGGAGTTTTTTAATTAAAAAATCCTAATGTTAAAAACTCAGTCCTCTAACACATGCTATTTTACCTCCAGAGAAAGTAGCATTTTCAGTTCTCCTTTGCAAATATTCAGTTTTCTCATTATCTTTCCCATGAGAAAGAGCTGGGAAAGAACATTAATTTAGAGGTCACTGAGGCTGACACAAGAAAGGGTCACAGAATCGCTGTCCTCCATAGCACCATGCATTGATGAGCAGGGCTGCTGTATTTAGTGACAGGCCTTTATCTTTCAGTGAAGTTTAGCTTTATAAGCAAGCTCGTATTTTCTTTGCCTTTAGAAGGGAAGAATTCTTACACCAAAGCCGTAGTCACAGTTCCCTAACCTGCAGTTTATTGAAAATGCTGGAAGCTGAATGTTTCTTTTACACTAAAGAGTCAATGACCTCTGAGATTTCTTCCATTTTAGAGATTTTTGATGATTTAATTTGGTTAGTGAGTGACAAACTCTTGAGAAATCATTTCCTAGAATTAGCAGTCTAAGGCTCCACTGCCTGTGCTCAGAAAAAAAAGATGTGATAATAATATGTAGATGGAAAAGGAAATCATTGTCTTCTCTGTCCCATTACATATCACACCTTTGCATCATTCTACTCATTTTTAAATGGATAGTGGCAAAATTAAACACATCCTTTCTTTTTGTATTTTTTTTTCCTTTCTTTTAAATTGAGGAGATATTTGTGCAAGGTGAGTTTCTGGACTAATGTGGCTCTGCAAGGAGTAGTTTAGGGGTCCTTTCATCCTGCTGCCATTCCATAAAATGTTGTTTCTCCTTCTTCCAGCTGACATTCACTCTCTACTTTTCTGGTTGTTTAGGTCACATATCTGTGGTGCAATGTTTGGTTTAGGTATGGTATCTGTTATTCCCAGGGTCTGGGAAATGGAAGAAGAGTAGTGCTAATAGGAAAAGACTTTAATATTTCAGGTCATTGTGCACCATCACATTCATTAGTGCTTCTCAGAAAACAATTACAAGTATTTAATGTATTTGGATAGGAGTTCATGCAACACATTTGGTTACTTTGTTTGAGTTCCTATTTCAAATCTAAATTTGCACGAACATTGACTAAATCTCATTTCTGAAGACATGACATTGAACATTCTGAATAGCAGATGAGTTTGGTTTCATGGGTTTGCTCTAGTACCTTTTATAATTACTTAATTCAATTAGCTTCCTCAATATTATGAAATTCACTGGAGGAGAACCCCTGCTTAGATAAATAAAGAATTGAGTTTATCCCCAGATACCATAGAAAAATAGCAAGACATCACTTCAAAAGATTTTAGTATTTGGAAGCAACACTTAAGAATATTAAAAATTGCTATGAGGTCAGCAGTGCATTTCTTTTCCTACAACACTTCTAGTTGTTCCAGTGGGGGTCCAGATATTTTGGAATATGAGCTCCTTACGAATGTTAATTAGAGAACACTAAAGCAAATAAGCTATACATTATCCAATTAATTTGGAGCTCTCACAAAACATTTCCCCTAAGAAAAACACACTCACCAATCCATTTAAATTTTATAATAGAGCTTTAATGATATATTAAGTGCAGTCAAAAATGTATGAAATAGCCAAAGGAAGAAGTATGTGTTCCAATTTAGAGTGCAACTTCTATAAAGTTGCTTGGAATAACTTCTGCTAGATATATCTCCCTATTGTGTTTCTTTTGTCTTTGCATTCCTGTGCTAGGAATTAGGCCTGAGAGGGGAAGCTAAACTTTTAGCCTAGCCAGGGGCCAAGTACCAATCAGGCTATCTGAACATTCCTCTTCTGTTAAAGGCAAACCTCACTCTAACAGAAAATCTCAGCTATGTCCCAGGACAATGCTACTTCAAAGGTCAACATGTCATTCATGTCTAAGCTTCAGGGACATAGTAAAACTGACATTCGAAACCACAAGCCACAAGGTTTCCTTGGGATTCTTTCTAACATGTAACCAGGAATGGCTGCAGAGTCACACAGTCAGAAATAAACTGTGGACTCGATGAGGACAGAGGCATCCACAAGGAAAGCAAAAGCAAGGCAATGTGTGCAACAAAAAAAGTTTCTAAAATGCCAAAAGAACATAAGTTGCTATTCTGTTCTCAATATATGGTAGCTTGATTCAAGGGGGAAATATAGATTTTTAGGAATGTCAGCATGAAGATAAACATCACACCCGTAGGTCAAGGGGTTGAGGAAGAGGATATGTTCACCACATTTTCTGGCTTTCTGCCCTACCTATGAAGCTGAGCGTAGTTGTACAACAAGCTATATGTGGTTATGATAATCATATTTAGAGACATATTGGCTATTTTGTTATTTAAAAAGTACATCTGTATCTTCCCAGGAGGAAATACAGATTTGTTTCTGAGCCAGCTGACATAGCAAAATGAAAATCTGGACTGTCCCTTACTCAGCTGCACAGACATCCTTTTCTCCCTGCCTGCTATTTTGAGACAGTGTAGGATGAACTTCGTAGCTGCTAAATTTGTGTTGACTGTGTTGAAGAGCAGCTTGGATAAGTCTGTATGACTTTTTTTACTGAATTTTTGTTAACTGCCTAATTTTTCCATTTTCATTCTTTTAACATATTTTCTTAGTTTTACATGATTTATAATACCATAAAAATATTGAAAACTTTCCATGGTATTCAGAGCTTATTTGTATTGTACATTGTTATGTAATTTATAGTATCACATAGAATATATATCACATATAAATGTGTCACTTCTTTGAAGAGGTATATGTTCAGAATTCAATGTCATCAAAATTAGGGAGGATTCAAACTAAGGTACTATTTTTTACCAGAAAATGATACCTGCAATAAGATATAGGGAGATTTTTTTAAAAAGAACTATTACAAGTAGTTGGTTTTGGTTTTTTTATGGGATGCGCCAATTTTCATTGTTTTGATTTTGTATTTTCTTCAGTTTGAAGTGTTCTTCTATAGGATATTCTTTATTCATTTCTACATATAGCCTACCTTGGAAACTGGAAAAAAATACCCAAAACAACCTCCACTTCTCATAATGAAAGTGTGGTAGAACAGATATATGAGGCAACCTGTGATTGCTTTTGCTGTGCTGTACAACAGTTAAATGGGAATCAAGTCTTTCCTTTCCACAATTACAAACTGGGAAATGAACTGTCTTTAATTAGACACAATGATCAAGAAACAGTCTGTTTGTGCAGAAATCTCTGTATCTTGGTCTGATATAGATGGTAAGTAATGATTAGGAAAGCTGCACAAACAAGTGAATACACATTCTCAACTCCCCAGTCAGTGGAACCGTGGCAGTCATCAATTCCTCTTGACTTCTGAATTGGAATAGACAATTAAGAAATCTTAGTTTTCTCATAAAGCTTGTCTTCCCAGTTGGAGCAGTGCGAAAGGAAGCTGTGAGAAATATTAAGAGAAATAGGGCAAAGAAAGAGATATAAAGATTAATTTCTCTTCCCTTAGTGAGTGTTAGCAATTAGGTAAACTGGTTTTCAGTGAGGTCATCTGTCACAATTGGAAGCTAATTTGCAAATGGATTAGCTTAGGAAGTAGCAATTTCTGCTCCATGGGATTCAGCAGCAAGTGATTCAATTGTGTAACAGGCCTCATAAACTGGCTGAGATCAATGCCCACCTAACGTGCCATTACACTCTGGGCACACTTCAGTGTCAGCACAGGCAGCCCTGGCTGCAGGGAGCTTCCTGCTGGGTTTCCCCTGCTCCACACTCATGTTCCACAGGTGTGTTAGCTGATTATTTTGCCTAAGGGAGTAAACAGTTTAGGAGAATTAGAAGGGGTGAAACTGTTTCCCTCTCTCTTGAGAATGAGCTTTGTAGCCTGAGATCAGTAGCAGTGAGAGGGATTAGTTAGCACACCCTTTTCTTAGGAAAGGGCTGCATCTGATATGTGAATGCAGGATTCTGCAGCAGCACAGCAGAGAATAATACATGGTCTCTTGGCATTTCCAGTGACAAAGGACCTGAGTCTGGTCAGATTTTTGGGGCTGTGTGCACATAGGTAGAGAAAAGTCATCTCCTGCCCTGTCCCCTCCTTGTCCCAAGACTCCCAATACTCTTCTATCATCTTCTCTGAACTGTTTTGCCTCTTAAAAATCAATAAAGCCCTATTACCCTGTCTATCCTTCTTAGTTCCCCATCTTATTTCCCAGCCAAGCACAGGTCCAGCTGAATTCCCCAGCTGCAGGACCCTGTGCTGTGACTCAAGCAGGTTACAGAGGCTGGAGCCCGTGACATCGCGCAAGCAGCAAGCAGATGGTGATGGCAATGACCTGAAGTTTCTCAGGCATTTACCACCAGTTACCTCTAAGGAATACAGAGATATTTTTGTAGCTGCTCAAGTGAGAAACTGAATGTGTTAATTGCCATCAATCCAGGGCTAGTGACCCGTGATGGTCTGAAGGGATTCAGGTGTATGGTTCAAGTAAGTTTTACTGGGACAGATTGAAAACCAGAGCTAAGGTCTTCATGGGGAGAAACATCTGAAAGAGTTTTGCATGCTACCAGTGGGAGGAATTCTGGAGTTCAAGACCAGGCTGAATTAATAAACCTGGAGGAATAAAGTTCTCTTACAGTGATAATTTTAAGATTTTTGTAGAACATTTTTCTTTAAGCTTGGTCAAAACCTTTAGGCCAATGTATCTAGAATTTTATATTGGAAGTCCAGCTGCATAAATGAACAATCTTTGATGCAATATTTGTACAGTGTTTCCTTGAAAATAGTTCTGATTTCTTAAAATACTTACAGGATGGGTGGCTAGCTGTAGAAGACTAGATTTTGAAATGGAAATTAATCTTAAGAAAATGGAGGGAATCTTTCACTTAAAAATGTGAAAAAGTGAACAATTCCAAAACTTAAAATGAAAGTCTATAAAAATCACTTAGCTGTTTTCTGACAGACTTTTAACAAGTTTTCTAAACTGTAAAGATAAATCATGAGAATCACCTAGTTATTGACAATAGTAGTGACAATATAAATTTGAAAGCAAAAAATTGTGAATTGAAACAGATAAAATACTAAGCTTCACACCCTACTCTCAGGGCATGTGCAATTTATGGTTACATTTTACAATGGAATAACCAGACACAATGCAAACACAAAGAATTAAGACTTCTAAAATTGAGGCTCTGTTCACTCAGATACTTGTGGTTGTATAAATACCACAACCCCACATACAGCAATGAATCCCATTTTTACTTCAGACCCTTAGATACAGTTGCTAACACTTCTTTTGTCAAAGAATTATTCAGAAAGACACAATAGAAATCTGAGGATAAAATTCAAAGAATTCATAAAATGGGGTCCTTAGGAATATGAAACTTTTCTATTGTCAGACATTAAACTCTAAAGAACATATCTGATTACTGTATTCTTTAAGGGTAATCAGAAAACTAAGTAGTATGGCCAGAGTGTGGTTCCACATGATCAGGCTATTTTTAAAAGTGAATTTTAATCTGAAAAGTGACTTAGATGTCACTGTGTATTAGGAAGAAAAACAAAATAAACAAAATCTGGGAAAACAGAGTTAAAATGATCTCTGTCTAAAACATCAGAGCCATATAATGATGACACTGAAGCGTACTTCCTTCCTTGCCGTGCTTTCCTTGGAAAGGAAGCACATCCGTCTGGAACAGTGCAGAGTCATGGTGTGCTTTGCAATGTCTTGCTTAGTAGCCAGCTGAGGAATCAGGGCTCCAGGGAACAGCATATTTCACACAGTATAGATACATGCTTAGAAATTGTCTCTTGTACTATTTTAGCTTCTATTTCCCAATGTCAGTACCAATTTTAATACAAGAACTTTAGTATTTTCATGGAATTTCAGAGCAGATGTTTTATATAAGTGTGTAAAGATGAAGTTCCTCTGCTTTAATTGTATTTTTACCTTTTGAATTAATTATAATATCAGGTTTCAGAAACAGTTATTCCGTGACACTCTGAAAGAAAAATTAGTAGTATCTTGACTTCACTGTGCTTGGAATCTACCATTGAAACAACTGAAACAGAATACCAAACAGAATGATGAAAAAAATTAAAATCAAATATTAGGGGACGAAAATCCAACTAATTTTAATGTGAAGCCTACCAAGTTTCCAAGAGAATTGCATCGTGTCAATGACTGCAACAGCAACAATGTAGATGTTGACACTCAGGGCTCTCTCTGGTGCTTCATACCCAGCTGTGCCCTTCTGCATCTTCACAGCAGCAAATACACTTTTTTCCCTGTGTCACTATTTCTTCATAATTTTTTCTAGTATGATAATTGCAAGAAAGAACCAAAAGAACAAACCCCTGTTTTGATTTCTGAAGTAAATACTATACATTATTTCCAAAGCTGGCCTTCCAAAGGCTATGGAACCACCAAAACCCTGTAGCCCTCATTAAGATGTCTTTCTGTTTACAATTAATATTATTTACTTAGAAGTTCTCCTGCTTACCTCCTGCCACATCAGTGCAACATTTAGCTTGTCTTTAGCAGCAGGGTGTTGAGTTTGGCAATTGGATGGGGCTGCACTTGTTTTCAGCACTGGAAGGGGCATTATTTAAGCCAAATCTAACCTGCCAGTGATTGCTATGACTGGACTGTGGGGTCACTCTCACACTGCAATTGTACATCAACATACAGTTAATAAACAAAGTGACACTTTGTGATTATTGCACAGCAAGTTAGAAGTGAGGTGAAATTTCCTGCCTTTTCTATAGAAGAAAATCTATGATGTCAGTGACACCAGCTCCCCTTTTTTTTAACCATAAAAACTGAAAGAGGCTGGTTGGGTGATTAGATGTAGGAAAATTAGTTTTTGATGAAGTGTTGGCTAAACATGCCAAGTAAAATTCAGCCCTACTATATCTCCATTGGTCACATAGGAATAACACCAAGACAAAATTTTTCTAACCTTAAACCCAAAATTTTCTTTTACTTCTTGACTCTATCCTTCAAAAATCCTAACTGAATTTGAACTTTTCAATGTGCCTGATTCATCTACAGAGTGAAAGAACTTTGCAGCAATTACTTTGAGGCAAACTGGCTTTTTAAGACAAAGCATATTAGCAGATGAGAAATTCTGTTGTCCTTTGTTCATGAAAATCACAAGTGATCAAGTACTTTGCTGACATCTTGCAGAATGGACCCATCAGCAGCACTGGATTGGGAACATCCATCTCCACATAAACAGCTGAGGCTTTATTACTCTTTACAGATGGGCATTGTGTCCATGGCATTTCTCAATCCTCTTCTAGGCAGGGAGGATTTAGGATACTCAATCTGTAACAACCGTGACTCACCAAATCTTTAACTTATCAAGTGTTGTCAGATGTCCTGGAGACAGATCCACAACTCAGGATGTAAAATGAAATACATATGCTGCCTGATCCATTTTGCAGAGGAGAAATGAAGGTGCCCAGTTTGTGCAAACTGACCTAGCTTCACTGAGGTATGTGGAGGTGGGATGGTCAATGGCACCAGTGTGTAGTCTGTGTGGTGTTTACACTGAGCATCTGGTCTTCTGTATTTATCAGAGATAATAAACAGTAATAATTTCTGGGATCTGGCTATGGTATAGTATACTATCCATGTACTATATGTGGTAAATGTTAAAGCTTCAAAAAGATTGAAGGAGTTCAAGCCAGACTGAATGTCTCCTTACCCAAAGATTCTTAAAGAATGTGTGTGACTCACTGTAAATCAGGTTGGCACTTTTGTCATTTTACTGTATCACCATATTTCACGGAGACTGGTCGTCAAATTAGGCTTCTACTGACTTGAAATATTGTGGGAGGAATGAAAACATATCACATGCCATTGCTGTGTGTGCTCTGCCATACCTTCCCACCAGCTAACCACCCTGAAGACATGCCTGTTTCCTGATATTCTAAAGTCAAATTCTCTGTTATTGTTCTGGTGTTTGTTTTTTTTTTATTTATTGTGCCTAGTAATTTCAAAGAGAGAATTATATCATGGTTGTTTGCATAAAAAATATTTCAGCTTCATATACACATGGAAATATTTAAAATTAAATACTAGTTCAGATAGCTGGAGAAACACCAAGTTCTTGTTATGTATGCTTCTTGGTTTCTCTGTACAAACACAAATCTAAAGCAAACCAATAAGCATTTGTATATGAATTTTCCTCTGAGCTTCTTTAGAGACCATTTCAAATCCACTATGTGTATTAAATTATGGACCATAACTTGCTTCCCCATATCAAATCCAACATCCACAAGTAACTGTTCAGTTATTTAACGCAATTCAGATGAAAGAAACAGCATGTCTTATTCATGTCAAAAAGTATCACTGGAGAAAATAGTCCTCCACACTCAGAGCCAGCAGAACACTCAACTTATGTTGATAAATATAACTAAGAATTTTGTATCCTATTGGATCAAGAGAAATGCATATTGGCTGTTAGACACTTTTAAGCCATTACAAGTCTCCTCTCTGTCTTAACAGGAGTAGAGTACATTCAGTTTCAGAAGGCAAAATGCCTTTCACCGACACCAGTTTCCCCAAAATCTTTCTTTCAATATCCCCTTGGATGCTTCCGTTACCTGAAGGAAAGACAATATTCATACACTCCTTATAACCTCCTTTACATCTGGGGAACCCACAGGTATAGTTTTCACTCGATTGCTTTTGCTTTTGTAACTCCACAAAGTTTGTTTGGGGATTTGGCTTGTAGTCACTGAAGTCTTCTTGGATAGACACACTCATTTCTTTGTAAATAATGACTCACCACGATTAATTCTCTGACTGACAGATAGTGCTGAGAGTAGACTAAGTGGGATCAGAAATCAAGATGTTAAATAATCACACATTAGAGTCATAAGGGACTTCCAAGAACCTAGAACACAGTCTCTTTCCAACAGACTTAACCATGAGTCAGTCAAAAGATTTACACATCAAGATTAGATATTAACTGGGTGTCCAATCTATAGCTACTATCTAAATCAGTATCCCATCATGTATAAAGTGGCTAAACACACCACTCCCAGTACTCAGTTTAAGCACACATAATACAGTCAGGCGAATTTCAGATTGTTTATACAGTGATTTTCACATGAATAAACTCTGGAATCTGCCCTGTGTTTTGCTCTTCTAACTTAAAAGAAAAGTAACAAAAATCCTTTATCTTTCTTCACAGATCATATTTTTTCATTCAAGCTAATGAGTCAGAGCTCTGGCGTGCACCCTCAGGCCTGCCATAGATGTGTTTAGCACAAGTCTCTAAGACTGGAGGACAAAAGTGGGGGTTTTTTCTTAGTTCTTAAGAGGTTGGATACCAGCAAAGACAGAATTCATATCCCACAGTCTGGTGGTTTTGTTTGGAGTGATGTGCCAACTAGGTTTAACATGTGGCATGCCCCATTAACCCCTGATGTGTTCAGCTCCTCTGCTGACGAACTGTAAGATAGGAAAAATTTTCCAAGCCAGGCAGGTCCATAATGGAGCATTATAAACCACCTTCAAGCCTGCTCTCCTGAAAGTTTATGCTTCCATGTGCTTGGGAACCTGCTGTGTTTTCTGCACGTGTACAGCCAAAGCTTGTGCAGAATTTAGAGCACATGCTTGCCTTTCCTGCCCTGCATGCTTTATCATCATGCATGTAATTACACAGGTCTTTTAAAAGGTAAATCTGATATTTTTAATAAGCCCTTTGAATTCGCTACTTAGGTGATTTTCTAGTTATTGGCTGTTTGTTCATTATTTTGGGTACCTCTTTTAAAAATTATGACTGCTATGCACTTGCACTGCAATATTTCGTTTAGTAGTGGGGTTTTTATGTATTCTATTAAACACACTAAAATATTATTTTGTTTCCCCCCATGCAGGTGTTATGAAGGTTATTTGTATCCTAAAGCTGTTTATAGTATATACCTGACTGAAATTTCATATTCTCCTTCTCCTTCCAAATTAAAAAAAAAAAATAAATTGTTATTAATCATGGTTTAAATTTGTCTATTTAATGCATCTCCCAGGAACTTGAAACACCTGCTGTGTTAACCTATGCCTCATAAGAATAGAGAGGTTATATATTAGATTCAGGCCTGTGGATTAAAATCAAGCTTTTCTTTATAGTAGTTCCACCTGGGAATGGCTGCTCTACAATTCTATAAAAACCATGAGAAAATTTGTTTCCAGCCCAAACGACTTTACAAAATAGAAGACATTAACATGAAAATGTAACTGAAAGAAAGTTGACAAAAAAAAGGAGTGCCATGGGAGGATCACAAATTTCACCCTGCCAATAACATTTTGAGACCTGCTGTTTTTTCCTCTAGGTGTCCACATGGCTCTGATTTTCCCCTGATTACAAAAGAACATAAACATTGGCAAACACAGTGAAGAAAGAGTGCTGACCCTACTCTGTGAACTAGCTCTTGATGCTGTCTTCCTTGGTCGAGTCTCAGTGTAACTATAAAGATATATTCATTTGGTTTTAATTTGAGGAAATTTTATATTTCAATAAAATCAAAATTAAACTCCCTTTGTTCAGATTAGTAATTCTGACAGTTGAGTTTTACCTAGATTTGTTGACAGTTAACCATGGCTCTGTTACTGCTTCAGCTGTGTTTTTTTCCTTAATATTTAAACAAAAATATATAATTTTGTTAAGAATATACCAAAAACATGGAGAAAATATATAGAACAGTAAATCAACACTTTTCAATTTTCTCTGTAGCTTCTGTAGAATGGGGGAATCAAATTCAAGGTCATATTCAGGTCTGTAGGCAGCTACTTGCAAGAGACGAGGTGACAAATTTAGTCTTAGAAAACTTTGGCCTCCTGGTATTGTGGCTGCAGTTGCTATTTGGCTAAGTTGTGGTGTTGGCAGCGAGAACAGATTTATGCACGTAAAGCTGCCATTCTATCAGGGCTTTTATAACACAAAGTGCACTTCTCAAGTTGTACCTTGGTCTGAAAAGAGCTGAAAGAAAGAAGCAATTGAGCACTGGGAGAATGGTACCAGATGCTGGCCTTTTGACATCAGCCAGTGGGCCATGGCTGAGCACTTCCTCAGCAAGCCCTGCTCTCAGCCACTCCAGCTACCTAAAGAAACCCTCATAATAAAAAACACTATCAAAACTAAGGAGTTTCATGACCTCCTTGTGACAACAAAAAGAAAAGAGGGGAAAAAAAAAAGACTTAACTAAACAAGAAGGTGATAAAACAAAGCATGCTGCTGTATTCGATTTCCAAGCTAGCTGTAGTTTTTTAAAGGACTGTTTTTACCTTTCTGACAGCAGTAAAAATCAGTAATTAGACTTACTGGCAGAGCAGTGAGAAGACTGTAGAGGACTTTGCTAACTAGAATCTTATCTAAATGTAGCACTTGGGATGGTCTTCAGGAGATCTGCCTTTACATCCCTGCTGCTCCTTTTCTGTGCATCCTGAAACAAATATATTGTTCATGTTTGAGTTCTTTCTCTGTAAAATGGGGATGATAATTTTAAATTTCTTCTGACCTTTCATCTGTACTTTCTGCTGGGATATAAATTCTTTGGGGCTGAGTGTGTTTTTTATTTCTCAGATTCCACAAGGGCAAGGTGAAAAACCTGCTCATAAACACAGAGATACACATTAGGAATTGACTCCTGTAATTTCAATTAACTTCTTTACACCTCCACAGCACCTTTTAGCCAAAAATCTCCAAGCAGTTTACAAACCATGACAATGCTATGTTCAACCTCACAGTACTCTTAAGAGTTCATTAAAAATTATTGCAGTTCTGTGGATGGAAAAAACAGGGGCACATATCCTGTGACCGAAAAATCATTAGACCACAGATTTTTCAAAGTTCTCTGTCATAGTGAATGCTAACAACTCTACCATCCATTCTCCCTTGCCCTCTGCCAACATATTTGCAAAGCAATTGTATGGAGAGGGAGTAGAGACATGTCAAACCATAAGCGATGCTCCCTCTTTAACAAAAACCACAAGCATATATTGCTATATTATTACACCACCAAGGCACAAATACTGAGTCATGAAATATATGGAAATCAGTTGGTTGTGCACACCCTTCCACAGTTTTGACAAAGAAAAAGCATGGTAGCCTTCTTTAGTATAGTAATGGCTCCCTTATGTAGTATACTCCCTAAGTATGTCAACTTTATCCTTAGAATTAGGGGAGTAGAATGAAGTGAAAATGGATGACTGAAGGGCAGAAACAGAGTGAAGGTTGAGGCATCCAGTTTATAACTGTTGGACAACTCTTCAACACTATTTTGTTACTTCAATACCTACCCTAAAACAGATACAGTATTCACTTTCTTTTCTCTCCAAAAGAAATTTCTTTTCAGAGATGAGATTAGATCATTATATTTCTTTGTTATAAGATACATTCTTCATTACATATTCTTCATTATATTACATATATCGATATTTTTGCTATGTATTTTGCACTATATTACATAGTGTTTCTTCAGGGAAAGAAATGATGTCATACTGAAAGCTGAAATCTTGAGACCTGGGTTAAGTTCCCGCTTCTGCCATAGGCATCTTAAGTCACTTAATTAAATCCTCTTAGGTTTTGTTCTTTTCTGCTCTGTATGTTACATAATTCCTTCAAAAATGCTATAACCAGTTAAAGCTGGAAAATATTTCCTCCTGCTAAAAAACTATTCCATTACAACTCTAAATATATTCATGTGTATTTACCTGTATTTATCCATATCCAAGCAATCAGCACAAAACCCCAGGCACATAGGTGTGCACATGTCTGCACAAGTTTATATATTATAGATAGAGACCATTTCCTCCAACGGGGAGATTCAGCCAGCTCTCAGACATAGATTGGTAGATATTTTCTGCTGGCAATGTTTCTCAAGGAAGAGAAAGTGAAGAATAGTTTCTACAGTCAGAACCTCTTAGAGAACTTAAGGCAGCACAATATCATTACGTAAGCTGGAAGTAAGCCAGGACACTGGGGTTAACACCCCTGCTCAAGTGAAAGGAGCCAGGGGACCATTCACAGCTATAAAAGTGGTCAAGAGCCATGGTTTTAGGTTACATTCTAAATACAGGTAACTCAAGGACGTTACTAAATGCATCACATTGAGTACAAGCTTCACTTTTTAGAATGGCATAGCATATTCTTAATATTTATGAATACTTGAAGCAAGCTTTTTCAGTCATTACTGTTTGTGATATATAAAACTGAAGAAGTTTAAGACAGAAGGAGAAGTTATATTAAATCCAAGTGATCATTCAGTTGTGATCCTGATGAAACCACAGGAACATTTTCCTACTATTGAGAAAAGCATCAGATATGGTTTCAGTTTTATTGTGCACTGTTAGATGCCTAGCAAATAGAATGTGAGTCTTTCTGTATAGAGTTGCCTTTATAGAGAGATCTCTACATGATGAGTATGTTTTCAGTTTTATTTTCTGTCTTTGCCTGTTTTCTAAAGAGACACACAAAACTTGCTTGGGAAGAATATGTTGTTTTGCTAAAAGTGGTTGTACAGTAAAACTTCAAAGCATTTAAAATTTTTTATTAAAGGTTTAAGAAGGATATTAGTTTTTCTGTTGAGTATTTTCATTAACTTTTTTGCCTTTGCTCAGGTGAACTAAGACGGGCTCAGAAAAAGCATGCTCTAAATGAAGTATACTCATGGACTTTTTAGATGCCTTTAGATCACATCTAACTGGACTAAATTAACTTAAAACAGTCTTGGCATACCTTCTGATATAATTACCAAACATTGCAGTATTGCTGCAGGGAAGACAGGACTCCTTGTTTCCACACCACAGTGCAGTGCCTTCAGTCATTGCCTTTTGTGATGTCCTGTGGCTGAAGGGATTTTTCATCTATCCTGATCGATTATGAGCAGCAATGCAGGGGGTCATGATTTTTAGGTGCCCATATCTAGAAATCAGAACACTCAGCTGGGAAGGGGAGTCCTGCTTCTATGGTAAAGTCTGCTTCTCATTGCCTACATTATTTTCTTCAACCTAGTGATGTGAAATGAGAAAATAATTTTTGCAAACTGTCTAATCCTATCCAATCCAATAGGTAGGTTTTACTGAATAGTACAGGGCTTCCTTAACTGACCTGAGTGATTTTGCTCTGAAGAGGATGCACAGCACCTTGTGCTCTGTTCCAGAGCCACTGGCTCACATTCCCATGAAGTGATGGGGACAATAAAATCTCACAATGGGACAGCTGTTTCCTCAAGGGAAGCCAAATCACAAGTTGCATAAACTGTCTGTGGAGGTGTGCAGACCCAATTGTACTAATGGAGAATAAGGGATACTATGCACTTTCAGAGAGGAGATGACTGTGTACAAAGTCTTTGGAAAATACCATTGAGAATACCATTGTTTGTCTTCCATGGATTTGAACCTTGTTGAATTTTGCTGTCTTTCCCTCCTTTTTCCAGTCAGACATGCTCAGCGTGGCAGCACTCTGGCATGTACACCATGGAAATTTCTTTAGTAGTCCATGTACAGCTCTGCTCAGCACACACACAGGTGCTTCTGCCTGTACTTTCTGTCTTGCCAACACTGGCAATGCATTTTTAAGGGAACTTTTGGCAATCACACTCAGATATTCTGCAGCTAAATGGTAAGTGGAGCCCATCCAGCAAGAACAAGTGAAATCATCCTTGTTCATCACTGACTTCCTGGTCACTCTCAGCTTTTGAGGAAGTCAGAGGGGTCAGTTGAATCATTGAGGAAATGTTTCTGTATTAGCATGCCTATTTTGCTGTTCTGTAGCTTAGTCTGGAAGGCTTGGGCACAGCATCCGGCGTGCGGTGAGGTCCCGCCTTTCCCCCAGCAGTGCTGTCAGGTTGCTGAGGCTCATGGAGGTCAAGAGACTGTCCACAAGGTCATCCAATGACTCAATGCCTCAATTCAAACTCAGTCCCAGCATCTGCTTGACTCTTGATTTTTTGTCCTGACCAGGAGACTCATCCGAAATTAATTGGGGGGGAATTCAATGCTAGTTGGATTAAGTAGGTCCTTTTATATTTGTGACAATAGTATGTCAGTGCTCTCATGATGAATAGAGAAAATCTGGTATGCAACATCAATCCTTACAGAAAAATTCAGTCCTATTAGGATGATCAAGCTTCAGAAACTCAAACAACAACACATACACAAACAAAGGAGAGACAGTCTTGGGGCTATTCATTGATTCAATCAAAGGCAAGTTTTCTTTGCTAATAGCTCTTGTGCTTCTGAGGCATTTTCTGCTGCGACCAAGTTCAGCATAACATGGAAGAAATCAGTCTGGTAGGAAAGAATACTGTCAGTGCTGGTTTGAATCTTTCCTTTTTTCTTTTCTTGTGGTGTTTTGACCCTGGATGGATGCCAGATGCCCATCAAAGCCTCTGTATCACTCCCTTCCTTAGCTGGATAGGAGAGAGAAAAATATAACGAAAGGTTCATGAGTTGATAAGGACAGGGAGAAATCACTCATTGATTACTGTCACCGACAGAACAGACCTGAATTAGGCAAAATTAGCTGATTTTATTACCAATGAAAATCAGAGTAGGATAATGAGAAGTAAAACAAATCTTGAAAAACACATTGCCCAACAACTCACTTCTTCCTGGGCTTAAGGTATTTTTGGTTCTTGGCCTTGGGCAGGGCTGCGTGCATCTTGAAGCCAGCTGGTATTGGCTATGTTGGACACAGAGGCAGAGTAGCCACCCCTGGACCTCCTTCCCATTACCAGACCCTTGTTGTGGAAATTCAATACATTTCTAAATCTTTCTTTTTACTCTTTCATTCTTTAAAAAAAAGGCACTCTGAAGTTATGTCTAAAATCCTTCTTAAATTCCTGAAAATGTGGATATTCAAAGCTTGAGAACAAAATGTGTCTTCTCAAAAAAGAGTCTTTAAGGCTTTTAAGGCACAGAAAAATAGTCCTCACCTTGATTTATGGGTTTCTTATATTGTTTTATGACTATACACAGCACCATTAAATGTAGGGTTTAGTTGTTATTCCATCAACAAGCTAACATCGTCCAGAACAAATTGATAAACAGAAGCTAGAACTGAATTTTTTTTATATTTACAAATCTGCCTTTTAAGTCATTAGACCTTTGAGGAAACCAGGACTTTCAATCTTACTAATGTTTATTTGTTTTTATTTAGTGAATGATTTCAAATTGTTAGTGTTGGTTGGATATAGACAGAACAGAGTTTTGGGGATGGGAGTTCTTAAGAGGATGAAGTGACTTGAGGTCATAGGGTGTTTTATCATTGCCAGCTTTCTCAAAAGAGAATTGCACAGGTTCATCATGTGGTATTGAGGACTTAGCACCTTAAATCAAGAATATTTGTTTCTTTTGCAGGAGGTGCAGATAATCTTACACTTCTCCTATTGCTTTTAGACACCACCTTTTCTTTCCATCTTTGCTGGATCCAAAAAATTGAGCTCTGTTCTAGATTAAACTCAGGGTGTAAATTACATAGACACAAACCACGAGAAATTTCACTCCTTTCCATTCTTTCTGGCAGTACTCCTCCCTGCCCTTCTCCATAGGTTTTGAACAGTGTGGGCATATAAAACTCTTGCAAAGCAACATGCAACACAGCACAGACAGCTCTGAGGAGAAAGCAGAGAAAAGTCACCTATGGCAGGTGTCTGTGGTGCTGTTTGAAGAGGGACTAAGTTTCTGAAATGGTTGGTGTCAAGAGCTTAGAAAAACTATAGCAGAGTTTCTAGGCCTTTGCAACCTCCTTTAAGAAACAGATAATTTTGATAATATTTTTCAAACACATTTTTATGGTTTATTTTTTTGCTGCAACTACACCCTATAACCCTTTGTTATCCTCCTGCTTTTTAAGGAGATTTAATTTGGAGGTATGCGACTAAGTTTCAGGAATTTAGAGACATCTGAACTTTTTGTATTCTCAGATGATCCCAGTGCATAAATACTTTTCCCTCTTTAAATATTTTTAAGCAGTTTCTCATGCAACCTTTTACTAGCTGTTTTAAAGTGCCTCGGAATGAAATAGTCTGCTTGCAACTAAGTGGCAGCACTTGTCCTGGAAATGAAATTCACGTTGCTAAAGTGTTTATGGAATACCTGGAATGAGAGCATATAAATCATGGTCTCTCCATGTACAGTTCAAACACAGTAATTTAAACATTGCAGGTATTACAGTGAGTTGTGCTGAAAAATAAAGCACCATTTCATGAAGGCAGGTGGGATGGTACTGACAAAATTCGTACCATGTGTACCAAAAAAGATCTAATTTTATGTGCACCTAAATAAAGAATACACTTGATCAAACTTCACTTGTGAGCCTCTTTTAAAAACTTCGAAGATACCGCTTAACACAGCACTGAGACATTGGTGGTCTGAAGATCACACATTCTCAATTAGCTCTTCATTAAAAAATATAGGGAAATAGAACATCTTAATTATAATAACAGAAATAACTAAATTTCCATGACGAATGACCCAGCGTTGAACATTTTTTTTTCTGATTTTATGTTGGCAAGACAGTCAATTAATTCTGATCTTTTGACCAATTTGATTTTTATAGTAAAAAATGGAAGTGGTCAGATGAGATTATAATGATGTTTATTCCACTGAATTTATAAATGAATTATGCATTTCCAGAAATGGCACAGAAAGGCTGGCTTTTTGAATGCAGTTCTTAGAAGCCATAACCAAATGGAAAGAAATAGCAGTTTCAATGGGTAGAAAATAGAAATTATCTGTCACAAACTTCATATTTGAGACTCTAAAAGAATGAACTCCAACATAGACATAAATATATCTTGTTATGGTATTACTTCAAATAGCATAGTTAGAACTCTTTTGAACTAGAAGGTTCTATAGTCTTTTTTTGATTTTCCTTATCTTCCATTTTTTTATAAAAATGGACTGCACTTTCAAGCCAAGAATACCTGAAGTCTGTTTCCACATGCTGCTCCCAGTTGCTGCTAGATAACTGTGTTCAACAGGAGAGTATTTGGCTTCTCACTGTACAGTACATAAATCTTATGCAATTGCTGTTTCAATTTTTCTCTTTCCTTTGAACTCTTGAATGGAGGGAAAGAAGAAACTCTTAAAGAGTTCAGTAGGAATGTCCCATTATGAAACATCAATCATCAAATGCCTATTGTACATGGAAAGTGAGGTGACTGTAATAAAATTGACATAACTAAGCAAGCAGCATCTGACCTTTAGGAGCCAGAGCTTATGATCAGAAGACCCAGTCTTCCAAACCTTTAGGAGTTAAGAGTTATCATCTCCCGCAAAAAATACCTCAGTAAATGAAGTGCTACATATGAATGTATGTGATAAAAGAGGTGGAATAAATTCTTCCCTGACCCTTAGTAGGGGAGTGTTGACAGAACAGAGGTAGAGAGTGATTTTTGAAAGGGAGGAAAAAAGGAATGTATCTTTGGGTCTAGATGGGAGCAGCTGCTCCCCTTATCTTACATCAGTGTTAAAGTAGTTGCTGTTCCTGCCATGTCAGCCAAGTCACAACACAACATGCAATGCTGCCTGCAGTTGATCCAAAGAAAAGATGCAATGGGTACTGTGAAAATGTTGTATCCACAATATGAACATAAATCTTTTGCTTTGTCAACCTGCTTGCTTTTGTCTATGCTCTGTTTTCCATGTAGCATGCTGTCACTACCATATTAGTCTTCTTGAGCTTGCCAGTTCTCCAAGTATTTCCAGGGCTGGTTAGAGAAGACAGAGCCACTGAGAGTTCTGACTCAGCATCAGGCTGAATTAATGTCTTTTTTGTACCTGATTTTTTTTTGTTTAGTTTCTCCCTCCTTTGTCATTTTATTTAAGAGGAGTCAACTACATACAAAACTGATGCAGCTGATTAGTGCAAACCAAAACATTCAATGTTTTAAGCCTTAACAGAAGCCCCTCAACTATCCCTGTAAGTGATTGCTCTTCCAATTCAGGTGCTGCATACTTTTTGTACAAATGAGTGACCACAGAGCAGGATGCAGTTGACTCTATGCATATACTTTGCCAAGAACATAAATGTTACAGGGTTATGCCAGTCTCCTCCTAAAGCTTTTGTGTATATTTGTATTATTGGTTAAATGAAAATGACAGGAATTTAGAATTTAGTATTTCCAGAAATGCTTGAGACAGCTCTCTCCCCACGTCATGGAGACCCTACTTAACTAATGTCTTAGTCAAATATGTAAGCTTTTGATTAGATAATCCATTAAGCCAATATGCAATATAGTTGAACTGCATAGGGATTTTCACTGTAAAGTAAAAATTTCAAACATTTCAAAAATGTTCAATTTCTAGAACAACCTTACAAAAAAAAAAAAAAAATCCCCAAAAGTTAGATTTTGATGTGTGCTTGATATTTATTACTTCCCTTAGGTTATTCTGTTAGAAATAGTCTGGTGATTTAGTATGACTTGACTACTAACTTCTGAGGTGGTAAGCAATATTTCCTTATTAATCCTTGATCTGTGAAAGAGGACAGAGATACTAGAGTGAGAAGAAAGTAGTAACAGTTAAATCTTTCTATTCTTCTACCTTGCTCTGAGAAATATTAAGTGCAAAGAAAGAAAAAAGGCAGGTTGACCTCTCCGTGTTTTTGCCTCCATCCCTCTGCCTCCATGTTTACAGGACCTCCACTCCTGAGGTACTACAGGAGGGTCTGACAGTTCACATAACAAATTCAGAGAGGGTTTTTTGGCAGAGAGTTACTATGGTCTCTGTTTTGCAAACAGGAAACTGGAACTAAGCTGCAGAGCAGATCATCCAAGTAAGCCATAAACAGAGCAATACATTAAATTCTTCCTAGGTCCATCAGTAAAGTCCTACTTGGAAGAGCACTTCAGGAAGTGCTTATCTGTTGTTCTCTCTCCTTTCTCCCCAAACACACTTTTTTTTTCCCATGGAGCACAATATTACGAAAAGGATCTTTCACTTGGCCTGGCTTGATAGTGTTTCTGTTCAGAGGCAGATTATTAAGTTTCAGAATTAAGTATATTTATATCTCACAAACAACTTTATTAACAAAACAAAAAGAGGAGCTAACCATATGCCATCTTCCCGTTCGTGTTTTCAGAGAATTTTGTATTTCCAAGAGCACTTTGAACTTGAGAGTTAACATGCATTTTCTACTCTGCAGATGTTCCAGCAAACTATAACCCAGCACTGCTTCTCTGGAGTGTGGTGTACTGTGGCTTTAGTTCAGCCAAGTACAGTATGTCAAATGTCAGCTTGTTATGACAGCAATAAACTTGTGATTCCCTTGAAGCAGATGTTTTAATTTGTTAGGTGTTTTTTGGGGAAAAAATCTGCTTGCATTTAAATAGATGTTCAGATTGAGAATGGAATTTTCTTGAAAACATCTTTTCCACCTGTATGAAAAGTTTATCAGGGAGGCTTATGACACATGTGTGAAGCGGTGCGAGAAATCATCACAAAGACGGCCAAAGTGCAGAAATCTCCTTCACGCCTGAAAGATGACCTTTGTGAAGCCACTTCAGTGTAGGAGTCAGATCTGGACTGACTGGACCATGTTTAATACATCTCATATTGCAAAAGAACACTGAAATCCTGAGTCTGACGAGGCATCTTCTTCCTGAGGTGGTCCTTGCTGCTGTGAATTATCACCATACTCCTCTGATCTTTCCCTTTTCAGTGTGCTATTGGTTTTACCCTTTTTAGTAGTGATCAGTGAGGACTACAGTTTTAAAGCAAGTGCCAAAAGGAAAACCTTTGATGGTTTTCAAAGACAGGGAAGAATTATATACCTGTCTGAGCTTCATGTAAAGAATGTTACAGCTGTGGGAACACTATTTCAAATAATTAATTGATCTCACTTTGCAGTGAAATATTGGACCTTACTCTGTCCTCAGTAAATGGTAGGATTTTCCCCAGGCATAAATTTGACATTGAAGTTCATACCTTGCAAAATCCACATGGAAAGCAAAAATTTAGGGGACACTTTGCCGCATTAAACATACACAGACAGACGCACTCAAAAGAGCTGTCTAGAATTCCTCTCTTTCTGGGATTCCATGCTTCACATGTGTTCATTATTGTGTCATATATGTTGGCAGTTTACATTTTTTGCTCTAGTTCTTTATATGAGCTAGTGAAACCATGGTTGCTGAGGAACATATGCTGTTTAAATTTCAGATTTTTTTCCTTTCTAAAATCTGGTAACTCCAGAAAAATAAGAAAATTTAAGCCTAAAACCAGGCATGGACTTTTCTAGTTTCCTTGAAAGAAACAAAAACAAAATGAAACCCTGCTTTGTTTAATGAGTCTCCTCTCCCTGATAAAGTTTTTAGGAGCTCACTGCAGCCATTTAGGTTTAAAACAATTCAGAAGAAGCAACAGTGCAGAGTTAAAGCCCCACAAATGAATAATTTAGCCCAGTGCAGACTGATTCCAGAACCACACATTCAGCAGCATTGTAGGGGCAATGTGGATCCATCAGCAGTGGGAGTACAATAATTTCTTCACATTATTTTGATTTATTTGTTTGATTTATTTGTCTACCTGCCAGATACTCTGATAACTAAATAACAGGCCAAGTTACATGGCTGAATATATTTTTTTTTTTTTATGTTTAAAAAATTCTTGCATGTTCTTTTCATTTCAAAACTTCTGACCATTCATACTTGAAAGGAATGGTTAAATCCTGCAGCAACAACCACAGAGCCAGAATAGCAGAAGGCTTTGAAAGGAAACTTATCTTTTTCCTGTTTCAAAATATGCTTGAAAGAAGAATTTGGGTAATCTGCAGCACTAATATTAGCTTAATGTCAATTTACTTTGGAAACTTCATTTTCACCACACAATATGGCTAATAATATGTTTCTAAAGACAGCAGACTTGATGAAAGACAGACTCTAAGGAGAGGGAACTCTCTCCCTTCTGCTTTCTCCCCTACCCAGGGATACCCACACATTTGTGGGAGTTTAAGGATTTTAAAACTTTATTAAATGGATGGCCTTGCGGATCCATGCATCATTGCTGTTTTGCTGCTGGAGTGTTTATAATTAAAAATTATGACACGTGACCTTCAATCCATGGCCACAGCATAATTACATTCACCTTACCTTATTTATGAATGCAAATCAGGTCAATTTAACTCAGCATTGTGTTTACTCTGCATATTTCTAAAAGACAGTTCTTGCCACAGCATGTCTTTCTCCCAGCCTCCTGCACTTTGTGGTAATTGCAGAGCACGCTGTCACACTGGAATTGCAGGTATGGATAGTTTGAGTGGTGATGGAGTTTGAGTGGTCTGGAGATGCCTCGGATCTGTCAGCAGCCAAAAGTGATGAGATAATTTGAATGGCACAGCTTTTCTTTGAATGGCTAACAGTACTCCAGAACAAGATTTAATGAAACTGATATACCTTGGCAATAAAACTAATACATCTCAACTGAAGTTATTTGTGCTAGTCGAGGATCTAACTCCCAGCTTGTTATACAAGCAAGGAGACTGCAGGTTTTGGAAGGCTCTGCCCCCAGAACTCGTCTATGGAAAGCCATTCTTCATTGTGCCTTTGAACCCTTACCATGCCTTGAGGTAAACTCCTCCCAAGTGCCAGTGGATTAAATAACCCTTGTATGGAGGTACACCAGGAGAAGCAAGGGGAATTTCAACTGGTCATTATCAATCACAGAGCACAAACAGTTTGGAGAAGTAATCAGTCTCTCTGTCCTTTACACAAAGAGGTTTACAACACCAGAGGAGTTTATTATTATTGCTGGCCTAAGATCATCAAAGTCATTTTGTTTCGTCTTGAACAGTAGTCAGAGGGGTTAAAGGGAGGTTAAACTGCCTAAACAAAATGGAAGCAATTACACAGTGGGATCATGGATGACTGTTTGCTTTAACCCTCACTGACAAAAAAGGTACTATAAGAAAAAAAGTTTCCCGACTCTTCACAATCATTAAAAGCATCTGTCTATTTAAGTTCATGCCAAGCTTCTTCACCTAAATCTTTGGGGGAATGTCACTGCTTTAAACACTATCAGCTTCCTCACAGTTCCCCACACAGCCCCCATTCAGTGTCTGATCTTTGCAGCATTGTCATCACTTTCCAAGCCGCTGTGCAGAGCAGGACTTACACGGTGCTAGCGATGTGCCTGTAAAAGCTGTGACTTGGCTTTTCTGCTTAGAGACTTGGCAGGAAAAGACAAAGCTCTGTGGAAGAGCAGTATGATGGGGAATGCAGATTTGGCCCATTCCAAAAATTTAAATTGCAAGAAGGGGAATTGACTCTTCTACTCCATTCAAGGTTATATCACAGCTGAGTTGTCAAACTTGGCCTTTCACTGACCTGCATCATGCGAGGGGATGAGATCTGCCCCTCACTAGTTTCGGTTTTGTCTGTGCCTCAAATATGGAAGGTAGTAGCATAAACAACTTTCACTTGCAGCATGAACACTGCTGTATTGTGGGGCTAAATGGAGTCTTTATTGAAGTCTTTGTTCTCCGTAGCTCCACCACCTGTTAAGGAGAAAAACACATTAAAGAGTCCTGGAAACATGACTTGTTTAAAGAAAGAATAGGAAAAAAATTTTAATTCCATAAGCAGGCATTGACACAGTGTTTATTGAAACTTGTCTTTTTGAAAGGTAACTAGGGCTTCTACAGATAACCCAAATGAAGAATTGCATGCCTAATTTTATCATTATGTAAGACACTTGCAAAATGTACCCTGAAGGAGTGTTACTGAAATTGCTTTATTGATGTAAATCTTTGCAAAGTTAATGGTGAAATATTTCTGTGATCCTGTGTCACGCCTCTGAACATGAGGTGACTCCTTCAAAGAGTTCTCTGTATCCTGTGAAGTGTTTATCTTGTTTGAGATTGTTGCAAGGCTTAAAGAAAAAATCATCTGGGAATAGGATAGGAGGAAAGCACTGGATTTACAATTTGTAAAAGAGGTTGCAATTATATGGCATATCTTCTGAAAAAGTTTTTTATAAAAAAAACTTCAAAAAACAACAAAAAGCCAACCAAACAAAAAAAAACAAAACCAAACAAAACCCCAAGAAACAAACAGACAAACTGAAACCAACCCTTTTTTTTTTATAAAGAGAAAGGAATAAAAACAGCTCATTGATGGAGCCAAATGTTCAAGCACAAAAAAGATTTAATAGATTCACAGTCATAGAAGGAGGTTGCACAGGGATGAATCAGGCTCTTACTTCTCAAAACATTACTGTAAATGGTAAAGACTAAATAATATTCTTAGACAAATATCTGTGCATCTCTGATAATTAACTACAGCCTTCACATGAAGGAACATATTTCGGTCTGTCTTACTTCAGATTTAAAGGAATGGAAAGCTGTCAGAGTCAATGGGACTATTCTTTGTTTAAAATTCTAAAGCTGTGTTGTGCTATTAGAATGGAGCTTATCATTTGTGAGCATCTGCTATGAAAATGATAAACTATAGATAAAAATACAGGGCCACTGAAAGGCCACTGATTTGACTGAGGTTCTGGGCTCATGGAGGAAAAGATCGGCACCTGTCCCAGATTATATGTTGAAGAAAATAAGAGTGATTTTTTTTTCTGACTTGTCTGAGACAAGATAGCATGAAGGCCTAGTGGAAATGTGTTTTCTGTTATAATTCAGAAGCATTTGAATCTGAATAGTTAATACAAAAATGTCAGTTGACTGTGTAACAGCAGTGTAGTATGCCACTGCCTTAATTAAATAAATTTCCTTTACTTCCCCCAAATTAATAGAGTACTGGACCATGTCATGATTTATGTATCCTCTAATGCTTGCACCCTAGATGCAAGAAGGACAGAAATGTGATAGTGAAGGCATTTTTTTACAGACAAGCAGAAAACTAGATATGAGAACACAAATAGGAAATGCTTCCATAGTATAACGAACCTGATATCAAGAAACTTGATTTTGTGTCATGTCAGTGTAGTGTAGGGGAGAGGCTTATTATTTTTTGCCTCCAAAAGCAGGATATCCAAAAGATGTGTGAAGCTTCACCTGAGTTAGGAAACCTGCACAAGCTCATATTTAGCAGCTTGTTTAATCACAGGACATTTATGTCACATTTCTATAGATGTTTTTTCCTTGTAATAAAATATAAATTTTATTAGCCAGAACAGAACTGAAGGCTACCCTGGAAGGTAATTCAGCCTGGCAGGGGTCAGTGGTGCTTAGTGATGTTCAGGCTGTAACTTATTGTCACTGTCTCACTGCTGACAGCAGAAAAAAAAGCTACTGAATTGCCCTGCATCTTCCTGTCACTGCTGCACCTCCCCCTGCTCAACCCACCTCCCCACTGCTGCTCTGCTTAGGTAAAAGGCCACTGTAAATTACTGTGCTGTATAAAATAAACTTAGGTCAGAAGAGTATGTACCAGGAAATGCTGTTGTGCAGGCTAAAGATACGGAAGGAATCAATTCTTGAGGCAAAGAACATCTCTGAGAACAGCACATGAGTACTGTACTCCAGTTTCCCAAAGATTAAATTTCCCAAACTTTCACTGAGGAAAGCTGCTGGGTATCTGATGCTGCAAAATTATGTTAATCTTAGCAAAGACTGTGTTACTAATTGCTGCTCTGTATGAGCTAGACATCCATCTTCTGTAAGCAAGAGATCAGATTCAGGATGAGGGACAGTATTATTGTCCTTGGTTCTAGCACCAAGAGGATAGATTTATTTGGAGGATAAAAAGAAGGAGACATTTTGTCATTTGAGGTCTTTATTCCTGAGGCATACTAGCTTGTGCAGAGAGGAGAGAAGACTTTTGGATTGCTCCCCAATAATTTGTTGGGATTTCATTCTTTCCCCTTAAATGGGCAGGGAGAACAAGACTGATAGATATTTTCAGAGCACTGCTTTGAATTAACAGTTTCAGTAGCAGCTGTTATAAACAGCCAGTCTGGGTTAGAATTTCTGATCTCACTTTCTCTTTAGAAGCTTTGAGGCCAACCAATCTTTGTGTCCTTCTTTTCTTTTTCTTCTTCTTCTTCTTCTTCTTTTTTTTTTTTAATATTTTATTTCCTTTCACAAACCAATTCCAAAGGATTCCTAAACTATAAAAATTAAATTGCTACCTATAAAATATAATTGGAGCTGCATTGTAGTTCAAGTGACAACCAGATGCTGGAAAAGAAACCAACAACTGTTGGTCCAATTATGTAAGTTTCTTAGTACTCACTGCATAAAGTCTGATCCTAAAGAGATTTGCTTCTGCTAAGACCTTGCTGGTAACTTTTACTCATTCTTAACAGCCTTTTTGATAGCTTTTCTCCTTCTGTATCTATATGTTTTCTTAGTATACAGACACTAAAACTCATGTGTGTTCTGAGGGCCAGGAAGCAATTGCAGAAGTGCAATAGGTATGAGAACTGTTCATATAAAACCAATAGTGGCCACTACAGGGGTTGTATTCTCACCATCCCTTAAAATACACAAGTCACCTCACCAGGTCATTGGATTTCCTTCCATGCAAATTAAAGAAAATCAAGTCACTTATGTTTGCAAATCTGCATCTTTTTATTGAGTAAAAGAAAGTGTGGGTTTCCTGCTAATTAAATATGATGGGGTTTGTTTTTGTGTTCTGTGAAGAATTCCAGTCTCTGGCCTTAAGCGGCTGCACAATCCACTCAGACTCTGTTAGAACTTATCTATTTACCTAAGATGTAAACAGAGTTAGAAAATTTGCTTATTTCCAGGTGGTGGCAACAAGCTGAGTAAAATGGTTGCCCTGGAATTTTTAGCATTAATGAGCTGGTGACAATTTTTTTCTCCAAAGATTTGGAGTTTGTGTGTTCAGCTCCATCACTGGATACAGGTATAAGAGGATGCAGCTGAAATGGAGATTTTTGGACTTCCCACTGTCTAACTTACGCCAAGTTCCTTCCATTTGGTCATTGTATGAATAAGTACCTTGATCAAAGTTAATAAAAGGGACTATTAAATCAATTTAAGTACTGGGGATCATTTTGATGACAGAAAACTCACTCACTGGATATGTACTATCATTGGATAGACACAGGATTAGGCTCTTGCTGCCCAAGTCCAATGACAGTCCAAGTGAAATTAAATGTCTTTTCTTCAAGTGATAATTTCAAAGTCACATTCTTACAAAATTCAGTAGACATTATCTCTGTTTACAAATGTCTGAACATTATGGTAAATACTCTATTTATTTATATAAAATCCTCATTTCCTGAGGTTTTGGTTTTTTTTTTAAATCTGTGAAATCTGTTAATGAAAGTGTTTGTGTACTATGGCATTTTGAGCTTCAGTAATAGAAATATTGACTCACATTACCAAAGAAAGTATGTTTGTTTCTTTGGAATCTCAATACCTCCTTCTGTTTCTTGCAGGACAGCACTGTACAAATGACTAGGCTTCTTCAAAAACTCCAAAACTTAGGTATTACCTAAGGTCAAAAAATTGATATAAAAATATAGCCTGAAATGCTTTAATTTGTACTTAGTATCAAAGTTGTTTCCATATTAAATATTTCTTGTAATGTTGCATTAGAAGCAGTTTCAGAGTGCTTCATAGGCATAGTCAGAGATGAAGAGCTGAGCAATAACTCAGTGTTAAGTTAATAAAGACATGAGTAATGGTTGGATGGCTGGAGTCCCAAAGCAGGTGTCACACCCTGTGCCTGTGTGTGCCCTTTGCAACCACAACTCTTTGGAGACAGCAGCACAGTTTGCTGTGGTCAGTGAGTGAGTTCCAAGTCCTTTGGAGAGCTCAGGATTACCTCCTTCTCTTAACTGAGCATTCATACAACCCTCCTGTGTCTCTTGGAGCACACAGAGGTGACCACAACATCTTTCAGCCCCAGCAGGCCTGGAATGAAAATTTTTAGTGAGAGAGGAGAAAATGTTAAAAATGGGTGAATGTAAAAAGAGCCTGTGGATGTTTACCTTGGGTTGCTTTTGAATGAACTTTAACAACCAGCACTGCAAAACCACAAACATCCAACTAACAATGAAGAAAAATCAGAACCACTTGTTTTCTGGTGACTGAGGTGACTTGGTATCTGCTGTCAAAACATTAAAAAGCATTAAAACAGGAAAAATTATTCTAAAAAAATTTAAAGAAATAGAGAAAACAAACCAAGAAAGTCAAATTGCTTTGAATGATCAAATAGTCAACAGTGTATATGATATTTCTTTGCAAGTCTCTATTATCTATATGATGTACACCATCTGCAGCATGAGGTGCAAACAAAAGCACAACCAGCAATGTGTTTGCTGCGTTCTTAACAGGACTTCTTGAGTATTTTTTTTATTTCATAGCTCTTGATCCTTTGAACAGAACAGCTTGTAACCAGCAGCGGAGACCAACCTAACCCTATCAAATACTGACACTGGAAAGACATTGTGTGTCCAGCCATACATGTCCTCTGTACCTGACCTGTCTTCTATGTCCCTCCAAAATTGTATGAATTTGGAGCTATAACACGTAAAGCAATGTGACATACTCTTCATGTCCCTGCATAATTACCCAGCGTGTCCCTGGGGATATGTCTTCTATAAATCTTCCCTCTCTGGGTAAGGGTGGCTAGGGAAAATGCCCAACCCCCTTTGGGGGTTGGACTAAATCATCTTTAAAGATGGATTCCAAACCAAATCATCCTATGTTTCTAAGCAAAAAAAATCAGGGAACATGGATTATTCAAAGCAAAATTTGGAATTTCTTTTTAGGGTGATAGCATCAGCACTTGCAACTGGCTAGAAGTTTGAAATTTATATGTGGAAAAGGATCTTGCTTGACAAGATTTAATGATCATCCTGTTCACTTCCTTAAAGTCTGAGTGGTGAATGGTGGATATTTCATTTGTCTTTTTTGATTCCAAATGCTGCTACTGTCTTTAGCTTTCAGGCACAAGCAACTACTTGCTTTGATATCTGTAGGTCTAAAAGAAGTCTCAGTTATGCATTAATGGTTCAGAGGTTTATACTGCAAATTATTTGGGGCAGGAATTCTATATTCCTTGGTGTATGTAGCATGTGAGTCTCTGAGGACCCTGCATCCCAGCATTCAGTGAAATATAATATTTTGCTTAACTGGGTTTTGGATGAGGCTGTCTTGTTAACTGAAATGAAAAATACAAATAGAATTAATATTTTTTTTTTCACTCACCCTTTCCAAGGAGTACCTATAATCAGAATGTTCTTTGTCTTAAAGTCAGTCATAAATTTTATGACAGCATACATGCCAGAGAGCTTTGCACATAGACACATTTCTGTGTTGTCAACAGTGGTTTGTGTCACAGCGGGAAATTTGACTGCTGTCTTCAACATTCAAATATAAGTGGCAAAATCACAATCCGCAGTCATAATTTTATGAATAAATTTACCTTCTCTTCAGATCTCAGGGAAATTATTTATTTTGTTTGGACTGAGCACCAGCTCTTTTGGATGGCTTATATTTAAATTCTAGACAGTCCATTCATATGCAAATACTGTGCCAGGGGCAAGCGGAACAAAGTAGCTGCCGTCCTGTTTTGCTACCCAAAGGCTGTTTCATGAGGCCATGTTTCCATTCCTACTTAACAAAAGTGTTCCTGTAACACTTGTTTCAGAGGTGAGCATGCCATTCTCACACTTAAAAATTACCTGTATCCTTCCCTACATTCTGATGTGAACCACATGCCATGGACTGATGACAATCCTTCACACAGGTCATCCTGAAACAAACAGCTTCTGAAAGCCACATCCTTGTCCTTTCCATCCCATAAATTCATAGTGTAGCTGAAGCACAGAACAGCAGAAATATATCATCAAGATGGTTGTGATTGCCATGAAATATAACAGTATCTTGGTATGAATCTATCCAGGATCACTTTTTTCCCCTCTGACATTCACGAATTCATCAGATAGAAGCTCTTTCAAGTGTTTGCCAAGTGAATATAAATATGAACAGCTGGGGCCAGGGAGGGAATCTTTCCTTTTATTTTCCCCTCTGTTATGCATCAGGATTTGATTGGTTTGTTTATCTGGTTTTGGGTTTTTTGTTTTGCTTGTTTGTAGATGTATGAATTTTAATGAACAGAGCACTCTGGTATGAACAAAATATATGGAGACAACACAGAGCAGTGGTTAAGAGACAGTGTTGGTGTTCAGTTTGTTTAGATCCCATTTCAGGTCCTCTCACCTCTGAAAAATCTCTTCATTCTATTCTAAGCATATGCCCATCACCAGTCCTTCTCTCATCTCTGGTTTTGCTTATCATGTTTTCAACAGTTCTGTTTATCCCTGCTTTTTGCTACATCTTGTTCCACTGTTTGGCCTTTTCTTGCTATGCCCAGTTCCAGTCTTTTAACCCAAAAGGGTATAGAAAAAGTCAAATTTTCCATAACCTAGGGCTTAGGAAACCACAGCAAAATTATCAGATAATACACCTTTTTTTAATGAGGTATCTTTTTGCACAGCCAAAAAAGGCATAATTTGAAGACCAATGCTACTGGATTTTGAGCCATATAAGTGAAGAATAAATGGAATAAAGCAAGAAACCATGGAGAAGAGCCTTATCACCTCTGCCCTCAGGAAATCTGATTATACTCTGCTGGGAGGATGGTTCCCTTTTTCTTTCCATTTTTCTTACAATATTTCCGTAAATGTCTACTGATGTCTTCCACAGAAAGGAACTGGGCTCTTGATCTGAACAGCTATGGCAGCTTTAAAAGTTTTAAGTGCAGAAAGATTAGAGGAGAAAAATGCAATGATCAAGGTAAGGAAAACATTCTATCTTCATTAAATAGCTATAGGAAGCAATCTTGCAAGGAAAACAAAGCAAAGGGAAGAAAAATTACAAGGCTTCACCAAAAAGTATTCCAGTTGTCTTGTCACATACCCGGACAACAGTTTAGAATTATTCCTGCCAATAAATTTCTTATAAAGAGACCAAACTGAAACACAGATGTCCCATCTCATCAAATGTATATCATGACTGGCCTTAAGCCATGCTGGAGTCTTACTCATAACTGATTGGGCATTTCAGAAATCCCTGTGTCTCAATTGGAACAAACAGCTTTAGGAGTAAGAATGTGCGTGACCGGGAGCTGCCCTTCAAATACTGCTGCTGGCTTTTTCTTACAGTGTGCATGTGAGGCCAACCATAGCCTGAACCTACAGACCCAGTACAGTTAAAACCTGGAAGTTAAAACCTGCAGAACACTGATGAAGCTGTGCCTAGACTGTGCAGTTTGATTTCACAGTACTTTTTCAGTGACAGCAGGAAAATATATTCTTTGGCTTTCCCTACCTTTGCTGAAGAGTATTTGAGAGAACTTGTTCTCACTCCCACTCTGGATAGGCTGGGCCTGCAGTACACAGCTGACTTAGTGGCACCTATGACTTCTAATGTATTACAAGAGGTTATACAGAAGCAGAAAACCACCTTCTTTTTTTTTCCCTTTCTTTTTTTTTCTGTAGTAACATGATTATCGGGGTGAACTTTTGTAGCACAAATAGTGCTTTTGTGGGGATAGAAAATGCCCCAGTAGGTTTCTCTAATCCTTCTTGAGAGAGACATCCTGGGGCAATCAACTCATTTATACATTCTCTACATTTTTCCCCCCCTTTTTGTTGAAGAAAAGGGCTGGTTTGCTGCCAAGACCTGTTTAAGTGGTAACCTATGCAATTCATTCTAAAAACACTCATTTATCATATCCAAATTAATCTTGTAACAGGATAGCTGCTCTTATTTTCATTGTCATTTTGCCCTTTGGATAAGAGATCACAAACATATAGATATCCAACTCAAAGATTGTAAAAAGCATGTATAAGAGAGGGAAAATAGGAATGGCATTGCTATAATTATAAACAGAGACAAGTATACATACATCATCATTTCTCACATATCACATCTATTAATAATAGAATGAAATGTAATTTGTGCTGAATATTGCTCAGTCTTGTGCCAGAAGCATAATTGTTTTCAATCAGATTGGTAGTTGGAAGGAAAAGTCTTTTTTTAAAACCACAGTAAACACAATTTATGCAAAATGTTTAAAATATGATGTATTCAATTTTTTTCTGAAACACAGAATGCATTTTGACATGAAAAATTGTATCAACAATTAAGAGTTTGGTATGAAACTACTGAATAGAATTTTAAAACCATATATGCACACTGTTATGTATAAAAAATAATATCTTGGCACTGCCAAGAACAGTTTGCTACAATAAAAAAGTTATAGATATAACTTTTTTACTGCAAGCATGCAGCCTTTTTAAACCTATGTCTTGTAAAAGCATTGCAGACAAATTTAAAGGAAGGGTCGAGGTTTCTGTGGCAGGTTTGGACTCTAGATTCTTCCTTTTTTGGGGGGGTGGGTGTAAAATTTTATGGGTTCTGCTCACACACTTAGAGGCTTTTCTCTCAAAGGACTTTCTTGTAGAGGAACACACTGCAAAATGTGTGATTTCTGACACCTCTCCTGTTCCCAGCAGCACAGGCCTAAATTTATGTTCTATGTCCTGCATCCCACTCTGCAGGGACATGAAGAAAATAATGTCTTATTTTCCTTCATTTCCCCACACACCCCCTTTTCCCTTATGTGCCAACATATCTCTCTCTTCAAACTGACTTTCCTTGTCTGTGGATATTGAGTATCTCTAAGCGTTTTGGAGAGATGTTCCATCTCCTTGCACAGTTGAAAGCGTTTGAAATTGTGGTTTTACAAACAGACTTGGAAATGGGAAGCATTCACCAAACCCACTAAACCATGATTCTTTCCATTGACTACAAGGAGCTTCAGACCAAGACTTTGATCTTCATTCTTCATTGTTAATTTCTTTAAAAAAATTAGTTTCTTCACTAAGCTGGGAGTTGTGATTCTTTAAACAGTTTATGCAAACAAATTCAAGCTCATGGATTTTTTATTATTTTTTTTTTCCAAGTGAGAATTTGCTTTCTTTCTCCATCACTGGCTGCTCACTGGTTTGTCTGTGATGGGTCGCTGAGGTCAGTGGTACTTTTTCTGCTCCATGAATGGAATGACTCAAGTGTTTGAAAGAGACTAATGACTCTAATAGCCAACAAAGGATGAATTTGCTTATGTATAAACATCTTTGTTTGTGTGCCAGTTAGGACATTTATGCACAGTACATCTATTCTTCCAGCATAGGTGTATGCAAATTGAAATAAAGCTGGGGGGGAAATGGCAAATGGAGCTTGCATTTGAGATGGGGAGACTTGGGAGCAGCCCAGCTCCCTGGCGAGGGTACAGTAGGCGCCTCCGGTCCCCCTGTCTGTGCTCTGGGTTTCCCACAAAAGAAAATTGCTGCAGGTCCCATCCAGTCTGCATGTCCCAACAAGTCCCTGGTTAGGGTGTTTGGAGCAGAAGGACTGCAGGGCACAGCACCACACAGGCCCACAGGTCACATTATAATGAGCTGGAGATGATCAGAGAGATACACTGGACAACTCCAATTCCCAAAAACAGCTGGGCGGTGTTTCTGATGTGCATTAGAAAAAGAAAAAAACAAGCATAAAAGCAAAAGCCTTTCAGAAGTCTCTGCCATACCTCCAGAGCTGCAAATGCTGTAAAACGTATTTTCCTCTCACAAGGGTCTGCTTTTCAGTACTTTCTTCCTCCTCCTCCTCCTCTTCTTCTTCTGCTTCTTCTCCTTCTTCTTCTTTTTCTTCTTTTTCTTCTTCTTCTTCTTCTTCTTCTTCTTCTTCTTCTTCTTCTTCTTCTTCTTCTTCTTCGTCTTCTTCTTCTTCTTCTTCTTCTTCTTCTTCTTCTTCTTCTTCTTCTTCTTCTTCCTCTTTATTTTTTACTTCTCTCATCAGAAAATAACCACAGAAACAATGAAATTTGAAAGTGTCATCAATATAGAGATGCTTTTGTAAAACATCTTAATTTAAATAGGCTAGTACATATTGACTAAATTCTCTTTGGGTGAAAGTATTCCAACTATATGCAAAGGCAACCCTCTTTCAAAATGATTTTTCAATTCAAAACATTGAAGTTATCATTTTTCAGTCTCTTGTGGGTTATTTTCTTCTGTATTTGCACAGTTTGAATTATTTTTTGTTGGTTTGTTTGTTTTCTCAGACATCTGATTTCTTTTAATAAATGTATCCATGCAAATGTTACATAAAAAAAGAAAAAAGTGGAAATATCTTACTCTAGTCCAGAGACTATGTTGGGGGCAGGGGGTAAAATTAAACTTCAAATTATTGCTGCATGTCTGAGGCACAAGCAGCAAACAAAAATTAAACATTTTCTATTGAAAAAAATATTTGCATTCATTCTGCATTCAGGGCTTTCTGATAGGTTTTTGTTACATAGCACACTTTCTTGGTAAACCACAATACATTGAAGCCCACATGTTAGAACTTTCCAGGGCTCCTAGGGCCAGACAAAGTTTTTAAGAAGCAGAAATGGAAGCAGCAGTGAAGGACCTGGTCAGGTGAGAGCATCCCATACCCAACTCCCGCTCATGCCATCAGCTGAGGTCAACACTGCTGAGGGCCCTTACAGGAGGAAAAATGGTGCCTATTAGTGCATAAAGTCAAACCTGCCACATCCTAAGATCTGTCTGAAGTCAAACATCTCTTCGGAGCTGAGCAGAAGCATTTTCTGAGATAAGCAAGAGTGCCAGGAGCTGGGACCACACTGGCTCATCGGGATGTCTGTCTGCCTTCATAGCACATCCAAGCCAGTGGGCTCAGCACTGGAGCCCAGAGCTGCAGTCCAGGAAAGCTTAATGTAGATATTGCCATAGAATATCTTTCTTCCTTCAGTAGTGGTGATTCCAAGCTTCCACCCACAGCATGCTTTAATGACAGTACTGTGGAGGACAGTGACGCCCACAGTTTGGTACTAAGTCTGTTGTCAGCTCGCAAAGTTTCTCTCACAGAGTTTAGCTCAGCTATTTAGGGCTGATGAGATCATGCTGTTTAATAGACCAGAGACCACATACGGATGATTTACCAGTGCTTTGGAGAACCACAGTTTGAAAATTGTTGAGCACAGCTAATCCCAGGACTTGATTCTGGCAGGTAAGATCGGTCACTGGAATTGCTCCTGTCTATGAGGTGCAAAAAGCCTTGACTAAAGCAGTATTTTCTGGATTTACTTCTGTAACACAGTTATGACTTCGTTGATGCCTGCAGTAATGCATGGGAGTGAGAGAACAAAACCAGCCATGATTACTACAGATCCTGTTTTTGGCATTGGTGCTTTCAGAAATGTACACTTGTTCAGTACCTGCTCTCAGTTTCTCTGAAGATGTCTCTTTCCTACAAGCTTCTGTTGTGCCTTGTCTATTAATGAATGGAGCTCTGAATTCCCCACAAGAAGAGATCAGTCCCTCCTGTCTGAGTGGATGTTGCTGGCATTGTACAAACACAAAACTATGGGAAATTACTGTGGTATAGGTGATTGCTCACAGCTCACTGAGAGTGCTTGGTCATTCTGGGTATTGAGAGAAGGGAATCTGGCTGGCCTAATTCTTTCTTGACAGCTGTCAGTGAGCCCCATGGATGTTTCTGCAGCAGGATCAGTGCAGGTACCTGTGCTCCTGCTGGTTTCCTTGCAGAGGTCTCAGGGCTGGGTGCATATAAAGCCACACAGCTGCTGTGTTTGCCTATTGCTTCTCAGTGCAGATCCCAGCCAGGGCTCAGATTTGTGGCTGGGCTTGGAGCCTGCAAAGCAAAGGATTCAGGATTTGGACTGTGTCTGTCTGTGTATTTATATAATGACAGAAAAAGCAAATTCCTTACAAGCAAGTATGAGTCAAAACAAAAACACTGTGAAGGTCAGCTGAGCACAGCAGTGAGATGATGTTATCCCAGCCACACATTCAACTCTTAAGCTGCCTGACCGGCCAGAAGGACTCCTGGGCAAAAGTCCTGAGAAGATGCCAGCTGGGAAACCACCCACTGACACCCAGCTGGCTTCTCAAAACAACTGGAGCCTTAGTGTTTGACACTCTGCTCCAGGCACAGCTGCAGGGCATAGCCCAGCCACAGAGCAATACCAAGGGCTTCTCATCAAGTTTTCCAACAGAAATACTGCACATGGGAAGCACTGTTATAAATCCCAATTGGTGAGGATTTCCTTTTTTAAATAAGATGAACAGCAACATAGTTAAGGCAAAATTTTATTATTTTTTTTCAAGATAGCTGGCATAATATTAATCCAGCAAGTCAAACTATGTTTTAGGGTTTGGTTTTCTGTTTTTTCTTTTTTTTTTGCTATAAATATATTGGTTAAGCATCTCTCTTTCAGCCAAGACACTATAAACAATTCACAGACACAGATCCAACCCAGAGTTAATTAAGGTTGATCAAAGCTTATGTGCAGCCCTCAACTCCTAGTGCTGAGGATAAAAGCAGAGGTCTTTGTTGAGGATGTGGTGTCCTTGGAAATACATATCCCCTCCTCATTTTTTTGGAATTAATTTAATTTCATTGTAACCTCATGTCCACAAACGCCCTTCCATTAAGTAATAACAATCTCTATGCAATTCTTCTTGGAAAAGTTTTGAAACTGTCTGGAGGCATTCACTATAAATGTGTATTTCATTTTTAGACATGTAGTAATGTGTTTACTGTAGCAATTTTGAGAAGTTACATTGCACTGTGATCACTTTTCTTGTAGGAAGGCTACAGCTTTGACCAGTACCATTGAGTTAGGCACTGTACTTGGATACAATCAATATCTGAAAAAGTTTCCAGTCTAAATGAACAAAACAAGCAGGAAATCCTGTGCACATTCTACTGACTGGATGTAGAGACATCAGGACTGAATCTAGAATTAAAATCTAAGTCCTGGCAATATGTTTCTCTGCCCACCCCCACACACATTCTGGGGCAAAGCCTCCACATGCAGCAGCCACACACTTGTGTTTTTCAGGTGAATGGGAACCAAACCCAGCAAGGGGAGGAGAATTTAGCAAACAGCAGCTGTTGCAAATAATTTGCAATTTGCATGCTACATATTTGCCATTCTGTTTAGAGGAAGCCAAATCGGTTAAAATCTGGACTTCCAGTAATACCTTTGTTTCTTCAGTGGCAGGCAGAATAAATAAATTGGTCAGTGCCTCCAACATGCACTGGCTTTGTCTCTAAACTGGATTAATAGATAGAGACTCTTAGTGCAGAAGATAGGGCACTTCAGAGCCCCAGGTAACAATTTTAAGTTGTCTTAGTTCCTCACATTTACAGGAAGCATTACCAGAAGTCAATAACCTCTGCATTACCCCCTAACAGGTTCTAAACCATGCTCATCTTTATGACCTTCAGACTGTTCTGGGGCTAGAACATGTTTGTTCCTGAAGGGCTGTACACAGAGAACAAGCATTCTCTACTCAGGAGAGTAGTTCTGTCCATGAGGGAAGAATCTGGCGTGGAAAGGCTCTGTGCCCTATCCTTCAACAGGACAAACTCTCATGTGCAGTAGCCCAGAAAAGAGCTCTTTTGTGTTACATATGACTATGTATCAGATGTTTTACCCTGCTAAGATGCAGATAAGGTTCTGTTTATGCTTATGTTGCAGGGCAACTTCTCATTAAGTTGGTGTGATACAAAATTAATAATTTGGGCTGCATATAGTCCTCTCACAGAACTAGAAAATGGAAAATCCCATATCCAGCTTTGCTCATTATTTGTGAATGGGGCAGGAAACCTCTCCAAAGACACCCAAATTGAAATTCATACTCTATAGCATGGGTAGTTCCTCACAGTAGTTTCGTTATGTGTAGAGGTAACTCAGTACTCTATTCCTACTATTAAGATTTTCAATATGCCCCTGAGGGCCTGATAAACATCCCCAGACTTATTCCAACTAGCACATGGGACACTGAAGGCCATCTCTAGCCCAAAGCAGAGTTTCCATTTGGAAATGGAATATGATTTTGAACTGGGAACCCAGAAACAGAAGGATTTTAATTTCTATTGTTCTAAGCCTTTCATTGGTCTTCAATTAGTCATACTGTCAAGAGGAAAAAAATATTATAGTAAAGCATAAAGTAAAATGTCAAATTTTATTTCCTGACAGGTTTTGTTGTTGTAATGGGAGCTGAACAAATTGGTAATGGGTAGAAGCTTTGTTACTAGAGAGACAAAAGTATTGGTGAACTTTGTGCTCTGCCTAAAAAATCACTCTGGGCTATGTGGCTACTATTTTATGCTCCTGTGTAGAAATAAAACTTTTTTTCCTTAACTGTTGAAGAAACAGAAGTATTCTCCTCTTCCATGGGAAAAAAAATAGAATTATTCCATCTCTTTGTTACAGAATATCTTAAGTGTTTAATAAATTGTAAATATTTCTTTTAGGTTACATGTGAGGAAGTAAAGCAACTCATTCAGTTTGGATGAACTTGCACTTAGAAAAAGTGATTCTGGTATCTACTGAAAATAAGTGAAAAATCACTAGTGGAAACATGACACAATGAAGTGTCAAGTTTCAAATTTGAAATAGGAGAAAGTGCAATTTTTTCAGCAGATTTTTTCCATCTAGATTTTTCAGGGAAGACAGTTTCTGCTGACTTTAAGATTAATTTCTGGTTTTTTTTTCTGTTATAAATTACTTATTATCTATTAGTCCTCTCTTCCCCATAATCTGTGAGAAGAGTTCTACATACATGTGAATGCTTCTGGTGTTTTAATTGGATATGTCTCCAGTGTGATACTGAAAGTCTCTCATTTAGCATCGGTGGTTTAACATCCTTTGGAGCAAAGTGAACTGATGACTTAATTAACTTCCACTTGGGCAGTTATCTGCTCTGGGAACCTGCAGGAAGTATTATTCTATTTGAGGGTGACAAATGAACATACATGAGGTACCACACGCCACCCAGTGGGAGATCTGACAAGAAACATAATTTATTTCATTAGTGGTGCCAAAATGAGCTTTCAAGCTGAAAACCTAAATATGTAGCAGTGTCTTAGAAGAGGAAACAGCATGGGCTTTGTTTGAAATAATTGGTTTTGTACAGTTCACAACATATATTTCCACAGGAGAGCCTAAGTTTTGTGTCATTCTTCATCCATCATACTGTAGTTTGTAAGGTGTCAACCAAAGTGATGTATAAAGTAAACGGTCATAAATACTTTTGGATTTGGTAATACTTATCAATTAAATTATGAAATATAGATTTAAAAGAAAATAAGTAGTCTTGATTCAGAATTAACTTTGGGGTTTTAGAACATATTTATAATTGCTCTGAGTAGTGTAGATTTCAAAACATGGCTACAGTCCCCAACATCCTTGGCTTTCTTTAGATTTATTGTAATTTATAGAGTAAAAGTTAGTGGCAGCCTCTAATTACCCACAGAACCAAAGTTTCCTGAATGAAAACTTGAGATCAAAGGGCATGAATAATAGCCTTAAAGGCATCTCCCCTTACACAGGCTACTCTTAGCCCCTCTGCTGTCCTTTGGTATAAATTAAGCACCTTAGGATGAATAAAACATGAAGCACAGAAGGTTTAGATTTCACAGAAGATGAATGGTTGGATTATTGATGGGAAAAGGAGCATGGGAAAGTATAAACCACATAGATCTAAAAATTTTAAACTCTGTAAGCAATCACCTTTGCTTTAGTAATTTTTTAAAATTTATTTTTCATCATTTTGTTCAAATCGTTTCTGTTGATAAGGCAGCTGGGTTGTTCTGTGTCACTGAGCTGCACTTTTAAGCAAGCTCAGAAGCCTTTCACAGTTCATTCTGTTGATTTCAGTGGGCATATGACCAGGCCATAAAACCACAAGAGCAATCACTGGTTGTTAAAAACCATACAAGCACTTACATTCAATTATAATGAAAAAGGTGCATACCTCTTGTGTCTCATGAAACTCAGACTTGCAGGCTGTTTGATTCCTCTTATATATAGCATGAATCCAGTTCCTTCCTGATGTAAAGTTCATTGCCTTTCACTAGTGTTACACATGCTGAATTTAATTCATTTCATATCCCATCATGGTATAAACATGTGTAACTGTAGGATTAGGAAAATAGGAACAAAACCCTTTCTAATGTACATGTTTATTCATAGACAAAGATTTTCCAGGATGAATGGGTATATGAGGCAAAAGCTGTGTGTTTGTTTTGAATAAAATTCTGCATTTGCTTTCTATGAGGAGCATTTTATTTGAAGGAAAAAAAAAGTAAAAAAGAAAAATCAGCAAGAGTTTTGGGAAATGGTAAAATAAAATGTTTCTCCATGTGCCATGAAAATGGCTGACTCTTCATCTTGGCCTTAATTTGTTAAGAATCAAAATATTAACTTTCTGAAATCTGGACATTTTAAAAGTTATTTATTTTGCGTTTACCTGCACTGAAAGCAATCAATGAAAGCAGTCAGATGCCCAAATTACCTTCCTTTGTAAACCAGAGAGATGTATATTATTATAATATCTCATTCAATCCTTTGGCCCAGCTCTCAGGGCAGTCGAGTAAACCCGGGAAAAGGGGGTTCACATACTCCTTTGAACAAAGCTCATCTGGTTTCCAGGAAGTTGAGTCAGGCTTTGTCTCTCCTCTCAAGACTGCTTCACTTTTTAGAATACAATTAAAAATTTATTGGCCTGGGAAGGGAACCCAAGTGTCTCACATCTCCTGGGATGGGTCTAACCACTGTCCTATACAGTCATTTTCACACTCTCTTGCTGTTTCAATAAAGAAGTATTTTATGCAAAACGACAGACCCTCTGTATGAGCAACAGAGAAAAAATGCTTTCAAAGACTACTGTAAATTGTGATGGTTGCAGCAGCCTTGGGGAAGGGGGGAGTCCTGCCTTTGACCCTTGCCTTGAACCAGGAAAAAAGAGGCTTGAACCTCTCCCTCCTCATGTAGGTGTGTGCTTATTTTTGCAAACTGGATAAAAAAAATAGACAAACAAAAATGTGCACTGCAGAGATCTCATACTAACTTTCTGGCTTTCCTGATTCCAAATGTGGAAAAAACCAAAACATTTAGAAAGTTGTAATGACAAGGTTGGGGGTGTGGTTTTTTGTTGTTTTTTTTTTTTTCTGGGGCATGATGGAATTTGGCATAAAATTTTTGTTTGCTTCAGTTTAGGCACAAAGTCTTAGAGTAACCTAACTAACATTTCTTCATATTTATATTTGTTTTTCTTTTAAGAAAATAAATACATAATCAACTAAAGAAATAGATCAAGAACACTTCCATGCTTTTTCTAAGCTTTTTAATTTTTTCTTTCTCAGATCCATTTATTTGAAGGAAGAGCTGTGAGTCAAGGGTTCTTTTTATTATAGACAAAAAAATTGGGTTATTTTTCCCCTGTGAAGTATGACAAGAAGAAGTACCATTTTTCAAGTAATTTTAATCTTATCTCCTAATAGGTGTAGTTTTGCTTAAATTGTCAGGTTTCAGGAAAACTTTGAGCTTCCAAAGCTGATCCAAAGCCCTCTGAGTAGGTGACAGTCTTTCTGTTGACTTAAACTGTCTATAGAGGGGAAGCTATCTGAGTTAAAACCTACGGATTGAGAATTTCTGCCTGTGTAATCTGGTTTATTAAGACAGAGGTTTCTAGGAAGGAGAGATATCTCTAAGTTATCTTAATATTGTAGAAATTTGATTAATTATGCTTTGAAGTAAGGATACTTTTATTTATTGTGCATGTTGTTTGAGTTTTTTTTTTCTCCCTGCTGTATTATGGATATAACATATTGATGGTGAGGATACTGTAGAGGCCAATGAATTCCAATCAATGGGAATGCTCAGAAACCCTCAGTGGTCAAAGGGCTCTGGCAAACAAAGCCATTTTATAATGCATTGGCACAGACTTCACATTGCCCTGAGGAATAGAAAGGGTAGTTAGTTTAGGCAATCATGAAAAAATAAATCTCAAGGAGCAAATATTCTCACTTACAACAGTTTTCTGACAATAAGGCCATTTCTGACGGGAAGGGAGTTCACAGGTCATTCTTATTAAGCACTTGACTGATTTATTTTAACACAACTCTCCCTTCTGCTAGAGCTGGGGGAACTGAGGTGTATTTTTACTCCAGAAAAGCCTGCCAATGCTGTGCTGGGCTGTTGAGTGGCAAGGGTGAGCACTGCTATCCCATCATATCAATTGCCAAATGCTCTGGAAGGGAGAATTCTCCAGCTTGAATCTACTCCCTTACTGACTCTCCCTGACCTCTAGAGTTTTCCAAGTGCCCTTTTAGGAGCAGTTAGGTGATAGCTGTGCTTGTCCTTGCAATCTGGATAACCTGTTCTCTCTGCCCACTGCACTTTCCTACAATATGTATTTAAAAATAAGGAATGGCCCAATTCTCCCTCTAGAAAATGGCATTTTTAAATTTGCCTTAAAGCATTTGTGAGGTTTCTCAAAGCCAGACTGTACTGAATATTAAAAACATCATATGGGGTAATATTCCTCACTCATATTATAAACCGTATCTTTTGGGACTCCAGCTTCGCTTTTAATTACATCATTACCCTAATTATCTTATTAACATCCATCCCTTTATGGAAGAATAAAATAAAGGCTTTTTTCTTTGCCCCCGCAGCAAGCTCATGATCAAATATTCGGAAACTGTTACACTAATCATAACCATTTCACTGTTAGCTTCCACTTTGCCCATCTGTTTGCCCATACCCACTCGCTTCCTGCCATAGCCCCAGACTGTCAGCTCTCTGAGGCAGCTCAGTGTCTCACAGAGCTTTGCACGGTGCTTGTTCTGCCTGGGGTGCGTGGGTGGTAGAACTGTTATACTGATAGATTTGTTTTCCAGATTATCAGTAACATAATTGCATTATATTAAGTTGTAATATTTTTGCCAATGCATTTTCTTACCTTATAATCTTGGAGTACTGTGTAGCATCTACAAAACAATTGGGAGCAGTAACTTATTTATTAATTAAACAGATTGATAAATAGCAACTGAAGCAGTTTGGGTACAATAAAGGCAAATTTTCTGTCCTTTAATGATAGATAATCATGAGTTCAACACATTTTGCAGAAATGAGATAGAAGACAATGAAAAGAGAATTTGATTATGTGTTGTCACTCCAATTCATTCTTCTCACTTCTCACAATTAGTTTAGGCCCTTCATCTATTCATGTCATCCATGCAACACTTCTGTGCTTGTTGTTTATCACCTCCCTCTTTTATTCCTGCTTTGCAAATGGGAAATTTTTGCAATATTGCTTCAGAGGAAATTATAGATCAGACTAGACAGTCACACTTTTTTTTTTCTTTCATTTATAGCAAGAAGAAATATGAAATTGAAATGATTTGCCATATTCATCAAAGAGGGTGTTGGGTTGAGAACACTGGATGCTGGTTGCAGTAGTAAAGGAGTACAAGCTGAAAATATGATACAGCTGTGCAGATAGTTTCGTGATTATTTTGAAAAGCTGGCTATCAGCCCCATCTGACAGTCTGTGAACATGGCAAATAATTTAGCATTCATGCTGCTCCTGTTTTGGCATTATATATATGAATCATGTAGTCACCACTTTCCAAACTGGTAGTAGATCAGAAAAGAGTTAATGACTAAAGTTTTGGTCATGACTTGTTCCATTGTTCCATAATAAAAAAACATTGTATAATGAAATATCAAGGCATAAAGGACATTTGTGTCATGACTCATAGGTCATGGAGAGCTTTTTTTTGGTATATCTTAAGGAGTTATTTCTAACTTCGGAAATTTCCTGAAGGGTTGATCAACTGCTGAATGCCAGGCATGGTCCATGGCTTCTTTTCTGACTCCATAGGTTTCTACACCCCCAAACAACCAGTCATTTACTATTACTTCTATAAACTGGAAGAGAATATGCAAAATCTTATTTCATCTATGCTTCAAAAGTTTATAGAAGATTTGCAATTAGATTTTCTCAATTAAAAAATAACCTGTTTATTATTTGCCTGAAGTTTGGGTTTGGGATTTTTTATGTAGCTGAAATCTGTGAGAAGGAAAGCCCTCATTAAGTTACGTGGTGAAAAGATGGTTTTTATCCTGATGGCTTTATCCTCTTTGCTCCAGCAAGGAGGTGGAGGCTTTTCGTTACACTTACACCATTTGTGTTAAGCAAGTTTGAGTGTGAAAATCCCCCTGTGGAGTACCACTCTTGATCCTAAATCCACCTGGGCACTCTGCTTATGTGCATGTCACTTTGGAGAGAAGCTGACAGCATAATTAGATGACATGCTGGGCGATTCTCAACACAACAGTGAGCCAAATCGCCTCACCAGTTCTTCCTCCATGATTCAACATTTTCTCTGAGCATATGGGTGACCCCAATAGCTGTCTTGAGATGAGCTTCTCTCTATCAGCATTAAAATTTCCCCTCTTAGAAAATCATGAATGTTTGCTTATCTGAATTTTAGCTTTTGTTCTTTATGATGGCTGAACTAGCACAAGTTAAAAGCAGGGGTTTGCGTGAAGACGGAGCTAAAGTTAGATTTAATGCCAAATAAACTCGGAGTTTTCAGGGCAGGGAAAGCACAAAAGGAGAGTGAATGCTGATCCTGCTATGGGAGACATGGCCTGTACCTCTGTGCTTTGCAATCAGATATGTCATAAGAGCATGAGAGAATATCACATTTACAAACACGGGCAGGAATAGGTTATCTCTATACCCATTAGTGCATTATCGAATTTCTTTCCTTATCTGTCTTAGAAAGGAGCAAACACAGTCCAGATTCTTGAATGCATAGAGAACAAGGAGGTGGAAAATAGTGCCACCAGCCTTCCTAGATCCCATGGAAGAGATACCCTGCATTTTAGACTAAGTCTTGTGAGCCACTGTTCACCAGCCTCTTCAAAAGCGCTGTGGGAATTCAAATACTGTCTCATCACTACCCAAGTACTTGTCTGCTTATTTTGTCACACAAGGTTCCTAGCTTGCTTGCTGTTTGTGCAGAACACATGGATACACCTGCCAGACATTTCACATCAAAGGCATTGTAGAGCTTATGTTCCAAAGCAAATATACAACTGATAGCAAAACACAGCAATCAAAAGCAGACAGTTCTTCAATTTGATGTAATGTAAGAAACATGAATTTGTATGAACCACACTGATTTTATTTTTGTCTGCTACTGCTACACAAGAATATTCTTTTGATGATAATTTGAGCAAAGAAGAAGTCTGTTGAAACTTCTGTAGTCAGAATAGCAGGAATTGGATGACAGTTTTGGCTTGTGGGGTTGTTTGCTTGTTTGTTTTTGTTACTGGTGGCAACTGGAAATGTTCATGTTACTCAAAGTGACAGGGAAAAATTGTCAGCATTGTAGCAGTACCCACTGCCTCCCTTCATGAAGGAAAATACTCTCCTTATCCATCTGTGAAATTTCAGCTTTGATTGGAGATTTGCAAAGTCAGTTGCTTAGGATTAATAATGTTGCTAAGGATTGCATGAGAGGCTTGAATTCCTTGATTCAGACTTTATCCACCTGATATACCCAAACTGTTTTACCTCTCTCTAAATAGAAATTTACCTGTCATGTCTCGGATTAAAATAACTCCTGGGCCATACAGTAGACATTAGAAAGATTTTAACATCAATGGAAACAGCCTAAAATTTAAGGGATCACTTGAGCTTCCTGCTGTAGCAAATTCTGTGTCTGGCTGGAAGGTTAATAAAAGGAAATAAGGATTTACAGCTTAGAAATTGAACAATTCTTTGAAGTTGTCTTTACATGAGGATTTTTTTTAATTCACTAGTTAACTCTGTCAACATTTCCCTTCCAAAATATGACATTAGAGTGAAAATAGCAAGGAAAAAGGCACAATAAAGCAAAGGTTTTATGACTGTAAAATTAATCTCCATAGAAATATGGAATTCCCTGCTGAAATGAGTAAGAAATCAATAAAAGTACTGAAGTGATAAAACACAATTGTCAGGGCAGGAGGTCTTGAAGTGCTATTTAGTCACTCTAGTGGGATTTTTTTTTGTCTGCACACAGCAGTCAGATGAATAAGGTTCTATACTATAGATGAAATGCAGTTCATTTCATCTTCAATATACTAGTTGGTATATCGTTATCATACATACACACATTCAACTGAAGCCAGATCATCTTCAAACACAGTTTTGAAACCCTGGTTATACAGCAGGAGAATGAGGATGACACGGTTTAACCACAGACAGAAACTAAGTACCAGGCAGCTTGCATGGTAATATTAAAAAAACCACAACAATAAGTGTAAAGAAAAGAAAAAGAGAGAGAAGGAAAATCCAAGACACTGATGCACAATGCAATTGCTCACCATGCACTGACCAATGCCCATCCCATCCCTGAGCACCTCCTGACCAACTCCTCCCAGTTTCTGTACTGGCCATGACCCTCCATGGTGTGGAACATCCCTTTGGCCAGCTCAGATCAGCTCTCCTGGCCGTGTTTCCCCTCAGATTCTTGTGCACCTGCTCACTGGCAGAGCCTGGGAAACTGAAAAGTCCTAGATTTAGACTAAGAATTACTTAGCAACAACTAAAACACTAGTGTGTTTTCAACATTTATTCTCATACGGAATCCAAAACACAGCACTGTACCAGCTACTAAGTAGAAAATTAACTCTATCCTAGCTTGGTTATGTATGAAACCAAGACTGGGCAGAATTTTTTATTAATGATCTAAGGAAGCAAAAATAAGAGGTTATCAGTGATACTTCACAGCAGGATAAAAGCTCTAGTTATGTGAACTGCAGAAGTAACAACCTGAACAAGTACTTTCCATGTGTTTACAAAACAGTTGAGATGATGATGGAAGTAGCATATTAGCATATTTTAGTCTCTTAGACTAAATGCCATTTTTTTAAAAGATAGATGTAGCTTGATATGACAGTGAATAAAAGGCCTAAGAACAACATATGAACCAACTGCAGCCATTCTGGGAGAGATGTTTCTTTATAAATTTAGTGGCTTGAAGATTCATTCTCAGGAATATCAGAGGCAAGAGTCTACTACCAGTAATATTCATCAGTGAGATTTAAAGAAGCAGAAACTGATTCATCCTGCATCAAGAAGTTTATCCTGGTGATGCTAATTCTACAGAAAGACAACTGGGAAAACAAATTATAGAGTTTGCTAGGGAAGTCAGGGTAACATTTTTCAAATGTTTTCAGAAGCAGTACTAAATATTTCTAAAGTTATCAAGGGTATAAGGAAATTTTTTAGATAAGATTAAATGGGTTGTCTGGGAGACACTTAGATATTTTTACTTTTGTGTTGCTCTGGTTCCTTTATTGCTGATCTTTTAACCATGACCTTGAGTCTGTTAATCTACTTTTTTATACTTTTCTTAAAACTCACTCTCAGATGGGCAAGAAATGAGAAATTACATTACCACCTCTTTTATAACTTTATTACTGCTGTATTCCTTCAAAATTGCCCAGAGTTCAGCTATTTGAGTAAACTGTGCATCATTTAGCTCCTGATGTTTTGAACTGAGCAGTAGTGCTTCTATCAGATGCCATGTAAATTTAGCAATAGCTCAACATACACATGTAAAGACTTACTGGAAACATATAATCTCATTTCTTCTTTTACCAGCAAAACATTAAAAACACCAAAAATCACCATTACAATAATTCAGAGTTTCAAATATGTATAACTTATCTTTATTTATATTTTATTCATTAGTTGTAAATTATCTGAAATGACCAGCAGCCTTGACATGCTGCCCCAGAAAACTTTGTGCATTCCCATTGGGACCATCAGTCCCATTTATTTTTGGTTGTGCCATGCCCACAGGTTTCACTGTGTCAATTTTCTGCTACCCTTACTCAAGTGACACTTCCTTAGGGAAAATGACCTTTTCAAACATCTCCCCAAGAATTGTAAAGACATTACCCTTTCTCTAAAGTTTGTGTCAGTTTGGTCGTAGAGTTTCACCCAAACTGTGCCACTGGTGACTGTCTAAGTCTCACAACATATTCTCATTTAATTTTAATAAAATGCTCATTTCTCTTGGAGGCATCAGGTCGAAGTAAGTTTGTATTTTTTCCTGTCTCTACTTTTAGAGTTGGGTCTGACAGCCTATTAATGTCTTCTATTCCCTCTGGAACAAATAACACTTCATGGCAGACTCATCACAGCACCCCACAAATTAGTCATGCTTAGCATTGTTAGGAGCATGGCTCCACAGGTTTTTTATTAGTTTCGGAGGTTTTGGGGTTTCAGTTTGGGTTTTTGGGTGTTGTTGGTTTTTTGGGGTTTTTTTTGGCTCCATTTTCTTGCTTACCTATAACATTAGGGATAACATCAATTGGGGGTTGCATTCTACACCTGTAATGAAACCACTTAAAATAAAATTAACTAAATTCTGTCAGAATTTACTGTGCAGCAGGTTTCTATTAGATGTAGAGCTGGTTTAGCAAAAAATTATTTAGTACGTGTGGCTACATGTTCAGCTGCAGTATTTTCTGTGAAAATCATCTCTTGAGAGTCAGAATTATATTCTAACACAAGCATATTTATCCTTACCAAATTAAGCAATATCATCTATTTGTGCTTTCCTTCAAGGTGCTGGTTTTCCTTTATCATTAGCAGGAATTTATTACTTTCACTTAATTTTGGCTCATGTGGTAATCCCTGACAATGTTCTTTACTTCTCTGTTCACTTTGGGTTGTTATGGAATATTTTTGCCCTTCCTCTAAGGTGTTTTTGGACCCTCAGACAACTTTTATGTATCGTTTTTAATACATATATTCCTGTAACACCCTAGAAATTGTGAGGTTGTTTCCTTTAACCGAAAGCCCATCTAGAACTGAATAGTGTCCCTTGCAAAGCTCTTGGAAAATTCTGATCCTACCATCCCATGCTGGTAACTTGGATGAGGTCCCACAGGTCTATCTCAGATGTAGTTCTGGAAATTTCAGTCCTCACCTATCCCAAGACCTGAGTTTGTTCATGTGTTGGAAACTCCATAACTTTTAGACATTGTTCCACTGCATGTTTGCCCAGACAGTGCTACTGTAGTTAATCAGTATTTTTTTTTGTAGTTGTCTTTCCCCCTTCTTTATCAGCTTGACCACATAATTTTGTATCTGAAAAACTAATCATTTTCAGCTGCTTGAATACTGGAACAGTTTTCCAGACCCCCATCTGATAGCAATAAATAATGACTGACTGATTTCATTTTAGAAGGGCATACAGAATTAGAAAGAATGACTTGAAACTTCTTATTTCCATTGCTTGAGGTCAATGCCTTCTTTTGAGCAGACTGAATCTGAGTTTTGGTTAGTAGTTACTGTGGTTAGTATGCTACATGAGCCATTGCTGATCATTTTCAATCACGCTACTTTAAGTAGACTTTGCCAGAGCCCTTCTTAGAACTTTCGTTAAAAAATTAGATTACTGCTTTCTGGCACAGTAGCTATTTATTACTGTGTCTTTTAGTAAACCTATCAGTTTTAGAACCTCTTTAATCTTCTCTTTGATAGTCATTAGATTTTCTTCATACAGTTTAACTTAGTTAGGAACATTTATCACGAATTTCCTGGTATGATTTAGCGTTGAGAAGAACTTGGAAAGCTTTATGTGCCATCAGGCACTTTAGTGATGACTTCGGCTTTATTATAAAGTGCACATATACCTAGTTATGTTAAGATCTAGTTGTGTTAAGATATGTTATGTCTGATTATGAACATTCAGATTTGGGCCACAATCTCTGTTTCTTTTCAAAATTCCAACAGTTCAGAGCTGTTAGTTGTGTCTAATGTTTTGTTTTGCTTTTCTAAAGCAAATATGACTTGGGCAGGCCCTAGTATTGTCTATAGCATGGATGTACAACTTGTACTATATAAACCAGCTATGTACAGCCTAAAGAAATATATCATTTAGTCCCTGGACCCTTTATATATTTTCTCTTTTCCAGGATAAGTTGGTCAAAGTCCAATGTGAGACAGAAGGATTTCCCAGATGATGCACTGGTCCCGGTCTCTACCTTCCTCAAGAGTCTCTTAGGTCATTCTCTCTGTCACATCATTTAATATGTGCATAATGAATTTAATTACTTTTTTAGAAGTGTTCTGTAAATCCATTTTTGGTCAGGAAGGCCAGTTTTAATAAGAGTGCACTGTGCTTTGGTTCTGCACTTACATAATAAATCTGATATTCCTGGGAAGAGCGTACAGTATATCTGGAGAATGAGCACAGCAAACCAAGGTCTCTCATTGCTCATCTTTTAGGAGCAGGTGCTACATCAGCTCAGGGGTGACAGGGACATATATTCAGATACACCCAAGAAGAAAGCAGGGGAAGCAGACAGAGAGCTCCATGAATGCCACCTCCTCAAAAAAACTAATTTTCTTGGAGTTATTCACACATTTTTCACTAAAAATTTGATTTTTACTACCTCATGCCTCTTTGGGGAGGAAATAATGACCCAAGACTTTAGCAACCAAAATATATGAAGTCTGATATCAGTGTTGATTATTCTGCTAAAGTTAAAAATATACATTTCCTTCCATGTTTACATTGAAAAATCCTTTGTTATAAAATTATTAAAATTATCAAGTTAAAATTTAAAAGTTTTGTGCTTTTGCTCAGATATACATGTTCAAATGATTTCTAAGTGTAACTGTGTAGGGAGGGAACATTTAATATGAAGCCAATTTAAGAACTCTTCCTTCCTAAGTTTACCCCCACCCAGATTTATTCAGCTACTGGAGCTGTACTGCTCATAGTTATTCCAGATTTCTTTGGCTCCACTACTGCACATGATTCCTTTATGTCATGGGATTTAGGGTATAGGTAAATGCAATACACAGACTATTCAGGGCAGCTTCAGAAGCTCCATGGTGGCTGGGAGGTAGCCTCTACCTCTACCCTCAAAAATAAGAGGTGACTGAGAGGGAAGGAGGCATGTTGGATATTGATGACACTATTTATCACAACTTTGATTTTTTTCCTGGCGTTTTTGGTCTCCTTTTCAGGTATTGCAGTTTCCTGTTAAGGCTACTGCTCTTGCATATGGCAGGTGCATTATTTCTCCTGAGCGTAAATAGGATCAACCTTCTAATCCTGCTATATTTTATATCCATATCTCAGAGCTTTCTCCACATACAAATGAACAGAGTATCCGTTTTTCGAGTAAAATTTCAAGTAAACTGGTAACACAGATTTTACTCAAGCAATCAGGTTTCCCTGATGTACATTATTAGTTACTATTTTTCATTGTATTAAGATACACAGAAATGCCACCTGATAGTAGTGTTCTTTTTATGTTACATTTACATAGTTCACAGCAAATAGTTCACACAGCGTTTTGCTCTGCTGCTAAAAAGATGCCACAGAGAATATATCCTATGCATTCTAAACACAGGGAACTAAAGGCTGAAATTCATACAAAACTCTTTAAAATATAGTGAGTAAATTCATATTGGTACTTAAAGAACTTTATTTGTTGTGAAATAGACCAGGTTCCAAAGGGTGTTGGAAGAAGACAGTGATTGTTCTTTATTGTTGATTTTTTTTAACTATCTGCCTTCCCAGAGCTGAAGGCTGTTCACCTCTGGTTAGTAGAAACACAGAGCAGAAACAGAAAAGCTGTGTTCACAGTAGGAAGAGAGAATCTAGACACAGTTTTTCTTTTCTCTTGAACTGCCTCTTCATGCTTCTGAGATATTGGGGAAATATTTTTACTTTTGAATAATAAGTGAAATGCAGTGTGTGAAATGATCTTCCTAAAAACAAATTCAGTTAACCTAGGCTAGTTTTTGAAAGGGAATTTATTACTCACTGAAGAGTAACATCCTTTTAAGTATGTAGTAAGAAGCAGCAGAAATACAGATAGAAGTGTAAACACTCAATCTTGTCCCATTCACTAAGTGTGCTGTGGATACATCACCTTCTGCTAATACAGCATAAGAGGGTGTTTAGGCTTGTGCAGTTTTTGTTTCTCCTTTGACGATCAGCATTATATAGATCAGTGTTATATAGATTTTTTTTGTAGTGTGAATTGTTGTCACAGAAAAAGCAGAATTAAATCCTTTAAGTTATAAACTCCATCTGCCTTGGCCACAGTCTTTAGCTGACTGATGATCTGTAACCCATACTATTGGCTGTTCTGAGTTGAAGTTTGTGTTACTTCTTTATCAGTACATTAACCTGTCCTGCTCCAGACACTGCTGATATTCTGCTTTACATATGTATAACAAAGACTGCCTTCTGAATGAGAGGTGTTCCAACATCAATTGCTGAAATTAAATGGCAGCTTGTCCACTACCTCCCAACTGCTGTGAAGGAGGCACAACCTTCCTTTTCTCTCTAACACTATTTTCTTGGTTCCTGAAATCAGCTTTTATCTGATGCTAACTGTAGTAGTAAAAATTCCAAGTCGGAAGTGGATCACAGCCAACTCTTCCACTTGTGCATAAGATAAGTATACCATTAACTATGTCTCCTGAAGTTATTTATCTCATGAAAGCAAATGAGTTCAAAGCCTTCCATTTACTGTTATATGATTGTAGATTTCCGCTGTCAGGTCTTCACTGGCTAAAGCCGGGCTCTCAACAGGGACAGAAGCAGAGTTTGCAGTCCAGTATGGCCCACAAATATAGGTTTTTTGCAAAATATGGCAGCAGCAGAGATGCAAGGTGGAACAATGTGCAAAATACTCACATTGGTTTGAGTTTATAGCATCTTATGTGAGAATTTCTTCATCTCTGTTGTTCCCGTCATGTCTCTTTCAGACTTTTTTCTCTTACAGAATGTACAGGATACAGTAGAAATTTCAGCTTGATGCCATTACAAATCACAACATTCTCCAGAAAGAGCTTCAATTTATTTTCCCACCATTTGGTCTCTGAATTTAGAAAGATAGGTTTTAGGGATTTTTATCCATTTCTTTCTGCATCATCTTCCCTTCTGCTTCTGATGAGATCTCTAGCTAGACTCCTCAGTGATGGGTAAATTGCTTCTGCACTGTGCTGCATTGACAAGAGTAAGGCTTCAGCAGTGAATAGATACTGTGCAGTGGAGGCAAAAGAAGTGGACCCAGAGGTGTTTTTTGCACTAGTGGCAGAGGTATGAGTTCACACATTTTTACCACTGTAAAACTAAGCACACGCTGTGTTCACATAGTCAGATGATGCATAACAACTCACAGCCACACAGCACTTGTACCTCAGCCCTACAGCCTAAGCCTCAAAACATGCAACCTGCTGAGCAGCCTTAAGATGTTCCATATTGAGAAAAATCCCCTATATATAACTATCCATGTACTAAGCTACCTGTTCTGCTCCCCAGGCTGTTTCCATACACCCAGAGCTGCTCCTAGGCTGGTAATATTAGTCCCATTAAAGCTTGATGTTCAAAGGAACTTGCTACACCCCACTTATGGTGAAAAAATGCTCCTGATGGCCTTGAAGGCAATTCCATTCCCTAAATCTTTCCATGTCTTGCTCTAACCTCAAATTAGCTTTGAATAGGCCTTTGGTGCTCCAGCTTGCATGAATTATAGTATCATAAAATGGTTTGGGTTGGGAGGGACCTAAAAGATCATCTAGTTCCAACCATCCTGCTATGGACAGGGACCCCTTCCACCAGGCTGCTCAAAGTACTATCCAACCTTACCTTGAAGTGATCTGAAAACTTCTGTGGGCAACCCATTCCAGTGCCTGACCATTGACATTGCAAAGGATTTCTTTCTAATCTCCAACCTGAATCTACTTTTTTTCAGTTTAAAACCATTCCTCCTTGTCCTATCACCACACATCCTTGGACAAGTCCTTCTCCACTTCCCTTGTAACCCCTTTAAGTACTGGAAGGCTGCAATAATGTCTCCCTGGAGCCTTCACTGTTCCAGACTGAATGACCCCAATTCTCCCAGCCTTTCTACGTAGGAGAGGTGCTACATCACCCTAATCATCTTTATGGCCTTCCTCTGAACCTGCTCTAACAAGTCTGTGTCCTTGTGCTGAGGACCCCAGAGCTGGATGCAGCACTCCAGGTGGGGTTCTCACAAACCACACACAAGGAAACTTATGAATGCAAAGGAAAGGATTCTACAGAAGGCACCCCAGAAGTCCATAGAGAAATATGTTCCTTGCAATTTTAGATATTGAAAGGAAGACCCTTCCTTATTTGTCTGCTTGCATACAGAGACCCCATAGGACAGAATTTTAAATGGCTTAATTACCCAAATTTAAACCCACAATTAATGCTTTCCAAGAGGTTTCCAAAAATGGTAGTTAACTTCATTTGGCTCCAAATGTAACATTCTATGAAAAACAGTTTTTAGGACACCCATTATTGCAAATTCAGGATCTTTTAATTTGGTTCAGATGGAGGCACTCAGAATTAATACATACTTTTGAAGATGATGGTACATATTGCACAAGAGCAGATGTGTCAAGGGGATCTATGTAATACATTTCTCAACTGCCAGCAAGAGGTTGTTAATGATGTGATTGTCAGCAAGTACATAGTTTTAATGTAGCTGCTCAGGGACTTTCACCTGTAACAGTGTAGGTACAACCATTATAATGCTAAGAAATAAAAATGCTTGAAATAACAATAACAGTAACAATAACAGTATCACTTTAGGTGTCTTTATTCCAAATGTTAGAAAAATATAAGATCTTTTCTAGATCACACACACATAAGAGATCTAGAATATTTTATAGCACAAATCAGAGCAAGATAAAATTGAGGTCAAATGTGTGAGGAAGAAATAGCATGCACAAAACTTCCAAACTATTTCCTGGTTTCCAGACTTGAAAATGGTAGAGAAGAACATGTGGCAATTACAGAACCACTTTTATTGCTTTAAAACAACACAGTTTAATTGGTTTGATATAAACATTGGAGCATATCTCAACTATGAGCAAAGCAGTGTACTCAATCATGTTACTTTTAATGGAAATAGTCTTGAAAATAGATTGCATAAGGAACGTTTCTCATAATGGCTGGTCTAGCAAATCACGCAAGCACAACTAGATAAATAAGGTAATGTGTCCTGCCACTTATAACTTAATCCTCCAGTGTATTTCATTAGAAGGATCTTAATTTTCATCTGAATGTCTCTGCCTTAACAAGAACAAGACCAGAATCTGGATGGAGCCCAGATCAATTTCACGCAAAAACAACAGTAACAGTCTCAAACTTCGCCTTTCCAGTAATTGAACTATACAGTATGTTAAAAAAAAGGAGGAAACACACAAACAAGCAAACAACTTAATCCCTGTCCTAAACTATACTTGAAACCTTTGTTTCAGGAGCCTTGAAAACGTGCTCACTGAAGAAATACAGTTTTTGAGGTAGCGACTGTTTCAGATACAAAATGTTGGAAGAGATTAGTGAAATAGCTTTTACATTTTTCATGCTGATTCTACTGGAGATGTGCTGAAAGCCATAAAGATATGCTTCTTTCTCCAACTCATTTATTTCACATATACAATAATTTGCGGTCAATAAATCTAGGATGGATTTGCATGGTAAGGCATTGGTGTGGCAAACAGAATGGATAATAACTTTATCCATAATGTGGTTGCGGTATTTTTATAATCAGTTTTGTAATGTGATATTACTGGAAAGTATCATCAACCAGTGTTCAATATGAAACAAAGTTTTCCAAAGCAACACATGCTATGCACTAATTCATGTCATCAGAGATCCATCTTCTGGTCTGTGAGACACATCTTGTGTGCACACGGCTTTCATGGAGATGATAGCACAGAGAAATTTACTTTAACAGGTCTATAGCTGGGCACTCCAAATGGATCATTTTAACATAGCAGGACATCTTACTGAGAAGAAAATAGTTCCTTCACAGGCCAGAGTTCTCTTGGTTTTGCAAGATAAAACTTGTGGAAACTTCTGAGATCTTTAATGAGAAATAACAACTTTAAAATAACTATTGTGGTAGAAACTATTAACAAAATATTAGTTTACTTCTTTCACGTGTTCATTTGTATGTTCAGTGTCTTACAAAAAGCAGAGTATTTAAATTTAGAAGTCATATCCTTAGAAATATCTGTTTTGGAAAAAATATATATAGAAATCTAGTCCTTTAAACAAACCAGAGTTTAATATTTGTTAAAAATAATTTACAGTTCAAATCTCATTATAATGGTCTACTTGAACATGAAACTTTGAGATTCTAGAAATCCTGGTCCTGCATCCAGCTGAGTTAGTCAGCTGGCTTAAGTTTAAGCACAATCTTCAATTTTCAAGTGCTATCAGCTGTCAAGAAGGTATGCAGCATCTGATAACCTGCTTCCCTAGATACCTATTTTTCCCAGAGGTCCTTCCTTGAAGTTTGAAGTGCGCTAGAGAAGAAAACTTGGCTCTCCCTGATTCTGGATTGTGCTGTCTGTCCTACTCTTTACAAAATTTCAACACACATGGGCACAGATCCAGCAAACCATGTGCATAATTTGAAACCCATGAATAACTCCAGTTAAAGCTGCCAAAGATGGTAGGATGAACAGAGAAACCACTGAATTTCAGAGCAAAAATACAGGATGAAACTGTATCCTCAAACATAAGACTGCAAACTTTAGAAGGGTATTCACTCAGCACTTGTCAAGTAGGATGTTGCTTTTCAAGTTATTCACATAAATCACTATGGTATCTGAAATTCATAGAACAATTCATGAGAAATATATTTGCATTTGATTTTCCTTTCCTTGAGCTTCTGTTTGTTGCAACTTTTAACTCCCGTGGGAAACTGGACTTAACTGTATATGTAATGTTTTCTTCAACAAAATCATTAGGCTTGTATCACCAAGCATTGGGCAGAAAGTGGAAATATTTTTAAAGGTCAAATCATAAAACTGTAAAGTCTGGAGGAATTTATCTCTAGGGAGTTATACCAAGTGTACCACTCCCTTGTATGAAAACTTAATTGATGTCACTTGGTTGAAATTATTATCTCTTGAGACAAAATTTGATATGACGTTATGTAAGATATCAGAGTAAAAGGCATTTCTTGGATCAGATTTTAAGCCCAGCTTGTAGAATCACAATTGGTCATTGTAAAAATGATTATTATATCACAACCAGAGGATTATGATGTCAGGTGGGGAATAAGTGCAGAAGCAGATAAATTCTTAAGAAACAACAGTGATTCTGTTTTAAAACACTGTCTTCAGAAAAAAATGACCTGGAGAAAAGAAGTACAGGGAAATAAACTGCACAGAAGAACACTTGTTTCCAAATAAGATATTTCATAAGTTGTCCATAAGGTGACAGCTGTTTTTTCAAGCACCACATTCTGCTCTCCGTTACATCAGTGTGAATCCAGAGGAATTGCATTTGAATTGTTTTGCTAGGGACTGACATCAGGGTAACAGTAAAATTTGTCTTTAATACATTTTCTCAGAAATAGAACCCATTTATTCTAGAGAAGGGAGAATTACCACACATTGTATGATGTCATGTATCATTCAACACTTTGGAAGAAAAATGGGAAGCAAGATCCATTTGAAGTATGGAGTGCTGGTTTTTTCCTATTATCCTTCCAAATTTCACAATTTATTGTGAAAGTCCCTGTTGCTGAAGCACAAAATAGACCTTTTGGGCACAAGGCAGCTCTTCTAAGAGTCGGGTCTACCACCACAATTAAACCTTTAAGGACACTAATTCTAGGCTTAGGCACACTATTAGCCACACCACAGAAGAAGTTTAAAGGTTCTTTATCAGCTAAAATGGTGTGTTTAGAACAACATTGTCATTGGCAAACTTAAATCTGGCATGGAACATTGCTGCAAATGGCTAAAGACTGAGTTTTTGCATGCATGACATTTTGCAGTTTCATGTCAAGTAACCTTCCTGGAGTGAAGTTAACTTTGTCCTGTGGTGGAGGGGGAGAGGAGCAGTGAGGTTTCAGTCACTAAAAGCAAATGACAAGTAGCTTCAGAACCTAAGAACTCACACACTGACCTGCTGCCTTCATTTGTATTCAACAGATGCCTCCATTTTTTCCCCCTCACTGCCTAGTCTGCGCTGATCAGTATAAACAATGGAATTTTTGTCTTTATGAACATATTTTTGTTCCGTTTCACTTGAAGGTAGAGACAAACATTAAAAAAAAAAAAGAAAATAAAAAAAAAATAGAGGAAAAGCAACCTTTATAGACACATTTATAATTTTAAAAATTTGTAGGTAAAACTTAGGAAATATTTAAGATATTTAAGAATTTGACTGAGAGATTCATGAAACTAGTACATGATGTTATAAGATTTAAAAAGAAAGAAAAAAAAAACAGCAAAAAAGAAAACCTGAGAGATTAATCTGTGAGATATTGTAAAATTCCAGGGGAAATGAAAATGGCTTATTATGCTGATTAGATTCTATTACCAGTATGGAACATGTATTGTCTTTATATGTATATATATAGATACATAGTTGGCCTATATGAGTCCGGCCTTTTTCCATGGCTATTTTGATATAATATAACATATCTTTTAATTAAACTACCTTGCATGCAGAGAGAAGCTGGCTTATTAGTGTACAATTTTTTTCCTTCCTAGTCTGATCACAAGTCACTAAGGTGTTGCTAAGTATGCTAAGCAGCTAATTCTGGTCCAGAATTAAGAATTTCCACTGTTGGGGGAAATATTTACTGGCAGTAGCAGCATCTTTGTCTTTCCTTCTCAGTTACAGGGAACAGAGCAGACTCTGAGAGAGCAAAAAGATGTTACACAGTGTCAGCAGGTCTCCATTATCACACGATCTCCAATAAGGTGTCAGGCTGGCTTGGTGCAGCGTTCCTCCCTGCATCTGGCCACATGTTCCCTTTCCTTTGCCACTTTTACACCTCTACCACTACTGTTAGTCCCCAGTCACAGGGTGAGATGCCCCAGAGAGTTCTGAGCCTGGAGAGAAAAGAGGGAAGGGGGACTGCAACTGTTCAGGTTTGGGTTTGACTACACTTTCTCTAAGACTAAGTACTGGTGTAAAAATCCTCATTGTAGAGTCAGGGACATTTGTTTTAGTACCTGACGATTTTTGTAGTTATTCTGTGTGTGTGCACGTACAATTGTCACAGTACCAAAGTATTTGAAGTATTTCTGGAATTTCTGAGAAACAGAAACCAACCTGGGTTTTCAGTTATTTTTCTAGAAAATTTCTCTAATGGTATATGTACGTGCATGTGTCCAACCTGCATTTGGATTTCCACAAGCAAGATTTATGTGACTGACTAGTTTGGCCTCATCCTAACTTTGTTTTGGATTTCAACACTTCAGCAGAGAGAAGGAATCCTTTCCAATGTCTGTATTTACCTGCCTAAAATATCATGAAGTCTGATGTCAGAAAAGCAAATAGAAAAATAATGTAGTGTAAAGATTTTCTGAAATAGTAACAAAAGCAATCTGGAGGAGGGATAAAGTTCCCCTCCCCTGCTGAAATCCCTGTTCACTGGGGATTCAGAGAGGGAAAAAGAGAGTTAGTTAATGCTTTCTTAGACCTTGTTTTTCTTTGAATTCCCCTCTCTCCTCTTCTAGCACACTTTTGTACATATTGCTGATTCTAAAAGCATTCCCAGAGGTCAAATTTTTGAAAGCTCAACCAAGTTTTCCTAAGTTATCACAGTTTACTTAACATTCCCAGTTTCCACAGGCTATCTGAGCAGTGATTAAATACCTAACAATTTTTGAATCAGAAGCCATAAACCGACTCTTTAGCCCCTATGTTTGTGTGATATTGTTTGATCTTCCAAAGACAGTTTGCACCCACACTCCCTGTTCAGCAGAATTTGATTTGCAATTCATCTATGACAAAAAGCATCCTCATTAAAAAGTTTTCCAGTCTAGATACTCAAATAGGGAATATATATGAAGATGACAGTTGGTGGTTATGTTTTTGTTGGGTTTGTCATATACTGGATTCTTTGTCATACACTAATGAACCACTCAGCACAAGAAGAAAAAAAACATAGAAGGAAGGTCCAGAAAAGAATGATGATCATAGCAGATGATGCATACGCTATCAGTTTGTGGTTTGCTTCACTTCACCTGGACTATTTAAAGGCCTGTGATGAATGGGTGGCACAAAAGATAGTGTTGTGTCTTTCAAGCCTTTGACAGTTGGCACTAAATGTTACTAAGCAAAATTACTTAGGGCCAAAAGGTTGGCCATGATGGATCCCAGATATAATAGAACTGGGGATTTTCTGTATACAGAGTGATAAGGAGGGACTTTTAGGGTTGACAGGAATTACTTGCATACTATGACAAATGAAGAGGTAAGGATGTGGATGTTGGTATAGTACAAAAGAAATGCAGGATCAATTTCTTGTCACGCTAATGTCTTAGTGTGCAGCCTTGAGGAAATCCCTTAGGATCAGACCTTAAAAATTATACAGGGGCCCAAAGATGCAAATCAGAACATAGGACAACTTTCAAGGACAAGCAGAAAATCCTGACCTAATCTATGTCTTATTTTTCTGACCATAGTGGTTTGCTGAGTTTTTTTGCAGGAAAATATTTTATATATTGTCAGTTGTTCCAATTTGGAAAAAAAGTTGGTGATAAAAGCCAAAATTGGATTTGAAGGCCAAAGTAGCTGAATGTGTAATGCGTTTATATGCAACACACTTTGCAAGTTGTCTTTACAGCCAGTAGTGGAGAAAAGGACAGAACTGGTTTATAATCTGTCTTTTCAGAGATCCACCAGCCACTAAATCTGTTGGGATAGAGGAGCAAGTGATTCTGCAGCTGTTCATTTGGGAGGAGACTTCCAGCTTGATTAGACTTCCCCCAACAAGCTGCTGTTTCTTCAGTTTTCCCTTTTCCTTTCCCCTTGATTTCTCTTGAATTGGCTTTTTTTTCCGAAGAATTAGTACATCAAATATTTCTTTGCATTTCCCTCATCTCCTGTAAAAAAAACATATGTCCAGTACTTCCTCAGTGAAGGCCCAACAGCCAATAAATGTAAGCAATTAGAGGGACAGAAGTCTCTGTGCCTGGAAGTTAAAAGACTTGGTAAGTTTTGTTCAATTTGCATGAGTACCCTGGAGTTAATCCATTGAAAACAGAAGCTACTGACCCATACCAGGAATTGGGGAAAATAAACTTTTTGTAACTCTAATAGAGTCACATGCCTGGCACTGAGCAGTTAAAGTGGGTTTCTTACCATGGCTTGGGATATCACAGGTGCTATACATCTGTGTCTGAGATGAACATCAGGCAGCAGAGGCCAAGGGAATAGAAAAGATTTGTTTAGGTTTGAAGAGCAATCTGAAAATGTTGCTGTTCAGACAGGCATGTAACCTGTCTACAGAACAGGATGCAAAGAAAATTTTTGAAGAATTTAATGAGGTGTTTAATAGACCTCAATGCATTGTGAATAAAACACATCATACTGATACAGATCCCATTATGCTGCCAAAAGTACTAGAATCACACAGAGTACAGTCTCATTATTCCTGAGGAATGAAGGAAAAGTTGATTATGACAAGATGGTAAGATGCAGTGTTATTGAGAGAACACAGACACTGACTGGTGTGGTTCACAACCCAATCACATTCTATAATAAGAAATGTTACAGATTTATATAGATCCAGGAGATTTGAATAAGGCTACCAAATGCAACGTAGCCCATGGGAGAGCTGGGAAAAGACATGTCTAGACTTCCAAAAGCAAGAATATTTCCAGATCTAAATGTTAGCCTGTGATTTTGGCAACTCCAGTTTGACAAAATTTTAAACACTACACCTGCACATTTCTTTTTGTTGATGCATTTTTAAATAACTTTGCTCTGTGATTGCTTCAGAACTCAAAAAGTGCCACTCAACAGAATTTTAAATCCCCTAAAAACAGGTGGAAACAGACACTTATAACTGCTCGAGCTAATGTGATAATCATCAACACTGCAAAAATAATAGCTGATATTCAGTTCAGCAGGTCTGGCTATCAGAAGCATTTTTCTTCCCTGTACAGGCCTTTGATGGGTTTCATCCTTTTTGCTTTATTTTCTTCCATGAGAAAAAGGGAACAATTGTGTCAGCAATAAGCTTTATGTCAAAGAGATTCCAGGTTTAGATTCCTGTCTTTCATAGGCAAATGATTTGACGTTCAGAGGTAGAGAGCTCCATGACAGGTTTCCTTCAAGAGAGAGGCCAGAATCCAAAGTTCCTCTGCATTGTTGCTTTTCCCCAGCACCACTTGATGATTCTTTTTACTCCATTAGCAGGTGCATGCACTGCAACTGTGTGAAAAACAACCCCTTTCATATGCCCAAAAGGGTTATTTTTAAACTTTCTTGTTCACCATGTTCCTAGAATGTTTCCACAAGGAGTTTGCAGCATCCCACATGAGAGAGTGGCAGCCTGTGACATAAGAGTAAAATGTGGCAGATGATGTCTGGATATTCTTACAGGAGATTTGCTTCTGAAGTCATTAGGTTGTGACACAGCATTCTGGGTCTCTCACACATCACATGAAAAATGCACTTAAAATTGTTTTCTAGACTAAGCCTCCTTTTGGACCAATAATGATTCAGTTATTTGGAAGCACTTTAAGAGTATCATTATACATACAACTGGAGAATTTCAAAGGGACCCTTTGCAAAACTGTGAACATTCTCCTTATCAAGCAATTCACCTGCTCTAGACAAAAATAGTAGGGAGTGTATCTGAGTTAAGATTTCACATTTCCTGCATGAGTGTGCTCTCTAAGGCGGTTTTTAGCGATCAGATGCAGAATGAAAAGTTTTGGGTTTTTTCTCTGTTTTTAGCCAGAAATTGCACACTCGACCCAAGAGATTTTTGTCTCAAAGATTACTGGATTAGTACCAAGTGTCAAAACCAGATTCTGGTAATTCCTGTGTAGTTTTGAGAAGGACTTGATCACATCCATATAAACAAGTAATGACTCATCCAGAACACAGGAAACAATCCTGAAAACAGAAGTACGTTTTTAAAGCACACTAACGACTTTCTTAGAGCAGTTAAGCTTTCAAGAGCTGCTAAGCATAAAAATCAAAGGAAGCAGCAAGGTTTGAAGTAATCATGAGTCAAGTAATACTATTTCTGAGTTAATGAGAAGTACCAAATGATGCCAACTTGTAAGTGATTGTTAGAGTAATTCTGCATGGATGGTCAACAGTGAAAGCCCAGAACCATCCAAGTATAACTTTTTGTGAGATCTATCAATGTGAAGTTGCTGCACATATTGGAAGGTGGCATAAAAAACCTCCAAATCATAATGCAACACAGCATGAGACCAGAAATGTTAAACAGAGCCCACAAGGGCCTATCTGGGGCTTGAAACATAAAACACTATATAGAATGTCTTATAAATACCATTACAGAAAATAAAATCTGCAACAAATATGGGAAAAGATGCAGAAGAACTGTTATTCCTTTTGAACTTGCTTCCCAATAATGGAAAAATTCATTAAGCTAATACCTGCGGTCTTCATTTTTTCAGGTGATAAGAAGAACATCTGAAGAACTGAGAAAGTTTGGATTTTACTTTTTTGCGTCTCTCTAAATTCAGCAGCTAGATCTCTTTCAAAAGACCAAAGAAAAAAAGGTGAATAGATTGTTATTTGCAAGTGAGTTGTTGACCACCCTAAATTTCCAGAGTTGACGTTTCTGGCACTGGCTGTAAGAGCTTTGGCCAAATCACTCCTTCCAAGCAGAGCCCAGTTTTGCCTTGGCAGAAGCACCATATGGCAAAGGGTGCCTTTGAGATATAAAGCCTCTTCAAGCACCACTGAAGTGCTGCCATTGCCCCTCTCCTTATAAGGGGGTGTAGCATATGCTCTCCTGACTAGCTGATTAGCACTACTTAGAGCTAAATAGCAGAAGGATCAGGTTTTACCCTTTTCTATGTTTTTGGACTGTCATATTTCACAGAGGAAGGCAAAAAGTGAGTGGTTGTTCACATGAAGGATGCAAAAAGTCTCATCTCTCCTTAAATAATGCCGTATTATATTTCTCAGATGCAACCTTGGATAAGTTAGTATTCGTTGTATCTAGTCCATACGTTTTCTGGGGAAAATATATATTGACTGGGGACATGGTACGTTTATTTGATTGATGTAAAATAGTCTGGAGTGTTACAGTTTCATTCAACATGAGAAAGATAGGTTTTTAGCTTTGTGCTATCTTCTTATGAGAAAAAAAAAAGAAGTAGCTGTGCCTGCTTTATGCAACTAGAAGTAAATTGAGTGTAACAACATTATTGTAAAATGATGTGCTTTATAAAGTCCTGAATATGGTGCATCTTTTGTGTTTTGTTTCTAATTGTGTGCTCAATACAAAAGGATAATTCATTAGGCCAATTCTCCAAATAATCTCAAAGTGACATGAATTCCTTTGCAGAGTGAATGTCTGTAGCAAGTAATCCATGGAAAACAGACAGGCGTCTCTTGTCATTTTGGAGCTCTAATCCACTGCCTGGAGCATGAAAATGCTCAGGATAACAAGTGTGGGAATGACCAAAATCAACATTATTTTTTTATTTTCTTTTCTTAACAATGATGCTGATCAATAGAATTGCTGAATCTGGCAGATACAATGCCACAGGATTAATGAATCAAGCTCAGGAAGCAGAAGAATTTGTTAAAAAGGAGAGGGAAAAAGCCCCTTCTTTTCCACTGGTGTGTGAATATCAAGCAATGAAAGCAGCAATGACAGAATTTTCGCCCTTGTTTTACCATAGTACCAAGCCTTGTTCTGCACGAGTCTTTACATTTTAATTAGAACCATACTGACACCCGCTTTTTCAACTATGAACTTCACTTCTAAATTGAAAACTATTTCCTGAATGCTGGTTTAGTAGCTAAGTCTGAACACAGAAGAGAGATTCTGTGTTTGTGTAATTCAGCGTGTAGTGTGGTCACCATCAGAGGGACTAGATAACTAGTTTTTAAACCACAGTAAATAGTGGTAAAAGGAAGGAAAATACTCTCACTGCAATGCCACAGGCTCTGTCACCACAAAGCGCTCTCATGCTCTGGAAAACCATAGAATGAAATACAGAGGGGTCATCACACTACTTTGACGATGCAAATGTTTTACAAAGGTCGTTTACCAGCACTTCTGCCAATACTGCATTCGGAATGTAACACAGGGTACATACCTGTGTAAGACATTACATTCCAAAATACACATTACAGTGACGTTCAGCACAGCATGGAGATTTTAATAAACCATCACTCGCAAGAAGGGGTTTGTTCAGATATGTGGGAGGGGAGAGCTTGAGTTTGCTTACATGTTTGTATTTACACCTCCTTAAAGACCTCTGGGGATTTTGTGTTTCCTTTTGTCTAAACAAACAAAAAAACCCACAACTTTATCTAGTTTCATTGAACAAAAATATATTACAATAAACCTGCAGTCCTAGAAATTGGAAGGTTTGTAACACTTTCAACTTAAAAGAGCACTTCAGAGAATATTCCTGTGTAATTTATGAGCCCCTACAGACCTGTCCATGTCTTGAACTGATTGTTGAAGTGGGCTTTACTAGGAATTTCTTTTCCTGAATTGGAGTAGTGCTGGAGGTGGGGAAGGAGGGAGGGTTACAGCAACCTTCCCTAACAAGGCTTTAAAGGCTTCAGCGGTAAAGTTATGCTGATGGGAGACTTTGTTACTTGTTTTTAACTGGGAATAACCCGAAGAGGATTACGCTATGGGCAGGAGCTGTTATTTATGTGGGTGGTAACGTCGTGGGTTGTGTTGTGCTGTTGTTGTTTTTAAAGTGGGACGTGCATCTTTTGATTAGAACTGCAAAATGGTTTAAAAAAACCCAAAAACCCCGAACAACCAACCAAACAAACCCCAAGAAACCCAAACCAAGCAACACCAACCCCTACAACCTGGACAATGACACGAAACAGCTGGTGAAATGTCTAGCTCCGTGCCTTCCCCGAGCGCGGCGGAGCGGAGGTTTCTGTTCTCTCATCTCTGCCGCGATGTGTTCTTTTTTTTTTTTTTTTTTTTTTTTTTTCCCCTTTTTTTTTTTTTTTTTTTTAGCTCCTTGCATGTGCTGTGACAGCCGGGGAAGGGAAGGGGGGGTTCTGCCGGCGTTCCCATTGTCAGGCGCTCCGGGAGCGCGGGCAGCGCCGGTGTCCCCGCGGCTGGCGGAGCGCGGGGCCGCCCCCGCCGCCGGGACCCGCCCGCCGCGGGGAGCGGAGCGGAGCGGGGCCCGCCCCGGCCCGGCCCGGCCCGGCCCGGCCCCTGCCCCCGGCCCGCGCCGCCGCCGCCGCCCGCAGCATGCCGCCCCCCCGCCGCACGCCGCCCGCGCCCGGGGGCTGCCTCCCTTTCCGGCCCGCGGCGTGTGCGTGAGCCACAGCGGCTTCAGGTTGCCCCGGCGGCGGCGGCGAGCGGGGGGCCGGGGCGGCAGCGGCAGCGGCGGCGGGGCGCGGCGGGCGCGGAGCGGAGCCCACCCCCATCACCTGTTACCTCCGCTCCCCAGGTTGCCTGAAGTTCCCCGGCGGCGCCCGGCAGGACGGAGAGCGCCACGGCTGCGGCTGGCGGGGACCCTACAGTGGCTGCTGCAGCATGGGCTGGCTCAGGGGGATTGCCTTGCTTTCCTTGGGAGTATTACTAGCAGGAAGAGTCAACTGCCAGCATGTGAAGAATAATGTGCCGAGGCTTAAATTATCGTATAAAGGTAAGTCTGTTGTTCTCTCTTAATCTCGGTTTTCCTCCGAACCTCTTTTCCCCTTGCCCCGTCGCTCCCTCCCTCCTCACCTTCCTCACTGCTTTTCCTTATCTTCCAAAGGGGAAATTGACATTAAGAGAAATTTCTGAAAACATTTACTTAAAAAGCCTCTCCGTGCTGCGGTACCAGGCAGTTTAAACCCAGACAAAGAAGAGTTAGTTGCGATTGCAGACGAGGACTCCGGATCGTGCCGATCACTGTTAGAGCATTTTGCAGTCTTGTGCTATTTCACCGGACTTTACTCTTCGAAACGATGAGTCGCGTGTGGCCACCCAGCTCACCTCCCTCGTGCTGGGCATGCAGTGCAACCACAATTCCAGTTCTGGAATGGATAAAGATTTATATATTTATTTTATTTTATTTTATATTTTAGTCATGAAGTGGTTAATTTTCAAGTCATGAATATTCAGTTTGTACAAATCTGACAATCAGATGCCTAACATAAGCAGTAGATGGTGGGTTTGCCAAGAAACTATAAACTGAAAGGAACAGATCAGTCCAGAAAAGGAGGTGAGGACTGCTAGGCACCAGAAAATGCTGCGTATGGATGTTTAATGCAGTGCGATGTATTTGAACCGGGGTTGTTTTCGGTGTAGTCTGATGTGTGTCATTAGAGATCACAGGGAAGGTGTAACTGAAGAAAGAGAGCTGTGAGATTACGTTTATGTTTGAAATTGTGTAATGCCACTCACACTGCAGTTGTCAGTAATTAACTTTTGTATAATAGTGCCAGTATTAAAGGAGAACAGTGAAGTAGGCAGGCTCTTCTCTTTATCAGCATAGTTCCACACTAAGTACATTTTCAGAAGAATTCATCAAATCTGGAGAATGTACAACTGGGAAAGAAGTTGAAAATGTAAGAGCTGTAGAGTGTTTTTTTAAACGGAGAGCTATACACCTAGGTGCATACACATCTCTCTGAAGAGCTGCCTCCTCATAATTCTCAGATTATTGATGGCTGAGAGAAGGAGCTGCAGCTACGGTTCTGAAAGGAGAGAGGAGAAATAACACACTGCTTCTACAGAGGGGAAAAAGAGAACATGTGTGTGCATGCCTGGTCATAGATGTCAATCTCAGTTTACAGCTTAGTGTCAGTACATCTCTTGCCAGTAGAAATATGTTTTCCCTTCTTTTTTCATCTTTGTCATGCTGCAATTGAGAGGGGGGGAAAGTCCTCTCTGATACAGGGCAAGCGTCATTTTCACACTCCAGATGAAATAAAGAATTAAGCACCTGCAAAACTTGGATGCTCTGTGAAATCAATGCATGTGCTAGGTTTTCTTAAAGAACACATATGTGCATATTTGTGTGTATTTAAACTTGAAAATCTATGAATGAAAAGAACAATTTAAGGGGTTTGGAGTCCGTTAATGAGAAAAAAAATTGTATTTAACACAAAATCGATTATTTTGAGTAACTGAGTCTAAAGAGAGCTTCTACAATAACTGTATGTCATGCCAAAAACTCATTAAAAAACTCTTAATTGCATCCAAACTTCTACAATTTTACTGATACTCAGATTAGTATATAGAGGCATAAATGCTATAAAAATAACCTGGAAAGGGGTTTAATGGCTAATTAATTGTTGTTTATTTTTTTTCACCCTTTTAAAGTTTATCTGTGGCTCAAGTCTGCTACCCCTGCTCATACTGGCTAAATGCACAGAAACTAATTTCAAAGACTTGCCAAATGTGACTGATGGTGGTTTTCCTTTTTTCTTTTCTCATTTTTCTCTTGGTTTTTTTGGGATTTTTCCAGCCCATTGGTGCTGTATCTGTGGACCCTTTGAAAAATATTTTGCTACTCTGCCGATTGGTTGTTTTCCAGTTCTGCTCTTGCTGGGATAAAGAGTCTAATTTTCATCTTTTAAAATATCAGATATCGAATTTTCCTATATGGTGAGTTCTATATGAGCAAAACAGGAAACGAGCTGAACACCAAAACTTTTATACTTGGTGGATCGTTGTGCAGCAAAAATGAATTCAAATGGTGAGCAATCCTGTTTCCTATCTAGTGAAGACAGTACATGTGTACTTAATCCAAAGCAAGTTGAAGTCTGAAGACTTACAGGAATTCACACTGTAGCCTTTGATTCATATATTTGACTTCAAATATGTGTAACTCTAAAAATCAGATCAGCCTGCTCACATGCTTCATGTTAAGTACCGGTGTAAATGCTTAGCCAGGTCAATAGGAGGCTGCTGCTGCACTGATCCCCAGGTATGGGGGTATCGTTATTAGTCAGGGAAGACTTAAGCCTTATCAGCTGGTTCTTTTCCACACAAATTTTGTTTCCAGCACAGTACTCAGTGCACAGATCAATGTTAACACCTTGCGTAGGAACATCCTTAAAAGCTGTGGGTATTGAAAATACATCTTTTAGGCACTGACAGAATACCTCACGTGCTAATACTTATCTCTCTGGATATACTTCACCGCCATGTGACTATGTGATACCAAGTGATTCATCTCTATTTAAACTGCTTGCAAGTAGAAAAAGAAGCTGCTCAGTTACTTACCCATTTCTCATCTCTATGAACAGATGTGGTTGAATAAAATAAACTTATGATATTGACAAAGAACCCCCAAACATGCAGGGTGAAAAGAACGACCCAGGTGACTTCACTTTTCTGTGACCATCACTGTGCTTTCTTTTAAAACATGTGCTTGTTGTTTGTCTAAACAAATACCTTGGAGCTAATTGTTGGTGCTTTATTTCAAAAGAAAATCAAGGATGTATTTTAACTTCTAGTTTGTCTCAACTAATTAGATGTCAAACATAGTTAAAAAGCTCAGGCATTTGCTTTAAAAGTTGGCAAAATGAGTCATGAAGGGTTAAATCCTGCCGACCTTGATTTCCTATGGTCACTTGCTTTCAAAAGGCCTAGTATTAGTTCTGCCATTTCTCCAGTTGCTGGACAGAAGTTTTGGTGAGCTCCTGTTCTTACTTCCTCTTAACTTCTTGTTGTTCAGTCTTGCAGAAGATTAGAAGCATCCTACGGGCATGGTATGGATAGGAAACGGCAGAGAAAGTGTATAAATGTATACATTAAGGCCACATCTGTGATCTGAAATCTGCTTATTGTGAAGCAGAGTTTTGGTTATTTGGTTTACATCACCTTGATTCTGCTGGCATATTAAAGAAAGGAAATTTGAGAAGAGCAGTAGGGAAATCCTTGTCCATCTGAAATCTCTGGTAGAGCTCCTGTTCAGTAGCTTCTGGGTTTTGCTCTGTACTTTATAAAGTTTCGAAGCATTTTCATCTTTGTACATGGATTGGAAAGGTTTTACTCAGATGATACTCATCTCCTTATTTCAGTCAAAAGGAATTAATATGATTTAAAGCCTGATCCAAAGTTCATTGAAGTCACTAAGTGCTGGATCATAGCCTAAATGTGGTAAAACCAGCCATAAAACAGAAAGCTCAGTTGAGTTCTTCAACCACTGAGCTCCTCCTTTTTGTGTCCTTCAAAGCCTTTGTGTCCTTGTTGTAGAGTAACAAGAAATGTCATTGTTGATATATCAAAAGTATAAGAATCTTTCCTTAAAGAGTGTAGGGGGCTTTATTCTTGCCTTTTTTTTTTTTTTTTCTGTTTGTTGTGGTTTTTTTCTAATCTCATTGTCTTCAATTCTGATGTCAGTTGTAGGTCTCTATATTGTGTCACCAGGTCACAGATTCTGTTCAGGAAACTCCTATTGAGCAGAGTTCTCAGAAAGATGGTGATCAAGTTGAGTGTGCAAAGTTTAAAACAATAAATACAGCCTTAAGTCCAGATGGATTTCTTGTATCATTTATTGTTTTGTATTTTCTTTTGCTGTCCTCTGTATGGGGCGGTAACAGCACAAACAGAGATGGGACCTTTAAATATAAACTAATAAGCCAAATGAGAGTTTCCATTAACAATTCCTTGATTTGCAGATTTTTTTCATAAAACAACCCTGATTTTTGCCTCCACATGAGTAAATCTTGTCAACCCAACTTTCTCAAATCCATCTGTCACGTCTTATTTTTCTATTGAAAATTACTAAATGCTCTAAGTATGTTTTGCAAGAGTACATGTGTGGTTCTCCTTTGTTATTGTTGCTCAATTGGATACATATTACTTGAGAAAAAAGTAAGTGGAAAAGCATTGCACACAGATTTAGCTCTATTACTCCCTGGCTTCAATTCAAGCCATATTAAAAGTAAGTGTCTTGTTTAAAGTTGCAGTGATAGTGACAACTACTCCATCCTTGATGTGCAGTTGATTTACAATTTTATAGCATGGGTTTTTATCCAGATGAAATCCTGGCCCTAGTGAAAGCAATGGCAAAACTTGTCTGTTTCAATCTGTCCCACATGGGGTGATGAGGGAGGAATGGCACCACACTGAATTACCTGTATGTACACTAATGTAAATATGATACCTGGCTTTTAGTTTGTTCACTCAGTCTGGTTGTAGTTGATGACCTGCTGGTGGGTTTGATTGTGGTTTTTCCTTTCCTTCAAACTTTATAACTCACAATTCAATACCTCTGCAAATATTGGGAAAGCAGGACAAAGTGAGAGAAGGAAATGGGGAGAGAAATATTGGCAAGGGAGCCTGTTTCTCTTGAGGTGGGACCAGTATTGGAGTTTGTTTCAGATTTCAAGGTATCTGCTTAAAAACTTTTGCTTAAACTGTCTTGTAAGAATACTGAGGGCAAAGCCTTTCTGACATGCCTGAAAGGGAGAGAGCAGCCCTGACTTAAGAGGACTTCCGTAGTGAAGGAAAGTGAATCAGGGACATTTGCATCTCTACCTTCCACTATTTGTGACAAAATTTCTGCACGGCTCCAGCGCTCTCAGGCCTCCCAGTTCAGTCAGTACAGGAGGCTGCAGGACAGTGAAGGTACCAGATGCATCCACAGCCACTTCAGCTTTTTATTTTTTTTTTTTTTCTCCACAAATGAGTCCTTCAGGGAAGATCTGTGTGTTGGTCTTTCTGTCGATGGTTGATTGGGGTCTTCCCAAGCCCTGGGACCTCTCAGGGAGATGGTAGGACTACCCTGCACCCTGCCAGGCTCTGGCTGCCTCACAGGCTGACAGGAGGGAGAGGCTGATGAGGGAAGTGCCTAAGCTCAGATCTTGCCTATATAGGGAAATTTTCAGCTAGCTAATTAGGGCCTGAGACAGGCAGCGTAATTGGAACAAGGAGGGTGAAAACCTACCTCAACATTCTCGTTTTGCATTTCCAACTTTCCCATTTAATTCCAGTGGAAAAAGTGGTTTCTGAATTACAGAGCCTCCCTTTTCTGCAAAGCTGGAGTTCTCTATAATTATTTTTACTGTACGGTTTGCAAATGACTGAATTATTCATGGAAGGTGCTGTATTGACAGCCATGGAAACTCTACTTTTTTTTGCTGTAGACAAGGTGTGCAGCACTTCCTTGTATAGTTTTTAACAGCACCTTTAAAACTCTGACCTAGTGGGGAATTTAAATATCCATAGTTACACTGAGCTCAGTGAATCTTCTGATACGTGAAATCTGCCTTAAAATTTCCTTCTGTTCTTGAAACTTTTGGTCAGGACTGAGGTACCTTTCTGTTTGCCTAGGGTTTTTTCAGGTGTATACTTATTCCATAACATCTAGCAAAGCAGTATTTAAAATAAGAAACCCTTTCATAGCAGGTTGTTACAATCTAAATGTTTTTGTTTTTTTATAATGATCTCTCCTGCATACGAGTCTGCATGCACAGAAAGCATTTCCATGGAGTTCCAACCTGAAAAGAAACCATTAAATGATTGGTATTTTTAATTCATTCTTTTTTCTTGGAAGTGTTTTTCAGTTTTAATTTATCGCATTGCTATACTGTGATCCTTTTAATATGATTTTGGTTTGCTTTATCACTGATTCTGCATGTGGCCTTTAATGACCACAGCTGCTGCTAGAGAATCTTCATTTACTTCCTCTGGCCCAGAGACTTTTCCCTCATGAGCATACCTGGAACACAACAATGGAAGCACCTGCAATACAAAGTTGTTCCAGTATTTTCAACATTTTCTTCATCAGCTGGAGCCTGAGTTGACCCCAGTTCAATCTGAAGCAAAATCACACCTTCACCTGAGGCAGTGCCCAAGCGACTGAGAAGAAAACAAATCCTTCTAAGTGGTGTCAATGGTTGTGACATTTTCCAGTTGTTTGAAAGCTAAAAAGGGTAAAATTGTTTTCAGGCTCCCACACACTTATTTTTAAGCAAATGTGTGGGGTGGACCCTGGGAGCTCTATGTTAAACTTTTAAATGGAGGTATTGTAACCTGTTATGGTGCTCTTGTTAACTGAGGTTACATGTAAAAATTGTTGCTGCTGCTGTGCTGGTGGGCAATTCAGCGAATTCCTTCCCTTGCAGGATTAAAGCTCCCTTCAGAAACGTCTGCAAGTTCTCGGTCCTCCCACATACAGCCTTCATATAGGTTAGCTGCTCTCTTCCAGTAACAGCTGTGGATAGTGAGAATAACTGTGGGGTAATACTTTTACTTGACTTCTCCTATTTTTTCCAAGTGGGATAGTGTCTGAATATACAAGAGAGAAAAGGATGGCTACAGCTGTTGAGAGCATCAGACATCTTAAGAGTCTTGTAACCTTTCTCTTGCACCAAAGGAGGTTCTCTGTGGTGTCTTTTTCTTTGTGACTGACAGTCAGTTTAGGCTCTTTTCACTGTCAGGGGGAAGGAGAAGTACCTCCAGAGAATTAATCTTGGGTTAGGCAGACTGAATGAGATTTTAAGGGTGCTCATAACTTGTCATTGACTGTAACAGGAATTAAGCTCTTTGTTCATTTATTTAGTTTCTTTCTCTCTGGGAATGTATCAAAAGAATTAATTAAGTGCCATGGAAGAGTGTAGGCTGTATTCCCATCCAAATCTTCCTAATTTAATCAACTTTTTTTGCCTAAATAAGTATTTAAAGCAGTGTGAAAATTAAGCTGATTAACATATGACCTCAGTATCTGTGATCTTGAGGTCACCTGTGACTCTTGTCTAAATTTGCACCAAACTTGTAATATGGAGAGAAAGAAACAGTACTGCTACATTTTTCATAATTTTAAAATAATTACCTAATTTACTTCTCACGTTTTCCATGTTTCTCCTCCTTAATAAGCTCATCCCAAATCCAGTGACACATCCTGGAAGTGACTGTCTGGGGCTACAGAGCTTTACTGATTTAATGGCTTAATCATTTAGAGCTTTCAATAAGCTGTCCCCTGGCCAGCTCAATTACCTTCTGAATGTTTCTGCACTTTAAAGAGAAAAACATATTCAAGATTCAATTTCATGGAGCGTAGTTTGCAAATAAAAAATCCATGTGTATATGTGCAATTCAAAGGATAGGTGTCATGACCCCAAGTCTACACTTTTTCAGCTGAACTATTTCAATAGTGAGAGTGGGATGAAACGTAATTTATTAATTTCTAAAAATGCTAAATAGAGCTACAGTTTGAGCGATTCTTTTCTCCCTTTGGGGATTACAGATCCCCCTTGAACTAGACATATCTACAGCAATCTGTGAAATGTGTGAGCACTACTCTGTGTCACGTCCAGTTTTCATCCTTTGCTGTTTGATAGCCAAACACAGTAAAGTCAGAAGTTTTTGCCATTCTTCTAATGTTTTAAAGTTGTTTGACATTTATTGGGCTGCCTGCTTATCTCTCCAGCTGGATGTTGCAGAAACTTTAGAAGTGAGCAGTCAAATAAAATTCTCATCTCTTATAAATATTTTCATGCAAAGTTGGATCTTGCAGGGAACAATCTGAAGAATGAAGTAGTTATTTGCTTTCATCTATCTTGTGGAAGGAGGAAAAAGAAAGCTCTCCTTTACACCTCAGTCTAATGAAGCAAAGCTCATGTTGGTTCTGAAGGCCCCTCTTGGCTGCTTTTGAAATTCCAGCCTTGTATGAGAAAAGAACACAGAAAAGCTTGGTGAGATAATTTAAAGGATTTGGCGGGTTTTCAAGGGGGATGGGTTGGTGGCCTTTTCTAGAGGAATCACATGATAAATACAGCTCACAGGCATCTGAAAGAGCTGCAGAGAGTGCAGGGTACAGCTTTCATCTCCAGATGATACTGGAATGGCAATAACTCTCCTTTGCTGTACACAGATCCCACATGTAGCCAAGGCACGGAATGAGGTCCCTTAAGGTGAAGTGGTGATTTCAGGGTGTTAATATTACTTTGACTTTTTAAATGGATTTCCTGGTGGAACTTCATTACTTTCTCATGAATGTGTAGTCTGAAATGGTTCTGACTCCTAAGGAAGCTCTTTTTCTCAAAGCACAGCAAAGGTCGTATCATAAGGACTAGTGTTGCTCTGTAGTATATGCAGGCCAACTTTGTCTCCCCTCCACCACACCAGGTTCTTTCCAAGGTCTCCATCCTCCTAGGCCCATGTGATAAATCCAGTTCCTGTCAAGTGATAGGAGGGACAGCAGAAATGATGTCTGGGAATCTGGGAAAAACAATTTTATCTTCAAGATTGCATTTTCCCCTACATTCACTTCTGCTAAAGCAGATGAATGACTCTATCAAAACTTCTTGCGCTGATGGCCTTGTAGACAGCATCACAAATGTATTCCTGAGGTACCTGCAAATTGCATAGTTAGGAAATTGCTTCATTCTGAATTGCTGCTCTTCCAAGAAGTGACAAGAGTCCACCCAACCAGACCAAATATATATTTAGTTGTACAGGAAGGTGTGGTAGCATTTTCAAAGAGCTCTAGTTGGCACTTCTCTGCAAGGTCACAAACATCAGCAAAGCAGTATTCTAGGGTGTTGGCTGTTGGGTTATCAGTATGGTAAACATCAGTCTATATTTTTGTTCCAAATGTGTATCCCTAGATGTTCGTTCTCTAGCTGTAAAAACTGACCTGCAACAAGTTGGCAGGCAAGATTTCATCTCAAGTGAAAAGATTTAGGAATTTGTTAAAATTGAAGCTATTTTCATAGCTCACTTTAAAAGAGTTTTATGAAGTAAAGTATTAACAACAATATTATATGTTGAAAATTTTGCTTTTCTCTGGAGCCTGTAGTTTTGAGATCAAAAATTACATACATTTCTAATACTAATTGTTCAGACTTTTTTTTATTTTCTTATCTGTAATGGGAAACTACTGGATATTCAACTTCTTTTTCTTGCATCCTTTTACAATTTTGTGTTTTATCATTCTTTAAAACTGCATTGTGACTCACTTTGCTATTGGACAATAGTCATAAATCAGGAAAGTTTTGTTAATCTCACCTACATTACCTATAAATGGAGGTTAGACATTAGCAGAAAGCCAGTACCACAGCTGATGATACACAGGAACTCTGTACTGTAAAGAGAATCAAAGAAAGTACCATAAATGTGAAATCCTATTAATTCCTTGGCTCTTTGTCAGCTTCTTCACCTGTAAAGTGGTATTAAGTGATTTCATGAGGAATTGCTGGAGGTCAGAGAATTGCCATGCTTATTCAGAGCAGTATCCTACTCTCAGAATAATCCCATTAAGGTGTGTATTCAAAGTTCAGTCAGAACTTATTTTTGATCAACATATAAAGACCCTTAAAGTGATTATAATAGTAATATTCACAGCTGTGTATGCCTGTGACATGAAACACATCCCTATTATCCAGAAAGCATTTTAATTCCATTTGGATATTCCAGATAATTTTAGACAGGAGCCCTTCCAAATATTTTTTTGGAGTATCCACCTCTATTTCAAACTAAACACACTGTGAGGGTGATTACAGATGGCTCTGAAGAAGAGCCTTTGTGTTTAGTCTTTGCAGTATTGTCTACCCATAATGTGTGAGTAGTGGTGAGATTCTGGCCAATTTCTCTGAGTTTAAGCTAGTTTTTTTTTTTTTTTTATTATCATGGTTGATAGTCATATTTTAAAATTCAGAGGGAGTAAAAAGTGTTTTGTTTTTTTTTCTTGTGCTTATCAGACAAAACTAAAACCTCTAAAAACCAACTAAAACTTGGGGCAATTTCTCCCTTTCTAATCAGTCTGAACATACCTTACCAAGCCACTGGTGCTAAACACTCCCTGGCTCATTCCAAGAATGAGTCTAAGAATCCAAGAGATTCTGGACAAAAACCTTCACTTTCTTTGGTCACACATTCTTTTTTTTCTGACTTTCCATGCCCCAAATGTTCCCCAGCCTTCTCCAGGATGAGGGCAACCTTTCCTAGACACTTGGGGAAGTATTCAGTAATCAGCTGAGTCAGTTATAATTGCCTATCATTTGTGACTCACTCATTGGAAAACTGTTGCTTGACAGCCCTAGTTCAAACCTAATAATGAGGATAAACTGCTGTAATAAATTCATAAGTAGAATTTTGCATCTTAGAAAGATTCACATCCTCATTCCTAAAAAAAGTAGGAAAGCACCTGATCCCTTTGTCACCCTGGCCTATGAAAATAAAATTGGTGTTTCCTATATTCCACATACCTTAAATGCAGCATTTAAATATTATCTTCAGTGAATTATCTCAAGGAATGTTTTTCTTTGCTTTTATACTTCCTCATGCCACTTACATGATGTAATTGTTGTTTTGAATAGCATTCTTTTTCCATAATAAGCTAACCATTTTAATGCCATTAATTAAGAAATACAAGGAAAATACAAGTTTTTGTGTGATTTTGATGACTTTTGAACTTCATACAGAAGTTTGTAGTTTAACATGTTAAACCATGGTGTCTTACTTGAGCACATGCTACCTAGTTTTCTTACAGTTTTGCAGGTGCTAGAAGAGCCAAATTCAATTCTTGAGGCTGGCAAGCCAATCAGCTGAGAGCAATGGAAAAGGTCCTGTTTACTGGTGTCAAAAAACTTTTTCATATGTTTTCAGAGAGACAAATGTCAAGTGTCATGTGTATTACTATTCTATGTTAGAAATTTTAAGCAGTCATGAACTATTCTGGTGTAAACCAAAGGTAACATCATAAGTGTGACTGTAGTGCTGCATGTTTAGACCCCTGATTCTGCTAATTGACATTTTACCAAAGAGAATGAGGACATGTCTGAGCAATGCAACTTGTAGCTTTTTAATTTCTATAGCTGGGACCATAAACAGCCCCTTAAGGTTGTTTCTCATAACTGCCACTTTTAAATTTTTTTCTGCCAGTATGTAGGAATAGGATAAATACTGAATTTTGTTTCACTGTAGGTTCACCCCCATTACTATGCATAGAAACTATTTTACCTTACGCCAGACATATGGAAGTGATCAGTGTATGTAAATTGTATGAGAAGAGGTGAAATACAGCTTTCTAGACAAGGCAATGTGTACTTGCTTCTGGTTATAAGATATTGAGAGCACCCCAGAAAAGACTTTAAGTCTTAAGACAAGTTTCCCTTTAAAAGTGGCAATTGGCGAGAGGGTTGAATAGCGAGGATTTTTAATAATCAACATGAAAGTACAGTTTTGTCCTGAGCTGAACTGCCCAGTCAGATCTCTTGGACAATGGGGTTTAAGAGGCAATTGCTTGCATGTGCAGGGCCAGACCATGGACCTCCTTCTGAACTGTTCTACAACCCACTGTGCTCAGTAGTAGAAGTCAAGTTTCTTCAAACACAGGGTTTAACTGGCAGGGCCAGCTTACATGTCTGCTTTTCATTTTCCTCCTCTGATGTCATGGTGCCCACAGTGCAATGACTTGAGCCTATTCTAAAAATCAGGTTTTGAGGGGCTGAGTTATTTTCTGGGTTCTGGGTGACCACAGGAGGAAACACCAAGAGCTTAAGTCAGTTATACTTTTCAAATATGTTTTAAAGTTACTGTCCCCCAGATGGTGACTAAGAAATCAATACTTATTTTATGACTAATAGGCATTCACTGTGCTCCCCAAACTTTCCATTCCAATAAAGTTGGATTTTTTTTTCATATTCAGTATTGCAGAATAAGAAACTAATCTAGAGTCTGGCAGGCCTTTATTCTAAGGCACTGTCATATCTTTCATTCTGAGTTGAAAAATGGACAGATCATTGGGTTTCACAAATGTGTGGAGGAGCTGTCAAAGTTTCCATTTGCATGTGAATGGTCAGCTGAGGTAGGAAGGGGGATATGTAAATAATTCTCTAGCTAGCTCCTGGCAAAGATCATTGCATTTCAAAGTACTGTGAAAAGCAGCACCATAAAACTTTAACCTATTCACTGGTATGGAAACTCCCACACCTTAAATTGATCTGCTCTAATAATGACCAGTTGGGGAAAATGAATCTTAAAAAGCAATATCAGATCTCCAAGTACTATACATTTTCTGCTTCTTTTAATATTTCATAAAAAAAAAAGCTAAAAAAGCCACTCTTCCTTCTCCCCCAGTGAGGGGGGGGAAGGGAAAAAGCCACAAGATCCAAGCAGTAAGCAGATGTAGACCTTCATTGAAAATCTGGCAGATAAGTGTGATAGGAGTGAAAGAAATGTAAAGGATTTGAGTATTATTCTGTATTATGTCAGTATCTGACCCAGGAGGCACCCAAGAAAATCATTACTTTAATCTTCCTTACAAACTGCGCAGCATTTCACTGTTCTGTTCTGCTGCTGTAATTCAGGACATGCTCAGCTAGATAAAGCTGAATGTTGTAGTTTAAAACCAAACATGTCCTTCAAAATACACAATTGTTCATGTATCCAAAAAGGCAAAAAAGTAAAAGTAAACAGTAGAAAAATGAGAAACACAGAGTAAAACAATATCTTAATAGGCTCAGAGTCAAACAGTTTTCGACATATTTTATTGTGCCTCATATCTGCTTAGATAGAATTGGCATGTGTGTATATGGACAGACAATGATTTACTAAACCCTTTATGCCTGAAGCAGCTCCAAAACCTGTGATTAGACAGGCACAAGGACTAGAAAAGTTTCCAAAGTAAATTTCACCTCCAAAATTGATACTGGTTATGTACCTACCCCTTAATAATGAGATAGCTTGGGATTGTTGTTGTAGGTTACCAATATAATTTCCCTGGTACTGTTTTGTAGTCTCTATCTACTTACTTAAAATACAATGATTAATTTCATTCAATCTCCATATTTCAGAAAATAACTCATGTTACCCCTGTAATCATTTACAGCACACCCTTTCTCACAAAGCTTCTGTGCACCTATTTGGTCTGGTTACACTGTTCCAAAAAAAACCTACAAAGTTAAATGCAGTTTAATTCACTAGATTTTAAAAGGGCAGTTATTCAAAGGCTCTGGGATTTGCTCTATCACATAATATTCCTGTAATGAAATTTGTCTTGGTATTTACCAGGAGATTAAAAACAACAACAGAAAAGGACTGATCTAACAAACTCCTGCTCACTTGAGAGTAGTCCTTTTGATTTCAATGTACCTGGTACTTGTGGTGTGAAGTGCCCTTTGGAGAGGCTATGCAAGTTATTCTTCACTTAGAAAATAATCAACAAATGAACCTAAGCAATTGTAGGGATCACTTGAAATTTTTGAGCTCTGCCCATTTAATGGGAAGAAATGATGCAAAAAACTGTTCAAAATGTAGTTCTACTCATATGGAAGTTTTAATTCAGTAATAATCCCCTCTTGATCTGTCTTATCCGATGTTTCCTCTGTGCTCTACCACAAGAGGAGCATTCCCTGCCTTGATGTGGTTCTTTGTATCGTCATGTCCGGTGGGATGCAGTATCAGTTAAAGTCACTATGAAAGGCCCTTAGTCTGGTAGATATTTGAGTATTAATATGAAATGTGATCTGATTTTTTTAATGGCCAGGCAATTTTAAACTGAGTATTTGAGGAAAGGAATGTCATATCTTATTCAAGCTCTGTTCCATTTTCCCTATTAACGGGTCTTTCCATTAGACCCTCTGTGTGACTGTACATGGAGCACACATTAGGCAGTTCTGCTGATTCAAGCACAGTAACTTTTGATAAAGTATTACCACAATATTGGAATATGGAATGCAGCAGTTCTGTTTCAATAACCATTCTCAATCCATCAAAAAAGGGCACTGCATTGTGGAAACTATCCTTTACTGGAGTATTACTTATTTATTGTAGCTATGGCTTCAGGCATTTTGAGTAAAAGTTGCTCTGACTGCTTCTCACATGAGCTGGTTGGAGAGAGCCCGGGAGATCTCCCCACAGCAGGAGACTCCAGAGCTGCTTTCCTGCCACTCCAAATAGCTAACGCTAGCAACTGAGCAAGGAATCCCTGCTCCTTTTCAAACATCAGTCTGACAAAGTGGGACAGCGAGCACAGGGCCATGTGCTCCCTCACCCCAGACATCTCAATGGACTCTCAGTGCTCTTCGCAAAACAGCAAGAGGAATCTCAAATTGCAGCCACTCAGATGTAGCCACTTGTGTAGACACTTCTATTACCCTAAAATTTATTGTGGTCTGTGTCACATGTTAAAGAAATGCAGAAAGTCTAAAATGCAGTAGAGGGTATTGAGGGAATAAAATTTTTCATGTTTTATGATAGGTATACATTTAAAGAAGGAAGCAAAAATAATGTTTTCTATTAAAAATAGGAGCAGAAACCATTTGTGGCATAGAATCCAATAGGAAACACATTTATACAACTTCTGGTTGTGGTGCAGTTGTCTGTGAAGTTCTTCAGTAGGCTGCAAGGGGCATCAATTTAATTAATGGGAGCTGTTACTTAAATTATGTTAGCAATCAGTGAACAGCCCACAGAGTAGCTCATGAGTAAGTCTATGATGTCTTGGAACAAAGGCACCCTAATGCTTCCCTAATGCTGGCCATGGATGATGTTGGAAGGCGAAAATTGCATTATATGTTACCATATATACAAGAGATTCGTATATAAAAAAGGCCATGTGCTGTAATGGAGCCCCTGAGCCTGTTCAAATGATAGCTAAAGGACATGTGACTGCCAGACATCTGTACAAAACTGTCAGCCCAGTGGGGTGATGGAGCACATCACCAGGGTACGTGGAGTCTAAATGCAACATGAGAAACTTCTTCCTTCTGTTTTGTCCTACTGAGACCAAAAGCTCTCTTCCACTTCATTGCTCTTGCAAAGGGATTTTTTTGGGTCTGGCTAGGCTCAGTCTATCCCTCTGTGATGCCAAGCAGAGGGAAGAAACTTACCAAATTCTGAACTGTGGAAATATCCTTAGGTGCATGCATACATTTACCTACACAATGTATACGAATGTGAAGTTATTTACACACCCATACTTGGCCCAGATCCACAGACAGTGCAAAATTACACCACACCCGGCTGCAAGTTATTTTTAGCTCCTCCTCAATGTAAATGTCTAGTTCATAATTAAGTTTCAAAATAATGAATGATGTGTTTTGTGTTTCAGTGGGTATAAACGTTTGCGTTGCATAGTGAATGATTTAAGCATGAAAGGTCTTGCATTCCTAAATCTGCTACAGAATGTGGGTGGGAGGTGGATCTTTGCTCATACCAGGAAACAAAGACTGAATGAATATTTGTCAAGATGTTCCATCAAGGCAGTGTTAATGTTAGTTGAAGATACCTTGTGGCAAGACTGACAGCTTGCTTGCTGTAAAATTTTCTGGAAACAGGGGCATTTTAGTATTTATAAGGGGTGTTAACAGTGTTGATACTGTAGCCACCCAACCGTGAGCCTTGTGCAGTAGGCAGTTAATTAAGCCAGAAATGAAGGAGATCAAATGCTATTAAACCACCCCCTCAAAAAAAATAAAACAAACCAAAAATCAAACCAAACCAAGAAACAAACAAACAAAAAAAGTCCAAGCCCCAAAGAAAGCAGTAACAAACCTAAACTGATCTAAAACCCCCCACCTGAAAACCCAGCACAATTTTCTCTAGCTTTGACATAAGGGCTGCCAGGAATTAAGTCTTCTCTTGTCCTCGTGTTCTTTCCTTAATCATCTGTGGCTGGTCTTTGGTATTAGGGTGGCTTCCTCATGAGGCTGACTTTTGGCCTGTGCTGGATATCCCTGTTCTGATGTTCCCATATCCAAGATCAGCACGGACATTTTGCCATAAGTTCAAGGTTTGTGCTCAGTCCTGCACCTAGAGACGAGATGATCTCCATGTACACCTGCTAAAGAACAATTGCAAGACCAAAGGAAGAAAAGTAAAATCAAGAAAGAAAAGGGAATAAGGGAAGAAAGAGTAATAAGAAAAAATAAAGAGTTGTTTTCTTCAGCAGTGTCCATATGTCTTAAACTGGAATTGTAGTGGAATGTTATCCTTACGTGCATTGAAAAAAAACAGTACAAAACAAAAGCCACAACAACAACAAAAATCCCAAGGAGAGCTATTTCTAATAAAAACATTACTCATACTAGGATCATAGCCCTGACCTTACATTTATTGGCATAAATGTGAATTTATAAAGCTGTGTGGATGTTTGCCATATGCAAATCCATCCATCCATAAATCAGCATACAGACTGGAGACTGCACAGCTGAAGTGCCTGTAATGGTAAATGAAACCTTTCACCACCAGGTCAAATGCAGTTCAGCATATGTGGTAAATGGAAAAGCACTATCATAGAGGAATTGATCTGTGGTGTGTGTGAAACAAGTGACTGACCAGTTCACACTGTTTACCACCACAACTGGCTGCCCACGTCAGAGCTGGCAGATAAGTTGGAGCTGCAATGGCAAAGCAGTGAAGCAAACTGGCAGAGAATTTGCCTTATGGGACTGTCTGGTAATGTATTACAAGGATTAGGCAGGCATTTTTCATCAAAATGAATTGTCAATGAAAAAGGAAGTTTCCGTTTAATCCAAATTTTCCACCAGTTCTATCCAAATGAAAACATTACTTTGTACTGTGGTGCTGATAATAAGACATATAATGTTATATTTATCTGACATTAACCTCTGTGTGTTCAGGGTAGCAGCAAGGTTTGTGAAAGCTTCATGTGGTTTTCCTGCTTTCTTGCCCATTCTTTTCTGAACAGGACAGTTAACACCCATTAAAATCTTTGAGAGTGCTCAGAAATCAGCATGAGGATTATATGATAGCACGATAGTGAAAAACATGTAGCTCTGTGTCAAGTCCTGGCCAAGAGGTCCAAGTCAGAGATGAGGCAGCTTTATCATTTGTATAAGGTACAGTTCAGTGTCAGAGGGTGCCATGTGAGACAGGACACACCCTGAAGCATTTCCAGGCCTTTTGGGATATGACTTGGCCACAGCTGAACCGTGGAGTGTATTTTTTCCCCCTTACAGCTTAAGGAAGTTGGACACCCTGACCAGAACAAACATAGATAAAATGATAAAAACTGAAAGTCACACATTCCTGGATTCTTTTTCCTAACTTTCCTGAGAAGTTCAGCATTTTGACTGTTTGACTTAATTTGAAAACAGATGTTGGAATATTGTAATTTCCCTTGAGACAAAAAAAAAAAAAAAATCCTTACTTTTCTCAGCTTTCCTTATTTCTGCTATGAAACCATGTTGTCACAGAGAAACAGTGCTTTGTAAAGCTCCTATGTGAGTTGTGAAGCTCCAAACCAGCTTGACACATTCAGCTATGTGTTAATGTCAAAACATAGTTCTCAACATTTATTGCAGCTAAAACAGCATTAAAAAATTATGTCTGACTCTTTGATATAATTTAATATGTTATTTTAAAAATGGGTATTGTTACTGGTTATAGTTTGCTTAACAGAAAAATTGCTCTACTTTTAAAGAATAAATCTTTTAAGACATTGATAAGTTGAGATGTGTGTTCACCTTCACATTTCAAGGATGTTAATAAGGCAAGGAAGATTGGTCTTGTGAATGGATAGACGTTCTTCAGTTTCAGGATCTTACTCAAACATTTTAAGTAATGTCAGACAATATCCTTGTGCCTCAGCTTCTAATCTGTCCAGGCTTTTTGTACATTGTTTTATTTTCAGTGACATTGTGGGTGTTTTGAAGGCAAGGACTGTGCTTTTGCGCAATGAAATTCTATCCAGACTTTTCAGAACAAGTAGTGCAACTGATAAATAACAGAATTATTTAGTTCAAGGCTCAGACAAACATCTAAGCACTAGGAAAATAACTTACTCTTGCTTTCTGGTATAAAGAAATTAAAAAAAAAAATAAAATGGAGTTAAAAAAAGTCTTTGAAAATTCCTTAACAGTATAATCAGATTAATTGCACAAATTGAAGAAATTTAGTTATTTTAGCAACTTTAGTTGCACTTGTCATCTGATACCATTTTTTCTGCATTGTTTTTGCCACTGAGAAGTGAATGTCTTTAGGAATCTATGCCTTATAGGGGGAGGAAAAAAATTGTGGTTTTAATTAAAAAGGTCATTTTTCCTACTGTCTTTAAGATTCTTTGTGATAATGCCATTACATGTAAAATGCAAAAGCTGACAATTTTCCTCCTCAAAAATTTTCCCTTACATGTCTTTTTAATGTTATGCAATTCTCTGGATATAAAGGCTGCAAAATTATTCAAGTTTGTTACACACATACATTCATTCCAATATGAAGAAATATGTCTGTCTTACATTTCTGGTGAGGAGAAGCAGTTCCCATTTCATTTTGATTGGTGCTAAACACTTTGTGCATTCTCTTTCTTTCCTCCCCCCCTTTTTTTTTTTTTTTTTAATTTTTATTTTAATCTGTGGTTTCAGGTGTAGTTTGTCATATCAGTCGACTGGAACATTATAGATTATCAGGGGACTTTCAGGTGTCACACAAGAAGAATGACTGTTTTCCAAAACAAGCTGTGCAGTCCTCTAGGTTCTGGCATAGATGAATATGTGAGTGTTACTAGGCATAGAAAACAGTTCTGAAAAGGTAATCCCATGTTGAATTTGAATGTTAAGGAAACCATCTAGTCATTCTGAGGGGCTTAACCTTTCTTCAGGAGGTAAGTCTGGAACAATGGTCATTATTTACAGAAGGTTTCATTTATTTTTCATAAGGAATACAAAACCAGAATTTCTCATGTGCTAGAGTTGCTCCTTCCGTGCTGTAAGTACATATTGCCATTGTTGATTCATTCAAATACAGATTATTTCAGTAATAATAAGTGACAAGTTATGTGTTATTTTGAAATAACACACATTATGGTTCACATCATGTCTTCAGAGACCCGAGCAATGTGTTGTTTCACATTGACAAATGCTAGAAAGTGTTTGCACTTATGAATAAAATATTCTCCACGCATCTTGACTTTCAAGTGTGCTTTGTGCAAGAGCATTAAGATGTGGCCTCATCACAGGCATCCTAAACCTCTGTCACCTCCTGCCTGAATTACTGCCCTCCCTTCTGTGACATTTGTTGCAAGCTTTTGGAAAAGCATCAGTGGACTTTGATCAGTCCTTTAAACTGGTTGTGCCTATGCCTTGGTCCATTTGAGGTTCTGGATGGGATTCAAGTCCTCCATATTGTTCTTTGGAGGTGTAATCTAAAGCCTATTGAATTCAGTAAGAATTTTCCTACTGATTTTGGTGCCTTGCAAACCAGGCCACCATCTTTAGTTATAGCTGATGTTCCAACATGCCTTCTCTTTCTGAGCTCAACCCCAAGAGCTTGTCTTACCTGCAGAGACAGCCCAAGGTGTGACACTGTTTGCTTCCCTGGGCTTTCTGACAAAATCTTTTAGGTGATACATCAACAGCTATGCAAGCTGTAAAGTGCTTTAACATACGGGAATGATGCAAGTGCCAATTTTTGCACATTCGCTTGCCAGCTAAACACAGCACTTGGTTTGGTCCCCTGAAACTGAGCTATTACCTGTGTGTGACAGCTGAAAATTAAGAATGGTAACATAAAGCAGTGTAGGACCTGGTGTTACACAAGCTACCTCAGGCCTGGAGTGAGCTGTGTTGTGTCACTGTGACTTTTGTTAGACTGCTCAGGATGCTGCAAGTCTGCTGGGCTTGCTGCTGCAAGCATGGCCAGTAGAGCCTTTTCCATTGGACTGCTGGCAAATTTGTTCTCACACAAGAAATATCTAGGACTGTATTTTGTAGCAAAATCCAGAAAAAATGTGAATCAAATCATCGGCACATCTTTTCCAGTTCCAGTGCAATTTACCTCCTACATAATGTTTCGAATATAGAAAGTATTTCAAGAGGAAAATCTCACATGGATTAATGTTTATTGGTTGCCAAGGCAATAGTTTGGAGACCTCTCTAGCACAAAACAGATAATATTATAAGCAGAAGTAGATTAGTATGAGGAGAAAATTTATTGATGTTAGGGAAGACAATGCTCTGAGTGTCTGTTATACCTTTTAGAGATCATATTAATTTTGATTCGGTCAGTTTTCCACTCATTGACATACTTCTGTGCTGTTATTTGAATGTCAGGAGAAATTAAATCGCCCCATGAAGGCTGGATGCCACTGTGTAATGGAAAACAGTGTTTCTGTGTGGAAAACCTGACAGTCCATTTAACAAGTCAGCCCTAAGGTAGGCTGGGAGCTGAGATGCTGTCGAAATAATGGTCATGCCAAGGTCATACTGTGACTCCTTGGGAGACATGCAAAAAGGACAAAACCACATTAATCCTGAGTTATTAAAGTCATGAACAGGCGGAAACTAAAAAAGCCAAACTGAACTCAATCAAAACTAAAAAAAAAAAATAATGATCAATCTATTTTAATTATGAGGAGTAAAATGTAAGGCACGTTATCAGATGCAACAGAGATTGAAAGCTGACAAAAAGCACTTGTTATATAAAGATGGAAAATAAACTGAGAATTTCTGTATTTATTTATTGCTAGCAAATTGTGTCTTTAAAATCTCTTCTGTAATCATAAAAGAGCATCAGTATACTGAACATTTCCAAACCAAATAGGACCAGAGACCTACTGAAAGAAGGCATCAAGACAACATTCACTCTGAATCGTTTCGAGCCTAGCAAGAGGTTACAAGGGCATTTCTGACAGGGATGGGAGCTGTATCCTGCACAGTTCTGTTCCAGAATACATCTGTACCAGCTCTTCCTCCCTTTTTTATAGCCTCCCTACCGTCATGATCCAATTCATGTTATAGGAGAAGGTGTAAAGTAACCATGTTCCTTTATAGCTGAGCATCCCTGACTCCTTGCCAATTACTGCTCAGTTTTGTCTCTGCCATTGTACCTCTGCAGCTTTCTTTACCATTCTTCTAAGCAAAGTCAGGACAAAGTGATAATGAAGTTTAGATTCTTTGATTGACTGATTTCAAATTATATTCGGTTTTATCTATACCCTTTGATATTTCTAAAGCAGCTCAGAACCTCAGTTTTTCAAAGGTATCTTGTCAGCAGAAGTGTTGGATGTTTAACACCTTTGAAAGTACTGTCTTTTGAAAGACAAACCATATCAAAATAATATTGTTCATTCATCCTTTAAAAGTTACGTGTTCTTCTCATCTCTGCCCCACATTATACATTTTTAAAATCATGTCCATAGTTCATAGATCAGTTTTAATCAGATATCCCAGTACTCTCTGTACCTTCTAGTGTATATATATGCATGTGCGTATTCTAATATATATATTATAAAGTGAGATAAAAATGTTGCAAGTGCATTATATTGCAATGTCTCCTGGATACTAGAGAGAGATAGAAACAAAAAGAAAAAAAGAATAAAATAAAAAAAGAATCTTCCACCTTTTGCCAGAAGTCCTAGCCAAATTTTCAGATTTTGAAATATTCTTCTTCTCTTTTTCTTCTAGTAGTTTCTTTTACTTGCCGTAGTGATTTTCACTGACCTGAAGAAGTAGGACATACCAGTTTTTTATATTTTTCACTCCACTGGATCAGAGGGCTGCTAATTTCTCTTGCCATGAGATTCTATTTACATCTCAAGTAGGAATTTTCTGTCTTGTCATCTTAATTATTTACCTGAGAGACTTTCAGGTGATATCATCTCACTGCCTTCATCAGAGAGATCTGGCAAGGTGCTAATGTTGTCTAGCATTTTCCAAGGATGATGCACAGACAGTATCCTTACAGAGTCTAACACATTTTGATATGTAATTGTCAGAGAACTCAGATATGGGATGCTTTCTAACTCAAGAACTGAAAGCTTTACAAATTTTATTCCATACAGAGGTTTCTTAATTTTTCATTACTGAGGTCCCCTACTCCTCAACTGCAATTATGTTGCACCAGCAGGTGTTTGTTTTCTCCTGCTGCTTCTGCCCCAGATGAATTCGGATTTTTTCCCTGGAATGTGGGGGGCTGTTTCTGTTTCCATTGTGGGTTTAGGTCAAGGTCCTGTTTGGTTCATATCTGAAGACAGTGGCACCAGACATGTGCTGAGGTTAGAAGTATTTGCACTGCATAACCCAGATGTCCTGTCCTTAATCACGATACTTTTGTTAGAGGATCCTCCCAGCATGAATGTCTGTTATGGATTATGACTACTCGTTGTTTTTGCTGGACAAATAAGATGAGTATGAAGGTCACAAGGATTCCAGACAGGCCTGCCAGGAGAAACCTGCATATTGCAGTGTTCTGGGAAAGCAGTTTGATTCAGGATCCACTCAAGCCACTGTTAAGATCCTGTGTATGCAGTGAACATTGTGTTTTCTTGCATGAGGGGCAGAAAATTACCCTAGAAGTTAGTCTGTCATGCTTGGTAGGAAATGTATATAGGCATGTTACAATATTCCCTGTGATCACAGAACTCCCAGGAAATGTGTGGCATTGTGCCAGCTGCATTTGGTGCAGCTGCAAAATGGACTCAAAAGATCAACCATGAAGTTACCAAGATGGCTCATGCAGTTGTTGGGATGTTTGTGACTACAAAATACTCAAGAATAAGGAACTCCTACTATTCTTTCTGTGAACAGACATGCTGAGCCCAGAGTTTTGGAAATTATTCCAGTTATCTTGTGTCTTCTGGTGGTGTCTGATGTGGTGACTAATGGTGAGGGCTAGCAATACATATGGACTGACATTGATCACCCCATCCCTGTGGGGCACGAGATAGGGAAAAGCAGCAAGAAACAAAATAGGGCACCAGTGATCTGGCCTAAAATATTCTGATGGATGTGAATATAATTTTTCTACATAGGTCTTGAAATAAAATAATTTTTAAGCAGTAAAAATGGGTAGTGTAAACTAGTAGTGTGAATATGGCTCTATATTGTAAAAACCCATAATAAAGTTAAACCAGACACTGGATTCCCCATATCTCTATTAAAAGCAGTTGCAAAGGGAGTGTATGGGCTTTACAAAAAGTGTTTTCCATAGAGGTTAAAGCAGCAGGCTCTCCGAAGTACAGTGCAAGGCTTCAGACCAGATTCCAGGAAGAGCAGCCAAATCTCAACCATGATTTGTACCTTCAAAATCAAATGAAACTTCATGTTTCAACTGTTAAGTGGAGCTAGTGCTACCAGCTCTTCTTAGAACCATGTCTAGAAGCCAAAGGGTGAAAAGTATTGGTATTTTTAATAATAAATTATAACAATAGACATTACAGAGAATTTGTCTTCAGTAACTTAACTAAAATTCTCTTGAGGCACCTACACTGATATTAGACTCTGTTTACCACATAGTGCTGTGGTTTGGAGGAGCACTAAGTTAAAGAAAGAAGAGAACATTGTCATGCCAAGCAATGTACGGTATCTGAAAATTAAATCTCTCTACCACAACTGATAAAGTGCCAAAGTGCCTGTGATCAGATGACATTAAAAAATGTGAGCATTATTACTGAAGAGTTACATAGCTCTTTATAGGGACAAAGTTTGGCATTGTAATTTTACTTCTGAAAATAGAGGTACCTTGCACAGCATTCACATGAACACATCTTACACTTTTTTGTGAAGTGCATTGATCTTTAACAGTAACAGTTTATTGTTTCCAAAGTCTAAAGATATAAACAAAGCAAGATCTTGAGACAAAATAGCTTTTTTAAAAAAAAAAAAAAAAACAACTAGAAAGATTGGAAAATTATGTTAAGGCTTCAGCCATATACACATAGACCTCCAAATCTGTGGTAAGCTGTAAGGACTGTTAAAAAAGAAAAGTATAGGTTTTTGACTGATTTTACAATACTATAAATTTTAGAACATGACTACCAGAATGTCTGGCTTGTGGGTGAAGAATGGAAAGGGTACCTTTTCACTTTTTTTGCATCTCTTTTACATTGCCTTGGATTTCTGTTTTGAATTCATGATGGGATCTGTATTGAAAATAAAAGCTCTAAAAAATAAAGTATAAACCAAAATAATCAGATATGAACTTCAACAATATGAACTTCTTATACTGAGTGTAAGAGCCTATTTAACAGGATTTCTGTTCATCATGCTTTATAATTCAGTGTGATATTGTATTCCATCACCAGCAGCTTAATTTATTTCTTTCACCATCTGCTCTTTTTTTTTTTTTTTCATTCTTCCATGCCAAAAATTCAATAGCACTCAATGAGCAAAGTGAAACTATTCTGTATTTCAACTAAACTGATTTTATGCTGTTGTTATTCAGAATATATTGGCCCATTTCTTACACTGGATTTGTTTAGCTAACCGAGCCTTTTGTTTTCTAAACCTGCAAAATGTGAAACAGTAAATACTGTGTGAGCTATTAGTGCCAGCACTTCTGTAGCCGTTACTTTATGAGACAAGTATCAGGCCGGTTGTTTTTTAATTACAGGCAGTAGCTGAAGCTGAATAAGTGTGACTGTCCTTGCCACAGCTCTATCCAGCCCATCCCTTGCACAGAGCAGGCTGAGCCACTTGCACAAACACAGAGCAGTAGTCAAAGCACTCTCCATGCCAAACCATGTTAATTTATCACTATCTCAAAATGTCCTCGTGTGTTCCCTGAGCCGCCAAAATAATTATGTAAGTTTTGTGAGCTCCTGGAACTACAACTGTGCTCTCATTAACACCTTCTGTTCCTGTGGAGATAGAGGGATGTACGACACTTCAGAATACAAAGTTTTAGATCAGATCACTTTGCTCAATACAGGACCAAATGAAAACTAAAATCAGTAACACAGAAACTTTCTTGGAGGTTTGAAATAGAGCAGTGGTATGGACCACATCAAGCTGATGTCTGTCCATCTGTGATAGGTTTACATAAAGGGTTTCATGCTACATATTGCAAAGAAATGATGGAAAATTAGTTTGGAAACTTTCCTTTGGGACTTCCAAACTGTGGTTGCTGTTATGGTCTAAATTGGAATATATTGGACCTAGGTCATTTAACCATTCATGTCGCACTACAGTATTTAAGCTGGGTTGGATATTAAATACTATAATCTTAATCTTGGTGCTCCTTTCACATAACATGATGCCGTTAAATTTCACATCATGGTATCTTTAAGTTGGTACTTTCAGCTGACTAGTTCTGAATGACATGAAAATGATGGAGTATATGGTCAGCCAAAAAAATGCCATGGCAAAACTCTCATAGTTCTTCCAATATAGCATGCATGCTCTTTTGTATAAGAAAAAAAGGATAATAAAATATGTTTTACTAGGGAAAATAGAACTAGCAGCACAGAATTCCTTTCCATAGGCACTTATAATTTAATACAATTCTTTCTTCTACTAAATACTATTACTATAATGCCAGGAATTATGTTGGATTTTGGGTTCATATCCCAACTGTACAATTCAGGATATGCTTCAGACCTCTTTGTTCAAATAATTTTATTCAGACTGTGGCTAAAATAAACAGAGAAGCAATTTAAAGAAATTTGACGCAGGTTATTCTGAAAGTCTAGTAGACATAATGATTAATATGTCCAGGAAGGCTGATGATTAGACAAAAATAATGATACAGAGAAGAGCTTACAGGAAAAAAAAAAAAAAAAAAATAAAAAAGATGGAAAAGTACCCTTACTGAAAATTATCAGTAACCTAAACCACCTGAAAAAATAGTGTTTGCAATAGAAGCCCTTAAAGTTATAACAGAAGTGAAAATAATACAATTATTAAATTAAGGATAATTGAGAGATAAAATAATGTGATTGATATGTGGCTGTTGTTTTCCCTCTCTGATTTCAAACAGAGCACAATATTAATTTAGGATTCATCAAACACATGTGATGAAAGACAAAGAACTAGTAGGAAAAATAGATCATGCCTTACACAGTTATCATTATAAGATGTAGCTCTTTGTCAGCTACCAATTTATCAGCACTAAGAGTGCTTGCCTGCTGCACCTAACAACATCCTCATGCCAACAGTGCTGTTTTCTCTTGAAGTCTCATTTATCTTCCTACACAGGTCATTAAAGTTTGAACCTGCTTGCTTGAAGTTGTGTCTATGGTTGCCACTTTCTCTGTATCCACCCCCACAGTGTTCTTGTGCTCCTGAGATATCTTTATTTTCAACAACAGCAGCAAAATTACTGGCATTTTCACTGTCAGAAAACTGGGGAAAGATTTTGTGTTAGTTTTATCTCAGTTTGTAATTTTAACTAGTTGCAATAGCTTTCTCTGAACTATATTTAGGAGACTTGATCAACCTTAGAATTTCTAGTCTCAGCTGCGTAACATGTGGCACACATGCACTTCTATTATCTGGGGTATTTTTCCTTGTTTTACCCCACTGATTCTGCTTTAGGTGCCCTGGCAGAAAACCCTAATTCATCATTGTGCTTGTTCCTTCCTACTCGAGGAACGAAGTTTACTATGTAGACTGCTGTCAAAGTGGTGGGGTATATATTTTTTAAAAAATGAATGATTGTGTGAAAACAACAGTAGCTGTTAAAAAGAGAATATAAGTAAGAACTTGCTTTACCTTATATAGGTTATGACAGTGGGCAGGTGTATCATTACAAAATCAGAGTAATTTAGGTTAGAAGGGGCTGCTGTAAGTCCTCGTGTTTAACATCCAGCCCCAGCCCCAAGAAAGGCTGACTGAATCAGGTTGTTCGGAGCTCTCTCCAAGCACCTTTTGAGTACCTTCAAGTTGGAAATTTTGTAGCCTCTCTAGCCCTCTGTGCCAGTGGTTTAGCATATTCACACTGAAGAAGCTTGATCTGGTTTCTAACCAAAATTTGCTGTGTTGATGCTTTTCACTGGGCACTTCAGGGAGAGTCTGTGCCAATCTTTTCCGTAGCCTCCCACTCAGTAATAAAATGTTCCCATAGTAGACAACCAGTGTGTGTATTTAGGGATCAGTACTGCAATCTACTCTAGTAGAAAATAATTGTAAAGATTACAAGAGATCAGCTAGTACAGAAAGTGCCAGCCCAATTTCTGACTGGGAAAGAATAATTATACATGTTCTGTGCTGATACGCTGACTCCTGGATGACATACAAGCTAAATTCCTTGACTTGAAAGCAGACAGCATTTAATTCTAATATAATTCTATATTATTATTATTTTTGATAAAAATGTAATGAGATTCCTATAAAACATAGGTATTTGAACCTTTTCCTAGTCCTCCTTTGTTTTGATAGCCACAGTGTGTATTTTGATTCCAGGCTTTTTTTCCTAGTAGTGTGCTACTAGAGTTGTTTGGCACATAACTGTTCCAAATGACTGGCTACCTGTATTCCATCTCTGGATCACATGTACTGTATATATGAGATCTGATTATTCTGGCACTGCTGGGACTGCATCTGGCTTCTGGGTAACATCACCTCTTCCTGAACATAAATTGGATGGAGTGAAACCAACAGTCCCTCAGTTCCTTCATGCTGTCATAGCTCATTTTGACTTCTCTGTGTGCAGTGTAACTTTTGATATCAATACTTTCTTACCAGGGTGGAGAGTAGGGTTATTATAGCTTGTGTGTCTGGTGTGGAGGACTGTAATTCTTACAGTTTTCTCTTTTACTGCACTGCTTAGTTAGGTAAAATGAAAATAAATCTTATTAATAGTAGAGACAGGTTTGTTTCTCCTTCTGGCTCAGAGTTCTGGAGATGCTGAAGGAAGACAGCTGGTGTAGACATACACTCCAGTAAGTCAAGGAATTGAGGAAGAACATCTGTAGGAGATACAAGAATATTTGATTTCAACAAGGCAGACATAGCAGTGTCATCTACTCTTCTTAGCCAAATGACTTAAGAAAAATTTGAGAACATTACTATATGTTATGCCCTTTGGAACAGTATGTAGGAGTAATTCAGAGGAATCTCAACAGGCCAACTGAGTGCTCTGCTCTCCTCCACATGAATACTTTTTAATTACAGGTTACTGGAATAGGCAAAAATGCACAGCAAAATCTAGCTTTTGTGGCACATGTCTTTAAATGTGGTAAAGAGGAGCTCAGGTGTGCCTAATTAGAGCTCTAAAAATACTACATACTCAAAGCATTCCAAGATTTCTTGGCTTTATGAGACCACAGTTGGCACACATCACATGGAGTCAGGCTTTATTTCCTCCTGCCTTCATTTGATATCCTTTGCTCAGGAACCCAGCTAGGAATGCTCATCTCTCCTGGAACCACAGTACAATTTTTTTTGGTAAAAGAGCTTTTACTCTCTAGCAGTTTGCTTTTTTACACCAGGCATTCATTGAGGTTTCCTTTTTAGTAGGTGAAATGATCACTTAAAGAGCTATGGAGATTCCTAGTTTCTGCTATGATCCTAATGATGATAGTTACCCCATGCTCTATTCTATTTCCCAACAAAAAGTCAGAAGTTTTGATTTTTATCAGGTCATCCACTTCACATTTTTTGCCATAATCACAGAACTTAATTCCCCATGGGGAAATCAAACAGCAATCTTTTATTTATTTTTAAAATTAGTTTTAAAGAGTAAGACATCTTGAGAGCTTCTTCAGATTGTTGATACAAGTCAAGTTGATGCAATACTGATGAAGTACAGCTTGATTACATCTATTCTGGGCAAGACTGGAGCTGTGAGGGCTCAGATTTTGGGAAGTCACTGTCTCAAAAATTTTCTGGGGAACTACATGGGAATCAGTCCTTTCTGCCTAATATTGTGCCTTATAAGATCCTTCAAGCTTTAAAAAAATTTTCTTTGGAGCCAGATTTCCACTGTGAGGATTTGCTCATCACCAGAACTACCATCCATGGAAAATGACAGTAGAAACATCTATTAACCTTGAATAAATCTGTTCCTTCAAAACATATCTCTCTAACTGTTGCTATGAGCCCTGCTTCCACTGCTGCAGAATCTATCTGGAGTCTGAACTGTCAAAGGAATTTAAGACTGGTTGAGCCTGCTCTTCCCTGTATACCTCTGTGTGTGGGAGTCAGGAGAGGGTGAGATCATTCAGTGCACAGCAGAGCCCCAACAAAGACTCCTGACTTACGGGGTCTGAACTGACATTTGTGGGTCTAACACACACCCCAGAGTGAAACTGCCAGGAACAGCCTCTTCTCAGCTCTTCTTTTGCTAAGTGATTCTTCTTTTGCTATCTCTAAGGTAACTGGAATCTTAGTGCTTATCTTCCAGCACATCAAATATATCAGATAATGGTTAAGTCAGAACAATAAGAGATGAGATGCTGTGTCAGCATGTGGGCTGCAAATGGAACAAAAGAGTTTTCTTAAATTCAGTATGTTCTGAAAATACAAGGTGGCAATGTTCAGCCATGCAGTAACAGGCCATAAAAGGAAAAGGAGTTACTCTTAACACTGCAGCTCTTTTGTCTTTCTATATCAACATTCCCTTGTTTTTTAAATAGCCACAACAAATTACACTCTGAACTCTGGAAGTACCTCCACTATTTCTTACAGACTATTCTTCTGCAAAATAGACTGTGAAACCATGTTTGTTAAGTCTCATTGTGTTCTTTATGGCTGTGGTACACATGCTGTCCAGCAGCTGGAGTGAGATTTGGGGAGTGCTGAAGTCAAAAGGACACAATTTTTTTCAGTGTGTTGAGATTGTTACTTAATCACCATTAAGGTGATGTTTACCTGTACCTATTTTATTTGCTATTTACTGCATTGTCTCATGAAAATTTTTCATAGGGATTTTTAATGTGGTCATGTAATAAACATAAACAGCACTAATGCATAAAGGACTATTTTGTAGAAAATATCAGTTCAGAGGAACTATTACCTGTTCATGTTTGCATGATTTTAAAAATGCTGTTACTTAAAAAGAGATTGTGTTGTGAATATATGAGGGCACAATAAATTGAAACATGGTAAGTAGATGAACTACATGCCTATATTGCCATCTATTATGCTACTTGAGAAATCTAGCCAAAGTTGTATCTGAAATCCTGTATTTGACATATCTGGCATGCATCAACTGCAATACATTTTACGTTTCAGTCTTTTAGGGAAAGCTCATTTGCTCAGTAAAGCAGCAGCAGTAGTATTTATGCTCCACTGTAGTACCCAGCTGCTTTAGAAGGACCAAAGTGTGCCGTATTTCCTGTTGGCCATTTGTTTGCTTTCTGCTCTTACTGTAAGGGAATTCTTACCCTTAGGAATACCTCAGGAAAAATCAGGTTTAAGAGAGATTCATAAGTTTTTGAGGATTTTTTTGTTTGTTTAAATAACAGGAGGAACTTGCCAATAATTTCCTGGTTTTTTGGGGTTTTTTTGTTAGCTTCTACTTTATCACAGATAAATCAATATATTTAATGCATAGGGAAAAAAGTATGATTGGAAAGTTCTAATTTAACCTCCTGCTCAAAGCATGGTTATATTCAGAATTAGATTGGGGTTTTTGTTTCTGATTGTGTCAAGTTTTGACTGTATCCAAGGGTGAAGACTGTGTAAACTCTCTGGTTATTGTTCCAGTTAAGAATTTTTTTCTGTATACCCCATTCAGTATTTCCCTGACTCAACTTGTGCATGTTATCTCTTGTTCTTTCACTGTGCCCAACAGGTAATCAAAGACAACACTTAGATCACCCCTTAGCCATCTCTTTTTCTCCACAGACATTACTCACTCAGGCTCACTAAGTTCCAATCTTGTGGTGCTGTGTCAGCCTGAAATGGCACTTGGTTTTTGTGGTTCAGCGTGGTTCAGGTCTGCACAACTTCAGGATTTTTTGCTTCATGTCATGGGAATAACCCACAGTTAGGATAGTACAAGAAAGGTTTAAAACATTTATTTCCATATTGAAACTCTTCTGCACTGCCCAAATAAGTGACTGACAATGAGACTTGGGTCCTGTTGTTTAGTAGATTGCGGTTAGATCTTTGCATGAAGTGTAATGCACGGTGTAATTAGTATTATTAACTGTGAAAATACAAATGTTTACTAAACTGGCATCTAATACACCTGGACTATAAATTATGCTTGCTTTCTGTCACACAGAATTCTCAGCTTCATATTTACACTTAATGGGTAGTGGTAGTGCAGATAAATATTTCAATGAATCAGACTCTGGAGTGGAAGGATTGGACACAATTAGAGTATTAACTTTAGATAGTAATTGCCAGCATGGTTAAATTATGGTTTATTTAAATATAGCCACCAAATTATAATGGGCTCTAATGCATGGGAATGAATCGTAGTCTTGTTATGTTCAGTGAATACTTAGCTATATCCTTTATGTAAACATCCTACTCACAGTAATCCAGTAAGGACATAAGGTAGAGTCTGTTTATTTTAAGAGGTAAACCACTCAGGATTAGACAGGAATTAGGATGTGCATGCATATATGGAGGTTTCTGATGTGAGGAAACAGCAGGTTGTCCATTTTGCTCTGCTTTTAATCCATGGTAAAATGTGGAGTGTGTTCCCCTAATTATCAAACAGTCTATATTGCTGATTTGCAGAAACATTTCAGTGTGTAAAAGCTAAATTGGGATTTAAATTCTGAATTCAGAAGAAAGGTGTGTTAAGACTAGAAGTCATACATTTCCTCATAGTAAATGACTTATTATTTGAACACTAATTAACTGCCTGGTATTTCCTGTGATATATTGATGGTTTTAGTTTCTCAAAATGTGTAGCAGTCTGGACTGAAAGTTTGCATGGTGAGTGTCTTGCTTCTTTCAGTTTGGAAATTTTTAGCCAACACATTCACTTCTGGATGTGAACTTGTGACGTAGAGCCTGGACTACTAAGAAGTCTGAATTCCAGAGAGGAAACCTTCCTCTCCTCACACAACTGGAGAATTTAGCAACCCATTTCATATGCAGAAGTACCTTGCAACCTTTAATTACACTTTTTTTCCCTGTTGTTTCTATGGCACTTCAGCATCTCTTGAGCAGAATGGGGCTGGGTAAAGCAGCAAGGTGAGATCTGTGTGTAACACCCCTACTTCATTTATTGCAGATTCTACTCTGTGTGAGGAGTGAGACGGGACAAACAGATTTCCTACTACTCTCAAAGATCAGGGCTTGATGAGTCAGATTAAATGCCTATTAGTTTAGGGTACTTTTGTTTTCTCTCTTCTTCCTACATAAGTTAGGAAGTGGAACAGCTTATTTTCAGCTGAAGCATGTTTCTGACACAGATTTATGCCTTAGTACAGGTGAAAAGCAATTTAATAATTCCCCCTTCCAGACCAGCATTTGAAGAGTATGTAGTCATTAGGAGAAATACTGAAAAGCTCAAAAAGAAAGATAAATTTGATGTTTAATCCATTCTGCACATTGAACAAAGCAATGATAACATACAAAAAATGTGCATTTTAATCTGTCATGATAATAAATGAATACCTACAGTTAAAATACAGCATTCTAGCTTAATGCTGAGGTTTCTTTTGCAGAATAAAATGGTAGTTGATTAATTTATGTTCTTAAACATAGGCAGACTTGATATCTGGAGATCCTGAGGGGCACCTTGCGACTTCCACTGACCTACATTAACACTTATTTTTGGCAAACTGCTTTGTGATATATCTAAAACTTGGGCCCAGATCAGATGTCCAGGTTAGGTGTAGTGCACACCATTTGTTATTTTAGTATTATTCTGAAACAGAATCCTCAGATACCATGTGAGACAGTGGGACATGCAAGGAACACGCATGAACCAACACCAATTCCTGCTTCCTAAAGCCCACTCTCAGCTCAGATGAGTTGGACTAAGGCAAAATAGAAAATTCCCGCTGCTTATATTTTCCCTACAGAGATCATTGCAAAGCATGTCAGCTTGACCATTTAATCACAAAATAAGGAATGCATTTGGAGCTCTGTGCATAAGAGTGTTACCTAGTGACATCCATTGGGACCCTGTGTTTTAGCTTAAAGTACATACTTAAAAAAAAAAAATGTTTCTGAGGTTATAAGGGTAAATGTTTTGGAGGAAGTTCCTGAAAACATAGGTCCTGTAGGAATCATACCCTTAATCCGTTGGCTTGATGCAGTTTTCAGCACAATCAGGAAAATCCCACTGCCTTTGCTTGGCTTTGGATTAGACCTCAGAGGTCACAAACTGGTTGAACTAAGCAGTGGAGCAGATGCGAGCTTCCTCGACTTGCAGACCTTTCTACCAGATTCCTGTTCAGACTTGTTAGCATCTGAATCTCAGGAGTGCTTTCTGGAATATACATCTGCAGAAACTAGCAAACTTGTAAATTATTCTCTTAAATCTCAAAGTTTTACTTCTAAAAAGGGCAAAAGTAACTTTCCTTTTAAGAACCTCAATACAACATTCACTTATACCTCCGAGCTTGAAGACATCCTCTTTTGTGGGTGTTTATGCTCTCCTTATGCAGCTGTCATACAACAGTTTAATTAAGCAATACTCCACTTAAACTGCAGTCAGCCACTATGGCCAGGGTATGTTTCCTCTGCCTACCATGGAGAGTTGGCTGTTCTAATTTCATTTGTTCAAATTAATGTGTTAACTCCCTCTGAGGAGGTAAGTAGAGTGTCACAGCTTGAGGCAGAACCTCTGCACACAAATCCTTTTAGTTCATAGCAGGATTCAGGCATGCAAATGTTGACATTTTGAAATTGTTTCCCCAGAAGGTCAAATTAGTATAACTGGCTACAAAAAGAAAACACATCCACCCTGATGCCTTTCATAATTAGACTTGCTAGAAATAAACCCAAGTGTTTGCCATTATACTCAGAACTGTGTCAGCTGCTACTGGAATTACATTTGTTTATAGAAAAAAACAAAAGACTTGATTTTGAATATTTATTTGACATTACAGGAAACAAATGTTGAAATAAGTTTTGAAAACTTTGTAAAAAGTAATGTATTTGTTGTATACTGATTGGTAGTGCACTGTTTTCAAGACTGAGATATCCATTCCTGAAGGTTATCAAATATATATGTGTCAGTAGGAAACCTCTTCATCATCAGGACAAGGAGTCATTTTCCCAGCTGTCTATGTATGAATATGGTCTGCAACAGAATGTCATGATGCCACTTTGTAATGTCTTTCCTGGGTATTACTTAGTCTTCAAACATTATAAACATGTAGGAACTATATTATGACATCAGTTACATCAGTTTTTTCCAAATTTAATCAAAATCTTGCTAGATGGTAAGAAGTTTTAGAGATATGTTTAGTACATTTCACTTAAAGTGTTTAAGTTATATCCACATGTGGTGTAAATTAATTTGGGTGTACTAAAAGCAATAATGCAATAGTTATATCAGTGTCTAGTCTGCTGAAATGTGTCTTTAGAACTTACTTGGAACCACGCAGTGCTACTTTAATTTGGAAACACTGAATCAGTGTCCTGTTCAATTTTAGGTGAATTGTAACTTAAATTTTTAGGTTCCCCCCCCCACCCCAAATCTCTGGAGTGTACCATTAACCACAATGTGTTAGTGTATGAGCATCAAGGAAAAATGTGAGCTCTCCTATAACTTTCAGCAGGGATTTTGTGTGAATGTTCCTCATCTGTCAGCAGTGACTCATGGTATCTTGGATCAGTGTGGGCATTTGGAAGCCTGTGTGGCAGTTGACATACACATACACTTGAATATTGCACCCAAAGGAGCGTTCTTTTAGAGGGAAATTAGTAACCAGTGGAGCTGCCGAGAATGAATAATATCACTGGGTCTGGAACGGGAACTGGAAAGTGCCCTGCCTTTTTCCCCACAACATTCCAAGTTTTAATGTGCCCTTTACATGAACCAAACTTACAGTGAGGCTACACGATGTGTGTAAGAAATTAATTAAATTCACATTGTGCTGGCGTGGCAATATGGTGCCAGTGGACAATGTTTCCAGGTGAAAAATGGCCTTGCTTCAAAGCACACAAAGTGCAAATAAATGCAGAGTGTGGAAAAATAAATTAGGTTAAAATTTGCAGTACATTTTGCAAAAATTGGTACATTTTGGTAATTCTCATTTTACATAGTAAAGGTAAGAAGGCAAACCCTGCTTTTCATTTCAGTGTGCCTGGACCATTTCACTGATACCTTCAGTCTATAGATCATTCTCTAAAGGCTTCTGTTCTGACAGGGACACAAAGTAAATTATAGGAATGTGATCTCTGATTTCTCTCTTGGTAAGAAAAGTGCAGTTTTTGTGGCTTGAGCAAACATGATATAATGATTCTCATTTAAATTCCACTGGAGCTTCAGTAATAAAAACTTCCATTATTTTTCTTTCCTGATGCTAACACTGAGGATAATGATGCTATTGTGTTGATGCAAAAAGAGCTAGCTTTTATTTAGATTGATGAGACATCTAGGATCAGTGATGTAGACTAGATCACCTTTCTGCTAGTTCAGAGAGAGTTGAAAAGAATAAAACCTCTGGAAAAAGATGGATATTTAGCATGGCAGGCAGCCACACCAGCTTTTTCCCCCTCCCCTCCAAGTTAATTTTGTTGAACATAATATTGCTTGGTTTTTGTTACTTTTGAAACAGTATTTTCACTTTTTCAGTTCTAATTTTTGTGCTTGTCACCTCAGTCTTATTGAGGTTTGCTGCTGGGAGGAGGTGTGGCTGGACATGCTGCAGTTGGGCCAGGTCAGCTGAGAGCAGCCGCCAGGAACCTGCTATGAGCTGCTTCAGGTGGGACTGGCCAAGTGGTCTTGGAGTCAAACCATCATAAAGTTACTTTCAGCTGTCTTTGGATCCCCTTCTCAGGCTGCTCTAAATAGAGGCTGATGTACCAGGTGATTTGTTGTTCAAACAATTCCAACTGTATTTACAATGACATGTCCTTGAGCGAGTGAACCTGTCTCTGAGGTCAAGCACCGTGGTGTTGTATCCAAACCTCATCGTGCATTAAACCCAGCCAGACAGGAGGTGCTACCTGAGTGCTGTTGATAATCCACTCACTTTTCCTCTTCCGTTTCTCCTGGAAATTGCTGATGGGTTTTTTGAAGTTCACTTAAAAGATCGAATATGAACAAGTTATTTCAAAACAAAAGGCATTTAGAAGGAATTAAGGGTTGAAATGCTGTTACAGAAACGGAATTCAATCACTGTGTAATTATGCTGTTTGCAGATACTTCCACTCACCCAGGGAGGCCCCAAAGGCTTTGAGGAGGGGAGATGGAGTGCAGGGGAGGAAGGGTGAGGGAGGTGCCAAGGCCAGCTGAGAAAGGAGTTGCAGCAATCATTTTGCTGAATTAGATTTCAAGTTTTGCATCTTCACTTTCCTTGTCAAGACCCGGGTGATAGCTGCACTTTTATCCACACATGATTAGGAGGGAAATACGTTGTCTCCAGCCACAGCCAAAGCAAACACATAATATGGTGTTTCCATAACCAGAGTTCTCCATAGTAGATAACAGGGTTAGGTCAATCAGAGAGCGAGAGCTCCCCAGAATACTCTCTAAGTTTTCTATAATTTGAATTTCTGGAACTTGGTGAGCTAGAGGCTGTGTCTCTAAATTTAATGGCCTCTTAAAAATTTATTTTTTTTGATTTTGCCACTTTGTCCCTTAAAACTATAATCAATTTTACCATTTATAAGAGCCCATGTCAAGAATTTCTACAGCTTAACTCTCAGTTGTGTGAAGTGGATTAAGAAAAATTTTGGGCGATTTTAAAACTAGTTAAAGCTCTTCACACTGTAGTTTCTTAGTGTTGTCAAAATTACAGTTGCAAGTTTGCTTCTATGTGAAGCAAATTTTATTTCAAGTGAAATTTTAGGTAGAAACAAATTCTTTCCAGCCCCTTTAGAGTATGCCCAGAATCCAAAAAATGAATGTAAAAATTGTATGTAAGGTCTACTTCCTATTTTGAATGTAGCAGTTAATTATAAATTTCTTGTTTCTTATTTAAGTGTGTAATAATTATAAAAATAGTGAAAGTAGATCTAGTTTGGTTTGTGTAACCTGAAAGACATTTAAAATTTTGATTGACAGTGCAGTATCAGGCATGAGAGAATTCACTTTGATATGAGAAATGGGGGAGTTGTTGCTGAATGATTAATTATTATGTTTATGACATTTGGATGGAAGGGAAAAACTGAAAATTCCTTTTTTATGCACATAAGATTGTAGGTGCAACTGGAAACATTTGATAAATAATGTTTTCTAATTTTTTCTAATGAAAAATAAATGTATTACACACATAGCAGAACCACTGCAATCAGAATCTTTTATCCATGGTGTAAGTCCATTGATTTTCATTAGGATAAATTAGGAGCACAATTGGGCATCATAACTTTATTTTGGCATGGGAGTCTATGCAAGGAGGTTAGAAGTCCGCGCTGTATTTTGCTTCAATTACAGTGCACAGTGGAGCTGTGTGTATCTGTATGTGAGCTACACAGACTGCTTAACTGCAATTGTTGCTTTCAGCCCCTTGCTGAAACTCATCCCAAAACCTCACTTATGGATTAGAAGAAACAAGAGTTATCAGAAGAGAGAAGGATGTAAATCCAAGCATGAATTTTACTCATCCATTCTATTAATGTTGAAAGACAATTCCTCAAAGTGCTGGATATGTGATCAAAGTGAAGGGTGGATCCATTCTGGAAAAACAAAATTTTAACAGAATGAGTGTTAATAGCTATTCTGAAATTAAGAATCTGAGGTCACTGATATGTACCCATATATGAGAACCTGGACACAGTCCATCTAAGCAAGCTGCTATATAAATTATAATGATTATAATGATTTACCTACTAGCAGGACTAACCCAAAGCTCTTTTTGCATCTTATTAATCAGAGGACTTTGAAGAGTTGTTACACAGATAGAGACAAGAGTTACACACATGATTTCAAGCATAAAAAGACCTTTTTTGAAGCAGGCTACATGCATTTTCTATCACAAATCTGCTGAAAACACAAGTCTTACTTATTCTATTTTGCAGTTCTGCATATGCAACTAAATTTCTAGGGAAGCTTCCTAACACTATTGTGCATATTAAATAATTCACCTTAGCAAATAATTTGTGCAAGTTTATATTGTCAGTTTGGTAATAAAAAACAAATTCATCAGAAAGGCATTGAAGGCCTACTTCCTTTTCTCTTTGCCTTGTGTGTATCTGATTTTCATTGTCATGATAATGACAAAATATAATCATGTTTTTTGAGCTAACTTCAAAGTAGCTTACCTGAGAAAACACCCTAATAATTCAACATGCAGCTTCATCGAGTAACAATTAGATGAAGAGCAAAATCAATTCAACTTTGCTGGCTTCTTATCCAATGTTGTGGACAATGTGAGTACATAAGTGAGTGTCAGGGTAACTCAGGTGCACCTGTACTGCAGCATGGTCAGTGTCTGTAACAAGTAGCTGTTCCTACAGAGAGCAGAAGCTTTTTTCCTGCCTTGCTTTTGGTCTGGCAGAAAAAGTTCATGTACTGGAAATGTGTGTTTTGCTTTATTTGGGAACAGTCAGTAAGTAAGAATTGTGCTCTGTGGTACACTTGGACCCAACATGTAGCTTGACCATGTAGAGGATGGGATGTGACAGTCTGTCCACCTCATTCCTGCTCAGCCAAATGAAGTACATCCCTGCCCTGCAAGACAACTGTCTGTGTGTCAGTCCCTGCAACAGCCCCCATTAATTTGTGCTTCTGTGTTAGGATATTTAATGAGGCATGGCTAGTACTGTTTATAGATAAAGTAATCACTCCTTGAAGTTACAACTACCCACAATTTTACTTAATTGATAACCAGTACCGGTTCTGCTTGCTGGAGATTAACTTCATAGAAGTATCATAGAGAGAGCTGAAAATTGATTAACTTCTAAGTAGATCTGATAACTGAGTTATTTAATGATTAGGATTTAGCTGGCTGTTTACCTGTGCTAGCTCAGATGGTGCAATTTAAGGTCACGCAGTGCCACACTGGGTTAACCAAACTCAGAGGCCTGAGTTAATATGCCTGCAGTGTTTTTAGTATTTGAGTTAGAATGTTTATAAACTTTGCATTAGATCATTATTTTGCCATATTATTGCCACATTTTAAAGAACCTTGATAGTTATAGATATCCTTAAGGTCTGGGTGCTCATTAGTATAAGGTATCACTTTCATTATTTCTCCTGAGCAATTCTTTACCAGCAGAAGTGTGAAGTAGAAAAGGTGTTATCTACTCAAATTTCAAGATGGATGAATTTTCCCTTCGACAGGGAAAAAACAAATAGTGAAACCAGATTATGGTTTCTTTTTGCCATCATATATTCCTGCCTCATGCATCACACACGCACACAAATGTTATAGGTGGTATGGGTAATGTAAGTCTGTGATTTTGTAACAATGATGGGCTTAAATACTTGTGAAGTTCATGGTTAAATGCGTGCCATAACCTTTCTCACAAAGCCAAATTCATAATATGGGATGTTACAATAATTTTACAAATGTATGAGATCAAGCTTTACAAGTCTTTGTTTAGCTCATAGGTTAATATTTCTCATGTTTTATAAGAAAACAGCTGAGCAATAGGGATAATCTGGATTCACTTTCAGAGACCAAAAGGACAAATAATACAAATAATAAAGGGAAAACAGGTTGGTTTTAAAATCCAAATGTTTTATGTCTTTTAAATATCATGTGACCTCTTCAATTACTCAAACCAAAAACACTTTAAGGGTTGTCATGTAGCTAAATAGTGCTGACATTAATGAGCTAAAATCTTCTCTCAGTTTTACAGTATAAAAAACATATGCATCAGTATTTTGAAGTCAAAGGATTCCATGCTTATACTGGTGCAACTGAAACAAAACATGGGTGTAACATTCCTACTTCCAGGTATCTGGTTTTAATCAAACTATACTCCTGGCCCTCAAGTTTTCTTTGCTGCAGTGGAAGGTAGGCAGGAGTGTTTCATTTAAAATGCTGAGTTTACATCATGGTTGCACAAAGAACTGTATATCTTGTCCTAGCTACCCCTAATTGATAAATTGTAATAGTTCCCTGAACTAAGTGTTCTCTCAGAAGCAAAAGTTTCGCTCAAAAACAAATACGGTAGTGTTTTTTTTCTCCTTTTAGTAGAGTTCAGTGAAGCCAGGTGATTGGCAACTGTTATGGTAAGGTAGACGAAGAGGATGAAAGCTAGGACTGATTGAACAGCTGTGAGGGGCTCTGTTCCAATTGTATTTTGATTACTGATAAGATAACCCTCCCTTTTCTCCCAGTGATTTATCTCATTCAAATTACAATAACACTGAATTGCCATCAACAACAAATGCTGTGTAGTTTCAAGTTTCTATGACTCTAGTGTAGCCAAAACCCAAAGGTGCTGATTACAAGTTTTCATGTTACATTTCTAAAAATGGATAAATCACTTATTTCACTATGTGATCTCATACACTTCATAAGCCTGTTTTTTGTTTCATTTGAGATAAAACTGATCACTTTCTGGTATTTCCAAGCAGTATAATTCTAAAATTATCTGAAAGCATAAGTTGTTGGGTTTTTTTTGTTTTTTGTTTTGTCTTGGTTTTTTTTGGAGGGGAAGGTGTTGATAATTTGTATGTCTCTTTATTCTTCTTCTCCTAATATAAAATCAAAGACTGACTGGTAAAAATAGTTTGGAAATATTGGAACAGTTTGAATATAACTGAAAGACATATAATCTGACCAGTTAAACTAAAAGATGTAGCAAAACAATTGGTTCTGCAATTATTTTTTTCCTCCCTCGGGTGAAATGCTAAAAAGAAAAAAAATGATGAATTAGTTTTCCTTGTTTTGTTTTATAGAAATTTGAATTGTACCACAGTCTGTTAGCAAGTTATTTTTAATTAGGGTGGGTGACTGAATCATTCTCCTCACTAAGGGCTAGATCCCAAGGTCCCGGTGATGTCTGAGGTGTCAATGAAAGAAAATAGTTGTGGTATGAAGTAGTTAAATCCTGGGTGGGAGGAAAGGAGGAGTTGTCCTCTAGGCTATTGGCCATTTTACTAAGCATTAGACCTGGCATGGGGTCAAACTCACCTGATTTCAGACTAGTGTCTTCCATAATATATGGAAATACTCCCTGAAGTATCTCACTGTATTACAGCCATTGTCTTGCCTGGCTGGGGTCTGGACTCCCAAAAAGTACAGTGCCTTTTCCAAGCTTATATTGCAGGTTTTGCCACATAGCTCTGCTGGCTCATGGCTTGCAGGAAGCTCTCTTGATTTCCTGCCACTTTTCCATAACTGTCTGACTGGGGCAGAAGTCACCATCAGCAATGAAATGGGGAAGCTGCAGAAGAGGTTGAAAGTTAAAATGCCCCTTCCTTTCCTTGCATGTATCTAAGAATTCAGCAAATAATTACTCAAAGAGTAATGACTAATTTACACCTGGGATTATTTAGAAAGATACACATGCTGATATACAGAACAGGCACAATATGCAACTGTGTAAGCAAGAAATGCATGTGCAAACATGCGGCCACCTGATCCTCTGTAGCCAAAGTAGAGGCCTGGCGAGAGAAGAAGGAAATGTTCTAGCATGACGTTGTGGGAGGCACTGCTCACAGTTCAGCAAAATCCCTGTTTGATGGCATAATGGCATTGACTCATCTTTTATCTACTGCTGGGAGATCTGCAGCGAGATTTTATCGCTGCTGGCAGAGGAATGCAGGTTGAGAGTTTTGTGCAACCACTCATTGGCTTCAGGAGCGTGTTGTGACGAGCAGCACTCCCTGTATGATCCAGTACTCTGCAGAGTCACCAGGAATAGGACAGTGCCAGATTTGAATCCTGCTGAGGAAATTAGGAAACCTTTCCTCTGGTTTTTAGAGAAATTGATGTGCCCTTTTGACCTTTATCAACAAAAACAGTCTTGGCTGGTGTGTGTCACTGTGAAGTCTATAACAGGGACGTAGGCCAAAGCCCACAAATTTTCTAAGTTGTTACACAGACAAACTCCTTGCTAAAAAGATTAAAGATAGTTTGCCTGCTAGTAGATAAGTGAAAAATAAGATGGTTTTCTTTTGTTATGTTCTCCTCCTGACAAACTCTGCTGAGGGAACGCAGACATAAAACAAGGTTTACAGTGGAATACCAACCATGGATAAAACAAACTTCAGGATCTGCATGACTGTATTCATCTTAGCTATAACTGTGGTTTTCTGACTTCTTTAATGAAGAAGTGTGATAAAAATAAACCAAACCTACATTCCTTGCACATGCAAATCTCCATGGATTTCACAGCAGGAATTTGGCCCTCTGTGTGTATATATACTATTAAGTTACAATTCCATTAGCAAATTAAATAACCACGTACTAAAACAAAGGCAAGAGTTAGGGACTGGTTTTCTTCTGTAAATTTGCCAACTCTGTCTGGCAAAGTGGTGTTCTGACACAAGTCAGACTGGATCAACAGACACATCAGTTAATAGAAGAAGGACCATTCAGAGTCTACAGAAAATCACATGGAAAAAGGTCAAATACTTCAAGCTTGGACACTGGCAGAGAAATGAGACTAAGATGGAACAGGTAAGTCAGGAATGTGAATTAAAGCTAGTTGAAGTGGTTATTAGGGGCATCTAGCCCACAAACCCAGAGAAACTCAACCTTCATCTGGTTTCAGTGATTATCACAGTCATTATGATTATTTTTTAAGGTATGGTGCATTTGAAACTGTTAGTTTTGGTCACCTGCAACACTTAATGAATTTGAGACTGAAGCACCAATAACAAAAGCAATGACATCGCTTCTACCTTCAAAATACCGCCACCCACCTTAAATCTACCTCATCTGGCATTTCACAGACAATGCTAGTTGTAGTGTTCAGTGCTTGGCTGTATAGGGCTCATTCATTCCTGTTCAAAGCTACAGCCGTGACTGCAGCTGAGGATGTGTCCAAAGGAAATGAGAAAATTATCTTCTTACTGAAGACATTCGCTGGGAAAATACTGAAAAAATGGTGGACTAGTGTTACATCTTTGCAATAACTGCACAGATCATAGCGGAAGTTTAAAAGAAAGAAAAGACTTTAAGAACAGGCAACCATTACCTGTCTGCATAAATCATGGTTCAATGGACGCCAACATTTAATAATAATAAAAAAAAAGGAAAATATTTAGGCTATGCTAGTAGGCAGTATTAATTTCATTGATTAATTGAATGCATTTATCATTTCCTCTTGTCATTACAACGCAATCTTTGTTGTAAATCTTGGTTTACGTTATCACTGATGATCCACAAACCTTGCCAGCATGAGTGATCGACTCTTAGTAGAATTGATGGATGCCAGTGCCCTTCTGGGATTGAGCCCTGTCTTGTCTCTATCTCTCAGCAATAGTCACTCACTGGATACTGAAGACACTGGATAGTAAACACTTTAAAACTAATGAATTTGAGGAAGTGGAATACTTAATTTGTATTGATTGTGCAAATGCCTTTTCTTTGCTCTTCAGCACCCTGTTCCAGAATGGCCTGTGAAACCACATTCACCACTGGATGAATACATTTCAGTTAGAATAAACAGCAGAGGAACTGCAAAAATTATTTAGGATTTCACCGCCTACTTGTGATGTAGCTCAAACCTGCCTTAGTTAGTAGTGATTAAAAACCATCAACACACAAATGATATTTTTCTCCTCAGCCTATATTCTCAGCCTGATTCCTGACAGGGAGAAACCTGATGTAATGTGATTTAGAGCACACTGCTTGGAGCATGTCTAGGCCTAATCTTTTGGACAACAGACCCTGGAAATCCAGTTGTCTTCTGCAAAGTCAGTAATGTTGCAATATGACACATACTGAATTAAAACCTAGAAGAAATGTCCCATTCTTAGAGAAGGCAATGGAATTTAGCTTTTAGTTTGACTTTAAATTGTATGTTCATAAAAAACCCAACAGTGCTTGGGTTGCATGCTGTGAAAGTCACAGAAAATTAAAAGGAAAAAAACGTATATATATTTCCCTGCACAGCCACACCTGGTCCTTTTAAGTTTTACTGTGGAGACTTATGAACAGTGAAGATGATGATGTAATTTACTCTTGGCCATAATAAACCTTGGGCTCCAATGCTATGATCTCACATTTTTCATGGATATTAGAAAGAAAACATCAATCACCATCTGTAGATGTGAATATTTAGAACTCTGCATTAGAAAAATCATATCAGGCTTCTTTTAAGCCAAGTAGCTATGTGCCTAACTGATCTCATTTTAATTTTTATCAGTTTTACCTTTGTGTAACATCGACTTCAGCAGACACTTGTCTTTACACTGCAGTCACAAAGGGCAGAATCATACGTATATGAGTTCAAACCAACAAAGATGAAAAAATTACAAAGGTTTTTGACAGCTGTATTATAAGAAAAATGATCAGATACAGATGACAGCAGAGCATTTCTAGCCAAGAGAGAGTTTTAAGGCAAGTTAAGCAATCAATCATCTACATCACTCACTATTCAGCGAGTCGACATTCAACATCTGAATCAGTCATTACAGAGTAAAGAGAATTAGTAAAGTCTCTTACAAAATGCAAATAAGTGAACTGGAGGACAATAGAGTCAAATTCTAGAACTTGGCAGGAAGCCATAAGAATTATTTTGACAGGACTGCTTGAGGTAATTTGATTGTTACATTTAAAAGAAAAATAATTTTTAAAAAGTGAGCTTCAGTCTTGAGCAGTACAAGTTTGTGATATAAATGTATAGTTATATTTAGTGACAAGAAGTGTAGAATAAGGAACAAAATATGGTGTCTGCGCTGATGCTTTGCTATACTGCTACATGAATTAACTATTTTTGGTGGTAGTGAGAGTTTTTCCAAATAAACGCTAAAGGAATACTAAAGCTAAAAGCTATCCCAAATGGTATGCAATTAACAATGTTTGTCTTCTTTGAGTGTGTTGCCTGCTAATGTTTTTGCAGAGTTTCAACCTGCTTCAAAACCCACCTGGTATAAGTGAACATCAAAAATGGGTTTAACATCTGCAGAGCTACAAAGCTGCAGGTGTGAAATTATGTAAAATCGTAAGCATCACTATAACCTAGGTCCAGAAAATCCCCACCTGACATCCCCATGTTAATGCAAAAGAATGAGTTAAAAAGAAGGAAAATTAGTTGAAAATTAGGCAGAAACTTCTGTTTTAACAGCAGTTTCTCCTTGATTTCTATCAGTATATGGGATGCTATATTACACTCACTTTTCAGTTGGAATAATGGTGGAAAATGGGAGTGATCTTACTGAAAACTGAAAAGCCGTAGAAGGTAGCTGCACTGTTATGTGAATCCTAGACATTGAAGCATTTGCCATGTGGTCTGAGAGGAGTTACATACGTCCTTGCCTTGCACATGTGGCAGAATTGATGCAGACATTACATACCTGAAGCTCAGCCCATGCCCTCTGGCTGTCAGCCCTTGGATGCTGATGTGTTCACTCCCTTTCTCATCTGTCTCTATGGCTCCATCAATGGAACTGCTCCTGCTCCTAAAGCTGTTTGCCTTCATAATTCACAAGCTCAGGGCTTGAACTATTACAAGATTTGTCATCACCAGGAAATTTTCTTATTGATGACTTACTAGTGGACACATGCCTTAAAACGATAAGAGATGGTTTGGTTTTGGTCCTGGTATGAATCTAGATGGCATAAAGAAAGTGCATTATCATGAATACTTATACGATTATGGTCTATATTAACTTACAGTAAAAATATTGTTCAGAAAATCGCATATGACTTTGTTAATGTTTGAATAGCTATGATTCTGTGGATCCTTGTACTTAAAAAAAATCCTGTCTATGGCAAATATAAATCTCTGTGCAGAATATCAGAACTAGAAAATTACTCTTGAATTTAAAAAGAAGAAAGGTTACTTTCTCTAGTAAAATTCCTGTTCCAAACAAGGGAACGACGTGCTGCCTGTGTGAGAAAGCTTACAAGATAATACATATAAAAATAGGTGCTACATGTTATCTCATCAGCTAGTCATTCTTATCCCTTTTGTCATAACTAACAGAACTTTATGAAGTAGTGTCTTCTGCTGGAAATAGATTTTGTGTTTAGATGTGGTTATCAGCTGGTTATCCCCAAGTTTATCCTTGCAAATCTCATTGATTGAACAAAATTGAACTTTGTCCTACAGTTGATGAGCTCCATGGATAGAATTTTGCCACCTAAAAACTCATACAGGTTTTTAATTGATTTCACTGTTGGTTTGATCTCTTTGTAGAGCTGAATCTCACAAGCAGTTTGGGTGCTTGAAATAAAAACATTCAGGGGCCCAGATAAATAATGCTTTCACTTGTTTCTACACTATAAGCACAAATTCCTAAAATGATATCTGTACAAGTCAAAATATATGTCTATATTTCATTTGACTATATTAACAGCAAAAATATTACCTTTATCTTACAGAAATGTTGGAATCCAACAATATAATCAATTTCAATGGACTAGCTAACAGCTCCAGTTACCACACTTTCCTCTTGGACGAAGAACGCGGTCGGTTGTATGTTGGAGCAAAGGATCACATATTTTCTTTCAACCTGGTTAACATCAAGGAATATCAAAAGGTACGCTCATTCATGTTCTGTACAATGTAAATATATGCTTTTAATGTTAAAGACTTGTTATTACTCAGACTATGTTGTGCACTGTTGGAATTATGTAGTAAGTGTTTGCATGTCAGGAATACTGTTACAACAAAAATATTTGCTGACTCTATGAAAAGAAATTTATAACGAGCCTGTGACCTTTGACTATATAATCTACAATATTTTTTTCAGACTATAAAAAAAAGAAGTAAATGATAAGTGAATAATCCAGCCATTTCCCAAACAAGACATACTTTCATGGCAACTGCTAAAAAAGCCAAGAATCTATTATGACAGTTTAAACAGAAAGGCCTTACTGCTCTGTATTTGCAGATAAAAGAAGCTATTTGGGAGTCCAACTGTGGATTTTTCTTCTTTAACTCAGCACTTGTAGGCACTCTGCTTTGCTGCTTTTGAACCAAAACAGTTCCAGTATTAGTAAAAGAGGAACAAGTCCATAAAATATTGCCGTTCTTGATGGGGATCGTAATTTTCCAGTAAAAGTTGGTGACTAATTAAAAGCTGACAAGCAGTTTAGTGTCATTCTTCTGCTGGAGTCCAAATAAATAGTTTAAGTTTTCCTTTATTTTAGTAAGACAAAATGCTAAGAAGTTAAGCAATGGGATGGAGATTTGATTTGTTATATTAAGTATTTTGATGGCACGTTTTAAAATCCAGAGAGTACCCTTTTATGAGAGATATATTGCTTCAATACCCAGGGATTATTTTTTTTTCTTAGTGTTCCTGACCTTTTGGCCGTTTGACTATTAGCTTCCTAAGATGATAGCAATAAATACCTTGTGTTTTCTGTTCAGAGGGAAGACAGGCTATTCATTCGTATTCTCTAAGGATAAGAGGATAAAAGGAAAACAGAGTATTTTCTTTTCTATTCTCTTTAGAGTAGCTATAAAGGAAACTAGCTATTTATTTGAATTCTCTGAGGGATCAATAGCTTAATGTGCAAAACATCTGGAATAATTAAAATAAAGAAGGTGTTTCCATTGCAGAAAACAGCTCTGTAGAGTGTAGAGTACTCTTTTACGTACTTACATAGTCAGATACTTTTAGAACACTATTTGACTTTATATACAAATATTAAAATATTAAATAATGAATTGCTATCAGTAACATGGAAATGTATGTTAGCAACAGACTTAGAGGATTCAGAATAGATTTAAGATTACACAAAAGGCTTTAGGAGTTTGGGGATCTGTTTATTATAGACTGGAGAGTCATGTAAGAAACTTCAATCAAAATTACAACGCAGACAGTGCTGCACTTGAGCTCAAACTTCACCGGCTGTTGTTTCTACCATCATTAGGTTTGTGTCTAAATGCTGATGGCAACAACAAAACTCAAAAAGCCAAATTTTCAATGAACTAAAGCAGCTTGACTTAGCTGCCTTTTAAACCAAATTGGAGGAAAAGGTTTTACTGTGAAACTAAGGAAAAAGAACATCTGGCTTGAAATACAGTGGTTTGAAAAATACTGAGATTTTTGCCCAAAACTTGAACTAAACTTGAACTGGTCCTTTTGGGATATCTGAGAAGTTTGGTTAATGTTTTTCAACCTAGTAAATTTAAATTTTCACATCTCTGCACATTTTAAGATGAGAATAGCAACAGGAAGCAGTGGGAATCCTCTGAGAGAGAATGTGCTCATAAAATTTTCAGCCTTATTTTATAGACTTACAATGTTCAATTCCTGTTTGGATGTCATTAAATAAATTTTGAATTTAAAAAAATATTGCAAACTGTATTTTCAAATATCATCTACAACATCTCCTTTGACCCCCTCATTTGTCCACATTCCATCTTTTTTTTAATATTTTGCCTTTTGGTTTCTATTAACAAACTATATTGAACACCAAGACTGTAATCCAGACTTAAGGCCATTCATATTGCATTATCTGAGGCTCCCAAATGAATAGCCTGGCATTTTATGGGAAGATCATGTTTTATTCTATATGTAATTCCTAAAAGCTTTTCAAAGAAACATGAATAATTGACTGTGAGGGTCTCTGGATTTTCTCTGTATGAGGTGAGATCCATTTTCTGCTAAGCAAACACTACAGAAAATCTAGATTTAGGATTAGTTGTGTTAGGGTGGCTCTATAGAAACAGCATAAACATTTCTATTTTGATGGTGCGATACTTGTCAAATACCATGGCATCTTTTTTATTATTTAATTGACTGAACTAGAGAAAGAGTGACCTGTTGGATAGACTGAAGGGGAAAACACCTCATTTCTGATGCTGGGACTCTAATGTGAGAATGTATTTCCATTACATGAGATTTAAAAAATTAAAAGAGCACTCAGTCAATAGAGAGTTAACCCTCTTATCATTAGGACTGGAGATTCATAGCTGAAATTCACAATGCAGACTTCAAGATTGTTTTTACTATGACACCTATTACTCCTGTTTTTGTTCCCAGTATTTAATGTCTTTGTTGTCAAATTTTAAGAAAGAAAAGGAAATAAGAAAAAAAAAAATGGGGGGAAGATAAACTGGATAAAGGGACACTGTAAGGATTTGGCCTGCAATTTGTGAATGCTGAAGCATGAAATAACACAATGTGATTTTTGTTTTGTGTTTTTAGATTGTTTGGCCTGTATCACATTCCCGAAGGGATGAGTGCAAGTGGGCTGGAAAAGATATTGTGGTAAGTACAAATCTTTTTAGCATTTTTTTTCCTTTTATAAAACATTGTAAATATTTTATTATGTCCTACTGTGTTAATTCTTAAAGTATTTTTCCTACTCTGTAAGGTCACATGTCTGATCATAACTTCACTTTGAGTTTTCTCAGTCCTCTTATGTAGAAATTTTGTCTTCATTACCAAGAGTTTCAATTTATAAATTGAAATCATGCAGATGAAATAGAATTCATATACCATAGAAAAAAAAAAATCAATAAGAAAGAAGAAATATCAGAATGAAAAAATATTAACCCTTGCATACTCATCTCCTGATGAGAAGGTACACAGTGTTTTGACCCATTTTTGCCCTGCTCCAGGTCCCAGTTCTCAAGGGATCTCTAAGAAGTGCTTTCTCATTGTAACATCTCTCTGGAGCCACTAGGTTCCCCAGAGCCCTTTCCTGCATGGAGTTCACAGCAATATTGAGGTCAAGGTGGTGTAAACATTCAGCATCAGTTTTGGTGCCTCAGGAAAGGCACTGCTACACCAGGCATCATTTTCTGAACATTTTCCCTCGTTCTTATGTACATCGTATTCCCTGTATTTATGAGGTAAGAGAGATACAGCCAATAGCCCCCAAATAGCAATCATTCCACACTGACAAGTAACTGTCTTCTTTATAGGAACAGTGTGGGAAATGGGGCTGAAGAAGGGGAAAAACAGATAAAATATACATGCATGCAATAAGCCAAACAAATACTTGCATAGCAAAGCCAAATGGGAAATCAGCGTGGTTGCCAAGGTATAAGTGAGAGTGGAACTTGGCCCCGTGTGTATATGCTATTGGCCTGATTTTCAGAGATGATTCTGTAAAATATTCATAATGCCAACCATATGCCTCTAGAGAGCTCCATTTGAATAATTTCCTAGGTCATAATAAAAATAGTCTCATCAGTCTTTACCTAGGCCATAGAGGACAGTTGTCTTCAAAAAATTACATCTGGGAACAGTAGAGGTAGATTGGGTAAAAAGCGAGAAATATGGGCTGAGCTAAATATGTGATGGGACAGCTGAAATGCTAGATACCTGGACCATCTCATTACACAGAAATAATGGATTTAAAGTAATGCATTATTTCTATGTCCAAATAGAAGTAATGTCCACAAATAATTTTCAGGAGTACTGTGCAAGGTGAAGCCTAAAATGTCTAATATTCAAGGTTAAAAAAGGGGGCTAGTGTTAAATATATGAGCAAATTAACTAACCTTCCTGCTTCATCTCATGTGAAGTATTATGATATTACATTACGTAGATTTTTTTCATGACTGGAGTAAAAACCTAGAAAACTAATAAGAGTACCTAGCATGAAAGTATATTCTTATTTTTTTTTAATAATTATTTTTTAGAAATTCACTGTAGTAAGAAAGAGTATGCTTTATACATTTCACTAAGCTGATTCTAATTCAGCGTGGTAGTTTAAAATTGTAGAGACACACACTCTGGAGTAAGCTGGGAGGTTCAGGTTCCCATCTGACTGTGGTGAGCTTGAGAGGACTGCTTATACTGTAACTTGTATTCACTTTGATTCTTTTGCTTCCTGTGATACTGGGACAGCTATGCCTACTCATCATGAGTAGGTGAAGCCCACACCACTCTGCAGTGCAGTGTGTGACCCTGGCAGTAGATCCTGTAAGGTTGTTTGGGATGGTTTTTTTGGTTTTTTGTTTTTTTTTTCTGGTAATTTTACAGTTTTCTACAGGAGTAGGTGAGAGTTAAAATAAACATGTAGGTGACTAGAGAGGGGGAATACATATCTTGATGTGATCAGAGTGTTGTCTTTAAATATTTTCAGCTACCTTGCCATAAAGCAGTGCATTACAAAGAACATATTTAATGTAACTGCTTTAACTCTAATTACCGATAATTAAAAAACCTTATTATTCCTCCCTTATTTATTCCTTAAAGTCACTGTCAGTACCTTGGGAGTGTGAAATATAAAGGCCATAAAAATAACTCAACAGACTTTCATTAGAGGGAACAGGAGAAAAAGAAGACAAATAAAGTGACATATAAACCTGGCTTGATATAATACTGCTTTCAGCATGTACCACTTTTAAGATATTATATAGTCCTCAGTTGTGATGGCTCAAAACTTTCTACAAGACAGTCCATACTTATGCATTGAGGTATTTTTTAAAAAAAACCTCCTTTTAATTATTGATCTCCAGGGTGAATCGGTGCTGAAAGTGCAAGTCCCCACTAATGGGCCAGGTGCACTGCAGCAGCTGCAGCACAAGCACAACCCCTGCTCTGCCCCACTGCTAACCTCAGCTATGACCTCTGAGATTTCCTCTCATAATTATAAGGGGTAATTCAGCGTTGTTTTCACTCCTTCAGAGGGATTCCTTATCCTGGTGCTGTCAGTCATGCCCGTCTCAGCACAGCAGGTTCATGGCTCAGGATGGTCCACACGGGATTTGAGGAGAGCAGCCAATGAGGCCTATTCCTGCTTTCCTGCTACCCCTTTGTTACTTAAAGTCATTTTAATTTCTGTTTTTAAAGGGCTTAGTATATGTTAATTACTTAAGCTTTACTCACTGTTTAGGTAGATAAAACTTTTCAAGTGTGCTTTGGATTTTTTTCCATATGAGTAAGCTGAGATGAGTTGCTGAAAGACCTTTCCCCCAGCTATGTAGTACCTACTTAGAGTAGGACTTCTCTGAAAAAGGTTAACTGCTATGATTTTCATCAAAATACAGATTTTCTCCAATAAAATCGTAATTACTGACCCATGTAAGTACTTAGTATTACAATATATTTCCATTTCCTCAGTATAGAGTATCACAAGCACCAAAGTAATATTGTTCATGAAAAATTAAAGACAATAAATAATAAATAGGATATTTGCTTACGTAACTCAACTAAATGAGCAATTCTGTGAGGATTTCTTGCTATTCTGGACTTCAGTGTCTTATTTGATCTGTTCTGGTTTCTGTTAGTCCTGTGAATATTTCTCATGATTCCTGGCCAGACCTTGGTAATGATCAAAGAAGACAAAGTCTCTACAGAATAATTCTCAGCTTTTATATAAACTCACAGAACAGTCATGCTGCTAGTCATATTCCTCACTGGTGAGCCTCAATATTTCATTTAAAAATACAACATTCGCCTAGGCCCCTACAAATACACGTGACAACCTCTGCATGAAATGTGGGATAAATAACAGGTAGTTAACAGAAAAAGAGAAAAACAAAACCAGTGTCTACAATTCCATTCTGACATTCCTGGGATATCATAAACCAGCAAAGCAAAGCTTGTTGATTTACAGAAGTTATCAGAAACACTAATTAATTTTGCAGGTAGGCATAGGGCAAGGATATGTTCCTGAGTGGAAGCCTCATTTAGTCCTTAAACTGTTAGTTTGCCATTGCTTTCAAAATTGTAGCTGCTTTGTCTGTTTAGTCAATACATCTCTGCATTAGATTTGCACTGTAGCAGTAGTTCACAAATTACACAATTAATCAGAGAAATTCCTATTAAAGGGTACAATAGGTTTCCATGACCTGAAAGCATAAAAAAAGTGTTTCTGAAGGGCACCTTAGGATGTTATTTTCAAGTGTGATTTGAGTATCCAATTTATTTAGGGACTTTTAAAGATTCCAGGTCAAATTAAATTGTTGAAACAGTCCCTTCTGGCCTTGACATGTATAAATGTATAAAATTTCAGTAGTGCTTTAACAAAGTCACATAGGACAAGCTGCACAATGATAGACACACTTGGCACACTGTAAGACATCAGCTTCTCCCTGGATGTTTCTGGTGAGAAATACACATTGATGTGCAAACAGATACAAAGAGTACCAAGTACTTTTACTTGGTACCAGCAAGTTTCTGCATCTGCTCTGTCACATGAACATGCAGTTACTCCATACAGGTCCAGGAAGAGTTACACTTGTGTGTACACAGCTGAAGTGTACCAGCACATTTGCGTGTGGGTAAGCACTGACTGTATTATAATTTATAGGAGATAGGCATCTACCCGGGCTATTTAATTGCAATTAAATTTTACCTAGTTATTATCTCTCGCCTGATTCCAACTGTGCTTAACTATTTTATACTTAATAGTTCTCTTGACAGCAATTTGGAATCACTTTAGATCAGAAACTTATTTCCAGTGACAAAGCAGCAAGGCTCTTTACACATATTTTATGACATAGCCATATTCTGTGCATGCTTCTTTGCATTCAAGTGTGGCTAGCATTTAATTATTCAATTTATTGTTCATGCAAGTAGAATCACATGACTGTAATCTAATTCACCATCTCATTTATTACAGTAATGTTTAAAGCCAAAATGTTCATATGTGATCTTAGTTTATGCTTTCTTTAAAGTTTTCCATCCCCTCCCTAAAATACAGGAAAGCACAGGGTGGATCTGTAGGCTTATGGATCCATCAGTGTGCAGTGATTTAATTTGGAAAGTAAGAAAAGAACCCGGAGAATAAAAAGCGACTCAACAAGTGTCCCTCAGCCATATCTGGTGATAATTTGGAAAAAAACATAGTTGGCAATAATTGAACATGAGTCCCTTTAACTCATTTTATTACTGTTGTTGCCTTAGGGAAAATAGAAGAACATAGAGGCAGAAAGTAAAAGTAATTCTTTTCATCTGTTATTGTAAACAAAGATCTGAAGAGGGAATCTGAAAATTAAATATACAATGCTGGCTGGATCTAGAAAGCATGTTTCTAAATTCATCTGACAGGAACAGTTTTTCCAGGCAAATTACCTCTGGCCCTTTGGGTGTGCCAAAGACAAGTTCATTCCTTTCTGTCAGGGTTCTTCCTATGGAGGACAACTACAGCCAAATTTCCAGCTTTTCTGCCACCAACCTTCATTGTCATCTCTTTTTGCTTTCTGGCTTCCTGTTTCAGCACAGCAGTAAAATTCTTTAGCAAAGCCTAAAGACCCAGGATGCCCATCCCGCCTGGGGAAAAGAGAAGGGTGAATGTCTCCTGGGAAGAAGGGGAAAACGAGTAAAAATCCGAAACAACAGGTCTCAAATGAGTTTGGGGACAGAATTTACTTTCAGTATGACCTGCTACAAGAAAAGAAAGTGGTTTTTGTGACATTTTTTGTGTAAGATAAATAGTGCCAGAGCATATTCCTTCTTACTTTATCAACTGTCCCAGTTAGTGTGCTGGGATTTTTAGCTTGAGGGCTGCTCACCCCTTCTTCTTCTCTGAGTACTTCAATGTGGACACAATTTCCTACCAAAGCATTCCTTACCATTTGGGAGATGAGAGAGTGAGACATTTGTAAGCACTGTGCAGCTCTAATACTGCTGCTTCAGAAAACTGCTGTGCATAGACTACAAACAAAAGAGAAAGGCATGGGGAAAAAAAACTCACAAAACCTACAACCACTTCACTCAGGAGGACTGGACTTGGTAAAAAAGGAGTTAAGGCCATTGGAATCTTTCAAAGTCCTGTGGAGCTCTCAAACAGTTCCTGTCCCCCCAGGTTGTGTCAGCTCCAGTTCTTGGATGGACCCCCACAACACACCAGCATAAAGCCTTATTTATGGCATATTTCAGATGTTGATCCTACACCTTGTATTCATTTAGGCATTTGCATATATTTCTTTCTATGAACTGACCAAGGAAAATCAGTTACTGTAAGGTAATAACTTGTGTCTCATACAGAGGAAGAATTAAGTTGGCAGTTGTTCATATTTTCATATTTTACCGATTTATGTATCATGGGAAGTCATTTAAGTCTTTCAGTATGGGAAACAAATTGATATAGATCAAGGAGAAAGCTAATTTTCCAGTTTTGGGTTCATTTTTCTGTTATAGGTGTGACTATAGAAATTTGCTTCTGAAGGAAATTTAATATTCAGCAGATTGAATGCAGTCTTTTAGAAATGTTTTCTTTGTTGCTTTTGAAATACAAAGAGTTAGAAAAGGGGAAGTAAAGGAGAACTGAAGGAAAAAAAATCTTCCCAAAATTATGTGGTTTAATTTTCTATCAATATGTGTTCCTCATGAGCCCTCATTTGGCCTTGGCAAAGTCTGAGAATTATTTATGGCTGAGTTTCCAGCTATTGCTATTTCAAAATGCTGTTGGGTAATTCCATGTTATGATTTACTGCACCCCAAGATGGACAGAGTAAATTTATTCTTCATACATTTCTTTCCAGAAAAACACATTAACTGGATGACTGGTAGAAATGATAGATATGTTTAGTCCCTGCTTTGTTTCAGGGCTTCAGTCTGAAACTCATGAAGTTAAAGAAAAAGACTTTTCTTTGGTGCCAGTCAATTCCACCCCCCGCCCCACTTTGTGTCATATTGTGTCTGTTTTCTTTGTGATTATCTATTGTTTTAATAAAAGTGAATTTTAAAATTAAATCTGCTCTGAAAGATCATGTATTACAGTTCCTCTGTACTCAAGATGTGGTTACTACATAACTATTAATTTAGTTCACAACTAATTTTTTCTGTAGTTCTCTTGCTTACATATACCAAAAATAGGTCTACTAAATTTCTCCCTGCTGCACACAAGTTATAATATTGTCTTTTCTTCTTTCGTAGTAACTCAGAAACTTAAAGGGAAAGTTCTTAAAATAATCTAGGAAATAAAATGCTATTTTTTTCTCTATTTTTTTTTTTTTTGGTTGTTAATTCTTCTGACGGAATAGCGGAATCTCTGTCATTTTAAATAATCTATTCGTCTCTTATTCCCATAGGTAATTCATTTTGGATTAACATTTTCCAAAAACTTTAGGCTACTATATATGTATCATAAATAAATCCAACCAACAGAAAGATAGCAAAAAACCTCCCAAAGCCATTCAACAAATTCACATTTCAGTAATTTCACTTGGGTGCCAAATTTTTACTGAGTGGGGATTTTAAGCTTCTGTCACTTAAGGTTTCTCTAGTTCAGCATCTCTCTGTGGTGCCAAAGCAGTTTAATATCCCCACAGAAATTTCCAGCTTCCCACAGTAAGACACGTGTGACCTCCTGGAGTAGCTTACACACTGTATTTATTTACAGTCATACACACTGTATTTATTTACAGTCATACACACTGTATTTATTTACAGTCATACACACTGCTAAGCAGCTGCCCCTTGGAGATGCCACTGTCTTTTGCTTCATTTCAACACTTCATGGCTTTACCTCTACTTTCAACACACAAGGTTGGAGTGCACTTATCTGAGGTGGCTGTGAGTGGAAGTCATTAGAGAATATGTACTGTGCTGAAAAAAGGCAAGGGGGCTGATTTGGAGCCTCAGTATTTTACGTGCCTGTAACAGGCTTGGCAACCCATTTGTCTGAAATACTCCACCCAATTAGCAGGTGTTGATCCAATTCGGAAAGGTGGGGTGTAATCTGATTTCTCCAGGAGACAGGTGATTACTCCACCCAGATGGAAGAGAGAGATGAGAGAGACTCCTTAGATCTAAACTGTGGTTGCAACTTAAATTGCTCATGGGCTTGGTGAGACTGCCTGAGCTGAAACCTAACATTAGTGTTCATCTCTTTGCTCATAAAGCTGCACTCATATTGTGGGGCAAGTTTACTCTGTAGAACAAAAGAGATTTTTAAAAGTTATGGTCAGAAAGAAACAGCTTCTGCTTGACCTCAAAGCTTCCCAATATTTTGAATTATTTTGAAAATACTCTTCTGTTCCTTAAATAAATTTATTCTGTAAAGTAGGAAATGCATGCTGCTGAAAAGCGTAACTTTTCAAAATAAAGGAAGCTTGCTAGAACTCATGGAAAGGTTTCATGTATAACAGTCATCCTATGCCTGCAAAACCCAAAGACCCAGTTGTTTGCTAGACTGGATCCACAGAAGACTTTGGTTTGTCTTGTTAACTGTGCATTAACCAGATATAAAAAAAATACGACAGAGGCATCAAGTCAGGTATTTTGTGCTGATGCCTTTTCTTGGCATCCCTCTAGTTGTTCACAGGTCTGGAAAAATTATTATATGCATTTTCTGAATGAAAATTTCAGGGCTTGAAACATGTCTTGTAGTTTGAACATACTGAATTCAGGAAAAGTTGTAGAAATTTTACTTCCAAAGATCACTAGGTCAAATGGTTTGTGCTAATGACAAAGGTTCAGAGGTCTAATGCATCGAGGCATCTACAAAGCATGGCTTCTAATGACTTCTTTTAATGGCTTCTGGATTAAGATGGTTTTCAGGATGGACCCTAGGGAATATCCCACCCAGCTCAGCTACCTACATGCTTAGCCTTAGTGGCAAACCCTGGCCAAATGACCTGGACCAAATGACCAAATACCAGTAGTGACCCAGATTTGCAGGTGGGTAGGTAGAGAGGCAGGAAGACATTTTTTGTTTTACCCTCACTAACACAAGGCAGAACCAGAGAAGCTTTCCATCTGCTGTGCAAGTGTGCTGACAGTACAACTGTTTGCTAATATGGCTTGCAGCTTTGTGGCTTGAAGGAATCAGGATATATCTGCTTTTTTTTTTTTTTTTTTTTTTTGCTGGCTTTTTTAAATCATCTGTTTTCTTTGCTTCTCTTTTCTTGTCTTGATGCTTTAATGGTTTAAATTCATGCAGACATCCTGCAACTTGAGTAAATTATACACTTTAAATATTCTTGAGAACTCTTGTCATATCAAAAAATCAGACAGATAACAGGCATAACTTAATTGGAAAGATAACTGGAAGCACAGTAATCTGTACTATGCAACCAAAAATGTCTTATCAACCCTCATCAGTCTGAAGTTTCTCAGGGTATATCTTGTCAGCAGAGGAAAACTGAGGTATGAAACTAATCAATGGTTCCTTTGCAATGCTGGCAGTGGTCACTGTGCCTAAGAGAGTAATTTATGAAATCTCCAAAGGAGTCAGATCCCCCAGATCACAATACCTGTAGATCACAGCATAAGGGCCACTGAATCTGCAGATCTGTCATCTTTGAAAAACTAGGTGTAATCTTGGTTTGTATTGGATTTGTGTGTGTGTGTGTGATGAAATGTGTGCTGCTCATTGAAAAATGGGGAGTGTAACTACCAAGAAGTGAGTTAATGGGGACCCCTCTCTGTAACACAGATCCCAATATTTCACCTGCTCACCTTGCTTCACTCAGCACTGCAGACTAGCTTTTTCAGAGTAAGACTATAAAACATTGATCCTGCTAATTGCAAGGAACAATAATGACATAATGGGGATGTGGATGATGGTATTGATCCCAGCTGCAAGGGGTACACAGTCACAGTTTGCAAATGTTTTTATGCCAGCTGCCCTCCCCCACTCTAAAATCATGCACCTGCCTATACAGGTTCAGCTGGAAGGTTATTTGGTGGAGTACAGGTGCCAGGCAGGATTTCCCCACCCATTAGGGCCTGCACACAGATCCCAGTACTTGGGGACTTTCCTGTTCCAGCCAACATTAACACAATAGCTTTGCAGCACTGTTGCCAAACAGCTTACTCCAATAAAATAAAATTTTAAAAGACCATTTCATTTTAACAGGACCTAAATAATTTTATTTGTTCACTGCTTATTCTGGGCCTGTTTAAGCTGACTGTACATTTGGACCAGTACTTTTCCAAATGTTACTGTAATAAAAAGAGGGACACAGCAATCATTTTTAAATAATGTTGCTGCATTTTACAAAACTTTACAACCAAACAGCAGGAGCTGTGAAAGCACACATGATGCAGAGCTCACCCTGAAGAGGCTTCCTTGCCCGTGCTTACTGACATGTTGAAGTCTTTGCTGGGTCTAGCTGACAGTCCATCATCTGTGTACATGGCAATCACACATATATTATTGCACTAACACTTCAGAAATATTTTCCTTGAAACAATGCTGCTCCATGCTGGAAAAAGATATCTGCCAGTATTCCGACTGAACTGGTGGCAGCTGGCAGTAGCCCACTAGCAAAAGAGAGAAATTAAAAAGCTCCCTGATAAGTCCAGAACATCTTTCAGCAGTGTGATAAATTTGAATGACAGCAGTAATATTGGGGATTTCTTATTCTCTGTGGATATCCCTGACCTCATCACTTGAAAATTTGACTAATGGGACATAAGAATGGAAAAAAAAGTAAACATAATAATTAACCTCATGTATAGGACTTTATATGAAAGCTGTCCATCCATTTTAAGACACAAAATACATATTTATTTTGCATGTCCAGCTGTTAGATGATAGTTCTAAATCCTCTTGTCCATCTAGTTCAGACAAAATCTTAGGCTATTTAAATCACTTGGCTATGTAGGAAGATTGATATAAAGGAAGAATTTGTTACTGGGCCTGATGCTTATCTGGATTAAATCAGCAGAAAACTGTTGAAGCTAATGATGCTGTAAAGGATCATTCAGCCTTCTACTTCTTGCTCTACATAATCTGGCCATTTGCATTTGCTGCAATATCTGAGAAGCAGTGTGGACATCACCGTTGGTTTAAAAAAAAATGAAACCACTTTCTTAAAATAAGGAGAAAAATCTGGATATTAGTTAGTCACAGGGACTTATCCTTCAACTTAAAAAGATGTCATTAAGAACTCTTTGCTGCATTAGTAATCCAGATCGAAGGACGTAACTTCCAGGCTTCTGGAGGAGAGATAATTACTGGAAACTCATAAAACCCACCTAAATTCTGTTTTAATTTTCATACATGGAGCAGATGTTTTGACAGATGGATGGACTTTATTTTTGTAACTGTCCGGGAAAAGTCTGCATAACACAGCCTAATCAGTGTTACATATCTTTACTGTTTGTTTTTCAATCTTTCTGCATTTGGCTCTTATTCTTTTGGTTGCAGACATTTTCTTTGTCATTTATTTTTTCAGGCTAATCTCTCTCTGCATAAGCCCTTCTATCAACTTGATATATAAATATTAGAAAACTCTTAAAAAATAAATCTGCGTGTTTAGTTTGTAAGTCAGATACATTGATCTTCATATGGTGGGTGCCCTTCTGGAAAATCTAATTAACACTTTGTCTCCTCTTCAAGACAGGCCCTCTGACCTCATAGCTGGTATAGTATTTGGAATTAAAATTTTGAGTTAAGGTGCCTGTCCAGACACACTGGACCTCTTTGACTTTAATTCACACTCTGAATGTAAGTGACAGTCTAGTAATTTCTTAACTTGTTTTACAAGTAGGACTTTAGCACAGGAGAATTTGCAGCTGAGTTGGTGCTGTGGCTGCATTACTGTAGTATGATGCAAACTCTTTTATCCACTTTCATTTCAATAATTCATCAGCATGGAATTGAGGATCTGAACCCCACAACTTCCTCAGTCTAGTCTAGAGGAAGTGTAAACATGTTTGTGATATCTGAAGTTCAGTCCTTTTTCTCACTCAGAAGTGCCCAGTGAACTTCTGGGGCATGTTCCCTTGGGTGGCCAAATGTACCTCTAACTCCCAGAGGCAAGGTACAGTGGCTTCAGTTGAATGCCCTGGTGCACTTATGCACCAAATTAACCCCAGGAAAGCCTGTAGGAGCTGCTTGGACTTTTGGTTATGGTCCACATTCCTTCAAACAAAGAAACAAACTGGATTGTGCCTGAGGTTTGTGGGGACTGCTTCAGCTACTGCATGTCACCATTTCTTTGGCCATGCTTTGTAGGTCGTTGGCAATCATGCTATCACAACTGTTTGCAGACACAGATCCAGCAGTCATATAGATTTTAAGATAGAAGCATTTCTGTACAAGGCTAAAGGCAGAACCTACAGCTCTTGTGGAAACCTTAGAGCATTTATTGAAATATGAATGAAGATTAATCCTCTCCAGGGGTAGGTAGATAAATGAATGGGAATTTCTGAGGACTGCAGTAACTCCCACATGATGTACTTAATTTTCCCTTTGAATAACTACTTCAATCATTCTATGCCATATGTGCAGCTCTATGTATGTATATATAAACTCAAGCTTTAGGGCATAAACCTGTGTTTAGCTTCATATAGACTGAAAAGTTTCTTAATATTAAGCCATTCACTACAATGAGCAAGATTATTAGGAGCAATAATTTCTGATTCACTGTGATGATCCCAGTGCCCCTCTTCTTTAACATTTATTTTCATAAATAATGATTATTATAATAAATACAAATAATACTTTCCTGCCTACAGAGAACTTTTCAAACCTTGCATTCATTTTCATTCATGTTATTAGGCTAAAAGTATTTAAACTCCCACTACACTCTGCTCTCAAGTTTGAACAAAACTTATTTCCACATGGAAAATAATTTTTTTAAGTCTAATTTTCTTTCTTCATCTATTTTACTTGACAAAGAACAATATCCAAAGGGTATGGATATGTCCACAATATATTCCCTTTGAACAACATTCCTTTCTCAGGGAAAATAAAAGTTGATGCAGTAGCACTGGGTGGCTGAACTCGCATGCAGGTGCAGTGTTGAACTTCCCTGAGAATTTGTTCCTTATGGCTTCTGCCTCTGCGTTACCTCCTCTTCCTCTGGTGGGTGCTTTCTCCTGCCTGCTGTATTTTCTGAGATACTACATGTCTTTTGTTGTCTTTGCCCCCCTTCCAGTGCCTTACACTCTGCAGTCATGCAGTGAAGTGCCTCGTCCTGCTGGCACAGACCTCCACACCAACAATATAGCGCCGGCCTGGGGGTCTGGCAGGGGGAGACACTGATGCCAAGTAGGACAAACCCAGCTGGAGACACCCAAGTCATTCCAGGCCTCCAGCCAAGGGGGTTGGGGAGCTGCTTTGTAGTCGAGTTATGCAGCCACCAGTGTCAGGAGCAGCAGAGCTGCCTGCCAGGTTTCACAACCTACGGCGCCTGGATGCCACTGAAGCAGTTGTTCTGTGAGGGCAGGAATGGGGAAACAAACAGGAATGGGAGTCAGTCACCCAGGTCTCACGTAGTGGCAGACCCAAATTGCATTGAGTGCACACACATTTTGCCTGATATTTCTTTGTCATACCCATGTGCTGCGATTTAGAGTCTTTGCAAATCATTCAAAGCTGTTAAAGTTGGTTTATTACAGGTTTGTGGGAAGCTTTTTGGTCCCAGAGTCACATAAACCAGGAAAACCCAGTATTCACCAAAGCAAACTCTTGCTAAGCTCCAAATATCAAAGGACCAGATACAACATTTCCACACATAATGGTGTACCTGTGCAGCTGTGCTTGAGCACAATTGGACAAAGGAAGGAGTCTGAGATGGAAATCAATGTGCCTGTTGCTATTGTTCCAGGGAGAATAGCACCGTCTCCCAGGCAGGGCAGAAACTTCACTTTGAACTTCCTGAGTTGACAAGGGCTTAAATCAGAACTGTAACTTTACTTTGATGTCATTTATTGTAGTTTAATACCCCTCTTTATTTATTTTTTTACTACCATGTAAAATATATAAAGAAACCTAATCTGGTAGAGAGGTGTATGAGAATTTACTGAATAGTCCTTAATGGTTCCTTTATGCAGCTATAAAACAGAGGGGAGCTGTAAGAGCAGTCTGAACTGGACTAGGAATCTTAAATGTTATATAAATTTATTCATCACAGTCAAATGTTTATTGCTGTAGGTATTTACCTTCCCCATTGTTTAACTAGGTTGTGTATTTCTCAGACATCTAAGGTAAAAAACACCCTGTACAAGTAATTAGGAGAGCTCAAAAAAAGGGATGAATAAGCTAAATCTGCTTTTGGAAATACATTGTAAATTTGAAGTCACTTGACTAATATTTACACTGTTATCAATCCTGAACACTGGATGGTCAAACATGGCTACGATAGGGTTAATCCACCTTCTTCCGCAGGCTGATCTGGAATAATCCAGTGAAGGTGGTGAGAGAACTTTTCTTAATTTCACCCACAGAAATCAAAGACTCCTGCCCCTAATCTAAGTAGGGTTTTTCCATCCCACCTTTAAAGCATTAGCTATCTAATACCTTCTTGCTGTGTGTTACAGATAAGCAGCTGAACGGTCTCAGTGGGTTGGAGAATGGTGTTAATAACACCAAGGCTGTATGTTCAGTCCCCATGTGGGCCATTCACTGAGGAGCTGGACTTGATGATCCTTGTGGGTCCCTTCCAACTCAGAATATTCTATGACTGTGTGATTCTGAGTGCATATACAGTCACAGGTGGTGTGTTTCTGTAAATCGGAATAATTCCTCTGAAATCAGCACAGTTTTTTCACACTGGGTGTAGGTCCAGCCCATCTCCTCACAGCATTTTATATGTGGCCACCAGCCTCTAACACTTCATGTTCTTCAGGTAGGTAATTTAAAAAGCTTTAGTAAAGGGTAGTAGTAGACCATAAAGACATTTTTAAAATTATGATACATTAAACCTGACAAGGCAAAGCACTGTAGTAGTGAAACAGTGTTGTGTTTATATCAGGCCAGATACAACTCTTAAGTGAGAAACTTCTGATTTATTTAATAATGCGCACACATCATTGCTCAATTTTAAGTTATGTGGAGTCAAAGTCAGATGCTTCATCTGAAACACAGAATGCCAGAATTTAAGAGAGGATCTTTTTTAAATTTTGTTAATGTTACAGGAATTTGGGGTATTTTCCCATTTTACTTTTGTAGGTATTGAATTTTTAATAGACTTTCATGGGTTTTCCATATTTCTTTTACTTAAAGCAGCAACGAACAAACAGCATTAATAAAAATATAGAAACATATTTTTTTCATTATTTATGCCCAGTATTTGCTTAGTACTCTACCATATGACGGTGGAAAGCAGTCTGTGGATAAACATAAATATAATAAATAGATGCTCATGCTTATACTTGTGTGTGGGAAGAATAAGAATGGACAAGAAATAGTGTGTTTCTATTAAGAAAGGTCATAATGGAAAGAATTAAGAGTAACATTCATCTCTACTTCTTTCAATTTCCTGTTGGATTACCTTAACTCTCTCTATGTTTTCTCTTCCATCTCTGTTGAAAAGATAAGCTAACAGCAGTAAGTCAGGGATGCAGTAAGATTCCGGATGCTTTTCTCTGGGTGCTCTTTTTAATGCATTGCTATTATCTGTTATGCAAATATACAATGAAACTGTAAGAGCAATGTCATTCCAGTGCAGTCCTTTGTGTGAGGCAGGGAATCAGTGTTTCATCTGTGTAAGTTCATTGCTTTTCCCTGTGGTGGCCTAAGGCATACCTCAAACTGCACATGCATTTTCCTGCCAGAGCCTTTACTTTGTGTTTGGGAGTATCTGGTTTAATTAGCAAGCAAGTTACAGAGAGGGAGGATGCCAGTCAAGGAGATTTCTGTGGGTGCAGTAGCTCAGGTGGTGTTTCCAGGGGTGCTGGTCTACTTGGAAAGGTAGAGTTGAGCACTGTACCAAAAAAGTCATCAAACTTGCAGAGAAAAAATTTCCTCATGGTAAACACAGACTTTACTGGAAATACTTAATTTCCTTGTTCTCATTTTCCTTCTGTTTGAAATCCATTTTTTTCAATTGTGTCAGCAGACCAACTCGAAGGCATTGACATATTTCTTTTTTATGTTAGATCTGATTGAAATAAAAATATTAAACAAATGGAAAAAGTTGTTGACTTGACTATCCATTTTAATAACACCAGGCATTAATAATGACAGTTTTGTTAACAGATAACAGATAATGTTTGTACTAGGGACTGTTAGTGTTGCTATTAAATTTTTATTTGCTGAGAACTAAAATAACTCATGATGGATAATTCGTATAGGAAGAAAACATAAAGTCCAAGTCTTACAAAGCTTGTATTCTAGGGGCTGTCAATGACTGTATGGAAGTTTAACATATGTATTCATATGTGTAAGACTGGCCTGTAGACACAGGCACTGGGGGTGAGGCAGCACTCGTATGATTGTTAAGAATGCTATATCAATGATTTGGTTTTCATCAACTCCTTCCATCTGGCCCATTTTTCTTCTAATTGTTACTTAATTGAATACAAGCAAACAGTTGGCCCATTTTTCTTCATTATTTCATTCTGACACATTTCTATAAATGGGTTTTGTCTTACAAGCACAGCAATAGCATAAATTACAAAGATGAAGCATGTCTGAAACAAAAATAAGGGGTTTTTTTGTAATCTTTTCTTCAGGGTTAGATGCTTTCTTAAATAGCAACCAAAGATATTTAAATGAGAAATTAAATCAGGCTATTTATTAAATGCTTAGCAGTAAACAATCTTATGAACAGCATGAAATGATCACACTTTACAAATCTGTTCATTCAGCCATATATCTCTAACACAGAAGAGCTCACATTAGTCAAAATCACTGAATTAACTCTATGAATAATTTTTTTGTTTTCTCCTTTTCTTTGCAGAGAGAATGTGCTAATTTCATCAAGGTGCTTAAGGCTTACAACCAAACCCACCTGTATGCTTGTGGAACAGGGGCTTTTCATCCAGTCTGCACCTATATTGAAGTTGGAAGCCATCCTGAGGTAAACTGTCTTAAAACAAGATTTTTCTTTTTTATACTTTTATTCTTTATTGGTGTTTAGCCATGATCTCTTCCTGTCAAAATTCATTCTCACTAGTTTCTGTGGCTTGGGAAGCAGATCTGGTAAGACTTGCTCCTGAATCAGGTGCTGACGTGCTGATTGATAAATCACAGCAGAATCTCTAACTTTCCTTCCCTGCACAGCATCTCTTCCCCCAGGGGCTTAAGTAGTTACAAATAAACTCATTCTACCTGGCTCATGAACTTAAAAAGCACTTTTTTTATAATTGGGACAAATAGCCAGCATAAGAGGGGTAGTTCAGCCACTGTATTTATTCTGGTCCAAACACTGTCTTTAGTTTCCTCCCAGTCTGACACCACCTCAGCTTTCTCCCAGAGTTAAAACAGTGTCACACCTTCTTATAACTCCCTTCTCAGATTTGTCCTAACACACTGACAGTTTTTCATACGTCACCTTGGTTTTGTTTCCTTAGTTTTTTGTGAAAAATAAATCACTCTCTTTTCATCCATTTCTTTAATCTCTTGCTGAGTTTTGCTTACTATTGCAGAATTCTTGCAGTAGCTCATTTTGACAGCTCAGTAGACCATTTTGTCAGTGATCATCATAACTAAATAGATAAGCACGATCTTCCCTGGTAAAAAATAGAATCACTCACAAGAAGCCATGGGACTAGGCTGGTTTTCCTGGCTGAAGATTTGACTAGAATGTCTCTGTGCTGGCCTTCAATACTATTTCTCTCCAGAGCAGCCAATCTCTTATTTTTCTATTGAGTATGTAATATAAATTAGTCTCCTTTACTGTATTTTCTGTCTGGCTTACCTAAGTATTGCTCAATGGCCTGTTTCAGTTTAGCAGTCAGACTTCTGATGTGCTTTCAGCATTTATGGGTATGTTTTACTAGGGAATCCATAATTTTGTTATTTGTAGCTTCTGTGATCTTCATAAAACCAGTTCTTTCAAGTTACCTTATGCTGTTGCAATTCAGGTTTGCAGATTTCCTTGAAAATAAAGACATCATTGTTGAATGAATGACGACTATTTCTTCTCATAGAAAAATTAACAAACCCTTTAAGTGTTGAATTCATAGTCTGGGAACTATTTTTCCCTATGAAAATGTCTTTCGATATTTGAAACATAAGTCTTTAAAATGTTCTAAGAATGGGGTTTTGAAGGGAAAAGGGAGCTGCAGACCAGAAAGGGTTTTGTTCATATTCTTTAATGCTTTATTACAATGCATTCTTGGCAATTAGTGATTGTCTCTTGACCACACACAGTATGTCATTGCTTACTGCATTAAACAGATTCTCTGCTTCCTGAGATTCATTTGGGAATTGGTAGACATATTAATTAACTCTAGTTCCGTAAGATGTGTGTCAATCAATCCTTGGCTATCTGCCAAGGGAATCTATCTGCACAGAGATAGCTCGCATGAGGTCATTTACTTCTACATTTGGCTGTTTTATTGCTGTACCATAAAACTAACACACACTTTAACAAGGATTTATAGAAAGGATGATCAGAGATGAGAGGCCAGACCTAACCTTGGTTTAACATTCTGTTTTTAGAGTCTTGAATCAGTGATAGTTTTGGCCCTGGAGTGAAAGAGGACCCTTGTTTTAGGTTCTTTTTAGCAGTCCCTTCCTATAAAGAAAATCTAAATTGTTAGGGATTTTTTTTGGTTGGCTTTTTTTTTTTTTTTTTTTTTTTCATTTATACAGTAAGTTTGTAAGTCTCCTTTAGCTTGAGTCATTCTCGTGACCCCTGATTTCATTTTCTCAAATGAGAGAAATCAGGAGTGTGTTTATCTGAATTGCCTCAGACACTGTTGGCCTTTGTTTTCCTTTACATATTTAAGATGTGAGTGAAATCATCTTCACCTGCCCTTCCAGTGGCACAAGTTTCTATATCTGAATAGTTGGAGAGGTTTTACTGCTTTCTCAGGTCAGATCTGCCTGTGTGGAAAGAAAGTGAGGCAGGCAGGAGGCAGTGTACCCACCTCTTCGTGGGCTTTGACAAATCTAACAGTCAGCCTGGGTTCTGTCCCTTGAAAGGGTGAAAATCAGATGAATAAATTATTAGATCTGCAATGAAAAATAATCTGTCCTTTCTCTCAGCTAGAGCCTGCTCCTTCCTCTCCCATTACCTAGCCAGGAATTTCAAATGTGCTTCTTCTGTGGAGATGAGGAAGAGGAGTGTGCTTGATTGACAGCAGCTATTAGAGACACCATGAATGAGGGGAATACAATCTTAACCCCTGCACCCCTGCACCCTGCATCTGTGAGAGCCAGATGGTTTATGTTCTCATGTCAGACAGCAGCACTGGACGTGTCAAAGGGCCATTGCTTCCGTATCATGTAGAGTTTATACCTCCCTAGCATACTAAAGAAGGTAAAAGTATAAGCAAAGACAAGCAGTTGATTATGAGTTAAAAATTGCCATCTAAAACTCTTCCTGAAGATTTGTTTTCAGCTACCAGACTTGTGAAAAATTAACTGATTTCACCATCTGCTTATTTATTTTTCAAGCACTTACAAAGGTAAATGTGAACAGATTAGGGGAATGGTCAGGGAATGTACCTACTCTCCAGTATGACTGCTTGTTTATCTGAGCTCTGAATGTAACCCACCTGCCTGAATCCAAAGAGGAAATCAGTGTGTGCCAGACTGAAGAGAGTGGAGAAGTGAAATTTAAAGAACAGAGTGGCAAGTGATAAAGACTCTGGAAGCAATTGGAGTAGGCTGCAGGAAGCTGGAACATGGTACCATTTTTATGGCTGGGGAAAGGAAATAACTTACTTTGTGTGACATTCATAAAATAATGGGAATATGAATCGTTGAATATCTCTTTGATATGAAGCAGTGTATCATAGCCCCATTCCATACCTGAAGAAAATAATTTCTGGTGATGGAACAAGGCAGATTTAATTGAGTCTGATGAAGTACAGTATCAGAAGTAATAATAAAAAGCGAAAAGGATATGAACGGCATGCTGTGCATCTGATTAAAAATGATGTGCACAAATGTATACAACCTAATATGTTGTGAATTACACCGTGGTCTGAGGAGTAAAGCAGACTAATCTTTGCTTAAATCCATTCCAGATGTGTAAGCAAATAACCACAGTATTTCGAGGGAGGAATAAAGTTAATATTTCAATAGGCTTTAAGCATGTAAGCCACAAGGAAGCAGGAAGGAACATATTTGGAGAGAGCATAGTGTGTGGATATGCAGAAAATACCTGAGGGCAGCCAAATTTAAAGCTTGATATCATCCATTTTATGTGCATGAGTTTAGGGGAGATGATCTAACACAGACACCTACACAAACTTCAGGGATCTGGGGTTAGGCAATATGTGGTATTCTGTCCTCAATGCAATATAATACAAGAAACCAATTACCAGACAAAACAAGGAAGTGATTAGTAAAGCTGTGTTTTGCACCCACTGACTTCTGAGGAAACAGGGCTGGATGTGTAGGAATGTTGTACTTAACGGTTGCAAAATTAAACAAGTCAGATCTGTGCTTGAAAGGAACAAATCCAACTGGAGGGAGACGTAGAGGTACATTAACCCCCCTAGAAAATCACAACAGGATGCAGAGTGCACCTGCCTGAGCGTGCCTGAGCAGGGGGAAGGAGCCCTGCTCCCTTTCCCCGGGGCTCCCTTTGGGGTAGTTTGAGTGAACCAGCAGGGAACAGTCCTGTTTCAGTAAGAAAAGGATTTTCCATAGACTTCACCCTTACACACAGGTGGAGGTGTATGGAATGCCCTATAGCACCTTTTTTTTTTTTTTTTTTTGCTAATGCTCAGTCTGGCATTGCAAGAGATTTACAAAATTGTTTGCCAGATCCTCAGCAGGAATGCATTAGGGGTTTCTTCAGCAGAGATAAATCAGTAAGTGCTGTCTGAAGAACTAAATCAGCTTCTTTTATTGTCTTCTAATTCCAAATTTCTTGTCATTGTCCAACAGATTAAAACTCATTTTTAAATGCATTAACTTAAAAGATCTGGGATCACTTTACTTGCAGGTTATTTCTCAATCAATAAAGAAGTTTTAAATGCGGTTTAGATTTATGATGTACATAAAACATTAAGTTATTGCATATGAAGTTATGTAATGCTACCACCTGTAACATATTTGCTTTTTCCGGACTCTGTGTGTTTTAAAAATCTTTGGTTCAACTCATAAAATTTTGCTGAAATATACTTTTCACTCTTTTTTATCCCTTCTTTTCTTCATATTAGAAGAGGTCCAGAGTGCATTTCCTAAGTAATGGACAATTCTGTTCTGACACATTTCTGCATCTATCATTTTGTCTCTGTGTATATATTATATATATAGTGATGGAAGAGCATTTTTTTCCCTGAAGGAATGACTTGGAAGAAATGCACTAATTGAAGATTCAATGCTATTGCTAGTACTAAACATGTTGTGTTTATCTAGTGTAAAAATTCAGGATGAAACAGTGGTTTCAGTAGTTGTAGATGGGGCATAAATTAGCCTAACTTCATCAAAGACAGCAGACCTGTGTCAGTTTATGTCAGTCAAGATTCTGAGCTGTGGTTTTTAAGTGAAACGTTAGAGCAAATGATTTTTTAAGTAAAAAATCACCTGAGGCTAGTTTTCTTTCTATCTAATTAACTATACCTTCGTGTTGTATTTATATGCTTATATAGAGAAAGCGTGAAGGAAAAGGATACTGTTGAAGGATTATTCTCATTTGTGATGGAACTGTTTTGTGTGACATACTCATTCTAAGCATCACTGTAATTACAGAGAAACGCCATTAAAAGATGATCTAGTTTACAGACTGCAACAGCCTTCTTTAGTTCACAGGTGCCTTAACCTTTCAAACTTCCAGATATCCTGTTACTATAATACAGGAAAACAAAGCTGAAGAGCCAGAACACTGGCTTAGGCACAGTGTGAGTACCTTTTAGAGTGCTTTTTTCCATTGTATGAATAGTTTTACCGCAGAGAAAAAGAAAACATCTCTTAGATCTTTAAAGACTGATGTACTTCACCTTGTGTTGTAAAAAGCTGCCAAGTGCTTTCTGCTATACTGGGAAACCCCAGGCACTTGAACAATTTGCTGTACTGATGTTCTTGTCTGTGGAGGGTGACAGGTAACAGGATAGTCAGTGCCAGGCACACATCTGTCCAGGCATCTCACAGCATCAGTGGCCAAAATCACAAAACAAAGGGGCTGGATTCCTCTGGAGGTGATGAGGCTGCAAACCATCACTTCTCCTGCTCCACCTGACATGGATTTCCAGTCCCTTAGGTTACCCTGTGTGAAAAAGTTTCACACAAAATCAGGCTTTTCACACATGTACAATTTACCTCCACTTGTTAAAAATGAATAAATCTTGTCATAGATATCACCTTCCTAGCATTTTTTAAGTATATAGTTTTACATACAGTTGTATGTAGCTATATATAGCATATAATTCTTTTTCCAAGCCATAATTCATTATGGCATTGTTTGGGAAGGGATGTGATATGTTAACTTTTGAATGACCAAATTTAACATTTACAAGAGGCGTAGAGGGAAATGGCAAAGAACGTGACAGTCCTTTCTCATATGACAGTCTAAATGTATCATTTGTTCTGGTAAGGTCTGACAAATATTTCAGTAAGGAAACCAGGATATGTTGCTGGAAGCTCTATACATTTTTAAGCACCATCATGCAGAAGTACACTTATCTTACAGGATGAGTGCTACGTCCCGGGTGGCACCTCTTGTTACCTTGCACAATCATGTGCAACTTACAGAAGTAGAAGGTCACCATAAAGAAGTAACTTGATTCCCATTTAAAAGGCTTTTTGAAAAACTCCATAAACCCCTTTGTAAACAAATATTAATCAGGTTCATGGTTAAATGCTATTATTTATGAAGGCCTGTCTTTGAATGCTGCAGATCTCTTTGACTTTAGCTGTATTTTGAACACTTGCTTTGCTAAAAGAGAAACTAAACCAGGAAAACTCAGATTTTTCAAAACTTCATCCTGTCATCTCCAGGCAAAATATATTTCCAATAAACATTTATATCCAGGGCAGATCCTTTAAAGCAGGACTATTAGCCTTTGTGTGATAATTTAGCTGTCGGAATAGTTTAATTTATGAAGTAAACTTCTCTCAGCTGAATAGAACACATGGCAGCAATGGCTGACATATTTTCTACCCCTTGCTGTTGGGAAAGTCTACACACTGGATATTTCATCCTCAGCAAGGTGGCACACTAAAATTAAAAATTTTAATTTTTTTTTTTTCCACAATTATCAAGATAAGAATCTATTTCTTAATAAAAATTATAATGCATACTAACTAAACTGTTAATGTAAAAAACATTTCATACAATGAAAGCATGATAAATTAAATATGTAGCTACTGTTTTTTATCGTGGTATATTCAATTAAGGAGGCTGTGCCTTTATGACAGCTGAATGCTTGACAACTAGCTGATCCATCTGACCTTCCATTTACCTATTTAAAGGTGTATTTGTAAGAATAGGGATATTCCAAATCATAAGTATGCAAAGGATGTGGCTTAGTTTCTTAAAATTCAGATGTGGTACAAATACCATTTTTGGAAGTAAGGTATTTAGCAAAGGGGTCATGCTTTAATCACTGACAGGAAATATGAACATTGTAGGTTTTCAGCTGTCATTTAATGCATCCAGTCCTGCCCTTGCATATTTCATAATTACACCTAAGCAATTTGGAATATATTTATGTCTAAAGTGACAAAGTCAGTAATTATGTCTGAGGCTCACTCTGAGATTTACAAGTTGAACATTTACATGCAGGAAATGAAATCAAGTTTTAAACTAACACAAGTGAAAACAGTGTGGTGGCTATTTCATTTCTTCACCTTTATTCCTCAGACTACTTGGCGAAGGGTAAAATGGAAGCATGGCTATTTAGTAAGTCATACTGAGGAGAGGTATAAGATATGATGAGAAACAGAAGAAAGACATAGAATTTACAACTGCAAGGGCCATTTGTTGCACAGCAGAAACCACTAATGAAACTGTAATCACTATTCAAGTCTGATAATTTCAGCTATTCAGCAACTAACTTTTGTTTAGGACTTGATAAATATATCCAAATTGCTATGGCAGACCTCCCAGTTTATTCTTAAGAAACCAAGCCAAACCAAACCAAACTGAAAAATGAACTCCAGAACTATATTAATTTAATATTACTTTATACAGATCTTTTAAGAAAATGTAAATGGAAGTCACTGCAGGTGATGTTCCAGCATTCTCTGGTTTGGTTTTAATCGAAACAAATAAAACCCTGAGATGAGGGAGAAGTAGTAAGGATATGGTCTGGGGACAGTGTCAGTGTTTCCATGGATCTGGTCTGATCTCTACAGGTATGCAGTGGCACAAAAGGAAGCTTGGAACTGGCAAGATACTGCATCTTCTCCTGCACTGTTGGAGAAAACCAACTCTAACAAAGTAATTTTTAACATAGACATTTTTTTTAGGTTTTCCCAATGCAAAAAGAGTCCAGTGTGAGTAATAGTGTCAAATTTGAACCCCCCAACCTCCTAATGAGAGGAATCTGTGCACTAGCATGCTTCCAGTGAGATAACTGAGGACACCATTGTTCCCTCACCGTACATGGCTTTTGTCCTTGGTGGCTGAGCAGTGCTGGTTGATTACAGGGCAGAACTGTATACAGTGTGCTACAGCTGAATGGCTTCCATGAATAAGAAACCAAAGCCAGTCGACATATTCATTAGGTTCAAAGAAATAAGTCTCAGAACTGTGGGAAAACTTTTTTTTTTTCATGTTGCTGGAGGGAACAAAAAAAGACTGAGCTAGAGACAGACCTCCATGGGAGTAAATTTGCGGAGTGGAGCGTGCACATGCGCACACGCAGAACCACTGGGTGGACTTTCACTTATACCACATGTGATGTCTTGTTTTGTGAGTCCATGTCTTAAAACCACGGGTAGCTTTGAATGTGCTGAGATAATGAGTGATTCAAGTTAAAGACCCTCTTAGGATCTGGGTTTAATTTATTCTTTTAAAGTATGGGGTGTTTTTTTTTCTAGAACTATTTGTCTTCAGTGGAGTTCCCTGTGACTTATACTGGGGTAGCTAAAACTGAGGTGCACTTCTCATTTTCATAGTCACAGGAAAAAAACATTCATTTCTAGCATTGTTAGAAGGATTACTCAGAATTTTGTGACTACTTTAAGGAAATTAATTTCAGCGATGACTACCAGAGGAGCTGAAAATACACTCACTGTTTGCATTTGGATGTTCATTATTTCTCATCAGTTAAAGGATGTTATGGTGAATTATTTATTCCCATAATGTAAATATTCCCCCTGACACATGGTTACCTTACTTTACCATGAGATGATACAGTTTTCCTAATTCATTACAGACATAGATTGTACTTTTAGGAGGTATGGCAGTCACATTAAGATGTCGGTCCAATTTTCTGGGTGGGAATATTATGTTGGCTCATCAACACAGCCTATAATGTTTCTAGTAACACAGAAATTCAGCATTTGCCTCTTGTTAGAGTAACAATTGAAAACATTAACTCAACTTCACAGTCATGCAACATATGCAAAATTTCATCCACACACCTCCTGAAACAAAAGACAAGTATGGCTAAATCCTTTGATCTCTTGATCAACATGGGGGAGAAAAAAATAAAATAACAAACCACCATCTGTTGGGAAACCAATGTAATAAAAACAGTGGAAAGCCATCTTACAGTATAGACTGACTTAATTGAGGAAGTGACTTATAAATAAAATTATTTCTTGATTTGGAGGCACAGGAGGAAACAAAACTGAAAGAAGGATGTATTGAGGTCAGGTTTGGATAGATCAACATCAAAGCAGCATTATTCATTGTGGGATTCACGTCGCAAGGCTCCAGTTGACAGGGGCTGACCTCATGAAGAAGAATCGTAAATGTGATTTCTGCCACTGAAGGAAGTGACTGCATTGTGTTTGTAGCTCAGTACCAACATCTTGTCAAATAATCTTTAAACAGCCAAGGTCACAATGCAGCAAGTTTTAGCTGTGGGTGATGCTCCACATACAGACCACAGTGCTGTGAAATGCTGAACAGCAAACTAGCCAGTTATATTAAATACTCAGACACAAGAATCTAATGAAGGCCTTATTGATGAACTGATTTCACTGGTTTTTGCCTAAAATTTTATGACAGCTGGCATGCTGTGAAGTGCCTTTCAGGCCATTTAAAGTCTGTGGGATATATTTAACGCTCAGAGACAAAAAAAAGTCTGAAAGCACTGCCTTTTCCCATGCTTTCAGACCAACCTGATATTCATAGTTTCTGCGTGCTGGCATTATATGAGTGTAATGGTGTCACACTGGCATGGTGTCTGGCCTGCAGTTAGGCCCAGGAAGTGGCCAAGGAAGTGGTGTATGGCCAAGGCACAGGCTGCTCAGCAGTGATGGAGAAGTTCTTGCCTGATCTCCTCAAAATCTGTTCCTGATGTTGCTCCTGACCACAAGACTCTTACTGATACAGAATTCCCAATAAAGGGAGAATTTCCCCAAAGGAAAAATGAGAACGCTCATGGACATAGAAGCTTTCAAACAGATTCAGGAAAGAACAAGTCACTTTCTACAATGGAAGGCCTCCTTGGTGTGCATTCAAGCCCCTTAGACATCCCTTTCTTTCATCAGCAGCTGCAGTTGGCATGGCAAAAGTGGCTTCTCCACAATGATTAAATCTTATATCTTTTTTTAATAAAAAGCAAAGCAACTACAGGTGAAACTGCTATTTCTGTGAGTAAACAGCAGGACATGAATATTTCCAGCAGTTGCCAGGTGGAACAGGAAATAATAGATTTTCTCCTGCTCATCTTGACCATCCTCACTTTTATATACATGTTCATGTTGATTTAAAAAAAAACCCTTCAGAATAATTTCCAGAAGCTGCCCTACCTTTTAAAGATTTTGAAACTGAGTCTCTTCTCTACCCTGTTACACAAGGACTGTCTTAAATTTGTTGCCATCTAAATTCATTCAAATCATAAAATTCCACTGCTCCATAGTTCGGTAAGAAAACAGTACTTGATTGACTAGTAAATAGTGCTTTTCTTCCTAAGGAAAAAATTTACTGAATCATTTAAAAAAGAGAAGAATTAATCCCATATATGCCAGACACACAGAGAAGATGGCTGGAAGAAGAAAGATCTCTGCAAAACAAGAGCAGATAGAATTCACCCACTGTACACTTTGTAACTTTGCTAAATACCCTTACAAAGTATAAAGAATAGGTTTCTTTGCCAGCGTACATAAAACCTTTCATCTTTTTTGCATCATAGATTTTGCTGGCATAAGATGATACAAATAAACAGTCAATTATTTCAAGGTCTCAAAAGTCTTACAAGACAAAAAATCCTTAATAATTATTTAAACAACACTCTTGTGAGTGTAGACACCAGGTACAGGAATGTATGCTTGATTGCTTCAATACTACCTGTCAGCAGGAACAAAATGCAGTTTAAGGAACAGGTCATGGCTTAGACAGACATTCTATTTTGTGCATGGAAGGATCAGGGGACTGTGCATAGAATTACCTAAAAATAACAGATACAAAAGCAGTGTAAAGACATAAATAATTATTTCCATTTTACATTAGTCCATATATCTCCTGCCATGAAGAGTTAATCAATTTACTGCTGAAATGCTATGGGCGATTAAGAATAGTACTGAAACAGGCAGTTTGAAATATTTGTGCTTTTCCCATATGCCTACAGCTTGTGTGATGCTGGAAATCAGATTAAGTGATTTCAGCAACTCTTTCTGTTCTCAAAATCTAAGAATAAACCTTCTGGAAGTCACTTAGAAAAAAAAGGTGTTTACTCTTCCATTCATGCTGAGTTCCAGCTTACATATCTTGTAACAACTTGTTTTCTGTTTATGGCACTTGGTAAGTGTGGAAGTGTGCCGGCTTCTCTTGAGCTTCTGAGCATAAACCATAAATCTCTGCATCTTCCTTCAAATACCGTTCCTGTGAGAGAAGTGTTCTGTGCCCTTCTCTTCCTTCCTTCAGCTTGCCCTTGTCCATGTAAGAAAAATAATTTAATGAGCATGACCTGACTCAAATGAAATACATGCCTCTGACTCCTTCATGCCTCTGTGGACTTGGAGTAAATTAGTTATTTCCTAAGAAACTCATTTCATTGGAAAAGGGTGAGTAACCATGCAACGTTTCCTGGGAACTCAAGAAAAGACTAGTTAATGCCTGCTTTTTCTTTCTCTTCAGCTTCTGTGTTATTTTCTGTAGACATTTCACATATGGTTATTTTTATTTTCTTCCCAGAAGAAAGCTTTGTTTTAAAAAATATTTTTTTTTTCTGCAGCTCAGTGAGTCAGAAAATAATGTGAGGAACATTTGGATGAAAAAACCAGTCACCATTGGAAAACTTAGCTAAAAAGAAGTATTGTGAAGAATAAATAAATGTTATCATGATGAATTCACGCCTATTAGAATTGGCGATGACTTGCTATGTCATCCAATCTATTTTAATTTGTGTACATTTGCAGTCATCTACAAGTCTGGACTGTCTTCTCACCTGTAGTGATATAAATTACAGCTAGTGATTCTTGCAGTGCAGCATTAATTTGCATTTTAATTATTTCAGTTTCAAGTATTGCACTGCTAATCACAATTGTACACGTTGTCCATCCCTAAGAAATTTCCTATTTAATGTTTGTATCAGATAGGTCCAGAAGAACTCTCGTACAACCAACTGTATGATTGTATATAGTTTAGTTAAGAAATGCTTCCTGATTAATGAAAATCTGTTGATTCCTCCAAGTTGCAACATGGTCACACTCAGATATATTAAGAAATGTTTGCAAGTATATAATCAGATGAGAACACAATACTTTCCATTAATGAAATATGATCCATAATGAATCTTGCATGGGAGTGCTAATAACTACCTTTAGGTTAAAGTGCTCAGATGTCACAGTATAACAGTATCTGTCTTAGATGTGTATCATTATGGCAAGTAATTAAAGGTTACTTAGCTGTTAAATGGTTACCTTGGAGGAATCCTTCAGTTGCATGGCTTCAAACATGCCTTCGCTTTGAAATTAATTAAGTGAATTAAATATCAGCCTTGTAGTAATTGTTATATGTGCAGAATATTAGGCATCTAAATGTATAATATAATTGGTCAGAGGACTTGAAGATGTATCTATTTGCTGTTAAAACAATCTTGGTTGTTATATGTAGAATAAAGCTGATGCATGTTAAAAGGAACAGTGACAAGACGGATGAAGAGAAATGGAATGTCAAAATTGTCATCACAGTGATGTTCCATGTGCTGCATAAGTGCAAAGCTCAAGTAGCAATGTTCTGATGGGAGAAGTATTAAAATTCACTTGGTCTTTTTCACACCTCTGCTGCTACATGGAGTTAAAACCTGATACCAAATGACTTGAGTTTTGCTAACAGCTCAGTCTGACTCCTCACAAGGATGCTTTCAGGGATTACTAAATTGCTGCCTCCTTCTGTATTTAATATAAACCACACCAGAAAAGTTGAGCAAGCAGCTTGATGTGGATATGAAACCTTTTTTGCCACCTCTAAAAGTAGAAATATGACATGGGCCACATCAGCAACAGATTTTGACTTAAATAATTTCCCAGCATTATGTAAACTGGCAGTGACAAATACAAATAAAGCAGTACATTTTGGTTTTTTATTCTTTGTTTAAAGGGAAACAATCCACTAGATAAAGAGATTCTTCATCTGAGACCTTTTCATATATAAGCAAGAAGATGTAAAGTTCAGATCTTTGCTGTCCTCCTGAAACATTGTCTTTACTCCAGACAATGACATTATTAACATAGATTAAGTTTATTCTTTAAATGCTTTGCCTGCTTATGTCTTCTGATGAAACAGAAAAGAAATAGGAAAAGAAATATGTGCAGAAAACTTTACTCCCAACACAGCTCGGAAAGTATTAGCAGCAGGAAAGGAAACACGAAGAATTTGTAATAAAAATCTGTGGTTTTTTCATGCTCTGATATGTTTTTTTTATGCCACTGAGATAATTAACAGTGGTGGCACCTTCTTATCAGTGATACGGAAAACTGCTGCACATTTTGGTCAAGGATGACAACAGTGTTAGGGATTCTTCTCTAGTTTTCAGGCTTCTGCCCAGGGCAAATTCGGCCTTGATCAGTTTTGCTCTCAGCAATCTTAAAAGTTATCTTAAAAGTTGAAGCTTCAGTGATTGTCATGTGAAAATGGTCCTTTGTCTCTGGGCCAGAAAGAGTCCCCAGAGAAGGTAACTAGACGTGGTGAAACTATTTGTCCATCAGAAAAATTTTTAGATGCTCTTCTGCACAGTTATGGGCCAAGGCTACATGAAGTTCTATGTAGGAGTGAAAAAAAGTCTTAGTTCTCGGATTCTCATAGAATTGGTCAGTTCTCTATGCAAATTGTGCAGCTTCTCAAATAATACAGATTTTATCTCTAAGGCGCAGCAAAAATATACTGTTTGATTCAGCCTGATTTCAAACCTGGAGACAGTTTTTGAAGGGGGATTAGAAAACAAACAGTGTAAGAGAGGAGGGGAACTAGAAAACAAACAGTGTAAGAGAGGAGGATTATCTTCCAGAGAGTTCTTTTGCCCTGAGGTATGAAGGCATTTTTGTTGTTTTGTTTTGTTTTTTAATTACAAACCAGTAAGTGTATAATCAGAAAAACAAATGGCATTGATTACTTTTTCAAAGCAGTGACTCTGATCGTTTCATCTATACTTCCAGCTTGTTTGAAATATGGAACCAGCATAAAACCTGAAAGCATTTTCCATTTATATAAATCAACATTACTCTGTGTAGCTGGTGTTTATTTACAAGCTTGCAAAGGGTTTCATAAGGGTTATTCGTGCACCTACAATACAAACCATGTGTCAAACAGCAGAAAACTGCAGACCAATAGCACTGTTGTTTTTTTTTTTTATTTTACTTGATCCAAATTTCATTTTCTGTTTGGCTAAGTATCAATGGTCACGAAGGTGGTATATCAACAATAGTCGTGGTGGCATATTTAATTTCATTATAGCTGGTTGAGGTGCTTAATGTCATTTACTCTGAACAATTTATTTTATTCTGATTTAAGAAACCTTTCTGTTTATGCATTTCATCATCTTTTGTTATAAGAAACAGGGATCTCATTTCATTATTTAAGTGTGGGAGTAATGAAAAAGTAAATCTTCATCAACTTACTGTTCCTGTACCAAGTGCCTTTTTGTGGAATACTTACCAAAGAACTAATCTCTTGAAATCTGTAGAGTATAGTCTAGACCATTAATTTTGATTTCTAACTAAAAATCTGCAAAACTTATACTGAATTTAGAATATGGAAAGATTGAACATCATTTATCGTGGAATGGTTTGGGTTGGAAAGGGTCTTAAATATCATCTGTTTCCAACCTCCATGCCATGGCACCTTCTGTTGGACCAAGTTGCTCAGATTCCCATTCAGCCTGGCCTCAAAAGAAAATTACTGCTATTTAACAAAGAAAAAGGCCACACTCTTCCAACAAGTATAATATAATAGTAAATGATTCAGACTCAAGTACAAGATCTATGTATTCTCTTAAAGACTGGTGGGGATAAAGAGAAAATCAATGGGTAAAGTTGACTTTGTTTAACCTCAGTCAAGAAAGGAAACTAAAAAATGAGAGTTTGGACAACGAAGTAGAAGCTTTGATTGTGAAAGAGCTCTCTGCATGACTTTAGGCTTGTCCATAAGGAAACTTGTGAATGTCTCACGAATTCAGTGCAAATCCCTGCACAGGCATTCCCATTTCAGTTAAAGTAGCATTTCAGATCTGGTCTTAGCTGCCTGAAAGTAGCTGAAAATAAGCTGCTCTTAAATTGAGCTCACTGTGTTGACACAGAGTGCATGTGTTTACTGGAATCTCATTACATTTGAACATAGGGATACAAGTCTGCAGATTAGTGCTTGCTCTGAAAAGGCTGTTTAGCCTTTCAAAGGATTTTGCAGGAAAGCAAGCTGGAATACAAGCCCTTTCTGCTTGTCATTTGTAGGTTTGTGAATTTGGCTTTTATTTCTTTGTGCAAATGTGTTTTCATACAGACAGTGGAAAGCCATGACCCTCTGTAAAAAGGATTACCTCGAAGGGAGATAGTAAGACTACAGTGTAAAGGATGGTTAATGCAGAAATGCTAAATCTTGCTGTACAAAGATTATATAGCACAATAAATTTTTTAACTCAAGGTACTTTCCTGACATTATAAAAACAGTCACATATCAGAATCACAAAATAAAAGTCTTTAAGAGAGGGCTAAAAGAAAATAAAGGAAAATATCTGCTTTTATTTTTTTTTTTTCATAGAAAGATGATACAGAATCCCTTAAAATGTGTTTTCTTTTAGCTGACATTGTAGCAAGTAGTTTAGATAACACTTAATGACTTAGATATTATTTTTACAATCAGTGTATTTCATGGGGTATTAAAGATAATAAATAAGGAAATACTTTAAAACAGATAATAGAAGAATGTAAAGAAAGCAGAAGATTTCAGTTGCTTACAAAAAGCCTGGCATCTTACTTATATGAAACAATGACCCACTGACATATGATCCATTTGAATAGAAGAATCAAATCCCAGTCTAGAATTATTTATTTGGTGGAAAAGTTCCCAAAAAGAAGAGGGATGCTTTTTAAACTTACACCTACATTTTTTTTCTTTTTTGTTTTTCTAAGTAGTAAGCAATATGATCATAAAAAAAAATATGCAGAATTAACCCTTCTAAAACTTCCCAAAGAGATAAAAGCAATATACTTTGGGGCTAACTAGGATTTCAATTACTGCAAGACTTGAGCTGGAGCAGTAGTTAATTAACTGTGGTGAGTCGCCCAAGCTTCCCTGTCTGCTTTTTTCTCTTTTGGGACTGCTGCTTCTAAATCACTTGGTCTTCTCCAGGCTCACAAGACTGGAGTAAATTTCCAAAAACAGGGTGTGATAAACTGCAACAGCAGCTGCAACTGCACCTAAAGTCTTCACCTAAAAAGCAGAAATTATGTTGTAGTTAAGCAGAGGGAAAAAAAAAAGGTTGGATTTGAAGGTTTGTGCTTGATGGAAGTGAGGATTTTAAAAGTAGTAGCCATCTGGTAAGAGATGAGATGAGATGTATGAAAAAGCATAATTAGCACTCATTACATAGGTGAAGGAATGAAACATAATAGTGAATTTAATAGTAATAGCTAAACTTTCAGATTATTTCATTAAAAAGAGATTGCAATATTTTTTCAAGATATTTCAGTGAACAGTTGGAGACAATGAATATGAAAACTGCATATTTGCTTTTAAAGTTGCTTTTAAAGCCAAATCTCTGAGGCAGTGTCATCACTGACTACTTTTTGTTTTCTGTAGAGCTAGCATTAGGCTTTAGGTGCCAGTGTCAAATTAGAGCATTAATTACCCATGCAGTTAAGTGTCCAGTGAAGTGCTTTTATAAAAAACAGTTGCAAAACCTCATTCAGAAGGAACTTGAGTTAATTATGTCAATGTTTTCAGGGAGATTGCTCATAAATGTGAAGTAAAACTGACACTGAAAAGTTTCAGCATTTAGATGCTTCAAAAGAACAAGTTAGTTTTGAATTTTATAGGCTCTCTATAGGCAGCATCACAGCCAAGACACTCTGAATGTGTGTCTCTGAAAAGGAGAGAGATTTGGGGTTGCTTATAGTGCCAGAGAACACAAGTCATGCATTGGAGGGAAAAAGACAGTGAGAAAAATGAATAGATGGCAGCAGGGAAGTATGTTGGAGGATTGTAGGTGTTCCAGATTTTGCTCTTTCTTGATGTTAAGGCAATTTATTCCGTACAGCCTTAGATTACAGTTTATTACAGAGGGTAGAAGTAATTTTATCTGATTTAATTCACCTGAAACATACTCAGTTCATATAGCCATCCAGCCTTATCCTTAGGCAATGTAGAGAATTCTGCATCTTCAGAAATAGCGCTTATCCTTCACAGCTTCCATCATGTCTGAGATGTGCATGACCATTAAATAAAAATAATGAAATAAGATGAGGCAGGCACTCAGAAGCAGTGCATTTCAGAAAAGTTCCTGGATATCGATTTATATTTCTCTGAACTAGAAAGAATAAAATTATACATATTGAATCCAAGAAGGAAACTCAGGAAGCAGTATGAAATTTCAGCTACAGTTTAATTTTACAAGACTTGAGGCAAATTATTGTTCATCTTAAAACAACCCATACCAGCCATCTGAAAACAACATGGACTTAGGTATTCTGTCAGACTTTGGTTTTAAGGTTCACACTCTTGACATGTAAATCTACTAGAAGTCTTTGGAGTTCTTCCATAGACATTGTCACCTAAGACAGTAGATCAAATCTCTATGCTCAATTTCATATAAATATCTAAAAACTAATGTGATGGCAAGGTAGATAGCAGCTGAAAAGTGGGAATGCAGCAGAAAGAAGAAAGCATATAGCCATTGTAAGCAAGCCTGGGCTATTTTGCATCCTGTTATTGTTACTTCATTTTCTGTTTGCAACTTGCAGTTATTCATTTTCTACCAGTAATCCTCTACTTTAGCTGCTCTGTTAGCGAGAATACTCATCATAGTGCAATTTGTGATAAATGAGTTTTTAACTTCTTATACCGGTTAAGAAGATTAACAGTGCAGAATTTAAAACCTGTGACCAAAATTTGATGAGACAACTTAAAATGAATGACATTTGAGATAGAAAGAGGCTTCTGAATACCAACAGACAAAATCCAGACAGCAGGAAAATAAGGTTAAAACATTCTATCCAAAGCCATTTTACAAAAAAAAAAGGAGAGGAAATGTGTGACATATGGTATCGAGTGAGGCACTTGAAGTTGAGACTAAAAATGTTTAAAAAGACAGCTGTTAGTTTGCATGATTAAAAAGGGAAAGGAAGGATATTATGATACATCAAGAAGCAAGGAAGTTATGAAACCAGAGGTGGACTTGTTGGATGTTTGTTTGCTTTTCTTATCCAGTGGTTTCTAATGTTTTTATTAATTTTATCTTCAAATTCAACCTCCACCTCTATCTTCCGTTCTGTTTCTCCCAGTGACATCAGTGCCGGCTATTAACACAAAAACTGGGTGGATCCTTGAACCCTGAAACCAAATCAAAGAACGGTTTAGGGAAAGAGATAATTACGTATCAGCTCTTCTTCCCTACAATATGTTTAAGTAGATTAGATTATTTTAATAAGCTTTGGAAGTGATGGTAACATTTAGAATAATATTGTCACATGAATCTTCCCTGGCTGTATATGAATTATAGAAGTCAGTGAAAAAAACCCCAAATTTGTCTTTATGAAATATTGTTGTATGTATCATCTGATCTTCATTCTAAGGTAAATTACTTATTTCTTTTAAATCTTTGTTTATATGATAGTTTGGTTAATTTAGTTGCTTTAGAGCAGGAAATCTGTGAGAGGGATTTTTTGCTTCCACTGCTAGTTCTTGTAAAACTCTTGTGAATAGAAAACAAGTAGCAATTTGCATATGGCAATTTGTCCATGCATGGGGAGCCCAACAGAGATATTCCTTGGGAATCACAAGACGACTAAAGCCTAACTGGGCACAAAAGCTGATGTGCTCTCCCTGTCACAGGCGATCCTTACCAATTTTATTTGGCACATTGTGCATAGCTTTGCATGTGCTGAGTAAGCTCAGCTGCCATTCGCCTGACGGGGATTTGAGGCAGGACTATATACTTTTGTTTATGGCACTGGACAAGGCTCAGGAACTAGAACATTAGCTTTTTGCTTTGGCATAGATTTCCTGGCTAAATTACCTAATTTCTCTCTGCCTCATTTCATAAGAACAGTCCAATCTGTTCAGACCAAAGGCTCATTTAGCCCAGGACCCTGGTTCTCACCAGGTCCCATAATGAATGTCAGCAGAGGAGAATGAGCGGCGAGCAGGCAGCAGTGCTTAGTGATATCGTCTCCCAGGCTCCAGTACTGGTTGTTCAGGGATTTCCTGAACCAGGGGTGGAATCTCTGTGTTTAATGCTTTTCAATGACTTGGTTTGATAAATTAGTACTGGCATTTCTTGAGCTCATATGTCTTTTAAGTATCCACAGCACCCCAAGCCCTACAAATTGCAACATGGGAGGAACATCTCTTTATTTTATTTTGAACCTTCTGCCTACCAGTTTCTCATTTTGGAAAAAAAACTGAGCATACTCTCCTTATTTCCTTCTGTTTTCTGAGTTAGAGGGCTGTAACTTCATGCAGTACTGAAAATGCAGGAGTGCCATACATTTAAAGAGGCATAAAGTCACTCTTGGTTTTGTTCTTTATTTCATTTCTAAAAACTCTGTATGTGAAATTTGCTATTTTCAGCTGTTACCAGACATTGACATAATTAATTAAAAAAAAATTAAAAAAAATTTAAAAAAGTAATCATGACTTTAAGACCTTGAATTTGGTCTATAAAATATATACGGTAATAGTGTTTCTTGAATTGCTTTCTGTGAAAAGATACAGAAGGAAACCATGAACACAGTTTTGCGTAAAGAGCACAAGTTGTTCTGGTCTGTTCTACCTGAATAGAAACACTGAAACATGAGAGGAGAGTGCCCTGGACTGTGTGGCTTTTGGGGAAGATGCTTAGTTATTCATATGAGAAAAAAATGCCAATCTTGCGATTTAACTTCTCTCCTACCACTAACAACTCCTGAATCAGGAATATAGCTGAGCTATTATATTTCAAATTCCATTTGAGTTAATGCCTTCATACAAAAGGAAAGGAAAGGGGAAAGAGTCACTTCATTCCCACACGTTTTCTGTGCATCTCTAAATGTGCAGTTTGGCCCCAGTGGACCTTTCTGGTCCTGTGAAACTTGTCTTACAAGACATCTCCAGCACCTTCCAGGTTTGTGGTCACTTTTTCTACAATGCCGTACCTCTGAGTCCTTCCCCTTCAATGGACTTACATTTCAGGAACCAATTATGGTTGACTGTTTCAGAAACTGTCTTCTATTTCTCAGGGGCCTGTAATCAGTGTTCAAATCTGAGGTAAACAAAGTTTCATCTCTAAAGAGAAGATAAGCTTAGCAGAGTTCAGAAGGCTCCTCAAACAGCACAAACACCTTCTCCCCTTGAGATGTTTACATCCAAGGTGACAGAAAACTGAGCAGTGTTGTCTTGCAGATGGTCTGAGAAGATTGTATTAAATAAATACAAAGGCATGTGTTTTTTACCTACCAATTAAGTTCAAAATTTCCAGATCCAGGGCTAAATTAAAGGCAACAGTCTAGTTGTAAAACTAAGACAAGAAGCAACCGAATCATTTAAAAGTTAAAACTATGTTGTGGATATGGAAAAAAAAAAGGATTCTGCTGATATTTGTTCTTCTTGATAATCTCCAAAGCTGACTTTGTTCTTTAGTTCTGTTGGCTTTCACTGGGGTTGCACAATCATTGCTGAGGAGAGAACCCAGATCAATGTCTAAAGGTGCCTTTGCTCATGCATAACAAATTAAAAGGGTGATTTGGCACAGCAGGTGAGATGATTAATATTTCAGGTCTTATTATTTTTGTTTCTGAATGTATGTGTTTGTGTGTAATTATACATTTCAAGGATAAACAGCTAAATGCAGTTAAACACTTAACATTTATCTGAATAAATGCAAATGAAACTTGCATTGTAAAACAAGTAATTGGTGTGGATTAAGAGTACATATGATTTTTCTTCTCAGTGTTTGTTGCCATTACTTTAATGATGACAAAAAGCAGAAGGGTGGTGGTACAGATGCACATTTAGAAATTGTATATTCATCAGTTCAAACCTTTTAAATTGATGGTGATGGAGAACAACTGTTTTAATTCATAGTCATTTGGAAGGATTTGTCGTGACCTCGAGTTAACATGTAAACATGGCAAGGGATATGAGAAAGATTCCTCTGGCGTTCACTGAACTTGAAGGGAATCTTTCAGTGACTTTAGTGGGCTCCATGCTGAGGGGCCAGAGAAGATGCCCATGGAGGTCTCTCAGGGATCACAGCACATCTGGGATGGCACCAGTCTGTGGTGATCAGTGCTGTGGTATTTAACCCTGTGCAGGGCACAGGTCCTGCATAGCTCAGTTCATGACCATGACCACTCCTCACCATGTCTATGATCTGGTGGTGGGGGGTGAAAAATTAAGTAATCTGAATGCCAGCTTTCTTTGTCAAAACAAAAACAAAACCAACAACAACAACAGAAAAATACCAAAAACCTGGCTGGTGTGTTTGTCAGTTTGTTTTAACCAAGTCAATCTATATTATGCTGTACTAAACCATACTAAACTATACTGTAATACACCACACCATGCTATATAATGAGCCAGGATTTTGAGCCAAAGTTCTGTTAAATGAAAGGCTTTGTTTCTTCCTCAAAGATACAAATATCAGTGATTGAGTTACCTGCTTGGATGCTGATTAGCCCTGCTGACACTGTGCATTCCTATTTATGAATATGCGTATATAGATATAACAAATGAATGTAACAAATCTTCTTGCCAGTGTCACTGACTCTCTCCCCTTCTGAGGACCCCTGGGTTCTAGAAAAGCAGGAAAGATAGTGAATAAAGAAATTAATTTTAATGTACATTTTTCAGTCACCCTGAATCAAAATCACTTAAATCCATCTGTTACTGTGTCAGCGAAGTTTTTGTTGCACTGGGAAAAGAATATCAAACATTCTTGACTTTTTTAATAAATCCCCCCCCCCCCAAACAGTATGAGAAATGCATTGCTCTTAGATACAGTGCCATGAGGAATAATTGCAACTTGTCACAGAGAGAGGTTATAATTGTGTCTACTGTTAGTTATGTCTCCATGTGCACAATAGAAGTTACCTTTTCAAATGCATTGTTCTCTAATGCAATACCAGTTATTAAAATTTGACGATATTATTACTTGCTAATGAAGAAAAATGAAATGAGGCTGCAGAAAGGCTTGGCACTGTAACACTGAAAGCACGTGGAGGGAACAAAGAGGAAAGAGAAGTGCTTATTGCAGAGATTTCAGATCTAAGCTTGGCCTGAGGAAAAGCTAAATTGCCCAAAGGGTCAGAATTTCAGCTTCTGTATTTCACTTTGTTTATGTCATTTTAAAAATCTGAGTAAGTATCAAACACTGGTCTAGATCTGACACTTCATAGGCACCTCTGCATGAAATGCTGCAAATAGATTGCAGTATTTTAGAGACAAAAATAAAGCTTAATAGTTGTTGCAGTAGTTGCTGTGGTGTATTTCTATGCCCCTTTGTTACGTGTACAAATTCTCTGAAAGTATGCTCACAAAGTCTTATTTTAGGGAGAAGGAATCAATTGTGTTTTTCTTGCCTTGCTCCTTATTCTGTCACTCATTTAGAGTCAGATTTTTGAAGCCTTTAATTTAGGTCATGTGTTCATATTGGAGACAACTTCTTCCTGGGAATTAAAAGGCAGATAGGATAAAAAGCAGTGCAGACATATGCCTTCATTTTCAGAAGTGACTAACAGCTCCAAGTATCAGAATTTTAAATTGCCCAAGAAAGTATTTGCTGAAAATCAGAGCCCTTGAGCAAGTTTTAAATTGGGTGCCTAACTTGTGAGTGTGCAAAATCACTTGGGAAATTAGAAAATCTTGGCCATATGCTTATATGTTAATTCCACTTTACTAAGTCCTTTCTGTATGTTGCTTCCCCAATTTACAGTTGTTTTTGTGTTGTAAATAAGATATCCTTGACTCAGACATGAAAGTTCCCCAGGAAAACTGGAGAACTCTTCTCTTGTTAAACAGCACCCTAATTACAGAAGCAATTTTACAAACAATCCCCTGGGGGAAATATTTTTATCCTCATCAGGAAGGCTCTTGAATAAAATAACACCTTTGCTAACTTCATTTATTTACAACAGGACACAAGACTGAGGCTGGGTTAGATTTATTGCCATTACATCACTGATGCTCAGTAATTCATAAAACATTGGGTCCAGGAGTCAGCACTGCTGTTATTTCCTCTGATGCCTGACCTCACCACAGTCTAATAACATACAGGAAATCCAGAAGACAAAGGGGGAAAGAAGTGGTCTTGAATGCTAAAAATAACCATAGAAAACTAGTGCAATCATGTAATAGACTATGGCCCAATAATATATTTAACATAATAGTAGAATCTGCTAAAGCAATTAGAATCTGTTCCAAATGTTTTTAATGGAAAATATGCTGGAGGTAAGAATAAGAGTACTTAAAGAATGGAGACTTTTAGGTTATGTAGTTCAGTTACGTGTACTGGTTTTAGGTTTGTATATCTTATTTCTTACATATGCAGACCACTTAATAACTTGACTAGAACAGACAGTCATTGTATGGTGGTTATATTTCCAGAGGTCATCCTATATGAGCCAGACAGTCATCTTAGGTGATGTATTACACTTGACAACCCAGAAAGTTGCAATACAAAGGCATTCTAATTCTCAGTGTCCTCTGAGAATTGTTCAATATCCTTGATGGTATCTAGTGTCTGGTATGCCATTGGGATGACATTTTTGGTGTCTTTACTAATCAGTCAAGGTTAACATGTCATTCATGTTAACTGCATGTTTGGTTTGTTTTGAGTTGTTTTCATTTTTCTAATCACTCCATACTTGCAAGAATTTCTAAAGCAATAAACAGTATAATGACACGACAATGAAACTTATGTCTGCTCATTTATTTGCTGTAGAATTAGAACACATTATCCAAAATAGGCAGATCTTTAAAATTGGTGCAAATAGGTAAATGACATCAACAGGGAAAAACAAAACCAAACCCAGAAAGCTGTTGCATGAAAGTCAGGTAAGTCTGGTGAATTTAGCTAGTGAAATATCACAAACATACGTATCTTTTTTGAACAGCTGCTCAGCTTGACTGTGCCTGCCCTCCTTTTATTTACATATGTTGCACAGTGATTTGAAAGAGGCTATTATTCATATAAATACCAATATTAGTATGCAGACTAGTATGTTCAGGTGTGAACAAGTCTTCACAATTTGACATTGACACTTGGTTTCTCTCCCAATCAGAAGCACTTACTGATCATGAGCTAGGAATAATGAATAGATTAAACCAGCTGTTCCTGAACAGCCCAGTTGGCTGTTTTCCATTTAATTAAATTAATTGGATTATAATTACATAGATAGATAGATAGATAGATAGATAGATAGATAGATAGATAGATAGATAGATAGAAATACTTTTCCTTTTAGCAAAGGTGTATGGTAAATTAATAAATATTGATAGATTTAATTTCAGAAGAAAGCAATGTGGTGTGTTTGATAATTGACTGAAAGACAGTTTTTGAGAGGGTGAGTTGTCCAAATTCAGCCTAAGGAGTCAGATTGTCAAAACTTGTGCTTTCCAGAATTGTCTCTACTGCATTTTAAGGCATCTTCTGAAGATCAGTAGATACAAGAACTTTCCAGTAGAAGCAATGTAGAGGGATAAAAGAAGAAACGTGAACCAAGAGCCCTGTTTTTCTTTCATTAATCTACAGAAATGAAGCATGGAGCTGCTTATCATCACAACAGCTCTCTTATCTTGATATCAAAACTAAGATTTGTGGGCACCAAAATGTCAGTAAATATCTACAAGTATAGGGAAAAGAAGATTTCTTGAGTCTGAAGAGGAGGACACAGGTTAATGCAGAGACACTTTGAGAGGTCTTGGAGTGATCAGGAAACTGAGCAAACTGCCTGTGGGAGGCACAGAGAGGTGGGCAGATCTTCATATCTCATGATAGTTTTGCAGGTAAATGCTCCTCAACAAAGTTCCTTCTCTTTGTCCTTTGGCACAGCACAGCACAGCCACCCCAGAAAGTTTCAGTTCCAGGTCCTACAGAAGCTGGAGTTCTTTCTTTAGGAACACCATTTCACTAAAGATCTGTCACTTAGAGTGATTTCCCATAGGATTTTAAAACTGATTTTCATAACTCAATTCCACTAAGCCTCAAGTTGGAAAAACAAAATGTAAAAAAGGTGTTGCAGAGCCCGGTGTCCTCCAGATGTGTGCAGGTAAAACCCTATAGTACATGGAGCCTGAAGGCTAAAAGTCAGAAGCCACTGTGTGCATTTCTTTTTTCTTTTTCTTTTTTATTTCTTTCTTTTTTTTTTTTTTTTCTGGTCTATTTTCTTTTCTCTTTTTTCTTTTTTTTTTTTTTTTTTCTTCTAACAATTAATGATTTAAAGCAGTTGCATTATTGCTCCAGTCACTTTTCACCTATTTCCCTAATGGTTACCACTTGCCTCAACATTTACATTTGTTTTAATATTTGTATTTTTTGCATAATTTCTCACATTATATTTATTTGCACTTACACTTTTTTAAAAATGTAGCATTCCATGGGGATAAATTTAATAAAAGTTTCTCATTAAAAGTATTGTAACAGCATGATTCCCAAACCTGAAACCAAAGTCCTCACATTTTACAGCTTTCATGACTCAATAGATTAAGTGTGAAATAGGAAATATAATAACAATAACAACATAGCCATATCCTGCACAGTTGTTTCACTTAAAATTATTCTTGAAAAGTAACGTAATTCATAAATAAATCAATTCTCACAGAGTGAAATTTGCTCAAAAGACTCTCTGAAATAACCTTGATGTAGTTATAAAATGTGTGCATGGAAAGCTGTATGGGCAAGAGGTGAATCAAAAATTCACTGATATGAATATATTGGAAGACAGGAGAAAAGAGGGGGAAAAAAAAGAGCAAAATCATCAAATTTCTGTTTTGCAAAGTCAGTTGTCACCAATCAGGTGCCTCTGCAGTGTTCATTTCAGAAAGATTCTTAGCTCAGACCTAAATTCATATGAAGGTTCCTCTGTGGTCAGTGACGAGATCTTGCCCTTGGGAACTGCAGTTCTGAGCTGCTCTGACTCCTCATTCACAGGAACCTGTAGCCTTCTGCTGAGAGCAGGGCAGCAAATTCAGCCACCCCAACTAATGCCTCTGTGTAGAAGGGGTAAATCCAAACCTTAACAAGTCTCAAAGTATTTTCCTTGAGTGGGAAGTGGAGCTTTGCCTTTTGTATTTCCCAATACTGAATAATAAAGAAAACAAAATATTTCCATGCTAGCAACTTCTTACTAAGTTAAGAGACATTGCTACATGATTTAAAGTTCTCCAGTACACAATGGATACATTTTCATACTCCAGGCACCCTGGAAATCCTTTGGAGCTCTTTTTTCTGGGGTTTTGGATCATGTTACTTTTGGGGTTTGTAGTTTGGTTTTTTTTTTGTTTTTTTTTTGTTGATCAGGGTTTTTTATAAAATACTTCATCATAGCACAACAGAGTCTGTGTAGATAGTGAGGGGAATAGCAACATCAAAAATTCTCACAGCTGTGGCCAACTCTACCTTTTCATTAAACAAAGATTGTGATAGTTCCTCAGGCTCTTGGTGCATTGCATGTTTCTGGACCATTCTTTGTTCAGCAGCTTCTTGTGGAAATCAGTTAGTCCCTGAAATATACCCTGGAGATGGGCTTCTTTCTATTTATGGTTTGGAGGTTACAAGAGTAAGGATATGAGTTCATTCCATTGCTCTAGAATGGCTGGGGAGCTTCACTGCTGTCATTCCATGCCTGATAATTTAAACCAGTAGTAACTCCATAGTAGCTGTACACAGTCCATCCACAAAGTCTCTTCAGATCATTTGCTTGCACTGTATTTATTCATTATTGACCAGCAGTGGTTTCACTGCATTAGGCTCTGCAGTTCTGGGATGATTTCTGTGAGAACTGCCAGAAAAATTTCAGGAAAAAATCCCCCTGAAATTCAGCAGTCAGTGCTGTCCAGGCTTAGGATGGTAGGTATTGCTTCCTCACTGGCCACATGTTCATCTGCAAGGCAGTAGTACTAAACTGGGAAATAAAATGTATATTAACCAATAACAGCTAATTTAAGTTTTCATCTTCCTTATCTTTGTTATGTTGGGACAGTACTGGATGGGCTAGGTCCAGGCAGACATACAAAAAAATTGTCTAAGAAGTTGTCATACTGGGTATAAATATATATATATGTCTTTTTAAATAGGTATAGAGTTGTTATGTTTATGTATATATAGCATTACATTTTATTGGCTCACTGGCTGAGTGGAGCTATTCAATAACAAGATGTGAAATGTCTAGTCAGATAGCAATGTCTTGTCACCAGTCAGTGTCATGATGTGACACATTGTCTCAGTCGTATTTCAGCTGTTTGAAAGCGAGTCTGTGGAGCCTGGAAGTGGCAGATCATCGGGAATCACAAAATTTTTTTCTTTCTTTTCCAGGACTGAACTGTAGTCCTTTTTGTCTAAATCTTGCCATCTATCACACTATCTGCTACAGGAAAACATATGTTTTAAGGAGCCAGAAGCATTATCTCCTACTCTGCAAGGCATTTACTAGGTGAAACAATTTGTGTCATGCCATGAGCCAGCAGTCAGTTGTTGTCTTTATGGGTTTGTGGAATTTCAAGACCCAAAGAAACTCAGTATTTTCAGTAGTTTTACTATGGATTATACAGAAGCATCAATGAGATATAAACTTAGTCTTTAATAACCCATAAAACAAGCTACAGCAAGGTTTTCAGCTACAAGGATCTTTAAAAAAAATTTGAAGTACATTGTAATGTCCTTTTGGGCTGCCAGTGAAACTAATGAAAGGGTTTAGACAATAAATTGGATTAATTGTTGAGTTACAAAGGCCTTTCTTTGAATTTTTTTTCTTTCTTCTATTTGCATTTCTAGAAACTTTTCTCCCACCTGGAAATCTTGCTTTGTCATGAATTCCTGCCCTTGATTCTGTAATAGCCCTCATAAAACTTTGCAACATTGAGCATTTGTTTAATAAAGAGGGGTTTTTGCTGTCTATGGCTCAGGCATTTGCTGACTCACTGCAATACCATTCTTTGTATTCAATTAACTGCAAAACTCAAGAAGCAGCAAAATTATTAACTGATCAGAATTTTTCTGAAAACAATGTGCATTCTTTCCATCTGACAGCTCTTGTCTGTACTGTGCAAAGGAGGGCCACACTCACATAGACCAATGACCCCCTGAATCTCTGAGCAGAGCCTTGTTCTTTGCTATCTCCAGGCAGACTGATTAAATTTGGGTGGAAATGCTGTAGACAAATGACTTGTGTGATCAAATACCTATGACAAGTCATATTGCTTTCTAGGCTTTTAAAATGGTGGGTGGTATGTAGAAAAGAGTTTATTCCTCTGTGGCCTGTATGTTCTGTTGGTTTGTGGATAGAGGTAGTTTGATTTCAGCACCCAAAAAGCTGTTTGGGCAAGTTGCCCTGTTCGTGACAGGTTAGACTTCCCACAGCATGTTTATCAGAACTGCTTGGGGCCTCAGACAAACCATGATACATTTATTTGGCACTTAACAGGGATGTATTTATTGTCATTATTACTCACCCATAAATTTGGAAACTTACAGTACGTGTCTCTTCATTGCTTTTTAACTGAAATGCGAAAACACTGTGGGATTTCCCTTTCAGGCATCTTACTTCAAATTTTTATTCCACAAGCACAAAGAGAAGGGTTGATCACCTCTGACTTACGTTGACCTGGGTCTCCACTTGTTCTTGTCTTCTACACACCAATATCAATAGAGTTACAGTGACATAAAACAGAAGAATACAGTCAAAAATCAGATCCTCCTACACCAAATCACTTTCCACATCTGTTTCCTATTTGTCTTACAATGACACATGGGATTATATTGGGAATATATTCTGCTTTAACTGTCATACCACTGACTCTGTAGCCTTATCAGATATCCCTTGGTGTGCTGGTTGAGCACTTGTCATCTACTAAGAAGAAATGCCAAGAAAATGTAGATTGATAATAACATTTTTCAATAACAGCTTGTAGCATTAGTGCCATCTTCTATTATTGCAGTTGAGGTTTAGCATTCTCATCAATTTACTACTTTTATTTATTATTCAAGATCTAGATATGGATCCTACAGTAGAATTCCAGAAATGTTTTTCTGTTTGATTATTTATTCATCTCTGGTTAGAAAGAGCAAAGTCAGAAGACTGGAGAGATGCAAGGAATGTGTCTGGCTTATTAAGAGCCAGAAAGAAAGACAAGAAAGAGAGAAATGTAGTACTGTGTCAAATAGCACAGATACAGGATGACTGTATAAACATAATCAGGCAGGCTACATGTACAAGAACATGCTTTAGGAGATTGAGTCTGACTTCTGGGATCAAACTTCACAAAGCAGTGTCCAACCTTTTTATCTTACAGCGCAGTAAGCCATGGATGACTATCCTCCTAACAGTTTATTTTCCCTTCATATTTTTCTTCCGTGAATGGAAGGAAATGTGAAATCCACCTCACATTTTTTTTGAAAATATGTAGTAAATACTAGAAATATGTGCTGGTGTGATGTAATTAAACAAGCCTGTAATAAAATCTCTAGCCTGTGACTTAGAGAATCATGGACACTGGGTTTAAAATAACACCATTTGGAAGTATGCCTGGTCAGTGGCCTCACCATTGCCTGGGTTCAGTATGGATGAGCAATATAGGGAAGGCAAGGGTGCCAAGGAGGATGCTGCTTCCAAGGTGGAGGTTGATCTCTGCTCTTTGGGGTTCCTTGATGTAATTAGGTGTCAGTGCAAATTAGCCACAGTGCAGGTGGGAAATGGAAATCCCAGGTTTTGCTGAGGTCTTCACAAGTCCTCTGTGGATGTTGAAGACTTCTGTTCAAAAAGCATCTATTCTTCTGGTTTTATCCTCAGAGCAAAATATAAGATAAATATACTATTCAAATTGATTGGCAGACTTGGTCCCCCAGTTAAAATCAATTAAATGCACTGAAAAGCCCATTGCTTTGGATTTATTTACCTTCATTTGACTTGGTGTTTACTGAGGCCTTTTTTAATCTTAGTTTATATTCCCCTATGATTGGCCCTCTGCCTGCATATTTTAAAGGTTTCATCTCAAGGTACTGAATAATAATAATAATAATGATAATAATAATAATAATAATAATAAATAATAATGCTTTCCTGATGCAGTTGAAATTGAATTTGAGGATGTATATAAAATAGTAAGTCACTAATACGCAGGCTAGGAAAAGCAGAATTTAGTATATTATTATGTACTAATCTACAGTAGTGGCACATTTCAGAAAATAATAGTAAAAAATAGATTTTATCTTTTTCTCAGATAGAATTTTCAAATTCCTGTTCTTCGGTTACTGTTACTCAGATGTATTCTCAGTGAAGGTAAAAATAGTTTAGCAAACCCATGAAAATTAATATGAAAATAAATTATATGTGCAGTGGAACAGAAGAGACACAAGCTGTTTATGTGTATTTTTGCCTTTGACCAGTATTCAGCACATATTGATCAGGAGATGGGCGTTTTTACCAGATCCTCACCCAGTGCAATTTGACTTCCCTGAAGCCACAAACCCCACTATGACTCACATACATTGCACTCTTTTTAGTTCAAATTACTTCTTAGTGTTCTTTCATCAAATAATGATGCTTTTTCCTTCTTTTTTTTCTTTTTCTTTTTCTTTTTTTTTTTTTTTTTTTTTTTTTTTTGCTTCACAGGACAACATTTTTAGAATGGAAGAGTCACATTTTGAAAATGGGCGGGGGAAAAGCCCTTATGATCCCAAACTGCTGACAGCTTCACTTTTAGTAGGTAGGTGACACAAGTTCAACAAGATATGCATTCTCTGTAAATAATTTGCCAGTTTTCTGCTTTTTTTTCCTCCTTGCAGCACCTTATGATAGGCATTTGTTTTATGCAATTTATTTCCAGGTTAAGGTAATTCTGGTTTACTTTTAATATAGGTGAGCCAAGTGTCCTGGGGTGTAAACCAAGATTCGGGTATCACAAGAGCTGCTTTATATCCTTGCAGGACCTTGATTCTGCTAAGTGTTTTTCTTCCTCACATCTTGGTGGAGGCATTTTAATCACCTGGTTCACAGGCTGGCCACACTGGTAGTCACACAAGCACAACTGAGAGCTAAGTCAGAGCAGGAATCAATAACTCCTTACATCAATTTTTCTGACAAGGAATGTCTGTCACCCAGCTTTACCTTGCATGGGAGCTGGAGATCAATGAACAGCCACAGGTCTGGGCCCTAAGGTGATGTTTCAGCTGAAGAATCTGTCCATCTGACAGTAAATAAAATTAAATTCCTGATCAGAAGAAAAATATTTAAATAAATTTAGTGGTTTTGAATTGGTAATACTTCATTTCATGAAATATGTAAATATGGAGCAACTGGACTGTGTCAATCTAATTGAACTAATGCAATTGATTGAATTTTTCTAATTGATTTAACTTATCTAATTAAATTAGATATGTTTGTTGTTATTACTTCACCTTTACAACTAAGGCAAAAAGATGTTTCGTGAGACTAAAAAAGGGGACACAGATTCTTCTTTCTCTACTCCTCTGCCTAGGTGTAGCCACCTTATCTTTAACATCCTTCCATGTAATTTTCTGGTAATTTTTTACAACCTCAAATCCAACAATAGTTTCAGAAAATTGGAGATTCTTTTCTCAGAAGTCTTCAGGAAATGACAGATAATGAGATACATTGTTTTTTTCAGGCCTTTGTCCATATTGTTAGCCTAGGGCCTTGCCTACCGTTTGCCCTTATTCTATTTACATTGTATTTAAAAATTAAGCTATTCAAAATAGACAGCAACAAAAATTTAGTCCTAAGTGTGCCTCATTTCCTGATCTTAGAGGCCCATAATGATCCCAGGTGATGAACTAACCTGGGGACACACACTTTTTAACAGGAAAAACAGGAAAGACATCTGCATCTTGCTCCAACTTGTACCCTGTACAAACAAAAAGGGAAAAAGAAGTGTGTGTAAAAGGCCAGTGTATAAATTAGTGCCTGGAGCAACTTGAATTTGTGGCAGAGCTACTCTCAAGCGAATAGCTTTACTATTTATTTTAATATACAATAAAGAAGAGAATGATGACAGGCCAGTATTACATGGTATACCCGGTATGCAACTGCACAAAGTCAACAGTGTCTAGCTTTCCACATTCCTTTTTTTTTTCCACTCTGTCCGTCATATATATGATTATCTTACTTCCCTTGGCTTAGATTGCATGTCTTTAAAAGATTTTTGCTTTCTTGAGCCCACTTCCTGCCTCTATAATTTTGACTCCATGTGTATTTCCATCTAATAAATAATAGACTGAGCATGATCATTTGTTTTGAATCAGGCCTCAGAGCCACTGGGTGTAATAATACAATAGAGAATGATGCAAATTGAGCATTCAAAGCTGGTGACTAACTTATACTTCAGTCACTTACACAAAACTCAGGGTGAAGCTAAAATTAGCATTCCTGTCTCCTGAACACCAGCAGCCTTCTTTCTTTACCTCTTTATAGTTGCTCACAGCCACGCTGCATTACTGATTGTGATGTTGCATTTACTTCAGCCCTTTTCTGCAGAGTGCATATTGCAGAGCATGTGTTTCAGAGCATGTATGCCAAATTCACCACTGGTTCTTTGCTTAAAAATAACTTCTCTTTGGCAAAAAAATCCTTGTTTTTTATGGTAAAATGATGACCCAAGGCAAAATAATGTCCTCCCCCCAAAAGAGTTGAGGAACAGGGGAAGAACTGGCCAAGCAATGACTGCGTGGAGAGGTTTGGTCCAGCTGCTCTCCAAAGCAGGGAGCATGGGAGTAAAGCAGTGAGTGTGGGCATGAGGGCCAGAACAGCCTCTTAACCATAGAAGTGTCACACCAAAGCCGTGGATACACTGCTGCTCCTCTTCTCCTGGGCTGAGCTACTCCTGGCCCTTCACGTGACAGAGTATTTGTCCTGTGAGTGACCATGGTTTATCTAAGATTTAAGAGGGCAACTATGTAAAAGAATTCCCCAGCATTCATTAAAATGCAATGTTATAATTAGTAATTCAAAGTAACTATCAGGAAAACAAATAAAAAAAAAAAGCTGAGAAGTGTAATTTAGATGGTTACATACAGGAGGGAAGCATTATTTCTCTTCTTCATCAGAAACACTAAACAGATATTTTGCAAAGTGTGGAAAGAGAATGTTTTTGACACCATAACTAGGAAGTAAATTTTAGGTAAGTGAAATGTAGTAATTTGAGCGAAATATGAAGGTTAATGTGCAAAAATTAAATTCTAGTCTTTAATAGCCATTAGTACCCAGGAGGCCTATTCTATATTTCAACTGAAACAAATTCTTACCAGTGTAAAAAGGATCTTCTGCAGTTTTCCCTCTCTCCTAAAAAAAATCAATAATATATGAAAAAAATACACCCACACTAAAGCGAAACGAAAATAAATGGTTCATCTTCATTAAATTGTTCTGATATTTTTCCAGTATACATTCCTTGTTCCATTCACCTGCAAACATTTTTTCATTACTAACAGTTGTTCATTAAAGTTGGTCACTGCTACCCTACTCTAAAGTAAATGCCAGCTGGGAACATGATACAACTGGTTCCTGGTAATGTAAGACACTGTGCAGCCATTCCCACCTATGTGCTGCAAACTAAACAGTCTCCATCTGAGTGGGCTAATGCATGAAATGTAGAGACCAAGAAATCCCTGGGCACCACTCATGAGTATTCCAGTGCAGGAGGAAAATGAGAAGCAGCATGGTTTCCAAGGAATATAATCACAGGAGAAAATATCACTGAATGTGTTAGACTAGAGGAATTTTATTGGGATAGTCAAAAAAAAAAAAAAAAAAAAAATTAAAAACCCTCAGAGAAGGAGGCAGCATTGTCCCAGTATCGGTTTATTTAGGGAAATGACAATCTGGGATTTTCAAAAGCTTTATCCAGAATCCTCAAAGCTTTTTATGCTTCTCTGTCTCATTATTTCATTATTTTTTTATTTTTTTTTTACAATTCACCATTCTTTTTAGATTGAACAAATCTTTAATTTTTCAATGTTAAAAACCAGTTTAGGTGCCTTAATGCTCCCAAATATGTATTAATATGATCTAAACAACAGTGGCTTTTCACTAGTTAAGTACTTCATTTATTATATATATATATAACTAATTTATTAATAGTACTCTATTTCTTAGAAATTAATTAGTAAGTACATATGAGGCTCAAGATTTTGAAATTACTGTAACTTTCTGGAAAGTTTTAGTTATTGACTTCAAAAGAAGTGAAGTCAAACCACCCCTATGTCTGAAAATCTTAACTTTAGTGAATGAACCTTTTAACCATGGATGGATTTCATTTATGAGCCCGTTTACAATTGAGAGTAATTGTGGCGTTCAGGGCTTGGTTTTGCCTGTATTCCTCATTTCTGCAACTTCCTTACTTCTTCAGAAGGAAAGTTTACAGTTCTTTACTCCCTACAAATTATTGTCTTTCAGAGTGCCAACTTATTTAAAAGCTGAATAGAAAGAATTTAAAATAATAAATACATATTAAATGCATATTTCTTGTTTTTCAGTATCTTTGTATCTGATGACCTTGGGGAGTTATTTAGAGTTCTGTGCTGTTTATGTACAGTACAGACAAAAATGTTCCCTCCCCTCCAAAAATCAGCATTACTATGGACTTTAATTATTGCCTATTTATTTAGTAAAGTCAATATATGTATTTCTGTTTACACTTGTGTATCAGCATGCTGCTCCTTTACAATAGGTGTTTTTTGTCCAAAACATATTTTTACCTGTGCAAACAACTGAAGGCCATCCTTTAGTTCTGGATAGTCGTTCCTTTGTCCTGCTGGGCTGGAAATACAAAGTAACTATTTTTTCTTTTTTTTCTTTTTTTCTTTTGATAAATGTTTGTCAGTTTTCAAACTCTTAATTTCCACTTTCTTCTTGAAGTTTATAAAACTTCTTTTAAAAGTGCTGACACAGAAATAACACAGTGAAGACTATCCATGACATTAAAGAATCATTTTCTAGATTACCCTTGAGTAAATTTCAGTCCACAAGAAGGTATGCACAGGGAAATAAAGATGAATGTACTTCTATCTAGACAGGAGGCAAAATCCTCATATAGCTTTTGCATGGTACTAACTTAAAGGATGTGCACATCTGGGACATGACTTGAGGCTCACCCTGAATTTTGCAAAAATTATCTAAAGCCTAACAAAAATAAATGGTATTTCTTGGTATTTCTGTCTGGAAGAAGTCAAAATCCCCTTTTTGCATGACTGCAGCAGATCTGTTCAAACTGCAGGCACTGGTCTAAGTATACTGAAACTTGGAGGGGCTGTAGTAGGGATGATAGAAAGGTCAGACAGTTTTCTACAGACCCTTCCTCATTTGAAACATGCTGAAGCCAGTTATTGGCAAAACTTTTATCCTGTAACCACTGAAGAAAAAGTATCAGCCACAAGAGCCTTGTAGTGTCCTCTTGAGTTGAGCTGAGTCCAGCCTGGAAAATATGTTAATTTCCAGTGGTGTTTATATATCAAGTTAGAAGTGTCAAAAAAACTTAAAATTCTAAATATTTCAATTATATAATTTAATTAGTTTTCAAACTGTATTTGGTTTAATTTCAGCAATGTAGTATTAAATATAGATTTTTCTTCACTGACTGACCTTTAGATCTGTTGATAACTAAGAAGAAAAATAGGCCTTGTTGGTTTTTCCTTTCCCCTTTGATTTCTATTGATTTATCAGAAGTCACTAGGGATTGAAAGACAAGAAAATGAAGATAAGGTTAAAGAAAGGTTAAGCATAGCATCAAAGCCCTTTTCACAGGAAAAAAGGTTTTATGATCTTTAAAATCTCAGCTGCATACTCTGTACATAATAATCACTATAATTAAGTGATTGTCTCCCCTTCCAAAAAAGTTGAAAATTACATAGAAGAATGGTAAATCGTTAATTAATGATATGCTGTTCTGTTTCCCTTCTGATTACACCTCCTGCTGGGCATGACTGGTCTATTTGCTTCTAATCTCTGCTGTAAATTCATTCAATTCCACGCCTTTCCGCTATCATGTTTTCACCCTTCCTGACTTTCGTGACTACCATATGGTTCAGAGCCACTGTAGGTTCAGTCAGGGATTTCATGGTGTCAGTGTTCAGGGAAAAGATGCCAGTGATATCCAGTAGGCATGCTTGCATCTGGTTGTCCCACCATGGAAATACCTAAAATTGCCATGAAAATTATAAACTTCTTCCTAAAAGGGTATTTTAAAATGAGGATATGGTGGAGTTCATCATGACCATGAAAAAGTGTATTACCTTACCTAAAGAAAGAGTTATTTTATCCTCAAACTTGTCTTTTTCACAAGGGACCCGTGTAATATGGGTAGCTTGAAAATAGGAGTTGGAAGGAATAATGCTTTTTAATTCCATTTTAACAGTATAGGGTAGGTTATCTCATTTCACACACTGAGGTAGAACATAGTCCTAAAAACGCATTTTTAGCATTTTTGATTCAGAGCGATTTCATGGACAAGCTCTAAATTAATGTCAGAAAGATATGTGTTGTACTTTGATCTCTGGTTCTTTTCTGTGGGTCTCATCACAATGTCCTTATTATTATTACACTCTCTACCAGCTGGCAGGTATTTAACTTGACCTGCTCCTTAGAATTTAGATAGTCTCTCTCTCCCCCCATCTCTGTCTCCTCTGTGGCTCTTCTAGCTGGCTGAGGAGGGACGAGCTGGGCTGTGTATGTGCCATTTAGGGGCTGAAGTATCATTTTTTTATGGTCAATTTTTAGTTCAGTTGTTCCCTGTGAAATGCATGGGGGTCAAAGTAGCAGGGGATGATCTCGTTTATTCTCTCCCTTAGCTGTTGCCCTTTGCCAGTACCACAGTTACAAAGGTGGCCAAAGGAGAAAGGCATGTTCTGTTTTTCCTGTAAAATATCCTGTTTTCTGAGGATCCACTCGGAAAAAAAAGTGTCAAAAACAAACCAAAAACAAAACTGCAACAACAACAACAACAAAACATCTGCCAACAACAAATCCCAAAACAAGAACCCAAAACAAAACCAAAAAATTTCTCAAACCAACCAAAGTAAAAACCACATCATTTATATAGGAAAAATTGAAGGGACCTAAGGAATTTCTGACCCAAAAGTGACTGAACTGGACTCTTCAGTTCCCAGAGTCACATAAACCTCGGAGGTTAGAAGGAACCTCTGGAGGTCTCCAGACCAAACTCCTGTTCTAAACAGGGCAATTTCACATTTAGGTAGGTTTTCTGAGGCTGCTTACTCCTGCCTGCCAGCGTAGGTGCACTGGCTGCCACTGTTCCAGCCTAAGAATTCAAACATATTTTGGCAAAGTGCACCAGCAGTCAGCAGATACAGCTCATTTGCAAGAGGTTACAATTAAGCTCTGCAGTGAGAAATTTGGTCTAATCTCTATTTTTAATGACAATACATTGCATATGGCTTGTTGTTTTGTAATTTCCTCATTATCCCTATTAGTGAAATATGAACATATGACAGCTTTCTCTGACTTACCATGACTGGAAAATTGAGGAATGTTGCTTATAATTATGTCCTCCCACAGATGGAGAACTGTACTCTGGCACAGCAGCAGACTTTATGGGCAGGGACTTCGCCATTTTCCGAACTCTGGGGCATCACCATCCCATCAGAACAGAGCAGCACGACTCCCGGTGGCTAAATGGTATGTAAAATGTACATTTCTCTGGTTACACTCATCCAGCCATTAAAGACTAGCACACAGCTCCATTCCAGCAACATCTGTGACATATACACTCCTCTTTTATTTGGAGCAGAATTCTGTCTTAAACCAGTTAAACTAATCAAAAGTGATTTATAAAGAAGCATTTTTGGTTTAATTACACTGAGACTTGTGGAGTGTGATTAAATTTAAAACACACACAGACACTATGAGCAGCACAGTCATGCAAGTTGGACAGAAGCTTAAGGCTTGAGGCATCAGCCACACATGAACACAAAGTAGCTCCAGAGCCTTGGACAGGATGTGCCTTGTACAAGGTTTAATTTTTGTTGGGTTGAAGGGGACACTGGCCACAGCCAGCAGAAAGTCAACCAGCAGAACTTCATGAGCAAGCCAAAGTTGTCAAGAGTTTGGAAAAAGAGAAAAGGGTCCTGGGGATTCCAAGTTATTTGGTTTCAAAATATCCAATAGTTTAGCAAGGCACAATAGCTTACATTATTGTATGGATATTAGTAATCAAGCCTGTGGTTTATTTGCATGTCTGAGGAGGGAAAGATAGTTTCAGAGACAATCTGATTTTGGCTTCATGTAGCAAAATACTTTAGAATGCATCTGAGTACTCTATCCAAGTTCTAGTGAAATTCAAATTTCCAATAGCTGAAACTGAATTACACTTGGCTTTAGCTATATGAGGATATGAACATTTTGGAAATGAGAATTCATTGTCTGAAAAAGCTGACATTTGAATTAAATAATACTAACTGTATTTGCTGAGTTAATTTAAATTTAAATTTTCTTAAGAGTTAACTAGCTCTGCTTTTGCTGTATATACTGCTTGCACCTACACTCCTGTTTTTGAATTCACAAATTATTTTATTCTTAGACAGTTTTTGCTCCCAGCCATATTATTTATGTCTCTGCTGAGGTTCAGGCTTTCTTATGTGGGTTTGCTATTTAGTGCAAACTGTTAACACAAATTTTAATGTGTAAGAGCAGAGTATGTTTTAAAACACAGTTTGTCATTAGCTAGTCAAGACCTTCTAGTATTAAACTGGGTATCACATTAGCTGTATATACAATCCATAACATTAGTCTCTGACTCATCATTAAAACCACAAAATGCTATTGCAAGTGGGATTAACTCTGTAGCATACACTGGATGCACGTATCATTTAATTGTGTATATTATAAGTGTGGAGCTGTATTTTAATATGACAAGTTTATGAATCTGATGTATATCCTGTTAAATTTAGTTTTGCTGCAATTCATGTGGACTATTATATGTTTGGTGAACAGATTCAGGTCTACAACATTTCAGTTCTACAATCTGTGTTTACCTAGTAGCACAAAAATCGTATTCCCTCGGTTATTTTACTATGACAGTAAACAATATTTTTGGACTTCAGGAAACAGTAAAGTAGAAGGATTATATACATACCCATCTATCTTGATACCTGGTAGAGTAATAATGTGTTAAAGATGACCAACATCAACTTCTGTTACGATAGTCATGATGACATTTTAAAGCCCAATCATGCAAGCAAAATTGGCTTTAATGCAGTAGATTTGCACAATGACAGCTGAGTCAGGAGGATTTATGCAGTAGGAAAACGCAGCCATTGTCCACAGGCCCTGTACTTCACTGCTGAAAATGTGTCATTCCGCTGTGGATTCGGTTATCAGTCTTTCAGCATTAAATGTGAGAACTGCTTTTCCCAAATTAGCACTAAGATTACATCTGACAGGGCGCAGAAACAGCAACTGCTTTGTTGCAAGGTGGGGAGCCAATGAACTTCAAGCTTTCTTGAATTTAACTATTTTACAAAATGAGCATAAAAATAGAAAAGCAGCATTCTTTGTATCACAGGTGAAGGTTATTTCCAATTCTACTTCTAAGTTCTTTCACTATATTCCTGTATGGGAAGTTTCAAACTTCATTTAAAACAAGATAAGAATTGAATTGGAACCTTTAGAAATTATTCTCATAACTGTCCATAATTTAATACAGAATGATCCCTTAGTACATTTTTGAAATCTCTCTCTCTGCTGCAACTTAATACATTTACCTTCCTATTATGGAAAGATTGGCCTAAAATCTGCACTGCAACATTCCTATTAGAGGCTCTGAGGCTTTATTGGTGATTTTCCAGTGATAAGATCCTGGCAGCCTTTCCACGTAGCTCTCCTAATTTCAGAATCTAACATGGAAATTCAAAAAATGATAATAGTTTGGGTTTGAAAGTCTGCAGGCATGCCAGTGTGTTGATTATTGTTTTTAATTCGTCATTTTTCTTTTTAAAATAATATTATAAAAGAAGCTCTGTGTTTGCGCATCTTTAAAGTGGATATACTCCTAATGAAACAAGCTCACATTGAATGAAGAATGAGGTGTTCACTGCTTTCTTAAACATCTATACAAACTATTTTTGAACCTGATGTTTGCAGACTTTAATAAGTTTTTTTGTTAAAGACATGGATTTTTATGTAGTGGTAGGTTTGCTTTCCTAATTGCTTTTAACGGTGAATTTAGCCTCAGATGAAAAAAACAGTATTCTAAGGGGTGTAGACTGAAAGCTGTAGAACAACAGTTCTTATCAAGCTTAGAGACAAATTCTCATCCCTGTTGAGTTTAATAGTTAGGTGGTGAGGCAGCCAGTTCTAAGACCTTACTAATGTTTACTTCAGTCGGAGCAGGAGCTAAACTTCTTTTTCCTTACTAAGGCTAAGGTCAGAGCTGACAGCGTGCAGAAAACACAGCTGTTTGGTACCAAAAATGGAGAGGAGAAGACAGTTGGACGTGAGGAGTTTGCAAACTTTTCCCAGAAATTATCTTGCCCTGAACTGTAGAACAACATTACACAGAGCGATTAAGTTTTTGGGATTTAAGTAGGAACACAGAGTTACTACGGAGATCACACAATCACATTCTGGAGATTCTCAACCTTCTTACGGAAATTGTATGTTTTGGGGAAGAAAACCCTGCCCAGCCCAAGGGAAGGTGCTGACCAGCAGCTCTTAAAGACTTCTTAAGTCTCTTAGAGATATTAAACACTCACAGGCTTCTAAAGCTTTCATTTTGTATAAATAATTAAACAGTCACCAAGCCAAATAAAACAAGGGAGACTGATTCTATAGCCGTGTAGTCAGGGCATTCATCTAGAAGCTAGGGAACTATACATCAGTCACTGTAGCAGTGTATATTTAATTATTGATACAGAGTTGCCAGATGTGACAAGGAAGCATTTGCAAAAACACAGTAAAATAAGCTGGTGCTCAGGGAAGTCATTTGGGAGATGAAAAGCTGCAGTTCAGTGCCCCAGACTGAATCACATGCTTTGTAATAAGCCATGTTCATGCGCATGTTGGACATTACTGGCTCCTCTGGTACTTGCATGGAGTTTTCTCTGAACAAAAGAAGCTTTGGCAATCTTAGTCCCAGTGAGGGTCTAGAATTGTTTTGAATTCTCAGAAAAAAAAAATTCTGAAGTTGAAAAAAATCTTTGGTACAGCTTTACTACAAGGAGCAGCAGCCTTGATGTTACATATGTATCTTACAAAATCTTGTAAGTACATGAGTAAGTACATGATTCCCTTTAAATGTGTCGTTGCCTCTCATAGTTCAGAGGCATAAAGTTATTTTGAAGAAGCATGGATCATGTCTTGCTTCCATGAACTGCTGCAGAAGTTAAAAAAAAAAATAAAAAAATAGATGAGTAGAGACCTGAGCAGGTGGGAGCAGCTTCTGGTGCCAGGAAGTTCCCTGCTGCACAGCAGGCAGCATTTGCTGTACACCATCCCCACCTTCCTGCAGGGGCTGAGGGCATAGCTGGAGGCAAGAAGGCAGAATTGGCAGTGCAGTCTACCAGAGCAAATGCTGAGCAATGCAAAGGCAATGCACCCAAGGCAGTTTTCAAACTGAAGATTAAAGTGGAAGGAGAGAGCTTAAAGCTGCTCTCATCTTCTCTGACTTGAGCACTGGAGATCTGGCCTTAAATTGTTAACATTTTGTAAAATGAATAACCATAAACATTTATTTTAAAAGCAAAGCAGGATAGGGCTGAGCAAAATCTGAAAGGAAATGAAATCACAAAAGCTGCATTAGAATAGTATTATGAATCTGGTTTGCACCCCAGAAATACTGGCCTCCCTCACCCTCTTTACTAGACCTGGAGTTAAGGGAGATTGTCAGTCTGGATTTCCAGCCTTGGCGTGGAATTTCATTGCTTTTTATGGGTTTAAACCACTCTATGATATTATTTTAGCATACTTTCCATGGCTTAATTTTTAAAGTGGAGTAGTAACTGTGCTTAGTCCCTTGAGGTTATTGTCCTTGGTAATCTTTACTTTACGGTTACATAAACAGCTGAAAATTATAGAAACTGAGAGACTGTTCAATAAAAAAGAAAATGCCCTCTTAAATTTAACAGGATCCAAGGCAGGAAACACAGAATTGATACTCTCCTGGCATTTGAACAGAACTCGAGACATCACTTTGTGTTGTTTCCAATTACAATATTTTATTGAATGTCCCAGCATTGGCATTACACACACGTGATTTTGAACATATATATTGCACAGTAAACTAATGTATAGCAACAGAAATAAAAGTTTGCAGATAGTTTACAGGATTTTTACCTCTCTGATAAAATGCATTAAATGCATCAAAATGTTAGAATTCAATTACTTTTGCTGAGACTTGGGTGTGTACATATTCTTGATCCTTGAACCTATAATTAGTCTTCGGTCAACCACACCAAACCCTTTTCCTACCTGTACATAGCTACTGATGGACCCCTCTGCTGTGCCACTCCCTTGTCCCTAAATGCCTCCCTAGTTTCCCATTGTCCATCTCACTTCCTACACATTCTCAATCCAGATACACAGCATGCTGTAAAATACAGGTATCAGCTGTGGGAAGGGGCCATAGAACCCAAACATCCTGGTACCTGGGAGTGTTTCATAAAATACATCTAAGATCTTATTGGAAGAAGGAGGTGATGGATGCTACAAATACAATGAATCACCATCAAGAGAAGAGCTGTTTAAACAAAGAACATTTAAAAATAAAAAAAGTATGAACTGTCTATGAATTTATTCAGTCTTCAAATTAGAAGTCTTAAACTATCATGGGAATGAAAAAGCTGTCCAATAGAAGTAGTCAGTGAGGCAGCCTAGCTGGTTTTAAGAGGAGCTCAGGTAACATTTCATGTGTTATACAGCACACCTGCCTGACATCTCAAAAGACTACAGTGAGCAGACTAAGGAGTCTCTTCCAGGTCTGCATTGCCATGAATTTAAAAGGACATATTTAAACAACCTTATGAGTGAAAACATTAAGAGGGATATTTTTTTTTTGTGCATGTCATTTTTTTGTTGTTCTTTTGGTGTCAATTTTCCTGTGAAGGGATCTCTTGCATTTAAAATACACATTTCCATATTTGAGCAGCTGATATGTGCTATCATGCAGGCTGTAGTGTGGACTGAGTTCCACGCTTTCCCACCACGGCTTGCAGAAGCATGAGCAACTCCGAACCTTGCGGAACAAAACATGTCCATATATGCAAGTCTCATTTCTCACTCAATAAGTCCTCCCACCCCCCCCGCCATTCCCACTATCTTCATTGCTAAGAATAGTAATAAATAATTACACAGTGATAAATTCCATGTGTGACAAATGCTAATGTCACCTAACAGTGCTAGGAAGTGCTCAGAAACTATGGTGACGGTGGCATAATACTGTGAACAGAATGGCACACAAATTCAATTTACAAGGGTTTTTTTTTCCCTTAAGTCTGTAGATCCATATTTGAGAGATTGAGTATGAATTTTAAGTTGTTTTTCTCATTGCAATCTAACAAGCTTTTTCTATATACATTTTTTGTTACAGCCCATTCTTTTTTTTTTTATTGCTTTTTACTTGGAAGAAATATAAAATTTCTGAAATCAGAAAATAAATGGCTCTTTCTTATTGTTATTACTTGACATTTATCCTGTCACTGATCTGAAATGGTTGCAGGTCAAGAAGCCAAGGGCCCTGCTGAATACTTGACCAGAAGATACTCATGTATTTGAACCAGTTGATTCAGTGAACCTGTCTGATAACTGTTCCCTGTGTCTTTATACAGAGTAAGAGAAGCATTTGGTTCAGAAATGAAAGACCAAGTAGCAATTAGAGAATGTGCTGAACAGTTTCTCGGGATGTGAGAAAGCTCATGAAGATAGTAGGTGGAGACAACTAGAAATAATAAAATCTTCCCATCAAGTGGACTAAATGAGATTATTTGAAATCATTCTAGGAAACAGATCTTCTCATTCTCCATCCCTCCCATACCCTCTAGGATTAAGCAATTTTCTTCATTAAATATCAGTGCTGTGGGTGATACTTTGTTTAATTGAGGTTGAAGGGATGGTAAAAGTAGCAAAAAGACAAGTTTCGAGGTTGGAGTGGAAAAGCAGGTAGGAAAGATGAAGCAGCAGAGAACATTCTCCTGGTCTGACTGCAATTTTTGAAGGCTTCCTGACACTGTAGAGAGTATGACTGGAGAAGGAAGACTTGCATCAGTAAACATATTGGTCTATGCTATAGCCACAGTAGGCACCAGTTAGGATACAAGTTAGTCCAGGAACCTGACTTAGGGTATGTGTATATTACATGGTTAACCATGCACTCATTTATGGGTTTTCACTTGGTCAGCCTTACTATCCACACCAAAAAATGTAATAGCTGGGAGTGTAGATTAGAAGCCAAGCTTTGCTGCAATTCATTCATTCTGTGACTCATTTTATAGTGCATATAAGATAGAAAATAACGGTAGAGCTTAGAGTTGTTTGTTCACTGCTTCCACTGGAGACCAGAGAAGTTTCTCTGTTGCATAAAGTACAATTTTAGGAAAGAAGTTCATACTTCTCAAAACAAACTGTGTGGAATGTGACCCCAGTCCCAACCAGATCACTGCAGCATAGTCTTTCTAAAAAGAGACTTGCCAGTGACAGCCAGTTTGAGATCTGCACTCACTCTTGTGCATTCAATTGGTCTATTGCTGATGTATTGGTGATAAAATTGCTAAATGTTAAGGTTTTTATTTCAACTGTGAATTGAAAGGTCAACACATGACCATTTATCAGGTTAACAATACAGTGAATCCTATGGGTCTCATGTTGGGGTGGGATCTGAGAGTGCAGCCATTCCCATCACCTTCTCTGAAGGCAGTTGGATGAAAGAGCCAGAGCAAGCTCTGGGTAGATGCTGGAGGTGGATAAATCAATGTACCTCTGTATTGGCAAAACTGGTGATCTCATTTAGGTGTTCATGTTCAAATTTGATGATGCAGGTGAGTTGCTTCCTATACTCATCCTTTAGAAAAATAAATCCAAGTTTCATCTGCTTCTTTCAGCAGCAGGAGATGTGTAAAAATCCATCCTTATGAGCACACTCCAGGAGTACATTCAGTTGGAGGAGTAGAGCTCTGTGCCCCTCCCACACTGATAAAAAACACCTGCAATTTTCCAATTATCAATAGTCCCAGTAATATTCTATCTCCTCTAAAAAGCATTGTGGTTTGTTTGTTTGTTTGGGGGTTTTTGTTTGGGTTTTTTGGTGGGTTTTTTTTTGTTTGTTTTTGGGGTATTTTTTGTTTGTTTTGTTTTTTGGTTTGTTTTGTTGGGTTTTTTGTTTTAATTTGGTTTGGTTTGTTTTTTATCCTAAAATGGATTATTTTTTTCTCTGGATTTGATTCAATGGATAACTTATAGAGTTGGCAGTGGATGGCTTTGTAAAGTGATGGTCTGTTCACTTAAGATGACAAACATAGTATATTATCCAAGCAGTGGCAGTAACCTCTACAAGAAAGCTTTGTGTACTACTTTGAGCTAATGTATGACCAAAAAGATCATTTCTATCTGTATATTTATCTATTTATCTATCTATCTATCTGTTAGCCACATGCAACAGTTCATAGGAAGACTCCCTTTTCCGTGTAGATAAATCTCGGTAAGAAAAAGAGTCTTTTGTTCAGAAAAGGTGTTGTGTTCAGGTTCTAAGTTTGCATTTTGTTTTGCTTTTGGTATAGAACCCACTTTAAATTGCACAACACCAGTTTCTTTGTAATTATCATTTTTGCAGAGATCCAAATCAGCTTAAGCAAAAGGAAAGTTCGGATTAAGTGGCAGGATTCCAAAGACAAAGCCTCTGTCTTACAGACCTTGCAAATTCAAGTAGCTTTCCCATGATCTCTGTGAGAGCTCATCACAGCTCTGATGCTTGAAAACCAGTGACTTTTAACTACCAGATTGTGCCTCCTTTCTTGTTCACAAAAGTCACTAACCAGTTTTTCAGAAAAGTTAAGCTGAAATCTGTTTGTAGGAGTCCCACAGCAGAATACTAATTGATTTAAACAAAGGAGGAGTGGGTCTGTTACAGCCCCTTTATTGGGATATGACATACATCCGAATTTTCTTTTTGCATTCTTGTGCTGTGTTGGGTTTTTTTCCTTCTGCTCTAGTCATCAATTTAATGAGTGCTGACCCTGTCAATACCAATTTCCTCTTCTCAGGCCACCACCTTCAGAGTTTGGTGGGCATTCAATAGAGATTTACTGTTGACTGGGTAATTTGAGTTCATGTGTGTGGTGAAAAATTAGTGAGGAGAATTACCCAGAAAAGTGGATGCCATGACAATACATGTCACCATGGTGTGACCAGCTCTGCTGACATAGGTTTCAAAAGCTCTCCCCCTGTGAAAATGTGGCCTGTTTGCAAATTAATTAGTTTCTGGCAGCAGCTTGATTGTTGACCCAAAGTTTGTAGAGTGGAAAAACAATCAGATTAGTGTGTTCAATATAAAGGCCCAGTGCGGTGCTCGAGTGCAGTTTGCCAAACTGTTGAAGCCTTGAATAGAGTGAAACAAATTCTTTTTTGAGAAGCCAAGGCAAAGGTTAAGTGTGATGTGACTGGAGCACGCTGGCCGCGGGGTGGTGGGGAGAGAATTAAAGGTTTCAGCCACACAAAAATAGAGAGTGCTGAGCGAGTTGCATTGAATTTAATGAAATTCACAGCTTCAGACGCAAAAGTGTTTGGCAATGTTTTAGTCTGTGTTAAAGGGAGAAATAAGATGGCTTTGTTTTAAGAAGTTTTCTTTGTGCATCCGTGTGGGACACCAGGGACTGAGCCTCTAAAGGGTATTAGAGAGACTTCCTGAGCCTGCACGCTGTTTCTAAGCACCTGCAGACTGAGGTTTGTACCAGTTCCTCCCACTCCCACCACACACTAACTCCCTTTATCTCTCATGATTCAATCCAAGCTTCCCATTCATCACCTCCAGCATTTGGGCAGGGTTCTTCTTCTAAATAGTGCTGGTGTGTGGGCTCATAGACAAATATATTAGAAATCCATGTTTATGGATAAATAACTGACTAAAGCTTGTTATTGAGGGAGTGAGTCAAAAGATAGATAATAAAAAAATACATGCCACATCTGTAGCTGATAATACATGACAATGACCCCTATGGAGCCAAGATCTGATATCTACTCATTATTGTGCTCATCTCATTTCATTATTACTCTTCATTCCTTCAATAAGTATTTTTTAATATGTGTTTTCCCTTCATCATCCATTTTTTGTCATTCAGTGTTACTATCACCCTTGTAATGTGATACTGTTTTCTTTATATCAAACAATACCTATCCATATTTAAAACTATTGTTTTCCCACTATGACAAATAGAAAGAAAGAAAATACCAACTATTTTGAAGGTGTGCATGTTCATGGGAAGTTGAGGTATCTTCTCTTGGACCAATGTTTTAGCCCTGTTGTCCTGGATCAGAATGCCTGGCAGACCCAATGGAATGGGAGGACAGAGCTGCCAAGCTGAAAATATGAAGGGCTCCACGCAGCTCACCACATAGCCCCCACCCCATCAATTAACTGAGATGCCCAGCAGAGTTAATGATGTAAGGATACAGCCCCTCAGTCTGTTCCCACCTCTTTCCCCCGTTCCATAAAATTCCAACTCTTAGCCTGCGACCTGTGCAAACTGTGATTTGTTCTCGGTAATGGGGCTGAACCTACCCCCTTCACACTAACATTCCTGAACCGTGAATTGCTTGTCCCAAAAGGCATTTAGTGTTGCTTGCAATTAACACAACTGATTGCTCAAAGCCGGCACCTGAGGTGGCACGGAGCCAGCTGGAAGCATAATTGGCTCCTTAGCTGGAGAAACATCCACTTCACAGTGGAGTCTGTGATGACGGAGTTATTAGTTCAAAGTAAGCCAGGTATGTGAATACCTGTTCTATACATTAAAGCCTCCACTAGCACTAGACACAGATGAATTATTGCAGACTCAAAGCCTCCCTTTCTCTCTGTCTCCGGAACTTCCCCTTCTCTTTGTTCATGGAATCGCGCATATTTCAGCCTGAATATTTGGAGGGCTGAGTAATTGCTTTTGTTCTTTGGGTTATTTAATTACAAATCTCAGTAGATGACAGGTCCTCTGCTCTAAAGGAAGACATCACATTTGCACAGTTACAGAATCCCCACACAAATGTGTGTGGCAAATCAGTGACTGCAGATTTATTCATGCCCTCTGGGACCTGCACTGCCTTTTCAGCTTAGCATGCAATATGATTTAAATTACAGCTTGTGCAGAGCTGTGCCTTGGGATTACACTCCATGTTTCCAACTGTTTATAGTTCAGTGAGCTTTAACCTCTGTGATTCTGAAAATTAAATAATGTCATGGCTGATATCAAACTGGTGCTAGATTGCTAAATACTGTGTAGTATTAAAAACCCATTTTTACAACAAAGTGGAAACGTCAACGTATTTAAAACATTGATAGCACATTGAGGTAGTTCAAGAACACAATTCAAAATGTACACTAGCAAAGAATGGCAAAGCTAATATTAAACTCCATTACCAAGGGTATTGTTTCAACTCCTGTATTTAGCAGAGTTGTGGCTGTGGACTTTACTAGAGCAGGACTGAGCCTAACACGGGGCTTTGTGATGACACAAAGACTGTGCGAGATCAAGAAATGTAGATAGAGCATCTGTTGTGGTTAAATTCACATTTGTTAATTCCTTGCAGAAGTTTCATTATTTCTGAAATACTGTGATATATCAAATGTTACATCTTGAAGACCTTTTTGTGCTGTAATTGTGGACGCCTTAATATTTTTGTAGCCTTTGAAGAAGAGCAGAGGAAACACCTAATTAGAAAACTCAGTATTTAATATGACATGCAATTTCCCTTCAGATTACATTTCATTATTTATAGGGGTTTAGTGGATACACAAGCATTTAGATTTTTTTCTCCATTTAGTTTTTCAAACCCATGATTCCAGGACAGAAGCTGTTCCAGTCCCACTTGAGCCACTTCATCATGCTCCTCTCCAGGCTCTGTCAGGCAGCACTGCAAAACAAAAGAGTTAAACTGATGTCACCAACAGCATCATTTAGGCCACAGGGCCTCATTCATGACTGGTGTAAGGAAGGAGGAAGTGGAAGAGAAAAGGACAAATAGGAGAGACAAATGGATACTTATTTTTCACCTGTAAAAGCAGCATGTTGGACTAAATAACAGAAAATAATGAAGAATTCACACAATTTCTGTTACAAGATGGGATGGACAGATCACAGACACACAAAATGTTTGGCAAATGGTTCCTCATTTGATGCCTTTAAATGTTGACAGTGAAATAGATCCTGAACTTCCCATTTTTCCCATTGCATTGCCAAAATGGTGCTTCTTTTTCTTCTTTATCTTTAGAATGCCCAATGCTACTTATTTCATGCTTCAATATCCAGCCCTTACTTATCAAAGTGGTGTTAGAAATATCCCATCCTGTGCTATTGCATTGGGTTCAATGGGCTTGTATAAATCCATCCATTTTAAAAGGTGGGTCTTAAATTTGATTTTTTAAACATTAAAAGTGCTTTTACATACCATATGGTAAAAAAAAACAAAACAAAAACAAAAGTATGGTAAAGTGACATCTAAGAAGTGGAAGTATGAAGGTGACCACCAGCTAATAGTTGATGGTCAGAAGCAGTGAATGTCATAGATGATGTGATGGTGTACAGATAACATACATTGTTATTGAAATGTGATAAGAATCTCAATATCAGTCTCAAATGTAACGGTGTTGTCCAAAAAACTGTTGAGAGTGACCCACCAAAATTGAGGCTGATAAGCCTTTTTTAGCCTTTTTTCTGCTGTTCTGAGATCACTGTATCACTGCTGTCTGTAGGTTGAATGTTTCTGTTAGTAAGGCAGAGCTGCCTTGTAGTATGTGGTACCTGTTTCAAAGGGAAGGGTTAAACTGTAAATCTTTGAGACTACCATTTATTGTACAACATCCGGCAGAATTTGGTGTTCCAGAGCACTTAGAGCTGCCACAAACACACTCTGTGTAAATGAAGACAAAATAGTTCCCTGTCTGATTTACCTTTTAAAATGATAAGCTGGCTGGTGTTTTTGCTAGGTTCCTGGATTATGGAAAAGAGTATTTTTAACATACCTTTATATATATAAATTTAATTTCCTTTTGGTAGGCTTTAAAGATTTCTGTTCAGATAAGTACAGCAAGATTTGTAGGAAGATTTTGTTAGAGAATTTGGTTTAAGAAGAAACAATATAACCTTTAAGAGACAGCTTTTTTACAAATGATCATTCAGAAAAAGCAGGACAAAAGTTACTTTGAAGACTGAATTACATATTTTTTCCATTCACTGCACAGGTTTTATAAAATAGTTACAGGCATTCAGTGAAAATCTATCTGTGAATATTGCCACATATCTGAGGATTGGTGTTTATTGATTTTTTTACTGCTGTTTGAGCATAATTCAATATCCTTGTAAGTCAGAAGTGTTCTGCTTATGTCAGTGAGATTATTCATATTTCCTGAGCTCTATAATAAGATTTGTTACACTGTAAAATTTGGGTAGTCATGGGGCACAGCCCTCTTCTGTTACCCACTCCTTCAGTCTCTGTGTCCTGTTCTCCCATTTCTCTAAAGCAACTTCCAGTAAGGGCAGAAAAAAGCTGCATGGGAGAGGAAGGTACAAAACCTTTCTATTTGGTATTTTACATGGACTTGTGAGTCATCAGCTTTTTCACAAGATTGTGTAAATGGGTTGTCATTATCAATATTCAGTTCTGTTCCAAGTCTGACATATTGTCAGCTTTAATATTTTGTGCCAGACCTGTTGGTAGAAAGCATTATTTTTAAAAAAAAAATCCAGTTTCCCATTTATTACAGTGCCTATATTTTTACTGAATTTCTTTCTTTTATTACATTTTAAACTTTCTGCCAATTCCTCTTCATGTGATTTATGTAACACAAGCTAGCGTGCTGCAATCCTCCCTCACTGCTTTTAAGAAACACAAGAAATTTGAGTCTGACCAATGAAATTTTCATTCTTAAAAGTCACAGAAATTACTCAAGTATTTTTGAAGTGCTGTCAGTGAATAATAATAAAAATAGTAGTAATAAAAATTAAAATAGTAAAAATAAAAAAAAAAGGTTTGCTTGTACAGAATTAAAGTATAAACCAATGGAACAATGTTTGAGAAGAAAAGCTTTCTGACAGTCCAGGTACTGTTGCAAAACTTTTTTATCTGTAGCAACTTCACAATTTTCATCTCATCTGTGCTATCAGATACTTTTTTTTTTCTTTTTCAATGAACAGAATGAAGTTTCACATCAACAATAAATGAGTACATTATTTCAGTTGTGTAAAACCCTGTTAATACCTTATGTTGACTGAAGCTAGATTAAGTTGGAAACACATAGTGCTCACGTGACTACTGAAAGAGGTTGTCATAACTGATGCTATCACACTGAATACCTCAGATTGTGCTAAGGGGTTTTGCTTCCTCTTACAGATGCCTTATTGCATTTTGTGTTGCTGTGCTTCATTGACACATGAGCTAAAACCAGTCATGCATCCAACCCTTGCCTCAGTCTTTGCTGCCATCCCTCATTAATCCTACTTTAATGGATTTTGTGTCAAGTTGCTTTACACTAGCTGTAAAAGTTCATCATACCAACAAAATGCGTCTTGTAGTTTGACAAAATTACCTCAGTTCTTTAGTCAAATCTAAAGGATTTAACAAAGAAATTAAATTACAGGAGATAGGAAAGGTTAGGAAATTGCTGCAAGAGAGTTCTCTTCTGCATGACTCCTTGGGAACTGGTGTGGGCTGCTGATCATTTCCAAATGAATGAACATCCCTCACTGAGAGCTGAGACTATGGTAGGGTCCTGCCCAGTTTTTGATGTGACATCAGGGAGGAGGGTTGTTTTTTTTACACAACCCCTTCCACGCACTTCAAATTGAACCTGGCAGTACAAAATTTGGAGTTTTTCTTCCTGTTTTCAAAATAGATTATTTTTGAGACAGAGGACATTTTTTCTCAATTTTTAGGCAGAAGAAAGTAATATTTCTGTGAGCAAATGGTTCTGGAGACAGGGCTGTGCACGGTATGGAGCTGACAGAGAAATACTGGGAATTTAGCTTTCAGGAGACAGAGGCTGAAGATATGCTTGTCAAGCCAGTGCTGTTCAGCTTTTGCCAGTCATGCTGCTGAGGGCTGTCCCGTTTTTCCTACACTGGAATATGTTTGCCATTTGCCATGTTAATCTCCAGCTCTCAGCCAGGTATCTGATTCCTGCAAAGTGCTGCATCAGGGGCTTGGCTGCAGCATGTTCCCTCAGCCTTCAGAACACCTTCTTGTACACTTGATTTCCAGGTGACAAAGTGGAAGAGTATTCCACCAAGACATAAACACACATCTCTCGGTATTCTAAAAGGCCTGAGAAAATCACATTAATGGAGGGAAACAGAGTTTGGTTTCTGACTTCTAGGATCAATTTCCATCAACTGCTTCAGCATCTCCAGGGATTTGTGCTCCACCTGCGAATCTTCAGAGCTTACGAAAGTCAGGCCTGTAGCATGGCTCTATATGCCAAAAGTCTGTAACACCCCAAATCAGAAGCATCTTTTGTCTTCAGTGTCTCCACGCTCCACTTCCTCCCCTAATACATCACTCCTTAGCATAAAGACTCTGGTATTTAGTTCTTGTCACTCATCCAGAGCTCTAAAGATGTAGGTTACACAGTTAAAGCACAGGCTTTCTAGTGTTTTTATTTCCAAACATCAATGTCAAAAATTTCAGATAAATGACTGAGAAAGGAAGAAACAGCTCTTAGCTGGAACTCATTACCTTTAAGAATACAGAAAATTGAGATTATAGTATTCCTGAATACCATGCAGACAATGTGCTGCAAGCCTCACTTTCTTTTCTGTGATGGACACTAGTTTTCTCAGTTTCCCAATTACTCTCTCTGAGGGACGAGTAAATAAGTTTAAAATTAATAGTGTTGATAGATACACAACAACCTTAAAACACAGTCAGTAATGGAAAAGAGGTGTTAATTTTGCTTGTTGTTCTGTAAGGAGATAATAATCACCTCTTTTAAATTAAATAGGGTGGATAGATCATAAACATTGTTTTGTGAGAAATCTAATTTATGTTGAGCATTAAGCTATAATTTTACTGAACTTTTATATACACTTTTCTTCACCATATAATTAGTCTTTAACAGGGAATCAAAACTATTGTTGTCTCTTTAGAACAAAGACTTCAGAAACTGATAATTGCATCAGAGATCATTTTCTCCATTCTCTTTCCTGTGAGAGCTAAAATGTTATTCCCAAGATACGTTCATGCTGAATTATGCCTCTAAGGCAGAGGAGATGAGGGATCTTGGGGTGGTGGCATTTTCTTGGCAGGTATTCAGGGACTCATTTACTCTACTCTAGAGGTGCTGAGCACCCCAAACTAAGGCTCTTACTGTCATTTGGCCCTGCAGCACTGCCAGCCCCTGGGAGGGCACCCAAGTCCCCAGCCTGGCCTGGCCAAGGTTTCACTCCTGCTTGCTGCACCCAGCATGGAGCTTGAATGCTTTAGGATGTTACAACACACTTGCCCTTTTTTGGTTTTGTCTCAAATACAGATCAATAATTCCTTAAAAAACCCTATCATTTAAATTCAGTTTTGTTGTGTCTCACAATGAGAATGATGCATGGATAACACTTATGGTCAAGTCACTGTAAAAGCCACAAGGGCTAGACTCCTGTTGCTGTGTATGTAAGTGTACCATTGAGATGTAGAAGAATTTGCATGTGTAAAAACATGGTGTGTTTTTTTTAGTGCACATCTCTTTGCATGTTACATTGCTGCTGCACTCATGTATTGAAATGACAGAAGAGTGATATGTTGTTGCTACTTTTAATACCTTTCATCCTTGAAAGTCTGTAATCTCTTTATGTCACACAAGTCACCACTGAAGCATAGCAGTTGGATTCTACAGAAGAAAGGTTTGTTGGTTTGAGGTTGTTTCTTTTTTTTTTTAATTATGAAGAATTTGGAATAAAATTTAAAAAAAATAAAAATCACTATTGAAATTAAAAGAACTCTTAGTTAAACATTACACTTATTAGTGTGTTTTATAGTGTCTCACTAAAGTTGCATTTACTAATCTTTGAAAAATTGATAAAAAACAGGATATTGCTTCTAAGAAGGAGAAACTAGCTGACGCAACTAATGCACTACTCTAAGATCATCTTGACTCAAAGATAAACCGCTTGATAAGTGTCATCAGTCTTTAAAACTCTTTCTGATGGGAATTTCCATTGCAAAATCAGTGAGGGACCATAGGGCTTCTTACCTTGTAATAGCTGCTGACAGCTTGATCATGCATGGCTTGCATGCCACACATCCTCCTGACTTTGTAAACATCATATTTAAATGACATCTGTACTCTGTGGTCTGTCCTTTCTATGTTAGCATCTGACAATAAGTTACCACAAAACCCTCATATTAGCTCCATAATAGCCACAAAGTTATCCCTTGTGCAAACAGCATTCCTGCTTTGTGGATGTGGTCTGATGCCATCCATGTTATTGAGGAGCTTCACTAGAAGTAGTGAATCCATGACAGCTCTGCTGCATTTGCCTGAGTCAACAGCAGCAGGAAGAATGTGAAAGTTGAGGAATTTAAATGAAGGGACTTTGAGAGAACACCGCTAAAAGCTTTGGTGTTTTGTAAACTACATTTGAGTGTGTAAAACCACAAACCATCTTAGCTCTCTCATCACCACATATTAACAGCTTTGTCCTCTGGTGACCCTGCTGAGGCAGAAGCTCTGCTCTGCACATTTGTGACTGGAGCTGCAAGTCTCCTATCTGTGGGTAGTAGGGCTCATGGTGAGAGTTGGTCCAGATTTTGTGAGGACGGTGTTTAGCTCTCTGTGCTGGGTCTCAGCGGACGGGTGCTGTACGTGGTTATGAAGTCTTGAGTAGCTGTCTATTTTTGTTGTTGTTAAATTTTTAATTTCATCTTCTTCAGTCTTCCTTTCCTCAGGGTCCCAGTCACCCTCCAGTACTTTTCATTAAATTACAGCAATTGCAGTTTTACTGAGCATAAAATTTCCCTAGTTTCCTAGAATTTTCTTGCTGTGAACTGATAAATTAGTCATTTTGACCATAAATATACAATAATAGGGGCATCCAGTTCAAACTCTTTACAAAACATTTCCTAAGAGAACTGCCCTTTGGCTTCTGTCAAGCGATGAAGAGATGACCCCAGCTTCTGTTCCATCAGCTTACTCAATCTTGACAACTAAAGGTAATTTCTGTGCCTTCAAGTTTATAGATCTTCATTAAAATGCTAATACAATTCACTTAGAAAGCCAATTTCTGACTTATTGTTTCTTGCTCTAGGGTGTGTGTGTGTATTTGTGCAGTTGTTGTTGCTAAAGAGTAACATTTGTTAAAGAATCAGTGCAGATCGATTTACCTTTGCTTTTCCTCAACCTGAAATGCTGAGACAGGCAAAACATGTTTCCATTACTTAAATAAGCAAACAATGGCAAATAAATCATAGAGGCAGCTGGACCAAGGTGTCATTTTCATAAAGAGCCAGATTTCTCAGGAAGGACAGTTTAATGGGCTGCTGCCAGTGAAATGTCTGCAGAGCTGGTAATTGCAGGGGGGCACACAAAGTGGTGTACAAAGGTGTCATGTGGGATCTGAGAAGTAGCACCCACAGCCAAGACAACTGGGAAAAGGAGACTGAAAAAGGTGTGGACTTTAATAATTTGCTTCTTAAAGGCTGATTGTTTTAAATAAAAACCTAAGTTTTTATTTTTAGCTTGTTCACTTTGGCTGCAAGATCAGAGAAGTGTTTTTAGCTGTAATTTTATTTTGATCGCGTTTATGCTGTGGCTTTGTTTCTCTTTTGATCATGCTTAAACACGTTTCAGAAATGTTTGTTTGATGTATGCTGTTTCTTAAAGCAGTCTTCCACATTGTCTGCCTGTGTTTTTTAAAAGCAATGAATCATTGCAAAATATTCGCTGTCAAATTATTTCTTGAATCCATTTTCCCAAAACAAGCTTTCTGGACTTTTAGCCAATGGGAGACTGCTTTCAAACAAGAAAGTGTTGAACTGTTGTAACAGCATTTTTGAGGGCTACATGGATTGGCGCCAGTTTTTGGGTAGCAGAATATTCCATAATTCATATTCAGAAATTTGAAATAACTCCATCTACCCCCAATAGCTGCAGTGCACTGACTTTTACAATTGTTACTGGTGGGTTTGAATCAAAATCCTACTTCCCATTCAGTAAAACTTGCTTGAAGTTCATTTCAGCATTTCTTTTGTGGCTGTGTTGAATGTATGAAATAGGTCAACCCTGACTGAATTATTTTAAACTTCCCATGGGGACCCCTTGATACCAAACCTGTTTAATTTTGCAGGGTAAGGCAGGGCAGTTTCAATACTTGAGCATACACATTCATGGATGACATTCTCTCTTCTGCTGCATGGGTGAGCAATTAGGGGAGTCAAGGAGAAGTCCCTAATTCCCTCATCTGTGGATATCTCCCTTCCAATCCTCAAAGAAGAGCAATAAAAAAGTGCTGTGCAGTCCATGGAGAGGGCTGTGTTGCGTGACTGCTGGCCATCTGGCTGATTGATTCATCAGGACCCTCAGCAGCCAGTAGAGAGCATGGTCTGAAGCCCTGGGGTTGAATGCAAGTGTGCATCAAGCCTCAGGCAAGTCAAACATCCCCTGTGCTTGTGAAACAATAAAGAACACACTATAGATCACTGGTTCTTAGCTTTATAACCCATGAAATTACCAACCACTTTTTTCTCCCTCTTCCCACACAATGGTATCATGATGTTTTTTTCTGTAACCATTACATTAATTCTGAGCAGAAATTAATCTATTTCTATGTGCAACAGAACACATGTAGCCTGCTCTTCATTTATTTGGTTCACTGCATAGACATGCAAGCACCACCATGTAACAAGAGCAAGGACCCTATAACATGAAGAACCACTCTTATTGACTAAAACATATCGATTAAACTAGATGGAAAAAACAATCGGAGGTGTGCTCAGTAAGAAACATCAGTGTTGTTCAAGAAAAGCTGGTCCATGATGGACAATGGACATGTTTCTGATATGGGGTTGTGTGCCTACTTAATTTGCAGGGATGTAGTCAGTTAGGATTATTAATCACTCATTGAAAATCTGAATCCATCTCAGATGAGCACCATGAAGAAGTGTATGGGAATCATACTCACACATGCTCTAGCAGCAACATTAATTTTTTCTGCCTGCCTCACAACCCTCTTCTCTGCTATCACTCTGACAGAATCATTTGAAATACATATTTTCAATTTATTCAACTATTTTTCTATCATTGTTGTGTCAGTCCTGCTTTAATACTGAACTGTCTTACTATCTCTGGTTCACTTGTAAAATTATGAGAGGGAAAGAAAAGAATAATAATATGCTAACTGAGGTCAAGTTTATATAACCAGTGCTATACCAGCAATATTTTTGACTCAAATGGGACTCCCCACAGTATCTTCATAGGCCAATGTAAAGTTAGATTTTTGATGCCTGATAATATAGTGATTTATTTTAGAACTTGATATCTTGTGATTTACAAAACCCATTGCGCTAGAAACAAATCATTCCACCATTTGGGAATGTGTTTAGGTTTTGGTTGAATATTATTTTTTACCCTTTTTCATTAAGACCTTAAGGAGGTAAAAACAACATACTCAGAAAAGAGGTTATCCAGATCCAGTAGCCAAGAACAGTGTCTTCTAATGGGTATCCTCTTCCTCTTATGGATCCTTCCCCAGATTGCAGTGCAGAAATTTTCAAGCTGTAACCCTTGTTTCTTGAGATTCAAGTTGCATGCAAAGCCCTAGTATATCATATAAAAAATAGTCAAGATATTATTTATCTTGGATCTGATGTCAGTGTAACTTGAAGACTATTAAATGCACCCTAGAAAGAAAGGAAGGACATTTAATAGCTTACATTACTGGAGTTTGGGGTGGAGAGCTTAAGATCTCAGATTTTTCATGTTCTCAGATGTCTAAAAATGCTTATTTTAACAGACAATAGGTGGTAGACACAATTTCACAGAGATCTGTTGTGTGGCCCATGTTGTTCAACACATTCATAAATAACCTGAAAAAGAGGTTGGATGAGAGGTTAGTTTTTTTTCACATGAACCTAAGTTATTCAGCATAGTGAGACAAAGGAAGACTGTGAATGAGCACAAAAGGATCTTATGCAACTGGGTAACTAAGCAATCAAATTAAAATTAAATTATTCTTGATGAATGATGGAGTGATAAACCATGGGGAAAAACATGAGGAAAACATGCCTATCTTCACATGTAAAAGAATGGCTATGGACAGAGCACCACCAATGAAGAGTGAGGGTCTGGGGTTACGACACTTAAATTCCATGGCAACTTCAGATTACTGTCTTGGAGCTGTAAAATCCATATCAACTGTTAGGAATTAGTAGGGGGAAAAAAAACAAAAAACCACAACATCAGAGAATTCACAAAAGAGAATTTTTAAGAGCATAGTTCATCCACATCTTGATCACTGAGCATTTTTCCAGTATAGGGATTGAGAAGAACCAAATGAAGATATTAAGATCAATGTTCAAAACACAAAATCAAAAGTCAATTTTAGTTCATTATATTTTTTAAGTGAGGAACAAATTCCAAAAGGATATGCTGAATTCTGGAAATTTGCACGGGTTCAAGAAGAAACTAGACAGATATCTGGATGAGAATTCTATTGAGCTAAGGACACAGAAAGCAACAAAGCTCAGGGAATCATTGAAAACAATTGAAGGAAGGGACTATTCTTGGAGAACATTATTTGTAATCACCATATTCTTTCTTGTCTTAAACTTCTGGACAATCTTGGAGGGTCATCTAAGCTGGTAGGGTCATCCTTCAGTATTTATATAGACGTGTATGCACCTACACACACAAATACATGAGAATATATACATATATTTATACACAGAGTACATGATAATGCACACACATGCACAAAAAATTATGCTGTATGTACTCATAATAGAAACATCTAAAATTCTATGTGCATAACCTATCAAAGTATGTTGCTTAAAAACACTGCCATCCTCAACAAGGCATTGGGTTGCACAGGTCAGCTGGAGCAAACTGGCAAAACATAGCAAAGTTCATTATATGACTATATAGCAATAAACATACACTGAAAGGATGTTAATACAGACACTAAAATAGCTTGCAATTTCACATAGGAGCAGGACTCTGAGTAGTTAAATATAGTTCACAGTTAATTATCCCAGCAGGATGTAGAATGGTTATAAAACAGATTGGTAAATCTGTTGGATATGCCTTCTTTTTCCAAATATAGTGAAAGATACCAGCTGAAGTATCTCTGTAAAATGCAGCAATGAGCCAGATGCACCACTGGTATGAATTTATTGATGTGAATTCTATAAAATTCTCTCTCCCTAAACTTCTTTATGGTATTTTTCATGTAACCTATTGGTATGTCCACATTTATGTATTTTCATTTGTTGATGTATCTTTTTTACCACCAAATAAAGTTGTCACTCTAATCATTAAGAAATAAAGTTTATGTATATAAAAATAAAACTTTGCAAAAATGGCAAGACAAAGTATTTTGACACCTTGAATAGAAATTCTAAAATACATTTCTCTTCTGAAAAGATGAAAAAAATTTGGGAATTTGGGGTATCATGTGGAAGTAGTATCAATCAAAATGTGTTTATCAACTTAACTTTTTTTAACAATAATGCACTAAAAATTCTCTAGGTGTAAAGTATTTTTTTTAATTGACAAAATGAAAACTACATTTGTCTCCGTAATTCTTTCATTTTAATTGTGACTTATACAGAAAGATTAACCGAAGTCCAGACATCCAAAGAATAGGAAAAATGTCAGTAATAAATACATGGAATTATGAAACCATGCTGTAATGTTCTACAAACATTTGTAAAGAAATAAAAAGTTAATTTCTCCAATAATAAAGTTGAGATTTGTTCATTAAAAACCTGTAGCAAACACCTCTCTGTGTTAAAGATAAGAGGAATGTAAATACCTGTCACATATTAACAGGTGATGATGTGCCTCATATAGAAATATTTACCATGGGATGGAATGATTGGGTCTTGGGAAGAAAAATGACAGTTCATTCCAGTTTGTGTTGTAGTAATGTGCACAATGGCATTGTCTTCTCAGATCCCCGATTTGTCAGTGCTCACCTGATACCAGAGAGCGACAATCCAGAGGATGACAAAATCTACTTCTTCTTCCGTGAAAATGCAATTGATGGAGAGCACACTGGAAAAGCCACTCATGCCAGAATAGGGCAGATCTGCAAGGTAAGAGCATGACTTCTTGCTGTGATACTGAATGCACTTGCAAGCAATTTTAGAACCTGTGTTTTCTCACCTGTGAACTACTCAGTATTAACATGGGCATTCTACTAAAGCAGGGGTCATCCCAAGAGAAAAATAATGTGGGAATGACATGCAGAAATGAATACTGTTCCATTATTTTTTGTGCGGGAAACTTCACAAACTATGATATTTGGTTTAAAATGTTATAGATCTCTTCTGAGGCCTAGAAAGTGTCTGCAAAATATTCTTTTACAGGAATGCAATACTTCCAGGTAGGCCAAAAACATTTGAAGAAGTTGGTTATTAAATGTTAATACATTTCCATTCCCACATTAGTGAAAACCTTTAAAACAGAGGCAAAGGAAGATACCACATAATAATTGTTTAAAGCTAGCTGTAGAAATGGGCAGCCATTCCAGAGACTCTTAGTGACTGCAAGATGAATCATTTGTCCACACTGATAAATGTCCAGATGGTTTTCTGACAGACTTTCAAAAACATTTCCGCTTATGAAATTATATTTAAAAATGTTGTAGCTTTGGAAACTGTGGTGTTTGCAGTAAATTTTTCTCTTAATCCATAAGCACAACTTCAATTTACCTCCTTGAATTCCTACTTTAAAACCAATTACCCCATAAGTATGAGGTCCTTGGGACCCTTTGTTTCTACACTTTGCAGCTGTACAAGTGATCCCACTGTTCTGGCATTTTTGTTTACTTTGTTCCATTCCAAGTTTCATTTCTACTTCGTTGCTACCCAGTAGAGCATAATAAACACCCTCAGCTTTTCCAGGACATGGCAGACTGGGAGCTTTGGAGTAAGATATTCTGCCCATTTCTTTTTTATCAATGTTATGTATGTAATAAAGGTATATAAAGATATTTGAGGATTTTGATTTTTAAATTGTAGACTAGTAAAAAATATGACACAATACAATGTAAAATAAAAATAATTCAGATTCTGTCTTTGCAACATAACGTTGCTTTTGTATGTACATTTTTTCCTCTCTTGTTTTCTCAAAATGTCATCTTATTTATTGTATTTTCTCTGTACTCTGTTTATACTTTAAACAAAGACTGTTGCTAAATATTAATGCAAAATACTTTTGTTACTAGAATGACTTTGGTGGACACAGGAGCCTTGTTAACAAATGGACAACTTTCCTCAAAGCCCGTCTGATTTGTTCTGTACCAGGACCCAATGGCATTGACACACACTTCGATGAACTACGTAAGTGGCAGAAATGGCTGGAATATGGAAATGTCTTCAGGTATTATCTGTATCAATTTAACCTAATTTTCTTTTCTTGTTATTGCTACAGAGGATGTGTTCCTAATGAACTCAAAAGACCCTAAAAATCCAATAGTCTATGGAGTGTTTACAACATCCAGGTACAGAGCATATCGTTTTACTTGCATGGAAACATGGGTGGCTGTTTATTTTAAAGAGGTCTCTTTGTTGAAAGTGTTTTTTAAAAAAACACAAAATTTTCTTAACCTTTGAACTGAGAAGTCAGTGGCAGTAAGAAGTAATGAATTAGGTTTCTTTCTTATGAACAATGTACATCATCACTCTGAAGGTAGCAAACACAAAGACTGCCAGTTTCTCAGGCTATTCTTGCCACTGAATTGGCTTTTTATAGCAGGGATCAGCATTTGTAGCCCTTTCCACACAGATTTGGAAAAAGAACACAAGCGTAAATAAACTTGTTTAGGGGCAGTGTAGAATAGAAAATCTGTGGAGTGAGAAACTGGCTAGTCAAAGAGATATTAGTAAAAATATTGCTGAAATCTGGAAAGTCTTATGATCTTTCTAAAGTTCTCTTATTGAATCACATGTAACTGTGACTTGAATGTTTTTTTTTTAACATTGTGCTTTCACAAAGAACAAAAGATACTTGTAGCTTTGGCCTGAGGAAAGGTTTGCAGTACTGGTTGTATTGCCACATTATCTGTGAAGGAAACAAGTTCTAGTTTCTAAACAGAAAGAATGTTTTTAGTGATACCAGGCATAGAAGAAGGAGATTTACGAGTCCTCACTGTCTTCTGTAAAAAATGTCAGGGCAAGAAACAACACTGAAGTTTACATTTGTGCTGCCCAAGTGATGGAAGAGACTGCTAAAAAAAAAAAAAAATAGAAAAATGTGGAGTGTAGGAAAGAATTGAATAGTTCTCTAGGGAAAGCCTTACTGAAATTTACTCAAATTTGGGCTTTGGCCTTCTGGGGACAAGATGTTTTAAATAGTGAAATAGCAGCCATCTGCTTAGGAAAATGTCTGGGAGATCGTATCAGTTTTGCTGAACTTTCACAGGAGGTGAGTGAGGATTGCTCTGGGAGCATGTCAGAGGTTTGATAATCAGCACATGCAATAAATTAGAAAACATCAAGCTGCTATTCCCACAGCTCTAGCACTTGATTAAATCGACTGATAATTTAAAGAAACTGATTTGATTTCTTCTCCTCTCATTTCCAGCAATATCTTCAAGGGATCAGCAGTGTGTATGTACAGCATGACTGATGTGAGGAGGGTATTTCTTGGTCCCTACGCCCACCGAGATGGCCCCAACTACCAGTGGGTTCCCTACCAAGGGCGAGTGCCATACCCACGGCCAGGAACTGTAAGTACCCCAAGAAAACTGAACTGGGCAAACCATGGAAGAAAATTTCACACTTTACATAGCCCTTGAGCTGGTATCCAGGAAAGAAACTGACACAGATAATGAAATGGATAGAATGGCAGAAGGGAAAACTAACAGTTCCTCCAGGTCCAGAATGTACTTGTTTTCTTGTAACATGAAACTGCAGTAACATCTTCACTTGGATTTTAATTTTGGCATGCATATTAACAACTTCAAAAGAAGTTTTGATAATGTCTGGAGAATTTTACTGAAAGTGAAGTATTTCTTAAATTGTATTGCATTATCCTTTCCATGGAATTTGTGTTTTTTCCCCAAATATTGGCTGAGCCATTCTTAGTGAGAATGAATGGAAAACAGAGGATTTTCCTGACTGTTAGGAACTTTCAGTCAACATTAAATCTAGGACAGTGAAACATATTTCTGAAATAGATGATAGAATGACTACAATAGTTTCTAACTTCCACTGGGATTTTTTAAAAATGTCTGCTTTTACATGATTCTCTGTTTCTAGTTTATAAATTACTAAAGCTGTCCAGTAGTCTGTGAAGATGGGACATTTATGAAACTAGCGCTAATTGTACACATTGGGGTCGCTCCTTAGTTTGTATAAGTCAGCTTGTCCCATTTATGTTGAGAAATGTCATTGCAGAAGATTAAATACATATGTACACATGTGTACATATAAAGGTATATATGTAAATAATATATATATATCTGCAACATTCTTCTAAAAGTCTTCTTAAATATAAGGCACAACATGAAAGCAGGAATTACTTTGCTTCTTTCGTTCATCATATTTTGAATTTTTCTCTGGTATGTTTGAAATCATCCTTTCAAATCTGATCTTTCAACTGATATATATGCTCAGCTGATGAAGATTACTTCCTAAGTAAAAGAAAACAGTGGCTCCCTGACAGCTGGATTCCTCAGCACTCCTCACTCATTTGCAGCATCTGAAAGAGTTTCTGATTTTTTACAGTTAAAATACAAGCTCTGCAGCATAAAAGAGGTTTCATTTCTCATCCAATGGTGAACTTTTTTTTCCCACTTACTACAAAGTTCTATTGTTTTACAATTCTGTAGGAAATGTGAATGAGTAGATATTTTTGGTGTTTCTTGTACAGGTATTCTCACCTTTTCAGTTTAACAGATTTAGTGTTCATTATTTTGTTTCTTTATATTCCTCTTTGATTCCAGCATCGGTTAACCATTCTGAGCAAAACCAGGTAGTAGATATTATGTAGAACTATGGACAATGAAGAATGTTGCATGTTTCTGTTACAAAAATAGACTGAGATAAAGAGCTGACTACTGCACACAGGCTCTGTTGCATTTGTTCCTCTGCAGAGATCAGATGCAGCTCTGTTGAGATTCCAAATGCTCAGCTCAAGTATTTGCTCTTGAGACTGGTAGTTGTGTGTCCTGAAACACAGTTCAGGCCTCAGTTCTGCCTGGAGATTGCTCCAAGATTTCTCTGAGAGTCTTGATCTGTGTTGCATGTGAGGAAAGAATAACTAGATCAATTTCCCCAGAATAAGCAGAAAAAGAAAGACCAGAACTCAGCCTTTAAGTGGTGAAGTGAGCTAAGACACAGAAGCCTTTGTCAAATTAAGGAAATGCAGTTAGCTTACAGATGCTTTCATTTCTGGCTAGCCTATCAGAATGAATGGAATTTACCTTTAAGATTTCATTATAAAATGCTTTTATTAAGATTCACAAACTGCAGAGATATTCAGCTTCCACCATAAGCTGATTTCTTACCTAAAGGCAAATGTGATCCCAAATTTTACAGGTCTGCTTAGCCCTGCTGATGTAGTACAGGAGGCCATGCCGCTGTAAATGTTAGAGTGGCTGAGGCCAGCAGTTTGTCCTAGCCCAATGCCAGTGACTCTCTAATCCTGGGTTCTGCCACTTTGAAAAAAGAGGAGTGTCTTCACAGTTGCTAAAATCATTCTGTCGTATTAAAAGGATAAAACTGAATTTTAAAATGAGGTTCATTTCTGGCTGGAAATAAGCTTTTTGTTTATAAATTGATAAAGTTGTGTGTACTTTCAATGATTTGAAGATCTGTTGAGAAAAAAGAAGAAAAAGATTTTTGAAGTTCTTTAGATGTCAGACCTTTGGAGTCCTTTTCCAAGAAATGCAGAAAGAGATGGGAGAAAAATACCTGATCTTCTTACAGTAATTCGTTTCAAGATTGCACTGCAGTTAAACAATGCTGAATTATCTCAGGAATTTAATAGGTGAGGTGCCAGTAAACTTCTTGAGCATCTGGTGATTTGCCCAATATGAGTAAAAGAAAAGTAAATGGTTTTTGAAAAACCTGAAAGCTTTGTAAACAAAGCTAGATCAGCTTCGCGTGTAACAAAGAAGTTGCCAGAATTTTTCCTGTAAGACTTTCCTATAGACTTGGTTTGGTTTTGGTTATTTGTTTTTGGGGTTTTTTTTTTAAACTTTTTAAAAATATCTGAGAGAGGAGGGAGGACTTTTGTGTATACGTCTTTTTAACTCAGGTACCTCATCCTGAATTCCTATCTGACTTTCTCTGAATTCAGCTGTAGAGCTCAGGTTTTCTCTCCTTCATGGCACCGAGAGTCATGCCCAAAGAGCTTTTTCTTCCTACCAAAATGTAGATATTGATCTTTTCTGTTGGATTTCTTACTGGGCCTAGTCCAGATAATGCACTGTAAACTTCACATGTAAAGACACAGGCCTACAGTAATTTTTTTATTCTCAGAAAAGCAGGGGATCCAAGGAGTAATAGGGGTCTCAGAATTGAGAGTCCTATTCAAACACACAGAATTATGACTCTAATTCTAGTTTTATGAATTTTCTGTGCAAAGTATGTCTTGGTCCGTAGAATGATAGAGAATTGGAAGGGAACCACAAGGGTCAATGAGTCCAACTCCTGGCTCTGAACAGAGCAGCCCCAAGAATGACACCATGTGCCTGAGAGCATTGTCCAAATGCTTCCTGAGCTCTGGCACTCTTGGTGCTGTGACCATTTCCCTGGGCAGCTTGTTTCATGCAAGTAAAATCCTTTGTTAGAAAATGAGCCAAAAAGTAAATATTCAAGCAGTTGAAACACAGCTGAAATTCATTTGTCTAAAATTGAAATCAATGTTCATTTTGTATTTTTTTCAGTGTTTGCTCAGCTGCAATTAACAATACTTAGTTCTTGTGTAGTGATTTTTATACATAGAGTACTTCACAGCTATTATCTAATTAATTGTTATCTAACTAAGCCAAGCAATAAGCATTGAATTGTAGTTAGAGTATTAATTGAGATGTAAATCAAACTTAAAATTGAAATGTAGTATTTGAAGCACTACTTTTGAGACATACAATGCTTTGGTCAATAATTATGGAAATTCCATCTGATTTTCTCTTTGCAATATTTTTGTACAAAAGAGCAAGAACATCGAATAATAAGAAAAAGGTTAAAAAAATCTTGAAAAAATAAAATAGATAGCAAGATTTACTTTCTGCTTTGTCTGCTCCATATGATTTAATCAAATATTCTTCTTCCCTCTATTCTTCTTTTCCATACAAACAGAATGCAGGAATTTGCTTACTAACAAATATGCCAGCAAAGGGACAATTTACACTCTATATGTCCATGCTGGAAGCATCTCTTTGCTGAGTATAGCAACTACTCTTTTTGACAACATTGATTTTTAAATTTAATTTCTGTTGAATTATTAATAATTTGGATCAAGGTGATAGCAAAGACAATTGATTTCTTCTGTTGAGCATCCTTCAAGGTCTGAATTCTTGCTTAATAAGATCGTGTCCAATAGGTTTTTAGTTTAAGTGGAAGGTATTTTATTCCTGGATATAAAGGGCAAATTATCTTGGGCATTTTAACACCAGTTGTTTGTATTTGAAGTTCAAATACTGCAAAAAAAATATTTTCAGCTGGGATTCTGTGTTTTATATGTCTTCAAGAGTTATCTGAACAGATCTGCAGTTGGGGTCACCAAGATCTTTTGAGAAGTATTTTTGGCCTGGTGTCATTGTGACTCGTTTTCTTCACCCATTCAACAATACTAATATGTTATTAATGCTTATGTTAATGTCACAGCTAACTGTTCATATAATACTTACCAATTCCACAGAAGAGATGAGGGCAAATGGTGGTGATCAGCCACAGTTCTTGAGTCTCCTGATGGGGATATGTAATAGCTGAAAGTGGAGGAATACTTTCGTGGCTACCAACACCATGGTGTTACCTCTCCTTTCCTTTCCAGCCTCTGGATTCTGCTTACAGTGGGAGAACGTAAGCTAAATGTGAAAAGTAGAACCCTGTGGTTCTCACAGATGAGATACAAACCTGTCTGGCCTGCCTCTGGGCATATACAGGGGAAAAGTGAGTCTTTTCTGTCTCACGTCATGGGACCCGATTCATCCCAATGGGACACCAACTGTTCTGTCTCTGTGAGGAGTTATTGCAGTTCCTTAATGGGACTCGTCTCACCTAAGAGTTCACGTGGACAGTATGATGAGTAATGCTCAGAGAAAGCTTTCTTTAGAATCAGAGGGGATAAAAAAAAGATACATTTAAGACATGACTCACTATATTTGATTTAGTGTAACAGGATCCACATTATCGGGCCTACGTGGAGGACAGAGTTGTTGAGACAAGATGGGGTTTGAAAAGTCAGTAGAACAGGGCATTGTCCCAGGATTTAAGGATTTGGTTCCTCACACAGAGATTTGGACTTATAGTCAGCTTCTGAAGACAATACTTTGAAACAAAGATGACGGCATAATTAATTAATTTTGTGTTGTATACATAACTAAATACTGAATTCCTTTCCTTGTATTGAATGATTTAGATATCTTGGGATTTCTTCCTTCTGATAATTAAAGACTAATACTAATCACAATTGGACTTAAAAGCCTTGTGCACTGAAAAGAAATAAGAAAAGTGATGAGGATCATTTGCATTCTCGTAATCATACTGGTTTAAATCCAAAATAAATTAAAAAATAGAGACTGTGAGTGACAGAATTAACTTTCACTGTCTGTCACAAAATACTTAGATTCCCTGACATATTTATTTATAGACTGTCATAGATAGGATGATAAATAATGAAATGTAAAACATTTCCTTTTTTTTATTTCTAGTGTCCCAGTAAAACATTTGGAGGTTTTGATTCCACCAAGGACCTTCCTGATGAAGTTATCACATTTGCCAGAAGTCATCCTGCCATGTACAACCCCGTATTCCCCATCAACAACCGTCCAATCATGATTAAAACAGACGTGGATTACCAGTTCACACAGATCGTGGTAGATCGAGTAGACGCGGAAGATGGCCAGTATGATGTGATGTTCATTGGCACAGGTGAGAGGCCTTGAATCTACACGGTATGCTCTTCCAGGACTGATGGAAACCTAGAGCAGATAAAAATTCATACTCTGAAAGACAGAACAATGACTGAACAGTGTAAACCTGTGAAAATTTGGGGCAGGACCCAAAGTTGTGCATGTGGGGAGGTCTTTGTTGCAAACATTCAGTTACAGGTCAGGCCATAGCCTGCACAGTTTAATTCTTTAGGAGCTTTGCCAATTGGATTAAGATCAAACCACCTTCTTTCCAGCTACTTCTAATAGGGATTTTTATTAGAAATGTCTTGCCTTATTAATTATAATTTAGTATTAAAATGAGGAGTTTAAGGTACCCATTTTGGAGTGCAGCATAAAAAGTATTAATGTGAATGAGGCAAATATCCAGGTATGGTAAAAGTCTTTTGTGCCTTTCAAGTATTTCAAATATTGCCTTAAGATGCTCAGCTCTTCATCCAAGAGAGTGCATCATTTTACTTACATGAAGATATCTGGCACAAATGGAGTGTTTTCAGTAGAGCTGGTATTCAAATAGAAAGATGATATCCTTTCCAAAGCATTTGCAGAATCATACAGCTTGGGCATCTTAGAGAATTGTTGATATGCACTCAGAAAAGACTTTTTTTTCCGGAAGGGTAATAATGAGAAAGTGTCCAAAAATTAGCTGATACTCATTTCCCTAAATTCAGTGGTTTTAAAACTGTGCTGAGTAGCAATTGGTGGACCGGTTTCTTCATCTCTGAAAGTTTATATTAGTTGGATGATGTTTCAGTTATGTTGAATAAAAGTACTTTAAACCTCTACTGAACATAATCACTAGTAATTAGACATTGGCATCATGAAGCCAAACCAGATCAAACTGAAAACTTACTGCTTCTTTTCAGTGTTGGACAAAAAAAATACCTCTATGTCTGTCTTATAACAGTCCAACTTTTTACATGCTTTAAATACAGTTCTGGTACTCTTAACCTGGTGTCAGATTTCCGAAGCAGTAAATGTAAGATCTCTTTCATGTTGATGCCTGAAATGTATTATGAGTAAACTGAGTGCTGATGAAGCTTTATGTAACAAACACAGTGAAAGGATAACAATTCAGAACATTTACTGCAGAAAAGACAGCTCTGCAGCAAGGGTTAAAGCACTTTAAAGCTATAAACTGAGTTATTAGATACAAGTGCTACAGTATGTTCTTGCATAAAACATTAAAAAGTATTTTCATGTGATTTTGCACAACATATACATTTTCCATCACACATTAGAGACTTCAATGTCATCCACAATTCACAGTGTTTGGTGCCTTTCAACAAGTCCTCCATAACCTGATTTGGCCCACAAAAACCAAATTAGTGGCATACAAGGTATGATGCTGAACAAACATAAGGAACTTATTTAAGCATATTTTTTGAGCAAAATAGGTGGCATTTAACTCTCCAAAGCTTGGCCTGTGGGCTGAGAAAGATGCATTGGTTTCTGCAAGGGGAAGCAAAAAGTTCTTCCAGAGATTCACTGTACTTTCTTCAAGACTTCAATTAGAATGAAACAAAAAACAAGACAGAAGTTCTGACTGTTTCAGACAGTGCAGGAAGATTTGCTTAAAACTGAGCTACAGCTTCTAGATAGTTACCATTGCATATACTGGTTATTAATATTATGTCTAGCAGTTCTTATATAAATCAGTCAGGCAAGATCTCCTTCTAAAAGAACCTAATTGATATTTTTTACCTCTGAGTTGGGAGTTTTGAGTTTTCCTAAATCACTAATATTCTGATGTGTGGCAAAAGCTCAGGATTCCATCCAATGCTGGTGACAGCCCTGCCCACAAACTGTAAGAAAAATGTTGAAACATTATTACCTGCACTCGCCAAAAGATATTTCAGCACCAAAATCCCATCTTTCTAAGTGCAGAATGTTATTTTTTTAAAATACTACTTTTATCCACAGAAACCATTCTTTTTCCAGCAGGAGGTCATGGGACAAGAACAGGCATTACAACACCCATGCCTGGAGCTGGAGCACAAAAGACGCTCCGTGCTCCTCTAAGCTCACTGTCCCAATTGTGGTTTTCAGAATCAGGAAAAGGTGTCTTCCATGTGGGGGAAAAGGTAAAGAGGCAATACTGAGGCCATGCCTGCCCTCTGCCAGAGCTGCACTGAGCCAGCTGCTCAGAGTCAGAGGAATCAGAAACAGATACACAATCAGCGTGTATTACTTCTTCCCAAGCAAAGAACTAACTGGGAAGCAGATTAGGGACTCTAGTCACAGTCCATTTTCCCACTTGGTGATCTGAACCTATGACAAAGCCAGAATTGTGCTCTCTGGGGTATGACTGGGTTTTTCTGTGCAGGTCTGTCCCATCAGATTAGATAATATTTCTCTGTATTTTCCCATTGCTGTTAGAGCAATCTGCATTATTCCCATGTGCTGCTGAACTGCAGTAGGTTGAAGAAATACTTTTTTTTTTCCTTTTCATTGAATAACTGATGATAATTGAACACAACATAATTAATAGCCATCCAGTGTGGTCACATTTTCCTTTCCTGTGGGGGAAATCTTGAGCTGAGCAGTTTCTTTCCCACTGTGATTGTACCAGTGTGTTTCACAATGAAAATAAAATCCTATCGGCATGCTTGAAAGTAATCAGAAAATAACAGGATTTCATGCATATGCTGATTGTCTAGTGTTTGGCATCCTTTGGCACAGTTAAAGTACCTCTGTCAGTAAAGCAAATTAATAGCAGTAATCTTATCTTACTAAGCAGAGCCTATTGATCCTAAAGGAAACGCCTGATTCCATTTGTGTGAAATTGTTTGAAATACTACTCTGTAAAACTTGATGTAGAGCTCAGATAAAGCCCCACTTTGGTACCTGTGGCCTGACCAGAGTCTTCACAGTGATTAACTCACTGTATCTTTGACCTCAGAGGCTTTCTTGAGATCAGGCAACTGTAATTGTTGCAGGAGCCACTTAAAAGTCTGACCTTTTGTTGAAACAACATTATGGGAAACTTGTGTCTGCTCAGTGCCCACTCAGTCTGTTTTATGAAAAATCTCCCTTTATTTCTAGGATATGGTATTTAATGGAATGTGACTGAGGACAGTCCTGGTCCAACACAGAATAGTTGTGACACTTCTCTACACTGTTACGTTTATTATATTCCCTATTTTTCACCCGTAAAATGTGTTTTCCTCAAAACCACAGTCGTCATAATTATCAGAATAATTAAGGAAATTAAGTCATCAATTAAATTACAAATATAGCTACTGTTAGATTATCTGTTATTCTGAATTACTCTGTTGTAGAAATGTGGAATTTTTTCCTTATTATTTTAAAGTTTATATTGCATTTGTTCTGTATTGTTCTCAATATTTCTTCTTTTAAATATAGTCAATTAGTAGAAGTGACCATAATGAAAACTCCAAACCCACTTATCTAGTATTTTTTATTAGCTTAATTGGTAGATGTAGATGCCTAAATAAAAAGAACAATGTGCTTTGCTTTGTTGTTGCTTTAAGAAATAACTGTTGGTTTGTGTTTTTTAAAAGAATATATGAATTTGTGGCTAATGAAAGAAAACAGTAATGTACATATTCTGGGGGAAAAGAAATTGCTTCTTTCTAAAATTCCAAAAATATATATCTAGAAATCAATATCTGCTTAAAGGGAAGCAGATGGAAAAAAACAAAAAAATCTTAGTTCTACAGGATATTCCAGGTTTTCTAGAATATTTAAATACAAAATCTTGTAAAGAAGTTAAGTACCAGAATTTTCTGATTGAATCAATAGCTTTTAAGTTAGTTGCCCTATAAAAACATTTCTAATGCATGTGATCTCTCTGTCTCAATTTTATGTGTACTTTAGATATAGAAGTAGAGAGTTGTCATAGTTTTATTCAGAAATTTCAGCTAACACCCACAAATTATGTATACTTATAAAATGTATATATATCTGATTTTGTGTAATTGATGGTTAAATTATTGTTTTAAGAATGTCAACCTTTTTAGTTATCTGAGAGTTTTATCCACTTAAAATGCCTTGTGTTTTCCTAAGCCATTAAAGCTGTAGGATGTGCAACATGAAAAGTCCTTTGGGACATAGTTATTCTACCTGTGATACATTTACATGGCACTACACTTGGCTGGTTAAAAAGAAAAGTCGCATACAGATTGTTTCCATTTCAGAGAGTCTGCAGTGATGTGTTTTTGTTGTTTCCTGGAAATTGTGTTCATAGAAACAAAGAAATAAATCACAGATGCAGAAGCTGAATAACAGAGATGGTCTTTAGTCTCAACCATGTTCACAAAACCAAAGGCTGTGGCTCTGGAATTTCAAGTTTATTTTAAAGCTTGTTGCAAAGCTCCAAAAATGTAATTTGATATAATACTAAAATGCTGGTGCACACTTATTTCTAAATCAAAGGCACAAATTGTATGCTTTTCAGCCCTCAGTGAAGAACCAGCATCTTAGACACAGAGAAATACAGATGCCTTAAGGGGCTTATACATCTTAGGTACTTTGTTTGACACAGGGAAGATCACATGTACTTAAGAGACCTAACAGCTTCATCTGTCTAAGAACGTTTGTCCAGATGGTTTTATATCCATACTGCAATATATTCACATGCATTTTAAGAAAGAAAAACACCATATTCAAAATGGACAATAAAACACACCTGGGTAAATTTAGAGCATTTCCTTCCCCAGTCATGAATCTGTCATTTTATACTGTTACTTAAATTGTATTTCAGTCCTGTCTATTCCTGAATAACTATAATAGCATGTATTTTCTTTGTTGCATTTTGATAATTGAAATACTTAAATGTCCTCCTGAAATTCAGTGTTTTCTGATGTTATTTTAAATAGCAGTTCTTTTGAATGAGTGCTCAGAGATGTAGCTTCATAGTCTTTATATGTGAAATAATTATAGACTACAAGAAATTTTGGCTGCTGCAAAGCAGAAGTATTCATCTCAAGCACCTGAAAACCCTTTCTTTTTTTTTTTCCTTTTCAAGATATTGGAACAGTTCTTAAAGTGGTTTCAATTCCTAAGGAGACTTGGCACGAATTAGAGGAAGTCTTGCTGGAAGAAATGACAGTCTTTCGGGTAAGCGCGACTAAATTTCAAATGTCAGGTTGTAGATTTCTCTGTGGACAGCTGCAAACTCAACTTCTTGCAATCTAGCCAAGGAATAGCCTGGCATAGCCCTCTAATTAGCTTGTCATTTAGAGACCCAGACACTAGTCAAAATAAACCTTGAAACTTTCAGTGCGAGCTGGAGGTTAATGATAGAAGAAATGGCATTCTGCACTCTTGTTTGGTGGATTAAAAAGTAAATTAGTATTTCTGAATCTTGCATGCTAGAGTTAAGTGTCTGCCTGTGCAGGTCTGGGAACAATGCCTGTCTGTTGTCTTCCACAGAGATATGCAATATATGAATTTATAATTGCATCAACTCTCAAAATTATCCAGACTGTCAGCATATTGTAATGAGGAAGATACTTTAGGTAAAATAGTGATCTGCCCAGATTTCTTATGCTTAATAATCTTGAGGAACAGAGTGTGTATATTTTCAAAGGTCACTCTGGGGTCTCATTTTCATGGTTCAACACAAGGCACCATAAACACCCCCTAACTCTAGTACTTTTTGGTGAAATCAATCTTTTCCATTTTTACTGTTTGAGCCACCTAAAAATACAGCATCCCATAGTCAGCCCTCCAAGGCAAGGCTGAGTAAACCTTTCAAACACTCCCCAGACAGAACCCAGGGATGTCCTATGTTTTGTACACAACAACAAATCATTTACATTCCCCGCATTATCCTTTCTGTCAGTGCCTTTTTATGGCACCCTTTCCCCGTCTCCAGGCAGTTTGGGGGTTGATCCCTGGCTGGGAGCACGAGGTTGGTGTGACAGTGTGAAGATGCTGCTGGCACTCTCAGGGAGCCTCTTGTAGTGTGGTTTCACTCCAGATGTGCTGGCAGTGACCCTGCCCTGGCCTGCCAGAGGGGCCCAGCCACCACATCCTCATCAAACTCTGTTGCCATCCCTTCACCCTTTTTTTCTGAGCAGAGACAAGATAGCTAAAACAAGCTTCTTATGGACATTCCTGCCATTATTGGTACCAGTCTTGCTCATGAACCTGTTTTGAGTGCAAGATACCTCTGAAAAATGTGTGTCCCTGTTCTTGCAATCCATGGGGTTTTTGAGGACAGAAATCTGGGGTACTTTTTTCTCTTTCTTAACATTAAAGTAAACTAGAAACTGTGAGAAGAAAATGAAGTAACTTTTTTTTTTCTTTTTTATACATGCAAAAGTCATTACATGAACGCAGGATAATTTGGAAATAGTTGATGATATATGAACCTCTTCCCTGAAACAAGTAGAAGGGTCAAGCTAAAGGAGATCAGGAAAATATAAAAGTGAAAAGAAAAATAAATGGAATTAATTTTACTTCAGAAAGGTTTTACAAAAGTAGAATAGTTAATGGCAAAATCAAATCTGGAATTTTACTTTACCTGTGTATCTTTTCATTGCATGAAAGTATTTTAGTGTTTTGATTTACTTGAAAGCTCAATTATCTCTTTAAGATGTGTATTAAACCTTAAAGAGGGCATTAATGTACTTTAGTAGAATAAGCAGAATTTGTGTGCATAAGATATGAATCTTTCAATAGGAAAGTTCCAACAGATTTTACATGTACCTCATCTAAATGTAAGTTTTCTTTCATTGTAAAGAGGATAAATGCATCATGAACAAGGTATTTTGATGTTAAGCTGCAATGTGCTGAGTACAATGCGTTTAATTTAAAATTCCACAAAGCTGAAAGTCCTTCATATCTGTTAGATTGATAACAAATGCCTCTTTAAACCCCATTTGTGCGATATTTCTCTGAACAGCTGAGTAAACTAACTAATGAGTTCAATTTTCATTCAAATGTTACATTTAATTGATGCTTTCTAATATATGGTCTATTAACCCCTCTGTAAAGGCAAGTCCATGCTTACCATCCACTGACCCATATCAAATTCTCTCAGGATAAGCAAGCTGAAAACTATACAAGTGTAAAAGCTTAATAAGGACTTAATTAATGTACACAACCAGAAGTATGATTTGTAGGATCAACAGCAGATTTCTAGATGGAATAAAGTTCATACAGAATTGAGCTGCACACTGTCTATTATGCCACTTTTAAAATTAAAATACATCCAAGAACCTGGACCTAAAAGTTGTAAATAATGGATATTCCAGAGTGCAAAGAACCTCTTGCTCATTTTGGTTGCATGTTATGAAAATGCATGTAGCTTCTTTGTAAGTAAATAGTGTGGAGCAGTTAAGAAGATTATATTTGGCTTAAAACTTGTTCTTATGAATAAAAATTTTACAGGAATGGGGTTTTTATCTCAATATACTTCTAATGAATTGCTTATTTAAGTGTTATTACCTTTAATAGATAGTATCTATGAATTTTCAGATAGCCATTGTAATTTTCATATTACCTGGTAAGTTTTTGTAGTGCAGTTTTAGTATTAAGTGTAGCTTACAATTTCAAGATGTGAAACTAGTGACAAAGTGATCACAATTAAACTGTATTAATAATGGAAAGTGAAATATCTACAATCACAATCAAAGATGCACCCAGATATGTACATGCATTCTAATTCATTTACAGCTAGAAATTATTCCACTGCAAAAGACAACAAGAAGGATTATTACTAGGGAGTAATAGTTTAATTTCTAGTTTAATTTCAGGGTTTTCTACCTTGTGCAAATAGTATTGTAATATAATTTTTTATGCTTATAGCTCATTTTATATTTTAACTTTATTTTTCCCTAGGAACCCACTGTTATTTCAGCAATGAAGATTTCCACAAAGCAGGTACTATGTGCACAAATGTTAAATCACTTTCAAATATTTATTGGTCTCTGTCTTCTAGAGACAGTAACTTGGCAGTCAGCAGAGACATATTAATTGCAGCAGCAGCATCCCATCCCTTTACATAAACAGCAGTAGTTTCTCAGGAAAATGTGATGTCCAACAGGGACACGAAAAGCCTAGTTTATGTTACTTACTGGTAAGGTGGAAACTAAACATAAACTAACCAGCTGTCTGGTGGCTCTCTAGAAACAAAAATTAAAAATTCACAATATAGAATGCTTCCATGACAGAGAAACTGTTAAAAAGGAGTGGCCAAACTTGGTTCCTTTCTTCAATGGGACTAGTTCCAGTCGCTGTAGAATAGTCTGGTGCAAAATGCAGATGGTGGAAGGAAAGGATGGAATTGAGACATCCTTCTGTCTTTCTGTCCTATGCCCATTCCATCCCAGATGTGCATCATTCAGCTTTAACAAAAGATCAACAAATCTGATGCAGTCCAAATTTTCCATGGCCTTCTAGTTCAGTGATGTGGTTAGGATAAGGGTTTCAGGCTCCAAAATTTGTATTTCCGACTTTTTGTTCAGTACAGTAATAGCTAACTGCTTATAGAAAAGATTTGTATTATAAAACCAGACCATAACTAAAATTAACTGAACTTCTTGATGGATAGAGGTAAAGTTTTGTCTGACTTACAGTAAAGGTGATGCCTGCATTTCTAAGCAAATTTGTGAAGCAATTGATAAATTATGTGGTTGAGCGAAGAACATTGGTTTGCAGCCCAGGAATGAAGTGGGTATTAGGGGCCTATCTTCCAGTTTTGCCTGGAATTAGGTAGATGGATCCCAGCCACTGTCATTTCCTGTCTCAGGAGTCTGAGACATAAAATTTAACTTTTTTTTTTTGTTGTTTTTCATACATATGCTGATCTGGAGGCTAATTTGGTAAATATAAGGAATTTGTTTTCATCAATGTCATTGTCAGGAAAGAGGAGATTTGGTATTACTTTCAGGACTAGATGCACTAAAAATTATGCACATTATAAGTAAACTTTAGTTAATTCTTCTACCTCACAATAAATTATTAAACAGAAGTTGAATTCGTTCTGTAATGGACAGAGCCCAATATTGTATTTGAAATGCTGCATATTTAACTCTGAATTCACTGTCTCTAGGAAAGTTGTCTGAAAGCAATCATGTATTTGACAGAAAATGTTTGGGGGGGACACGGTTCTAACAGTTTACCACCTAAACCAGCAAAAATGGCAGGACAAAGAAAAAGGTACTATTGAATACTGGGATATTTAAAAACAGACCTGTCAAGTTGTATATATGTTCACATCATACCAAAATGCTCTGCTTTGGATTATTTTTATAAGTACATTCCCTCAAAGCAGCCAATCACATTTGAAAATTGACCATGCATTTCCATATAGCTTATTCTCTGAAGCATCTTTAGTTATTCAGGAGAGATTACAATTTTCCCTGAGTTTTCTGAAAACAAATTTACACTGCTAAAATTGTCTAAAGCTAAAAAAGAGCATAAACCACAAGTTATTCAGGCAGAGTAAAACTCATGAAAAATCAACCAGCCTCAGGCTAAAAATGACAGAATCATGATACACTATGACAAGCTTTTGGCAGTATGTATGAAATAAGTATATGGCAACATGTTTCCATTTTACATTTATGATTTTAAAATACTGTAGTTCTATAACTCAAACACTTTACTCATTGTGTTCTGATAAGCAGGGTGGTTTTCGTATAAACAGCACGATAATTCTATGCATTGTGGAAAGCCAGAGTATGAAACATAAATAGTAAAACCAGCATGTTCTATTGAATGCCTTAAAAATAATCACTTCGCTTTGTTTTTTCACTAACAAATCTTCCATCCAATTATAAAAACATGGTACAGGGAGTTTCTCCTTATTTCTAAACCTTTTACTACCCTGGTTGTTCAAAGCTACCTCTTTTGCCATCATGCCAACATGTTATGTTACAAATTACTCTTCCTAAAGACCAAAATCTACAAATTATTCAGGAGTGGAACTTAGTTTAAGTTTTAGATTATATTAAAATCTAAAGCTCCTGTCTCTCTCTCTCTCTCTCTCTCTCTCTCTCTCTCTGAGTATGCATTTGGCCCTTGAGCAAAAGTGGCTTTGAGTAAGGAAATTTAGCTTTTATGTGCAAGACTAAGCCTTAATATGTTCTTTCTCCACTCTGCTGTCTTTAACTCACAAGAATTATGTCTATATTTTCTCACTGAAGCTACACATTCCTCCTGATTGTGTTCAGAGCCCTAGGCTTGTGTAACCTTATCACTTAAACAGTTTATGCTTCGTTAGCAATAGACACAAGCTTTCAGAGAATCCTTGAGCCACTGCAACACCCTTCAGCTGCCTCAGCTCACAGTTCTGTGGGAGACACGGTACCACTTGGCTTTGAGGTGAAGGTGCCACGTGAAGCTTCATAATTTTTTCCTTACAAACATGGAAGCAGGCCAAAAAGTCAGGCCTGGGTTTCAATCAAAGGTGACTTTTTGCAGAGCAACCTCTCACCTCTTTCTCTGGGTCAGCTTTGTGATTCTCCTTCAAAAAGCATTTGGATTTCTGGTGGCATGGGAAGAAGACAAGGAGATCCTTAGCTGAACGGGCCAAGGCCTTGTTTGGTGAATTGCTACAAAGAGCCTTATTTCTCTTGTGTAAGATTTTCAAGAAAATACAAGGAAGACACCTTCAGAAATATCTTAGTGACTACTTTTATAGAATATTTCACCAAGTACTGAGTTTTATTCAGAGATTTCTGTCCATAGTGGGCATATAGAAAGGACCAGCTCAAAATGAATGTATCATTGAAACAGCATGCTGTACCATTCTGCATTACTTCTCAAGACCTTAAATTAATCAAATGGTACTTGAATCTCATGCTCCCTAAAGTTCCTTTAAAAATTCCTCTTAAGTTCTTCTCTTAAGCATTATGTTATTCCCATTCTGTTATCCCTTTGTCTGACTTTGTCTAGGTAAAGACTGCTGGTTTGGGTAGCACTGTGGGGCCAATGGAAACCACTGGATTGCTTAAAATATTAGTTTCCTCAGTTTTTCTTGAGTCCTGATACTGTAAGAATTTTTAGAGGCCAACTTTTTTTTTTTTTTTTTTTTTTTTTTTACTCTTTCATTTGATCTAATAATCTCATTCATTAAATTAACAATGTCTTGGAAGAGATGGCTGAGAAGGCAGTTTGACTGTGGTATGGCCAAGTAAGGTCAGACCATTGATGCAAAGGATTCTATTTCTATTTTCTGAATTTCATACTGCCTGGGCTTTTTATATTGTTAGTGTCCAGAATAATGATCACCAGCTGGAGTCTAAAACCATGATTAGAAGAGCAGCAAACAAGGCAGCAGCCTTAAAGCTGTGCAGCACCTGAAACATATGCTACAGTTCACTGACTGAACTATGAACTTACCTACAAGGAATATAGTTTTTAAGTAACCCTATTTTGGTATATTTTTTTTTCTTATGTTTCTAGTCATTTTTTAATTCTAAAGACATTTATTAGAAATCAGGGAGGGGATTATTGCAAAATGAAATTGGTTGCAGAGGTACATAGGAAACCATTACACCATTCTTTATTTTCCCATGAGTATTCTGTGGGTTGATTTTTATATTAGTTGCACCACACGTTCCTACATGCTTACACAGATATTAATGCCCCAATTACACAGGACTCAGATCAATACCATCTGGACATTTAAGATACTTAACTGAAGCTCTAATTTGACCTATGCTGCCTTCATAATCAGTAAAGAGAAGAGGCTTCCCTTGAGAAGCAGTTAGGTCACCTAAGATTTGAATTGCTGCTCTTTTTACTGCAGGATGGACCCCTAAGGTGGGTACTTGATTAAGTCACTTCAGCTAGAGAGAAGCAGCTCATCATGTCTGTTGCCTGTCACCTCTTCTCACGGCTACAACACTGACTAGGACGTGTGTGTACAGTTCAGGCTTTGTGTAAAGCCCTGAGTGGTCAGAGAGTTTTGCCTGGAGAATGTGGGTTTACAACCCAGCTATGAAACCATAATAGATGGAGGCAGCTGCTTAGAAAGGATTTAGTTTTCAATTTGCCAGTGAATTTTCCTTTGGGGGCTTTCCTTGTCATATTTTCCTTGAGAAAATACCGGTGTTTATATAAATGCACGGGATGTTTCTGTTACAATTAATATGTCTGTATAAACTGCCAAGCTGCTGTCTCTGAAAGAAGTTAGCACAACCTCTTATGAGTGTTTTTGGTGTTGCTATCTCCTGTTATCTAGTGCTCATTATCTCTAGTATGTAGGTGACCACAGCCATCTTCCTTCCCTGAATTCTGAGAAAATGGTGCCTCTGGGACATTGCAACACAGGAGATGAAGAATTTTGATAACATTTCTTGAAATCCTATTTTTCATACCACCTTTATGTTTTCAAAGAAAGGAAAATTAATGTGAATTTATATTTCCTTCATGGGACTTCCTGGAGTAGGACCTTGAAGAAAGGTATTCATTGGTCCACTGTGGGTGCTGAGTGATGAGGTTTGATAGCAAAACATCAGTGTTTCCAAACCAGAAGGATGATGCCTTTGAATTTTTGTGTATCTATTTAGTGTTCCCCTAGTTTTGCATCCCACTAATACTTGTTTTCTTTGTGAATTATTCCTAATCTCAAATATCTCTCTTTGGACTTTCACATGGGATCAGAAGTTCAGTTTTCTCATATCCCTCTGGGGGCCAGCTTCCCTAGTGGACCACATGAATTTGATATCAGAGAGGAAATTGAGAGAGACAAGATATTCTGTTGTGATGCCATGCAAGGCTGTTTTTCATTTTGTGTGCATGGTTTTTTATTTACTTCTGCATTTGAACTGCATCTTCTACTCAACATTTTTTTTAATCCAAAATAAAACAAAATCTCTCCCCTCCTTAAATATATGTTCCAGTTAAATCATGTGGCTTACAGAAAAGAGTACAATACATTCCAATACATTGGAATTACCAGACATGCAAAGAAGTGCATGCATAGCAGCACTTCCAAACTGAAATATCGTAACATCACTCTGAAACAATTTACTTCTGGTTTCCCCTCACATACATAAATTGAGGTAATACTTAGGAAATTTATGTTGAAGTTTTTCTTTTTGTTCAAATTCAAAAGCATGTTCTCTGCTGTGTTCTGTCACTAACTGTAGTGTTTTCCCAGTGTGAGAATCTGAATACAAAAGGAAAAATTTAAGAGTTCTTTAATTTTCTTACTGTTTAGGGAACCCACCAAGAGTTTAGTGAAAAAATAAAGTTTTTCGTGTTTGATTTTTTTTTGCCCTGGGGACAATTCTGTTCTCATTCCTCTAGCATACATCAGGATCATGATCCTTTATTGTATTTGAAGTGATCCTAACAGATGATTATATAACATTTTTATCCTTTCTTAGAAAAAGAAAATTGTAATTTGCAATATTTTTTGAACTTTTTTTTTTTTTTTTACTTTCACAACAGCAACAGCTCTACATTGGCTCAGCCACTGGAGTTTCACAGCTTCCTTTACACCGCTGTGATGTGTATGGAAAAGCTTGTGCTGAGTGTTGCCTTGCAAGGGACCCTTACTGTGCCTGGGATGGCTCCTCCTGCTCACGTTACTTCCCCACTGCTAAGAGGTAGGGACAGTTCTGGGTGTCTGCATGGTTTGCTGTTTGTTTTAACTCATGGCCTCAATATGACCAGAGGGCTTTGGCGATTTTTCAGGGGACGGTTAAGTGGAGCCCTTTCTCTTCCAAGGAAAACATCATTGTGGGAGCTATATGCAATATGAAGTCTTGGTTGATTTAAAGTGACCACTGCTACTTCTTGGGCTGGCTCAAAAAGCTCCTGTAAGAAAACATTCAGACAAGAGTTGTGTCTGAAATTAACTCCTAACTTTATGTTCATTGGTAAACAGCAAAAAGAATAAAATTCATTTTCTCTAACATGAGGCGGAGGCTCAAAATCAAAAAAAATCACTGCTTGCCCCAGTAAATTATCCTGCATCTTCATGAATTCTGATTCAAGAGAAAGATTTCTATAGTATTTGGACATTGATACAAAATTATCTTTTTTAGTGATACATAACATTATTATTATTATTCAAAAGTACAGTTTTTATGTTCTGTTTTGTGTCCATGTGCTGCCAGATCAGAACAGCCAGTATTACAGTCCCTCTGCACTGATGCTAAAGGCTTTGCAATGCAGATGTTGGTGTAAAGCTGACTCCACAAGTTAAAAATATCAATTTTGTTAAAAATTTACAAGTCTAGTTGCCTGATCTGATGGTTTAGAGTACTAATTTCTTTGCCTCCCTTTATCTTTGGAACCCTTTCTCTAAAAGTACCCAAGCTAGTTACTGAAGAGCTCCTGGCTATTGAAGTAGAAATTAGGAATAACTGGATAGGTAAATATTGGCAAATAGAAGCAGACATTGGTGTAGTTTGAGATTCCCTTGATAAAAATGATAAAAAAGAGCTCACATTAAATTGAATATGCCAGACATCCTTCTCTGGAAGGGGAGGGAAAGGAGAGGGAATGATGAGGTTTTCAAGGAGAGTCTAAAAGACTGATTTGTTCTGAAAAGTTTTTAGTATTAGAAATCAATATGGTTGAGTACTGCCTCTGAGTTCAAGGAGACAGTAAGATCAGGAGTCACTGAATCACTGCTTTCTGCTACTTCCCTGCTACTCTTTATCCCTGAAACTCATCTTTTCTCAGCATTCCAAGCACAGGTTCCTATTCCCAGCCAATCCCAAGATCCATAGAGCACATCATCCTGTCATTCCTCTGCTTACACTGGTGAAAGAAACTCTTTGTCTTTTCCTTATCTCTCCAATTTACTGCTGCAGATGGAGCTCACTTGCCATCAGGGGTAAAGTGATGGGACCTCTTCTTACAGGGATTACAGGGTGGGGGTTACTGGGTTGCACAGCTACAGGAAATCTTGGGGTAGAGAATTTACTTTTCTGGAGGCCTCTGTGAAAGAAAAAGTGCTGGGAAGCTGGGATCCGAAAGATGCATAAGGAAAGCTCCTGTCTCTGCCACTTCCCCCAGTCTTCCCTGGGCAGCAGCAGCAGAGTAGAGGTCTGTGTTACAGGGAGAGAGGATCCATGATCACCTGGTCCCTGCTGTACATTGCCTCAAGCCAGCTCAGAATGCATCGATGACAAAATCAGCAATGCTGGAAACAGCTTAAATGTGAATATTTTCCTAATAATAAATCCTTGTAATTTTAGGCTCCAGCAATATTGGGAAAATAGATTCCTGAGGCAATTGTACAGATGCTTTACTAATAGTTGAGTTTAGGGTTTGGGGTTTTGTTTTGTTTTTTTCTTCTTCTCTTTAAATGAGATTTCATAAGCCATGATTTTATTTGCTTTACCTTCTTTGTGTATTTTACAAGTCAAAATGACAGTTCAGAGCTCCTGTAGTGTGACCACTTCACTTTACCCCACGCAGATGTGTTCTGGTTCATATTTCATAAATCATTTTGTTGATACAATGGTGATATGTGCGACATTTTCCTGAGATTCCAACTAAACATTTCATTCAGACTCCATTGACAGTAATATGAGTCTTTCCACAGACTTCTTTTTTACAAATTGTATCCTATAAATATGCTGTTTCAAAATTTTGGAAAAGGTAGCAAAATTTTATGGTTCCTTATATCTTGGGTTTGATTTTATTGGTAATGAATAATGTGAAGATATTGGAAATGATATGGATATGATTTGTACTTTTTTTAAATCATATATCATTCAGAAGAAGACTCCTTCTTACTAAAGTATGCTAAATGTCCTAAATCATAGTTTTAAAAAAGTTTTTATTTAGAAAAATATATAAATATATAAAAATGCTCATTTAACTTTTTTTACTTTTTTAAGAAAGCAAGATTTTGCTGTACTTCTCGTAATTAGTTTCAGGTTTGATGTTTCAGTAGCTTTCAGTGGAAAAGAGTATGGTTAAAATTTCAGGCAAGAGGACTCAGCTGAGCAGTTGTGTCTCTGTGAGAACTCCTGGTATGTGCTGATGCTGGCTGTTAGTGGAAGCCTGCAAATAGGGCTGGTGTAGAGAAGAGAGATGGTCTGTGCTGCAGAACAATGGCTTTTAAAAATGTGGGCTGTTGTCACAAGGGAGTGACCAACAGGGCATTTTACAAGGCTACTTGACTTTTGCATATCCGTTGCTGGATACCATAATCTGAAATCGCAGCATTGTTCAGCAGCCTAATCCTCTTTGTTCTCCTCTAATTTTGCAAGCCCTCAGGCTTTCTCCGATTCCTAAAGTAAAGTACTTACACTTGAAACACATCTTTGTTTGCCTCCTTCTTTTTTTCTCTCTTTTTCATATGAAACGCTTTTCTTTGGCTCAGCTGAATTTTGTGTCACAGCTATTTAAACAAAACTAGGAGCAGACAAAGAGAACAACACATGCAAAGCAAAACTCTATTAAAAAGCTCTCTTCAATGAAATACAATTTTTTTAGCACAGATCAATATGTTTTTCAAAAGAGCCAGTAGAATCCAAACTGGGAGAAGAATATACTGTGTTAAAAACTTGAATAGGAAGATGCAATCAAACGTATAATTCAGACCAAAGCTACAAAAGATAGACATTTCAAAATGTTCTTTTTCCAGTTTTTATTTTGTTTTTTCTAAAGACAAAACAATTTCCAACAGTTTTGTAAAAGGTTTTATCAGAAATGTTTTGGTGAAACTCATGGTGGCTTAAATTATATATGCTTTTTAATTTAGATTTTGTAGAAAGTACAGCATTTCAACATTCTTTCAAAGCCACCCTTAATCTGAAGGGTTCACCTGAATCTTAACATTTCATCTAAAAGATGTTGCAGTATTCAAAATATTCTGTACTTGCACAAATGTGTACTTTTGATGCATGCAAAACTCTACAGTATGTATTTTAATCCTTCAGCATTCAATGTATCTGTGAATCAAGTAATCAATTCATCTATGACCAGTATTGCCCACACAGTTAAAATAAACTTTTTTTTTCATTTGGTATTTATTTAATACTAATAATTAGCATTAAACGTTATTCATTTATTTAGTATCTCGGTACAAGGGTTATGTATTTACCAGTTTCTGAAGACTTCATCTGTAAGAGTAAAGCCTGATTCTACAAAACGGTAATGCACAGAATATATAATATATAATAACAATATGATTTCCTTCCCAGTGTTATTTAGGTGCACTTGTGACCTCTGTAATTATATAAATGTTCCATTTGTTGCTGTTGAGCGCTGAGAAGGGCACTAACAGATATCAAACGTGATCTTTGCAGGCGCACCAGACGACAAGACATCCGAAATGGGGACCCACTCACCCACTGCTCAGACCTGCAGCATCACAGTGAGTTATGGGCACCACTGAAGTGCAGCTAATTGGAATGAAATTTACAGACTGTGCACAAATAGAGTAGGAAACATGTGAATGATCTGTTGGTGAAATTGTCTCGAACATCTGCAAAAGATGACTATAATACATCATTATCCCAATTTAGATAGCTTACAATGGCCTGGATCAGACACTGAAGTCTATTTGGGTTTGTGTTTTTTGGATATTTTTTTTTTTTCCCTCAGCTAAACAGTTTAAGCATTCTAATTTTCCTACTTCTCTTCCCTGATAATAGCATGCCATCACATTAGGCATATTATATCAGAAAATAATTATATTTCCTTCATGACATCAAGAAATATGTCCATGATGCTGTACATAGTTTGCATAAGATGATAACCAAGTCAAATTACAAACCAAATGAGTTTCTAACTATCTTGGCAAAACATGGAGTGACCTTTGTTGTAGGTCTCACACTTAAAGCTCTGAAGATCGGGATGTTCTTACAGCAGGCATGTACCCATGTGCTTTCAGCATGGGTTTTCTTAGACATATTTTGGTTTGCTTTTTTGTCAGCTGTTTCATTTTCACAGTGTATTGATCAGCCTCCTTTCTTGACTTGTTTGACTGACAAACTTCTCACTGTTACTAATTTGTTGCCAAACTTTTCAAAAGACCTTCACTTAGAAAATTAAAAATGTCCATTTTGCTGTAAGTGAAATTGCATTAGGCAATGCTTCCCTCTGCTGGAAAAATGTGATTCCTCATGGTTGTGGCACATTTACAGGAACTTTTCACACAGAATATTCTGAGTTTGAAGGGACCCATCAAGTCCAGCTCTTAACTGAATGGCCCATACAGGGATTCTCAACCCCTCAACAGTGGTTTTAGCACAATGCTCCAACCAACTGACCTAATCTCAGGGTTAAACCACTGTGAAAAATAAGGAGGTAACTTTCTTTTTACTGCTGTTTGTCAGACTCAGGCCAAGTTACCCAGAGGGAAAAAGGAGTTTTAAAAGTTCATGAATAGACTGTGGTCAGTATGTAGTTGTCACATTTTGAGAATTCATGAATGTACAACTAGTTTAGATTTGAACTTAGTGAATTGTGACTAGTACAAAACTCACAAATTTCTCATTGCATGATATCAAGTACTACTTAGACAATGAAGATAAGACCATCCTTATATTGAGAATGAGATTTTCAGTTCCACAATAGGAAAGTTTTACCAGGAACTAAACACTGATTTTCATACCAGCAGAAGAATTTCTTAGCTTTACATTTTTAGTCTCTGAACATTTTACTCCTGAGCAAAACTGTGAACTGGTCTACCACAGGTCTGTTCATTTTAATATTCTATAACCATTGCTAGCTGTGTTTTAAACAGCTCTAGGTCTGTTCTTTATTTTCATAGATGAAAAAAGCATTTCAAAACACTTTGGATTTTTGTCTTCCCATATTTGGTAAGCATATTTGTCTGAAAAAGATACTTTCTATCCAAAGGAAAGAGAATAATGCAGTTTCACAGTAATCCAGAAATGCAGTTTTTTGGTTAATACAGTCATGAGAACTGAAGGTCTGGACAAAATTATTTTATGTCAGACCTGATCAAAAGGAGTTTTAATACAGCTTTGCCAATATGAGCAGAGCAAGTACAAAACGAGATAAGACAGCATTAGAAGGATCACTAACATACAAAAAATAATGAGGGAATGCAGTTCTGGATCCTAGACTTCAAGGATGCACTGTCATAATGAATAGTTTAGATTGGTCTTAAAAGAAATTTTCACTCCATCACTTGAGTTGTAAATCTATTACATTTTCTTATATTTATTTGTCATTTACACATGATCATGCATAGTACAATAACTGTATGGCCTATAAATTGCCTATGTCAGCTTATGCTGAGTTCTTTCCTTGTTTGTGTCTAGTAGTTCCCTGGACAACAGATGAAGAAATGGGTTTGTCTATAGCCAAAAAAAGCCTCAAAAATAATTTACTCCTTGTCTACAGATTCATTTGCAGGAAATGCCAATTGACTCTCCATGTGAACCAAGAAAACAATGAAAAAAGAATACTGTCATAATGTATAACTTTTAAAGACATTGCAGAAACCAACTTTGCAATCAGTCTGAAACAATAATATTTTTAATAAGGTTTATGTAGCATTTTCAGTTGCTCTTCGGTGTGAATGTATAAAAAGTACAAAATGACTGCACAGCAACATTAGAGGGAGCTGAGGATTCTTCACTGTACAGTCGTTTGCCTAGACATTAATGTTTAAATCTAAAAGCATGGTCACCTTTTTGGCAGCTAAAGGAGAATTTTTGTTTAAGTGTAACATACTAAAGCTATCAAGAAAAAATCAATCTTGGGGTTTTTTGAAGAAGAACTTGTTAAAGAAGAGGTAGAGGTACTTCTTTTTTTTACATGATTTATCCCAGAGGAAGTTCAAAGAATCACTCTGAATTAAACTCTATTGTGAGATTCATTCATCTGCAAAGCAATCTTGGTATAAGTACTTAGCCTTTCATAGTTCTTCAGTTATGTCAGAAATTATGTACTTAAAGGATATTTATCAGGGTAGTAAACTGATACTGCTGTTGGGTTCATTTTGGGAATTACTGCTTTCAGACCGGATTTTGGGCTGAATTTCATTACGAACTTCATGACTCCTATAATTTTCTAATTCCTCCAGCTGCTTTTCTGAACAACTCAGACTTTCATTCTTCCATCCAGTCTCTTCAGCTTCTCAGTGCCAATGCTGCACCCTGATCCTGTGATTATTCCATCACTGCTTACTTTCTTGCACTCCATGTGCTCAATATTACATGAACTTTATAGACATTTCTGGACCTGCCTTCTGCTCCTTCAAATCATGGAAATGGAAACTGAAGGATCTCTAAAAGTCTTCCTCTCTCATTGTGTGTCTGTCACCCATATTGTGTTTTCTACAGCTGTGAAGAAATGTAAAGAGGACTTCACCCACTTTCTAAGGTGTTCTCTAACAGATTAAAATGTCATAGATCAGATCCAAGAAAATATAAGTTTGAAATGGTGCCAGAGTGCACAGTTTCTAAAAAAACAAATGACTAGCTGCTTAGATGCTAAGAACACTCTAGGTACCTAAGTTTTCCTGCAGAAACTTCTCTATATACTTAAAAATATGCTGCTACTCATGGGCCACAGGGCTTTTACCAAAGAAATACCCGTTTTTTTCTTTTATATTGATATTTATGATTTAGAAAACTGCCTCCCCTGGATCTAATGAGAGCAGTATAACATGCTCTGCCCCCGTATGAACCACTTGAACTAAACTATGTTCAGAAAAATATAATGAAATGGAGCTGCAAGCCCCCTAATGAGTAATCTGCTGTTTAAATCATCTCTTTAGGATGCTGGAGATGAGGACCCGAAGTTCACTTAGGCTTAGAAATTTGACTTGACATTCCTACTTCCAATACAGAATACCCAAACTATCAGATTGCTGTTGTTGAAGATGGGCCATTCTGCAATTGCAATTCAGGGAGTCTGGGAGGGGAATTGAGACAGAGTATGCTTCCTAGGGTGAAATTCCTGTGTTTCCATCCTTCACTATGGGAGTCTGTGAATCAGTATTTCACAGAAACACATCACTGGAGCAATAACATATGTGTCCCAGGCTATAAAAGGGGATATTTTCTACTAGGTGTTTTGTGCAGAAAGCCTGTATGTGCTGTCTGTTGTGGATACCAGTTCAGATATCAAACAGCTTCTCTCTGTGTGAGGATATCTGACTACCTGCTCAGACATGTGAATTTTGTTCCTTAATTAGAGAATCTAATTGAAAGAGAAGAGTTCAGAATATCCGTCACCCATTCACAGTGTTAAATCTGGACCCATCAGTTATCATTTTCAGTCTTTATCTTATCATTTCTAACTTTATTCAGTTAATCTCTTCACATACTTCCAGTTCCTCTGTTTCAATGACACAAATTCACCTGTGCTCCATCTCAGACCTCACCACCTTGGCTATATTCTTTTCCAGATGTTTTACCCTTCTCTTGCTCCTTTGCTTTCTAATTCATTCCTCCACTGCTCCCTATCTTCCTGACCCATAGTTGTACTGACATTCTTCATGGGAATGTGATTTATGAGAGATGTCATAAAAGTTGTTTAACTCTGTTTTTAGTAGAACACCCCTCTCACTTGGTTAAAAAGTCCACAATCCAGCAGAGGAAGGCAAGCAAACCCATTTCCTATTTGTTTCATGTTAATAGGCCATTTGATGATTTCTGAGAACTGGGCAAGCACCAGTCCTTATTCTGCTTCACATCCTTTCTGCCATCCTTTCTCAGGGGTGCCAATCATTATTGAAAGTCATATGTGATTCTGTACCAGGGTAAGCTAGGAGCTCAATTTTTCTTTTACCTTTGTTACAGTCATCTAACAAACAGCCTGTGTTTGCTAAACAACATGGCCAGCAGGAGAAAGGCACAGTTGGGAGCAAAGAAAACTGGACAAAGGATTTCGCTGACGGGGTTTTAAATAGACATAATTTTCCTGTTAAAACATATCAAAACTAGTTCCTTAAAGATTTCCAGTGCTAAAAATCAAACGTGAAAAATGGAAAGAAAGACAAAGAATGGCAAGGAGTCAGGAAACCCCATGAGATCAACACAGTGTTAAACAGCCTACCCACCCCTTCCTCCACATCTACTCTTCAGGATTATTGTTCTGTTGCCACTTAAGTCCACACCAGCATTTTAAAGAGCTAAGGTGGAGAGTTGAAACACGATGCCTTAAAGCCTCTGTGGTATTGGAGAAGAATCAAATACCATGTTAGTCCTATAGCAATGTGATATTTCTAGCAAGTTGATGAATATCTTGAAACATTGTTGTTACAAAAGGAAGTAATTTATTTAACTTTCTTTTTCCCCTCCCATAATGGCTGGTTTATTAACCTCATTACATTTCCATAAATTATATCAGTATGAGAGGAAATGATTAATTGAAGATTGTTTCCTCAAAAACATTATTCCTGGTCATTAACAGCTTCAGCAAACTGCAGTGCCATATAATCTAAACACATTATTCTACTTTTAAATAGCCTCATGTTTTATTATTTTGCTCTAAAGTATTAAGACCATAGAGTCCAGGAGGCATTGTTACAAACATTCTGCAACTACACCCTGAGTTTTCTCATTTCACATACAGTTTGCTATTACAAATTCTTGTCGTGTCCTAGATGTTTTCCCTGATGAATAATAATGAAGCTTACACAAAATTTCACAATTAAATTCATTAACTTCACATATTGAGATGCTAACAGCTGTTAGGATTTAAAATACAATTAAAAAAAAAAACAAACAGTTAACCAAAAAACCTACCATGATTATAGATAGAGGTGTTGATGGAGATTTTTCAAATAGTATAATGGTATGGGGGAAACTTTTTTAAAGTTTTGATCTTTAAACATTTTAAAGAAGCCCAAATTCTAAATAAAAAAAAAAAACATTACTTAGCAATTAAGGGTTGGTTTCCTGGTAATTTTTTTTTTCTTTTTTTCTTTCATGCTTTACAGATAACCCAAGTGGTCAGGTCCTGGAGGAAAAGATTATCTATGGAGTAGAGAATAGCAGCACTTTCCTTGAGTGCAGTCCAAAATCTCAGCGTGCAGTAGTCTACTGGCAATTCCAGAAGCAAAATGATGATCGCAAAGAAGAGGTACAGCAGAAAAAAAAAGAGATGCAACCACTTTTCTCTCTAAAGATAGACTTCATTCTGAGTCCTTCCCAGGATAATTTTAGTCAAGCAGCACTTCTCTGGAATACATGATTTCCATTGTTCTTCAGCATATTCTCAGTCTTATTACCATAAAATCCTGTAAGCTCCCCAATAGGTTTTACAGATTGTTACAGCAGCAAGCATTCACATCCTCTCCTTGCTCAGACTCCCTGCAAAACACACTGGCGTGCATCAGAGATCCCAGACACAGAAAAAGCTAGCATTCTGTCACCTGAGACATCATACAAAGATTCTACAAACTTAAATATCACAAAGGCCTTAAAACTGCCTTTGAGAAAAAGTTTAACTGCTTTCCCCTAATCATTGTTTGACTGAAGCACAGTCTGGCATGTGCTGCATGCCCTGAGACTTTACTGCAGGTAACAGAGTCAGAATGAAGAACTGAGAACTGTAGTGGTCACAAGAGTATGAAAACTTTTATTTTCATCAAAAGCAGTATTCATAGAGGCAGAAGCACTTATTTTCCTTGCTGGCTTTACACTAAGCTTTTACTTTATTTTTCTCCTCTTGTCACCAACATTCTTATGTTACTAATCACCCAAGTTTTCAAGTTGTGTCAAGCCAGGTCACACATATCTTAAGAGAACAATCTACTCTGGTAGGTAGGGAGGTCAAGCTAAAGAATAAAAAGTTTTTTTGTTGCATTGAAGTATTTGTAAGTATACATAAATATATTCAAAGTATGTTCAGAATAGTTACATTAGCTGCTTTAAATATTTTTGTTTTATTTTCATAAGTAGTAAATTATTAAGAATTTATTCTCAGTTAGAGAACAGCAAATAGGTTTGTGCCCTTTCTTCTGTAGCAACGTGCTTTCAGAGAATGAAGTTACATTCTGGATATTAATTGATTCAGAAAAAAACAGTATTTTGAACAGCTGCTTTTTGAATATTATAATTTCAATGCAATTATAAATATTATATAATTGAAATTTGATCCTTAGTTGCTTGTCTGTAAATTTTCAACTTAGACAGAACCCACTTCTGTGCATGAGGGTTTTTGTAGTAAGGAACAATAGGAAAACAAAGAACCTCTCCTGCAGATGGATCTAGATTTGACTAAAAGATAATGGTGAATGAGACCTCAGTAATACAGCCAAATGAATCCATGTTGCTCTGCTGATTACAGGCTCAGATCTTCTGTAATTTTCCAGCAACTCCATCTGACATAGTTGAAACAGATCATTGTTCAGCAGCAGTGGTTACTAAGGAGTAAATTCCTAATTCCCCAAACTCTTGCATTATATCAGTTTTTCCAAAATATTTGAGCCTTTCACGATAACAGATGACTGGCAAAGGGTTTTCCATTTTTTTGGGTTTGGGAATTCTTGGCCAAGTCTTACCAGTTAAAAGGAGCAATAATAAAGAAGTAGCATGGTTCGAGGACAGTGTGGCACATATATGAAAAATAACTATTGAAATTACCACTTTTTCCCAATACAGATAAAAGTGAATGATCACATGATCCGGACAGAACAGGGCCTATTGCTACGAAGTCTTCACCGGAGAGACTCTGGTGTTTATTTTTGCCATGCTGTGGAGCACGGCTTCATGCAAACCTTGCTGAAGGTGACCCTTGAAGTGATCGATAACGACCACCTGGAAGAGCTGCTCCATAAAGAAGAAGATGGTGATGGCTCCAAGATGAAGGATGCGACCAACAGCATGACCCCCAGCCAGAAGATCTGGTACAGAGACTTCATGCAGCTGATCAACCACCCCAATCTCAACACAATGGATGAGTTCTGTGAGCAGGTTTGGAAAAGAGACCGCAAACAGCGCCGGCAAAGGCCTGCCAATGCGCAGGTGAACACAAATAAGTGGAAGCACCTACAAGAGAATAAAAAAGGTAGAAACAGGAGGACCCATGAATTTGAGAGGGCACCACGTAGTGTCTGAGCTACATTACCTCTAGGAACCTCATCCAAGTAGAAACTTGTATAGACAGATAACTGGAAAAAAATGCAATATTCATGAACTTTTTCATGGCATTATGTGGATGTTTACAAGAGTGGAAAGTTCAAACAGTTTCCACTAGATTTAAATAAAATCCATTTCTAACTTTCCTGGCAAGTCCTTCCTCTCTGCTCTGATTCTAAGACCAGAAAGACCAGAGTTTCAAGGATGATAACTCGCCTGGACTTTGCTTACTGCTCAAAAACTTCTGCAAGCATTCAGCAGGCAAGTTTTGCTTTCTCTTTTGATGGAGATATAAAGAAAATGCTGTATTTCATGCTGTCATCTTACAGAAGAGAAAAACAAGCCCCACCTTTCATCATCAGCACTACCATTTCTAGACTCATATAAAACTGCATGAACTCATTAAGCTGATGAACGTCTAAACACGTGATTGGACACAAGGATTTTGTTCTTGTTTTGTCTACCAGTTCTCCTGTTTATATGTACTAGAAGAGGAAAATCAATATTGAATGAGATTGATTGTGGAAATCTGAACAACATAAGCCATCCATCATCTGGAAGAAAAAAAATGTGGAGTACACTGGCCTACTACTGATGACTTCTTTCAGCTTTGATCTAAAGATGTATTTTATTAAAAGTATAATTTAAATGTACCATGAAAAAATATGCAGCAAACATTAACTCCTTTCTAAAATAGATTAGACTTTTTGTCTTAGAAATGTTGTACTTTCTAATTATTGGTTTAGAGGAAAAAAGATAACTTCCAATTATGACTGCTTTACTCTCTTGTTTGGGAAAACTTCCAGGGGAGCTGGTCACACTGCAGTTAGCCTCTCCCCTGTCAGTAATCTATATGACACGTAACTTCAAAGCAATTTTAAAACTAAGCTATTTTAACATGAAAGTCACTGTATAGCATGGAAGTATTCTGCATTCTGTTTCTCTAAGTATGGTATTTGAAATTATTCAACTTGTATAATACCTTGCTATAGTTTGAACCAATGAAGAGGAGAGCATTGATTTTCAGTTGTATATTTTTTTTTAATTAAAAAAAACAAATAGCATTAAAATACCCTCTGCTAATTACACTCTTGCTTTCTTGGTTCGTATTTGTGAATGCTAATATTTAAATACTGATGCTCATAGACTGTCATTTATCCATGAGCAAAGCTCACATTCAGTTTAAGGAGTTGTGTTCCCAGCTCTGTGGTAGGGATTTTCCCACACTACTGACTCTCAGTGCTCTGTTCTTTCTGTGGGCCAGAAATGCAAAGAAACAGCACTATGCCACTTAAATAACAACCCCAAAGCCAGATCCCTGTTTTAAGATCTGAGGGACAGTTTTATCTGAGGGTGAAATCTGCTGAAGTAGTGATTTGGTGAAGTTCAGCTTAAGATTAGTTTATACTAACAGAAAATTTGGTCCTTCACTTCTGTCTTATTCTATATATAGGAGAGCAACAAGGTAAAACAGACAATGTACTTGCATCATGAGTGTCAGTTTAGGGTTATAAGTAGTGGATTTATTCACCTCAGCACAGATGTGCCTTTGGTCCCCAGTTCTATGGTGTCCAGTTCTTTTGAGATCATCTTTCTCCGGCCTCCCATATTTTACCTTGGTAGAGTCTGTAAATGACATGATTTCAAGTAATGTCATTGTGGGGAAAATTACTAGAACAAAATCCTTAGTTTGCTAAAGGAGCTTTTATATAAAATTGTGTCTGCACTGATGACTGATCTGTTTTGTTGTTATTCACTCTGTGGTATTTAATTTATCAATTTATTGCTACACTATCAATAAGCCTTATCAGATACAATAAAACACAACTGCTGTGACAGCATCTCTCACAGTGTGCCCCAGTCTCCTTGCCACTCAGTAATTCATGTATCCTTCTGCTTAATGAAGCCTTGGCTTCTTGCCTCCATAGAAATTGGATTTGCACGAACAGCCGAGTTACTTCAGTCCCCTTTGAATTCTTGGGAGGGGATGAACTTGCAGGATTTTTTTGTCATTTAATTCTTTAGGGAAAAAAAAAAAACCAACAAAACATTGAATAGGCTAGGACGAGGCTGTAGGGCCATGATTTAAGAAAGCACTTGGGAATTTATTTTTAAAGCAGCTTTAAGTCTCTCTTGTGTTTAACCTGACTTTTGTGAACTTCAATATGCTGGTAAATTCCCATTATTTCATGATGTGCTGAATATGGATGAATTAAAACATATGTTCAATTATGTGATTTTCTGTAAAGAAGTATTAATTTTTCAGCTCAGCTTATGTTTAATTTCTGAGCACTGTTGTCAAATTAATTATTTAATTTTAATCACAGAACATTCTTTAGCCTTTTGTGAAGGGCAGTTGTTTACCATTTAGTTACTACAATACTCTTTTTTACAAAGGAAAACAGTTTTAAAATGAACCTCAGAGAATTCAGTGGAAAAAATACAGATTGATTTGAATAGACTCCAAATCACTTTTCCTTTTTTACAGATTCATGGAATTGCTATGTAACTTTTTTTCTCTTCCATGTTCATGGCAACTGGTTCTATAGCAACTGGCTACAAAAAAAAAAAGAACCAGAACCATCCTTTTTCACAGCTCCTGAAGAGGAAACAAATAAAGTCAGAAATCTAAGGTATGTTTTTCTATACTGAGAAAGTTAACCTGTGGGAACAAAATTACAGAAGTTGCAACATTTTTACCATGACTAGGCAGTCTCATTGAACAATTGATATGATTCTATCTTATGAACTTCAACCCAGTCCTCACTGACATGTGTAGTCTTGTTTAAGTTTTTGTATTTGTTTATGTAAAGAAGAGGGCAAAAGATCAAGACAACAGTGGAAATTTTTGATTTTTAGGTTCATGTTATGGTCAAGTTAAAGCAACATTTAATACTGATGTGAAATGAACTTTTTTTCAAAAAGCATAGGCCTTAATGAATTAATGCATAGAAAGATGCCCTGCAGCTTCAGTAAGATTCATAACCCCATTTATGTCATTAAAGCGACATAAAGTTTGAAAATAAAGTTTAAAATGGTATTTCTGTAAATTGCCAATAAAACCCTCTAAACCTCTAGTTACAGACTTTAGAAAAAGTAAGTAAAAAGTTGTGTTTAAGCTGGAGAGAAATAAAGGATTTAATTTATAACCAGAAAGATATATTTTCAATTGTTTTAAGATATCCATCTGCAACAAACAAAAATATATTGAATCTTATTCTTACTCATTTACTCTTTGCACTTGCACAGATCACTGAAATGGGAATTTGTTCTATGGCTCCTAAAAACTATATGGTTACATTAAAGTATAACATCAAACTGAGAAAATGTGCATCTTTGCAAAACAAAGTTAAATCTTCATGACCCAATAAAGTCACTATGTAAAAAAATTAAATTAAATGCATGTGAATGCGCATTTACTGTTCCTTTTTATGTATTATTTAGTGAATATCAATGATATGTGTTTAATAGTTCAGTTTTTGCTACCTACACATTAGTCAAAAGAGATGTAAATATTTTTGACTAGATAAGGAGGTACAGTGTAAAGTACTGTTATCTAGAGGTACTCCATTTTGGTGTGTTCAGCAAAATACTAAAATGCAAGATTTTGCCACTAAGGTGATAAGGTGGTTTATTTTCTATATCAGTGTCCGAGTTATGCGCTTATTCTTTAAACGCATTCCTCACTGCGTAGTAAATAATTCCACTTCTGTATTTATCACTCCAATTCAGATGGGAACTAAAAAACTGGAGAGAAAGTGTAATGAAACTGCTGCTGTAAATTATTTCTTTTAGCATGTATTCAGTTGTTAAATAAACATTTCTTCCAAATATTTGAAGTTCAGTGTCTTGACTGTTTACACAGAAATGTGCCCTGTAACCTTCATGAGCATATGGAGTGCATTGTTGCCAATATAATGCTATCAATGTGTATGAGCTCTGTTTATAAGGCCAGAAGGATTGCTATTTGTATTAATGGCTTTTTTTGTTTCTTTTTTGAAGACTACAAACTAATAAGCCTGAAATGAAAGGCATGAACTTATCTTCAGCCTATCTTTTGGCACAGCTGCTGAGCTTGTGCAGATAAAGGCACACAAATACACACCCCCACTCTCCACTCTGCCCAAGAACCAAACTGTAAATCAGCCTGGAAGCCACATGAATATGAGCAAGTTGCTGTACTTGATGAAATTTCACTCTGTGCAATGCTAATGGCTTAGGACAGCTATGCTGCTTCCCTTTGGAAACTGGCTTGCACAGAGAGCAAGTGGAATAAATCAGGTTCTGTCTGTTACCAACATACCCTTGTATCCTTAGGTAAACTTAGCAGTTGTTTGGAAGTGCTTAGGGGCTCCATCTAAAAGTAATATACTGTGGCACTAAGCATTGTACAAACAGCGAATAAGACAAGTGGCTGTTCTGGAAAGCATGAAGTTTAAATACACCAGGCAAGAAGGAAGGAGGGAGGAAAGTATTGTTATTTCCATTTGGCACATACAGGATTGAAGAATCAACCAGTAGTACTCAGCCCTCACTAATTCATTCAGCCTCACCCATGTTCCTTCCTGTACAGCAAGGATTGAGGAGTCTGGTTGAAAAGGATGCTGTAAGGATATTTTAATGGTTATACTACTGTTTTCTGAAAATGGAAGTAAGCCCTTAGCAACAGCCAAGCAACTCAGTGGGTTTCAAAAGATGCGGCAAATACTAAATGGACAAAATTAATATGGCAAGCCATGAATTCGATAATTGAAAAAGTGGTAATTTTGTATTTCTGTGATCAGCACATGGCTTATAAATACAGAGGAATACCCTTGTTTCTGGATGCAGCCACACTGTCCTTTGCTAGAATTCTCTACAGAGCACAGCTAGAATGGATGTCATCTGTTACTGCTCTGTCCATTGCCAGGAGCATACCATGCCTAGGGACCACCTTCAATGGCAAGGAGTGGTAAGAAATAAGAAACATTTCAGATTTTATGCTTATATGTTCTTATATACAAATGCACAGATAGGTAGATATACATTTAAACAGCCAGGTTTCACTGAGATGAAATCCTCCTTTCTCTGAAAGATTTGATGCCCTGAATGTAATTCCAGTACATCTCTGAATGCGTTTGGTGACTTCAGCTATAAATTGTTAAAAATGTTATATAAACTCTGTGAAGACTGAAACACACTATTTTGTTTCCCTACAGGTCACATTCACTGAGCTCCCCATCAAACATCCATTTAATGGCAGGCAAAGTTATGATGTTTTTTCCTAAAGCATAAAACAAAGGAACTATTATCCCTAGAATGCTCAGTAACAGGATACAAGATGAAGACAGTATTATTGACTCAGCCAGCTTCTTTGCTCCCCATAAATACTTGCATGAAAGATTGGAGTAGCTTCATACGAAAACTAGGAACTGTGGAGAAAAGGCCTTATTTGGGACCTTTTTATCCTGGAATTTATAAAAGGTTGACATTTTGGAGAACTTCAGAATGATGTGAGCTAAATCCCAAAGCTCTATTGAAGCAGTATCCAAACTGAAAAGGTTTCACCTCGGTTAAGAAAGCAAACTCCCATTTCTCTCTTAGCAATTTTTCACCCCTCAGAAAATGGGATTCTGTTTGCCTCAATATTAACCTGAAGTCATTACATGGTTTCTACAGTCCTTGTTGAAGATTACTTCTTTCTTTGACATACCTGTGGAAACCCATTTTTGATGACCAACCCTCCTTGAGCAGATCCGGTCAAACTATTGTGCCAGGTACTCTTGTGACATCTCTTAATACTAGGCCTAAAAACGTCCTGTTCTCATGCACAGGAATAAAATCAGGCCTTAGTGGGCAGCAAAAAACATGTCTTCATTGAGCTATGAGGAACCATGCAAGAAGATTTCTGTCAGGAAGCTTTCAGAGATGGAGTTTCTGGTATGGGGGCAGTAACGGGTCTCTGAGGACCTGCCAGGACCTGACCCCTACATCCCGGACAGGGCAGGCAAGGGGCCAGGTGGGGCAGCTCTAGCCCCTGCCTTCAGGCACATCTCCTGAGCATCAACCCCTGGGTGGATCTGGCTTGACACAGCCCATGGGCAGGGTTGTGTGGGATTGGAGATGGAATCCTGCAGCCTCTCTGGGGCAGGCACTGAGTGCCAGGGGCTGCAGTTGGGTTTGGGGGCAGGGTGGGATGAGCCCTGGAGTGAGTTCACCCAGTCAGGTGAACCTAGTTCTTGTAGCCAAGGAGGTTCAAACACCCTTCCTGAATTGTTTTTAATCACCCAAGGTCACTTACCTTCCACATTCAGAGTCAGTTCTCTGCCTTCTGAAAGCCTAGGATAAGCCAACAATACTGGAACAGCACAGTTTGCTTCCAATTTGATTGGCTGTTTAGTTGATGTTGAAATAAAAATGTAAATGTACACCACACAATTACTAAGAATTAATGTGCACGGGATTATAACACTTTAATCAGAGATAGCCTTGTGAAAATAAAGATCTGGCCTTCTCCCCACATGTGAGCCTGCCAGGTCTGCCTGTGCACAGCCACATTCCACAGAGCTGCAGCTGAGGCACCTGGGACAGGTTTTGAGGGATTAATCTGATTTCATGAGCAGGCCCAATAGTTTTTCAGGCCATTCCACCTTACAGCCTGGTGTAAATTAAATCTGATGCTGTGTCCTGGGAAGAAAACCTCTTCTTTTCACCTCTCAACATGGGGTACCCCTGCACCCTTTTGTGCTGTATCCAAATATATTGTATTCATTTCTCTGTGAGTTTTGTGGTCATCTTTTCTTGTAAGGATGTTAACAAGAATTATGATTGCTTATGCAGAGGCAAATGGAGATGCATGTTTCTGCATGGAAAAAGGATAAAAAGACTATGGTAATTCTGTTAGATCTACTAAAAGTAAATATCAATAATTGAACTTCTCATTTCTTGCTATAGCTGCAGGCAGGAGAGGAAAAGAGCAGACAAAAAATATACAGACATTTCAGCTATGTTTTGGAATCATCATTTCCTTAAGCCCTTAAGTTTCATATGTCACTTTTTTTTTCTGGGCTTGTAGCACTACATAGAAAGCAAGCATCCCTACAAACTGCTTTTGCTGAACAATACTACACTGAATAGCTCCATAAATCAGACCAAACAGATGGACTGTGCCAGTTCCTCTGAAGAAGGCTTAACTTACCTCTTCTGTTTGTTAATTTTATTATTTTAGGAGGACTACTATTTCTCTTTTTGTAAGGGTTTTGTCAGCACTTTTATTCTAAAACAATTTTTAGGGCTTTATAATTTTGTCTACAAGTAAAAGATTGTAAGTTATCAGCTTTTAATCAACAAATAATTTTGCAGTACTTTAAAATAAATTGCTAGACTGTGATAAGATCCCATTTTGAAAACAAACTAAAAAAGATTAAAACTTTAGGCATGCCAGGTAGTTTTAGTGACTGCACTACAAAAAAAATTATGAGTGGAGTAAAGCTCAGTGAGCATAATGAAAAGCTGCTCACCTCACTGGACTTTGTGTTTGTTTTTGAAACATCTGTGTGCTTATCAGAGGTCCTGAATGAGACAGCAGCTTAAGCACAGTCTTCTCTAATTATTTTTGACCTAATCTCATGTAGCTGTTCCTAGGTCTGTCCTGGACTAGAATGTTTTCTTGCTTCATGTCTGTCTCTTCATTTAAGCTGATTTTTAGTTGCTGTTCTATATGAAGATGATGACGGCTCAATTCTTTCCCCAGTTTAACAGATGTCTGATATCCTGTACAAATGAAAAAGACTGATTGTGCTGTTTTGTATTCTAGAGAGTTAAGGAGAAGTGATGTTTTTTGTTCTGTAGTAGTTGAAATTTAAAGGATGGAACTGACCTGGATCTGTTAGAACACTGTGGAATTTTTCACTGTATTTCCCATTAGTGAAGGATGTGCAAACACCACTCTTATAAACATGCCAATGCTTCTAGAAATCAGCAAGTTGTATTTTTTGTCTTTAATGCTAACCAGTACACTTAGCTAGATCCTCACCCAAATAAATAAAGCTGTGTGCTTCACCACCATTTCTGTTGACTGGAATCCATCAAACAGTCAGGGTACTGAAAAGGTATGAATTCAATCCTTGTGCTATTCACTGTGGCTCAAAATGTTACTTGTGAAAGCTAAACAGTTCAGTGCCAGTGTAAAGCAATTGACTATAACAGGGCTTCAAGCTATGAGAAATGTTTCACATATGTGTCTGTGATCTTCACAAGCTGGAGGGCGAGAAACTGCTGAATGTAGAAAAATTAAACTACTTGTAGCTAAGTTCATGGTTGCATGTCAAAACAGCAGACATAATGCAGCTGAAAAAATCTTCCTTGGACACAGAGTGGAACACAGGCACGCTTGGCATATAATGTTTGTCTCCTAAAAATTCTCCTGTTTGGCATCCACTGTGCTTTGACAATATGCTGGCAGTTGTACATACTGTAGACTGACAGAAAAGTACTTCTGCAAATATTTGGATCTATTGTTAACACTAAATCCTTTTTTTTAGCTTTTGGATTTGGAAGAAGCTGAAACCTCAAGTAAAGCTCCAGGGATACTTCCAGGTATGGTGCCATCACAAATTATAGTTTGCTTATAACCTCTGTGGTAAATCATGATAAATCTTTCTAGGACCATTAAAGGGTTAGAGGTGATCTGTGGGTGGAAATGAAAAATACTACAACATATCTGGATGATTTTTATTGAGAAAAAATGAAAAAAAAAGAGATCATTTTAGTATAAATAGGAAACAAGAACAAAAAATGCAGCTTCCCTTTCAAGTCTCACTGTCTTCTATAATGTATTTAATTTTAATTTAATTTAATTTAATTTAATTTAATTTTTTTTAAAGTTAGAAGCAATATATTTTGTCACAAGTATGAACTTTGCTTCTATTACAAACATTGAACATTTTTGTGTACCTTGCAAGCCAGTTAAAAAGAAATGCCACTAAGAAACGAAATGCTTACCAAGTCCATAAAATGGACTGTATAACTGTTAAACCTTGACTCTTAAACTAGTTGGGTCAGTTAGATTTATATAGGAGAACCAACACATATGTCACATAGGTAATGTGATCTGTTGAGGAATACTCACTCATTTTCTCTAGGCAAGGCAGTGTACTACTATTTCCTCCCTTCAAGTGACTTCCCAAAGTGGAGCTTAATTTGTTAGTGCCAAGGAATTTCATCCCTAATCCTTTATTCCAATGACTCCTACCAGACAGATGATCCTGAATGAAGCCTGTAATATTTCACCTCTCTCACTCCTTTGAGCCAAGATTTTACCACAACACCAGAAATCTCCATAAGGATTTATCCAAATCATCAAAATAATATTAGAACTACAATGCTAAAAGAATTAAAAATATGAAATATTTCCATAATAAATATAAGAAACAGTTGCAATCATTGGTAACCTCTAAAGACTCAGTTTTCTATTGGAAGGATAAAGGGGTACATGCACGTGCACGGGGCTCTTCCAGCCCATTCAAGTATTACAGGCATAATAAACTGCTAAAAACCAGGAAAAGTTCTTGGAAATGAGTGATATCTGCTTCTATCATAGCTCTTGAAATGCCACCATTTTCTTTAATGGAACAGGATCAAGCCAGGATTTGCATTTCCTGCCATGAGTCACTAAAAAGATGGCTTGAGGCACTCAAAGTCAGGCTCTGTATGGAAACCTGTTTTGATAGCTATTTAATAGAAGGAGGTGCAGAGACAGAGTTGCATTTCTAATAACATGAAGCTGCTATAGATAAGACATGTTTTAGTCCTGATTTGGCATTCAAATTTTAGTTACAATGGCAAGAAATGTTAATTTGAACTCCCTATTTGATTCACATAAATGTTTACATTTTCTTTTCTCACTCTGAAATTGTGTATCAGTCTGTGGTCACCCAGAAAGGTGACTGACAACACTTTGAACACCATACAATGACCCCCCAGGTCTCTGCAGAAGATCTTGATATTTGAAATAGACTTAGAGAAGAAAACTAAAGACAGCTCTCAGTTTTTCATATAAACACCTCTAGGGAGTATAAGCTTCTAGAATTACCAAGAAGGATATTTTCACATCATAAAAAGAGCTCAGATTGAATTTTAAGCCAATTGTTTCAAGTCTGGGTTTTCTTTTTTCAGCATCTTCCCAGAAATGATGCTTTATAAGAATGGATTAATATAGAAAGTACTATACTTGTCTTAAATAATTGATGTGTGTCACTCAATTCCCTGATTCAGAAAAGAAGTTCACTGTCCCTCGGAGAAAAACTGTTCTTCAAGGGTAGTAAGGAGATGAGCTGCACACAGGGGAACATTGTTCCTAGTGTTCATCATAAGGATACCTTATGATTTAAGTTTTCAAGGACAGTTTTCTCTTTCTGGAGAAAGATATGTTTGGATATGTTCAGGGCTGTTCATTTGGTTCGAGTTAGACATAATCATGTCAGAGCTTTGAGAGGCTGAAATAAATCTGCAACACATTAATTAGCTTGTGGGTTATTATGCAGGTACTGTAAACCAAGGTTTCCTCATGCTACACTGCATATCTTTCTGGATTTTCTGTATTATTTTTGTGAAATATATGTGTTTCTCTGTTTCATCAGATAAATGGTGGTATAGGCTGTATATTAGTAAAAATGTCTTCACTGAATGGGTTGTCAAGATTCAGAACAGGCTTCAAAGGGAAGTGGTTGAGTCATCATCCCTGGAGGTACTTAAAAGCTTTGTAGATGTGGTGATTAGGGACAAGATTTAGTGATGAATTTGGCAGGATTTGGTTTACCATTGGACTTCAAAAAAAGATATTTTCCAACCTAAATTACTATACAGTTTTATAAATTCTAAGTTGTACAGCTTTGCTATTAGAATGAATTAAGAATTCATTCTTATTAACTTTTCATAACGTAACAGCATCATGAACAAGTGGCTGGGTCGGACCAAAGGTCCGTCTTGCCCAACGACCTGTCTGAAACACCAGTAGAAAGTCAATGTGCATGTAAGACTATAACAAAAAAAAACAAAACAAAACAAAAAACCCCCCAAAGACCCCAAAAAACCAAAAAATAACCCAAAAAACAAAAAAAAATCCCATACAAATACAGTGGAAATTCCCCAGAATAATCTCCTAACTTTCAACTGTTAGCTATGAGATAAATTCATACAATGCCCTCCTGTTACTTTTGCTGGGGCAGTCCTTGAGTAATCCATCTGCAGTTATCCTGTTTGCCTCCTTTAAATAACTACATTAGAAGATTCACCGAGGCTTTGTTTTCTGCCTCATATACAGTGGTTTTAACCTCTAATTTCTTATGAAGTTTGCTAATTGCATTCTGTCTGTCTGATGTTCTCAATGTATTTCTGCTTATGTTAAATGCTAATTTGGCTCTTGTTTCAGCATTAAAATATTTGCTGTAGTTTAACAACTGTTCTGCTTCAAATTGAATAATCTGATTCTTAAATATAAAACCCCAGAATACACTCTATGTCTCCACATTGAGAAGTATTTTACAGGTAAATACATAAACATAACTATCAGATATTAAGAGATAACAGATATTTAAAACTCTTATGGAGCATTCAATGTTAGTTTTTATTTACTGGTGTATACTGTAAGATTGCAAAAAGACTTATGAATTACAATATTTAATCATACAATTCACAAGGAAGAAGATGATCTGTACCAAAATGGTAATTACAGCCTAAACCAAGAAAGAGCAGGTCAATACAATAGTCAGCTGGGAAGAATCACCAGACAATACTGATATACTACTGATTGGTCTAATAATTGCTTTATCACAACAGCTAACAGCTCAGCTTTGCTGAGCATTGTCTTATGAAATGCCAGACATTTTCACTGAAGACTGTGAGAAAACCAATTGCACAGCTGAAACCCTGTAGAACAATGCAAAAAATGGGATTATACTTCTTCTATCATTATCCATTTTATTTTTATAAGCATGATGGGAAACCAATTATGATGACAGCTGTGATAAGTCTTCTTTAAAAATTATACTGATTATGTCTTGTTTCCCATTACCCATATGAGGAATAACTAGAAAGAAAAATAAACCTGATCCTAAATGCACAGTGCAGCCTAGTGTCTTCCTAATTCACTCTAACAGCTGTTTAAAAACAACCAAATTCAGTGAATAATCAAATTAAAACTATGTAAGTAGCCAGTTTGTTTCTAGAAGTATGATTCAAATCAATAAAAACCAGGATTATTTTATATTGTTTAATACATTCATTGTTCTTCTTACCTATGTAGCTTCCAAAATACCCTCAGGGATTCATTGTTCTGTGTATGAGCTTGTGTGTTTTCCATGATGAGGGTGAAGGTTGCAGCGGATGTCAGTGTATATATGTGAACATTTAGCACATTGCCCACAATCAGAATTTGGGATTGGAATGGAATAACAGATGACTGAAAGAGGAAAGACATCTGTATATATTTGAAACCACAGTGATTATTTATCTTGGCATTTGTTCATAACTAGTAGATTAAAAGTACCTCTTCCGTATAAAGTCAAATAATTTTTTAAACTAAATTGAAGGATTATTTATTAGATCCTTATCAAACATTAGCTTTTAAAATTTATTATAGAGACAGTCAAAATGACTTCTATATTTTATTAAAAATCATGTATGTTTTTCTTCGCTTCTTTTATGAATGGTCTTTCTTTCATAGATTCCTTTTAGTATTACAAGAAATGGCAGAGCTTTTTGTAGGGAAAGAGTAATCAACTGAAAAATCCCTTTTTAAAAAACTTGAATTTCTCCTAGAAATCTTCTTAAGATTTCCTAGAAATCTCCTAGAAATCTTACTTAAATATCTTAAGTATTATTTTCCTCAAAATATTTGGGGCTTAGAGATATCATAACTTAACAAAGCTAATACTAATTTTTATTACTCCATCTATAAAGGCACTTAGATATCCTCTTTTGTCACGCCTTTGCTAACAGATTTCTTTCCTCTTTGTGAAGTGTGTAGGAAACAGTGCTCTCATCACTCTTCAGCTGAGCACTCAGGCCGGGGGTAACCCAAGTGGGTGTGTGCCTGAATGCCTCAACCAGATAATGAACCAAGCTTTTCCAACCCTGAAACCACAAAACTGCTTGTTCTTCCTTAGTAAATGGGACTGCAATGTATATTTCCACTTGTTTTGTGTTTGCACTACTCCAGAATCACTCACAAAATAACCTAATCATCTACAAAATAACCTAAATTACTTGCCACAGTTTCTGTTTGATATGAAACTAACTACTTTTTTTTTTTTTTTGGTATACAATATAGCCTCTCAATTTTTTTGTTTTTTTTTTTTTTTTTTCATATTCACACTCGTTTTATAACGTATCTTATTCCATAGCAAAAATTATATGTGGTATGAGTTCAAGCCAGCTCTGTTTAAACTACTCAGTGTCTTTCAAACATATGAAATATATTTGATCAACTGTATGGGAAATATGATTTTTCCATATGGCTTAGTTTTCACATAAGGGAGTTTAGTGTTTCTTTGGAGAACATAATATGCTCAGACAATTATAATAGGTAAAGAGTTGCAAACCAGAGAGTGGGAAAAGCAGGTGTCCAGCTGGATTTTCACATAAGAAGGTCTTGAAGGTCACTGATAGTGATGAGGTCTCCAAGATTCCTAAATCCTCATAAAGCTATTCCTTCCTCTCCCAATGCACTAATCTCTGACTACTCTTGATAATCCAGTGACTCAGGAAGCAAGGGCTTTTTTTTCCCCCTTTTGTTTGTCAGAAGCAGACTGAATGACAACAAGTTTCTGAATTACTATTTATTAGGGTAGAACGAGAGTATTCACAAAGGTCACCCCCCAGAAGAATATTCATTCATTGATGTATCAATATTTGTCTTCCTGCTGTCAGACTAGAGTCTCCAGAGAAGAAAAACATAATGGTAGTAAAATTTACAGCCAGGTATGACTTTCCCCACTGCCCTAAAATGGGAGCACGAACAATTTGATACCCTTGTCTGGCAGAGAACCGAGTGATGTCAGCTCATTATAAAGGGAATACTTGATGGTCACTTCCTTCTGCTTTCCATTTCCCAAAAAGTGATGACTTCCATCCACATGAATTGCTTGATCTTTGTCAGTTGTGTTTTATTCTGTCTTGCCTTTCTTTCTGTTTATATGATTCGGCTTTGGTTTTGATCAGCTTTGGTGTTTTCCTCCACCTGTCCTCTTTATAAATTAGCCTTTCCCCCATGATGTCCTCAGCTACCTGCAGCTGAGGATTGTTCCCACAAAAGAGAATGCAACCACTGAAGGGAATTGTCTGAGGAAAAAGAACCTGGAACAAATAATATAGCCTTCTTTGATCATTTTACTACTGTTATTTCTCATTCTCAGAGCAGCAGACTTGGAACAACTTGTGGAGATTAATGAATGCTAAAGTTACTATGTTAATTGAGCATTGTAAATAGTACTACTTTTAGGTTTCATAGGGGTAATATATTAAGAACACTATACAGATGTACAGCACTTTTTAGATAGCCTCAGTTAGCAGTATAGCCATTTGGTAGGCTTTGATGTTTTCAGATTCAGCCTTTGGTAAGTCTGCATCTGGTTTTTCACAGTAAAAATTGGCTAAGAGGAGGAACAGTGAATATCCTTTCTCACATATAATAAGAGAACCCACATCCCTCCAAAAGTACTGCCCTTTGAAATGAAGATGAGCAGATAACCCACATCTCAGATCAATTGGGATTTGAGGAATCACAGACGGGGACACTGTTGGAGAAGAGGGAGCAAATCCAGGGCATAAGAAACAGAAAGATAGTGCTCTATCTCTGATCTTGAACCCCTCCAGTAGTCCAGATTGAGAGGCCTGGCCTATGTTAAAAAAAGAAAACTAAAGGCTGAATCTTGATGCAAATGGTTACTTGCTTTCACAGATCCCAGGCACTACAGAGCTGGCTCAATGTTTGAAAGAGTAGCATTTCCCAAAATGGAAAATTTTACATTCTGGATAGTCATTGTATTGTAAACACATTTTATTATGTGGTAAGGAAAACATGACCAAAGGTCATAACTACTACTAATAAAGTCTATTTTATACTTACTTGGTTTTCTCAGTTATGTGTCCTTTATAGTCATCATCACTGCCCTGAAGGAGTATGTTATTTACTGATGACTTAAAGAGCATTTTCACTATTTGTGAAAAAAAATTGTCAAAAAAGTTATCTCTTGTCACTGCCAAACCTTCTGTAGCTTGGCCCAGCTGATGTTTACAGTAACCTAGGATATTAAGGGTGGAAAGAGAGTTTTTTGGTATTTCCGTAAGATTTTATCACCTATTATTTATAAATAAGTTTACCATGAGGCAATGGCACATAAGATCTGATGAGATTTTTTTAGCCTTAGGCAGAGTGTAGGTTGGATGATAGCTCTGCCTCCTCAGATGAAGTCTAACAGCAAAGTCACTGAGGGTATGGACCTCTTCCACCAGGCACGACAGGCATGAGCCTGAAACAGTGACAGTGGCTCAGATTTCCTTTAGCACTCCTTGTGCACCTTACTTTGTGATGTGCTGAATACTTGGAAAGAGGTTGGTATGTGCTTTGGACATGTCTCAGTGAATGGTTGTTGCTTGTCTGGGGTTGTATTTCAGATGTGGTAACTGCTCTTTAAAAAGGGTATTTTTGTACTCACTAAGGCAGAGTTAGGCTCCAGGGTGGCTTGTGTTCAGATTGCATTGATAAAGTGAGAGAGGATTGTTTGCTCTCAATCTCATCTGTGCTGGAGTGTTGTAGTAACTTGTTGTGGGGGATTTTATATTCATCTGATTGTGTTTTCTGCTGAGGCTGCCTCAGGAGGAACAGAAGTGATAGCTGCATATTCTACAGGCAAATCCAAAGCTCTCGAGAGGCAGCCACCTGGCTGGGCTTGAAGTTTTGAACATGTTACATCTGCAGCACAGTACAATACTTTACCATGTGCAAAACAAATGTGCAGGAACAGAAAATCAGTAAGTATCACAGAAATATGCAGTATGATTTGGATAGAAACGTTCAAACCTTGACATCTTCAGAAAATACGTGAAAAAGGAAATAGTCTTTACACTGTGGTTTTAGACATCTAATTTAGGTGACTAAATGATACCCTAGGCACTCTTCTCCACTCAGCAGAGGTCTGGGTCACCAGTTCACTCCCTCAAGCACCTCATCTACATAGTTCAGCTGAAATGGTGTGAATTCTTTACATTGTCTCAGGCCTTCACCGCACAGGAGAGCTATGAGATACAGATATTGAATGTTTTTAAAATTGCTGTGTCTCTTTCCCAGTAACAGACATTTCATTTTACAGGCCTAAATGAGGGAAGAAGATGCTTGTGTAGGACACACATATTATTTTGTGAAAACTTTATTTTGCTAAGAATGTTGCTTCTATGGAAGAGGGTTGCCATAAAGTGGAACAAGTATTTTCCTCCCTAGACAAAGACTTGGAAACCAAGTATGTCAGTTCATACTTTGATGTAGATTCTCCTTCACTTGGAACAGCAGAGTGATGTTTTTGGAGGAAGGCTTTTTCAGAGGTTCATAAACAACCAGGAATGGTTTTGATTGGGATTTTTCATGAGTTTGCTGTGTGTGCTGGCCTTGTTACATGGGTATCAGCTCTGGAATTACCACCAGTATTAAAACATCTAATGAATTTCCATTACACACCACATGCAAACAAAGGAGGGTGAAGAGCTCATTCACAGGCAGATTACTTGCTCCTTCAGTGGGAAATGGACGAGGAGACGGGGCAGCAGTCTCCTTACTAATCCTCACTGATTAAGCAGTGTCCTTGCTCTGTTGGGGAAAACCTTCTATTAAGTTCTAAATAACAATGTGAGGCCACACAGGAACACACAGAAAACTTTACTGAGCATGGATTTGCTCTCGTAATTCAGAGAGACGAGAAGATTTAGGAACAGGCTCTACTTCCTCAGGGCTGAAATGCCAAACACCAAAAGGTCAGCAGACAGCAGCATAGTAAATCACAGAGTGATAATGTTGCTACTTACAGGGTGACAGACACAACAGGGGAAGCTTCTGTGCCAGCTGGAAGAAGGAGGTCATGAAGGAGGGATATCTTGGCCTTTGTCAGGGAAAAGCAACTTGGGAGGGGTATCTGAATACACCACATGTCCAAAGCAGTAGAGATGAGATTTCTTCAGCTATAATCTTACCGATATGCTGAGAACTGCACCAAGATCATGTTTATTACTGGGGCTCCTAGATCCTACAAAGATCTGCATTTGTACTATATTAATCTGCCTGCTCCATTTACCCACCTGGAGAAAGCCATCTCACAGAAACATGAACAAATTTAACTATTGTAGAAGCAGTAGATCATTGTTTCAAAACATATCTTTCTTGTAGAAATATTCAATATCAAACTTAGTAAGTTTGATATTGACATCATCCACATTGATGTCAGCAGGTCTGTGAGAAAGACAGCAATAGGATACGTGGCATCTTGGCAAAACTCCCCAGCTGTTTCAAGAAGAATGTGGAATCGTACAGGGAAAATACGTGAAAAAGCTGCTTTGGTCAGCTTTTTCCAAGAAATCTGGAGAACTTACTCCCACCTGGGGGAACTTGGTCCTACCAACTAATTTGGAGAACAGGAAAAAGGAAATTGCACACTGGCGGGGTTTACAGTAGACAACGGAGCAATCTCCTTATTGCTTAAACATTCAAGCAGGATACTTTTGACTCTACCTCTCTTTTGTTGTGGCACCCCATTCCTCCCCCAAAAAAGCTGAATAAACATGAAAGATCAGCGGACGTATTACATTTTACACAACAAAGTGTGGCTTTATAGGGCTTTGTTACATCTTGAAAAGATTAAGTGCACCTGCATGCGAAGAGTTTCCATGCCTCTGAACAATCAGGCAAAGGCACCTCGGTTCCTAAGGGCACGGGCCAGGGACACACTTGGGTTGCAGTTTTGTAACAAAGCTTGTTCAGCCAAGGCTGCATCCTCTAATTTGTAAGGAGCAAGGCTGCCATCCAGTGGCTCTTCTCTAGCACAAAACTGAATTTAACAGCAACAGGTTTTGGAGAAAATGTCATGTTTTCTTGATGTAAATGGGGATCTGTGAATCTGCGAATTTCTCTTTTGTTTTAATCTTTAACGCAGATAACATCACAGCAACAAACTGCATGGAGAAAAGGAAGGTTATGAGCTTACTTTAAACCATCACTGTCTTTTGTTTTTTGATGACTTGGATTTTAAATGTATAACTTGATAATCATTCTGCCTACATGAAACTATAGATAAGCCCAAAATAATTTTTTAAAAAATGCCTCCCTTTGAAATGAGTGTTCCATTAGTGTATGCATCCCATTTTAAAATGGAAGACACATTTATGAATAATTCAAAGAATAATTTCATTCTTCAACAGGCTTTGAGTCAGACCCTCTCCGAATAGAAAGGAAATTTGAAGTTATGCAATATGGAGGAAAATTATCATGCATATTAAACATATTCATCTTTGAGGACTGACAGATCTACAGGTAGCATTAGAAGGAAATTTCCTGAAGTTTATCCCCTTGCAGATCCCACTCGAACATTTTTATCTGCTGAAAAGCTGAAGCTCAGGCTGGTGAATAAGGCAGAAGGATAATCTGCTCCTAAGGCAAATCATATAAATTCCCTTTGCCTCCATTTCCCCCTGTCTAAAACAGGGATAATGCTTGTCTAGCTTCCAGGCAAGATGTGAGATTCAATACACTGTGAATTACAAAGGATTTCAAGCTCCTCAGAAACAAGAGAGCATTTGTGTACTTCTTAATACTGTTTATACAAGACAAAAATCTATCAAAGGCTTGAAGGAGGCTGCATTGCCCAGCTTCTTCCACTCTGCCTCTCCCCAGTTAATACTTCTTAGCAGACCCCCTGTCTCCCAGGGCACCAGTGAAGATGGGGGTCTGTCCTTTTTAAGTGTTATTATTAACTTCAAGTACTCTTGTTTCAATAAACTCACTAAAAAGGATGAATCAATCTGTTTAGTTTACCCAAAGGAAAGCAAAGACAGTTTCACCCCAGTTCAGGGGCTCTTTATTGGGAGACAGAATTCAGCTAATGAAGAGCTCTCAACCACAGACTGCAAAATTATAGAAACATTCAGTACCAAGATGAAATGGGATAAATTCAGATGCAAACAAGGGCATGAATGCCAGCAGTAAGAATGCTTAAGAGCCAAGATAGAAGGAGTTGTGGTACATTCAGAATCAGGACAGATGTTTAAACCAAATGTAGATTTTTTTTCTGGAAATCATTCATTTGGAACATAAATTTACTGGTAGAAATCTGATAACTTCTATTACCCCACAAATTAAATCAGACTATCACAAGGCTTTCTCTGACCTTAGTGTGTGTTAACACATGGAGCAGTTCTAAAAAACTGACTAATTGCTAGAAATACTTGTTAGGAATAAAAGGAATTGTTACAGTTGATGAAAGGAAAGAAGAAAAACATTTGAAGGAAATTTAAAAATGGAAATACAGTCTAAGGAACAGCTGCTGACTCTTATTGGAAATTAGTAGAATGTTCACAAGTGTGTCATATGTGAAATGTCAAAATATTTCCATCAGTCACGTATTTAGTAACAAATTAGGAATGCAGGTTTTTTATTGGAAAAAAAAGTTACTTCAAAATATTTTTACTTTTATATTTCCTATAGAAGCCACAGGACTGTGGCTGATCTTGATGTATTCTTTTTCTTCATACAAAGGTGGATTATTTAAACTTCCAACATTTCCTGTTTATGATGAGCAACATTCCTCTCCCATTTCCTCCATGATTTGCCCCAACCCTTCAGATGGAAGAATCTGATTAGAGAGTGAATATTTCATAGTTGAAATGAATTAAATTTTTGATTTCAGCATATTGGGGGGATAGCACTTTTTCAGGGTTTTGGTTATTTTGTGTGAATTAACCTTGCTTCTTTTTGGACCTGTAAAAATCGTGAGGCAGTTGCCCTCCTCCCTTTGTTTCCAGTATAATCTAAACTAGAACCCCCTCTACGATGGACATGTCTTTCTTTATTACTCAAGGTAGGTTTCATTCATTCAAGACAGATTATTTTTAAAAATATTAGTCTCTTTTTAATTCAAATCCTATTAAAACCCTTACTTTTTTGTTTGTTTGTTTTTGTTTTATTTTTAATGTAGTTTCACTTATTAAACATAAAAGCAAAAAAAAAAAAAAAAAAAAGCATTTTACCTCTCGGTCAAATTCCAGTTCATTGTATTTAGGATGGTAATCGTACTAATGAGCTTGAGGTTATTTAAATAGAGGGCTTCCAAAAGACCCTCATTTGTAGGAAAATTTAACCCAGAAGAATGAAGCAGCTTTATCTCTCTCATCCAAAATTTACTGTTAAAAAATTATGTTACAGCTGCTATACAATCAGAAATTAATGCCCATTTCATACAGCAGAGATTAAGTATCTATGTAAGTTGTCAGATACCAATACTGCTTTAATTTTGAAACGTTACTTCTATCCTTAAATGCAGAATTTTCTCTAATAACATGCTCTTATGCTTATTTCATTGGTCATGCCACAATCATGCTACAGTTTCTTAAAATGAGCAAGTTATTTGAAACATGTAACTCAAAAAATTATAATGTTTGTTCAACATATAAATTAATGCTGTCTATATTACTATATTAATAACAAAAATTTAAAAGATGACAGTTTTGAAGAGCAAGCAAACAAAAAAAACCAAACCAAAAAATCTGCAACTAATCCTGACTGCTGCACTATAAGGAAGGTGCAAGTGGCACGAAGGTCAAGATAGCAATAATGATCTCATTTTCCTTAAAACACTTTATCAGTTGTGAAGCGTTATTCTATCTGGCTATTGCAGCTGGGGTCTAGAACGAAGAATATGTGCCTGAATAAGGACAGCAGACCCTGGTTTAATACTGTGCAGTTTTAGCTGCATCATGGAAACTTTTCAGACCTGTGCAATGCAGATGCAGCCACGCTTAGTCAACTTTTATTTTGCACTGTTTTTTTATTATTACTCCATGATTTGTGCCTGTGGTATGGGATAGACTCAGCTGGAAATTATTGCAGTGAGCAAGAACACCATCTAGTGGTATCCGCAGCCCCAGACAGACCTTTGCTTGGTTTTCTTTGTTTCTTCCATTAAGCTTTATTTACCTGTTAAGCACCTGGGCACCTTTGGTTGTTTAGAGGCACAGAGGTACCACATGTGAGTCCCCTGAAACAGCCTCTGCCTCTGTGGTGCCTCAGGCTGTGTCTCATGCCTAGGGTGCAGTGCAGCACTCATGAGACTCATCCCCTCAGGAAACACCTTCTGACTGGGGTCCTGAAGCAAAGGGTGCCTTTGATCTGCCCTCCTAGAGCTGGGAATTATACATATATACATGTAAAAAAGGCCTAGTGGCCTTTTATGAACAGCAGAGGCCTTTTAAGGCCTTTTAAGCAGAGGCCTGTGCCTTTTGCAACCTAGAACTAAACCTTTTTTTCTGCTACATGATCCAGTACCAGTTTGCTGCCCCATGACATGACCTATTGTGTGACAGTTTGCACACTAGAAAATTAGGTATTTAAGATATCTTAGATCTTGGTCACAGACTGGAAAAAACTACAGGTGTTGAAGCTGACCAGACCTGCAGGACAGTGAAGACATCAAATACTAAATCTGAAAGCCCATTTTATTCTATCATAAATCTCCATATAGAGCTGACATTTTCCTGAGAGGTTAACTGGCAAGCTGCTTCCTAGAAGAGATCTATGACCTATCTGGGAAAGAGCATGGATACCTGAGAGAACGCTCCTCTCCTGTTGGATTTTCAGGGGTTTGGGTGCTTAACTTCAGTGGTTCTTTAATGTCAAATGCCACCTATAGGAACTCATACAGCCCTTGACACTGTAATGACCAGAATACCCAGGTGACTTGGAAGGAAATTCCATACATCAAAAAAAGTTCATAGAAAAAAAACATGTGAAGTAGCAAATGTGAAACCATCCAAATGTGTTTGAAATGTAAAGCTATTCCAATACATGTAAGTGACAACAAAAGAACTATTTATCTTTGAGTAAAAAGAGCAGCTGTGAAAACATTGGCTTTTCTCAACATGGGCTTCTTCCAGGTGAGCTCAAATATTATCCATAAGCATATCAGAGCTGAGCATTTATTTTTTTGAGATTTACCAAGTAATTCCTGTGGTTATTATTTATTATTTTTAGACCTACTTGAGTTTTTAGATTTTTTTTTCTTAAAGGCTGACAAATTTCAACCTCTGTTAAACTGAAAAAGGAAAGTTTATGTATAGGGTTTGTCTGTTTTTTTCTAAATATTTTGCAGAATATCTTATGAAGAAATTGTATAAAAACATCATTGCACCATTTCTTTGAGCTTTGCTAAAAATCCTCATAAGTGCAATCAAGTTGTAAATGTATGAAAAAGGCAAGTTTTATAAAGATTTCATTCTGTCCAAGTATTTCCCTTTTAATAAAAGTTCATTTTCATGGAACAGGAGGTTTGAGCAATTGTACCCAATTTTGATATTTATTTTACAGTATCCCTTAGAGATTCTGGCTGAAAACTGAACTGTACTAAAAACATATATCAGTTTACAGAAAATGGTCATGCTTTAAAAAAAAAAAACAAACCCAAAACCAAACAACAACAACAAAAAAAACAAACTAAAAAGCTATGCCAAATAATCCAAGAAAGAAAAATCCCTGGGTATCTGAATAGCCATGATGTATAGTACAGAAGAGATGACAGTCTTTCACAAACTGGGCTTCAGAAACAGATCAGTCTGAGTTTTCAGAACCTTTGAGCAAAGGTAATCCTCACAGATGTGAAATAAAAAATGACGTATTTTTTTTCAAAATTATCACATAGGGGGTTTGTCCAGTTGTTTTCAACCAGAAAGAATGAGTAGAAACTTCAGCCAATATCCTATATCCAGTCAAGTACTGTAGATAAAAAAAAAAAAAAAAAAAGCATTGCTGTCTAAAGGTAGTGATTTATCCTACAATTTGGTCTGATCCTGCTTGGTACTCTGAGTAGTTGTTGCTTCTTTGGTTTATGCACTTGAGTTTATAATTTTCATTATCACAAAGCGCCACATTAACTTTCCCTAATACTGTAGGTTACTTATTCTGCTTTATTCAGAAATATCTTGTTGACACTAAATTGGCTTACTGGCCTAAAGAGTTTTACTTTTCTTTCTCCAAGTTTTCTAACCACACTGTGAAGGAGAGATGGGATGCAACTGAATGCCACCTGGCTTTTGAATGTCTCCAAAGCTTTTATCTGTTCATCCAGATGGCTCAATTTGCATTGACAGTTTTTTCGGCCACTTCAATTAGCTTAAGCTGCTTCATGGTGCATCCAATTATCTCAGTGTGCATTTAAAAAGAACCTTAAATTCTTGAGCAGATTTTAAATGCTGGAAGGAAAAAAAAAAATCTCACATAAAAAAAAGCTTTTGTTTTTGTCCCCCAGTTGTCCCCAAAATGTTTAAATAGGTGGTGATAAATTTCCAGTCCTGTAGGCTACATAACAATAGATGACTGTAATATTATATATGATATTTATTGTATTTATTATATATTTATATATAATTATATATATTATATTTATTATATTTATTATATTTTATTATATATGAAACTTGCTGTGGCACTAAAAAGATCATCTTTTTTTTTCTAACTTGTTTTTTCTTCTTTCTTTTAAATTGCAACACATTCAGCATTCTGAAAAGCAATATTACATATAGGCCAATGTTATGTAAATACGTAAATGGAGTGGATTTTACTTTTGTGGAAGTTACTTTAAAAAGGTTCATTCTAGATCAATTTTTACTGGCGTAGAGAAGATTATTGTTTGTGGTGAAATATATTTACTTCCTAAGGTTCAAGGAAAACACATTGGAATTTTTAAATTATATTTTGAAGAATAAGCCAATATCAAATACTACATGAAATAAATTTTGCATGTAGTAGGAAAATGTTCTTCTTCATTTTTCTTGTCTTAGAAAATGAAATGAAGGCTTTGGTTTAGATTTATCAGGAAGGCAGTATTTCATTTTTAATAAGATCAACAAAATGTTTTTGCTATGTCCAATGTAATCAATTTGTTGTCAGCCTGACAACGCCCCATTTACATTTGCCAGCATTGACTAATATGTCACTTGTTATACTTTGTCAAACTTACACCATGTCAAATCTGCTGCAAATGTGGAACTGACCTGTATCACAAGTCCATCACATCCTAGAGACTTCAGATTTACCATACATTCCAATTAGCCAATTTTGTGAGCTATGCAGAGGTTTCTCCTGGAGTTCTGATCTATCACCAGACAGAGATTCCTGCTCAAAATCTTAGCTTACCATAGAAATTTCTAGAGGTGAAGTGTTGCAGTGTGACTGCAGTGTATCATCCCACAGTCTCTGCTTCACTGTCTGATTTCAACTATGTTTCTCCATTAAGTTTACCTTAATTGTGGAGGTGCTACTTGAACTTTTAATGAAGACACACAGCTGCTTTTGTATCCACAAGCAATTGGAAAAGTAGAATGGACAAATGTAAATGGAGCAGGCAGAAAAGAAAATGTAGCCAAGTTATTTCAAATTTATTCTGGTTTAAGAATTAAAAAAATAGCAGGAAGACACAAGTGAAAGGGAATAGTCTGATTTGTAATTTGATTGAGCTGAAACTGGGTTCCATTGCCTTGAAGTATTTGTTTTTGTGGGCTTGTCTGGTTTTTATCAACCATGACTGGTTTTTTACCGACATAAAGTGAAAGATGTTATAATAATGGACGGATATTGCTTAAAAAATTAAAGTGGGCAAAAAGAATACCTTGTGTTCATAACAGTAAGGAACAAATAGCATGACTGGTAGTTTTCTCCTCTGCTGTTCCAAGGTACATTTCATATCCCTCCAGTATTACTGTGTCATGTTTTAACTCGTGATGAATTTGACAAAGCTGCCTGACCAGTAGTTTCTACTAGAAGGTGTTGTCTCCTTAGTCATGTCTGTGTGACTATTGATGTATGTGTAAGTCATTACTGAAACCTACTAAGATATTGTATTGCTCCAGCTTCTGGTACAGAAATCAGATAAACACATTGAGAGAATGATTCAGGAAAAGCCGAATGTGACTGGAATCAGTTACATGATTTTACCAGGTTTCTTTTAATGACCACATTTCCTTTTAGGTCTCAATTTTTAAAGTCCTGCCTTATTCTTTAAAGGATGCAAAGCTATTAGAGTGCCCAAAGGAGGTTCACAGACACGTTGAAGTGACTTGATGGGAAGCTATATGAGGAGTGTCTGTGGTCACTTGGTCTGTTCAGACTGGAAGAGACTGAGGGGAGACCTCACTGTGGTCTGAACATCCTTGTGAGTGGCAGATGAGGAGTAGAGATTGATCTCATCTCTGGTGACCAATGACAGGACCCAAGGAAATGGCCTGAAGCTGTGTCAGGAGAGGTTTAGGTTGGATATCACGATAAAGTTCCTCACCCAGAAGGTGTCTGAACATTGGAACAGGTTCCCCAGGGAAGCACCAAGCCTGACAGAGTTCAAGGAGCATTTGAGCAGTACTCTCAGGCCTGTTAAAGCAGCATACTACATCTAATAAAAATATATCCCTACTTAACAGATCAGAAAACAAAATTTGTTCCCATAGATTTACAGACAAAAGTGTGACAGCTTTAATCCCTTTTTAATGTGTAAACACCCAACAAAAACATCATAATGAAATTTGATAGATTTGCAATGAAGATGAGTTAAGCAAAGTTGCTGGATGTTTTGTTGCCATAGGCTAAGAACACAATTGCACTGGTTCATTGCATGCTCAGAAGCTTGTTGAGCAGTGGGGATTTGAACATGTGTCTGAAACTTCTGTGCAATTATTTTATATCTCACATTCCTGATTGATTCTGACTAATCAGTTTTCCTTTCTGTTATTTGCCATGTGCAGCAGTACATGTTCATTCTTCTGTGTTTTCTATGTTACATTCCTTATTCCTCAGACTTCTTTTCATCTTTCAAGGTCCACACTGTCCCTTCTTAAAATTCCTGCTTTTTAACAGTGTATTTGCCCCAGCAACAGACAAAAGAAGTCCACCTCTTACATAGTCAAATTGGAAAAGATCCCAGAATAAAGAAAACATTAAATAGAGCAGAAAAAAAATCACCATATGGATGCTATTGGTGCAGAAGGAGAATAGCCAAGTGCACTGTAGAAATTCCCGCTTGGAAGATACAAAGAAGCAGTGTTTGTTTAGCTCACACTGCTGCCAATCATGACCTGTAAAGTAAACCCAGGAGGTGGAAGAATTGTCTTATGAAGGGAAACACAAATACTGTAAATTCAATTTTCATTGTGACCAAATGTACATGAAGAATGAATTAAAAATTTGGAGAATCCCTCTCAGTGGTACCATATGTGAAAGTATGAATCAGCCCAAGATCCAGCTAACTCAAGGTTTTGAGGCACCTCTAGTGACAGACATCTTTAATCTAGAAAGAAGTTATAGAGCCAACAGCTGGTACAAAGGCAAAAATCATATCAATTTGGACTGGAAGAGAGACCCCTACATTTAAAAACCAATTAACCATCATTAACTACCATCTGACTAGCCATCATTAATCGTATTTTAATAATACTGGTACATTTGCATCTCTGTGGGGCTCACATTGAGATCATGTAGGTTCCATATTGAATTTTCTAGTGAAATATGTAATGATCTCTGAAAAATCACAGTAAATTGCTTCTGTGGGATATAACATTAGGTCTGTAAGAGGATGGAGGAATGAATGAGGTATGAATCCATGAAGATGACAGATGCTGTTCTCCAGTGAGGAATGTGCCTGAACTTTCATTTTAAAAATTGTGAAAAAAATCATCCAGAGAAAAGAAGAGAAATCAGAACAGCCTGTGAAGCTGACAGTCGCAGAAGGAAAATTTAATCTTTGTCTACAGTTTAGCTGGGAAATTACTTTACAGTAGAGTTGACTCATTATCATCTCTCTTTTCTGTACTGAGTGAAGTTTATTGTGGTCTCAGAAGCTGGTGGAAGATAAAATTTTGGTCCTTTCAAAATGCAGTGTGACTTTTAGCTCAAACACTGAATTTAAGGATGTGTGTTTCTGTCAGAGTATTCTTGTTTTATAACCTGGGTTTTTTGTAAAATGGCTGAGAAAAAGATTCGAAGGAATGTTTTGAAGTTGGATACATGTTACACTAACTGGGAATACACATTCATATTCTACCATATTTTTTTTAACAATTTCAGAAGCTGGCTTCTGATATTGAGTAACACCTCAAAGTCTGCTGCTGTTCTAATACCTGAGCATGATCTTCAAAATATGTCTCACCCTTTTTTGATGAAGATCAAACAAATGTCTCACTTTCTCAGTCACCAAAGAAGTAGAAGTGGCTTGTGTAAGTACAAAAATACTGCAGATCATAAAATAGTGGCAAAAAAAAAAAAATAAAAATCATCTTTTCAAGCTTTTAATGATCAAACTAAATGAAATCTGGTAAAAGAAACCTTAATATGGATTCTAGTATTGATGACTGAATTCTGGTTTTTCATTAATTGTCAGTCCACAAAGGTCATCAGTTGCACTTCCCTGCAGTGAAAAATAGCCACAGAGAAATGTTAGGTCCAAAGTTATTCACAATCCTTTGTGCATTGTCCCATTTGCCTCACCCTGTAATCCAGAAATCATCCCTGCTGAACAAGTACAAGTCTGAAACCACTTATGTGTTGTCCCAAAGATTGGGCATTAAATAAAATCTGAATACTTTAAAATTCAGCTTCATTAAAGCATATGGACAATATATTTCAGTCTTTGGTACTGAAAGACCTCAGCTTTGACAAATTGTCTTAAAATTTGAGCATATATCATTTACATTCTTGTATACATCATTGTATTTAAGAATCTGCAAGTAAACAAATCATCTGAAGCAAGAAGCATAAGGAATCACTCAGTATTCAGTTTTTGTGCTTGATAGGAAATGCATATAACCAGTATGTAAATAGACAAAATAGCGCAACAATTTAGATTGTATTAATTCCTGTCAAATGCAGAACAATTTTAAACTTGCTTTATTTTTGGTTCATATTTCTTCTGTTTTAATACAAGGTAGCAGTTATGTTTGTACTAGACTGTGCCTACAAGAACCATTATATTCCAGGTATATAATGAAGTTAAGATATTTTAATAGGTTACACAAATAGTGACTACTATAAATCCTTTCTTCATCTGTTGTTAGTGAACTGTATAAAATTGTAATTTAACCCTCTTTTCCTGAACCTTGTAACTCCATTTAACTTCATCTTTGCCACAGTTTCAAGTAAATCAAGTATAGCAATATTGATTCCTTACCAACTATGTAAAAATTCAGTTTCTGAAATTGTTTTAACTTGAAAATTAATTTCTGTAATTCTAGAAATAATGACTTCCTTGCCTGGACATACTCTTAAATTTTAAAACTTGAGTAGTTCTAAGTCTGAAGTTGTGTAGGGAAATTCACTGTGGCTGCTTTGGCATTCTGAATTAAATAAATGCCAATCACTATTTGAGGAAGTTTATTTTACCCACTTCCTTTCTGTCAGCTGGAAGTCAAGAAACCCAACAGTTCTTTGAAAGATGAGATTTAGAAGCTGTTCCAGTTTAAATGGTTCTGGGTTCGTGTTCTTTTATTATTTCAGTCAAGAATGGTAATAATTAAGCGTCCATATTAAATTTGTAACAATTGTGCTACTGGAAACTTGGTCAAAATTTCAATTGAAAATGTTATTGCTTTTTATAATGTAAACTGTATTGATTGATAAAATATATTTTTAAAATTTCATATATTTCTAAACATGTAATTGTAATATAATACTGTATTATTGTAATATACATTGTATTATTGTAATATACATATACATACTGCCCCAAGTTTATTTTTATCAGACTAGTTAACAGGCTTAATTCATTTGCCAGAACTGGAGTTCTGACAGCAATTAGCAACAATTAGCAGTCTTCTCAAATTTCCTGTTTTAATTGAAATAACTTCTTTCAAAATAAGGGATGAATATTAAAAAAAAACAAACAAAAAGAACCCAAACAAAAAAAAAAAGCCAAAAGCAAACCAAACCAACAAAACAAGCAAAACAAAAAAATCTACAAACAAAAAAACCCCAAAAAACCCCCCAAAAACAACAAACCAAAAAATTTTCAACATTTTGAAATCATTTCTGATTTTCTGAAAAGCACTTTCTCCTGCTTAATGACAAAGTGGAGATATTAAATCTCTAACCAAATTTCAATGTACATTGAAACTTATTAAGACAAAATTCAGTATTGGTAATCGTAACTCAGTGCACCTGGATCATTTATCAAAGTGTTACAAGGGTTTATTTGTCTTCCTTAATTCCATCCATCAGGTGATTTTGTAATTTAAAAAGTTTCAGAGAGCAATAATAAATTACATTCCAGGCAAGGTTTTTGCTTGTTTATGGGCCTTTTTGAGGAAAGAAGTGGGGCTTTGACATCTTGCAGCTATACTTGTAAAAGTCAGGTAGTAAAGCAGAAGAGAATTTTTCCCAATCTGATATCACAGTTAAATGTGATGTGGCTGATCTGTGGATTCAGACTGGAAAACAGAGCATGGGCTGCTGTAGCTCCTCCTTCCAGGGCTGTACAAAAAACTACTCACTCTCACTGCCACAGTAATCACAGGTAAGGACAGATCTGCAGAACTTTCCCAGCTGGGAAAGTCTCTTTACTCAGCAAGCAAGGGAAGATGAACATCCTGCCTTTGCCCTCATCCTCAGGGGAAGGAAGATTTTTACCTGGATTCAGAGTGCTTGAAACCAGGCATGTGGCTCAGGAAGACAAACAAGCCTAAGTGATAAGACCAATATCCAGAACAGACTGTGACTTTCTGAGGGATGTTTTTGTCTTTTCTGATAATGCTGACACAATCTCTCACACAGAACATTTCATGTTAATTATCCACCTTGAAAAAAGAAGAAGCAAGCATAAAGAGATCCAAAAAGATCAAAGTAGTCTACAACTGGTACAATTCTGCCAGAGAAACATGTCTTAGACATCTGGACATGAAAAAGTAACATATTAAACTTTATTTTATCTTCAAGAGAAAAATCAAACCAAAAATCTTGACTGAAGCAAAAATTCTGAGTAGAACAAGCGAGGTGATATTATTTTATTATATTATTTTCAAGTTCAGTGAATGAAAAGTGTTCATCATGTTTGTAATATTGTTTGGAATACTTCAATAGGCTCACAGAGATACAGTAAAACCTGATGGGGAGCAAAGTTCACAGCTTCTTATTAAGTGATGCAGCTGATCAACAATCCAAACTCATTAAACTGGCTGAAACCAGGTCTCTGATGAGACACAGAAATAAGGTTTGAGGTTCCACAAAGAGCACTGACACCACTCAAAGAATCCTCCAGTGTGCTGAAGAAATGGACATAAAGACAGTAGAAAGGCTTTATTAATTTTCAAAAAACATAACATTTCTGGTATCATCAAGATGAATTATTTGAGAAATTATATTCCATTAATAAATTTGGTACAAGCAATAAATACAATGTCAATTCATCTTCCAGTCTATGATTTTGAGAATTCTGGGAAATCTAGTAGAATGGAAGTGTCAGAAGGGCAAATCTAGTTACCATGAGATTTTTTTCAGTGAGAAATTTTGCACTCTTATCCTTCATTTCTGCTTAACATCAATACATTCACAGATAAAAATATTTTTCTTGAATTTTGCAAAACATTTAAAATGAATGTTTGCTTCTAAGCAGCTGGATTACTCAGAAGTCGTATCTGTCTCTGTTGATGCCTTTTCCACATCTCAGAGATGCCAGTATGCAGCCCACAATTCAGCAGTCAGTAGCCCACAATTCAGCAGTCAGTAGCCCACAGTCCAGCAGTCAGTGGCCCAGCAGACTGTGACCCAGAAGTGCAGTCTAACAAATATCTACTTGGAAAAAGTACTAAATTAATCATTGCAATCCTTTCTTTAGAGCTTTGAAGGCTTAGGGGAAGAGAAAAATGTTTGGTGGTCTGTTTTGATGCTTCTTTTTTCCTGCTCTTTTTAAAAGTAGTCTTTTACTTTGAATAAAAATGTCTTATGGTCTGTGTTAGGAATAAAGACACATTCTTATAATAAAGCTTTCTGGCTTGACAATCTCTGCTTATAAAATAAAGTATGGCATTTAATGATGCACACATCCACCTCTTTCTCTTGACACTTATAAACCTTTGATCTATTAGTTCATGCATTAATGCAACAAAAGATATTAGTTTCTAGATATGTGCAGCTTAACTTTCTCTTTCATTATTCATTAAATTTCATTTTCCTTACACCCAGCTAGTCTCTTTTCTTGATTGTGATGGACTCCTGCAGTGCTGTGAAAATGTTAACACAAAAAATATGTCATTGCATGAGTAATATTTTGTAATTCATTGAAAACATTTTATATAATCTATGATTTTTTTACAGTTCAACTACAGCTTCATATGAAATTAAACCTACACTCTGAAGGCATAAGACAGAGGAATGATAGACTATTTCCCTTTAGAATTCTATATTTAATATTCTGGCGGAAGCTGTTGCTCACAGGTGGCATCTGTCTGTTTCTGAAAAAGAGGAAACAGAAGCAAATTTGAATCTACCTATTCACCAAAGACTGTAAGATCTCTGTCCTGGAGGATAGTAATCATAAACATATGTAGGATAGGCATAAAGGGCAATTTGTGACCAAGTGTTCAATATAAAAAGGTAACTCAAAAGATCAATTTTCATGATTCATGCAACCATGCCACTGTATGTGCAAAACCGTAAGCAGTTTAGTACACTATAGTACACTATAGTATATTACTAGACAATATAGTATAGTATATATGTATGTCCCTCTATATATATATATATATATATATATGCATATATATACCCCTCCTCAATAATAAAAGATATTTACATCCTGAAAATATATTTATTTTTTTTACAAGAGCAATAATAACATGTTTTTTCTTCCCTGTCTTTCATCAGTTCTAGACAAGCCAGTATCAGATTTTCCCAGTTACTCTAAGAAAATCACGTCAGAAATAAGTAGTGGGCAAGTATTAATTAAATTTTTTTCATAGTGAGTACAAGGTACATAACTTGTAATTGAACTTTCCAGGTCACTTCTATCTGTCTGTACCTCTCTTGGCTGTCAATAGTATGTAGTACCAAAGTATTGCAAATGCCTTGCACCAATTAATTGACTATGTCATGTGAACTAAAATGAGAATAATTTGTCATTTGTACTGTATCTTTCTGCTCCTTGCCTCTAATGTAATTTTTTGACATAGGGGAAATTTCTGGGGCCAGCTAAACAGACTGGCTTGGGTGATCTCCGGCAGTTGGTTGCCTCACTCCCCTGTAGTACCAAACAGCAGCAGGCATTGAGTTACTTCTTTGTGCTCATGCTTGCCAGGATTTTTTCTGAGGATATAGTATATTTCAAGAAAACTTCTGGATATTCAGAAAAATATTTCAAAATATTATTTATGACTTTCTTATGATAGAAGCCAAACAGAAATGAAAATCCTATCTTCTAATATGTAAAGTATTCATAGTCACCAGAAGTTTGGATCAACCAGGGGTCCTGTTGAAGCAGAAACAGGTGACTGACCAAAACTGCCTTACAGGCCAGTTTTCTAAGAGGTGACTTAATCAAACTGCATTAATCAGTGGTGAAATTCAGGGCTGTGAGGCACCGCAGGAACAGACGAAAATTGGGATGATGCAGGCAAAGTGTAGAGAAGTCATAGCTGCCATAAAGTACTACAGCAATGGCTTCTTGAATAAAAATTGTACATTAGCAGTCTTCTCAAATCCCTGGGTAAATAGCACCTCACTGCCTGGAGTCCTGAGCTCAGGAACTTGCCACTCTTGAGGGTCAGCACTGAACCACAGCCCAGAGGAGGATACATTGCTGGGGGTAGACTTGTCCAGCTAGTTACTCTTTGTATGTCTGCAAAGACTCCTTCCTCTCTGCCAGTGTCAGCCTGTAAATGACAGCATCTCCCGTGGAGAGCCTGTGTTTGGGTATGTACAAAACAGGAGTGTGTCACATTTGCTGTGATGGTGGTGCACTGTATTTTTCTTTTTCATAGAGGTCTGTGGGAAGCGGCTGGATAACACAATGTGTATGAAATTGTCATTTGGTCCAACCAGTCACTGCTTTGGAGCATCAGGCAGCTACACAACATATGCTGTAACCTGAAAACAATCCGGCCCAGTGGGAAAGAGATCTTTTTCTTACTTGTTTTATCTAGTCCAGAAAGAAGGAAAGGTCATGTTTACCTCACATTATACATTACCTCACATTATATCAAGGTAAGCAGCAATCACAGGATTTTCTTAATTAAGAAAATATTTTCTGCTATGATTACACATTCACTTTTTTTGTTTGTCTAGAATTATTGGAAAGTTTTTCTTTGTGTAGTTGGATTTTTTTCGTTGCTGTTTTGGTTTTCTTTCCCAGTTTGATCTAACTGGAAAATACTTCTTTCAAGGTTGTCTCTAAGCAACACTCATCAGAGAAACAAGTTTGCATCCCTGAGTCAAAGCACATAATGAAACACAGCTTTCTCTTGAGAGCACAGTGCAAAACAAATCACCTTTTATACACTAATTGTTTTGTTGAGATTCTGTCTTGGAGAGACAACCCTGATCTGATTGCCTGTTAAAAAAAAAAAAAAAAAAAAAGGGTCAAAAAAATAAGATCCAAAGAAACAAGCAGAAAAGTAAAAGGAAAAAAAAAAACCAAACCTCTTTAGATGTAGTCTGAGTGAGTCATGTGGAAGAACAGCCACACCACCCTGGCAGCCATCACTCTGCTCTCCTTATGCACCATCTTGAAACAGAGAAACCCAAACCATGACCAGAGCAGCAGTGCACATCTCTTTGCAGATGTTCTTCACAAGTCTATCATTACACATGTAAGGGTAAAGTGTACAGCTATATCCATGCATAACTACAATTTCATTCATATGTAATATATTGCCCATATATAACATTTATTATACATCTCCACTGTCATTAGAATTGGTTAACTAAAATTTGTGCAAGTGAATGTGACAGGGTCAATAGTGTTTTTCAGTTCAGCTATAATAGAACCCATAAGTTTAGCAAAGGGTGAAGATTTTTTTTAATAAAAAAGTATTTAAAGGTGCTTTTGATGCAGTTAATGTTCCCTTTCATTACTGTTCTTTCCTGTTTCCTGATATTGATTTACGTCTTTAGTGACCTTCTTTTGGTACAAGTCAGCTATTTTTTGCTGCAGCTGTCACTTTACAGGAACTGTGTGTTGCACATCACAGATGAATCACTTTTCCAAGTTATCTATACACTGCAACTTAATGTCATATCAGGCAGAGGAGGATACATAGGAAATAGACTTCAGGACTCAAAAAAGTCTGTGCACATAGATGTCATGTTGATTTATCTGACACTTTATTTCAGATACAGTGATTTTTCTGCTTGCAAACCCTTTCTTCATAAGGTAGCTCAGCTTGGTAGCTCAGAAAATTCAGGCTTTTTGCACTAAAAAGGGCATAAGGTGTTCTAACAAATCTTAAGAGTCACAGCAGGTAATGGTGAACTTCAAATCTTTTAACATTTGGCTTTGATTGAGGTAAGAATCAAACAGCTCGGGTGGGTAACCGAACCAGTCTGACATCTTGAGTTAGTGATGATTTGAGGTTGGGAGTCTCCATTTTCAAGAGTCTCCATTTTTAGCCTTTTGCTGCGTTCCTGGCAGAAAGTTGCAGAAGAACAAGCTCTATTCATGCAATTGACAAGGCATCTGTGGTTTCTTTGCTACAAAATACTATTGAGGCCAAAATATTACATGATTTAAAATAGGATTTGACATTTATATACAAAGCAGAAAAAATCAGAGTGATCCTTCTAAAAATTAGCCCAAGTATTCTGTTACATACAAAAAAAAAAAAAAATGTGCAAAAAAGGTGAATCATAATGAATGGCATAAATGATTGCTTTATGAAAAGTGATCAACAGGAGTTGCCAAAAGTGCCATTAAGAAATTCCACTAGGTTATACTGCAAATACCCTGCCACACTTCCTTTTTTTCTTTTCTCTGAAGTTGCTTAAAAGGTTGTTGGAATATTTTCCCACCAACATTCATGCATGAATAACACTAATTAACAGAGAAGGTGAGTGGGAAGAGTTGAGTAGAAAAGGACACATCAACTTCCCAAGGCCATGGCAGATCCATCATCAAAATTCCAAATGAACTTTGCTCAGGGAAGTCTCCTGAAGGCTTCACCTCAGGAAAACTTCAAATATGAAACAATTTAGGAAAAAGAATACACATATATGAACAGATATTGTTCAAATAACCTCCCTCAATCAAGAAAAAAAAAATCAAAACAAAAACCCATCAGAATTTATTTAGTTCTATCAAATTAGTCCCTTGCTTTCTTTGGGCACCATGTAAGCTTGAATTCTTTTTTCACTGTGTTAAATACTTTCTCCTTCTTTACCCCTCTAATATGGTACGTTTCATAACAATCCAAACAGTATATGACAACAGAAACAAAACTTCAAAGAAACATAATGAAATCCTCACTATATGGCTCTTACCTTGTGATAATTAAGAGCCCAAAACTGGATTAGTAAAAAAACCTTCTAAAATTGTCAGGTGATGCAGAAAGGAGTAACCTGGGGAGTTTAGAATAAGCTTTGTCCTCCTCTATTGAGTCAGCAAAGAAACCAACTCTGTTATAATGTAGGGTTAGAACTTTCTGAATTTTGGTGATAATTCAGACCTAGGCTATCATTTAGATTGTGTCCTGTGTTGAGAGTTCAGTGTGAGACAGTTTCTTACCCCATTGCTCTGCTGCAGCTGCAGGGAATGCAGGGTCTGTTGATCTGCTGACAACCCCTGTGTGCAGCAGCTCTGTGCAAAGCTGGAAAGAGAAAAGTGGCCACAGAGTCTCTCCTCTCTTTCTTTTTGAGGCATCACCAAAGTCTCCACACCTGTCCCTTTATGGTGACATACAGACACTTTACACCATTTACTGAGGGGAAAGCATATAACTGTGATAAATGCAAATATTACTTTTCTAGAAAAAGGGCTTGAACTGGAAAATGTTCATAGATACTGTGGAAATGAAGGCTGGAGACAGTTGAGTCCAGAAGTGGCAGATTAAAGTGTCCATACAAAGTATTCATTTCTCTGCTAGTAATTTTCTTTCCATTTTCTGTCTTCTCATTTTTTGATTATCAACTCCACAATGAAATTTCTGTCTGATTTGAACAAGTAATTGGATTAATTTTAAATGCACAAAAATCCAGGATGAATATCCACAAAAACTCCCAAGAGCAAACCAAGAAATCAGCAAAATCTCCCAAGGGAAGCTGTTACTTGGGACTCTTAAATTAAAAGGTACTCTGGGGAACAGTTTCAGGAGATGGGCTTAATAACTTATTGGGACTTTTCTATCATTAAGCCTGGAAAGGCAGTCATTATCACCCAGAGTAGGAGCATGGTTCATTAAAGTTTATAACGAAAGCTGAAGTACCTACCTATGTGACATGAATGCCAATGAAACAGAAAACACCACCAGACACCGAGGGAGCCCCAGCTCTTCTTTAAGAGTGGGAGAAGAAAGGTGCAAGATGAAGTTTTGTTCCTTTTTCTGGCCCATGTTTTTCCTGCACACCTCACGTGCAGACTGACCTGAGGCAGTTATATTCCATCCACCTTTGTGGGTACACAGGGCTGCATGTCCATATTGTTGTATTTTCATGGTCCTAAAAAAAAAGTAACATATTTTATATCAGTGATTTATAGCCAGCTCAGCAGGCTGTACGACACACTGCAAAATTATGCTGAAGAAAACAGGGTGAAGAAAAAGAGCAGATATGGAATGAACTTGGTAAGTGAAAGTTCCAGAGTGGACATTTATGTTTTCAAATTTATGAGTCACATTTTTCTACTCTGCTGTACTATCCTCTCTTCAGATTTAGGCTTTCTCATCCAAGACAGTTGATGCTGTGGTGATTATCAGCATCTGATATCAGCTAACAAAACATAGCAGGATCCACTTCCAAGACAGAAGTCCCCTCTTTTGTCTACTTTAAAGAACTCTAAGGTATTTCTGGACTAAGACAGGTGGATAGGATCTGGCTTAACATTAGAATAATACAACTCTCACAGCTTTTGTAGACCTCATAAATCAGTTAAGTATAGGTCCAAAAAGACATGTAAGAGCCTCAGTTCTATAATTTCAGACAGATTTAATTGTCTAACACCCTGAAGGATCAAATATTAATTTATTTTTGCCTAACTCCATATGCAGAATGGGAAGAGTACTACTTCCCACCTCACAGGATATAAATACATCAAGATTTAAGAGATTTCAGCCCTGTGTCAATAAACCCATACAGTCCTTGAACTAGTTCAGTTATGCAGTACATGCTGACAGTAACACACCAAAGTGTCTGGTCCAGTGACTCTAATTCTGCATTGCAAATTGTGATAACAGACTCATTTAACTCAAGGAGAATTTTACTTACACACTGTCATGTTCTTACCATGCTACAGAAATATTAAGCAAGACTTAAAGAAGATTTAAAGCAGAAAATACTACATTATGAATGACTAATATAGAAGCAAAAAAAAAAAAAAAAAATTAAAATATATTAAAGTAATGAGTTAGTCAACCCTGAATCCTTGTACTAATTATATCTACCTGCCACTACTAATTCTTGAGTGTCCAGGTACCATGCATAAAATACATAATATCTATTTTGATTTGATTACAGTTTAATTTTCTACCTTAATTATATCAGGCAGGGCTAATCTGACAGTTAGAAAGCTCTATGCATAGCAATTTTATGTAGGGGATTTAATTAAGCCTAAGGAGTGGTGTTTTAGTTAGCTACATAAGTCCTACTGGAGTTGGAAATTCATAAATTGACTGGTGTCAGCTGTGAGATATTTGTGTTGTTATCAGGAAAGAAGGGCATGGTACTTGTTTTGGAACAAATCCTCACTGAAATACAAAGTAACCCAAAAATCTGTGCAATTCTGATTCAATACCTATGCCTAGAAAGATCTAGAGACAAAAATCTTTCCTGACTGGGGGGGAGTTACTGTAATGAGAAGACAAGAGAACAAGAGGAGGCAGATTTGGTGCTTAATTGTTAACATGACAAACAGTACTCAGAGAGAAAAAGTCCTGACACAATTTAGGGTATAGCTTGCATTAGGGAAAAACTTGCTGTGCTGATTCTGGCTGAAGAGAACTCGTTCCTGGCCATGTAGATCTAAGCTGCTTCACTTGCTCAGGGAGCCCAAGAACAGATCTTGGCTCATTTTCCTTACAACCATGAATGTGTCTTCTAGATGTGCTCCCTGCCTCCTGTCTCCCCTTTACTGAGCCTGGGGAAAAGGTGATGACTGCTCCCTGTCATAAGAGCATGTTGCTAAGTGAACCTGGCTCTTGTGAGCTTTTGGCAAGTGTGAGGGAAAAACTGGCAGCAGCAACAGCCCTGACTTCATTGCCCTTATCCTTTCTGGTAGAGCAGGTGCCCTTTCTGTCACACTGCAGACTTGCAGACATCCCTCCTTGATATAGATCCTTGAGCCTCAGACTGTGCCCACAAGACCTTGCTATTGCACCTCAGTTAATCTCTCCTTATTTTCCCAACATCTCTCCAGTTTTGCAGCAGCTGTTTCCAGATATCCTAAGAACTCATTCCCCATCACTCTTGCTGGCACCTACTCCATTACAGAGCTCTTCAGCAAGGAACAGGACACCTGGAAGACATTAGTCAATCATTTTTAATGTCACTGGGTTCAGAGAGCTGGAAGAACTGGTAGTTCTGGTTTCTTTTGAATTTGGCAAACAGGTCCTTGCACCGGTTTGCTGGAGGCTTACAAAACCCAACAGTTTAACTGTTGTGCCTCAGGCTAAGGTGAAATACAGCAAGTACAGTCAGCTATTAAAATTATCAGTGCACCTATCTGCTGTTACCAGGTGTATTTTTCAAGTGAAACTTAACAATAAAATGTTTGGAGGCTACTCATTAAACTCACATCGACAACCTTGACCTGATCACAAAAGCCACATTTTTGCTCCAGAGATTGGAGTTTACATCCAGTAATGAAAAAGGAGATATTTTTGAACTTATTATCCAAGTATTCTCCTGCTAGAAAGCATCCTTCTGTGGATATTTATAAAGACTTTTTTGAAAATACTCCCTGAAATTGTAAAAATGAAATGCATTCAGAAGAACTTCAGACTTTCTGGACTGACACAAGGACTAACTCTGCAGCCATATCAATTTCAGCTGCCACCATAGTAGACATCATAGCTGAAGTCAAGTATTTGGAATAGAGATTTATAAGATCCAAGTATGCAGGAAGGAAATTAGAGATTCAGTAGGTAAACTATAACTTATTTTGCAGTAGATGCTAAGAAAACACTGTTTCTAATGTGTCATCTTCCAGAAAAAAATAAATCGACTGAAATATCAGAAAACAGCTCAGGGGAAATGTTTGCAGAGCCTTTCCCTTGATGACCTAGCTAAATTATCTTTGAGTGATCGCATTTTTTGAAATGAAAATTACCCTGTAATTTCATTGGTTTACATTACTCTTAATTTCCTTTCCTAAACATGGCATGTAAATCTGATGGCAGGAGATGCCACATTCACTATCCTTACACATAAGGGGAGATACACAAAGAAATTGCAAAGTGATTCAAAGTTATTTTGAGTGAAATATATCCAATAAAAATAATGTTTTATATTTTAATGTGATTCTTACCAAATGTAGCTTCCAGGAATGATGTCACCTTTTTAGCCAGAAGATCTTGGCTGACCTGGTAATGCCATTTCTGGAAATCCAAAAGTAGAGTAAAACATGCAAGACTACAAACAATTCAGCAGTGTTTGATGGTTTTGTGATAAAGTAGATAGATCATACATAATTCCAGTTTATTTCCTGCCAAATGTTAAGTCATATTGATGTTAGGTAAGATACAACAATGGATTTTTAACTCATTGCTTTAGAGGATTATTTCTACACTTTGTACAAATTGTCTGTGTACCTTTGTGGGAAATACAGCTCTTGTGAAATATGGCAATGATCACATAAGACATTATTAGTGAGTCCTGCCCCATCCAAATGGTTCTGAGAAAAGTCTTCTACTCTACAAACAAGAAAAATCTTTTAGAAGTGTAATTCTGTGATACGTTTCATGTTTGTACTGTCTTTAGGATGAACAATTACAAATACATACAGCACATAATATAAATAAAAGCAATGTTGGAACAACAAGGTGTTTGTGTGCCTGTCAGTAGTTTCTGTTAATGCTATGGAAAAAGCTACACAGTGAGTAATATTTCATAATCTGGCTAAGAAGAAATTTTATTCCTGGTTTCCATTAGTTTCCTGAAACTTGAAAGATGGTACCCCACTTCCTCGTATACTTGGTTTTCATATTATCTCTTCTAAATAAATAAATATTTGTATAGTATGTTTTGCCTTTATGAGTTGGATTTGTTCCACCATAATTTAGAAAGAATAATGCAAATGCTAAGATTTTGGAGAGGTATCTGAGAGGTATTCTGCTGCAGCTTGAGGCCTTATTTTTATTAGAAATTTTTTTTGTTCCTATTTGAATACTTTTTTTTTTCTTCCTATTTGCTTTGGAAGTTTCATATTATTCTGTTACAAAAAAAGAACATTTTTTAAAAACTGTTATTGTTATTTTTATTCAAAATAACTTTATGAGACATTCTCAGCATGAGGACAATCTTATCTATACTGCAATAAGGTTGGTACATGTCTGGAATCCTGAGGTTCTTGTAAAAGGCCTCTTTCTTCTAACAGGATTCTTTCTTGTGGAAATACCATCTGATACATATCAAGCACAGGACACTGAAAAAAACATTCATTTATCAGCACTGGCCATCAGATCCAGCTGTAAGGATAGGCCAGAAAAAAAACAACTATTTGCCTAAAAAGAGACCACTGAGAGCTGTGAAACACCCCTACATTTGCTGCAGAGCTGGAGTAACAGGTCAGAGCTATCAAGTAACTGTACCATCGAGTGGAGATGCATTCAGCCTCCACACTGAGATTCAGCCTCTACATGATGACAAGGCCGAGCTGTTTCTGTCAGGATATGATTTTATCCCATAACTGTAATAAAATACTTGCACAATTAAAAGCTTGGCTGAAGAGCACAGTGGCGGTAGCAATGTGCTGGTGAAGAGGCAGCTTCAGTCTGCAGAGCTGTAGCAAGTGGGGTGAGAGGCAGAGATGCTCTGTGATGTTTTCAGCGGGACAGGGCAGTGCAGGGAGTGTACAGGAACACCAGAAGTCAGCCAGGAAAGGGTTACTGTCTACCTGCCTGGTGTATGACTCATGTCTGGAGCTAAAGCTGGCCTCTTTCTCTGGGATATGAAATACAAGAGAAAAATTGTCTGGAAAACTGTTGCATCATTTTGTTAGAGCAATAAATTGTTTTCTGAGAGTAGGGTCTGAACCAGTGCCAGGTGTGGTACAGATACCTTCCTGAGTGAGTGTCCTCTACTCAGCAGAGCCAGAAGAAAATGAGAATGACTGCAGGTTCAGGAAGGGCAGACAGGATGTGAACTGCAGGAGGGGAGTCAGAATGAGCTTTTTCTATGCAGAGGACAGATTTATACATGACAATGGCAGAAACATCTTGATGATGTTTGAACTCCAATAATAAACAAATGGGGAAGTTTGATCATATTTGATCCTATGAATATTTCATATGCTTCAATGACCCAAAAAGTTAGTGTTTGCATATGGTCAGCCCCTTCAGCGCATATATGCTTCTGAAACCTTTGAAGATTTCAGCAGAAGTGACCATGTCTGTTTTCAATAAGGGTCAAGGGAGCAGATGTGTGTATCAAAATGCCTTCAGAAGCACCAGCACTAAACTTTAATCTCACTGAATCTTGCTTGCTGCTTAGACTTCCCTTTCTTATGATTGTCAGAATGGTCCAGGAATTCACCACGAGAATATTTTCATCTTGATTTGATTATTGGAGGAAACATTTCCTTTTTTTATCTTCAATCTTCTTTTGCACAAGTGGCATGATCTCTCCTGCCTTTCTCTGCCTATCCTTGTTGTCACGATCCGCAAGGTGGGATTCGTGATGTGGTTCTTTTAGTCGGTCTTAGAGTACAAAAGATTATCAGCAAACCAAGGACTTAAACAGCAAAACACACACTTTATTGAGGGCTCATCAGCACTAATATGCGATAGAGAGAGAGAAAGGAGAAAGCAAAGCATAAGGAAAAGAGAGTAAGGGGATTATAGCTACCAACGTCGAAGTCCACTCAGCCGTCCAACGATGCAGAGCCTTCTGTCCGTTGGGGAGATCTCAAAGGAAGGTAAGTTTGGGATATAATTTTATAGTCTTTTGCAAAGCGAGAGGCACAGGGTCAAAACCAGAGGAGATTGATGATCATTGTGATGAATTCCATTGTGCAGGGGAGCAGGTGTAGGGTACAGAGCGATCCATGTCTTGCTCACCAGCAGGAATGAGGGCAGTGTGTCATGGAAAACCCATTGTGCAGGGTACCATGCACAAGCCTCTGCTCACCAGCAGGAACGAGGGCAGTGTACCGTGCAACCACCTGCAAACAATCACTTGGCAAACATCCATCTCAGCTAGGCCCAAACCCCAAACCAAGTCCCTTGTGATATTCAGGGTCTCAGTCTCTGTCTTTGAGACGGTTGTGAGACAGATGAGGGAATCTTCAAATCATCTCTTACACTTGTCTCAACCACCTAAGTAACATGGGTTGCTCAGCCCTTCAGAAATCCTGCCTGGCACCTGTAGTCACTCTGTTAGTGAACAGGTCTTGTAGGATATGGAGAGAATAGTCAGTATGGGTTTTGCTGGGCTAATTCTCTCTGCATCACCAGCATCCTAAGACCAGATGTTATCCCTGAAGAAATCTAATAATTGTACCATAATGACTTTTTGATCATGCACTCACTGTAGCCACCAAGGAAGTTCACCAGGCTAGCAAACACATCTTGTCAATCCATGTGGTTCTTGTATCAGCTGGACTGGCCCAGTTGATTCTACTATTTGTGTTACTAGGCCTAACATTTACAAGTATTTTGGGAGCATTAATGTTATGAGTTAAGTTTTCAGAAAGTGATAGAAATTGCTTCACAGCAAAAACTACCCAAAATTTAGTCACTTTTGAAAGACTTTTATATAAAAAAACCCCCAAAAAACAGGAAGGAAGAAGCTGCTTCCAAAAGCTGGGGTATCACAGAGGCTAGAAGTGAAAGTAAATTAAGTTATTGCTTTTGTCAGGCCAACAAAAAGATGATCACAGCACACCTCCCAAGAGATTGGTTGATATTAGTGGAGGCAGCCTCTCTTGTGTGGATATAATTTGCTGAAGGGGGAGCTTCTTTGATTGGAATGGCCCAACACAGACAGATCCACATTGTACCACAGAGAGGTAACTACATATGGATTTAATCTGCCACCAAACCTAATGTGCATCTGCATCAGTTGTTAATGTAATTCACCACATTAATTCAGAGTTCAGTGAAGCAAGTTTCTCACAAAAACTAAATCTTCACCTTTTTCCTTTTATTTTTTATTTTCCTCTTCCCCCTTCAATGATTTTAATCTGCTTCTGGTTTCGACACCTCAGTCAAGCAGACCTATGATATCTCAGGTTTAATACAATTTTGCCTTTCAAATATAACTACAGAGGTATTAGGTTTAGCTCACTAGGGTTGTCTGATCTATGTGATTGTAGCTTTGCAAGCATCCAGTTAACCAAAAGCAATGCTAAATGAGGGGCATTGTTGGCTTTTTATTGATACAGACAGTTCTGCCTTAAAAAAAGGGAGAAGCACACTCTTACATTCAAACTTGTACTGATACATATTCTATAATCTTACAGCTCCAAAAATGGGACAGGAAGTAGGGAAAACACTATTTATTTATTTTATGTGAGGAGATTGACTGGTTTGGTTGGAGGAAGCAACATGAAGATATCCACGGAAAAGAACCAAATCCAAAAGCCTTTTATTAAAATAAAAAAAAAATGTTTGAAAACCTTCAGTTATTTTTTTATTGAATGAGTTATATTTATACTTTGCTATATGCAGGAACTCAAGTTTCAGACTGCCAAGAGCACAGGATGGGATCATGTGGTTATTGGCTGGTCTACCCTTCAGTACAACAAAGTTGTTATTGATGCTCTTACTTTTGAAATGGTTCAGTGTATCCGCATCAACCAACACTGGTTTGTGTAAATGGCTCAGTCTGCCCACATACGCCACACACAAAATTCCAGACACTGCTCCTCCCTTTTTACACTGTGCTTGGTGTTATTCAGGATATTGCATTTTTAATAGCTTTTTAGGACATAAAATTCTATTGTGCTCTGTTTCTCTTAAGTATTATATTTGTAAAGAATTCTGAAAATTCTAAACAAAAGTTGAAATAATTTCAAAAAGCATCCAGCACAGAAGAACATATTCTTATACATTGTTTTTCCTCAGTTTGACAACTTCTTAGATATTTTATTTATGATTTAGGAAATGGCAGTTCATCTCTCTGCTTTTCTGAAGAAATATTTGTGTTATCTTGGACAAGTCAGTTAGGTATGCTGAAAAATCAATATACAACTATAAATATAAACTGAAAGAACATAAAATTAAAATGAAGTGAGAATAATTATGAAAAAATAGTAATATATCATATTGTCACAAACATAATATTGTAGCAGTTACCAATATATACCATGTCATATTGAAGATGATGTTATAAGACAAAGATTAGCACTGAGAAGCTGTTTGAGTACTAATCTACAAAAAAAATATTGGTAATCAAGTAAATTGCATTTTTCAGGGTTCACTGCATCAAGCCCAGCTGAGTTCTTAAGAAAGCTGCGCTGTAATCAATAGTTTCAATTGCTATCTTTGTTATCTGTTGACACAGCTATTGAAGGGCAGGCACTGTGAGCACACACTGAGAAACTGGCTGATCTAACAAAGTTATATTTCTGTTTATTTCTGCTTTTCAAATGATAGAGAAGCTCTGCTGCAACAGACTTAAGATACTGCAAAGCCTGCTCATTGAAATAATAATTCCTGGACTAAGCCAGAGAGGTTGGCATCTTCTGTATCTGGACTCCAAGGACAGGATTCATCTCTCCAGATGTGGACAGCTTGAGTTGTTCTGCTAAGCTGCTTTCTGGCTAATGAGAGACACACTACCATCTCATGCTGAAATAATTTTCTGCGACTTCTAGAGCCTTTTCTCTCTGCTGTTTTTGATGGGTAATACCAAGCTCAGACAGAAAGCCCAAATTTTATATACTTAGAGTGGAAATAATGAAATGCCATGTTCTCCTTACAGATCAGAAAAGGACAACTGGGACCTACCACAAATAAGTTTGCAACTGCCCTTCACAGAGGTGAAAAAAATCACAATTTGTGTACTTGTGCTAATGAGGTCTCCTGTAAAGGACTCTTGGATGATTTAACTGAGGCTCTTGGGATAGTCTAAGTGGCAGAAATGTAACTAGAGAATAACAGCAAAAAAGTGTCTCTAGAACTGCTACTTTCTGCCTCTTGTGTATCTCATTTCAACATTGCGTGATAAGTCAGTGTTGCAAATCTTGTAGCATTTGTTTTATCTGAAACTATCATAATACTTTGTGACAATGGATTCAGCTAATGGGGACTGAGAATACATCTTCCTGTTTTATCTGAAGCATCATGGACTTGGAATCACTGCTGTCCTAGAGAAAATTCCCCAGGGCAGCTGGAGGGGGGTCATGCAGCCTCTCCTGCGTGTCTGTCCATGTATCTGAAGGCTCTAGAAAGACTGCCAAGGCAAACAAACGAACTCCATCCAATCTGACAGCCATCCAGAGAGGTGCAAGGACTTCCTTTAACATGCCAGGAGGCTTCTTTCAAGATCTTTGGCCAAATGTAGACATGTCAGCTGATCTATAAAGCAAAATTCATTACCGTTTTTTTTTTTTTTTTTTTTTTTTTTAACCAAAAGAGGTTCAACAGTTTAATATTTTAAAAATCTTTTCTAGACTTAAGGGTCCTTATTTTTTCTGAAATGAGTTTTTTCAGATGGCAGTTCTGTGGAATAGATAAAGGCAAGCAATATTAATAAGCAAGTGGGAACAGGCAGAAGGAAGAGTAGTTTCAAGAAGTGTGGGTTGAATTCAAGGGCAAGAAGCTTTTACTAATTAGTCACTCAGCAAAACTCTCTACAATTCTTTTACACTTGTTTACAGCTAGATAGGGATATCACCAGTGGTTCTGGAAACAAAATATCTCAGAAGGATCCCTCAGTGAAAAACATACTGCAGCTTAATCCTGTTCTCACTGGAGTCAGTGTTAGACCACTATAGGACTGCAGGGAGGTGATAGGAGGGGTTTGTTATGCAGATAGCTGTGCCACTAACATGTTCAAAACATAACCTACCCTTGTAATGGGAAACCCTACTGAAGGAAAAGTGTCTGTCTTCTGCTCATTTCAAATCATAAAAAGTTTTCCTCCATCTGTCTCCAGTGACTTACTTCATCTGTGTGAATTTTCAGTTCTTCATAGATGTGTGAAGAGAGAAATTTTGGTTTATCTTAAATTTAGTTAATGCTATCCTTTAAGGCTTTGAAATACCTTTGAAAATCTGTACCAAAGTAGAAACACAAGAGAAGCTGTGATTGAAATAGTTCTGATTCTCAAAACATGCACAAACAAGGAAATTCTGATTTCAAAGCCAAACCTGTTCAGTGACATTTTCCTGATAAGGAACTAAGTTTTTGTGTTTCCACTGAATTTCAGTTGAGTTCCTTTTGGCTGGATTTCATAAACTTTGGACCTGTGTTTGTTTTTAAACAATGTTTTGAATGCCTCTTGGTTACTTCTGTAGGCATTAGAGGAATGCAAATAATGAAGAATAATGATAATTATTTGCTGTTCCCTGGAAAGGTTCAGGAAGATAATTTTGTTGAAAAGAGCTGTAAATAAGTCTTTAAGAATAACAGCCAGCATCCACAATGTTCCTGGGGACTGTGTTATAGGAGTAACATTTTCCACAAACTAATCAGTGAGGTTTTAATAGCTGTTTTCTGTTTAGCAGAACACTGCTCCTCTGTCTTTCAAAATTATTTCAGCTTTCACTAAGCCTGACATTTCACTCCTTTTTTTGACTATCAGACTGAAACTGTACTTTATTTCCTACATTGTAAGACACTGTCATTTATAATTGGAACTGGAGCACTATTTTCTATAAAATAAATCCCACTTTTAAATTTCTACGCATGTATATAACAGTTATTAGTTCACCTCAGGGGTGAAAAGTTTTCAAGAGCCTCAATGCAGCATGCAAATCAGAATCAGTTCCTGAAAAACAAAAATACTGTCTACAGCTACTTAAATCACTTTGTTCTGTATATTAAGCCTATCAAGAGCATACAGGTTGACCTTGATGTAAATTTGATTTTCAGCCATTGCTGGCTTCAGTATAGTTGTAGGGAGAGATGTGTTCCAGTGCAAGGTATTTCTTTCTCCCTCATCTGTATTGTAGAAACATTTGGTCACCCACAAAGTGACCATTTACTGTTTTGAAAGTTGATTCTGTTCTTAAGAAATTGCTATAATAGCTCCAAAGCTACATGAGTCCTGAAAAAGGAGATTATCTAGTTAGTCACCTTTCACTTGGAAATGTAATCTTAACATTTTGTAGAGAATGATGCATGTTTTGGAGGGAAAAGCCTTATTATCCTGGAAATTAAACTATTTTAAAATACTATAGGCAGTGTTAGTCACAAAAAATATTACTGTCAACACATGAAAACCAAGGCAATTTGCTCTGCACATAAATTCATGGAAGAACTTCAGAGCAAATTATAAAAGAAGTAAACATCCTTCCCCCTTATACACTATCCTTCAGCACTCTTTTGAATTCACAAAGACCTCTAAGAACTCTTTCAAGTTTTCTGCCACATAAACTTCTCTAAAGTACCTGAAAATGTCTCCTTTCTCTTATTTCATAACTCTAAGGATAAATTTAATGGATGGAATAGTAGTTTGTTTAATTGAATTGTAGACATTTGTTTTGAGTCCCAACAGGAATACACTTCTTTTACACATGATAATATTTTTTATCTTTCCCCCTAAATTATTGGCAGTAAATTCAAGATATTCCTCCAAAGCACTATTAAAGAAATATGTTTTGTATCAGTTCAGGCTGCTACTTTCTGTGTCAATTGAAGAGACACTTAATTGGAATGTCTTAATTACAATATACAGATAGCCTGGACAGAAACTTGTGACACCAAAATGTGAAAGCCAGATCTGATTTCTACCAAAATCTTTGGGCTACTGTCTTAAAGGCTGTAATAGTCTCTTAACTTCTGTGCTTCATTCTTACTAAGATTAGTTAAGCTCCCATTTGCTGAGCATGCTGTGCAGTATATTGAAATGAGTAGAAGATTCATATTGTCATCACAGGGTTAAGTCTTACTAATGTGCAACCAGTTATTTTCGATTCAAGTATAGCAACTAGCAATCTTATCAGAAAAGGTATTGCATTGCACGGCATATTTTTTGGTGTCTGAACACATTAAACAGGCAACTTTACAAAGTATCTGAAAGTGCAATTTCTGTAGTTAATGGCACAGAATTTTTTAAATTCCATAAAATTTTTATAGAAAATAAATAAAAACAGAAGGTGTGTTCAGAATTGAAATATTGAGAAGAATGGAGTCAGACCAGACTATCACTAAAAAATGAACGTGTTGCTAAGACAAAGTTTTTATGCTAGGTTTCTGCCAAATTCTTCTGGGGAAATTCCTAGCTTTGAACTTTCTTCCTCATTTTAACCTGTCAAGACGAATTCCAGAGATGTAAACAAACTTAATTTGGAGTAAAATGTCTTTTGCACTACAAAATTACTCTCTTTATCAATGTGAGTCTGAAAACTAATCATATCAGGAATGTTTGCTCGAATGTATAAATACTTCATAACTCCACCATTAAAATTAATACATCTATAGCAGTTAAAATTAAGTTTTGCAAAGTAGACTCCTTTGGGTTAATCACATGAAGTTCTATTTCAAACAATTTTCAAATGATATTTATCCATGTCCCATCCTGCTGAAATACTGGAAAAATCCTATATCTCAACAAGTAATTTGGTCCCGGTAATTTGATTCAGATTGCAATTTTATTTTTTTCTAAAGACATGGTTACAGTATCAAATTTGCTGCTGCTTTCTTAGCTACCAGTAATTGCTGAGTAACTCCAAAGTACAGACCAAGTGATGAAAACATTCCTTACTATGGTGCTGTGTCACAGAGATACAGCCATGCTGATTTTGGGGCATGACCTGGATGAAGTACTTGAATGAACTTCCATTGGAAAGCAATTTTGTGCTGCAGAGTGAAGTAGCTAGAAGTAACTATTATTATTATTATTATTACTAATACTAATACCAATACCAATACTAATACTAATACTAATAATGATAGCATCATTAAGTTTTCTATCAATAATAATTAATAGGACACATTTCACATTTCATTGTGAAATGAAACCCATTTCACAACTAGATGCAACTAAAACTCTAAAAAGAAATATGTGATTCAATAGTATTTAGAAAGTATTCCTAAAATAATGCTCTATTTTTATTGTTTGTTGATTTTTATTTGCCAATACGTCTCATCTGCTCCCACAAAACTTCCATGAAGATTTTGCAGTCTAAAGGTCTTTATGTCCTGCAGATCTGGTCAAATTTGGTTTAAATCTGTCTCAGACTGGGCTTAATCCTGCCATTTTAGAATTGCACACATGGACATTGTTACCCAAGATTGAAAACCCATGATCTCTTCCTCATTAAAGGAGAGAAGTGGGAATCTCCAGGAAGGATTAAAATTTTATCCTAAAATAGGATAAAATTATCCAGATATCTTGCCCTCTGCATTTGCTTCTTTCTCTCTCTACCACTCTCCAGCCCTAAATCAAATGCTTGTCTCTTCAGATTCAGTTTGGAAGCGTGCTCTGGCACTTTGAGGGTGCTTTTATCTAATCAGCGTTAGATGCCTTCTTCAGAGTGAGATGAACCATGCCCTACAAATATCTATTTCTGATTGACTGTAAACAAGATCTAAATGACTCCTTCTGTAGGCAGCTACTTTTGGCCAGATGATTGCCACAGCACACATAGCTGGAGGCAGAGTTAGATCATTTCAGAACAATGAACATCCCCAGTGGTTTACACATCCCCTCTGGGGCTACATATAACCTCACATTTATTGAAGCTGTTCTCATATACGTTAGCAGCCAAACTGGCAGTAAGATCAAGGGAGAGCAGAGATGCCCTAAATCAAATCTCATATTTCTACTTCTGGCCAGTCCTGAGAACAGGTCAAATTCATTGAATCCATGCTTTATGAGATTTGCATCTGAACTCAGGATAAACCTTATCCAAACCCACATTTTGTCACAGGATAAATTCAGCATGGTGTGCCGGACCCAAGCTTGATGGCATTCCAGTCTGTAGAACCCAAGGACAACTTTGTGCAAGTTTGGCCAAGTTTTAGATAAAGCCTAGACAGTAGAGACATAAAATAAAACTTGTGGTGTTTTGTGAGGTAAGGGGAAATTTTAGGGGAAATCAGACTGTCTTTTCACATAATTGCTTGTGAAAACTATCAAAGAACAGTCTATCCATTACATATTTATTTTCATAATTTGCTAACACTAAGATGTTAAAGAAGCTTGAGACAATGTAATGACTTACTAGTTTTTGGGTTTTTGGTTTTCCATCCCTATTAACTTCATCTGTAGTTCTTCAAGCAGCATAAAAGAGAGCAGTATGATCATCATATTAGGCAGATAGAAAACAGAAAGCATGAGAATGTTTCCTAAGAATAGCAAACAGGCCCTGGAAAAATCAGAACTGCAAAACCTGTTTTTTTTAAGCTCTAGGCCAGGCTTCTTTACATAAAACAGCACCCCTTACACTGGAACTAAAGTAAAGTGTGTGTACATGCATTCAAGCATGTCTAAATCTTCAGGATGTTGACATGACAGCATTTAAATTTCCAGACTAAATTATATTCCATTTCCATTGCATGGTGCCATAAAAGCTGGTAGAGAATATGTTTTCAGGAAATGAATTGCTTTCAGTGACGTAGCAACTGAATATATTTATGAAAAATTGTACAGGTTATGAGGCTGAGCAGATCCAAATGCTGCTAATTGGCCTGTTGTTGCTGAACTGTTCTAATCAGTTCTCAATATATTGCATGTCAAAATTTGATGCTGTAGGCTACATCCTAAATATTTTTTCTTAATATTAAAGGCGTAGGCATAGACACAAAATAATACAATGTTGTGACTTGACTCCTCATTTAAGTTGGCAGTGTTCAAAAGCAGAGTGAATGGAACCCCAGCTAAAATTAAGTGTCTAGAAATGAGTAGTGAATGAAAAATAAATAAGGGGACAACTGAGAGAATACTGTTTTAGACAGGTAGAAAGATGATTAAAGAATGAAAGATCGAAGTAAGAAATATAGGGTATATACAGTCGCAATAAACTCAGAAAATCACTCAGTAAAGGAACAGAATTTAATTAAACTGTCTGTATTTAGGGGGCTCCAAAGCTTCAGACTTAACAGCTCAAGAACTTTGTGTTTCACTTTTAGAGACTGCTCAACTCATTAAAGGGGTTTGGAAAAACTTCTTTAAAGAGCATTTCAAAAATGAGAGCTTGCATATGCCAAGCATTACTCCATGGAGACTTGGAAAGGCCCAGGAAGAGGCTCTGCAGAGGCCCCCTTGCACTGTGGGTAGCATGTGCTGTCCCCAGGCTGCACACAATCCCTGCACTGCCAGTGACAGCTGCACCCATCCTGGTGAAAGCAATGGGAACTGGGCTGGGGCTGTAGTACTTCATTTCTTCCCTGGCTTTCTCTTGTGTGAGATACAGTAAAGCAGCCGTGAGATGTTTACTGCGTTCCACTTGTCTGTATGTCCTGAAGCAGCTCAAGGGAGATGAGCAGAGCATCTCCCAGTTCACATCTGCCATTCATGTTACAAGGCAGTCATTTAAAGGTCATTCTGTGTAAGGTAACACAACTACACGGTCTTTAGATTAGGCTAACCTGCACTCCAGGTTTGATTTGAGATCATGGAGCCAAGTATTGAGATTCAAGTCTAGGCTTGAATATCTTTAACTGTACAGTCTGTGCAGCTAAAGCTTGAGAGGGGACACTCTTGGCTTTCCCAGAGCACAGTTAGCACATAAACCAAGACATGGGCAGAGGAGGAACAAGGAGTTTGCACTTGAAAGTGAGCTGTAAACTAAGATCTAAGCTAAAATCATAGTGCAGATCTATTCTAACATCTTTAACACTTTTAGATTTATAAATAATAAAAATTTCAAAATCAATGATTTGTTATACCAAAGCTTTAGATACACTTTTCATGAGGGTTAAAATGTGATTATTTTATGGAATTCAAGTCATATAAATCCCATATTTTATATCTTGTTATTGTAAAAAAAAATTTTCTTTCTAAGACAGAGAGCTTTGCACAGATAAAAAGTAAAATAATGTGTAACCCCTTCTTTTCTCCTTCAACAATGCTGTCCTTAACAGCCTGTTTATTCCTTTCTTCACTTTCTTTAGCATTGTCTCCTGCATATTCTGCTGTGCAAACCCATCTACAAAAGCAACAACCTTTCTGGCATGAAGTTGCTCAGCCATTTCTGCTGTCAAGTCTAATGTCTCCAGCTGCTTCACTTGCTCAGCTGTGTTGCACACAAGCACCCATGGAAAGAGTACAAATGGTATCAGTGTTTTTTCATGTTCTCCACTCTCCTCACTATCTCTTATCCTTTTACGATGATCTTCTGCATTACTAGCCTAAAGATTCATTTGCAGTATTGTTGACCTCAGATACTCAAAAGAAATGTGTTAGCTTCTGAATAATAATGATGGTTGGATCTAGAAATATGCATGATCATGTTTACATATTTTATTTGCCCTCTTGAATTTTACATGAGATTTTACAGTTAACATTTTAAGCATGAGTGCGAAGATGGGATGGTTTTTACATGAAGGCTGAGATTCTTATGTAAAAGTATTACTCCAGGAGCTGAAGGTTAGAGAAAATATCAGATATCCCCAAATCTGTGCTTAAATTAAAATACAGTATTTATTTGTGTTGAGGAGGCATCTGTTTGAATACTAAGATTTTACTCCATCATTATTTATCCTCCAGGATCCTACAACTCAAAGTTCTTTTTTTTTTGTTTGAGTGCTTTGTCTACTGATAAAGAGATGATAGATTAATAAAAGCTTACCCACTGATGAAGTTCTTCACTCTTTAAGGATGAGGAATAAATGTCAAGACTGGCACCCTTTCAAAGTTATTCTGTACTTGGCAATTAGATATGAAAGGAAGAGTTCAGTGCAAGTTAGCAATATTTTGGCCAATTTTATTACCTCAGCTGAAAAAAGAACTTGAAAATGGTCCTACAGAGAGAGAAAAGAGGGTTCCTAGAGAAGTCTGAATTTTTTTTTCACGTGAAAAACCTGTGATGCAGATCTCTGAGAGAAGACTAAGTGTTGGACCTGGACCTCAGACATGATAAGACAATTTCATTGCCTCTGGAGAGAATGAGTGTAAATGGGAAAACAAATAGCTCACATGCCTGTATCACCATTCTGTAGAGAGGATTTAATACTGGAAATCTGCTGTTATGGTGCCAGCAAGAACTTTAAATTTTGATTTTTTGACTTATTATTATTATCCTTTTTAATAGTGGAAGGGAGGAAATCTAACACAGTGCATTCTTGGAAGTGTCTAACTAAAAAGGACAGCCTGGTAAATGTAGCTACAAGTAAATATACTTTCTTCATTCTCCCCACCCATCTAAATGATAATCATAAATTAGGAAAATTTAAATTTGGATTTTTCCTTCAACTTTGTTAAACTAATCCCACATATTTAAAATACTTATGATTAATATATGAAATAATACTTTCATTAATTTTAGTGGCAATATGCTATGCATAACATCAAATATCTGCAGGTTAAAATATTTTTAGGTACAAATGAATAAATATTAAAGGTCAAATCCAAAATGACAGATTTCAGTTCTTGGTCATAAAAAATTTACAGGAAAATCAATACAGAAGGTTTAATGTGATTTAAAATATTCTAAATATTGTAAAATACATTTAAGATGTATTTAGGACCTTGTTACTTGTGCTGCAACATGCAGTAAAGGTTAGTGAGGAAAATCAATGTGGTGCAAAGCTATAGAGTAAATTCTTCCAAATAAAGATCAAGTTGTACCATCAGTGAAAGTCCTTAAATTCCCCCTCCTATCAAGTTATGCAAAGAAAACATCTGCTTGAACACTCTAGGTGCAGCTCTGGTATGAGAACCTGCACATTGTCCTACATGATGAACAGTGAAGTAATTCACAGTAGCAGAAAGAACATCATTATGTAATTTCAAAGAAGAATGGGTAACTGATGTTTTAAATGATGATATGACAAAATGATTAGGCTGAGTGGAGGTAAGTTACTTCCAGCATCTGGCAGTGGAATGCAATTTCAATTCAACAGCAGCAGCGTTCTTGTGCTCTTGTGAGTACTTGAAAAAGATAAAGATCAAAGGATGGTGGGTTAGGCTATGGGAATCCTGTAGACAAAATTACAAATCTGGATGAGCACCTTGCAGTTGCTCTCAGCTTTTTGGCCTCTTTTCATTCCATCCAAAATACATATGCAAAGATTTTCTATTTTGCTCTTTCCTTGTTTCCTTACATATTAACTTCAAGCTTCTCTTCCTCACTTTAAAACACTTCACAGGTCCACCCCTGTTTGCACCACTGCCCTCCTCACCTCTTCCTCTCTCTGCAGCCTGCCAGCTCTCCTTTTCTGACTGACTTCTTTGTCTTCCAAACCTACTGCACATTTTGCACCTTTATTACTATGCCACCCTGTAGCTCTGGAACAACCTGCTGATTATTCCAGGACAAACAGCTCCTCTGCTGCCTTTAAAACCTTCTTTGAAAATCCCTCACACTTATGTTTTGGTGTGTCAGGGAACAGACCTTCTTCCCTCAATTTGATGCATAGAGGGATATCATCCATGAATAATTCCTGGCAGCCAGCAACCACATAGGGAAGGAGATAACAAGTCAGAGCCCAGGAATGAAGGTGTACAGGGTCTCAGTGTTCAGCAAACTGCCACAGTCCACGAGTGGAGGCAATTTAAACAAGTGGGGTTAAAACAAGATGAAAGGGTGTAGGGACACGCCCTCATTATTTGTTTCCCTCTTGATTTTATTTAATTTAAACCATTACTTGCTTGGAAGCCAGCATAAAGCACTGTAATCAATATGTGACATCGAAGAGCTTCTATCAATTAATAAATTGCTCTCTTACAGCACTTTTCATCAGCACATCTGAGAACACTATACAGGACTGTTCCTACTTTGAAGAAGGGGAGATTGAAGCACAGAGAGGTCTTTCTCTGTGTTTCTTCCATGAAGACATCAGTCTGTAGCAGAGAAACAGAAATAAATCCAGGTCCTCTGAATCCCACTGAAGCATATCCACTACAGTATGTGGCCAATTCCCTGGTGTATCCTACTTCCTAGCAAAGCTTTATAACATAGTAGGTAACAAGAGAACAAAATTCAGTGGTCAGACCATGAGGCCAGTTGTCCTATCAAGTTAGAAGGTGTTTAGGAACTGAGCCATAAGGTTCAGAATAGTCCTCTAAATTAAAGCACACAAAAGATTTTTTCTTTGTCCCAACCCCCCTCACTAATTGAATTCATATTTTTATAACATCTGGGTAACTAAATCTCCTAAATGGGTTCTTTCCTCTAAGAATGAAATGGAAGTCAGAAACATTTCCTCATAAAATGTTAAAAACAAATATCTATCTCTCCAAGGATAGAGTCATTATCCCCAGTTAGTGGAAAGCCCATTGCTTTCTAGTTTGGAAGTCTAGATTCAGTAGGAAAATGATTTTGATTTGAACACTGTTGCAGCCATTAGGAGAAAAATATATTGCAATATGCAAAAATCAGGTAATGTACTCACTTGCATTCATCTATAAATTCCTGTAACATGGGCAGAAATCTGAAATGAAAGCACCCATTTTAGACATAAATAAACTGGAAATGCTGCCCTGCTGACAGAAAGAGCTCATGGGGCTCTCTATTTTTGGTTTGCAACTGAAGAAAAGCTCTTGCCTTTCACATATGCTTTACAATGAAACTGTGTTCAGGCTAGATAGTGTTATAAGGTCAACATATATATATTTGGAAAATAAAACTTGTGGAAGACATATGAACAATTTCCTTTGTTTAATACAGAGGGGTTTTTGGGATCTCCTAAGAGAATGTATTGGTGGTTTGATTTTGAGAATGAATAAAAACATGACCTTTTGAGAACCAGAGGTTAATCTAACACAACAGCATCCAGAGAAGTTATAACTACTCAGAAGCCCCACAGAATAGCCTGAGGCAATAACTGGCAAACAATGAAAAGAGTGGACCAAGTAGGATAAAAACATTTTATTTTTGATAAAAAATATATTCCAGGCTGGTATGTAACCTTGAATTAAGTAGAGGTTACATACACCGTCAGGAAGTTGCATATAGGTTCTGTGCTTGGGTCCCTCAAATTCTCAGGGAGTCAGGAGCAAAAACTAGCCATTCTATGATGTTCAGGCTTTTTATTAGATGTTAAGATGAACATAAATAGTTCAGTCTACCAAGTGTGTTTTATTTTTACATTAAAGACATGGTTATTGACTTTTTGCTGTTGAAAGTTAGTTTCTAGAATATGCAGTTCATGCCATAGTTAACACAGAGACGTTAGCAAAGTCCATGTAAAAACTGAACAAGCTGAAGTGTAATTCCAGCAGGTAAATCCGTATCCATGGCTGCATCACAAGAAGCATGGCCAGCAAGTCAGGGAAGGCGATTCTGTCCCTCTGCTCCACTCTCATGAGACCCCACCTGGAGTGCTGTGTCCAGCTCGGGGGCCTGCAATAAAAAAAAAAAAAGAAAAAAAAAGATTGTGGATGGGCTTGAGTGGATCCAGAGGAAGCCACAAAGGTGTTCAGAGGGCTTGAGCACTTCTCCTGTGAGAAAAGGCTGAGAGAATGTGGCTCATTCAGACGGAGAAGAGAAGGCTCTGGAGAGACATTAGAGCACCTTCCAGTACCTACAGGGAGCCTACAAGAGAGCTGGAGAGGGCCTTTCTGTGATGGCATGTAGTGATAACATGAGGGTGAATGGCTTTAAACTGCAAAAGGGTAGATAAGGAAGAAACTCTTTACTGTGAGCATGGAGAAACACTGGAACAGGCTGGGCAAGTTGTGGATGCCCTTTCCCTGGAAGTGTTCAAGTACAGTTATAGACTGGGCTTTGAGCAGCCTGGTCTAGTGAAAGGTGTCCTTGATCTGGTGGCTTGACCCTGGCTTGATGCCAGGTGCCCACCAAGGCCACTGATGGTGCTGAGGGACTCGGCTTTGGCCATGGTGGGTCTGTCCTGGAGCCACTGGCATGGGCTTTGTTGGACATGGGAGGTGCTTTTAGCAGCTTCTCACAAAAGCCACCTCTGTAGGCCCCTCCCTCACTACCAAACCCTTGCCAGGCAAACCCAAAACACCTGCCCATGGCAGAGGGAGTGGAACCAGATGATCTTTAAGGTCCATTCCAACCATACCTTTCTATGATTCTATGAAATCCATTAGGTTGTATTTTTAACTTAGTTAACTCATATTTGGAGTAATATTTAACAATATTAAAATTTTGTGATTCTGGAGCATATTAACAACAAGTTTGGTGTTGTGATACTACCAGCTAGCAATCTTAATGCTCCTAAACTGTCAGCCAGAGCTCATGGAAATAGTGGTAATTTTATCTATAACTTTACCATATTTCTAAAAAGTTGGATCCTTTTTCTGAGTTTAATTTTAAAGTTTTAGGTTTCTACCAGATCATCTTTTGGGATAAAGCCCATAGCACTACTTTAAAACATTTATCAGTCTGTCACATTCTGTTAAAATTTGTCATTGTATTCCAGGCTATTTAGAGGCCATATAAGCAGACAGATACATAGAACTCTCTCTTTAGTTTCCTTAGAATTCAGCCTAAAACAAGGATCTGGAGTTCCTTACTTTCTCTTTTATTCCAAAATTAATGACCTATCTATGAAAAATGCTTGAGTAGATAACAACCTACATTATATCAGGAATGTGATGCTCGGGGGAAAAGAGTAAGAAATATTTCTGAAGAAATTGAATGTCTAATTTAAAAGAAAGTCCCTGTTTTGTATCCACAGTTAAAGAAAAATTAAATCTATAGTAATGTCAAGCTAATTGTCTGGGATTGAATGTACTTTTAATGGTTTTAATTGTATTGATAATTCTCCCTGTAAAATCTGTTTTGTTGTCTTCTCCTGGAATTCCTGGTATAATATTTATTTCAGCTTTCATTAGGCTGTGTAGCTTTGATGCAGATTATTATGCTTTTTCTTCAGTTGTATAAAAATCATCAATATTAGCACCATACAAAATAAAAATCTCAGCAAAAATTTTTTTTGGTTTGGTAAATTAAATAGCAGAGTGAATTTCAAGAAACAAAGTCTTGCTGGGTGAAATAATTTGCAGTGCTACCTTAAACAAACTACTTCCATCTTATCTTCTCTAACATGGGCCTAATGAAAAGATTCCTCTGGAAAGTGAATTAGGATTTACAGATGAAGTGCTATAAGAAATGTACAGTGTATATTTATGAACTTATTTATTCAAGTGAATAGGGTTAGTGAATATTATTATTGCATTCTTATATAATTTCACAGAAATTCATAGACGATATTATGAATAGAAGTTGGTCGCTTCTGACAAGACCATCACTACAGACATATGCAGATTCAGCAAGCTGGTGGAAAAAATAAAGTATCAAATATGTGAAGAGTGCTGCTTTTGTGAAGTTTAAAACACTTTGATCCTTCCAGCAAGTAGCAGATTAATTTAATAATCCAATACTATTACTCTTTAAATATATGTTCCATTAAAACTGAAAAAAATACCCAGGTAGTCTGATGACTGGAATGATCTTAGATTATTTATACTAATAAATTGAAATAGATCTGAACTCTTTCTAAATGTAAGATGGAAGGCTAATCCTTCTGCCATATGGTTTGGAATAACTATTACCCTTACAGTGAAGTGTCAAGTGATCATTATGGTTGTGCATCATAGAGTATCCCCTATGGCTCATTAATTAACTGAGAGGTTGGAGAGACAACTGAATTGTTATTAAAACAAAATACTTGAGATTGCTAAAGTAATAGCAAAAAGAGAGATCTGGAAGGAATTGGTAATGGATTTTATTAAGACCTTGAGAAACACGAGAAAGATTCTTTTTCTCTGCTTGAAAAACAAGTGGGGACAATTTTCCACAATTTGGCAGTCATTAATTATACAGCATACCAGACAATATAGGATAGACTTTTAAGTGTTAAAATGGTAAGTAAAGAAAAAATTATTCAAAAAATTTTAAGAACTGGAACTTAATGAAATAGGTGGGGAATGCTTTGTGTCCAGGATAAACTTCACAGCAAAGAGTGCCAAGGTTTCCTGACTTGTAAGCAGACTTGCAGGAGAGAATATAAAGAGAGTTTTTGACATGTTAATTTTTGGACAGGTGACCATTAGAGGTTTTTATGTCTGTATCATTAAGCACTCTCCACTTACTAATATTCCTATTATATAAAATTATATACAAATAGACAAGTGATTCCTTCATATACTACTTCATAACCTGTCTTGAACTGTGAATTGATATTATTCCATGGAGTATCAAACTCCACAGATATTGCTCATAGTACAAAAATTATTTTACCTTGATTCCATTTAGGAATAGAAATGAACATCCACTCCAGAACTAAATTTTCCTTACATTTGACTTCAAAGTTTTCATTGGAACCACGCCCTGCCCACCCTCCCTCCCCCCAACAGTAATAAAGAATAATAAATAATTATATATAGGAGCAGTAATCTTTGAAACTGCCTTGGAAAGTAACATTTAGTTTTAATGACACTTTAATATGTTTCCAAAGATAAAGGAGATAAGAAAGATTGTGAAGTAAGAAAGCTGGAGCTGCAGGATAAATGCAGGCTTTTTAGTGAGGTATTCCAAATAGGTCTTCTTGTGAGCCTGCAAATTAAGGTATTCACTTATCTATGAAGGTAAACATTATCCTAAATACTTGTAACATTAGGTGCAGAAAAACCTTTCTAAACACTCTAGAAAAAAACAAACCATTGACCAGAAGGCAACTTGAAGTAGGAATTCTTAAAACACACTTACAAAACATTCCATACATTTCAAGGATTATAAGTGGAATTTATTTAGTACACATGGAGAAAAATCTACAGCTGAGTCACAAAAGATATGCCTTTCCCTCTTAAAGGACATTCATCAGTAATGTTTCCTTTCAATCATCAATTTAAATCTTGCTTTTCATTTTTATGCCCTTTGATTGTAAGTGTCCTTATCATTAATTTATAGTTATATTGATAATGATGGCAGTTTTATACTACCTTCATATAACAATCCAGGAAACATTGCAACTAGTGGCTAACTCCAGTATGTGCCATGAATATTATCACCTATTGCATTTTAATGAGGATTATTTCTAATGTTCTGTTTCTACTCAGACAACTTTGAAAACGGCAAAGGGATATAAGGGTCCTTGTAGTCTTCTCATTAGCATCACAGATAAAAGTGAATTTCAGATTTGAATGTGGGACATGGGTGAGTCTTTGTGGCTGCACATCCTTTCCTAATCAGATTAGGGATATTCTTGTCTGCATTTTTAAAATGTTGAAGTAGAAGAAGAGCTCACAGTGAAATTTTTTTAACTTCTAACCACCATATCCACCTGAGATGCAATTAATTACTGTAGTGACAATTAATTTGAACAGATATTTCTTTAAAAAATGTCAAGCCAGATTTTAAAAATTATCTTGACAGCCAACTTAATTTTTAGGTATTTAGAAATGGTGGAGCTACCCATTATTTACCCATTTATTTATGTAATTTACTTATGTTATGTAAACATTTTTTCAAGTATTTTATAAAAAAATACTTATAGCAGAGAAGCAAATCAGAAAAATCAAACAAGGAGAAATAGGCAGAAAGAAATGATGTGATGGTCACAAGGTTAAAAGAATGACCAAATCAGGATCTACACAAATTCATATATATGTCTCTCAAACAAATTGCCCTGTTCCCTGTGATTTGTTTCATGGTCTCCTTGTTAACCAATATCCAGCACCTTCATAGGGCTACAAATTTTCCCCAGTTCATAGTTGTAACTTTATACTGGAATAGAAAGGGCCAGGAGATGGGAACCAGGAGTAGGCAACCTGATTACATCCTGCTCAATGTTAATAGCTGTACAGTTATTTGTTCCACTCAAGCCTAGCTTTTGAGACATTTAAATTAGGAGTCAAGTGCTTCTCAAAGCCGTTTCTATAATCAATGGAGAGATGGAAACCCTTTCCATGGCAATATTGACCTAATTTGGTCATTAAACCCACCTTTACCTACACTTCCTTCTCAAGGTGCCTGTTTCTGCTCCCCAAGCATGGATGGACCTGGGAAAATGTTAAATTAGCACGTGCAGCTGGAAAACTCAATCCACAGCACCAGTGTGCTGAGACCCTGCAGATGGGACTCAGAGAGGAGGGAGCTGAAGTCTCATACAGTGCTTAGGGAAAGGACCTTCCTTCCATCTTACTCAGCTCATTGAGGAAACTTCACAAAATACCAACACAGTAAATGTCAACATGATATATCTTCATCCAGGGAAGAAAATCTTCCCACTTCTACTTTCCAGTAGATTTTCCTGTCTTGCAGACTTCTTGAAGAATGATGATCTTTTTCTTGGAATGTGGGAATTGTACCTTCCTTTTGACCCAAGAAATTATTGTGACAATAAGCAATAATTGACAGATTGATTTTAATAACCTTGTGTTTTAGAAACATAACAGATTCAAATATATATTCTTTTTAAATGAAGATATGTCTGCTGCTTCTTAGCTCTCTAGTCTACTACAAGAAATTATTTAAGCCTGAGTTTTTAGACAACCTACTTGCAAGTGCATCAACTCAAGAAGATGGGAGTAAATTTTTGAGAAATTGTATTTATTTTATAAGAAAAAGAGTGAATTTTAAAAGGTTTTAGAATCTGATCTTTCATTTTATGAATGTGTGCATAATGTAACAGGAAAATACTGTTTGGACTGATCACCTTCCATCCTGTAGAATTTTGATAATTTTCTATCTTAAAATTTCAGTAATAGTAATAAAAATTAGTATAACTATTTGGAAGATAGATAAAAATGATGAAATTATAGAAAAGAACAAGTTTGTTTGGAAAGGGAATTAATAATAGTCAGCTAGATCTGATACTTCATTCTACAAGGAATGGACACACTGGCCTGATTCTCTGAACACAGGAGATTTGAACAAGCAGTAATTCCTGTGTTCATGTTCCTTTGCCTCTCTTCAAAGGCTCACTGCCTCTCTTGGTTTTGAAAATGGTACCTAAAGGATGGGTCCCTGTTGGACTTGGGATCTGAATTTAGTCTTTGGAACTTTACTGAAAGTATAGAAAATTAAAAGATCCTTAAAATATTTATGTCAATATTAAGTGTAATGAACCTAATTTGTCATTGCAAATGTGTGGGAACTGTCACAGTCTGACCTGTGATCATTTTATACTATATTTGAAGATATGATCTTGATTGAAGCTAAGTAAGAGACTGTTTAGTAGAGAATAAATTACATTTCAGGGAAAAATAACTTCTTGTACAATACAAGAGTCAGAAAATGTGAATTTTCAATTCAGCAATAAATTTAATTTTAAATCTCTTAGTTGTCAATAACAGGAAAGAGACATCTAATGCCACCAAAGTATTTTTAAATCTTTGAACTATACTAGCTCTTACTTGGATCTTTGTTAACCCTGACTAGTACAAACCAAAGGATGTGGCTTTTAGCACCACACAAGAGAATTTTACTGTCTGTCTATACAGATTGGGGCAAGCCAAACGTGTCCCCATGTAATTATTAGTTATGCAAATAGGTATTAACTTGATCCAAGGAGCAAACATTTCCAATGTTTGCACAACAAATAAACATCTGGTCTCCAAACTGGCTGAAGCCAGCTGAAAAACATCCCCTTTTAACTATTTATCATTTTCTCACAAACCCCTTGCAAATTTTGGTTCATTACCCTCACAAAATACTCAGCTGAGCCAACAGCTGCTGTTGTATTTTGTGTGTGTACACTTTAAAGGCAATTCACTGCCGGTGGCATTGAGCAAGAGTGTTTTTCCAGTGGCTAAAGGGAGTAGGGAAGATTGCAGCACTGGTGGGCAGAGAAGACCAGAGAGCTCCAATTAGCAGAAGCACAGACGTCCCTGGCTCTTTGAAGGCTGCGACAAGTTGCTGCAATTTGGCATTGAGGACTTGGCACTGCGGGCTTGGCGCTCGGTGCCTGCTGTCAAGGATGAGAGGTACAGGCATATGGTGAGCACTCAAAGAGCTGGTGCTTAAGGCTATGGGAAGTAACTCTGCAGAACTGGCAGCAGATGTTCCTTCAGGATCCGTCCATGTGTATTTAGGTGGTGTGGAAAGGCCCACAGCTTTAATGACAGCTACTACCATTGGAGCTGTGCTGATTTCATAAACTCTGCCTCACCTGTAGAGCTTTCTGTGTAATCCAGCCATTTCCTCCACATCTCAAGACAGGCTTGGCCTTTTTGTTTAATTAGACAGCCACGGAAAAGGTCATAAAGCTGATCTAATTCTCTAATCATCTAAAATTATATGTCTCTTAATAAAAGAATTGGCTTATATAGTTAAATCTGTCCATTTTTCTTTTTATTTTAATTTCTCTAAAAACTCAGATTAGGGACAAAGATCCATAGAAAGAGATTAGGAAGTTTAGAGAATGTTGTTGGGCTTTAGGGTAAAATAACTCCAGTTAGAAAATAATCCTATGATGAATAAATTATTTTAAATATCCAGTGTTACTGTTTTAACTATTTCAGAAACGCAGGCATAAACAATTCTGTTTCATTTATTTTGGACTTTTCTTGTGGTATGTTTAATCTCTTTTACCCATTTTTGCACTCCTTTACACTTGTCTTAGCAGATAGATTTTATTTTAAGGAAAAAAATTATTCTATATAATCTATGATGTTTTCTTGAATCAGTTTCTTTACAGCCATTTTTCACTGTTGTCTATCTCGAAAATTCTCTTCTATATAGAAGAACATATCAGAAAGTAGGCTAATGGTAACAGAGACTGAAACAGCAAGAAGCCATCTATTTTCACTACTGCGTTCAGCTTTATGGCAAACTCTGGGGGGAAAGCATTAAAGATTTGTTATAACGAAAATATTTGTTACCAAACTTGAGATATTTTCTCTCATGGCAGTATGATGTAAACAGATTGGAAATTTCAGTCTTTGCAAAATCTGTGCTTAAAATACATCTTTTACAAAATGAAAAAGCAGCACCAAAAAGTTTCAGTATGTCATAAATGGTATTTTAATGCATTAATTTAATGTTTAAGAATAGCATTTTTGTCTTTAAAATGTGGGAAGATGTTTAATACTATCTGTAATTTGCCTTCTCTTTCACTAGGAAAAAGAAGGCATGTCAAACATACTGGAACAAAAAAATGGAACAGATAAATAAACAAAGGTGTTGCTATTCAATAACATGAAGAAGAATATAAGATATGGAACTTCTTGCCATAACTTGCTGGTGGTAAATTCTGCATTAATACAGAGCAAGGCTGCAGAAGTTCTTGGGAGGAAATACCATCAGGGATATAATTTTAACCTCAGGAAGACCCAGAATCAAACTGTTGAAAATACTACAGGGTTGTAAAATTTTATTTCTACTCTCTTATATTGTTTAGGCATTGACATCCAGACTTTAAATGGGGCTGAACAGGCTTTGATTACATGAAATACATCTACTATACACTTATACTATATATCATATACAAGTTTATCAAAGACCAGAAAATTACTTGGTAAAACTTTGAAATTATATATTTAAATATAATACTTATAAAAATTTTAACAAATATTTTCCCAGAAATTTTAGCTATTGGACCTGGCTTCACTCTATGAAAGGTTAAAAAATATTTTGAAAAGTCATAATGAAAAACTAGAAAACTGATTGTCCCTCTGGTAAGATTACAAAAGCTAGCATTTCACCTGAAACCATACCAAAATGTTGAAAATACAGGAATAAAATTGAAGTGCAATGGAAAGAAAGTTTTAGAAGAAACATCTGTTCAATATTTCATAGACATTTCTCTTTTTTGGTGTTTTATGCCTTTTGTGCTGTATTCTCCCTTCTGATTCTCTCCTATGAAGTTCTGAGTTAAATCAATAAGTGCAGCAATCAGAGTGATACATTCCTATTTCAGTCACAACTTTGGCTTTCACTGGTTGTGATTTGGTTGAGCTGCCTTTGGTCTTGCTTTGTGAGGCCAGCTTTACTGTCCCAGTGTGAACAGCAATGAAGTGCAAGGAGTGTGATTACAACAGCTGAGAAGTAATTGAAAAATAGTAATTTGCATATTTTTTTTCAGAGAAGGTTTTTTATTCCCCCAGTAAAAGTCATTGTTTGCAGGGTTTTACTTTAAGGAATTTTCAATATTAATGGAAATGACTAGAATAAAACCTGGAACTACAATGATGTAGCTTCATTAAAACCCCATGACTACATTTCTTGTTTTTCCCAGTCCTAGATCTTTTCAGTAATTTAGCATTATTTATGTCTAGATACCTGAAGAGAATTATTGTCTACTATTTCTATCACTGATTTTTGGGTTGTGTTTTCTCTTGGTGGTTATTGAAATCCATTTCCATTTATTTCTTCCATTCCAACAGCCTACTACAAGCTCCTCTCTGTGTTAGTGACACACACCTTGCAGCCAGAGGGCCCCCTGTACATAAGTTAGGCAACAAGGATTTCTCTAATTCCCCTTCCCTTTCCATCCCCTATCTGCATGCTGCATTACTGTGATTCCCCTCCAAAGAAACAGCTTGTTGTCTGCACCAGACCTAGCACAGAATTTTCATAGCATTTAAATTTGAACTTTGAGCTGTTGAAACACAGCCTTTTGAAATTTGGTTTAATAAGAGCTGGGACTTTTCATCAGTGATTTTCCATGAATTTTCACTGTCACCTCTGTACACTGGGTAGAAGACTTGGCTTATTAGTCTGTGCACAGAGGAATTCAAATGGTGTTTTTGTTACCCTGCAGCTCACCCAGGTCTTTGTAGCAGCAGTGAGAAGGGTTTTATCCTGGGATGGACCACACAGGATTCACAACAAAATTTCCTGTTACATAACACTGTTCCATCTTTCAGAAGGAAGCCAAAGACTAAATGACACTCCGTTTTAAATGTGTATTGATAAACCACACCTTTGTTAATGATTTACTCTTGGCCAGGACTTTGTAGCTCTGAAGTTTTGGATTATTCCAGAAGGAAACTGAAAGGAGTGCAGTGGTCTGATTTATATAATGAGAAGTAGGAAAAGAAAGGAAGTTCAATAATTAGTCTAGTATAAAAAAATAGCATAAACTCTCTGCAGCATAAATAATGAATAAACACTTCTAATATTTTCAGCCAGTTACTTTCCTGACTGATTTGGTCTTTGTAGGTATAATTAACTCCTCTGGGATCAGTTAGGGATCTCTGGGACCCTACAAACCTTAATGAATGCATCTGTAAACTGTTTTACAGTTTAGAGATGTGAAGTTTAGAGGTGGGTGCTATGGCACAAAACAAAGACAATTTATATAGACTTGGGAAGTCTGTGGCAGAGCTGAAAACAAAAGGAGTATCTTACACTTTTTAAATTTTTCTCTACTTTGCAGCCACAGGGGATCAATTTTAATGACAAGAAACTTAATCATTGCTTAAGATTAACTTAAGCAATAACTTTTAATTAACTTTAAGCAATTAACTTAAACTTTGCTTAAGAAACTTAAGCAAAGCTGTTTAAACAGCTTATATATCACTAGTATTTTCATCAAAAATTTTCATAAGGTTGTATTTAATGTGCATTTATTTTAGTGTGGCCATCCATTAAGCACTGCATAGTCTGAGGGGTCATTATATCATGTACATATAGTCTGAGGGGTCATTATATATCATCATATAACACATATCATATCATATCCAGCCTGCACACCTCTGTTCACACCACTGCAGGTGAGGGCAGTATTCCTGAAAGCACCAGAACTCACCCCAGGAATAGTGCCAGCCAGAGCCCGTGCCTCATGAAGTGTATTCCATGAAAATGTGTCTTCAGGAGGACATTAGGAATTCCTTATGTGCAATACAAAGTTAGCACAGACATATCTGTATTTCTTCTTTCCCAGTGAAAGGAAAATGTCTAAAGGAAAGACTAAGAAAGGGTGGTCGAGCAGATCTTGGTGGTTTCACAGTTTGACAGGTGAGATGCTGGCAGAGAGACCTTTTCTCTTCATCTTAATTACCTCCACTGAGGAGTTTAACTTCCATGTCTTCATTTGTCATACAATGGCTTCTACATATTGCAGTTACACTGGCTGACACTGATAAATAAAATAGCTGAACCTCAAATATAATTACCTCAACAGCTGTGCACTGTACTTGAAAACCATTATTCTTTATATTAGGTAAACAGAAAATGTGATTTCAAATTTATTGTAAAAAAGATTTTACTGTATTGATGTTGAAATAGTTTAGGAAGTACAAACTCAGCAAATATATTGCTGACTTACTGATTTAATCATCATAATTTGGATATATAATTTACATATTATTAATAGCATCTTCATCAGTATATCTTTTGTATCTACTTTTTCCTGAAGGTGCTGGTATTCTTAGCTGATACATTTCTGAAAATAAGTTTTCCTTTTTGTCTAACCTTGATTCAAAGAAAGAAGAAGATATATAGTTAGACTCCAGGTGCTTTTTAGTCTTGAATATTGTTCTAAAAGATTGGTTGGTTTAAGAAAAGAAAAAATAATATAAATTTATTCTGATTTCCTATTATAAATCCTTGGTGCAATCATAAAATGAAAGAAAAAGAATGCATTTCTAATTTTCTGGTGTGCTGTGAAGCTAATGAAGGCTGATCTCTTATGGATTTGTGTTCTTTATGACCCAAACCTTCCTCCAGCAGTAACCATGGCAGGACACAGGCAACGATTGGAAAAGATTTAACATGTGCTGCTGATAATCCTGAGTACACACGCTCTTTGTTGCCATGCTGGCAGGCCAGCCATCTGTCTGAGTGCAATATATAGTTCTGTCTGATCTAGGAGCCTTATCTGTCTGAATTTGATCTGTCTTTCCCACAATGGGAGTGCCAATTCAAATCTCTTTCCGAGAGGCAGATGACTGTTTTCACAAAACTTGCAGGAATTTAATTTTTTTTTTAGACTTTCTGCTTTCAAATTTGTTTGAAATGTTCAAAGGTGATTAGGAAGAGAACACAGGGAAAGAAATTAACAGATGGATAGGGAGGCAGCCAATTCAAATGCACATACCTTTCTTCCTGGGGAAATAGCAACACTACAGAAATGGCAACAGAATTGTCAGGTTTTTATAAGATTAGAGAAAAAAACCCAAACTTGTTCATTTCATATCTGGTAGGGCATTTTAAAGGAGATGATGATCAAGGCAGATACCTAATGACACTCATGAAATAAGTGTAGTTTAAAATCTTCATGCAGTGCAATTATTTCCACTGAATAAGAGTTCAAAATTCCTAAATGTAAGGAATTTAACAGTAACATCAACATAACATCATGTTTTCCAAATAGGTGTGTGGTGAGGGGAAGGGAAATCACCCCTCCCTAACTTCCAGGGATCAAAATACAGGACTAGTTTGGTCTGTGTTGGGTACATCCTGGAAATAAAGTTTTGATCCACAGAGATTCCTTAGAAAGAAAAACTGGCTGACTGTAATGTTCTTCATCCTGCAGAGTCCCCAGCACACCTGTGTAAAGGAAGGTGGATATTGGGACACATTAGTTGTGAACAAGCAGAAAAGTTCCACACATTTTTTTCTTTATGAAAAGCCCTAGGGAAGCTCTAGAGCTGGAAACATTTGAAGGGATATTTTTTCCCCATAGAAGGTAGTTTCCTGGTCTTACATACTGAAAACAAGCTCTGAACAGTCTCTGTAACCTGAGGCAACTCCCCTTGAGTTCCTCAGCTTGCACTCTATGCATAAACATTCAGGTGCACATGGAACAAAGGCTCCTAAATCCCACTGGTGACTTACCCATCTTAAACTTAAGGTGACTACAGCCTTTAGACTAAAATATCTTAGACATTTAAAATAAAAAAGTGCCAGTCCTACTAATTCTATGAAAATATTACTATATATATCTTGATCCGTGTAGCTGATGCACATAGCCTGTTGCCTGTGAAACTAGTTGTAAAAAGTGACTTTTTATTTTCTACTCCTTTTCTTGGTTGTTTCATTTTACTTACACTTCAGTGTCTAATAAATAATCTATTACCTTGAAGGTATCTAGGAATGGAGCATCCAAAACCTCTCTGGGCACCTTTTTTCACTGTATCAACACCTTGACTGTAAAAAAAATTTCTTCCATATTTCTGACTTGAATTTACTCTCTTTTAGTTTAAAACCATTACCCCTTGTCCTATAGCTACAGGGTCTATAAAATGTCTGCCCACATCCCTGGATATCTTCAAAGCCAATTGGATGAGTTTCTGATCTAACTGGAAATGCCCCTACTTATTGCAGGAGAGCTGGACTAGACGACTTCTAAAGGTTCCTTCCAACCCAACCCATTCTACCATTCTCTATGATTATTCTAAAAGGCTCTTAAATTAATTTGGAGCATTATATAGCATTATGTATTTTTTCTTGGCATAAATTGGGACAGTCCACTTTATTGTAGTTTATGCCATCTGAAGATTGGTAGTAAATATTGATGCTAGACATGCTAGTTCTGATGACTCACTAAGACAGCTGCTACTTAGCAAGATTTTTTCTAGAGAGAGAAGGAAGGATTGAAATATTTTCAAGTTAAAAAAAACCCAAACCTTGTAAGATCTGTCACACCTAAAGAAAGTGGTTAATCTTTTAGTTATTTGTAGTTACCCTAAAGACAAATCCATGGTGAGGAAGGCAGAAATTCTGACCTTCCATAAAGAGAAAATTTTATGTTAAAGCATACTGGAAAAACTGTTGCTCAAAGGCCCTAAGGAAGGTTTTGTATGTGAATAAGTCTGTTTTCAAAGGCCCCAGTTTCCCTGTGGTATTCTGAATTACACGGGATTACAGAAATATAGTAAAAGTATCCAGAAGATCCAAATCAATTGCTGCTTGTGATAATTTGCAAAGCTGATGAGGTTTTAACATTCTATTAGTCACTATGAGTATCTGTGCAGCATGAAAGAGCTCATTAGGAGTGTCCCTGCTATGGATTTCCTCAACAAAGGAGAACAATAACACACTGCTTCTCAGTAGCAATTTTTAATTTAAAATTAACATATTCAAATATTATTCATTAGACCACTGTTTCAAAATTCCTGTCAAGAAGAGACCCAACAAACACACAGGGTCTGTGCATAGTCAGTAGCTGGTACCTACTTTAAAGAATTTTTTAAAGAATTCAATGTAGTACAGAGGAAGTTAAAAAATTTCCTGGATTTTTTCTTTTACAGTTTTCCAAACGCTGGATTTCCAGCCCAACAGATGGTATCATATATGACACTGAAACACAAAGACACATATAATAATCTTTGGCTTAAATAAATAACCACTTCTAATCAGTTCAATAAAAATTCTGCATCTTCATCATAGAAAAAAGTTTTCCAAGAATATTGGTCCTCGTGACACATGCCAATGGCATTCAAATTTCAAATCATTCATTGAATTTCAGAATCAACAAGGACAAACTCAATCTCCTTCAACTGCATTAGGGATGTGGATTTTTAATTGTATTTGGTTTTTTAATAAAGCATCCCTGTCACCAGTTTTGCATTGCCTTTGTATTTTAATGTAACTGAAATGAAACCAGCTGTGGGGGAGCAAAGGCTAGTGGGATAACAACATATATCCTCTTCATAAGCCATTACAGGTGATAACTAATACTTTCTTTTACATGAAAGAAAGATTATTGTCCTGCTGGACAAGTTAGTGCAAATTTTTTAGGGCCTTGCTCATCAGTACAAATCGACTGTTCTGGATAGAGATGCTGATTCTTTTTATACTTCTGGATCCAGAATCTCACTCATAGTCTTCATGGGGAATGCTATGCAAAATCTTGGTGTCTTTTTCTGTAATCATAATTTAAGCAATTTAAGGTTCTAGAGTTAACATTAGCCAGTTGTATCTTTAAGGTATTAAGGTATAATACATTCTAAATACATTACTGACTAAGTTTGCAGAGTGGTGTTTTGAAATGCCATTTGAGATTTTTTTTTTTTTTTTTTGCATGAAATAACATATACTTAAATATCAGTGTAGTTCTCAGTCCAAATTTATTCCCCCTTTAAATGTGCTGGGATTTTCCCTGGAATAATATTTTGGATTTTTTGTTTTCCCTCATAGATCAGAGAAACACCTAAGCATTATTTTATGGTTTCATGGAATAGAAGACTTCTACATATTTAATTGCAGGAAACAAGCCCTGCATCACTTATTTAACTATTTTTAATTTCAGGAAGTATTTTCTGCTGTATTTGTTCTACTTCATAGAAATAATTCCCACCTACCATTAATCTCTTCCAGAAAGACAAATGAAGCTACAACTGTTAAATCCTTTTAAAGAGCTCAGCTCTCATCAAAGGTCAATCAGAAGTCAAACTGGACATTTTTTAAACAATTGAATAGGAGAATATTCCATTAAAGATGTCAAGATGAGATGTGACTAATGTCACAAAAGTTAAAGGTTAGGGGCTAATCCACTGAGAAATCATTCACGGATCATATTTAAATTGCTCACAAGGTCTCTGCTCTCTTACCAGAGCTGCTGCTAAAGATGAGAGCAGACTTCCCTTAATATCTGTGCTAGAATTTAAATTCCTGAACTTGGCTTTTCCTTAAAAATAGAAGGAAGATATTTTAATTAATTAAAAACAATCTCTTCCAAACTATGTTAATTTAGTTAGACCAACAATTTTTACAAATTCATTTATTCTTTCTAAATTCAAAACAATTCCATTAAAACATAGATCTGAGAAAGTTAGTGTGGTGAACAAATTCTCGTCTGAGAAAGACTATTTGCTTATTCCTAAACATATCTACATGTAATAAAACTTCTCCAAAGACTGTATCTTGAGGGAAAGTGTTAAAAGTCATATGTAGACTCTTTTCCTAAATAAAAGCTTCCAGAAAATCAAATAAAATAAACAGTTGACAAAAATGTAATGAATCTAAGTTCTTTTGGGTTTGGGGGGAAAAAACAGTATTTCTTTATATGCAGAAGATGCTGATTAAAAATAGCAGCATGCCACACATTTGAGGAATAAGCCATGACCTTAAATATCTCTGTATTACTGACATGGAAGTTTTAGTGGGAAGAATATCATTGCACAAATTGGATTATGGCCAATATACAATGAATCCATCTTGACACATTGTTACGGTGATTTTGAGAAAAAATACTGGGATTCAATGAATAAATGTAGATTTTTTAAACTGTAAATGTATGATCTAGTCACCATTGTTCTGTTTATAGACCTATACAGACACATAATTTGATTATAAAATATGAAATAATATTAAGTAAATCCAAGATATTTACACAGAATTATGATAATCAGATTAACTAGAAATAATGGAGTGCTTCAGTTGCCTTTCAACAGCCTAATTAAAAAGGGAAAGAGATGTTTCCTTTCCTCCTACACCCTATGCAAATCTGACTTCTAAAAAAGGTACTCAGACAAAAGACTGTGGAGAAGTGGAGAATTTAACTCCTAGTAAATATCATAAAGAGACTGGAAATTGTTTGGCTTGATCTGTATAAAAGAGAAAATATAACTATTGATTATTACAGTCATGTCCAGTCAGCCAGATATAAACATATTAAAATATAAATATTAAAATATATAAAATATATTTTGAGGAATATCCCTTGAATTTGCATTTGGGAAGATAAAGAAAACACTTTATTTATACCTTGGGTATTGCCTAATCTTTTGGGAATTTAGAAGTTTTCTGGATATATTGCAGAGATAAGCTTTGAGGTTAACTGCTAGAAAGACAAATAAATGGAATAAAATGTTTATGCAATAACAGGCCTGAGTATTTGATTTGGAAAGGAGGGGGAAGGGTCTATTTTCCCATTGGGGAAGTAACTATACTAATATTTGTGGCTGTTTGAAACCACACAGCTGGCTTTTTTGTTGCCTTTAAGCTGTACTGTCACAGAATAGCTGAGGACTGTGTGATCCCTCATCTCTTTTCATCTCCAGTCCCAAAATGTGTCATAGCAGTGTTGGTAATTGTTCTGATTTTCAGAATACTGCGATACTTCATATTAAGTTCACTGGGCAAAGTATTTTTTGAATACTCATTTCTGACAGTTTATAGACCTTGTTCCTACAATCATATAATCAAAGGCTGGAAAAGGCCTTTGGGGTCATCTGGTCAGCTCCAACACTCTCAGCAGGACTAATTTTAACTCCATAGCTCAAGGTATCATGAAGATGTCCTCCCTGCCTTCTCCTTCCACAGATCACAGATGAAGTGCAGTTCTCTGAGCTGCTGCTCAGATATCACTTGCTTAAGCCCCCAGCCATCTATGGCCTGACCCTAGACTTGCCCAAGTGATTGCAAAAAGAAAACGAGTGAAAGACTGAATTAACTCTGGCTGGGGAAGATTTCTTTATCATATAGATTTTAATTCCAATATATCATATATATATATATTTTTTTTTTTTTCTCTTGGAGATTTCAGTGCTTCCATGAGAAGGGAAGCAAGGAGAACAAGCAGTTAAATGCCTGTTGGGGTGAGATTTCTGCCTGGTACTCTGAAACAAAATACATTTCCCCACGTTATCTTCCTTGTGAGTCCATGTATTTCTTGTAATTTTTGCACCCCTTTTGGGTCAAAATTGCTTCATTCTGCCTCAGAAGCATCGAGTACAATGAAGCAATGCTCTGGCAATGCTGATCTTGGTGCTGTGGCACTACTTTCCCTCCCCCTCTGCCCTTGTTGCAGGGATTAGAGGTAGAATTAAGTAATGTCCCAGAAATGTGTCCTCTCAGCCAGGGTGTCTCCCAGAGCTCTCCTGGCTTCCATGCCACACATTCCACGTGCCTTAATGCACTCCCCAGTCTCAGCATACAATTAATAAAAGTCCTGCTATGAGCAATTCCTGAATCTCTCAGCTCAAAATATGCTCTGTTCAGTTAGAGTACCCCACTCAGAGTTTATTAAGACTTGGCTCTATTATCATCTGTTTCCCAGCCAGGAACTATGAGAGTTATGACACAGGAGGAAAACTGAAAAACAGAACTGACATTGATTTCCATGTGTGCATGATCTTGCTCCAAAGACTAGTAACATAGCAACAAGGGTTGGATTTTTTTTCTTCTTTTTTCCCTTATTTCTATAGCCCTATTTATCTTTTTAAAGACTATGGTTAAGGTTGTGTGCTTTCTTCAGGGTATTATTCTTGTATTCAAAATAGAGGATGAATTTTTAATACCTAGTTCACTGCACTAACTTCCAAATGTATTTTTCTTATGATAGTTAAATCCTGATGTAGCATCTGGTTTTGATGGAGTTTCTGCTTTTATTCACTAATGCTGTTGGTCTGACCAGGTCATCACATGTGACTTCATCAGATATCAAACAGCATGGTTTAATTGGTTTATTTTACATCCAAACCTCGACATCTCTATTTCACTCTTTACAACACTCTTGTGTAACTTTCTTCAGTAACATCAATCAAGAGTAAGTTGACTTTTAGAAATGCATTTTATTTCCATTTTCCACTTCCCTTTTCATGTCAATACATTATTATCCTCTCCTAACCTTAGCAGTGGAGCAGAGCTTTCAAATTATATATGAGCATTAAGACATATAACATGATAATAGCAAAGTTTCAGCCAAATGTTTTGATATCCCACTCCCTGGACATCTGTGTACTAAGGGTAAGCATCAGGTCTCATTAACCAGTGCATGAGGCTACTACAAAGGGGAATTTCTCTGTAGCTCCATCCTCCGAACAGTCAGAAATAATAAAGAAGCATATGGTGGTTTAAAATTTAGCCTTCTGGCAATTTGGTAGGTACCTGTTTCAGCTTAGAATTCAAAACTACAAAAATCTCTCAAAGTTTTATTTTCTCCAAGAGGAAAAAGTGAAGATCATATCCTTGACAAGATAAGATTTTCTTCTTATACTGAGTATTTAGAGAACCTTGTGATAGCGAAGCTGAAATCTTTATAAAAAGGGAAAATGCTACCATGCATAGTATCTTTATCACCCCAGTTTGCTAACATCCCTAAGCAGCTTTTGCTGTGAAAAAGAGACAGGATGAATCAGAGCTAAAACATAGTTACATATTGACCTAGTTATTTGCAGCAATTTTGGAAGGTGCTTATGAGAAAAAAATCAAGCTCCTGAAGGGAAAGGTCCCTAACCATAAGTCCCCTATCAAACCATAATCTGGTGAAAATACTTCCTAGTAAAAGAATTTAGTGCTTTTTCCTCAGAAATATAATACAACTGTTTCAGAACAAAACAGTTTAGCAGAAGCTCAACCTATCAATCATAATCTTCCCATCAGCTCAAACCATTTCACCAGAGCCAGCCTGAACACCCACATCTCCCCCTCAGCCAAGCTTCTAGCAGCCTTTTATGAGGTCCAGGTGATCTTCAAGGTATTATTTGATCCCTGTCTTGCATGTACAATCAGAAGGAAGCTGATTAGCTGCAGGTGGAACTGGTTTAAACTTTAAGAACTTTAACAACTACCACCATTTATAGTACCTAATGCCAGATTTCAACCAAGTGCCAGGGCTCTGATCATTTTTTTGATCTCCAGATATGCCCACATTCAGTAACTGTTAATTACATAGTTTCTAACTAAAGATCTCCCAAACATGGGAGGGGACTAAAAACCCCTATAGCTTTCTGTTGGCTTAATCATACCATGGTGACAAGAATCAGGAGAACAAAAGAAAAAACAGACAATAGATTTAAATGTTACTGAATTTCAATTGTCAAAGAAAACATGCTCAGCAGCAGAAACTGTTCACATAATTCTCTCACTGCATCTAAGCACAAATACAAAAGAGAAGGTTTTGTGGTGCTATTACCAATGAACCACTTTGAAAAGGAAAATAGAATTTATTAGAATTTGCAGGTAGCAGATTTCATGCTATGCCCATGCCAAATGACTATGCTAGGTCTGCTTTGGACCAATATATTTTACAGGTGGCATGTGTTATTTTAAAGCAACAAGCAAATAATAAAACTGATGAAACATGAATACCTTGTATTTCTTAAAGTTTTTTTGGTTTGGTTTGTTGGGGGCTTTTTTTTTGCCAGAAATTGAGTTACTGCACCCAGTGATTATGCTGCTTGCTGTAAACTAACAATTACATTTAAAAGGCTCTCCTATCTTTTAATTCCTGGGAAATTGCAATATAAAGACCAATGAAGAAATGAAGACCAATGATAAATTCAAACAGACATTTCAGTATTTTAAATAATTTATTGATACTTAGAAAGGAGCAGATAAATACACAGGTGGCTAATTTTTAATGCAAGCCTCTCAATGATTTACTAAGAACATCTGCCAGATGGTTTATATGTGTTCTATTCAGTACTCAGATGCTCATAAAGGAATTATCCTGAAGGGATGAGAAAGCTGCTTCAGAGTAGGCGTGATGTATACAGTGCAATGCACATGCCAGTGCTGATAGAGAGATTAAGTTTCTATCAAGGATTTTGAGTACAAATGGACTTTTTTTTCCCTCTTTGTCATGCCAAACTTTAGTCAGAGGGTGAAAAATAAGGATAAAGGATTCAGTGGAGATTTTCTGCAGACATAAATTATATAAATACCTATGAACCCATGAATGAAAAGATTTTTATGAGCTAGTAAAACTTCCTTCAAGAATCTGATGCAATTTCAGCAAGGTATCTTTAGTATAGTTACATATTTACTTTGACTGCATATGTGGTTCCACTTTCTTTGCCTGAATTTTCACAAAACTCACAAATTAATTTAATCTATGAGGGAAGTCAAAATTGTGATGTTAAGTACACATGGCTGAGGACAGCTCTTTTCAAAATAACTTGTGCATTTTAATGTGAGTTTAATAGAGAACAGTCATAGTCTCATCCTGAAACACATGATCTTACAGTGGATTAAAGCTGTCATGTGTCTGTATCTCCAAACAGGCCAATTTATTAAAGCTAAGTCTGGGGACAAGAGCTCCTTGAAATGCAGTTGCTTGATGGAGGAATTGAGGAATACAAGCTCTGTCCAGTGGAATGGCAGGCACCACAGCAGAGCACTTAAATACTTCTGTAACTTAAAGCAAACACTGCAATCCCCTGACTTCCAAGGGAAGGGGCAGCCCTCAGAGGAGACCCCTGTTTCACCACTTTGATAGCCCTGTCAAAAATAGCCAAATGTCATTTTTTAACCTTTAAAAGAGAATTAAGCTATTTTTACTATTTTTTTTTCCTTCACTGATATTCCTATTAGGTTGTTTATTTGGACTGGGTAGCCCATTACAAATCCAAGTATTGTACATAATTATTCAACTATTTGCTGTCTTTGTGGAATTAATAAATAGTAGTTTTTCTCTCTTAACATAACTGTGCTGTGTATCAAAGGATACTTCAGCAATAAAATGTAATTGTACTTATAATAACTGAAATATCATTATTTTTTTCTAAGCAAAAGACCTTGTCATCACTTGGCCTGGATGCAGCATGAAAATTAATATCCCACCATACCAAATATATCAATGTGCCACCATTCTTTGTTAAAATTATGAACTAAATTAAAAAGTGATTTTCTGGATGTAGTGTAAGGGTGGACTGAGTTCATCTCTGTCTTATGTTTCTTTTGCCAAAATAGATTTACTTTTCTCATTATGTCAAGTAGAACTCGTTACAGGCTCAGAATCTGAAATCTTCAAAAGTGAAGATGAAGAATGTAAATAACTCTCAAGATCCAGACCAGTGAGCTCCTCTGTGAATATGCCTTTTGTGTGTTGCTTTAAAGTGTTGAAATATTTCTGAATACCCTGAAAACATCAGAGAAAACAAGTAAACAATAAATTAATTCACCCTTCCACAAGATTCTCCTTCTCTACTCTCTGAAAAAATCCAAAAATCCTGTCCAAATCTTCCAAACAATAAAAAGAAATTCCAAACAATAGGAAGAAACTATGAAGGTGGAAAGTGGAAAAAAAAATCCTAAGTGGAAGCTGCCTGTTTAGTGTATCTTTTGTCAGTTAAGTCTTCAGCTATTTACTTGACTAAAAGGAAGCAGAGCTACAATGCTTATCTTCCTATCTTGTCAGAAGTGTTCTCAGGAAGATATTCCAAGTGAAATCATTCACAGCTAACTGTGGATGAAAGTATGATATAAATAGGGCATAGTGATGGTGCTTCTGTTCTGTATGACTCCACCTATACTAATCTGTTTTCACTTAGTTTCCACCTAGCATATTGTCTTGAGTTCTTTTACATTTTTTACCACGTTTAACGTCATCCTAAAAAGAAAAAATACCCTGAAATATCAGGTGTTATAGCCAGGATTGGGGAACAAAGGGGAAAAACAGGGTTTCAGTGCACAAATCAGCACTGACAAAAACCACTGCTTCCTTGTACAAACAAACCAAAGCAATTAAAAAGAAAGAAAGTTTAAGCTCTGTATAAGCCCTAAACAGAGATTTTTGTCTACAGCAGGTGTAACATTTTATATTTTTCTTTAACATTCTTGGTAAGAAAGTCTTTGATAAAGCAGGCCTCTCTACCTCTCCAGCTGAAGTTAAATAAATAAAAAGCTATTTAATGGTAGCTCTTAATGCATGTTGACATAGTAGGTAATGGCTGATTCAACATTAAGAAGTTAATGAAAATCAATGTAAGGATGATGCATGATCTGGAAAATACACCTTTGACTTTCTACTGTATAACTTTGTATCGTGAAGTCATGAGAAATTCTTATCTGTCAATAAATCAGAAAAAAAAAGGATTAATGAGGTGATTTTGACTTTAACACTGTCACTTCTCTTTAATCTCTAGCTAGGCTTGATGTCATCAAAGCACTTAATCAAAGCCCTAACTATAAGCATAACAGTGTTAAGCAGATGTTTCGAAGAAAGCCAGATTGCTATTGTGCTTTGCCAAATTGGAAATGGATTATCAGGTAGCATGAAGTGATACATCATCATCCTGCAGTCAGGGCATACGGTATGAGACACCTGTGCCTTTGCTGCAGTGGTGGTAAACAGCTGTGCACCAGTAAAAGTGCCCACAGATGCTGTGGTGTCCCACTCAAAAGGGGAAGGGAGCACTCAGGATTAAAAATATTTGTGATCAAAAGGAAATATGAAAGTCAGAGGTTCTATAAAAGCTTACAAAATTTTATTAGTAAATTACACACTTGGCATGAAAATTGTAATTCAGTCCCTGTTCTCCTAGCATAAGAACAGAGCAGCAGGTTTTGGACAAAGGGAAGCAAGAGAGCTGTATTAAAGAAGGGGAGAGAGGAAGAAGGGAAGAAAGGAAGGAAGAGAGATCACCAGTCCTGGCTCCAGTGTTGATCCATCTGATGGGGTGTCTAGGGTTTTCAGCTTTGTGGGTGAACCTTTTTATAGTTGAGTTTTCCCTGCCTTGCAGATAAGCTTCTTGCTTTCTATGCCAATTAATTTTCATGCACAGGCCATTTTTAAGCCTTTCTGGAAATGTGTTAGAGGGCTTGGAGGGCCTTGGGTGGTCTTGTTCCTCCCCTACATCCCGTATCCATTTCTCAATCTCATTTTTGCCCTTGTGCTGGACTGTGTTGTGCTTATTTCTAGGAGCATTTGTCAAGAACATTTGTCCCAGAAAATGCTACGCTAGCTCTGTATGATCCCCTGCTCAAGTCACATCCTGTTCACTCTCACAATGTGATATTACCAAAAAACCTTATTTGTTACTACCAGCAATCCTCGGTTGGCTCCACAGCCACGTTTGAGATGGACATGGGAGCTGCCTCATTTTCTAGGCTTCTACAGATGCAGAGATAAACCAACACTTTCTGCTTCAGTCAAGGTCTTCCTTACATCTTCACCTTCCTCTTAGCCATCTCTACCTGTATACATATAGATATGAATACATGTATCATATGTACACATGATATAACACATGTACACATATACATATATGTATACATCTACCATCAGGCTGAGCCAGTCTCAGCACCTCCCTTTTGGCCTGTCTACCTTGCAGTCAAATATATAATTGTAAGACATAAAGAAATATTGTATTGGTACAGACTAGTTGTCCCACGTAGCAATAGCCATGACTTTGTAAGCAGCACAAAATGTCAAAGGAATTTCATGGCTGAAAAAATACTGCAGGTCTAAGGGCACAGTATTTCACATCCTACGTGTATGACAAAACCAACTGGAGATAATTTTACATATCCATACATATCAGTACATATTCAAGCTACAGAACAGACACAGCCTGAGCATATCCTATAGAAAAGGATTAGAGAACAAACTATTCCCTGGAAGATGACAAATGTGAGCTGCAGTAACTAAAATCATAGCTTAAACAAACCCAAGCTGTTGTGGACACAACCCAGCATCCTTTCTGTACAAATGGCCTGTGCCAAAGTCAGTAGGGAGCTTGCCTTTACAAATATGGAAAGATCATGTCAATTCCTTCCAATAATAGTCATTAGTCTTTAAAAATATGTAAGGAGTAATAAAAAAGCAAACAGTGTTTGAAAGCTAGTATTACTTTTACCCCCAGTATAGGAAATCTGAATGCTGTCTGTTTCTTCAAATAACAAAACTCATCATTTTTTTCACTTTATAAAATAATTAAATCATTTAGTAAACTTTCATATTTGCTTTCTTTAATTCTTGTTTCTAACCCAAAAATCTACAGGTCCTTTGTTATAAAAGCCCCACAGCATTCTCTCACATATTCCTCCAGCACTGTGAATCCAGGCACAACAGATTTGTGTTAGTTCAAGAGACAGCAAGACAGATCCACGGATGTGTCTGCCAGCGTGTCAGGGTACAGGTCCTGACCAGATTGTCACAGATGAAGATGGAAACGTAACACATAAGGTTACCTTTTCCCATTTCTCCAGGCCTTGAATCTCTCCCTTAGCTTCCACCCTTTAAGGAAGAATGCTCTCATTTTCCACACTTAAAAGAAGAATGTTCCCTCAAGCTCATTAAATGGACTCAGTTTTCTTTTGTTAATACAAACCCCAAATATGCAGGGTACTTATCAGTATATATATATATATATATATATATATATATATATATATATATATCTCAGTATAATATAGTATAATACAGATATCTGAAGGTTTACTAAAATAGTAATTCTATTTAACTTTCCAGTGCTTTCACATTCCTGTTCATAAAACAGTTTGGTCTAAATCCTGTACTGTTTCAAGTCATTGCCAAAATTTACAAGTACATTTACAGCTGAAGCTTCAACCTACTTTTATGATCAATAATTGTTTCATGGAAGACACTATTTAACAGAAGCTGAGACATTCTAACAAATTGGTACATAGCTTTGGTGGCAAAAGGAATTTTTTTAATCTGAGCATTACACATTTGGAAGGTCATTTCAATAATAGGCCTTTAAAGAAGAAGAAAATATTTATAATCAAAAATTGCAGGACCCTTTTTTTTTTTTTTTCCCTTGGTAAGCTGACAATCATTTTTTTTCTTGAAATCAGTGAGATTTGGCCCAGGTGTCTTCTAGATTTTTCTTGATCCTGAAGATCTGAGCCGAAGTAATTCACAGTGAGTGGCATATGAACTCAGTATTCTCTGTTCCCTTTTTCTGTTGTAGGAAGCAATTTAAGGGAGTGAAATATCTCAGGATTAAATTTAACCCTAGCAATATTTTGTTTAACTTAGATACTTACTGGATTAAACTGCCTCACTCTAAGTTCTTTATTTTCAGAGTCAGTAAGTGTGGCTGTCATCACTCTTGTGCTTTCACTTAAGCTATTTCCAGATATACAGATTATGTGGTTTTTGTCTGAGAAGTTTTTTAAAAGTATTTGGCTTGCTATATTTAATGCAATAAAAGTTTTGATATAGTAGTGGACTTAAAATAATGAGTGTGTTTAGTGCTATTACTGAACATAGTGAAAATGGAAAGGTTAATGTAAAGAGAACTGCATAAAGCAAAACAGATTATGAAGGAATATAAAGCTTTTCTATTGGATGAGTACCTAAGAATGGAATTTTCCTTATACATTTTACTGTGAATCTGTTCCTCAATTAGTTTCTGCTTTAAGTCAGTCTTGAACTGTTACTATAAGAATAAAAAAATTTCCTTTACACGCAGACTATACATAATTCTTTGCCAATGTAGAATTATGGGTGTTTTCATGTAGGTTATTGCCTGCTGCATATTTAGTCTTCGCTGTTAGACTAAATTAAAAATTATCATTTTCCTATTCTATGATTCTCTTTTTGATGTGAATAAATATTTTTAAACGACATAAACTCAAATATTGCTCATTAAATTTGATGCATTCTTTTCTTGTTGATCAAAGATAAATCACTGCTTTGAAAAGTTACATTCAAAGGTCTTTTGGAGACGTGTGGCTATAATTAAGAAATTAATAATTAGTAGTGGTTTTTTACCTTTCAATTTTTTGTGAGTTGAAACTTTAAAAATGCAGATATTATATTCCCATATAGGTTTTTCTTTCACCAAAACCAGGAAATTCATAATGATGGCTCTCACTACAAATGTAGCTTGGCCTCACATATATATTTAATACTTTATTGGATACCTTAATAAATTTCTATGCTCATAAAAACTAAAAGCTGCGTAACAAATACAATTTATTTTAATTTCAGCTCAATATTTTCTATTTTAATATTCAAAACATTAATATTTGAACCATTAAAAATTGTTAGATTTTTGCAGTTAATTTTCCAAAAGCTTTCAAGATATTGAATCTGAAAACATTCAAGAAGAAGTTCTAAATTCATACCAGAATCTGTACTAATTTTTCTTTCCAGAGCCTTTGATTAGGGTGTCACTCCTCTATCAGTGAAGCTCCGGAAACAAATTCACATCTTTTATATTGTTTAAGGAGCTGAAGAATTCTCTGTCTTGAAAAATACGTGTCCAGAAGAAGCTGGTGGGCTCATCCTTCTCCAGGCTGTGTGATGAGGTGTGGGTTATAACCTTCTGCAAGTTCCTAACTTGAGTGAACTGCTGTCAGACAGCCTAAGTTTCAAAAGACCTTTTTGGCTAACTGGACACTTGCTTTGCCTGGATTTGAGTCTTTACACTGTTCAACATAAACTTAGGAAATGAGACCACATCTTGCATACATCCAGCACTGTTTCAATCCTAATTTGGTAAGAAACCGTGGAGCTGTCTAATGTGTATGATTAGGGTTTTTCCCACTTCTCTGCTATAAGACAGTAAATGTGTCATCATCTTCAGGTAAAATTTTGCCACCCTGATTTAAGCCTCAGGAATCTGATAAAAATAAGCAATCAGAGTTATTCAGTGTGTACGTAGGAGCAGTTTCTGAGGAAGCCAAGGAGTATAATCCAGGACGTGCACAAAGTAACGTCAGATCATTTCCACCAGGTGTAGGAATGGCCAACAGTTGACAGATTATCATAGACACATAATAGGAAAAAAATAAATCAAGGAAATGTTAAGGTGTTTATTTTTTCCATTCATGTTTTTTATTTTCAGGCATCCTTTCTCCTTCCAGTAAACTTTTCGGATCACTGGCAACACAATGAACTTTTCTGAGGGGAGAAACACTAGCTCCTGATCCCACTCCAAAATTTCTGTTTAATATTAAAATTTTACATCCTTTTTAGGGTACATGTGCAAGATAAATTTTCTTGTTCTGGTAGAAGATGTGTGATATGATTGTTGAGAGAATTTCCGTGGAATTCCTCTAATTATATTTTGTGGGTGGAGAGGGAGAGTGAGGCTTGTTAAAATAAAATGGGACACACAATTCTGGCTGTGGGTGTGCTGATGGATCACCATTTCAAGTCCTAAGGATTTAGGATATTAGGGGCTGCTGAATCCATTAGTTCAGTGAGGGTGAAGCTGTTGTGATTCCATGATCCAGGGTGCACCAAGACTGAGCATGAATGAATGTCCTTGGTGGGTTTCTCACCATTGACAAAAGTCCCAACCTCCCCCTTGAGTATCCTCAAGGAAGTTTTTCTTGATGCCTCCTTCACACTGATCCGCTGAGCATTCTCAGCCTGTTAGTGTTCCTCTGAATGCTGCTGGGCTTCTGTGCTTATAGTGATTGCTTTTGAATCATACATGCATTCTGCAAGCACTTTTCTACTCATATCATGAATAATTGAATTTACAAAGTAATAATTACCTTTCATGGTCAAGAGCAGAATATAAATGCAGATTTCTTCACAGATATTTTGAGAGCTTGCTTTATGGGATTGTATGAGCTGTTCCTATAATGTGTGACCATATCCTTTATAATCAAAAATACATTGCTCTTGTCTATTCCAATATTTTTGTTTCTATGCTTCCATTTATGAATAGTAGAGTTTCTTTAATCCTACTTACACATAGTCTGCAATAAGTTTATGCTAGAGATTTTTTTTCCTTCAAATTTGACATAAAAAGTGTAATTATGAGGGTATATGGTTTGCTCCACAATTTCTCATTCATCCTTTAATCAACCCCAGCGTTCTAAGGACAAAATCCTTACTTTTGTGCTTGGGTAACAGAATTTTTACCAACAGATTAATCATCTGCCACTACAAGATCTTTTAGACTAATTGGAGTGACAGTGTTGAATGATATAAAAATAATACCTGGGCCCAACAATATTATTTGATAATCTGTTAGGATGGCTGATTAAAAAGTGAAGGCTTAACATGTCCTAATTGTTACTCAGGAAATATGCTTCAACTTTTAAAACTATTCTGACTATTCTTACAAGCTGAAGATTTCATATCCTGTTAATTTTCTGCTGTATCACTGCTGTTAGCATCTGTTTTTTGGGATGATGAGCTACATCATGTTAGGACTCTCATCTACCTTTGTTAGGAGATTCATATCCATTGAAAGAGGCAGGGAGCGAGATTTATTTTATATTGACCATAATTCAGAAGTTTAGCTTAATAATTTGAACATGGAGTTAAGTTTTTATATTCATTCATGAAGCATACAGACTTTTTTTCTAAGGATTATACTAAATTTCATGAAAAGAAAAATATAAGTTTTATAAGGTCTTTATTACTTACAGAATAAGTAAGTACTTAAAAGTATAAAAATATAAGTTTTGATCTTGAATACTTATTCTTACAGAATAATTATCTGAATTTCTTTTTGAGAATTTTCCTTCTGGTCCAAGACAAGATGGAATTTGGTAGCAAGGTAAGTGGGAACTTACTGACCCTAGAGCCTTCTTTTGAAGTGCAACCAAGTCTTCAAATGACAAAGCATACAGCCTGCAGAAATGAGTTAACCTCCCACAGAGAAATACCTTTCTTTCACTCCTACAATGAAGCTTCGTAAACTGCTATGAAGCCTGTATGACTAAAGTACATGGCAGAGGACTTGATTTCACTTTGTGTAAGGATGAAGAATAAAATATATTTTTTAGAGGAGGATACAGCTTTTAATTTTTTTATACAGAAATAGTGGATCATGATATTTTAAATAAATATTATTTTTTATTGTGTAATATTCAGTCTATATATTGCTGTATATCATAAATGCATTATTTAAAATGTTTATTATTTAGGGCAAGAACATGAATTATAAACCAAGTATCATCTCATAAGCTTGAGAAACAGAAAACATTATGGAAGCCAGATGCTATCTGGGGACTATGTAGGTACTTCATTACACAAATTCCTTTTGTCCTTAGTGCAAACAAGAAGACACATTTGTCTCATTTGTAATCATGTCCCTTTTTTTCTTCCAACAAAGAGGCCAAATTGACAAAATCTGGTAAGGCCAGCTAAAATGAGAATTTCCCTACTCAGGGGGATTCTACATTTAGATGAAATATATTCTACATTTAGATGAAATATAGCATGTCCTAACAAAGACCAGCCACAGAGGCAGAGGAGGAGCTAAAAACATAATACTAACTATAAGGTATTGGTCTAAAATATGAGTAAATGAATATCAGTAAAATTTCTGAGTAAGATAGTAGATAATTAAGAATACAAGAGGAACGTGAATGTCCTCAGGGCAAAAGAGGAAACAGCAATTTTGTTTGTGATTTTAGAAGAAGTGAAGGAATTTCTGAAGCAAATACATCTATAAGACAAAAGAGAGATAGTAAACAACTACCAATGGAAAGGGCTTGGAAGGCTACAGACAAGTTAGAAGAGTAGGTAAATATAGAAAACAAAATTAATTAAATGCCGAAATTAAACTATACCTATACAAAGAATCAGAGAAAAAGCTAATATCTAAGCTTATTCTTATATCTTATTTTTAATATCTAAGAAATTTCCTTGAAGAAAAGACTGTTTAATCAGATAAAATCTGTGTCCAAATGATTTTCAAATATACTACAGTAGATGGACAGATTTGAAATGAACCAAGATGAAGTTTCTGAGCTTAATATTCTTATTGCCTCTAGAAGACTGAGATTAGTTTATATCTGACTGATGCAGAAATGCCCTTTCTCCAACTGACATTGAACTTTCTCAAAACTTTAAATCCAGTGATCTGAAATTTGGAAAAAGATGAATTATTGTGCAGTTGCCTTTAGTGGAATTTTTTCAGCTAGAAAAACTATTTACTTTTCCATTCTTCCTTATTTTCTTTAATATTTCCCCAGGAAAGCTGGCAAGAACAGCCTTCCTAATTATCTTTGTTGGCCAAATTCTTCAAAGAAACAGACTTGCCCAGACTTCATTAGAAAGCTCCAGAGAGGTGTGTAGAAATATAGATACTGTTAGTTGAATAGTTCCAGCAAAAGTTGTAAAAATTGAATGAAGAACCAAAATTACACAGGGTTTAAAAGAAAAAAATGATTGGGACCCACAGAATATTGAGAATAGTTAGCATGTTTTCTCTATGGAGAAACAAAGATTTGGAGATAATAGTTTTTTAATGTTTGTGTGTGTTTTCTCCTGTTCTCAGTGACAAACATCAGGGAAATTATGCATAAAAAATACATATTTAAATTAAAGTATTAACATTTCCTGTGGTGATCTTTTGTAGCCAACATTTCCTCATGAAAAGGAGACAGCAAAGAAAAAACTCGGGAAAGCACAAATATGAGAATTACTGTTACAAAGAAGAATTTTGGTTGAATGAGAAATTAAATTCAAGAACAACTGTTCAAAAGTACATAATTTCAAGTTTTAGATTTCTAAGATTTTAGTATTTTGCTTACCTCTATGTAGCAGACTATGAATGAGATCTAAACTCAGTCTTATGTTAAATGTTTCCTGAATTAATGTCGGTCACAAACTGGAGATACTGACTCTTCATATGCTGTATACTCATGGTGGAACTGGTCCTAAGCATGTTAAAAATATTTAAATTAAAGTGCCTCACCTCATATTTATGAAAGAATTTGGATTGGTTTTCATCAGCACAATATTTGATCCTTGTATCTGCAAAACTGTAACATGGACTCATCCCCTCTCCCTCCACCAAAGAGTGTCAACCAGGGAGAAGCAGTAAATGGAAACAAATTCATATGAGATTGAGATAATGGTTGATTCAGCCATTAAAAATATGTTTATTGAATGTGTGTCTATGTTAAAACAAGATTGTTAAAAATGCCTCTGGCAATTAAGGAATTAGGAAGGTTAAGTTTACTTGTGTAAATATAAATAGGCATCTTGAGGTGAAATGCCCTCTGACAGAAGCAAAATTAGCCATATATTTAGAGCCTACATCATATTTCAAAGGAAGAAAATGTCTCCTACTTCCTTATTTTTAGATTACATTATTTAAAGAAAGGTTTAAGTGCCTAGTATGAACATTTTGAAAATGAGACCTATTAAAATAAAAACTGTTACGTTATCACTCTCTCAGCCCCTAACAAGTGTGAACTTAGATTCATTGTTCAGACATGTTGACCAGCACAGATAACCACTTATTAACTATCTGTTATCACAGGCTTTATTCTTTATGTGGGTAAGATAAATGAATAATCATACATTGTGCTACTGGGTTTCACAGCAAAAAATTGTGAAACCAAATACAGAGTTCAAACTATTGTTGTTTCCTCTCCAACATTCTTGTCTCTTTCAATATTCAAGTGGCACTTTTCAGATCTTGCTAATTCCACTTTATCTTCTCCCAGTTTTAATTCTGACTGTAGAGCCCCTTGTCTCTTTCTGTTTCAGTCAGATTTCCCTTGTATGAAGGTCTGGTGACTTTGTTGCCTCAGCTGTTCCTGCGCCAAACACAAAGGTCATATTCCAGTTTCTTTCATACCATTTTGAATGCTTAAGGCAAGACCTTCTCAAAGATAGGGAAGATAAGAATTTAAACAGAGTCACATAGTGTTATTTTCAGATTTATTCTTGCTTGTTGCATGTTTTAACTTTTTTTCAATAATTCGAATGTTTTTGTGTGACTGAAACCTTCAGAAGAAAGATGTAACTTATGGCAGATGTGCAAGTTTACTCTAAAATACTAGTTTTGTCAGAACTGAAAATAACAAATACAAGGTTTCATGATGGAAATTACTGGGTGCTCTCGTTAACAAGATGTGAAAACAAAAGTAGGTGAACCGCACTTGTACTTTGCAAGTACACTTCCTGAAGTAGCTGTGAAACAAATTTGTTCTCAGGTCGTCCAGCCCTGCTCTGCTTTCTTTGGTTCTGAAATTGCTCTGACAGATTTCCAACATCCATGTTTCCTTTCACCTCACTTCCCAAATCACACTACTCTTGCAGCCAGGACTCTCTGGCTACACATGAGTTGAGATTTACTGCTGTGGGATTTTATGCCATGGCCAGGGAGGTGTTTTTCCACCAAGAATAACACACAGCACGGGGCAAACTTCCTGTATGATCTTACCAGTTTTGCCATTTTGGACCAGCATAAGAGGCCACTGCAGAAAGGTTCTGCTCTTGAGTTGTCATTTTTCCTTGTGTGATTTTCCTTTGACAAACTTCAATCTGAAAAAAATTGTTCTATTCTAAATGTTATTTTACTACACTGTAAGGAAAATACACTTATGTTTCCAATGTGCTCTGGATACACTTCAGAAGTGAATAAGTAAGTTGTGAAACAACTTGTTATTTTACAATGTAAAATTGTTATGTTTTTTAAAATATTCAGAGAACAAAAAGGTTCCTGTCAAAAAATTGCTATAGCTCTATTTCCATATGCCTGACCTATAACAGAGTAGCATTATCTGCTATGCAGAGAAATGGGCTGAAAATTTTACATATTTCCTATTCTACCTTTGCTAGATAATTTTAGGGAGAAATTTTCCGTTTCTGTCTTTAAATACCTAATGCTTAAGAAGTTATATATTTTAAAAATTTGATAATATTGAAAATTCAAGCTGTAAGATTCAAGTGCTGCAGATGTAGATCCTATGTTTAGTGTGGGATATATCACATGAAAATATTCACAAATGGAAATATCCTTAGCTGGCAGCAGTGCTCTATTTTTTATTTTGTGAATGAGCCGAGAAAAGTGGTATTATTTATTGAACTTCCTTTACTAATATAGAAGGAGTTTGAACAAAAAAGTGACTTATTATGAGACCCCTTAGGCCTGATGAATTTATAATCATCTAAGAGAAAAAGGGAAGAGAAAGAAGAAGTGTTATCCCTTTTCAAGAAGTAGAGTTATGGGCTTGGGCACATGGACAAGTTCCCACAGAGATAACAAGCTACTGAAGAGCAACCAACTTGTTTTAACTGTCCCTTTGTGTTCCCTTGGTTTGTGGCAAACGTGAAGTAATTCAAATAATCCTCATCCTCTTTCATCGCATATTTCGTTGAGGACCAGAGAAATGTAAATCACTTCGCACTTGTCACAGGCTAAGAGATTGAAGATAAATGTTGCTGCAGTTCAGCTATATTGGGTAACTCATTATGGCACTGTGACTTTCCACGTGTCTGTGACTCGAGACCTAGATTGACTTTCTGTGTCAAACACTGAACCTACACTTTTGGAGCCTCACTCCCATGCCTAAACTAAAGACAAAATGAATACTGCTTTTATGTCATTGCCAGCCATGAGGACAAGAGTAACTCAGGAAAGCCTAGCCCTAAACTATAGGTGACCTGAAAAAGTGAAAAAGAAGTCAAATGTATTGAAAGAGCAAGATTTCCAATCATCATTCATAGATTCAAAATCTTGCATATTCTGATAAGCAAGTAACATTTGGAATATTTGTTCAGTGAAAACAAATTTGAAACTTTTGGAGGTTATCCAGTTCTCCATCCCTGTTCTTTATTAACATGTTTTTATTCCAAGCAGCAATCCCTTAGTTGATGAGGTTATGATTGTATTTCATAATGAATCTTAGGACATAAAAAAAAAAAAAAAAATAAATATTAGCAATGCATTTTCAGCAAGTTCTGAGTTTTAATACTGTCAATGCAATTTTTAAATTTCTCCCATGTGCCTTGTGTTTCTTTTTTGATTTGTGGGGAATAAAGGGTTTTGACCTATCTTTTGTGGTTTGTAGTAGTTTTTTTTTTTTTATCATAAAATTTCAGAATAGAGTTTGACATCAGGAGGAGAAACTGGGAATATTAGTGCTTGTTCAGAACACCAGCATAATCAGCTACAGTTCTTCTTCCAACAGATTGCCAGTTATTTAAGCTCAGGTGAAAGAGGTCATCAGCTGTTAAGTTCTGTAGCATTTTGATGTTATTATCATAGAAACATAGAATGGTTTGGGTTGGAAGGGACCTTAAGGGTCATCTTTTTCCAACACCCTTGCCAAGGGCAGGGACACCTTCTGCTAGACCTGGTTGTTCAAAGCCCCTTCCAACATGGCCTTCAACACTTCCATGTATGGGACATCCAACACTTCTCTGGGCAGTATATACATAACTTTTGTATTTCAGAAAAAAAAAGTGAATTTAAAAATAAAAATAAAATAACCTGACTTTGATGAAAGTAAGTGTAAAATTATTACTTCCTTACAAAAATAGAGAAGTGGTAAAATCCTTAAGGTCCATGACTCCTGAACAAATCTGTGGTCCATGTTCCACTGAAATAAGCTCTGGAATTATATATATCAGCAGTAACAGTTCCTCATGAAGAATAAATCACACAGACAGATCACTGACTACAGAAGGTTTATTGTGAAGTCTATTCACCACATTATCTAAATTAAGCTAAACTCAGTGCCTGGAAATAACTCCATTTAACTGTCTTCAGAAAAAAAAAAAAAAAGAAAAAAAAGAAAAGCTGTCTGGAAGGAGATTTGCATTTGCTAATGTACAAGAGAGCATATCTTGTTTTGGGTGGATACAATGATTTATTTCAGAAGTTGATTAGTTGTGCTTCTAAACATTCTAGACTTACTTAAGGCCCTTTCCTTTCTTTCCCAGACTTTATCCTCCAAACCTCAGTCTTTCATGCATTTTAGTTTTTATGATGGGTGAGATGCATTTCATTATTTTTCTTGGTCATGTATTTTTCTCTTTCAAGATTAGGTGAGATGGAATCATGTGGCAAAAAAGACAGAAAGTATTGGACACTTCAGGGGGTAGCAGGCAAAAACATTTTAATGTGGGATCTGGGGAATGCAGCTCAGAGATGATGAAGGTGCTGTGAAACACATGGACTGATCAACCAAGGTTCATATGAAACAAATGAGAAACTCCCTAGGGATTAAGTGACATGAAAAGTTTACTGCATTTCAAAGATCATTGAGTTAATTGCAACATCAGATGAAAGCAAACTTTTCTACTTGAAAGGGATCATGAGAAAAGGGGAACTTGGTGCAAAAATATTTTTCACCTCTCCTTATTCCTTGGATAAAGAGATTTCTCAAATATTCTTCTGGATAAAAAGGAATCCTAGTTTTCTTTCTGATGAAAATGTAACTTCTATGGATTTTAAAATTGTGTGGTCTTTTTCAGGGAGTTAATTATAAAGGAAAGGTCTAGACAATTCTGTTTATAGCAGGACTTGATTTCCCATCATTACTTTTCCAAGAAAAGACACCTGAAGTCTGTGTACTTTGACTTTTCTTTTTCTCTTTCTTTCCATATATATATGTGTCTGTGCATACACATACATACCCAAGGAGTGCAATTATATGTTTGTTTGCATGCATACCCATACACATATGCCAATGTGCATATATAGAGATATATATTTTATTAAGCACATCTATCACCTCAGTAAGCAGAAACTTCCTTAAGGAACTCTCATTTTAATTAATTTTTATTTCAAAACATTATTGAAAAATGCATTTCACAGCTAAAGGCATATCATACTGACTTGGCAAGAACAAAATCACTTAATTGATCCCAGTTACTATGAATAGAATTTCTCTCTCACCAATTCACTTTTGCTTTTGGAAATACTTTCTGAAGTTGAAATTATACATGTGGAGTAGACCTGTATTTCAGCAAATGAGTTCTGTTAGCACAGTCATTAGGTTTAAATTTATGTGAACAGGAGACCAGGAGCATTCTACTAGCCCCAGTGGATTCCTTCGGTTTAGATTCAAAATTTGTGTAAGTTATGATAACAGTCTAATTAGTGGTTTGGGCGAACAGTTTTCCACTTGGCAGATAGACTACAACAGCTCTTTCACAAATTCCACTCATTATGTCTTATTAGTATCAGGCAAGACAATATAAATCTAATTTCACAAGGGATTTATAAGAACTCCTACTGGGAAGTGGTCTTTTTTCAAATGACCCCTCTTTATTTTTTCTGTGTGTCAGCTGGATATTTCTGGAACAGTGTCTTTAACACCAAATACAGTATATAACAGTCAGCACCTGAAAACGTCAGTGTTTGAGAAAGTAGATAGCATTTCTCATTTCTCAAGATAAAATTGCTATGGGGGAAAAATAATGCCAATATCAGTGCATTGTCAAATTACTGCATCAAAATGAAAATGTTTTAGTATATATGTCTTAGTCATACTGCAAAATTCTGAATGGCCTTAAATGTCCTTCACACATGAAGGTGAACACCTTGATTCTGGATAGGAATTTTGTTTTTAGGTTTGAAGACCATTTTTTTTCCATTCAAATAAGGTCCAATTGTCTTTTCTTTAACTGCAAATTCATTAGCCACCAAAGCTTTGCACTTCTGATCTGTTTTTAGAGAAGCAGCCTTTGATTTTTTTAATTTTCCTAGAACTGCCTTATCTTCATTCTGATTAGCTTTTACAGGACTACAAAAAGTCTAATTAAATGTTGATAAAATATTAACATTCTTAAAATAATTCTATGTAGTATGATGAAAAAAGAAATTTGAAAGTTCTATTAATTCTGCTTCTGGTAGAGTTTGAGTAGGAACAGTTGTCCATAAGCAGAAGTTTCCCATCCTGCAGAAAGATTCAGCTCCTTCCCAACCACAGCCAGAGGCCAACCCAGCATGGAGCTGTGGTAGGAATTTGTGTCATGGCTTAGTAGATCTAGAGTACAAGCAGCTGGATCTGGGATGAGCTGTACAAAGAATAATTTCAGTGTACCATACAATTGTTCTTCTACAAAAACTTTTGCTGTTTCTTGGGGTTTTGCTGCAGTAGTTGGTAGAATTTGAACAGGATCAAGTGTGTTGCATATGTTGGCATGTCATTGAAGTGACATTCGTGTGTAAAAGAAAAGAATGAGCTTTTGTGTTTCACACTGTGTTGGCAGGAAAGTGCACATGATTTAGAAAGACAGATATTCATGGACAATACATAAAATTCAAATCACAGAGTTGTCCAAACTTCCTGTGTAGTTACAAATCCTACAGGAAATATTTGCTATTTGGTTTTAGGAACAAAAACGGTGCCTACTGCACTGTAAAGGATTATGTATGTCTTGATTGTAGTTCCCATTTATAGAGTCAGCAAAACAATACTTTTATCTTTATGAAAAAAGAGAGCCTAAGATGCTTTTGCTCACATCTGCATCAGCCAATGACTCATGTTGTTTGAGGAAGAGGCTGGTTTTCAGTCTTTGATCACTGTGAGCTGAATAATGATTTGCAAAGCCAAAAAATATAAAAGAAAAAAAAAAAGTGAGTTATTCTGTTAAAACTAGTTACAGTAGACTTAATAACAATGAAAAATAAATGCATGGAGCCAAATTTATATACAACAAGCTTTATTTGCAATAAAACCAATGAAACACTAATGGTAAAGCACATATGAGAAGACTGCTGCTCCGAAGAGGGGATGAAAGCAAAGTCTGTAAAATCAACAGAGTGCTCATTTCACATGAAGAGAGGTGATTTAAACAAAAGGTCTTAGTTGCCTCATGTCTTGGATATCTTTTACCCCCAAGTTGTTTTAGCTTATTTATTCAATTTGATGAGTGTTTTGTTGTACTTTCTACTACTTCTGTGATGGGACAGAGTATTCATAACCCACCTGATTTTGTAGGAAAAGCTGCAAGGTGAAGAACAGCAATGGTTTCTGCAGAGAATCAAGGGAATTTTCATAGGATATGTTCCAAATATAATTCATTTTTTTAGATGAATAAATCTTTTTGGAAGATGTGGAAAATTTTTACTAGATCGTTTTTATTTCAAACCAAAGCTCTTTGGCACACTGCATGTTGTCAAGGATTTTTATTTTCTGACAGATAAGGAAAATATCTTAAGCATTTCTTGCATTTATGCATTGATTTTGGCCAGGTCTTGGGTAATCAGCATAAAAATGTCTGGGGGGGATGCTGGAGCACCTCTCCTATGAAGAATAACTGAGAAAGTTGGGGACGTTCAGCCGGTAGAAGTGAAGCCTCCAGGGCTACTTAGAACAGCCTTGCAATATTCAAAAGAGTTTTAAAAGACTAGCAGAGTGTATTATAGTGACAGGACAAGGGGTCATGGTTTTAAACTGAAAGTAGATTTAGATCAAACAGAAGGAAGAAACTCTTCCTGTGGGGATGGTGAGGCACCAGCACAGGTTGCCCAGTGAAGCTCTGGATGCCCCATCCCTGAAAATGTTGAAGACCAGGTCAGATAGGGCCAGGTCTGTGGAAGGTGTCTCTGTCTGTGGAGGAGGGGTGTGAGGGTGTGGACCTTGACCATCTTTTAGATCCCTTTCAATCCAAACCACACCAAGATTCTATGTTTCTGTGACTTCACTGCATCATTTCTATGCATGTGTAGTACAAACTCAATTTGCTGGAAGAGTTGTAAAGAAAGCTTTAATGAATATCACAGCATCTTTCTAGTCTGTGTTGTTAACAATGCAGCATTGCAAACCTTTCTCTGCTTTTATTTCAGTGAACTGCAAGTTTTTACAGTAATGTTTCAGGACAGAAGGAGGACACTGCAGTTGTTCCCAGTAACACACCACTATTGTTTTCAGTGCTTCAAAGTGCTTGTCTAACATTTTGTTGAATGATCAGAGCTGTGGTTTCTTGTGCCATCTCAGTTGATCCATCCTCCATGTTAATCACCCCTTTGCATTCTGCTGATTGCCATTGTGCCTTATCTTCTCATTTGACCTTGTGTCTATCAGCCTTAAAACTTCTAAAATTCTGTGTAACTTTACCACATTTCTTAATTGTCTTTTTTTCTCTTACATGTTCCCAGAACACAGGGAAGCACAAAAATACTCCTGCATGCTGCAACTGGCCTGACTCCTTGCACATGAACTTAGGATGGATGGCAATGAGAATCCTGGTTTCAGATTCTCAACCTCGAGTTACTTGACAATTAGTAAGTCTAACTATGGCTACTTAGAATTTCCATTCTACATGCCTCTGTTCAGGCAAGGAATTTTCTATCTTCTCTTTGGGTACAAAAAAACACATAATAAAAATCAGAGGCCAAATTCATACCTCACTGCAGTCTGCAGCTTCTTCATGAGGGGATGTGGAGAGGAAAGCACTGATCTCCTCTCTCTGGTGACCAGTGAGATGACCCACATGAATGGCAGGAAGTTGAGTCAGGGGAGGTTTGATTTGGATATTAGGAAAAGGATCTTCACTCAGGGGATGTTTGGTCTAGGACTGGCTCCCCAGGAAAGTGGTCACAGCACCAAGAGTTCAAGTAGAATTTGACCATGCTGTTAGACACACTATGGTTCTTGACATGTTCTGCACAGGGCTGGGAGTTGGACTTGATGATCCTGATGGGATCCTTCCAACAGAGGATATTCTATCATTCCATGATCCAGTGGCCTGCCCCATGCAAGGCATCTACTCCTGTCCCCTTTGTGTTCCTGTTAGCACCATGGAGAGGAGTAACAGGGGACTTTCTCTCACATTGGCAAAGCACCAGTGACCGTGTGTTCTGCTGCACCTCGCCCCTCCATAAGGCTGTGGCACCCAGGCTTTGTCTCCCAGATGCTCTTAGCTGAGTTTACCACTCTTGTAGAAGTAGTGTCTCTATGAGAGGCAGCAGATACAAATCACAAATATTTATATCCTGGAAAGTATTCTCTGCATTCATTTCCTGTACACTTTTCATAAACATTTCATGTTTACTATTCACTAAATATTAATAGCATAGCTATTATTCAAACTCTTGTTTTGTTTCTGCATATATTTTTAGAAGAAATACTTTGGGCTGTCTCTACAGACACACTTTCCCAAAATAATATTTTTCAAAGACTTCTTGAATTCTTGCATTCTAATTTTCAGTATCTTGGTTATCTGTTATTTTAAAATATAAATAATGCCTAAGAGTCACCCTTCTATTTCAGTAGCCTTTATAATATTTTTCTCTAAGTGTATCTCTAGACATTTGTAGCTCAGAAATGAACTTGAAGCACTGTAGACTGGCACCAGGAAAATTAATGAAGTTCAAGGAAATATAAAATTCATTCAAATACGAATTGCTTGCTCTCCATGTGGATTCTTCTCCCCACTCAACTCTTTCTACTTATAATCATGATCTGAAAAAAAACTTTGTGAGGAGACAAAGTACAGAACACATAGTTTAGTACTCTGTATATTTTTCATAACTTGAGTATTACCTTGCTGAGTAAAAATACCTGTTTTAGTTTTCCCTTGTTTGTAAGCTGCAAATTGCAGAATTTTCTCCCAGTTGTGACCTAATCAGTGAATCATAGTGAGAAGATTTTTCTACCTTCTGTTTCTTGTTCCTGATTGATAGTTTCTTTATCTCCCAGAGCTTTATGTGGTTTGCAGGGCTTTTGAACATTTTTCAGATGATCTTTTGATCATGCAGTTTTCAAAAATGTTCTCTTTTCATGTCTGGATTCAGTTTTGCTTCTGAAATATCTTGTCAGTGGCTTCAAGACCACAATGAGCATGATTAGATGGTATTTGCTCTACATGTCTAGATGGCATTTACCTCTAAATAGCAGGGGCAAGCAAGCTCTGCCTCTGGGACTGTCCCTCCCTGTGCTCCGAGCCAGCTCAGAGCCATGCAAAATCCAACAGAACAAAAGGCAGGATGCACGAGCTCAGACTGAGGAGAATGTAAATGGACTCCTGTGTCGCCCCTTTGACTGTGCATTAGCAGGCCTCTCTATGATGGTTTACAAAAGACAACATTAACAGATTCTTTATGACCCTGGCTCCTGTCCTGCCTCCCTGCTCAGTGAACCCATGATGTGATATGCCAACGTTACTGACAATTAACTTGGCAATGCAGGACGGTGATTCCCATTAAAAACGTGGGAATCCCTCAGGAAAATAGCTCCTAACAGTGAACTGTGTAACATATTCACACTTTGCTTTGGAGACTTTGACTCCAATGCATTTGACCACCCTTAACAAGCTGGATAACTCCCAGGCAATGTCCACTCATTCTCCAGAAGCTTAATTGCACACTGTGTGCTATTTCTTGACAAATAGCAAGTCCCTTAGTCAGCTCTGAAAAAAGAGTAAATTGTGGCTTCCTTGCTTAAGGCTTCAAGTGTCTCCAGGGATGACTTTCCCTGGTTTCTATCACATTCAGACAACTGCAGTGTCAGCAGTAGTTAACTGCATATCAGCTTTGAAGAGTGTGTTTTGTGTCTTTCTCATAACATTTATTACATCTCTTACATTACATTCAATGTGATTGTAGCTATTGATCTCTCTTCTAACTGTGGTGAGTTAAAAATTAGTGGCTCTCTGTATATTCACATACTGTATGTACTCTGTGGCAGTCATTCACCAGTAGGTAAGCCTGAGTGTTACTCATTTAAGTGAAAATTAAAAGGTCTTCTTCCACTCCACAGGAGCTGTGATGAGGAATTCCACTTTTCCTTCATGATTTGTTTTTTACTGGTTAAGAGGATTGAGTTGGGTTTGACTTATCCCAAAATCTCTGTGATAGACATTTACTCCTATTTTGAGAGAACCCACTTTGCACAGTAACTCAACAGAGCATTTGGTGTGTATTCACACTTTTGGAAACAAAACTATTGTATAGTTTGAACATGATTCTCATTGCTGGTCTTTTATCTGAGCCTGTTTCCACAGCATGCATCTGTCTTCTTGCATAATGTAACTTCCTATCAACTTGCGGGCAGATGAGGAGCCAGAGCTAAATAAAGCTCAAATAAATGTTATTATATGTGATATAAATAGATGTGAACTGCAATTTAATAGTGCCTTTGAATTTTTCTGTGCTGTATGGGATTGTGAAAGCTGAATCTGGAAGAAGCTGTGCAGTGTTCACAATTTTGAATTTCACAGTCTTGAATTTAAGCTTGGTAATTTATGTGGGTGCAAGTGGATGCCTCTGAGAGAGATGAAATAATTTGGTCTAATGGCAACACAGTCTGATTTGGAGAATTTTAAAACTTGGTTTTGAAACCACTCAAATAGAAAGCAACATATGTTTCACCAGTGGATTAATAAACTAAATTAAGGCTTAGCCAAAGATCTATATAAAATCATACAACTATTCATAGACAATATTCTATTAGTATTACTTGAATTATATACTGAAACCACAGTTGAAAAATTAAAATTAGACCTGTACAGGTTTAAACTACTCTTAAAATACAACATCCTGTTACTGGATGGTTTACAGACAAATTATTGGACTCAGTAGAGGGGAAATTCTTTTGCTTGTGTTATACAGGTCAGGTTTGACGATCGAATGGTTCCTTCTGGATTTTAAAGCAATGAATCTGCTCATTTTCTGCATAAAAGGTCAAATTTTCACATAAAAGGTCAAATTTCCAAGACTGGAATATTTCACTGAATGACCAGAAGCTCTCTAAGATGTCTTTAAAATAATGAAAGGGGTAGAAAAGACATTAAATAAGGACAAGAGAAGGAATACAAAATAAACTAAACTAAGGAATTTCTGTAATCAACCTACAAATGGGAATATAATGTTAAATATCAGAGCATGCCATGTGCTTCCAGAAGTACTTAAGCGTTAGTGAACTACATCACACATCTTAAGCTGGTCTGCTTATGGAAGACTCTGTTAATAATCATAATCTCTCACCTCACTAGATGCTAAAGTTCTTCATTAAGTGGAAAACTATTTTGTGATTTGAATGTGTACGTGTAAATACATAAGCATAATTAAAGTGACAGATATCTGGATCAAAATAGCAACTAACTACATAATGACATTACCACAGTCTAGTATTAGCATCCACCCTCCCATGCTGTCCCAAGACTGAAATACATACTGAACAACATTTTCATTTTTGGAGTTCATGCTCTAATCTCAGCAGGAATTTCAGTGTTCAGAGTAAGTCTCAATGAGGGTCACTCTTAACAATGGGATACATGCTCTTGAGGCACCCTTTTAGACTTTGTTTGTAACTGTGACTTATTTTATAAAGAGATTATATGTTAAAAATAATGTTCTAAAATTTTTACTTTAAATAGTTATTTGGTGACACTACGAAAAAAAATGCACTAAAATGAAATAGTACAAGTCCGTATCCTCTAAACAATTAATAATTTATGTTTCTTATAGATGACTTATCAAATACAAACAGAAACAAGCATTCCTTTTCCTACATTTTGATGACCTCAGCAACACTGCAACATTGGCTCCTTTATAATGAAGGATTTCTAAACTGTAATGAAAAGGGATATATTAAAATAGTACACATGTTACTTATTAATTCCCTCCATCAATATGATCTGTGTTTTGTGCCCCATTAACCTCCACCACCAGGCAAGGGTTTAATTTCTAATTTATACAATTGCTTTCCGATCAGCTATCTGTGATGGAAGATGAGGCAAAAGTAGTAAGACATGATATTTGGAAGAGAAAATGCTGAGCTGGAGAGCACAGTGAGAGGTGTTTCATTTAGCTGACAGTCCTGCATATAACAATTCTTATCCAAAGACCCAAGAGCACTCAAATTTTATAGCCAATATGTTAACTTTCTGTATCCATTAATGAAATTCAGTTATGACTGAAGAAAAAAATCCTCTGTGAATGTACACCAAGATGACACAGAGAGTAGGAGTATAATAAGGAGCCTTTATATCAGTGTAAAAAATACAGGAGCAATTAGTCAAGTGAAATTTCATCAAGATCCAAAAAATGATGGCTCTGTGCCACATGAATCTAGCTTTAGTATATTTGCATCTTACTAAAAGGATAATATCTCTCAGAATTTCTGTAATAATACCATATTGTGCTTCTCTTTAATATAACATATTTCGTATTCTTCCACATAATTATTATTAATAGTAACTAATTACTGCAGAAAAATTCCCTGATGAGAGGGTCAGAGTTTTCCTTGCAGTGCAATCATTTGTGATGTGTTTTGAAGGGTTAATAGTTTCATTTCTAAATTGAAAAAAATAGGATTTTTTTTTAAATGCTTTTCCTACTGAAGCAGTCCTAAACAATGCTGCCAATCTTGTTTTCCAAGGTACCTGAGCTAAATCCATTTCTGCTCATATTAAACAGAGTTTCAAAAATAAGATGAAGAATGGAACTCTTATTCTGTTTAAATAGAATTCTTTTTTTAGAAGTAGCTGTGATAACATCATAAAATTTCTTTCTGGGTTCCTTTCTGTAAAAACACAAAGCAGGTTTTATACAACTTCTCGTCCTTACATGCAACTTCCCCCCCTCCCTCTCCTTCACACACCCATATTTAGGAAAGGGAAATTCTTGACAGCAAGCCCTCAGTGGCAATGACCATCTGGCTTTGTGTTCACTGGTAGGTGCTAATTGGCAGTGGTGAAAAGTGGTGGTAATAAATGCTCAGCCCAGTGCAGCCAGCCCTGTTCGATTGAAAAAGAAATTTATTTGAACTTTACAGAACTTTTAACAAATAGAGCTTTTTTGGGTTAAAAATGCTTAGATTTTTACCAGTGTTAGGAACATACTGGCCTGACTCTCTGAGCAGCTATATAGCAAAGGAAGAAGAATTTAAGTCATGGTACAATTGCAACCATTAACATAGCCTTTCTTTTAAAAATTGCTGCCCCAAAGGAAAGTTTTGGTGTTTGTTTGCCTACAAGCAGAATTATGTTTCAGAGAACAGTATTGAGTGTACCCTACACCTTCACAGGATGCCCTGATTTCATGGGAAGTGTCTCAAATATCAAGGTTTAAGAATCATATAGGAAAGTGAAAATTCACAATGCTACTTTGTACTTGTTTTGTATAGTAACTGCACAGTGTATGTGCACATTTCTTTCACCAGATTTGAAAGTAGGTAGTTTGAAGGAATAGTTCTACTTTGCAAGTGGGAAAAGTTTGAATGTTATGTATTTGTATTTCAGAATCTACTTCACTTGGTTTTATTCAAAAAGTCACAGGTATCTTGAAATGTGTACATTTTGTCTAACTTGGAAGCTAATCTGAGTCTTTCTAGCATGAGTTCTAAAAAATTAATTTAAGAATCCTCCAAAAAATTATCTTCCGTAAGAGTATTATATTGTGCTGAAAATTCATGGCATGACTTTCTGCAAATTTTAGACAACAAAACTATATTTTTTTATATTTGATTTATTTATAGAATAGTTATTACTGCTGAATACTAAAGCAAATAAAAATATTTTAGAGTTTAAAAAGAAATAGTGACTTACTTTGAGAGCCAATTGTATGTGATTTTTATGTGATCCTCGTTGCTTATCAGTGTTCAACAGACGCCTTGGAATTTCAAGTTAGAAATCTAACTTTCACATGGAAAAACAGGTGAGGCAAAATTTATCTTTAGTTTCTATTTCCAGCAAAGATACTACTCCTCTGCCCTTACTAAATCCCTTCCTGACTTATGCTTATATTTCTCCTTGTACACTCAAGCCATAAATAAGAAAATAGATGTAAATTTGAAATGTGACCTTTCCTTTAGCTCAGTTCTTTTGCAATTTCACTAATTATAGGGTGAGTGTTTCATATTTGTAGAACATGTTGAGAAGAACTGCATCTTGGCTGGTAATTCTAGTTGATACTGATATTAAGAAAAGAACATATATCCTTCATTTCTTATGCCATTATGGATCAAATCCATAGAATTCTCAACTAAACCTTGGCTCTAGAAGACTAGGAAAGAAAATCAATTGCTAGCTTTATATATTTGCAAAGTGACACTTGCTAGTAAAGTTGTCAGAATCTTATGTTTCTCCAGTTGGAAGGTTTATAAAAGCTACTTCATCCATATTAAATTCTAAAGTGAAATAGATTTGTGTGGGAGAGAACTTAATCGCAGTTTAACATCAGTACAGCACCCCAAAGGATCATAGTTCATGCCTAATTGAGCTTTTGCAGCACAGTCACGATCACTTACATGAGGAGATAAAAAAGATGCCATAACTTCAAAAGAGAAAATACTTTACTGTGTTCTGGTCTTTCCCCTCTTGCTTCTCTCTCCTCCCCATTCCACCCCCTTTAGAGCAATAAATGCACCCTGCATTTTGCACATTCCCACAGCAGATAAACATAGACAAATTTTCCTAGTGATGACCTTGTTTGTCAGTGCTTGAAAAACTTAAAACTATGTCTGGCCATAGTTTTATGACAAAAAGTGCCATGTTTTTGCAATTCCCATTTAACTCTTCCTATAGAAAAGCCTCAGTTCTGGCAGTTGGGAAAAGCATTACAACATGGATTATTTGGATGGTCACCACTATGGCTCCCACTCTGTAGCTGTGTGCATAGCATTCTCCAGCTCATAATGTGAAAATCAGCCACTTCTATTCAGCCCATAACAGCCTCTTGTATTCTGGGGAATGAGCAAAAGATGAGGAGCAGTACTATCCAGTTTCTAGAAGCCTGTATTAGGAACAGTAACATACCAAGAACAAGAAGGGTTTTTGCAGGAACTTTAGTGTATATTTTCTTTTTCTCCTGCACAGATCAAAAGGAATATCTTGCAAGAAAATGAGACACATATGCACTAACAAGATATGGTAGAATGCTTTCCATTGCATTAATGGACACAATGCGCTCAGACTGTCTCTATCAAAAGTTCTGCCTCTTTTCACAGCACAATAATGTCTCTTGACCTCCTCACCTGTTCCCTTCCCTGCAGAAATGGGATTGTATCAGAAGCTGTCAAATGGAAACGATGGTTGTACACTGGAGGTAGGAAATGTTCTGCAAGTCCACTTATTCCATTGTAGAAAAGTTGATGTTATATGTTTTGCCCAAGAGGCCTTGCACTGAATATCTGAAATTAATTGCTGGGTCACTCTGAAATACAAAAAGAAAACACACTTGTTATTTCTCCTCATGTCCTGTCTCTCTTGGAATGAATGAATGTGTTGAATCAATCCAATTGTTAGAGAATAATTGAAGAAGTTCAATCAGATAGCTTTCAAGGTAGGAACAATGGGGGTTTAACACTGACAAGCAGGAATCAGCACCCAAAACCAAGAAGAGAGTCCAGATTAAGTCACACATTTTTGTCTAATGCAATGCAACAAGCACTTCCTTCCAGACACAGCATTTAATTTTCTTTGTAAACAGTTTTACAAAGAATAAATTAACAGGTGTTATTATAAAATATTTATGGATCTTGGCTGTCTAGTTACTTTCATTTCCTTTTTGTCATTGAAAGATTATACTAAGACACAGTTTATATCTTCATGCACCAAGAACTTTAGCCAGTTATTAGCTTGTTTATTAGTGAAGACAACTTGAGTTAACCCAGTCAGTAAATCAGTCTTAATGCTAAGCTGGTAGTCTTAGAAGAAACTTTCAGTTTCTTAAATACTGAGTAAAATATTTTCACTTATTTAATTGCACACATGACCTTGACTATGACTGCCACATTCCTACGTCAACAGTTCAAAAACTTCTTTGTCTCTTTTGTGCACTAGTGTTGTCATATAAAGATTTTACCTAGTGTTTTTAGTAGAGAATTTAAATGGGACAAATCCAAGACATCTAAATAAAAGAAGAAGGGGGCTGTGTGGCCCTCCATAGAGTGTTGCTGTAATGCTTTCCTTGTGGAAGTATTCAAAAGTTGAAAGTAATCGAACTGATGCTAAAGAGGACATTGGGGAGCCTTCCACAGAGAGGGGTGGTATACTACTTTGATAGGACTCAGACAAAATAGCAAGTGTCACAAAGGTTTTTATCCCAAGATTTTGAGGGAGCTTTTAGAAAGAAAAGAGTAGCATAGCTGTTTGAGAAGGGAAATAAGAAAAATCTGAAATATCCATGTACTTACAAGCGGAAAAAAATCTGCTGTCTTTCAACTGCCACAACACTGGTAACTTTGTGATTGATATTCAGTAAGCACAGTCCTAAAAATAAATCAATGCACATTTTGAATGCTGTCTGTTTGGTTACACATCCTTGTACAGTCTTCTGGTTTTTAAGTCCTGGTAATCAATCTTTGTTCTGATTTTACATTATAATAGGATTCATAGCTTTAAAGTCATTAGGATTACCATCAGTAAAAACAGTTAAGATCCATATTATGAATAAAATGAAAATTAAAAAAAATAAAGTATCTGGAGTAGAGATGTGCCTTGAGTATGTAACATTTTTTTCCCCCTGTTTTCCATTGACTTACAGTCTATTATTACATGTTGCTGCTAGCAACCTTAAAGCCAAAGAATGGCTTTGTATCCTACAGTCCCTTTGGAAGTTAAGCTACTCAGAAGGTTGGCTGACTGTTACATAAATCAGATTTTACATAAGTCAGTGTTAATAAAAGAACCATTATAACTGCACTGTTTGGGGGCATGCTATCTATTTGGAAACAAACAGTTTTTTCCAGCCCCATGGAAAGAAAGTTCCAGCCTGTCCTCAGTGCTTCCACAACTGTTTCTAGGGGATTTAATAGTTACAATGCATGATGCCTGCCAAGTCCACCAAATCTCCTGAAAAGTGGCTATAGCAATGAAAGATTATGTCAGATAAGCAAAAGTCAACTGTCATTGCAAACATCAGGAATGTTGCACTGCATAATGGTCACTGTTACACACAACAGAGCTTTGGCTGGAATCCTCTGTGGTGAAGAAGAAGAAAAAAATCCTATCTCATGGGTATCATCACATCAATGTAACATCCAGGAAAATACCTGGAGAACAGAAGACCTGATGTCAAACTCTGCATAAATCTCTGCCTCCAGCTTGATAAGTATGGGCATGTCCTTAGAAAAGAACAAACTTAAGACCTGCTACAGGTCTGATGAGAATGTCATTCAAAAACACTTTAAATATCATTAACTTATATAGTCTGAATTTCTGAAAAATTCAGAGTATATCTAATTCAAGTGCAACTCAATATAAAGAATAATCTAGCTTTTCCTTCAGGAAAGTTAATAATTCCATGTGACTACAGACCAGTTTTCAAAATTTGATTAGTTTTATTTTGAGGATTTAGAAGTGGGGAATCCAATGCCCCCTCCTAGATTGCAACATGATTGCGTTAAGAAGGAATAGGGATCTTAGTTATATTAATTTTTTTGGATCCTCACTATACCTTTCACAGAAAGACTATAATATTCTTGATATTTTTATTCCCATTTTGTAAAGGCTTAATAACAACACTGGAAAAAAAAAAACATATTAACAAATGGCATAATACACATTTATGTGTATTTATTTTTGTCTTGTTTTCACTCATTGCCTATGATGATATTAAAGAAATACACAAATATTACTGACATCTTAACTTTGGATGTATCAGAGCAAACACTGTGAATCTCCCTCCTTGCATGAGTAGCACTTGATTCAACATTCGCAGTACAGGCTGAAGAACTGAAGGAATCATGCAGCCAATGGGAAAATTTCAGGATCCTTGTTTTTTAACATAAAATGTGTGAGATCTATGAAGAGCATTTCTCTTTACTTGGATTTAGGTAAAAACAGATGAATGACTTTAAGCAGACTGAGTATCACCTGTATCCTGGAATAGTCTCAGAGAAATTAATGGGACTACTTTTGAGCTAAGGATCTAATTTAGGTCAGAGTTAGGTGACATAGTTTGATACCTGGCCAGATTTAGTAATGATATACTTTTGGACTGCTTTGCTTTTAAAAGTTAAAAAATTTCTGTGCAGTCTTCTCTAAGAGTGATTAACAGAATTGCCTACGAATGTGTTCTCATAGCCAAGTAAAATCATTAATATAATTAAAATAAAGATCTTTCTTGCCAGCACTCAATTGATCTTTTATCTTCTGCTCTCTGAAATATCTCTTTCCTGATCTTGACAGAATTTAAAAGTATCAGTGTATTTGAGCTGACGGAAAATGCACTATAAAGCAAAGGCAATTTTAATCTTTCGGATATAAGTAACATAGACAGAGTTACTGGTTTCTGACTGATTTTTCCTCCTTGTTATGAGAATATAGACTTCAAATATCGGTTGTTGTTATTGCTGCTACAATGGCTGGTAATTCTCATCAAACAAGGCAAAATGGATAATATTCTGTGAACAGCTACTCCATGTTTCCCAATAGTTTTCTTGAATCTTCCCTTGAATTATCTGGTTCCCTCCACCACAGAGGAGAAAATTCTGGGCCTGATGACTGCAAAGTTCCTGCTTCAGAAGGTGGGGAAAGAATCTACATTACAGAGGAAATGACCTCTCTATTGGCAAGATCTGCTTGAAACCACCCTGCTTTTCTGGTGCAGATTAAAATGCCCGTTCACAAAGAGAGAGGGAAGGCGACAGAGTATTGCTGTTAGCATTTGACACAGCATAAAAAGTAAAGAACTGATCAAAGTTAAGTGACACTGAAGAAGCAGCAACAGGAAATGCTGTCATCAAATAAATAGCATGTCATTTGTATATTAAAAAAGCGTAACATATTCCATGTAATTCTAAATTTATTTTTTTAAATTAATAAAATATTGGACTATGATTTCATATTAAAGTCAAGATAGAACACATGTAGGCCAAAAATATAAGCTAAAAGTCATGGCCCAGAATGATACAAATGAAAATAAGTATTCTGTTTCCAAGGGTCTTCAACATGAAAGCTGAGAAATCTTGAAGAGCCAAGTGGAAAATTTCTGCCTGTTTGGAAACTCATGTTTTCAACTTTCTATGCATGGGAATGATCAAAATAAAGGAAATTTGTATATTTTTCACTGTAAACAGCTTTGTTCCAAAACCAAGAAAAAAACCTGGTTTTGAGCTTTAATTCATAGCCTGTGTTTCAGATTTTTCTGATTAATGTTGTGCTTAATTCCAGGGTAGAATGTACCTACTTTGGCATGGTATAAGATAAGAGCATGTACAGGATTATCACAAAACCATGTTTGCAACACATGCAGCTGCACACTGCAGACTGTGAGAAGAACACGGCTTTGCCAAGCAGAACTCCTGCTGCTTCCAGCAGGCACTGAAAAATCCCACTACCTCCACAGCAAAGGAGCTTTCAAAACTCCAACCACCTCAGCCACTGGGTCCGGCAGACTGTGCTTAGAAAATAGCCCAGGACCAGGTAATTTGGAGAATTTAGGCCCCAGCTGCTTATTGTGCTCTATATATAAAAGATCTTCCCATCTGGAAATTTCCCATACAAAGAAAATTCTAAATATAGTGTTAACTCAGGTACAGATTTTTAAATTTGTTAATTATTTTTCATTTTTAAATGGTCTATCCATGTATTTAGGAAAAAATGTGTTTCACATCTGCAGATGAAATAATAGATTGTGAAAACTCTTTCTTTTTTTTCTTTGTAATTACAAATCAGGCATTTGAAACACAAAATTTCATGTGCAAGTCTGTAAACTTTAATGGACTGCTGTTTAAAGAGTATTTTTTCTCCTCACTCTTTGAATGCTTTACATTTTATATCAATATCTAGCTTAAGTTGAATAAATATTTAATCTAAATATAGGTAATTCTTGGCCAAAGAGTGAAAGTCTCCAATTTTGGAAAGTGAATTCAGTGACAAATCAAAAACAATATAATTGATAAATAAGTTGAATTAGTTTGACTGTAGTATTTCTTTGCTTTCATTTTTTACTCTGTATTTATCAGAAAGCGGTTGGGTTTTCTGTGGAAATTAATTTAAAGGAAGACACACAAGTCTTGTGCTGTATTAAATGGTCTTATTCCCTTAATTATTCTATCAATATGTAGGGTTTATATATTTTATATTTTTTATAAAATTATTATTTATTATTTTATAAATTATTATTTTGATATATCTACACAATTTAAAATCTTGCAACTGTAATAAGAGTCAAAAATTAATATAAAAATGGGTCAAAGTCAAATTTGTCATATGATTTGTAAAGAACTGCAAGTATGAAGGAGTGGGAGGCTGGGATCAAACGTGTCTTCCTTGGCTTACATAAGATGCTGGGAGAAGAAGGGCTGACACAATTTCATGTCAAAACATTTGATATCTTGGGCATTCTGAATATAATTGAGTGCAAATAAGAACAAAACTTCTTCTATCTACTGATATTTCAGCATTTCATTATAGGTGTCTATAATATTAGTTCTCACTTAGGTGTGCCATAAAATATGTTCTGTCAAACAGTTGAAAAAGGAGAGGAAGGAAGGAGAAAAAAATGACTTGCTTAGGAAGCCAGGGAAGCAGAACACCATCACACTGACTTGTTGGACTCTGTCACAATTTGTCACTCTGTTCTAGTGCAAACTTCATCCATTTTGTAACACTGTAAAACCAGAAATTGATGCAACAGAAAAAGTCTTTTAGATGAAGAGTACTGAGAGACGTAATTTACAGAGATTTCTCCTGTAACCATTTCTTAAAGGAAAAGCAACATTCCTTCTTACTGAATATGATGGGTTTATCACCTCTAGCAAAAACAACACATTGTAATTTTCTGGTCCACTTACAGTGCTACTGCACTTTTTGTGCTTTTGCACAATATGAGCATGGTCTCTATTTGATAATTAATAACATCTGCCTCCCTTACATGACAAATGATGTTTCTTAAATGAAAGTCTTCATTTCTATAAGTTTTGCATGAGTCTTTTAGGAAAAGTTTTCAAACGTTTAGTTTTGTGCAATTTTTACAAGTTTTAAACATGTAGAGAGCAGGTTATCTTAGCTTTTGAATCTGAAAGAACATGGTTTATTTAAAATTCAATCTGCTTCTCTTGCTTCTCTCCCCTTCTTAAGTAGGGAATATATGAATAAGAAGAATTAGTCTTTCAGTATGATGTGTTAAGTATTTTGAAGCATAAAATGTATGCATTTTTATAAGGTGATTGACTGTCCAAAAGGTGTTTGTATTCCAGAGTTGGTATGTTTAGACTCCATAAATATTCAAAGAAATATCTTTGCAGTATACTTTTAACATGTAAAGTAACATCTCTGTTTTTAAGTACAAGGAATCTCAGACACCAAGAAATTAAATGGCCTCAACAAATGCCACAAAAGCAGAGACAGGAATTGAATCTGGATCTCCTGAATGTTAATTATTTAATTTCACTTGCAGAATTAATCCTTTAATGTGTTCCTGTTCAGTACCTTTCATTTGACATTCCTGCAGTTTTTTTGCCTCCAAATAGAGCAGGTTTAGAAAGCAGCAAGAAGCTGTGTTTTCATTTCAGATATTGTGAAAGGAAGAAGCCGGCTTCCTATTATTCAAGTAAATTCTATTTTTCTGGACCTTGAACCTTAATTTTTTAGCCAGACAATGAAATAAAAAAATAGATGTCCATGAACCATGGTGCTGTGTCATGGCTGCAGATTAGAAGAAATGGGCTTGCAGTTAGGAACCACATTTTCTTTTGAACATCACAATGCATATAGTCATTATTTTAGGGAGATTTACTGTGTCCTTCATAAACCTAAACAATCCAGGTAGATTTTATCTCAGCTAAATTTAGCTGCTTAAATAAATTCAGACAGTCAGAAGTTCTATAGACCATCGATATCCACAAGTTCACTACAGTCTATAAAGTAGAAATTATAAATAAGAAGACACATGGAGCAAACAGGTAAAAAAAATGAAAAGGACAAATAGAGAGACCTAAGACATACTTGGTTTTGTATGTGTTAGTTCTATTTAAGAGGTTATTTTAAAAACTTGTTTCCCTAGAGAAAAAGACTGCTAAGCAGTTATATTTATCCTCTGATAATTATGTAGCTGTTGGTGTCTATCTACCTGTTTACATGTGTTCTTCCTTGGGAGCAAATTTTAGCTGTTTTATAAGATCTGTTAAGCCTTTTTCTGTCAGGTTAGAAAATTAGCTCATAGAACAGTATTAGTTTTTGCACAAGTTTCACAAGTTTCTGGACAGAGTCAGTGGGGCTCTTTTGTAGTGACCACTGTAAAATTTAAACACAGCTTTTGTTGCTGCCAGTCAAATTATGGCAAAAGGAAGTTTCGTATGTCACGATCTTCCCACCAAACATTCAAAATCATAAGCTTGTTCTCCAATATAAAAACAAACTATACACATAAAATCCTTTATCCAATTTTTGCTTTTAAATTTGATGATTATTTGTCAAAATTATCCATATGAGGAAACCTTACAAAAAAGGAAGATATTGATGGGTGAGATCTGAAGGAAACTTAAATACATGTGTAAAAGCAAGTTGTGGATCACAAAAGACAAATAATTATTAATTAGTTTGAATATTTTACATTTTATTTTTATTATGTTTTTATGATGCAGGAATTTAATCCAAAATATCCAGTGAGATTTGGAATCCCATTTTGCTATCTGGTGGTATTAAAAGTATTACCTTTAATAGAAGGAACTCAGGCACCAAATGTTATGTGCTATTTATAAGGTGGGAAGAAATGATGAATTCCAACCCCAAAAAAGTTGTATTTTCAGGCAACTTGGTCAATGGTCAGCATTCCAAATGTTGCTATGAGCCTTTACAGTAGACTAAAGATCAGGAAATTCAAATGAACTCTTGCTACCAAGGAGTCAATTAAATGTGTACGGCTGTGAAAACCCCACAGGGATGAAGGGCAGCCTGAGTTAAGGAGGAAACCCAAATTAAAACTGATTACTATTTTTTTATTCTTTCCAAATGCTTTGCATTCTCTATCTTCCCAGTAACACGAAATGAATTCAGAAATTATGAAGAATATATTTCCAAAATTAATATAGTCTACAGAATATAATTTCTGATTCAAATTCACAGCTTTCAGAGTACCAGCAGTTGTAGGGATTTGTTCCAGACCAAATCCTGTCCAGAACATTAGTAGCTACAGCAGGCTAATTTCTAGTTTTAGTGACCAGTGGTCAGTGTGACATGTTTGGGCTGAGTCCCATTTTCAGTGACATTTAATACCCTAAAATGAATTTGCCATCTTGTCACAGCTACAGTGAAAAAAAAGGACAAATATAGATTTGATTGCACAGAATCATGTGGTTCTCGTAAACAAGGTTGTTGGTGTTTGGTTTTTTCTTTTATCAATATTGATGTACACTTGATCACCAAAATGAACTCTCTCTCTCTCTCTCTCTCTCTTTGTCTCTCCATGTGCTGTTGCTTCTAAAATTAAATGCAGGTACCTAAGCCCAACAGAATTGATGACTTCTTCCACTGCTGTGGCTGTGGAGGCAAAGCTGAAGTGGTCCATAGACATGAACCACCTGTGCCCGTCCTCTCACTGGGACCTCAATACCATGACAGACTCTGCTCTTAGCTCCTCTGAAACCTTCTCTTGTAGTTTTACCTTCTATTTAGGATGTTTTCTCATCCTGTCCTAAAAACACAGTTACCTGAAATTACATTTCTCAATTTTACTGTGAACCAACTTCATTGCTCTGTGTTGGCTCCTCTTTGACATAGAGCTTGTAAATTGTTTTTGGCACCAAGGCACTCTCTTTTTTCCTTTGTCCAAAGGAATGTATACCACTTTCTAGTGAATTTTATATGTATTTCTTGTTTCTTTCAAACAGGGCAGTCCTCTTCAAAACTACTGGGAAAGGTGATGATGGTGAATTATTGCTCGGTGAAAGATACTTTTCAGGTCATGGGGTTTAAGTGTCCAGGTTGTGGGTCTTCTACAGAAATTCTAAGAAAATAATCATAAGATACTGAGACACTAAAATCTGGGAAAAAATACTCACAGAAACTTTTACCCTAAGACAAATTCCTGAGAATATCTCTGGAAAGAACCAGTTCAATGACACAAGCTTAGTATTAAGACTTTCCAAAAGCTAAGTGCCAGTGAAAGACATCTGTGAGTATGCAATTTTATTTTTAGGGAGATAATTTAAAGATATTTTAAAAACAGGATATTAGCTGTGGAAAATTACTGGCCCTTCAACTGAAATAAATAAAATATGACCTCCAGTACCAAATAATTCCTCCCATCTTACAGCTATTCAAACACAGAAGTCAATTGGTCATTTGTTAGGTGTTCAGCCCACAGAGAAATGAGCTCCCAGCTATAGCTGATCAAGATTTATGTGTTTATAAATATATAATTTTAGTTGGCAAGCTTTCTTGATCAAGCACACCCCCTTTTTAGAAGAAAATGGCACATTTCCATAAAAGTGACAAGTAATAGTAATCTTTCTCAGGCAGGCTTCCATTTTGCTGAGTGTTTTAGTCTGAGGGTCTGAACATGGGAACTGTGTGCCAGATCTGGGGAGGTCCTGTGAATAGTGCTACGTGAATAATTGTACTTCAGTACTTGAAAAATACTGAAAATGAGGTTTTGGTACTTTAAAAATGAAAATTGAGTTTCAAGTTGAATAGAATGCAAGATTCTTTTTCTCTGTCTTCACAAAAAAAAAAAAAAGTTTTTGCTGAATGAAAGATTACATTCATAGTGAACCTCAGAGGAAAGGTCCAAACAGATCTGCTAATCCTCTTGTTTGAGGTGGGAATGGAAAAATACTGGACCACAGATCACATTTATGCACTCACATATTAAAGAAAACTAACAAAAAACAAAAACAGGAAGAGTTCGGATTTTATGAACTTAAATAAAATGTTGACATAGTTTACCACTGGATCTCTCAACTGTGGACATATAATTACTGATGTATTGGATTAGGATAGGTAAGATACAACCTCCTGCTTTACAAGTTTTATGAACCTAATTACCTCCTAGTTTTTTCCATGAAAACAGTTGTATCTGAAATCACTCAAGAATTCAATATGAATTTGCTGGCAGTCAGGAGGCACCAGTCATTGGGATCAGTTTTTATAACATTAACAAGCCCTGACATCTACGCTGTATGAACTCCAGGAACTCAGTGTTGGAATAGCTGTAGTTTGATACCATGGACTGGTGCCCAGCTACAGCAGCAGCAGCATGTTGGGTGCAGTATTCAAACAAATCTTTCAGTTTAGTTTCATCCCAAAAGAATCCACTTTGTATCTTCTCCCACTTCTGCACAATGTAAACCAAGGTGTGGTGTGTGAATCAGAAAACTCACTCCAAAGTCAGTCTTGATCAGAACAAGTGTTCATGTGGACAGAAGCACACTGAGTCCACTGTCCTGTTTCTCCCCAGGGAAAGTGTTAGTGTAGTCAAAACATGGTATGAATTCCACAGGTTATACTGCTTAGTTCCTTTCCTTTCAAACAATCTTTTTTTATTCATAACCATCATTTTAATAGAGGCCACAGGTGAATCTTCTCAAACTTGAGCATGCTGTGAACTTGGGACCAGAAACTACCTATGGTAAGTGTTGATTAGTCACTAAGTAACTCACCTGACGACATACAGTCACAGAAACTTAATTTTGTTTCATAAAATTGCCAAACTTGTGAACTGTAATAATTCCCAATCCCATTTCCACCCCTGGCCTTCCTTTGCTTGCCCTCACATCTCTGGAACTGGTTCTGCTCACCTCACATCTCTGGTTTTCACCTTGGAACATTTTTTTTTTTTACTGTACAAATGCAAAATTTGGATCTTTATCTGGAATTAGTTTCACAGAAATTATCATCTGTTTTGGGGAAATTCACAAAACAGGATAAGAAGGTCTAAAACTAAGAAATACATTGTTCTTTTCTAACACTGGGAACAAATTTTTTCTGTTTAATGTCCTATTTTTCTCATACTAAAAAAACCCCAGGATTTTGGAGCCCAACCCAGCAAATCACTGAACATTAACTTAAAGCACATGAAAACCACTGTTAAAATCAGTGGAACTGTTTGTAGTCAGAAGGGGAAATCTGTTGCCTTGGATTATTGGAACAGAAGAAATTTATTTTATTTATAGTGTTTCCAGTTTTTCACAAATAATGCTGCTACTAACTTGATGCAACCCCAAAAATTCTGTTTTAAGGCATAAAATAGTGGTTTTTGAATGAATGTTAATAGCATATTCACACTTCTCATCAACAGTAATAATTTCAGGATATTTGGTGTTCTTAGCTCTCCCTATTAATAGAAATTGAATCAAGTCATTTTACACAACCAGAGAATGAGGCCATACTGTTTCTGGCCTTTCTGATGATGAATAATTTGGCTCTGAATCCATAGGAAAATTTAACTGAAGGAATAAGAGCTGCACAGACTGCAGGAACCAAAATGAGATGGTTTCACATTTTACAGAGCACTTCCATATTCCAGATGATTCAACAAATAATATTTTAATTATTGTTATTTTTAAAACTTTATCATAGCAACTACTATGGTAGTTACGCTGAGCATCAACCAGCACAGCAACACCAGACTGTACAACTTGCTGTATTGTAAATCCGGGATTCCCCCCGGCAGCCATAATTTCCTTCTGTCCTTCTGGTTTTGTCTGCTTTAACTTTTCTATTTTAAGGACTACACATGTGCTTTGTGTTAGACTAGGGAAGTCATAGCAGACTAAACTACAGTCTATGGTGACTTTGCCTTTTAGGTTGTGCCCTTTGGTCTTGCAGGAAGATGGTCACATATAAAAACAAATTATGATTCAGAGAATCCCTACAGAGACATTAACCAGAGAAATGTGGCGTTCACTGTGCCACTGTCCCTGTAAAAATAGTCTTGTACTGGTCTAATTAATTGGCTCTCCAATCCTTGCCTTGCCCACTACATACAATGTGGTTTTGTAAATTCAAAAGAGACACGGTCCTGAGCCACAGCATTTATAAGATCATGGCATCCAGGGATGGAAAACAACTAATACATCATCCGGTACACCTCCCCAGCAGGGCAGGGTAGCCTAGTTAAAAATGCCTCAAATAACATGGCTTTGACCACATCCTGAGCCAGCCAGTCCGCTGCCTCATTCATCCCCTTGCTGTGAAGCTGTCCTTGATTTTCTTGGTAGCTTGTTCCACAGCTCCAGCCTCTAACTTTGAATTCAGCTCTGCTGTGGAAAGGGAGTAAACCTTCCTTGCCTGAGGACAGCCTTTCACTTACAGACAATTGCTAACCTCCTCTTTATGCTTCTATCTCATTACTGTTCTTTTGAATTGGGGAAATTTGTTTAGATGAAATTTCTGTACCAGCCAACAGAGCCTCAGGATTTGACTGTTGATGTTCTTGTCACATCTCACAATACTATTCCACTTTCACTAAACAACTATAGCACTGGATTTCTGAGTATTTATTTTAATGACTGAAACCATAGGTTTTGCCACTGGAACAATGTAATATAACTATGAAGAGGGCAGTATCTCAGCAGAAGAGGGTAATACTTGTACAGCCTTAATAATGATATAAATGAACCTTATCAGGGAGACAACATATTTCCTTGAGATAAACTATTCATTTTGTTGTAAAATCGACTGAGACTCCTATTTCACTTCCTCAAGGTTGTAATTTAAAGGATTTACTTAATGCTGTTTGATACCCTATCCAGAGACTTTTTGAAAGCTGAAGTTCTTGGCTCTTCAATAAAGAAAATTTATTAAAGCCCTTGGTTTCAGGGTTTTGTTTTTTTTTTTTGTTTCCTTTTTTCTCTTTTTCTTTAAGTGAATGTGTTGGTGGTTCAAATAAATATCTGTCTAGGCAGATGTCAAAAGTGAAATCCAACAATAAAGACTTTCTTCATGATAATAATAATAAAGCAGATTAAAAAAGAAAAAAAGTAAAAAAAAAGTGATGTAAAGAACACTCAAGTTCTGAATGTAGAGCCAGATCTTTTTGTTTCAGTTACCACACAGCAAAAGGCAGTCAATCAGTCAAACCAGAAATTCCCTTACACAGACTGTGGGTGCAGGGAGGGTGTGTGCATACAGTAAAGTGGTTAGAAACACAGCAATAGATTTTGTGGTTTTCTCCCTTGAAAGCTATCAACTGGTTAATACTGGGTTTTCAGAAGACCTCAAGGGAAATGGATTTTTCAGTTCTCACCACACTGGGGGTTCTTTCCTTGAAGAGGGTTTGTATAGTCTGAAAGATTTGAGAACTCCTTCCCAAAGCTCCCCATGGCTGCAGTGAGATCAGCCACTGCTCACCAGGAACTGCTGCAAAACACTGGGGATTTGTGTGCTTCAGTACTCAGCATCCCAGCACCTGGTGTTAGCTGTCTGACAGCTGTAGAGGGATTCAAAGCAGGATCTAAACCTAGGAACATCTTTAAGCCAAGGGGAGAATTAATGCTTTAACCACTGTGACACAGGAGCGTATCTGCTAAGCTGCTTTGTGTGCAGAGGTTGAATACAGACAGCTCACTTTCAAGCGCACTCTCTGTTAAATGCAAAAATAATTTCTTTAGATTTACTTCATCTTTCCCTCAGGTTTTGGACCCACATTGCTGTCACAAGAAATCTAATACATCGCTGAAAGTAGATTATGTCCCACTGCTGCAAATGCATAGCATATACCAGCTCTCTGTGTTTGGAATCTGTCATGGCATATGTCTTCCACTGCTAGGAGTAAAAATGCAAACTAAGTGTAGCCCAGAACTTGTGTCCAGCACTGATGATGTCATCACCTTGCTCAAATAGGAATGTGGAATCTTTTAGTGGGCAATAAAACTGGTATTGATTTTTGAATATTCTGCATCAAAATGCATTTGTAGCCCTCAAACCTGCAACTGATTTGTAGTCAAAATGGTTGACTTTTTAACAAGTGCTTTTCATTTCACCTTAAGATGATAATTACATTAAATGATGGTCATAGGCTTCAGATAGAAAATGTGTTGGTTATAATTTTGTACGTCTGATCATAGAAAGAAAGATATTGTCTGCACCTGTTTCCAACAATGGCCAAATCACTTATTACTCTTCTGCAGAGGAATGAATAGCTAAGAACTGAGGGCACTAAATGGTACCTTTAAGCTTTAAAATATCATCCTTTCCTAACTAGTTATTTGTTTGTTGTTCTGCCTACTTTTTAAATAATGAAGGAGACACGATCCAGAAGTAAAATCATGTAAAGGGAGAAAAAGCAGTATTCACAACGATAATTCAGCACAAAAAAGGGCATCATTAATCTTTAATAAAATATATTCTTCATTCTAAGTTAATAGGAAATATCTGATAGATATAATTACTTAATATTAGACTTTTGACCATTACATTTTTATTTCCTGCTCAGTGATCAGGATAGGAAATATGTCATGCCATATTTCATCTTCATCTTCAACAAACAGCTAACTGTTTCATCTATATTTTTCTTTTGAGAGACTTCAGTAATTATTTAGGAGCTAAAATATAATAAAAAATACATTCCTCTAGAGAAATCAGTAATTTGATTTTCATCCATAACTAACCGTACAGACTGCTGTGACCCATGTACTAATCGTAAGTCAGGCACATGGAGTTGATTTCAGGAATAAGATACACTGATGTGCCTGGTACACAGTCCAGCCTGTAAAGAAATCTGTTAAGAGGCCTGAATTTGAAGAAAGAAATATTTATTTCTGTTTTATATAGGTTAGCCAAAATACCCAATCTATGTCTCAAGCAGCATTGACATTCACCTGTAATTACAGAAAGAAATGATGCTGAAAACAATAATGTTCCAAGGACAGTATGTTTCTATATTTACTTGTCAAAACCCCATTCTTCTGGAGCTGAGGAATGTAATTTAATTGAGTGAGACTCTTTTTCTTCTTCCAGAGCATAAATTTATCATGTAATTTTGTGGCTAGTTTGAAGTACAAGCTCATGTTCAGTCAAACTCTTTTGCTTAATGAATATTGGCTAAATTTGATCTTAGAATCAAAGAGAATGCACTGTGTATAAAACAAGAGAAATAACACATCCCTGTCTTGGAGACATCTCATACAAACACTTCTAGTTTTATACAGGGTTATGGTCCAATTCCCAATGACAAAAGCAAAGTTAAGCAAATAATTCTAGTCTGAAAATTCCACAGAGGACCAGGTCTTATTTGCTGTTATTTCTTTGCAACAAGCAAGATCTGGCAGCATTCTTCTGCTATCAGTTAGCATATCCTCCTTAGGGTCAGTGGTCAGTGGGGTCATTGAAGTGGTGGTGCTGCTCCTTTTTCATTGAGAGAGATTCCAGAAGATATTATTGAGTGATTACTCACCTGTACGATCAGCTTTTTCACTTTCTTGTTGTGTCTTGTCAGCATACTTAACAAATGTGTCCACAGAATTTTTATGGGTTGACAGGGATCAGTTTGGTTGCTAGGATGCTGCAGTACCAGACACACAGTTTGGTGCATCCATTTCTCCCAGTACAGCTCACATGAGGGAGTCCAGTTTGTAACCGGAGCAGACATGAACTCCCACCTCAAAGGCAGAGATAAGGCAGAGGTAACATTTACATGATGTATTATAGATTTTTCCTTCAAATCCTACATTGGTTGTAAGAATTTTTATATGACAGAATTTGAAAGACAACGTGTCAATATGAACTGCAATGCCCAGTGGACAAGTAGTGACATAAAAAAGATTTACAGAGGAAGCACTGTAAAATAAGTTGTTATTAAAGTGCTTTTTAAATCTTTTTGTAATAAATAAATGGCGATATCATTACCTGTGTCCTAGATCTACTGCAGGTACTGTACTAATGCAAATACAGATACCATTAACTTTGGTGAAGGCCACACAGCTCCTTTTGGGGTTGCTCACCTTCTTCAGATCTGCAGTCATAGCCAGACAGAGACAGAAAGAGAGAATTCCTGCTTTGGTTCAGTGTATTGTCATCAGAAGAAGAAAGCAGTTTTGTAAATTTTAAACCTGGTTTCTAGTTATGGTTATGGCAAATCTTGGACCACCCCAGCTTTAAATTTTCTAAACATTTCATTTTGCTTTATGGTTATAATGTTTAGAATTTATTACTAGTACTAGTAGCTGCAGATCTACTTATTTATGTTGTGCTCCTGCATTTACATTTCACTCTATCGGTTAAACCAGTTCACACAATATGTCAGAAGCATTTTGTGTTAGAGATCTTAGATTTACAGGCTCAACAATTTCATTACGATTGCTGTGGATCTGCAGCAGCTGTAGCAAATCAAACTATGGTTCACATACTTCACATAGCAACTCCCAATTAATTTGTAGTTCTTTTAATGGACTTTACTGTACATAAAGATTGCATATGTACACAGCAACCTTTTTTAATCCCTGTTTTAAAAAAACTCATCATCTTCCTCTTCAAGATAGAGTAATTGCAGAGATTCTACACTGGCAATCAAATATAGGGTTTGCATCTGAATATTAAAATACTCTTTATTTAAAGGCATGTTTTCAGGCATTTTTTTTACTTATCTGTCAGCATTTACTTAAATGGCAATTATACTACTGAAACAAACTCAGGTTTGACAGAGATCTGTTGTATTTGCCTTATTAAACAGAAAATAAGGGGTAAACCCACCTTGTTTACTCTTCAAACCCTTGTACTGTACTACATGAGGGCTCCACAGACCTGGGGCTTTGTGTTTGTACTGATCTAAGACTGAATCCTAATATCTGAACAGCTGTGTTGCCATCCTTCTACCTACTGTTTGAAACTGTACAGGAAAAAGTCTAACCCCTTGGGGCAAGACCGTGTACCTATTAAATTGAAAAGATGCTGAGGTATAGAGCTTGACTGCCTTGCCTGAGGGCACACATTTCTCTTGGGTTGAAATTGTGTGTTCCTTTCCACCACTTGCTTTGCTACAAAACTTGTGCAAGGGTATAAGGGCTTGCAATCCTCACACAGCAATTTGTGAATTATAAAGAGAGGATTCACTCTGTGAGAACAAAAACTTAGGGGAAAAAAATCTATCTCCTGCATGTACTGATATGTGAATTTTCCTTTTCTACTGTTAGGTTACCTTCCAGTGCAGGCATCTTTCCCAATGCCCAGCAGCCATTCCCAGATTTCTTGCTGACAGCCAAAGCCTGAACATTGAGCAGCAGCTCCAGCTTCTGTGCCTTTGCCCCAGCCCTTCCCTCGGCAGGCAGGGAAGGAGCCTGAGGCACCCACACAGCCCACCCTGCTTGAGAATCAGATTTCAGACAAAAAAGCTTTGTCCTTGGGCACAAATATGAAAATCAGCTTGTCTGGGTATTTCTGAATCTTCTGGAGCTCCAGCCTTGGGTCACGTTGTGTCTGTAGAGAGCCAAGGAGTTGTGTGATGGCTGGGATATGTGGGGATAGAAATGCAAGTGAGTGCATGTAAGCTCAGGTTGGTGGGGGAATTGCCCTTGTTTGTGTGTATGTATTTGTTTGAACAGACCTGCTGCACCCTACATCTTATCTAAATACAAAACAAGGCCCAGAGCTTCTAGCAGCTCCCTTGTGCCTTCCCTCCTCCAGCTCCCTTTCCCCAGCTAGAAAATGAAAACAGAACTTTAATGCTGGGGAAATTGTTTTGAATTTGCCACAGTAACTTTGGTACCATCTCAGGATAACCAAAGTGTACCTACTCATTCTGTTGAGCATCGCAAATGCCATCTGAAACCCAGGAAAATTAAAAAATGACAACATATAGCAGCTTGGAGAGGAATTCTAGGGAGAGGCAAGATTTGAGATTTTGCCCTAATATTTGCTTTACTCACTGAATATGGTTTTAGCTTTCATAGTATGAGCTCACATTTGGATTTTTGTGTCCTTTGTGAAAACAAGGATATAAATAAGAAGTATTAAATTTTCCACAAGATCTTTCAAGGAAAAAATTCCATTTGGACTACCTCAGAATCAGAAATGCTTACATTTTTTAGGCTTATAATGACAGAGAATGAGTTTTTGAGAAATGTCTTAATTGTATGTTTGTGGGGTGGTTTTGGTTTTTGGGTTTTTTTTGGTTTTTATTTGGAAAATGCAAATATTTCAATAAGAACAGTAGCACAACAGTACACAACAGTATCACTAACATTAACAAGCAGCAGGCCATGCTGCTTTAACAGCCAGAACAGAGCACCTGTATGCCTCAGTAGTACAGAAAGAGGCCAGCAATAACAATCCCATCAGGTGGATACAAACCCATCCTTGCTGAGGCCTGTGCTCGGAGGCAGAGCCTTCATTGCCTGCTCCAGTGATGAGATCTCAAGTACTCGTGCTGTGCTACTGCCAGACAGCTGGCACATCAGCATAAAAGCCACTGCAACCTGCAATTGTGTGCAAGAATTGGAGCAAATAGCTGTGTGATTTAGCTCGTGCTCCCATGGTTCAACTGCTGCTGGCACAGCTTCCAGCTGATTCAAAGCAAGCCCAGGTATGTGTACGTGACCTGCTCCTGCAGAACTAACAGGTACACATGACCTGCTCCCTGCTCCTGATTATACAGCAGCCTCCAGGAGTCCTTGGGCACTCTGATGATTTACTTGTGTCCTTTCACCAAAGCTGCAGTTTTTTTCTCTGTCCTACTAGTTCACATATTTTATTCTTCTTGAACAGATCTGTCTTCTCCCATCCATGTATCCTACTATTACATTTATTAGCATTTCATTATATTATTGTTCTGGGTTCTTTTCAGTTTGCTGGCATACAGACATGTCTTATTAAATCTTTCTCTCCAGATATTATTATCTCTGGTTGACTACCAAATTTTTTTTGAGTGCATTATTGTCAAATGAATATATTAGTTTTCATTTTCCTTTCTTTTTGATTCTTTTTGTATAAAAAACAATGAAAAGTATAAAGATTTAACATGACTTTAATGCTTCATCCTATTAAAAAAAGTGCAATTGTTAATGTCTAAGATGCACCTTGCATAATCCTAAATGATTATATGCATGAGATCTTAATTACAGAGAACTTTATTCCCTAATTAATGTATTCCAGACATCTGTAGTTTTGATGTATAAAAATCTAGTTCTTGCCATGGGTATATTTTTAAGTCACACATGCAAAAAGAGATGAAGTTTCCTGGTACTTGTTAGCAGTGTAAGAGGTAGCTGCTTGGCACTTTTAAATCTGATGCTGTTAATCATCACAGTGCTTTGATCAGGCTTTCATATATATATTTTTTAAATACTGCCCTATCCTATAGGCATCAAGTCAAATAAATAGTTTTACTGACATATATAGATGACCTAAGGTTCCAGACTCAAAACCACTTAAAATGTACAGGGAGAAGCTACTGTGTAAAAGCACACAAATGGGGGGGGGGGGGGGGGGGGGGGGGAGGGGTGGGGAGAGTAAGAAGCAGATCCTTTTTCTTTAGAGTGAGAAAGTGTATACAACTAGAATCTTTTTACCCTGATCCACTTAGGAACATGCTGTTTAACGACACTAAGTGATAATGTACTTAAATGGTTAATGCAAGGGTTGATCCTCCTCTAAAACTGAGCTGGGAACAAAAGCTGAAATGACTTTTTGAAAGGGAAGGACGGGAGGAATTCTGACCCTTCTCCTGGCGCTTTCCAGTGTGAAACCACAGAGCAATTGAGGAATCAGGGCACGGCACGTGGATTAAAAGGCTTCCTAGAAGCAGTCAGTCCTGCACATTGCCTAAAGCCTCCCTGAACTTTCTCAGTGAATACAGCAGCCTGACAGCCCGGCTTCCCGCTGGGTGGATCCTGCAACTCCAGGAGGGAATGGCACTTCTTGTTTTTAATTAGCAAAGGTGAAAGGTGAATTAAAACTAGCTGTTCGGCAAGTCAGAGCAAGGGGCTGAGTTCTGAGGAGCACCAAGGAGGAGGGTGCTTTCTCCTTTTTCCCGATGTGGTTTTTTTTTTTTTTTTTTTTTTCGCGTCCCTCCTTCTCTGAATGAATTGCCTTGCAGGAGGGACTGAAAATACAGCTTCTTCCTGAATCCACTGGCAGAGTTACTAAAGACAGCTCAAGACACAACACTGCAGAGTAACGCCTTGGAATGTCCTCGCACTTTATAAACAATTGTCCTAGGGAGGGAATATTTTTACATGACATTTGCACAGCTTGACAAATGGCTAGCTGAGGCTGTGCGCTGCTCTGATGAAAGCTGAATTTCCCACAGAGACACCCCACAAACTGACCAAAGAGAGACATCTAACTGCACTGGCAAAGTACAAGTGGAAGTTGGAGCCTTAAAAACACCCCACCAAAACAACAAACAGACAGCAGCAGTTCGGTGAAGAGAACAAGAAATTTATCTTGGGCAGCATGACATCTGCTCAGGACCTTCTAATCCTGGCACTGTATGGTTTGTTACTAGAGCGACCGGCGGGATGTCACGCAGCAGATACGAGGCAACCAAGGCTACGTCTGTCACATAAAGGTAGGTCAGTGTGTCAGGTTTTTAAAGACTTTATCCTGTGCAAGTTCATTGATTTCACTGAATGTATTGCATCGGGATAAAATTGTGGTCCTTTGATAGAGTAAAATGTTCCTATTCAGAAAGCTTGTGAATTGTTTCCTTGTACTAAACTGCATCCTAGATTAAGTTTACTGAATTCTGGAAGACTTAAGGTACTTGCAGTGATGATTTTATACTGCTGAAATATTCTTCTGCCTGAAAGTGTGTTAGATTTGCACGTCATTCTCTCTTGCTCTCCATGCTGTACGAAGGCTGTCAGGTCTCTTAATAAGAGGGAAAGAAATGGAGAAGATAACCTGAAATTATAGCTTAATAAATGTGCATCATGTAACCCTTGAACAATTAAATGTCTGTTTCACTTTTAGAATTCTATCTGTCTACAAATATAGTTAAGGCAAAAGGACTGAATTCCTGTGCAGCCATATGATTCATTTTCTAAACTAACAAGTGTCATCACACTATAATTAAAATGAGTACCTGCCAATGTAAGTCTGCTTGCTGTTTAACTTAGTTACCCAAAGGAAAATGTTATTTTTCTGACATATTTATGTAGAATACTTATAACTTTTATTTTTGATTAAAATTATTTAACTCTCAGTGACTTGATGGCTGAACCATTCTTCCTTAGCTCCTTCAGTGTCCCTATTTTGTTCTGGATTGCATGGGATTTAAATTCTTCCCTATGATTTGGGTTTAATCTTGTGTATATATATATATATATATAAATACCTGTGCATAGCCATGGCATTTCAGTTCTCTGCAGCAGTACATACATTTGTAGATTATATACTTAGGTATGAGAGATGATCATTGCAATAGGAGAAAAAAATGCAATTGTGCAATATAAACCTGTTTTATATGATGTTTGGCCAATCTATAACATTTGGATATTACTTCTTAGGCATATATGAAAAGAACATGCTTTATTTCTGACATAGTTGAGAATGAGCAAATTTCAGTTTACTCAAGAACATTTCAATGGTTATGCAGGTGATAACTAAGCTGCATCAGTATAAAGTACATTAGAACACCCATTTTAAGAATGGTTAAGATTTAAGAATTAGTAGCATCTAGAGCTCTGTGTGTATACAGCTTTTGTCTAAACAAGGTTTAATTTTGTTTTATATAGCAAGCTAAATTACCAATTATAAGGAAGGGAGAAGCTGAATAGGATAATTGGTCTGAAAGTCTTGCTAGGAAGCTATAAGGAATGGGGTTTGCTTTTATAGGGCAGTGAAATGTTTTAGAGAAAGAATTATTCTTCCTGGAAAGCTGTCTTGTAAGTAAACAATTGCTCTGAATGAAATAAATGATATGACCCCTTTTAACATATAAACCGCTTTTCTTTCAACCTATGATTTCAGAGTACAGTAGGAATGAGTGCCAAATGCTGATTGTATAATCCTTTCACATGTCTTACTGTTGAAAATGTGCATTTTAATACTGGTTTATTTCTAGATATAATTGCTAGGGCTGTAATTATTATTGATATTTGTTTGCTTCTGATGGGGTAAGGGAGATGAGAAAAGCACAGTAAATGAGACAAATAGACCTAGTATGTTGGTTCAGGACTTTGGCTTAGCTGAAAGTTTTGGCAAGCTCCCCACTATAGTGCTGTAACTATTAACTGCTTCTCTGCTCACTTGTAGTAGTAATTGCTTTCCAGTGGTTGGAACCAGTGTACATTTCAGTGCATACTCTCTTTTCAGCAGTGAGCCAGTAATTTGGCCATAACACATCATAATTATGATATCTTCAAGGAGATCTTAAAACATCCGTTTTTCACAGAGTGCCAAACCTTACCTGCCTGATGGCAGTTCCCTGAGATTAAATGACACAGAAAGATCTGTGCTCATAAATTCCCTACCACAGTTACACACATCATCATATTATATTTCACCTTGTACAATAACCTATCACAATTTTCACACCTAGGAAATGTGACTGATTTTACAAGCAGTGCTGCAGTCAGGCAGTGCCTGACCACATATCCCCAGCCAAGGGTTGGAAATGGCATACCTGCCTGCCACCCTGGGAACAGCTACTGCAGCCCTCCCAGCCAAAGGAATGTAGCGACCAAGCACGAGGACAATGAGCAAATGTCACTGCTGTCCTCACTAATCAAACACAAACAGCAGGAGGGACCCTCATCTTAATTGCATTTGCTCCAGAGAAAGGCTGCTCTGGGTACCAGAGAAGTGTGGGGTGGTTACAAAGAGATGGTTGATGTTTGTTGATAACAGTGGTCATGCACCCTCTGTATGAAGGTGCTTCAGCCTGTCCTGTGAGCTGCTGTTGTAATACAGAGGCTGAAGCCCATATATGTGAATTTTTACTGTGACCGGCTTCAGCCTCAGATAAAAATTTCACCACAAAACCCTGCAACATGAAGGCAGCAGGCCTGCTAACTGCCTCCCTTTGGAGCTGCAGATATTGGTGGCTAATTGGGATTAAGGCCCTTGAAACATAGGCTAGTGCTGACTGAAAAAGCTTCTGTGATGAGTGTGGTGAGGTTATGGACATCAATTTTTTTTTTTTGTTATGGATTTTAAAACAGTCCATTTTAAAGTTTTATTTCCTTAGAGTCAAGAGAATGCTTGCACAAATTAGAGACTCTCCTTTGATTTTTATAAATTCACAAATTATCTCTTTAAGTCACCTCTAAAGTGGTGCTTGGTGAAAGTGAGTTAGTGGTCTGACAGTGAATGGGAACCTTTTGCTCTCACAGCAAACCAGACCTTCACCTGCAGTGCACACATGTCTCCAAACCCACAGCAACAAGATCAGGTCCTAACCCTTGCAGAGGGGTCGCCTGATGGATAGGAATACCACAATCCCCCTGCCAATTAAGGGATATATTGTGCAACCCCTGTTTGACTCCATGGCCATTTGCTCTGCTTCAGTGGGAATTAATGAAACTCCTGCATTCATGAACTACTGTTAAACCTGTCAAGTCAATGCAAACTGTAATGGTGATTTTTGCTAAGGTAGATGATGGTTATTCACAGTAAACTCAAATGTGAATTTTGCCATTTCTTTATAGATGAGAGTTCTAACTTCATTTTTAGTAAGTTGAGATGGGTTTATATCCAGAACTTGAAGGTGTTTTCCTCAAACCATAATCTTGTGTCCATTGGAAAATTTATACTGCAGTTAGTACCACTTGTGATATTAGTGTTATGATTGCACTGAAGGTCAGTGGTTGAAGATGACCAACCAAGATCTGTGTACTCCAATAACTTCATGTTGATTTGTAGAAATAAAAATGTGTTATAGCTTTTTAATATTACAGAGAGATAGATTTCTGCATTATTAAGTTATAGGTTGACAACTTCATTTAAAAGTCATTAGCTCATTTTATGTACAGTACAGACTCTGGCTAATGAGGTGTTAATGGAAGCCAAGCTTCAGTCCTATTCTTTATAGGCTGCTGGTTAAATTCTTTCCCAGTATCCCACAGTTTGAGTTCTCACAATGGGAAATATATAATTAAGGTGAAATCAGCACATACTGTGTGTTAAAAAGAAACTATTTACATTACAGATTGAAATGGATTGGGTTTCCAGAGGACAGGAGGGATATATTTTTATAAGCCTAACAGAGCTACACTGGAAGCATGTGGGCCTGAAAGGCCCATGAAGGATGTAATTGTATAATTCAAGCATTATTCATGGTTTTCTTTGTATTTCTAATTGGTTTGGGATTTTTTCTTTTCCTAGTTCATAAATATGGTAAAGAACAAAGGTAATACAGTATGAAAATGAGATGTTGAGCCATTAGAGTGGTCTGTACAATTCTGTTGGTGCAACCGGGTCTGGTGCAGTTACGTGCAGCAATCTGCACGTCTTGAGGGATCTGTTTTCTGTTTTACCCATGACATTCTCTTGAGAAACTTGAGGGATTTTGGCATTACCTGACCTCAGGTTGTGTAGATATGCACCGGACACTGCTCTTGTCTGGAAAAAGTGTGGTTAAGAAGCAGTTGTACCTGCCTTAACCATTGAAATACGTCTTTTTTACCTGTTGTTGGAACTGCTTCCAACTTTCTACTGCAGAGTCAAGCTGCAGCAGGCAGAAGGAGCAGACTGAACTTAGAATGAAATCATCTGGGTTAAAAAATGTATTCTCCAAGCACAAATATTTCAAATAGTAACATACTGCTAAGGAAGAGAGAGATGAAATATTGCAGGCAAAAACTGATACTCTCCATGTTCATATTCAGATTTTAATATGTAAAATGTGTAATATAAAACATTTAATGTAGAAGAATTTAGTTTTTCTAGGGCTGACTAATCATCTTGGAGGGCTGCTGAGGTCTGTTACAACAAAAAAATGTCATTGCCATTTTTAGGAACCATACTTTAGGCATGCTTACTTTAACTTTCCTTTTGCAATTTAGAATTTATTGTAATTAAGATTAAGAGTTTCACCATGCTTATCTGTTGTAGTGCATCTAAAAATCATGGTATATTGCAACACTTAACCATGTTATCTTACTCTGATCTCTAGCTAGAGGGCAGTAAAATTTACTCAGGGGCTAACAACTACATTGAGTAACAAATACGTAGGGAATATTTAGACCATCATTTCTGACTCCTGAAGTAGGCAAATATGTTTAATAAAAGTGTAGTATTTTCAATTATTAATCACCTGGCCACATAAGTCATGGCTAATTAATGACTAGCCTCATAACCCAGAACTAAATCATTATTGATTAAATTTCATACATGAAAACGTTTTCTACTTTTAACAGCTTTCACTGGTTTTGAATTAGTAGGAAAGAGTAATTTTTCTACCAAAACGAATTCAAATTCAATAAAAATGTCAAATTCATGCTAGATATAAATCACCTTGACTTTGTACCAGGATAAGGAACTGACTTGTAGTCTTTGCTTATATGTAGTCCAGGGAAATCTATATACAAAAAAAATAGATTATATCATATATGTGTACACACACACACATATATACATATTCATATGTATATGCATCTCTAAATTGTGTGTTTATATGAACAGATTGAATTTTTTGTATTTCTTACATTGAATTAAAGAGCAGTAAAATTCCAAGGGTTTAGAAACTAATGGCCTTTATTATAGCTTCACATCTAAATGTGCTTGGGTATAAGGGCTGATTACCAGAATTACGAGTGTTTGGAAAAAAAATGTGACCAGTAATGTTTTATCATTCTTGAGGCCACATAGAACTCAGTGTTAGCTTAGAAATAGCTTAGGCAAAGATGTACAAGCATCTCTAGACCACCTAAGAGGCAGAGAGGAGAGCTTTTGCACCTCCCACTGGATAGGGAAATGATTGTTTACCAACATTTAGGGCAAGATTTAGATTTATTATCTACCCATATCACAAAAGGTGACTGCAAGGAAGTTCAGGAGTGCTTACAAGTAATCCCAGAGTGACTTGCTCATTGAGATAGGAATTTTTTGGCAGAGAATTCGTGCTAGTTCCTTTCATAACTGCATTTTGTTGACAAAGGCTGCTGTAAGTATTGCTGAAACACAGCTCTGAAGTGATAAGCGCCACCGCCAGGGATGCAAGGAGCAGACGGTTTGCAGCTGAACATCAATCACTTTCCTGTTCCTGCCTTTGAGAACTAAGTACTATCTGAAGGTGCAAGACCAGAATATCCTGCATGTTGCTGCTTCTCTGCAGCTAACTCCCTGCTTTCAAAGTGATAACACCATCTGCTATTTTAAACTCTTAATCAGATATCGTGCTCACCATTATTTCACTGAAAGCAGGCGTTATATTTTACTTAGATGAAAGCAGGATTAATGCTATTTGCATGATTTACAGGATGGTGTGCAGGGGTGAGTTTCTGTGTCAGGCCTTTTGAGAAACTTTGGATGAATAAATATACTAAAAGTGTGCAATGGAAATATTATATAATATTAAAACTGCTGCCCTGGTTTTCTTCATGTAGCTGGGCAAATATGACAAAATTATAGCATGCAGACAGTGTTAATTACAAAAATAATAATTTCTTGTAGAAATTCGTAGCCTGTAGGGATAAAGATAACAATCTTTGTTTTACAGGGAAAAAAGCCCTCTTGAGTATACTACTTAAAATGTTTTGTGTTGGTTAGTTAATGTTTGGCATTTATTTAAATCAGTTAAGAATTTAGAATTAAACATGAAAGAACATGTTGAAAAATAATGAAAATATAGCATTATGAAAAATATGTAGTATGCTTTAGCCATAATTTCAAACTCCTGTTAAGGACAGACTTAAATAATTTTGAAGAAACAATATTTGAGAAGTTTTAAAAATAAACTCCATCTTTAAATTGGTGAAAAATTTAAATTGTCATCACCAATTCAGTTTGAGGAACTGAAGCTACTGATCCTACTGTATGCATTAAAACAAAGGAAATCATCATGATTCTTTCAGAGCAGTTTTAAAACTAATGTTTTTATCTCACATTGACAAATTCCATTTTCCCCTTGATCTTGGTTCTTCTGATCACCCTCAAAGCTACAAATTCGTATTTTAGAAGGGAAATTTCTCCTTGTTAATAAAGTCAGTTGAAAGCTGACTTCAGTGTGCTTCTCTTCTAAGCATTTTCTTCCTAGTTTAAGCTATAAATTGATATGCTTTCACTCATGCTGCATCCCTTTGGCAAACTGTTTTATAGCAGTCTAAAGACTAATTTTTTTCCCTTTCAAAACAATATAAAGCAGGAATGTACCATTATGTATTCAGTTTTTTCTTACTCTGATGATTTTCATACCTATAAAAATCACCCAAGCAGAAGCATTTTAAGATAAATTTTGTTTTTTTAAAAAAAATTTTAAGACACATTGTTACAAACACAAGGAGTGGTTTCTCTGGTTTGTCTCAGGGGTTCTTTGCTGCATTTTGATGCTAGAACTCTTCAAAATATTTGTAAATTGCAGCACATTACAGTCAAGCATCCAAATACACTGTTTAGCTGTGCTGTTGTTAGTCATATAATCTTAGTGACAAACCTTTGTTCCTTTTCTAGTCTACTCATTCTTATTTTACCTGCAATTTGGAGGACCTCCAGGATGTAATGGCATGTCAAAGGTTCCTTTTACAGTTTCTGTGCAAGTATGTACAGGAGGTCTGCAACCACAAAGTTGTCACAGGGATGTCTGCCAAGCGTCTTGGCCCTGGCATGACACCCAGCCTGTGTGTGCAGCCAATAGCTGCAAAACTTGAATCACTCATGTAGCTGCAAAATAATTTTTGATGAAATAAAAGTTGAATCTCATCTTTAAATTACTTTTTATTAGTCTTGGGTGAAAGCAGAGAATTGGCGGTTGTTTATGTCATGTCTTTCTACCCTGTCTCGCTAGAGTACTTGGTGTGCTTTATTGCCTCTTCTGTCAATCAGAATCTGCTCAACTCATATTAAAAGTCAACAAGAGTCTTCCAGTTACATGTAATGATCTAAGATTTGTTCCTGAATGCAGCGTTGTGTTTCAGACTGAAACTTCATTTGCCCTGTGGAAGTGCCAACCTTTTCCCTTATAAACGGCGCAATAACAGAATCAATTCTGTGTACCAGGAAGCAGCAATACTGCATCATGTTCTTTTTGCTTTTCCATGGAGACACAGGGCCATAGCCCTTCCTGTAACTCACCTGCTTGTTACTGACTGGCTCCTGGTACTTAGACCTCCAGTATCAAGGAATGGATTAAAAACTGGTTTTGGAAATTTCTGCACATTGCAAAGTCAACACAAAGAAACCTTCTAATGGTCAAATGCCAAAGACTAGTTTGACAGAGACATGTACCATTCAAAAATCATATTACCATTCTTGGTTGAATTTTCATATCAGAAAGCCCTAATTGTGAAGGAAACTTTCTAGTCAAGGAACATTATATGGGAAACATGAGAGTTGTCTGCTTCATGGGATCTGTTGCAATATAGTTCAAAGGATCTTTATGAATATTTGATGTCAAAATACAGAAAAAAATTAAAGGCTAAAATTTCATTAATGAAAAATAAAAAAAACCCTTCAAACTCAACCAAAAAATGTCTTGTAGCCAGAAATTGGAGAAAGACAAAAATATCACTGTCAGCTTCTCATATCTCTTTGGCCTGAGAAAAGATGTTCATTATTTGTAAGAATTTGATGACAGGAAATTTACAGTATGCTTCAGACTGTGACTTGGCAGGAATAGATACAAAAAGTTATGATCCTTGTGAAATCATGTTGCTAGCATTTTTACTTCATCAGTAATGAAGAATTTCAGTTTTTAGGAGAGTTTCTTGTTCAGCATTTGCAGTTTACCTTCTCTTTATTTTTTATTTTTTGAAATCATCAAAAAAACCCAAAAATATATTTACATACAAACATAAGACATTCTCAACCCGTGCTAGACCCCTCTAGCATGATGAGTGGTCTTTTTTTTTCTTATTTTTCCCAAAAATAATTTTCTAAATCAAGGGACCAGTGCTTGGAAGATAGGCATTCAGTGAAAGAAGATTTAACTCCTCTTCACATCCTTAATGTGCCTATTCTCTACTTCTCTGTTTATTTTCATCTAAAGGATTCCTGACTTCATACTGTGAAGCAATTGAAGCTTCTGTGGGGAGTCAAACAATGGGGTTTTTACTGTTGCTAAGTTTGCTTTATAAGCTTTTTCTTACAACACAGTTGTTTAATAGGCCTAGTAAAGTGGTGAATGCAGCTGTAAATATATCTTTTATTTGTTGATGTACAATAAACATCACAAGGATGTTGGCCTTTTCTTATTCTGATCTTCCTGACACTGGTGAAAGGAAATTGTACAAAATGAATGAAAAGTGCCTGGAACTGATTGCAGAAAACAACAGTCCCCACATACCTAAGGGTTAGTACCTTGTTTCTCTTTTAACAGATGGTTTCTCCCAGCAGTGTTACTAAAACTTAATAATAGCAAAATAATAGGTTTCTTGATGTGAGGGAACTATTCCAGATAGCACTGTTCACTGGGGTCATCTCTGAAGGTCATTTTTCATCCAGGAAGCTAAAGGTTAGCAAGTGTTTCTCAATTCCATGAGCTCCTGCAACTCTTTATTTATGATTAAGCTAAGTGCTCTCCTGTGGGTGTGTGGTAAAAGCCAGGAGTAAAAGAAAATAAACCCATTCCTTTATATATTAAATATTTCATCTCAGTTGATTGAGAATGGTATGATGCAAAGCTTGAAAATATGTGCTGTCTGGGAGCCCAGAAAGACATAAGCTGTCTTGGAGATCTTGTTCTTATTAATGTTGTTGCTGAGAAAATGTCTTGTCTTTACGTGCCTGTGTTTACATGCAGTAAGTCATTATTCTCTCTTCTCTGCTTATCTTAGGCATGGCCATGTCCTCCTGCATATTTTCAGGTTACACAAGCATCTGGGATAGCAGTCGTTTCCAAACACACTACTGAGAAGGTGTTGAAGTATGCAGCAGGTTCAGCACTTATTATAGCTCATAACCAGGCTGTAAACAGTCCCAAGCACTTTACAGATTCCCTGGTATTCCTTGTTGAGTGACTCCAGCTTCTGTGGTTTAACACTCAAGCTCTGCAGTGGGCTATTTAATTTCTGGAAGAATTCAATTCTTGTAAATAAAATGCTTCACATTTAGAAGTCAGAGTTACAGAACTGTTTCTCCAACAACACTTCTGAATGCAGTATACTGTCCTTAAATTCTGCTGCTAACATATGAAAAATATATTACAAAACCAGAATAATTAATAAAAAAAATAGAACAGAGGGCTTATTTCACTATTTACAGTAGCAAACCTCCAATAAACTTTCGTGACTACAAAGTCGACAGGATATTCCTTGCTCCTGACCTTACTCTCTGAAAGAAGTGATCCATTTAGTCACTGTGTTTCACCTGAAGTTGTATTCCTGTCTCACTTGAGTTGAGAGGGAGAATAGCTGTCAGCTTAAACCAGAGTCCTTACATTTCAATACAAGTAATAAGATGGATTTGGGAAGAATGTCTGATGATAGGTCTAGCATGGTACACATGCAAGGATAAAACCTTTTGGCTGAGAATGACTTACTGCAGAGTTTACAAGCTGCAGCACTATTGCCTTGATAAAATATAAGATATTATTCCTAAGTAGTGTGTCTTTGATCTAACAATGGTCTGGTAGAAGAGGATGGAGGTGTAGTCATTTGAGTAGGAATGGTAAAACCTGAGCAGTGTAAGTTGCTCCCAGAGCTGCTGGACACAATTGTCTCTGGATCACAGTAATGACTGATGTGCTCTGCACCTGCTTCCATGCACACACAATATGCTGATTTAGATTAAGCATGACATGCTTAGGTTAAGCAGCTTTCAGAACAGTTTAAACTGAATTGAGGTACTTTCATATTGAAATAGGTGAGCCACTAACAGCTGTCTGCGACAGCTCAGCTACTCCTTGGCAAAGAAGCAGTAAGAAACTGCTAGAGGTTAGGTAAGTTATTTCCACAGCACACAAAGTGGCCTTAAGGACTGTATCCTAAGACTTTGGTTCTATAAGTACTTGATTTTATGTGTATACTTTTAATTATACAAATTGCTTCTTTGATTAAAAATTAAATTGGGGTTTGTTTACAAGATCAAAATCTATGGCATAGATTCTTTGAGGCCATCCCTGTAGTGTGAGCTATTAAAATCAATAATGACAAAAGTTGTTTTACCAGTTGTTTGCCAGTTGTTTTACCAGTTAGTTGTTTTTAAAAGTTTTTATGCACCAGGCATTACAAAGCAACTTGAAACTTTGAAAATTTTGATTTATGTATACAATTTCACTTTCCATTTTATTCTATGGTTAAACACTTATGGAAAATCTTGAGAATTACAACTTAATGTCCTCCTTTTCCATAAGGAAAATGGTATTTCCAGAAGATACTTCTCTGAGGCTTTTATAATATAAAGCACTGTAATATGTCTGGGTACATGTCATTTAGAATTGTGAAATAAATTTTACAAGTGCTATATGTGGTCTCTGTTATTTTCTTGATATGGAACAACCCCTTACGTTTTTAGGAAATCTAAGAAATTACTTCATATTATCAGGCTAATGAATTTTGTTTTTGGTTTGTGGTTTCGCATTTACTGCTTTAATGTTTAATAGCACTAAAATCCTTGAGCTGTAAAATTAGGTGTCTGGGCTGTTGAAAACTCCTTGTAGTTTTAATTTAAGAGTAAAACAAAACAAAAAACTTATAACATGGAGATTTGAAAATAATAATAACTACTGTTTATACATTCTTGTGAAACATTTCCTGAAATGTGCTGTGAATTTGATAGCAGTATAGAAATGCTTTACCTTGGGACTGTTGAAAGGTAACAGAGATATTGGCATGTCCTGATATCTGATACCAGTGCCTGGGAGTGTTGCAGAACCCATGGGGAATATTTGAGAGTTAAACTTGTCATGTCTTAGCATGTTTTAGATTTTGAATGGTGTATCCTATAAATTAACATGCAGAAAACAGGTTTCTAACCTATGATGAGAAGGCACTCCAGAGTTTTTCTGAATTAGTCATACATTATATGCAGGACTGCAGCACTGCTTCAGCCGTGTTGGATGGTTTGGCCTCTGCATCCAGCTGTTCACAACATGGTGGTAAGTTTCTACAGGTGTTTATTTCTGTGTGAATTTTGTCTCAGTGGTTGTATAAGTGTTTGGTCCTTCAGTCTGTAAGGTCTGCTCTTGCCAGACCTTAATTTTGATGGCAGAGGTTAGCATCCACCTGAGCACCATAATTATGGTTGCAAGCACATTGCAGTAGCACAGGGAGAGGACGTGTTTCTGTTGGCACCTCGGAGTCCTGCAGTTGGTTTCACAGGAATTGTAACAATGCTGATACTGCTTACTCACTACAGGATTGTTTACAGACTCTTAAAAATGTGTTTGAGAGCACTAGAGTATGGAGGTAGATTCCATAATTGTGTACAGCAGGTTCCATAATTGGATTTTAAAGCCTTCCTTATCTTAATGTTGCCTGATTGGACAAGACTTGCTTTTAACCCCTCAGTTCCCCATCTAAACACATCCTGATTTTTACTCCTTAAAAAGACCTCGCACCTGCTGAAAATGTAGATGAACACAAATAAAGACCTCCCAACTGATGTCTGGTGTCTGTCTTGGATGGTGAAATCCAGAGATCTGATATGATGCTTAAAGAAGTTATAGTACCCCTGAAACTTGTTTTTAAACCAAATATTTTTAAAATTAAACTATTTCTTTTTTCAGAAAGCCAAGCCTTTTATTTCACTGAGAGGTTTTTTTTGTTGGGTTTATTGGGTCACCAACAACGTGATTGTTGATTTGAGAAATCCAGATTTGAGAAATCTGGATTAATTTGAAATTTTAAGGAAAACTTTCAGCAAGCTCCTGGAATGCTCTAGTATTTAAGTCTTGCTGAATCTCATAATTTGCTTCCCACTAGAATTATACAACCTATATGGAGAATAAAACTTCCTTCCAACTACCTATTGTTTTACCTCATGAGACTGAAATACCTTTGAGTAGTGTGACAGTGGCAATAAGGCATATGAACAAAGACATGCCTCAAAGCAGGCTATCATTAAAGAAGATAAACTTGGAAAATGAAAGACGTATTCTACACTCCCATATCCTTGTATCACGTCCCTTGTCTTTATTTTGTTCTTTCCTCTACTGAAGTAGTCTGAGATGTTATTTTCTTTATTACTTGCTTTTTTAATATCTTCGTTTTTTATTAATCAGTTCTTCCAAAGTCATACTTACGTTTCCTCATCCCTAATTTTTTCCTGCTGCAGATACCAGGGTATCCCAGGCACTGAGGTCTCCCTTATATCAGCTATATCCCTCTCATGTAACCTTCAGCAGTATTTATTCAACTCTTTTTATTCATTAAATACTTACTTGGATCTCTAGGTGGGCCAAAAATAGCAGAAGTATGATTGTTTCTGCATGGGCTTGTTGACCAGTTAGTTTGCATGTGCTAATTGACAATTAATTGGCCTGCTAATTGTATTTGTTTTCTAATGACTTTGTTCTCCTTTTTTAAGGGACTAATGGAGTGTTTCTATTTCTTAGCTGCTGACTTTCAGGAAACTTGGAAAAACTTTTTAGGTTTTTTAGACTGCTCCTACTCCTCACTCTTTTCCCTCAAAATTTAAAATTTGCCAGTGGGATTTCCTGTGTAATAGGGGACATGGATTGCATCACCAATCAGAAGAGTTCTCCAGAACACCTGATTTTTTAAGGAAATTAGACTTGTTTGCATCACAAGGCAAGCAGTGTTTACTGTGATAAATCATTCCTCTCTTTTTGGTCCTTCCAAACTGATAATTCTGTAGAGAAGTCAGATAACTACTGTCATTTCAGTGGCAACTTAATTATCTTTTCCAATAGTTCCTATGGAAATTTCAGTCTCCTGTGCTGCAGGTAGCTGTTCCTGTGAAATCCACATGATATCCAATCATGATTTAGCCTGAAGGTATTTTCTTATTTAATGAATTAAAGTCTATGAATGAAATTAATTAAATCTGTGTTCTGAAGGATTAGAATTAAAATTAATAAAACCTTGTTTTGATGTTTTTTGATCTTTAACAGTAATTGAAGACAATTGGAAGTACTTGGAAGCTATTTTCTGTGCTACTCCTTGCTTTCAGATTGGGTAGAATTATTATCCTAGTCCTTTCCTCCAGGATTTTGACATGCTTTTATTCCCAGGGAAGTCTTGGTGATATTCTGGAGCATGAGTATTAAAGCAAGAAGCCAAGGAATGACGGAAGTCTCCCAGATCAATACAATGCTAAAGGAAAAGAACATCTAGAAAATAAACCACATTAGTTCTGTATGACTGGAAGCTGAAAGAGTCCTCACTAGATAAACATTTGCATTGGATATTCTAGAGAAGACCATGTAGCTGAGGTAGTGAGATGAGCTTCATCTACCCTAAATCAAACCCACTGTATCAGTATTGGCAATCTTTTACCAAAAGACTTGTTAACATGAAAATTTCAAGAAAAAAAGGATCAGGTTGGCAGTTGAAAAAGTGTGTAGACAAGCAAGCTAAAAAATACAATCTATGGGTATTTGAGCACGTTCTACTTAAGGAGTAATAACAAAAAAGAATTCTCTATTTACTTTGTATTATCTTAGATGGTGTCATTCTCAGCTGAGACTGATAAACTAGTAATAAATAATTGTATGCTTTGCTAACAAGCAGTTTTTTTATCTGTAATCTCTGAAGATTTAAGTACTACGGCATTTTATTTAAAGTGCTTTGAGATACTAAGTTAGATAAATTAACCTTTTTCTTTTTATTGATTGTTCTGTAAATGCATTCCAAAAATTCTAGTATGCTGATGAGACCAAATTTTTCCTTAAGCTGCTGCCATTTGTTCTTTTGTAATGTTTATCTAGATACTGTTAATTAACTTTAATATTACAGATAGTTTAGGAATGTTAAAACCAGCCTTGTCCTATCTCAATTGTCAGAAACAGTAGCAGTGCTTTGAAAAAGTAAATGGCTGTTGCCTTTCAATTTTAGTCTCCACAATAATGCTTAGCTTTGTTCACAGAAAAGAATTTAATTCAGAAATTCCATATGAACTGATTTAGTGATGACTGCCATTTTAATAACTTGAGACACAATATTCTTCTTTGAAGTCTCATGTTTTGAAATTAGAGATTTTTAAGAATAGGTCATAGGTTTTGAAAATTACAGTGTTCAACAGTCTTGGAAACAATATATTTTCGATGTTTCAAATATTGGAAAAAATGGACAGTAAATTGAAAGAGCTCTGCGCTTATTTCCATAAATGCTACATGCTTTTTTGAAAATCTCATCTGCCATTATAAGAGCTCCCAAGTTGACAAAATTCCTTCTTTTTTAATGAATGTCAATAAGTACTAAAAACTTAACATCAGTGACTAACTTGTTAAATTGAGTTAAATGAGTGACTTTAACTTTTTCTCTAGGACAGAGGTTCATCATCATTGCTTGAAACAAGTATGTCTTGAAAAGGTATTTGATTAAATTATTGTGGTGAAGAACAAAGCAAATATTCAGTTGCTCATTTACTCTAAAGTAACATTGGTGACATGGATCTTCTATAGACAACTTCCCTGGTTTGGGTTTGTCTACACATTCTTCAGATTTGACGTTAACTTTGAAATTCACAAATGCAGGGCTCAGGAACAGGTTTCCAGTGGTTTAACAAATCACATGCATCTAAGTGCACATTTACAACCTGCTGAAAATATAAGTCAAACTAACTTCACAGCATTGTTGTTAATTTAGGGCAAAAACTACTTGATTCAAAGGCATTCATGCTAACTTGTTAACTCATCATAACTCAGTCATGTATCAAATCCCTCTCTGTTCATGTTCATGACTGATTCTCTTGTTGGCCTCGATGTTCTGTTTGTTTCTTTTGAAAAGGTTTCTGCTTAATGCAAAAAAAAAAACCAAAAAACCAAAAAGTCCAAGACTCTTTCTGCTTTGCTAGTGGAGTTTTTAAAATTCATTTTCCTGATTCTTCAATGTCCAGACATAGTTATGATTAGTATCATGTGTTTATGTAGCTTCCAGCTGGTACTACAGAGATTTAAGTTTATGTTATGTCGGTCTTTTTATTTTTGGTATAAGTTTCATTTTGGTTTTAACTGTCTTCTGAAATGTCATATCTTAGGGGCATTTTTAGTTTGCTTGATTTTGTTTTTTTTAAAAATTATAATTCCTGGTCTAAGAGAACTAAATGTAATTCTGGTTTGATCACTATTACTTAATATCTCAAGTATAAATATTTTTTTCTATTTTTGACTAAAACTTCCTTTTATATGTTCCAAAACAAGCCATTCCAAGAAGGAATCATTTACATGCAAAATAGAATTTCTTTAGATGTTTTCTTTATTATGCCAGATAATTAGTTCAGGAAAGAGATACCCAAGATATGTTTTAATGTAATGTTTTTCTTTTATGTGGCATCACTAATCTTAGCCAAGATCATGCCTTTAACATTCTCTCCAGTAGGAGTAGTACCATGTCTTTATGGCTCTCTCTGTGTACTCTACATCAATTTCAGAAGTAAATACACTTCTCATATTTTAGAATACTTGTGCTTTGTTTGAACAGTTGTATTATTAAATATAGATTCTTGTTTGTATACCCTGGAAGTGTTTCCACCCATCTTTTGTGGTATATACCTCTTCCTTGATTTTGGGAGTTCTGGATGAAGAAATGCTGAGGTTTTTATAAAAAAAGAGGAGTTTCTGTATTGTCTGGTGTTTCTTTGGTTGGTTTTTTTTTTTTTTTGAAGCTGAAAAAAATTTTGAAAATACAGAAAGCAACAATTAAATTTTCAGCTCAAGGTATAGGATTTAGTTGTGCCAGGAGAGGTTTATATTTGATATTAGGAAAAGTTTCTACACGGAAAGGGTTGTCAAGCATTGCATTAGGCTGCCTAGGGAAGTGTATAGATGGAGTGTTTAGGTTTAGTGGTGGGTTGCCAGTGCTGGGTTTATGGTTGGAGGATTTGGGTCCTTTTCCAACCTAAATGATTCTATGATTCTATGTTTTGGGATATTTGAAAAGACACAGGCCTACCATTTCTTTCAACTCTGTCAACCTGGTCCTAATCCCATTCAGGAAAGAACATATTTTCTGCAGGAGAGAATAGATTTTTTTTTTTTTTCCTCTTGATGGACACACTTTGGATGCAGCCTTTAAGGCTGCTTTTCCTCTCCTTTTTTTTTTTTTTTTTTTTTTTTTTTTTTTTGTGTGTGTGTGTGTTTTGTGCTTTTGGTTTTTTTTCTTTTTTCTAAGAAGCACTGGAGAATACTGGAACCTAAAGGCAGACTTCATGCTCCTCTTGGCATAAAATAGTCATGTACCTGTTTATTATATTACTGTTTATTCTTCTTCTATCCTTCTATTATGTCCAAAAAATGAGGATTAAACTGATGTCCAGGTTTGGTATCAAAATAAACATTCCTTTATTCCCAGTTTTCCTCATTCTGCTTTCTGGTGTTGACACTATAATTTAACAAAGTCCTGCTAAGGTAATGACTGGCAGTGGGCTTTAACTGCCTTCCTTTGACACGTTTTTATTCTCAACGTTTTCTGTGGTTCTCAGGTTGTTACAGGAAGTTGAAAATCGTGTTGTGTTCTGTAGCCTGTACAGATGTCTGGAATATCAGTAAGTCCAGGTAGTCCTCCTAAACCACACACTTGTTTTAGGGTTACTTTTAGTTTTGTGGAGCTGGATTTCAGTGAGAATTGACAATGGCAATGAGAACAGAGACATCAAATTTTCAAGTCAGCTGCAGAAGACATCAAAAACCATGGTTGGTGTGCATTTCAGAGCAGCAGCAGTTGAAATACTCTTAACCTAATTAGATGAGGATAAACCTCTACAAAATTTCTGGAAAATTGCCTATAATTTTAAACATTTAATCTGAGAATACAATGTTTGTTGGCAGTGGAACTGTATAACTTCTAGCTTCCAAAGTTGTCAACTTTTTTTCAGAGATGCACTTTACTTTTTTATTTGCTCGTTTTAGACTTCCACTGCAACCTGAAAAAAAAAATAAAAAATCTAAAGAAGTTTAGTAGCAGTAAGTTTTCTGTTAACTCTGAGACGTGGACAACCAATGACTGAATTGGTAGTTGAAATGATTCAACTTTTGATCTAAGAGAAATGTCTCAGTCTGCAATAAATTCCTGAATAAAATGTATATGGCTAAGTTAAGAGGCTGTATTTCTGATGTACTGTTCAGACTATCTAGAGTTTAATAACAGGTGAAACTTTCTTAGATAATCTGGAAAGAGAGAGACAGAACAGAACATTAGATCATTCATGACTTCATGACTACTGAATAAATGGTTTTTGTTTTCCCAAGATGAGCATGTCTAAAATAAATATTTTTTGTGTTTGTTGCCTGTGTTAAAAGCATAGATTCCCTTGGTTAAAGATTTTTTAATGATGACTCATGATATAAGAATATGTGGAATTTGGTCTGAGTTGTGAAAATCAGTGCATAATAAATTCAAAAATATCTAATGAATAATGCATTGCATTCTATGTAATTTAAGTTTAACTTGTCTCTCAGATGTGGATCAAATTGTGCTAGAAAAACATTCTATAGAAAAGGGGGAAAGGATGAGACCTTCCTACTTAAATATACATCCCATTTGGATTAATTATTGTATGCATTAAGGCCAGTCTTGAACAAGATTTGAGCTATATATCACATGAGGAAGCTCAAGTTCATCATAAACTCAGAACATGTGTTTGGGACTTCTGTGAACGTATCTTCTGACATTTTAGTGCTTCAGTTGGCTGAGTCTCTTGTGATCTTTTCCAAATTTTGAGGCAACTTGTGGGTTTGGAAGCTGAATTAGTTTTGTTTTCACTGCATCCTCACTGCAAAATGAGGACAGAACTAGTTCACACACCACAGCCCAAACTGGGCTTTCCATTTCATTTGCAGTTCTCCTAAACTTAGCCTCAGGTTTCTTGTGTGAATGAGAACCTAGGAAAAGCCCCCATTAACACTCTAGTGAAGAAGCATGAAGTGTGATCCTTTCAAATCTTACTTCTTTCTTTCTGTTCATAGTTAATTATCTTGGAGGTGTTAGAAACATGCTGGAGAATTTGTGTTGTTTGGGAACTTAAGCTGACTTTAGACTGGTGATTACTAATCATATTTGTGTAGCATATTCCATTTTAATTCATAAAACAGTATGATTAAGTAATGTTTCTGGATTTTTATGCATCCACACCCAGTTTTTGGTTGTTTATGATTCTTCAGTCCATTTGAACTGATCTTGAAATGATTTGGTCTTAGAACTATTGCTGGACCTATAAGAGAAAAGGAATATTCTGTGAGTACCTTCTGAAAAAATTTCAGTGGGGCAGGATGAAAGGAAAAGGAGAAAATAATTCCATCATGTCTCTTCTCCATCCCCCTAAAAAAAAATAGCAAACCAGAGCAATCACCTCTAAAAAAATCCACTGGAGTTGGCTTCAGGATGGTACAGATTAATGTGCTGAAATTGGGTAGGGCTGAAATGTGACACATTTCCTCTGGCATGATTTGATATTATTGCCTCATGGGGCCTGCCCTTACTGCCATCACCCACATGCTACACCCAGAATGATGATGGGCATATTATTCACATATTGTGAGAATCTGCAGTGTTCTTGTTATTTATGGGCTCCAAGTCAACACAGTAGAAAGTTAGAGAGCAGAAACTGTAAGTTTCATCTAAGTTGATAAACCAGTATCTGCCTAATCATGACCTGTGTATACTGTGTTTTTCCATGCTGTCCTATGCTGCAGTTACAGACACATATCCACTGAAGAAACGGCCTTTCCAATCTTCAATCAGTGGAACTGTTGGGTTATTTTCCTCATTAGGACACTCTTAATCTAACTGAAATGCTAATTGTCATGCTGTGAGATCACAGTCCTACATCTGAGACAGAGATGTAACATCTGAGATACCTGCAGAAAAGATCTTGTGTCTGAAAACTTACTGCTTTTTCCAAATGTTCTGACATTAGAAGTTGTAGCCTGTTTTCCTTACCTACATTTTGTGAAAATCACAACCAGACTCCATGAAAAAAATGTAGGAAGTGACTGATTTTAAAACTAGTTGTTAGCAAAAGACTCACATAAGCCCCACTCCAAAATGATTACTTTGTTGAAATGAAAACCAAAACAAACAACAGCAGTGTTGTAGGATATTAAATATTTAGATAGTTTATCTAAATATCTCTGCTATTTCCCTCATGCCTTGTTTTTACTCTTGAATTTTTAGCTAGGATCAGAAATGGAAGTATAACAATATTCTTAAGGAAGATACACAATTACAAGAAAAATCCCTCAGATATGATTTTCTTTGTCTATTCATTCCATCTTAAATAAGGGCAAGAACTCTGACTTTCTAACATTGCTAGTTCTGTACCTGGCAATACAGTTTGAGATAAGCAATTTTAGGACAACTTGACTATTTGAAACTGCTGGAATGGAATCCAGTGCTGCCTTTCTACATCTATAGTTTGTGATCTCAGGCTGACATACATAAGCACATTGAAAACAGGTTTGAACTGAGGAATTATGTTGCATTAATTTGTATTACGGCTTGATAGAATTTGACACAACTTTGAACGCCAAGTTCTCACTCTACATGATTAATACAAGTTTTAAAAATGGCTTTTTTTCTCTTTTTAAGCTGCCTCACATTTGTAAAGGAGATATGGGTTTCTGTTTACTTGAATATCATCATATTACATCCTGAGTTGGAAGGGCCCCATAAAGATCATTAAGTCCAGCAGCTCCTGGCCCTGCACAGGACGCCTCCAGAATCACACCCTGTGCGTGAGAGCATTGTCCAAACACTTCTTGAACTCTGCCAGGCTTGTTGATGTGACCACTGCCTTGAGAAGACTGTTCCACTGTCCAGCTGTCCTTTGGGGGAAAGCATTTTTCTGATATCCAACCTAAATTTCCCCTGGCTCAGCTTCATGCCATTTCCTTGGGTCCTGTCACTGAGCACCAGAGAAGAGATCAGCGTCTGCCCCTGCACTTCCCCCATGAGGAATCTGCAGATCAGGGTGAGGGCTCCCTTCAGTCTCCTCCAGGCTGAAGAAGAGACTCCAACCATTCCTTGTCCAGCTTTCCCTCTAGACCTGTCACCATCTTCATAGCCCTCCTTACGCCATAGCCTTTGTATCCTCACGCTGTGGAACCCAGAACTGCTCACGGGCTCGAGGAGAGGCTGGACTAACACAGAGCAGAGGACAATCCCCTCCCTCAGCTGTGCCTGATGCCCCCAGGACATGGCTGGGTCCTCCTGGCTGCCAGGGCACTGCTGACCCATGTTCAACTTGCCACGTTCTAATTGTCATTATTAGTAGTAGTAGTATTTAAAACAGTATTAATAGCTCCAGAAATTTTTCAGTCTGATTCCAGATAGATGGAAGGTAGATGAAAAAGATGGTCTGTGTTTATGTATCTCTGCTTTTTTTTTTTTTTTTTTTGTGAATACATAGCTCAGCCTATTGAAAATAACAATGAACAACAACAAAGTAGATTGCATGAACTTTTTACATCCAGTCTTGAAAAAGCTACACCCTTGCTCAAATGAAAATTCACATTTTAAGTTAATACTGCTTCTTTTTCAAAGAAATAATAAGGATAAATACACAGGTCCTGAGTACCTTGTTTATTATTTGGCTCTTGCAATATTTTGGGTTTATTTAATGAAAGATACTGTCTTTTTTTTTCTGTTATATATTGTATGTTGAAATTTGTTATTTTGCTGCTTATAAAGCATGATAGCTGTTTTCCTGTTCTTCCGAGTAAGTAGCATTATAAATGTTTATTGATTTTAGGACCATATTAAGAGATAAAACTCTGCTACAGGTAAGACTTATATAGCTAAATACATTATTTCAATACCATACCTCAGTGCTCAAAAAAGACTTCCTTGTCATTTGAATACCTCTTGAAGTTCTAAAGCCAGATTCACTTATCCTGTGGGACTGTCTGAAAAATAGATGAACTGTTGCAATATGAAGGTTAGCATTTCTTGCCTGAGTAACCTTTGTAGTTCACCCTGGCCATTAACTATTTTCTCCTCCCATCAGTAATTTCAGACTAAAAAAGTGTCTGGAGGCCATGCTGTGGCTTAAGCAAAAATTTTATCTTCAAGACTTCAGTTTTGAATAGCCTGCAGGACACTAAAATCTTTCACATAGTGTAGCAATTGCTGCTCACTACATGTAATCGAGAAGCAGCGATCCCTGGTGTTTCAGCTTACGAGAGAGCAGATCCATGGAGTATAGCCCGTTTCCTGGACTATTAATTAAGGAAAGGCTAGAGTTTTCTGCTTCATTCTGCATCAGTTACACAATTTATCATTCTTACAGATCCAAAAAACCACATCTGTCCACATCTTGTGGAACAATATTTTTTTCACCCTGTATGTTTCAATAACATATACCTTTCCCCAGCAGGAATTCTTGTTATTCACCTGCAGTGATCAGTAGCTGAACATATTCAGGGAGAACATAATGTTCACAGTTAAAAAAGGCTATTCAGTTTACTTCAGACTATTCAGTTGACTAGATGAATTCTTACAATAGTAATTGCAATTCCTGCAGTCTCCAGCACAGCCATCCAAAAGTGGGGTCATCAGAGCAGAAAACATCAATATTTGGAGTTTGCATCAGTGATTGCAAAAACTGGTTTGCAGAAGCAATTGTTTCAATAAGAGTACGTCTTGCCTCAACCTGTACACCTTGAAGTGATAAAGAAATAAGATAAAGAGAAAATAATAATATAAATAAATTTAAAAAATATAAAAATATGTTTGGGAAACCTAACAATTATAATCCCTGAGAAAATTTTGTCCACACGTGGCCATTTCTGTACTGTTTCTGAAGAGAAACCTGAAGAGTCTGAGAGGCAAATTGTGTGTTCTGGCTTAAGTATTAAATGTTGGTACAGAGTTTCACAACAACTTTATGTGATAAATCAGTGTAAAGTTCATAGAAGCAGAGTAGGAATAAGGGCTGATGATGACAATGATGATCATTTTATTCCTTAATGAATGCTGTTATGTAAAATGAGTCTAGTCTACACCTGGCATTTCAATCATCATACTTCAAACATCGTTTTTTCCGGAGTGACTACACACATATTCATAAAGCAAATATTTCAACAGCAGCAAAATTTTCTCCTCTATGAAAGAATAGATTTTCATTTAGAAGTACTGAATAATCCAAGAATTAAAGTTTTTGTTGTTATATATGCTACACATGCATAAATTTCTATTTATACTTTGCTTGTGCCAAATACTGGAGTTTCCCAGTATCCAGTTCTAATATACTCAGACTTTCTTTGCCACTCAGTGCAAATCAGATTGCATTCAAATTCCAAAGCCATTGCAGTTAACATGGCAACTCAGTGTAAATTAATAGATTACCCAAAACTTCAGTGATCTACACTAGTTTTGCTGTTCTGCATCAGTGCAAGTTCAGTACATTTACAGCTTTCTTAGGCCTGTGGGGGTGTGCTGGGTCAGCCCAGATGTGTAGTACTGGACAAGAATTAAGTGGAAGTGGTAGGCATACAGGACTACTGCTCTGGATTAGCTAAATGAGGTCTCCAATGAGGTTTTGCAGGAGCCAGTGGAGCCTTTGCTCTGTCTGGGACATGGTGTGTCACCAGTAACAAGCTCTCCTAAGGGCTGGGATCTGCTTGAGGTATTCTACTGTCTTGTACCAAAGCCATCAGCACACCTGGCTACCTAATTCAGTGCTGTGCTTGTAATTTCCACTCAGTCTTTGGCCTTTCTCATTAATCCAACAGGGACCAATTCTCATGAGTCCAACTGGGTATGATTAATTTTCTACATTAAAATCAGTGTTCTGCATTGTAGCTCCCGGGCTGTGTGTGCCTGGCTGTGCTGTCTTTGAGCAGATACCAGGGTGGTCGGTTCAGCTGGCCTTTAGTAAATACCCACAGCAGTGTCACCCATGTTATCCTTCCCCTTAATTCTTACCCATAAACTCAACTGGTTCTTCCTCCCCTGCTAGGCAGAACTCCATACATGCCAGTTGCTCTCCACATAAAGGGCCTAAAGAGTTTATAGTTCGTTTCTGTTAGCTGATATGACAACGTCATTCTGTCTTTGGTGTCTCATTATGTATATATGGTTAAATAATATTAAAACATGCATATTATATATATTTATTTTTAAAATAAATATAAAGATTTCTCAACAGCTATATATGTATAAATATCAATATTTATTTAGCAATGCCTATAATATGGTATTTCCTATGAGAATATCTCTGGTACAAGAAAGGGTCTTTTCATATGTCTGACTTTTGAAATAGTGCAGCCTGTACTGTGCACACAGGGTCAGGATAGATCTTTATAATGTTTTCTTCTATCCTTCAGATTTCTGGGACATTTCTCATTTGGCATAATTCAGTCCAGCTCTCTTGAATGCAAAGGTAGATACAGGCTTAATACAATTTCACTGTCAATAGACTCCTAATTTATAAAGGCAGCTCTGATACTCTTTCATCATTAATGTTCAGTTTTGATCTGATGCACTTTTTTTTCATTGGACTTTAGGCAAACATATGAAATATATCATTTTAGTTGCTACTGCATGCCTGAATTTAAAAGAAAGAAAAAAAAATTAGGAAGTTTAATCCTGTTTACCCACAGCATATTTTTTCCATCCTCAGGGAAAAAGAAAGTAATTCTGGTTAAAAAGGATACTCTGTTATGTATAGAATAATGTTTGCTCTGACTTTAATGGATTTCACTGGTCTAGAAAGCATTGGAAATGGAAAAAATTACACACTAACAACAAAAATCACATCACGTTGGTTTTATTAAAAACAAAAAGCCTTTAGAAAAGAGACTAGCGAGAAGCATGTATTGAGCAGTATTCCTGTCTTTAAAAGAAAGAGATTTCCAGGATATATATATTTTTAGAAACGTGTGTAATTGTGCCTAATTAAGATACTTAGATATATTTAATAATGAGAAATTAGTTCTAAATTCAGAGAAGCAACTCTTATTTTAATAGTTTGGTTATATGTAGGAACTCTGCAGACATTTAGTTTCCATGAAGAATCAGTGTGATTTGATGCAACAACTGAAGAACTTGCTGGGTTCCATTCCATTATGCTTTAACGTTTTTAGCATCATTCCCAATTATGTTCTAAATTAAAGTCTTACATAAACAGAGGCATAATTGCAAATGCAGTGTTCAAGATGCCATGTCTGGAATATCACAGAATTTTAACTATCAATTCCACTCAATCCATTTAAATTACTGCTAACTTTGCTAGTGGGGTCATCCCTACTGATCTAAAGCTTCATAAAAAGTAAATACTAATGTGAATTGATTTTGCAATTATTTATAGAATGCATTTTTTTAATGGAAGTACCTGAGAAGTGGAATTCTTCGTGGAAATTTTTTAATTAATGAAAATGAATAAATATTTTTTTTTACAAAGCAGCTAAAATAACTTGTTTCTTTTCAGGCAAATGTAACCTGAAAATAAACTTTTCTTTAACTCTGCCATTTTAGTTTTAGTTGAACACGAACCTCCTACTCCTTTGGTGACTTGCGTTTTTAAAAAGTTTCTGTTTGAATGCTCAGATTACTGTTTGGCTTAAGTAAATTATAACTAAATACAATATAACTGTAAATGAGTGACTGTCCATGTGTGACTTCATCACTGAGAGGTTCACATTAGCTGACATTTTTAATGAGGGGAGTGGGATTTCAGTGACCAAGTCCTTATAAAACCCACTTAAAACCCATTGAAAGTCCTATTATTAACTATTCAATTCTCCTAATGAGTTATTTCTGAAAGTACCCATGTACCTCTCAAGTGACACATAATGTAGCACTTTGACATACCTTTGTCTTTGAGGAAGAGAGCAACAGGTCATTTTCAGGTGATATTTTTTAGCTCTTCAAATAAAGTTGCTTATTTTTTGATAAGTATAATTATAATTTCATGCTACATGTGAGCTATTTAACAGCATATTATCTTCTTTTGAGAAAAGTATAAAGATATTCTTGTAAAAAAGTACGAATTACTGAAAGGCAGCTATAAAAATGACTGCACTTATATCTGGCAATACATTCTAGCACAGCTTCTATTTATCATGCTCCCCAAAGTGCTTTATGCATTAAATTATATATAAATTTTGTATCAAATATTAATAAACATACCAATTTGAAGCAAAACACAATGCTTTTCTAATATTACTTTAATTACAGCAGTGTGGCATATCTATATGTCTTTAGTTATTAATATTTTAGAAGATATTATTGCCTTTATCTAGTATGAGTTTGAGTGAGATTAGGGTGACATTTGTGTAAATCTGTAGGAAGATTCTTCTGTTTCCAGGGAGCACAGCTTGTCTTCCGTCTGAAAATATCTGTAGTATTAAACTCAGTTTTGATTGCATACCCTTATACTGCCCCTTCTTACTGGAAAAATAAGCATTAGAAAAATTTACTACTGTTCTGGCATCACCCATAGGATTTAATGAGATGTCTCTAGTTTTACTGATCTTGTAATCTAGGGAAACCTAACTTTATAATGGTATTCTTCTGAGAATTTAATTCAGCTTTTATATGCAAAGGTCAAATTCCTTACTCATATTGGTTTAATCACTCTGAAAAACAGTTGAGCTGCCTGCAGCACATACTACTGCACAGACACGAGTGATACTGTGTGATCAATACAGATAAAATAGGGTTTAAAATCTAGTTTCTGAATTTGTAATTACACAGTACAGAAGGCCAAACACAATCACATGCAAGTTTGTCTGAAATTTCTTGGAGACAGCCATTTGACATCACCCACATTCACTTCTGAGTCATTAATTTTTAACATAATATCATGTTCTTTACCTTCCTAATCAGTTCTGAAAGTTACTCTTTCTGTTTGACACAAGTAACAGGAACATAGAAAATGGAGAATGGAATAAGGCTTGTCTACCAATTGGAAAATATCTCAGGTTCTATTGCTCATATCTGAACGAAACAACCTATTAAAATGGCAACATAAGAGAAAAAAAATCTAAAAGACTATTTACTGTGGTTAAAATCTAGCTGGAATGGAAATACAGTTCATGGGAAAATTGAATATATAGAAGGAAAGGGTAGAATTATACATAAGTGGCCTTATTCAAGCAAGAGAAAGATTTGAAAATTTGATGTTGTCAGAATGACAGGGGTACTTATGGTCAGAAGTAAAATCCAATATTTCATAGCACTGTACTGTGGTCGTTATTTGAGTGACAGTGGAGATTAAATTGAAATTATACTTTGCTATATTAATTTCTGTATCAATTATTTGTATTAAGACTCTGCTTTACCCTTGGAGATCTCAGAGCACTTTAGAAGATGTACAATGCTCATTAAAGTTATGGTTCTCATTAAATAAGCCATCTGCCCAGTTTACTCGTTTGGAAAGCCAACATGTGTCTGCTGCATTTATATAATTTTTGGTGCCCTCTTCAAGGCAGAGGTCAAGCAACAGCATGGTTGTGCCTGTGAAAAGTCAGTCAGTTTAAACTACTCATGCTGGTGCCGTATCTCAAATATTATTATTAGTCACTTGTCTGACTTTTATAGACAAGCGACAAGAGCTTGAGAATCTTCTCTCTCAGTCCCTTTCCCTTCCTTGCTAAACAGCTTTTGCAGCCCGTGAAATTCCTCCCCCATGTTGCCTCAACTGCATGGATCTCCCCGAGCTCCAGTAACTTTCTGACACAGTGAGTTAAGCTTGTATGTTTCTTATTACAGAAATGTTTTCTAGCAGAGCATCTATATTCATGGAGACAGAGTTATTTCCAGTTTGAAAAGTATACAGGCTTTGACAAGGAAGGCATCTTTAACAAATACATTGAAAACATGGAAGAGAAATGTTTCATGGTGTCTCAGCCCAGTTTCAAGAGCTATAACTTAACTATAACTTCTTTGATGGCCTTGATACTTAATTTTGTTTTTAAGCCAAAAAGTGTTTTTAAAAAGGAAGTCCCAAATGCATCCTATTTTCTTTTCAAATTAATCTGTCAACAATTTTACATAAAATTGAACATGGAAAGTATTTGGTAGGGTTGTATTCCATTTGTTGATTGTTTGTGTTTGTTTACCTTACCTAAACTTACCTTACCTTACCTTACCTTACCTTACCTTACCTTACCTTACCTTACCTTACCTTACCTTACCTTACCTTACCTTACCTTACCTTACCTTACCTTACCTTACCATCAACTTTGCATAATAATCAGGAACAATTTGCTCTTGAGGAGGGATGAAATGTCAAATTTATTTTATTATAGTGGCCATAATCATAGAAAGTAACTGGCTATAAAGAAATAAATTGACAGTAAGGAAGGAGCAGTATCATTAAATAACTGTTAGAGTGAATTTTCTTATGTGCAATCTATCCTTTCTTTGATGAGCAGAGGTCTCATTAGGACCAGCAACAACTAGGAACAGTATTTTAGATAATTTTTAGGCAAGTATGACATAGTATCAGAAAAACAAGAAAGTAAAGTCCTACGTCTTGGTCACAATCTAAATTGAATAAAACTGGAATAAACCATGTGTGCTGCTGTCTCCCCAAGGCAAGATATGAGAGTGTGGACCAGAAAAAGATAAAAGCATCTCAAGATATTGGCTGATTGAATAAAAAATTCAGTTGCTCCACTACTTAATTGTTACTCTTGTCCTCTGTAATGAACACTAAGGTGCTGTATCTCCCTTCTGTGTGCCCTACATGTGAAAGTTATGTATCTCAGCAGAGGGAGAGCTGTCAACACACTGCAAATTATAATCATTAAAGTCAGAAACAAACTGAGGAGCTGCGCTGTGCCAGTCAGTAGAGAAAAGGGGCAATGTTATAGTGGCAGTTCCCCTGTAACAGAGAGTTTCAGATATCTACAAAAACAGAGCTATAATCCTTTTTACTTCTTAAAGGTATTGAAACAGGAGATGAGGTATCAGTTTTTCTCCCTTGACTTAACTTCATCCCCACCTAACTTAATATGCAAGAACATTTTTTCTTTGAGATGTAAGAGGTCTGAACTTAACTTCCTTTCTTTGACTAGTGGCAATACATCTTTTCATCCTGCTCCTTTAGTGGAGAATTTTGATGTTGTGTTGAGATCCCTTGTCTGTCCTCCCACTGCAGACATCACTTTTATAAAAACATTTAAGTCATTAAGCAGAGGATACAGGTGAAAGTAAGGCTATCGTATGGTAAAAGCTACAGCAGTGTCCTGGCTAAGGAAATTCTGGAATCCCAAAAGCCTCCATTTATTTAAGCACTTGTCAGCATGCCAACTTTGAGTATTTCAAACTGAACTTCTAATTATTGCGTTAAATGTTCATTGCAGAATTTTATTACACAGCTAATAAAAACTGCATGCATCATTTGCACTGTAGCACTGAATTTAGCATTCTTTGAGACTTCTGCAACCCTGCCTTGCTTCTCACTTCAATTTCTATTTTAAACTCTGAACAGGAGCCAAGTAATTTCAAAGTATGTGAGAAAGTTAATGTATTATAAGTGGTTCTAATAGGTTATTTTCAGAGCCTTAAAAATCAGCATTAGCAGTGAAAATATGAGTCTGGGAGAGACATATCCTACTTCTCTGTAATTGATGCAGACTGGGGATTTAGAAGTTCAGTTTTAATTGCCTTAAAGGTTTTTAGCTTTTGCAGGCCTGCTCTTTAAAAGAAAGTTTCCTTTTGCTGACAAATGAGAAAACACAACAGATAAATATATTAAGTCAGACAATGCCTGAGCACTACATTTTTCTTCGATCTGGAAGCCTATTAGCCAGGATCAGTCCTGGGAGACTTGCTGCCAGTAGCTAGTTGTACTTGTTTATTTATATATCAGTAATGTTTTCACTTCTTGAATCACTGAAACCCATGTGCAGTTTAGGGTTTCATCTGGACTCTGGATCTTTGGGCTTAATGAGAGTGGTTAGGTTTAGAATAAGAGTGAAACGCCCACATAAAAGGGTAAACACAGCACAACCCACAAGTGCTTTGTAATCCTTCATGAGCCTCCCAGACTGGCAGGGCTGCCTGCCCAGCCCGGGTAACACCCTGGGAACGGGGAATTAACATTGCCTTTGGCTCAGTTCTTCCACTTGCTGGCCAATGTGGCTGAGCTGGCATGGAGGTGGCACTGGAATTCATTTCTGGAGAAGACCACAGGCAAATGGAAAGACTGAGGGTGAAAGGAGGAAGCAAGGGAGGAATTATGACTCAGGGATGGTTTTCTGTGACTCCCAGCGTTTCCTTGGGTTACCCAGGAGTTACATGCAGCAGTTAAAATAAAGGAATAATCTATTTCAACAGCAAAGTGAGTACTGAGGTTTAGAGTTTACATATATGGATTTGCAAAGAGCAACTTCTTAATGATGTTCGTATTTTCATGTGCCTTCAGCTTGAATTGAGGGCATGTAAAATAACTCTGATGAGGTCATTAAAAAATCTGAGGTCATGATTCTGCTTCATTCCTTCCATTGTGTTTGTCATGAATCTCACAGTGAGAAACACAACAGAAACTGTATGCATTACAATAGAAATGTAAGGATGAAATTCCTTACCCTAGAAGGCTTGCAGATTTTACAGCTTCACTCTTGGATACCTGTCAGGTGAAACTCTTTTAAACACCCATTTAGTGGCAGTGCAGCTGGGTGTTTCCAAGGAGCAGAAATAATTCTTTCTACAGCTTTACTCTTCTCTAGTGAAGAATTTCACATGTCCCTGTATGTCAGGGTCTGTTGAAATGCATTCATGTTCTAATAAAACTAGATAAATAAATGCATTCATGTTCTAATAAAACATTCCTGTGAATATATATACAGAGGAAATATTTTTTGGTCCTACATTTATCCATGATAAATCCCTTCAGCTCAATATTAATCCATTCTTCCTTAGAATGGCAATTATGCTTAATTAGTGTTCTGAATAAGAATGTTCATATAAATCAGAGTATACACCTACAAAAGACCAAAAAAAGTGGCAATCTTTTTATTTGCCTTACTCAATAATTGCCTAGGTGAAATAATTAAAATATGTAAGAGTTTGTGTCTCTCCATTCAAGTGCTTTTTTCTCATAATCTGAAAAACAGCTTATTCTTTTTGTGCATCTGGTCTGCTGCTTTACATCAAAGGAAAAAGTGTTTTAGCGCTGGTCTCTCACTGTAATCACACTTTGGTAGCCAGCACTCTAAGAACTACTGGATGTAGCATTAAAACTTCAGTGGTTTTTGAGAAGATCCCTAAAGATTCAGTAGTGTAGAGTAGGAAAGTGTATCCTTGAATGGATAAAATCCAGCATCAGGTAATAAGTTCATGCTGTTGAAATTCAGTCAGAACTTTTCCAGCGCCAGTGGGGCATTGGGCTCCAGGTGCACATTTTTAAGAACAGCAGCTTGGCATTCAAAAAAGGTGAACTAATTAGTAGCCTCATTTTCCAGTGATCATATATTCTTCTGATACACTAAGATGAAAATAAATATTAAGATGAGGAGAACAGTGTAGGAATGTGTTTACATGTTCATGATGATGTGTCCTTACACATAGACATACATGTATATATGCATACACACGACTCCAGACTTTTGGTTTATAAAGTTTCATTCTTCTTTAAGTACACACTTTTCATAGAACCCTTCCAGTAATTGTTCCTGTGCTGTAGGTTAACACAGTACCATTTGCTCAGTTACAATCCCTTGCACAAGTTGTACAGAGATTTTCATTCACTAGTTAGTGTACAATATGTATTCTGTTTTTAGTTACACTTGTTTATCATTCACGTTTGTAGTTAACTAAAAAACAAGGAACTAATGTGGTGAAAATGTTATTCATGTAAAGAACAAAAGTTCAATGTCAGATATTTCTTTATGGAAATAATTTAAAGTGTATATGTTTCCTATATATCAGAAGTTCATTGCAAGAAATTGACATTTCTCTAAGGAAGTTTTCCATTAAAACATGGTTCTGTTCTCCAGCACTGAGGGTTCAGCCAGCTTTGCTTTGACTGCCCATGCTCCTCCAAGGGAAAAAAAATTCCTCTCTTGGAGAAATGGAAAGGATAATACATGCATTCATAAGCTAAAATCTGTGTAGTGTACTTCAAGTGTAACATTCAGCTTCCTTAAGAAAGTAGAAAGAAGCTTCTGTTTGTGGTATTAATACACATGAAAATGTTTCCAAAAGAGAAGGTTTTCCACCCTTCCTGAAATCAGGTATAGTCCCTTTTATTTAGGCACAGTTTCCAAAAAATTTCTGTATTATGATTTACTAGGACAGAGTCACCAAGTTTACATTTTTCATTTATATTTATGTAAAGATTAATTTTCACTAGCCTTCAAGGAATAAAAGGAAAAGAAACTGTAACTTCACATTTTTCTTTTCTTTCTTTTGAAGTAAGAAAATAGCCAACCCACACTGACACTAATGGGTGAAAAGCATCAGTTATTCCACAAAATGCTTTATATCTTGTCCCCTCATTTTTCTGTAGTGAGGTACCAGTTGCAGTCAGTTCATCTAAGTCAGTGTCTCAGTAGTGTGGACTACACATGCAGGGCTGCAAACTATTAAAACTTTTGAAAAACCTTTGTTTCAAGGAATTTTAATTGTGGCTCACAAGGTCATTCATGTTGAGACTTTATATCAGGGGCCAAACTTCAGATCTTCATGGGTAAGGCAAGAGGTTAGCATGTGTAACTTTATCCTCACTGTAGAGTTCATATGCTGCTGATTATAAGCTTGTAAACAAATCCTTCACATCTCTCCTGTCTGAAACAGCTTTATAAGGAGTTTATTTTTTAGAAAAATAAGAACAGGTGACAAGGACAAATTGTCCTGAAGTTTGTGCAAGAAACGTAAACCCCCAGTTTCTGGTGAAAAAGAGATTATAATCAGAAATACCATATCTCTTTAGTATGTGGAACATACTTGGGTCATGTCACAGTTTTGTTGTCAGGGAACACTAGTCCTTCGCTTCAGCAAAGCACAGGATAACTCCTTTTCATTTTTCGCAGCATCTTTTTTCTTCTCTGTCCCATTTCTCCATGAAGAGATGCTTTTTATATACTAGCCTTGAGCTAAAGGCACTGAATCAAATTCCTTGCTCACTAATTTGTAAACTCTTTAATGTATTTGGCATCTTGAATGAAAAGTTTATGATGACTACCATCTCTTAAGGGACAAAGTATATAAATCTTTAATCCAGATTCCCCCTTTGGAAATGATTAATCTGTGTGACTCATAGTGAAGATTCTGCTGTTTAGTCTATCCTTTATATTTTAAGACATACCTGTGTTGAGTTTGTTTGGTCCATGCAGCAGTACCGTTTTATGGTGCTTTTTTACTTGAAAAGGCATAGTTCTTTTTTTCTGTACTTGAAACAAGCCATTCTGGCTTGTCTGCCTCTCACTTTATTTGACATACACAACTTGTCTTCTGCCTTAAGAATCAATTTGGCTCACTTATGTAATTTGCTCTTTTAGCCTGCTTTTGTCATCTTTGCTTCAGAGAACATTTATGTCTTCAACTGAGACTAAATTGTGTTAATTAGGAAAATATCTAATGGCAGCTTGCCCATCACCATGCCTGAACGGCCACCTAAAGTTAAAGTAAAAAAAAAGCAGTATTGTTTCTCTTGAGTTCATATGAAATCTTTCCAAAACTGCCAGCACAGAGTAATTTATCTTTTTAAAACAGAGACAATTAAACAGACAAAGGAATAATAAGACAGATTTGGATAGGAAATTATGTAGCCATTTTTTAAAAATAATAAGAATAATTAATTGTTGGGAGAATTTTCTAATCAAAGTGATGGAGCAGCTGTAGCTTAGTGTTTCTAAATCATGTACTTAAGCTCATCAGGAAGTTATTAGGATTGATGCAGAAATTACTTCATTAAATTTTACACCCTGTGTAATGAAGGAAGTCAAAATAAATAGTCATAATAAACATTTTTGGTCCTCAATTTCAGGTGAAATTGTGGTCAAGGGAATCCTAATAGGACCTAAATCCTATTGATTTCAATAAGAAAACATTTTCATCCAGTAAACTCACAAACAATCTTTCTCTTATTTTAGGTGAAGACAGAAGAAAAGTATTTTACTAAAATTTTTATTAATTTATTTTTAATATACTGTGCTATGTAATCAAGTGTTATGAAGGAGAATGAAATACAGATACAATGGGACATGCCTATTTTTGTTTTTGCTATAGTAATTGAAATTAATATTTTTTTATTCTTGTGTGCCTTTACTAAGGACAGAAAAGATAAAAGTATCCCCTTTATCATGCTGAGAAAACAGCTGAATGTCCCTATGGAAATTTAGCATCTGTTCATCTGACTTTTCTCAGCTCATTATGACTAACACTCCTGCCAATGAACCTGCTAAGATTTTACTTAATACTGGACTACAGAATGTACTATATTGAATATTATGATAGTGAATACATATAGATTTATATATAAACATGTACATTATATATATTGTGTGCTGAGTAGCTCATCTTAATCCTCTCCTAGTCAATTAGAGAACCTTTTAGCTTCCCTGAGACATAGGTTTAGGTCCCTGCTGTTTTTTTTTGATTTTGCAAGTTAATGCCTATATTTTTAGCTCCTTCATGTAACGCAGCAGAGAGAGCCGTGCAATCGAGAATAGAAAGGAGGTCAGTCTGCTGTTGTGCCCCCTAATTGCTTCTGTCTTAAAACATTTCAATCTTTCTACAACGTATAATTTCTTTTTTCTTTCCAGTGCACATGAAAAGGGATAATGTTAGCATTTTGCAGTTAATTCAATTACTTCCCACTTGTGAAAATGCTGACAGGATTTCCGATCACTGGAAGAGGTGCCCTTACTGTTGGATGTGATTGGCAGCCCAGACATAACTTATAAATTGCAGCTGAAATTAAAGCATTTTATCTTCACTCATATATATTCTTCATGACAAACCATTCAGCAATACTTCCAAGCCATTATTTCACTGAATTGATTTTCAACAGCAATTAGTGACCAATTTGTGAGATAATGTTCTCTGTCAAATCACAGACGTGTCAGGATCGGTTTCAATAATAGACAAGACATTAATGCACTTGTGATCATAAATCATAACTGTTTCCTTAACTACTGTAGATTAATTTTTTGCAGATTTACACCCTCTGCAGTAATACTGTTATCAGAAAATTGTGGTCTGTGCATTTTATATAAACAAGAAAATGTGAAAAAAGAAAGCTTATTCTAAAGGTGCTATTGTCTGCATGTTGGAGAAGTTAACCCTATAATAAACCCATTATTTTTTAAATGTTACTTAATGATTTTAATGTAAAAATTTTCCAATAGCAGAATAAGAAAGTAATTTAGAAAATAAAGCTTGCCAAAAGCAATTTTAAAACACATAGAGGAAAAGAGGACTATTTTAAAATACGTTTAACTAAGGCTCATAGTCATCACACTTAGCTTTAAGTTTCCATTTAGCTTAGATTTTCTCTATGGCCTGTGGGAAAAAAAGAAATGCTCCCAGAGTTAATTCATGTGAGAGGTGAGCTGAATTTCCACCTCCAAGAGGCTTCCTGTTGTTGTTAAATGTACAGAGATGGAGGATCCCTCTGTACCTGTTTAGACTTAATATCTAATTTTTAGACAAAACTAAGAGATGTAAGCCTCTATTAACTCACCATCTGATGATATTAGCAAGATTTTACAACTTAAAAATGCATAAGAGCAGAGGTGAAGGTAGGAAGGGTGCAAATTCCACTATGGTAAATCAATGACTTAATCCCATAATGGAATTTGCAGACAAGTGCTTGAACCCTGTATTAAAAATTAGTAGAAAAGATAATAGCCACATAATGAAGTCATATTTAAAATTCTTAAAAAGATATTACATGAAGGAAAATAAAGGAGAGGAGAACATTCTGAAAAACATGAAGACAAGTAATGGTCTAAATTAGCAAAAGATATGCTTTAGTATTACAAACAAGAGCATTTTTTTCTTCCTTTATTTCAGTTTTTAATTTGGTGTGTTTATCCTGATCAGCTAGAATAGCAATATTTCGTGTTCTGCATATCAACCAATGGTGAGGACTTTCTTAACTGAAGATATGTCTGGGCCAGTTGGTGCAGCAAGCTGCAGGAGCAGAAGGTCTTGATTCCCAAGCAGTGGAATTTCATAGTTTTCAGAAGCAGATTTCTTGTTCTGTTCATCCTTCAGCTCTCTGGGGGGGAGAAATGAACAGTTTCTTCTGGCAATCAAGGTCTTCATGTTGATTTCTTGTCCCTCCTTGAGGAATAATGAGAGGCTCATGCATGTTCCAGACCTTGAAAGGCAGGGGTGAAGCTGAGCTGCTATGCTCCTTGCCTTGACATAGTATGGAATACTGGTTTAAATACCTTTGATATGCAGCAGTGAATATCCAAAGTCTCTGGATATTGAAAATATCCAAATAGCCTCTGGATTTGAAAAGAATGATTATTAAGTCACATTATATAGTTTATATTTGTCAATGCACATGCTTTTACTTTTTCTTTTTTTTTTTTTTTCTATAATAGAACTTCAGCAGTTATCTTCAAATTAAAGCTAACAAGGGATTTGAAGATTAAAACTTATTACAGAAAATTAAGGGAAAAACTATGCTCATATGAAATTTAAACCTCCTTTTCTATCATGAAAAGATATTTTTGTAGTTTTAATCACATTTGCTTTACACTCGGCTTCATTTTAATTAATTTTTTTCAGTTTCTCAACTTTCAGAATGCTAATTAAACATACAGAGTGGTTTATCCCTTTAGAAAGGAGTCAATATGTTTCATTCCTATGAGGAAAACTCTCAGTTATTAAAGACCCATTTGCAGTCCAATAGGCAGCTTGTTCTTTAGACATGAAGGCAAGCATTTGGTACAGATCTTTCAGGGTTATTTTGCAATATCCACTTTAACTAGCAGAGAGTTGCTAGGTATATGTTGTAATTGTTATTGTAATTTTAATGCCTCAAGCAAGAAAAAAAGTATTTTTAGAAATGTTTCTTTGTTATGTCTATACTTAATTAAGTTTAGGGATATGATTTTCCCCATCATCATGTGCTTCTGATTACAGTGATACCTGCATTAGCCTGTCTTTTGAAGGATTTAAATCTTAAATATTCACCATCTGTTAATAAAATAGATTATCTCACTGCATTTTTTTTTTTTTTTTGCAACAGGTATAGACTAATTAGAACCAATTGGTATTTTTTGCATTCTTTTTTCTCATAAAGGAACTCTTCAGCATAGAAGTTGCATGGCTAAAATCTACCTTTTTGCTGAGTGCAGTTTTATTGGATCATTACTTAATCCATCAAAGATGCTGATTATATCTTTTAATAACTGGAATAGTTGAGACCAAAAAAGAGATTGATTTAATGATATGGCAGTGTTAGCACAAAGCAGGCATTTCAAAACTAAGTGGTTGCCTGAAAGGGGAGAAATTGCCTGAAGGCTTTGGAGAAAGCATTATGGTATTTCGGTGACAGGTTTCCTCACTGCTACTTCAGCACAGCTCCTTCACAGCTGGCTGCTTCTGTTTGTGCTTGCAGAGTCTCCTAAGGATTATGAGATTATTGGTCTTGACTAAATAAAATGAAGTGAAACTTGAGATTTCTGCACAGGCTTTGCACTATTAAAATTATATAAGTCTATTTCCATGAGTATCTTTATACCAGTAATTAGTGGAATCCACTGCCTCAGTGATTCTAGTTTTGAGAAAAGTATGATGTAAAAGAAAAATTGTGAAGCAGACTGAAAAATCCTTCTCTCTGAAGTAAATGTATTCTGACAAGAAGAACAAGAAAATAACAATTTAAATCTTAATGATGAATTTATTTAGACAATTTATAATTATTGATCCCTTGGTCAGATCTAAAAAATTAAAAAGTAATTAAGTCCACTAAAAAAATATTTCTCAAAAGTGACTTGATGGCTGGATATATTTTATGATCAGAAGAATCTCTTTGGTGTCTTTAAACTAATATGGTGTTTGATTCAAAATGACTACTACACTGAAGTGAGTTCTTGTAGAGTAAAGTGACCTTGGCCATAAATCCAACAAGAATGACCATGATACTGTTAATATAGATTTACTTTGATTTGAAAAAGAAATAGACTCAATTTACTTCACAGAGAGCTGGTTCAATAAAAGGAATTGTAACTTTTTTTTACATAGTAATTGTAAATATTCTACATAAGAGGCTACATCATTTTAGATAAGAATGTGTGTTATTGGGCTTGATACTTCCTTGTTTCTTAAAATTCATTAGTTGTTTTTTGGTTGTTTTTTTTTTTTTTTTTTTTCATGGAGGTTTTATTATTTTAAAAACACACATGGCTATATAGACTGCATCAGCATAGAAAATCCAATTTGATCTGGAAATGTCTCATAGGCCAGTTTAGAGGGCTTAATCAGGCCAGGTGAAAGGGAAGCCTTGTGAAATCCTCCAGCTGCTTCAGAAGTGATGGTTCTCATTCTGACATTCCTAAGAACACTTCCATAGGTTGCCTAATTTTTGAAGCCTTGGCAAATTGTAATCCAAGATCTAAAGGGCTGCATGAATTTGTGTGATCTGTTCCTCATTGATATTAGATTATTCACAGGCACTGAGGGAAACTGGGTTTTAACCAATTATTTTCCATAATCAAACTTCTAACAGTTTTAATAACATCCCCTTTGCTCTCTGTGGACCAGCCATGGGCAGACCTCAAGACACTACATAATTTCAGCAGGAGCTGTGGCTGTCAGAGGAATTCCACTGTTCACTGTGACATGCTTAGCTTTGGCCTCAGTGACTTCTTTTACCCCTAGCAACTGTTGAACCAAGAGAATATTATTTTTTTATTCTGATGAGATTTGAGAGGTTAAAGGCGATCTGAAGAGACATCATCAATTGGACTTTTAAGACTACAACATAAAGTCACCATATATGTAAATTATATTCACTAACATATTGTTAATATGAATATTCTTTCAAGGGAATTTTGAAGTACACTTTTTGGAAGATGGTCTTTAAGAGTCTTTCAAATGCTTCCTTGGAAGATTATCCTACAACCAGAGTAAGAGCTAAGAAATGCAAAACAAAAAAGCTTTCAGCACAGCTTTAACCGGGAGGCTGTCCTTCATATTGTTTTCTTGGATAAAAACTTCAAACAATACTGCAAACTAAAGCATGAATATTTAAGTTGCCTCCTAAAACTCTGTTTCTAGTTAGGACAGATTGATATTTATTATTTAATTTCAATCTCCATGTTCTCAGATCTTTTGATCTACAAACAACCTATTAAGCTAACTGCTAGGAAAATATGAAAGTAAAACATTATTCTAAGATGTACTGTGCCAAATATTTTAACAAAGTAACTGAAAGGGATCTGAAATTTTGCTTTAAGTGTTGCAGAGGAGATGGTACTGCAGTTCAGCTATGCATGAATAGGTGATAATGGGCATCTAGGTAAAACCTGAAATATAATCTATATATGGCAGACAGCATACTTTTGTTTACTTACCACAGAATTGTACTGGAGATGATTCAGGTGCTTTATAGCTTCTCTAAGTGCTGTCTTGATAATGTAAGAATCTGAGAGAACTGGAGAGAAAACTCAAAGAGCTTAGCAGAGAGTGCTAAGGAGAAAAAACCATCAAAAACAGAGTCTGTGTATCAGAATGGCAATGATCCAATCAATGGGCTATGAGCAGGTTCTGAAATCCAAAGATCTTAAAGAGAGATGTACCATCATTATTAGATAAAGAGTCTTTGAAAGTCAGTTTATAATGTTGTAACTGCAAGTGAACTAAGTGGATTGGGAACAATTAAACCTATTTTATCAATAATATGCCTATAAATAGGATTAGAAAATTCTTGTACCAACAGCTCTACTTGAGTTTTTGTTGTGAGCATCCTTTAAAACCAGTGAAGAGAAATAACTACCACAACTAGCACAATTAATGTCAGCAATGTTGGATTTGTACAATGGGAGTTGAACAGCTATCTTCTTAAAAGGGCTCATTCCCCTGTTTAGATTAGAACATATCTAAATATCAGAATTCTGGAGTTGAATATGCTACCTTAAATGTTTTGTAAGGTTTTAGTCATATCTCTACAACTTTATGAAAAAGAAATTATATTTCTAAGCTTAAATATTTCCAGATTATTATGCAAAGACAGTGCCATTAACCTGTCCTCTAAATGTGTTGCTGAGGTCTTATTTGAGAGTGTTAGGAATGATTTTATAGATGTAAAAGTGAAAGCAGAGCCCAGTTTTCCGACTTTGACTGTGCAAACATTATAACATGCCTGTTTCCCTGGAAGCCTTAACAGCAATCCTAGCAGTTTCTAATGCACTTGACTGAAAACAATTGAAATTGCTAGTGAATTATAATTGCTACAAAAACCTTGAGTTACCACTGCAATTTCTGATGGCAATTTCCTTGGCATTTAGTGAGGTTTTGAAAAGTACTTAAGTTGAAATTAATAGAGATAATGGTGTATCTGTAATTTCCTTTGGCTTGAAACCAACCCCTGATTGACAGATATCCTAATAACATTGTCATGAATATTAGCCACATTTTTTTTTATTTTAAAATGAAGTAAATAGGATTAAATGTCTTTATTATTACAAGCCATGAAGCATGCAATTACTTGGCTAGCAAGTAAATAGTAACTGGCAAACTCTGTAGACAATCTGGAGCTCAGATATTTGTACCTTCCTGGTGGTCCCAGAGTCTGCAGTGAAGACTCAATGGCATAGGGACTGAACTATTCTTGCAGTTGAGTAGGTGGTTCTCTGCTCTGTTCAGAGCTAAGACAAATAACTAGCAAAGGCAGGAAAATATTTACTGCCACTACCCACCACACATACTGCCACCATACATCATGTACCAGCATTGTGACTGAAAATAACTTTCCTGCCTCAAAGACTATCAAACTATCACACACTACACCAATAATACAAGATGTTTGTAAATGAAGCAGCATGGAAATGCCAGCATTTATAACATCCTAACCACATCTGTGTCACTACATTCATTGTAGGAGTCAAAGCATATGTTCATTGTATCTAAATTCAGGCACCTATAATGTTTTAATTAATATTTTGATCTTACTAAGCAGCTCATGCAGTCAATGGAAAAAGATGGGCCTTTCCAGAAGGCAAGGCTGATCTGCAGTAAGCTAAATTACTCTTTGGAGGATCATACTTGTCTCCATTAACTATTAGGATATTCAGTTACTGAATTTGTACCTTGTGTGCCCCTAAGCTCTTACTCGGGGTGAAATGACTTCAAATCCACATGAATAAAAATATTATTGAGGAGAGTATAAGGAAATGATACATACAGTTTCTGGAGGACTGAATTTCTTTTTTTTGTTGTTTTTTTGTTCTTGAGATTTCTCTGATATTCAGTACAATATTAGTGCTGAGTATGGCAAACTTCACCCAGTTAGCATTGCCATGTTTAACCTGAAGCACTGGATTTGTCCTATAACTGAATTCGAGTTTTACCATTAAACATTTTCTCATATGTGAAATCACATGTGAAATAATGCATAGTTTCTAATTAATAGAAAGAATCAAGTTCAGTCAATATTCAACTTATCTTCAATGTCTTCTCATTTGATGCAAAAGAAATCTCACTGCATGTAACAAGTCAGACAATAATATTTATCCATTGCAGTTGTTTCACCTTTTAGAATGAGGTTCAGTCTATCTCAACTAGACATATGTTGGCCTTTGGAGACCTATAAATCATCTAAATTCCAAACAGAAAATTAGAGATGAGTGTATTCAATTGATCAAGAAATGTCACTGCATCCTATATCTCAAGCCCTGAAAGGCATGTATAATCTTCCTGGGAAACAGGAATCACAACCTTTGAGTCTTTCCTCCAAGACAATGAATTAGCTGGTGAATTAGCAAGGGTGAAATGCACATTTGCTCATTTGTCTGAACAAGCCCTGTCCCTCTTCCTTCATGTACCCTTTTTTAAACAACTGAGTTGCACCTGCCTCAAAATTTACTTCACTGAAGTCTTCTGATGGATTGTTAATGATAAATACAGACGTCTGAATCCAAATAAAATAAGTTCAGAGCTATATTTTAGGTGTGTGTGTCTCATTTTATACATATATTAAAAACTAATAAAATTCTAAAATTACAGGGTAGTTTAGATGAAGACCACTGCCAGAAGTTCCAAATTCCATACGCTGCAGCATCTGACTAGCTGTTACAGTTACTGATATTTAAGGACTTTGTGGTCTTCTTTTTAAAGCACAAGTATGTATTTATGTATTTACACCCTTGAGCTAAACCATCAAAGGCATCTTTGTAAGCTACAATTTTTAGTAAAAATAAATTAAAATTGTTCTGAATGCTACTGAAATAACAAACTGGGGCAATCCATCTGGAATTCATTTTACTTCATATTACAGGCTTTGTGTCACTGCTGTCCAATTTGACACCGAAAAGCACAAAGAATAACATTGACATAAGGATATAGTTATGTTTATAGCAAAGTAGATTTTTCCCTGTTATTTTCAGAGTAGTATCCTTAGAGTTGGCACCCTCAACTGGATTTCAGAAAAAACTATCTGTATTGGTCATGTTAAAATGCAGCAGCAAAAGCCTATAGAATGAAGAACTATCAGTCCAGCTACTGTTCTTAGTCAAGGAGGCACTTGAAGCATCAGTGCTTTTTTCTTAGGGTCCATTAAGTCATGCCAGTTAAAATCAATAGGGTTTTTTTTCTTTAAAAAGCAGAACAAAATATGTTTTTTTTCTTTTTTTTTTTTTTATCCTGACACCACATTCAATATGTTTATGTAATATATTTTTTTAAAACATCTAGAAATCTTAGTCTCCACAATGCCTGCAGTTATAAGAACTTCAGGTGTCTGAAAGAGATAATAGAGAGGAGAAGATAATAAGTTCACTCTTCAGTAAGGGCAGAATTTACAGATGATCTAAGTATGAGCCAAAGCTAAATAAAAATTTGCTTTCAATGAGGGAAATAATATCAAAATTGAAAAAATAGATTAATACTAACAATATATTTATAAAAGTGAAGTGTCTTTATTTGATTGAGAAAGAAGGCTATAATGGTTTTCACAACTTCGAGTCAGAAAACACAACCTTCTTCAGTCCAGCTATAGGCTGATTGAGCTATCTAAAAGAATGGATACTTGTTCATTCAAGAGAGAAAATAGGTATCTCATTTAATTCCAAATATGTCTATGTATATGTACAGATGCTAATGTATGAACTGATTTACTCTTCACATATGCATCTTTCATTTGGAACATAAAAGGCTACTTTACACCAGATGCCTACATTATGTTTTGCTAAATTTAGGTGCAGTATTCCTTCAATTTAAAGGAAGAAAAAAGTCCTTAAAACAGAATTAAATGGAAAGCAAGATGATGCTGAAGACAGGTTCATCAAAAATAAATGCAATTACTTGTACTAATATATTGTAATTTAATATAAGATTTATTACTTCAGACATGAAATGTAGTATAGAAAATTTGTTTAGACTTCAGTAAAGCATTTAATAAAGTGCTATTAGATGCTATTAGTCAGTCAAAGGGTTAGGGCTGGACAGGTATTAGTACACACCTAATAAAATGAAGAAAAAAAACGGCTAGTAGCTGGACTTGGAGAGGGCTTTTTTTGGAATTCCACAAGGGTTATTCATGGAATGCATCATCTTTAATAGACTCATTTATAGGCTTGGCAGAAAACCAAGCAATTTGCTAAAGAAATTAGCAGATAATGAACAAAATAGATGACCTTAAGAAAGAAGTGTTAGACTGAAATAAACTAAATGAAATTTTAACAGTATTGAATGTTTAGATGTGAAGATAAAGGTCCATAACAAATGACTCTGTTAAAAGCTGCAGCCAAGATTTTTGAGACCCAGAAGGAGAAAGAAAATGGAAGATCTGATCCCAGAGAGATTATTAGCTAAGCAGTGGGATTGGTAATGAAAAGGAAGAGGGGCTCCTAAAATCTATTAAGCAAAGTGTTTGCAGTGGAATTGGGAAATACTGTATGAGGCATAGGTAAGACAGTCATAAAATCAGAGATTCAAAAGTTCTGTGAACTGGGAAACACTATTGGAAAGGCATGGGGAAGATGCAAACATCTGCCAGCCCAGCACCAGTGAGGATGCTGAGCACCACTTCCCCTATCAAGCTTCCAAACAAGTTTCATTATCACCTACCAGCACCAGGGACTGGGGCTCCCAAGTGAGAAGGCAGAAATTCTGTACAGCTCTGTAAAACTCCTCCACCTTCCTACTTCTGATGCCAGAACCCAGAGCAGAGCTCTGTGAACACGTGGAGTCTCTGCTGCGGCTCAGGAGACAGAGTTACTGACTTTTACTGTGGAAAAAAGCTGAAGCACCATGACCTGAAAGAAGTCTCATGTTTGTGGTACAGGTGGCTCATGAAACTCAGAATGAATGTGTGGTGGGGTGCCCTTTCCTTTTCCTTCCACAGAGATGATCTCCCACTCATCACAGTTTATGCCATAGGAAAATCCTATTTTGAGTTGTGTAGTAGCAAGACAGTAGTAAGTAGCTACAAAACTGTAAATTTAGAAATTTAAGTCTAAATTTCTACAGTAAGAAATTAGAATCATCTAATAATCAGAAGAGGTAAAAGAAAGTGAATTTTGGTGAGAAAAATAAATTACTTTTGTATAAATGTATCCAGGGACAAGGCAAAGAATGAAGTTATGCAGCAAATTTATTCTATTACAGTCATGTTTTCCCTAAATTGAGCATTTCAGACATTTCCATGTGACATCAGCAGCTCTTATAAAAGATACCAAATAGACATGCCACCAAAGTGTGACCAGATTGAAATGCAGGCTCATTTATGCTGATAGAACATACTTCCATCCAACAATGATGAGGTATTAACAGCAGGGAGTCCTATTATATGCTTATCTAGTCTGTGAGTTACTGTGCACTAATGAGCAGCAGATGAGATAGATTCTTTGGAGTCATTGTTTTCCTTAACTCCTCTCCCTGGTTTTCATTTTTTTTTTTTTTTTTAATATTTTGTTGTTGCTGTTGATGTTTTCTCTGGGTTTGTATTTAGTGTCTTTAGCTTCTAGACAGAATTCTCCTGTATATTTTACCTGGTTGTAAGTGTAATTAACATACTCTATTGTAAATATCTACAATTTCTCCTCTACTTCATGGAATTGCTTGAGTGTATTCTCAATGGAAAATACTAGTAAAGTAAAGGAAAACATCTAGCAACTTTAGATCTGTATTTTTATTCCCTTTATGCTTCAAACAAGGTAACAAATTTTAAAGCAATGAAGGGTAAGTGAAGATACGAAAAAGTAAACATCAGAGCTCTACAGAATACTACCTCATTTACATTCTTACTATTGTTTTTGTAATTAATTTAATTAATTTCTATTCCTGGAAGAATTGTCTTCAAACATATTAAAGTAAATGAGAGAAACACAGTTTAAGGTTTTTAGATTATTTATACCTCTCCTTGAGAGAAATGGCAATTTTACAGCCTTCTAACAAACTTGTGGGTCATGGAACTATTGAAGGACATGGAGATAATTTTGTTTAATTATACTTACTGTTTTTATAAAGTTCTAATCCAAGAATGTTGAACATTGAAAAAAAATTAAATTCAGCATTTATAAATATATTAAATGCTATATTTATATTGTTTTGTCCCTACAAATAGATGTATTTATAGACATAGGAAAAAAAAGTGTTTGATAATGAAAAAATAAGACAAAATTAAATGTAAAACAACAGAGCTGAGGAAGATTTTAAAGTCTCAAATACTGTGAGCAACTGGATATGAATATACAATATTATTTAAAATAATATTCACATAAAGTGGAAACACATTACAAAGATTAAATGCTTTCAGCAGTCTAGGGAATGGATTGTTTGACTTATACAGCTGAATATACTGATTGAATTAGCTATGAACTTTTAATGCAATTGACATACTTATTCACAAGTGATAATAGCAATCCATTTTTATTCTTCTACATGTGTGTTATATATCAGAAGACTCCAGGCGGGGCAACACATGTATTATGTCACCTGGTCAGTATTAGAATTATTCCAGAAGCATCAGATTTTTGCCAGAGTCAGTAGAAAATTTCCAGTCCATTAGCAAATTATATAATTTAGAATTAATCTTGCATTCTCTTTTCAGTATCAAAAAAATATTTCGTAATAATTATCTAAATGGACTTGAGGCAGCAGAAGACATATCTGTAACCTTATTGCAGGGCTAATGAACTCCTTCCTTTGCATTATTTTGGCGTGGTTTTTTGGTTTAGATAGTTTATTTTTGAATTATGCAATTCAGCATGTCTACACTGTAGAGTGGAAAATATAGCTCTATGCCTACAGCAAAATGAGAGTGAGGAAATATTGCCACAGGAAGGTAGATCCTGTAATGCACTCATGCTTGTTATTCATCTCTTAAATGAGAAAAGCTGACTTTTGCAAACAAGATGGTGATTTATCACATAGTGAAGTGAGAAGCCAAAGGTCAGTAGGGGCATATGAAAATGAAACTCTTTCATGCTTTAGTTGAGTAAGGAGCTGGCAGACTTATACTATTATGGTTTATAATATACATTATATTCATATATACACATTAAAAAAAGGAAAGAGTGAGATTCTAAATAATCTATTTGTAATCATAGCAATAATTTGTAGATTACTTCTTAGGAGACATAGTAGAGAGCTCCCGCCTATGCTGAGTAGTGCAGCTGAAGCTCCACTCTAAGGAGGAATCCCCACATCAGGAGTACATAATCCTTACAGTTCTGGATATGGGGACTCTGATTATAGAAAGAAAAAAGCATTGAAGCAAAATTCTGACTACAAACCTTAGATTCTGTTCTTGGCACTAGAACAAGTTGCAGTTGCTAAGTTACTTATAAAAAATAACAGAGTTCACGCAACTTCGCTGTCTTCCCTAAGTAGCAGAGTTTGTGCCTAAACACAGTATAATATGACTTATCAATATATATCTACTGTAGAATATGTGTTTATCTGATGAGGAGACCATGCTGGGAAAAAGTGACCTATCACTGTCTTCAATGTGATTACAATTTCCATAATTTGAAGCAATTATTTCACATAACATTACTGTGAAATGGACAGGTGTGTTAGATCCTAGAACCTTTCCCATGGTGCAGATTTCCTGGGGGTTGGATTCATCCCTATAATGGTATTTGGATTACTTCAAATTAAATAAAGGTCTTAATTCTTAAAATTCCATACTCAAATGCTTCTTAGTTTAAACAAGATTTTTAATATTGAGCTGTGTTGTAAACATAAGTATGTCAAAGCAGCTTCTTAATTAGATTTTAATTAACAGATTACAGATATGCTTTTCTTAAGCTGTTGTTGATGGTAACTGAAGTTACCACTGCTCATTAACATTACTGTGGTGACATGACTTATGCTCATTATTGCTCCTTGGCTATGAGGCAGCACATGAATATTTCCCTACTATTTGTCTAACTCAAAGACAAAGGACTGGGCCTTTACTATTCACATGTGAGATGTCTGGTACAACAGAAATTCTTCTCAGTTCTCCCAACTCTGCCCTAATATATCAGTTAAATAATAATTAATACATTTTGGAACAGAATAGATGTACCATTAAACAAAAAAATTACCCAAATGGAAAAAAACACATCAGTGTAGATTTAGAAAAGATTATGTATAATTTTAAAAGGTAAATCCAGACCACAAGCACCACTGAAGCATTGACCTGTGATAATTCCTAGTATTTAAATTTTTGATGTTCTTCTTGGCAACTTTGAAAAATAGTATTCTTCCAAATAATATTTGGGCTTGGTTCAGGAAGCAATACAAGGACTACTCTACACAGGGGGTTGGATGACGTTATGTTGCTTGGAGATGAAGACAGTGGAACATTTTAGCTTTATGGATGTATGCCATGTGGCCTCTGAGACATAAAATGGTTTTATTTAGTAATACTTCTGCAGCCAAAGAAACCATATTCTTTCACACTAACAAGGCCTATTAAGGAATTGCTACTTTTCAAAAGAAGAGGTGGTTGCAGCTTCATGCCTCTCCAGGTTGTGTTGTAGTTGCATTGGTGTTGATGTTATTTGATATCTTATTTTAGGATAAAAGTGGATGAATGCAATTTAGATAATTCTGACAATTAGGAACTATAATTCATTCATTTTATTCATAAATCTGCTAATACACTGTTGTTCACATTTAGTAAAAATAATTCAGTCTCTGAAATCTATCTCTTGGTTTATTAATTTACATTTCATAATTGAATGCAATGAAGAATGGATAAGACACTGAAGTGTCTTATCTAAGAGTGACTACCTCTAAAGAGTGACTTTCCTCCATGAATTTTTCTTAAGTATCATAAAATTTGTTGCCAAGACAATCAAAGTCATCCTTCTTGAGACCAGACACTGAATTTTTTTATGCTGTACTTTCCTGCAGTCATCACGCAAGAGAAATAACAGCGCCTTGAGGTTTTTCGTCACGTGAAAACATTCGTCAAGCTGACAGTTTGGCTACTTCACAAAAATACATAAAGTTCATCAACAGTGCATAAAAAAGTTGCAAAGTAAAGCTCTTTTTATTGCATTTTAAGATATATGATTATTGGAATATAGTCTATTTTTATTAATCTGTGCATTCATAGTATATACCACTTGACATTTGTAGATAGTTGTTTCTTTACAAGAATTTTTCTTACATTTATATACAGAAGGGGATTAATCATCCTTCCAGTTAGTCACTTTTTTTGTCACTTCCCCACCAAAAAGACTTGGCTTTCCAGAGAGTGTTTCCGCTAAACACTTGCCATAATATTTGGTTTCTTCACCACACACTCGGTTTTCATCTCTCTTGGCAAAACTATTTTTCATTCTACAGCTTATATGGAGTGTGATATTAGCAAGGTATTTGAACAGAAAAAGACATTGGTGGTCTATTTTCCATTTCACATGTAATGAAAACAATTTGAATTTGAGTTGGCATACAAGCACTAGTAGTGTTTGTGCAAGGGAAACAATAAATATTGACAAACATCGGCACTGGTGGAATCCTACACTTGTGTTTGACAAACAACCTTGGAGTTCCGCAACAGAGAATATTGCTTGAGTATATGCCGGAAAGCAAAAAGTGTGAAAATAAATCTGTTTAAGTACAGTCAATATCCACTTAAGCAGAAGAAAGATGGTTATTTTAAACCATTATTTCATCTCTTGAAGGAGAGATGCTCCACATGTCTGAGCATCTTTATGGATTCTCTGGACTTGCTCCAATACTTCCATGTTGTTATGCTGGGGGCCCCAGAGCTGGGTGCAGCACTGCAGGTGGGGTCTCATGAGAGTGCAGTGGAGTGGCAGATTCAGCCCCTCATCCTGCTGCCCATGCTACTTTGGGTGCAGCCCAGGATAGAGGTGTTTTTCTGGTATGTGAGCACACATTGTCAGGTCACAGCAAGCTTTGCATGCACCAAATTCCCCAAGTCCTCCTCCCCAGGCCTGCTCTCGGTCCATTCACTGCCCAGCCTGTTCTTGTGCTCAGTATTGCCCTGACCCGCGTGTGACACCTTGCACTTGGCCTTGTTGAACACAATGATGTTTGTACATTCCCCCCTCAGGCCTGTCAAGGTCCCTCTGAGTGACATCTGCTCCTCTGGTGTGTCGAGGACACCACTCAGATGGGTGTTGCCAGCAAACTTGCTGAGGGTGTTCAATCCTGCTGGCCATGTCGCTGGGAAATGTGTTAAACCCTGCCAGTCCCAGTGCCAGCCCTTCAGGAGCACCACTCATCACTGGTCTCCACCTGGACTCTGCAACACGGGATCTGCTGTGTGCTGTACAGTGAAAGGGGAAGGCTTAAGAGTTTTTCAAAATCTGTTATAGAACTTTATTAACAAAATTAATACAGCTCACCAAATAGTTCAGAGGAAGAGATCTTTACAGAAAGGGTAAGAAAATTAACTTAGTTTTAAGTTTCATGAGAAAATACATTAAACCCTTCTGTGTTGTGGGGGAGCAACAAAGCATTTGTAAGTATAAGGAGAGCTCATTAAAAATCTGCCCCCAAATCTGTCTCTTAAAACATGTCATCATATCTATAAGTGAGGGTGCTCGTTAGTAGTAGCAATTATTGCTCACAGCACTAATAATTGATGCTTTCCTCGTAGTCAGTGCATGTTCTTTTTCAGACATAAAAAGTTTTATTCTCAGTCTTCTTCTTTCCTTATTCCCCTTGCTTTTTCAAAGGCAGCTTGCCTCTCTCTGCCTTGAAGCTCAGAGGTTCCTGTCTTTTGAACTTGTAGGTGAATAAAATACCTGGCAGCTGTAGGATCAGTTTCCATTTTCAAGATAAACTTTTAAATAAGCTGGAATACTTTTCAGAGTTTTTTAGCTCACGAAGCCTAAATGTCAGACTCTTCTGTGCTGAGCACAGTGTAGGCCTGTGTAATTATCGAGCACAGCAAACCTATTGTTGCTTTATAATAAATTGATTTTCAAGGCAATGATTCTTCTGTTCATTTAACCATATCTCTGCTATTTAAGTTGTCATAAATAAAGCTTACCAAATATATCTCTTAGTTTTTTTTAATGTTCTTTCTTCAAGTAAGCCAGCAAAGGACTGGAGATTCTCAGTGATCCTGAAAGTAAAATCTGACACTCTCCAAATGTAGGTTGAAGTGCCATAATGTGAAGAACAATTTTAAATTACTGGGTTTTTCCCTTCTCTGAAATGCAGCTGAGTAGCCACTGTCCACAACTTTAGCAAATATGTAATTCCCTGAGCACACAGAACCAAGCAAACCCCAATAAGCTCCTATTGACAGTAACAGCAGAGACCTTACTGAGACTATGGCAGTGCATATTTTAATGCCATTATTGCATTTTTAATTGAAATTGGTCTCCTCTTAACATGCCACACTTAACCTCTAGGTACAACGTGCTGTACAAGAGTTTTGATTGTCACACATTAGAAGCGTGTAGTTAGGCATAAAGCCAGAGTAAAGTGCTCCTCGTTCCTCAGGAGAAGAATATCCCCCAAGGAATGCAAATATTTATATTTGGAAGGTATCCTTATCAGCAAGTGATTCAGCCTTTGACAATCTCCAATTCTTGAAAAGGAAGTCAGTTATTTTATAATGCTAATAAATGATCAGTAAACTATTTCTATTGATTTTAAATCAATGAAATAAATAAGTTTATCTTATAAGTTTAAATAAATAAGTTTATCCACTATCTTTCCTTTTTTATAATAAATTATTACAGTGTTAAACTGATAAAAATCCTAGACCTTGACATGGATTTCCTATTAGCTGATTTGTGCTAAAAACCATGCGATGTGCATAGATGAGTTTGTTCACCTATTTTCCATTTTAAAAAGTGATAAACAGGACAAAAATGTAACTCCCACTTTCCACACTTTCTATCAATGGTGGAAACAACCACTAAATGTGTTTTCTTTCAACCAGCTTCCTCATGTATGCAGCCTCTTATGTGACTTTCTTCTGTCAGAAGCAAACTTTGCACATAACTAACCATAATTTTAGAAGTTCTGTTGCTTATATCAAAATTAATTCATGAGGAGAACAAAATCTAATATATAGTGTAACTAGCTAACCTAGATAATCAAGATCTAGTTTTATGGAAGAATTAAGATATCATTTAGGTGTCTTAAAAAACTGTGACTAAGATGTGGTTATGAAAAATAAAGAAAGTGTATATATATGTGTATATATATATATATATATATAGTTAAAAATATGTTTAAAGTCACTTTTTGTTTATTTTAAGAACTTTTGCATTATAACTATTCCACTAGCCCCTTCTAAAAGTTAAAATGTAATACTGTGTATCTGCCTGATGTGTGAAGAACAGCTGTGAAACAATAGAAATATTGTGATTTGAAAAGAAACCAAAGTATTGATATATCAATATAAACTATTTTTTTAATTTATGTGTATTAAAAAAGTGTTGAAGTAATATGGAGTAAAAAATTAAAATTCTCTTATACCTTGAGTCACAATGTAGTGCCATGCATTAATAGAAATATTTGGTAATTCTCTGACTAGAAATACTTCAAAGAGAAAAATTGAATATTTATTTATTTTTCAATCGTTCTTGTATGGAATACTAAGTTGTATATTAAGTGAGAGGTGTTTAATAGGAATGGAGATAAAGATATATAAAAAAAATTGGAGGAAAGCATTTCACAAAAAGAATTTCACAGTACAGATGATGCTGCTGGTCAGCCAATCCTTCTACTAAACCACTATTTTGAGATACTGTTCACAATTAACAGCACAAAATAAAATTGCATTCAACTAGAACAGAAGAGTTTTCCAATTAATAACACAAAAAGCAGGCATTGTCATGCTCTCAGTTCTGTATGTCGTTTCTAATAAAGATTGGATAATAGAAATGCGTGATAAAATGAATCTTTTCTTTATAATAAGAAGGCTCTATAGAACAGGAAAATAATATAAACTTTTTTGGTCTAGCTGTTTCTCAATCAAAGGGCATATCAGTTACTGTATATTGCTGCAACATTCCAAGCATTAAATTAAATTATAGACAATAGAATCAAATACAGTTTACATCTGTGGAGCATTAAAAAATGAGGCACATTCAGCAGTTTATTTATCCCCAGTAGAAATACTCCTGTTGAAACAGTGCTCTAAAAACATTCTTTCCTACCAGGCTTGGCTGTCTCAAATGCATTCCTCAGGCAATACACATATTTAGTTTTTAAAAGTGACATGTAGAAATCAACCTTGATTTTCTTGGATGGCTGGACTTTCTTTAGTTGTGCTACAGTTTAGGTAACCTTATCACTCCCAAGCTCTAACCCTGCTACTGGACCTGTACAAACAGCCTGAAGCACACTTATTCCACAGGGCTGCAAATAAGCACCAAAGGTCCACCTGTGTTAATACGTTTTGAAGGCTTCTGTCACTTATTGCACAAGATTAATGTGTAAGGAGAGGCCAGATTCTGAGGAGACTGAATGTGCAATCTTTAGTCTAAATATGAGGATCTGAACCATCTGAGCTAAAAACTGCACTGTTAGTGGAATACCATTACAGCTCACTGCAGTCATAAAAGAAAGGGCTGCAAACTTTACTAGTAGGTTTGGATGCACATTTTTAAATGCAGCTTAAAATTGTTTCATAAATCAAAAGTATTTTGGATTTAAGTAGTAGGCATCATATCTTCTTGTTCCTAATAATTCCTTCTGTAATTTAGATCAGCAGACTGTATAAATAATTCAGAAACACCAATAGGGTGCATCAAGGACAAGATTCTATGCAGGTACAAGTAAGTGAAATCCCATTGAGCAATTTCCAGTGTTACTTTCTACACAGTGGTCATTCCGTCTTCTTTGGCTGCTGTGGTCTTTGACTGGAGACACTAGAGCACATCTGAATTTGAATCATTACCTCTGTTGAGTCCATCCATTGCATGGTTTGATAGACTAATCTCTAAGCACATATATTTCTATTTCTTTCTTTTTATTTTTTTCCCTCAAAAAAGACACATTGGTCAAGAAAAATTGCTGGTATCTTCATGGAGCTTGTAGCTTGATGTGAAATTTAGTGTCTTGAGTTCTGCAACTAAAAGCCCAAACTGGGCTGTATTGAGAAACAAATGAAGCAAAAATGATTGATTAAGCAAAAATGAAGCCAAATTTCCTAGAGCTCCGGTGCAATAGAACTTCTGACCATAAATATTCTGTAGATTTTCCCTACTTGGCTTTTTCATTTAAAGCTCTCCGAGAAAAGAATGTGAAAAGGAGGTAAATATTTAACATGAGAGGATTCCATAGATGTCTTTAGTACAACATATTTGAAGCAGAGGATGGCATTTCAAGACATGAAGTTTGTGTTAAGGTGCTGATGCTTATATTTTTGGTATAAATGCAAGCACAGGAGCAGCTGAATTGTTGGAAGCCACAGCTGCCTTGACAAAGTCAAGGCATCTATGCAAACACCACAGCTCCAGTTTCCAACTCAGACAGCATCCATATCGCTGCTTTACGAGAGCAGGACATGTAAATCCTTATCAGTAAAGCAGCAACAGATACACAGTGAAAATAAAGCCTTCCAAAGGACTTGTCTTCTGATCTTTATAAAACCTTCTAAGTAGAGCAACAAAACAAGCAGTGCAAATTCCACCGATTATCTGACAGGGAAGAAAAAGTAATTGTTTCTAATAGCTGTTTAGCATTTTTAAAGCTATTCAGATAATGATGATGGACATAGACAAAAGAAACCACAGAAAAAATAGTTACTGTCAAATGGTATTAATAGCAGCACCAGGCTAGACATGCATAGGAATGTGTAGGTATAAATAAGCACTTGAACACATTTTAGAGTTTTATTTTTGTACTGGTATCACTGAGACTAACTTTAAAATATAAAAGAAAAAAAAAGAAAAAAAGAATTAAGCTGAAACAGGAAAAAGAAAAAGCCAAGGTTGCTTTTAGAAATATAGATTCTCATTATAGCTATCATTTTTGGAACCTTTATTAGAATACTTTCAGATGCTGAGCAACTTTTCTTAAAAAAATTAGAGCTTTGTGTGAAATAACATTTTATGTATCCACCTAAGCATACCTGCACAAATGCACAGAAACACACCTTCTGTGGGTCACAGAATATTTTCCTTGGATAATTATTTTCTAAGGAGATGGATGTAAATATATATTTCTTTTATTTTACTGCTGCATAGAAATATTTTACTTACAAATGTGACAACTACTGATCTGGTATCAACATCCTGTGCTTGTAGAAAACTTTGTTCTTTAGTGTAAATTATATTATGAAAAATGAAGATGGGAAAATAACCTGGAAGACAGCTAATCCTCTCCCCACTAGTGTGTGGTACTACCCAGAACAGATTGTCAGATGTTTCCTCCTATCTTTTTTTAATTGGCTCATCTACAAGCAGTTCCACTGCTTGCCATTGCAGATTATTCTGAAACGAATAGATCTGACTTTTACATTATTCGTATCCTTATTGATAAATTACCCACCACAATGCCTTGTCTTGTCCTTGCAGTGTTTGATGTTTACTTTTCCCTTTCTTTCTTTTTTCTTTTTTCAAAAACAAATATATATTATTGTGCTGTGGTTTAGCAACTTTATCTTCCATTGCTTCCAACAGTGGAAAATGGGTAGAGAACATTTGATACTTATCATACTCTCAATTCCAACAAGTGAATGAGATTGCAAAAGATGCAGTGAAAACCATTTTTTGGGGGTGTTTCTTGTGATATACATGTAACACACACCATGGCCTGCATGGTCTCTCACTGGCTGCCAGATGAGATGTTCATATTGAGAAATAAATACATCCTTCTGCAACAGAGCCTGTTGAAATCAGGAAAAGTGTATATACATATTTATGTGAATAATGCTGGCAGAAACAAACCAGATATATTTCATTTCCTAATACATGTATGAGTATTTTCTAATGCTTTGCCTCCTTTTTTTTTAATTTGTAAAGAAATGTGCCACACTGGCTTCAGATCAGACACTATTTTATAATATTCTACAAGGGTCAGAATAGGACCCAATTCTTTAAATCTTAAAGAGAGAAAATTGCCTTGAACTTCAGTTAAGCTTGAATAATAAGTGGCAGAACTACTTAAGGGTAACATTTTCCTCTAAACTATTGATGAAATATAATATAAACAGTTAAATAGCTCTCAGTTAAATAATATATGTTTTGTACCTACTAATTCCTAAGTGTACTTACTTCTGACAGTTTGATAAATATAATATTCTGTGACTAGTTATTTCATACAGTTCATAATGTTCTTTTTACATGTTTTTCCTAGTGTCAGGCATAGAGAATTTTATCCTGATGTATAAATACTAGTGCAATATGCAGCAAGTATTACAAAATTAATTTGTCCTCAGATAGTCCCATGCCTGTAAATAAAGCATATAAATCTCAGTTTCTGTTCTGTTCTTAGAAAAAAACATTGCTGTCAGATTAAGAATACAGTACTTGGGATCTGTAGTTCCAATATAATATCTTCACATTTTTCATACTTGACAATAATTTTGGATGTAATCAGCATATCTCAAAAGCTGGTATTTAGAAATTGTCTTGTAATTTTGTAAAAGGATTCTGGATTTTGTCTTCTATTTTAATTTTTCTTTACATCTTTCCATCTCTCGTCACTACTATAAAAAATCCATAGCAGCTTTTTGAGAAGCTCTACTGCTTTTGGAGATAGCTAAATTTTATTAAAGATACGTCTTTTTAGAGAAAGGGTAATAATAGGTGCTTTAAAAATAAGCAGAAGTTCTTTCCTAGCTGTACAGATTCTAGATTTGTTTTTTTATTTAGGTATTTTTTTCCTCTATGAAGCATTATGAAATTATAGAAATTTATTTTTTTTCCCCACTGATTAATCTTTTGGCAAAAAAAAAGGATATTTACATACTTTCAATTAAGACTTCCCTTTTTTTTTAAAGAACATGTAATTTTGAAATTTTAGTTGACTTACTATAAAAAAAGAGGGCTGCATTAATCAAAGTAAAATTATCAAAATAATTCCATCCATGGGAAAACAACTGGATTTTTTGATGTTTGAAAATGCTCTGTGATGTGATTTGATGTTTTTATTCCAGTTTGGGATGGAAACATCTTCCAAAATCTTTACAAGTTCTTTCAGTCTGAAAAGAGTTCTCTCCCAGTTCCAGTATCTTCTGTGTGTTGTGTTCCCTTGTTTTTACTGAGGACAAATTCTCAGGACAGTAGCCTGTGGTTCACCCATTATACTTGCATTCAAAATATGAAATGTCCATCAGTTTCATGGAAACTTGCTGAGTGATCAGTGCACATCATGTAGAGCTAAATTCAAACCCTGGAGAATTTTGTGACTATTGAAATTATTATTTTCTCATTTACCCTGTCTTTATTATGAAAATTCTTTAATTTTGGTTTTGTAATTTGTTTTGTTTTGTTTTGTTTTGGCTGTGCCTCTCAGTTAGATTGAAAATTCCTGGAGGGAACAGTTGTCCAGGGCTGTGTATTTTATCAGCTCTGAGCAGTACATAATGTATTAACGAGTGGTGTTCCTCAAGGATCTGTCCTGGGACAGGTCCTATTTAATACCTTTAACAGCAGTACAGACTGTGGTATTGAGACCATCCTCAGGAGATTTGTGGATGTCACCAAGCTGGGGGAAGCAGTGACAGTCCCTGGCTCTGGCAGGTGTGGTAGATGATCTTTGAAGGTGCTTTCTAACCCAAAACTCTTTATGTGTCTATGATTTAATCCCTATATCTCTATGGACTTCTGCCAACTTCAGTATACAAAAATGAATCAGATGTATCAATCCTTCATTTTCATAGTATATGTCTAGTCTATAATGTCTATGTGTGTAGTCTATAAATCTAAGTATCAGTAGCCCTTGTGAGAAAGGAGGGACATTAATGAATTATCTCATGTTCTGCCTTCTGTAAAGCCAGCTATAAGTAGAAAAGACAGATTGACCCCAAAACACCTGAAATTAAGCCTGAGTTAAACCAACTATCAAGATGATCAAGCATTAAATTAGAGTGAAGAAAGAACTAATGAAGGAACACCCATAAGTGTATGGTGTTTTTACATCCTGTGCAAAATAATTCAGGACAGTCATATTGAGACAATGTTCCATTTCAAAATGGGAGAGTTTTGTGGATGTTTTTTGTAATTACATGATTATTGGGTCAGTTGAGGATATAGAGATGTTACTTGTAATATCAGGAGGTTGTTTCTCTGTTCTAATGTAGAATTCTCTTCAATGTAAGAAGCACTTCTGTTATCATTTGGTATTTTTCTAAAAGCATCTGAAGGGCTTAGGAGCACAAATGACAACTGTAACTCAGTACAGTCTATTGTATGACTGTTGGATAATCAAATGTGCCATGAGAAAAGATAACGTTTGTCGCTCTGTTAGGAACGGCGAGAAGAACGACACAGACTCTCTTGTGAGTTGAACAGGAGAGTTCTTTCTCTCTCTCTCTCTCGAAGTTTATTACCTCAGATCTTCTTTTATAGACCCATAGGTGAAAGTACAGAAAAGTAAAACTCTTATTGTTTAGTAAACTAACACATCACCATCATTGGTCAGTGGGGCTCACCACCCCTCGACGTTCTCTTGCAAGAAAACAAGAAGCTGACAAACAGCACCTGCAAGGCTTCTTCTCTCTCTGAGGATTGTTTTAATTCCTCCTTATGATTTCCCAGGCCACTTTCTCTGGCGAGACTGAGAAAGTTATGCGGCCTGCTTTTCCAGAAGCACTGTGCTCCCTGCTTCGTAGTTAGCATCCATAAATGTTTATATCAAAGTAAAATGAACTTCTAAACAAGCACTATCCTTTTATCGTGCAAAATCTGTCAGAAACAAATGAATAGTGTGGGGGAAAAAAAAGAAAAGGGAGGATGGGTGGACATATTCGTGAAGGTTTGAGGATAATATGCAACAGTCCATAATACAACTCGTAATAGTTACATGACCATTAATAGCTGCCTATTATTGACTTTTATTCTCCAGTTACACTCAACTGTGTTGAGTTCTACCAGCTCAAAATCAAATGGCAAAAGGATGTTTTGACTGTTAATATTTGCAAAGCATTACTGATTCCGAAAGTTTTTGAATATGTCCTAAGTTATTCAAATAAAGCTTTTTCTGTCTCTTTCTTCTAAGGCATTTGCTTAACCAGAATTTTACAGATAATTAGGTGGACTGGGGGAGAAACAGAAGAAAGAACAAAGATAGCTATTTCTATGTGTTGCCCATTACTGCAGTGATTAAAAATGCAAACATTGATAAATTTGATAAGTTTATTTATAGAATGCATTTTGGAGTGAAATTCATCTACAGTTCATTATGTGTCTAAAAATTAGATAACATTCTTAAAATTTGGATTATAGAAATTACTATTTTCAGATTATATTTGTTTGGATGCTCTTATAAAGAAATTTTAAAATGCCATTTGGGAATGCCTCTTTCTTTCGTTCTGATAAAAAGGACAGCTGGATAAATATCTTAAACTAGACAGCTGACTTTGAACAAAGCAAAAGCTGAATATGACATATCCCACCCTGTAATATAAGAGCTTGAATTCATTCATAAAGCTCTGTGTCATAATAAAAAAAGTAACATAATTAAAATAAAGCCAAAAAAAAGACCTTTGATGTGTTTAGTTGTCATTAATATTTAAAAGTATTTAAGATATATCAGGAAAAGCAGGGTCAAATCATGGATGGATTAGTGTCAGTTAACTCACATGAGGTCCGCCTTCCAAAGACATTGATGTAGCAGCTGAATACATCTCTTTTCTGTGAATTAAATCTTTCCAGAGAAGATATTCTGGTCCACTAAAAGAACAAACTTTGGAATAACAAAGTGTTCATTTCTACATAAGTCTATTCACCACCATTTATAGAGTTTCTGTGCTCTGGGAAAGTTGAGTTTATTTCAGTGCATGAGGTGTAGCAAGTCTTTCTAAACTCACCTATGACATGTCTCGAACTCTGCATATGCTGTGAGTAATTTATTTCACAAGAAAAAAAATACCTTGAAAATTTCCTTTCATCTTCTTAGTTATTTCCATTTCAATTTTCCCTCTGCCTTTTGCTTTTCTTACAATGCCTGCTTTCTCCTCTATGCAGTTTTTTTTCTTGTTGATGTCTCCAGATAGCATTACATACACTGTCAATCACATGCCATCCTGCCCAAGAGCATATGCCGCTGAAAATCACATGAGATAGCTCCTTTTAATCCATCTCTTACAGGGGAAATTCAATTTAACAGTCATTTCGAATAGCATAAACCCCTGACTCTTGGCATCTTCATTTTAAATGAAAGCACCAGATTCTCTTTCTGTCAAAACACAGAATCTCTCCATAGGAAGAATTCTACTCTTCCCATACTGGTGTGGTAATAAGCATGTAGTAACTGGTACACCTTAATAAATCAGGTCCATAAGAGACTGGACTGTCTGTGTTTCATCAGCAGAGATCTGTGATTATTTGAACCATATGTACCTTCTAAAACTCAGGTTTTATAAATTGATTATTTCACTTGTTAACACTATTAAGATATTAAACATAATTTAAAACATCTTCTGTGAGTGTAATTTTCAAAGGACATTTCTTTCGGTGCTTACTTCCTTAGAGGTACATTGGGTGAGGGGCATAAAGTTCACAAAGATTATTTCATGGATGCTTGTGTCTTCCATAGACTGGAATAATTGCACAGTAAAAAATGCCAATTTATATTTCTGCTGGAATGTTTTAATAGAAAAACACATTTCTGAAGCTTTTTATCATACAGTCTACCATTCGGAAAGAAATCTATAATATTGATGAAGATATTTATTATCTACAATAGTATCATGTATTATCACCTCCTAAAATGCTTTACTAAAAATAAAGGACCATTAGGATCTGAAGTCACTGGAAAGTTTTAGGCAGCCACATTATGCAGGTCACAGAGACCTGGGAGTTCATAGCAGCCACAGTGTTATGCCATTTTGTATAAGCAATTGCTTGATATTTTCTATCACAACCACGTTTCTGAACTGTGTTGTCAGATAGCATTTTGGGGATGCATGTGCCTTTTCCAAGAAAAATCCCACTGGTAAACTAAACAAATTTTTTGATAATTGAGTATAATGATATAATGAGTACATCAATTTACCACAGCAAATTTGTTTGAATGAGTGCCAAAATTTGCTAATACTGAAATGAATAAAAAAAATTCTTAACCGCTCTGCAAGCAATATCCCTCTAACTGGAAATAGTTATGGAAAAAAATAATTTTTTTTTTAAATATTTAAAATATTTTAATTTAAAATATTTGAAATTGTTATTATTGTTGAAAATGAAATACTATTCAAAGCATAATGAATGGTAGGCATCATTTATGTAGGAGTTTAACATGGAAATGATGAAAATTTCTTCTCATTCTGAGTTAATTCTCTATCTGTTGTTTCTCAGGTTCAAATAAAATATAAAAGGAAAACTATTTGCCCTATAATGTTCCACATCTATTTATTTATTATTTATTAACGAATTTAATTGGGGAAATAGCAGAGAGCTCTGGATTAGGCCTTCTATGAGAAACCATACTATCTTACTGCTGTAATAAAAACCAGTAAGATCCAGAACTTGGTGGGGTCAGATGTGTTAGTGTCAGAAAACAAATATCACTTCAACATGCATGGCTGTTTAGCAGGTTGTGTAACTGCTTTCATTTGACTTGCAAAGAAGTTTTATTCTAAAACAATCTGCAAATTATCCATCATTTCTAAGTAAGTATGATTAAAACCCAAAAATACCAAGTTTTTATCACAGTGAATTAATTTTTTTTTTCAAGCATTAGTAACATTAAATTGAATATAAGATTTATTTTTTTTTTATTGGACCAGCATGTAAATCTGGAAATGTATCTTAAAATGGGTTGTAAACCCAGTTTATATGAAGATGGTGTGTGATTACCCTTAAACTGATATACACCATAGAAATTTTCAGCAAGAACTAAAAATACTATAAAATACTGTGTAAGGACACTTTTTTTTTTATTGTTATGTAATATACTAACACCACAAATCCTGGTCTTTTTGTAATGGTTATTTAGTGACTAAATAATTTACTTGTTGTTTAGTGACTAAAACCAAATCAGCTACAATGCTAATTGAATATGCTATTTTGCCATCAGGGAAGAAAAAACAAGTATTTGCTAGATGTGTCAGAGTATGTGTACATCACAGTATATATGTGACATATAATAATTTGAAATGGAAATATCAAGGACTATGATTTGAACTATCATGATTAGCTGTGTTAAGGACTTTCAAGCTACACTGAGTATTTTCTGTCATTATCTGAGTAGAATTAGAAGAAACAAAAATATTTCCTAGGGTTTTTTATGTTCCACTTCTAGGTTTTTCCAATATCCTTAGGGGAGAAAAAAAGCCAGAAGAGTTTTGTCTTGCATGCAGATTGAAACTATTCCTGTCTTCCCAAACTGTACCTTTTAATTTCAGAAACTTTTGCCTCTGTAATTTTTACAGACTGGCAGGGAAAGATTTTGTTTGAAGTTTTGATTATGATTTAAACCTCATCACTAAATCCAGAACATTTAGAGGAAGAGAACCAAATAAGGAAAATTATTCATAGGCTTTTCTGCACCAGCTCCCTTCATGAAGCCAATTACTTTCTCCAAATAAAGCTCCACAGCCAAACTCACCTGCTGTTAGGAGCAGAGGTTGAACCATATGAAAGTAGTTATGGACTAATGGGTTTTTGCTTGTTGTTACTGGAGTTTGCTTTGTGTCTCCTACCCTGCCAAGTTTCTGAGGCATCTGCCTGGCAGCCACATAGATAAAACCTCATGCAGTGAAAGCTCATACTTCAGTCTCCCTCACAGACTTTTAAACCTGTCTCCTACTGATTCACCTACTCCCTATAAAGCACTAAAGTATCTTAAGAACAGTGTTTTAGAATTATAGTGGTATCTTTCAGCATTACTACTACCCTGGATTTTTTAGTTAGTTTACTATTTGCAATTAATTCTGATATTACCATTCTTACCTCAGATTTTGCTACCAAATCTCATGCTAGAGGATTTACTTTGGCCCACCTCTGGCCAGTTAACTCTGTCCCCTTTTCTACTTCCCAGCCAGTTCAGTTCCTTGCTGTTTGACCTGAGTTAATGTAACTTTCCATTACCTGACAATCACTATCATGACTGTAATTAATTTTACAGGGTTATATTTGACTGAGGACTGGAAACACAGAAAAGTAAAAATTGTTAATCTCATATTCAGCAGAACTGAGGTTTTTAGGTGAATTTTACTCTCTGTAATTGTTTTCCCTGGGAAGAAATCTTCTGCCTCCTGCTACTAATTTTATAAAGAATATTGCCAGTTAGAGGTCTTAACCTTGTCAAAAAAATTCAACCACTTGTAAGTTTATATTTTTGTCCTTGTGATGGATGAGTTTTTAGTGTAGCCTCAAATAAATATTTGCCTTAAAGTACCAGTGTTTTAAAACTAAAGATACATATATTGCCTGGTTTTAAACTAGTGACCTGTAGTTTATAAACTGTGTCACAGATATTTCAGACTCTCCCCTATGTCTCTTTTTATTTTTCCTCCTTTTTGTTTCTGTCTCTTTCTTGTCACATCTAAGCAGATTTTGTTATCACTTGTCAGCAATATAGCAAAAAGCTAAAATAATTAAAATTACATAAGGCTCATGAAGTTCTTGTACAGCTTGTTGCACTCCAGTATCTATATTCCAGAACTATGCCAGTAATTTGAAGCATGTCATTCAGGTGCTCACATTACCTAGACTTTATATCAGACTTTTACATTATTGATGGGGACAGAAGGCAACCTCAGTCATTAACTCTTCCTGTAAAGCAGCACTGAAGCATCCACCTTATGTGGACTCATTTGTCAGTGCTCTGCATCTGGAAAACATCTTTGCCGGAAGAATGATCTCCAGCATGAAGCAGTGTGGGAGGTGAGACTGAATTTCTGAAGAATTTAAAAGGGGAGCCAAAGATTTTTATGAGGGCAAAAAAGGGCAAAGGCAATAGACTTGTGCAGTTGTGATGATGTAATGCTATGAAGAACAGCAGAGCAGCAGCAGCTTTGTCACTCTCTGAGAAAAGTAAAAAAGATTAAAAATTTGCAGTGGTATTTGTCTATATTCAAGGTCCAAAGTTATACATTACTCAAAATGTGCTTAAATTCTGAGAATGTGTTATAAATGTAGTGTTGCTATAGTCTGGTTGCTGTGGAGCAGCATTGAGATTTTTGCATTTAATTTTCTAAGCATACTTAAGTTATCAATCATTTGTATTTAAAATAATTGAAATAAAAATAGTTTTTTTTTTTTTCTAATGGAAGCAATGACTGTTCTAAAATGATCTTAGAAGTTGGAATCATATACTTCTTATTAAAATATCCAAGAAATTGCCTATTAGGGATATTATATTATTGTTAGACCAATGTGTAATAGAATCCATTTTGTCAAACAGCATACAGTATGAATATGTTCACCGAAGTAGATCTGCTATAACAGATAGTGTGGTAAGCAGGATCAGTCTGAATATTTGCTAGCCAGCTCTGTCAGACAGATAGCAAACCATCAGGTTTGTTTTCAGCTTTTAAAACAGAAATAAATAAAATTTGTTCTCTTATGAAATGTAATTCAGCAGTCCAGAACTTGCTTTGAAGCTTTCACAGGTGAAGTGCCTTATAGGAGTATGTAAATAATGAAGCAGTTTTTCCTTTGTTGAGTAAAATACTGTTTGTACTGCATTATGGTGCACATGACCATAATGGTGTGGGTTTAGTTATGGTCTTAAGTCTTTAGATTAAAATGGCAAAGCACTATAGCGCAAAAGATAACATTTTATCAAATACATGGATCACTACTCCAGAAGATTTATTTTTTACCCAAAGATAAGAGTAGGAAAGGTCTTGTCCTTTTTTTTTCTGTCTGCTGAGTGTTAGCAATATATTCACCCTGAATAATTCATCCTCTGTGTCTCTGGCTTTTTGCTTCTTTATGCAAGATCTTTACAGAAAACCTGTGCCTTTTTTTTTTTTTTTTTTTTTCTCACAGAAATCTATAGAAACTCAGTAAAAGGAAGGGTTCTGCTCAACTAAAACCCTTGGTCACTCCCACATGAGGGAGAAGCCAAGGTTTTCTAGCCCATGTGCTGGAACAGTTTGTATATTTATTAAATATTAAATAATAAATATTTAAATATTTTGTTGGATGGCTTCAACAGGAAATAGAGAACAGATCCATTCTTCCCTACCAATCTAGTAGCTAATAACTTGTGATTAGAACTCTCTATGGAAGGAGAAAAATCTGAATTTCAATCCATTAAGAAAAGGAAATTGCCATCATGTCTGCTATTCCTCAGGTGACTGATTTAGCCATTAGAATATTTGAAAAATGTTAGGTAGTACTGTATTTTCTCTGGCCAGGTTACTGAAGAAAATTGCTCTTTCACCTGATCTTGTAAGTGTGCTAGATGTGCCTAGCAGAAATGTGGACACTAAAACCTAGTATTAGGTAGAGGAAAAACCTCTTTTTGGGTTATGCTCAAGTTTAGACATTGTCTAGAAATGGTATTTTTTAATTAAAGGGCATCAGCATGACCAGGAGTACAACTCTTGACATTTCAAGGAATCTGTATTTACAAGGCGACGCTTTTGAGCATAAGCTTCTTCAAGGTAACTGAAGGTAAAATTTGGGGAAATTTGCTTCAAATTTTGAATCCAAGTTCTTCACCCAAAATCGTGTTGTGATTTCAGTGACTGAGTGCAGCTCAGCACTGCAAAGTGCAGGGATCTGTGTGTTCAGCTCTGGGTCCCCCACACAAGAAGGACGTGGACTTGTTTGGAGCAAGTCCAGAGGAGGCCACGAAGACGATCAGAGTACTGGAGCACCTCTAGTATAAAGACAAGCTGAGAGAGCTGGGGCTGTTCAGTCTGGAGAAGAGAAAACTTTAGCAAGACTTCATAGCAGCTTTCAGTATCTAACCAGTACAAGAGAGATGGAGAGGAAGTTTTCACAAGGGCACATGGTGATGGAGCAAGGGGTAATGGCTCTGAACTGTAAGAGCATAGGTTGAGATTAGATGTTAGAAATCTTCTACTGTGAGGGTGTGGAGACACTGACACAGGCTGTCCAAAGAACATGTGGGTCCCCCATCCCTGGAAGTGTTCAAGGCCAGGTTGGACATGGCTTGGAGAAACCTGGTCTTGGAGAAACTATGACAGGAGGGTTGGAACCAGATGATCTTTAAGGTCTCTTTCAACCCAAACCATTCCATGATTCTAAGAACTGACTGCACTTGTGTGAGCATGAAAGCTGTGCTGTTTGTGGAGGCAGCAGCTTGTCCAGAAGCAGTAGAGCTGCATTCCTGCTGGGCTACACTGAGGCCAACCAGCTTTGCTGAAGGGGCACAGCACAACAGAAATGATGTTCTGCTGCTTCAGAACCCGTGTCAAACCACACCGTGGAGAGATCCACTTGCCTGGAAATGGCAGGCTTCTAGTATTGTTTCAGACTCCCAGGTATACCGCTCATTCTCCAGACATTCAGGAGCTTCTGCAGTCCATTTGCCTGCACTATCCTAATATCTCATGTCTCCTACAACATATGGAAATTCTACCACCTTTCAAAGGATCTACATCATGCTGCTTTTGTGATTCAGTACAAAATTACTCTCTAAACCTGACTGCTTGTTGTTTTCCAGCCCTTTCAGATGTTGGGTTTGCTTCTGTTCTTGTCTCTGCCCCCACAGCAACCCCATGTCTGTGTAGTTTGCTGGACATAGTCTTAGAAACATCTCTTTTTACAAGTTCAGTCTTGAAAAATGTTTAATATTCTCAACTTCCATTTAAGACAATAAGATTTGCAGGTGTGCTTTGAAGGACTGAGTCTGACATGAGCAGTTACCAGTTTATGTGATCGAGTAGAGAATTGTTCATCGTTAGGAGAACACGAGTCATATCTCTGATCTATGTGAAGAAATATTGTCTCATTTATGAACAATTTGCCTTCAGGACAACATGGAAATAAATCAGGGAAAGCTACCACAGTAACCTTTTGTTATTTGTATATAACTAGAATTTAAAATGCAATTATTTTCACTCCAAGACTGATTAAAAAATAAAATATATTGAATGATTTAAATTTTTGTAAATAAAAAGTGGCTTTATTTAGGACTAAAAGTGTATTTCTAGCTCTGCTTTCATTTAATTTCTAATCTGTTCAGAAACAAGCGATGTTCTTCCAAAACAGCAATCTGCTCATTTGCTTGGCGAGATCAACCTTTGAAAGTGTCATTTCCACATTGCTGTGCAGCTGTGTGCTGAGTGTATCACTGTCAAAAAATGTGTATCTATCCACTAGTATGCAATGCTTAGAGAAAAACCTCTCTTGTTCTCTTCATCATGATGTTCCCTTCTGTGACTTTTCCATTTGTTGAGGCCAGTCACACACAGGTACACTATTTAATAGATTCTGCTTGAAGATCACTTGAGAAAGACATCATATGTGAGGCTGAATTTTTACTATAACTCCTTTGATGTAATTTTTATCATCTAAGGAAACGTGATTACTTTTAAACTCTGTTGACCTGAGCTCAGCCTACCTAGTAAATGAAGCAAGAAACATTTATCCTATTACTAAAATTGCTTATCATCATACACAAAATGTAATAATTTAATAATTTAAAGTTAATAGAAATGGTGTCAGTTTGTTGGGCTAAATTAATAACCTTTTTGAGCATTATGTTTCTTGCTTACAGACCATCAGCTGTGGTTTCTATGTTGCTGCCAAAGTGCAGCGTGGACAAATGAACATAACTGCTGGTGTGGCATGTGAGCAGCAGCCTCCAAACTGGATGGGGGCTCATTTGTCTTCTCTAGCTCAGGGAGAATGACATTCTTCTTCCAACATCAGCTTCAAGACCACATCCAAACAATTGAAAAAATTATGCATATGGAAAACTGTGAGGATAAGCATATTTAATTACTTTTACCAGGAGTGATTTCTTCAAAATGAAACAATTTACCACAGTACAGACATGAGAACAAACCTAGTCACTCTCCCTGGTCAAGCTCTGTTGTTTCGGAGGGAATCTGAGGGTACTCTCTCAAATGACTCCTTTTGAGGCTTCTCAGCTGCAAAATGATTTTCACCCTCTCTGACCTTCTGCAAGCCAGGTTGTGCTCTGCACCACAGTGCAGAGAGATCCCCATGTTTTGCCTCTCTTTCTTCCTGAGGCCTGAATCCAAGTTTCTGCAACATTACCCAGAATGAATTTCCTTTTCTCAGTGGAACTGGCTTTAGCCAGCATCATGTACAGCTAAACCTCAGATTCCCATAACAGGTCAGTGCATTTCTTGACAAAATCAATGTTGGAAAATTATTCATATGCATTTCACAGATTTCATACTGTTTTCACTGAATTTAGAGGCAATACACTCAGTGAACTGAGTGAAGACAGTGCTAGGCTTAAAACCCACAATGCCATCCTCCTAAAAACAAACCCAGGTAAAAATAGTGTGTACACTGAAAACCTGGAGTTGACATACCTGAAAGACAAGGACACAGTTTCCAGTATTTTTTTCCAGTTTCCATTAATTCATTATTTTTTTTTTTTTCCATTTGCAGTCATTGTTCTAAGAAGTACTTTTTCCTTTTCAGAAAATGTCCAGGAGAAAACTGATTTTCATCCCTCCCCATCTCATATTTTAGGCACTAAGATTCTGATGCAAAGACTCAGAGACAAATCTCCTGGAGAACTGGCTTAGTTTGAAAATTGTTCCCACACGTTTCGTGTCTCTTTCTTACTCAAAGATTATATGATTAGCTTTTTAATGTCGCATAACTTCTCACCCAGTTCCCTAGGAAGATATGAAAATGAAGCCGTGAAAGCTAAGCAGTTTGGTATTTATCACGAACACTCTGATTGTTTTTCAGAGCTCTGGGATTTAAACAGGACGTCAGTTTTTCGTAGCCCGTTCGGATATCTTGGACTTCATATTATGCTGCTGGATGAGTATCAAGAGCGACTGTTCGTGGGAGGAAGAGACCTCTTGTATTCCCTCAGTTTGGATCGAATCAGCGACAACTACCGAGAGGTGGAGTAAAAAGCCATATATATATATATTTTTATATATATTGGTCACTTCATGTTGCAACACGTAGCACAGGATATTAGAACTTGCATGACTGAGGTAATGGAGTTTTTGTAGGTGTTTCGTGCATGAACTCTAAAGCCATATTTCTATTTAAGAAAAATACACTAATTACTGTTTTTCCCCCTCTTCACCCATAAGCCACACTCTGGGTGAAGAGACTTTGGGGTCATATAGCTATTTCTCACTGAATTTCAGCATGGTTACAGATGTTTAGAGCACCTCACATTGGTAGACCTCTGATGTCTGTATCTCCACTATATCACTGAGGAGTAAAATCTCCCTGGTGTTTTTGGGGAGTTTCAGAAGAGAAAATGTTAAGGGAAAAAAAATTAGCATGTAAACTACAAGAAGTTTTCAATAGCAGCATAAACCTTGCAGCTACTTTTTTTTTAGCCTTCTTTAGAAACTGGATTTTGCATTGGTTTGAGCCAGAGGCGCTATTACATAATGACTGAAAAGTGGCATTTGAAGGCTACTCAGTGGTCTGTGGGAGAAAGGTGGGTTAAGTCATAATCCTACCAGGGAACTCGGTACATCTCAGAAACCACAAGTGATTGGCAAACTGACAACTGAAGTGGAGAGGTTTGAGTCTAGGCTGATGTGAACCTTGGATTCCTTACTCACTTCTGCCCTTGGAAGCTAGAATTGGAAACATACAGTAGCAAGGGAAGCTGGCAGGAGCATTGTTCCATTGTTCAACCATTTTGAATGTGGATAAAAGATCTCTTGAAATATTTCAGTGTTTTTCTTATCTACTGCTTTAAATTTTCCCTGTGTATTTTGATGTATTTTCATTGATTTGCAAATTAATAAGTAGAGTAAAAAATGAATAAAATAAAGTCCCTTGGGAGAAATATTTTTTGGTGATGTCTATACTGCAATGACCACTGATATTTTAAATTCTTTTCTTTCTGCCCTCTTGCTAAAAGTGATATTCTTCTGTCAGCACTCTGGCCAACTTTACCATAAGTATCTTTTCTTATCTCCAAGCATAATTAGTGTGTTCCACTACTGTGAACAGATATAATATGCTTTATTCTTTTTATAAACATTTGGGAATGGCAATCCTAGATAAAGGATATGAATCTACTCAGGAAAGCTATTTGAGAATTTATCTATATTTTAAAAAAAAAAAAAAAAACAAACCAGAATTTAACTCCTCAGGGAGCAGAGTTACATACTGAGCTTTGCTCCTCAACAGTGAGATATAAGTTAATTCCTTTTTGCTTTGATACAAATTATTAATATCCTGTGACAAGATATTAGCGCTCAGGGACATGAAAACATTTAGACAGCATTTGTTTCTATAAAATAAACTTTTTCTCTCCACTCTCCTCTTCCCCATTTGGCAGTAAATCTGTGAGGAAAGATGACAGGATAGAGCACTTCATGCTTCTGTCCAGCCAGCATCGTCCCATCTGGACACACTTGAAGTTCATTGCTCCCCTTCTTGTTTTTAAGTGGAATATCAGCCATGTACTCTGAAACCAAGTTCTCTGTTTGGAGACCTGTGCAGAGTATGGCAAATTGATAAAAACTCTTCTTGCCTTTTTTTATGCAAAATATGAGAAATTGAAATTAATTAAGCTTGACCTGGCACTTTTAGAAACATGATCTCACTGGGACCTAGCTCCCTTGAATCCAAATGTCATGAGCTTTTTTTGGGGGTTCACTCAGTACAGATCACATTCAGGGATAGTTGGGGAAAGTGTGATTGTCCTACAGCTCTATCAGCAAAAGTGTGAAATGAGACATTTCTGTTACAGGAAATCTTAATTGCTGAGATACATTAGATAAAGTTCCTGGAGTTGAGAGACTGGTTGATTAATTATTACCAAAGTTCTTAATTAATCTATCTTTAGCTGTGTTTTGTTTAGTCTTTGACCTTTTCTTTTAGACTGAATAGTTTAGCTTGATTAAACTAGAAGTTGCAATCCACTGAAAGTATATGTGTGCAGGCAAGTTCCTGGGTTTTATTCTCTCTCTGGTAACCAGGATGAGTCACTGTCTGCAAAAGAACTGTTTCATGAAGTTTTGGGCAGATTCATATTGGTCTTCATCTTCTGTGACCTAGAAAACAGTTTGTCTTATAATTCATAGTCATCCCTTTCTCAGCAGTTTGGACTATGAATATGCTTTCTAAAAACCAAACTGAAATCCATTCCCAACTGGAGATTTATGCCCTTTGCTGTAAAATGACCAAATAATTCAGTTCCAGCCAGAATATCAGAAGCTATCCCAAAGAAAAACAACTAAATGCTGAGTGGACATAAAATGTTTTTGCATTGAGACCTGTTGACTGCCAAAGTAATCCAACATTTCCAAAAAACTTAACTTGTGATGCATATGAGGTATGTCCCCTATAAATCTGTATTTAATAGACTACATGTTTTCTTCAGGTTCAATTCTCTTCAGCTTTCAAATACACTGCAACACTATAAAGGGTAGATTATAGCTTTTTCATGTAAGCTAATGTCTGTCTATATAAATCTCTACCAAACTATTTTAAACACATTTTATCCTCATCAATTTTCATATACATTAAAAAAAAAATCTAAAAATTGGGGAGAAAAATCCTTCAGGGAAAAATACTACTACTGTCATTCTTGCATTGGTGGGAAAATCCAGACATTGGGGTTGAGCTCTCAACTGTGGCTAAAACTTTCCATGTCACCTTTGACAGGGAAAGACTCTCACTTCTCTATTTGTCAAATAATGTTTCTTTTGCCTCTACTTTGCTCTTCGTATTTCTCATTTAATACATGCAGAGTGTATTATATTCTTGCTTAGAGTATTTAACACATAATGCTATAATTTTTTGAAACAGTTACTTAGATGTCTTGTTTCTCTGTGAAGAATGCCCTAAGAGTAGGAAGAATGAGGGAGAATATGAAATGTGAGTATCAGTGTTTACAGAGAATTAGAGCCACATAAGCACTCAAAACCTTGTGCAAAGCCACAGCTTTGTAGGCACATTCCACTTAATCTTTGCTTTCCCTAAGAGCTAATTCCCTTTGACACCATCTTTGGAATAAAACCTCATATTTGAGATTTGGTCCAAAGCCTTAAAGGCTTGTAGTGATCTAACAGAATGATAGAGAACTTTCTTTGGTATCTGGTGCCAAATGTGTTTTAAAAAACCTTTCAGTTCATTGTAATTGGTGCCAGAGAGGATCTTTGTTAGCAGCAAACTTGAGCCAATGCCAGTAGCTCATCACCATTGGTCAAACAGCTCATAGAGAAGGGAGACCTTTGTTCCCACTTTTTGTCTGATGTTGGAGTAAAAATAAACTGCTCTTCTATTTGCCCACAAATTCCTTACAATAGCTTCTGCTTCAAGGGCCTTAGGAAGATCTGAGTCTGAATAGAAACCTTCCCACTCCAGTAAATGGACTTGTGCAGGCACATTTCAATTGTGCTGTTTCTCACCTAGCGTGAGATGGCTCCAGATTCGGTTTTGTATCTCTGCTGTAATAAATTATAAAGATCTCATCATATATTTTGGCTCTAGTGAGGCTTTACTTCCCCTCCAGAGCTGGCTGAACACGAGTCTGCAAGAGCTTGTGTCTTCTTTGAATACTGTCTAGGAACGTGCAGAAATGCAAACTGAAATAAGAAGCATACAATTTAGTGAGTTTGATTAGCCAGTGGAATAACCTTCCAGGAGGGAAGGTGGCCCTGTATTTGTTGATAAATATATACACTATCCAGTCATCAGCAGATATTTTTAAAGAATTTGTGCTTCAGCCAAGTACAAGTTATCTGTTAATTAAGTAATATTTATTGACTTAAACTGGGGACAGGCTGGTTGAATTGCTTAATTGCCCTGTCACACATTAGAGTTCAGACTAGAACACACAGTAGTCTATTTTGTCCTAAAGTGCTAAAAATCTCATATAATTTCTTTAAATCAGTTTTCATTATAGATATCATCCTGTTTTTTAAGGCTAGTGGCTAAATGGAGAGGATGTTTAGAGACACTGTTTAACATTCCGGTTCCAGTTAAAGTTTTCCCCATAGCTGTACAGCCTTACAACTCCATTTTTTCCCATGATGAGTATATTTAAAAATATCTTTTCCCTACAGTCCTTTTCCCTTTACATCATCCATATCTCAAGGATGACAATACTGTGGTAAATAGGAGAAAACATCACTAAACAAACAGTTAAAAAAATTTAACTCAGAGTAATCTGAAGTAGTGAAAAATTTAGAAAAATTATGCTCAAGCCAATAGCTATGTCAAGACTGCAGCCTGGTGGAATGTATGCTAGTGTGATGCTAGCACAGTCTATATACCCAGGGAGATTTCCAAAAATACTTATTGATAGCTTGCCAAATTATTGTAATCCCAGCAGAAAATCAGTTAAAAATTAAGGCTGGTAATTGTCACACCTCTAAAGCATAAACATCAGGAAATGTAATACATGGCAGGTTAAAGACTGCCATTGCAGCTGATTAATATCTGGATTTTCCTGCAGTGCAAACATATCCTATGTTACGATAATTTGAAATTTGGTATGATATCTGACATGCAGAGATTTATTTAGTCTCAATTCTAAAATACTCCTGGAAAGATTAAAATCTTAATATTTATATTAAAACTTAAGATACTTGCAAGAGTTAACGCATTTTAAAAATAATTTCTGGATAGAAAAACTTCTTCAGGAGACATATATCTATTACTAGAGTTATAATTCAGACCCATGTACTTCAGGCAATGAACATGGATTTACCTTAGAAGTCAGTAATTTGCTATGAGCATCTAAGGTCAATTCCTACACTGCTGAAAAATCTCTGAGTCTGCCCTTCTACTCCTCTCCTTAGAGACCCCAGCTGGAGTACAGTGTCCAGCTCTGGGTTCCCCCTGTGTAAGAAAGATGTGAACCTGATAGAGCAGGTCCAGAGGAGGGACACAAAAATGGTCAGAGGGCTGGAACATCTCTCTTAAAGACAGGCTGTAAGGACTGAGATTCAGCCTGAAGAAGAGAAAGCTCTAGGGAAACCTTATGCTGGAGTTTCAATTTGTAAAGAGGCCGTATCAGAAAGGCAGAGAGTTTTCTCAGGGCCTGTAGTGACAGGACAAGAGACAGAGGTTTTAAATCTACAAGACTGTAGATTTAGATTAGATACTAGGAAGAACTTCTAACTATGAAAATGGTGAGACTCTGGAACAGTTTACCCACAGAAGCTGTGAATGCTCCATCCCTGGGAGTGTTCAAGGTCAGGCTGGATGGGGCTTTGAGCAACATTATCTAGTGAAAGATGTCCCTGACTATAGTAGGTGGTTACATTGTCTGGTCTTTAAGGGTCCCTTCCCACCCAAACCATTCTGCAATTCCATGCTTTATTCTATTTCCCTGTGCCAAAAACCAAATTTATGTAGCTCCACTGCAGCTGCTTTTTGACATTCCAGACAAAGCAGGAGCATAAAGTTACCTCTTTGGCTTTTTTCTTTTAATTCTGTATATGTATTTAATTCCATACATCTTAAACGGAAAATGTACATATGAAGTATTTTCAACAGCCCTGGGACTAAGTCTCCAAATACAAAAATAATCACCTACACAAAGTATATGTAATATCAGGTTACAAAGTCAAGTGTTTTATTCCCTCTGTGGTTTCTCTGTTCCTAACAGCCACCTACACCTGGTGTGGGCAAAAACTCTCATTTTAGCCTGCTAGTTAGAACATGTCTTTGGGAAATGAAAGCTGTGGCTTCATACTTACAGCCTCGAGAGATCATAAAGATCTCATAACTTCTAGGTGTTTTGGGTTAAGGACAGGCTTAACCCAAGCTTCATTCAGTTCCTGGCCAGTGACTAAAATAAATGACTGTGGACCCTGAGTTTTGCAATGAATGAACCAGGAATAGTCTGACCAGGATGATCGGATGAGTGCCTTCATGGGAGCTCAGCAGAGTCCAGCTACCTTTCAGCAATGTAGAGACTAGATGGGAGTCATGTCTGATCACTCATAGATGACATAAGACCACCTGACTGAAAACAGATGTTCTGATTAACTTGGATTTAGATGGTGTGAGACCTAAACACTGCCAGGGCACTGCTGACTCATACTCAGCTTGTCACTGACCAGGACCCCCAGGTCAGCAGCTGCTCTCCAGTCTCTCATTCCCTGATCCATACACAGAACTGGGGTTGTACTGTCCCAGGTGCAGAATGCACTTGCCTTTGTAAAACTTGATGGAGTTGGTGACTGCCCAGCCCTCAGATTTGTCCTGGTCTCTGCAGTGCCTTGGCCCTCAAAAGAGTCAACAGCTCCTCCCATTTTAGTGTCACTGGCAAATTTACTTAGCATTTCTTTGATTTCCATGTCAAAGTCATTAATGAAGATACTAAAGATAATTGGGTCTTTTACTTTCAAGCCCTACGCACCTAGGATTTATAATTTATCCCAACTTGTTCTGCATTTAAGTTTTCTAATAATTTATCATTTTCTCAGATTAGAATTATTAATAATAATTATAATAATAATTAAATAAAAAAAAAGAAGAAAAAAGGGAAAAAAAAGCCTAGCAGAAGCATTTAATTTTAAGATGTTTTCCAGATGGAGAAAAAAAATTGTGATTGGATTATTGACAAAAATGTCTTAATGATGACATCAGTTTTTTGATATTTACTTGGTTTCAGCCAAGCCTGATATCACTGATGTGAACATGTTTTTGTTTTCACTTTTAGATGTTGTAAGAAATTAAGTAATCATTCCAGTATGATCAGTCATTGTTTAATGTAGTTTTCATCCAAACAAATTATGCATCTGGGATGAAACATAAATGTTATGCAGTAGGTAGCTGAAGAAAAACTCATTTATGTAATTTGGCTTCACTTCTAGTAATTGACTGTGAAAGGCTGATCCTATTCCCATAAGGTGAATTGCTGACCCATCTTAACTTCACTGTAAACCATTTTCCTTCCTAAGTGTCATTTCAAGCAGGAAATCAGCAGTTTGAAATTAATAACTATGTTGAAAACAACTGACAGTTTAGCATAGATATTTCTACTGAATTTATATAAAATGTTCCATACATTAACTTCTTTAAATTCTGTTGACTACTAATAAGTTTGCTGTCCTACAATAATCAAGACAGTTATGAAGATCTTTTCTCTCACGGGAAGCAAGGCTCAGGTGGAACTCATCACAGTATTTCAGTACTTAAGTATTTAAATGGCATCTCAAAAAGGAAAGAGGCTGTCCCTTCACAGGGAGCCAGGGATGTGGTGGAGTTTCTGTCAGTGGGGTGTTTAAAGATGTCTAGGACAGAGTGATAGAAAATCTCATCCAGGCTCCCATTCCCACCAAAGGCTGAATCAGATGATCTTTTGAGGTACCTTCCAACCTGGGCTGTTCTATGATTTTGTACTTCTGATGTGAGAATCTTTCACATGAGAAATAGTGGAAAAGCTGGATTGCAATGATCAGACTGCAAATTAATTTTTCTTTTTCCCCCCTCAGATCCATTGGCCTAGTACACCTCTGCAGGCAGAAGAATGCATAATTAAAGGAAGAGATGCTGTAAGTACCACTAATTGCAGATCAAATATACTGTAATTATACCCAGTGGCTGCTCCAAAACAAGAATTCAGACATCCCTAACTTAAGAGAGATTAAAGCATAGATATAAAATGTTGCAGGTTAAAAACATGTAACTACTGTGAACACATGAAATTATTATTTTAATTACTCTTAAACCAGCTCATAAACAGGCAATGCTCACATTTGATCACTTTCTTCTAATTAATTTTCTGGTGCTATCAATAGAAGGCACCTTAGTAATTCTCTTTTTGCGTTTCTATGTCTTTTTTTTTTGTACATATGGATTATCTTCTCCTTATTCACATTCCAGTTTGCCTTTAAAATTCACATTCTCTAGAATACATTAAAAAAGCAGTTATTAATAATTATAAAATATGCTGTAATTTATACTGTCCTATAGATTTCACGTTCTATTAATAAAAATATTCTGTTTTAATGAACCTCAGAACTGTTCTGTTCCTGGCATTCAGCGCCCTGACTGTAATTAGTTCCTAGGAAAAGACCTGAAAGCTCACTGACACGCAGCAGTTGGTATCACTGGCAGCACAGGATGAAAGTTCTTCTAGAGGGGAGTTCCCTTTAATTTTGCAGTGCTCCAGGTTCATTATCTGCACCTCATAAACACACAGAGAGTGCACCTAATAAATCCCAGCTGATCACAGCTGAGAGAGCTCACATTGAACCAAGGGATCTGAAAATTGTGATAGTTTTACAGCAACAGCAACAGTGACAGGAATGTAGGACATGGGAGGGGACATGCAAGCCTGCCCCAGAAACACAGCAAACAGCAGCCTTGACAATAACCACTATATATTCCCAATAAATTAGGAATTTATAGAGATTTCTTCTGAATTAAAATATTGAGAACTGTCCACAGTAAGTCACTGAAATAAGATTAGAAAGAAGTATTAATAATAATAATAATAAATAAAACCCCAATCCTTCCCATTCACCTGGCCTAGAACTGATTCTTTTTGAAGATTCTTAGGAGTTCATTGTAGTTTTTCAGGTTACTTTTATATCTTTGATAATTTTAGGTAGCTTTGGTTGAAAATTATGGTTTTCTACAGTGGCTGAACTTTATGGTCATATTAAATGAATTCCAAACCTAAATTGTTTAGCCTTAATTTGATACTACTTCTCAGCATAGGCTGTTATTAGTTAAAGTTCTGCCATTCTTCTTTCACCACTACATATTTTCTGATACTCTGACAGTATTTGTTTTGTTAAATAAATGCAGAAACAGGTACTGTTGTTTCAAAGCAAAGATAGCCCCCTCAGATTCATGTTTCTCTAAAAATCAAAACCTTTTTGCAATCCAGTTTGTTATTATAAGTCCTCAAATTTGCATTGTATGAATGAATCTCAGTTAAAGAGCTTCATGTGTTTCCCACATTTCTCTGCACCATTTGAAGGTTTGGTGTAACTACTGCTTTTACAGAAAAAAAAACCCCAGAACTTTTAAATAATCACAAGACTCTAGAAGCAGAGTCTTTAAGAAAAATGCACTAAAATTTTAAAAGCTGGAAATATTGTCATACCAAACAATATTGTGATCCTCATGAGACTTAATTATGTATGGCTATGTGAACGAGTAACACTAATTAATATCAGGGAAACCTTAGTAATTTTCATCAGCATGCTCAGTATTCAGAAAGATAAATTACTCAGCCTGAAAGAAATCTAAATTAGAATCAAAAAACTTCCTACTATTTTTCTTTCCATCTTCATTTTTTTTAGCCATTAACCAATATTAACTTAATAGCATATCTTAAAATCAACATGTTGTCAATTTTAATTTTTTTAATGCTATTTTTCACACTACAATCTCTGGAAAAATGGTGTTCTATTTCAAACTTTTTTTGCTTATTTTCATGCTGTTTCTTTTTTTCATTTTCTTTTGCAAAAGCTCTATTACTCAAGGCATAATTATTAAGTAGAACTGATAATATTGTAATAAGCTTCTCAACATTGAAATACTTCACATGTACTTTGCTGCCTATTTCTATATAAAAGAATAGGCCACTTTTACAAGCTTGTATAACCTTAAAAAGTTAACAGTTCATGTTTTAGCAGTAAAATGGCAAGTATTGTAGTCATAAACAGTTTCAGAGCTTGTAACAGACTTAATAGGACAGTTAAAAAAGGCTTGTCTTAACAACACACACATACTCTTAAAATAAGGCCATGCTTTCCTCATTCAAGTGAAGGCAAGGAAAAAAATCCTTCAGCTGTCATCCAGTGTGCCAGGAATCACACCTGTTAGCCTGTGGTGTGAGTTTTCAATTACTCTGAATTACTTTATCAGAGTTGGAAATCATTCAGATATAGGAGTCAAATCCTGTGAGGAGAGATGCCTCACTCCTCCACACTAAGAAGTTTCAGATGAATTAAATTCCACAGATCTCTAAATATATCTATGGAGCATCCTAAAGACAAGCCAAGTATTTAATTAATTGATACAGTATTAAGTCTTATTTCAATGTCCCCTTGGATGATGCATCTCTTCCCTGCTCTGTGTATACTACATCATTAGTAGGGTTATCAGCGATGCCTTTTTGCCTGACACTTCCCAGAACAGCACCTTTTATCATCTGTTTATAAGTTATCGAGTCTACTTGGAATTAGTTTTCTTCTATGTTTGGTATTTCCGCATCCTGAGGGTTTTTGGCAGAATTTTTAAGGCAATCCTACAAAGGCACACAGCAGGAAAGAAAAAAAAGTGTATATTTTTCCCATTTAAAAAGAATCTTAAATCCCTAAAATGATTTTACCACAAAAGATCAAGAGCTGAATGTGTATATGGATAAAAAAAGGAAACTATGCAGTAAAGAACAGACCACCACTGAGAGCAAACAGAGGGAATAAATCAGGAAGGTCATACTTGGAGGAAAGGGAGAACCATCAGCATCAGCACCCAGTGGAGCATCTATTCAAAAACTTCATGGCATCATAAAATACCTAAGGGATAGCATTTAGCTACTACCAGTCAGCCAACATTTGGGAAATGGACATAGAAAGGGGACACCTCTGTCATTGAATGCTGATCCATCCAAGGAAGATCACATGCTATTGATTTCAACGTGTTTTTCTCTCAGTTTGCCTTACGTTGTTTTTATTTCCTTAAAAAAAAAAGAAAAGGAACAAATTAGTTACAAATCAAGAAATTCCAAAAGTAAGATATTAAAAGATTGATTTGCCCTTTGTATATGCTTTATATTTAATTACACAGCAGCTCTTTCTGTTGGTTACTTGTTTCTATGAATTAGCATGATATATCTTGAGGATGAACAGTTAAGGAGAATCAGGGAGCAGGGAAGATTTCTTTCCTTTTTTATTTGCTGGAGCATTTGGAAGACTTACGCTGAATGATTCAAGGATTTGAAGAAAGAAGAAAGATGGTTCCTTAGTTTTGAACCTAATGTGGATTTGCAAGTGTTGAGTTCCGCCCACGAATCCCTTGTAGACTTCTCCTTTTTGACATTAAGTTCTTGTAGTTGGTTAATAAGACCCAGGATTGTTCTCACACAAATACAGCAGTCCAAAAATGAGAGTAGTCATCAGTGAAGAATTGGAAATTTTCAGAAAAGGAAATTCTTCCACTCTGTTTTACATGTTCATTTCAGGATTTTATTAATTGCCTTTTGGAGATGTCTGACCTACTTCACTGACTATTGAAAAAGCCTGGGAGAATTGCATAAATTACTTGTCTAAATGCCAAAACACCTAAAGTTAGCTCAGATTAATTCCATTTCAAATGTCTTAAACATGACATGACTCTTAAACCTCAGGATTCTAAGTTGCAGAAATGTTGAACAATGAACTGAAATGAACAGTAATTTTGCTCCACTCACAGAAGCCATTGCAAAATGCCAAAAAACCAAATCTAAAACCAAATCCCAGGAATCCCAGGAATCTCGAAATCAAGGGACACTTTTATCTCACTGTCTTAATTTCTAGTATAGCACAGGAATAATGATCCCACATCTCAAAGGGGTGTTTGAAAATGTTTTAATTGTAATATTTATGAAGCTGTAAATACAATCATGAGTCCCAAAATATTGCCCTAGTGGAAATGAATATTTCTTCTTCAAAGGGGTTTAAACAGTGGAAACAGACAAAGTATGTGTAGATACAATATAAAAAAAATATTGATTAACAATTAGTTATTTAATAAATTAGTGGTGCAATTAAAATTATATTTTTCTTGAGATAAAGTTTATTTAACTCTAGAGAGAAGCTGTTTTCTGACCATTCACACCTTATGCTCTGAAACTTATGTCTATGTCTTATCTATCCAATAATATGTAGTAAAGTTCTACTCAGATTTGTAGACTGTCTCCATGACTAAAGAAGCACAACAGTGTATTTTTATAATTAAGTAACTCCTAACTGGTTAAGCATCTAAAATAAAACATGATCAATCAGTGCTATAAAATTGCTTTTTTGATGTAAAAATACGCACCCATGAAACTGATGGCACAGTGAGTTTCATGAAATGAAATAGAATAGAAATATTCAATATTATAACATCGCCCACAGGCGTTAAGATACTAAAAAAAAAAAAATTAAAAAAAAATAAATTAAAAAGTAAAAGCTAATATTTTCTTATATTTATTTTTTATGTAAACTAGGATGAATGTGCAAATTACATCCGTGTCCTTCACCGATACAACAGGACCCATCTTTTGGCTTGTGGAACAGGAGCTTTTGATCCACTCTGTACTTTTATAAGAGCTGGACATCCATCAGAGGTAAGAAATTTATTTTACAGTAGTGATTCTTTTAGTCTAGATTCCAGCAAAGCCTCTGTGGTTAAAAAATAAATATTTAAGTTCAGTTATTCACAGATCTTATATGACAGATATTTTCCCTGAGGAAATGTAATGCTGGACTATAATTTAGTGAACAGATGAACTCACTAATATTTGAAAGTATATTATGGAGAATTATGCAAAGTATTCAAAAACTTTTTCAACTTGGGTCTTTTGGAGTGTTTTTTACTAGATAAGCTGGTATAGTAATTCTTTAGAAAAAAAATAATTTTTGGGGGGAGTTTTAGCTAAATCTTTGGGGGTTTGCTGTTTTTTGTTGTTTTTCTTGATTTTTAAAAAACTTAAAAAATACATCATACAGCGAAATATGTGTTAGTTTGATGGGAGATGGAATTTCTTAGCAATTCTTTGGTAAATTCAGCTTCTTTATATTGGTCTTATTCAGCAAGTGCATGTAAGCTCCTTAATAATAATTACAGCTGAGTGAAACAGTACTGCACAGATCAGTAAGAACATATCAATATTTTGAATATATTTCTTAGGCAAAAATAGAAATTTTCTGGACACCTCAGAAATTGGGATCCTTTCTGTCAGCTATATTAGAACAGGTTTTTTAAAGACTCAGCAGAAGTACCAATCTCTCATTTAAAATTAGTATGTAAAACTCCTTGGGCATCAAATCTTGGCTGCCGAAGGTACACATGATGACAGCTTTGGGAACTGAACCAGGGATTCCTGGAAATGCACTTTGTGAGCTGGGACTTAATAGATGGAGATGATCTATAACCCAAAGATAAGGTTGCTTTTAACTGGCAGGTGTCAGGAAGGTTTGCTGGTTGGTTTTTGTTTCCTTTGGTTGGTTCACATGATGTCTCCTGGTGGAACTGAGCACTTGTCATGAAGCTGATGCTACAGCACTATCCAAGAGAATTCTTGCTTTTCCCCTATGGCCAGGAGCTGTTGTCTTGAATAAATATTAATTTCATGTATAAAGTTTTTTAAAGTGTACTCATAGAAATCAACTAAGGGATTTATTTCAGGCAAATGTTTTTGATTAACCTTTTCTGAGTAATGATGCATCCATTTGGCAAAACAGTTGTGAATAACATCACCAGAAGCAATCTCAGAGGACCAATCCATGCTTCACCTCCATCTGCTGTCAAAATGAGAAGCATCTCAGAAGTTAGGACTCCAGCACAGCACTTAGATTCAGAGTTGTATGAATTGCAGAAACACACTGTCTTCTGAAATTAAGGAATGAACTAGATAATAAGCAATGTTAAGGCAAATTTGCATGTCTTCTTTGCTCCTCTCAAAACCTCCTGCCAGGCTTCCCAGAAGAGTTTGAAGGAAGGAATGGCTGTATATGTAGGAACATTATTTTAGAAAGCATAAACAACAGACTAATAAAAATAGAAGCCAACCAAACAAAAAATGAGAAACATGATATATATAAGACTATGTGGCCCATGATCATCCCCTTATCTGTCACTGTCCTTCCTTCCCTTATTTTTGTTTATTATTCTCCCTTGTCACACTGAAGTTCTAAAATTTTACCCACACTGAAATCATGGGAAAATTTCCCTTTTTTTTGGTTGTGTAGACCAACAGGAAATATATTTTCTACACTAGTAGCTATTCTGTTTCCTGTTATCTGAAAAAGGTGCCATTTATATAGCAGGTTAAAAATAACACATGGTATATGGTTGAGTGGGCAAATCGTAATCTTGCTTTCTGTGAGTGATAAAGACATGGTGTAACTGCAGGAAGTGAAAGGACAGGATCCTTCTGAAGAAAACTGCAGTTCAGTCTCTGCTGATCTCTCTGGTCAGAGTATCCTCTTCCAAAAACATCCAGTTCCTGTCCCCTATTTCTTCCACCTCATCTCTCTGACATTTTCTCGCTGTCTGACTGTCATGGAAAGGACAGTAGCAAATCAAACAGTGTTTAAAATGCGCTGTATCTCTCTTTGCACCTCCTCATGTCTGAGTAGAACAAGGTATGTATGAGGCTCATATATATTTTACCAATGGCACTTCTCAGACATGCTGAGGTGTCAGGTGTGGGATGTAGGAAAGGAGGGGGCCCTTTATGACAAACCTCTGGGTATCCAGATGCATAACTAATGCAGAATATGAAGGTAGATGCACACTTGCATATGGAACAATAAATCAGCAGTATCAGTACAGAAAATACTTGCTCTGTGGTCAGGGATTTTAACTAGAAGTTTCAATTGTGCTCCCAGAGCTGATGGAAGGATATGACCCTCCCAGTAAAAACTGCAGTGTTCTTAAGTTATTAAGAGTATATAAATGTAAACTAAAGATGATTTTAGAGAGGCATTTAAGCATAATAAATTTAAGCTTGATTAATAATAATTAAGTATGACAGAATAGCAGGACTGTATCTTCTGCAACGTTGCCTTTTCCCATTTACTGAGCAGGCCAAAGAGGAACCTGTTGGAACTTAACATCCAGTTAAGGCTCTGGATCTTGGTGTTCACTAGTCCCATGTTGCAGGGACATTTATTTTGTAGTTGGCTTCCAACAAAAGTTTACATGGTCATCCATTTATGGGTGATAAAGATGGATGATTAGACATTTTGTAAGGAAATGAAGCATTGCTGGTTTTCCTTTGAACAGAGAAAATTTCCCAAAGCCATGATCACAAGCATACTGTAAGGCAAGTGACCTAGCATGGGTTTGTGAGGTGCAGTATAGTTTGTGAAAAGGAGCATTCTGCCTCCTGTATAAAATCTTACGTGCTTATACAACCACAAATTCATCTTTTCATATCAAAACCAGGTCTGAGCTGTGTCTTGCGGAACACAGAGCTCTTGTCAGCAGATCATGAAGCCAAACAGAGATTTCCAAAAGTAGGCAGAATTTGATTGCTTCATTGGCAGATCATTCTTGGAACTGCCTTAAAAACAGAATGTTTAATGTTCTTGAAAAACACAGCAATAATGTCCATTCCCCATCCATTCTCTGTAGAAGGTATTAATCTTACTGTGTAGTGATTGAAATGTGCTTTGAAATCTTTCACATGCACGTTGTGCTATGATACATTACAGCTTTTTTTGTGCGTTCTGTGGTTATAGAAATTTAATTATACCATGCATTTTGTCTTAATATGTTGATCATAGAAATCAACAAGAAATAAGTATTGGTTTTATTTAATTCTACAAACTTGTGTTGTACCACCAGAGTATAACCAAATATATTTGTCTAAGTCAAATTACTTATAAATTCTATTATGCACTATATAGCCATTTGAAAGATTAAATATAAAATGGTTTATTGCATTCTATTCCAATATTGGTTTAATTGCTCTCACTTTGGAATTCCAGGCTGTTCAGTTTCATAAAGCTGTTGTCAGTTATTATATTTCTAAAAATATATACGTATAGTTACTGATAGCAGCTTTTTATGTTTTTCTGTTTCTAATTACTTTGATCAATGTTGCTTTTCCAAATTTAAACATTTCAGCAAAATACCCAATTTTTTCTGCCATTTAGAAATAAGTCACAAATTAGGAAAAATAGGAGTGCTGACTCTGCAGACAGAACAACTACTGGTGTTTGCAACAGAACATATTACAAAGTCTTGTCCAAGAAAACAAGCAAGTTAAATGCCAGCCAGTAAGCGAGTTCATTATCTCTGACTTCATAAAATGCTTCCAAATGTCAAAAATCAGTGCAGGTCAGAAAAGATTAGGTTCTTCCAGGGTTTTTTTGTATTTCATCCAGAAATGAAGGCAAATTCATTAAAATAAACATTTTTCCTGAAGAAAGCAAGAGTCAAATACCCTGCACCCCAAATTTCTCACGAGAAAATGCATATGCACATCCATGTACTCTGAGAGAGAAAATCTGAGATAAATCTTCAAACCAGATATAGAAGATGAAGAAAAGTTCAGAAAAAAAATCTTATTTTGCTTTAATTCTACCAAATTAAAACTTGTCTCTCTTGTTGACTTTGATGCCAGCAGGGCAGAGAAGGGGGGAAGCACCTGCATTTAATATTTTCCTTTTGTATTTATATAAATTTCTCAGTTTTGGCAGCAGGTGACAAGTGCTGGAAGAAGTGCTTTCTGTCTCAGTCTGTTTTGCCACATCTAGCTGCTAGTAAAAGAGTACTCCAGCACTGTTCTGTATAGCTCAAAATTCCCTGAGTGAGTTTTAATGAACCTTAGATAAATCAAAGGATCTCTCTGCAGTCAGGTAATGATTTTATCTTTATGATTTATCTATTCAGTAGAGGAACAGGTCATAGGGGTGCTCTGGAGGCCTTCCAATGATCCAGATTGCCTTATTCTCAAACTCACAATTCTTAACTCACAAAGCACCTTTAATAAGTCCACATGGGAGTTTCACCAAAAAATTCAGCTAAAAAATTACTCTGCCTCCATAGGACCTGTGAATTTAGTAGAAATTCCAAAAGAAAACAACGTGCAGAAACAATATCCTAAGTTTTTGCAAGCTACATGGGGACAAGAAAGAGCTGATACCTGGAAAGGAAGGCATCTCTGCTTGACAAAACCTGTTGAGGGAATTAAATTTATGGGAAAGAAAAAAACTTGAAGAATTTTTCCTCCAGAGCACACTGTAAATTTTTAATATATACATGTAGCTGGCAGGGTGCCATTTTCAGTGCCTCATTTAACTCAGTAAACTGCCTACAGCTGTATTTCTCCACTTCAGAACGCTGAGCAACTAAGTCACCCTTTCCACAAAATGCACTGGTGGTTTTTGGGATTCTCCTCTAGGTGTTCCTAATCTGATGTATTCCTTATTATATGATTTGCTCCTCAATTAGCCAAGTATGATTCTGCTTATCAGGGAAGACCAGCTCTAAATTCTAAGTCTTTAGTCATGTTAGAGAGGACTTGCCTTTCATAAGCAGCAGGTGTATGGTTTTTTTGCTTGGAAGACAATTCAATCAAATTGGAACCTTTTCTTTCTGATCTACATTGCCTTTAATATTTTTTGGAGTGTGGAGAAGGACACTTCTTTTTTTATATGTTCTGTGGCTCAATGCAAAACCAAAACAAGGTTCAATTGTGCAATAAGCTTTCTGTTTACCCTTCTACACCAACCAAATGTAGGCAACATGAGCTCCTCAGCTCTTGCTTTAACAAACCAGAGTGAATTCACATGACAGTCACGAGAGAATGTGCCAGTCATATCTCAGCTTAACTTTTACAAGACATAATTCTTCTCCTCTTGACCAGCATGTAGTAATGTCATCATTCTTCCAGCTTTGTTAAGAAGCAAAATTGTAGGCATATTTATATCTATTATTTTACAGTAATAAAATTGTTTCTGACGTATTTTTATAATCAAAACAAGCAATGACTTGCCAATTTGCTCCCTCCCCATGCTTGTTCCTATTACCTCATCTCTACACTGTTTTCAGAGGATTAAGGAGGAAGAACATCTGGTTTCACTGACCAAATAGAAGTGGGTGTTGGTCAGTTCTCATTAGATAGAATGTGTGACAAATTCTTGCCCTGAAAATATTTGCTTAGAGACACAGTGTCCTTCTGCATGGGTGAAAAGCCACCATTTGGAGCACCATCCACTACACAGATATGAAGTTCTGCCAAGTGGGCAACACGTGTCATAAAATCTTCTACCAGAGGGCTTCATTTACAACCTGTGGTCTGCATGCCCACACCACAGACTTCCAGATTGCACCAAAGCATCCATACATCCCACACTTCACTTAGATGAAAGCATTTCATGTTCTGGAAGTTGAATATTCATACATTTCAAGAGAGGTTAAAATGGTACCTAACTCAGAAAATTAAATACGTGAAGACAACATGTATGCTCACAGCAAACAAAGGTGCTGTGCTGCAAAAGGGAAAAAAGGGTGACACCACTATTTCTCTGCCCTAAATATTAGCTGTTCTAATATTTAATTACTTTTAGTGTTAGGAAATAGCCACTTATTCATGGTTAAATTTTTCTGACTTCAGCTTCCTGTCATTTAACTGTGATATGCCTTTGATAGCAGAGTTGAAAAGGCTCCCACTATCTTTTTCACATCTTTTCCTCATGTAAGTACCTATGCACAAAGATCAAGCAACCTATTCACTTTTTTTGATAAGCTGAGTAAATACAGCTCATTAAACCTCCTATCACCAGGATTCCTCAATCTTATTTGTGTCCTTCCTGTGAACTCTGTGCAGTATTTTCACATCTTCTAGAAGTAAGGACACTAGAATTACACATGCTAGTCCATGGTGTGTGTACAGGCAAGGTCACTGCCCCACCTCTGTTTGAGATTCCTCTTTCATGGACTCAAGTGCTGAGTTCTTGGCATGACATCTCAATGAGAAATCTCTTTTTAGTGGTTTGCACTTGACCCAAAGTTCTTCACTTGAACACAAAGTTATCCCAGTTTACACACTTTGCTGAGGCATCTAATTATCAGTATTGTAAGGTAAATGAAGAGATTGCTGGTGTTGCCTGTCAGTGTCAGCTTTAACAAGGCATCTGAGATATCCAAGATCCTAAATGAGGCACCTCAGTTGAATACATGAAAGTAGTCTGAAGAAGGACCATCTTCTAGGGTGCTCTGTTGTACTTCAGATACAAACTCTGTTCCCTATGCCAAGATGCAACACTTTGGATATGGTTGTATTAAAAAATCTACTTACAAGCTTCTGACCTTTAACTCAGTACTCCAAGCAGTCCATAACCTAAGGTCTCATTGACTTTTTTCTTATTTTGGCCTCCTCAGTACTTTTGTAAACTTTATTAGGAAAGAAATAATATCATTGTTTAAATAACTGCTAAATTATAAAACCATTTTTCTCACATAAAAATTCAGGGAAAGCTTCAGTAAAAGAGGATTCATCAATGATACCTCATAAGAACTGTACTTTGATATATGTCAACTGTTTGTATTTCTTAACAATTCTACAATGCACATTGTTTAACAAATAGGTATGTACTTAGTGAAATGCTCTGGAGAAAGTCTTGTATTCTGTAACAGCACAGTTGTTCTTATCAGTCATTCTTACATTTATAACAGACAACAGGTTTTTTGACAGTGTTCTCCATCCATAAAATGAGGTGAATGACATTCATTCTTTTGAATGTTGTCCAAATGTGGCCATACGTGAAGTGTAAGTTCAGTTTGTGAGATTGGTAGAGTATGTGAATTGATCAGCCATATGAAGTGAATTTTCCATTGTGTTAGACCTGCCCTTTGCAAGATTAAACACAGATGGTCCAGAATGAATGAGAATGAACCCATACAGAGGAATAATAGTGTTATCCTATAGAGAAAGAAATCTTCCACCTGTGTGGTAATTTGATGGGGGTAACTGAAATATTCCAGCTCTCATTATAATGATTTTAAATTCTGTCACATTTATTTATGAGAGAAAGTATTTTTCTAAGAGACAGCACCCGTTGAAGTCTATATCATTGTTTGAAAAATAGACTTATTAATCAATAAGGTTTTAGTAATCATAATTAAAAACAGGAAAAAAAAGTTTTGTTAATACTTTTGCATTATAAGATGCACCCTTAGTATTGTATAATCCTCCTGTGATATATGACTGATATTTTTCTTATTTGACTGATATCTATTTAGGAAAAAATGAGATTAAATTAAAAAGTAAAAAGAAGTGTTGCTAGCAATTCATCTGTGTCTTGGGGAGCCAATGGATCCACTCATCTGCCCTTTTTTTCCAGAATGGCCATAAACATCCCCAGCTGAAGCTCTGCAAAAGTGCTGTTGGCTGTCTAAGGCTCCACACATGGACGCAGACAGAACAGGGTATCTGAGTCCTTCTGAAATCCATTCCCATCTCAGTGTAGCTGTTCTTTCCATGCCCAACACACCTCTTTCTTCCTTTCCTCATCAAAGCCTAGATAGAAGTTCAAGCCAAGAGCTGCATCCTTCCTTCAAAATTTTTTTCATGACCTTTGTCCCCAGTTGTTATGATAGCAATCATTAGATTAGGTCATTAGAGAGGGTTTTATTTGGTATTTGCTCTGATATGACCCTCACAATCTCAGCACAAGTTTAGCCGTCAAAATCATGGAAGAGGAAAAGCCTTGGTTAGTGAGGCTCTGTGTAAAGACTCTGCTCTTCCCCACAGAAATCCCTTCACCTTTTTATAGCAGTTGTGGACTGTCTTTACCTTCTCTTTTGCTTGGTTACAAGACTATATCACAATATACAGCTACTCAAACATTTTAATTCTGGAGAGCCTTTATGTGGTCCCTGGAACTTTCATAAATATTAACTATCACATTAATGCAATATAATTGGAAGTTCTAATGGCTCTATTCTTTGCCAGAAGACCCTTAATGAATTCATGTGACCAGTTCAAGGCGGCACAAAGGTGTCCCTTCTAAAATTCTGACCAATGCAAACACTGCTACTGAAATACTGTGAGCTGCTAAGGATAAATGCCTCTGATTTCTATGTGCAGAGTGGTGGAATCTTTTTTGCTTTTGCCAGATTTTTTCACATTCATTAAGTCAGGAAAATATATTATTTCTGTCACTTTAGGCCAGATATTTTGACACAAGTCACAAATTGCTAATCCTTTTGCAAACTCAGACAGCAGTCTGACATAGCTCCAGATTTTAAACACATTTTCAGATTGGAGCCCAATGTGTCTTAATCATTTAACTGTGGAATAAAATGCACAGACCTGAAAAATGCATCTGAATTTTTAGGGAGGATTTAATGTCTATAATATTTTATGCACGTTCATCCCATAGGGCGATTGATCTTTTCCGTATGTCAGTGGATAGTAAAGAGGATTGAAAACAGATCCTCAGAAGAAATACTACCTCCCAAATAATCTTAATTATGTCAAATAGCAGAGACCTGACTATTGCAGACAGTTTTTGAGGACTCTATTCCTAATATTGTATTCCCATTTGGCTTGGAAAATAAAGTTGATTGAATGCTGAAAGTATAATTTTAAAAGTTAGTAATCCTCTGACAATGAGATTTTTTGCCAGTGCTTAGATCTTTTTGAAAATTAATGTTTGGATTATTTAAAGAAGATATTACATGAAAACTTCTTTCCCTCTTGGAGCATCCTTGTCTTGCTCACCTACATACCTGCATGCCCATTTTATGGTGACTTAAATAGGGCAGTGTGTTGCAAGAGGAACTTACTAGTATTATTGTAAGTATTTGGAGGATAGGTTCCTTTATATAAACTCAATTATATCCGACTGGGTTTAGATTTTTTGTTGGCTTTGCAGCAACTAGACACCTAGCTAATATTTTTCTAATATATATAATCTGGCTAATGCTGATGCAAATTTTTCTTAGCAATAGAATTTAGTCTGCTTAATTACAAAGGGCTAAATAATATGAGACACCTTTTCAGGCCTGACCCAGTAAGTTATTTTATGCTGCTATACAAGAAAAACTATTTTCCTGTAGATCTCTTTTACTATGTGCCTTCTTGGTGAGCCAAGCGTACAGATTAAGGCAGGTCATGGAGTTGAATGCTCATTTTGGAGACTTATATTTGAATTATATTTTCTGCTGATTTACAGACATGTTCTGTGATTTTTCAGCTTTTTTTTTTTTTTTTTAAAGGGAAAGTCAAGGTTCATCCTTCCTAAAAGAGGCCTCTGCACAGTGTATTCAGTGTGTCTTTCTATGTTGAAATAAAAATGTAAGGATAAGTATAAAAGAAAGAGAAAAGAAGTGAAAAATACTATTTTGAGAATATACAGACCAAAAGAATATTTGGGAAAAAAGTAAATTTATATGTGAATTTATACTAAAACCATTATAGTGTGAAAGAGAATGGAAATCAAGATGAGGTTTGTAAAGCATTTCACTGGTGTAACTGGATTTGTTTCCTTATGTGAGTGATTGAATACTAGGTGAATGCATAGAAATTTTTTGATCATGACAAAAAGTAAAGTACCGTGTAAACTCCTATTTTTGATAGTTTAAGACTTACTTGAATTTAAAAATAGTGCAACATAAATGATACTAGCACCATGTGGCTTTATTAAGAATTTTAAAAGAACATTTTTCATAGCTGTGCACGAGCAGTGCACCTCTATTTTATGCTTTCCCTTTCAATTCACTTTGCATATGAGCCCTCCTTTTTCTAGTTCTCTTCAAAAAAGTATAAACTACACAATCCCTAGAAATGGAATGCAATAAACAGCTCTTGCATGTAAAATCATTCTTCCTGAGCTGAAGAACTATGGCATCATTAAAGCTGAGAAAGAATTTTGTCCAATGCTTTTGAGCAGCAGTGAATAGTATGGGCAGTGTTTAAAAATACTTACAGAAATCTGCAGAGACTTTCCCCATTGTACTCCAAATATGATTTAATATCCAGCAAGATAGACAATATGGACTTGTTAGGAAAAAAAAAGGAGAAAACAAATTAAAACATCCACACTCCAGAAAAAAACCCACCAAAATATCTACCAACCACAAAACTCCACAGGCCTCCTTTAGAGCAGACCATGTAAGTACTGTTGCAACAAATGCTTACACAGTTAAGGGTGTAATTAAAGGTTATGAAATTATCTCAATCTCCTTTAAAAAATGCCAGTATGATATGTTTTATTTTTTTTGTTACACAGAAAATAATAAAATTTAAAGTGAAATAACCAAAGCACCAGAAATTCTTACAGAAAATCAAATTATTTTTCTCTCATAAAAATAATATCCTAGGAAAACACAACTAAAACCTCTGTACTTTTAAGTCCCTAGTTTAGTGAAAAGATGCAGCTATTGCATTAATCTTCAGAATAGGCTTAGGTACTTTGCTGAACAGGAATGGGAGTAAGCACATGTTTTAAATTAATCACATGCATAAGTGTTGTCTTGACCCAGAGCAAAGCAGCACTTGGCATTAGTGAAAGCAATTTTCTGCAACAAAAGTTAAATTCAGTCTTTAAATTTTAATGCCTCTGATTGACCTTTTCTTTCGCTGTTGTTTTTAGCCTACATTATTCTCCATTGTCTAAAATTATCAGTTCATATCAAGTTAATGGCAAAATTCTTGATGCTTTGAAAATATCTTCTATTTCTTTGAAAGAATGTTATTATTTTAATAATAGTTGAAAGTTTATGAAAGTTAAGTTTATCCTGAGTTACTGGTATCATAAATCAAACCCAGAAGCCCATTTCTTTTCCCAAGCTACATGTAGAGACACGTAATTCCACTCCCAGCCCTCCATATGTGCTTTTGCAAAGTTTTTACCCTAACTAGTGATAAATGCCCATAAAATAAATTGTGGTGTTGAATTGATGGGATGTTTAATCTGTGAGGAAACTGCCAGTTTTACTCTGATATTTCTCAAGGGATTTCAATGTCAAAAAATGCAAGGAGGGTTAGAATTATGGAATTAGCCTTGAAAGCTGATTATTAATGTGTAACGCTTATTTTATTTAAACCTGCATCCCATGGAAGCTGACACATCTTACACCTGAACTTCAAATACTTGCCCCAGTGATAAGAATAACTTATTGCAACCATGGAATATTTGGCATGCTGTCCTAAAAACTGAAGGTGAAAATCTCTCTTGGAGGAGTCATTGCTTACATTTTCAGCAACTTTTCAGACAGTTACATGTGTCTGCAAGCATTTATGAGATACACATCCTGCTTTATATGAAAAATAGTGACCTCCTCTTAAAAATTCCACCAAATTGCACTGAAATCCAATTTTTTGTCTATCCCCAGTGTTAATACTAGATTATATATTTAAGCTACAACCCTTATTCATAAATTCCAGACAATGAATGGATACTATGCATATTGTTTAGCATTTTCATCCCACAGCTGTTATACTTAGCTATTTATATTTGTTAAGTATTTCTTATACTTAGCTGTTTTAATCACATTCATGTTATGAATGTTAAAAGAGATGGGTTTGTCTTTACCATTGATTTCATTCTGGTTCTCAGGGAAATGATTAACTACATTAGTAGTTAACTACTTACATTAGTTAACTGTATTTTTCATTGTGCTGGTACAATTTTGTGTACAATGATGAAAAGTGCTTCCACATCATCCAGAAGAGTTCCCCTACTGGCCACATCTCCCTGCTGTGAGTACCAGTGACATTTTACCAGGGCAAGACCAAAATATGAAGTGTGTTTTATGATGACCTGGGGGCACCATGTCTCCTCCAACAGCAGAAAAACTTCCAGTTTCTATTCCTTAGGTAGGAGAGAATGTGAGCCACAAACTATAAACCAGGAAGTATGAATAATACAACTTCTTCAAGTATGGTTTCAAAACAATATTATTCCCACACATGATCACTTCACCTATGTTTTTTTTCTGTAATCAGTTTTAATTTATTCCTTCTCCCTTGCATGTACACATCCTTTTTTTTTTTTTTTTCCTTCTTATTGTTTGGAAAAGTAAACAGAAAGCATGAAGACCAGAATAATCTATCAATTTTTAACTCTTGGGTTGTCTCTCCATTTATTTCTAAATCTTTATTGAACCAATTAACTGACAAATAGTTTAGCTGAGATCCCAGAGGAGAAATTTCATGACTAATTTTATTTGGAATACCCAACTAGAGAATATATAACTTCAGACAATTTTTAAAATATTTCCTTTACATCAGGTTTTATGTCATTGTGACTCCCAAGTACTTTTTCATTACTTCAGAAAGATTTTCTTTTCCTTCTTGAGTTCGCCTCAGTTTTTTCTTTCTATCCACTGTTGACTCAAAACGTTACAGTATTTAGTTTTGAAAAATACATGGTATGTGATGTTTGAAAAGCATGGAGTGGGACTGGGATTTCCACACACAGGGAAATATTTCTTCACTGTTTGACTTTTACCCAACAGCAGGGGGAGAATAGATACTACTGATGTGCATTTGTTGCTGATACAGCATAAAACAATATTCCTGCACCATCAGTCTCTACTCAAGACAGTTATTTTCTGCTACATCAGCTTTAACAACCAGGCACTAATATACCAGGGTTAGGCCAACAAAGGAGTTTATGGAGAGGTGAGATTATGAATGAACATTTTGTTGCTTCATGAGTTTTAGGTCCATTAACTAAAATTTGTATGGTTTTTTTCCTTTTTTATTTTATTTTACAAATTTTTCACCTCAAGTACACATAAAACAGATGTCCTCTTCTTGCAGGACTGCATTCTGAGTTTTGTCCTATTTTTTATAGTTCCCTAACAACTGGGAATATTTCTTTTTGGCCAGAAGTCGCAACAAAATGACATGTATGATTTAGACAGTTGAGAGTGGAAGACAGGTACATCAGCTTGTCTGATCTGGGGCTTTGAAATCACAGGGCTTATGGCAAATTCAAGATTAACTGTTTTAAATTAAATGCACATAAAGATTCAATTATTTGTCAGTTAGTAACTAAGAGCTCTACAACTTTTAACTCTCCTTATATATTTTTTCTTTCTGTCCTTTTAAATTATTATTGTTATTGTTATTGTCATTCCAGTTTTCCACCTTGTACTTTTTTGGTCCTTGTCTTTTTAGGCTGATTTTTTTTTGCAGGAGAACTTAACTATCATGAAGCCACCTGAAGAGGATATTAATTTAGTTTCTGGGGCAATTGCACTTGCTTGAGAATTTTGTACGTTGTAGCTTTTTTCTGTGTGAGTATTAAGTTAGTCGAATAAATATGTGAAAAGTCCAGTCTAATAAAACCTGATTTTTATGACTAAAAAGTCCCTTGGACATTCTTCATAATGTGTTCTGTAATTGAGAGACAGGCAGGTACTTCTCAGATTCTGGGGGATTTAGTTTCCTTCTGCATGTAATTTTATGCCTCCCAAAATGTTTGCCTCATGTATTAGGAACATGAACCTGAGATTCAGGTTAATGAACAGGTACATTACATTTATCCAATATATTGATATAATCTGCATTTCAGTGGACTTTTGAGTAAACCTTTACTCAGAACTCAAACTACTAAATTATCAAAATATTTGCTAGTCGCACACTTGATGGCTGTGTGGCATATTTTTTTGTCAAGCTTTCATAGCTTTCTATCTACTTGCCCTTTTATTCTCCCCAGTCTCTGTGTTTTGTGGCATGCTGTTCTGTTAATATCTAAATTAAAAATATTGTGATATCACTTGATATTTTAATCAGACATTAATAAGCTTTTCTGTGAAAGCTGAGACAAACGTACCGCTGCAAATGAAAATTTAAATTGTAAATTCTTTCTCAGTCTTTACAGCCTTATACAGACAAATTAAACCAAGTTGCCAATATTTTTTTATAATGATATTCTGTTAAATCCACTAAAGAAATCTAATCTGCTCTGAAAACCATAACTAGGGATTCATTCCTAAAAATACTTCTATGAAGAAGATATATGAACATCTCAAAGGTATGAAGAGAAGATAACACAGTCTAATATATTTAACAACTACTGGGAAAAAAAAATTGTTTAAAGGGGGGAAAACACATTCCATGGTGAGATATCTATTTAATGTTTAGATAATTTGGAGAAAAGATAGAGGAATCTTTCCTCCCTACTCCCTACTCCCACAGAAATGAAATAAGTGCAATTTTATTGTACTTATTTTACTGATTTTCACTTTTCACTTTATTGCTAACTGATTCTTTTTGGGCAGTGCACACAGAGAGATGATTTGTAGAAACCCAGAGAATTTTTGCTAGTACATCAGTGAGCAGCCATAATTGTGTTTTCTCCCTAATGAAGTCAATCCTCTACAAAGGTGTAACAAAGTTAAAGCTTGTCTCTAAGGACTGTGTTTCCTTGCCTGTAGGGTTTATGGTGCTCTCTGTAACTCTGTAATTTCTTTTTTTCTTTTTTTTTTTTTAAGGATCATCTGTTTCAACTGGAATCACACAAATTTGAGAGAGGACGAGGCAGGTGCCCTTTTGACCCCAGTTCTTCCTTCACCTCCATCTTAATTGGTAATGATCTTTATGTCACAAGCTTCACAGTCCTGTCAATCTGTCATTCTGAGTCTCTTTTTCAGCTCACCAAAGTGTTGTCAGCCTTCCATTGCAATCTTCCACATGTCAGACTTAATCCTCATGGTGCTGCCCACATTAATATTACATTCCAGGCAGCATTAACCACAGCAAGGGTGTCTCACTAAAGTGACATGCTGAATGACATGTGCCATACAATTATTGTTGTGTAATTATGGAAATAATAATTTCCTGCTTTCCTTAAAAGCAAAGAAGCTTGACTGGCTTAGTCATTTACACCACTTTTGTTTTCATCTACTGAGATGAATCTGAGCAACAAACACCCTGTAAAAATGTCAATTTAAATGTTTTTATATCAAGCTTTATTGATTGTATAAATTACCAGTTTTGAGATTGTTTTTTTTCATTTCAATGCTGCTTTCTAACAAAATTATCGCAGACTGGTGATTTGATGTTAGAAGAGTTGATTTTATACCAAAAGATATAAAAATAGAATTCAGTTTAAGTCCTGCAATGCCAGGAAGCTGTGCTGAGATAGTGCTCCTCTGTGCCTTGCTGGGAAGTGTATCACTATAGGACTGGGATCTTTGAAGCTGTGATATAGCAAACCATATGGGCTTTCCTCAAAAATGTTTTCTTAAAACATTTTGTGAGATGAAGCAAAGACAGTCTTGGCACTATTGCCGAACTGTACATTGACTAAAAATAGCCTGGAACAGCAGGTAAATGGTAAAAGCTAGATGGAGTTAGGGAGTAGCACAATGATTTCTGGGTTTAGAAAACATAAACAAAAACAGAGTGTTCAAAAGAGATTTAGATTAAAAGAAAAAGCTAGAAAAAGAAGTTAAAGATTAAATAAATTTTCTATTTTTCAGGCATAAAAACAGGATTTTAGGGCCCTTCTGATACATTTGTCTCTACACCCTAAAATCAGACAACTAAATTCTCTGATTAACTTCAATGGTATGGCTCATCCATGGTGGTGATGAATTATTGGTCATGAGTGATGGTTGTATTTTTACATGTTTGGTTTTTTTTTGTTTCTTTACATTAACAAATTAATTAAAGGAAGAATATTCAGCAGTAATGGCAAAGCTTTCACATTGCAGCAATTCATCAAAATATTCTTCATTTTCATTAAAAAAAGTTAATTAGATCTCTAATTCTTAAGTTAGTGAGTTAAGAAGTCACAGGAAATCAGAAAAGCATACTGTATTTTGCCTAACCCTCCGAAATCCATGAAGCACAGATTGCCATGATTTTATCCCACCCTTATCTCTAAATTGTTTCTACAGTTTTTGACAGATTCCAGTCTCAGCTTAGCCTGGGAACAAAGACTCATGGAATTGCTGTAGGCCTGAAACCTCACGGTCTAATCTTGAAGTCCTTCTCAACCTTTCCTCAGATAGAACTAAGTAAATAAATCAACCTGATCATGTTCCTACTGTGTGATCAATGTGAATTTTATTTGCTTAAATGGAAGCCAGATTGTCCCACTGAGCTTTAAGAGTTTGCCTGAATTATGGGAGGTCCTATGGATCCTCATATTTTTATCTGAAGAAGAAAACAATTAAATAAGCCCTTCCCTGATAAAGGCTGATTAGAGTCTTGGAGGTCCATTGACAAAGACTTATAAAATCAACGTGACAAAGCTAAAAAATTTATAGCAAGATTAACAGGAGAAAATAATATTTTTATCAGATCACTGATACAACAGAACACAGACTTACACCCCTTCATCAAAACTAGCAAATTATCTATTATTTAGAGACTGTTTTTCTAGCCATCCATTAGGAAATTCTATAATTTTGAGTTAACATGCAATGATATTTTAAAAGCATAAGAAAATTCTTCCAAGATTTTATTATTTTATTTATTATTTCATATTTTTAACTACTGGAGTTAAACACTTCCAACACGTATGAAGAATTTCTTAGAGAGTTTGAATTTCCATTTATTCTGTTTTATTCTACTAACTTCTACTACCCAGAGACACACAGTTCACAGAATAAAATGCTGCCTCTTAGACTCCAGGGTGTATGTACTTTATCTCTGCAGGAAGCCAGCTGAAAACACTGGAAGACCTAGATGCAGACACAGTGAATAATAATATTTTAATTGACATTTGAGAATGAGATAGACTTCTAATGTCAAATGCACTGGGAAGTAGGAGATGCTCCCTCATTCAGACAAGCTCACGATGGACATTACCCCATGACAGGAGATGCAAACTACACCATGGACCCTCCAGGACTGGTCGTCCAGTCCTTCCTCCGATGCTTGGAGGTTTAATTCTTCTTCATGCACTTCAATTTTCTTAGAAAGTGAAATCTGCTCCTGGTGTGAAGTGAGCCTGGCCTTGGAGGCTGCATCCCAGAGCTGTTGGCACTCTCGAATGAAGGTTCAGGTTTTATGCAAATCCATTAGCAAAGCACACCCCAGCACCTTCTTCCTCCTAAGGAAAGAATTCAAAGCCTGCTCCCACCTCTTCACCTCACATTAACACAGCATCTATACCAGCATGGCCGTTGACTAACAGTGAGGATTAGGCCAACAAGAAAACTTTACATATCTCTTGTAAAGTTTTAACAGCTTTTAAAATCTTGATCTTGAAAGATCATTTGCACCATAACCAATTAGGACCAAATTTAGCTGGATTAATTAAGGAAGAAAGATAATTCCTTGTTCTGTATCTCTTTATGTGTTTCAACACAAGAGATAAAATACCCACTCCAAGAAAACAATTCGTGACTTGGCTTTAAAATGAAATGTCTGTGCTGTTGTAAGCATTATTATAGGTTATCTGACCCACTAGTGAAGTAGTTTGTGATAAATTCCTCAATATATGAACAGTCAATTAATTTATTGCCAGCATCAGGAAACAGAATGGAAGTTGGATGGCAGACAGACTGAATAAAATGTTTATGTTTAGTTCAACAGTATATAAAACTTTTGGATTATTTTTTTCCTGATGAACTCCCTCATCTGCTTTCAATAGCCAAAACTATTTTTGATACCAGATCTTGCACACAGATTAATTTAGACCACACTAGCTGAGAAATTACTTTATGTCCACGTATTCTTACCTGCAATACATCAGAAGCAAGTGATGAAAAACTTAAATTACATCTGAATAGGTTAATATCCAGGGAATCCATTCCAAAAGTATTTCCTGCTTCTACAGTTTTAGAAGTTAGGTATTTGTGTCTTTTCTTTTAGTCTAGACAAAAATACATTTTTTCTCAAAACAAAAGACAAAATACTTGAGTGACAGACAGAAAATACAAATATACAGAGGTATTAGTTTACCAGTTAAACAGTAGGGGTTTTTTTGTTTAAAATTTGCTGTTTTCATACTGCCAAAAGTATCATTTTCTAAAATGTGAATTAGTCTTCTGATTTTAGTTGTCTTGTGAGTAATAACTGACTGACAGTCAAATAAATGCATGAAAGCTGCAGTTTATGTTCTACTCATTACGTTCTAATGCTTTATTCATAAAATAAATTTTCCATTTTACACAAAAGAGACTACCAATGAATAATAGTTTGTGTTTTCATTACCTTCCAGTTTGATGCAGGTACATAAAACATGTCACCTTTAGGGTGGTAGGAGCCTATTTATAGAAATCTTTTGTTGAAGTAATTTAATTTAAACACTTCAATCTGTTTTGCTTTGGGGTTGGCACCAAGGAATCTTAAAGGACTTAGAAGAAAAACGTTGTATTTTGCTTTGTTAATATTTTGCTTTGAATAAAAGGAAAAATAAAGGTATTTTTAAATAGTAACCATTGAATTTTGATATATTTGTTAGCTTGAAAAGATCCTAGCTAAAAGGTGAAAAAATGCTAGCTAAAAAGTATGTGTATATCACTTGAGCTAAAACTGGTCTTTGAGGTCCATGGGAGTTTTTTATTTGCTTAAATAACAAAAGAAGAAACATTTTTTTCTTTTTAGACCATGATTAACCAGAATGTTAACCTGATTAACAAAAATTTAGCAATTTAACGTGAAGCTGAGGTTAGACTGGAAGAAAGGATGATTAGTGAAGGCCTCTGCAGTTACTCAGCTGATTGTCACTGGAAGGCAGAAGTTATTGACAGTCACATTTTTCAGTACTGTCCCATTGTTGTTGTTCTTAGGTGAAGTAACCTGTCTGCTCACACATGATACTTATATGTAGTTTAGTAACAGCTCAGTGTAAAAAATCAGAAATTAAATTCTGTATCTGTAAAATATCTTTCATGTAACAATATCTATGCAGGACTGGAACTTCCATTTTCTCCCCTCAGGGTCTCAAAGGTACAATCAGTCATAACTTCTTCAGTATACAGTAGAATGCCATACCAGCAGGTTATTTATAACATTTTATGCCTATGTCAAACAGAAGGAATAAACTTCATTTTCAAACTTCAGAACATCTGGACTCACAGATGTCAATCCTGATCATTGGCAATATGTAATGAATCATTTACCCTGCACTGATGCATTTTCCAAGATTCATTATAGTTCTGAAAAGATAAAATGTCCTGTTTTGCATTACACATCATCTAAACTAAAAAGAATACCAGCCAGTCTGATATATTTTTCCAGCAGGATTCCCAAAGGGAATATATGACTAATGTAACTCATTAATTAGAGTTGTGAAGATTGTTTAAAACAAATAAAGTTATAAAGACATTGGCAAATTCTACAGTTTAGGCAGCTCTTTGCTGTTTAAAAAATAAAGTTTTCTATTAGTTTTGGGCAACCTTCACTTCTACAGGTGCTGTAATTTATACTGACTTTTTACTTCACTTGCCAATATTTTATGCTAAATCTTGACCATGTATTTTCCAGGGCAATAACCATTTTGTATATGATGAAGGCAAAACTGTGCTCAGTTCTGGCTCAGCAGAGATGTTGGAACTAGCCCCAGCTGCCAAACTATTAACTTTTCAGAATAATAATTCACAATTATGCATATTCAAATGCACGATTCAATTCATATGTCTCTCTTAAAAGAAACAAAATTCACACATTGGGGGAGACCTGCAAACAAAATTCTTGCTTTCTGCTATAATCTTTTATAAATGCCAGCAAACGTTATTTGGATGTATCAGTCATGTTTATTTTGATTAGGGTGTAGGAAGCTGTGTTACTGAAGCCTCCACTCAGATTAGCCTTCAACTGGAAATAATTTATTTCCCTCTCCTTGTGCAGTTGAAACGTCTTTTGTGTTATTTTCTAGCATAAGGATGCCACCTAGTGACAATAGCTGCCTGCTTCTTAAATTGGGCCTAAAAAGTTTCTAATCCCAGTCTGCCAGGATATGAAAGAAGTTATTGTTAATGCTTCATCAGTTAAGGAGAATAGTGCCCATAAAAAAACTGAAAGATAGAATTATGGATGGCATTTTACCAAGGTAAAATATATCCAATATCACAATTTTGGATGGATCAGAGATAGGGTTGATTTTTGAGCATATTATATGGTAGCTATATACATACTGATTTTTCAACAGTGTGTGTTATTGTGTATTATTTCTAAATTTTCTGATGCTTGCTTAATTTGTGAATGCCACCTAAATCCCTTGAAAATTTTTGTTCACATAAATTTTTCAAGAATTAATCATTACCACTTCTGGAGAATGGATGAGATCTCAGGTTCTGTCCTTGCGCTGGTAAATGTTTCAATGCTTTGAAAACAAATTATTGCTGGACCAGAGAAAAATATTTCCTTTTTTTGTGCCTACTGAATATGGAATCCCCTCAGCTAGCAAGTTATTCCCAAACTGTGGCTATTCCAGGTGAAGTGGAACAGTTCCAGCAGACTGACTGGAAAACCCCTCAGCCTAATAATTAGCATATACCATATTTACAATGTGGTTACTATTGTGTGCAGTGAAAGTAACATGTAGAGTATTACCAAATTGTTTCATTTTAAGGACTTTTTTTTAATGTCTGGTCCGCAGGTGGTGAACTCTTTACTGGTCTCTACAGCGACTACTGGGGGAGAGATGCTGCTCTGTTTCGCTCCATGAACCGCATGGCCCATCTTCGCACCGAGCCTGACAATGAGCACCTGCTGAAAGGTGTGGGAGGGGGAAGGAGCTGGAACCAGAGATGTTTCAGATGACTGGATAATTTCTGGTTTGCATGGGGTCAGACAGAGATTGCTCTGCAAATATTAGTGTCAGGTTTTATCCTAGTTCAAATTAAAATATATAAAACACAGAGAATGGAAAACTGTCTTTTGTAAAAACACAAAGGAATATTAATTTGTCAATTGGAGGTATACAAATACTTCAACATTAATCTATTCCATGTTTTATAGATAGCCACCAATTTTTTTTTTACTATTTCTATCACCCAGTTGTCCTTAGGTAGCTCTCTGACTGACACAGCCCTTACCTCTAGTTTTATTATTTGGTTGCTATTGGCTGGTTTTAAGGCTTGAAAAGATAAGCCAATATTTTAATAACTGGACTCAATTACTTTTTGTTTTTTTTTTTAAAGAACCAAAATTCGTTGGCTCATACATGATTCCAGATAATGAAGACCACGATGATAACAAAGTATATTTCTTCTTTACTGAAAAAGCTTTGGAAGCTGAGACAAGCACTCATGCCATATATACCAGAGTGGGACGTGTATGTGCGGTAAGATCCTTTCCCTGATTGTACCAATAAGAAACTAGAACAAATGATGAATTGTCCAGGAAATTATTATCATAGGCAGACGTATCAGATTTTACCAGAAGGAGCAGAAAGATCATGAGGAAAGACTTTGCTTCCCTGTAGTGATCTGTTCAATTATCCGTTTCCCAGTCAGGCCATCCTCCTGGTGTTGATTCATCTCCTTTTGGCTCCCTGGTCCCACACACAGGAATAAGACCTCAGGCAGTTGGTGGAGAGATACACTTTTAACATATGATCTTTTAACATATGATCTCCCAGCTGCCAATATTTGTGCTCTCTAAACACTAGTGAATTTTGGGTGCTTTCCTCTTCCAACAACCAGCTACTGTAAAGCTGATGAGAGGAGCTCTCCCATTTTCCCACTAAAACTACATCAGCTTGATGAAAGGAAAGAAAGAGAAAGTTATTTCTTAACATCTGATTTTGTTTCCAAAAAAAGTTTGGATTCCCCCTCCTAACTGTTGGGGATACAGCTTAAGGGATAGTTAGAGGATTTCTAAAACTATGCAGCAAAAAGCAAGATGCAATTATTTTCTGTCACCTCAATAAGTGGTATTTGCCATGTATGCTCACCAGCATACTGCCCCTTAAACTTTCTTAGTTACTCATGTATAGCTTAAAAACATCTGATATATGAAAAGTACCAAATTGCAGCCTCAGACATTAATGTTCACAAAGCCACTTGGATTTCTGGATTCCAACCTGCATCAAGATCCAGCCTGGAATTCTCTGGTTTATGTTCTGAATATATGCCTAGATAGATTATTTAAACAGTTCCCACTACGCTGCAATATATCCACCTGGAAGTCTTATCTCTAGCTGTGGGTTAAATCAAAATCCCACTGACCTTTCTCTTCCACTTCTCCAAAATTTATCTGGCCATTAACTTCACAGCTGTATGTCATAATGCAGGTTTGATTTAGTGAACACAAAAATTAACTAGCTGGTGATTCAAGAGCTGGCTATTTTCCCCAGCTTTTACATTTTCACCTGAGCTGCAACAGGTTTTGTAACACAGGGGCATCTACTCTGCATATTTCTACTTTCCTGAGAAAAAGAGGTCTCTGTTTGTGAGAGGTGTTTTGCAAGCCTATTTCAGAGCCTTCAACAGCCACTTACACAGGTCTTGAATATAAGGCCACAGATTGAGGATGCTACCTGAAGCAAGTAGTACTAAATCCTCTCTTTTCTTGAAAGTCCCAACTGTTGCAAGAGCAAGAAAATGTGAGATGGCCATAGCGAGGCAGGTGTTATTTAAAGTTGTTGAAATTGTTAGAAAACTGTGTAAATAATTGCCTCAGACTTGCCCCAGCTGCACCAGGTCTATAGATAGATTCAGGGCTTCAATTTCCAGATACATTGAACTAACCTTACACTGAGCTCTCAAAGCAAAGCTAAACTTCACTAATGCACTCAGTATATCTAGTTTGCAAAAATGAGCAATAAAAAAAAACTTTACAACAGCTGTATATCTAAAACTACCCAGGAATGTGGTACAGAATTAAAAAATTCTTATGAAACCACAGATCTTAATGAGACCTGGACTTGATCAGTGCAATCCTACTTGAAAACTGACTCCAGAGAAATAATTCTAGTAATAGACATGTGGTTTGAAAATGGATGCTTTTGACATTAGAAGATAATGAGCAGCTAATTCATCAGAGATGTTTGTGCTTCTAGACTTATTCATATTACCATTGGCATTGGTTTCTTTCTACAGAATGACATGGGAGGCCAGAGAATGCTCGTCAATAAATGGACCACTTTCCTCAAAGCCAGACTAGTTTGTTCTGTGCCTGGGAGAAATGGAATTGATACACATTTTGATGAATTAGGTAAATATCCTAGACAGCAACAAACTTGAAACCATGTGAAAAACATTTACCTTCATGATAACACATTTTACTGTCAAATACTGCACTTGTATTCATTATCAGGGAATGGTGGTTAATGTTGTTTCCAAAGTATATGAAGTTCTACACATATGGAGTTCACTTACACTTATACTGCATTGTTTTAAAATATTGTTTTAAAATCTGCATAAAATTAAATGGAATAAATGAGTAAAATAGGATTATGCTTTTAAGAATCAGTGTATTTTCTTTTGGCAGGCTGAGAAAAGTAAGTTTTTAACAATAACATTGCATTTAAATTTTACAGAGGATGTGTTTTTGCTGCAAACTCGTGATAACAAAAATCCAGTGATATTTGGCCTCTTCAACACGACAAGGTAAACAACTAGAAGAAATAATAGGAGCCATAGAGGAATGTTTGAACAGTATATTAAAGAGATAGAAGCTGGATGATACATATCCCTTAGCAAATATACAGTAAACAGTTTAATCTCAGTTCTATTCACAGCAGGCTTCCTTTTTAATGTAGAAAACTTCTCTATAGCACTCAGGGGCTTGAAGTCTCATTCTGTGATTCAGTGTATCTGGATTACAAATTAATTAAGTGTTTCTCAGCTTGACAATTTCCTATGTCAAAGTATATGCACATCTGCATGTTTATAAGAGCAGCATCTCAGAGCCACCTGTTTTCCCTTAAGAGCTCCACTGTAATTCAAGGTTAAGTAGATAGCAACTTTAATTCCTACTAACTTCTTAGTGAAGCTTAAAGCAACAACTGCAATATTGCTGGTGGCCTCCTTTTCCTTTTCCACTGCAGCATAGCTCAGGTGCAAGCACACAGGACTCCCAGCTTGGAAATCTGACTGTTCATTTAGGATGTAACTGCTAGAAAAGAGCACCCACACTTTTGCCACTTTCTCCAGATTTATTTTTTTTTAATAACAAAAGCAAGACCTGCTCCTCAAGGGTTGCAGACACCTGGCATTTCCTACTGAATCTTGATGCCAATAGAGAAAGTTGGGCACAAAACTGAAATTTTTTGGATCACCTTTTGGAGTCTTCAGAAACAATTTCCTTGTGGAGACCACTGATGCTTCTTTAAAAAAAAAAAAAAAAAAAACCTCAACAAAAGGCAACTAAATATAATTGCTCTTCTGGAACAAAATAAAATAAAATAGAAAAATAAAATAGAAAAATAAAATAGAAAATTTTATCAGGATTTTTCTACATAAGGTGATCTTTTCTAATTAATAATACCAACCAATATTCCCACTCAATACAAAAAGGACTCATTTTAGGATTATTTATTTTAGTCAGCATGAGTTGGTTCCCATCTTTCCAAGTAAGAAACAGTAGGAAAAATGTTAAAGAATAAAAACTGTTTAAATCACTAATCAAAGACACGCAGGACCTGAGTTCAGTCAGTTTTGCTTTCTCTGTGTTTCCAAACAGGTAATTCAGAGTTTGTGTACACCAGCATCAAATTTTGGCCTAACAACACAGAGCTTCCTTGTAGAAATGTTATGAATATAAACACATTAAAGACTTTTAAAGAACATTGGACAAATTACTTAAAAGCATATAGAAAAGAATTAATAGTATTTTCTCCCTGAATGCTGTTGAAATGTGACTTGGTTCTAATTACATAATAATGCCAGTATTATCTCAACAGAATGTGACATATTGCTTTAATAATGTCTTTAAATTTTACTTCATAGCAATATATTTAGAGGATATGCTGTATGTGTTTACCACATGGCAAGTGTCCGAGCAGCTTTTAATGGACCATATGCTCATAAAGAAGGACCTGAATACCACTGGGCTCTCTATGAAAGAAAAGTACCTTATCCTAGACCTGGTTCGGTAAGTACAGTCTATTTTCCACTGCTTTGCTATGTAAATTATTTTGTAAAGAAAAAACAGACTGCTGCTAATGTACAGACCTTCCTGACTTCACAGTCCGGGATGTACTTCTTTGAATATCTACATACTCCAGCTATTCCTGGAAAAGTGTGGAATGGCTCAGCAATAGATTTAATCAAGCACTAGAGCCATACATTTTCCAAAAGAAAATAGTGGGATTAAGTAAATAAGATTTTTCAAAATCCTGTTTGGTTATGATTTTTTCAATATTTTGTAAAGGTCTGAGGGTCTCAAAATTAGGACCCCAGGCAAAAGGGATAGAAAGAGGCAGATCTAGAAGGTGGGACAAATGCATTCACTTTCATTCAGAATCATTAAGTGCATTACCTGTGAAGGAACCGCTCTTCCTTTCTTTCTTTCTTTAGCATGCTGAAACTGGGATATTTAACAAGTGTTAAAGGAAGAAAAAAAAAAAAAAAAACAACAAAGAAAAACATCCTTAGGATGGAAACATCCTTAGAAACAAGAGAATCCACTATTTCAATGTCAGGTGGTTCCTGTTTCTTTTTTCCACCCCATTTTCCAAATGGATCAAATTTAAATTCTTCTGTAATTTAGACCAATGAGCAGTTTAGAAATGAGACATATTTTAATAAAAGTAACTAATCAGAATAAATGCCTTTGAAGATAAGGAGAAAATTCTCTGTCATTCAAAGTCCTTTGCTCAAGATAGATTCTTTCTGGAAGTAATGGTCTGGCACCCTCACAGTTCATTGATTTCCTTTCAGACATCACAGAGTGAGATTTTAGTACCCTTCAATCAGGTTCCTGATCTTATCAACATTCTTATTCCGTACCCTTTACAAAGAATATAAAAATATTAAAATAACACTGTAAAAAACCAAACGCAGAAAAATCACTTGTACTTTTTGTTAATTTACTCACAAATTTCCTTATAAACCTTTTTTGTTTGTTTTTTTTCCAATGGCTATTAGATGAAGGAAAGAAACAAGACTTATTTTGAAAATGCAATTAAATGGGAATTACTGTAGCAAGCATTCAGCAGCTATAGAGGTGCTGTCATGTACAGAGTTGTTCCTGTCTGGTACTTAGATTTCTGGAGGAAATCACAAACTCATGATTTAAGAGACGAGTAATTAAATTCAACAAGGAATTCCCATGTTGTTTTCTCAAGGACATCACAAGTAATCTTCACCTCAAGCCCTTTTCCTGTTTCAGTGTCTGTTTGGGTGTTTCTGCGGTTTCTGTGCCAGGTGCTCACATCCCCTCTCGAGGGGCAAAGGCCCTGGTGGGTGCAGCTCCAAGGTGCCTCTTGCACTGCAGGGCTGTCAGCATCTCACAGAGCAGGCACAGCCTCCAGGTGGAGGCAGGCAGTGCCAGCCTAACTCAGGGAAGCACAGTATCCAGGATTTCTTTTTGCCTTGTACCCTTTGGGATTACAGCTACCTACCCACCCATGGCAATTGTCATGTGCTGCAAAGCTGCTTTTGTTTACACTCATGGAGGTCTACATTGACATTGTCATGTCATGGGGCAGATTTCTAACTCTGAGCAAAGACATTTCTAACAGCTAGTTTGGCTAAATCCACCCCCAGTTTTCACACTTCGCCTCTTAATCTCCTCTCAGGCTAGGGGCTCACTCTCTTGATCTTGAAGGTGGAATAAACAGTTGCTGGACGTTCCTTTCCCTGCTGTTTTCCCTTAATCAATATTCCCTTTTATACTAAGTGCAATCATTTCCAGAAATAATCATTTTACACAATTCATTTATCACTGAATCTCATGAATGAGAGGTGGAAAGGCCTATTAGCTTGTCTGATATTCTAGTGACACCTTTCTCCCTGTAGTATGATTTCAAATGCATACTCTTTCTCATTTAAAATTAATCTTTTTGTCTACTTCCCTTGGGGTTACAGATATAAGTCAAAATTTAGAAGCAGATACTCCAAAAAAGAGATTATCTAGGATTTAAACATTATTAATATGATTTCACCATCTGGGCCAATGAGCTACCCTTGTAGCAGTGCTACAATCAATACTGAATATTTTTTGTTTGTTTGACATCAATTGAAGTCATTAGTATTGAGTCAGCATAGAAAATCAGGTAAATAAATTATCAGGTTTAAGGAAAAAAGATTGAATTGAAATGAATTATTGGTTTCCTATTTGATATTTTCTATAGAAAATGCATGGGTTTTGCGGTTTTACCAAATAATGGGACTGTACTATGCGTAGATTGCAGAACAGCTGTATATTTTGCAAAGATGATACAATCCAAGTTCTTTAAGTGGTATTCATTTTCTTCCAGGCAGTAGAACACCTCACATATGTTATTTGGACTAGCATTAAACACAGGCATGAATTCAGTATTAAAGACAGCAGTTATTACACTGATATCTCCTAGCACTGAAGATTAAATGTTGTCTTTTTGGCATGAAGGAGAGAACACAGAGCCAGTGCTTCAGCAAGGCTGACAATGATTTAAAGGAAAGCTGCCCTAAGTTCCACTTGCTTTCAATGCTTCTCTTCCTTGGCTGTGTTTGGGTCACACTAGAGTGTCACCTCCCCAGAAAGGCATAGGAACAAGCAAAGGAGCACAAGAGAGCAATTTCCCAATATCAGGGAAAAATTAGCTGAGGATGCAGGTCTGTCCTGGGTGCTAATAGATTTAATTGTGATTTTCTTTATATCTTGCAGAGCACACCAGACACTGAAATAGATGGCTCTGCCAGCTAACAGAGCATTAATTTATTCCTTTTTAGCTACTCATTTAGGGCACAGTTTAGAGGTCTTTTCAATGTTTATCCAGTAGCATGAAGAGAAAGTGTGTAGCAGGCTGTAGCCAAGTGTCAGGCTTTGCATTCCAAACAATGCACAGCATGCTGGTAAAGTAAATCCCACTACATTTCCTATCACAGGAGTGACAGTGACAAGAGGCAAAAAATAACCTACTGATGGGCGTCTCTGAGAGTTAGTAATCATTGATCTTAGGTATTGAATGAGTAAAGAATAAGTCCATGAGGAATGAGAGTAGAGCTTAAAGCTAAATAAACAGAAAGCCACTGTTAAGAGTCACACAGGTTCTGACAGACTCTGCAATCCTCTGCCATAATCTCTGCTGGGTTTTTTTAGTTCATTTAGGCTGTGTTGCTTCTGGAAGTGACATCAGCTACATCAAAAGTAGTGTTGAGAGACTTCAGAGACAGCTGCATCTACTGTTTCCTTTCTAGACTACTTGATTTTATTTAATTAAAATGAAAAGCCTGTGAATAGTTATTTTTATGAAATCTCTCCAGGACTAGAACTTTGCAAAGGAAAGCTGGCAATGTCTATTCACTTGATATGCTGTGCAGTGCATGGGAAGCACAGGCTTAGCCTGTCTTCATGCTCCAGCTCTGTCTCTTTATTGCAAACAGCTGGTAAAATTCCATCACTAGGCTGATTAGACAATTACTTTTAAGTCAACACTGAACAAATGCATTCCTGTAGCTATACCCAAAAAGTGGAAACAAATATTGCCCTTGACAAGTGCAGGAGTTTGTTATTGTCAATTACAGGTGACCACAAGTTTAAAATTACTGTGTCCAGTAAACATAAGGAGTATTTTATTTCATTTTATTGATTGGAAAATCCAATTTAAATAGAGAAAGGCTGCTACTGTGGTTTTGCTTGAAAGGTTTCTTAAAACCACACTGTCTTATGAATATTTGAAGAAAGTAAATGGTTACTGAGATATTTCCAGCTTGATCATAAATGGTTTCAATTAGACATCATGAATCAAATTGGAAATGTAAGATCTATGTTCAGTTGGGAAACACTCTCTCGTTCACAAAGCATCCTAAAATTAACTTCTCTCTTTAACACATTAAATTATCTCTAATTGCACATTTAACTGAAGGAGTAAGCCTCTTTTAATCAGTCATTGACATAAAGTTTATTTGCTTTGCAAACTGGTAGATTGATCAGTGCAAACATTGGTATTTGAAGCTAAACTGTGATATAGAATACTGTCATCAAGAGTCAGGAATTAGAATCAAACATAATACTGTTAGAATGCCTAAAATCTAGAATTACTGTTGTTGATGGCATAATTTTTAAATGTGCTTAGTTTCTTATGGTAATGCATTTTGCAATCAAAAAAATAATAAGACTGGAGGTTGATTTCAAGCATTAGTGTTCTGCTGACTTTGCATGGCTGTTTACTGGGATAGAAAAGCCCTTTTTTCTTACTCTGTCGATGGCCATTTTGATTACATCTTCAATATGAATTTGGGGAAGACATAAGCACTGTGGCTTTTGTCAGAATCTAAAAGTGTTACTCTTTATTCTGTCTTAGTATCCCAAAGAGGGATGAACTCCTTCTTTCTACATGAGAATGCCAAGGCACTGTTCAGCATTTCCTTTGTTCTCATGATTAATAATCCACACATGCATAAAGTACAGAGTTCACTCTCCTAATTCCCCCTATGGTCTTCTGTGCTTCATTTTCTGTAGACTTTATCCCTGAAAACAAGACCCTTTTTCTGACAATTTCTCAGGCAAACCTTCAGGATAATCTGCATTCTCTGTTTTTGCAGTGTGCCAGCAAGGTGAACGGTGGGATATACACTACCACTAAAGACTATCCTGATGAAGCTGTCCACTTTGCCAGGAGTCACCCACTGATGTATCAGCCCATCAGGCCTGTTCATAAGAAGCCAATACTAGTTAAAACAGATGGAAAGTACAATCTTAAACAAATAGCAGTGGACAGAGTGGAAGCTGAAGATGGGCAATATGATGTTCTGTTCATTGGCACAGGTAAATAAAGCAAGAAAGAATTTTTACATTTACGATTTAGTAAGTGGTTTTGTTTTGGTTTGTTTTTTTTTTTCTCTCCATGATGAAGCAAATCAATACAACATTTCTTTTTAGCAACTTTGCTTTTCATGCTTCTTCCAGTCTTCACCTTACAGAGGATATTAGTCATTCTAGACATGTGCTTCACTGTAATGCTAACATTATATAGAAACATAATGGTAGGGACACATTTAAAGACTAGCAAGAGAAACAAATATAGGATTCCATTTTAATTTCTTTTCAAAAAAGAACATAAAGATAAAAATTGCAGAACAAACAGCCTTTTTCTTTTGTACACTGTTTTGTATCTGAGCTGAGACTTGGAGACCTGAGAGAAATAAAGGTGATATGATTTCCAAAATATTCCAAAAATATAATTTCAAGTAATTGGCTTTATTCCACAGTTTCTTTTCCCCAGTTTTGGAGACAAGAAGTCTGGCTGATACCATTAAAAAAACCTCACAGATTCCAGATTTGGGTTACAACAGAGCTCAAGGAAGGAAGGAGGAAATGCCCAATTAAAAAAAAAAACAAAACTGTTAGAAGTTTCCTTCTAAGTTTTCTTGTCTTTCTTCTGTGCCATTTTATTAAAATATAAAGAGATTGTTTAACAATAATTTTTAAGCATCCTCCTAACAAACACAATAAAGGCAAAATATAACATATACCCACACTAAGTTTAAGAAAGCAGAGCAAAAATAAATACCCTAATGGTATTTGAAAAATAGAAAAACTTAAAAAACAAGAGGAAAGGCTGGAACTACATACGACTCAAGTCATATCTAATCTGTCTGGAAAAAAACAAGGATTCTTACATTCACATTTGATCAATTTAACAACAGGAGTGGTATTACAAATCATTTTGACCATTTTGTCTAGGAAAGCAGTTCCAGTGAATTATTTTTTTACTAATGAAATTCCTCTGATAAGTACATTTCAGTGTTGAGAACATTCAAAAAAGGCATGTTCACAGAATAGCAAAATCCTATTCATATTAGTGCAGTTTTCTAAGGTTTTAAACAGCCTTGGTATGGTCTTGTTAATGGACTTAACTGAGGTCTGTAAAACATTGTATCATGTGTCACTTGTTTCTTTACAGCAGATTTTACAGTGGGTCCTACATCCTTCATATTTTCTCCTTGTATTTCTAATTGAGACCACGTCAAATATTCTTGTACACAAGTCTTTTGTTCAGCAAAGTTGAATCCAAAGTGGCTTAAGTGTGTGCTTTAGAGCTGTGCTGGTTTGGCCCCCAACAGCTGCCTAGTGTTCTCAAACTGTCTGCTCTCAGGTGATACGAAATTCCAGCAAAAGAATTTGGGTTTTAGAAAGTCTGAAATGAAAGCTGCAATCACTGCTCTGGCAAAGCTCCCATCAGAAAACTCCCTGTTTCTTTGGGCAATATAATGTTAGGAAGGGTTGCTATACTTTTTTTAATCCCAGTCCAACACCTGCTGTGTAACCTAAGTAAGCAGAATCTTACAGCTGAGCAAGTTTCCTTAGGGTAGCGGTGCAGGTTAGAAAGGTTCATCAAAGGCAAAGTCTGAACATCAGAGCTTTCACATATCTGTCAGCAGGATTTGAAGAGGGACTTACTTATGAAAATCAGAGCTCAGAATACAAATTCTTTTCACTGTTCTACTACAAAATGGTTGCCTTTGATGACATATTCTCTTTGAAAAATGGTGTATGACCCCAATTTAATGGTTCCTCTTTTTGTTTCACCCTTTGATCTTTTGCTGAACATTTTCCCCAGTGCTGCCCTCCTTAATATGTCCCCTGTAAATCAAAGGTGACTGAAAGTAACAGAAGAAAGGAAGTGATATTTGCCATTGTTGATGACAGATTTTCTGATTAAGGAGAGCAAGGCTTTTCTATATATAGCCAGCAAGGCAAAACCAAAGTGGTGGCAGACCAGATGTTATTTGTGTGTTTTACTCTCCTGGAAGAGTTGCAGAGTCATAGATGCTGGTAAATCTAAGTCCGATGTGCCTTAGTCTTTTTGAATGTGCATCTTATATTTTGATTCATCTCCCATTGACTAACGCCTTCAGCTCAACAGCAGCTCAGTGTTTCCTTAGAGAAGGGTAAGAATTGTGCACAATGAACCCCTGAAGGTTTTTGTGCTTTTGCTTCGGGGAATGGAGCTGCTGTCAGCAATTAAGGATATTAGTAGTTTCCTATCTAGTGTAAACACTAGATCCTATAATTAAAGCTGCTTTACACTTGTTTGCCTCAATACACTAGGCTTCCACATACTCTCATTTATTTTTCTGAAATACAGTTGCCCTCCATGATCCTTTTGCTATTCACAGTGGGTTATGACCCAATGTTTGAAAAATACAATTAATTTTGTATCTTACAAGTGTCTGAGTTGGCTCTTATTTTCCAGGGACAAATAGTCATATATTTAATTTTCTAAGAGTAAGAATCCTCCTCAATGACAGCACAATACAACTAACTTTTCATATTTATAAATTTCAATTCATTATCAATTTGAAGAAGTCATTTCAGGTATTTGAAGAACATATAAATTTTTTCAACCTATTATAACCTATGCTTTTGTTTTGTTTTGTTTTAAATTTGTGTCCAGATAATGGAATTGTGCTGAAAGTCATAACAATTTACAATCAAGAGACAGAATCAATGGAAGAAGTGATTCTTGAAGAGCTGCAAGTATTCAAGGTGAACTGTGCTGTATACAAAGTATATACACAAGTCTTGAATTTTCTGCAGAATTAAAATATCAAAAAAACCCACATTAGAATAGTCAAAAATGTAATACTTGTGTGCAAGAAATTTTCTAATTATCTAGAAATTTCATGACAGGAAACCTTCATTTTTAAATGAAGTTTATCTAATGTCCCAAGTACCAAAGCAGGTTGAAGCAAATCATGACTACTGCCTTTCTGTTTATGTGCTTGGACATTGTAATGCAACTTTTAATTAGAAACTTACTGCATTTCGTTTAATTTTCCCTCATATCCAATTAAGTAATTAAAAAAGTATAACTGCACACATAAAAATGTGCCTACTACAATCTGGGAAACTTAAATGAGATCCAGATAGAAGAAGTCCACTCAGAAAGAGTGAATCAGTTAACCTCTCTACAGTGGGAAAACATGGGTCCTAGTAAGGCAGAACTCCATCCTCCTAAAGAATAACCTATGACTAAAGCTCAGTGCTTGACATATGATAAAGCTAACATAATGAAATTCTCTTAGTGAGTATTCTCATCATGTCATGTTAGTCAAATAAAGCAGGAGGCTAACCTGCTTCAAACCATAGGGAAAATCTAGTATCAAGAGTTAGACATTTATATCTGGTACTTGAATTTAGGCAGTGTAACTATTGATTTGTTGCCTGGGAAGGAAATCACAGAATTTGCCCCTCTTGATAAAGCTAGTTTTCAAAAGAGCTATGAGGGGCTATGTATTGCTCCAAGAAATCTGAGTAGAGGGCAGAGAGGACAATGGTAAAAGAAGGAATTCCTGCTATTTTTGTCTTATCTTCAATGAATGTTTTGTTATAAAGAACACTCCACTTATCACTCTCAAGCAGGACAAAAGACATTCAGTGGTGACAAGAGTTAATGTCATGTTTGACAGGGAAATTGTAGTGTTCCTGTAGCTCTGATAATCCTGAATTAAGTGTTAGCTGCTTGTTTCCAAATTATTTAAAAGCAATACTTCTGAAAGTCACAATTTCCTCACATCTGTCTCAAAGAAAGTGAAAATTATCTAGAAAAGCTGAATGTAATAAGTAAATACCAATACTATTTTACCTGATTTATTTTCATACCAAAAAGATATTCTTTTCTAAGCAGATATTTCCTATTTTTCAGATGCCAGTTCCCATTATTTCTATGGAAATCTCTTCAAAAAGGGTAAGTATTTTACAAGTCTGAAATATGACAATTGTGACTCAAATGTAATGAAGCTGTAAACTGCACAGAGCTAGATGCACAGATAGACAGGCAGATGTACATCATCTATAATGAGATCTGGTTGTATACGTGTAATTGTTCTGTATAAAGAACTTACAGTTATATGCTCTGTTTCTTTATAATGTATTTATATTTTTCAATTCTAGTGTTAAACATCCTTAGTTTACAATACCATGCATATCAAAGCAAGTAAAAACCAATCTGTTTCATAAATTACTGTTGTATTAATCACAGTAGGGATTAGCTTGGTGGATATGGCAATTCACAGAAAAGTTTTTTGTTGATAAATGCAGACAGACTTCAGACCCATGGGGATATCAGTGCAAAAAGAGCCTTGCTGACTCTCCCCACATACTCAGTTGCCCTGTAGGACTGTTTGGATCTGTTCTTTTTGAGTTTCTGAAAGTTTCTGCTGATATGAACACCCAATTTATTACTCTTGTGGGCAGATTCTCATCCATATCATATCATCATATCATCTCAGCATGGAGCCATTATAAACATCCAAGGATAGTTATATCTTAATGTTAAACATGTCCAACGGTGAAGTTAGACATCCGGTGCAGTGTAGGTGCAGATAAACACGGTGAAATGCGAGTAACAAAGAATGAAATCTGCATTATTAGGAGGGGTGACTGTGCCCCAAAGGGTTAGTTGAGTCTTGGTGTCTAATCAACTTGCATTTGTCCTGTAGGTAATGCACAAAGTCCAGGTCCTGTGATGGTAATTCAGAGGAGGATTTGGGTCTAAGTATTGTGAATTATTTCCTGCCTCAGTCTTTTCCCACAGACTGTGAAAGCAGCTCTGGAAACTAGATTGTCTAGCACTGCACCTAGGTGATTATTGGGAGAAAAACTCAGTGTCTTATCAGATGTTTGACTTATGTTTTACTCTCGGTGAATTGTCATGGTTGAAGGGTTGTGTTGGCAGAGTAAAAAGGAGATGCCAGAAAACTTGAAGTAGCATTCTTCCATTATATTCATCTCCCAAGAAATGTGCTAACTCTACTAATTTAAGGCATATCTGGAAAATCTGGAGAGAACTGTAAAAAAGCCACCAGTGCAACCCAGTAGTTGAAGAAAAAAAACTTCTCATGAGAAATGAGAGTAACTTTACTTTTTCAAGAGATCAAAGAGAAGACTGAGAGAGGAGAGGAGAGTCATATATATACTTTTCTATGTGAAGTGACTTCTTACTTTGTGTTTGAAGATTCTTAAAAATTGATGGCAAAGCAATATCAGATTAAGAAACCAAGATCAGCTTATTGAATGTAGATAAACTTACTCTTGAAATAAGGTACAATTTTCTGACACTGAGAACAATTGGAAATTGTTGGAATGCTGGAAAAATGTTGGAATACGTGTTAGGGACACAGTTGGCACCAAGTAATTTTGTCTTTAAAGTCATCAGGAATATAACTTAGTTGAGCATATGTGAAAAAACTTTGTATCTCAAGCACTTTCGCTGTACTTTTTCACTCTCTTTTGAACTTGGAATAACTGACCCTGTGGAGACTCCTTGCTACTTACATTTCCATATCCTTATAACACTGACCAGTCTTCACCAAGTCATGGTGATACAATAAAATATCACATTTCAGGTCTGAGCTTGTTATCTGCAGACTGGGAAAGAATGTTCTTTGATGTTCAGTTGACTAGATATTAGATGCTTCTTTTCCCTCCTCTGATTTACCAAGACTTAAAGCTTTGCCCCTGCTAAAAGATAAAAGAGAAAATCTCATCTTGTATGTCTCATTGAAAGTGTTGTTAGTGTCTTCTGGGACAATCACACTGCAGCACTTGCAGACAAAGAATTCCCCTCAAACAAGTATCCTAAGTTTTCTCTTCATTCCAGTTGGCAGACTGAGTTCCTGCTACTATCATCTGGTTTATCTCACCAGAAAAATTCTTCAAGCATTGCTGTTACCAGCTTCTCTTAGTTTATTCCCTTAGCATCACTGAAAGTTAAATTTCTATGCTCTAAAGAGATATAGGGAGATACAATAAGGAGCAAGAACAGACTATCTGGATTAAAATTTATATATTGTGATAGGCTACGTGAGGCGTCAGTATTTCCCAGCTTTGAGTAATTTTAAAATACCAGATTTTGACAGCTTGGTTGAAGAGTAGGAATTATGGACTAAGTTTGGCCATTAGGTTGAGCACAACCAAGGAATACTTTTTCTGACTGGCAAAACTGTGGAAGTGAGCTGTGCACAAGTAATTTCTATTGCAGTGCACAATGCATATTTCTGTGTTCAGAAAATTTACATTCATCAGCAAGAAGACTTTTTCTCAAATTCCTTTCAATTCAAGCTATTTTCTTAATTTATTGTGCTAAAATCTGAATAATTAAATTGATTATCTGTCATTTCATTTGAAAAAGACATCTATGTGGGATCAAAAGATTCAAATACTCAGTGCTAATGCTGAAAAAAACCCACCTGAACCCTGCAAATAAATATTAAAAAGTAGATAGTGACCAGGTAATGTGTAAGGAAAGACTGCACAGCAACAGGAAAACAATTAAATATCTATCTATCTATCTATCTATCTATCTATCTATCTATCTATCTATCTATCTATCTATCTATCTTTCTATCTATCATCTATCTCCTGTACACTGAGGAATTATACAAATCATAACACTACTGTGCATGTAAATATGTGACCATATTATAGCCATATCAAGAGTTAAATTTATATGAAAACTCCCATTTTAAAATTGAGTTTGCCTATAACCCTTTCATATTTGAACTTCTTTGTTTAAAGTCTTTCGTGTCAAGTTGGGGTTTTTTTGCAGATCAGTTAGGTGATAGACAAGTGTGAAGAGGGAGGCATTGGAAAATATCTTGATGAAGAAAAAGAAATGTAACCCCTTGCCTATCCAAACACAAAGCTGAAACTTCAGAAGCGAGGAAATGCCAACATAAACTTGTTCATTTTACCTTTCTGCTTCTATGTCCTCAGTGGGAAAGTTTAATCTGTAATCAGATATTTTCCTGCAGAGTAACTCTGCCTCCCTCAGGTCACAGGCCGGAGGCACAACCGGCAAGCAACGATTAATCTAATAATTTCAATAGCTGCCTTGGGAAGAGATGTTTTAGTGGGCATTGTGGCAATCCTGTCTGGTGTATTTTTTGCAGCAACAGCTCTACGTGGGATCCGAGTCAGTCATAGCTCAAGTGAAGTTCCACCAGTGTGACATGTACGGCACGGCCTGCGCCGACTGCTGCCTGGCTCGGGATCCCTACTGCGCCTGGGACGGGATCTCCTGCTCCCGCTACTACCCCACAGCAGTGCAGGCAAAGAGGTGGGAGCTGCTTCTGATACACTTCTTGCAAAATAACTACATCAACAGCTTCTGCTGCCACACAGAGCACTTGGCATCACCCCTCAGACGTAACCAAATAGTGAGATGTCAGCTGCTAATTTCTCAGCATAGCCTTAGGGGATGGCAAGGAACCAAACTCACGTGATGGCATAAACCGCACTACCGGGAATATTTTTATGACTAGATCTAAGTCACTTCGTAATTATTTGCATCACACTGTAAACCCTAATTTCCTTAAACATGTTTTCAAGTCTTTGCAATGCCAGGGACCTAGTTTGGTAGTATTACATAGCAAGTATATCACACTGCAATAAGATATACAACAGAATTTATAAAAAAAAGCAAAGAAGAATCTTTGTTAATAGCCATATACTTTCACCAGCCAAAATAAAACCAGAATTTCTGCGAAAGCTAAGGTTTGGTTTAGATTTTCTGCAGTGGGTTGAAAGGCAAGTTACCCCAGAGACAAGCTCTAAGCACAAACCTGATTTGGTGCTTTAATTCTTCCTTGTGGAGACTCTTTCTCTGTATCACCCTTCTATCACCTTTCACTCTTTCATTCAGTCATTTCCCTGGGACCCGTTGTCCTCCCTTCCCTCTCAAACATAGATTCTGTAATTCAGATCTACGCAGATCAAGTATCTATAACTTGCATATTTTAATCCAGATCTTTTCACAAAAATTAGTCAGCTTTGCCACCTAGACAGGGCAAATTCTTATCTGAATCAGCAAAATTTTGGTATTGCATAATTCAAATAATTACTGTGGGGTTTTTTTGTAATTCCTGGTTTTAAAAATATATGCTTATTTATATTAGACCTACAAGGACTATAGGAATACATTTAAAAAATTCCAGAAAGAGTTCTGAAAACTGGTGGAGATGGTTAAGTCCAAAACAAGTCATAGTATCTCAAATGTATTACTGTTTCTTAAGGAAAATCAGGAATATGGGGCTTTGTATTCATTTATTTTTCATCTGGCATATTTTATCTTTCCATGAACCTGGATACACTCAAATGCAGGCTGACTATTGTCAGGCATACCAGACATTTCCATAATTTTTTGCAAAAGATAACCAATACAGTCATGTTACATTTAGTAACATCACTTTTTGGGTAAGGCACATTTAAAAGTACAAATGGGAAACACAGTCTGTGACTCAGCATAATTAAGAATCTCTTGGATTTACTGCACAAAGGCATAGGTTAAACCAAGGCAGAAACCTACACAGCTTTTAAAAGCAGGACTGCATAGGTTTCTCGTGTCTTTTGTGAATAGACTGGAAGGGAAGAGGTGGACTCTGGCTGACTGTTCATGGTGAGATGAGTGTGGTTAAAATTTTCAGGCCCTGGATTAAGAAAGATGAGCAGCTATATAATGGGCCAGGGAGATTAATGTCCTACAGTATAAGTAGAAATTGGATTACCATAATGATAAAGCATATGGGTTACTCATCTAACAATGTAAAAGTCATTTGGGAAGGAAGCAGGGGGTGGTAAAAATTTTCCAGCAGCCTTCTAACTTGCTAGCAGTATCACCATTTATGTTGTGCAGGCTACTTTTTGTCAAAGATTAGAGAAACCCACTGAGGCCTGGACTCTGTTGTACATGTTTCTCACCTGAGACAATTTCCAGAGCAGCAGCCTTTAAGTTCCCTGAAAACACATTTATCCAGGGTGGAGTGATAAGGGCAGCACCCCAGGCACCTTCCTGTGCCTTACCTCCCCAACATTCAGCAGGTCAGCCTCTCTAAGAAGAAAATACTGCTGCTATCTCGCTCCTTCTCTTAAGATAAGCACTGTAGCAGTGGAGAAGGGATTTGCACTCAATTGAATGTTCTTGAAGTCTGCAAAGCTTGTTTTCCATATCAGAGTTTGGGGGACAGCCAGCAAGACTAACAGTGTTGAGAGGCAGGAATGGCATTTGCTTTGTTCACTTTAGGTCACAGCTGAAGCTCAGAGCATTTCAAATTTAAGGCCTTACACTAACTGTGTGGTACATGGAGAGGCAGGGAGAGGGACTAGGGACATGTGTATAGAAGTTGGTTTAGGTTGCTTCCTGTCAGGTATCATGTGAGGAGTACTACAGGAAAAGGCAGGTCCTGGCAGACAGCGTGGAGTTTTCTGATACCAGGTGGCACTGAGTAGCTGATAACCCTGACATGGCTTAATTTGACTCCACACAGAATTAATGCCACACCCCAGGACATCCATGTCTTAGTCTGGCCTTGTCTCAGGGCTCCAGATTTCTGCTCAAGCTGTACATGGTAATACAAGTAATGTGAGTGCAAGGGACATTGGAGAGCACTTATTTCTCCTCTTCCTGGTATCTGTCCTTCATTGGAGTCATGGAGTTGTGCCTTATATTGCAACATGTTTGAGCTGACCCTAATACCACCTATCTCTGGCCAAATGTGGCCTTCATGCTGTGCATTTAGGTGGACTTTTGATTTGTAAGAGCAGTGCTGCTAGTGGGTTAGTGCTGCTCAGAGCTCTTTTTAATTCCAGTCCTACTGGTGAAGAGTTGAATTGGGGCAGGGATGTACAATGTGTCCTCCCCACTTTGATCCAAATACTGTCTGCTTTAGATCCTGATGCCTCCAAGGTACAACAAGTGCTTAGAGAATCATTAAGTAGAAATCTGTAAACTAAGGCATGTAACAGATTTAGAGAGAAGTGAAGCACAGATACAAAAACTATGCTTGGCATCTGGTACTAATTTTTAAATTGTGAAAGTCCATAATTCCTTGTGAATGTATATCTTGAATAACTAATTAAATGTAGGATTTAATTAAGGAAAAATTATAAAAACTGAGTCCAAAATCACGTATCTTGATGCTGGCAGCACAGCACACTACAATTCCGTGGTAATTACAGGTGTGTGGCTCCTGAACACTGAAAATACCTTAGATGGCAGGAAAAATTTCTATTGCATTCAAATTTCATGAAGTGTGCTTGAGAAAGCAGAGGTCCAGGACTTAAATGCTTTAGTTCACTATTAGCTCTGCAATCTGATTCAGGCAGGTTCAATTTTTAGCTAAACAAGCACTAAATTCTACAAGTGAGATTCTTTGCTGTACCAGCTCACCATCCAGACTGAAAAAGATCTGAAGTAATTTAAAAATGTCTTTGAATTTGGGTAGGCATGGTATGATTCTTTAGCTAATTTTTAGAAGCTGACAGTCTCTTCCCTGCCTCCTCTCCCTCTCTGGCTTTTTTCTCCATCACCCACTCCACCAGTAAGCACACAGCCTACTGATAAACCTATGTAAACCACAGTGGTGCCTTTTCTTCTCAAGACTTTTTGATTTTGCCTCAAACATTCCTGGGAAATAATAAAGAAAAATGAAAATTATGTTAATGGTAATGATGATGATGAGTGTATTGCTTTATTACAGATCATTTTTACTAGTTTCCTGAAAGCACAGAGTTAAGGGCTGAACTCTAAATTAATGAAGTTATAGATTGCAAAAGATACTTCCCTACATTGAGTACATTTGTTAATCACTGAAAATTGTTCCATAATGTAATTTATCTCAGGGATTGTCTGATACTGTATTATTAACAGAATTCTGACTAAAATAATTTCTGAGAACAAATAAAATAATACCAGGCTTATGTCAGTATTTGTGAAATGAGTTTATCTTCCAGCATCTTCCTCTCTTTCAGCACCTGTCTCCATTTTTTCCTTCTATTGGAGAAAATAGCAAGTGAAGCACTGATAATTGTGTCTTCCCCAGTCTTCACAGTTGCAACAGTAGAATTCCATCAAACAAACATTTCTTATTCTTTAATGATTCTGACAACTGGAGAAATAACCCTGTCTTACAGAACTAGGATTTTTTTAGCTTTACAATGATCTTAAGGAACTGCTGAGTAAATAGAACATGCCTGCTACCTGTCCTGTTCCTGCTAGATAGGGCTGTTGGACGTGACAGCAGCAGAATGGTCTTGTTTGTCTTGTTTAAAGGCTAATGCATATCCTATAGTGTTTATATATATTTGTGCAGGAAAATGTCTCTTCTGAGTAATCTACATACACAGACTTGCAAAGCTGGTGACAGCATTTATCAACACTGACACTACACATTGCAATGACAACACCCAGGGCAGAATAAGGCCCAGCTGCTAGCTCAGAATTTCTTTTTCTTTAATAGGATGCAAGTATTGTTAGCATTTCTCCCTAAAAGCCCAATGCACTCTCCACTGAAATTCCAGATGCCCCTAAAAGAACAATGGAAAACCAATGGTTCTCTGAATACCAGTGGAGGTTAAAGCTGTGACCTTGGCCCACCAAGAACACTGGATCAGGAGTTCATGTGGGTGACAGAACTCAGAAAATAGTCACTGTCTACAGCCAGATTAAAAATGAAATGAGTAACATCCATGAAAAAAAACCTTGAGATGGTGTAAATCTAAATAGTTTCTGTATATTCTATTTGTGACAAATTGAAATTTTGTCTTTTGGGTTCACATAGAACTGGAGAATAACCTTATTTCACTAGCAAATACAAAGAACAACAGAACTCTTTGGCTTTGTTTGTTTCTAATATAATTTATATTGTACACATACCTAATGTGTAAGATTTGATGCACAGCATGTTTCTGCTGTTAATCTGTTATGTATGGCATTAGCAATATTGTGTAGAATTATTCTTTATGCAAATATAGGAAAGGAATCCTTAGAAAAACTGAATTTGAGGTTGTTGGGCATACTAATCTAGCAAGATACAGCATTCCAGTAGAGTCTTTTATTTCCCAAGTAAACAATCCTAATTTTATTTTTCAAGAAATTCAAAGAAAAAAAGTGCTATACAAAAGCACAGTTCTTCTGGGAATGAGCCATATAATCATGGTTTTAATGTTTTTTTTCTGTAAATGCAATAAAAATCTCAAACCTTAAAAGTCAGAATGATTTTTCTTTCAAAAGCACTTGTATTATTTCCAGGTCAAAACCAGGGCTCACAGGTTCTGACCACAATTCTGCCACCAGTTCACTTTCTAGGCATGGGCATTCATGAATGCGTCTGTTTCCCTGTTGAGAAAAATGAGCTCAGTAACTATCTGCTACAAAGGTGAAATAAAATAAAGTATTTCCTCCACATGCTGAGATTCTCAAGTGAAAAAAAAAATAAACCAACAACCACGAGAAAAACTAACCATGAGACTGAAGGAGAAAAGAAGTACCATTCACATACACAGGAAAGTGTTTTAAATTAAAAAAGGAAAATTTCCTTCCTTTCTGGAGAGAGAGAGAGAACCCAAAGACAGGCTAAAGGTCCCTATGACTGAATGTTACCCTGTTAGTTCAAAGGATCTTGTTTAAGTATTTATAACATCAGTATAGTTATATATAAAATAAGCACAAAATTCTCTTCTCCACACAAGTGTGTTTTTTTTTTTCAGACACAACTCCCAGTAGGTTGAGTAGAGACAAAATACTGTTTTATAAATGAGTACTTCTCACAACAATGGTAAATTGTTAGCAATCAAGGTTTAACTCCTTTAGTTTCTAATGAATACTAGTTTAGCATAAACCAAACAACATGTAAGCTAAACATGTTCTCTCAAATAATTCCACTTTTTCCCCTCCAGACGTTTCCGCAGACAAGATGTTCGGCACGGAAATGCAGCGCAGCAGTGCTTTGGCCAGCAGTTCATTGGTAATCTATTCACACATGTACAAATTGCTTGTAAAGGCCTGGAACAGCCAGCCCAGAGTCAAGAGCATGAGCCAGACCATGATCTCACCTGCTGGCTTTCACTGGCATGTTCCGATAATGTTGTAAGAGCCATGGGGCTAAACCCTGCCATCCAGGTCTAACAGTGACTGTCTCAGTGGCAGATCAGGTGCATCCCAAAATGTTCACATGGTCCTGCAGCACTGACATTCAGACTAAAGATGTGGAGAATGCATCCCAATGGTTTCCAACAGAAAAAAAAGTAGAAAGATGACTCAGGGATAAGAAACTGCATCTTGAAATGTGTATGAAATAGTCTGGACACTTAGAATTTAAGCACTAGTATGAGTAGTGACATGACAGAAAAAAAATGTGTATTCATAATCAAGTTTTCTCTTGTAAAAAAAGATAGAGTGCTGTGTCTAATGTTATCCAAACCTTGTAAAGTGAGGATTTCAAACATGGGTATTGGGAACAGCAAAACAGAAAGAAAACAGTTGCCTGGACATCCTCAGTACTTTGCAGGATAATATACAATACATTTATAGAAGAAAAAGTAAAAGATTCTTCTAGAATGATATCCAGAGAAACACTCTATTAAATATGATATGATATGATATATGATATGATATGATATATAAATAGTGTGTATAGAAATATTATATATATATAAATATATATATATAATAGATATTTTTTTTTTCCTTTTTTATCAGAGAAAGCTTCATTAAAATTGAATTCCTTTGGAAGATATTGTATGTTTTGGAAAAGTATATTCCAATATTATGTGTTAATTCTTCCACAAGTTTGAAATACAGCAGAGAAATCACAATTATATAAAACAGTGCATTTCTTTAGGATATAAAGCTATTTGTGCTTAAGAATTTTTCTTACTATTATGAAATAAGATGATTTCATTTATGAGGCAATTGGTTTCATCCAGTGTAACAACTGGTTTATCTTCCTCCAGATGTTTTGTTGGATTAAAAACCAGAGGTAAATTTTGATTTAATTCCTTCACCTTGTTTTTATTAGTACCCTTGGACCCAAAATGTACATTCAATTTACACATGTATAGCACGGATATGTATAATATTGGTTAGAGTATTTATAGTATCATTCTGCAAGCAATTATGTGCTGTTATTATCCCTAAAAAATTGAATTTTTTTTATTATATTTAAACATGTTTTGAATCCTCCTCTTTCACTGAGTGAAAATGAAATTAACTATTCATAAGAACCAAGCACAAGCAATCACCAGTGTGAAAGGCTGAGATCTGTTTTTCTATAATCTTAGGTGAGTCACAGCACAATTTGGTCAGATGCTATGAAAGCCTGGGATGATGGGAAAATTCATTTAGGAGATCAGATCTTCATTAGACATTACTTTTCAGTCACTGTCTGGTTGGATCTGAATTAAGCCTCACTCTTTAAAGTAAATATACCCTGAACATGGAGTGTAACAAGTACGTGCAGGAACACATTTTTGAAACATTTATTTCCCTTCCAGGTGAAGTTCTGGAGAAGACTGAGGAGCGACTTGTTTATGGAATAGAGTACAACAGCACCCTTCTGGAGTGCACCCCTCGGACCTTACAAGCAAAAGTCATCTGGTTTGTCCAGCGAGCACATGAAACTAAGAAGGAAGAGGTAACTATTCTTTTAGAAAAACTTTTTGCAATAAAAGAACCTGTTGTTAGAAACATTACATCTTAGTTGAATTTCTGCCACCAGCTGCTGAAATGTATCTGGGTGTCAGGGAAAATCACCATGTTCATCTGGTCTCTTGAATTAATAGACCTGAGAATTTCACCTGGTGTTTGCATTCAACATCTTGAATGCAGATGTTAGACATGTAGTGAAGCTAATTTAAGATCTCAAAACAAAGGAAAATCCATCATTTCTCTTGGTATGTTTTTGCAGGGGTGAAATGTGTATTATTTCCAGTGTTAGTCTAGCTTAACTTCTGTTCATTCTTGCTGCCTCACCCATTTATTACAGAATTTTTTGCAAATGAGTATTAGTGGATTCTCTGCCTCTTTTACGTGTATTTTACCATTATGAAAGTGCTTCATAAATGCTATTGTATTTATTCCTCAATATCTCTCTGATACACATCACTGTAGCTATCACTAGAGTGTAGATATGTCACTACAGGGACTGGTAAAATCATTCCCCTCTTTCCTATAAGCCCCCTTTAAGTACTGAAAGGTCAACATAAGGTCTTCCAGGAACCCACTCTCCTCTTAGCTGAGCAACCCCAGCTCTCTCTTTCTTCATAGAAGTGTCCCGTTCCTCTCTTCATTTGTGTGACCCTCCTCCAGTCCCACTCTCACGGGTCCATGTCTCTGCCTTGTGCTGAGGGTCCCAGAGCTGTTTGCAGCACTCCAGGTGGAGCTTATCAGAGCAGAGTGGAAGGAATCACATCCCTTGACCTGTTGGCCACATTTCTTGTTATACAGCACAGGATACAGATGGTTTTCTACAAGTGGACATGGCCCGCTCTCATCCAGTTCCTTGTCCCTCAGTGCCCCCAAGTCCTCTTCAGGGCTGCTTTTGATCTCTTCATCATTCAGTACTTCTGCTTAAATTCATCACCTTACTGTTAAATGAGAAGCTGAGGATACCATTTCCCTGGCCACTCCTGCTGCTGGATTAGACAGCTCAGTGCTCCCTGCTTGGCAACATCTGTGAATGTCTCGTAGTCAATAGTGTTGCCTTCAGGAGCTGTAGGAGGAACTCAAAAACGAGACTCAGAGCTGAGACTTTAAGATCACAGTGGTCCCGCAGTTAGATATGCAAATACTTTTATGAAAGTCTCCTCAAAAGCATACCAGCCTATAAGAGAATTCACAGGGATCCTTATCACAGGTCAGCTGGCAAATGCCCTTTTGGTTTCCACCCAGTAGTTTATTTGCATGTTTCTAACTTATTTCCCTCTGCAATTAAAACAGGAATCTGTCTGGTCCACTATGTTCTTCCATGCTTCCCAGATTCTTTAGATTGTTCTCCATTTACAACTCATACTCTTCTTTACTTCAAGTAAATATTTATGTTATTACAAAAATACTGTGAATTAAAAATCTGTAAATCTCTAATATTCCTCTCAAAATTTAATATCACAATCATGAAAGTACATTTCAGAAATAATTGCATTGGTTTAATGTAATAGCAAAGGCCTGTGCCCTATAACTGCATTTTATGTTTTTTTTTTCAGGTGAAGACCGATGATAGAATAATAAAAATGGACCTTGGCCTTTTATTCCTGAAGCTGCATCGACTGGATGCAGGGACTTATTTTTGTCAGACAGTAGAACACAGCATTGTTCACACTGTCAGAAAAATCACCCTGGAAATCGTCGAGGAGGAACGTGTAGATGAAATGTTCAATAAAGACTATGAGGAGGAGATCCCTCACAAAATGCCATGCCCAATGCAGAGCAGTATACCTCAGGCTTCAAAGCCATGGTATAAGGAATTTCTTCAACTGATAGGTTACAGCAACTTCCAGAGGGTGGAAGAATACTGTGAAAAAGTGTGGTGTACAGATAAGAAGAGAAAAAAGCTGAAAATGTCTCCATCCAAGTGGAAATATGCCAGCCCTCAGGAGAAGAAGGCAAGGATCAGGCCAGAGCATTACCGGTTGCCCAGGAACATAGCTGACTCTTGATGGACAAAATCCATCCACTGTTTCTGAGCAAAATTTTATTTGGACTTAAGAGGGAGAAATCATTCCTGGTTTGAGTAAATTTCACAGGTTTATATATGTAAAATATTGGGACTGAAAGCAAAAATGCTATGGTAAGTTATATTGTACACTCATGATGACTGTTTAGAAGCATTTTAAACAAAATCTTCCCAACTATCTGGTTCTAAGTAAGTAAATCCAATCAGAGTTCTGCATTAGGGAGGATGTGACAATCTTCAGATTCTGAGTGCTTGAATCAGTTTTCTGTGCGGATCGTGCTTGCGCTGTATATTATTGCACATGATGGCATATTTAACAAATCCAAATAGCTAAACACTCACAAGTGGATGAAAAGTGTAACACACTTCTTTGTTTCACAAATTTCTCATGCTTCTGAAACCAGCATGTCTTAAGATCTTATTCTTTTTGGTTGAGACCTGAGTTCATCGCCCAGAACAATGAGTTGTGTTAACACAGTGTACTGCTACTTCTAAAGATAATGAAGGGAAATACTATTTACTTCCCACCTTTTTTTCAGTATCAGCCATTTATGAAGTCCAGTGTGCTCCCACAGCTAAATATTATTGCCTAGTAACTTCATGTAAGCCACATGCATGCTGAGAACACAGGAAGAATGAAATTCATCAGTTTATTTATAGAAGAAGTTGAAAAAATGGTTTAGATAGAAAACGAGTCCATCTTGCATCTGTGTGTTGCCTTAGTGGTGACACGAATTAAGGGATCGCCCTCTTGTGGCAAAAGAAAGCGAAACTAGACATTTAAATTACTTTTCTGAAGAAATATGTATAAGCAAAGAAGTATTACCGAGATGCCCAGCTGGTTTGCTTTCAGCAGACACTTTTAGACGCTCCATGTGCTAAAGCCACAGATGTAGAAGGCAGTGTTGGAAGTAATTTATACTGGGAAGGCAGCATTTTAAATAAATTATACTTTAACTGTTTTTGGGGTAAATGCATTCATAAAAAGTTAGGATGCAGATTAAAACAAAACCAGCATTATGCAGCTGTGTTTCTATATTTTCAGGATCTAGTCCACATAAACCTTTTTCTGAGGTGTGATCTCTGCTCAAAAGGGCTGCTTCACTCCTCTTGGAAGTGATCATTTGTGAATGATACCAGGAAAGGAGATCAAAAGAACTAAGTTGCTTACAATCTAGGTATTTCTAGACTGACTTAAAAAAAAATTATATATATATATATATATATATATATATATATATGTATGTATGTATGTATATATATATATGTATATGTATATATATATTATATATATCTATATATAGATATATTTATTTATCTTTAAGAAAACTTGCTTTGAGAAACCAGATTCAGAAAATGCAGAAAACCTAGCATTTCAATACGAGTTAAATGTAAACAAAAATGAGTCACAAATGAGTTGACTTCTAAAATAAGAACATGATGCCAGTAGGAAATAGCCAGGCTGATCCAAATTTCTAAGCCATGAAGAAAATATACAAAGGATTCATCACCTACAAAGAGTTTCATGTTGAGCTTCAACTTCTAATCTGGGAAGAGTGGGGATTAACAGCCTGGGAAACAGGGATTTGTGGTTTGCTGTGTTACCAAGCAGGCTGTTTGTGAGAGGAACTCACAGCTGCTGGCAGGAGCAGGGGGCTTTGCTGTGCTCCTCTGGGAGCAGAGACTGACCCGGTGTTTGGAAGGAGAACATGGCACACTGTCAGCAACCAGAGTGCGAGGAAAACGGGGTTTCACCTGGTGTGGGTTTAGCAGCAGATGAATCTTCATCAGCCTGTTAAGGGAATCAGTGTGTCTGAGGGTTTGCACCTCGTTTAGCTGCAGTTTGTCCCTAAGAGACGGGGCCGGACACTCTGCAGATCCTTGCATGAATCCATGCAATTGCTGGCTTTGGTCTGAGAGAGGAGATTGGATAAACTCATGTTTCTGGGACAGTTTGTTGGAACTTAGTTGCATTTAGGATGTTTACAGCTGTATGGAAACCACCAGCACTGAGAGCTGTGGCAGAGAACACACACAGAACAAGCATCCCTGATCTAAACCTAATCCCCTATACAAACCTCATCGACACCCTTGGTGAAAAATTTTAAAACACTACTAAAATCCTTTTCTGATGAATTATGGAGTCCCCTTCTTTTAAAGAACAACAGGAGTTATTTTTTACATTTGATTCATTTGCAAGTATCTAGTGCTAAATGTATCATTCATGAAGTATTAGAAAGGAATTACAGCATCTCAGCCTCATGGAACAAATATAACTTTGTGTCCCCTTCTCTGAGATTTCAGGTAGAAATCATGTTATATGGAAATCAGGATTCTTGATTTAATATGAGACTATATTTTTAGTGACCAATTCCTTTAGTGTTTACATGTGGAGAATTGCATTACCTCTTTATTTGCCTTTTAAAACTTAAATTTTTACCTTACACCTTGCGCCTTTCATGGTTGCAATGCCTATGAGAATTCAGAACTACAAGGTCTTGTTCAAAGAGTGCTCTGACATCTATGGAAGAAGAGAAAGAGTGACAATGTATTTTGGAAGGATATGCACAAATGTGCATTTACCACAATGCTATTTAAAATGCTTCTTTGTATATTTGGGGGCCATTGTCTGCTTCTTATCATTATGAGTTTGATGTATTTTGTATGTGCATGAAGTGGTCAAATTATAAATATAATTAAGAACCATATTTGGCTGAAATAATCTGTATTATTTCTTATAATCTATTTTCCCTAGACAGCATGATTATCTGCAGCTCACCAGTCACACATTACACATTACAGGTGTCCTTCACTATGTATTTTATGAACAGAGACCCCAGGTAAGGACAGAAAGATGTATGTATAGAGTTGCCAAATGGGAAATGTGGCACAGGGTAATGAGTAGATTCAGTCTGTCTGATGCATGAATGTATTTTGAGATTGGAACATGATCATTTAAGCTCAGAAGATGCTAACTGATGGAAATTCACTGAGAAGCCACAATTTGGATAAAGCTTTGGACTCTACTCTGTTTCATGATGAAGGAAAATCCAGAGCACTTGGATTAACCCTTCCTTTGCTTTGTTCTTATTCTTTTGTTGTCAGTGAGATTACTGTCACCTTGTACAAACTACTGTGCTCTCAGATTCTCTTGGGACATCAGGGCAGGAGAGTGTTAACCTGATGTGCAATTCCTGGCTTGTATATCTCAAAATAAGATTTTAGGATTTACACTGCTGTTCTGTAGCATGAAACAGGTCTCCTTCTGTAGGCAATCGAGAAAAAGAATTGCCCTGAGGGGAAATTATTCAGGTACCTGAATAGCAGAAGTAACAGTTGTATTTGAAGGAGTGCTTGAATCAAGATAATTTACATACAGTTATAGAGTTTCTCTTGTTCTTCTATCTCCTCTTAAATTTCAAGGGTATACTGGTTTTGGCTGATGTAGAGTTAATTCTCTTCACTGTGGCTACTGTGAGAAAATGTTCTGGATTTGTGCTGAACACAGGGTTGATAGACAGAGAGGGGTTTTTTATTGCTGAGTAGGGTTTACAGAGAGCCAAGGCCTTTGTTTTTCATACTGCCACACTGATGAGGGACCTGGGGCTGCGTGAGAGGTTGGGTGGAGATGCAGCTGGGACAGGTGACCCAAACAAATATTCCAAAGCATATGACATCATGGTCAGTTTATAAAGTGAGCAGAAGAAGGAGGATGGGGAGAAATTTGAAGCAATTATGTTTGTCTTCCCAAACTGTTACATGTGATGAGGCCCTGCTCTCCTGGAGATGGCTGAACACCTACCTGCCATGGGAAGCAGTGAATTAATTCCTTGCTTTACTTTGCTTGTGTGCATTGCTTTTGCTTTCCCTATTAAACTTCCTTTATCTCAACTTACAAGTTTTCTCTCTTTTACCATTCCAGTTTTCTCCCTGATACTGCTGGTTGGGGAGTGAGTGAGTTTCTGCACTGGGGCTTGGTTGCTGACTGGGTCTTAACCCTGACAGGAGGGGAAAAAAAAATCAATTTTCTCCTAAATGTCAGTCAGTCAGTTTCCTTCTTTTTTAAAAAAAGAACCAGTAATCTCCTTATTCTACCTTGGAGCACTGAGGCTGGAGTTATTTATGCAACTTTATATCTCTGAGTCCAGAAGGCACAAATGCCTCTGAAAGCTGCACTGTCCAGATAAGAGGCACTGAAAGTGAGCTTTTTTACAGCTGTAACCAAGCAGGATGCCTGCAATTCCTATCAGCCCTGGAATCCTGTTCCCCTAACCAAATTACTGTTTTTAATGGAGATTTCATGTCCAGCTGACATGAGTATTTATTGTAAATGAAGCCATGATTGGCAAGTTTTCACTTTGGGTGATATTTTTTTTTAATGCTTGCAATGAGGGATTTTTTATTATTAATTTAATTTTTTAAGGAAATAAGTTATCTTTCTAACACTATAAACAGAAAGATGGCAGAGCTAGCAATGTCAAGTAAACCTCTTGTCACTATGTGTTAATCAGCTTTCTACAGTATTGCACATATTGAAGAACACATTTGCCAAACATCAACCTAATCCATTACTGAAACTGCATTTCACAAAAGAGCTTTGCTGCTTTGAGATACAGCTCTCATGTAATGTTGAATCAGGAAATAATTTGTTAATTGTGTGGCCACATGTGCTCATAATTGCTGGAGTAAGAGCAGCAGGACAGAGCACAGTTGGACAAACTTGAAGCATGGAAGCCTTATCTGCCTAATTTCTAGATTTCTTGAGGGTCTTATGCCTGTCTGAGAAGAGCACATGTAGTTGCAGGAGGAGAAGCCTGGATCATTGAATGGTTTGGTGCAGCACAAGTCCTGTTTCACAACACCTGTGGGCTAAGGAGCCTTTGTGAACTTGTTTCAGTAGATTTCCCCAATGGCAGCACACAGAAAACTCCATTGAAGCAAAACATCTCTTTACCTGCAATGCCAGTTAATTCAGCAGCAGAATTTCATGTCTTTAAAAGTGTTTTTGCACATCTTTGGAAAGCTATGTTTTAAGAAGGATTACATTACTAGTCTAGGATTGCATTTAATATGGCTGCATTTGTTGCTTATAAATTATGAACTCTCAGAATATCTCTAGTCAATTTGAGTTTCAGCATTTCCAACATACATGCAGATAGCTCATGATGATTTTTTCTCACTCTGAAGAATCACATTTGCCAAGTCCTCTCAACCAGGACTTCAAGAATGTCTGTGAAGGCACATAATAATGTCAATGGCCATCATTATCATCATAATCCACAACAGCTGTAATTCACTGTCTTCTCCCTTTCCCAGAAATAAGAGATGGAATTTGCAAGGCAGTGGGCATGATTAATGCACCATGAGCATTTTCTGCATTTTAATTTGCTAGGTGTATTAAAAAGTGCTATTAATCAGAACTTGAAGAATGCACTGTGGACTTTATCGTAATCAAAGTAATGGAAATATCCCACCTGTAGCTTTAACCCAAGCATACAGATCATTAGTATTTAATTTAATGCATTTTCTTTGTCTTAAATGTTTTACTTGATAAAATATTACTCTTCAGTCATTAAAAAAATAATATTTGATGGTGCTTTTTACATTTGAAATTGGCTCAATTTCACAATAGCCACCAGAGGGATGAAAATACGTTTTTGCATCCTTTAATCTCTTATTTACAGGATCAGAAAAGGCCCGTGGCCAGAGCTCCCCATGTCCCAATGCAGTGTTGTGCTGCATCAGTGAAGAGTAGGGCCAGGTGAGCAGGCAAATTATCAGGGGGACCCCAAAAGTGCTCCAAAAGCAGGGAGTGAGGGAATCTTTGTCCTAACTGATATTTTTTTTCACAGACAGCTTTAGTTTCTGGTACTATAGTCTAATACAACCTCCTCAGTCATTCCTGTAATAGAGTGGAAGCTTCTGGAAGAAGGTCAGAGTGAAAAATCAGAGGTTAGTAAGTCTGTCAAGGAATATAAATTCTTTCTACAGTGGTGTCCATTCATGGTCTTGTCAGACAGAGTCCAGAGTACATATTAATATTTGAAGCCCATATTAATATTTGAAGCAGACCAAGACCAGCAGTTGTTCAGGCTTCTCTCATTTTATTTTTTTTTTTTTTTTTTTTTTTGGTGGGGAGAGAAAAGGAAAGGGTATTAGAATTTGATTGTGTGTTTGGGGGGTTGTATTTTTATTTTTTTTTTCCATTCTAATTGTTGATGAAAAAAAAATATAAACTTTTTAAACAGCAGTCTATCCTTTTAAGATGTGTTCATTACGATGAGAGGATTCATCAAATTAACTCCATCATGATGTTTTCAGGTAATCAGAAAAAATATTTCAAGCTGATTTTTGTCTCAAAATAAATACTCCAAAATATTAGAGCTATCAATATATATGAAAATACGGTAACTGCTTCTCAGCAATTTTGCCTTAGAGAACTAATAAACAAAGTCACTGGGGAGTGTGACATTGACAGTATTTAACAAGAAAATATAACCTGCAATATCTGTTTTGTTAAGAGCGATTTTTTTTTTAAATGTACTCTAATCTCTTACAGGTCATATTTCATTAGAGACTAATTTTAAGCAATTATTATTATTGTTATCTAAATTATTATTATCTAAAGATTGTTCTTATTTAGATTTCCTTAGAATCTGGGGAATTAAGTTTTAACAAAATTTTACACCACATTTCTGTAAAAAAGAGATATTCATGGACATGAAATATAACTTTCAAATAATATCTGCCTTTTTATATTCTGCATTTTAATCATCTCGGAAAAGATCAGAGATGGGATTTTTTCATCATCTGAAAACAATGGTATTCTTTTTTTAATGTGCTCTGACCATTTCAGTGTTTGTACATGAAAAAAATCCATTTCACCTCCAGTATATAAAATTATGTCTCCCCCAGCCTAGAACATTATCCTGTCTGTTCTGTGCTCTGGCTTTTTGACTGTTTTCCACAACAGTCTTTGTGTGGAAAACAAAAAACTTTGTCTCAGTGTTTGTGGTATTGTTTTCTGAATTTCATTAAATATTGCACTTGTCACAGGGAATTGCGAGCTGGCAGATGAATATGTGGCTGTGAGTTATTTATATTGGTGTGAAGTTAGTGTCTATAATGATATAAGAACAGCTCACCTACAAAAGATTTTATAAAAGACCTTGAGTTGTGATTTTTTTTATCATAGTTTCTGTGCCTGGGTAGATTATGAAATGCAGAGAAATTTATAATGGCAAAGAGAATATGCTCCAGAAAAGCAGAAATATATTTTTGTTGCTTAAAAAAAAAATAAAAAATATTCCATCGCATGCATCCTTTTCAAAGCACCTAAAATGCACAAATTGGGAAATCATAGAGGAAAAGGAGTTACAAGAGTAGCCCTTCTGGGTTCTCCTGACTTTGGTCTGTGTCTTTTGTGGTGAATGTAGGGTCAGCATGAACTGAAGCCCCCTCCATGCTCTTCCACAGCTGCCAGTGGAGCTAAAGCTGCTGAGAGGATTGCCACATGCACTGCTTGTGCCAGGGAGCACATCCCCAAACAGATGACTCTCGTTTCTTTTCAGTGTGTTCCTGTGCAGCTCTGGTCTGATCCAGCCATTAGACAGCACATGGACTGAGAAGTCTTGTGGGGGACATTGCAAAAGCCACGTGGCAGCAGCAAAGGGTGCTGTGGGAGGACTGGTATGTGGGGAAACCTTTTTCATTCACAGTTCACTGAATTTGATACTGTTCAATGCAGGGGAAGGAGGCAGAAAAAAGAAATCATTGTTAGCAACTTCTGTAGTTTGAATTTTCCCTCTTGGAAAGCTGGATTCACAGAATTAAAATTAAATGAATGGCATCTTTGGTCAGCAGATGCTCCACTGAGCTTTCAGTTGCAAAGCAACTGCAGAGAAGGGCCATCAACACTGCAATTACACAAAGGCCGCAGGAAAAGAGAATATATCAATCTATTAGCTTGGTAGGAGCTGAATGTGAACATGAGCTACAATTTCAAAGGCTGCAGAATAATTATGTTAGTCCTAATTCTATTCAGGCTACAGAGGAAGTGGGTTTGGTTCCCTTTCACTAGACATAAGGCTATAAAGGACTTAAAAGGAAGGAGAGATGAAAAAGAGACTGATCTCTTTCTTGTCTCATATTCAGTCCATCTCCTACATAAGAATTGGTGGGTTTAAGGCACATTAAAGCAATGTATCAAATGAAGCAATTAGTCTATTTTTGTGGCTATAAACAAAAGCCATGCTGTGGGAAATCTCTTCCTACCTGAAACTGAACCTTCTTGTCATCAGCATAACAAAGGCAGTTCCCTCACACAAGGTCTAGGCAGGCAAAGAGACCAAGGTCTGAATAAGTAAGGGCATAGTCAAAGCAGTGATTTATGCAGCACAGATGCTGTGTCTCTCTTTAATGCATACAAGACTTTTACCTGAAATAAGTAAAACCACTCTGATGAAATTGAAATCAGTAGCTACTTTGGAATAGAATTAAAGTTTCTTAGTTTCTTTGGAGACAAACTATTTTGTATCTCTCAGCAAGAGCTGGTTATTGTGAGAGTCTAAAATGTTAATGACTCAAAAAAACCTCCACGGGGTGCTTTGCTGAGGCCAGGTGTGTAATGGCAAGACTCTGGTCTGCATAAAACAAATGGGATGAACAGTCACTACCAGAGATTACAAACTGGGCTTTGAGGCCAATAAGAGACAGATCCTGAAAGGTGGGATGATGCTTTTTATCATGGCCCTCCCCTACACAGCTCATTCAGTTGTAAACCCAAACACACACACCATCTTCTCCTGGGGAAGTTCCTGAAGGAACTAGATAGATGGTTGCATCCAAAGAGTTGCACTCAATGGCTCAGTGTCCAAATGGAGATCAGTAAAAAATGACTTCCCTCAGGGGACAGAGACTGATACCTTTCAATATCTTTATTAATGACAGACAGTGAGACTGAAAGCACCCTCAGCATGTGAGGGATGCTGAACTGAGTGATGCAGTTATTTTGCTAGAGGGCAGGGATGCCATCCAGAGGGATCTGGAGTTGGCCCATGAGAAACTCATGTAGTTCAAGTCCAAGGCCCTGCATTGGGGTCAGGGCAAACCCCAGTACCAGGACAGTCTGGGGCATGACTGGGTTAAGAGAAGTACTTAGGGATACGAGGAGAAGAATAATTAAATGAGACATGGCCATGTTGACTTGCAGCTCAGAAGGTCAACCCTGTCCTGGACTACCTCACAAAAAGAATGGCCAGAAGGTTGAGGAAGGTGATTATCCCTTTCTGCTCTTCTCTTGTGTAGTAGAACCTGGAGTACTGCATCCAGCCCTGGGGTCCCCAGCACAGGAAAGACCTGTTGGAGCAGATTGAGGAGAGGGGCACAAAAAAGGTCAGAGCAATAGAGCACCCCTTCTATGCAGAGAGACTGTGAGATCTGGAGCTCAGCCTGGAGAAGAGAAGGCTCTGGGATGACAATATTTTGGTCAATATGCAAAGGGGGCTTATAAGAACAATGGGAAAGACCTTTTTACTAGGGTGTGTAGCAACATGACAAGAGCTAGTGATTTTAAACTGAAAGGGAGTAGATTTATATTGAATAAAGCAAGTTTTTTTGGTTTTGTTTTTTTTTGTGAGATGCTGGAACCTTTCGCCCAGGGAAGTTTTGGTTTCCCCATCAATGGAAGTACTTAAGGTCAATTTAGACAGGGCCTTGAGCAACCTGATCTAGTGAAAACTGTCCCTGCCCCTGGTAGAGGGGTTGGATTACTTGGTCTTTACAGCTGCCTTCCACATCAGACCATTCTATGACTCTTTAGATCTATGATTTATAATCCCACTGTATGTGGGACATCACATATATGGCTCATGCTCATAACAAAGATGATAGGAATCTGCTGAAGATGGTGTGAGCTGAACCTTAAGGAGTCCAAGATTGCCCAGTTCTAATGAAAGAACAGACAAAAGTTGTAATTATGTATTAGCTGCCAGGAACTACTGAGGTAACAGATAATTACTACACATGGTAGTGTGTCTGTAAACAACTGCTGTTGCTATTAGTACCTTGACATTTTCCTAGTCCTGCCATTTTTGTTTATGTCATCATTTTAAAGTATTTTAAAGTTACCTGCAATACTAGTATATAATTTGGGTTCTCTGAATGAAAACCTGCATTTTATTCCCAGAAAATGAGGATTTTATGCTAGAAGTTTTCTGCTATAGCTGTGTTCTCAAATCTCTTACTAACTCAGTATGGTTTTTCTTGCAGCAGCAGTCTTCAGAGTTCCCTTTATTTCTGTTGTGAAGATTTAAAAAAATATTATTGTATTTCAAAATGTCACTTAGAAGCAAACACCATGCTAGGCACTTCACAGATACCAGCTACAGACTTTCTTCTTAGCAGGGGAAATTCTTCAGATCAGGGATTTAGCTTGAGGAACTCGAAATCGATCTATTAGCACACTTGGCATGGTTAATATTATTAAAAGAGAAATATCAGCAGTGGATTAGATTTATACAGCAATGTGTCTGGTCATGGACAAACACAAACTGTGAACCAGTTTGGGGAAAACTCATTGGGCATTCTGAAAGCTACCTCATATGCCTAATATACCTTTATTAAGGTTTTCTGCATGCTAATAGGTTGCATGCATGCATCATTTGATATTTAGATAGATTGCAGGGTTAAAATAAAATAAACAACCCTAAATATTTAAATAGCAATAGAAATACACAGAAAAGATATCTGGACATTCAGATAATTTGTTTACTGTATATTTTTTTCCAAATTCTCGTTCCTGAAGCACAGCTCAATTCCTTTGCACATAGGTGAGATAATGGCTAAGATGCAATTTTGCTGCTCAGCAAATAGGTAACATATGTCCTACTTCTTGAAAAGAACAAATAATGGCACTTTTGTTACCTGACATTGCAAACCAGGACAGCTGTAGCACATAACACACTTGCACCAACTACAAACGTCAGAAAGAGGGGGCAGACAAACAACATAATTTATCAAATATTTCCTATTGCAGAAAGGATCTATGGCCATTTTACATATTCTTTTTCATCAGAAACGTTTTTTTTAGATAAAACTCACACATATGTTTGAGAGTTATTTGATTTCCAGAATTATTTACATTATTTCCTTATGTTTCCCTCCATGTATGGGTTAAGGACATATCTGAGGCTTTGTAGTCATGTGCAATGTACATACAAAATACACCTCTTATAAATAGTGCTGTAGAATATATATGTTTGCAAGTTAAGCCAAAGAAGTTATAACTTCTCTAAATTTAAAGTATCTAACACTTGCATGACCTGACCTGGCTGCTCTCACTGCTGCATTGACTGAGCACCATAAATACCTTCATTAATAGATGGAAAAGCTCCAACACCTGGGTAAAGTTAAGTCCAGAAAGTGAGAATTCAGAAAACCTTCTGCCATATGGCCCCTTTAGACTCTGTTGGTACAGCTAAAACATAAAAAAACTTGAATAAGAATCAGAGTGAGCAGCTTTCAAATAACTTTTTTCTTTAAAAATACTGAAAACCCATATTTATATCTGTCAGGAGAAGTTGAAATTTATGAACAATTAAATACAAAGGTATGTGTCTCCAGCTTGGACTATAAATAGAGGAAAACATAGAACTGAAATGTTCAGGAATAGAACATATAAATTTATATATTTAAAATGCAAACTACCCCAACAGAAAATCCAAAAAATGGGACTCTTTATCTTCCTGTTTTCATCTCCTCTTACCAAAACGAAAGATCCTCTGCTCTGGCTCTTACACAGCTTGCTCCAAAACATTTTACCTCTGACAAGTGGCCTGCAGACATCTCGACAGTGAAATAATTTATTACCTTACAGTTATTTACAGTCTGTTCTTTGGGTGTGAAAAATGTTTCTTGCAGCTGAAAAACTCCAGGAACAGCTGGAATCCACAGGTGTTTTCATGTTAAGTAGTGTTTACTCTCTCACAACCAACCCAAATGTGTACATGAAGTTGTGTTTTTGCAGTGCATAAATGTGAAGCACAAATCGTGGGAAGGAACACAAGCTGGCATCCATATGAAGATGGAGAACTGTGAAATAAAGGTGTCAAAGAGAAAGCCATAGATGTGTTCCTGCTGCCTCTATCAGATCTGTGCTTGAGAGGCTCAAGATTAACAGAACACAGGATGGAGAGCTGTTATATAAGTTAAAAAACCTGTATACAGGTGGATTCTGATTCTAGAGTCCCTCAAAATTCAAAGCAGGTCAAGGTAGTGAAGCAGCCTTTTAAAGAGTGCAGTAGAGGGGCTGGAGGTTGGCAGCTCTTGCAGATACCAGAGAGGTTCTTGATGGCAGATGTAGATTTTTCTCTGGATCAAAATTTCTTGGACAGTGTTCTTTGAAATCTTTCTAATTCTAATCACAGGCAGGCAGGCAGAAAGACAGAGTCCCCTCACATAAAGAGAAATTGTTTAAATTTAACAAAAATCAAGCAAAAGTTAATCAAGATATATGGAATCTGAAGGAAAATATGTTCTGTTCTCTAGCACTTAATATTTTAAAGAAGTTTTAGAACTAAGCATCAATAAAGATAAAAATAAAGAAAATAGGATAAAGAAAAAAAGAGTTTGAGATAATTAATTCCTTGTAATGATTGTTATAAAGAGAAGGCTGTAACAACAGTAAAAAATATTGAGGCAAACAGGGAAATAAATGCTAAAAGTATAAAATCTGGTTAAACAGGGAAATTAAAATAAGCAGCTGGATTTAGACTATCTTTACTGGTGCTTTTACATAAATTGCTTTTCATATAATGTTACTGTGTAATTATATTTTTACAAAATCATGGATGATGAAAATACCCAGTTTTGAATAACACATTTATGATGAATAATATATTTTTATAAGAAAAATATGTATTTAATATTCCAGTTGGAAACCTGATAGAAAGAAAATAATCATTATGCTGTCTGTTATCGTAGTCCAATAATATCAGAATTAGAGAGTACTGCATTTGTGAAAAGGGGAGGGGTTATGTCAGAAAATAATAGCCAAGTAAGCCTTTGATGTCACATTGTGTCACTTAGTCTTCATAGATTATAATTCCTGCTTGAATTAGGAAAAATGTAATAGAGTTATTCAAGGACCAAATTGTAAAAGGAGAAATATACTCTTAAAATGATGAAAAATATAATAATTGTGAAGTAAAAGAAGAATTATGTAAATCTTCAGTGAAACTTCCTTAGTCAAAGTGAACATGGGGAACATGGTGTATAAACTGCTCTTTAAAATTGCTATTGGAGTAGTTACAAAAGTATTCACAAAAGAACAAATTACTTTTATGTCAGTAGCATCCTGGGTCAGAACAGAAGACTGAAATGGCAATAACATATCAGCAGTTGCATTTTTGAGTAATGGGGGCTGTACAGCAGTGAAATCTGATACCCCTCGGAGGATCCTCCTTCTTTAAAGGTGCAATCCGTACATAAAGGATGAAAAAAGTTAGAACGAGATAAAATGAACTGTTGACAGGATAAAATACTTCCAGGAAAAAAAGTTGGTTAAAAATGTCTTAATAGATACTTAAATTAAAAATATACAACTAATCAGAAGGTGAGAAATAAAATGTGTTAGGAACACACACACACACACACAAAAATAAACAAACCCAAGAAAACCAAACCTCAAGTCAGCTGTAATGGCTAAATGGCAAAGAAAATATTATGAACAAAAAGTCAACTTTCCAAAAAGGGGGGCTTTGCAACAGAAAGATGCAGAAGACAATAAAATGTCAAGTTAGACATAAAATTGCAATGAGGGAAGCTAGAAGAGAATGAAAAAAAAAAAAAAAAGAAAGAAAAATATTTTAGGGAGACACTTGCTAGAGGCATGAAAACTAATAATGAAAATTTTCAAATACATCAGAAGAAAGAAATTATCTGCTAGAGAATTTACAAGGCTGATAGATGATACCATAAAAAAATAAAGTGTTCAAGCAGGGTAAGAAAAATAGCTAAACCAAATTAATTTTATGTACTGTTCACTAAACACAAGAAACAAGAAAGTTTCCTAAACAAGATTCCTCAGAGGATGAGATGAACTGTTCCAAATGGAGAGGAGAGGAGAGGAGAGGAGAGGAGAGGAGAGGAGAGGAGAGGAGAGGAGAGGAGAGGAGAGGAGAGGAGAGGAGAGGAGAGGAGAGGAGAGGAGAGGAGAGGAGAGGAGAGGAGAGGAGAGGAGAGGAGAGGAGAGGAGAGGAGAGGAGAGGAGAGGAGAGGAGAGGAGAGGAGAGGAGAGGAGAGGAGAGGAGAGGAGAGGAGAGGAGAGGAGAGGAGAGGAGAGGAGAGGAGAGGAGAGGAGAGGAGAGGAGAGGAGAGGAGAGGAGAGGAGAGGAGAGGAGAGGAGAGGAGAGGAGAGGAGAACATTGCAATACATACATTATATGTAAGTAACCATTTGAGAAAGATTATTCAAAAAATATTATATCTACTGAGACATTATTATAAATATATAAATAAATGTATAAACATAGTTTTATATACAGTTATATAAAATAGAATATAATGAAATATAATATATATTTGTCAAGAGGGGTCCTAATAAATTTCTACAGTGTCTGAAAAAAGGCATTAATTCTTGTGGATAACTCCAAAATATGTATTACTCTTATCTACCATTAAACAAAAAGCAAACCAGTGAATAGAACTGTCAGTAGTTTTAATTAATCTGTGCAAAACATGTTAGGTTGAATCTTCTGTGTGAAGGAGATTGTGATTAATGATGATTTAATTTTCTTTTTAATTATAAAAAACCCAACACCCTGTAAATTGAAAATTATAAATTGTATGTAAAATATTAGTCATACTCCATCCCATTTTTTTTTTTCAAAATATCATGCAAGCTACTGAAGGAAGATCCAACAGTATCAATGTCCTGGCAGTCTCTAAAAAATTTATTTTAGATCTGCTATTGAACACCAAAAGCTAGCAAGAACCCTAGAAGCCTGGTAATGAACTGGTGAAAAGCAGCAGAGTGGTGTTGCTGCCTTTGCTCAGAATTAAGGTGGAAGGCAGGATATGTATTCCAAACCTGGCTGGGGGCTACAGGTGTGCAGTGATCCACAGTGTGCAGCTGCTGAGGCACAGCTGTTCAGGGTCATCATTCATGAGTGGGAATGCTGAGATCCATTTGTGAGCTTGTCACTTGATATGAAGACCACAGATTCCCTGAATGAAGAAAAACTCCCACTCCACGTGTAAGTCCATGCAGATGAGGAACTGTGGCATGCATGTTCTGCAGAACATCTGACCGCCCTCTGATCATATCTTAAAAAGCCTGTGGGTCACAAAAAAATGCTGCCTTTACCATGCCTCTTCCTCCTTTGTCTCTTTACCATTTAAAGGGATGAGTATTTGAATCTCAGGCCTGGAAGTTGTCCAAATTCAAGTATCCAAATGAAGGTACTCTTGTGGGAAGGCAAAAAAGTTAAATCTGTCTGTTACAGAGAGAAAAAAAATAAAAACTGAAAGAAAATGTAGCCTGTCTGAGGCACAGAGGTACATATTCTGGTGTATAGTGCCCTGTTCAGGGCTCTGGTCCTAGCAGATCTTTCGGTCAGAGAAAAGAGAATTCCTTTTCAAATCCTCCAGCAATGCTGCAATAAAGCATAAATATTCATTGCCATCTCTCTCTGCAATAAGAAGGGAATCCATCTTAGTCCAAACTCCTGAAAATGCCAAGCTCTGTGTCAGACAGACAGAGTCTATTCCCTCCATACAGACTGCAGGGAGGCATACTTAATCCTGGAATTGGAAATCATTGCACCACTGATCATAGTGACAAACTTATTTCTCAGCTCACTTATTTCTGTGCCTGGATGAGCTTAACTGGGCCAGGCAATTTTTGCCAAACAAGTATTTGAAGCTTCTCAATCCAGGTCAAAGTAGACAAAAATAAAAATAATGATGAAAAAAGGCAAGAAGCTGTGCTGACATTCCTCGTTATACTAATGAGCAGATTGGTCCCTTTTGCTATGAGATAGTCATTTCCCTGGGTGAGTGACGGAGGAGAAAAGTAGTCTGACATCCAGTAAAATAGTGGAAACTATTCTGTGCTTTACAAATGCCTTATCTGACCCTTGAACTAGGTGTACTTGCCCCTCATCCACTCCCCAGTGGCTGGGACATTTTCTTATAACCATAAAATTGTTGGGGAATTGATGGGGATTTCTTGATCACTGTAACAATCCATCTACCTTTGGGGGCAGGTCTTTGTGAAATGAATCATTTAGCATTAATTATACACTCAGATACCAGACTACCAAAGAATTGAAAAATTTTGCTCCTGGACACGTGTTCAAATAATACAACAATAGTATTGTAGTAAGGAGGGTTTTTTTTACTTACTAAGTACATAACCTTACTACAAGCAAAATATTGAATAACTAACTTATTGTTCATTTGATGCTCTAAATAAGGGAAGAATCCTGTTGGAAGAGGTATAATTTCTTTTTTCTTCACATTGTAAATAGAGTTTATACATGAAAGGATCAAATCAAACCTACAAATTTAACTAATTCTGAGGTTTCTTTTATTTGTAATTATTTGTTGAATTTTGCTATTTTTAATTAATATTTTAATGTTTTTTTTGTATAATACATGATCTAGTGCAACTGTCTGTCTCTGCTGAGGTGCCTTTCAGAACAGATTTTAAACCACTGATTTTTCAGATTGATGTGACTGCGGTTTTTTTCACTGTGAGTAGCATTCAATTGCTAATAATAATAGTAGTAAAATAATAACAGCAAAAATATAAATGTTAACACTAAAACTATGAAAATAATTCAAATGGTCTGTGAAGAATCCAGATGAACCTTAAATAACCATCTGACCAAATGAGCCAGAGATTTATTTTCCATAATTTTGTTCTGTGGTCAGAGGAGAAGACAAGTCCTCTCTTTGATCTTGGCAAGCAGATTCTCATCTTCAAAATCAAGTTCAGGATGGGACAAATAGTTTTAACAAAATCAATTAAACAAGTTCTGACTTTTATATACAAATGCTAAATTTCACGTTAAAAAATAGCACAAATGAATATATAGAATATATGAGTGCCTGTTATTGGAGAAAATTTAATATTTGAGTATGTCCGCTGCTCATCCTAATCTTCCTTCTGATTTTTTTGTGGGGAGAAACTGGATCAGATTTGGAAGAGAAATTCAGTGTTCACCTCCCAAGTGAGTGTTGATTTGGAAAAGCTTCAAAGTATTCATTTTACCACTTCATTGCAAAACTTCTGATATGTCATTAATACTTAAAAGATACAGAGGAAAAGTCAAAGTCACTCTTACTGAAAGAAAGTTTCCATGAAAAGCTTAAATATATATATATAACATTTTTAGCTGTTCCTGATAATTTGGAGACATTTTCCATAAAGCATCACTTTATCTCAAACATGCTTCATGACCTCTGAGCATTAGCTAAGAAGCCAGCATGGGACAGTATTTTAAATTTTTATGTGGTTATTTGCCACCTTAATTAAATTGTGTTGAACTGTGGGATCTCAGTCCTTATTGCAGGTCCCTGTTATCTCAAATACAGATGGTTCAGAATTTAATTTTAAAAGATTTTTCACTTTTTTTTTTTTTTTCCCCTATTTTTGTTCTTGCAGTTTTGAGCAGCATGTGGAAAGGAGCAGACTGAAGGCAGCAGCAAGGGATGAGGATGTGCTGCCTCTGTCTGCAGGGCTGTGTCCTCACCAAGCAAGACCTCAGTGCAGGGAGTGACACGGACTGGGCACAGCAGCTGTGCTCAGCCCGGGGTCCAGGTGACCAGAGAGGTCCATGGCAATGAAACAAGACCAAGATTTGCCTGGGAAGTCAGCTCTGAGGACCAGAGTCAAGCTCAGGAAATCCAAGGCATGTTTGAAGTGTAACTTTGGCAAGGACCAGGACAGGTTCTGAACTTAAAAGCAGCTCCTAAGGAAAGGGCCAGTAGACCTCTTTTTTGAACAAGCCAGCAAGTTTACATGGCTGCCCCATATCAGAGCTGACCTCCAACATCTGAACAAACTTCTGGAGAGGCAGTGTCTGCACTCAGGTCCCTGACACAGACCTTGTTCTACAGGTCACCGGCTTTAATGTGACAGCATGGCACGATCTGTTATGTCCACCACAGCCACACGCCACATGGAAAGTCCTGTCAAGTAGCTGTGCACACCATGTGAGCACAGAACAGCCCTGCAGCTGGGCAGGGTGAAAAGCAGATTTTTAAATTCTTTTTTTCCATCCCTTGGCTGTAACCATTTTTCTCACTCCAGCTGTGTTCGAGTGGTGAGTCATCCTCAGTGCTAAAGGTGTAAGAAGCACTCACAGAAACATAAGGAACAGACATTACACAGCTGAATTGTCAAAACTTCCGTGAGTGTCTCAGATTTTCGTGAAGCAAGAATCACAAGTCTCATATTTAATGCATGAAGGGAAATAACTTAAAATTCCTTTTATGCAAAAGCCTTAGAATAAAAGTGTCACTGAATACTGAAGAATCGTGCTCTACAGTGAGGACCTATATAAAAAAGTTCCTCTTTCCATGCAACACATGGAGTTGGTAGGACTGAGGTAGGACTAAGAGGAAAATACAGCTCCTCTCTGTGTTGGCAAAGAGCCCCTGGAGAGCCGAAATCTGTATCTGCTGTACTTGGCAGTGGGCAGCAGTATCCTGACTGCACACACTTCAGAGACTCACTGAAAGTGAACAGATCTAGATGAAGTCATTTTGATACTTCTGAGATAAGAAGAGATAATAAAATTCATATTTTGGAAAAGAGCAAATTTAAGCCATCACATCATTCCTGATAGTTATTATTTGATATGTGTGACTACCTTTTCCTGTTCTGTGGCATCTGAAAAGTTTAAGGGCAGTATTTGTTACAATAGTTATGTGTTGCTGATATCATGACACAAACGGGAATTACACCAAAACAGATGCCCAAAATGCCTAGCATGGTCTGATATTGCTGGAATATTTATGGACAATCTTCTGTTTCAGCATTGTAGAGACCCATATGTAATGTTTGACAGAATAAAATAATCAGTCCTTTGTCTAAGTTTTAAAAGATCCAAGCAATTAAACATTACTGTTTCCTTTTCTTCAAAAGGGGCTCCTCTCAATCCAGTCTTGAAAATCAAGGAGTGCAGTTTTCTGCAAGAGGAAACACTGGAACATCCCTGTTTACAGCACTGTATTTTACGTACTAGTGACAACCTCTTAGAGGTAGCATTGAAAAATCTGAAGGGCTATGATCCTTCTAGCTTTATCAATAGTCACAAAAGTTGCTAAAATAGTTGAAAAATTGCTAAAAAGTAGCTTGAGACCTGTGATGCACAACTTGTCACAGGTGATAGCCCTATGGGAAGGGCTTGGTCATGCATATTGATTTTGTTGAAAACTTTTATCCTTCTCTGATTACTTTCTTCCATCATGAGAATCTGAGAAACTTTTCAAAAATAACCTCTTTTCATGCTCTTTGACACTGCTAACACTTGAACATCTTAACAATTTTTAAATACTTTTAACTTTATTATGATAGCATATTTTTGTGTTTGAGTTTTTGGGACAGTGAGATGTGTGTAAGTGTGAATTGCTGTATTTTTGGTTATAGAACAGGAGGACATTTTTAATTGATGATATATTCCATTCTACTTTTTTCCTGCATACATCTAGTTTGTGAATTCTTCTAATACTGGGAAAATATGAAGATGATTCAGCATTCCTGTGGCCTGCTGATAGGTGTGATAAATGCAGTCCTTCATTTTGGGGCTGGGGAGTAAGACAAAGAGAAGTGATTTTTCTCGTGCAAACCTGGATTATTTGTGCTCTCAGTTTTTTGAGTGTGAGGTCAAATATAACATCAAAATAATCACAACTGCTTGGATATATCCTAGGAGCTGGTCTGGTCTGAGGACACGCACAGGGTAGAAATTAACATTCCTTTTATGGGGTGAGAGGAGGCTAGAGGAGCTGTTGCTTTTCAGCTCAGTAATTGCTAAGCATTTCTTTCAGACTAGCACTGAGAACCCCATCCTCTGCTGCAGCAGTGTGCTCCAGGTTCAGGAGGCAAAGCCACAGCATTCTAACACTGCAAATTGGAGTGTGGGGCAAGGAGCTATAAGCCACACCTTGTTTCTGTGTTATTAAACTGTATTAATCATCAGGTTATCTGGATGTTTGTTTTCTTTTGCAGGGTTTGTGAGCTACCCAGGTTATTTTGCTCCTCTGATTTAATATTGATTTCCTCCATTCTGTTCCCTGTTCTAGCTGTTTAATCATTTACTCCATGTGTGAAGTATGAACAATTATAAATACAACAAAAATAATGAGAATTCTATCATGCAAGTCCTGTGAAAAATAAACAGATGATAGTTTTAATAATCTTCAGAAAACAAGGCACCATGAAATCCAGAGCAAAGGAGTACTGGTGTTAAAAAGTGAGAATCCTTCCAAAAATTTATTGAAAGAACAGTAATAAGAAAAAAAATCACTTTTCTATATTAAAAAACCCCAAATTTTAAAATTTAAGTTATATAGCAGTTTATAGAAAGCCCCCACCTATTTTACTGGGTTAAACACACCACAGATCAAACAAAACACCAGACTTCCATGCTTCTGCATAAAGGTATGAGAGAGTGTGTCCTAATTCCCTGCTTTGAAAGAGCCCTCAGGCATGTCAGGTAACTTCTGCTTCTATACCGTTTCATTCTTGCTCTGCACTCAAGCTGCATAGCTGGAAATCTGCAACTACAGACTGCAGGCTGGAGCTACAAAGCCAAGTTACTTGGGTGACCAAAATATCAGCAAGCCCCTTTTGTAGATATAGCTCTGCTGCTATTTCAGTGATGGCAAAGGATAAAACAAATCTAATAGTTGATACTAGCTGTGATTTTGCTGATAGCCAAGTAAAGAAAATCTCAGTGGTTAAAGCTGTTGCCCATTATCAGCTGAAATTCTGGGTCTGATTCAGTTCTTGCTCCTGATTCCTTCTGCTTGTGGGGCAAAATAGGTGGGTTTGTGCAGCTGTCAGAGAGTCTAAACACATCCTCTTTCATAAATGAGAGAGTGAAAAGCATGTCAAAAAGGCCAGAAAGGTAGCACAGCTGTGAAGAGATAAGTTGCTAAGCTGCTATAAGTCATGCTTAGTCACATAACCACAGCCTAAGAGCAAATTGTTGGTGTGTCACCTCTTCACAACACTGCCACTGTTGGCCTTAAGAGCAGTATGAAGTGTAATGTATGATTTCTTGTTTCTCATTCTGCTCAGCACATTGTCAGGGGACATTTCAAACTATTTTTGGCCTCCATCTACCCATCCCATTTTCAAGACAATGGGAAGACAATGTGCTGTGTCTCATTCCCATTGTTATAATTAATTAATATTGTGCCATCCTCTGGTCTCATTAATAACTTTCTTAGAGAAACAGTATAATAGGAAAATACACCAGTCAGTAAAGCCTTCAGTGACAACTCAGCATTGTGATAAAACATGCTGCAGTACAAGAAGAAACTTGTATATGCTTATTGTGAGGAAATGAAAGATGGAAAGAAGAGAATGGAGAACAAATTAACCCCTTCTGATAATTGAAGCTCATAAACCTCTGGAAGCTTCTCTGCCTCTGTTAGTCATAAAACGTGACAGTAGAGGACACAATCTCTGTTGCTCCCCAGGGGATATTTTTCGCCTTTGTAGCAAAACAACCCATTAGGTAAACAGAGCTTTGTTGCCCATAGCAACAGAAAATTGCATTCCAGCAGGATAACAATGTTTTTCAGCTTTGCTTATTTCTTTCAAAATTAAAAGTAAAGATTAGCAGGAAAACAGAAGTACAATTAAAATTGGGCCTTGCTTAATAAAGATTGGAGAATTAAAAGAAGGAAGAACAAGATTCATCAACCAAATGAAAAACATAGTAAAATTGTATTTACCTGCTGTATTTACCTGCTGCTTACTTTACTTACAGCAGTTAGAGTCTGGCATTCAGTTATTCCCACACTGCCAGACAGCTTGACACAAAGAAGCTGACATTGTTCATATTATAGAATTACAGCATGTCCTGAGTTGTAAGGGACCCACAGGGATCATTAAGTCCAGCTTCTGGCCCTGCACAGGAGAGCCCCAAGATTCACACCCTGTGCCTGAGAGCATTCTCCAAACACTTCTGGGACTCTGTCAGGCACAGTGCTGTGACCACTTCTCTAAGAAGCCTCTTCTGGTGTCCAGCCCTCTCTGTGTGAAGAATCTTTTCCTAAATTCCAGCCTAAACCTCCCCTGCCACAACTTCAGGCCATTCCCTCGGCTGCTGTCACTGGTCACCAGAGAGAAGAGGTCAGTGCCTGCACCTCTCAAGGAAGCTGCAGCCTGCAGAGAGTTCTCCTTTCAGTCTCCTCTTCTGCAGGCTGAAGAAAACCAAGTCACCACAACCACTCTTCCTTCACCTTTACACCCTTCACCATCCTCACAACTTTCCTTACACAGGCTCAAACAGCTTAATGTCTTATATTGTGGTGCCCAGAACTGCCCCCGGTACTCGAGGTGAGGCCACCCCAGTGCAGAGCAGAGTGGGACAATCCCCTCCCTTGTCTGGCTGGCCATGCTGTGCTTGATGGCCCTTCTGGCTGCCAGGACACTGCTGGCTCATGTTCAACCTGACATCAACCAGGACCCCCAGTGCCCTTTCCAGGGAACTGCTTTCCTTGCTGGGACTGCAAGGATATAAAAGCCCTGGGGTTCTTTTGTTAGGGGTCCCTCCTTGGAGGCACCAGCTTGAGCTGTTTCTGTGTTACAATACTGTTAATAAACTTCTTTATTGAGCAAATCATCTGATACTCTGTTCTGGGGACCTGGGGTTGAACCAGGAAGGAAATTGGTCTGACTGTGTGAGTGGGGTGTGTGGGGAGCCAAGCAGGGAACAGTGGGGTCACCGAAGCCACCACTGTGAAGCAGCTTCAGTCCCAAGAGTGACAGTCTCTTAGGAGTGTGATTTCCAGAGGGGCTCATGAGCAGTAAAACTGGGAAGTTTCCTTAATGAAACATTTTGCATTAGAAAAGTTTATTATTTGAAACCCATCTTCCAAGTTGATTGGTAGCACACATCTTGATTTTAGGAAAGGCGGATATAGGATTTGGGTACCCTGCAGATTTAATGAGGTGCAAGAATAAAAAGGGATGAGGCTGTAAGTTTTCTAACTGTGCTTTTACCTTAGAGTAGGCTTTCGAAAGCTTTCCTTTTGTCCTTATGTCTTACTGGCTCCTTCTCTTTTTAACAGTCCTTGGCTTTTAAATTTTTTTTCAAGGAAAACTATGGATAGCATTGGTTAAAATATGACTACAAAGAAAATACAACATTGAAGCAGAATAATGGTAGATTTTATCTAAAGTAGTGAATTGGGGATACTTCGTAATCATCTAGTTTTCTTCAGTTTTCATTACAACTGAGTTACGAGGGTGGGGAATAAGCTTTGTAATTTTTAAAAAAGCTACAGACCAGGCTACATGGATGGTAGGTAGCGACACAAATTGAGATGTATTAATGTTGCTATGGGGAGAGAGTCTCTAATAATTCATGAGTCATGAGGGAATTAGAATCCATTTCTCATACTCAGTTTAGCGGTAAGAACAGTCTTGAGAGCTTTTTGGTCTGTTTCTAAAAATAAATGGAAATAAATTCCAGCAAATTACTTATACAATACCTCTTGATTTGTTTTGTTTGTGAGAAACTCAGAGACCCTCTGATAAGTGTTCCAAGGACCACCATCTGCCATTTTAAAGTGTCAGATCATAGAATCAACTTATTTTAGACTGTAACTTTTTAATATGTTTTTGAAAATGAAGATTTGGATCATACAACTGAAACAATCTGAAAATGTGGGATTCAAAGACGTTTTTCAGAAAGCATGAAGCAAATGTAGGTAATAAATATTTAAATGTTTCTGTTTCAAACAATTAATTATTTTAAGGATAAATCCATGATTTCTCATTACTTTATAATACTCAAATGCCTAATTTAATTTTTCTTGACTGCATATTATAATGTAACTTCAAGAATCACATTTCTAAAATAAATGCTATTGCCTATTAATTCAAAATGTCCTTTCTGTGACTATTCTGAAGTAATAGCTAAAAAATCGATGTTTCATTGCAGTTTTTGTCAATGTGGAACCATGTCAATGTGATTAGTGCAGGAGAAATGGAGAGTGAAATTATCTGGGAATTGATGCAACTCTTTTTGGATAAGAAATGCAAAAATCACACTTAACAGAAAAATAAAACTCCCTGGACCTGTTGCCTCTAAACTGACTCCAGGATGACTTTGGTCATGACCCCACATGCACTGTTGTGGTGGTTTGACCCTGGCTTGATGCCATGTGCCCACCAAAGCCATTATGTCACAGCAGGACAAAAAATTTTGTGTGTTGGGGTAAGGGCAGGGGGACATCACTCACCAGTTATGGTCACAGGCAAAACAGACTTGACTTGGGGAGACTAATTGAACTTATTATTTATCAAATTGGAACAGGAAAATAAGAAAATAAAATAAAAATAATAAAAAAAAATCTTAAAAAAACCCTCACACCTACCTGTTCCTTCTCCCCAGGCTTAACTTCATTCCTGGTTGCTCTACTTTGTCCTCCCCAGCAGTGCAGGGGGAATGGGGGTCGTGGTCAGTTCATCACCTCTTGTCTCTGCCTCTCCTTCCTCTGCTGGGAAGGTCTGCCCACACTCTTTCTGTGTTCCAACATGGGGTCCCTCCCACAGGGGACAGTCCTCCACAAACTTCTCCAACATAACTCCTTCCCATGGGCTGCAGTTCTTCACAAACTGCTCCAGGCTGAGTTCTCTGGTGGGTCACAATTCCTGCCTGCAAACCTGCTCCAGTGTGGGCTTCTCTCTGTGCAGGTTCACAGGTCCAGCTGGGATCCTGAGCCAGCTTGGCTTGTCCACAGGGTCACTGCTTCCTTTGGGCATCCTGCTCCAACACAAGGTTCTCCACAGCCTGCTCCACCACCACGACCATAATAGGTGTGGACTATCCCCTTGGTCAGTTTGTCTCAGCTGTCCTGGCTGTATCCCCTCCCAAGGTCTTGCCCACCCCAAGGGCACTGGTGAAGGGGGAATATTGAGGGGCAGTGCTGATGCTGTGCCCACCCTGCTCAGCAGAATCTCAACACTTTTGTGTGTTACCAACGCTTTTCTGGCAAAGCACAGCAGTGGGAGAGATGCTGTGGGGAAAACTAACTCCATCCCAGCCTCACCTAATACTATCAAATGCTATGATGCAGCTATCATAAGCATCTGAAAAGCTTTTGTATCACATAAATATTAAAGAAAGCTGTTCTGAAATACAAAGGATCTGCAATCCTGTGTTTCTGATAACTTCCTGGGTTTTTAATGCCATCTAATTAATGCAGTCTCTTTCATACATTTTCTTTTCTCTCCCAAATTTTTCCTGACTCATCACCATCTTTTTCCTCTCAGTACTCCATTTATAGATCTTGCCAAACCACAGAAATACCTTTTTTCATATATTCACATGTGCATGTTTTTTGGACACTAAACATCTGATTATACATAGGATCTGATTTCTTCAAATCTGCTTGTGAGCTCTTTCATATTAAGCATCACCTACAGAATATTTTTATAGTCAAACCACTCCTCACATAAAATGCAGGGTAATTGCTCTTCTCTATACATCACAGACTTATCCCAGGGAAGTAAGAAAACAGCTCTTTTGAATTAGTGGCCATTATCACAGTCACAGGCAATTTACCTGGCAAGAGTTAGAATCACGACTGGCACACAGAAATATCTGATTGCTGGCCTTGCATCTACTTCTGATCCAGACTGTTAAAAAAGATCAGCTAAATAGGAACTGATAGGCTGATTTTGTCCCAACATGCTCCATGCCCACAATATTCCATATATTCAGTGATACTTTTATTTCTAAGTTATGCAGTGCAATCCAGCTATATTCTTTCTTGATTTTCTTAGGTAGAGTATTTCACTTGGTTGTCTTATTTGTGAAAGGCTGTATTCAAGTATGACTAGAATTCAGAACATATCTCTAAATGATTTTCTGTGTGATTTTGTTCACAGGCAAGAACTTTTCTCCATTCAGGTAGCAGTGTTAGAACAAAATTAATACAGATAAACACTCATGATTTCTCTGAACTTGGCAGATGTAGGAACTGGTTTGGAGCCACTCTGAAAAAATTATAAACAAAGATTTTAGCCAGGGACCAGGAAACAGTTGAGTGATTTCAATGTGATTCTTTAAAACCTCTCCACAGAAGACAATGGGTCAGCAAAAAACAAAAAAAACCAAAACCACCAATCCACGTGATAAAGGAATGATGGGTGGTTTTATGGGTGGTTCTGCACTCTGGAAAGTGGACGCAAACATAAAGGCAGAAGTGTGTGGGAGTAGCACAAAGACATGAGATTGTGCAAAAGAACCAGGATCTGTTCCCAAATTATTAAATGGTGACAACTGTAAATAACAATCACTAATATTTAGCTTACAATCTTTCTGAGATGGATTTTTTCTCTTGGTTCTCTGTAATGATAATACTTTTTTTGCCACGGTTATCAAGGTTATCTTTATCTAAGGAGTTGAAAACTGGTGTGATTAATAAAGAAACAGCACAGCTAGGAGTCAAGAATGCCCAGGCTTGCAAAACAAAGGTGAGCTGCAGAGCTGGATGTGATTGATTGTAATGTCTGGGAAATGCAAAGGACATATAATTTAGTATGTAGAGGCAGTCACATCGGAAATCAGGTGAGGCGTGAGTGTACACATTAACCTTGGTGGTGGACTAGAACACTGTATTTCAGGCACAATTTTGTGTCACTTGGATGACTGAGAGCAAACATAAACTTTGCTGGGCCTACTTAGATGCATTTTTACCCAACTTAGAGGTTTCATATTTTACAGGGCTGCAAGGCACTCCTGAGTTAACTGGATTTTTCGGTATAAAGTACAGATGGTCTTAAATTTTAAAATGAAAAACAGCACTGGAGAAATGGACATAGGTTAGTCTTGATCACCATATAATTATAGGACTGACAATTAAATAATCATACAATGACTAAATATCATATTGTGATGATTTGTATTTGTAACTATTGAGCCCAGTATACTCATGGAACCCAGTCACTTGAAAGCAAATCTCATGAAGCTGGTGGTTCTTCTTTCAATAATTTCAGCTCACCTTGAAGCACCCCCAAGGGTATTACTGCGACTATTTCCTTTTACATTGGCAAAGTTATAGTTGAGACTTCCAGACACAGGTGAGGTACTGGGATCCAGTATATGCTGTTTAGTGTAACTCCATGGTCAGAGGTTTATAGCAGATTTTCCTTCAAGCAGCAGTACAAGCAGTTAGTGACATGCTCAGATAAACCTGTTGCAAGCACATAATATATAATTTTATAAATTATCTACCTTTCTTCTGATAGTAGGAGGTCAGTCCCACATTTCTAACTGCTAAATAATGAACATTAATTTCACTGTATGTTTATTTAAATTTGAAGAAGAAGCTCTTATTTAATCCTTCAGGTATTGCAACTGCACAAAGCTATTCAGTATTTCTTGTTTAGGCAAGATGTGAAAAAGCAATACCAAACACAAGAGCCAAAAAATGAACCACAAAGAAAACATTACTAACTACTGTCCATTTAAAATAGCTGTGTTTCCAGGTTCTCCTGTGAATTTTTAATTAACTTCTTTTCTTTCACTAGAGCTTGTTGTGAGATTTTCTTTTCCCTTAATGACTTTTTTATCTGCCTTTTGTATATTTGCACACAAATTTGATTAAGAAGAAAAATGCTTTTATGCCTTTAACGTATTTAATAAATGACATTGTTTAGCCTGAAGAAAAGGAGGGCCAGAGGGATCTTGTTGCTCTCTACAACTACCTGAAAGAGGTTGTAGCCAGGTGGGGGTCAGCCCTGCCCCCAAGCAGTAAAATAAGAGGAAATGGCCTCAAGTTGCATCAGACTGGGGTTTAGACTGTACATTAGAAAAAATTTCTTCACCAAATAGGTTGTCAAGCATTGGATCAGGCTGACCAAGGTTACCATCTGTGGAAGTATTTAGAAGATGTGTAGTAGATGTGATGTGGCACTTGGGGACATGGTTTAGTGGTGGACTTGGCAATGCTGAGTTAATGGTTGGACTCGATGATCTTAGACATTGGTTCCAACCTAAACAATTCTATGACTCAATGACTGTCACAAAGGCAAGGCATATAAAATCAGTTTGAGGTGGAAATCCTGTTGTATATAACTACCTGATCAGTGGATGCCAAACTAAGGTGGAAATGTTGGATTTTGCAACCAGACAAATCTTTGGCTGTCCTAACTCCAAAAGTAAACATCAAGTTTATAATGCATATGGGTAGGCTCAGGACACTTATGCTTGTCACTTCTTGTTGGAACTGCTGTTAATGTTAATTTATAACTCTCTGTGGTGCACCTATTACGTATTTTCCTGTTGTCAGTCCCTGTCTGGCTACACAGGCAGCCTACAGGGGTCTGAGCTCTGCAACATCTGGTGTCTGAAAAGAGAGGGAGCCTGATGAGCTGAGCAGAGGATAGCTCTGAAACCTCATTGTACACAGGGCTGGGCAAAACTTGTATTTGCATGCAGCGCTCTTCTGTTGCCTTATAAATTCAAAGCATTTGTGAGTGATAGTATTAAAAAATTACCTTAAAAAGAAATGGTTAGGTTTGGTAAAATAAGTTGAAAATCCAAGATGTGCTACAAAAATATAGCAAAATGCAGAAACAGAATTATTACCAAGTTATGATTTTAGAATTATTGGAGGTGGTAGTTAGGATTTTTTTCAGTTATTTCAATGGAGCAAGGCACTGTCCTCCATTGCTAATAAGCTGTTCATATAGTACTAGGAAACAATATCTGGGATGTGAATACAAGTTAAGTAAAGAGATATAATGTAAAAGAAAATTTTCCAAGTTCTCCCATCTCATTAGTACTGATTCTAAGCAAGTTCCTTTAATACAGGTTAACTTTCTTAATAGACTAACCCTCCCTTACATTCTACCTGATTGTTTATTTCCTATTGAGTGTACCTCTGATAGATACAGCACCCAGGTTATACCTTGCATGCTGTTTTGTTTTGTTAAAAAAGCTGTACTGCAAACAGCCAAATCCGTGAAGTTTATGTCCAGCAGTTAAAATGCCCTGGCTGTGAATGTCATTCGTCTAATGCAAGACTGTCAGAGGAAAATATGTGGGCTATTTCAACACTCTCAGGCTTTATAACTGCAATAACAAACACTTTGCTTCACAAAAAAAGACACATTCACATGTCCCCATATTTCATTTACAGTGGCTAAGTATTTCCCAATTTACATATTAATGCAGCTTAGTCCAAAAAGTTTACAAGAACACCTGGGAAAAATTCCACTAGATGGATGGTCACTGCAACATTGGAAACACATTTCAGCTGAGTATTTTCCTCATTGTTCTAAATTTTAAAATGACAGTGTTAATGTTAAATACAGGACAGAGTTGTGAATGCAGTCCAGCATCCAGGATCACCTCCAAGAACATAGTTATGCTTTGACTTTCTTTGAGTTTTGGGCCAAATGTATGTTGCCAAGTGGTCCTGTTTGCCCACTGGGCTATTGTCACACCCAATTATCTGAAAACAATGCCGTTAAGGAAATTTTAAAATGAATGAATTTTTCACTTTGAGGTTTTCATGTTATTCTGAACTTGAACTCAAGCCTCTCTTTCAAGAAATGTCTCGTTTTTTCACTCTTGATGTTTGGGAATAAATAAAGATATTGAAAATCTTTCATTTTATGAGGAACTTATATACTTGTTCAGCTGATTTTTAAAACACAATGCTAGTCTCAGTGAGAGTAGCAGAAGCAGGATATACAGATACTTTTTGTACTTACAGCTTGTTTAATAATTTCTTCTGCATTTCCAAGCTCTAATGTCACTTAAGAGTTGCAGGAAGAGGAGTCTCTTTTGAAAGGCAAACAAACAAACCACAGTGTATGATGTTGACAGGAACTTCTTGCCCAAGAAGCTAATGCAAGCCTTTTCACACAGGCTTGTTACCACCTGGCAGAAACAACCAGTTCACTGCAATATACCAAACTGAAAACTAATCATCCAAGCCAGTCCTTTTCCTGTTTTTTTAAAGATGTCATGAACATCTACATAATGTATTTCTGGCAAAAATGAATAGCCAGGTCACTCAGTCTCACTCAAAAACACAGCACTGTCTCCTGGGGCATATTCTTCAGCAATACCTAATTCAGAAGGATGGGTTTGCTGTTTTTTTTTCTCAGTCCTTCCCTTTTCCACACTACAAAAAACAGGTGTGTCCCATGGTTTGAATCAGACTTATTTAGCTTTAGTTAGCTGCTGAATTTCCACCCATGGAATCCAACCAGATGAATGACTTTTCTTAGCTCTGGTAAGCTCTCCTTTTCTATGTCAGAGTTGAAACATCCCCTTCAGGAAGATGCCCAGCAGCATTATTTCCACACACCCACCCCCAGTTATCCCCAGCACGTTTTGCTCCCCCGTAGCGCTGCCCTCATGTCACATTATTGTGATTCATTACATACCTAGGCAAGTGAGAGCTACACTGAGTGACTCAGCAGCAATAGGGAGATTATTCCATTTTTTGCATGTCTGCTAGATGGGTGTCTGTGGAATAACAGCAGAGGAGAAGATACATTATTTGTGTCACTAGGGTGATGGGAGCTGGAACTCCAATTTATAGCAAAGTGCTTCTGCATGCATTTGCATCAATTTTTTATTCTTTAACGTGAAAAAGCTGCTCTATGTTGAGATTGCCAGTGTGTGTGTCTGTGTCAGTGTGAGGTGTAAATACTTTGCCCAGACCACGGGGCTATTTCAAGGGGTTTCCATTTCCATCATGGAAACCACATACCCTAGAAGTGCTAAAGTCAGGCCCTTGACATCATCTTTATGATCTTCTGTCCGTGAGACTAGAAAAAGTCTGACAGGGAGAGTGAGAAAAATGGGCTTCTCATCTGTTAGTCTGCTACAAATTTTCCATGTGGCTTTGGGCTTTTCTGTCTTCTTTCATAATTTGTTTCATTAGCTTTTCAGGACAGCACTTCCCCTTTCTATACAGGATAGTCTAAATGGGGTCCTGCCCTCAGCTTCAGCCTTTAAATTCTGTCATAGAACAAAGACCTGTAATAAATATATTTACTGGCCTCTCCATTAAGATGCCTTTTGTGAAATTTATTTGATGGAATTGTTTCACAATTACCTCAGAATGAAACCCCAGGGCTTTTAGATATGGAAACCAGCTGACATACAAGTGTGTTCATATGAATTTATTTTAAAAGTAAAGGCACTTTGACTGCCTTCACACATTTCCCTATACTTTTCTTACTAATTAATGCTTTTGGTGCAGATAACAGCTGCAATTAAAACTTGTTTTAGTATCTAAAACCAAAACATTAATCTAGGATTGAAATAAAAACTCCTGAAAGAAACAAAATAAACAGACTCAGATATAAAGTCATATTTGTTTGGCTTTGTGAAGGAGGGAAAAGTAGGGGCTTTGTTCCAGAAGAAAAAATATATGAAACTAGAATAAGAATCTCTCTCTAATTTAGGTGTAGTGAAGGCACCGGTTCATAATTCATCACTCTACTAATGCATTCTGGCAGAGGATTATTTCACATGCATGGCAGGATGTGTCAGACCCTTTGATTTAGGGTCTTTAACAGACTGGATTTTCAAAGAAGTGCAAGAGGGTTCTGCTTCTTCCCCCATAAGCACTACTAAATTCACATTGAGAAATCTGGCTTAAATTATACTTACAGTTCCTGACACATAAAAGCAATGTGATACAGAAAAAACATGTAAATTCATGCTTGTATCCTCCCGAATGGAGGTGGCTTGTATCTTCCTATGGTGGAGCTGGTGATGACAAAATGTAACCACCTTCCCAGTAGTGACTTAGGACTCAATTTTATTAGAGACTTCTCTATCAGGTGATGGCCTGGGACAGATGAAAACTTGCATGGAAAGCTCTCTCTGTGTCATGAAAAAAAGATAACATAAGATAGCAAAAGCAACTAAATATTAAGTTCCATTAGCCTGCACCTTCTAATTGACGTAGCTGCCTGTGTACTTGAACAGTCTCTTAAATATGTTAATTTAACCTTGTGTTCTCTTACCTGAGATCATCAACAGCTTCATAGTCCATTTTTAAAAAGCTTTTTATTATTCTCATGTTTCTAACAACGTGATGTTTTTGAAACTTAATCAGGCCAATAACAATAACTAAAATAAAAATATATGCGGGAATGGTGATATAATTATAGGCTACTCCAGGGACTCACGACAGCAGTTTTTCATTTTGTTTTGGATTGTTTGAAAGATTGCAGTGTCTGTAGTGAAAGAAAGTGGTTCATGTTGAGCCTCCAGCAATATTCTAAGTGACTGACTACACCCAAGGAATATCAGGTGCAGATCAAACAAATCGTATCCGCAAGATATAAATTAAGTTTTTTGAACCCCAAAGGTACATTTGAGAAAATTTGGAAAACCTGCTCCTTAATATTCTTGGTGAGAAATCACAGTGTGGATCTTTATATATTTTAGCATTCTACATCCTATTATCATATTGGAAGGTTAGTTAAGTAACAGTTTTTTATAAAAGAAAATTCCCTGTAACTCTATCTAACAAAATAAACAAAAAAAATATTTGTGTTGACAATGAATATAATTTACTTTTACTGTGTCTTCTGAATTGCATTATTCATATCAACTCTGAAGGATTTTCCTTGCTTTCACTGTATTTATGGCCTGAGATGTGCATGCAGCTGTTCTAGTCCCCACAGATCCATCACCTGACCCATAATCAAACTCCATGTGCCAAAGATGTCTCAATAGACAAAGAATAGTCATTCTAGGCTTTCTGATAGTTCAGTTTTCATAATTAATCCACATTAAGAAAATTAGAAAAGAGAAAATAGACTTAGCAAAGTGTGCCTGTGTGCAGTTTATTTAATTTTTGTTAAACTGCTAGTGATTAGATTAGTTAAAAAATGCTGTCTATGAGAAGACCCTCAGTCACCCCTTGACTAAAGGCAGCTAAATTAGACAGGGTATTTCTCAAGCTCCTGCACAGTAGGTGGTGAACTCTTTCCTCTCCAGCAGTTTCATAGAAAATGGAAGATGAAAAAGTTCCTAATCCAAAACCCAAAGCTTTTTTTTAAATAAAAGCATGAAAATAGTTTCCCCTCTTTGCCCTGATGCAGAAAATATACTTGTTTGCTTCAGTTTTGAAGTACTTTAAGACTGCTCTTAAAACATACTATTTTAAAGCCTGGCTCTAGTTTCGTACTTGAAAGTTTATGATTTAGTCTGTGAATCTGTGTAAGGCAGCATGATTTAATAATCTTCTCTAAATTGGAAATCTGTCTTTGTGAAACATGACTCGAGTAAAGAGAAACTATTCCTTGCATTTTGATTGCATTTTCAGACCTGAGTCAAATTAGTCCATAAAGGTTCTGGAAACTCTTATTTATAGGATATATGTCTCTCGTGTTCTGCTCAGGAGCTTTGGATATGATGGCCAAAATTGTCAGGATCACATAGTTTTAATTCTTTTAACCTTCAGATTTCAAATTCAGTCTTTTTACATCTATCTTTAAGATATCCCAGATTTTTCATTTCCTATTTTCACTTTTCTTTGACAAGCATCTGGAAATTTTTGCAAGCCAAGTGCACATTCTGTATCTATAACATTAGAAGCTGAGATTATCCATCTTGCTCTAGTTTTTAATTCCCACTCCCACTTTTTTCTTTTCACATTTTGTAACCAATTACAATAACCGTAATTACCATAGCCTATCCTGCATAGCATCGATTTACATTTTGTCTAAAAGCAGCCATCCAAAAGATGTAAATGTCCTGAAAGCAGATCTAAGCTCATTCTTCCATTGAAAAATATTTAAAATTAATCAGGAAACATGACTTACAATTTATACTGTAGGGCTGAATCAAACTCAGAAAAGTTTTGTGTTGAGGCTGGCCATCTGTTCTAAGTCACTGGAAAAAAAAGAAAAAGCCAGATGACTTAAGAACAACATTTTCAGCCTGAATTGACTTCCTTGGGCTCTTGCATCTCTGAGACTCTAAGTTAAGGCACCCAGACTTAGAGTGTATGTTTTGCACCATTTCTCTCTTCCTTATTTTTTGTCCCAAAAAGTGAATATGTTTGTTGCTACTCAGTAGCCAAAATTATTAACCCCAGTTATATTCAGTTTGGTAAACATAGACTGGAAGTTAATCACAGGAATGATTTAATGACTTTTTGGGAGTTATTTTTAGCTGTGAACTACACCCTGGGGAAGAAGAGGGGTATTTGGTGACGACAAAGAATTGCTGCAACTAGTTGAGATTCCTCACTTTCAGAGACTGCAATTAGGACATGATGGACATGAAAGAGAAAAAATTTGTTGCACTAAGTCTAAAGAAATTTAAAGAAAAGTAGTAGTAAGAATTAAGAGACATAAATTGTGAAAAGTGAGAGGACAGGTAAAATACAGGTTATATTAATTTCAACTCCCTCACAACTGTTTAAAACTGGAGGTCAGTGTCCAAGGAACTGTTTCTTATCCTGAAACAAATAAGGAAGCTCTGATTAGATTAACTATATAATCATAGATTAACTATATAACTCTATGTCATGAATATTGACATAGAGGTCTGCTGAGGAGACTTCCTCAGATATGATTCCTGTATGGATATGACTGCATATCCATCTTACTTTTTCTTTCAATTTCTGTTATCTAAAATTGCACTTCCTTATGCTCATACTTGTTAGATCCAATACCTTAATGTTAAACTAACAACTTTTTGGAATAATGTTTCAGTAGATTTTTCATAACAATGTCTGGTATCCTGATTCCTCTGGTGGCCACAAGTAGATGTCATGGAAAGAGTGTTATCTGGGTTTTCTTTAAGGCATTGTCTTTTTGGGTTTCTTAAATTTCTTTACAATAAACACAGTCTGAGTTTATGCTGAACAAAGTCCAGGCTGTGGACTTTATTAGACTACTCTTAATGGATAAGCTACTGAGTTACCTTTACTTGCCAAATAATTGCCTCATTAATTTTATTAGATACTGAGGGTATAGAACTTGATCATGAGCAACAAAAAAGAGCTTACTAACGAATTCTTAGAAATGGAAAGGAAAAGTATGTTGGCTAATACAAATAATCTTTCAATGCTAGTTTTACATGACTCAAAATAATTCTTGTCCTCACTGTGTTTACATTCTGATTCTGCTAACAGGTAAGTTGTGCAATTATCCTACTTTATTGTGTGTTAGTGGCTGTGTGAAATGTGTACTTTATACCCACAAATAGTCCCAGCCCATTTGGCAACAAAATGGGCAAAAGAAAGATATGCCTCATGGCTGGTGTCCATTTGGCATACCTTGAAATTTGGAACATTATTTACGAGCAGCTACTTGTAAAAATTCTGGTTTCAGGATGAGAATTATTGCCATGGTCTGGCTGGAGTTCTGCAAATGCTAATTTGGGTGCATATGGACAGATTATTTGTTTTAAGTTCATTTGAGCAGTGGAGTGATGTCAGTAAAAGAGGCTGTTCAGAGCTCAGCAGCCTTGGAGCACATTTATGTGAGCTGGAAATACCAGTGACCAAATGCCATCTCTGTAGAGCTTTGCTTTGCTGAGGGGGCTCACCTCAGCAGTGGAGCTCTGCCAGAGAGGCTTCAACAGATGTTTCAAACAGCTGGGAGTTTTACTGTCTTCTCTCTCCTCTCTCCCTACCTCCCTTACAACTTGTGAGGAAAATACTAGTGTGGAGACTGTGAAGAGATAGCTAATGAGACAGAGACTGTCAGGGTGTGTCTCAGGGCCAGCACAGCCTCTACTCCTTGCCCACACCGAGTTTCAGGTCCTGCAGTGCCAGCGCCATGGGAGTGCATGGCCCTGTGTCTCAGAGCCTGCAGCTTGACCCCCACCCAGCAGCTGATGTCCCACACAAGCTGCATCCCCAGGGAGGAGCCTGGTGCCAGAGGCTGTGCCTGACCCCCACATGCCCTGCCCTACCCAGGCTGAGGCATCAGACCATGTCTGCTGGGCCCTGCTGGCCTGGGAGCCCCTGAAATCCCTGGCCCCCAGCCCAGGGAGCTGCCATCTCCCCAGCATCCCACCAGATCAGCTGGAAATCTTGACTTTGTCTTTGAAGCTTCAAGAGTAGTGATCTTAGTACTCAGATGGAATTTAAATGTACTTTTTTATTCAAGAAGGTAAAAGAGAACTCAGTGAAAGGTACAAATATACACTTCTTAATAACTTCCTTACTATAAATACAGTGGAAGTAGAAATTTGAAGAAATAAGATCCATGCAGCTCATTTATTCCAGTTTTGATATCTTATCCTTTATTCAGGATGAGTATACTGATTGGGAAATCAATATATATGAACATATCCATCTTCCAACCCGATGAATAGGGTCTAAGACAATACATACAATGCTGAGTGGGCTAATGTACCAGATTATCTGAGTCAGCCACAGAAAATCTGAGCTATCTTTAGGCTCTTAAACATATTAGGAGAATTTGGTTTAGTCCCAAGGTGAATGGACCTTATATTCTCATTCACTTATAAGCAAGTACATCTTCTCCCTTGCTGCTGATTAGAAACTCCTCTCAAAGAGCTTAAAAACTGAAGAGTGTTTTCACTTTGCAGTCAGAAATTTTGTGTATTTCCATCACATGTACTATTGATTTTCAATCTTGGATATTCATTATTAACACTTAACATCCACACTCATTTGTTTTTGCACATCCACATTATTAGACCCAGTGACCTCCCACTGAGGACTAGAAATAATATAGTGGAAATGTGCCTATTGAGCAAGAGAGTAACATTTTCTCAACTTGAAGACTGCATTTCATAGTAAATTACTAATCAGAGATTTTATCTTGATGAGTAAAAAAAATGCTGATCATGAAAATTGTCAAAAAAGTCAATTGTCAGGAATTGTCAAAAATGCTGTGTAACGCAGGAAATATTATTTTTGCTATAACCAGAAAAAGAGTTGAAATTATGTGGTATTGCAGGGTGTCAGAACATATCTGTCTTTGTCTTCGTTTCAGCTGAGTTTTGTATTCACTTGGTGGCAAAGTAACTATTGCTTCATATTTGTATGAGCTGAAGCTTTGTGAACCCAAGAATGGCAAAGGTCTGGCAAACCTGGAAAGGCACTGCCTTGCAAGAAGAAGTCCTTGATATCAGCTGGGGCTGGGGGAGAAAACTTTCTGACTTCAAGGGAATAAGTGATGAAGAGGAAAACTACAATAAGAAAATATTTAAATATGAGTCTAAGTGGACCCCAAGAGGAATGAGGAAGAAATTCTTACCCACTGTGAACATCACACTGACAAAGGGAGAGGACGTGAGTTTCAGAGTAAAAATTAGGAAGCATTTCTTGTGGAAAGGTGGTTGAACACTGGGTCAAAGTTCCTGGAGAGGTGGGCAATGCCTCAAGCCTGCCTGTGTTCAAGAGGAAATGCCCTTAATAATATGCTTTAGCTTTTGGTCAGCCCTGAAATAGTCAGGCAGTTGGACTGGATGACCATTGCACATCCCTTCCAATGCAAATATTCTTTCTATTCAACTCAGTTTGATTCCTACTTCAATTCATCATAAATAACAAACAAAGGCTGACAACTCAGCCAGCTATCACCCAGATTCCTGCTTGAAGAACACTACAACTGTCAGCCTTACGACAAGAGGGGCATTGGATCACAATGTGAGAGAAAAAGGACTTCAGGATATAGGAATATATGTTCTGTGTAATGATTTTAAGTGTATTGTTAATATGAATTTCTGTTTCAACTAGATAATTTGGAGGATTAGACTGTTAAAAATTAGTTTAAATTATATCAGTTATTAGTTAAGTTATTCTTAGAACATTATTATTCTTCTTATATTCTTGCTATTCTTATTCATTATTATTCTTCATGTTTAAATTCTATGTATGCAGTGTATCTCTCTTGCCAATAACATTTTATCTAACACAAGCCATACATTGAAATCCAACCTCAAAACCAAGCTGAGATATGGCTGTAGAACATAGCTGTATTTGTTTATATGATGTTGAATTTCAGCTCCCATAAATAGATTTTGAACTGGTGATGCTTTTAACTAGCATATTGCTGCTAGGCTGGCCGATTACTCATTCACTTTTCTTGTCCCTGACATATGTAGAGAACACCTGCAGCTACATATAAAGTGCACTTGATAAATACAATATCATGAGGAATGAGGAAGTGATATGGTAGCACTTGTCCTTTTATTTATTCTCAGGACGGTACATAGGGTGGGATGACTGAGTGGGTTAGGCCATTTACCCATCTGTCTTTATTTTGCAGGTCTTATGTTGTAACACAGGAATTATATTTCTCTGCCATATTTACTTTAGCTAGATGTTCTTTTGTCCTTTTTTAAGTCCAACTCTTGGAATCTCTAGGCATTCATTTTATTCTTCAAGATGAAGATCTTTTTTTAGAATCCATTATTGTCATGGAGACAGTCATACAACATTGCAAGTGATATTACTCAGACCAGAGGAGGTATAACATCTTGCAAGAACAAGCCTTCAGAAATCATGCCAGGTCTTTAAGATCTCTTCCAACCCAAGACATTCTATAATTCTATTTTAAAAAATATTGGTCTTTCAAAGAACATAAGATGTTAAAGTCTCCAGCCACCCTACAATGAAAATTCCAATATTTACAAGTTATAATACTCTGAATTTAACCTGCTTTTCTCTACTAAATTTCTAATAGTATTCACAGTTTTTCTTCTATATGTGGTTAAAAATTACATCTTTTTTGTAAACATGACCAGCTCAACATTTGTTCCACCTTGTTCAAGAGCTCCAAACTGGATGCTTCTCTGTTTATTAGGCAGATCAATACATTAATTGTCCTCAAATTTCACCTTATGTCATGATTGTATTAAGCTCTATACAAAACCACTTTCAAATAATTATTCAAATAATTATCATATAGATGATGTTTACTATCCATCTCTTAATTCAAAAACTCCAGGTTAAAGGGAGGAAAACAGATTCCCTCTACTCTCAGCAACTCCTGCCCTACCAGCAGCCAGTTCTAAGGAAAAGCTTTTGACCTGTGTGGTGAAGTCATAGAATCACAGAATATGCTGAGTTGGAAGGGACCTGTCAGAATCATGGAGTCCAACACCAGGCCTTCTGCAGGACACTGCAATCACACCAAATGTTTCTTGAACTCTGTCAGGCTTGGTGCTGTGACCACTGCCCTGGAGAGCCTGTTCCAGTGCCCAACCATCCTTTGGGTGTAAAACACTTTCCTAATATCCAACATAATATCCCCTGGCTCAGCTTTAGGCCACTTCCTCTAGTCCTGTAACTGGGCACCAGAGTGAAGAAATCAGCTGCCCCTCCTCTTCCCCTCATGAAGAAGGTGAAGACCACAATTAGTTCTGACCTCAGTCTCCTCTAGGCTGAGAAAACCAAGTGACCTCAGCCAATCCTCATAAGGACTCCTCCCCAGACCCTTCACCATTCTCATGGCCTCCTTTGGACACTCTCTAATAGCTCAATCTCTTTTTTATATTATGGCTCAAAACTGCCCCCAGCACTCACACAAATGAAGCTGCCCCAGTGCAAAGGAGAGCAGGACAATCCCCTCCCTTGCCCAGCTGCCGATGCTGTGCCTGATGTCCCCAGGACAGGGCTGGCCCTCCTGGCTGCCAGGGCACTGCTGGCTCTTGTTCAGCTTGCCACTGACCAGGATCCCCAGGTCCTTTTCTTCAGCTGCTCTCCAGCCTCTTGTTCTCTTGTCTGAGCACACATCCCCACCCCAGCTACAGAATCTGGTTCTTGCCCTTGTTAAATCTCATATGGTTGGTGATTGCCCATCTCTCTAAATTGTCAGGGTGTCACTGCAGGCCCTCCCTGCTCTGACAGCGTTTTGTAATTTAGTGTTGCCAACAAACTTACTTAGTATTCCTTAGAGGTTGGGTTTATGTACCCAAAATCTAATACCTCTGCTTCAGGGAAAGAACACACCTGCTTTTTCATGGAGACTCTTAGACCAGGAGCACACAACTGAGAAAATTCTAGTCTCTTCTAATTCTTCCAAGAATTAATTAAAATATATTTACAAACATTATGAAAAAAAAAAAATTAGTGCTTAAAGTGCTGTGCAAGTAACTTTATTATTATAGTTTCTAGGTTTTATGTTTTAAACCCCTTAAACTTGAAATAAAAATTATTACTCCACATTTTGAAAAGTGGTGGTTTTGACTCCTGAGAGTCAGAGTAGCTATAACTGATTTTAGTCCAACACAGGAATCCCCCTCTAATCCTCAGTTAGCTGCCACATCACCACAAAGGGACTTTTCACAGATTTCCCTGTTTTAGGCTTCATGTTACTTACTAAGGAAATTACAGTGAATTCTTTTTTGTGGTACTTAATTCCCTCCAGGCACTGATTAAGGAACATTAGGTATTTAACTCAGAGATATAAATCAAAGCCAGCTTCAAAGTTTTGGTTTAGATTTGTTCAATGCCTCTTGAAACTGCCTTTTTAGTTGGCAAGATTCATGAAGGTGACAGATTCTCAGCAGCTCTATTCTTGTGAAGGAGCACTGGAAGTTGTAAAAATTAAGCATATGAATATAGGATGCAGTATTTTTTTCAAATTCCTTTGGTTTTTTGGGGGGTGTGGGGGAAGCAGGTCCTTTTGAACTGACACTATATTTAAAAGAAAGCAAACAAAAAACCCCCACCCAAGAATGCAGCTAATCTTACAAATTTTACTCAAGGCTTGTTGACTAAATTCTGGTGTCTAGGACCTGGTTAATAATCTTCTGAATGATTTAACTTTGTTTAATGCATGGTCTACTATTTCAGTTAAAAAAAAAAACTAAAAAATAAAACCTAAAAAAACCCCCAAAACCCTGAAGTGTCCAAAAACAGAAGAAATAGAAAAGCACTGGTAAAAATTGTAATTTACAATTCAGTACCAAAACTCATTACAATTCCAGATGGCCTCAATTTAGAAGGTAATTTGTTCTTAACTGGAAGAAATATTCCTCTAGGTAGAGATGTATTATCTTAATACCAAATTTACTTTTGTTTTGGTTTGGTTTGTTTGGGTTTTTTTTGCTTTCTTGGGTTTTGTTTTGTTTGGTTTGTTTTTTGGTTTTTTGTTGTTGTTGTGGTTTGTTTTGTTTTCATTCAGTTTGGAGAAAACTACATGAGGGACAGGCCTGGTGGAAGGCATTAAAATTTTCCTTCAGGGGAAACGCAGGCATTCACAAGGGAAAAATGGAAGAACGCTGCCTGTATGAAGAGAAAGTTAAGATTTTATATATATATATTTATATATATATATGTCTGCTAATTTTAAATTAGACCCTGGCTACCCTCAAGCCCATTGCACACTTAATTTGATTTCCCTGGGGACAAGCTTTCTATTTAAATTTTCTTCACCTAAATTTATGTAGTCAGAGTATGTTAAACAACTAATGAGTAGGATATTTAAGGAGTGATGGAGCACTTTTTGAAAGAAAAATATCTCTCAAAATTATCCTTATTTTCTCTAGGCAACCAGTAAATTCTTAATACCAAGTAATTTATACTTATCATTGATACTTATGTGTCCAAAAATCATTAATTTTACCTCTAGATTATTATTGATCTCTTAGTACTGAACACTACTTTAAACATTTGTAAACCTGAATTTTCTCCTTGACTTTTTTTCTTTTCTTTTTTTTTTTTTTTTTGTTTCACCACTGCTTCCCTGAATGAATGCCCTGAAGACAGATTGGTAGTGTGAGCATAGTACATAAACCCAGCTCGAAGGATAACTAATTTTCAAACACAATACAAAACTCTGGATGCCCCTAAGGTCTCCACACTTTTTACTGAATGTGGAGTGTTTTAAAGAGGGCAGGAAGGCATGGAAGAAGGAAAGTGAAGGAAATGTATCAACAAGTTTGTTATCACAAAGCAACATAGACAAGTAGAGCCTCAATAACATCAATACTCCTCTAATTGTGCTTCAGTTAATGGATCCCATGGAAAAATCACTGCATTCTGTCTCCAGGTGTCTGCTGGGCTTTACTTTTCCTCTTATTCCTCTACCTTTTATTATTCAAAAGTGTTTGTATCCTAGTGAAATGTGTCTCAAATGCACCTAATTTCACTAAGTACTGAAGACTGAAGTGCATGGAAATTGTACTAATTATTATTATTATTATAATATAGAATTTTCTGATTCTGCTCTTTTGCAGCAACTGTTTAAGGGACAAAATAATTTTTGTTTCCCAGGAAAATATTGGTTACTGTATTTTAAAGTTTTTAAATTTTTAAAGTTTTTTATTTATTTAAAGTTTTCATCTTGGTTGGAAAGGAGAATATAGATTTATTTCTAAGGAGTGAAAAACATTATCATAATAATAGCAGACTAAATATTACTTTAATCACCAATCTAATTAAACAATAATATTAAAAAAAGGACAGGTATTCAAGCTAGCTTATTAGACAAAGTTATTGGTTAAAACAGAGTTTTTAACATCTAAGGAACATCTTCAAAGCCACCCTGCTGTTATAACACCTGCTCTGCTCCTTATCCCAGATAAGGTGTGCGTTTGAAAGAAGGGAAGGTCTCAGAAGAAGGACCTGGAACAGCTCTTCCTCCTGCCTCTAAATTCAAGTGTCAGAGGAATCTGCGTAGTTCCCCAAACGCTTCCGCGGGCTGAAAGTCAGGGAATGTCACTTTTAGTGCTTTGATTGGAGTGGAAGGTGGAGCTCACTAGATGGTGCTAGGCACAGGCACAGCCTCCGGCCTGGGGCCACTGTCCTAAGGGATGCACGGGAGCATCCCTGCCCCGGAGCTGGCTCTGAAATGCTGGGGAAAAGGGACTTGTGAAAGTGACTCGTGTGAAAAAGAATCGGTGGTGTGCATTTGTCAGATCATCGCTGCATTTTAAAGAAGCTTTTCTGTCTGATAATAAATAACTTGCGGTTGCATCAGTATTCTCCCTTTCATCGTACTTTAGCACTGTCTTTTGATGCTCCGTTTTTCTTCATTTACCTATTAATTACTTCATTATTGTTTATTTTCAGTTTCTCTTTGAGTGACAAACCTATCATCTTGTCAAGAGGTTGTTTTCCTCAGTTTTGGTTCCTGTGTGTAGTTTTGACCCTGGCAGCTTTCTGGGAGGCACGACTCCTGTTTCTCACTTGCAGCCCATCAACACCTGCAGCTGAGCCACCCGCAATGCAGATTTATGCTGATCTGCATCCTGCCCCGGGCCAGAGACGGTGAAGAGTTTCACATCCATGCTGCCGTGGCCCATCAGAGCGTCCCTGGCCTTTCTGAGCCATCCATGGTCCCTGAGGTGTGTCTGTCCCTGCAGCTGCCACTTTTCTGATTGCCCCTGAGCCTGTTCCTGTGTTTGGGAGACACCTGGAACCACCCTGCAGCCACACCAGCCCTAATTGTGGACCGGAGTCCCATCCACCCCATAGCGATCCCACAGCACCTCAGCCCTACCCCAATAAATCTTCTCTGGCTGAATTTTGGATGCACACAACGTACATTTGAACAGCATGTATACAAGCAGCTCCTTAAAGAAATGCTGTGGTGTTAGTCATCCCCAGCACCTCACATTAACCTGATGAGACTGTGTAAATCATAGAGAAAATGCTGGGTTTTACTTTACAAAGTACACAATGCCATGTGTGTTTTTAAGTAGAATTTTATTTCTGCCTCTTAACTGATGAAAACAGTACTACAGATACTTTCTGATGGATAACAGGTAAATGTTGTAATTTTAGTAGTTATTACTCTTTACTTCAACAGGTCTTTAATTCAGTGGTTTGTAGGACAAGATAGAAAGCAGCTCCATGTTGAAGGTCACCTGGTGGGGACAGGCAGGTGAGCACAGACTGGTACACAGAATCAGATTTGTGACTTTTAACTTCATGGTTCTTTTCAAGCATGACTCCCATGACAACGTTCTCCTAACGTCTGATTAAATAAAGAAAGAATGGGAAGCCTGATTTAAAAACAGGCCCCTGATCTGCATAGAAATTTCCTTTAGTGGCAGACTTACAAGGCCTCAGGAAATATTATCCAGATGCATGGCTTCTTCTAACAGATGACAAAGCCTTTGATGTCACTTATTACTTGGAACTAATTCTGAGATTGTAAGTATGCATTTAAGTATGCAAGATGCATTCTACCCCACACAGCTAAAAAAAGAAATAAATGCCACCATACTCCTAGGGTTTTTTCAGATCTCGTATCCAAGTCTTCCTTCTAATTTGCATATTTATTTCTTAGTAGTTGCACTGGTATAATGCATCAGTCTCTCAACAGGGTGTGTGGGTTAATTCCTGCCAAAGTGACACTAAAGCTACAAACTGCCTATTCCTGTACTCTCACTGTCTGAAATTTCTCCTATTTTATAAAACATGCCACAGGGGTAAAAATAAAATATTTTTTTTTTAAAAAAAAAGATGACACAGACAATATGGTTCATTTTTTATTAATTTGAAACAGAAGGTAGATTTAGGCAGGTAGAATATGTGCACTACATAGGAAAATCTTGCTAATTTCAGCACATTAGTCTTCTTAATGACTTAACTAACAAAAATGATCAGTATATAAAGAAAGTCTTGGCACACACACACACAGACACACACACATAAAAAAAACCCCAAAAAACCAAAAACCACCACCTACATATTGACATGTTTTTCCTCAGCTAAGCAAACCTGATTGCCATGGGAAATGTCCCATTTTTGGGGCTGGTAGAACTGTCCGTACCTTTCAGCACTAAACAAATTGGCTTTGAGTAAAATGACTTTGAGAAAAGATGGTTATAAGAAATTGTTCTGAGTTTGTGCTCAGAAATCGACAGTAGATGGGTCAGACTGAGATTTGGTTAGTCAAATGATTTCTTCAGTGGTGTTAGAAAAACAAATCATGTCAGAAATTCTGTCATAAAGGGGATGTAAAATCTGAGATGCTGATTGGAATGAAAGGCTGCTAATGCTGAAGGGCACAGCTCACCCTGATGTAATTGCTCTCATTTCTTACTAAATAGTCGTTAACCAACCTGAGGCAGCATTGGATTGGAGTTGATTCTGGTAAAAAATGAGGTTTCCTTACAAGGTCTGATTGTCAGAAATAGTCAGAAATAGACTTTTATCAGATTTTCCAATTATTCAATCTGAGTTTAAATAAAAATATGTAAATTGAGACTTAACATATAAATAAATCTCTAAGTTAGGTGATTAAAATCATTGAATCAGAGCAAGGGCACTTTTGATATGTGACACTGTTGTTGGTATTAGCTAATGGAAATAAATTCTCAGCAGTACAGATTAGGATACCGGTTTAGACCAATTTTTAGTTTTTAAAAATAATGATTAGATACAAAACCTGAATACTATGACCATAACATTATTGATTACCATGACAGTTGGTATTTCATGTTTGACTTTTATGTCAATGAAGCCATTTTGGATTTCTAGCTGCTGCATGGCCACACCACATGGGTATTTTTCCTACTGATATACCAGAGTAATGTAATTTCTTGTATTGTGTAAATAAAGAAGCAACAATCTGATATCAGGATGAGTTTTCAGAGTTTAGCTTGGGACAGAAGGAAGTGGATTATTGGTTAACACAACTTAGAAGAGATCTTTACGTTCAACAGTTTAAAAAAAATATAAATTCTGATGATGTATGTGGGCTTTTTAGTGAAGTTTCCTCAATTTGGGAGCTGTAGGGTTCAGTTTGGAGAAACTTTTGAAGTTAAACTGAAGCAGCTAAATCTACATGAAGTTTTTATTTTAAATATAAGAGAGGTGAAAAAATCCACTCCCAAAAAAGTGGAGTAAATAGCTTCATCTAGAAAGATATCAGGAAATAATAAATATTATCTGTAAAATGTAGGAATGCTCAATAACATAGTCCTGTCAGCCCTTTAGAGATGAAGAAAATTTCTTAAGAACACATTAATTTTAAATTTTCAAAGGAAAAGGGAAAAATAAAATACTTAGGTGCATAAATAAATATATATAAGAACTGTAACTTTTATATGGGAAGGCATTAAAGAGAATATGAAATACTTGGGTCAGCTGTCCCCAGAATGAATTAATTCAGTATTCAAAGATATATATGATAGGATAACAGGAATGACAATAAAGTACCAGTTGTTTGAAGCACATTTGAAACAGGGAAGAGGCAACACATGTGCTACAGCAGGAATGTGTGAAAATTATGAAGCTGATTTTTTTTTTTTATTAAGAGTGGTCAGAAATTGGAACGGTCCCTCTATAAAGATTTCCTAATTTTCATCCATGAAGGTACACTAAACTCTACAGGACAAAGCCCTGAGCAATCTCTGATTTTGAACTTAGCTGTGCTTTAACTTGGACCTGGCAGAGATTTTTTTAAACAGCTACTTCAGGATATGAGATGAATCACGTTCCTGTGATTTGTGCTCTCCACTTAATATAGAGAGGGATTAAACAACTAACCCATGGGAAGATAATTATGCTGTGGGTTACTGAGTTTGGTCTGATGAATCCTTATCTTAGCCCCCTGACAATAACAGTTTGATTATAATTATTATTTCTATTGTTGTTATTTTTTTATTATCATAATCATCATAATCATCATAATCATTGTCATCATTACTATTATTGTTTTTACTGAATTTATATTTAAGGCAAGGGATTTCTTAAAATACAGATGCTCAGAATTGTCATCTCAATGATATATTAATGAATTTACCTGCCTAGAAAACTAAAATGAGGTATCATTCTCAAATTGTTTTGTTGTTTAGCAAAATCAAATATCTAATGTTATGCTCAAGTCACAATATTGTAGCACTCATCCTAGTTGCACATTTTTATATGCTTGGTTCTGGGTTTTTTGATGCAACTTGGAAGGAGAATTTGGAGGTGATTCAGCTTTTGTGAATTTTCAGTGTAATTTGTAAGCTGACTGCTCAAATTTCAGTAAATTTCTTTTTGCTGTAGTATATGTTTGAAGTACTGTCTAGGTAAAATCAACAGTAGGGGACTTATGAAGACAATTTGCAACACCATTAATTTTCTATTAAATATACTACAATAAAGGTTAATTTTTTGTTTATTTTATATTTTATTTATATCTGTATATTTTACAATATTTTATTATTGAGCTCTCTTTGACAGAACCATTTACAAATAATGCTATTCCATAATTTTTAATTGCATTGAAATAGAAATATATTCATTTTCTACTTTTGACATAACCTTGAGGATCCTCTTTCAGAAATTACTCTTTTCAGGGAATGAAGGATTCTCTTAAGAATATTTTTAGTTATGATTATTAACTCAAGGCATATTTGCATGGATGCAAAGTTTTATACAAACAATACAGTACTCAAGATCTATGAAAGATAATGTTTATAGCTAGTAGTTAATATAGTTAATAAGTATATAATATAGTTAATAAATCTTTGGAGTCTTCTTTCAGGTCATATAAAAATTGTTTTCCAGTTCAAATTAAGCACTAAAAGAGTATGGAAATATATTTTGTTAATTTCAAAATGAAGCTATGTGAAGGAAATAAATATTTCCCGGTAATGATACTGCAATTCTAGGTAGTTAAGCATTGCTTTAGCTTGTGAGAAGCAGTCTGGAACTATGGGACTTTGTCCTCTGAGACTGCCCTACCTAAATCTCCATTTTCATCTGTTTGCTTCAGAAAAGGGTTCTTGTCATAGTAAGATATAAATAAAACACAGCAAAATTAAGACTTCTTTCTGTGAAGAAATAGGAAAAAACTTTTATTAATTTCATAAAAGCCTTTCTTTAGCCAGCAGGCAGGAGGCATTTCCGATTCAGTTCACGGTGATTGAGTTGATTGAGTCAAGCGGCTTCAGTGGTGGCTTAACATAAAGGTCAAAGCTATTTCAAAGGGCATTTGAGAATTTCTATTTTTCATTTAAACATTTATCTTTTAAATATAAGGACAATTAAGCAATTCGAGATCACTATCACATGTTATTATTATCATTAGGTAAAACCATTTGTCCTCTAAACATTCATTGCACATTAAATAGAGGTTTCTGCGTTCAGTTTAGAAATCAAGAAGTTTCATAAGTTTGGGAGGCACAAATAAACCAAAGTAGATGATCATACTGATCCTTCCATTTCTTAAATATATTTATCTGCTTCTAATGAATAGAATAATATAAGAATAGTTAAACAAAAATAAATAGTAAAACAAAAATATACATATATATAAAAAAAAATATATATTCTTTTACTTTTTATCTTTTTTGTTTTAATGGATTTAGGTGCTGGCAGCATTAATATTTGAATTGTATGTGCCTCAACCCTTCTTGGAAGCATGTTTCAGATCTAACAGACTGCAATTCTTTTATTTATACAACTGAACATATTTTGTTCAGTTTTTATCATATATGAGAAAAAAAACTTCTTTAACAAATATTTGAACAAAAATGTGACTGTATACAATCTTCAGTAGAATATATAGATAGCCTAGGTCCATGTACAGTGCTATATTTCTTAGATTTACCTGTTTATTTTGGGGAAAATCTGGGCTTTCTCAGACAGTGCTCCTATTTACTATGTGGCTTCACTCTCAAAGGAGGAGAAAATAAAAAGTTGAAATGAAATTTCACAGGAGCCAGAGCTAGAGAAACTCTGGTGCTTCTTTATGAAAATGTTATCAAATGGCTTCTGGTGAAGGTAATCATGATGTTAAGTTTGGTGTTAGAATTTTCACTTAGTACTCTCTTGCAGTCTTCAAGAAAAAGATAAGTGACAGTGGAGAAAATGGTGTTCTGGATAAAAGGCATGTGTTAAGAGACCAAACATTCTCATCTACTGTTTTGATTCTGTGAACACAGACATCATGGTTTGGTTTTTCTTTAGGGGAAATTTCACTGTTTTCCTGTTTAGAGGCATGTTTTCTAGGGTAGTAAAGCAAGCATAAGCATTTGGGCTGTGTGTTAATATTTGTCACAAACCTTCAGTATTCTGAGAGGATCTGACAGCAGACAAGAGCACTGTAAATTAATCTGAGGTGTATTCTCTACTTCTTTTCAGCCATCTCTCTGAACCTAAGGCAAACAGATGGCTGAGGATTTCTCTGAAAGATTAAGTGGTTTCATATGAACATCTCTCAGGATGTAATTTACATGCTACTTGAAGCCTGACTTTTTTTATGTTGATTGTTTTTTTTCTTCCCAAAAATATTGAAGCATAAAAGGAACAAAAGCCATATGACATAACAATAGCATTTACAGCACAAGCTAGCTGTTCTTACTGTGACATTAAGTTTATTTACTTATTATTCAAGCACTCATTATAGTTCCTCTTAGTATATTTTTTTCATCAATTCAAAGAAATAACATAATATTATGATTCCTTAATTTTTAATGCGCCTAAATATGTTTATATGGGTTATAAAAGCCTCAGGGACAGCAGCAGGCTTTTGATAGATTATGTTCTTTATGGCTACTTTCCAGCTGATCAGAGCTGCTGATTCCAGCAATAATGTAAGTTCTTGACTCCCATGACCCTGTATTTTTCTCTGTAGCCACAGATACAGGAGGTAACAGAAGTTGCATAGTCTCTCCTGCAGCATTACCAGAGAGCAGTCTTTCCTCCTAAAACACAATGGGAAGACAGAGAGACTTAATGCCGTTTTGGGTTTTTTTTTGTGAAAAAGGAAAGTGGTGATACTCCTATTCCCTTTCCAGAAGATAGATTTGATTAATAAGTTGCTATTTTTCTTTAATATTTTTTTTTATTTTTACACTTTTGATAGTGTAAAAACCTTTCCCAAGATTGATTTACTCACCCAAATTTAATTCTTTGAAGATGCTTAATCTAAAAATTGGCTTACTATTTTGATTTTAATAGCATAAATCAGAATTTAAGTGACTAAAATATGAATGATTTAACACCTTTGAAGATGTTTCTGAGATGGGACGTCCAATAAGAACTCAGAATCATAGAACAGGTCTGTACTTTACTCAGTAATACTCATGACCTGCCATACTGTAAGGTCTTTTGCTTTCCTTCCCTAAAACATTTATCCTCTCCTGTAGAAATTACAGCTAAACACAAGTATTAACTTAGGATCTTCCTGCTTGGCTGGGCTTAGCACAGGAAAACCATCATGAGATGAAATTTCACAGTAAATGTATTCAACAAACTTCTAGTGGCATTCTCTTTCTTTTGTTTCCAAAGTCCGTGTTTCTTCCTCTTTGGAATACAAAAAACATCAGGGATAATCCATCTGCATTGGAAAGTGGAAAATACTCTAGAGGTTGTTCTGATTAATGTGGCAGTAAAATGTTTGACATCAAGATTATTGACATGTGCAACCTGTGATCCACTATGACCTCAAGCCTTGCTTTGCTGTCAGCCTGGTCATTCTTCACCCTGTGTTTCAGTAACTGGATGGGCTTGCTCAAATAAGTAAACTGCTTTATTTACCTACAGAATTCCATAACTATCAAGCTATTTTTTTTAACTTTTCAATTTAATAAAGTTAGATTTCAGTACTTTCCTGCAGTATATTCATAGTCTCCCTCAGACCAAAGTAATCTAAATTATAATAAGAAAACAATAAAAACTAACAAGTTTTTTTCCATAATCTCAAGACAGGTTCCCATGCAGCATAGCTTGATAGGTTTTTCATTATCTGCCAATGAATTACATATATCTGCAGCCATGGCTACCTACCTAGTTTTACATTCAATTGTAGCACTTTTATTTGTGTTTTTCTTCCTACTTTATGAGCTTTAAGGGACTCAAAATAGAACATCTACTTCTTTCCCCCCAGCTGCAAGGCCTACTATTGTTGTAGAAGACAATTACACCGGTCTGATATGTGCCAGATTCTAATTGTTCTTCATATTCAATTATTTCCCAGGTCATTAAAATATTTTTATTATCTCTCCAGTGTTTTTCTGATTAGCAAAAAGAAGATTCAAGAACTAGAATAATAAGAAAGCAGACAAAAATTAGTGTGACTTGCAGAAGATTTACTGAATAAACTTGTCTGTAGGTGCTCAAGTGCTCCAATTGTTCAGAAATCTAAATTTTCTAAGCAGACAGGTTGAAGCTGTGGCTTTTGCACAGGGAAAAGGTTTTCCTCAGAGAGTGGTTAGTAACAAAAAAAAAGGTTTGATTCCGTACAATACACTGAAGTACACCAGTACTCAATGAAGTAAACAGAGAAAAGCATATAAAAATGGTGTGTATGCTGTCATTCATTATCAAGCACAACCAAATTCCTGTTTGTCTTATACATCTGCAAGTATGCTCCTATTGAAAATAACTGTAAAATAAGGAAAGTCTGTGTTTTCTAAAAATTATTTATTGGTGATCTTCTGGATTTACAGTTGAATGGATTTTTTATTTTCCATAAATAACTTACATTTTTAATAAGTATATATTCTTCTTCACAGGTACAGATGATGGTACTTGTATTGTTTTGGAGAAGGGGTGAGATATCTTGTGGAGGTGCAGGAGCTGTAGACAAAATGTTGCTTTGTCATTAATTGTGATAATCATGTCTTCCCAAATGCTAACAATGCTTTTAGCTTGTGAAAATTCAGCTGGGAATTTAACTTCCCTGTTGAACCAGGGTAGCTTTTAGTAATGAGATTTTTTCTTCCCGTTCTTTGGCTATGCTAAGCCAAAGCAATGCATTCAACTTTGATTCTAAGCCATTGTTGTCAAAACAATGTAGTTTGGAAATTAATGATTAGGAGAAAATATCTTGCTACAGTAATTCTTTCAGGCTTCTCTTGGCTGCCTCAACTTCATCCTATCTGAAAAATGATGTGTCATTGCCTTGGCAAAGATTTAAGATGCTCTGTTTCCAAAAATGAATGTAGCATTTGCATTCATTCTACCTGTTGCTCTTGGTTTGTTTTTTTTTTTAATTTTAAATCTTTTTATTTACTTCTGATATCTCCACTCCTTCTTCTCCACCATAAGCAGTAATGAATGTATTTGTATCTTCTTTTCCTTAAGCAAAGGAGTGTGTATTAACATTATCAGTGCATAAATGGTTCAAAAGTGCTGAAATTCATGCCAAATGCTTCAGTGACTCAGTACCAAATGGAAAAATGTCTGAAAGGTTAACAAGATATTAATTTTTCTGCTAGAAATTTCTTTTTACTAAGGCCTTTTTCTGTTAAGAGACATCATTGATCACCGTTCCTCAATATGCAGAATCAAGGAGCTGAGCAGTCAGCTTACACAACAGAGCCATTTTCTTCTACTGCTTGTATTAAATCATGATTATATAAGTCCGTTTTTTAGAGAAATTCAAATAAGATACCTTTCAAAGAAAGCTTCTTAGGAAAATTATGTTAATATGGTGTTTGTTTTTTTGTTTTGTTTTTTTTTCAGTTTTAAAGGCAAGTATTAGTTTGGATTCTAATTTTTTTTATTCCTTACAACTTTAAAAACAAAATCAGTTGTCATTTGGAAAGGGAAAAGGATAAAATAATAAGTCAGAAGACATTTAGGCATGATTCAGTCAGATCAGAGGTTTGGCCAGTGCCTCAGCCTCATACCTGTGCCTCTTTTGAACCACTTTCTACAAGATGGTGTCTTATTTCAACCAAATTAATTCAGCAAATAGAGAGTAACTGTGAATTGTAAACTTAATAATCATTATTTTCCCTGTTTCACCTGATTTACCCTCTGACATATGAAACACGCTCATATTTCAAAAGAACTCATGTCCTGAGACACAACATTGAATATCACATTGAAGATTATTTTTATTATCCACCATACTGATAGTTTAAGTTGTTTCATTGTTCCTTCATACCCTTGGATAGTTGAGGCTGACTTCTACTTAATCACTAGTGGTAAGCTGCATGCTGCCTTGATTTCAATAAATTTTTATTTTTAGTGTCTTTTGACATGAGAAACTGATCACTAAAGCAAAAAATATAGTTAGTTGAGATTTTCTTTTCAATAATTGATGAAATTAAACATCATATGACATTGACATTTTCTCTTTAACATGTGGATACCCACAAAAGTTACTGTACATTCCACATTAAAAAAGAACTTATAATTTATAATTTTTAATCAATTTATTCTATAGATAGTATTTTCAGTTCCCATGCTAAAAGGAGGAAACAAAGAGGGTAGAGTTCCATTTTTAAGCAGTTCCACTTAGCTGCCAGACATTACCACAATGATGCATTGTTTGGAATATAAACATTGTGAGGAACTATGGATCAAACAAACATTATCCACATATTGACAATTTTTTTGGTAAAATTTAATGAAAATGTAATCCTCTGAATTAACAGCTTGATATAAAAGTCATTAAAATAGATTGAAACATATCCATTCATTTAACAAGTCTTTAGAGCAAGCATTTAAGTAGCTTTTAATGCTTTTTGCTCCAGCCTGATGAGTATTATCTTCATTATACAGATGATGTTGTGAAGTCATGGAAAAGTTAAATGTTGATTCCAAGGCCACAAAAATTAGACACTTGGAAACCGAAAAACTTAAATATTAATAGTTCTCTGTCTGTAATTCATATTTAAGTCAGTTTTTTTCTAAATAAATGAATTGTTAATGGTATTTTTTTAAAAAAAAGGAAAAATATATCAAAATATTTCCTGATCTTTATATCATAAAAATTGCCATCTAAAAACTTTTTATTTACAACAAAGAATCTATGTGGTTCTAGAGAGACTGTAGTCAAAAATTATTAGATATTATGCATAAAAGTGAATAGGAAGCATGTGTAGGAAATATTTGTATATTTAAAATAAATAATATGTTTAGAGTGGTCCTTGCTAATAACCTAAATAATATTTTCTTAGTTTTTTCTTAGTTCTCTCTGAGATACTGGTGGTGGTAATAGGAACATATTTGGTGTTATTTTGACTGGATTGCTTAGGTTAATTGCCAGAGAGGCATGCAAATACCATTATATCTGCAGAAAAATTAGCATCCAAAGTTAACCATACAAAGTGCTGTGAGAAGAGAAGAGAAGGGCAATATGGAAGCCAAACACCATAACACAGTGACAAAAAAAGAATTGTGCAAAACTGATGAAAAACATCACAGGAAGATTAGAAATCATGAACTAGTGACTATTTAGCAAGGGGTCATCTAGGCAACCAGTTGTAATGAACTTAGATGAAAATTACACATGAATTTACACAGGAATTAAATGCACAAAATATTTATTTGCTTCTTAAAATGTTCCAAATATGCCCATGTAAGTTATCGGTGCAATATTAGCTATTATTGCAATACTATTAAATCTTGGAGAAGATGATACTGGAGTTTTGGAAGAAAAAATCCCTTTTCCCACATGCTGCAGCACAGCTTCCATTGTGGGGCTTTCATTCAATCTAATGTGAACATGAACACTCCTGGGGCACTTCCTTAAAGCAAGGGAGGAGGAAAGCTTCTTCCCACCCCTCATCATGGCTCAGGCAAAGCCTCCATGGGCAGAGGCATTGTGGGTGTCAAAGGATGGAAGAGGGTCAGCCCTCATCATATGGAGTTCACCTCAGGGGGCCAGAATACTAATCCTGGCAGTCACAGGATTAAAGAATCATTGGATGGTTTGGGTTGGGAGTGACTTTAAGATCATCTAGTTCCAACTCCCTTTCATGAGCTGGGACACTTTCCACTAAACCTGATTGCTCCAAGCACCATCCAACCTAACTGAACACTTCTGGGGACGAGGCATTCATAACTTTGGCCAGGAAAGTTTTATTGTTTTCTTTTCCAGAAAAAACATCATGTGGTTTACATCAACTGCTTAAATACACTTAAAGCCTTGACCTAGCAAACCTTTGGAAAGACATCACTCAAGGCTGAAGGTATGTCCCATGTGAACATGGAATATGGAGGGATTGAAATATGATCTTTAGAATAGACCATGAAGATGAACCAAAGATCAAAATACAAATGCTTTAAGAGAAACTGTAGAAACATTGCAAAGGAAGGGAGGAGGCTGAAAAAAGTGGCAGAAATAATTAATCACTTTCAGGAAAATTGGAAGCAGTTTGAGACATACGCTTGGTTTTATTTTGCACCATTTAAAGCTTTCATCTCAATCTAACCATGGAAAATGTTGAGGTGCATTGCCAAAACTACAGTCAAGGTAATATCTGTGTAATTTAGAAGTCAGTTTATATGTATGCTTGTAAGTCAAGAGAAATTTATTTTAAAATGAATGGTACTCACACTGCATATCTATGTAGCTATACATTAGGTCACTTTTCACATTGCCCTCCTGACTTTCAGCATCTGTAGGGAAAATCCAGCTTCTCTGTAAATTGTATTGGTTCTAAAAGACCAAAATATAACCTGTTCAATTTTTCACTCCATTTAGGTGACCAAAAAAATATATTTGACTTTTCCAAAAAACACATACTGCAGAACTGAGCTTTCAAAAGCAGGTCCAGAAAGTCCCAAGAATCTCAGATAGAAGCATAAATCAATAGATTTAGTATAATTTAACTAAACTAATGCCACAAATTTATGTTCAGAATCCCTTTGTCAGTGCCTTGACAAGAAACAGCCAAAAGCTCATTGCCAAAGAACTGTCTGAAGAGGAATGAGATGGCAAAAATTCTCCACTCAGTTTATTCATGTCCTTCACCATCTTCATACATATGTGTTCACACTACAAAAATATAAAAGAACATATATTCCTGAATTAAATGATACAGAAAAAAATATTTTCACAATTGATTTACAATGAACTTTAAATCTAAATGTCAGGTTATATTTTGAAGGCATTCCAGTCTAAGAAAAAAAGTCTTCAAATTCCAGACATCTTTGTAGAACAGAAACACTGGGTTTAAAATCTGATGTCTGATTCAAAAGCTGAAGTTCTTAAATGCATCTGATTAAATCCTGGCTTATTTTTGCTTCTAGTAATTGTTCACATTTTCTCTTCAATTTCTATAATAGAAAGAATGGATCCTGGGTCCAGAGAATAGAAAAGGACTTGGTTTTTAAATAGCATTATTTAGAAAGGAGAAAAAGGAATTGGGGTGGTTGTAGATCTTTAACACTCATCCCAAGTCAGTATTTGCAAGAAAAACTGAATTTGTATTATCATATTATTATGCATTTGTGTTGTGATTGTTGGAGGGGGTTTTTCTGGTGTGTTTGTGGGATGTTTCTGTGGGGTTTTTGTGTTTTGGTGGTGGGGCGAGGAGGTTTTTTGTTTGTCTGGGTTTTTTGGTTTTTTTGTGGTTTTGTTTAAATTTTTTTCCCTCAGCATCTTGTTTAGTTCTACCCTTTCTACCCATCTCGGTATTTTTTAACTTTATTTCCATTCCCTGTCATGAATTATTTTTATTGCTTCTGTCAGCACGAGGGAAGTTTACATTTCTGCACTAAAAATTATTAGCAGAAAATTAACAGCTGATACTTCTTTGAGAGGGATATGTCCCTGAGGGCTGAGACATCTTTTGATCACCTGCATCTTAACTCTAGAAGCAGTAGTTTTGTTGAACATCGCTCTTTGGAGTCCTGTACAAAGACATGCTCACCATGAGCAAAGCTTAGACTGTGGCCCCAGAGCTTTCCTTGTTACAGTCACTTATCTCTGCAGTTCACAAGCCCTGCTTTGCAGAGATAGGGTGCTGGGAGAAGGACTGACCCATGGCATTGCTTCCTGACCTTCCTTGCTACACAAACGGCAAAATAAAGAAAGTGTTATTAAACTGATTGGATTACTTTTCTTATTTTCTGTTTAAGCTGCTATCCCAGAAGCCTGGCTGGCTGGCTCTCATTTAAAACTGACATTTGATTTTCTGTTGAAGTGAATCCAGACACTCTCTGATAAATGCTCAGATAATTAATAAAACACAAAATTTTTATATCAGTTTTGCAGAGACATTCCTGGGCTACTTAAGGTCCTGATAATTTTTGGCATGCTGCATACTTATCTGTTCTTCTTTCTCTTGTCCTGCATATATAGTTCTTTACTATATCTAGTAACTCACCCATTATATTCCTCGGAGTTACAGGAATTCTACTATGAATGTTATATTAATCTTGGACCTGTTTTGAAATGTTCTCCATCACCATCCTTACAAGGCTTGTGTACAGAGATTTTTTGCAGTGGCTGTATTCAGCATGGAGGAAGGCAATCTCCTTGCCTCACTATTGCATCTGTTGCTCTCTTTAGAAATTTAATTCTGGATATCATGAGTGAGGAGACTCCTGTGCAGAGATCATACTACACTGTGTTGGCCAGGTCATCTGTCAATTTAAAAAATGGGCTTCTGTTAATATTTTCCCAAGAGAAGTAAAGCACTATGGTTTGACTTGATCAGAGATATACAAAGGAGCAACATAAAGAATTTAATATAAAAAGCTACAGTGCCAACAAACAAGCAAAGATGCGAGGAGGAAAATAATTTTCCCCATAAAAAATCCCCACCAAAACACACACACACAAGACTGTACCTGATAACCTTTATGATGTAAATACATAGATATTCCTTGATTACTATACATTAGCAGGACTGGGCATAGTAGTCTTCCTAATGGAAACTTGAAATTCAAAAGGTATGAAGAAACATGATGAATTTTTTTTTGAATTTCAGAGCTTCTAGGCTCTGAGCTTTATTTTTTTTTAACCATTTTGTATAAGAAAACTCATTGAAGTTGAGAATAGAGCTCAAAATATATGTTCCTTTCCTCTTCAGTCTGGCCAGGATTTCTCTCTCTGTTTGTGAAAAAAATAAAAAGCTACAATCTTTACTCATTTGTTTTCCTATTTATATTTCTGATGCCTTATGGTGAAAATTCCCTGCAGGTATAGTGTGATGGCCAGTGCATTCTGCCCTGAAACCACTCTAAATAGCCTGGAAAGAGCGAGGGAGCCTGGGGAGAGGAATATCATGCATGAGGAGTCCAGCAGCTGGTCATAGCTGCACTGGGCAGAAGCAGGGCTGCTCAGGGAGATCTGTCTCATGCCATCCTTTTTGACACAGAAAATCATGTGTCTCAGGTATCAAAAAGTTTGGGAATCATTGCCTGTACTACCTGGATTCATTAGTAAGTTCTATTAACATGCATTAAAACATATAGCTATGATATTTTTTTGTATGCAGTGAAGTATCTCTTCTCCTTTAAAATAAAGTTCAGTGTGTTATTTTCTTGTGGCTCTCGTTGGAATGTCTGAGCATGCAAATCTTTCAGATACCATGTAGAAAACTTGATGTCTTTATAAAAAGTCTTCCTGACCTCTTCTTATCCAGAACTGGAAGATTTGGGTCAACAAATCTTGACATCTGCATACAGGTTCTAGTCCTTAGGGATCTGAAGACTTTTGAAAGATTGAGTTCCCACTCTTTGTCTCCTCCAGTGGGAATGTACCAGGAAGAAAATATTTCTGATTAAATTGGAAAGAAAAGACAACAATTGAGCCATAGACTGTCAGTAAAAAAAATACCCAGTCAGGCCTTTGTCACCCCACAACATGCTTGAGATTCTGCAGTTTCAAATTATCTTAGTTTGTTTACATAATTGAACAAAGGATTCCCTTGTATGAAAACATACATCTTCCTGTAATACTTACACCCTTGCAGAAAAGCAGGAGTATCTGGTGAAAGTAAAGGGATATTTCTTCAAAATAATATAGTTTAAAATATTTTGAACAAAATTTCAAAGTGCATCATTCTAAAATAGTGTTGAGTGAGTGCAAAAGGTTGATTGTGCATGACTATATGAATAAAGCAAAGTAAGAATTGAAAAACTGCTACTAAAAAGCATTAGAATGTCCAGAAGTTGTAATACCTCAATTTAAATCAAAAACCTTTTCTGCAAAAAACTTCTTTATCCTAATTAACTGGTCATAACTTATACAAGATAATATTAAGTTTGCATCTAGCTTTTTATTAATTTAATTTTTGTCCTGATTCCTGAATCACTTGCCAAACAATCTTTTATTGTTCATGCAACTGCTCTTGTTCCAATAGTTTCAAAATTCAGTAAACTTTTAAGAACACAGGTTTACACATTAAACCATCAGCTAAAGCATTAAATATACCATATAATAAATATTCACTCTCTTTAAGAGTATTTTTAATGGAACAGCTATCAAAATTGTCCATAGTTGGGAGAATAAATCAGATGAAGATTGTTAGCAATACCAGGATTTTTACTCTGTGCTCTTATGCTCTGATGTCTGTTTTGTCATGTAGATTAAAAGTACTGAAAACAAAACCTGAAATCAAGACACTTATGAGCGTAGTAGGAAGAAGAGCTGAAAACTGTAAAGCTCATTTATTTTCTTAGTTATGCAAGCCTCATTTTCTGTGCAGCTCTTACATTCTACTGATGGGCAATTTAGAAAATTCTTAGATCATTTGTCATCACTAATTGGGAGCATTTAATTTATTTGGGCAGATAAGAAATGTGAATGTGGGAACTGCATACTTTTAAGACAGTCAAGAGACCTTTCAGACAAAGAAAAGAGAGACAAAAGAGACCTAAATTTCCCCAAGCCAGCCTGAGACTGGCCTGTCAATTAATCTCTTTGTTTTAATTTGTTTTAAATCAGGAATAATTATATTTCTGTAATCTGGAAGGATTCTGAGATTCTAAATTTAGTGGTGATCATAAAGCCTTTGAGAGGCTTCACTGGTAGATGTTCTAAATTAGCACTATGTACTTACAAATATCCTCTAATTTTCTTAAAGGTTGATAATTCCTGGCAGTATTAACTCAATATTTTCAAGGGAGAAATGACTAATTAATTTTCTAATATTGTAGAATCACACTAAAATTAATAATTCCTATTTAGCACAAATTATTTAATGCTAAAATTTTGCAATGTTGTGTATTGATACATTTGTCATATTATGAATATCTAATTTAAGGTTAAAAAGGATTATGAATGAAATAACATAAGGCATAATATGGAAAATAGGGAAAATTGACACTACTGCTCATGGAATTATAGGAACCAGGTGACAGATAGTATTTTCTCTTTTCCTTCTCATCATAACTCCCAGATGTTGCTTCCAGGAAAAAAAAAATAACAAAAAAACAAAAGGACAAAAAAATGCCAAACCAGAACAAAAATATAAAGCCCCAAGCAAACCACAGAACAACAATACCAAAGTTAAAGAAAAAAAAGTCAAACAAAAAAAAATCCAACAAAAACGACCAAAAAAGCACTGTAGTTATAGCCTTACCATGAACAGTAAAGCAACTTCACCATTCTGAAAACCTCCTGCAGCAATGATTGAACAGTTCCTGCCACATGTGGTTTACTGCAAACTCACTTTTCCTCCTTATTTAGACTCTACAAATCAGCTTTGTTTTGTAGTCTTTTCATCTTCTCACAGTGTCTCATTTCTTTTGCTTTTTTTCAGCTGACTGGTAGCTGCTCCTAAATAAAATCCCTCACAGCTATCCAGTAATGGATAATTGGTACATAAAGGAACTACAGAAGGGTTTTTTTATGCCATTCTTAGCTTCCTATGTCTTCTGACTTTTCCCTTCCTTTGTACCTTGAAAATTAACATAATTAGTTGTGCTTTCTAGGTGAGTTCACCAGAGATTGCAAATTTGATAAAATGAAAGATGGACTGACTGCTTTCTCAGTAATGCATATTGAAATTGTTGCAAATGCTACAAAAAGACCAGGAATAGCTGGAAAACCATTTATTCTAGAAGGATATTCTGAGCAAAGAATAAATCAGGCTTGTAAATGGAGGGATTTAGGAAAGATGAACAGAAGTGTCTGCATTTTGTGGTGTGGCAGCACCTCCTCAGATGAGGTGTAAAAACACGGGAGAGAAAGGGAAAACAGATTTGGAACTAAAGAGAGGCAGCCCAGACTTCTCATAGGCAGTCTCATCAAAGGAGGTGTGAGGTGCTCTAACCTTAAACCTTAACCTTTTGTTTCTGAAAAGCATTGCCTGGGGTAGGGTGAACCTAGGTAATTATTTTGGGTTCTACACCTGATAGTAAACTTCAAGAAATCATAAATAAATCTAAATCTAAACCAAGATGCTGGATACTAGGGCTAAATGTCAGGGCATATTTTCTTCCATTATGCTTTTCTTCTGTAACACTGTACGGCTGGGCAAGGGCAATAAAGAAGTTGACATAACTTTGCTAAAATAAAAGCTCTTATTTTCATTTTGAACTTGACTAGTACATAAAGCTGATTTAGATAACAACATGCTTCTATATTGTTCTTATTCCCCCTAAAGAAAAATATCTGAATAATTGTATGTTAGCAAACAAGTCATTGCAACGTCTAAATTCAAGCAGATCTAAAATCTCAGGTCTCATGTATTTCTAATTCATCTGTAGAAGTCAGGCTACTGCCTGACCCCCATAGTGTGTGAAACCTACTCTTTTATTTATGGGTTGTTCTGCCAAGAAACAGATAGTGAAAGGACAACCTGTGGCTCGAGGAGAGCACATCTGCTTTTCAGAATAATAAATTACTGATGACAATTTCAGAAGAGAGCAGCAGTGTGCATAGAGTCCTCTCCAAGACAGTTAAAAAATACCTCCTGAGTTTATAGCAATTTCCTTCACTTGTCGATGATCTGCATGTAAACCAGTTTCTTTGGCACTTGTGTACAGAGGTTATTCTGAACAATCACGTAGCAAAAAACAATAAGAAATTATCATCACAACTAGCAAGAAAAGACCATTTGACTTCCACATAGTAGAATTCTGATTAATTATTTTTTAAATGTCAGCTGTATCTTGATCTTAATTCCAAAGAAATATGCTATACAATTAATAAATTGTCTCCATCACAGTCTCATCTAATTAATAAAATTAAATCCTCACAGAGAAGGAACAGAAAAATATCCATCTGAGAATGGGCTTTCCTCTTCCTAGAGAAGACCAAAAAAATCATATTTGACTCCAGGTGTTTTAAATCCAGAAAGGAATTCAGAATCTTTAATAACTAGGTTATTAAAAAAAAATAGAAAATAAGATGTTAAGAGCATAGTAAAAGAGCCTGATTTTTTTTATTTTATTTTTAGCACAATTTTGGTGCACTCTTTTTGAATATTGCTGTTTTCCAACAAGAAGCCTTGCACCTTTTGTCTGAAGCTCACTGAAGGACAATAAAAACTGCCTATAAGCTATTTGTCAGATTGTGTGGAAACAGTTTAATTTTTCCAAAAAAATCAAACCACCTTTTCTTCATGTGACACAAATAGAAAAAAAAAAAAAAAACCTCTGCAAATTTTTCACAATATTTCAGTAGAAGCTTCAAATACCCTAATACTTTTGTGGTCAAAAAAAAAATTAAAGTTTTTTTTATTTTTTTTTTTAATTAGTGTCATCTATTAATATTTTATCTTGATTCTCACTCTTTTCAATGTTGCATTTGAAGTTCCATACCTTGGGAGAAATTTGTTGGATCAAATTCTTAGCTTGTTCATGGGAACTAAGGTTTTAAATAAAATATTTCATGTAAATAAGTTCATAATGCTATTAGTTCTCAATATTTTATCTAGTCCTTTGCCCTTCAGGTTGTGGAGAAAACCCAACATCATCATTCTTACACATTCATTTCAGACGAGAAATAAAAATAATTCAGTCTATAAGGTGTCTTAAAATTAGTGAGGTTTCTTTGTGTTTTTTTTTTTTCCCTTTAAGAATCTCATGACTTACTGTGCCTGGATTGTGATTTTTTGAGTATCAGACTTTGACAGCACTGTTAAATATAGAATGTTCATTAATTTTCTTCAATTTTCTTTCTAAAACTTAGCTGGCAAAATCTTTCTACCTATACATTCAAGTTTCTATTTAACTATCTGTCCCCTTTCCAGAAAAACAATCAACATTTTACTTAGCACAATGCTATTACTTAATAGTTCTGAATATTTTGTTTTGTTATACTAATGTATTAGTGTTCAATACTCTTTGAAAAACAGTCCTTTTTATTTTTCTCTGTTGCTTTCATTAAGTTTTATGCTGTTCTTAAAATCTTAATTAAACATCTACTAAGGCATTTGGTACTTCAGTCTCCCATTATTGCTGAAACTATCAAGTGAAGAAGATGGAAACGCCTAAAATGTGTTTAAAAGTGAAAAGTATATAGATATGCTAGGCTGGTAAGCAACAGGAAAGGCTGCTTATGAGCATTGATAAATATTTGTAGAGGAAAAAGATGTGTAGTATTAATATAATTTAGAGGATAGCACAGTTTAGACAGACAAAACGGAATTGCTTTTTAAAATGCACATTTTATTATCTGATCCAGTAAGTATTCATCTTAATTGTAAAATGTTAAAAAAGCCCATGGGGAAATAAACAATCTGACTGCTGAATTGAAGTTACAAATTCAGCCATGCTTAGCGGGGAGTGAGATTCATCTATCTCTTCCTCTGCATGTGAAAGGGTTTTCTAATCTCTATAATCTTTCTCTGTTTATTAATATATTATTAGATTTTGAAACTCTTCATTTCAATGCTGGCAGTATAAGTATCTTATTCTTTATTCTAGCAGAGGAAATGGAGTTTGTCCCTTACCCTGATCAGAGAGACATTGTCATACATTTACCCTTAACTGATCTCGTATATAATGAACCCAACACACAACCCAGGTGCATTAGTAGAATCAATCATGCAGTTCAACGAGGGGAAGGACAAAGTTCTGCACCCGGGGAGGAACAACCACATTAGGCTCTGGTGGCCAGAGGGGACACAGCTTGGAAGAAAATGGATCTGGGGGTTCTGGTGGACATCTAGTTGAACATAAACCTGTGTATACCCTGGCAGGAAAAGTGTCTAATGAAGTGTTGCCCCCAGGTTGAGGAGGGTGATCCTTGCCCTTTATTCATTGCTAGTGAGGTCATAGCTGGAGTCCTGTGTCCAGTTCTGGTCCCCAGTACTAGAGAAGTATTGGGCAGAGGTCAGTGAAGGGTCACAAATATGGTTAAGAGCGTTACTTGTATGGAAAAATCTGAGTGAGGTGGAATTATTCAGAACAAAAGCCTGGGGGGGATCTTACTAATGAATAGAAATGTCTGAAGGGAGTACAAAGAAGATGAAGTCAGACTCCTCTCACTGGTGCCCAGGGACAGGACAAGGGGCAGAGATGCTGAAGGCTCCGTCTGAATACCAGGAAACAATTTTTTATTGTGAGGGTGACCAAAGACTGGAAGAAGTTGCCTTGAGTTGTGAAGTTTGCTGCCCCGGGGAAGTTACCAAACTGATATGGTCCTGGTCAGCTCTAGATGCCTCGCCACAGCAGAGACTGGACTTAATGAGGCCAGAGGTCACTTTCAACTTTATCTGGGAATTCCAACCTGTGCTTTTGTGAGTCACTATTTATTCTTACATCATTTCCAAAATTTCTTTTTCAACTGGGTCTTGGTTTGGGAATTATAATCGCACTGAATTTGAACAGAACTTATAAAAAGTGTGATGAAAATTAACCTTCTATGCCTCAGTATCTCAACTAAATAAGACTGAAATAACATTAAAATGTTTTTACAGTTGACTTTGATTACAATTAGGTCCAATTCTATTTGAGTAAAATAAGTATCTGGAAAATGTATTTTTTTTTCTTCAAAATGCTGATTTTCCTTAATAGTTGTCTGTAGCCCCTCCACTTATGTACTTTTTGAAAACAGATAACTTATTAGAATGCTTAGATGCATAAATTTTTGTTACTTTGTCTTAAAATAAATATCAGTGCTCAGTATCTCTAACGTTCTGTTGATTTATGGTCCTCAGAACAATTTTGCTTTCTTGCCAATAATTCATTCTTAGTGTGTGTTTTAGGGGAAAGTGTTTTAAAACATAACCTTTTAGATTAAAAGCATCAATTAAATGATGTAAATGTGCTATAATTACAACAGAGATACATATATAGGTCTCAGAGATGATTAACTTAAAAGCTAACTGTGAACACTTAAATGTCAGTTTAATTATTAATGCAAAACGTGCTGTTTGTCACAGATGATTAAATACAACTCCTAGATAGCAGTTATTCCTGTGCAAAGTGGAAGGTGCTGCATATTTTGCTCTTTGATATCTTCCTGATTATGTATGCAGTCTACTCCAGTGAAAGCTTTCTCTAAAGCTGGCTGGTCAGTCTTTATGCAATTTAATGTGTGGCATACCTACTTTGAGTGTCATGACATAAACAGTTGCTCCTGTTCAAGCATAAATTCATGCTATGGGTATTTCCATGGAAATATTTCAACCTTTAAATGTTGTATATTCAGGTAAAAAAATGTTCATGTTTACATTTCATAAGCATTTGAACATGAACATACTAACATTAGGTCTGTATTTGTTGTGCATGGCAAGGTTTTGGTAGACAGGAGTTACAGGGGCGGCTTTTGTGAGAAGCTGCCAGAAACTTCTGTCATGTTCGACAGAGCCAGAGACGCCCAGTTCCAGTTTAGAGCTGCTGCTGGCCAAGGCTGAGCCCATCTGTGATGGTGGTAGTGGGAAAAAGTTACTGTGCAGGAGAAATTGCAGCTGGAGAGAGCAGTGAGAGTGTGTGGGAAGCAGCCCTGCAGACACAAGAGCCAGCAGAAGGAAGAGCAGGAGGTGCTCCAGCCCCAGAGAGATTCCCCTGTAGCCCGTGGGGAAGGGCGTGGTGCGACAGCTGCCTCCTTCCAGGAGCCCCTGGAGGACCCCACATCGGAGCAGGTGGGGGACCAAGGAGTCTGTGTCCTTGTGGGAAGACCACACTGGAGGCAAGTTCCTGGCAGGACATGTGGACCCCTGAAGAAAGTAGCCCAGCTGGAGCAGTTTTGCTGGCAAGGCTTGTGACTTGAAGGACTGCATATGTGCTCCCGTGTCAACACTGTCCTGTAGATTCTTACCTCAGTGTGCTTGTTTTTCTGCTGCAAGAGCATACAGTGATATCCCTTTCCCAGCCCCTATTTTACCAGGGTTTCAAGAACTGCACTCATGTAATACCAACTCCTAAAACAGGCTTTGTGGTACTCTTAGTTTAATTTTTTATCTGTTTTACTTCAATGTATTTTCTCTTGAAACAGAATTACCATACTTGATATAACCAGTATTGCAGATGGGAGTAAGACCTTAAGGTCTTTCATAGCGACAATAAAAATTTTCTTTCTTTATGGAAAATACAAAGCCTGAAACAGTTTTAAATTGCCTTTGCTGTTTTCCAGAACTTTCTCACATCAATGATTTCTAGTCATCCTGCAACTGATATATTTGCCTATGTTCTTTTCCTCTCCTGTTTCAGACTCAGCCTCTGCATTGTGGCAGCAATTCCTGTTGTTTAGCCTTAAGTTCACCAGCTATTGAATTTCACTTCATTTCTATTATTACCATCCTCAAGGTCATCCAATTTTTCCTATATGGAAGAGAATTTTCAATTCTTTTCTGTACAGATGATGACTCCAATTCTTTTTAATCAGACAATCTCATTAACCCACTCTTCCATTTTGTGCCAAGGACATCAGATAGCATATTAAAAAGATTAACCTCATGACCAGTTCTCAAAAAGATCTACTCGTTAGCCTTTCCCAAGCTTGTTCTGCTCTTCACTGGGCTTTTCTACACTTCTTGCTTTTCAATTCTCCACAAACCAGAATATCTCAGTCTTTTCCAATTTTCACCACTCAATCTTATCCAATTTTCACCAATGTGGCACTATTTCAGATATTTCATTGATGCCCAGATAGGTAAGAGGCACCCAGCCTCTAAGGAAAATGAAAAATCAGTCTCTTATCAATAGAAAATCTAAGTTCATCTAGATTGGTAAACTCTTTCTTTCTCATATACAATGTATCAAGATAAACACTTCTTTTTTTTCAGTATGAACATTTATAGGAACAAGAAGGTTCTGGAATGGTGAAGTATCTTGATAGATGAAAGGCAAACTTGGAGCGTTACCTTGCTTTCTCTCCTCTTGACAGTGAAATGTGAGGGAGACATGTAAAAGGAAATGCACGTGCAATTTTGTGTACAGAGAGGTAAAAATTAATGACCTGCAAGAAGGGTCTTCTGTTAGTAACCTAAAATATGGCAACCACAATATCTTTCTGTGTCCTTTACACTGGTGGTCATTTTCTCTTTTTAACCCCAGGGTTAAAGAAATATCTTTGATACAGTCCCACCCTTTCCCCTTTCTACATCCCCCTTTTTTTTTTCCACTGCTCTCCAGGGGCTAGCCTGAGAAGCAAGCTGAAATCACTAGTAGTTAGGCATCTAACTTGTCACATCTTAGAAAATGTAATTCTTTCCTACTGACACGTACAGGTGCCCATATAGTGCAAAAGATGTGGCCCCTAGTAATTTATGGATAAAAGAAATTCCTAGTCATAGCCAACTAAACACATGCAAAGGGTCATTCATTTGATTCTCTTGTTCAATACACTTTACACATTCTCTCTCATGTGCTTGACTGGAAAAGAAAAAGGAAAGGAAAAAGCAAACGAGACAAAAGCTCATACCTTTCTCAGAAATTATATCTTGTTCTGCTGAGGTGTTAGCATTAAGTTTAGCTTAGCTGTGGCCTTTTATGAACCTTTGACTGCTTCTTACTAGAAGCAATAAATCATTACCATTGCAAACTTTTATTCTGCACCATTATATACATGGAAACTAGACTTGAAAGGCACATTGCGGACCAAAAAGCAAAGGCAATGTTTTCAACCCAAAGGCAAGTAATTTCAACCAGTCATGTAATTTGCAGGTTTTGACTTCTGCTTTTTGCATACCACATCATTTTATCTGTGCAAAGTCTCAAAATACACTTTGCATCTCTTTCTGAAGATCTGGCCTTTTCCTCCCTATCTACCTCTCCACCTTGTATTATCAAAATTATTAAAATCATCTTTTAACTAACCTCTCAACAATAACAACATTGTTGGATGTCATTCTTGTTCTTTGAATTACCATTAAGAATAGGAACACATATAGGAAGAAGTCAGCTCCTATATTATATTACAATTATTATTACAATGGTATTGTTGTTTGCACTGTAAGTGGTGTAAAATTTGTTTTATCTGCCGTACTAAAATTGTTTTTTTTCATTGATGTTTTCATCTGTGTGCTTATGGACTTTCCTCTGAATACTTAAGACATTTGTCTTCCTGTGCATAAGCAACAGTAGCATTTAGAGAATTTTCTCAAGAAACTTTGCATACCTGTCCATTTACCATATACAGTGTCTTAACTCTGTAAAACTAAATGAAGAAATAGTTATGTGAATAGTTGTGCTGCAGTGAAAACTGTACCAGCTCTATCTAATGTAGCCATCGTGGCCTCTGTCAGCAGTTAGCACTTCTGTGCCCTGCAATGGAACACAGCTCAAGGGAAAAGCATGGCAATATCTGAGAAGGATATCACCTGGCACAAGGTGACTGTAATCTCAGTAATTTCTTTAGATAATGGAAATTGCAAGGGGTGTTTGTCCTGCACAGTAAAGGACAGGGTACATAATTGATTACAGCTGTAAAGTACCTGCAAGAATTTATTACAGTAAAGAAAAGAAAGGTCCTCTTCTTTACGATTTTTTTTCTTCTGTCTGCATTTTACACTTGTATCATTAGATTATTGAAGTTAAATACTTGTGACCTTTGAGTGGAGTTTGGAAAAGGCAACCAAATGTGCTTTTAAAATACTTTTTTCTCCTCCTGAGTCTTCCTGAAGGCTTCCTTTTCCCTCTTCTACATTAGCAGTGTTTATTATACAGCAGATTGATGTTCTTATAAAAGCAGTAGTACATTTGATGTCCTTTTTAGAAAGCTATGTAACTATAAGCAATATTTCCAGCAATTACGGTTCAGTTGGAGGAAAGGCTGAAAAACATGGCAAAGTGTATGCAGAAAGAAATGTAACAGTAATCAAGCAGAAAAAAATGTCTTCTGAATATAGTGAACTTTTGAGACCCAGTCAAATCTATACTCTTTTCTAAAGAGTAGAACTCTAAGTAGAACTCTGTTATTTAACATTTGTCACTTTTTCTCTCATCAATGTTAAGGAACTGAACTTGCTGTTCTCACAAATGACCACACAGCCCTAGAAATTGCATTACTTTTCTTGTCACTTACAACTACAAGACAATTAACAGTAATGAATTTGTGAGCACTCTATCTCCACAGCTGAAGAAAGTTAGATATTTTATACAGAACTTGTCAGAAAAATCTCTGAATCCTGTCTAAGAATATTCAGTGTATCCCACCAGAATTTGGGACAAACAAAAAAACAAACTGAGCCAATCCTAACTAAGATTAACTCAGGATATACTTTTACAAGTATACAAGTATACAAGAAGGCATATTGAATTTGACAGTCACAGGTAAAATAACTTGCCTGAAGTATTAGGAACAAGGTAATAAACTGCATTTACAGAAAATTTTTCCACTATATGAAAACTTCCATCAAAGCTAGATTACAATAAGTGTTAAATATGTTCACACTTTTGTGAGGAAAGAATGGAATCTTTTACAAGAGTCTGTTAATTAGGAGTTAAAATGTTTGAAGTAAGGGAAAGCATTTGTACTAACAGCTATAACATTAAGCAGTTGTTTTGGCTTGCTTCTGTTTATGCCTCTAGAAATGTCTAGCAAGCTTGCAGGCAATGGAAGGAAACATGATTTATAATAGGTATAAAAGGCAAAGTTCCACCTTCAAGCTCGAGGGCAGGAAATAGGATTGTGGCTGAGCATAAATGTGCTTTGCAATTTGAGCTTCATTTCTTCTGGTGCAGTCCCATGGCATCGATGTGTTGTAATCTATGGTGGAAGTCACCTCATAACTAATTCCTGAAAATGATGTGATTTCATTTAGGGCTGAGGTTATAAGGTTGCTGAACAGATCCATGTGTGCTTCAGAGGTAAAAACAATAGTTTCTTCTGTACAAGAATTATCTGATGTTTTATCACTCTATAAATTATAACTCCTTCCACAGACTGAGTGCATGGCGATAGTCCATGGTTGCTGGGCTCTGTACCAGGGCTCACAAATCATGATCGTGTTCAGACACTGTAAGTCTTGATGCAAGACTAAAGGAAGTCAGTGGGATCTTTCACTGATCAATGATTTGCAGTTGTAGACTTCTATTGAATTCAAAAGCCACCTCCTGGTGTGTCTCTTCGGGGAAGATGTCAATCCAATTAACTGTTAAGAGATTCAGCGCTTGAGAAATGAATGTGTTTAATCAGCCTTATTTTGCTAGCACATACAGCGTCTGTGTTTTCTATTTTTGCCATTAATTAGGAAGCATTTGGTGATACAGGGTATGCACTGTTCAGATTTACAGCAATGTCTGTTGGCATTTTTCTGATTTTTAAGTTCAAGTATTGAGACATATTATAAGAATAAAACTACAGATGGATGTTTAAAGATAAATAATGTCTTTACTCTGTTTTGAATTATTCGTGAAAGTCATGTCTATAACTGAATGGATGTTTGAAATATAAAAATAACCAATTAAAAAGGTGTGAAATTTAATATTTTTTTCCCAAATGTTCTTCAAAATTTAGATTAATCACATGTATATTATGCTTATATAATCACATACTTCTTACTCTAAATAAACAGAAGGAAGATTAAAATGAGGAGGCAATTGAAAAAAATATCGCATGCTCGTAAGTTAATGGTAAAAAAGACTAATTTCAACAGGACAGTAATTTCATTCTCTATGTTTTATAGCTTCAATGGATTTATGATAGTCAGTCTTGCTGAATTAAGAATAAAAATGGAAAATTGGTATTTAGATTAAAAATATATGACACTTAAAGACATTAAGGTGGTTGAAGTGTGAAATTTTATTTCACGTGTTCTGATTATCAAAATTCTGAAATGTTTTGACCAGCTTTTTTGCTTTATATGTTGGCAAGGAGATACCACACTTTATATGTTAATCTATATTCTTAACTAAGATATCTTTGGAAGAGATTATCAATGGACACTATATTTTTAATATGCTATTTGGAACACCTTGAAGAAGCAGCATTGATCAGGAGAGATACTCAGGGGAAAGAGACCTTTTGCTTTTATGCATATAACTAAGAGAAACAATAGCTCCTGATGCTCAGAGGTCTGCAAAAAAGACCTTATATCTGTTTCCTGTGATTTTCTGCACAAGTAATATAACAATTTTATCACAGTTAACCTTAAAATACTAAATGTTATTCTGAAAGGCTATTTCTGACAAACAACCCCCTACTATTCAGGAAAATAAAACACCTCCTTGCAAAATCAGTCTAGCACAGAAGAGTAGGAAAATGTTATCTAAGGTAACATACATGAGATGGAAATTAAGGTGGTTACTGAGATTTTCTTTAGTTCAAGTGCAAGGATAATCACTGTTTCTTGTGAAGGTGAAGCAATAGTTACCTTGGTTTGGAAAGAATTTTTCTAGATGTTGAGGCAGAAAAGTAGCAGTTGTCTCTAACCTTGTATTTTACCTCCATCTATATCCAAAGACATTACTTTGCAGAAAGGTTAAGACAAATACTGAGATAATGTGGAACAACCTTTGCATACAGAGAATTTCTGCTCATATTTCTATCACTAACAGAAACTTGTATTCAGATATCAGATACCTGACAGATCTTCCTGTTTGCTTTCATCATTGATATTAGAGATTAAATCTCTAGTTTCATATATATGTATATAAATAATAATTCATACAATTATAAATTAATTCTATTCTATTCTATTCTATTCTATTATAAAATTAAAATAAAGGTCTATAAGATATGGAGGAAGAAACTAGCCTTTTGGGATGATGGAAATAGTCTAAAAAGTGAGGATACAGTTCTAAATATGATGTAGTCTATGTCACAGTAAGCGTTGTAGTAGCAGAATTCACCATTTTCTTTTTAGTATTTCTCTCTTCCATATTTTAATGGGCAGATATGTTAATTTTGAAGTTAAAGTTCTTGGAAAAAATGATATATGGGGATTCTGAAATATTTTGCTTACGCAAAATTCATCAGAAGTTTGAAGATACTGGATATTTTGTGTTTGCACAATTAGCATTTATGAATGGCATCTTTCTACTTTTCATGTACAATACAAGCACATTGGAATTGAAAATTTTAAACAAAAGTTCTGATCTGAAGACAGAAACTTAAGTTTTCAGTTCTTGATTTCTTAATTTGGGAGTTTCATTTCCTACTTGTATTAGATGGCTCTCTTACAGCCATTACAGTGAAAAGAGAGACTTGAAGAAAATTGGGAAGTGTGACAGACTCGATCACTACCACAGTGAATCAGAAAGTGTCAAGGTGGCAGTTCCCTCACACTGAGCTCTACTATTGATCCAGACCTGAGTCAAGGAAATGCATAAACCCCCTTACACAAACTCCAGCGACAGGCAATCAGCAGATCCTGAAAACCAATTCAAAGGTACTAGTTTCAATATAAACCTCAGAAACTGGCCAGCAGACTGTTGAGGTGAAATCATGCCACCTGGAGTTTCAGCTTTTCAATCCACAGTTGATATCTGCAGTCAGTGGAGACAACTAATCAATGGCTTGAATAATTATGGACTATCAAAAACTTTCTTCAAACTATTACTCAGCTGCTGAACTGTGTTAAAACATGACATTGATGAAAATGCAGTGTCATGATTTGGAAGAATTGTTGCTTGCAGACAGCAAGAACATTTCCCTTGCCCAGTATACATACATGGTAGCATAATTAATTTTGCATGAGACTATGGAATACACAGGTCACTACAGGAGCTAAAGCAAACCAAAAGTAGAAGTCCAACATTGTAGTGGTCTAAGATAAGCTTCAACCACGTGATTATGAGATCAGGGAAATACTACAAATTTTTATAGGAACTTTCACAATATTTAAATTGGATTTTTAATATATTAATGCATATATTAATATATAAGACATACTTGCACATGTCTGCAGTGAAAGCTTTTATTTTCTATGGGTATACATATATATGGGTATATTGAAGCATAGTATAAAGCTTTTTATAGTATGAGACTTTAAAGATATTTCAGCAATAGGATAGCTGCGTCTAAAGGATTAGAGACTGGTCATGTGGACAATTCTGCGTCACAGTGGAAACAGAAGATACCTCATTTGAATCTTGGGGACTTTTACTGCAGTACTGTCTGTTTTTCTGTTTATAGGATCCTCTTAAGACCCATCTAGAACAGGTCATGTCTGCTACAGATGTGCACAAGGGCAGCTGGTGGAAGCAAACAAACAGCTGCCATGCTAATTTTCATTCCACCTGAAACATGACATAGCAAATGCACAGATGAAATTACACATGTGAAGAGACACTAAATGAGCCCACCCAAATGTTAAAGTTACAGTAAAGACAAAAACCTGAGCTCTTCATAGACATTCACAGAATCAGCAAAGTAATCTTAATCTGTAATCCTTGTGTGATGTAACCTGCTTTGGTCTACTGGCAGAAATCATGCTAGGTCAGCTCATTCCACTTGTGCTTTGGGTTTGCTCTTTTCAATTCTACTAACAGAGCATTAGGGGGAAAAAATAAGTGGTTAAGAAATATTAGACTCTGAATATTAGAAATCCCTTTGATACATTTAAGAATTTGCAGAAATTAGCAAGTAATTTGGGGAAGTTATTGTGAAGAAAACAAACAGATATTACTAGCTGTATAGCCATTAAAACTTTTTTTTTTTTAAAAAAAACAACACTGATAAAAACAGTCTGCACAAATATGTTGCTAACTAAATGAGAAATCCCACTTTGCACATTATTTTGCTTGAGGAATGGTGGTCAACAATTATAAAACCCCAGCTCAGACAGGAAAAATAAGTATGAACTGGCTGCTGTCCAGAGTTGGGTTTGTGTGTGTGAGAGTAGGGCACGTGGCAAATGGGTTTTGAATCAGGACTGGCTAGGCTTTGTTTCTTTTTCTTCATTGCTGCCTATAATTTAATTAATTATATTACTGACAATTTTCTAAATTAAAAAGGACTGTTTGAAAAAATGCATAATGAAGTAAGGTATAACACTGATATATTCCTGCCCTGAATGTAATGGTTTTCTAAATAAAAATATCTTGGATAAACTACACCTTATATAAGATGGTTATGTTATAAAACAGTATGTGGAATTGAATTACTCTCCCGCTATGATGAGTTGGAATCACTGATTTTGCAGTCTGTGTTCAGTATTAAGGGCTACACGAAATACTCAGCTGTGCCAGGGAGGATATGAAGAGATTAGAGAGACTAATATATCACAGACTAACCTCTGTGCTCTGGACATTCGCAGGGACACAGGCAATTCTCATTCTGCTGCTTTCTGGAGCCACTAGATACCAAAACAAACAAAAAGGAATCAAGATTATAAGGAAAGTTGAACTTCAAGGTAAGCACCTCTTTTATTAGTTATAATTTTCCATGTTGAGCTGATTTTCCATACTGAATTGAAATATCGGCTATAATTTTTTAGAAAAACAAAAATAACATCACTGGTTTAATAATTACTAGCAACAATTAACTCACATTGTATTTTATATTTCCTTAGTAGAATTCCTGGATGATAGCACTGTTGATCTCAACTTTTTTTTGAATCGTAATAATAAAGGTACTTCCAGCTAAGTGGCAAAAATTAGAATATTATCAGGAGTTGTTTATTCCTTGAAAAACATCAAAAGTCTCTATTGATACATAAAAATCACATGATAGAAAACAGATAAGCCATACAAATAATTTTTATTTTCATACAATCATATACTATGTTAAAGGAAAATGTAGTCTTATATAACATAATCTTTTATAATAATTAATTTTTTTATAAAACAGGTTAATAGTAGATCAGAAGTTCTAATTAAACAATTCTTCCCCCCTGTCCCAACAGGAGAGATAATCTAGTTTATTTTCTTAGCATTTTAGAAACACATACTAAACTTCTAGGGTTATGCTAAAATTTCTGATTCTTGTGTGGATTACCCTTTTCTGGCTGTGTTCTCGATCAGTGGTATCAGGAGTCCTGTCAGGAGCTTTAGAACATCATGAATAAAACCTACAAACAGCAACTCCACTCTGTGGAGAGGGTGATGTTTCCTGGAAGTGCTCATCAACAGTGAAATAACAGAATTTCAAATGTCTACTTGAGAAATGGAAAGGAAAAAGAAGGAACAGTTATGAGAGAAGGGAGTAAAAACTGAAGAAAAATAACAACTTCAATGCAACTATTGCAGTCTTAACTGTTGTGTAATACTCTGTGTAAGTGTACAGAGAAGGGAACAATCAAATTAGTCATATTGCTAAATGCTACTGTTTTGCATTGCAAAAACTTCCATGTACGTAGGAAAAATGGTCCTAAAAATAGTTTCAAGTAAGTTATTTTGATCTTTTTGGAAGGTACTGTGAGGCTCATTGCTGAAGTTATTTACTAATTCTATAAATTTCTAGGTCTTAAAAATTTCTGGTGAAGAGATATTCCACTTGCCATTTATTAATATTTTAAGTAGTAAATGTGAATCAAAAATACAGTTTTGACACAAAGTTTGTTAAACGCATGAAGCTTTATAGTACTTATGATTAATTTGCAGAAAAAAAAATCTTAAATGTAGGTATAAAATAAGAATTATAAGAGAGATGAATAGAAGCCAAGTGACAACAGTAGGAGTTTAAAACTGAGCAGGAATTTGAAATGCTTATTTTATAATGTTGTATATAAGCCTCTTCATGCTATAAAGGAAATTTTATGCCTCTGCCTACAGGTTTTGTCCAAATACACTGATTTTTAGCAGCTGGGCTTTTGTGTATAAGTTGTTGGTTTTTTTTGGTTTGTTTGTTTTTTTTTTTTTTGGTTTTTTTATTTTTTTTTTTTGGTTTGGTTTGGTTTGGTTTGGTTTGGTTTGGTTTGGTTTGGTTTGGTTTGGTTTGGTTTGGTTTTTTTTATGAGAATAAATAACTTTCTCCAATCATGTCCTAAGCAATTTAGGGCAAAAATGCAACAAATAAGGCAAGGTAGTATTTCTCCAGTATCTGTATGATCGTCATGGTAGCATTTCTACCACCTGAAAAATTCAGCACTTCATAGATTTACCAAAGGCAAGTAAGTGAGTCAGGAACCTCTGGTGAGGAGTTAGAAAGGGACTTAACTGGAAAGAGATTTGAAAAAAATAAAATAAAATTTAAAAATTGAGCTAGTCCTCAGGGAGGAACTGAGTCAAGGTTATGGTAAGATAAGAATACAGATATAGCTATAATTTGAAAACCTGATACTGTTGGCAGTTACTAAAACTTGGCCTTTTATGAACTTTGATTTGCTGATTTTGAGTTGTTTCTGGAAGGAGATATCTTCAAGGAGTGGAAATTTCTGCTGTGTTGTAGATTTCCTTAATTTAATTTTATTTCGTGGATTTTTAGGTCCAGGGAGCATAGTCAATAGCAAACATTGCTGTACGAGAATTTTTCTATGAAATTTTGGTTTGTCAATAATATTAGGAGAGAGTTGCCTCTTCAACACAGAGGAAAACATTTGAATTTATAGAACTCCTCTTCCATATTTTGCTGCAGGCAAATTCAGAATGTAAACCAGTGAAAGGCCTAAAAAGCACCTAGATTATACTTTACAAAGATGAATCTTAGATTTCAAAGTCACTTTTCTAGGTCAACAGAAAGGATATAAAGGAGAAAAGAGAACATCCATTTATTTAACATAAAGCTATAGATGCATATTTCCTCTTTATCTTTGCATAAATCCATTCTTTTAATAATTTTTTTTTTTTCTTCTCTAGAGTCCTAGGACTATCAAAGACACTAATGATAATGGGCAAAGTTGAGAACTCAGTTAGATCATCCCCACCACTCCCATCCGAACCCGTGGGGAGTGCTCAGCTGCTCTTTGATTCTCTTTGTGTGCCTTCTGAGTTAGAGCTGATTATTTTTACTTTTATTTTTGTAAATGTAGTACAGGTGTTAAGGGAATTATAGATAGACAAAATGATGACTTAAAGATACTTCAGGGCAGGGGAAGAGGAAAAATGAGATGAAAGAAGGGAGAGGATCTATGTGGGAGGGAATATTTGCTTGTTTTAGCTGAAATTGTAGATTCATCTGCTTCCATATCCTCAGAATTTCTTTGTGTGAATTAGTCCAAAGGACTTCAGGAACTGAAGTTAAATCTGCTGCAACTCCAAGTATCTCTGCTATAGAAATGAACTCTGTTAAAGTGGAAATTCTCTTTCAGCTGGTGAGAGTTAATCTGAGATATCAAAATCAATGGATGCAATAGAAAAAAAATAACCAAGACCAAATGGATAAGGTTTATTTTAAGCTGAATTAGTTAATAATAGCAAGTTAAAACTCTTTATTAGTTATTTTTTTCAGCTAATTACTACATTTTATTTAACTGTTAAGCTGGTGAGAGAAATGAGCTGGATATTTACATTGATAGTGTACTTGCTGCTGTTCTACAATCTCTAAAGTGTCTGTATTTTGTTGGTTGTGCTGCTTTGGGAAACCCTGTAGCCGAATTAGATCACAGATATATTTGCAACTTTAGTGCTATATTATTACAAACCAGCAAGTTTTTGAGCAGTATTCTAATGGCTTAGGGAGCTGCAGTGGAGTCTCCACCCTCAGATGCATTCAAAAGCTGTCTGTAGAATAGATAGACAGGGCAATCAGCTGTTCATGGCCCTGCATAAGTAGAGGACTTGAATGGGATTGTCCAGAAGTTCCTTCCAACCTCAGCCAGATTGTCATTCTGTGAACATACAAACATTCCACCAAATCTGTAAAAATGTACTTCTTCAGGCCTACAAAGGGCTTGAACATTTTTCAGAAACAGCATTTGAAACATTTCTCATACTCCTCTTCCTCTATGCCTCAAGCTGTTACAAAGACTTTTCTTTGATGCTTACAAACTGTTCTTGGTCTTAAATGCAGGTGTTATTTACAGTGGATTTGTCAGCCAGGGACTTGTACTGTAAAGGAAGAGAGCACTTAGGAAGGGCTTATAAACTTTACCTTTCCAGTATACACTAAAACTGAGATTCAGATGAAGACATGGGGACATCTAAATTTCAAGAAAGCTGGCTCTGTGGCTTCCCACAAAGCTGTCTAACTTTATGAGGTATGCACTGCTCCCTTAAGTTATGTGCCCACAGGTAGGTATGTAATGTCATTTAATGTGCCTTATGGTAGGGCTGGCAGATATGACTTAGGATTTATAAAATAAATTGTAGATCTTACAAAATATCTCTTTCTTTCTGCAGTGGCAGCTGAAGTCTTAAGTAGCATATAACATGTTTATGCAATTGCATCCCATCTGTTATTCACCTGATTTCCCCTTAATGGTTTATGGATTGTCTCTCATCCAACTGCAATGGGAGTCTGAACACTCAGCTCACCTGTAGAGTTTGTTTGTGGGTACTTAAATGTTGGCATCCTTTTAACTTACTTAAATCCTGCTCTAGAATCCAATTGCTTAGTGTGAAAATGATGGTAAGGTCTCTGAAAATCTGAATGCTTATTTACAGAGTGCAAAAGCTGTCAAGAGCCGTGGACATTGGGACCCAGGGGATTTTTTTTTGCCATGCCACTTGAGATAAAACTGCTGTGGTTCCCTGTTTGAAGTCCAACCAGTAGGAAGGCCAGCCATGTGTCACCAGTACACACACATATGCACATTCAATTGTACCCTGAGTAAAGACACAGCAAGCAGATGAAGTTGTGAGTTGCAAATCACAGGAAATAATGAGATACTTTTTTGCACCTCATGACTAAAGTATGTGAGTTTTTAAATTCTTAAAACAATTAATTACCACTGTTAGAGTAAGAGGTGTCACTGTTCCTGTATAATAGATAAGAAAGCTTCCTACACTGTGGTATACAGTTAATCACTAGAAGTGATTAACTTCTAGTGGCTACCAACAGGTATATAAAATTCTCTTTAACAACATAAAGTCTTGGTTTCTTAAGTTGTGGATCATCTTTTAGATTTAGCAACTTGTTAAAGAAAAAGAGACTGCTACATTGCCTGATGATACAAGCCACTGCAACGTGCCTAATTATGTAAAGAAAATGGTATTAAGAAAGTGGTATTATAAGAGTTAGAAAAGTGTAGTGAATATAGTAAACTTGGGGATTTGGACTATACTGAGTTTCATTATTGCTTATTTCATTATAGTAAAACATTGGCATATAGGCAACAAATTATAAAAATTTTTTTTTTGTTTGTAAAGGCACTAGATGTTTAAGAAAATATCTCTCTTTCTAAAATGGAGATAATGACACGTGGAATTGTACTGCCACAGAAGTGGTGAGAGGTTAATAAAAGTTTCACATGTCAGTGATAAGTATCACATAACCAATGGTAATTTATATTTTCAGAAGCTAGATACTAGGAAGGATGTCCTGTGTGGTATTAGAGCTATGATAAATGAAAGAGAGATACTATGCATTCCCGGGCGTTCATCCACATGGACACCAATGACACTGCCAGGGAAGTGTCTGAGGCTAGTGAGAGTTACTAGGAGTCTCTGGGAGCAATGGTGAACAGGGAGTCTAGGTTTTATTCTCAACCCTCCTGGCAAAGAGGAAAGGCTTGGGCAGAAGATGTGCATTTCATGAAATGGCAGGTATGTCTGAGGTTTAGTGGGGTCCTTTGTGTGCCTGGTGTGCTGGGATGGATCGAAAGAATGTCTTTAAGAATGACAAAGATAAAGGGAATTGCTGCTGATGTAAAGGAGCAGCTCATTTGTGGTATGGGCAACAGTGTAGTTGAGAGCTTGCATGTCAGGGTCAGAGGAGAGGCCAGTAAACATGACATCGTGGCAAGAGCGTGTTACAGACACTCTGAATGTGAGTGAAGAAATAAACAGCCTTCCTTATGCAGTTGACTGAAATCTTTGTATTACAGACTCTGCTTCTCATAGGGTATTTAAGCCTCCCTGACACCTGCCAAAGGGCAGTACAGCAGGACACATCCCCAGAATATTCTGGAGATTCTCATGTACAACTTCATGATACAAATGTGTGTGACTAGCAGAGGTGATGTTTTCCTGGACATTCATGGCCTCTGAAGAGCTCTTTGGGCATGTGACAGTCAATAACAGGTAGGCTTCGTCTATGACCATGAAATTGCAGAGCTCAAGATCCTGAGAAGATTCCCAAGGAAGGCAAGAAATGGAACCCAGACCCCGAATTTCAAAAATGTAGACTTCAGCTTAGTCAGAGAACTGGGAAGTAAAATCTGGTGGGAAGCAGTATTGAAGGGCAAAGGAGCTCATGAAAGTTAGTAGATCTTTAAGATCAGTCTCCTTGAAACAAAGCAGTGATCCATCCTAGTACTCACAAAAATTAGTATCTATATCGGTAGTCTGTCTTGGTTAAACAAGGACCTGGCTCAGGGCCAGTGTAAAAGAACATTTATAGAAGTGAAAGCAGGCTAAGGGGGAATTTAGAAACATTGCTTAGGTAGGTACAGATGGTGTTAGGTAGGTCAAACAGTGGAAGATGATAAAGTCAGTGATCTGAGTAATCTCAATATCTACAGATCCACAGGACTATAAGGGATGCATCTGTGAGTACTCAGAGATTTAGCTAATGTCATATGAGGTAAATCATAGGTGTCCTTGAAAGGTTATAGATGTTGGGGGATGTTCCCTTATGACTGGGGAAAGGAAAATGCTACAAACATCTTCAGAAAGAATCAAAAATTATACCAGTAAACAAACATCAACCTCACCTTTGTTCCTGGAAAAATCATGTTGTAAACCATTTCTATACAAATGATGAGGAAGCTGGTGAATGAAAATATCCAATATAGATGTTAATATATATGTAAGTAGATATATATATATAGGTATATGTATATGTATATAGGTATAAGTATATAGTATATATGTATGTATATGTTCAGTATAGATGGCATGTAGGTCATGCTTTGGCCAATTGGATTGCCTTTATCCTGTTTAATAAGTTTATCAATGATCTGGAGGAGGTGAAGGACCCTCAAGTTTGTGCATGATTCCAAACTGGAAGATGAGGTCAGTGTGGTAGGGCTGGCATCCAAGGAGGTGTAGACAGACTGGAGGAATGGGCAGACATGAACACATTGAAATTCAGCAGGGATTTGTGCAAAGACCTTCACTTCAGATGGTCAACAGTATATTGGGCTGTATTGTAGCCAAGAAACTGAGGGAACTGATTATTCTTTTGTACTCAGCATTTGTAATATTGCATCTGGAGTGCAGCGGCCAGGTTTGGGTTCCTATGCATAAGAGAGAGATTGACAAACTGGAATAAGTCCAGTGAAGGGTTGCCCAGACTATTAGGAAATTGGAGTAACTGTCCTCTGAGGAGAGGCTGAGAGAAAGGTTTGTTCACCTTTATGTAGAGAAGTCTCATGATGAATTCTGTCATCATCTTCAAGTTCCTAGTGGGAGGAGACAGAGAAAATAGAGCCTGTGCATCCAAGGTGCACAGTGAATGGATGAGAAGTAATTGAGTCAAGTTGCAACAAAAGAAATTCTGATTAGACTTAAGGTTGCCCAGAGAGAGTTAAATCTCTGTCCTTGGAAATACTAAACTTGATTTGAAGTTGCTCTGAGCAACTTAATATATGTTGGCCTTGTTTTGAGAAATTGGTTAGTCTGGGTGACTTCCAAACGTTACTTCTTACCCATTCTAAAATTGGTTTTAGACTAAAATGGAAATCGAGGCCTTTGGGATAGATGACTGCTTTTGTGCCATTATGAGAGAGGAGCTATCTCTAGTGTCAAGAGTATAAAGTACTCTAAGTACATATCTGAAGAGAAGAGTAAACTTTCTTAGTCCTGAATAGATATACTTTCTGGGATAAAGACTGTTGTTTACTTTACCTGAAATGAACAGTATTCAGAGCCCATTCTAAGGACTGTAGACCAAAGATATTTTTCTTTACATTTTTCTCTTTAATTCCATCACAGAGACAGTTAGTAGCTTATGCCAGAAGACCCAGTTAGTGTATTTGACATGGTCTACAACATGGCACTCAATACATGGTAAGCAATGCACAGTACCCACTGGAACAGTGCGCTCTGCGTTCTTGTTATCATTCTACTTGTGAGCTCCTACAGAAGGACACACATGCTTAACTTTAATCTCTTATCCTTGGAAGTGGTAACCTTTGCCAATATTTAGGGGTTTTAGTTAAAATCCACGTAATACAAGAGTTATATTTTATAGCCCTAATGAATCTTAATATCCACTCCCCTCTACCCCCACCAAACCCCTTATTCTCCTGGATTCATTTAAAAGGAAAAATTATGCAACATTATATTTAAAATGAACCTGATCTCTGTGGCATAGGCAGGACCCGAACATATAATCTAAATATGTACTTCACTAGCAGGACTTTCCTGTGTTTAGGCTGTGAAGTTTTCCCTACTGTGTTCTTGGCATTAAAGAGATAACTGTTAGGGGAATTAGAACTTTCAACACTCTTATATTAACAATTAAAATCCTAAGAGAAAGATCCTGAGGGTCTCACTGTTACGCTCTCTGGTGCAAAGCCAATTCTTTATTTTAATGTGATTTATCAGAACTTGCTGCTAATGACAGCTCAAATTTTTCTCTAAGTTCTTCCTTGGGTTTGCTCTTGAATTTTAATAATTACACATATGACTCTTTCACCATATAAGCAATTAAAAATGGAACTCTTTGTGGTGAAATCTGTACCACTATTAGTTGGACTCAACTGCTGCAAATGAATAAACTCATATTAAAGAAAACAATAGGAGAAAAAGACAGAACAACAATATTGCTGTTGCCTGTTGTTTAGGACACAGCCTTTGAGATTAGTGGCTATATTTCCCTTTTTTCACTTTAAGATGCAAATCACTATTTGTGTAGTAGAAATACTAATTACATATATGTTTAAAATTGTGACTAATCTATACTACGCTCATATTGTGAGCATATCAGCATTCCTGTGCTGTACTCAGTTGCCAGACCTTGTTTTGTTGAAGTAAGGAAATGTAGTTGTGATATTGCTGGGAAAACTTATCCAGGTGTCCATGCACTGGCTATTCAGTAGGGTAAAGTGCATGTACTAATCCTGTTCCACTTAGACGGATGATAATGAGGCTAAATATCTGCAGAGGCTTCTCAGAAGTGATTTATTTAATCTTAAAAGGGATGCTATAGCATTAATGCTGTTATGCATGGTATCCCAAACCCCATACATTCGGGTACTCTGGAATACTGCAAATAATTCTGCCCAGGACATTTTAAAATACATGGGAGTTTTTATGCTTTATTCAGTTTTGGGTTAGGTGGGTTGTTTTCCCTTAAATAGGTGAGTTTTGAAGGATTTTTGAAACAGGGTAGATGACTATTCTACTAGTTTCTCAACCTGCATTTTCAAAACAATGGAATAGAGAATTCTATGCAGAAAGAGTTATATATATATTTGAGTAAAAGAGCAAAAACACACAGTGATTTTCAAGGTACCTTGTTATCATAATTTACTGGTTGTTTTGGTGACAGGTAATTCAGGTGAGACTGAAGAGTAGACATGATCTTGATGAACATTTGCTGTGCAGTATTTAGCCAAAATTTTGTTGGTGTGTAGATGTGCAGTTTTGACACAGAATTAGAGCTTGTGAGACAAACCTTGTTGGTGAGAGCTATCATTACAAGGCATTGCTCATCCTGTATAGCAGATGGACTTAACTGCTGGATGCATCTTAGCCATCTCTTTTAAACTCCACAGTCTCTGCATTTCTGAAATGAGGTAGATAAATGTGATAGGGGCACTGCAACATTTAACAAAGTATGTGTACAAGTTAGAATATAAAATTATTAATGTGTAGAGTTTTATAAACATGTTTATGCAAATTCTAGTCTCTCTTCTAGCTTATTCTCTCTTCTTTTGTGCTACTGATCAGTACAGTCTCTGGTAATTGCTAACAATTAACACAACTCTACTCTCTTCACTTTTGTCTGGGCACAGTGCCAGGCATATTATTTAGAAATAAAAGTTTCTCCCATTTTGCTAGTTCATGCCAAGGTGTTACTGACCTCTTCCTTTCTTCTGATGATCTTAGCATTACTTCTCCAACTGCTATGCACTAAATGGCTTTTTCTCAATGAAAATGTAAAGAGCACATCTATACTAAGTAGCCTGCTGATGAGAAAATTTGATGTCTTCAATGTTGTTAATCAGTAAATTAACTTCAAGCACTCATTTTAGTGCTGCAGATACACTCTTAACTGAGATTCCCTTGCCCCAGATAGGATTCAGCACCGGCAAAAGATGAACTGATGTCCTTGCGCTGCTTCTGCATACTCAGCTCTAACTTGGACTGGCTCCCTTGGAGATCTGATGCATCTAGTTTGCATACCAAACTGGTCAGGCTCTGATGAAAGTACTGCATTACTCATAAAACAGAGTGTTTAATGTGAACGAAGTTACATCACTTCAAATGTATGGTGCCTTTGTTTTGCTGGGATAAAGATGCCATGTATGGTCTCGAAATATATAAATGTTGTGATTCTGCTGGTCTATTTTGGATTCAAACAGATACAATGAAGATTTTACAAAAACTGCGAACAGGTTCAAATCAAACAGTAGTTTGATTTGCTGCTATTCATGATTATCCTTTTTATATTACCTAGTATCAAAGAAAAGGTAACTTGCTTCTGCATCTCTGCCTCTAAATTTGCAGAAAGAACTCTAATTTGCATGCACTTTAAAAAAAAGACTTTTATCTCTGAAAGGGTTTTAATCATATTTTTCTGTGCTAGAGATTAAGCAAATTTTTTTTATAAGGGTTTTTATCCTGGCACCATTGAGCTGGTTCTTGCAAGTTAGATATTACAGTTTTTGAGAAATGGGCTGATTCATTTGATAACTTTTCTTTCCTTGCTACAACAGAATCTTATGACTCATTAGTTTGTGAGTTTCATTGGTTTATGAGCTTCATTGGTAACACCAAAATGAGAGAGTTCTTGTCACTTTTTGGACAGAACATAAAGTACATAGGGAGAAAGATGTGTAAATTATAGGATGTAGGGAAAAGAGGTCTGCAGCAGGACTTCTATAACATATACCTATTGATTTCATTCTGTTTCATAAGAAAAGGTAAATGTCACAGAACAGTGAAAAGAGAGTTTCCACAAAAATCCCTAAGATATTTGAAATCATAATAATTTTTAAGGTAAAATCCTTGGCTCCAGTGAAGCCAATAATGAACTTCCCACAGAAGGTCATTTCTCATCCTTTGCCTCTTTTTGAGCTCATCTTACTTCCTTAATGTCTCTTTCTCCTATTTTTTTTAACTCAGGACAGGTTAGCAGTGAAATAGAAACAGTGTATATAGTTGTAAACAATAAGCATCAGCAGAACTCTTGTTTCCCCAATTCTAATTGTTTGAGTGAATTTATTGTGTTTTGATCTTGCTTGTTTTGTCTGCGTCTATACTCAACATATGCCATCTGATTTTAAACATAAGACAATTTCTCGTTCTGAGTCAGAAGAACTAGTCACTTATTTGGCTTTGAATAAAGAAGTATAAGGAGGTTGCTTTAGAAAACTTTCATTTAGGAACATTAAAAACTTTCAGACTACCCAGCTGAAGGACAGAAATACCTGATATTTTAGTGGAGCCACTTAGCATGCTGCTCCACTAAGACAGTTTTCCCTCTGTGCTTTATCATGTTCTCTGCTGAGCTGCTCTTTTGATGGGTAACTTGGAGCTACTCAAGAGAAAAGTAGAAAGCCCCCAACTGCTACTAGTTTCATCACTTCCTGTGAACCAGTGCTGGAAAAATGATCCCTGATTGCTACACTACAAGAGCACTATAAATATTTGTGCAGCATCCTTATGTAGGTCATTTTGGGAGCTCATCTGCATACAGCTGTGTCTGAAGCAAAGGATTAATGGAGATAAAGAAGGAAACAAGCAAGAGTACCAAATGCTGGCACATCCTCCTTACTAAAACAAATGATATTTATGAAGATCTAGTTGCTTAACAAACACATTTGAATGTGGAAAATGTAGCCACAATTTAGTAAGACCTTTGGAAGGATTTGCTAAAATCTTGGCTCTGATCAATGAGGCAGGAAAACCAGTGGTAAGGACTTAGAAAGGCCAAGGCACTTAGTGGCTTTTAAGGATTGGGTTTGTCCTATAGTCTCCCAGGTCTCTGAGTGAAGGCATGAGCTGTAGTAGAGAGACAGAGATGTAGCTGTAGTAGAGAGTACTTAAACCAGTTGGATATGCATAATTTTATGACACTAAATAGGATGGATCAAAAAGTGATGAGGGAGATGATGCTACTGCAAAGTCAGTCATCTTCAGAAAGTCACTGGGAAAGTTTCCTGGTGACCAGCAAAAAAGCAATCACTGTTCCCATCTTCCAAAAGGAGATGCAGAAGAGAACTACCAGGCAGTTTGACAAATATGGCCAGTTCGACAAATATTTCCCTTCCTGGGAAAGTTACAGAGCAAGTCCTCTTAGAAGCCCTATCCAAGCAGACAAAAGACAGGAAGGTTATTAAAAATAGACAGCATGTGTTTAACCCCAGGCAAATCACTCCATCAGGCTTTCAGAATGATCAACTATAACATCCTCATAGTCAAATTAGGGAGACCTGTACAGTGGATGAAAAATAGACAGAACAGCGGGCTCAAACCAGCTGGGGTTATTTGCACCACGTCCAACTGCTGGTGTGTTACTATTTGTATCTTTCTGACTATTGGTGTGCAACGTCTCTGCTACTGATGGGAGCAAGGCATAGAATACACCCTCTGCAAATCTCAGCTTGGAGAAGAGTAGATACACTAAAGAGCAGGGCCACTCTGTTCCATCCAGGTGGGAGGATGGACTGGCAGGATCATCTTGAAATTGAAGAATGGCAAGCGAGAGTCTGTCTGGGAAGGAGTAACTCCGTGCTCCAGGATAGGCTGTCCCAAAAGCAGCTTTGCTGCAAACATCCAGGTGAAACACATTCCAGCAGTATGTGGTTGTGATGAAGACTGACCTCTGCTACCTCAAGTGTGGCCAGAAGGTGGGAGAAGATGATTCTTCTCAATATATTCAGCAGTTGTGAAACTGCATTAGGAGTACAGGGTCCAGTTTGGGGCTGACCGGTCCTGGAATGACACTGATATGCTGGAGACAGTCATCACGATGGTAGTCCAGTACTGAAACAGACCCAGAGAACCTGTAAAATCTCCATCCATGAGAACATTCAGAACTGCTGTTCAGGACACAGAGTAATCCCACCTCACTGACTCTGAAGGGATTGCTTGGGCGGGAGGTGTCCACCAGACGCGTCTTCTAGTCCTGCTTTCAGCGAGCGACGCTTCTTCAAGCTTTAACTGCTCGCAAGCACGTCCTTGGCCGCAGAGGGAAGGAGAGCGGAAGGCAGCACCGGCAGGGCCGGCTGCGGGTCCCCATTCGGTCCCTGGAGATGCGGCGGGTGCGCGGGGCGGGGGCGGCGGTGCCTTTAAAGGCCGCGGCGCGGGGCGGGCCAGGAGCGCGGGGGGAGCCGCCCGCCCGGAGCATGCGCTGCGCTGCGCGGGGCGGCGGAGCGCGGCGGGCGGCACCGCCGCACTCCCCCGGCAGCCGCGGCGGCAGCCAGCGAGCCCCAGCCCGGCCCCGCCGCTGCCGCCGCCGCGCGGGGCCGTGGTGGCGGCCGCCGAGCCCTGAGCGCCCGCGGGGGAGCGGGGCTGCGAGCCGCCCCCCAGCCCGGTCTGCGCCCGACGGGAGAGGCGGCGAGCCGCGGCGGCCATGGGCAACGAGGCGAGCCTGGAAGGAGGCGAAGGGCTGGGCGCCTTCCCCGAAGGGGCGGCGGCAGCCGGGGATGGCGGCGGCCCCGCGCCCCCCTTGCAGAGCCTGGTCCCGGCCGGGGTGGAGGCGGACCTGAGCAAGCTGAGCGAGGAGGAGAGGAGGCAGATCGCCGCTGTCATGTCAAGGGCGCAGGGGCTGCCCAGAGGGAACCTCGCCGGCGCGGAGCCGCCTCCCATGCAAAGGCATGCACGGAAAAAATCTCCCTTCTCCCGCTCCTCCCTTCCCCCTTCTCCGTCTCCTCGCGGTGGGGCGGGGGGCGAGTCGCAATACGATCTGGGCCCGCTGCACCCGGAGCCGGCGTTCCATTTTGCTGGCAGAGGGAGGGAAGGGGTGGCTGCACGGGCGCGGGCACCCGGACGGAGCCTGCACCCTCTGGCTTCTCCCAGCACGGCGGCCTCCGGCAAGAACGGCGGTCCCCGTTTCCGTGGGCTGCGCCCTCCTTTCCTCCCTTGCACTGATCTGGAGCACGGGCAGTTTCTGTGTCGGGGCGGGGAGAGATGTGCAGACACCGTTCTGGTTTTCTGTGTGCGGGTGTGTGCTTCACGGGGCTGGATACCCCACAGCTCCGGTAGTAGCCAGGGAAGCTCTCCCCGGGGCGGATGGGTTCTGCAAGCGTCTGGAGAGAGAATCTTGTTGAATCTTCCAAAGCTTTTGTGCATAATACATTTGCTGGCCGTTATTCTGCCAGTTCTGAACCTCTACAACTCTCATTTGGCTTTATTAAATAGTCATGGATTTAGGAGGTCTGTTTCAGTCCATATTTTCACCCTTATTTTTCTTCCCTTTTTTCTTTTTGTTTTTTTGCCTTTATTAGTTGGGACGGGAGAGGTCAAATGATAGATTAAATTGATTGCCACGCTATTCAGTGTTCTGGAGAGTCATGACTTTACCTCATTGTGCTTCTGCGAAGGCTGGGGTAATTTCCTTCCCCGTTCTTTCCCTGCCCCTCAGCGAATTCTCAGCCCGACGTGCAACAAGCCCCGCTCCCCGGCCGGCTCCTCGGGGCTGTCACTGTCCGTGGTGCTGAGCCACCGGCCCTCTCCGGCCGCGTGTCGCTGTCCTGGGTCCTGAACCCCTCCCGCCCCGGCCCGGCAAGCGGGGCCGGCGCCTCTGTTGCTCTCCGACTCCGGGGCTGGGTGTGTTGCTTGTCTTGAAGGAGGAAGCTGAAAGGAGCCTCCTCGACAGTTTCACGGTGCATTGACCTCACCCCACATAAAAGCATATTCAGTTTATATAATATCAAGTTTATATAAGTGAATTCTAGAAGAGAGGCAAGGAGGGTGGGACTAAATTAATTCTTGGGCAAATTACTGGAGTCACTGAGATTATACCTGAGTTAATGGTCTCCATTTTTTGAAATTGGAAGTCAAATCTTCCTGTTTCATGTCTTGCTTAATTACTGATCAGGCATTAGTGCTGTGTGTAAAATAAAATTTTGTCTTCAATTCAGGTCTCTGCACAGTTTCTATAGTATTAATGAGGAAAAGAAATATTCTTTAGTTCCATGAAACTAAGCTCAAAATTCCCTTTTGTATAACCATCTATGAACAAAGACACAAATACTTTGAAACTCACTTTTTACTGGAACATCAGCATGAAAAAATAAAGATAAATGTTCTTGGAAGTCTTTGGAATAGGCTGAACTCATTGCAATTTGATTGTCTCTGCATTTATAAATGGCTGCTTTCCTACAAACATATTTATATCAGAAGTTACTTTGATCTTGTTAGCATATCATACTCCCACCCTCTATTTAAAGTAAAGGGACTCTAAATTTGTGAATTACAGCCTTCTACCTTGCGTCAGAATGTCAGCTTTGACTATTTTAGCAGTTCCCATCATAGTATCTTCGTGCCTGTCCCACTGTAATGAAGTTACTACTTGTCTCTTGGTTTGTGGCTTTATTTGCTCCTCTTGCTATTTGCTTCCTTTGCTGTTGAGAGCTACCAAGAATGTTAGCAGTAATTATCAAGAACCTGATCCAAACAAAACCCTTCTAAAACTGGAACTAATTTTTTTTTTTTTTTTTTTTCAGTCCAGATTTTAAGCGACAGAGTGTGGTCAAAAGAGGAATTCTGTCTTTCAGTCCATATAGTGTTGCATTTTGGCAGTGTCCTTATTGTATTGTCTGTTAGTTTTTAACATATTAAATTGATTTTTCCTGTGCGATTTCCATTAGAGTATAAAAATTATTTCCTATTCTAAATGCTCTCATTCCTGCTCCCAAAATAACACTAAAGTGTAAAAATTCCTTACTGTTGGTGGTATCCTGAGGTAGCAATTTTTGCAAATACAGATTTTATAATAAGAAGTAATATATGTGTCAGGTACCATAGTTGCATCACTTTACCACCTTAAAATGAATGCTGTACATTCTAGAACTTCTGTAGGCTTTGAGCTTTTAAGTCTTGTGAATTTTAATATAAGAATTTAGATCTAGAGCACCTAAAGTGAACTGTCAAATTAATATGTCCCTACTAAATATTTTTTTTTTTTTTAATTGAAAGTCTCATTCTTAAGGTTCCTGTGAGATATTTTGGATCTATGGAAATCTTTCTATCCTATTTCAATTACTTGTTTTCAGAAAATTCATGGTTGGGAAATTTATCTGAAACAAACACACTCAATTTGTAAGCAAGTTCCATTTGATCTAACTTCATCAAATGACTATGTAATTCTGCTAGCGTTCACTTCCTGAGGAATTATTCTATATCTGAAAGGATTAGATGGCCAACTGAATATATCACCATCTAATGCAGCTGCTTGGGTTTTTTGTTTGGGTTTTTTTCTCAATAATAATAATTTCCCAAATAAGTTGGTCACCATAGATATCAATAAATTTTTTTGCTGCATTTTTGTAAGAAATGCTAAGAAGTCTTGCTGAGTGTTGCACTTCTGAAGTATACTTATGGTGTATTTTCCAGAGGAAATATATATTTTTAAAAAGTTAGCCACCGGAGTATGCATAGGCTCATCATACATATCTTTTTCTATCTATCATTTCATGTCATGTCTGTAGATATGATCTATTTGCCTTTGAGTTGCATTGCTACTGCATTTGTCTTTGAAACTATTAATACTGATGAATGGGGAAAAGGCATGCCTTCTTAACAGGTGTTTATAGTTAATGGAATTGAAGAACTAGACCAATAGTTTTTTTGTTAAATCTATGCTTACTCCAAAGCAAGCTTTGATTTGGCTGTAATATGTAAATGATTAGAGATGAGTTCCATGATTCAAGACCAAAGTGAGAAGAAACACAGCAACAAAAAGAAAAGCGTTATGTGAGGAAGAACTAAATTATTTTGTATGTTGGGTCTGGTTTGAGGTCTTTAAAAGAACTGTCAGTTTTTCATGATTCAAAAGATTTGAAAGTTAGAAAATTTTTGTCAAATAAATACAAGATTTAGTTTGAGGATTCTGATTCTCCAGTTCAATTAATATTTTTCACTATCAGTCTGCAGTTGGTTCTAAAATGGTTGTAGAAAAGAAGACTTCAGGTCTCAAGTACCTCATACTAAGTGGAGCAAATCCTGGCTTTTGACAGAAGTAACATTTCTCAAGAAGCTTGTCTTTTCAAGGCTTTTTCTTTCACTAGTTAACCACGCTCTGTCTCCATTGCTTAGAAACATTGTTATGTACAAAGGCAAGACAAGTCAGGTCTTCAGAATATACCAGTAGCCTTGAAGAGAATCACCTGAGTTTATTTCCTAGATTCATGGGTTTTAATCTCATTTCAGAGCCTGATATCTGATCAAGTGGAAATTTATGGAACACATTATTTGATAAAAATGCAAGCTGGAGCAGAATTTTCCAATCCACGGTTATTTTTCTTGTTATTTCCAAGTTAAATTTTTAAAAATGGTTGGGGTTTTTTGCTTGTTTTTTTGTTTGGGGTTCCCCTCTCCCCCCTTTTATTCTCCCTTCACATTGTAAGGTCTGGGCATGGGCATGATATGCTATTTCTGGACCTAAATTTCAATAGCACTGTTGATTTTTTCTTCCGCCCCTTCCCTTTCCACTCTTATCATTGTTGAATGAATCCTTCCAAGAGTTTGAACATTTGCAAACATGAATGCTGGAAGTGTACCAGGCTGCTTCAAATAGAATAGTTGAAATGTCTTCATATGGTAAGCAGTGCTTCTTCAGATAAACCTAGAGCACTTATCTAAATAATCAGAAACAGACCTGTTGCTAATCAGAGTATAAAATTGCTCTTTTAATACACAAAAATGCTTTTGAACGATAATGTTTGAAATAATTAGATTTTCATTGGGCTTTTCTGAACTATCCTCTTTATGAATTAATCAATGTTCACTGATGCCAATGGAAAAACACCTATTCACTTCAGTGGGTTACACATTAAGGTCGTAAACTTCCAAATATTGCGGTCAATATATACAGAAGAATGGGAAATGATAAATGGAATTGTGGAAGGCTGGAAATAGTTTGTCCTTAACAAGTATTACTTGAGGAAATTTTTAATTAACAAAAAAGTCAGTTACAAGATTACAAGAAATCCTGTGTTGTGAGAATTGCACACACAGAAATGTCTGCCGCTTAGCTTTGTCCTTTTGTATTGCCATTGCTAGCCATGGAATGGAAATTAAATGCTAATCAGAAGTACTGCTAAACTCACAGTGACATATTGGTGATGTAAAATACAGTTTTTAATGTGACTACTGTAGATGGTTCTGCAGACTTCTGAAAAAAACTCTTAAAATTGTGCACTTATTTGTCTATTTATTAGTCAAGTAATGCAGGTAGGCTGTCGCCCTGAAAACTCAGCTTCTGAGCTTGCTAACATAGTTTTCTAAAGACTTTCCCAGGACAGTAACTGTAAACATAGATATGTGTACATTCTTTCTGTTACACGTCTTGTGATGGACATCTCTCATGGCCAGTGCTGTGAGAAAGTGTTATCCTGACCATCCAATCCCTGGCCGTGGTCAGGAGCCTATAAATCCTGGGAGGAAAAATAAACTCTGCTCTTTCCTTCACCACACCTCGACCTGTGTCCGTGTGATCTATTCATCTTCAGCGGCAACAGTAGGTCTAATAAGTGATATTTTTATTTGGCTTGTGAGTACCCAAGAAGGAATGTAATGTCTGGCAAACGAAGATCACAGCCAACTGGTTCTCACAAAATGAAACTTTTATATTTGCAACATTTCTGTGACACTGACAAGAACACTGTATCTTCCAACAGAAGCTCAGAGATAGCACTGAATAGAATATTCTAATACATCCCTGAGCATTAACAGCAAATAAAATATCATTTCCCCTGCTGCAGCCAAGTATAGCAACAAGTAAAATACAATGCCACATATGAAGCCATGGTCTTGATTTGGGTTCTACATTCTTAATTTCATTTTCTCCTATATGAACATATAGCAAAATACAGTTGCACGGATTTTTTCCCAATTCTCTATAATAATGTGGCAGGGCTTTTTTTTTGTTTTGTTTTTAATATTGGTCAGTATGAATTGTTGAGATGATGCTGAGAAGGAGTACAGTAGTTATTTGCAAAGAAGAAGAAAAAGGTTCAGGGCTAACTGTGAACTGAAATCTGTTTTATTTGATGGAGAACTGATCTGATTTGTGAGTGGATGGGTGCCAAAATAAATACTGTATGAGGTAAAATATACCCTGAAGATTTATATACTCTTTATAATACATGAATTTTAGGAGTTTTAATCCCTGCTGCATATTGAATTGTAAATATATCCAATTTTTGTCCACGTATCCAGAACACAAGTGCATAAGCATTTTGCACTGTGCATTGTTTTTGATTTTTTTTTTGTATGGCTGTTTGAACTGTTAATTTTGCCACTTCTGTTTCTTTTAGTCTTTTGCCTCCCTCTTTTTATATCCTGAGGAGTAGAGTGGAGAGTTAATAATTTGGATATAGGTATAATAGGAAGTTCTAGCTTTGATCTCTTCAGAATTCTGAAAAAAAGGGTATCTGGTTAAATGTTGTTGTATTAGATTATTTTCTAAAGAATAAAACAAATCTATGACTGAATACTTGTATAAGCCTTTAAAGAATGATTATTTAAATACTTTTCACATGTACTTTATTATAAACCTTGGCCTTGAAAATGCTTAAGCACTGAGAAACAGTGCTACCAGTGCACTTCCAGGATTACTGCTATATATTTAATTGTTTTTTCTCGTATTATGCATTATTTTAATTTTATTACATTTTCTCTCTGCAGACATCCTGAACTTGATACAAGCCGCCATCCCAGACAACCAGGTAAGCCTCCAGATCCAGGACCGCCAGGATTGAGTAAAAGCAGAACAGTAGATGTGCTGAAGACAGAACAACGGGCACCCGGACGGAGCCCTTCTACTCTTAGTCTACGGGAATCAAAGTCCAGGACTGATTTTAAAGAAGATCAGAAGCCAAGTATGATGCCCAGTTTTCTCTCAGAAGCCAATCCATTGAGTGCAGTCACTTCTGTCGTGAACAAATTCAATCCTTTTGATTTGATATCGGATTCAGATACAACTCATGAAGAAGCCGGTAGGAAACAAAAAGTTGCCCCAAAAGAGCAAGGGAAACCTGAGGAGCAGAGGAGCCCTGCGAAACATCCAACTCAAACACAGTCTCCAAAGCCAGCTGGTCAACAAGGACCTGTCAGACCTACTGTCCAACAAACTGAGTCTTCCAAGCCAGTGCCTCAGCAGCAGCAGCCTGGGGAACCAAAGCAAGTTCAGAAACCAGGCCATGGCCAACCAGCAGATGCTAAGCAAGAGCAAGTGAAACAACCACCCCAGCCAAGAGGACCACAAAAATCTCAGCCACAACCATCAGAACCAACAAAACCTGTTCAGCAACAAGCTTCTGCAAAACCTTCATCAGGCCCAACAAAACCATCCCCACAGCAACCAGACAGCACTAAAACAACGTCCCAAACACCACCTCCCACAAAACCATCATCACAGCAGCCAGGACCTGCGAAACAACCATCGCAACAGCCTGCACGGCAAGGAGGTCCTGTGAAGCCATCTTCCCAGCAGACAGGGCCTCCAAAACAGCCTTCTCAGCAACCTGGACCTGAAAAGCCATCTGCTCAGCAAACAGGACCTGCAAAACAACCACCTCAGCCTGGATCTGGGAAGCCACCTCCGCAGCAAACAGGGCTTGCAAAACAAGTGCCACCCCAGGCAGGGCCTACGAAACCACCTTCTCAGACTGCAGGGCCCACAAAAGCCCCGGCACAGCAAGCAGGACCTACAAAACCACCCGGCCAGCAGCCAGGGCCTGAAAAACCCCCGCAGCAAAAGCAAGCTGGTGCAAGTCAACCCACCGAGTCTGCCCCAAAGAAAACCTTCTGCCCTCTTTGTACAACCACCGAGCTGCTGCTGCACACTCCTGAAAAGGCCAACTACAACACATGCACCCAGTGTCACACTGTAGTCTGCAGCCTGTGTGGATTCAATCCTAATCCTCATATCACAGAGGTGAGTAATTTTCAAACTGATTTTCACTAACAGAGCAAAGAATTCAGTTTACCTTTATTATGTTGAAACATCAGATGTACTACATGGTACTACAGAGTATATCATAATGATAATTTAACAAGTTCAGTAAAAAATTAATGCTATTTCAGAAAGCTGCTTATGAGTAAAACAGGGTGAAAGTGGAAGAAATAAAGGAAGGTAATGGTTCTCTGCTCATATATATTTAGAAATGTGCTCTCATCTCTTCATATAAAAAGAGGAGAAACCCCAGTGTGACTTTTGTCTCATTTTGGTTGTTCTTAATCACCCGCTGTCTGTGTTTATAATCTGACCACAATACTCATGTGCAAGTATATTTATAGATAAATAATCTTTTCTGCTATAAGAACTAAGGAAAAAAAAAAAATCTTCATAGCTGCAGTATGAAGCTTAGGAAGGGATGTGGAGTGGATTTACTTTACAACTGTGTCAGTGTTCAGTTGTAACAGTTGAAAGCCTGAGTCATGAATTTGACTTGGTGATATATGGGTTATTTTGTTCTTGTGGGATGTTAAGATCTCTGTGGACTATTTCTAACCTTGATTACCATTCTTTCTGTAATTCTATAGCACAAAAATGGAATAGAAAGCAATATTAGGACTTCAAAGTAATTTATTTTAACCTTATATTTGTGGTAGCTTGATTTATTGCTTATACATATCCTTTATTGCTCTGCCTGGGAATAAGGCTTGATGTGACTGTTTGATCAGTTTCTTCTACATCCTGATATGCTACTTTTAAATTTGCAAAGTAGTTGGAGTTTATGTTCAGTACCAGCACTTTTATCAATTTATGGAAATTCAAGCATAGTAGATGTGGCACCAAAAGCTAACTAATGAAAATCAGAAGTGATAGCTGTAAAACTTTTTTTTGTCTTGCTTTGGTATTAATTTAGCTGATCTGAGATGCACACAGGAAGAAGTATAGACTACTACTGTATTTTAAACCTGATAAGTACTACTTGTATATTTAAAATTGAATCAAGGAATTTCTGAAGCTAGAAAGGTGCTTTGGGTATGGTGTAGTCTAAACTTCTGCTCAAAGAAGTGTTACCTAAAGCAGGTTTAGCCAGTGTTAAATATCTTTAAGGATGGAGGCCTGACAGTCTTTTCTGGGCAACCTGTGTACTCAGTACCACAATGATTTAAGGACATTGCTAGCTGCTGGTTTTCTTTTCAGCACATATGTTTATTTGTGACTACCTGGTAACAAACAGTTGATTTTTTATTTTTTTTTATTAAAATTGCAAATTTAAGCCTGAAAAACTAATTGCAGTAACCACTGGTAGTACTTTGCTTGGTTTAGGAGTGTAATGTCATCTTTGAGTTTGGGGAAATTGAGGATTCAGACAGCTGACATTGAAGCCTGGACTGGAAAAGGAATGACTTGAACATCTACCTGTGTGCAGAAACCTCAGAGCATCTGCAACTAACCAGATGTCTATACTTCAGGGTCTACATGAAGAAAGGACATTTTGTTAATGTAAAAAAGGATGTATAACAGGCAAGAAATGCGATGTATTAATATTAAAGTCAACAAGGAAGTTTTATTGCAAACCTTTGCCTTCAAATTCTGCCAGTGTTTTTAGGCTAGAACTTCTTACATTTATTTGTGAGTGCTGAGTTGTTTGTGTCTGTAGTGTGCTCCTGCAGTCTCTTGAAACCCCACATTTGTCTTCCTTTAAAAGCTTCAGATTCCCTATGGAATTGGTCAACAACTTCAGTGTGTTCAAATGAAAGGTTTTGAGAGAGAGTTTATGTAAGAAGATTTCCAAGTATTTGGAAATTCTGTGAATAACTACTAGTTTTTGAAGTGGGTACTCTGTAAGTGTGAAATTCAGGACTTTCAGACAATAAATACAGCTGCATTTAAGACTAACTGATTGCATACATATGTAAAAGCAGATTTGAATTTCATATTTCACATTGAAATAAACACAGGATATGCATTTATTTCATGATGAAATCATTTCAGTAGATGAAGGTATTGGACATCTAATTTATTCAGCTATTAGTTCCAATCTCCTGACTCCCACTCAGGCTTTTCTCATTTGCTCAGCTTTGCACCACCAGCTGTCTTGCTGAAACTTCGTTGTGGGTGTCCTGCTCCAGTCTACCATTGAAGTACAACAAAAATCACATCTGACTTTATTACTGAGCATTGGAATCAAAGTTAATAGAACCTGCTCTGGCATGTACAAAAAATCACTTATTTCAGCTACCAAGGTTCTCATTTGAGTTGTTATCAAATTTTCCTTCTACTCTGTTTCCTTTAAGTGTTTAGCTTAGTAATAAAATTTTCTGATTCCTTTTTTTACAATACTTTACCCATGTCTTCCCATCTATCAGGAATCTATCATTGTGACTTGGCTGTCAGTTTTTTTGCTTATGGTGCAATTTTTTTCTTTTGGCTTCTTGTATTTTAACTTCTCCTGAAATATTATTGACCAAAAATCTGTGTCTTAGCCATGCACTTACTGACATTACTGTTGTACTTTAGCTTTCCCTGGTGTTTTTTGGTTTTTGGGTTTTTTTTCCATGTTTAATGATTCTGGAATCCTGCATTGTGCTTTTCCCATGTCCTTTACAACTACTGACTTTCTTGCTTATGTTAAACATGCTACTTATAGGGAAGCAATAATTTCAAATTGGATGTGGGGAGTGGAAGGCATTTATTTAGGAAAAAAAAATTACTTTTGTTCTTTAAAATTTTCCCTTGTGCAACTGCTGGAATTGCTTTCCTAAACAATCTCCTTACAAGTTTCTTACAAGGTAGCTCAGTCTCCAAAACTAATCAAGTAAATAATTTTTCCAAGGTAGATCTTTCTAAATTTCTGTGTTATATATTTCTAGCTGATCCTGAACAGAATTTAACAAGCTTTAAAAACTGGCTTAGGAAGTAGATTGCATACATTGTAAAGCCATAATAAAATGCAGATTAAAAAAATAATTCATTTTATTCATTTAAACCTCTATTTAAAATTCAGTAGTACATGCACTCTGTCTGTTTTAACTCACTAGAGAGAACTCTGTAACTTAGAGCAGAAAGTGATACCTGTATTGCCACAAGGTCAGACCCCTTGAACAGTTTCTCTGAACCATCTGACATTGCAGTCCTCTTGGGGAAGAAGGATAGCTGGTGTCTTGCTTTTGCACAGCAGTCTGGAGTGAAAATACACCATACATAAATGTTCAGCAACATATGTCTCTCTAATCTGTCTAGGTATTCATGCTCCACTCATCACCATGGCACATGACTGCCTAGCAACAGTTGCATAAAGTAATGGAAAAATTATATAAGCAGGTTTGAGGACTGGTACTCTATTCCATTTTCCTTTCATGTACATCAGAACCTTGTAGGAAATGTATCTTTTATTATGTGGTGACTTATTTTTCTAATTTCTTTACCATTTTATTTTCCTAAACCCACTCCCATGAGCCATTAGCAACAGAAACCAGCACTTCCTAAAAAAGATTCAGCCCATTAGAACACTCGAAAAGGAGTAGGCTTTCTGAAAATGAACAAAGACATCTTGGGTAAAAAAGACAAAATGCATGAACTGCTGTAGTTAAATCTAAATGATCGCTGCATATGCTCAATAGCTGGAGTAAATTTTCATTCCCTATGAATTAGTTATTGGAAGATACCTGCAACCCAGACTGAGCAAGGGTTAAAAGTGTAGCAACAAAGTCATTACATTCTTTATGATGGTCATCTGTAAAGCTGATGATCAAGTGGAGTGTTAAAGCTGTTGATGTTGGACACTTGGCTGTGTGGGCTCAGCTCCTGGAGGAGCTCTCACCTGTCATGTGGATGTGTGCATATGTGGATGCCTGTCTTCTAGGTGGTTTTTGAGGAGGGGTTATTCTACATGAATTTTATCTACATGAGATCATATTTCACCCATTGTTTTGGTGTTCTTGTAAGAGACCATTTGAAATTTATCTTGAGGCCAGGTATTTTATACATCATTGCTTAATGAAAATTGTACATTCAAGTAATGTGAAGCTGTGTATTGATATAGGATTTGTTTACTTGCCAAAAGTTCTTCTGGGTGGAGATAAAGTGAATTCTTAAAAATATTTTATTGTTTCTGATATATTTTTTTTTCCAAACGCTGTGTCTGTACCAAAGGTGACTTAATCCTAAGGGAAAAAAGAGGAGGGATAAAAATTCCAAGAGGAAGGCTAAGAAACCCCAAACAGTTGACTCTCTCAAAGTAGACTGTATGGTTTCTGATCAAGTAGAACTTTTTACTGGATTGCACATTTATTTTTCAATTCAACATGAAAATTTTTTTACTCAGTCTAGTGGTTTTTTTTTTTTTTTTTTTGTTGTTGTTATTGTAAATTTTTGTTTGGGAGGGGATAGGGCTAGGAATTTTCCATATCAATTGCACTACATTTTATTGCCTTGATTTTTTTTCTTTTTTGCTTTCCTTCTGCCTATCTTTTTATTTACAATCATATCACAACATTTGATTCAAAAATATAATATAGTATTTCAAATATTTAATTTTTTTTTGGTATTTGTATTTGTTTCTATTAAAATCCTGAAGCTCTAAATCTCCTAAACATACTTGGGCATGAAGTAGGATCAGTAACTAAATGAGATTTAAACAGTCAGAAAGGCATTAATTATCTTCTGTTATTTTCATTATGATTAGGTTGTATAGGGAGAATAATATATAATAATTTAAAATAAGGAAGGTGACTATAATTCTTGTGGTGAATCCAAATAAGTTTTGCTTATACTTACAATAAATGTAATAAAAATTACTCTATTAAATCTTTGTTTATTACATGACAGTATAGGAAGCTGTTGATTGAAGTATTCCCTGTGGTTTGCAGTCTAGACCCTGCTGCATTGTAGTAGTACATAGGAACTAGAAAGCACCTTTGACTGGAAATGAGATATGAACAAGAATAAAACTGCCATCACTGTGGGTAGTTACATGCAACAAAATCTTAAATCTTTTAATATCAGGGAAAATAATTTTGAATCTGTGCACCCTATGTGAACTTGGCAGGGGGGCATCTAAGGGTTATATAAGTAAAGCAGAAAAAACTAGAAAAAAATCAAGGGCCTAAATCTGATTATCAGCTGTTATAGTCATCATAAGTTGTATAGAAATGAGTTTTTAAAACTCCAACAAAAACCAAGACTTTTCAAAATTTTTCAAAGTTCTAGTTTAAATACGGGCTCTTAACTGTGCTGAAGTGAGAAGAGTTCTGTAAACCTGACGGACTTTAGTTTGGGTTCAGATTGATCAGAGAGGAGATAGAAACAAGACTTGTTTAGTTGTCATTTAAAAGCCATAAAAGTGTGAAATATTTGCTTTAGTACAAAGAGCACTTGGGGTGTTCTAGTGTTACAAACACTGCAATTTCTATGCAAATGGGGATTCTTCACAATTTTTGTGATGGAATGAAGTCAGTGTAGTTCCTACAGTTCTGCCCCTAGCCACAGCTGCCACACAGACATTTGGGAATGCAAAGATCCTCCAGTAAAGGGGTATGGAAGTACAGAATTCTGTTTCTCTCCATGGAATATTCTTAAACTCCCACGTTGTTTCTGTCTTAGAGGAAGACTGTGCCTATAGTTGTGCCTTACTTTAAGGATTAGATGTAGAAATAGCAGTGATGCCCTTTGGTTTTTTCAGGTTTTGTTTTTTTTTTGTTTTGTTTTGTTTTGTTTTGTTTTTTTTCTTTTTCTTTTTCTTTTACATAAGGGGCAGAACATAGAGGCAAAACCCCTCTGCATGGGGAATAGTGTACCAATAATTTAATTGAGCAATATTCTACAATATGTTGGAGTGTTTTCTCATCAGACCAGAAAGCTGGCCCTTCCAGTTTTTAACACAAGTAAATAATAAATTAATCTGCATAGCTAAAGATGTCAACTGCAGTCAGCCATCTGCGCCCGTATTGCTGTTGCTCAGCAACTGTAATTTACTACTATGTGAGGCCATGTGATGTGGGACGGTGTTTGCTGGGCACTGGGCAGGCACTGCCCAGCCTTGCTCTCAGCACGCAGCTTAATCCTCTCCATGGTTCCTCAGCACAGCACAGCACAGATGAACTTTGTTAACCTCTTCTTTGCCACTCTCTTGATTTGCTGTTTGCTTTTTTGCCAATCAGTCACGTGTTTCTGGCATATTAAATCTCAGTGCAGGTGATGAAAGCAAAGAGCATTTGTTGCGTTACTGCATGATGCAGTGCACTGAGTTGTGTTTAAAAGTCTTTTTCCTTCCTATGTGTGTGAGGCAGCTTAATCATATTCAAGGCTATAAAAACTAGTTTTTAGATATCCTGAGATACTGACATAAAAAAATTCTAAAGATTATGTTCACTATTTTGCTTTATGGTTCTAACTATGTAAGCTATAAAATAATAGTTCCCCAAACATTCATGATTCATATGCAAACTATAGATTTTTGTATTGGTAATTTAAGCAGAGTAGTGGAGTATGTTTTAAGATTGTGATAAGATTGTGATAACTGCATTCATTCAGTAGTTTTTAGTAGCTTTAGAACAGCTAAGTAACATATTAAAATAGTTTTTCAATATGTCTAGTTAAAAAGTTTGCACCAGCACTGGTTTAGCATCGAGCTACAGAGCTTGTAACCATTGCTGTGGGATGGATACCCATGGACCATGCTGCTGACTAGAATCTAGTATCATGTTTGTGAGCATCTTGAGTCAGTGTTCCTTGGAAAACTCATACCTGAAGGAAGGTAAATACGTGTTTTGTAGTGATGATGTATTTGCCTGAAATGAGGATCAGTTGCATACTCTGTACAATTGTTAAGTATTTGGTTCAGTGTAATTACTTTGCATAGCCGTGAACTTATTCATAGAAGGATGGTGTAGAAGAAAAAACTTTGTCTCCAGTACTGCAAAAGCTTCTAGAAGACATTTCAACTTGTATGTTGACACACTAATTTAATTTGGTTTCTGGTAGTTAATTTTATTTTTTGTTCATAACAGGATTTTCTGATTTAGTTTCTTGTCTCAGAGTATTCTACCACACTGCACGAAGCTGCATAAAATCGTGTTCTTGAGCACTTTATTTTTCATGTTTCACTCATCATCTTGGCAAAAATGTCTGTTAAGAGCCAAATCTGAATTTGTCAGTGCTCTTTGAAATTGTCAGGGACCAAGTAAGTTACTGTGTTTTCAGACTAGAAACTGATTTTGTCAATAAAGCTTTGGAGCTGAGCAGGGTCAACAAAGTCCATTTCCATATCTGTGGTAATGTAAAGGGATGTTAATATTTTATGTATATTTTAAGTTCCTTTTTATAGCAGCAAATGACTGTTCTAAATGAGAATGAGACCCATTCACTTGGAGTGCAGCTCTGCTCTGTAAAAGGACTGTTAACATGGCTTCTGAGAACCACATTCATATTGTGTGCCAGTGATTTTTATATGACATATGTTCAGTCTGCAAGTCAAAATTTATATTTCATATACTTCGGGAATAATAGAATCAAGATAGATTCTCTTCCTCCCCTACATCATCTGCAGGGATAGAAATTAAGCATGCCAGGCAATGCACTTGCTGACAGCTTTCCTGTTGCTTTGGATGGGTATGTGTTGGTAGAAGAAATCTCAACCATTTCTGAAAAAAGGAATGGACACTGGATTCAGTGTCTATTCACAGCCTTCAACTGTGTTGGCTTTGTTTGGGATGGGGAGAAGGACTGAACTGTTGTTGCTATTTGTTATTGGTGTCAACTGTTAGCTTGCCTTTTTTTATGCATTCATAATTTATAGAATGTAGTGTTAAAATTTTCTTCAAAGTAATTCTCCATGGATGTTGCTAGTAAAATACTGAATAAGTTCATTTGGTGCTTCAAACTAGAAGAGTTGATGCTATGATTGATGAATATATAAAATACATTTTAATTACTTTTTTGTTGTTCTGAGGGCATATAGTTTCTACAACAGTTAGAAAACAAAGCAGCAATTTTCTTTGCTCAGGAGTTCAAATCTGAACAAAAATTCTGCATGAAATCTGTCAAGTTTACTGTCCTAGTTATGGCATTTATTGGCATGGCTCTCAGAATGAAGAAAGTCACTTACAGATGTCTTCTAGAAATAAGACCCAGCTCCTACCCCTATATACTGGTGTAAAAAACAGCTTGGTTTTCTCAGCATCAAAGAGGAATCTCCTTCACAGACAGGAAATACTAAAGCTCACAAGTTCTTCTAGAAACTTTTGCTTTTTTAATCCCACATAAAAATATCAGAAGTGTGGAGAAAGAAGCTAAGAGGTCACAGAACTGCTGCCCAGGAACACCTTTAAGGATAGAGAAACATTAGTATTTTAGGTATCTGCAGCAGCAGTAAGTTTTACTTCATCTGTTATAATGTGTCAGAGCATCTGTATTTAATGGAAGCCTCCTCCTGATAAAATTTATGGGAAATCTCTAATTCTGGTAGAACAAACAGTCAAGTGTTTGACAGAAAACTGTATCACATAGCATATTTCATTTTGAACTCCTGCTGTTCCAATCACGGGACTATAGTTTGTACAGTTTTGTATTTGTTTGAAGATGTATGTAACCTATAATGATTTGAGCATTTTGGCACTTAATTCCTCCCACTAAAATGCATGGGAGGAATTTTATGTTTAAACCAGAAAGATTTAAAGCAGAGCATAGTCAAGTTTAACTTCATATACTTTTCATTTTAAAGTTCAGCTGTAGGAGCAGCAAATCAGGTTTTGGTTTTTGAGGCCTCAGTTTCATACCAAGAATGCACATATGTATATGCATGTATGTATATATATATATATATATATATATATATAAATAAAGGAAAATTAGTGGTTGAGGGCTAAGGTTTTGTCTTCTGCACAAGGTTGTTTTGAAATCTGTAGCATACAAAGTAATGTTTGTTTGGACTCCAAGTAGGTAGTAGGATCGGACTGGACAAGTTGCAGGTTGAAGGCAAATCTAAATGCTTATAAATGCAATTTGAATCAGGACACCTTAAATGTAAGAATTATTCAAACTACTCATTTTTATAGCCCCATCAACCCTACAGCTACTTCATTTGAGGCCTTAAAGGTGTCATAATGACTTAAATTTAGATTTCCTGGAAGCTGAATGAGAGCAGGTATATGAGACCTGTTATTGCCATGGTGTCAAAAAGAAGCAGAATCAGTGAATCCCTACAGAAAGTGTGTTTTCCAAATATCTATGAGAATCCTTTGGATAGGGAAAAAGCCATTCCTTGCTTAGGTCCATTAAAAAGGTCCTCCCAGGATCATGTCTTTCTCCACTGAAGCAGAGCCTACCTCCCTAATATAAGAAATCTAGTTACTTTGCTAAAGCCAGACAACTGTGGCAGCCTGGTCTTTGATTACATTTAAGCCCTAGAAAACCCTTAAGGATTCATCCAGAAATGGTATTAGTATGTATCTAATTAAATTATATTACTAATATCTAGAATCAGGTAAGGGAAGTGTTCATTAAGCAAACAAAATGGGAGTTAAGCTAAGTGTAATCCTTGCTCAAGTCCTCATTTTATAATTCAAAGCGGAGTTTAAACGTGTTCCAGGTTTTTTCAGTTGTTTTCACTTTTTAGCAGTCATTTGCTATATGGTTTGCAAGTAGAACGCAGAATTGTTTGAGCAATCTAAAAAAATTGTACTGAAAATGGGAGATAAGAGCAGCCTTATTATGAATGGAACTTTACAGCTGTGGCCAAAATTTGTCATCCCTTTCTGAAGCTGTTAGAAATGGTGAACTTATATTCCAGAGTGTGTGTTTATACCATGTTTATCAGAATAATTGAAATAACTGTGTTTTAGGGAGCTGCATCCAACTCTTAATTTTTGCTGCTGCAAAAATAAAAGGCTGGAATAGCACACCAAAGTAATGAATTCATTGCCTGAGTCCATCAGAGCTCTTTCCTTCCAGTGAGCTCTGATACTACACAGACAAACTCTTCCTTTGCATGTAGTACCTCTAGATTTGTTCCATGGTGTACAGTAGAGATTTCATAGCATCACAGAATCATTTATGTTGAAAAAGAACTCTGAGACCATCGAGACTTGAGTGAGAAGCAGCATGCAGGAATCTTGGCCCTTAAGGGAAAAGAGACTTAGGTTGTGTGTTCTCCTACTTGCGGTTCCGTCTGTTGCAGTGGTGTGTGTAAATGCTGTAGCTGGCACCCTGTGTTTCACACAAAGACTAAAGAATAGGAGAAGAGCTGCAGGTGACCTGCTTAAATATCTGCTTGCAGGTGGAGGCCCATGGGACTCTGTACCATATTGAATGGCATTTTTGCTGCCTATAATGTTTCTGCTAGTGATGGAAAGTGTGGAAAGTAGCACGTGACCACGTTTTAGGCAATTTGATCCTTTCTCAGATGGTGAAGCTGGGCTTTTCTGTCTTACCAGAAATATGGTTTCCCTCTCATGTAATACTGCTTGGGAATGATAAAAAAATGTTTTCAAGTTTGAGGTGCTATAATTGATGAGAAACATGAGTAAATATGTTATTTGCATTATTCCTTCTCCTCTGTGTGAAAAGAGGGGCCCATTGTCTACAGAGGTATAGTAATTACCCTGAAAACTTCTAATAAGAAAGGAATTTTGGGAAACCTAATTATGGCTCTTGAAGTACCATCAGGGCTTAGGCAAAGCTCCTCACTGATTTTGGATAAACACTTGCCCTCTGAAACTGGTGGTAATTCTTAAGTCTGTGTTATACACCTCCGTGGCTAATTCATTGGATACATATGAACTGCCAATACCTGTGATCTGTAATTTAAACCATTACCAAAAGCACAGGCTGTATTAAGAGCTTCATAGATGTATGCTTAAAGATAATTATGCATTTACTGTGTTTTAATTCTGATTATTGTTTTCTGTCAGCACACTTGATGTGTTTAACTATTTTAGCAGTATTTGTCATTATTCTGGCAAATCATTACGGTAAATGAATCACTGGGTCCCATGAAATTCCAATGAATTTTTTTTTATTCTGTGGGGTTTTTATCCTCCAATATTCAGCTCTGTATAAACTGAATGTGAAGCTATTAGAATTATGGGCTCAGTGATAGCTTGACTCAGAGTGATGTGGAGAAGAATGAAAATAATCAGCTGTGCATGTTAATTGCAAAATATTATTAGTAATATTTTTCCCTTTTTACACAGAAGTTTAAAATGTTGGAGCAAGTCCTATATTAGAATAACTTATTATTATGTTTATTTTATTAACTTTGTCTTAACTTAATTATAATTGCCTTTACTTTTTTCAGATCAGCGAGTGGCTCTGTTTAAACTGCCAGATGCAAAGAACATTAGGAGGTGACTTAGCACCAGGTCTTGGTCCTGGGCCACAGCCACCTGCACCCAAACAGAAGACACCCATTCCACCTTCAACAGCCAAACCATCTCCCCAGCCACAGCCTGTTCAAAAGAAAGATGTAACTCCAAAACCTGATCCTTCACAGTTAGCAGATTCGAAAAAACCTCCGCCACAAAAAAAGCAAACACCCTTGCCTGGGTCTCCTCCTGTAAAATCAAAACAACCAGGTGCAGAGCCCACTGATACCTCCCAGCAAATAGATGCCACTCCAAAATCTGATCAGGCCAAGCCAGTGCAGGCTGAAGATAAGCAAAAACAAGCCAGTGTTCAGAAGCCTACAGCAGACACTGTATCTACCTCTGCAGCACCAGAGCAGAAGCAGGATGTGGCAGGCCCCAGACCGCCAACTCAACAGAAAGTGACAGACTCCCCAAAGCCTGAGCTTGCAAAGCCATCACAGGACACACATCCAGCTGGGGATAAACCAGATTCCAAACCTGTTCCACAAGTGTCCCGGCAGAAGTCAGACCCTAAGCTTGCATCTCAGCCTGGGGCTAGACCAGATGCTAAAGCTCCAAAGCCCGTTGAGCCGACACAAACAAAAGATGATCTTAAAAAGTTACCAACAAAACCAGCCCCAAAGCCTGATACAAAACCAGCTCCCAAGGGCCCACAAGCAGGGGCAGGACCCAAGCCAGTGCCAGGACAGCCGGCACCTCAGCCCCAGCCACCTCAGAAAACTCCTGAGCAGTCGAGGCGTTTCAGCCTTAACCTGGGAGGCATCACTGATGCCCCTAAGCCTCAACCTACAACACCACAAGAAACAGTTACTGGGAAACTGTTTGGATTTGGAGCTTCATTCTTCAGCCAGGCCTCAAATTTGATTTCCACAGCGGGTCAGACAGGTTCTCAGACATCGGGCCCCCCTCCACCTGGTCCTGCAGCAAAGCAGCCTCAGCCTCCAGCACAGCCTCCAGCCCTTCAAGCAGCCCCCAAAGAGGCTGGTCAGGCACAGCCTCTTCCAAAAGCTGCTCCTGTAAAGAAAGAAGCCAAGCCTCTTACAGCTGAAAAATCAGAGCCATCAAAAGTGGATAGTGTTTTAACTAAAGGATCTGATTTTGAAAAGAAACCTGTTTTGGCTAAAGATAGTAAGCCTCAGGCTGCTGAAGCTAGGAAACCTGATGGGCTGTTGGAACCAGAGAAAGCTAGCCAACCTGAAATGTCTTGTCCCCTTTGTAAAACTGGACTAAATATTGGTTCTAAGGATCCTCCCAACTTTAATACCTGTACCGAGTGCAAGAAAGTCGTGTGCAATCTCTGTGGATTTAACCCAATGCCGCACATAGCTGAGGTAAGGTGATGGAGTCTGTATTAACCCCTGTATTCCTACCTACAGGCTCCCTGTGCTGTGAAGACATAAATGGCTGGATTTTAGCTATTGAATTGTTAAGAAATTTTCTCGAGCATTTCATCATCTGAAGTCTTTTAAAATTAAGTATCTGTGTTGTATGAAACTTAGTCACTTGTCAGATAGTACTTCTGATTAATTTTTGGCATATTGAGGTCTGGTAGAGGTGGTTGCTAGGGCTTTGACACATAAGCAGATATGTTTATGAACTTTGAAACTGGTGCTACTATGACACAGCAAACTATTGTACTTTCAGTCTGTTTAAGGCTTTTTCTTACACTTCAGCATTGTCTCCTAATGTGTGCTTCTTAACCAATGCCTTCGATTGAAAAAACTATTGAATGAAGAAATGTGTTAATGTGTAGTTATTGCCCTTCCCCTGCTGTTTAATACATCCCTAAATTTATTCCATTAATCTCATTCTGGCTCTGGAGTTTTTTCATATGCTGATGCATTCATTAGGGAGGTTGAAGTTTGAGTGATACCTGTGTGGTGAAAGATGTAATTTTTTGGCAAGAACAATACAAGGCCCACAAAGTTACTTCATTTATTAAAGACTGTCAGTTTGAATGTGCTTTTTCTGTGGTTGCCTGAGACAGCTACTCATATTTAAAAGAATTACATAACTTATTTTCAACAGTTTCCTCATTGCATGTTTTTATCTGCTTCTTTTCTTTTTTTGACCATGGGATTGGAAACTTTATACTAGCTTAATGGGAAGGTGGAGGCACATCTTATTTGCCCTATGAATTTGGCAAGTTTAATTCAACAGAAGCAGACCACCTAAAAATACTTGTGAGCAGTTGAAATGTTTAAGTTGGTCTGTGCAGCACATGAGGACTGGGCTGTTGGTGCTCTGCCTTTGAAATCTGAATGGAAAAATGACAAATGACTGCCAGGGTTAAAGGATATCACATCTCAGTCTTAAGATGAGAATAAATTTGGGAAGAAATAGCATATTGCAGGAAAAATATTGCTTATGATGTTTTCATATGCCTTTGTGTATTATTTTCTGGAATATACTATCATTTGAGAGGTCTTTTTCCTACTATAATCAGCATATTTTATCCATCACATGACCATGTTGTCTAATGTATTTGTGGTCATTTAGGTCAGAAAGAGGGGTCTGAAAATGCAGGAAGATTGATCAGTGATTGAAAATTTGGATTCAGTTGATTTTTAAATGTTTTTTATGAACGTAATACTGTCAAACCCACACACTTCATCATTGTCCAATGCTAAGTATACATACTTTTATGGATTTAATTTTGAAAAATGCTTATGACTTTCTCTACTATGTGTACACAGAGTACCATGGAAACAAGATGTGTCAGTTTTGGTGAAACATTGCTCAAATGATAGCTGTGCAAGTCCCAGTGCATGACTTCAGAGTTGACTTAGTTGTGATGGTGTGGGACTGCCTTGTGGTGTGCAGACATTTTACCTTGATTTCTTCAGGTTGACATGAGAAGGCTGGTACTGTGTTTCTGTTTTTCTGTTTCATTGTTTTCTTAGAAGATTCCCTCTGTTTCTGCTCTTTAGAATATCCAGAGCTTGAAATATAAATTATTTTCTTTACTCTGACTTCCTCATACCTAGCTTTGTTTCTCTTTTGGCTCCTGCCTCTTCTTCCTTGTACTACACATTTTCACCTCTTTCCATGTTTTCTGTCTTGCCTTTTTTTCCACTCAGTTTTGCTAGAAAGTGGTAATGTACTTTTCCTTCACAATAGGAGGTGGTTTGCTTGGATGAGAGCATCCTGACTTTCCTTTTCATAACGACTGGACAGACAGAACAGGGACCTCATAGTTTCTTCTCCCAGATGTGCTGTGTAAATAATGTATTTATGATCAGATAGCAACTCTGTCCCTGGATGCACAGTATAGAGTATATATCTTTTTCATGACAGAAACATGAGGGTGAGCAAATAGTTTATTCTCACTTCCATACCCTATTCATCCTCCAAATTCTTCTAATGTGTTCACTACTGTCTTGGAGGTTTTATTTGCTTGTCTTTCTTTGGGGGTTAGGAAGGAGAAATAGAAGTGCTTTTTAAAATTGGTCTTTCTGGTGGTTATCTACTTAATTCTTTAATTCCTATGCTGTGCATTCAGATAAAAAACGTAATTCCAGCAGCTACATGCCGTCTTGGCCCCAGAAGTGATTTTGGATGAACAAACATACTGCATCTTAAACATTATCTTAGTTTTTCTTTGGGCCTGCAGCTTTATCACAGTTATTCTGACGTTGCTTATGTGTTGTCTACATTTTGTTCCCTCAGTAATGGCTGAAAATGAGTGGTGTTTTATTGACTGAGTGATGGCTGAGCCCTTGTTGCCAACAAAGCTTGTATTAGGCTATGTCATAAGGATCAGTCCAATGGAACAGGGAAACCAGTGTTTCATTGTCAAATGCAGAGGAGCATCTAAACCCCAGGGGCACTTCTACCTTAAGATCTCTCAGCAGGGAATTTTTTTCCAGCCAATGTGCTGCTGTACTGCAGACAGGGCTGAGAATACTTTTAAGGGAAGAAAGTGCTTTCTTACAGTGGCAGTTATTTGTTCTTGCCTGTATGTGACAGAAAAAACTTTCAAAAACTCTTTAAGGTGCTGCAAACAGTCAGTCCTCTAATTACCCCTCTACTGCAGAAAATATAACCAGACTCTTACCTAGTCAAAATCAACAATATGCTATTTACTTCAATGAAATTGTTTTGATTTGTGCAAGCAGAGAATTAGGCTAGACTACTTTTTCTTAAAATGCACTGATTTTTGTTTTTCTCCCTGATTTGTTGATACAACAGTCAAACAGTTATTTACTTAAATGGTAATTTATCCAAGATGCAAACAGCCACGAATGATTAAATAAATGACACTTGATAGATTTCAGAGACCCACAGGACCATGGGAGCCCTAGTGCATTAGCAGACTCCTTATTCTGCCATTTGCTCAATGGGGAGGAGAGCTGTTTACCAGCTCTGTAATTAGCTTTCCAGCTCAGGTAGTTGGAAGCAGCTCTATTTTTAGCAACAAAGCACAAGATCACAACTGCTGAAGCCAGAAATGAAATGTGTGGCAACGACCATTTTGTGCATTTAAAACTCAGTGAACTGTTCAGAATATTGAACAGGAGCGAAGATGGTTGTCTATAATGTAATTTAGTATGCTGAGGTCAGGAATGTAGAACCTGTGATAAATTAATGCAGTAATAAAATGTTAAAAAAAAAAGGTGCTTAAAAAGCTAAACTAAGGGAAAATAAGATAATCCAGATTTTTAGATTCTGTGTGGGCAGTATAAAGGATAACACCTTAATAGAATTACGTTTTTAACAGAAAGAGTTGAAAATATGAAGTGTGTATATGTGACCACACTAATGGATTTAATCTAACAGAACTGCCAGGAGAACAACAGAAGCACTTTTTAATCTACTGATAGCTATACAATTGCCTGGAAAGGCACTGGGAAGTAAAGAATGCTCTATGTGTGAAATAAATTACTGGTGCTACAGAGAGGAGAGAAACATTTTGAATGATGGAGAAGGACAGGGAGAACTGGGGAAGGGCAAAAGAGACATCATATCTCTGACTTGGTAAGGATTTGTTGTTTAAAAAAGATGTAATCTGTTAGAGATGTGATCAGAATACGTAATATAAACAATTTTAGAGTGATATTTGTTAATATATTTATTACGGCACATGTAGTTTTTATGAAATTGTTTTACATTGGTGGATATCATGATAGGAATCTATAAAGCTTGATGGTTTCTGTCCAATCTGTATATTCTTATATAGATATATATTTATAAATAGATGTATAACTTGCCAAAAGAATTTACATGTTTTTCTAATAACTCATTTTACCACTCCTACTTATTAGACCTAACTAAATAAATACTTTTTCTTGTCCCCATAGACTATGAAGAGAAGGAAAAGCAAAAATAGAAATGATTTTTTTTTTTAAAAGTAAGCACAGTGCTATCATTAAACTCCATATTATAACCAAGTGAAAAATTGGTACCTTGCTGTTCAGTATTAACTTACAGAAGTAGCAGTAAATAGCATTTTGGAACTGATATAAGCCTCTCTGGAGATGAAGGGAGCGATTTTGTGGTGGTGTGGTGTCATGTACCTGGATACATCTTGGGTTTTTCTACCTCCTCCCAAAATCCCGCAAAAAGGGTACTGGCATGGGTGAGTGAGCACCCAGTGTAAATAATTCTGCTAGATTCTGTTTTTCCAAGACTTTACTGATATGTCAAGTGGAGTGGTGGCATGAGCAAGTCTGCCCTTATACTCAAGCTTCAAAAGTAGGCTTTAAAAAAGAATTTTTTAAAAAAACCACACCTGGAAGAAGTGAATCAGACCCTGCTACTGAATGCCCAAACATGCCTTGGACTTCTTAAAACAAGTGTGCAGCAACATAATAAAGTAATCCATGTATAATTCTAATGAAAATCTCTAAAATAGTGTACTGCACCATCTGAGGTGACACCCACTGCCTATCTTTAATTAATTAACAGCTCTGTACTGTCATGTATTTCCTACTTAAAAAAGCTCAGACCTCTCTGCAAACTGGCAGGTTCAGCTCCTGTAAGAAGCTCCTATCTTCTCTCTTATGTTTGGTGATGAGTTGTTTTGGAAACAGATGGTGTCTGGGAAACTCAGTGAAGAAGAATTTGCACTAAAGAGACAAAGAGAAAAACAATCACTCCTTTCAGCTGCATAATTTATCTTCTCTGCTTCTTCCCTCTCCCTTTGAAGAACCTTTTAAAATTTTGATTGTAAGAAAGTGAATGCTATTACTGTTTAATAAAGTAACTAAATAATACAGAACATAATAGGCTAATACAATGTACTCCCTAACATTTATGGAAATTTTATCCATTAAATGATAATTCTTTATAATTGAGAAAATATTAAAACTGCTGCTAATTATTACTTTGAAAGATAAAATCTGGCATTGAAAATCAGAGTGGATGTTAGATGATTAAAAAAACCACTATATCTCTTGACTGTCAGAATGAAATTAATCTCACCCCAAATTAGGTATCTTACTTTTCTGTTTAACTTACTCAATATACGTGACAGACATATATATTAAATTGGAAATATTTTTCATAGCAGAATGAGTCATCTCTTCAGTTTTTCCTATAAAGCACATATATTGTGTATGTACAGAATAGAAGGGCTAATATGACTCTTTGATGGATGATTTAGTCAAAATTGAACACAAGAGAAATATTTTTTAAAAATGCCTGAATTCACTTTTTAATTAAGACTGAAGAGCTTGAGCTTCATCAACAAAGTTAGATTTCTGTTTCACATTTGCAGAGGTATTTAAATGCTTAAAGACAGACAGATACTTGTAAGGGTGTTCGGAGCTCATGTCCTTCTCTGATGCCTCAGCTAAACCAAAAAACCCAGCTTTGACATGATGATTTTACAGAAGTCTGAACTTCTGTCTTTTGCACATGGCTTGAGCTGTTCCTTTGGAGCAGAGTCTAGCTTCTGGTTAACCCCCTTTGAAGTCCAGACATGGAAACCTCTTGTAGGATCTGATTTTGGTGTGTCTTTGAGAATAGCAACCAGAGGCAGTACTGCTGCATTAAGCATACCAGCTACAGCTACATTAATGATTAATAACAATAATTAAGCCTGCTCATGGTTGAGTGTGATGTGTGGGGGTTTGTCAAGTTGATTTCTTCATCAATGGTATTATATTCAAAATACAGATCTGCAAATAGACATGTGACTTCAAGACTCTCATCCTCAGGCCTGTTGCTGCCGAGGTACAAGCCAAGCTTCTTGTCTCCCAGTTTCCTCCAAGACCCCACGAGTCTGCACCCAGCTTTCAACAAAGTGAACCACTGCATCCAGTTAACCTATTCAGTAGATGTCCTGTGATGGTTTTGTTTGAATTCCCCATCACTGCAGAGGAAAATGAAAACATCTTTACTTTCTTACAGCTTTCTCTGAACAGGTGTCTTTCAGTTCAGTAGGGCTGCTTGGTCCTGAGCAAATTATACACTAATGCAGTTTCATTTTTTGGCAGTCAGGTTTTGCTGGTTATTTCTGAATGTGATCTTGGGATGATCTTTGAAAGCAAGGCATCTTAGATCTCTGTGGTAATTAGTCAATGCATGAGTTACAAGATTGCATTCTTGTTGATTTTTCTTTTCAGTATTTATGACCATAAAATTAGGTTTTGTTTTTTCCCCCTGAAATTAAATTCAAGGAGTGAAGATTGGTCTCATTGCTCAAAGTAATATTGTGACCTTTGGAAGGACTATTACCATGATTAATTACCTGCTATTTGTTTCCTTTATTCTGGTGTCTAAAAGTTTCCAAATCACCTCTCTGAACAAGAACTCCATTGAAACCAACAATGAGATATAGCCATAAAGCCATGTAAGGCCAGATGGCTTTTATTAATGTTTTTAATAGCCACTGATGGTGTGAAATCCAAAGGGATGTCTACAGCAGCACTGCTGTTGGCACACACAGCTTCTGTCTATCAGGCTGTTTTTCATCCACTTGGAATTAATTTGCAATGAGTTCTTTCCTTATATACATTTATTCCATCTCAGATGCCTTTGCATTTTTGAAAGATAAAATGTTGAGGTGAGCGATTAATCCAGAGCTTTCAATGTTGATTTTTGTGTGTGGCTTGTTTTTCTCCTGTGCATGCAGATAGTTTATAGACTAGAGTATTAGAGACAGTCAAGCTGGAATCACAAATCTAAAACAGATTATCAGGAAAATTACTGACCTGGCCTTGAGCCAGGTGATTTTCTTCTCTGTTACTTCATTAGAAATTTGGTTGGTGTCCCATTATTGAATGAGGAAGAAGTCTCTTGAAAGCTAAGCTGGTATTAACTTTGAAGTTGAATTTTAGATTTGAAGTTTGAATATTTCTACTCAACTTTATAATAGTAATTTTAAAAGAATTTATTTATTGAGATAAAGGTATTTTTTGTTTTTCTTTTCCATTACAGTATAATATGTTTTTAATGTAATACGTTCATGCATTATTGAGAAATAGAAATGCTTACTTTAGGGATTTTACATATTGCTGTGAGTTTTAGTTAATGTAAGACCCAGTGATCGATTTCAAGATTTTTTTAAGCAAACAGACAAAATCTAATGTATGTTAAGTGCCTCAATTTTTTTTTTTTTTTTTTTTTTTTTGGGTGCCCAGGTAAGACATTACATGCTATCTGATCACATTAATGATACGTGGAGACCCTGTCACGAGTTGTGTGACCATAGATATATAAAACATTTAGCTTTTTGTAAGAACACTCACATAGTTTTGGTGTTCTGATAGATTCCCTAATAGGAAGGAGCTTCGAATTGATTTTTTTTTGATATTCCAGGAATATGAAGAGCTGAAGCTCTTCCAAGGAACAAATGCTATAATAGCATTTTGAAAAATATCTGAGGATTGTATATATCTGCAACCAGGATGTTTTCCCCTGAATATTTGTCACTGTGATTGACTATAATAGGACCTATAGATATTGTAATATTTAATAAAATTCTGAGAAGACAGTATACTGTCAATTTAAACATTAGCATACATTTTGTGGTCTCATTTCTTGAAGAACAAGGCTATTTATGTTAAAGAAATTAAGTTCCAATTTCAGCATATGTTAAAAATTTCATGTCATGTTTCTGCTGACCAAAAGCTGAATGTTGTCACACCACAACAGCATATTAGTAAAAAAAGGTCAATGTTTCACACAAAGAAATTCTATAAAATCCCTTGTTTGCCACTATTGTGGGGTGATTTTAAACTTAATGGGATAGCATGAGCATAATCAAAGTAATTTTGCGACTAATTTCAACTGTTTGCAAGAAGTGTGACCAGCTGTAAAAATAAAAATTCAGATGTAAAGGAAAAGATGAAATGAGCAAGAGGGGACATTTACCTGATTTCTGTTTGTATTCTACACATTAATATTTTTCCCTGAGTAATGAAAAGATTGTGTCATTTAAAGAGACAGCAGTCAGTAATTATTTTTAGTTTTGCTGAAATGCATGTAGTTCAGTGGACCAGAATAAGAACAAATGTGACTTTAGATTTAATGATATTTATCTATTAAATTGATTTCTGCAGTATTACTAAGAGTAAGGATGGAGGCTGAGAGGAACCTAAGCCATTATATAGTAGTGGAAAGATGATTAGATTCATGCCAATAAGCTGCTGGAGATGCTGTCTAACAGCATTTGAAACAGGAGGTCACAGACTGATGTTGAAGAGGGGGATTAGCTGCTGCTGAACTATTCAGGCTGAATTTTGCACAAAATTCTGGTGAGTTGGGGAGGAGGGGTGAAAATGTATATTTTTGCATCACTGGAAAAAAAATGTAAGAGCCAGTAGGCTGTGTCAGACTAACACTCTCTGAGAAGAATGGTGAGGTGAATTAATTTTCCCTCTGTGTTCTGGAGGTTAATGAAATTACTCAGAAAGTGAAGTAACTAAGGCTTCTAAGGACAAGACTGAAAGACCATCTGGTGGTCTTCTGTTTTTAGTATTTCTAGGTTAGTAAATTTCTTTGTTGTTGTATTTTTTTTTTGTTTTTCCTCTTTTTTTACTTAGCAAACAGCCTTCACATTGGAAATGGTCCAGCTGTCATGTACAGAGATTAGAAATTGAACATATGCAATCTTGTCCTTATGTATACTATTTTAATGCATGTATTTCATTTTTCAGTTACTTTTTGTAGTTACCTTAATAATTTTGCTAAAGACTCCAGACATATTTATAATATTTTAATTTTTTGGAGGGATTTCTGACCACTGTCTTGAAATCCAAAAGGCGTATACTGTGATTTTTTTATTTGGTTTTGCAATGGCATTCCCATAATTGCTGAAGATGTTGACATAACTCTGATCCTCAACATTATTTGTCAATACAAATGACTGATTTTTTTTAAGTGTCACTTCTGTAATTGATCTTGTTTTGTATCTTCCCTTTTATATGATAAGAAGAAGATGTATTTCTTTCTGATTGATGACAAACTCTTAGCTATTCTCTTCAGGATACTAGTTAGTAACTACATTTTTGTACATTTAGAGCAGGATATTAGAACCTTTACTGTCTAGATAAGCTGTCAGATATGCCTGTTCCTCACCCTCCCCCAAACCCTCCCCAAACAAACCAATCAGCTCTTAAATACCTACATAAATATTATTCTCCCACAGCTATTCAATGGGAATTTTAACTGAAACTCTGAACTCTGGCATAGTACAAGAGAACCAGCCTGGGCACATACCCAGCTTCAGATGCTCTCTTCTTGCTTTTGAATTACAGTAGGAAAAAGACTGGAATGTTTGAAATACCTGTTATTAAATATTTTTGTTTTGAAATATGCACTAAGTATTTTGTTTGCTCAGAAGTCATCTGACACTGAATATTGGCTAAAACAGTAAAGTTTAAACATATTCTACTTCTGGCTCTTATTTTTTGGTGTTTCTTAGGAGAGGTTTCTATTTTTCTTTTAAAGTCAGAAGAGGACATTGGATTAAAGTCTCAGCACTATCTCTAAAAGTATTTTGATTTTTTGAAAAGTTTAACTTTAACAATAGAAAGGGAAAAACTCAAAACCAAACTTTGCTTAGATTTTTTTCCCTTGTTTCTATTTTACTGGGAAGCCAAGAACTACACAAACTCTTCCACCAGTACAGAGTACAGGGGAATAATCACCTTCATAGTCCTGCTAGCTGTGCTCATAACTAAGACAACCCAGGATGCTGCAAGTATTTATGCATGGCTTTTTCTCAATGCCTCCTCTCCTTTTCATAGCATGCTCAAGGGCACAGAGTACATGTGTGGTGTCTTCCAGCACCATGGCAGCAGGGTGAAGTGAGGCACTTTGCTGTAAACACAACTTACACATATTATTGAAAGTTATGAGGTTCAGAGGAAGGAAGCAGTCCATAATCAGTCCATGCTAATGAATACTAACTTTAAACTGGCCATTAGTCACTGTACATCAGTGAACTTCACACAGTGAATCTATAAAGTGCAAATTTTGCATAATTGATACATCTACAAAATATTCTCTCTATTGGAAGGGAGAAGGGCTCTGCAGAGAGACTTGTAATGGTTGGATGGATGGGCAAAGTTGAATAGGATGAAATTTAATAAGTCCAAGTGCCGAGTCCTGCATTTTGGTCGCAATAACCCCCTGCAGCGTTACAGGCTGGGGATGGTGTGGCTGGACAGTGCCCAGGCAGAAAGGGACCTGGGGGCCAAGTCGGCCAACAGCCCCTGGACTGTATCAGGAATGGTGTGGCCAGCAGGAGCAGGGAGGTCATTCTTCCCCTGTACTGGGCACTGGTGAGGCCACACCTGGAGTTCTGTGTCCAGTTCTGGTCCCTCAGTTTGGGAAGAACGTTGAGATGCTTGAGTGCATCCAGAGGAGGCAACGAGGCTGGTGAGGGGCTGGGAACACAAACCCTGTGAGAAACGACTGAGGCAGCTGGGGTTGTATTTCAAATTGTTATTTTCTTCTACTAACTATGGGTCTCCTTTATCTTGTCAGTTTTACATTAATTGTTTTTATTTTTAGTGTCTCTTTTTGATCCAAGCAGTGGAGGAGAAAAAAAAAAAGCAAGGTTAATGGGGTAACTTCACTATTTAGTAAGTGGTTTTCCAGGCACAGAACTTCTGTTGTTGCATTGCACTTTAGAAAGTGTATGGCTTTAAAAACACCCTGTAATTTACAGAGCTTTAAAACATACTGCAATGATAATTTGTTCAGTAGTGATCTATTTTCTGAACCTCTATGCATGTGAAAACAGTTAATCCGTATGATCCAATAGGATTTATGAGGTGTTTCATGCTCTCTAATTTTTTTTTGATGACTTGTCCATATAGAATTAATAATTCTCTACAAACCCATAATCTATATTTCTTGATCTTAACTTGCTATTCAAAAATAAGTAGTCATTTTCCTTTTAGATCTAGGGCTATGAGTCCAGAAATGGTGCATTATCACTAGAATTAAATTCTACTAGAAAAGATATTATAAATTCATAATTAGTAGCAAACAATTATTGATATATTGTAATTATGACAGGAATCAGGGGGAATTGTTTGGGTCTTCATCAACACACAGGATATAATTTTCAGAGCATGTCAAGGAGAATTTAATTTTGTTTCTGAGTCTGAAGCTGTGATAGTGATTGCATTTCTTGGATGGCTTTTCCTCTCAGTTTGCTTTATTCCAATTCACATGTTCTGTCCTTATGACTTGGATTAATCCTGTGTGCATTGCAAGGTATTAATATCCCTTTTAATTAGTTTCCTATTGCTTACATAGCCTGTATGAAAAGTGGCTTCATAGTCTGTGAGAAATCATTGAACAAAGCATTGGAAATAATTTAGTTCCTTTTGGTACTAAAGTTGGTATATCTCTAGTAGAAAGGTGTCCTTGCAATGGCAATTCAGTTTCCCCTGAACATATTCCTCTTTTTATGCACTGAAATCTTATTTATGCAGCTCAGGAAAAGGAATGCCAGTAGATTGACACTGTTTTAAGTAGGTCATAATTTGAATTTTTAAGTACAAAATATGTACTTGCTGATAAACTAGGGTCAGGCACTAGTTAAGAACTAGTTATTCCCCTGGCCCACCTTCTAAGACCTTTTACATTTTTGAATGTACCTTATGTGTACAGTTTCTATTCACATAAAAATATTTATTTCTGCTGACAGGTCTCATCTGCTGTTTCTTTGGCATCACTTACTTGTCTAAACTTGACTTGAAGTCTGTTATACTAAATCTGTCTGAGAAGAGATACATCTTGAATTTTGTGTTTGTAAAACTATCACTGCTATAGTATCTTTCTCTTCTTTACACCTTTTATTTTCAGCCATTTAAAACAGTCATTCTTACTGCCTGTTTTGCACTTGATAGTGAAGTTAAATGTGTGAGTGTCATATTTAACTACTGAAAAGTAAGATCCATTTTTTAAAACATTAAGAGAAATGAAATGAGGCAAGTGGAAAGAAGGTGCTGACAGAAAGACAATGATTCGCAAGTTAGTGCAATAAAAACTAATAAGTCCAGTTAACAAAAGTGTATTTCCTTGCAGTTACATTCCTTATATCTCCTGATTATACCAAACCAGAAGCCAGTGCTTCAGCAAGAAAAAATATGGCAGATGGAATTATTTCTATGCAAGTATTAAAAAGAAGGGCTCTACATTATCTGTCATGATTTAGTTTTGGGATTCAAGTCCCTGCTGTCTATTATTAGCATCATAAAACATAATGGAAGTATTTAGAGATTCAAATGCATAGATTCATGCTGGATTTAACTTCCTTATGTATCTGCAGATGGCGTGTATATTTTTGCATATTGGATTTTATGGTGGTTAGAATACATTTGATGGGGTAAATGTAGGGGAGTGCAAAGATTCATTGCAAGTGATTCATTCAAAGACTTATCTGTATCTTGTGTAAGCTGTTTGGTTTCCAATGAAGACTCTGAATCATTATCTTAGTTTTTCACTACTTGTTTTTAACTTTGACAAAACTTTTTTCCTTGTTCAGTCAAAAAGGCTGGGAGTCTGATCTATTAAATACTTGGGTGTTTGATGTTGAAGGGTTTATCTATACATGAGCAGAATAATATCAAGTAAGACCTTGTAGTGCATGGAAAGAGAATACAGGAGGTCCATTTTTCTAAGAATTTTGATTCATACCCCATGTGAGCACTCCAGTGTAATTCTAAATGAGGCAAGTGAAAGCAGTGTATGTTTGAATTTTGCACAACCTGCAAATATAAAGACAGAAAGTCATGGAGATTCAGTGACAGGAATGGATTTCAATGATCAGTTACAAGTTGATCAACTCAATTAATTAGCTGTTTTTGTTTTTTTTTTTTCCCCCCTGGGCTCAGTGGAGTTTAAAAGCTCTGAAGTTACAAAACTCAGTTCTTGAGGAACAGGCTTTCCTCACTATCCAATTTTTAAAATTTCTTCACACAGGAAGATATTAAAAGGGAAAGATGAGTTTATGAGTACTGTATGGGTAGTGCTCACCAGGAAAATTTTCTTTACTTTTGCAGTGGCTTTCATTTTTCATCACAGGTAGAAAATTTATGGAACCAACAGCTTGCAAATTAGACAGAAGTGTTTAATTATTATGGAGTGAATATGAATGGAAAGTGAAGGCACAGCACAAGTAATTTCTTCTCCATTTGTTGTTTCATGAGAAGGAAATTCATGAAAGGCAATTTCTTTGCCCATGCTGGAGTTCCACAGCACCTACTCATATGACAAGCTGTCTGTCAGCATAGTCCTGTTGAGCTGACTGAAGTAATGTGGAAGGTAAAATAAAGGAAGGAGTTACAAGACAGTAATGTCTTTTAGAAGAAAGGAGTCTCAAAAATTAATCAACAGGTAACATAAATATCATTTTCCTTGATTTATTTCTCAAGGGTTGATGGAAATGTCTGATTTCAGAGAGCCTGGCATTGCTCAGTCAGCATCATGTAGCAACTGTTCAAATCAGTAGAAGTATGTTTCTTGGTTTTAGAAAATAGCGTTGTCTGACAGGATGTGTCTGAAATAAGTCAGCCTTAAGAACTAACAGAAGAAGAACTAAATACCAGTTTCAGTGCTTGTTCTCTGTCTGTGGGGATATATTTTCATAGTGGCATTTAGGATTTTAGAACTTCATCTTCTAAACTGATTAGCTAAGTGGGAAACTTTGGCTCTCATTGGTAGTTATTTCCAGATATGTTCAAAGATATGGCACTAGAACCCTAAACATGACTTCACCAAGCTTAGAAGGATTTTCAGGAAATAGCAGAAACTTACAGTTCAAGCCTTAGTCTTGCAAGGAAAAAACTTTCATATGAGTAATCTGATTTACTTTGGCCTTCTGGTTATGGGTAGAGTGCTGCTGTTTCCCACTCCATTGAAGGAGTGACTTATTCTATAAAGAGCTCTGTTTATTTGATTGAACTTTTCAAAAAGAAAGAGAAAGCTTGTTAAGAAAGTAGGTGACAAATTTTGTTCTTCCTGAGTAAAGACCATTCTGATGTAGGAAATTGTTTAAGAAGGTGACTAATATGGCACAGCCACTTAAAGTGATTTTTCTGGTTTTTCATGGTCTGTGTGTGTAGATATAAGTTTTGAAAATATATAATTGGTTTGTGATTAGAAACTTTAGTCACATCTCTGTAATTGCTACAGTGAAATCCAGAAAATGTATCCCGGGCAGTTCTAGATGATTCCTCAGTACTTTTTAAATCTTGTCTCAGGCTTTTGGCAATTATTTTATTTGAGGAGAGGGGGAGTTTTTGGGTTTTTTTTTAACATAACAAAGCATGTTTTAAATAAGCAAATATATAAAAAGTTTTTTTAGTCTATGCATATTATTGCAAGGAGAAGAAAAAGATTAGAATTTGGAGGAATGGCATCTTGAAGCAATACTACATTTAAAGATCATACTGAATGCATAAATTTTGAAGTTGCACTTTGAAGACCACCTGTGTCTCTATAGATTGCTGAACCTGAACAGATCAATAAGATGACCAAGAGTTTGAGTCAGTGCTAATATACGTTTAATCATTTATGCTTCCATTTGCATTAGTGATGATGCTACTGAGTCCTTTGCAGTCAATTCTGTCAGCAGCCAACATGACCAGGCTCTGTAAATAAGGGTGTCAATTGAGGGTGACAGCAAGACCTCATTGATGAGGTGTGCATTGCAACAACATCTGAACAGGGCAAGCAGAGCAGGTGGCACATGGGATGTGAGACAACTAACACAAAGATTTGAATTGCAGACACAGAATGACTGAGGTTAGAAGGTACATCAGTAGGTTATCTAGTCCAGCCTCCTGTCCAAACTAGGGTCCACAAACCACACCAGGTTGCTCAGGACTTTGACATCTAGTTTTGAACGCCTCCACGAACAAAAGCTGCATAAAATATGTGGACAACTTGTTCCAATCCTTCAAAGTCCCCAGGATGAGAAAAGTTCTCCACATACTCAGTTTAAACCTTAGTCTGCAGTTTCTTGTCCTCTCAGTGGGCATCACTTTAAAGTGCCTGGCTCTGTCTTGGTCTCCTCCTTAGGTTTCTGTTAGTTTCCTGAAGCAGACTTCTGCATGCTGAACAAGCCTCTTTCCTTCATCTTCTCCTTGCAAGAGAGCTTTTCTAGACTCTGACCAACTTTGTTGCCTTTTACTGAGCTTTCTGCAGTTTGTCACTCTTGGTACAGGGAGAATGATACAGGATACAGTGTGTTAGGTGCAGTCTGATGACTAATGGGCTCACTTACATCTACTGGCTATGGGCCTTTTAAAACAGCCCAAGGTGCTCAGATGTTCTTTGTAGCAAGAGTGCCATATCCCTCATGTTTAGCAATGGGCCCATGTTTTTATCGTCCAGACCTTTTCTTGCATATTTAGCATAGAAGCTATTCTTGTTGCCCTTGATGTCCCTTGCCAGGTTCAATCCTAGCTAAGCTTTGCTTTTCCTAGACAGATGGCTGTGCAGTGCTTCTAAATTCCTTCTTTGTAGCCTAATTAGAATGCTAGTTCTGGAGTAGAGGCGGGGTTCAGAGGTGCAGGCATCCTGTCCCATGTGTGTAGCTGCTTGCTCGAATGGTATAATCTTATTGCAAACACCGTGTGCAGGAATATTTTGAAAGACAGCTAGCAAGTGCAAAGAACTACAGAAATATGCCCTTTACAATGCTGTTTGTGGTATAATGTTTGCATATATTAATGCAAACCTTTTTTGACAGTCTCTTAGTCGAGGCATAGACTGCCTTTGTGGCAGTTTATATTTCTGATGGCCATAAGAAACCATTTCAGCTTCTCAGAGATGATAAAACTATTGCCACTAAGAGTCGATTTTACTTGAAAGTTAATGCCGTTATCCATCTAAACTTTATGGTAATGCCTTGTTCTTCTGTGCTGAGCTTCTTGGCACCATTGTATCCTTCACATTTAATAAAGATATATTAATCTTCGACTTTATTTCAAATAGGAATTGCCAGACTTAGCACATCAACACATCACATTGTATCACTGCTATGAGGTTGGGTTGGTTTACCACAGCAAAGAGTTTGTCCTTCAATATTAAAAATAGTTAGTGTGAGTTTTGTTTATCAAGAGTCATAACAATATTTATTTCTTATCATAATATATGATTAAAATTCTGACAGATGTTCCCAGATTGCCTGACAGAGGTGTTACTGCCTGTTACTATTTTAAATGACTGCTTATTTGCATTTGTTCTTTCATTATCTCTAATAGATGATGACATAGCATAGTGGGGGGAAAAAATTATGTTAAACCAATGTTGTGAAAGCGACATTTTTAATGTGGTAAACAAAAAATTATCTTGACAAGCCAAAGAGACTCTCTAGCTCATTTTAGGAAAGGAAAAAAAACCACAATTCTTCCTTAAATCCTAATAAACAGATGTTTAGTGAAAATTTAATTGTTGTAGAAGGTGAAGAAGGAAGCATTTATGCATTACTGGTCTCTAGGAATAGTTTGAATGGAAGTTGCTATTTCTGTCTGGATTGAGTGTATATTTTTATTTTGGTATTTAAATCCCAGATTAGAATCAGTCCTGGGGGTTGTTTTTAACAGCCAGGTGCAGTGGCATCCATGGTCTTTTCCATAGAAGTCTGTGAGCAGTCCAGCTCCACTTGGCTGTTGCTGCTGACTCAGAGTAAGAACACAGTGCTTGTTTAGGCTCAAAAGTTTGGTGTCTTCCCCTGCACCAGGGCACAGCCAAGCACCATAATGCTACTTTTGCTACAGCTAAGCTGGAGGAAAGGCAGGAGCTAAAGTCATATTTCCCATCATGTCTGGTCCCAGGATTAGAAATTTAATAATTAATTCAATAATAAATTTAATAATAATTAGAAATTTCCAAATTGCTTTGGCAGCTGTTGACCATCCTTAATTTATAAAAGGAAAGACCACCCTGAATACTTATGAGTACCAGACACTGAGAAGTTAGTCAGCAGGTATGACAAGGTACCCCAAATCTGTGTCCACCCAGTAATATTCCATTTTATCTCACCAGATAATTTTTCCTAATGGAAGAAGAGCGTTATTAGAATTATCATAGGAAAGATATGTAATATTTCTGTGTGAGCCTCTGAGCTGTTAAAGTCAGACAGCAGATTACAGCCCATCATTTGCTCTCATTTAAATCAGTAGGAATCTGAAGTAGCTGCACTGACCCAGTAGAATTTCCCTCATATGCAGAAGTGTATCTGAGAATGAAATTAAACTTTAAATCATTAAATTAAGGCAAGACATCTTTTTCATCCAAGTAGATATTTGCAGCCATAGTAACTCATAACATTAGCTGTAGGTGGACTTGAACTGTTTTTAGAACTCTTGATTCTAAAACTGACCATCCATGGGCAATGTTTGTAATTTTCTCTTGCCAGTCACTGACTTGACTCTTTGGTCTGCCAGCACTGTTTGCTTTCCTTTTAGCTCAGCACAATCCTAGATGTGGTTTTTAAATGATACTGAAATATAAATGATAACAACAGCATTTAAAATAGGAATTATTAAACTCTAGAAAATCTCCATCTGCTTGTCTTTCAGTATACAGAATATTTGCTCCCAAATGCCTCGTGTTCCATAGAGAGAACATTTTTGATTATTTCCATACATACTGCTCTGACCCAACTAGGAATGTAAATCATGAGAAATTATGAGGCTTCTGTCTTTGGGAGATTAGTACCTCTATTTTGTACAGCCAAGACATCTGTAGATTTTCAGAAAGGTTCATTTTAGAATTTCATTATGTGTGTTTATCTAAAATAAATATGCAGATCAGTCTTGTTTCTTTATTCCCATTGTTGGATACTATAATGCTTTTGCATAAAAAGGTGCTGTACAATAAATAGCTTGCTGGCAAAGGAAAAGCTTGATCTTATGGTCAAAAAGAGGAGTTTAGATTAGTAAAACATTACTGTGCTGTAAACATGAACTCTAGCACACTCTCTGGGATAGAAAGTAGTGGGCATATGAATCCTAGATTAGCCAGAATTCTGGTGTGCTGTAATGCCATAGTGATGGACTGAAAGGCCAAGAAGTCTTTGGCAATTTATTTTTGTTTTACACAAAACATATGTTATTGTGACCGTGCTTCAAAAATAGGCTGATATATTGGAAGGGCTCCCAAGAAGCTTTAACAATTACTTTATATGTAAACGAAGAGAAGATGTCCAGGAATAGAGAAAAATATATTTTCTGTCTGTTTTCATGAGGAAGAGTTTAAGAATAGCTTTTGTAAGATTCTGTAAGTATCCATTGAACATAAATAGCACAGAGCTCTTGAGGTAAACAATTCTCATTCAGAGTGAACATAGTAAATTTTAGACAATCTGAAGAGGTGCAGGATTGAGCACAGCTGGTTATTACAAAAAAAGTACTGCAAATTGGTGATAATATGCTATTTATCAGTTGTATGACATGAGGAACTACTATGCTACGGAAATCAAGGAAAAAATGGATGCAGTTTGTACAATAGAGGTTGTCTTAGGTTGGGTAAGACTATGCTTTGTGTTAAATGGTGCATTAGGTTAATTGAAAAAAGTGGTTTCTCCTGCCTATGAACAGTGTATTTGAAGATGATCTCTCAGTTTAACTCTTCTCTGACACATGGCTGAGCAAAGAGTATAAAAGTGACATCAGCTGTAGCGTAAAAACTGTCTGATTCACTTTCTCTTTGACTGTTCTGAAGATTCATGTGCCACCAAATTTGATTGGTGACGTTGTTTGGGGTTTTGTGTTAGTTTTTGGGTTTTTTTTTTTCCTCATTAACAGTAGGCAAAATCATCATTTATTTCCATTCTTTTACCTACTAATCATAGTCAAAGAAAAATATTCTTGTTTAAATCTCTTTTGTTTAAGATTTAGTGTAGCTTTAAAGTGATCTGGAAAATGAAGAAAAAGTGGTAACTTAGAAAAACAGAACTCAAGTTTTCTGCAGATGATCACTGACCATTTTCAACACCATGTATAGCACTCATCCTAGTTCCATATTAACAAAAACATCTTCTTGGAAAACAGAAGGGGTTTTCACTGAATCAGCAAGTCAAGAATTATTTGGAAAAAAAAAAATTTTCTTAATATTACCTCTTCCATAGGTTGCAAAGTCCCATTGTTGCCTTTTTTTCTGACAAAGTATGAGAAGACTGGGCTGTAGAAGAAGGCAATTTGTACTCCAGGTGTTAAAGTCAAATAAAATGGATCACTTGCAGAGTGGGTCTTTAGTCAGATCATTAGATCTGAACCCTTCTGTGTTTTTTTTTTTAAAGTTCACCTGTAGAGCAAGATGTAAGTCTTGTGCTTGGCACTTCTTTTCATGTGGTTGTTGAGGCATTACAAAGGTTTCTTTCTCTAGTGTTCTGCTTCCGCTTTGTATGTTGCTTTTCTAGTGTGGAGAAGGAAAAGGTATCTTCAGGTTTATTACTTTCTCCTTTAATTTCGCTAATGTTGATATTACAGCTGGATGAAAGCATTCCTATGCTAATAGCTACATTTATTGCACTTTTATGCATTAGCAATGGTAAATAATTGCCCCAAGACAACATCTGTTCCCATTTGTCTAGTGTCATTTATGTTAATGTATAAACGGAGCTTTTGATAATCACCCACTTTAAAACTTCTTTATGTTGTACTACTGGTTTTGGTTGCCAAATTATGTATCTAGCTAAGGATCTTCAACTTCTAGATCAGCAACAAACCCAAGTCTCAGAAGAAAGTTCTCGAAATAACTCTTCCTCTGCTCTGTCTGTGCTGTCTGTCACTGCACTATACTCCAGCATAGGATATATTCAGTCTGTTTTATCATTTTTCTTGTAGCTACTATTACATACTGTCAGATCCTGGATTCATGCTAGCAATTTTCCAAGTTTTTATGGATGTATTAATTTTTTGCTTATTTCAGTTAAAACCACTGGCTCTTCACAGGAATATTCTTTCATACAAGCACTTGTTTTTGCCTGTATATGGGATTTGAGCTAAACTGAATATCCCAGGGACTGGTCAGATGTAGTTGTAGTTTATTCCTTGCTTGCTGTTCTGCCAGTGTGTCTTAACTCTAGGAAAGTTCAGTGTGGGAGTGGATGCTTTTCTTGTTTCTTTTGTTTGCTGAGGAGACTCCTAAACCATATCAACTGCCTGTGCCTTTGACCATGTTCCTGGCTCTAGGACTGGAGTTTTTGCTCCGATTACCAAACAGCCTTTGCAAAGCATCTCTTATTTTGTGATACTTCTGATGTGGTGGGGTGGGACCATAACAATTTGTACCTTGTTTTACCAGGGTAGTTATAAAAATGATCTCTCTTATTGCAACTAAATTGTAAGGAAATATGATCTTTAAATTCAGCCATCTTGTTATGTAGCAAATATGGCAAATGTGGCTTTGGTCCAGGAAAAACACTATGAAATTATATCCTTGACAGATGCTTCATCATAGTCAGTGACTAATCTTCGTTTAAACTTAGCCTTATACCAATACAGCTCAACTAATGATTACATAATTGTGAAATGAAAAGAGACTTACATTCAGAGAATGGAACCCACCTAAATGCATTTTGTGTATTTTCCATGCAGCTGAAGTTCTGACAAGTGGACTATTAGCTGCCATTGTACTCAGGGGAAGCGCGTGGTTCATGGAAATTTAGAGATCCTGAGGGTCTTGTCTGTGTTTGCTTCCTGTCTTTCTTCCCTTTGTTTTAATAATCTGAAACACATTGACCAGAGACTATCTTCTGTGTACACAAAACATCTACAAAGATACAAAGATAGCATATCTCTCAGAAAAGCAGTCTTCACATGAATTTTTCAATGTAAGCTTATTTTGGGATGTTTCATTTTTTTGCTTCATTCTCACTTCAAATGTGGCAAGTGTTTATAACACCTTAAAAATAATGTTCTATAATTTGTCCCAGTTGCTTTAAATCTATTTTTGTCTCTTCATGAACATTTTCATGTTCTTTACCCTTTGACTGGTCTTGTTTTTAAATCTAATAATGTCTCAATTCTTACTCTACCTGAATTTTTCTGTGCTTGGTTTCTGTGAATCAAATGGCATTGCTCTTCTAGGTTGCATATAGAGAGGACTGGTTACTGCTGCTGCTGCTGCCAGCTTTTAAACAGCATTTTGTACACTTTTAGCTAAGAAGTAGTGTGAACTTAAATGTAATTGGTATTGCACTATTCTTTTATAGTTATTAACCTGTAGCAGATGGGTAAATTCCCCACCTGTTCTTACTGCTGTATCCAGGTGTTTCAGTGATAATTATAATTTATCAATATGGGAGTAAGTCACAGACAAACACAAAAGTATAAAAGCCATTTTGGTTTGGATTAAGGGAAGAGTAAAGGAAATCAAAGATGCCCTGAAGTTCCACATCAGGGCCTTTTCCACTTGCAGTATCTCTTCATATGATCTATGATATTGGAAACAAGACAGAGATTTGGCTTCTATTACCAGATTCTGCAGATTTCTACTGTGACAGTAGGCAGCTGAGCTGAGCCAGCATTGCTGAGAGCTTTGAGTGTCAAAACAAGGTCAGTGCTTCTTCCCTCTATTTCCCAGTTCTTGTATTATTGTGGCTTCTTGCAGCTTGTAGAAGTGATGATGTGATACCTGGTTAATCTCCATGTCCCATCTCTATTTTCTCCATCCACATTTCACACCAGTCTTGGGTTTTGATATTGGAAGCATCAAAGAGGTCACTCTGGGGAGAATTTTTTTTTGTACTATTCAAATGTATGGGTCTTATGTGTGGAAATAAAACCTTTTTGAGCCTGCCTAGGGCTCTGGGGTAGTGCTCGTTCTCCTGCTTATTATCCTTTGTCTCCATCTCAGAACACAAAAAGACAAGTGTCTTTTTTCTTACTTAGTGCTAACAACAGTATTTTACCTTTTTGCTGGATTAAATACATTCTTCTATAAATCACTGAGTTTAGAAAGACCAAATAACTGAAATATTTTGTATTGCTTTGGAAGATTTGGGAAGAACACATGCTTGCAATTGAAGTTTCAATTTATTGTTTTACCTGGAACTGTAGTTACTAATCTCCATAAAATCCATCCAGATGTATTCAGTAATTCTAGGCTGATTTCCTGAGTTGTTTTACATAACCTTAATGCATAAATTTAACATAATTGTGAAATAAGTAATGAGTGCTTTACTATAGGCTTGAAGGACATAGGTGTAAAAGTTCTTTGCCTTATGAAATTGTAGATAGGAACCTTGTGTGGTTGAAGAAAGTTTCAGTGTTATTTTACTTCTGTTTGTCTGTTTCCCTAAGGTCAGGTTATAAATTTTCTCATCAGATTTGTCCCTTCATAGTAGAAAATACTCTGCCTTATTTTCCTGGAGGCAAAGCATTGCAGGAGAAGCTCCCTATCTGACGTAGTAATCCCTGATTAAAAAGGTATGTCTAAAAGCAACTGTCCAAAATTCAGGCATTATCTGACTCACACTGAGCCTCCCTTCACTGTGAGCTCAATTGTGAATTTCTCATGGAGCTGTCAATGGCATTTAAATAACTAATACCACCTGGGACTGATTTTTGGGATTGACATAGAAAAAGCTGCACAGATTGGTTATTGGATGCTTATGTGCATAATGGAGGGGACAGTATTCTTCCTAAAATATTTTTAATTTGCATGCATTTATAATGGCTCAAAAACCCCCGTGAAAAGAACATTGATATGCTTAGTCTTCTGTTGCATACAAACTACAATGTGCAGTGTTTCAGTTAAAAAAATGTGAGGCCAAATGAGCAATTCTTTGATATTTAAAGTTACAAAATCCTATTTGTAGCCTATTTTGATTTGAACTTATGCATATGATGTCTATATCTGAGACTATCATTCTGGGGAGATCCAGCAAAGTAACCTCAGTTCCTAGCAAAAGCAGTGTAGTTTGAACCAACTCTGTGTTATTTTTGCAGCCAATCACAGTAGGGTAATGAGAACAAACCTTAAATCTTAAAAGTGCCCTTTATCCCAAGCCTCCCTATTTCCTCTTTTTTTCTTTGATTGTGTTCTCTGCTAGTGTATTAGCTAGATTATCTTTTTGAAATTTACTGACTACCAGGGCAAATCTGTGTTTCATGAGGTGACCCTTTATTTCTGCTATTTTGTTAAAGTGTAAATTACTGTGCCTAGCACTTTTTTTTTTTTTTTTCCCTCTAGAATAAGGTGCAGGTAGCTTTGTAGTATGGGTATAAATATTTTTTGCCACACTAAGAAAGTGAGGCCAGAGGAAGAGAAGGAGGGAAGAGTGAGAGCACCTTGTGCTGCATTCCAGAGCTCCTTCCCGTGTTGGAGAAGGGGAACACGGAGGGGGAGAGGGGCACCAGCAGTAGCTGTGACTTCCCCAGGTTGTGGCCCAAGGTCACTTGCAGGGGCTCCACGTTCACATTGCAGCTCCTGGCACCCTCTTGCCAAGGGCAGCCATTGTTTTGCCCATGGATCTGGGTCTGACTGTTCCACTGATCATTTTGTATCAGTTGTGTACTTGAGAGTTACTCAGGTCCTTTATAACAATCCCAGCCCTATCAAAGCCTCTGTCTTTTGGAGTCTTTAAAATCACTGAAACTTTATTATTTTCAATCACCTGTTTCTGAGCAGTGTTGTCTGATAGCTCCTTGTTTCGAATTTTGGAACCCAGAATGCCATCAGGAGTTTTCAGATGCTGGGCTTCCTTGCCTTTAATATCTCAAACTGTGTTATCTGCAGCTTTATAACAGCTTTGGCATCAACATTTTCGTTTTGCTCCTCTAAGGTACACATTGGTGGGGAGAGGTCTATCATTCAGATACCCTTACTAATTTTCAGCTTTATTTTCTGGGTGTTTTAAAATTAATTTGAAGCCTGGTAATGTTTATTTCTTTTATTCTGCACCATCTTCAGGGATATTCTGGAACAGATTTAGAAATCAGTGATTTGCTTATCTTGACTTGCACCTTGCAAACACTGCCCTTCCCTTTTGAATAGTTTTGATATTTAAGCTCCCAATTTTGGGTGATGCAGTTTTCATTTGACATGAAAAGAACAGATTTGTCCTTGCATGTGCTGTGAACTTCCTTTTACTTTGCATTCTCCATTTTAATAAGTTGTTCTGCAATGCCTGGCAGCCTTTCCAAGATGTGATTAGAAGGGAAGTACAGCAGTGTTTGATCGGGCTATTTTGCAATCTCCAATTTCATTTTACTATATATTTTTTTTTTACTAATGTGAACAAAGTGGTATAAGTGAGCACAAAAATGTAGTTTCATATTCCTTAAAAACTACTTGATGTTCCCCTTTTTTTTTTTTTTTTTTTATTACATGTAGGTAATTAGATGGTGGGTTACCAAAAAAAAAAAAAAAAAAATCCGCTCTGGATTATAATTATCTTCAGGAGTTAAATTTTGAATATGTGTAAGTTTAATATTTCTGACTTGACATTTAATAATATGATATGGACATTTAAAAATAGGTGGATTTTAAATGGTCAGCCATGGAGTGATTGATTCTTGAGTAACATTATCTGCTTTTGGCTATAACAGCTGAGTATAGTGATTTATACTGCACAGAGATATTTCTCTTAGCAAGAAAATAGCCAAGGTACCATGTTGCTATATTTTCCTTTCCTTGATTTCTCTCAATCTGAAACATACAACTGGATATATGTGTTTCTATTAAATTAATAAAATAGATGTTATGATTTTAAATTTGAAGCATTTATCAAGTAAATAATTATTAGCACTTGCATAATAGATTAGGAAAGTGAGATGCTTGACATCAAATTAGAATTGTAGCTGGCAGTCTAAAATTTTGTATGCTTGGGAATCAACAGTTCTCAAGGTACTGAAATAATGAATATTTAATGACCTAAAATTCGAGTAATACATTATATTCAAGTTTTACTTAAATATTTTTTTTTATCCAAGCTCTTATGTGCCATAACCTGCTGTTTTATTCATAAACATACTTCTGTAATTTTTTTGTTAAAATTAATTCCTTTTGCACAGTCTGTTCCCAGAAGAAAACTTATACATTTGATATACAGGATTTCTATTTTTATTTTTTGAGATATTTTAGGTTGAAGAGGTACTACTTCTTGCATAATCCCTAAAGAAAAGTAAAGCATCTTAGAATGTTAATGACGTGACTTTCCTCCATAAACTTGTGGCAAATGAGATCATGGATCTATTAGATAATGCTCTATGATTCCATGATTATCATGTTTCTGTACTGGTCATCAGATTTAGTCTAAACCTAAAAAAATATTGAAGGAAATGTACGATATGGGCCAGTCCAGTGTCCTAGACAGGATGAGGGGATGTTCTACAATTGTTTCAGAGTTCTTTGGGATGAGGAAGTTGTGAGCAATTCCAGCAATGTTGCTATTGGAATTAAGATAAGTTGTCATTTTCTATTGAATATCTATACATTGCTGTAAAAGTTAATGACAAACAACATACTGACTGTGCTTCTTAACTGGAGTAGTAATCATGGTTAATACAACTTAAGGAAATAGTTATGTGCTTTTTTCTCAGTTTTCACACAGAGCCTAATAGGCTACTGGTGTAGTTCAGATACTTCCTCAAAGTCATGCATTGCTTGTTGAATGCCTCTCTGTCAGCATCTGAGAATCTGAAAATAATGTTTTAATCAGTGAATTTTTTCATTAAGGAACAAAAAGAAAAAAAAAACAACACCCCTACCACCAAAAGAAGGAAAAAAAAAGCCCTCAACCAAACCAATGAAAACCTGCCTTTAAAGTATTATTGGGAGTCTTGGTCTGAGTGCAGTGGCTTGGTGTCAGCTGTCTGATAGGCAGTGCCTCTAAGCAGGAGATACAGACCTGTTGGACAGTGCAGGGAGGGAGAGAGGGAGATATTTCCTGTAGACTTTACAAACCTGTGCATTCAAGAGCACTCAGAACTCAGATGTGGTGGATTTAGCTGGCTAGAGCTAGGCTTGACTCCTTCTCCCTTTGAACACACGATAAAAAAAAAAAGGAAACACGATGAAATATGGTGTCATTAGTATCACTAAAAATCACTTTGGTAAGCATGCAACAATTCATTCAAAGAGCTAGGGAAGGAGGAAGGTTTCCTACTTTTTGATTGTTTTATTTAATTAGTGAACATTTGGAACAACTTGGTAATTTGGAACATTAGTGAACTTGGTTTCACTAAGACATGTTAATCAATCTATCCTTTTAGTTGAGTTTTTTGCAATTGCTTTTCACAGTCTCAAAAAAAACCAACCCCAAAAACCTCAAAGAATGCACCCCAATCCAGAAGATTAAGTGGAAGAGTAATGTGAAATAGTGGTAATTATTATTTTTTTTTTTTTAAATTTCTGTTTTTTGAAGGAATACAACTCAAAAACACAGCAAACGAAACTCACTGAATATTTCTGTAGACACCTACCTCTTGCAGAGAAGTAACAGTTCCTGTTGTATAAACTAGATCTATGAATAATTTCCTTGGATGTTATAAGAGCTACTTTATTTACAGAATGACTTTGTAGACGTAAGTTTTTTAAATATTGGTTTTAAGTAATCAAATAGTTTAATAAATAAATCAGCCTTGACCGAAAGAGAAAAAAAAACTTGAAATTGCATCAGGCAAATATCAAACCCCTAAACTGTTATCATTAGCATAAAATTGTTATAAATAGGTGAAATTAAATGAAATTAAGAGCTCTTTAAAATTACTTAAGAAGGTTGTGATAGAGAATGCTGCATGTTTTCTTGGGTCAAGAATTTGCTGAACTTCAACATGATGTCTAAAGCTCTTGCAGTTGCACTTACGTAGTCCCTTCTTCCTCTCTTTTCCCTACCACTCCCACTCTGGGAATATTTGTCCTGGCTCAGGAAAACTTGTTTTGTCTCTCAGGACAGTAACTGCCCTGGCTGTGAGCTGGGCTCTTTAAGACTGAGGAAAGGGGAAAATACTAGACAGAAGCTGATCAGTATCTTTTCTGCTATTCAATGTATGAAGTACTAATAGGGTTATTTAATTCTGTATCTGACAGTGAGTATGATAACACTGAAAACAGATTAGAACCCCATTCTAAGAGAAGATTCCTCAGCAATTTAAAAAGGAAGATCAGATCAACATCTTCATCACAATTATGTATAAACACAGTTTAGGGAGAGTGTCACTCCACCCAGAAAGAGCTGTAGTAATACTTACCAACCAGCAGAACTACTGCATTTCCTGCATCCAATAGATATTTATAGATACATTTCTGAAAGGATTAGTTAATTTTATATTTAGTGGCCAGCAGGCATAGCTGTTCATTTTGACCTCATAATTCTGAGGTGAATTTCTTTTAAAGTCAAGAAAAAAAATATTCTGAAATTAAAATGTTTGAAGTGTAAATTACTTTATAAAGACCCTCATGTTACTCATAACAGTATACAGGATACTGAATATTGACTAAGGTTCTAATGTGGTAAATGAGAGCTTTGGGTTCTCTTTATTTAGTATTAGTTTTTCTTCAGTGTATAGGTACTGAGTTGAGGAAGGCAAACATTTCAGTCTAGCAGCAGATGTGTTCTCTCTTCAGCCAATAATCTCTTTTATACAGAAGATGAAAAAAATGAAGAAAGAAATTACAATTAGCAAGTAAAATTTTGGACATACTTGTAGCAATGAGTTTGTAGCAATATATTATGTTACTGTAAGTATACTTTAATAGGTGTTTGTGCTCATTGAGGAATGTATGTAGGAGCAGAGGAAACATGAAAAAATCTGTTAAATTTGTTAATTAAGGATAAAATTAATTGCTTAATTTTAGTTAAAATGTAACTATCATGTTAAACAAGATAACAAGTAGTGTAGAGTTGTCATCTTTTATCACATAATGTCATGAAACTTCAGTACTAATCTGATATAAATAGCTGACAAGCCCTTCTTTAGTACAAATTTGCATATTCAAAACCCCCTCTTAACGGCAAATAAAAGAAGATGTTTTGTAGTAGAAGAGTTATTTTGAAGTTCAGGTGTTATAGTAAAGGGTCAGATTTTCACTGGTGTGGATCATTACAGGTGGCTTTAGATTCTCTGAATAGTCTAATATTTTCTTTGAAGAGGATTTATAAGTGCTATTGTGGTGAAAATATTAAAAGAAATGTTGGTCTTTTTTTCCCTCAAATTTTTTGTTATTCCTATTATTTTGTTTTTGATTTTTGGTTTTGGTTTGTTTTTGTTTTTTTTTCAGAACAAGCTATTATTTTTTCTTTGTGTTTCTAAAGCTACTTTTAACCAGATGGATTTTTCTTAAAAAGAATTGAAATGCAAGTATAATCTGAAAATTCCTAAACTTTTTTCAGCCTGACTGCTGAAACACTGCTTTACTAATTGGAGTTATTCATGTAAAGGGAAGAACAATGGACTGTTTCATGTCATTTGAGAGTTTGGGACATGAAAGAATTATAAGTAATTTAAGTTATTACCCAGAGAATACTGACATTTCTGATAGATTATTATCACATGAAATACAAAGTGACTTTGCATATTTTGTTTTTTAATTCCCCACAGCATTTATAACAGCATATTGTAGTCTTTACTGTAGTACATTAGATCATAACACAAATCTTTGAGGGTTTTATTAAGGCATTCTTGAAGTATTTTTTTGGTTGTCAGTATGGTTGATGAAATATCTAGTGAACTGGCAGGTAGTTACATAAAGAGTGGTAAAATCTCTTAGGGTGAATGTAACAGTATATCTGATGTGACATGCAGAAGAAGAAGCTGTGTTTTAACAAAAATGATGTTCCAGAGTTCAATTTAAAGTTGTTTTTTTTCCTTGATTTAGATTTATTGCAAGTGAAAGATTATCCCAAGTAGTCACTTTCTCTCCTTTTGATGAACAAGAAGAGGCACTGTATTAAAACAAAGCTTTTGATTTAGTGACACTCCTGGCTTTCAAAACTGGGAAGCCACAGTTAATTTTTTAGGATCAAAGGAAAATATTTGGGACATAGTCCCACTCCAGAAGAATGCATAACATAGAGACCACATCATAATATAACACCTAATGGATAGCTAGACTCTGCTCTGCTGCCCTTTCAGGAAATCCATGCTTGAGAGTAGTTGTTGCTAGCAGGGTGTTATCCGAATTGTCCATCATCAGAAAAGAGCTCAAAGTGGCAAAACCCGCATGTCAGTTGGAAAAGGGAGAAAAGCAAATAGCTTAAGGGTATACCAGCTCATTCAGAGGTTTTATGTTAGCTTGCACAAGGTGTACCTCTTTTCCATTACACATGGATGCAATGAAGATGAAACCAATTAAGAGTTGCTTAACCATAATTACACCCACTTAGAAATCACTTCTGCTTTTGCATTTGTGCCATAGTTCCAATCCATTAGTGAATGTGCTTAATAATAATTTACCAAGTGTTACTGCAAACAAAGAACTCCTGCTGAAGGAAAACACGACTCAGTTAGAAAATAGACTTCTTTCTAAATGAAAGAAAAAAAAAGAAAAAGATCACAACCTAATTGACAGAACAGAGTTTGTATCCTAGCTAAATAGTAGCCAGCACAAGTGTCTTGTCAAATGAAGAGATACTTCAAGAAAATTTACCTTGGCTTTCAACCCTTACAGTAGGACAGTTAATGTGTGTATCTTGTCTAAAGACTCAGCATAAGGAAATCTTGGCAGCAAATCTTCACTTTTTTTTTTAATTCTTCCCCTCCTCCAGCCTTTTCCCCTCTCCCCTCAATCTTCTCTCTTCCTAGTATAGTAAATCGTGCTGGCCTTCCCATTAAAACATATGCTCAGGTTTGGAGAACACCAAAATCCAGCTTCTACCTTTGCCTGTCCTGGGCAATTTAAAAGCTTCTCTCTCCAGAGACTACAAAACAATCTGATTTTTCTGGAGTTCCATGGTTGCTGAGTTTTCATGAATGTGAATTTGGATACTGCACGTTGGGATGGGTAGGATTTAAACACTCAGGTGAACTTCTATATCTAGATCAGATACCTAGAAAATCTATTACATGATTGGGCACTAGAGTTTTTATTTGAAAAATGTGTATTTCTTGAAAGAAATTGCTGTATTCTTAGCAGGGCAAGGGAAAATCATTGGTTCTTTGGATCCCCTAATTATTTGTTGTCAGTGTTGAATTATTTAGAATGTATTTATCACATTATTAAGTATTATAAAGATCAGTATAGGAGTAATACTATAATGTGCAAAACAACTGATATTTAGGATGAACAGGTCAGATGTGTATTATCTGTGTTGTTGCATGTGTTTACACATATAAGCTGTAAGTATTTCCCTCGTTAATATTATTCTGATGTGAGAATCAGTATGAGAGGCTAAGAAAGATTGTAACACATTTCCTGTACCACAGCTTACTGCAGTAGCACTTAAGTAAAAGAAGTACTTTCCGTAGCCTGGATGTGTGGTCTTGGGAAGGTCATTTAAGATTTAAATATGAATTTGACATGAATAGTAGGAAAATGAGACAAACTCCTGCACTTCTTAGCTGAGTGTCAGTAGAGCCATGTTGTGATTGGACTCTGACTCCTGAAATTGTTTTCCCCTGCAATAAACTCTAGGCTATGTAACCTCATAACGTCACTCAACTTTGTGGTTTGAGAGTCTCTGTTAGTGTGTGTTTGAATCTGCTTGTACAGACAACAGAATCAAATCTGGGTCACCCATATCAAGTGTGCAAGTGTTTTAACCAGCAGTTATTACATAAAACTGGAGACTACAGATATTTTTTTTTTTTCCTCTCTTTCTTATATAAGAAAGCACAAAATGCCATTGCAATTTGCACTGAGTTTTCCAACTTTCCTCTGAAAGGCATACTGGCTCAAGCTTTTTCTGGGTTTAAATAGAGGATTGACTACTTTCTGGTCCTTACTTGGCTACAATACAGATTAGCTGTGCACATTCATATTCCAACACTGTTATAACCAAGACTCTTGGTGCCTGGGTATTGCTCCCTAAAATGGGAGATTGTAGCATGGCCATCAGAAATGTTTGCAACACTTGTTATGGACTTAGACATATACAGATAGTTTGATATAAAGTCACTGCTTTCCAGGCTGGGGGTTCCTCAGCTGAATATCTAAGTTTATGTAATTCTCAAATGATAGCTGTGCAGGTCAGTTTTACTGTTTTTTTGCTTTTGGGAAATAAGAAGTTGGGACACAGGAGATTGAAAGTTAAGGTGCAAGCTACCATATAAACAGATAAATGTAGAAAATCTGTCTTAAACTGAATTAGTGCTTTGACCTAATTTTTGGTAGTTGTTAAATGTGATATCTATTTAATTGATGATTTCAGTTAAAGAATATCAGAGCTAAAGTATTTTCCCTTCTATCAATGTTACTGTCTCAGATCCTCAGTTGGCATCAATCCACAATTTTTTGGAGCTGAATCCATTACATCAAAGGAGGATCTCTTTTTCCCTTCATGTTCAAAACCTGTGCTCATTCAAGATGAAGTTTCCCTGCTGGGTTCTCATTCCTCGTCTGCCTGTGCCCAAACTGCTTGTGCACTTAAAAAGGGATTAGGGAATCACTAAACAGTGAGGTTCTCTTCTGTCTGAGGAAAAACCATGTAGACAAAAAATTAACTGCAGTGTACTGCTTCTGTGTGTGCATGAAGGTGTATGTGTATAAATATACATACAAACTCATGTACATGCACATACATGTAATATATCCAACATATTATGTAATGTATCATTTTACATAGCATGTGGCAATGTGTACATAGTATGCATACATTCATAATGTGTTTTGTGTGTTAGTGAAAAAGAACTAAAGAATAAATAAACATACAATCTTCATGGAGGCAGCAAACCCATTTTCTGTAATATACTATTATTTACCCCCTTTGGGAGATGGAAGAAAAATAAAAGCTTAGATGTTAAATCATAGAAGAAAGCAGAATCAGTAACATTTTTAATAAACTAGGTATTTTAGTAGGTAGGATGCAATCCTGAAAACATATGTGTATGCATGCAAACAATGTATGTATGTATTTGTGTGTATGTCTGGCAAAAACCTTCAGAAAAATCAAATTAATTTTTGCATATGAGGAAATGGCACATAAAGAGACCATGTGCACACACAGACACAACACCAGATTCTGCATGCTCCCATGTAATCCAAGGGATTATTTTTTCCCACATATTTTTATTTGAATCCTGGCCTTGTTCAATACTGGGAAACAAATCTGGCTTTCCTCTTGACAGCAGTAAATCAGTCAAAGAAAAGAGCATTTGGAAAGCACCAGCATATAGAAGGTCATACAATATCACTAGCATTTATGTTTTTGGTATTACTTCTGTCAACAGGAGGTTAATATATCGGAAATAACTTGTCCTTATCCACATCTCAGAGTCATCAAAGTAATCTGTTTCCTATCCAGTAGAATTCCTAAGGAAGGCATCTCATAGCCTTTTCACATGCCAGCGCTGTGCTTGGATGAGCAGAGGCAGCTGGAAGTGATTAGAATAGACTGACATGTGAAATCACAGGGGAAGGGATTCATCTCACTGAAGAAGAGGAATCAATGCTCTGTTCTGTAGGGGAAGAGCAGTTTAAGTACAAAAATGAGCAGATTTTCAAAGGGGCACATGGGAATTGAGCTACATGATTGCACTGATCCCATTTAATATTGCAAATCACATCCTACCCTCAGTAGATTATAAACAGACTGATAATCACAGATAATAGTTTCATAAGAGCATAGGAACCACCAAGCAGGAGTGAAGCAGTGTTGCTTTATCCTAGTTGTCCCTACTAGCTCTCCCAAAACACTAACTGATACCAGGCAAAACCAAGAAAATTAATAAATATGTATTTATAACATTACATTTGTAAGGTGAAAGTGGACATTTCCCAGACATGCAAGGTTTGATGACTTCATTTTAAACGCGCACATTGTTAGGGATGGGTCAATTGAAAATCTTTCCCCGTTTAAATGGAGAGAATGTTTGTTTTATCATAAGCAGTGTCCTTAAAAAGCCCAAACTTGTGCTATATAATACACTTTTTCTCCAGCTGAACACATGCATTTTATGTTTTGCTTTTATCATGTGGTCTTGTTGCTGAAGACTTTGTCTGTAATTTCAATACTAGTATGATACATAGAGCACTCAGGTCTGCTGAGGTACCTTGCCCACTGTGTTCATCATCTTGGCATCAGTGTGATATTGTAACTTAGTATATTCTTGGTGCAACAGCAAATTATTAGTCTAAGAATTTACTGTTCCACAGACACACAAACACACACTGGGGAGAAAGACATACATTTGGGAACTAGGCAGAGCTTTTCTCCTACTTTGAAAAACTAGGTGATTTTTTGGTTTTTAAATACTGAAAAATTAATGAGACAAGTGATTATTGAATTGTGAGATTATTCACATGTTTTTTCATCTCCCTTAAGAATTGTGAATTTTTTACTGATTTGGGTCTTTGTAATCATGGAAACGGTGGATTATATTTGGGGATTTTGTAGTTTGTCATGCATCTGAGGTGATTTTTCTTGTTTTAAAATTAGGTAATGTTCTGGCAGTGATGCCTTCATAGGAGATGGGCAGTGCTGTTGATGCCCTAAAGTATCGTGCTTGTCTGCCATCTAGAGCTGTTGAAAAGTTGCCTTTTGAATGTCATTTCTCTGCGTGACATTCTGGCAGTCACTTCCACCTGCAGGTGTCCTTCCTCTTGGTTGTTTAGCTCAAGCAAACCCAGTGTCAAAATTACGTACAGTGGCTGGAAGGAAACAGAGCCTTTTTTGTTCTGCGACAGCAGTGAGAAAATGCCATTTAATGCAACAGCTATGAAAAACAGGCTACTATAGGATATTATAAACTAGATAGATAAAGTTAGAGATGAGGATTTTTACTCCACTAGCCACAGATTCTTTGAATTAAAATTTGATCTGGTTTGATTTGGTCCTACCTGTACTGTGCTATTAGAACTAAAATATGTCCGTTTCAGATCATGGGAGGAAGCTGTGTGTTTCCCATACTTAACTTCATGCATACTCAAATATATGTACATGGTCATCTGTCCAGGTGGTGGAATTACTTATTAAAATTTTAAGTTATTGTAATAAAGATTGATAATTTATTAAACATGCAAAAAAATAAGTATTGTACACGAAACAGAGCCTGCAAGGTAAGCCTGTCATACAAGGCATTACAAGAGGAATCTTTATCTCTTGGGGACAGCAGCCATTTGGGAACTGTCTTAATTCCACATGAAACTCTGGTCACTCTTACTGTCTGATGCTCAGATTAATCTTTTCTGCCTCTAGTCATTAGAAAGTTAGGCATTATGTTGAAATTACTCATTGGGGTCTCTCTATGTGAATTTAATGGAGAGATGTAATTTTTGCAGGAAGTTAGTCCATCTGCAGAGAATGTCAGTTTTTGTCCATGGAAGTCAATTCCCCTGTTGACTCCAGTAATAAACAAGATAACTGATGTGTTATAAAGTGAAAAATGCACATGTGTTTAGAGGTAGAAAGTTACAAGGTATCATGAGCTTGGAACAGATGTTCCAGCCAAGAATGCAGCCAAAACCAGATCAGAGCCCTTTGAGGAGTATTTTGAGCACATTGTCTCAGTCACTGAATGATCCTCTAGTAAAAAATAAATAAAAATTGAGTGAAAAAGAAATAATATTTAATATATATTAATATTATATATAAATAAATATAATAAAATATATATATTAAATATTTAATATTTACTCAAAAAACCTTTCTGAGTGGCAAAAGGGTAGTATTTTTACTCTATTTCTTGATGACAAAAGATTTTCTATCATCTGTTATGAATAGGATGATAGACTTTGCTTATCAGAACAGTGCCCAGCCTTTTCTGAGACAAACTAAGAGACCCTGAGAGTCTCCTAGCAGTCAGCTGGGAACGTGCAGCAACACCTGCTTCTTTGCTGTTGAGTCTCCTACTCCACCAAGACTCAGCACCAGGTGACCTTGCTAGAAATCCCAAGCACGTGTTCGTCAGCATTTATCTAACTTTTGAGAATAATTTTAACAAGCATTTTGGATATTTGCTTGTATGTACATGTATCTGCACACACACATAAGGATGAGGAAAAGTAGAGTGAAGTAACTCAAAAAATCATGGAGGTTGTAAGCATGAAAATTATTTTTCAAGCAATAGTCTTCATTTTAAAGGTAGGAATAGGAAACTTGTTTTCTACTGATCTATCCTATATGCGTGCTTGTGGGAGTGAAAATTCTGTGTAGTGTCTTTCATAGTTCCCAAGATATTAGAAATTAATTCCCTGAAGAATTGGCTAAGGCAATATCTGGCTGCTTTGTTTATGATTTCAGAATAGGACACAGTCATCCATTCTGTATAAAAAAACTCTTTTTTTTTGTTTTTAGCCAGTATACAGTGGGATTATATGAACATAGGGGTGTATTGAGTCACACCAAGGTACACAGAGCAAAAAATTCTGTTTCCATCAGCAACAGATACCAAAAGAAGAGAAGAACAGGGGAAATTTATTTTACACTTTCCCTTGATATTCTCATAGCTTCTACTTCTGTAGGCAGTGGTCCCTTAATAATATATATGTAGGCTCTGCCAGCTTCCCTTGAGTTCAGACTGAAGTTCTCTTTCTCAAATTCCTTTGAGGTTTCTCTGGCATTTGCTTTTGTACCTGCTTTCTGCTCATGTTGGCAGTCTTCATGGTCTGTTTCTTCTTTTCATCTATTCCATTTATTTTTACCATGTGGCTTCTTTAGTTTTGTATTTTGTAAAGGACTATTTCAGCCCTTTCAACAAACTTTTTTTCTGACTTTTTTTCCATTTGAAAAGGAGTACTATCAGTCAGAAATTACTGTTATGAAATGCTTTTTTTCCAACAGAATTGGTCACGTCAATAGGATTTTTGTTTATTCTTGCAATTAAAAAAAGAGTATATTGAAAGAATATTACAAGCTGCAAAGTCAAGCACTTAAAAATCGGATATGTAGGACTTTAGGTCACAAGTGTGATCTTCATTTACACTTCCTTCCTTCCCAAGTAAAATATGTTTAATTATGTAACAACTTTCTGTTTAGTTTTTTTTCCCCCACCCCACAGGATTAGTTATAATATCTTTTTCTTTTTAATTTTGGATATTTGACCCAGTTCATTATTTACTGTGTATAGAAAAAAATCATGGAACATAAAACTATCAAATTTTTCTGCAGTATGACATAAAGATTAAAGCAAAAACCTCTGCTAGGCTGATTAGAGAGATATCAGATCTTCAGTGTTGAGTGTATTTACTGTAAGATGGCACCTCAGAGCTCCCAAATGGGTAAAAGGCTATAAGTCACATTCTTGTCTCAGAGTTTTAGATCCTTTCCTTCAGTAAGTCAATGGTCTGTAAAATGGGATTCCTTCAGATGACAAGATAAGTTCAAAATCTTTTATGTGAGGGGGAAAAAAAAAAAAGTCTAGGGCAGTTATCTCTTATGCTATTCTGTCATTAACTGTGCCTGTACTTGTGTTGTGCAGCAGAGCTCATCCACAGAGGAGCTTCTGTCCTCGCCATTAAAAATCTTTTACCCTTTAAAATGCAGTGGTGAAGTTTGCAGTATGTACAGAGACCGATCCCTACTTTTCCTTGGAATGGTCTGAGAGTGACCTGGGTCAAACCTAGAACAAAAGCTTCAAACAACTTCACAAGGTGCACAAGTGCAGGCCAGGGACTTTGGTCTGGACCAGGTTTAATTCAAGCAATGGTCACCATCTGTGGTGGTGTCTGTGAGGAGTCCCTGTAAATATCTATTCTGAGGTGGTTTTGTGTTAGTTATAAACAAGAATCCTGACAGGGGTGGCCTCTAATAATTACACTGCACCCTATGAGGGAAGCCATGTCCCAGTTCTAGGGTGCATATTCAGTGCAAGGATTATACTGCAAGGTGTGGTTCATATAAATCTTTCATGGTGAAGTGTGACCTTTATTTTCTTGCCAGGCATCTCATGACTTTAATACAATAACCTGTGACAGATTGTTTGAACTGAAGAGCCCCGGAGCCCTGCTGTAAGTGAAAAGTGGATGCTCCTTACATACAGTGAAGCATGTCAAACAAGGGAACAAAGACAGATCTTTAAAAAAAATCCCAAAAATACAACAAAGCAAAGCAAATAAAATAGACAAAGCACCATATGAGTAAAAATAGGTAGCAAATTGGTGGTATAGAGTTTGGAACCCATTTTGTTTAGACCCGTGTCACCATGCATTGTTTAGATAAGTGGTTGTCTGGATGTGTACAGCCAGAGAGTGATGTGGTGGTCAATGACTCACGGCCTGCCTGGGCACGTACACTCACAGCCCAGAAAGACAACCCCATCCTGAGCCACATCACCAGCAGCATGGCCAGCAGCTGAGGAAGGCAATGCTGCCCCTCTGCTCTGCTCTGCTCTTGTGAGAGCCCAGCTGGGGTACTTGCATCCAGCTCTGGGGTCCTCAGCACAGAAAGGACATGGACCTGTTCGAGCACATCCACAAGAGGCCACAAAAATGATCAGAGGGCTAAACAGCTCTCCAGTGAAGACAGGCTGAGAGAGTTAGGGGGTTCAGCCTGGAGAAGAGAAAGCTCTTATATGTGACTCTTTTAAGGCAGCTTTTCAGTACTTAAAGGCAGGAGGGGTCATAAGGAATATGGGCACAAACTTCTTAATAGGGTCTGTTGTGATAGGACACGGTAGTGGTTTTTAGCTAAAAAAGGGTTCTAAACTAAAGAGTAATGGATTTAAACTAAATTTACTTTCTTTAAAGCTAAAAGTGCATGGCTTTAGCATGGTATAAGGAAGTAACTTTTAACAGTGGGGGCAGTGAAATACTGAAACAGACTGCCCAGAGAAGGACCCCAGCTCTGGATCTATTGAGGGTCAGGTTGGATGGGACACTGAGAAATGTTCAAGGTGTCCCTGCTCATTGCAGAAAGTGTTGAATGAGATGATCTCTAAAGGTCCTTTCCAACCTAAGCCATTCTGTGGTTCTGTGTAAAGGTACCTGCTTTTAGTTATTCTGAATTCACGCACATAATAAATGAGTCCAGGAGCTTTGTGCTACCCGTGCTACATTTACTGTCTCAGGCTATATCATCTCTGCTGATACTTTCTCTTTGCTTTCTAAAAGCTGAAAACAAAGGTGTAAAACGGCTGTCTGCTTTCTGCTAAATAGAAAGCACTTGATACTGACTTAGCTTCACTAATTTATTGAGAGGGTATCTTCATTCTTTGTCTCTGCTCACCTGTTATGTGGTTGTATGCAAGAAGCATTGTGGGCTTTTTCAGATTTTCTCAGAGGAAATCTGTACAGGTCACCTCACAAATGAAGACATCCTGTTTTGTCAAATGTTATAATTAGCTACTTCTATACTTTGTGTTCTTTGCACTCTGCTTATTTTCCTTAACAATTAGTCAGTGTTGTGAAAGCTTTAAAAGCAATGTACATTTAGCTGACTGAAAAAGAATTAGAATAGGGCAAGATGCATATTTTCCCCTGAGAAAGAGGATGAAGCCAGTTTAATGAAATTTTAGTAGTGGTAAGGCAGACCCATACATCTGATTTCTAACTGAATACATTAAGAAATTGGATTCATAGCAGTTCAAGGAATTAAAGGCTTTGGTTAAGTTCCCAGAATAAGTTACAGAATAGAGGTGTAAAATGGTGGTTAGATGTGGTGAGAAGTTGTCACTGCTGCCAGGGAGAGCTGATGAAGAATATAATGGGAATTGTACAGGGGTGGGGCTAATCAGAAGGAAGCATGGCACATCAGAGGTTGGAGAGGACTACAGAGGAGAGGGTTTGTTGTTCTGGTACGAATGGAGAGCTATAACCATATATATTTGATCTGAGCTCTGCATATTGAGAGGAATTGAAGGGTCCTGGTTGTCTAATTACATCTTCTGACACTGAAGTTCTGGCTCAGATTATGGGTTTTGCTATAAATTGTGCCTGGTAATTATGTTCCAGAAGGATGTAATGGCTGTTAGTTATAGTATGTTGTGTTTTGGCTGTCATGTCAGTACATTCTGAAGTACATCAACACACTGCCTATTTTTGACTTGACAATAGGAGCATAGAAATTCACTATGTCATCTTCATTAAACAGAACATGTTCCCAGAGGGTGATCCCACCTAGTATTCTGGAGCCAGTTTCTTTTCATCTGCTATTTTTTTCTATTTTACATCCAGATCTCAGGAATCCCTTTTGAAATGTTTAATAGTAATTTTTTAAGTAGCTTTGATAGTGTCCATGAAAAATTAGTTTCTCTATAAAGAAGGGACAGTATTTAGGCTGTGCTGTTCTGTGACACAGCAGAGACCTTATACATCATAGCAAAATGTGACTTTGGTCAAGAGAAAACGTTTGGTGTATCAGTCTGTGTATCTGTGGATGGACACAGCTCTCAAGACAATCAAAGAAATTGTCTTGCCTTGTGTAGGGAGAGCTTCATACCTCACCTCTCTTCATAGTACCACAGGGTGATATAGGTTGCAAGGGACCTTTGCCTGAACATTTAGAAGACAGTCTCACAAAACTTTTTGCTTACAGTCACATAAAGGAGTTTTACTCAATGTTTTTCTAGTATGCAGTGATAGAAGTACTTGGTTATAGATATTGCTAACCACTTTAAAAAAGGTACCTGAGATTTACCAATAACTTGCCAACAATTACTGCATGACAACTAAACCCCTGGAATTTCCCTGTGTTGTAAGAGCAGTATATTCCTAATCACTAGACCACAAAAGACATAGCTACAGAAACATGTACAAATAGATACCAGCTGTGCTGTCTCATTTCCTAAGTTGTCACAGATAAGACACCTCCAGACCTGAAGCCAAGTATTCATCTCAAGTGCTTCTCCAAGCCTGAGAAAGTTTGACCTCTTTCCCTGCTGGGACATGCTGGGATAATGGCATGGCTCTGTACATCTGAACTAAAACAATCTCGTGCTCATCACACAGGCAGCACAAGCATCAATCTGTTAGTCCCTTGTCATGCCATCTCAAATACTGCTATGTTTATTTAGATCTAATATATGTTGCTCTTGTTTTTTGGCTGCTTACGGCAAACTGTTGCTGCTTTCTAAAGGCTAGAATTAGGTATTTGACTGTAGAATTTTAGGACAACCTAGCTTGATCTGGTGCCTTCTTTAAGCAGCTTTATCTTTTCCTGTGGGTTGCTGTGAATCTTACTCCTAGGATCCTGCTATCATTTGCATGCAGTCCTGTGTGGCAGTAGTTTTGATTCTGCACCATGAAACTTCATTTTTAAAATTACATTTTTCAGTGATTAACACTTCTTTGTTATTAATATCTTCCATTCAGTAAATAGATAACTTGTTTTGAGCACTGCTATCACTTTTTCTCTAGCCAGATAAACACTTTCACTTGTGCTGTAAGTGAATAATGATTTCTTTGAAAGTGTGATTAAAGCACTGCCTTCTTCATAAGCAAACTGTATTTTATATTATAAACTTGATTCAATGAATAGCTGTCTGACCCACAAAACAGTAATGAATATTTGATTTTATGGCTTTTTCTCAGTAAAGGCAGAAACAATACCTCATATAAAGTTCTGTATGTGAATGCATCAGGTTGGAAGGCACTTCAAGAAATTTTGCTGTCCACCCTCCTGCTTGGAGCAGCATCAGTTCTCAGATCAGACCAGGTTATTTTGGCTTTATCCAGCCTTGTCTGGAATACTGTCAAGGCCTGCACAACCTTTGGGTGCAGCTGATTGCCTCTTAAAAAGAAAAATATCAGAGATTGAAAAAAAGAATGAAAATAAATTTTAAAATGAGAGGATTGATAAAGCCGATGAATTTTTATGCATTTCTTTATTATCATTTAAGTTCTTGACTATTTGAGTGTTTACTTCTTCTCATCCAGTGTTTCAAGTACACTAATTGGCACAGCTTATATTCTAAGGAGATGTTAGGAAGCATTGAAGGTAAAACTGCATTGGCTTAAATTAATTGCCTGCTTCCTAGCCTTGAGAATCTGAAAATCAGTGAAAACTTCCATTGTGTGCTTGCCTGATGAGAGAGTGAAGTGGAGTGTAACCACCTGCCGATGTTATTTTGTGCAGTTTGGTTCGACTTGGTCTCATCTCGGCTTTTCTCTTACACCAGCCTTTATCAATGCATTGTTATATAACCTCTGCCTGCTCAAGTGCTGTCCAAAGAAAATGTGAAAATTTACACTTCCCTTATTCAGAATAAAGAGTGTGAGATGCTTGGAAGTCATACCAATAAGCCGTATACACCCTTCAGAGCAGCACTTTCCTGTTGAGCTGAACTATTATCTATGCATCAGTTCCACAGTCTGGCTCTGAGTTCTGAGGAAGTGTTAATGAGCTTGAGTTGTAAGAGAGCAATTGTCTGCTCTTCACGGGAAAGGAAATGGAGTCTTTGATCATAATTGCAAATATAAATTGCCCATTTAAAAGCTAAAATGTCAGAAAGCTTGTTTTAATTTTTTTTGGAGCAACAGAGATGCTTCTTTGAGACATGATCAAGGACAAAAATCTCTGCAGTTTATTTGCTTATCTTAGTATGAAAGATTATAGTGCTGTGTGTGAATTAAACAGAGGGATCATAATGAAAATGATGCTCATCTAACTCCATAAAATTTAGCTAATCCTTCCCTTCCCTTCCCTTCCCTTCCCTTCCCTTCCCTTCCCTTCCCTTCCCTTCCCTTCCCTTCCCTTCCCTTCCCTTCCCTTCCCTTCCCTTCCCTTCCCTTCCCTTCCCTTCCCTTCCCTTCCCTTCCCTTCCCTTCCCTTCCCTTCCCTTCCCTTCCCTTCCCTTCCCTTCCCTTCCCTTCCCTTCCCTTCCCTTCCCTTCCCTTCCCTTCCCTTCCCTTCCCTTCCCTTCCCTTCCCTTCCCTTCCCTTCCCTTCCCTTCCCTTCCCTTCCCTTCCCTTCCCTTCCCTTCCCTTCCCTTCCCTTCCCTTCCCTTCCCCAGGAAAAAATGTCCATTTTAATGGATCATCTATTTCTGGGACTGGTCTGGCAAAGCAGTGATAGGACAGAATAGTGCTTGCTTTATAAAGTAATGAATTCTGTCATTAATCAGCTTTTCTTGCTGGCATTAGCTTTTGGGGCATCTCTGATATTTCTGGTATAGATATTTTAGGGGTATATAGAAAGGGAACATTTTATATCTTTCAAGTCAGATGTGCTTCTTGGTGTTGTAATTTCTTTTTTGCAATTTACCAGATGGCATCAGATTTAAACTCATGTTGAGACTTTGTACTATGCTGAAGCATAGAAGAGTATTTAAATCCTTTGATACTCAGTTCAAAATGAGGTTTTAGTTAAGTTTCTTGTTTAGAGCATTGCAAACAACCTGTTAAAATATCCTCAGAAGTATGACTGCATGGGGAGGACCTGACAATAATTGCAAGTTTCTCTTTCACTGTATTTTTATGCATTTAAACATGCAAAATGTGACCCTAAAGCATCTTCATTTTAGATTAAAATTCTAGCTAGGAATTTATGATTTTTTTTTTTTTTTTTGGTAACAGGAGTAAAGGAAGCAAAATCAGAGCCTGGAGCAGGTGCCATATGAATGTGATTAGATTAAATAAGGGATTTGCCATACTGGCTGGCCAGCCTCTCTTCATATAAACACTTGCATTTGTCCATATCACTGTCAGTGGTGAGAGAGAAGCAGAGTCTGCTTTTCAGTCTTATAAAAGCCATGATCACAGTATTCAGGAGCAATAGAAGCATCATTGTCCATGAGAAATTTAATGTCTAGGAAACCAGATAGCAGGAAAAGAAGCCTATGGGATAGTAACTTTTGTAAATGCTTTTGTATATGACTCTTTTCAGTATATATGCTTTTGTATATAACTCATTTATTACCTTTTATAATTTTAATCACAAAAGCAGATTTAGGTATTATTCAAGTTTTGTGTAGACACTTTTTTTCCATATCACACCTAACTCTTCAAACACTTAAATGAAATGGAATTAAAATTAGGAATTGATAATTTGCAAATTGTAATTTATCCTTATGGAAGATTGAACAATTCAAGAGAAGCAAGTACAAATGATAAGTTATAGTAGGAGTTTTTGATTTGTGGGGGAAGAGTATGTAAGGGCAGATAGAGTTGAACTCTATCTATTGTGAAACCTATAGTCCTGTGAAATCTATAGTCCTTAAAGATGCCATGTCTGAAAAAAATAAGTAACCCTTAAAATTAAAATAATTTGGCTCCCACAAAATACTGGATTTCAAAATCTTTTCTCATGGGTGATCCCACAGAAATTACTCACTAATGTACCTTCTCACCAGCTGTAAATAGTGAGAAGTGTCATGGCCAGAATGAAACAAAATGGTGTGTAACTTCTTTGAGGATATTTGCCCTAAAATTTTGGATGTAGAAGTTTTGAGTTTGGAGGTGCTTATAACAACTTTGGAAGCCACTTTGAAAAGAAAACAGTTCCACAACAATATAAATTCAGTTTAAGAAACTAAAACATTTCTGAATTAGTTTCTGTATTAAGCGATTGAATCCTATTTGGACTATTAAATCTTTATTATGTCAATTTAATGCTCGTCTTTCAAGCTGGTATTAATATAAAAAAAAAAAAAAATTAAAGTCTTTCAAACTTCTAGAGTTCTGTTAGCATAGTTTTCTGGAAAGTTAGTCCTCTTGCACCTTGTCTGCATACACTGTGAAGTGAAAAATTGACCTCTGCTAGAGCCTGTTCACTTCTCTCTGTTTAATCAGTTATACCTGTGTGACAGGAATGCAAAGTAGATGCAAGTGCTGCCAAATCAGTGGATTTTTCCAAATATGCTTCCATTTATTACACGGCATAAAGCAGTAAAGAGTCTGGTCTATTGAATTTTGCTCACTGCTTTTATTTTTCTCTACATCTTTTACCCATGTGTTCTTGTATCTGCTTGCTGGAAACACTGGTTACTCCACACAATGTCTTGTTTTATACTGCATATTTTGGTCTTGCATGGAGCATTCATTTAGCTTTCATCATTCAGGAGCTTTCAGAATATTTACCTGATTAAAGTTTACAATATATAATTATAGATATTTTCAAGAGAAGAGATTTAGGAAAACATTATTTTTAAAGCTGAAATTAATAGGCTAATCTCTCATCCTTGCATCAAGAAAGAGGATTTACTACAAGAGAATTTCTAAGTTATGAATATGTTGTAATCCACTGAGCAACTCAAATGTCTAGACCAATGATAGTTCCAGGCTCTTGGAATTTCTGTGAGTGATCTGCAGTATGTGAAAATTGAAGTGTTGGGGGTTTTTGTTTGGTTTATTTAATTTGCTTTTATTTTAAGAAATATTTTAACACAAAATAGATCGGGGCTCTGGAACAGTTCCTTATATAACTTATATGTAAGGACCTAGTCAGTCTTGCAATCCATAAACCATCATAAACCTTTCTAAAATACAAAACCAAAAAATCAGTCTTTAGGAGATTTTAATTTTCTGCATATCTATAAATAAATAAGCCAAGACTGGTAGGGTTTTGATTACTTTTTTTTTTTCCTATGTATTTAAGTGTGTGGCCCTGTAATAATGTGTTGCAAAAACACATGATGATGGCTCAACTATTTCTGGGCCTACATGTCCAAATTTATATCAGAAATATCTACTTCAGAAACACACATCCTAGATAAAACTTTTTTTATAGGATGGTTGTTTTCTTCAGCTGTGTGGATTCAGAAATATGCATGTTAAACATGTCACAATGGAACTCACCACTGAAAATCACCAGATAGATTGTATTGAAAGAAACCTCAGATTTTCACCTAGTCCAACCTCTTGCTTAAAGCAGGATCAGCCTTGAAATCAGAACAGGCTATTAAAGGCTTTATCCAGTCTGTCTGGAACCCCTTCAAACATACACAACCTTTCTGGGCAATCTGTGCCACTCTCTGGCAGTCTTGAGGAAAAAAGTTCTCCCTACATCCATTCTGAACCTCTCCCATTTCAACTTAATGCACCTCCCTGTCTCACCAGGCCTTGCTGTGAGGAGCCTGGGAGCATCTTCCCAATAATCTCCCTATAGCTATTGGGGGATTGCTGTTTGCTTCCCCAGGAGCAGCCTCTGCTGCAGATGGAGCAAGCTCTGTCCCTCAGCTGCTTCTCACCGGTCAGAACGGATTTGCTTGTAGACCCTACTGAAAGGAAGGCAGAAGATTTTTAAACGGTGTATTAGTGAGTGGATAGGTGATGAAATTTATCAGATTCCATGAATAGAAATGAGTGGGGGTCTTGGTGCAGCGTGAAGAAAGAAAGGCTGTAAGTGTTTGAGGTACAGTAGAATTCAGGTTTGGCTTCCCATGCAGAATCACAGAAACACAGATCCGTTTAGGTCGGAAAAGACCTCTGAGCTCATTGAAACCAACTGTTATCTCATCACTGCCAAGTTCTCCACTAACCCGTGTCCCCAGCTGCCACATCTACTGCCTTTTAAATAATTACCAGAGATAGTGACTCATCCACTTCCCTGAACAACCTGTTCCAATGCTTGACAAGCTTTTTGCTGGGAAAAAAAAAAAAAAATGTAGTATCCCTGGTATAACTTGAGGCCATTTCCTCTTCTCCTGGCACTTCTTAGGGGAGGAAGAATCAAGCCCACCTTCCTACAACCTCTTTTCTTGTTGTTGTGCTACCTGTAGAGGAAGTATGGCTCATAAAGTTCAGCAAAAATTTGCAAATTTTTCTGTAAAATATGCCCACCAAAGCACCGATCTCTAGCCTTCAAAAAAATATTGATATTAATAATGAAAGATGCAAACATATGATTGGAGTAGTTTGAAGGAAAGTTAATGGCTTTATAAACTTTCACTTAAAAATTTAAGTTGTATTTTTGCCTGTTCATTTTGATAAAAGTGCTGTCAAATCTTGCTTATTAATTTTCTGTATTACTGTTTTGAAAATATTTTCAGAACAGCTGTTGCATAGTCTTCTATAATCTTTAGCTGTTTTTTTCTGATTTTGTTTGGTTTTTTGCCTTAGATTCCTTCATAATAATTTTTTAACAAAAACAGCAAATCCTCTGCTTAGAGATCTGCCAGAAGATTCTCTTCAGAACTAATTATATCTGTCTTTGAAATCTGGCTTCTACTGCCCAAAAGTAGTTTTTTTAGTGAAAGATAACAGTCTAAGCAAAATGCTCCATTTCTTTTTACTGCATACCAGTAACATGATGTGACATTTCTGCACTGTATTATTATCAAGCTCTGAAAACTTACTAAATCATGTTCCAAGTGATCAATGGATTTATCCTTTGCAAACTAAAGTGCTCATCATTCATGGCACTCCTTCTTTGTTCTGGTAGAATAGAGGACAGTTCTAATGCATCTTGTCAGGTCCTCATTTTCTTTATTTCTTTGAACATGAACTTTAGTTTTCCATAAGAAATTGGATAAGTAGGTGTTGTAGTTAAGGCCTTGCGCTGCGGAAGAACTCGGGATGTAACGAGAAAGTTAGAAACCCACCCCTCTCTCTATTAGGATAGCAGGGCCCCCCTGCAATTAGCCAATAGCACCTAAGTGTGATGTAAGCAGATGGGAGTAGCACAGTGAACCCAGGCTATAAAATGTTAAGTTTCCCTGCAATAAATCGCCATATTCGCCATCCATCACATTGATGCAGTGGGATATGGACCGCGCGGCTGAGGATAGCCGCCCGTGCTGGTTCCAACCAGGGTATCAGCCTTGCTTGAACCCCAACAAGTAGGCGTTAGGTAACAGACAGATATATTTGTGTTTTGTTTTTCTTCTTTTCTCAGAAATAAAGATAATTTTTCTTGAGGCAGAGTACAGTCAACCACAGCCATTCCATTTGTTCAGAGAGTTTCTTCAATACAACTTTTTCATTTTGGGAAATACCTAAAACTAAAAATAGCAGAAATTAAATTTCCATCATAGGGAATGGAGAAAACAATCAGATTTTGGACTCAATCCACACTGTAAATAGTTCAAGTCATTGTATTTCTGCCAATTCCTAACACAAACAACAATGGTAAAGTGGTTGCTGTACTCACTTGCTGAAAACCACTTGCAAATTTACTCACAGACTGGAATTTAGAAGAGATGATGATGGGAAGAGGCAAAATTTTGATTCCTCACTCTGATCCATGGATAACCGTATCCTTTTGGATTTAGAGAAGCAACTTGAGAAAATATTTGGTGTAATAGTTAGCCCCAAACAAGCAGTCTAATGCTCAAGTATTAATGTATAGCAGTTTAAATGTTATTAATGTATGGCAGCTTATGTGTTATAAATTATGGAAGTGGTACTCCCCAGTTTTTTAAAACCTAAACATAAAAATGCACTTGGTTTTATTCATAATTGAACAGCACAGAATTTCCCTAACTGTAAGGAGATATGAGCATGTTGTTGGAAAAAAAGGGAAAATGCATGCTGCTACAAAAGCCAAATGAAGCATTATAAAATGAAAAATATATAAAACAGCAGACAGAATAGCTGTGTCTAATTCTGGAACAAAGTATTTAGTGTCAAAAAATAATTGGTTTATAAGGATTTATATGAGGGAGTGTGTAAGTAGGCAACGTACCCTGAGAATCATAAGTTTGTGTTATTTTGTTTGCAGTACTATGGTTTCAGGATTTGGGTTTTTTTTAATATGATGAAGTGAAATAAAAATGTTTCCCAGTATTGGTATAAAACACAAATATATGGGAATTTCTGTTGTTCACTTGAAATGATGAGGTATCCTTCAGATCTGAGGATACGTTCTGTAAAAGATGAAAGGAAGAAAAAACTCACAGTTGCGTTTAAAATAGCTCATAATACTGTAAGTTGCCACAAAATAATAAAAAAAACCAACCAAACAAAGAAAACAAAACAAAAAACCCACACAACCCTTTTTTACCATTTTGTCTTTTCCACATTATTTCCTTTGTTTCTCCCTCTCAAGCTTTGTTCTCCTGTTATTAGTGCTGAGATATTTAAATAAAAACAAAAATAATAGAATTATTATTCTATAATACAGAAATAACTATTTCTGGAGTTTATAAGGCTGGTAGAAAGAGCTCATGTCTTGAAAATAATTCCTTCCTGTGCTCCATTTGCAATCAGAAACAGGCTAATTTTTCATTTTAATACTGCCATAAGCGCTGTCTTTCATAAATATACACATGTTTTTCAAAAGAAGTGGAATTCTGGTAAACTGAGCTGTTTAGTGACTGTGTCTGGACAGGACTTTTTCAGTCGATGTAGAGCTGTTCAGTGCACTCTGTGTGGAATGTAACAACACTGCTTCCTCAAGTAGACACCTGTACTGGGTGAGATGAATAGTGCTTTGCATTTTGTTGGCTGTATTGACCAGGGGCTTGGTTCAGCTGCCTGAACAGTGACAGCCAGTCCCAGGTGTCTGGGGGTGTTTTCCCCACTTTCTGGCTGACAATCCATGCAGATGTCTCAGGGTGTGTCTGTTGGCACTGGTTTAACAGTGATGGTCCTCTGCTGATGTCTGTTTTAGGCAACCAAGATCTAGGTCTTCATTCTCTGTAGTAGAAATCTAAATAGCAGTCTGAGATATAGACACCTGCTTTGTTCTGCCTGCAGTTAGATGAGATAAGTGCAGTTTTTGTAATTCTTTGCATGTATCAAGCTGGTTTTGTTCAGCAGCAAAGCATTATGCACACAAAATAGTGTTTCTGTTTATTGTTAGCTCAGGTCCTGCAAAGGAAGAACTAAAGTGCAGACCACCAGAGGTAAACTATATTTTATGTAAGTTTGAATAAAACTAGTAGCAATTAGTCTTGCTTTTACATTTAATTCGTTTGATGTAAAAATTGCCATCCACATTACAGCAAAGATGCACAATATCAGACATAGCTCAGCATTCCATCATTTGAGATTTGTGTGTAGAATGCTGAGGGCAGAAAATACTTCCTACATAGATTACAAAGCCAAATTTGCAATATCCATTGTTTGAGAAGAGGTGGTCACTGAACACCTCCAGTTACAGAGACAACTTCTCTGTCACTGGTGGCTCGGAGAACCAAAACCACTGGTGGACATTTTGCAGATCCTGGAGCTTCACTATGGCCCACCATGCTGGCCCTGCTGTGCAGATGCCTTTGAGGATTAGAGAGGTATTTCTAGAATGGAAATGCAACAATTTTAGTTCACATGCATTATGAGCAGCGTTTTGCATCTGCAGAGTGATATTTCCATATTAGTGATAACCTTGGTACTCTGAATTCAGTATGCTGTTCCTAATTCTGTCTTAATTTTGATATGTTTGGTTAATTATTTTTTCTAAATGGAATTATGGAATTATTGGACAGAAAAATCAGTACTTTGACTTATTGTAAATAAATATTAATTATATATTCATATATTTTTATTTATGGATGCAATATATTTTTAGATAGAAGTTAGCTCTTTTTTTTTTTTTTCCTTGTACCTTGTTCTGCTTTAGAAGTTAGAAAAACAAAATTAAGTCAACCATTCTAGACATTTCAAAATGTGGTGGTAGATCTTAATAAATCCTAGTCAGGCTACTAACAAAGTAATATTTTATGAAGGAATTCATATCTTTTCCAACCTGCAAGATTTTTGATAATAATTAATCATTAATTATATAAAAAAAGCTCTCAGAGGTTCTAAAAAAATAAAATTTTTGATAATTAAATCTCACCTTTAATTTTCAATTTATTTAGGTATTTAACTGATTCTTTTTTCTTTTAGAAAATATTAAATCAGTAAATAATTTTCCTGTCTGAAATAGATGACTTGGCGGTAAAGTCCAAGAGATCTCATGATTAGTTCTAGATCCCACACTTAAGTCATCCCTAGTGGTGAGAAATTGACTGAAGTGTTTATGATAAAGTATTTTTTCAGCAAACTGGAAGTTAATAATCTAATGTTAGATGATGAGGCTGATTTCAGTTGTCATAATTGTAGATTCAGCATAAATAACCCATCTCATATAAACTGTCTTTGAAAATGTGTACATATATCTGTGTAACAAGTTACATCAGATTGCTTATTTTTTCTTCTCATATAAAATCATTGGCATATTAATTATGTCTAGTGGTAGCCAATGTCTGAATACATTAGCAGTTTCTCATATCTTGTGATGCTATTACTCAAGTATCCTTCAAAATTTGTACACATAAATAATTTTGAAAAGCATAAGGTCTTGTTCCATGAACTTGTAAATGTTCAAGTCCAATCACAAAACATAGACTTTCAGTGCTCCTAGTTAAGAATTAATTTAGAATAAATATGAGACATAAATAGTCCTAGCCGTTAATGAGACCTTGAAGATAGGATGAAGGGAAGAGATGGTTTTAGGTATGACAAAAGTAGACCGTAGCTTCAAGTATAAAAAGGTGTTGGTGTTATGCAAGAGAGAAGATTTCTACTCCAAGAGGAGTGTCTGGAGTGCTAAGCCTGGCCCAGAGGCTGCCCCGTCACATCACTTACAAATCCATTCAGCAGCTGGACTGACCAAGTCCCCTGGCTCAGTCACAAGCAGAAGGGTCTCACTGCTGGGGTGTCCAGCCCTGTTTTTCCCCCAGTGTTCAGAAGAGAAAACTATGAACAAAATGCAGAGTGGGGTGTGTGGGGTCCAGAGAGGGCTGCTCAGTCATGGCACCCAAAAACTTACAGGGGAAGATGACAGACAGGGAAACAGCTCTGCTGTGACGATGCACTGGAGGGTTACCCTTGCTCCTGGGATCCAGGGAAGTCTTGTCCCTTCAAAAGTGGCTCTAAATGCACCATATGCTCATGAAAAGTCAACTAGAACTGTTCTGGAGTATTAATAGTGATATTATATATATAAAATTTAAGATGTGGACTATTGGATGTATTCTTTAAATAGTGATTATAAGTTTTTTATTTCTTGGGGAAAGGATAAGGAGCTAATTACAGTTTTATAATGCAACTGCAAGGAAGAAAAATGGAATATGAGCTTGTCTCAGCAATGTAATAGAAGGAAAAAAAAACCCCAAAATATATATTACTATTTTGAAGTAGCACAGTTTCCTGTGCATAATGTTTCACTGTCCAAAGCTGAGATAATTTCCAAGCTTTCCTTGAGTATTATTAATTATTAATTTAAATGCAAAGCTTTTACCATTAAATTTTATACATATAAATCAACAGCAAGAGGACATGTTGGCTGCAGGTTCCAGCTCCTACAAATGTATTTCAAAGGGGTGTCCGGGTCCTTTTCCTCACCCTTGTCCTGGAAGCACAATTTTAAGTTTACCCTTGATGAGATGTTTTACTGGGTGATCACACAGAATATTAAAAAAATTTGATTAGTAAGAATTTAATTTGGGTTTTGAAGATATTCAGCAGTTCATTTAGGGATTCAGGATCATAAGTCAGTGTCAGTATCTGATGCTTACTTGTGATTCACAAACATCTGACACCATGTATGCACTCAGTGAATATATGGTCTTCTGATTTTGACTATTTCCTTCAAAAACCATAGTGATTTAAATAATAAACCACTCTACAGCAATCATGACATCCTGAAATAACAATTCATGCTAAATTAAGCAAAGAAAAGTGGCAACAGCTGACAAATGTCTTATTTAGGAAGACTGGAGTTGTGTTGTTCTTTTAGTGCTGATTTTCAGTTTGTTTCCCTTTCTTTAAAGTGCAGTTAATATTTTTAAGATATGAGTGTGGTCAATTATATCACTTCCTGTCATATTTAGTGAAAATATTTTTTTTCTGGTAGTAACATGCTACCTAGTTGTTCTAAATCCCTTCAAATTTATAAGATCATTGTGTATCTATTACAATATTAACATTTACCTGAGTTTTTCTGTGATTCCTAATGATAAAATATCCAGGACCTCTGGAGCACACTCATTTTATAAACTTCAGTTAGTTTTCAAAAAATGAACAAAAACCCTAAACTGGTCATTTAGATTACAAATAATTACTTTTCTATTCTGTTTTTAAATTTATATTTCCTTCAGTCTATTACTTTAAGAGTAATAAAATTGATTTTGTGAAATCAGTGAACTCTATCATTATTTTTCTCTTAACAGAACCATTTTTTATGAGAGTAGATGGTAGTTGTAGATACCTCCAGAGAGAGAGTATTCTGCTATTTACAGAATTAGAATAAAATTTAATTGGAGATTATTGTGCATCAAAATACTGAGCAAATTGCAGTCTTTGAAAAGAATGGAGAGGACAAAGGAATAGCAGTCCAAGAATTCTGTGATTTATTTTGTATCCAAGAACAATTCTATGTGCATTGTTGAGTACTTACTACATTGTAGAAAAGTCTTAGGAGGACATTTGTAACCTACTTGAAGGTATCGTTCTTCTCTACTCTCCATAAAGAGAAAAATCTGGTAATGCATTATCAAAAACATATGCTGTAAAAGAGATTGTTTCTATGCTCTCTTTCATCAATGATCTCAATAGGAGAAAAGAAAGACAATGCTGTATTAGACATATTTCTGAATTAAAATATTTAAGCCAGAGAGGAATGTTATAAAGAAACAAAACTAACCTCCAACACAGCCTAGATAACCCATTCCCTCTGGTAATTCTTCGTAGCAATTAATTAATTAGCAATGAGGGAAATAAATTTTAAGCACAACTGTAATTAAAATGGTCTCCACAGTTTTCCACCCCATCTGTCCAGTTGAAGCAATAAAGGAAGATCTGATAAAGCTCTGGTTTTGGGTTTTTTTTTTAAATATCTGATTTATTTCCTTGAGATAGACAAAGCTTCCCTGATAGAATCCTGTCTGTCTTCTCCAAATTTGTAATGTACAAATTGTGAGGAGGAGTAGCATACCATAAATTGATCTTGTTTCCAGAATTGGTATACACATACGGAGACAAGTGCACTTAATAAATGGAGGTTATATTTTACATAGAAAAAGGAGGAGGAAGGGCAGAAGGTCAGAATGTTTGCTGCTGTATCTCTGAAAACATGAATTTCCCATTACTGATTAACGGCTGGAGGTGCTGGACTGAGTTGGCAGTGCAGTGTGTTAGCATGTGTGGGTTTGTCTTGGCAGAGTTTCAGATTGCTTTATGTGAGGCCAAGTGACTTTTGCCTCTCCTTTGTGTGAGCAGGAGCTCTGTGAACACCATGAATAAGGTACAGGTCTGTCTGATCTGGGGCAGCACTGCCGTGCAAGTAACAGCCCTTGGTATCAGCTGAGGCCAGTGAGGGAAACGATCAGACTTCAGCAGAGAACTAGTGAGAAGGAGGCAGAGTGTGATAAGAAGACATATAAATAGAGCTCCAAGTATACCACAGGATAGAAAAGGAAGAAACTCCTACAACTGTGAACATCATACTCACAGCAAGGATCCCAGGTTGTTCACAACATGTTCTACTTATCCCTCTTTCTGTTTGAGGAAGACTGTAGGTCTTGACCCTAGGAAAAAGAGGAACGTTGAACAGACATATATGTCAAATGAAATCAGTAGATCCTACAGGAGTTTGGTGTAGATCCTACAGAAGTTTGGTATAGCTCTGATTAACAGGTTTTGTTGTGTTTATCAGATAATTTCGATGATGTGGCTGCTTGAACTAACAGTAAATTCTTATATCTTTAAATATACTATCTTTCCATTTGCCGATAATAAGACTTTGAATAAAATGCTATGTTCCATTTTTATGACTTTGAGCAAAGGGCAGGGTACAGTAATGTGGTAAATAGTTGCAGAGAACTCATCTGGGACAATCCCAGTAAACCACTAACAAAGGCAGACTGAAATGCCTGGAGAAATCAGAGGGTTTCCTCCTCTTTTATGGCTGTGGCTGTTATATTCTGCTGAATTTGGAGACAGTAGGCTCAGGAGAGTCTAGAATCAGGTTTCTAATCCTCTGCTAAGTGCTTTAATCCCTTTGATGTGCAAAATACCACTGCATCTACCACTGCTCCCTCCTCTGGGAGGTGAATGGTTATCCAGCAGCCGCAGGCACTGTGGTGCTCCGGGTGGTGAACAGATGATTGGCTACCCAAGGACAAGCTTCTGAAAATTCCACGTAACAAAGGATAACCACAGAGGGAACTTCCAGGCAACCAGTTATAATATGAAGTCTAAGCCCTGCCAGAGACGGCCATCGGGTGAGTTGTGGGTTGAATTGCTTTCCACACTTCTCTGTCACTGTCTCTTTCGTGGATGGATTGAACCCTGTCAGTGCTGTGGGTTAGGAATTGTGCTGTGAAACCAGTTGAACTGGTCCATTTGGTTGTATTGCTGGGGTTTGTGATCATGGAGCTCATAGTCCCTCTGCTCACATACCTCTCTGGAATGAAGAGAAGCTGTGACTGCTAGATCACTCTGAGAAGCTTGTTGATGCACGTCAGAAGAGGTAACTAAAATCTTAAATTTGTAATGTTAAAGACAGGAGAATGTTCTTACTCATATTGTTTCAGCATCTGTAGTGTGGAACAATGGAACCAGAAATACTTTTAAAAAGAAGCAATTAATATTCAATTCCACTGAAATATGGGAAAATACTCAACATGTATTTGAGCATTTTCAGGAGCTGTGAAATGCTTACAAAATTCCCATGATGATATTAGAATAGCACTAGCTCTCAAATAGTAAAATCTTCAGAGCAGCTTAAGTTAAACAAAATGGCTAAACAAAATCTTTTAAGATGGAAAAGGCCTCTTTTTAAACAGAACTCTGGATGAAAATGCATTTATTAATTGTCACAAGCCTATGAGTGAGCTGATTTACCAGGCCAAATCATCACCTTGAAAACTGAGGCAAGAAATGCAGTCCTGTAGTGTATCTAGCATGAGTGGACACTTCAGGGCATGACTACAGCACTGTAAAGGCAATGCACTGGATAGCCCTGAATGACCACCTGTCACAAGGTCAGTGGTAAACAACAGTATTGGATAATACCTGGCATGACTGATCCTAACTCCAAGGACAGTTCACGTGATGCTCACTCAGATATCAGTTTGCAGGTTGCTTCACAAGCTGGTGTTTGTTTTTATGACAACATAGATACAACCTTAATCACAAACCCTGCTGTTGTAGCCATCTGGAAAGTTGTGCCATTTGACAACAGGTGGAAGTGTTCATAATCATAGAATCAGAGAATAGTGTGGGCTGGAAAGGATCTTTAAAGGTCATCTAGTTTGCTATAAAATCTCCCTAGAGCTTTTCTTCTCCAGGCTGAGCGACACCTCAGCTCTCTCAGCCTTTCTTCAATGAAGAGCTGCTCAAACCCTTTTGTCATTTTTGCAATCCTACACTGGACTGACTGCTGTGCTGTGTGTGTATTTCCTATGCTGAAGATTTCAGAGTTGTCTTACAGGTGTGGTGTCACAAGAGCAGAGGGACAGAATCACCTATCTTGACCAAATGGCCAACCTGTGATGCTGCCTAGGACATAGCTGGATGTAATTGCACCCTACTGGCTCATATCCAGCCTTTCAGCTGTCTATGATGGATACCAGCACCTCCAAATTCCTTCTCAGCAGGGCTGCTCTCAATCCCTTCAGTCCCCAGCTGTTGTATTTATTCCAAGAACCCCTTCATTCTTACCCCCTGTGGAGAGGTGCCTGCACTTCACAGAACATGGGTGGGGAATGGGTCTCAGAATATATACAACATGGACTTAAAGTATCTTAGACACAGGAGGCTCAGACTTGCAAGATGTGAACCCGGGTTTATTGTATGTGGTTTGGCTGGGGGCAAGAAAGAGTCCGAGATGCCTCGGGGGCTCTCTGTTAAACTAGGGGGAGGGGGTGCTCAGGAACACAGGGGAGTTACAGCCAATGGGACAGGGGAAGGGAAAGGGAGTTTTAGGTAGGGACTAACATTATACAAAACAAGGGTGAGTTCTTCCCTTGGGACATACCATAATTTTTAAGTGCACTACAACACCCAGCCTGTACTGATACCAGAGATTTGCTCTGACCCATGTGCAGGAACTTACACTTGACCTTGTTGAACATCAGGAGGTTCCCATGGGCCCACTCCTTGAGCTTGTCCAGGTCCCACTGGATAGCATCCCATCCTTCTGGTGTGTCAACTGCATCTCTCAGGTTGGTGGTTTTGGGAAATGGATTGAGGGTGCACTCAATCCCTCTTGTCATTAAGGAAGATATTAAAGAACACTGGTGCCAGTACAGACCCTTGAGGAACACCATTTGTCACTGGGACATAAAGCCACTACAGTCTGGATGCAAGAATCCAACAAATTCCTTGTCCACTGAAGAATCCATCCACCAAATTAATCTTTCATTTAGAAATTACGTTATGGGGGGTTATGTCAAAGCCCTTTGATAAATCCAGGTGGTATAGGAATTGTTCTGTTGCTTCATATTTGATATTAGTCCACATTAAGAATTTTGTCACTGCTGATAGAGAGTCTGTAGAAAGTGCAAATCTCTTTATTCAGAATGGTATAAAGAGTAGATCTGCAAACTATGAAATGAGTTCACATTCACTGAGAAAAATGAAGCCACTGAGACACAAATAAATGCCAGCACTGCTGATGAAAACAGTTATTTGTAAGATGTGATTCTTGAGCTTCAGATACTTTTTTTTCTCTGTTACTGCGTGGTAAACCATTAAGTGTAATATAGCAAAACTTCTTAGACTTATTAGATTTCTCTAACATTTCTCAGTCCTTTCTGAAGCATTCATACCTTAAGGATATTGCAGTGATTTGTGTATGCAGCCAAGCTTCTACTGAGAAGAAACCTTAGATTGCAACACTGTTTATTTTACATGAGCTGTCAGTTTTGTATTGCAGTTTCCTGATGGGGTGTTTTCTCATTTAGATCCTACTCCCATGGAGTGATTTACATGCCCTTTTCCCTCTGTTTTTAAGGCTTACCAAAGGTTAGAAACAGGGACTCTTATCAGAGATACTCTCAGTCCTTTTTTCTCTAATTATTGTTATATATCTTTATTTTAAACTTAGTAATGACGAAAGGAAAAATCTTTCTGAAACTGAAGATTTGTCTACATTTTGTGGTTGAGCCTTGTCCAAAATAAATATGATGAAAACTCTAAGGAAAAAAATATAAATTTTCCAAATACTTTTTTCCCCAAAAGTGAGGGACTTGTAGGTTTGCAGTGCAAAACATTGATCAGTTCTGTACCACAGTGACATGTTCTGTTGGCATTGTGTCTTGAACATCACAGGGTTAAGGGTGGTGTATTGTAGGTGCCTGCTTTCTCACATGCCCCTGCATCATCACATGAAATTAGAGCTCTATTATTTGAATAGAACTCAAATTTTCAGGATATTATGACTACTTGACTCTAGGTATCTAACACAGGAAGATTCAGAGCATCAAAAGTAAGCTCTTCCTCTGTGTCACCCTATAGAATCACTAATACCTTTCCTTTTCCTTCACAAGAAAGTGTGCAGAGTAACTACCTAGCTGTCAAAATGAGGCTAATAATATGTATCACCTCTGGGATAAAATATGATTTGGGGTAAGTGGATAGTCCTTCACTTTAAGATTGAGAATGAGGAGAGCAAGAAGATAAACTGCTTTATGCAAATTTAAGAGTGCCTCTCAGCCCTCTTCAGAGACATTTTTCAAATTCCTTTCCTCACCAGACAACATCACTAAGTAACACAGTGGCTCAGACCTGTGGGTGAGGTGGATGCCATGGTAACAATATCAGGTGAGTAAGGCTTTCAGTGAACATTCTCATAGAATCTGGATCACGGACTCTATGAAGGGAGTTCAGATCACGATTTTTATTTGGGTCCTTCAGAATTATAGGGTATATGTGCACCAGTACACAATTGGTGTAAATTAATAATTGTCTGACATGCTTTTTCTCTGTCTCTATTTGTGTTTTAATTTTAGGTTTACATTTGTGGTTTGACTTGGTCAGGAGGCAAATTTGGTTAGGTGATAGTAATTGTGACACTTACCCTGTCCTGACAGATGCTGTGTCACCATCCTACTCAATACAGGAAACACACAGTGTAGCATGAACTGCATGGACATTCTAAAACATGGCCAAATGAGGTTAGTGCACTGACAGACACTGGAGCCTTTCAAGACAGAGTGCTGGGAAAGATGTTAGGGCATTTCTTACTGGAGGCAAAAGGCTCTGTGATGCTCAGCAGGTTTTTGTTTGGCTCAGGGCACTGCCTTAGCAGCACAATAAAGTTCTGGGGTAGAAGGATGCACATACATGCATGCACATAACCTGCTTTCCTTTGATTTGTCTTTTTTTCCCTCCTGTTTGATTCTGCAAACGTGAGGAAATTTTTTAGTGAGATGCACAAGCATCTGTTTAGCTATGCAGCTTTTTTTCCTCTTAGTTAGCATCTCTGAGATTCTGTAATTACACTTCTGGGTAAAATAGGCTGTCACAATAACTTATGCATGGAATGCTATATTGAAAGTAGTGGGCCTCATTCTTCTTGGATTTACACACAAAGTAGAGTTAGGGCCTGATGGAAGATAGTAAATTAGAGGATATTTGATTTTCCTCTGAGAGAAATAATTGAAGTTCATCAACTCAATGTAAAACTGACCGACTGTTAGGAAAAAAAACCGCAAAGGAAGTTTCCTGCTTCTAGTAGAATATGGAGACTGAATATTTCCATGCTTATTCTGTAAGATATGCACTTCCTTTTAGGCAAGCAGGTCTTTTGCTCAGGTTATCTTACTGACCTTTAAACTGATACATTAACAATAGGGAGGAATACAGGATTGGCAGGTGCTGTGATGCCAATATGAATTACACATTTACAGCAGCCTGAGAGTGAAATTAATGATTTTTGTAAGCATGTTAGCATAACTCAGGAGATTTATCTAGTGAAAAATATTCCATAGAAAAACAATTGCTGTGAGAAAACAAAAGATAATCTAGAAGACAATGTCTTGTAGCATCTTTATGGTTTTCTTTGAAAAGTTGTCTGGAAAAGATTGTTTGATCTAATCTGAATGCCTGGTTTGCAAAACACTTATCAGGCTGATTCTATGCAGATATCTCCATTGAATCTGAGGAGTGGTAAAGGTACAAGAGGAGACCCCAGGACTGCGTGTTCAATCAAATTAGTTGAGCAGATGGTGTTTAGAGAGGCATACAGAAAGGCTTCAGGGAAAAGAATTTGAAAGCTCTAAAACCAATGCAAAAATAATAAACAATTGTATGATTTTCTTTTAAGTGAGGAAAAGCCATGGAGGCTAGACATTCTTAAGAAATTTAAAAATAATTTTAAAAAGGACAAAAAGTTACTAAGGAAAGTGTCACACATGAGCATGATCATACTAAATGAGAAAAATACGGTGGATAGGGAATGTGGCAAATACAAAGAAAGACCAATGGAAAGGTCAGTAGTGGAAAGATTGAAGACAAGTAAAAAAAGAAATTGAGAAAATATCTATCCAAAGAGTTTCTTTTTTCTCTCCTTTTCCTCTGTACTTCCAGCATCTTAGGCACAGCATGCTGGCATTGCACAGCATCAGGCCGTGGTCACTAGCAGTTTTTATTAGTAGGGTATGTACATGTGTATCCAAAGGGGTACCCTTCAAGGCCTAAATTTCAATTGTTTGGTGCGCTTTTTTCTGTGATTAAATAGAGAAACTGTCACCAGACTATCCTAGATACCCTAAGCAATCAAGGTGATGAACCATTCACAGCAATGGTGTGAAAGCCTGAATTGCCATTTTATTAATAAATTCTTATTTTAGCTTTCATGACATTTTAGATCAGCAACTGCTTATTCCTTGGGGGAAGAGAAGTTTTATGGGAAAATCCCAAAGTTGTCAAAAGTAATTTATTGAGTTTGTTGCTTCTTTTATATCAGATATGGGGATCCACAGGCATTTTGTTGCACATACAATGACAACTTCCTAAACAAATATTATAATTTCCATTTTTTCCCAAGAAGAATCTGAGAAAGTCACACTACCTCACTAGAGCATCACACTATAGTTTTAATTGACTGTTCATTAAAGACTTAAGAATATTTTTGCTAATTTAGAGATTTTCAAAGCCTACTGAAAATACTATGTCCTGCTTCATGTAGCAGTGTTTTGCTTTTAACTTTGCAAATAAAGATGAGAAATTTTCATAAAAATTAAGAAAATGAGATACAGATTCATGAACATATATATGCTGTCTTCAGTCAGATAGCTCTATGCCACCAAAGCCAATAGGGTTATCCACACAGCTAATGTGCTTTTAGTGTGAAAACAGACAGGAATACTTTAATTGTCTGTTGCTATATAAATGTCTCAAAGAACACTCAATTATTCCAGTAGTTCTCTTCTTTTTGGAAATTATCATTACTCTCATGGTCTATTCTACAGATTGCCTATGATGTCTCTCTTTAAAGATGTCTAGCTAGAGGGTACAAAAATACTAATGATGGTTTTTAGCTTTAGTATATCACAGAAATAAATATTTGCAGGTGGATGTTGCAATCATTACTTTTTCAAGCTTAATGAAGAGGGTTCAAAATGAACTTCATTATTGAATTCTGCTTTGAAATCACTTTGTAATTTTTCACAGCATGTTGGAAAAGTTTATTGTTTTGACTTGAAGATTGAAGAAAATCCCAATCTATTTCTATTTGGATTTACGGAAATTAGAATTAGAATAACATGCAGTTCACATTTAACACACAAGAATATGTTGCTGTGTGAAAATTGTGAGGCCTGCTGGTTTAATAAGCCAGTTTATATAAACAAAGATGTTACTTTTTATTGTGCTCTGCAGCAAGAGTCTGTGATAGAAGAATAAATAAGGAAATATAAACTATTTCTAAAGCTTCTCTAACTTCCATCATTATTTTAGGAAAAAATAATAAAATGCTTACAAAGCTGTATTCCTGATCCTTCCAAAAAAGGATGCAGATTGTTTTGATGCACAAATTTCAGTGTCTCTTTTCTCCACGTTTTTTTCCCCAAATATATACATAGCTAATATTCCTGAAACATTATTTTTACTCTTAGGATATCTTTCACTTCCCAGATCACCAAGTGAGTATCTTTTTATTCTTTCCTGGTGATGCAACCACTCTAGCCCAGCTTCCCAGGTACTAAGCCACTTCTGTTGTACTGTTAGAAGTATTGTACTTTTGAGTGAAAATTTTGTGAAGTCTTATGACCTTCTGCAAAAGTTTGGCAGCACTTTCTCATTCTGAATAGTTGATTTTTTTAATGTATCCCTCATGGTTTGAACAGTTCTTTCATCCAGAAGAAAAATCAGTGAGGCTGATTTTCACTGGGATGAACAGTCTTCATTCTTTCATTATGAATTAGTATATATGGCCCTGCTTTGCAAAAATGTACACATCTTTTAATTATGCACTAAGAATCTGATTGCTTTTAGTGGTACTAAGCCAAATACATAAAGCAATGCAAGCAGTGTATTTTTCCAGTCAAAGGTTTACAAAACTGTATTTGCAAATAGAAAAAGAGAAAGGATATAAGCCTTACTGTTTAAAATTCCTTTAATGATGTCAGAGCCCTGTGTATGGAATTGTCATTCACTGCACTAGGAGTCTATCCATTTTCTACAAATCACTATAAAGACTCTGTGATTTCTTCCAGAAATAAAACCTCCTTTTTTTGTAATTGAAAATGACTTGTATAGGGAGATATATAATAGTTAATAATTACGGATAATAGAAAAGCCATTCTTTCATTTCAGCATCAAAAATAGTTTTTAGAATGGCATGAGATCTGTTTTTCACAAAATGTTATTAAAGACTGCTGTGGTCTATAAAAGTCTTGTGCAGACTAAACTCTTATGTCAAAACTTGTTTCTGTGGTCTTACTAGTGTCAGTAAAAATAAAAAGGTTGAACTTCACTTTCCATAGCACAGATTATCCCTGTTTGGCTGGGATTTTCCTTTCCACTGTGAACTCTCATGTTAAATGCTCTTGTTTTACAGATGGACTGCTGTAAAATGATTATCAGGTTTGGTACCTTTAATCAACTTTCACAGGCCAACATAAATCAGAACTTTTGGTAGTCTTGCATATTTTAAGGAAGTGTAATATTCACTTACCCTGAGGCAGCCATCTAAAATCAGTTGAATTAATCATCCCTCTCCAGGGACTGTAGGGTCATCAAATGTAGCTCTGATGATACACATTTGGGCAGACAAAGCCACTGCAGGAATTTTTTTTTAGGAAACTTTTGCAGAAGATAATGCCAGTGCCAAAAGGTAGTCTTATACCCAGGAAGAGTGGAGTGTGACCATGGTGGCATGGCACTAGATCTGATGTCTGCATTTTCTACTCTAAATTAATGATAATGAACTCGATATCTATAGTGGGATGAAATTTGGGGGATATGGGAAAGTTAATGAAGCTAGAATTTGGTCTCTACTGACATTATTAGCATATACAGAGCAACAGTTCATTGTTCTTATTACTAATGAGGAATTGCAATTTATCTTAAATAAAGTCATTAACTTTAAGCGAAAATGAGAAATATAAGAGGGCTCAAAATGCAAATTATGATTCAGTAGCTTTGTTTTAATATTCTCCTGAACTGAAATGTATGATATTTTAATAATTTATTATATAGTAAAATTAGTATAAATTCTCTTTTGACAAAGGAAAATTTGTTTTGAAATTCACTTGCATACAAGTTGGATGTCATGGTTTTGCTGAAGACTAATTTTGCAAATAATTTCCTGACATAAATGCCTAGTAGAAGTCAGACTGTATTATGTTAATTTTTTTTTCACAAACTCTGCTATAAGTATACTTGAAGAACCAATAAAACCATGCAAGGTGAAATGCTTCCATGAGAAAATTCTTGTATGTGATATGTTTAAGGATATTTTGGTAATCAGTAAAGGACAGAGATGATTGATAGCAACATCTTCTCATTTTTTCTTCCCTGTGATATAATGGTTATTTCTATAATTAGCTATATGCTGCCTGAACATGACCTTGCACTTTCTTAAAGCCATGACTGTAAACCAGGGAAGTATTGTCCACAGAAATTAAATTCTTGCCTCCTATTGTACCACCTTTCCTAGCATATATATACAACCACACTTACATATGTGGTGTGAACCATATGAGACGCCATTGCACTCCAGGGCAGAAGATGAAGAAACAAATACTCAGTGTCATATTGTGTAATGTTATATAAAACATTCATATGCTATAAAAATAAAGTGAAATTAATCAATTGCAGCCTGTCCTGTGCTATAAAAATAAAGTGAAATTAATCCATTGTAACCTGATTCAGGAATTGCTTTCATAATCTGGAAAGAGCAATGAGATTTTACAATTACAGACTTCTTTCTCATGCAAATAAAGAAACTAAAGAAGTACTCAGAAATACTGAAAAATTTTGGGTTTATCTTTATTATTGACCATAAATGAGTGAATTTTGGTTCAATAACTGTTCTTTTTGTCTATGAATAGGACCTGCAACTGTTTATTCCAGTGCTTATGCTTCTAATGTCAGAAAAGCCAAGACTCTTACTGGAACTTTTTTGAATGTAGGATTTCATGCATCAGACATTTTTTCTGCTTGTCTTTTACTAATGGTAGTTTGAAAAAAATGTGGTAGATGCTAATGAAGTAAACAGAAGCCAATATCTGTATGACTATCGATCTGAATGTCTTAGGCTAGACATTCTTTGCTCCCTAGGACATGGCTACTATGAATTTAGCCTTGATTCCTGAATTGAAGGAGGCTGAAAACCAAGACCTTGTTTAGTTTCACATTTCTGGTGAAAATCAAAACCTTTCTGTTACACAAATTATATTTACCTTGTTATAACTGCTTCTCAGTAATTGCTAAACTACATTAAAGTGGATGCAAAGTACTTGCAAGGGTTTATTTTAGTATTGTTATTAATTTTTTAAGAATTATTTTCAATAAAGGGAGCTTCCTGAGAACATTCTTGCAGTTAGTCTCTCACACTGCTGATGCAGGAAATGAGTTAATAGGTGGCTCTTGTCATCACCATTTCTCAGCCTTCAGGAAAGCCCCACTCCCTGTGTAGTCACAAGATAATCTACTGCAACTCCTAAAGCTGTTTTTACCTGAATGCTGTTCAGGTTTTCTTCTTTGCCTTTAAGAAATAAACATTTGTTTCTTGTTTCAATGCCTGCATATGCCTCAAAATGCCTCTCGTAGGTTGTGTCTTGTGAGGTCAGTCCATAAAAGCACAAAACTAAATGAAAAGAGCAAATAAATGCAATGTCCAGGTTCAAGAGCATACAAGTAGCTCCCTGACTTCAGCTCACAAATATTGCTTGATAAATTTTTTAAGCAGTTTTGCTTGTATGCTGGCTTTTCTAGAAATTTAAATATTAAGAGCTTGCCAGTCCTCTTATCCTCGTGCCTCAATTTTCTTTGCTGTGGTTAGTGAGATCCCCCAAAGGAAAGCTGTAGGCTGAAATGGCCTCCATACCACTTCCTCTGGGGTTATAAGAAGAGTATTGCCATTTTCTCCAATTTGTCAACACCTGAGTTTGCTGACCTTCCCAAATTACAAATATATACTATCAAATATTTATGAAACCATGGCAGATACAAATGCCGAGATATCAGCTGAGGTCCTCTTTTTGTCTATTTTCACTTCTCTTTCCACTTCACAACACTGTACTTCCAAAAGTACTGCTCAAAAAAATACTGTTTTTTTTTCCATCTCTGCTATGTATATGCTGGCTGCATTTGCAAAAGTTTTGTATCTCCTGGGCATTTTTTTGGCTTATTTTCATTTTGACAATGTAGGCAACTGTGTGTTTTGTTTTTGCTGTGCTACTGCTTTGAACTCTCTCTGCCTTACTGCCGCAGGTTTTTTGTTTTGTATTCCTTTAGTATTCTGGATACCATCTCATGCAATTCTTTTGTCATTTGTTATAAGCCTCATTTTATTAGACAATTTCTTTTGCTTGGAAAATGTTAGTTTGCTTTTTCAAGAGTCGATTCTAAGAATTCTAACTACTCTTTTTATTCTTACTGATCCAAATCATAGCCTCCTTTTTTACTAGGAATTTATCTAGCCTTTGCCAATTGCAAGACTTTTAACTTTTTTATGTTTTTAACTCAGATGAGATTCCATGTGTGGCATCATATGCCACATCAGTTGAAATTTTTCTTTGGCCTTCTTTGTTTCTCAGAACCAGCAGTTATGGGACATCAGTCTCTCTTGATGTGCTCCCTTTTTGCTGAGGATGACTGCTTCACAGGATCACAGAATCCTGAGTTGGAAGGGACACACATTGGCCATGGAAGTCCAAGTCCTGGCCTTGCCCGAAGAGTCGCATCATGTGCCTGAGAGCATTTTACCACTGCTTCTTGAATTCAGTCAGGCTTGATGCTGTGACCACTGTCTGAACATCTCTGGGTGAATAAACTTTTCCTAATATCCAACCTAAACCTCTCCTGACACAGCTTCAGACCATTTCCTTGGTTCCTGTCACTTGTCACGACACAGAGGAGATGAGTGCCTGCCCCTCTGCTTCCCCTTGTGAGGAAGCTGAAGACCACACTGAGATCTCCCCTCAGTCTCCTTTCTCCAGACTGTACAGTTCAAGTCCCCCCAGGCACTCCTCATAAAGATTCCCCTCCAGATCCTTGACCATCCTTATTCCTCTCCTTTGGACACTGTCTAGTATCTCAATGTCTTATTTTATATTGTGGTGTCCAAAACTGCCCCCAGCACTTGAGATGAGGCCACTCCAGTTCCCAGCTGGTGCTGCTGTGCCTGATGCCCCCAGGACAGGGTTGGCTCTCCCGCTGCCAGGGCACTGCTGGCTCATGTTCAATTTGCCATCAGCCAGGCAAGTCCAACTTCACTGCTGCTCTGCAGCCTCGTTCTCCAGCCGTACACACAACCAGGATTGCCCCATTGCAGCTGCAGAATCAGGCACTTGCTCTTATTAAACCTCATATGGTTTGTGATTTTCCATCTCTAATTTGTCAAGGTGTCTCTGCAGAGCCAATCTGCTTTGGAGGGAGTCAACAACTCCTCCTTGCAAACAGAGAATCCCTTCTAGTCATGCACCCAGGTTTTTAATGAAGATGTTAAAGAGCACAGGGCAGAGCCCTGTGGAGCCCCAGTCTGATGTCCCCCCATTCATTACACACATTTAATTCTTTGTACCTGACATGTGAGCCAGTTGCTCACCCATCCCATGATATGTTTATTCAGCTCTGTGCTGGAATTTTTTTCCAGAAGGATGCTGTGAGAGACAGTACCGAAAGCTTTACTGCAGTCCTAAAAGCAGCCTTACATCAGCTGTCTCCCCTTGGTAACTAGAGGTGTTGCTTTGTCATAAAAGGAAATCTGACTTGACAAGCAGAACTTTCCTCTCATGAACCTGTGCTGGCTGTGACCAGTGCAACCAAAGAGACTGTTTTGGTCAAATCTGTGTTACTGTTGTCTTCCAAATTCCTGAGGTTTTAGTTCTGAGGCAAACTTTCAGCAGCAAAATCCTTCCAGTGTTCTTTGACACTTTCCATGTGAGTATACCAATTGTGGGGCAGATCCCATTGCAGATTTTGGAGCTTCCAGAAAATCTGCCTTATGCTGTATCTCTCAGGTATCTCTAAAGCCTGTTGGCTGGCCTTGTATGGCACAAGTTGCATCTCTACAGCTAAAATTGCTCACACTCCTTCAGGTAGGAGCCTTGTAGTGGTGGGGGTCTGTCTAACACTATCCTGCAGACTGACCAATTTTTCACAGAGCTAATATCAAAGCAGAATGCATACTAACAGCAAAACAGGATGGATAGACATGGGCCTGAGTCTGTTCCATGACCCTGTTAGTTTTACTGGATTAGAAGCAGTGTCAAAAATATTAGTAAGTAAATTATATATGTGTAGGAAATCCAACTGTTAAAAGATTCAGTTCCTCAGGAGAAAGGGCTGATTTGCTCTCAGGAGCTGAAATAACAGCGTTGCCTCACTCCATAGACCCAAATAGCAAGCACTTAGGCATTCCCCAGGACAGAGGGAACACCACCTTCAAATATCTTTTAAGCTTTATTTGAAGCAAAGGTATGAGCTTTGATCTCCTGTCTCTGAACTCTTAGGCTTGCCAAGTCAGTCTGTCTATATCTGTAGTCCAATGAATATTTAATTACTGAAAAGTGGAATAGTGCTTCCAGAACACATTATGGTGTCTAGTTGCAGTCTTCCAGCTGAAAAGTGAGTCTAATTTTAATACCCAACTTCTTTTCTAATTTATCTGGAACAGTCTAATTCACTGAGTAGTAATCGTTTATAGTATTTGAGTGAAAATAGAGGGTTATGGACACCGTGTGCTAGGGTAAACTGAAAGTATCTTGCCTTCCAATTTGGCTTGTTTATACAGAATTAAAAAATAAATGCTTCTGACATGTTTCTCTTTTCTGCATTGCTTTGGAACATTATGTGCCTTTGGCAGTTTGCAGTTCTGGTCTAAGCACTATCATTACTTTTGCAACTTCAATCTTTTAAGATAATTTAATTTCAGCTGACTTTTTAGATTTTTCCCTGAGACATCATTTAATTAGTGTGAGTGTGAACTGGACTTTCTCATGCAATTGATTGATTTATAATTAGCATTCATTTTTTGTTGAACTGCAATAGTACTCTACATTCTTTATAATCAGTTTTGTTTGTGATTTTTTTTTTTTTTTCCTTCTGTTCTTTCAAAGTTGTTCTCGTTTGTGTTCTTCTGGTAAAATGCAATAATTACACCCTTATGAATCACCACCTCTGCCCTGTTAATTACAATTAAGGGAATCCATACATTATTATATTTAGATTTTTGGATAATTTAAGACAGGAAAAAACAATGTGGTTTTTAGAAGCTTATATTATTGTCTCATCCTCTCCTTTATTATACTGCTTATGTCTGCAAAATTCAAGAATCACATGGAAACTAGAAATACCCAGTTCATAACCTCCTATTCAATCTTCATGCTTTCAGATGGAAGAACCTTTCTAAAAAAAGTTTCCGTAGTTTCTTTTTTCCAACCATATTTTAATTTGTTCTCTGTGAAGTATTCTTTGCAATAATAGTGTGGTGACCTGCTCTTCTGTGTTCCTGGACCTATCTTGGGAATTCACATAGTGAATATTCTTCCTTCAGCTGTGTAGGGCTAGAAATAAATTTCTGTGCACATGTGAACAAAAACCAGACTAGCGCTACAAAAAAACCTTCACATTCCTGTTAAACTAAAGAAGATCAACAGATGGAGAGTTAGTTTTCATCTTTTGTCAGAAGGCCTTCATTGTGCTGGATATTTCTCTTGTTTACATTTCTTTGTTTATTAGGATAAAAGTAATTGCAAGACACTTCAGGGAAGTACAGACCTTAAACTTTTCATTCCTGGGTGATCTTTTGCCAGCAGCAATGGATTAGTGTTGCTTTGGGAGGTGAAGGAGTTGGTGTTGTTTCCCTTTCCTCAGGTGTGAGCCTGCACCTTTCCCCCCACTAGGCCAGGGGAAGCAGATGTACAATAGCTCAGTGGCATCTCCCCTCACTTCTCCTTTCCCCTGAGAGTTTGAGAGAGTTTTCTTCTCTCTGATTCCTTCTCTCATCTCCCTGATACATAAATGGAGATGGACCGAGGAGTGCAGGAACTGCCCTTCTCTGCTCAGCTGGAGAACAGTGCTGCTGCTGCTGGGTCCTACCCTTCTCACAAGGAAGGACAAATAACTAGCCAAGAGAAGCAAAAAAAAAAGGCAAGGAAAAGTAATGGAGCATCCTGGAGGAGAGATTTGACAGGAAGATGAAGCACAGGAGGAGTTGCTGGGAAGGCAATTTCCTCATCTACACAGATGGCCTTCCTGCCAACATGCTAAATGCAATGAGGAGTATTTAATGCTTGCTACTCAGATGCATAGCTTCAAAACTAATACCCTATTTTATGACTTTTAAACTATGCCTTGCAGCTGAATGGAGGAACACTCGCAGGATTTTGGAGACCTTTATTCTCATGGTTGGGTTATTTAGATCCTAATGAATGGACCAGTTCCCCTGGTTACAATTGATTAACTGAGGAATGGACTGTTGTCTTCCAACAGCACTGACATCAGTATTACTTATGGCAAATACAAACAATAAGTCCTGTTGAAAATGTAAAGCTAATAGGATAGCTGCTGTACTTAGAGACATGCTCAAACATATCTGAATACTGACTGTTCTCAAGTTTAGCTTCACGTAATTTTTTTTCTGTTTCATTCTGCTAAAGAAGCTCTCACAGTGTCAGATGGTACTCAGAGATCAATGAATCTCATCTTGATGTTGCCTCCACCCTGAGAAATGATGCTCATTTAATAGCAAATATGATTTTATTTTTCTGTTTACTCCCCGACAGTCCAATGAGACATTCACCCTTCCCATAATTGTGTCCTGTAGATCATAAATGTGTCACTGAATCATGAGATATGTTTTTAACTCACTGACAAGAAAACTTAGTTTTTAACACGAATTTAGACAGATGGAACAATCTATTTATCAGAAGAAAATTCAGCAGCTAACACACATTTTACTAAATTAATTATAATTTGACATGGCCTGCTGTGAAAGAAAATTATTATGAGGTCTGATGGGATGAGGTGTACGCCTTAGTATCAAACTCTTTAAACATAGAGATTTTGATTTTGATTTTGATTTTCTTTCAGTATTTATAGTGTAAAGGGGAATAAAGAACTTTAATTTACCACTATCTTTCAATAGAGAATCAGGAATGACAGTTATTAAACACATTTGGGACAACAACATTTTTGGGGGATGCTAAAGATATCTATCTTGCAGGTTCTGAGAAGCATCAGGGAACTCTGGCTTCCAAGGTCAAGAGACTGAATGCTACCTTCTTATTTGTATTATTCATGTGATTTCTAATACAGTTTAATGATGGGGAATCAAGAATATAAATAAAAGAAGTATTAGTTATTTTGGTATTCATTCTTGATATTCAGAAGTTTTAATTTAACTTCTGTTTTTCTTCATTGATGATTTGAGTTGTGGATGTTCATGAGGTAGTTTTTGATTCTGATTATCAAGTGGATCAGGCAGCATAGGAGATATTGAAATGACAAAAACCAGACAGATACTTTTATTACCAATTTTCTAAATAGAGATGAGTGACTGGAATGACAAAGGAATTGGCCAGCTGAACATGCTGGCCTGATCCAGGCCTGGCTACTCTGCTTCCTTTTCAGCTGGGTTCCCCCTGTGCACTGTTGTACAAATGTGTTGTTTGGTGTTAACTTCTGTTTTTACTTCTGCCTGCTGTTGGGAGCCATATTTAGCACCACTGTGATCACTGTGCAATCAGCAAACAACTTTGGGTATTTTTCCAAAGGATTCCCTCCATTTAGCCTTAAAAGATAGCAAAAAAAATCAACATTTTCTTTCTGTTTTTCTTTTTCCTTCATCCTTTTCACCTGCATGTTGAGCTTCTTTATGGCTGGGAAAGTCAGAGATAAATTAATTATATATAAATATTGTGTTACAGTTGTATTCAGTAAAACAGTGATAATCTGTAGTTCATTAAGCAGCTCACATTATAAACTCCCAAAAAAAGAGAGGTGGGAAAGAAAAATTCTTGTCTCTCTTTTACAGACCTCAGTAAGGACTTAATAGCAGATGCTGTAATGAGGTCTCCTACTACTAAGGCTTGATTGCATTTAGTACAGCTTATCTACCAGATTACTGAGCTATAACTTGTCAAATAAATACAGCATAATTTGTAATAGCCACATTTTAATGGAGTTTATTCCTTTCTAATTTGCAAAATCTTTTCATTCGTAAGAAGTTCCCTTGACATTGGTGTCAAGTGGCTGCATTCTATGCTATTGGATAAATTAATTTTATTTATGTAAAAACTCTACATGGTGCTGGTGAATGCAGTATGTGAGTGTCTTGGAAGCAGTCTGAGTTGGTTTCACAGTGAATTATTATTAAATTGGTTTCATAGGTAGGGAGGTGTGAATGATCTGGTTTTGCTGACCAGAAAGCTGTTGTATGTGGATCCTTCAAGCTTAGAGTGATCCGGTGCCTGAATGTTTCTCACCTGGCCATGGGACAGAGGTGAAGGCTGACTCATGTCTCTGCTATTGAGGCCAGGTCACCAGCACACCAGGGGCTCAGTCCAGACTCTTGGAGTGCACATCCCCAGATAATACTTGGACAGCTTTAGTGTTTGACTCTGGAGTGGGAGGAAAATGTGCATTTTTATGGGACATTCCTTTTGCTTCAGTGGACCACCACTGCCTGTTTCACACTCTTTGTGCTGCAGGAGATGAGCTACAGTTGATCCACAAGTATGAGGGGACCCCAAGAGGGCTCAGGAGCAGTGATGCCAGACTGTGGGCTCAAGGCAATGGGGTCTCAGCACAGCAGTGTAGGATGAGAACTGCATGCATATTGTTACTGTGGGAAACCTGGCAAGCCTCTACTTAAAATCACAGCCTTTTATCTTCTGTAGCAGAAGTCCTCACTACTTCATCAAGGTTAAGAATAAATTAAGACTCAGTTCTTCAGCTACATTTACGCAAGTGGTTTGAGTATCTCCAGAAAGTGTTGAGACCCGCTTGTAGAAAATGATACACACCCCTAGAACTGAACTGTTTCACCCAATAAAGTTAAGTGGCCACATCCATTCTTGGTCCAGGCAAATTCCCACAGTCTGCTCATTGGAGATTGCTTGGGATGGTGTTATTTACATGATAAGAAACCAAGGCTAGTGTCTAACATTTAAATGACATCAAGTGTTGAATTTTTGTGCCTGAAGACACTTCTAGGTCTCCTTAGTTTGATATGGTCAAAGCCTCTGGAGCTTTGATAAAGTGTCTAACTTGTTTAGAAAGTTTGTGCAGAAGCTGAAGTTTACCCAGATGTCCATGATCCCAGATAATTTCACCTCTGAGCCAAAAATTACATTAATCCTCTTTATTACCTGTCACATCCAAAGTTGATCCCAGCCTCAGGGAAATACTATTTTTTGGCAAGGTGGTGAGACGTGGAATGTAAAGATAGATTTGACAGTAAGGGTGCCTTTTAATTTTACAGTGGTAAAAATAAAATTAAAATTAAAAAAAAAAAAAAAAAAAAGAACAAAAAAGAACCAAAGATGAATCTTGACTCTGGTGATTCTCATTTTGGTATGATCTGAACTGTTCTGTTGCTGCTGAATGAGTCACACATTTAAACCAGCAGAACTGCAAAATAGGTTGTTGAGTTGAATCAAACAAGAGATTTATGCAGACTTGTGCTTCATAATAAAGCCTGTAGAAAGCCTATTGAGTAGATGCAGTCTTGCAAATGCTTTCTGCTGTTGCTTTTGATGTTCCAAAATACAGAAGATGTCAGCTTGAAAGAGGAAATTCTCTTGGTAGGGAGTGATGTTGACTAAATGAGAAATGGATTTGTATTATGGCACTCTATTCCCCTTGGAACGTTAATACAAGGAAGTGCAAGCTATTTTATTAAATCATCGATTCCAGCATGGAATCTGTCAGTTCTGCCAGGATGCTGTATTTTTTAGCACTGCAAAGTTGCTTATCATGCTCCCACATCTCACCTGCAAATTGTGTATGAAAAACAATGAAAAGTAGTTCACCTTCATGTGCTAGGCTTCATATGTTCAGTGTGAACTTCAATCCACTTATATTAGTGAGACCTTTTAAAATTAAATTTTAGTTTAGTCCAAACTGCTGTATTTGGTGAGGCTAGCTGATACAATGTGTTTTGGTTAATCCTGTAATCTAAGAAAATTAATTTTCTGCTTATTCATGAAAAATATTTCTTGCAAAGAATTGGGGAGGGTGGGGAGGTGATATGGGAAACACCACAAAAACTAACAATACATTAGCTTCCTCTCGGCACATGAATTTGCTCAGTCATGGATAATTTGACATTTTCGTATGAATGCTTCACAGTTGGAAGTTTTGGTCCTTGTCAAGAAAGGCACACACTATATATGCTTTGGATCACTTTTAATTCCACAAGTAGAGAAAGAGTCCAGGTGTCTAAAATTCTCAAAATTTTTTAAGTCATAAAAAGTACTTGAGTGGCATAAGGACCTGCTGTTTCATGTTATAGCCAACTTTTATGTAATGTAGCAATCAGCTTTTCAGTGTTCCCACGGCTGTTACTTACACCATGGGGTTTTTTTTTAAGACTTCCGTGTGCTAAATAACCAAGAGCTAAACTGAAATCTGCATAGAAACATGAAGTGTATTTTGTAGAGTACACAGCTGAGTTCTCTGCTTTACTCTCAGGCTTTATGAATTTAGAAATTAATTCTTTAATCCTGCCCAAATTACTGACATGGTCAGTCAGGTGATGTGGAATCTCCTGTCAATTCTCATTTCCCATCTAGCAAAAGAGACAGGCACCTCTGAGCACTAAACCACAATAGCAGAACTTTATCTTCCTGTCACTCAGCATCAGTGATCCCTGAACCATCTTTACAGAAGGATTTAAGGATGGTTCTTCTGGGAGCATCCTGTCTTTAGGGGCATGCATTTGGCCTTCTCCCTTTTATCTGGATTTCACATGCATTTCAATCCACCAGCTGGAAACCAACTACTGAGCTGATCCCACTGCCAGAGTATCATTTTCTCAGAGATAAGTCACTCTTCCAGAATTTTGAAGGATCCACATGGTACACTGGGCACTGAATTGGGTGGCAATGAGAAACTTCGTTCTGCTGAAAGATGCTTGACACTAACCCAGTTTCGCAGTTGTATATCTTACCTGACTTGTCTGAAGTTATTTTTGATTTACACTGTTACAAGGGACCAATTTCTTCTTGCAGAATGGTTTTCTTATTAATTTGTTCCATTTTTGGCATTGCAGGTTGTCTTGAGAGAGGTTATTTTATAAGTCAATATCCCATTTTCAATATCCTTCTAGAAGTCCCAAACCTATCTTCATCCTGCCAAAAATTAATGCCTGTAAGTAATTAATTTTTTCTGAGTGCTTCCCTTGAATTCCCCTTATTCACCTGTTTGAAAAACAAAATTTATTGCAGAAAAGACTGCTAGAGTTCAGTCTTTTTTGGTTTTGTTTTTGTTTTTAGGGGTTTTTTGGGGGGTTTGGTTTTTTTGTTGTTGTTGGGTTTTTAGTTTTTTGATTTTGTTTTGTTTTGTTTTGTATGTTAGACACCTTCTCACACAGACTCTCAGAATTACTGAGGCTGGAAGGGCTCTCTGGAGGTCATTTTGTCCAATCCTTCTGCTGAAGAAGCATCACTAGAGCAGGTTGCTCCGGGCCATGTCCATTAAGGGTTTGAATAGCTTCAAGGAGTGAGACTCCACAGCTTTTCTGGGCAACTTGTGCCAGTCTTCAACAACACTCACAGTAAAAGATTTTTGCTTATTATTAAATGGAAATTCCTGTGCTTAGACTTGTGGCCATTTCCCCTTCCCCATTCTGCTCTTTGGACTCATCCTGGAACAGCAACAGGCATCCATTTACTTTATAGAATTCTATTAAGTCATAAATTGAGGATTATACAGGCAATAAGTCAAATGTTTTTGTGCTTTATGAGTCACTGCCCACATTTTGGCTGTGTAATATCTGCAACTGAAGGACATGGTGTTTGTGAAGCTAGGACTGATTTTACTGACTCAAAAAGAAGCGCCATTAAGGTCTGATTATTTCTCAGAATTTGAATCCTTCTTTGTCTCTCTCTTAAACTCCCAGAATTACAATACTTTAAAGCTTCATTTTAGTATGGCAGCATTGTTGAAGTAGTTGTATTTAAATTTATTTGCATTTTCCTACAAACCATTTTCAGAAGATAGAGCTGGGTGGTCATAAAAAACTACAGGTCAGCCAAGTGAAACAGTGCCAAATTGCAATGTATATTAGACATAAACTCAAGAAACTCAGGTTTCGTGTGCTTAAAGTGGGCAGCAAAATGATTACTAAAAGTAGACTGGAGGTGAAATAATTTTAGGGGTAAATCAGAAAAGCAGTCCATTTCTTAATGAGCATTTTCAATATAGTTTTGGCACAATAAACTCTGATCCACAGTTCTGTATCTACAATGTTCCAATCAGTTGCTAAAATGGGAAAACAATCAAATTAAACCATATCAGAAAAGTGATAAGCTTTTGGAATTTTAGTGAAGTGGCACTGATGATAATACAAAAAATTACTCACCAATTGTGTGAATATAATGTATATTATATCTTGTATTGGAACACCAAGATCAAACCAGAAGTACCAACATGTGAATAATTAATTTGAAGCTACTTTTAAATTCTTGTGTTATGTGATGAAAGCGTGATGGTAGTAAAAATTCTGGTCTGCAGTTGTTGTAAACTATGTTTTATTTCAAATTAGAATTAGCAAAGAAATATGTAATTGAGATTGGAGGACACTGAAAGGCTTTATCAATAACATGTAAGATATTATTTTTCACTGAGAAAAAGAAATTATAAAACTTGTTCCTGTAGCCTTTTGACTAAAACATTGAAATTAAAAATATGCTTCAAATATATTTTAATATCTCTTTTGCTACAGTGATTTAATGTTTATTTCTATGAAAATTTGCTTTGCTATATATAAGATATGGCTGAAACTCTTTGCTTACTTGTGGGTGTGTTCTGTCTTTGGTCTTTGTGAATATACATTAAAATAGAAATTTCAAAAATGAAAGTTGCTGTTTAGCCCTCCATTGACCTTCATGCATTTAGCATTTTCTCCTTTTTTTAGTTATTTCTCCCAGCTGAGGTCTTGCTTCAGGAAGGGTCAGTACTGAGCTCAGTCAGAGGATCCTGTGTAGTAACCTTGTTCACTGGAGTGCTGAACCAAAAGTGGAATGTTTTTATTCCACTTTTGCCAGTAATTTATGCCATGTTCTTAGCTAGGTCAGCTAACCCAGGTCAGTGCCCATCCTATTTGAAATCTGAGCAGTGGTCACTGGTGCTGTTCTTCATCATGAAATGCTGATCTAAGACAGATGTTCTATAAATCCTTGCAATTTATTATGTTCATGGATTCATGGTTACATACCATTTTTCCTTTTTATCCACCTTGTGATGAGTAATATTAATAAGGAATAAATAAACAGAGCATTTTTCCATCTGGCTACCCTGGAAAATTTGTTTCAAAGAGCTTTTCATTTTGAAAATATTTTTTTTGCTTTTATTGCTCAAATATGCTGGTTCTCATTAGGTGATAAAATGCAATGCTTTGCTGATTTTTATTTTTTTGGTTGGTTGCTTGGGGGTTTGTTTTGGTGGTGTTTTCTTTGTTTGTTTGTTTTCTGTGTTTGTGTTTTTTTAAAATATTTTCTGACTCCCAATATACTGTGAAAACAGCAGGAATCCAGCCAGTTTCTTCAGAACAAAAGGACTGGTTGGGTGCATCATTTTCCTGTTGTGATCTTACCAGAGTGGGGCATAGGATGAGATCCAGTTCAATGTCCAAATTCAGATGTGCAATGTTAGATGTCAGTTTAGAATGTTCATCTAAAAATAGATCTGTTTCACACACACGGGAAAGATCTCTTAAGTTTGTGCTATAGCCAAAGATCTAGTCAAGAAAGGTCAGAAATCTTTGTGAAACTCTTTAGCCCATTTTAGGATAGATACCTTCCATCCTATAAAAACTGATCTTTCTGGACTCTATTGATGAGCATCTCCCAACAGAACTGTGTGATTTTTTAAGTTCTTTAGAGATACAAATTATCTGCAAATAATTGGGCTGGCAGATGTGACTCAGTATTGTAGAACATGTTCAGCCATCTGAGGCAGCAGTGGTAATCCAGATAGGCAGAACTGCTTAGCAATTTATTCCTTCTCTAACTCTCCAGTACTTCCATTTCTTAGACTGGGCCATATCATGGAAAAACTTTGGGCATATCATAGTCCTATGCACCTGAATGGGTTTGACTGTGGTTTGACTGAATGGTTTGACTACAAGTGTTATTGTTGGGAGCTGTGACCTGTAAATACACTGGCACAAGTCAGCCTCTCCAAAAATATAATTTGTTTAAAGGGAAAGGATGCAGCATATGAAAACGTGTATTAACAGAGCAGTCTGTACATGTGCTTTTACCCTGAACTCATTTATTTAAATAATCCAGAGCTCCTTTATCTCCCTCAGAGTTGGTGTCTCTTCTAGCAGTGGCATGGATGGTCAGGGAGACTTCTGTAAACTGACACATGTAAAGAACTTCTTACTAACATCTGTCTAAGGGTTATCAGAAGTGTTTACCGGAATTCCATGACAATTTAGTCTCATTTTAGTCTCACATAACCCCCATGTGACAAAGAATGCAAAAGAAAACAAGCAAAGTGGCAGTAAATATTTTATCTGTATGATATTACAGTTTCCTTTCAAAGCTTCACCACAATATATTGGAAACTTTTATGTTTTCCAAATGTGAGAGACAATTAATTTCTCTTCTGCATCCTAGAGGACATAAACATTTTCTGAATATAACTGTGATTTTGCTAAACCAAGAAAAGGTAAGTATCTTCTCTCTGCTCCAAATGTCTTGCTGTTTCATCGTTCCATATAGAATATTAAAAAGCATGTAAAGCTGAGTGCTGTGGTGCACTTACTGGGCTGCTGTCCAATAATCTGGTGGTGAGTTTTTGTGTGTGAACATGTAACATTTTTCCCTGATGCATCCTCCAGTCTCTACAGCAGTATGCCTGTAAATGTCCTTTTTCTGCCTACTCATGAAACAAAACAGATATGAACAGGAGCAGGAAAATAAATGGTCATATGCTTATCTATGATTCATAATTTGGAACAGTATGATCTTATCACCATCCTTCTCAGAAAACGAGAGTAAGCCAAACTATGAATAAACAGATATAAACAAACCACTCTGGTGAGTTCTTAAAGTCTCAGGCAGGCAGGAGCTGTGCTGTAGCTTGTGCACTTCAGTGCAGAACAGCAGCAGGTAGTGATTCCCTCTACCCAGCTGGTGTGGTCTGTAAAGGATGAAGCCCTGCACAAGTCCACGTCTCTGAACCAAGGCTTCCAGTCTGCACCTGGAGACATTGTTGATAGAGAGGTCTTTGGACCTGGATCTTTTCCCTTTGCATTATTTGCACTGTGTTTAAATTCAACAGGGAGGCACAAAGTGATTGACAGAACATGTTTAGTGATTGAAGTATTTGTGTAAAAAATCTGAGAGCCATTGGTACACACAGTCGTTGTTCCTTCCCACTGCTGAAAAAAAAAAAATGTTCTAAAATCTACTTCAGCTTTTTCTATACATCAGCCAAAATGATTTGCCAACTGCTCATGAGGAGTAAACCCAGAATAAAATAAGAACATTGATAATTTCAGTTCATCCAAAATGTAAAAGCTGTTGGACAGATGGATCGCTATTTTTTTGCTTTCTCATGTTTCTTAATTGTTATCATGAAATAAAGAGATTCTGTTATTCACAGACCAACAGCTTTTATTTATATCACTTTAAACTTGGATTCCAAAATGCGTATATTATTTCATATTTTTTAGTTATTTAAGAAACGTGTTTTTGTTTCTCTGTAGTAGTTTTTATGAATGCAAATGCAAAAGCTTTCCTAAAATCCATATTAGAGTATTGATGTTTTGTTTTCTCTTGAATTGGGCCCTGTTTATCTGTACTCATGATCTTGTTCATAGATACTCTTGTTTTTACCTTTCCCTCACAGAGGTCTGGAAGTTCTTAGAGTAAGCAACAAATCTTATGGCTATTTCATTATGGGGAATTTAAGCGCATTTGACAAATCTGTTCCATTCATAAACTTTTGAAAAATCATGACACAGATGAAGCTTTACAAACATTCAGCAAGTGCCTTCACTGAAAAGGGACGCTTGATCTATCAGTCTTTGTCACTTTGTCACTTTGCCTGATCTATCAGGCTTCATCACCCAGGAGAAAATTACCCTTAATAAAAGTCTTGTGAGCCAGGAATGGCACAGGGAAGTTGCTGCTTTATAAATTCTATTTATTCTGATTGCAGTTTATGAAAACATCATGTTGCATTCCAATTAGTTGCTACCTGTGAGTTCCTGCAGTGTTCATAAGCACATAAACACAAAATGTAAATGTGTTTTCTATTTCCTGTTTGTTTTCCTTAACCCTTTTCTGGCAATAATGTGTTTGTGCAATATAACTCAAACACTCTGTTTTAATACATGCTGCTTTCATATATTTTTCTACTATCTGGCCAAAGGGGAAATAAAATTTATTCCAGCTTCTGTTTCTGAAAGTATTTAAGACATTGAATAGATGTGTTTCAATGAGATTAGGAAAGATAAAATATATTGATACCTAGATAAATTGCATGCCATCCAAAACCTAGAAACTCAAAGTCTAAGGCTCAGATTCAAAAAGTTTATCCTTTTTCTCAGTGCAGGAAAATATGAATTAGTGAAAAAGAATATAATTTATTTATATTTATTAGATTCTGAAAAATTCGTCTTTCATTAGATTCATAAAGAATAACCAGAAAAATCTCAATTTTTATGGGAGTGAGTATTGTTTTGGACATGAAGTGTACACTATTCCAACAGGTAGTTATAAAAAAAGAATATAAACAGCCTTGATACCTCTGTAACATTTATTAATCTCCTCTCTACTATGCATTTTACTCAAAGCAATATGCTGTGCTATGTCTTATATGTGACAAAATGGTACATAAAGTACTGAACATAGAAAAGTATATGCACTACATGGAAAAATAATTTAAGTATGTTATACAAGAATAGCACTGTAAACTGACTAATCAACTTTGTGTGATGCTGCAGTTATTCTATTGTGTCGAAAATCTTAGAGGAAAGAGAGCAGGATCTCAGACTTTCTGGGTACTTTTCATAGTGCTTTCTGGGTACTTTTCATAGTGAAGTATGCTGAGATGGATAAGGGAAGTTAATATGGATGCTGTTTGTATCAAAAAATAAATGTATTGTAAACCTGAGACTCACACAATCATTGCTATGAACTAGAGAAACAGGAGACAACAATGGCTTGGTCCCCAAATCCTGTTTCATTTTGCTATTCAGATTATTAACACTTTCCTTTAATTCTCAGCTTTCATTCAACCTTGCCAAAGAAGTTTGCAAATTAGCTCTATATTATGATTTCCCCTTGGAATGCATTTCCTGTAAGGTGGGATGGAGTGGGATTTTCAGGAGTGGTAAGCACTGGCGTTATGAAGGAAGATCATCCCATGGGACCAGCTCATCGAGGTTAGGAAGGAGGCATCTGAATTAATTAGAATTCATCCAAGAGACTGCATTAGATCAAGTGTGACAACTTGGTGGCAGGTTAAACTAAAAATAAAGTTGTTGACATAACAGGATAAAAATAATAAAAAAAATTATGTTGCATGAAGAATTACACTTATAACAGTTTCCACAACATGACACAAAGAGATGGAACAAAGCTGCAAGCATCATGAAACTGAAATTTTCATGTTCAACTCTTGTGAAGTAAGGCAGGCTCTGAATGAAAAATTAATATCAAATTAAATACACTTAAGTGGACAGAAATAAGTTAACTTGGATTTTTTTTTTCTCTTCCTAATTAAAGCTGTGTACCTTAAAATTTCCTCACAGAAAATTTAGATTTTTAAAGGACAGTAATTAGCTGATTTCATTTTTTACTATCTCTGCTTGTTACTACGTTTCTATTTTCTAAGACTTCCAAGAATAGAAAGTACAGGATTTTCTTATTGATAAAAACATGAATAATATTTTTTTAATGGGGGGGGGGAGACCATAATATTTTATTCTGTCTGTGGGTTTGGGAATAATCCTGAAGAGTTGAAATTTGTTCTGTAGCTACGAAAAGGCTTTTGAAATAAGTTCAGATTTGAAAGTTAGTGCTCTGTTCACTTATTTAACTATGGTTTGTTTTTTTAATTCACATGCACTGAAATCTATTAATTGAATAATCACTGAGTCCAGTGAACTGAATCATAGTGAATGCTTGGAATTAAATTATCTTAAATTATGTTTATATGCACTAGTTTGGCACAAATTTGATTATATAAATAGTAAATTGTTCAGTTAAAGCACTGTTAATAACAGAATAATAGAATAAATTAGTGAGTTTTTGAAATAATTTAGCCAATGACTGAAAAAGAAGGACTGTTTTAGTAATACAGAATTTCAGGCAAAAGCTAAAAATCCAAAAACAATGAAGAAAAATTTGTAAACTTAGGAAAGTTCTAGAACTACATGCATAGGAATGTCACGTTCTTTTAAGGTTATTGGTAGAATCACAAAGTGCCTTTGATAAATTAGACACTCCCATGAACATGCCTACTGCAAAACCACTTTCTGTCAGGTGAATAATGATATAAATGGAAAGAAATACGTATTTCTAAGGATATATTCATTAAACCCTCTATCTAAGTGCCTTTTTCCGCTGATAAAAATGGTGACCTAGAAATGCCTGCTTTTCTCCACTTCTCCACTGAAGGAAACCTGACAATCAAGTCCAGTTCTTTCAAATATCCTGTTTTAAATACTGAACTGCTAAGGTTTGTATTCAATGACAGAACTATTTACAGTGATTTAAGTGGCATTTGTTCCTTCTTGCTCATTCCTTTCCCATATCTACTCTTTGAATTGTACTTTCAAACAATTTGTGTGTCCATGAGATGAGAAAGTCCCTCAATCCTATTAAAAGCTAAGCGTGAGAAATATTTGATTTTTTCCATATTAGTTCCTTAGTCAAGTTCACATCTGTTTTAAGAAAATTTTGACTTAATGGATGAGAAGGCAGAGGCTTTTTGTGCTGGTATTTTTGCCAGAGAAATACAGGTGAAACCAGAGACCATGGTCAATAGGCCTATAATGATGCATTCTTTTGGGGAAGGAGTGGGGAATAGAGAGCATCAGCCTTCAAAGAAATCACAGAAATGGAGTGACATGGAATTGCAGACCTATATGTGACTATTGTGAGACTCTATGGGGGACAGGGAAAATCCCACAGGACTGAAGAAGCAGCATAATTCAGAGCTGGGAGGGAAAGTTTCAGTGGATCCCAGTATTTTCCTCATTCACATTGATAAAGGGTACAGGTATGAAACTGAAGATGGAGTAAGGCTAAGAGTAATTGTAAATATTGTGAAGAGCATAGTTAGAATTCCTAAGACAGATAAAAATGTGCTGTCTAAAACCAACAAGATAAATCTAGTAAAGACAAGGAGAAAACTCTTTTTAGTAGGAAGAAATATCACAAATACACGACAAAAAATCCCCTGCATCAATAAGGCAGAATGGTATCTGAGGCTATAATGTACATGAATTGACATGTAAATTAACAGTGGGATATGATGTCAAAGGAGACAAATCTCTTTTCTGGATTAACATACACTTTATAAGAAGGCTGATATTTCATCTGCATTCACTGCTATTAAGATCTCAGCTAGAATTTTGTGTTCCTCTTTTCAACAAATCTGTATTAGAATGTTATAGACCACTGAAAGATAGTGTAGTTGTGAATAACAAGAACGGCCTGTGGAAAAACACTCCAAAACTTAGGCTTCATTGCTCTAAAATACACAAGGTTTAGGGAGGTACGAGAGCTGTCATCAAAACTGTGCAAGACCATTCTGGAGTAATCCATCTATTGCTATAGGAAAGGATAGTAAGAGACATTTTATGCATTTAGGATAAATTTTCACCTGTTTGCAAAGATATTCAAATAGTGAGAAAATAGGGTTTGGAAGGCTGTCAAATTTCCTTACCTAATCTTTTTTAAGGAAGTTTTTTAAGCATAAGGGGTTGGATTAGGCTCAGAGGATTTTGCATCCTGCCTGAAAGAGTGGTTGTAGAGGATGCTGTTTCTGTGAAGCATGATTTGAATTTAAAGACATCTCTGAGTTGATGACATTGGCCAAGTTATGAGTTTGAATTAGAGTAGTATGTGAATACTGTTTAGAATTAACACAGAGTTTGTAGCAGAGAGGGAAAATTAAATTTTGGGTGGGATCAGCTGAAGGCAATGGCTGAATATTGTCAGCATTAGATGACAAAATGCAGGGTCTTTAGAATATAAATCATAGGAATAGCAGAACCAGTGCAAAATGTTAAATACAGGGGTTTCAGAACTGCTGAAAAACACTTCACTGGTAAAAATTATGAGTGGATCCACTATAGATTATACATCTGTCTGCAAATTTTGAGCCAAAATATGAAAAGATACAAGCTCTGAATAGTGTTGCATTCTAATGCATTTTAGCTGAATATATGTGATAACTGTGCTAACATTTAACTTGAGATAATACCTTTTAAAGCAAATTATTTGAAATAAACAGGAAACCGCAAAGCATCATAATTTCAGAATGCAAACAGTTAGTTTGCAATCCAGTCCAGTATCTCGATTTAGATTGTGATAGAAACTCAACTAATTTCTTTGTTCCCAGCTCCCCTGTCACGTATACTGTATGTATACTGTAGAATGAAAGACAAAACTCAAACAGATTTACACAGATGTGGAAAATAGTACAAGTGACATTCGGGGTTTTATCACCTTCTTCTATAAAATGAAGTAAGAAAATCTCAGATCTTAATAACTTCTGAAAGTGGAAGCAATTTTAGCTCTGACAAAGCCACACAAGACTCAAAAGATTTGAGAGGGTGAGAGGGCTTCCTATTTTGGAAACCACTTTGGGTAATTATTTGGGAAAAAAAAATAGTTTTTCTAAAGCTAATAGTTCAAGAAGTACTTCCTAAGTTTACAGCTTACCTACAAAGGCAAATTGTCCTCATGCTGTTGTCACTGAAGAAATATATACAAGCATATTTAATGTTATCCTTACTTTGTAATGCCTATTGTGGTTATGAAATTATAGAGTTATATGTAGGTGCTGATGCATGTGTATGTATGTATATATGTATTTCTATGTCTATACATAGTTTTATTGATTTGGTATACACAATGATTTTTTTTGTTTTGTTTTTTGTTTCTGTTTCTGTTTTATTTTTTTGTTGTTTGTTTGTTTGTTTTATTGATAGAACCTGGAAAAAAAACAGCAGAAACCATGACCTTTTCTTTTTTCCCATTCTGTTTATGTGCAGTAACACATATGGCTGTTCTGCCATACTAGATAATGCTCATACCTAAGGAAAACATGAGGAACTGCTGATTCCTAGGAATTTTGCCTTGTGTTCTAAGCAGAAGAAAAGGGATGTGTATATGTGTGTCAGGATATATACTTCTGCATTTTCTTGATCTTATGTTAAGCAGAAGTAAATTTATTGCAGAGGTCCAGAGGAGGTTACAAGGGAGTTTTTCTCTCTTATGTCATTTACCTCTGACATATATACCATATGTGTTTTTCCAGGTCTTTCTTACTAGGTTTTAAAATGTTTCCTTGGGAGTGTGTGTTATTCGTATGCAGTGAAACTGAAGCAGTAGCTGTAGAAAAGAACATCTGGCCCTCTTCAGAAAGCAGTATTTTTCTCAAAATTGTATGTAATATCCAATAATGATTTCTGTCTAGTGAAAGACTAAGTGAATACTGATTAGGAGCTGTGTGTATTTTAGATTAATTATGTCTTGTGGGCAGTGTAGCATATGCTTCAGTATCCAGAAGGCTAAATTTAAGGATACAGAAATTGCCTCTTAAAAGCAAATCAAAGTCACAGGAGCAAAATTATCTTAATCCCATCTGCTGTCAGGGAAGAGCCAAACATAAGATAACAAAAATTTAGAGGTCTCCCTAATGGCTTGCTACTGGTGCTAGATTACAAGTTGGTCTTCATGGTCTTAAAAGGTATTTCCCAACATGAATTATTCTATTATTTTATAATTCTATGGTTTCTTGCTTTATTACAATTCTCAGCTGTAATCAAGTGATTTGTAGGCAGTGAAACCACAGATTCTACTGAGTTTCTTTAAACTTAGCTTTTTAAGTTAATAAGATGATCTGATACTGTGTGTTGTTGGTTTTATTATTTCTTCTCCTTCATAATTCCCTTTTCTTGTGTGTGGGTTATTTTTTCTCCTAATATGGAAAATTTAATATAATGACCTATTCCAATGATCTGCAGTCTCATAGCCATTTTATTTAATTTATCTAATTTTCTCCTTCTTTTTTTCCATGCATAGAAAGTACTTCTTCCTGAAAAATTATCACAGGAACGTTGAACTTCATGTCTATGTCCATTCTGGTGGGAACATTGCAGGCAATGAATACTGAATAGCTAAGAAATAGCTTATAAATATAATCAATAGAAAGTATCTTGTATCATCACAGATAATGAAAGTTATTTCCTTTTTCCTTCAGCTAAGGATTAGAATGTGTTCATATTTAATGACAGTCTTCATTTTAAAATTGAGTAGGGAATTCTTGTGGAAACAATCTCAATCACTTCCTTTTCCCCAGATTTGGCACATTTTCTTCCCTCCAAAACCTGTGTTTGCAGCATGCCTGATTTAAATCAGAAGTAATACTTGTTGCATTCCTGAGGCATCTAGTACAAGACTTCAGAGATTATGCTTATGTTTATTATACTGCTGTAAATAAGTTAGAGAAACCTGTGCTAATACTTAGGTTTATTTATTGCCTAGCTTTGATTCTTAAGGAATCTCAGCCATTTAGCCCCACCTGACAGAAACATCTGTGAAAGGATGATTGAAGTTAGAGCTTGACACTTGCACTCAATTCCTAGAGCAGGTTTTGTGGCAGTGAAAGGGGATTGTGATGACCCTGTGAGGTTGGTTCCTCACAAATTGGGAAGCAGGAGGATAATGTGTGACCAGGACTGTAAGCTAGTGTCCTTGCTCTGTAGCTTGAAATGGGTTGTGTGTTGCACAGCAGATTCTCTTGTGATCTTAAGGGCCCGTGGTAGAGCTCTGCTGACCTTTTGGTATGGACCACTGCCATGTAAAGGGGTGATGTGAGCAGAAGGACACAGTAAACAGGACTCAGCTTCAGCTGCATAAATCATCTTTATTCAATGCATACAGATAGGAGCCCAAACCTACAACCTCTCTCCTAGCCCAAGAAATGCCTTTCTTTACCTCCAGTCAGTGACCAGTTTAGGAAGAAGAGAGAGACTACAATCTGTGTCAGCCCATTTTTTCTTTCAAAACTTAAATTTTTACAGCCCACTATTTGTGGTAGTATTGAGCACCCATATTTGGCCACTCCAGAGCTCTCTGTCTCCATCCATCTCTTCCCAGATCCAGCATGGAGACATACTTCATCCTATGCATCCTTGGGAGATGACTGAGTCACTACAAAACAGCACAATGAGAGACCTTTTTAAAAGCATTTTAGCTGGATAGAATAAACGTTAGAACAATTTTTCTTCCAATTCCCAAATAATTACATCTATGATAATTTCAGAATAGAAGCAGGAGAGAGCTATGCCTTACAGCCCAGCAAATACTGGTTTTGCCATAACCATTGAAAGGCTGTAGGTTTTGGACTCATGGGACAGTGAAGGCCAGCATGATGTTTGTTTTAGCAATTGTCTAATGGCCAGATGTCTCACATTTGCATGAGCTGGAGCTCTGTGAAGAATATGAATGATAAATGTCTGGAAAACCTTGTCTGGATTAGATGATCTAGATTATCTTCCATCTCTCATGATCCTGTGACAATGTAGTCTATGAGTGATCAAGTGTCTAGAATATATGAATCAAAATTTTCAAGTTTTTTCCTACTGATGTCTTAACCCATGCCTACCCTATTCCTCAGGGCTCTGAATGGATTCTTAAGACTCAAATGAATTTTTTTTTTAGGCATCAACCTCATCTGTGTTCCAGAATCTAGAGAATGCAAAAAAGATCATTAGGAGGGAGGCTTACTAATCATGCCACATATGACTAGATATCTCTCAAGCATGTATTCTGTGACATGCTGCAGAACACATAAATGTGCTTGCTGGGCTGCTTGCCTTTGCAGGTCTCTGAAACTGCCTGAGCCTGAATACAGAGATTAGTCATTTTCTGTGTTCTCAGAGCATCATTTGGGATCCCTTCAGGACACGGGCACTAGCTTTCTGAAGCTGTCATCAGGTGAATGGAAGAAAGCATTTACTGAGCCATTATCAGATTAAACATCTAGGGAAGAATCCTGGAGTTAGGAAAGTGAAACAATGCCAGAATTTGAGAAGGTTTTTTCTTGTTGGCATTAGACCAACATATTGTACTCAAAACAAATGTGCTTGGTTTTGAATTTTCTACTCTATGCTGTAATCAATAGAAAGAAAGGAACATTTCATGACTTTGTTGATTTTACCAATATATTGCTTTATTTAAGTAATAGAATAGCTTTTCATAAACAGTCCTGCATTATAAGAAACTCCAACATCACCATTTCTACATGTGTTTCACTGCACTAGCAGCTCTCCTGGGACCCAGAGCCCTGTATGCCACACAACCTTGCTGCTGTCCTTCCCTGTCAAATCACCCTTTGTACATACCCTGATGTGAGGACTGGATCTCACAGCAGTCTTTCAGCTAACAGATGGGCTTGTAACGCGTGGTGGAGGTTATTACCCTGCTGACACAGACCAAATGAACATGGCAAACTGCTGTCCATGGCAGACACACTTGGTGAATCCGTATTCTATAAAACTTTCCAAGAGGTAAAGGAATTTCTGTTAAATCAACCTGAATTTGCCAAGTAAGGCTGTGGGTTTGACCCCTGTATGGGGTCACTTAAGAGCTGGACTCAATGATCCTTGTGGGTCCCTTCCAACTCAGAATATTCTGTGATTCTTTGAAAAAGAATCCCTTAAAAGCAGAGGCATTCTTAATTTTCACACAGGTACTCCCTCTGGTTTTAGTCTCCCTCTTTTCCAATATATAGCAAATATGTAGCTTTTCTAGAAAGTTGCAAAGCTTGATACCTTGATACCTGATTTATCACCTGGTGTCAAGTGTCTGTGTCTCTAAAATGATGTGTTCACTTATAATGATACTTTACAGGCAGTGGTAGTGCTCCTTATGGGCTCTGAATTATAAAATTTTTAGGTAATATAACTTAATGTGGTGACTAATTTTATATGGGATAATATTATAGACTCACAGAATTATTTAGGTTGGGAAAGACCCTTAAGATCATGTCCAACTGTTAACCTAACACATGCATCATCAATATTACATTCTTCTTCAAATTAAATCAGTCTAACCCTTGGAAAAGCACCAAAAATATGATGATAATATTATTTTGAAAGCAACTGATTTTCATGTATAGATAATAAATACCATGTATACATCCTATTTATTTTATATATGCATTACCCCACAGAGAAGAGAGCTTTAGATCACAGAAGGTATTAGAGTCTCATTTAAATGAAGTCTCTCAAGTACTAACAGACAGGATCCATATAAACATTTTTTTTTTTTTCAAGTACTAGAAGATAGGAGTTTTATCAAGTTTGCAGGAGGGTATTTTAGACTTGACACTAAAATATGTTATTTGGTTGTATCATGTCATGTGTCATATCTTTATTGTAACAAGAATTGGTGAGCCTGTGCTGTAGCATAAAAGCTTTCCGGAAGGCAAGTTTTTTGTTTTGTTTTGTTTTTTTTAATAAATGTCCTGTATGCTTTTTGAGAACAGTACAAGAGTTTTCATAACTCTTTTGCTCTTCCTTCCTCTGTCCTATGCCACTCCATTTTATATTGTAGAATTCTGGTTAAGGTTTATTAGAAATGGAATTTCAGCTGCACTATATGTTGAGGTACACACAAATTTAATTTCTGTGAGTCTTATTTTGAGGGCAAAGTTCATTCTGTTTTTTCATATACTGCTGTGAGACTGATAACTGTGGAAGGATACCAGCTTCCTGCCTGGTCTCCTTCATATAATGGAATAGTGATCTGCATTTGGCAGGAAAAAAGCAAGCATTTTCCCTGTGCAGAGATAAACTCACAGCTGCCTGCCCTCTGAGCAGACACTGCTGAGGAGGTTTTTTTGTGTGCGTTCTTTTTGCCTTAATCAATTGATCTTTGTCTGGATAGAGTCCTATTTGATTTAATGTTGAAACCTTGGATGAAAGAGTCAGGAAAATTTCCTGTAGCAGTTTCCTGTAACCAGACTTTGAAAATCTGAGTAGAAAACCCCTTACTCTATTGACAATCCAGGCAGTTGTGTCTCTCAAGAGCTATTAGAGGCTTCCTCCTGCTAGTCTGAAAAGCTTTTACATAATGTGGTGGAAAACCACTTTGTCAAAGGGCACAAATACCTCTTCAGAGAATTCTGAAAATAGCAACCTTCCTTCCTCATCTGCAGCACAGTAGGGGCCAGCTCAGCAATTACTATGATGACTAAAGTGCTGATAAAACAGCAGTACTCACCCTGAGGAGTCTTGTAAATAAAGATCTCCAAGGCTGTCCCAGTCTTGTTTGGGGTAGCTACAGCAACAGTCCCAGATCTGCCAGCAGAATGCAACACCCTCAAGTCAGATGAGACTTAAAACATGATTTATATTTACTGTTTAGCCTATTTTCCTACTGTGTCATCCCTAAATTAGAAAGGGCAGAATGTATGTACTTTGAAATGTTAACTGAGGCAAGAGATGAATTGTTATTGGCAAACCATTCTGACCATAGACTTTTATTTCAGTCACTTGAGTCATTTCTGGATAGGTTTTCTAAGTCTCAGTAAATATACTGGGTACATGCTCCTATTGCTGCCTACACTTTTATCCATCTGTTATCATGGCACAATTCCTACTTAGAAGTTGGTCAGACCATTACACTAGATAAGAGGTGCCAAGGGAGTGTGGGTTTAGACATTTACACAAGCTCTTCTGCAGGCTCTCTGTGCTCTGAGATAGGATTGCCACATTGATGCCACATGCTTCCTTACCTCATGACATCTGTTGGTGCTGAAATGCCAAAAAAAACCCCTGTGTAAGTACAAAATGGACCTTTCTATTGTTTGTATACGTTGAAAAATTTAATTGCAACAGATATGTTTCATGAGATCACATCCTTTTCCAAATACAGAATCACTGTGCTGTTGTTTTTAAAACAGTTTTATGACTCATAATATCAGCCAGTAAGTTTATTGGTTCAAGAAAGTTTATGTTGGTCCTAAGTCAGCTAGGTTCAGTAGCTATCTTAATTAAGACGTACCTCAAGCAGCTTGATAACTAAGTCTTGATCATCAGCATGCAGTTGTTTGATTACAATTTCATCACAGAACAGGTTTTTTGATGCATTATACCATATTTCTCATATTTGATTTTAGTTTTTCTCTTGGACAATTCTTTTACTTGATCAGTTTATTCAAACTAGTTGCTTGCTAAAGGACTACGTTATTTTAGAGTAAGTTCTAAAATGTGCTCAAACACATGAACAGATGTAAGTTGAATTGTATCAGCTTGACAAACCAAAGATCAGCTGAGCTGTGGTACCTTTCCAAGTGCTCGGGTACTCAGCCTGCTTGATGAGTGCACCCTCAGTAAATTCACAGATGACACCAAAATGGGTGGGAATCAGGAAGGCTCTGGAGGGATCTGGAAAAGCTGGTTTGATGGGCTAGCATCAGTGTCATTGAGGTTTAACAAGTTGAAGTGCCTGGTCCTGCCCTTGGGTGACAAGAACTCCATGCAATATTCCAGGCTTGGGGGTGAGTGGCTGGAAAGTGGCCTGGTGGAGGAAGACTTGGGGATGCTGGTTGAGCCATCTGAAGACAAGCCAGCATGTGCCCAGGTGGCCAAGAAGGCCAATGGCAACCTGGCTCTATCAGCAATAGTGTGGCCAGCAGGAGCAGGACAGGGATTGTCCCCTGTACGCAGCATTGGTGAGGCCACACCTCAGGTCCTGGCACCACTTCTGGGCCCCTCACTACAGAAAAGACATTGAGGTGCTGGAGAGAGTTCAGAGAAGGGAACAGAGCTAGGGAATGGTCCAGAGCAAAAGTCTAATGAACAGTTGAGGGATCTGGGGGTGTTTAACCTGGAGAAAAGGAGGCTCAAGAGGAACTTTATCACGCTCTACAGCTCCTTGAAATGAGGTTTAGTGAAATGGGAGTTAGTGTCTTTTCCCCAGTGACAAGTGATAAAATGACAAGAAACAGCCTCAAGTTACACTAGGGAAAGTTTAGATTGGGTGTCAGGAAAAATTCCTTCACCAAAAGGGATGTCATGCACTGGAACAGGCTCTCCAGGGAAGTGTTGGAGTATGGATGGAGGTATTTAAAATACTTTTAGATGTGACGTTTGAGAACATAATTTAGTGGTGTACTTGGCAGTGCTGGATTAACAGTTGGATTCCATGACCTTAAAGGTATTTTTCAACTTGAACATCTCTATGATTCTGTATTGAATATCCACTGTTAAATGACTGAAAATAAGTTAGTATGACATTTTAATGAGTTAGCTTATGGCATCATAACAGCATTAACTGATGATAACACAACTTTGTTGCAAATGTGACTAAATAGATGACTGTAACACATTTTAAAATTCAGTCAGAACGGGAATGAACATTTAGTCATGTGGTGTGGCCACACTGGGAGGCTAAGTTCAGCAAGCAATAACTTCATTGCTTATAACAACATTCTCAGCTTATCCTTACTTTGTATTGAAATGCATTTGACTAAACATTAGTAGTAGTGTAGTCACAAGGAACTATTGTGTTTTAATTTTTACTGCAATGGGCTGAAAGTGCATATGTTGGTAGTTACATGAGCTTATCTAATGAGAACTTCATCATTAAGCACCATATCATGATTGTGTTCACTGATATGTGTGAATCCTTGCATGTAAATACTTACAGGAGTTTTCTTCTATAACGTAGGATATTTCTAACAATTTTTTCACTACTGCTTCATAAACAGAAGTTGAAGTAGAAATGTAACTACTTTTTACACAAAGGAATAATAAGACTTGTGAGATTACATTTTAGATCTTATTTTCTATTCACTTATTTTCTGTCATTGTTTGTAGGATCATTTCTGGGGTCTGTTCTTATTTTGAATTATATTTGAACATTTTAACTCAGCATTATTAAGATTTTAATTGAATATCTTAAAAATAATTTGAGGTCACAGCTTGTGTAGTTGATGTACATTTTTAATACAAAGTTCAGTAAAGAAATGGCAAGGATTTTGGATCAAATGCTGAGTTTTCCCATTCTGTTCCTAGTGCTCACTGAGACTGGGTGGGATTCAGATAAATATTACTATCTCTAAATTTATTTGACTACAAATAGGTGTCCATCCTCCTATTAGAGTAAGTGAAGATCCAGTCAAACTGCTTGATGGAGCCTAGAGAGGGAATTGGGTATCCTAGAGTGGTACCACTAAGAATACACTTCAATGTGAGCTCTTGATGTGAATTCAGAGCTCTAGACTAGGACTGAGGTGACTAAACTGAAGTGCCTAATACCATTTCAAGCATGTTAGAGTGTCATTCTTTCTTTGCTTGTTTGCAGTACAGAAGGCAAAGGTGTTCTGTGGATACTGGCTCATATCTTCCAGCTCCTTTTTTGTGGTTTGGAGTGTTACTGCATATTTTTTGGTGAAAAGACTTCTCAGTAGAAGGTGGAATCTTGCACTTCTACATATGTGGCTTTTTTCACATTCTGGCAATACGAAGAAATTACAGTGTCATTATTTATTTTTAAGTATTTTCCCCAAAAAGAATCACTCAAAACAGTATTTCAACATACAAAATAAAGCTGGTTTTTTACATGAACATACACATTCCCATCCCTATGTAGCAGTTTGTCAGTTATTCTCTGAGCACCACAAAAATATTCCTTAAGTGTCCTGTTGGTTGACAGTTTCTATCAGCGTTAAGTAATCATTTCTTTGCACATTGCCTGTCACTTCAGACACATAAGATTAATCAGTGCCTTTCATAACACCCTTCTGGAAATGGAAGTTCTTAGTGCACTTATCTTTTCCTCTCACTGTTTTCATCCTCTTTCTTTCTGTGCATGTCAATGAGAGAGAGACTTTCTGAAGACTTGAAGGGAAATGTTGCTGAATTAAATTAAATGCTCAAATAAACATCAAATAAGTTCTCTAGAGGGGAAGTGAGTTAATATTTTCTGAATGCTGGCTAAACAAGAAAGTAAGATTACAGTTGGACAGTAATTATAAAAATTACTTCATGGGAACAAAAATATTTCAAATTTTAGACATGACAAAAACATTGGAGAAAGATTCATTTGCAACCAGGCAAGAAGCCTTTACTACGTTAATCTCTAGACTTTTACTAAATATTCTCAGGTTGGATATTCTGGAATGCTTTAGAAGAAACAGTTTTATATTTAATCTCTACCTGATTCAAGTGAAGGTTTGTTCTTCAAATTTCCATGAAGTCTGGGGTAGATTTCTTTAATTCTTTTTAGGATTATAATTTTCATTTAAGATTAACATCATAAAGATGAGTTTAAAAATTCTTTTTACATTCAAAAATATAAGTGTAGCTCTTTGATATCTAAGGCTGCATTAATATGTAGTTATTTCTTGATCATATAGAACAAGTGATGACAGAATTATTTATTAAAAATTTATCACACAGAATATTTGTCTCTTTCATAGGAAAGAGAGACAGACCATAGGAACTAGAGACATATTTTGCATATTCATTTTTTGACTGACTTAGAATACTGTTCATGTCAATGACTAAACATTTTATGTTGTAGCACGTAAATTATTCAGGTGATGTCACAAAGTGGCTCAAGCCCTGTGCATCTCCATGAATTGGTCAGTGATTCCAGTCCTGGTGTACCTCAAAGAAACCTTAGATACCATTTACCTCTTGCAGAAGTGAGCAAGAAATTTCTCTAGTCTGAAGTGCTTTCCTCTGACCCTATCTCAACAGCAAGAAATGTGTGTGAATGACTCTTTCAGGGTTCATTAAAAACATATCAGCAGATGGCTGAAACAGTGAAATCCTGCTCCTGACAGTCACTTTCTACACGAGTAGAAAAAAGCAAAACCTTAACTTGTCTGAGCAATAACAAAGGAGATGCTAAACCTTAATGTCTCCCTAGAATTCAGTTATTTCTTTGGAGTGTTTTCTGTTGAAGCTAAGTGTTCTGTTTCTAAGAATTACTGGGAAATTGCATTTTGTGGCATGTCAGACGTAAAAAACTCAGTGCACTCTCTCAGTAAGACACTGCATTGTGCAAACTGTTTTCAAAGGTGCCTAATCACACTTTCTATTCATCCTGGTACACCTTTGATTATGAATGCTATGCCTGTTACTAGATTCTGTAGGTTTTGTGCTATAAGAATAAACTAGTTTAGCTCTGATTTGTAATGGGAATTATACATTCATGCTGCTGTTTGCAGACAGATTAACATATGTAAATATTCAAATTTTTTCAGCATTTATTTTTCTATTTAGGAAAAAAAAAAAACAGTGATATATTCTAAAAGGTATACCCTACAAGGGAACAGGATTATGTAAAATAGTAAATTTGGCCATTTTTATTATAGGTTCTAACCTATTTTTTAAGTATGACTTATAACCATAATTATATCTCTTGTAAAGCCACATAAAATGTAAGCTTCTACACATAAAGTGTGTGTGTCGCTGAATATCCTTGTAAAGCTGATTTGAATTCTACCTTCAGTCAGAATCAATTCTGTTAAAAAAGTACATTTGACTCTGCTCTTCAATGACCTCTGAACTTCTTGTTGAACTTCATTTCAATGAGCCATGACTAATCTGACAAAACAGCATGTTGTCAAGAAGGTTGTTATTCTAGCAGAATGAATAAAAAGAAGAGAAAATAAAATTTCCAGCTAGAGAAATGTCCTATGCTACAGGTATGTTCTGGGGTTGAAGGCTCTTGGACTTGCAATAATATATGAATGCTTCTGAGAAAGACATTCTAAAATATTTTTTGCCTTAATTTTTCAAGATAATTTGAGATAGTAAAATGAATCAATAAAAAATAGAAAATTAAATAAAAATAGTAACTGTAATTAGAAATTCAGAAACTTTTCATTTACTCTTTCAGCTTCACATTCTCCCCATGCTATAAGTCTCTCATGTACAGTAGTTGAAGTGTTTAACCACTGTTTATTGGATTTTTCACTGTTTATAGTAAAGACAGTTTCCAAATTATATGTAGGTGTTACTGAAGACTTCCTTTACCTCTTGTATATTTCCTCAGGCAGGTAGCCAAGGTTATCATCTTTATTTTTCTTCATTATGGGTTGGTTTGGGTTGTGGGATTTTGTTTTGTTTTGTTTTTTCTTTGTTTTGTTTATTTGTTGGGTGGGGGGAGGGGCAGATTGGCTGATTGGTATGGATTGTTTTGGGTTTTGTTTCCTGAACAGCAGAATTTCTAATAGAAACTCTAATTGTGCAAGTCTAGAATTTCTTCTATACTATCATGTATTAGAGAGCTAAACTCAGCAACTAAGTGACATGGTTTGCCTTTTACATTTCGTACTTCTCTCATAATGTTCTTATAATCCTGAATTTGGTTTAAATTTACATATGATAGAAACAGATTAAGTCCAGAAAATCTAAATCCTGATTTCAAATAGTTGTTATTACAGTAAGAGCCGATTGCAACATTTTGATCCTTTTCAGTACAGGTGTTTAAAACTATCAATTTAATAAAGATTCTCACAACTCTTGCATGAAAATGGAGTCAGAGAATCATGGGAAAGCTCTCACAGACATAAAATTAGATTGTAATTCATTGCAAAAAGTTGTTCATAACTGCAAATTGAAGAATTAAACAGGACTGAACAACATGGAAGTATAAGAATTTACAATTAAGAATCAATTTGCAAATTTTAGTAATGACCAAACTATACGCTCTTGTAAGAGTTGATCTGTAATGCAAATAATATATGCTATGCTGTTTTAGAGGTTATCATTAATTTGTATCAAATATCAGTGAATTCATTCAGTGTTCATTCAGAATTAAACTATTCTTAGTTAAAAGGGAGAATCTATCTGTTTTTATTTTTAGCTACAATGCTTAAGTTGATAAGATATAACAATTGCCAATTTCTCCTGCATACACTGAAATATTCAATGGAATAGTAAAAAAAAAAAAAAAAAAAGTGTTACTGCTGTGTTGAAATTATGCTCTTGCCTGACACAGTTGATGTAATGAGACCATAAGCAATATAAACTATTAGTAAACTAATCATGAGTTGTGGAACAAGTTATAGACTGAAACTGCTTGTACTGTTGATCAGCATGTTTCCTGGAATGTTTTTAGCACACAACAATTTAAAACAGTACAGGTCAGTTGAACATCATAATTTGCATAATAGCTTGCAAAATGCTGCCACAGCCAGTCTGGATGGAGTCATTCTTGTTTGGGCTAAATTGCTTTTAGGGGAAAGGTCTAGCAGAGGCTTACAGACAGGAGCTCTGCTGTGCCACCTGAACTCAGTTTTAGAGAACAAACATCGACCCATTTGTTTTAAGATGGGTCCATGGGGCCCTGCCCATTAGGGAGGCTGATGGCCAAAACAGCACAACTTGTACCTTGAGAAGAAATGCTGTAATGGCTAAGCAGGGTGCAGATTTAACATCTAATTGTCTCTCTTAAAATGTTTTAGGCCTGTGTTGCATTAAATTAAACAGATAAACTAGAGAATGATGTGTGCTTATGAGAAGCATGATTCTTTCATACCCTGTAAAGTTAGTTGTACCTATCTCAGGCATTTCAAGACAGGTAAGATTAATGTCCCACTGACATCTGTTCTCTTTTATCTCAGATTGTGTTCCTACACTTGAAGAGGGAGAGATAGATTTACAATTCTGTGCTTCTTTGTTCTTTATTTTATTTTCCAGAAGAGAGGCTGAGTAGCCTTCGAAAGTAGTCCTTCTAGCACTTTAAAACACAGAGCGTGTCAAACATTCTCTTTAGGCACTGTGGGCTGAACAGATATGATTAGCTTTAGTTGAAATCTGCTATACTCACAGAATAGTTAATCCTTCTGCAGTTTAAATAATCTTACATATTCCACAGGTTCTGCACAGGAAAAACTTGATTACCTTAGAAACATTTTATATCTTAATTTTACGTCATCTGTTTTGGCTGAACTTCAGCAGACTTATATAATACCTATATGGCCACATTGTCCCTATGTATAATTTTAAAAAGGCCTTAGAAGGAATCCTGTTCATAGATGACAAATTATCTATACATTTTTTTCTGCCATTCTTCTGTAATACCATAGAAAGAAGGAGTTTATAACATTTATCATCAAACTTTTGGGACATTTCCTTTTCTACAAATATAAAATTTAATTTCATCAAAATTAATGTGAGTAAGGCGCAAAAGTAAATACAGACACTAAACCAAAGATCAGTTGCTGGGCTTGTGTCTGGTTCACTAAACAGTCACAATAAATCATAAATTTCCAAATACACTTTGACTATTGCACAGAATGCTGTAATGATTCCTTTTCTTATGAGCATTGTGAATTAAAGTCTGAGCAGGACTCTGACATCCTGAAATGAGCAAACTATCTAAATGCAGCTTGTCCTCATCTGTGTAACACAGAAGAAAGAATGGGGGAGTCTGAAAAAGCAATAATATTTTAGAAAACATAACACAGACCTCTAGAAACTGAACTTATGATAAATAGCCTAGATCATACAGAAAAGCTGAAGAAAGGAGAGATATTTATTCTCACCTCACTTGTTGTGGCACCAGATTCTCTGGGGTTTTTTTTTTGCATCTGAACTCTGTATATTAGCCTCATGTTTACTTATATCTAACATGACATTTGCATAAATTGGCAAAGGTCTCAGTTTTACTGAGGACACTTGTAAATCTCACCGGATAATGTGAGATTAAAATTAGATGCTGTTTACCTATCTAGTGGATCTGTGCTCAGAGTGATAAACTGTCAGCCATGAATGTTGGTACAATTTATTCTTGTAAAAATTATTGTAAAAGAGATAGAAAATGACAAATTCATAATGCCTTCTTGTCACATAGATGACAAAATGAAAAAAAAATCACAAACTACTTTTTTTTGTGAAAATCATCCAACTGTAATGAGAACAGAAAGTAGCACAAAATATGTACCACATCCCTGAGCTCCCTAAAATGTGATCTTTTTGTTGCCCTCAAATGGCATTTTCCAGGTTCATTTACTCTGCACATTCTATAGTTTTTTTTGGTTCCCTTAGCTGTTTCTAAATGGCTCATTAAAAGTATGCACAGATACAAAAATGTGATGTGGTCGTGCAGTTTTTTCACAAGACATTTTAGAAATATTTTATGCCTTTCATCATTGTAAAGAAAAATGTAAGATTATGACACTTTCCAGATATGCATGGAGAGCTGAAACCAAGTAGAATCAATCTGGACTGGCTTGAGGGGGGTTGTGGGTGGTTTGGGTCAACAAATATAAACTGCATTCACATTATTGAGTGTGATTTAAGAAAAGTAGCTTGAGTCTGAAATGCTTCATTATGTTTAATATGTCTTTTAATAAGTTCTAGAACTCCAAATATGTATTTTATCTATTCATAGTCTTTTTCTTAAGACGGAGTATGACATATTTTCTTACCTCCAGAAATTCTAAAAACTTGACGAGTCAATTTCCAAATTGGTGGCACAAAAGACTCTATCAAGCATACATGTTCTGGATATCCTTTTGAAAAAAAGGTTCATTTTCTGACATATTGATTAAAACAGATTCATATTAAAAATAAGCTCTTGAAAAATTTTATTTGGGCCTGTGATTCCATGATGATGTTTCATGCCCTGCTTTTGCAGACAGAATCCTTCTACAATAGATCAACAATGACATGTTTTTCAAGTCAAACTAACGAACATACAACTTCCTAGGGAGTTCATCAGGTTTTAGGGAGGAAACTCTAAAGGCAGATTAGCCAGTCCCACAGAGAAGCATTTTTATTTACATGTGTTTTTACCATACTTACTGCTGTTACATAACACAAAGTGGTTACCAAACCATGATAAATAGAGCAGCACTCATTTCCTCTTTTTTAAAACATAGTTTTTTTCTGAGAATGGTCATTATTGATGGGATGAGAGTAAAATGTGTGTTTTGTAAACTTGTAACCACCTAAGCCCTCTGGATTTTGCTGTGCTTCTTCCTCCAGCAGCTGGGTTTCCTTTTCGTGATGCCTGTTTGTGAGCATTCATCCTGTCAGGCCTTGCACTGTGGTACAGTCTGTTTTCCACAACTTTTACAATTACTGACTTTTGTTGTTTTTTTCAGTTTTTATTAAACTCTTAAACCATTTCCTACTTTTATTTGTGTGTCTGTTTTTTTAAATTAGTTCATGTGGTTTGTTGATTTAATTCAGGGAGTGCTTTTACATAAAACCAGACAAAACCAGGCTTACTTCTCTGTCTTCATGTGTTCAGCCTAGTTTATTCTACAATTTCCTAGATAAACTTTTGTCATAAAATACTCAATTTTGTTGCAAATATGGCTTTGTTTTCCTACTTCCATGATCAATTAAATTCATTAATGATTATTGACAGCAATACTATTCCCCTAAGTCATTTATAAGGAATGTTTTGGCAATATTAGGCACCATGTACAAATTAGTTCTGTAAGATGAAATGTCCCATGAAGAATTTATTGGGCAAATACTCTATCACAAAGAGAGAGCTGAAAAGAGCTGGTATTAGCTGAGTGAGATGCACACTTACTATAATACATTATAGTTGTAATGTACATTTTTAACTATGATGGAGAAGTAGCTAATGAAGCATTAAAGGATAATGTTTTCTCTAAGTGCTAATGTAGCATAATCAGGGAATTTGAAACAAAATCTTAATAAATGAATGAAGCAAGTTAAAATTATTCTGTCAGATTGGTTACAGAGGTAAATGTTCAATCAACAATATGATCTCTTACAAAAACTTAAGATGGCAAATTTTATTAATCTAGGTAGGCATTTTGATTATGATTTCACTTCCCAAAAATCGCTGTGGAATGAACAGTCAGCTGAATTAGTATTTACACTTTTTTTTTCTTTTCCTGCAGATACAAGCATAATATAAACACTTTTCTGTTGCAATTTTTTTTTACTTGGCTTACACATTTCTAAATTTATACTACATCATCTCTGAAAACATCAGTAGAAACTCAAGATTTTTCAGAAAAGAAGTCTGCTTAGTTGTTTTGGTAGAATGATTTAAATGATTGTATCCAAGTTCCATCTATAAAGAAAAAAGATTGTTTCTGAAGTGCTGGGTTTATATTAACTGCAGATGATTGCAGGACATAATTTTAACTACTTTAATGTACAAAAAAATTCACTTCTGCACACTGGAAACTGCTTCCAGATCTGCCCTTGAAGACAGATGTGAACTTTCCACTTCATTGCCTAGAGATGTTTCTTTTGAAGAGAGCTCCATAAATGGTTCATTTTACAAGCAGACTGCATATTATTCTGGTGTCAAAAGCTTGGGAATTGATTACATAGACTATAATACAGATATGATAATTTTTGGTGTGTTTTAGGATGCAATTTGAATTCTTTGTGCCATACATCTGGAGTTTTGATCTCTGGAATACACTCTTAATGCTTTTGTATTTGCAGCTTTCCACAATCCATGTTGACAAAGACTCTTGCTTTCTGCGATTATTTAAAATTTCTATCAAATTATGGTATAATTGATTTTTTTTTGTTTTTACTCAGGGAGATGCATATTTTACTAAAAGTTTGTTGTTTTTAAATTCATTTACATGCTATATAAAATAGAATGTAAATATGAATTCCTAATTTAAGCTATATAGTTTCATAAAACTATGAGTAAGTTCCTATTCTAAAGATAGCTTTCTTTAGAAGAAAAAAAAATAATATCCTGGTTTTATAAATTATGAACTAAGGTGAGAATGAAGCAATTAAATTGTTCAGGTGCCATAAAGTCAAGAACTAAAAAATTATTTTAGACAGTTTTACCAAATGACTGTTATGGTTTTTTCCTTTGTTTTGCTTTGGTTTTGGTTTTGTTTTTTTTTTTGGTTTTTTTTTTTTGGATTGGTTTGGGTAGGTTTGATTGGTTGGTTGGTTTGGGTTTTTTGATTCTTTTTGGTTTTTTTTGTGGAAATTGTGATAATCTTAGGAAAATAAGTAATTTAGAAATCACCAACAAAATCCATCCCACTGTTTTGTTTTGGGTCTTTTTGGGTTTTTTTTCTTTATAAAATGCTATTTCATTGGTTTTAGACTATTCATTATAGGAGTATCCCGAGGTGAATGGAGAGCTTGTAAGTAGCAGAAAGCTCTGGGTCTGTCTCTGAAGAAGAATAAAAGAACAATAAAAATGGTTGTAACATTTTTGCTCAGGATTGTTACACAGAAAAGTGGAGGTGCTGTCTGGGTGAGACCCTTACTTTCATCATCAGGATTCCCTTGGCCATGTGTGGGCTTTCATTGCCTGGAGAACAAAGATTAGGAGGAAATTTTGGGGTTTGAGGTGGGTTTTTTGGGAGTTTTTTTCATCTTGTGTTTTTTTGAGTTTTTTTACTTCTCACATTGACTTCTTTGTCATTTTTATCTCCGGATGTTTCTTCTTTACTTATAAGAGAACATACAATTTAATTAATTAGAAGCTGACATTAGTATCATTCATCCTGGAAGACTGAGGGTTAGAGCATGTTATTTATGATGTAAACAGGTTCTTTAGAAGAGTATTTCAAGGATTGAGCAAATGCTTCAAAATTTATTAAGACTTTAAAATTGACTTTTAATGAGAAAATAAGATCAGTTTATTTTACATATCAGCAATACAGTTGACAGCATAAAACTTCAAATGAATGTTGCTCTTATCCATTTATTTTCTGCTTATGTTAAGGGTTATTTTTTGCCATTGTGAGTTTTTCAATAGGGGATAAAAATATAAAATTCAGTCCAAGGTTTGGAGAATTAAAATTTTTGTTTGTTTTTGTGACAGATGTTAATATTTTGGGTTTAGAAGTAAAATAAAAGAGCTGTGCGCTTCTGAAAAAAGTGAAAAGAGCAGTTTAGAACCCAGTAACACTTTATATTAAAACTATTTTAAAATATTTCTAAAACTCTTCGACAATTTTCAATTTATCTGAAAGTTTTACTAAGGACAGTTTAGTGTCAAATACCCTTTTAAAAGATGGTTCAAGATAGGCCATGCTTTCAAGAAATAAGTTAAGCTTCCGAGCAGTTTCTGCTGCCATTGTAAGAATGATACAAATATTAACCACAAGAATAAGGTTTTTCAAACCTGGCATAAAGTACAAAACTATTAAGTATGAATACATTATGTATAGTAATAATAATAAGAAGAAGAAGAATACAATAAATGCAAATAGAAAATATGTTGTTTCACAGTAGAGCCGTATTTAGTATATTTTTAGCATTATTGTTGTAGAGTGTTATGTAGTTTAAATCAAAAGCCATTTTCATGCCAAAGTAACTGTGATTCTTTTTGCCAAAAGGTACTGTGAGTATAACACCCATTTACAGTTCAGCTACATAGTGTGGGAAAGTGCTGAGTTTGTATCACATGCATCTTGATCTTGCATTACTTCCTTTAGATATTATATTTTTAAAGTTTTAACATAATTCTTTAAAAAGGTAAGTATTATTAAAATTCATATTTTCTCTAGCTTTTGGTTTTGTATTTTTATGCCATGTAAGAGCCAACATGTAAAAAATTCAATGGATAGAGAAATTATTGGAACAATAATCTTTGAAGCTAGAGAAGTTCCCCCCATACATTTGGTTCTTTCTAAGAAATGCTGAAAGGTTGAGAATAGAAAACTGTGAGAAACTAGAAGGATTTTAGCATTAGAGAATTTAATCTTTTGACAATAACTGCCCCATCTAGACATAACCCCATGAATATAAGTTTGTTTGGCTTTCTGTGTGCTGCATACATCTGTATGTGTGTGGATGTTGATGTATCATTCATGCATATATGAGTGTAAAATTATGGATTTTCCCTTTCCTTGAAATATTTTTGAAGGTGTATGGAGGGATCCTCTGTCTTCTCATCAAGGAGAAATTCTGAATCAACTTAACTATATAAGTAATTGTGTAATTAGTATTAGACCTGAGCTGACTAGTTGATTTGACTGAGTTGATTTGAGAGGATTCTTTTTCCTTCTCAAGATAGCAAAAAGAAGTGAAAGTACAACTATGGAATGCAATGAGGTAATTTTGGAGGCATTTTGTTTTTCACTGTCTGTGTAGGTTTTCTTTCCCCACTTTGTAGTACTGTGTTTATTTTGAGACATGTGAAAAACTTAACTTTAGAAGGATAAAACAAGTAATTTTCAATCATAATGTGTGTATTACATGCATTGCAAGTCAATATTTTGGGGCCTTGCCTTTACTTCCAAGGAGCTATGGAAAATTTATTGATACTAATAAGACAGGAAAATAAAGTCCCCAGATTTCACAGGGTTGAGTTTTTCTTGGGATTTCTTTTTGGGTTCTTTTAGTTGTTTTGCTTTAGCAGTTAAGAACTGTCTTTTCCTCTTATATTTAATACTTATATTGGGAGTTAGAAGTACTTTTGTTTTAGACAGATTTACATGGGTTTAGATTATTTGCTATTTTCTTTCCATAATTTCCTGGTGTCTCTTGAAAGTAAATTCAAGCTTATTATGTGTGATTGCAGGAGTATATAGGATTTATTTGCACATTAAACATAAAGAAAACATCTGCTTTAAGTCATGCTGTAGCATCACAATATGTTATACTTTTAAACAGATTGACTCATTTCTGTACAAAATATTGAGAAGAATTTTTAATTAATATTAGTCTGAAGTTTCTCAAGAAAAGTACTTTAATTCTTCTTGTACATATTTGCCAAACTATGGGAGAACACAGCATGCTCACCTTTTTTGGTTCACAATTTTTGTCAGGATTTTCTTGCTGACTAATTGGTATGTTCCTTTTTAAGACAATCTTTCTAATATTTTCTATCATGTGATGTCACGAAGCAAAATTGTAGGCAGGAAAGTGCAAGGTCAAAACAATGAACAGGACATACAGAAAATATTATTGTCGTTTGGAATGTGTCACTACTGTCTCCCACCACATCTTTGAGCAGTGACCTCAAAGGAGGATGAAGCCAGAAGACTAAAAGCTGTTTTTTTCTCTTTTTCACCTGCACCTCATCTCTCCCCTTTCCTTTCCTTAGACTTTGTACTGCGTTGCCTCAAGGCTTGGGAATTTGCCTATCAGTGAAAATGTCCACAGGTGATGATAAAGTGTTTTTCTGCCCATGTGTTGCAAAACCAGGCAGTGACTTTCTCTGTGCTCTGGTGCTCTGCCATCTCTGCACACTGCCCATGGCAGGGAGGTCAGTATGGTTTTCACCTCCTCATTTTGGGTGTTTAGAAGAAATGCCCATTGGGAAGAGCTGAAGAAGCTGCTGGAAGGACTGTGTGCTTCTCAGCACGTCCCCTATCGAACAAAGCCGTGGTCATTCTGCACAGATGTCATATCTATTTCCTTTGTTTACTCCTTTTATCTCTTTGCCTGGCAGTTGCCAGTGTATCAGAGAATGGTTACATGCAAACCTCTTACTGTATCTGCAGCTAATAATTAAATCATTTTCCAAAGCCAGATAAGGGTCCTTCCTTCCCTTTCTGCTGGACCTGTGTTCTCTTCATCAAGAATAGTGTATTTCCTTGACTATGAATTATCCCCCATTTTTTTTCCTATGCTTGTTTCTTTGCCTGTCCCCCTCATTTTCAGGCACCTAAAGAATTCAGATGCTTTTCACATAACACTGAAAGAAAACATTATACATAAATCACTGCTAATAAACTGAAATTATAAAGCCATGTAAACACAAAATAAGTGATAAAACATATACACTGTGATTGTGATTAAAAAGATTGAAACAGAAGAGATGAACTGAAAAGTGGAAAGGAGTCAGTTGAACTGTCTTCAGGTATTTAAAGCTTTTGAATATCAGACCACTTATTAAGTATGAGATTACAGATTCAGGTCTTTTCTTCAGGCTGCTATTTTAGGAAGGGTTTATCTTTGGACTTTAATGGAGGCTCTGTGCAAATTTCACATTCATCCTTGATGTGAGGTCCATGTGGAGCATGGTTTGCTGCAGGCTCTCTCCCTAATCGAGAATAGATACGACAGTCAGACCACCAACACTGTTCATATATAGAGAGAACATCCCATAGCCTGCTGAGCGAATCTGAGTAGCCAGAGTAGTAACTTTAGGTTCTCAGTTAAGCATTTAGAATTTAGGTTAAATGAGACTGGATGAAGCTAGGAGCTAAAAAAAAAAAAAATAAAATCACCTTTTATTCTTTAAGTATTTACATCTCTGTTGATAGCATTTCACTTGAAGCATATAGATCCCTCTTCATTAAAAAATCAATGCATTAATAGGTAAAATGGGGACAAAAGTCACACATTTCAATCTGTCTTACCAGAAATTTTTGGTTTTTCAAAGCATAATTTTGGGGCGAACTGCACATGTTAGTTTTAGGATTATCTGATTTGCAAGAGCAAACAAAATGGAAAATTACTTTTTACAGCAATGGTGTATATCGGTAGTCTCTGTATTTCTGTTGGGGATGACCAAAATAAAAAGTTTTTACAGAGAATGATTAAGGTGTTTGTAAGTATGATCCATTAAGGTTCAGATAGAAAGATTACGTTTGGAGTTTATAAATAAATACATATTGTGAGATGTAATAAAAGTAACAGTTCTTTTTGTTACAGAACCTAGTTTCATAGCTAAGATCTAGTTTTTGAACAAAAACAATTTTCTCTAGACTCTCTGTAAAAGGTCAGCATTGAACACAGAATTGAATAGATCACAAACTCTTCAGGGGATGGTGTTGTTTGTTGTTTTAGTGCCATCTGTGACACTAGACATTTTGTCAGTTCAGAACCAATAATAGCGATGGTGGGATGGGAATACTCACGAATTCTGCTGACCAGTTTGTGGGAAATAGTGATTCAGTGGCTAGGAGGCACAATTATTCTTTGAGACTGTTGTAATAAAGGGTACAAAGGAGCATAGTGAAGCTTCTCAACATCTACATAGAGTCAAGAAGGATTACAATAGCCTAACATTTTTAAAGCTCTGACTAAACTGGTTTATAAAATAACTATTTAATAAAATTGTATTTTTACCATAGAATTATGACTTCAGACACTAACACAACCTTGGATTTCTTTGGTCTATAGGATCTACAGAAATCTTTAAGAATGACAATTCCATCAAAGCAAGTTAAGAATAGCATTAATAGAGGTCACATTAATGCACAACAGCATGGTCATTTGTCACATATGCAAGCAAACAGAAATTGTTTTAGTCATCTAACTGGGAATTATCTTAAAAGGACTTATGAAAGAGAATGTTTCTGAAATAATTTTTATCTGACTCTAATTGTCAGATATACACTGAAATAAGTTTATTTCATAACTATTACCTTCTCATCCTGCCAGTAAATTCTGTATCTGCAGTGGCTTTTGGGAATGAAATGAGATACCAAAATAATACAGAAACCACTCTGAGATGGACTTAGTAGGCTAGAAGATTGCTTAATAAGACAATTGTATAGTCATTGACTTGTAAGGACAGAAAGCTGATTTTCATGTGTACTTCGTTGTAAAAGTCAATATTCAAAAATATTTTGTTTAATAAACAAAAGGTTGGCCTTTGAATGATGCCCATATCCACTTTATTGTTTTTTCCTTCACTGGAGTTGTTTTTGTCATGGTAAGAGAAGTCACCAGAGGTACTGAAGTGCTTGATGGGAATTTCTCTGTGCATGACAGAGGAGGAAAGATCATGCCTTTGTTTTGGCCAACAGCACCCCTACAGCTAAACCTGCCAACACAAAGTATTTAGCTTTTGGTCATCTTGTTATAATGATGCACAAAAAAAACCCAAGCATATTACAGTGCAGTTAGATGCAGAGTAAAAACAAATGCAGTGCTCTTCACCCCTTCTCAATAAAAATGCAGTTATTTTTCCACAGTTTTGGTTCTTTTGCATCTGTGATGTGATATACACTGGAGATACATTTTTGTGCATTGACAGCATAATTTTAAGCCTCTAAGGGATTTCAGCAAAATAACTAAGGGAAATTAAAGTATACACAGGAACTATACACATAAAAATCACATTATCTATTAAATTTAATTGCTAAAATAAAAATTCCTATACAACAGAGGAATTGATGAAAAAACACAAAAATTGAGCTTTTTCTGAAGATGCCAAGATGTATCTTGAAGTACGGTAAGGGTATACACATTTCAGAATTGTCATCACTTGAAGGAGCAAATCATCCTTGTCTTGTCATGCTCTGTGTTTCATATGTACATAATTGAGTGAAATATTCAGCAGTCCCAACCCTATTAAGTTAAGGAGCAGATAATTCTTGACTCATGGGAGAAACACCAATTCCTCTGTACTTTTCTGGTACTCTGCTGCAGAATTTACAACTCTCTTCCTTTATCACTTGGTGTGGAAGAAAACAATAATTGAAAATAACCTATTTTATTTCATAGTTGTGATGGCTTATAAGTAAACATATCAATTAGTAACAATAATGGCAGGCTGGGATAACCTAATCTTCCTCACAAACAGAAACTCTTTTTCTGATAAAAAGATAAAAGATGGTATTTTGTTTTGCATTGTTCAGATAACAATCTCGCCTTGGTTGCAACTTTAGTAGATAAAAAAATACATCCTTAAACTGAAAAATAAGCCCCTTCTTCCTCCTGTTGACAAACTTTTTTTGTTCTGAAGTGATTTTTACAGGGTATTTTTTCTAATTTCTTTAAATTCATCTGAAACAGTTTTTTGGGATTTCTATGATCTCTCTTTAGTGGCTAAAAGACACCTTGATGTTTAATATCAGATTAATTCTGTGGATCTATTTAATGTTAATGATACAATGCATTCTGCTCATGATTATTATTTCAGAAATGCAGTTTTTAAAACTGGTAGGATTTCATGAATCATTGAGCCACTTTGTTGGCACTCTTATCATATATTGAAATTAACTGTGTTTCTCTGTACCAAACTCCTATTGTATCATACTCCAAACTTCAAATCACTACTGGCAAGGAAGGTGTTCTAATTTTAAAGCTAAATTTTTCCATGGACAACTAATATCCATTTGGTTGGCAGCCAATATACCTTTCCTCCCATATAAGTCATATTTGTGGGATTCATTTCCCTAGGTTAAATTAGCCATGTTTTTCTAACCTTTTCTCCAAAAATCAGCCATCTGACTAAGCATTTGTTTGCACATCATTTCTCCACTTAGGGTCGAATCCAAAAATAAGTTTAAGATCCTAAGTGACATTTTAGACAAAATTTATGTGTAAATTCAGGAGAATGAGCCTGGAAAACTGCCTGTGACTTCCACAGACGCTGTATCTGTGAAAACCTCTCTGCATTTTTTTCTAATTCTGGATGCCATAGAGGCTCCACTGTGGACCCTGTGTCTGCCAAACTGGCTGCATTTAGACAGTTACCTCCTGCCTGCCTAATACTGTTTGGATAGAGGGCATGTGGGATTTTAGTAATTTTTTAAAATATTTTTTTCTTCTGCCAGATCTAATTTTGTGGTCATGCTCTGAATATTTATGTTTCTCTATCAATCTGTGCCGCATAGGTGGTAACTTTTTTATACACAGGTCTGGCAATTTGAATAGTTCTTCTAGTGACAGGAGATCTAAGTCCTCAGTTTGTGTGGGATATGAATTTGTATATCACATATCCCAAAGAAACGCTGAGGCCAGCATTCATGTTCTGGATGGGAATATAGCCTCCCCTCTGCATTTTGTTCAGGCAATGTGTACCACAGGCAGAGCGACACAAGCAAGGAGGATATACAGACTTGAGGAGTACAGAGCAATTTTTGGATGAATACACACAGCAGACAGATACCAATGAAGAACTGCTAATATTAACATACTCCCCACCTCAGTGAGGCCTTTGAATTTTGTCTGCTGGCCAGACCAGTCAAGTCAGCAAGCTCCAACTTCTCCATCTCCTTGGAACATACCAGCCAACATTAGCACTTGCTGGGTTGTTACCATCCACTTCTCTGTATTTTCCTTTTGGCTTTGTACCTTTTCATGTCAGTATATTTTTGTCCTGATTTTTTTCTCCCTGTGACACTATGTGGTTTTACTCTTTTTTGTGTTTTTTTTTTTTTCCTTACATCACCTGACTTTATGTAAAATACTGTCTCAGCAGCCTTTTTCTCAATGAAACTGAGCTGAGGACTCTCAGGTGTGCTTAGGACTTGAATCAGACACCTGAAACTCTGAGCTGAGCCTTTGAAGAGCTCCTTCACTCCTTTTGTTTACAGAAAGGACCATTTTGTAACAAGCAGGGCAGAGCTCTTGCTTGATGACTGAAAAAGAGACATTCCCAATGAATGTTAAATGTATGCCCTTTTCATAATGGCATTTGATTATTACAAAACTGAGTGAGGAGAACATTGTGACATAGATACTTTGGTTGTCCAGCAATATTGGGTTATCAGGGTTGCTGAAGATGTAGGGAGAGAGCTGTGGATTCAGGATATTAAAGCACTTGTATCGCTTGTAATGCCAATCATAATGTCTATGGCCAGTTCAGGAACCAAAGGGTGTGAAGAATTCTGTAAAGAACTAGGAGGATTTATCTAGCAAAAACTGCTAAAAGAAGATGATGTCCATTTCCCAAGTCCTAATAAATTTGGGTTGACAGGCTAACTGAAGAGGTGGCCTTAGGAAAAAACTTGCATTCAGGGCATGAGGTTAACTGAGGAAAAGACAAGTCTAAGACTGAGGCATATGACTTCATGGTATAAAATTTGATTTTACAGGGAACCATTCTGACAGAGACTCAGGAGCTAGAGGCCTGGTGCTATAAGATGATTTTTGTAGGCTCTTTTGTGACCAAATATATGCATGATAATGAAAAACCATTATACACATAGATGTGGAGTAGTATGCAATGCTTATACAGTGGCACGGAAAAATAAAGTGGTAAATATATGCAGATATAGAAAAAGTCATAGAGGACAATGACAAGGTTAATGATATCACTGGATATCTGAACAATTCCAGGTTATTTCCCTATTATTACATATATTATTATGGCAGAGAGACAAGTCTGGGAGTTCCATCTTTTGACAAAATTTAGTACATTTTGCCAACCTGCTATTCATCAAATGCCTTTCCTCATGTTAATTGCCATTATTTTCCTTTTTAAGAGTTCTGCCATGTCTTCCATGTAGTATGTCATTCCAGCAGCACAAAGCATAGTACTGGAGTTGCAGAGATGCAGTCCAGGGAAAAGAAACTAGACAGGGACAGCAAGCAGTGACTGGGTAACTGTTTTGGGTTTTAAATGCTTAATACTGTTACTAAAGTTGCTAAAGTTGTTATAGGCATTCAAAGAACTGAGCCTGTGAAGGATTTAAATAAGGGAAGGGGAAGTGATGATGAATCTGAGAAGAAGCAAGTGTATGAGCAGTGAGTAGGCTGCAGCTGAGAGGTATAATCAGCAGACCTAGGAGAATAGCCAAGTGTAGATGTACCACCAAATGTAGATAGAAAAGAAACAAACACAGAGACCCTAGAAATGGATATGGAGATAAGGAAATAAAAATAAAATAGGTAAAACAAATGGTACTGCGAAAAGAACATGTGAATCTAAAGTATAAATTAATATGTTCATACAGAATATCTGTATAGCAGTAATTCTTTGAACCATGGATTATTTCATGGCAAAAGACACTTCATTATGTTTTTATGTAATTAAAGATGGCTAAGGCTAGATTCTGAGAAGCTTAATACATTTAAGTACTGTCTTATTCTCATGCCCTGTGCTGACTGAAGCTCTATTAGCACAAATAGTAATGGCATTATTTCTGCTTACATTGGGAAATTAACATTTTTCAGGCTGAATGGATAAAGCAAAATCTGCCCCCTTTATGTGGGTTTAAAATCTTTTCAGCCCTCCAATAAATTTAAAAAAAAAAACCCTGATAATTATTTTGCCAACTTTTTTATATTGATCTCCACAAACTTCATAATGAAACAATCAAAGCTACTATAAAACTGTATCTTTTTTTCCGTAGTCTTTTTTCAATAGTCTTTAAATGTTATCTAGTATATTTAGTCCATTGCAGACTTCTAATGATAATATCATGATATTCTGTGGGGCAAATTTGTTTCCTGGAGCATTGCTTCTATTTTCAGTTTATAAAAGACAGTGCACAACATATTTATGGCTGCCAGTACTGTTTTCTAGAAAACAGAGGAAACTATGGTAAGAATTCCAATAACCCCATCTAAAAGAGATATTTTCAAGAAAAATGAGTTATATTTTGCCCATTCATAAAAAAAAAAAAAAACAAAAAAAACCAAAAAAACAAACTTGTATTTCTTAATTAGTGATCCCCAAACAAATGATGTGTAGTTGGAGCACTTTAAGTCCTAAGGAGGAGGATAATAGATCCTGGAGGATTATGTTTAAATTCTTTTTTCAACAGAAAAACTAAGCCTAAATTATATTTAATAGTCTGATACAGACTATTAAATATAATTTCACATTCAGTTTGGATTTGCAAAAGATATAGTAAATGTTAGGGGAGACAGCTGATTCAGCTGCTAAACTGCATTTATTTGGAAAATTTTATCAGGCACTATTAAATTAAATATTTTTTTGTGTCAGTTGCTAGGATGCTCACTAGTTTGGTCATTTCTATAAAAATAGAATAATAAATACATGAGACAATTGTTTGATCACCTGAATGATAATGTGTAAATTCTTTCTTTGCTTGTGCCTGAAACAAAATTTGTCAGACAATTTTATACATTAACCTGCCTCTTCTTACTTGCATTTCCACAAAGCTAGCCCATATGAGCTATTCTTAAGATTTTTGTCGTATCTTCTGTGTTTCTTGTAATTTATATATCACTTATAAAAATAGCTGATCGGCTGTTTTTAAATGTAGATTTTATTGTACCGTGTACGCCACTTATCCACCAGTGGAGCTCATTTTGCACAAGTGAAGTAAATCTTCATTATCTATTCTAGTATTCAGAAGAGTCTGGTTTTTTCTTTCCTTTCAATGGTTTTCTGTGCTTAAAATTTTCTTTTGCTATTTTAAAGGAACCATAAACTAAATCCCACTGGAAACAGTGTGATTACTCCTCTCATGTAGTAGCTAGGCAACTGGCAATGAGATCTTTTGCACAGATAGAAGCACTTGTCCTTTTTCTGATTTTCTGGGAAGAACAGTAAAAGGAGCCAGTGTGCAGCAGGGATTTAGCAGTAAAATGAGCAGAGGTGATCTTCCTGTTGAGTTATAGCCATAATAAATTTATACAGATACCAATATAAAACCTCAAGAGGGGATTTCCTAAGAGAAACACAGAAAGCCATGAGTGCCAGTTGGTCCCCTTTTTCTCAGGCTTGCAAAACTATAGGGACCTTTTATAGGTTATAGAGACTTTAGAAAGAAATACGTGTTAGAAATAAGTAAGCAAACTTTGCACATATAGGTCATCAATACTTTGGAAAAATGTTGTTGTTCTTAGTTTTCACAGTGCCTTTTTATATTTGTTCATCTTGGCTTTCTGAAACCTGATATGCTCGATTTCTGGCATGGTGCTATGGATCTTCCTGCAAAAGCAGGAAAGAAAAGAAATAACTTACCAGTATGCATAGCATTCAGATTGAAAGAATTCAATTGTATCAGCTGAAAACACTGTATGATTTTATTGTTACTTTTTCAAATAAGTAATTTCATGTTTATTGTATCACAGGTACAGGAATGGTTGTGCTTAAACTGCCAGACCCAAAGGGCAATGTCAGGACAACTCGGAGATATGGGCAAGGTGCCACTTCCGAAAACAGGCCCTTCACAACCAACATCCAAACCACCTGCTCCTCCTCAAAAACGGCCTGTGCCTGCTGTCTCACATTCCCCTCAGAAGACTTCCACACCACCTACTCCAGCAGCAGCAAAGCCAAAGGAAGAACCAGGCGTTCAGAAGGAAGCTCCAAAACATCAGCAGGGGAGATTGGAAAAAACATTGTCAGCTGATAAAATCCAGCAAGGAATTCAAAAGGAAGATGCAAAACCTAAGCAGGGAAAACTTGTCAAGACACCCTCAGCTGATAAAATCCAGCATGCTTCTCAGAAAGAAGACCCAAGGATTCAGCAAACAAAACTGACAAAGGCAGCCTCCTATGACAGAGTTTTGCATGAAGTTCAGAAGGAGGACAAAAAACTTCAAGAAGCAAAGCTGGCAAAAACATCTTCAGCTGATAAAATTTTGCATGGAGTTCAGAAGGAAGATATAAAACTTCAAGAGGAAAAATTGGGAAAGATACCCTCAGCTGACAAAATTTTACAGGGAGCTCAGAAAGAAGACCCAAAACTCCAACAGATGAAAATGGCAAAGGCACTGTCAGCTGACAAAATCCAACCTACAGCTCAGAGGGAAGATGCAAAACCTCAGGAGATAAAATTGCCAAAGGCAGCTTCAATTGATAAAATCCAACATGGAATTCAGAAAGATACAAAGCTTCAACATGAAAAAATTAAGAAAACTTCATCAGTGGATAAAATCCAAGAGGAAGGTCAAAAAGAAGAAACAAAACTTCAACGAGGGAAACTGTCAAAGACACCTTCAGCAGATAAAATTCCTACAATAACAACTGCAGACCAAAAGAAACCCCTAAGCACTCTGGAAGAAGATAAGGAAACTGTGCTCCCAAAAAAGAGCACAACACATCCAGAAGACAAAAAGGAAGAAATTACAGTTGAGATGAAAGACCATATTGCTGAAAAGAAAGCAGATGTTGAAGCACCTTATGAGGGACTGCAGGCTAAGGAGCAAGATGTTAAGAAAGAGGATTTGACAACTGGGATTTCACACGAGATTTTGAAAGCTGAAAAAGCTCAGGAAGAAGAAATTCCTGTTCAAACAGCACCTTTGCCAGGAACCGACCACGTGGAAGCAGTGCGAGAAAAAATAGTAAGTGTTTTTCTCCCTCCCACTTCCCTATCTCCAGCTTAGAATCTGATCCTTACAGACTTTCTCCTTCCTGCTTTACTGTTACTCTCTTTCCAAAATTATTTTAAATTCTAAAACCAATGACTCCCATTGAGTGAAAGTTTCAACAGTTAGTCCTATGCTCTACATGCACATTTCAAAATTACTTTCCTGATTTTAAGTCTCAAGCAGTTAAGCATTTGAAACTAAGGTAAAGCTCCTGTTTAATAATTTTTCCAATATTTCAGATTTATTTTCCTTGATCTCTGTATTCAGACTTTGAAGATTAATTATTGAAATCAGAGTGTTTTCATAGTTTTCAATCCCAAAAGGGAATAATCGGAGAGAGTAAGGTGTACAGTGCTTTGTAATACCAAAATATAGTATAAATTTCAGGAATACTTTGTGATGCCTGAACATGGTACATGGAAGTATGCAATCTTTACATCTTTTTACTATTTAGTTTATCTCATACAGACAAGTACATTCAATTAGGGTTCTTGTGAGCTCTCGAGTCAGAGGAGTGGGTGAGTTGATGATAGCATGTACTAGGGGTCTGCATTCAAGTCACTTTATCAGCTGAAGACAATAACATGCACAGTTTGTAGAGAAATGAAAAATTAGGTGGTTTTGTATCAGCATTGCAAATTAGGTGCTGGTTATTATGTTATGAAATTAATATGTGATGAAAGTAGGAATAGGCTTATGGAAAGTGTTTTACCTTTGCCAGAATTATTTTTTCAAATAATCCCAGTCAAAAGGGTCAGAGGTTTGACTGACTTTTGTTTTATGTATTTCCTGGTGGCAGTTAAGATATTTGGACAGAAAAATATTAATATTTAGAAATTTTGCTTCGGAAAATACTATTTTTTATAAACCAAATCTCCTGTCTGAAATAAACCTTCTATCACATGTTATGTTTACTTCTCTTGATCATATCAAGAGTTATGGTGTATGATTGTACTGAAGGAATCCCTGAATTATGCTAAGGGTAACAGATTGTACTGAAGGAATCCCTGAATTATGCTAAGGGTAACATAGCCAGAAATCCTACCTTTTGGACCAAACAAAAAGGAGATCTCAGAAAATCCTATTTCAAATTGTTCAGCATTAAAAATAAAGAAGGTGTCTCACCTAGCTTGTGCTTAATAAAATTAACTCTGATTTATTTTTAATTTTTCTTTATTGAAGTACTTCAGTGTGCTGTTCAGCAAACATTGCTAGACACAGCTCTTCCCAAGAGAGCATATGATAAAAGTGGAAGAGGTGATACCTCTTAGATATCACACATTGCTTCCAATTCACTAGGTAAAAGTGAAAATGTAGACATTGAATATAATTTACATGTATTTCAGGGTAGAATCATATGGAGGATTTCAGCTAGGTGTATTTTTAATTAAGGAATGCAAGGGAAAACCTTTCTGCACTTGGCCAACTACTGTCTTTTTATATTAAATTCTGTGGACATCGTAGTTACTAACTATTCTAGTTTTCCAATAAAAGATAAGCAATTACTGCTATCCCATTTTTCAATACTCCAATGAGTCCCTGAAGACATGAAAAGGTTCTGATTCAATATAAACAGTAGAATAACCCATGAAAAAACACAGAATCATAGAATGGTTTGTATTGGGAGGGATCTTAAAGATGATCTTGTTCCACCCCCTCTGCCATGGGCAGGGACACCTTCCTCTAGACCTGGTGCCTCAAAGCCCCATCTGACCCAGCCCTTTGCTCTTCCCAGGATAGGACACCCACATCTTCTCTGGGCAATCTGTGCTGGTGATTCACCACCTTCATAATAAATTTCTTCTTAATATCTAATCTAAACTTGCCCTCATTAAGTGTGAAGCCATTTTGACATATCCTGTCCATGCTCTTGCAAATATTCTCTCTCTATCCTTTTTGTAGGTTCCCTTCATATTCAGGAGAAATCACAGACATCAATTGAATTTACAGATCTGATATCCTCTAAAAAAAGAAAAAAAAAAGAAAAAAAAGTTACTTTAATATTGAAATATTTTAAAATATTTGAGTCTCAAAGTGGGATTTATGGAATCATAAAGCCATTTTTTTTCCAAAGCATTTTTTTCCGTAATATTTTGAAATATCTTCAGAATGTTTCTAGAGAATAAACTGACTGCTCCTGTACAGGTCCTTTTTCTGAGAAACTGTACTGTAATATTGACTATTGACATGTACAATAGCAGTTAGCTATTCAAACAAGGATGCCTAGAAATCTTTGAGGCTTAACACATGCAGTTTATCAGTATCTAATTGCCATCTTGGAACTCACAAATTTACACAAAGATAGTTTGTACATAACTAACAAGAACCCATTATCATGTTGTCAATTGACATACATTTGTAATGTATTAAATCTATTATATATGTACCCTTATTACTACCTTCTTATGATTACTGAGGAATGATCACATGCTTAAGTTGAGTAACTAGGTAAATATTAATATTTTGTTGATTGGCATTATTATTCTAACACATGCAACAAAACACAGCCCAGAGAGATAGAAAAAGGAGGATAAGACTTGTCTGTAAGCAATTTTTCTGGATACAAATAAATTGTTTCATTTTGAAAATGTAAAATTGAAATGCATATTACAGAGTTTAGTCAACTGTGTTTCTTTTCTACTTTGTGAAACCTTTTTTTTTATAATGTAGATATCTTTATTTCTTCTATAAACAGTCTGACCTTTTAAAAATTATGAGTTTCTTTGCAAAATAAAATTTCTGTCCTCTGCAACAGAATATAATCTTGCTAGCTATACTTTTTTTTTAAAGGCCTTTTTTTTTTTCTTTTTGCCGTATTTTTCTTTTAATGAATTTCTGCTTTGATTTGGTAACTGATGGAACTTTTTCATAGAATCATAGAATCATTAAAGTTGAAAAAGACCTAAGGTCATGGGGCCCAACCGTCTGCTCAGCGCTAGCACCTTCACCACTAAAACATGCTCACAAGTACGGCATCCAGATGTTTTCTGAACCCTAAGCTTTATATTTTCAAATAAGAATAGTAAAAGTGAGGAAGAGTACAAGCAAATAATATTTATAAAGCTGAAATTTCTAATACAAAATAGTTGTATAATGGATTGACTGGCATCACAGAAATGCCACTGGAATAGCACAAATACAGATTTACATTAGATTATTTTTAACATTAGTTAAAGAGGTTGCATTTGCTGTTTTTAAAGTCTTATCCAGACTGCAACTTTTATAAGTCTCCTTCTTCCTCATTTCTCAAGAAGTTTCTCTCATCAATGTCTGTATTAGAGCTAAATTTGTCCAGTATTAAAATCACACAGTAGACAAACTCAGAGGAAATGCCATTGAAATACTCAGAAAAGCCCAGTAATTCTACATGTACCAAAATATTTCCTAATTTACAAGAAAAAAAAAAGTGTGTTTTTTTTAATTGAAATGCATTTTTTTTTATTTTCAGAGAGTTGTGGAATATATATATGATCCTTATCAACATTGTTTCTGCAATATTTTGTTATTCATCTAAAAATCTGAGGTTTATTATATGTTTCCAAGCTTAACAATGATGCTGTCTTTGTGGATGTGATAGCCGACACCGCAGAAAATAAGTTAGCAGTCCTTTAAGAATAGATGTAGCTGGTGACAATATCCTAAATCCTCAATTACACGAAATAGGGAAAAAAAAAGCCCAGAGGCTTTTGTTTTAAGTATTGCTTATTGTAAGTTACATGCATATTGATCTCAAAACATGATATGCAGGATAATTTTTGCATGCACCATGGTGCAGGCAATGATACAAATAAAAACATTAGAAAATATATTCATATTTTGGTAATCTTAAAAAGAAAGTTGGATTTTTCTCATCCCATTTTTTTCTAGTGAGAAACTAAGTCTGTCTTTATTGTAGATCGTTTTCTTCTCCTTTCTGTACAAGCAGCAGATTTTCTCATATTCAGTTTCCTGTGATTCATAGCAGTCATTTTTGTCATACACCGAGGTTCAACACCAGGGCAGCAGCAATATTCCTTGCTATCTCCTCTGGTTTGGTCACAGTAGGAAATAGACTTTGGACTCAGCTGCAAGGAGAATGGCTGAAGCTGTTCCACGGCCAGTTGTTCTCTACCTTTTTTCTGCACTTAACTGTTCAACTGATGCCTTCAGTCTCTGCTTTGTAATCGATGGTTTCATAACATCTTGGACAGCCAAGATCTGAGAGGTTCACTTTCACCAGATGGATGCATTCTGTCCATCAACTCCTGGGAAACCTTCTGAGTTTGAGCAATATTTGCATTTTTTAGTGACTCATCTAAATTGATCATAGCAAGTTTTGCTGGGTATGTCTTCATAAGTACGAACATACTGGTCATACATGAAAAAGTAATAATCAAATGTCATAGGTGAAGTTTTAGTGAGGAGTGTGTTATTTATAGAGGGAAAACTCACTTGGTTTTAGTAATATATATATTTTTTAAACATAGCAAAATAAATTTCCCTTAAACACTTTCCTTTTTAATAAAGGGAACAAAAATGTTAATATAACATACAAAACCTGAAATTATTAATTATGCTTAATTGCTGACTTTCATTAAAGACCATACATAATTCTGTCCTTAAGGGCTGGAGAATATCCAATAGTAGATTTTTCAGAGTATTGAGAGGTGTAGGCTTCAAATGGTGATGCCTTTGCAAAGCTGTTTTAAGTACTGCAGGTATCTCACGTTTATATATTAATCACAGCCTTATCATTCAAGAAGTCCTTAAAAATGTTTGTTTTCACATTGGATTTTTATTTGCAATGGATTTTTCTGTGACATCAGATATTTAAATTTGCAATACTGGTTTTAATGTTGGTAAAAAAAAATAGTTTATATTCAGTATAGCATCTGATTTTGCAGACAATAGAATAAATCACTCCAGTGAATTATGATTAATTATTAAAATATTAATTAATATATTACTGTATTAATAATATAAATACTTTAATAATATAAATATTAGTGTTTCAATGTAGGATTATGTTCAAAGTGATATGTCAAAAAGTAAGACCACATAACTTAAATGTAAATTAAATCTAAACCTGACTGGTTTTAAAAAGTAATATGACTGACTATAAAAAATATTTGAATTCTGATATTTTGACCCTAAGTGTAACTTTAATGTAAATAAACTTTGAAAATACTTGTAGTTGATAGCAACTTAACATGAGTCTAAATTTAATTTTAAACTATAATTAACATTCATTATCATTTTTCTAGTAGATTTATTCCACAGTATTTTTAACTACTTTTCAAATAATCAGGTTACCAATGAAGTTGATACGTTAAACCTTTAAATAAATGATTTGCTCTGCTTTGGAAATCACTGACTCAGATTAGCAAAGCTGGTAAATACTACCTATTTCTATTATTGAGAGTGCTAACAAGAATAGAAATCACATCATAATATGAAAATTGTGAGACTTTACTTGTTCTCTGATTGCCAGAGGATGTGGGGAATTTGTTCTCAAATTGCCAGTGGATCTGACGCTTCCTAAAATTGTCAACCCAGAGTAGAGCTAAGGTGACCTGTATTTTGGAGTGAGCTGTATTTTAGCCGAACAATGAGCTACTTTCACTAAGTACAGAGCATTTCACAGCTGCGAGAAGCAGAATGAAACTGGTGCAGAAATACTTGCTGTGGGATATTTTTAGTATTTTTGTTATTTATGGAAGGAGATCAAGATGCTTGTTGCACAGAATGAGGTAGAAGGATCTAGAAGATAGGATGACTAAGGGTGTTTAATTAGGGATGAGAAGGAAAACATTGGTTCTGATGCTCAGTCAGGAGTGCCCACCTTGTTTTCTTCCTTTAATCAATGGCTGACCATCATGCTTTCCTCCCTGTCATTACACTGCCCTACCAGCATCTAGCTCATTCTGCAGTAGCAATTTACCAAGAAACTTCTTTTTTATGAGGTTCTCAAAAAATATTTGTACAGTGCCCAATTGTAGGGGACATTCTAATATGTGGGGACATTCCAGATGTCAATAAATCATGTTTCAGTACTCTATGCATTCTGTTGCATATTGCAATGTGTAATACTTCAATCAACAAAAGTAAACCATGAGTGCAAAATTTAAGGAGATTGACATATTTCTAGACAATTATAAAATGTTCAATGGGCAGAGAAAGGAGCAGACTCCAGAAATTCTGCAGACATTTGTCAAGCTATATTACTCTGTATCAAAAAACCATGTAGACAGCTTTGAAATATAGTAAATAAAATCTTCAAATAAATAAACCCTTGGGCAACCTGCCCCATGCATGTGTGGTGAAGCGGCAGGTTATCATTACTAAGTGTTCATAAAACAATTGCATTTTATATTGAAAAGTAGAAGTTCATCTTGAAAGTAGTAAAATCAGTTGCCAGTGTGGACAGACATGCAAAGCCTAGTTAGAGTCAATGCAAAAACTCAAAATTCGAGGAACTTTTTTGTATTATTCTAATAGCTTTGAATAGCAAAATTAGTGTCTACATCTGAGGCATGAATTCAACCTTTTGGAAAAAAAAAAAATTAAATGCCAGGAGACATTAAGAATTTTTATATAAATATATACACACGCATTATGTATTTATTTTTTTAGGAAAAGGAGGATGAAAAATCAGACACATCAAGCTCTCAGCAACAGAAAAGTCCACAAGGTCTGAGTGACACCGGGTATTCTTCTGATGGGATATCAAGTTCACTTGGTGAAATTCCAAGTCATATCCCCACTGATGAAAAGGATTTACTCAAAGAATCTAATAAAAAAGAAACTGTTTCACAAGAAAGTCCACCAAGCCCCTCAGATCTAGCTAAATTGGAAAGTACTGTACTCTCAATTTTAGAAGCTCAGGCAAGCACTCTTTCTGATGAAAAATCTGAAAAAAGCAAAGAGCTTTCTGAAACATATGGCGAACAGACAAAGGATCAACTTAAAACAAAGCCTTTGCCCGTCACTCTGGAATCTTACAGTTCAGATGAGGAAGACTTAAAAGCTATCAAAGGTGAAGGAACGATTGTAGAAGAGGGCAAAGGAACTGCTTCCTCCCGGGCAGACTACAAGGAAGAACATGAAGGAGATGACATATCAGCAAGGAGACAACAACGCTATGACTCTGTGGAAGACAGCAGTGAGAGTGAAAACTCACCTGTCCCAAGGAGAAAAAGAAGAACTAGTGTTGGTTCTTCAAGCAGTGATGAATACAAACGAGATGACAGTCAGGGATCAGGTGATGAAGAAGACTTCATTAGAAAGCAGATTATAGAGATGAGTGCTGATGAAGATGCTTCAGGTTCTGAAGATGATGAATTCATTAGAAATCAACTCAAGGAGATCAGTGCAGCTGAAAGCCAAAGGAAAGAAGAAGTGAAAAGCAAAGCCAAAGGAACAGCTGGAAAACACAGAAGAATGGCACGGAAAAGTAGTGCAGGCTATGATGAGGATGCAGGAAGACGACATTCATGGCATGATGATGATGATGAGACTTTTGATGAAAGCCCAGAGCCAAAATACAGGGAAAGTAAAAGTCAAGACAGTGAAGAACTTGCAGTATCTGGAGGAGGAGGTCTTCGACGTTTCAAAACAATAGAACTAAATAGTACAATAACAAACAAATATTCTGAAGTATCTGAACAACAGAAAGGTATTTTATATTTTGATGAGGAGCCTGAGCTAGAGATGGAGAGTCTTACAGATTCACCAGAAGATCGATCTAGAGGAGAAGGATCTTCTAGTTTACATGCTTCTAGTTTCACACCAGGTACATCTCCTACTTCAGTGTCATCACTTGATGAAGACAGTGACAGTAGTCCTAGTCACAAAAAACTGGGAGGAGAGAGCAAACAACAGCGCAAAGCAAGGCATCGAACACATGGTCCTCTTCTTCCCACTATTGAAGATTCTTCAGAAGAAGAAGAACTACGGGAAGAGGAAGAGCTGCTAAAGGAACAAGAGAAACAACGTGAATTAGAACAGCAACAAAGAAAAAGTTCTAGCAAAAAGTCTAAAAAGGACAAGGATGAACTCAGAGCCCAGAGAAGAAGGGAACGTCCAAAGACTCCACCAAGTAATCTTTCTCCCATTGAAGATGCATCTCCAACAGAAGAATTACGACAGGCTGCAGAAATGGAAGAGCTGCACAGATCTTCTTGTTCTGAATATTCACCCAGCATTGAGTCAGAACCTGAAGGTTTTGAAATCAGCCCAGAAAAAATAATAGAAGTGCAAAAAGTTTACAAATTGCCTACTGCTGTCTCTCTATACTCACCAACAGATGAACAATCAACTGGACTCCCAAAAGAAGAGATTGGTCAAAAGACATTAAAAAGTGCTGAAGAGGTATATGAGGAGATGATGCATAAGTCCAAATCATTTCAAATGTCAAATGAAAAAGATGAAGTATTTGAAAAAGAATCTTTATATGGTGGAATGCTAATAGAGGATTATATTTATGAATCTTTAGTAGAGGATACTTACAATGCAACTATTGATACTAATCTTGTTATGCGACAAGATGAGAGCAGTGAATATATACAACAGAAAGGAAAAGAGAAAAAACCAAGAGCTTCAGAACAGGTGTATGATGAACCACAGAAAATTAGTGATCTAGAGAAAGACTACTATGGTGTTGAGACTTTACATACTATTGTGCCTCAAGAAGATATTGTTTCTAGTTCTTATATTATCCCAGAAAGTCATGAAATAGTTGTATTAGACAGCACAGTAACTTCTACCATTGAGGAAAAGCATTTGTTAGATGCAGAAGCTGCTTATGAAGAGCTTATGAAAAGACAGAAAATGCAGCTAACCCCTGGGTCAAGTCCAACACAGCCAGCTTCAGATTTAATTCCTACATCTGATACAAAGGGATCGGGTGGTGCAGAAATAGTGGATAGTACATCTTTAACATCAAGCACTACTTCAGCAATCTCAGATGTATCACCGGTCAGTAGCACAACACTTTCTATTCCAGATGTTAAAATAACACAGCATTTTACAGCAGAGGAAATTGAAGATGAATACTTAACAGATTATGCCAGAGAAATTCAAGAAATCATTTCTCATGAGACATCAATATTGACATACTCTGAGACATCAGAAGGTGCTGCATCAGTTTTACCTTCTGATACAGCTTCCTTAACATCATCTACATCTTCAGTTTGTACCACAGATAGTTCCTCACCTATAGATAGTGCAACCACAGGTTTTGTAGGTCCAGCAGATGGTGTAAGTAAACCAGCAGATTCTGAAAGTGTCAGGATAATAACACAGGTTCCCTTAACATCTGCAAAAGAGTACTCTGAAGTGAGCATGCCTTATGAATCTATTGCCGGAGCCACAAAAAAACCAACTCTTGAATCAGATGCAGAGAGTGTGGAGAAAATGGCAGTTTGTTTGCCTGAAACTGTACCTTTAGTAGTGGCACCTACAGTTACAAAATCCAAGGAATATGCAGCTGATACCATAACCTTTGATACCTCCAAAGCAGAGAAGGAAGCAGCTAGAAAAGCTAAAAGTACAGTAGAGGCTGTCAGTGTCAAAATTCATCATGAAGAGCCACACAAAGAATTGGGTGTTGATATGACAAGAATTGATTTGACTAATGCTGCATCTGAGCAACCACCTATATGTATAACACCAATACCAGTTTCAGAGCCTGCATCAGAAACATCTGTACTCACTCACAGTGTTGTAAGTAAGACCAGCATGGTCTCTGTGCCTTCCTCAGCTCCTGCTGTTTCAGCCAAAGTATTCTCTCTTTTTAGAAGCTCTTCTTTGGATTCTTCTACACATCCTTCTCCACCCCCACCTCCTCCTCCTCCTCCACCACCTCCTCCACCACCATTACCACCACCACCTATTTTACCCAAGCCAGCCATTTATCCCAAAAAGAAATCACAGATTAAAGCTCCAGCAGCAACAGCTCCTACAGTGGTACCTCCAGTCACAAGTGTTCCAACACTAGAGTCCATTGCTGTATTAAAGGATCATGTGGTACCTGTCACAAAAACATACACCCCAACACCACCTCCTGTACCACCCAAACCATCCTCCATTCCAGCAGGGCTTGTCTTCAGTCATAGGCCCCCTGAAGTAACTAAGCCTCCAATTGCTCCTAAACCAGCAGTTCCTCCGCTCCCAATAGCTGTTCATAAGCCAGCAGAAATACAGCCCAAACCAGTAAGCTTGTCATTGACTTCAAGTATGACTCTGAATTTGGTATCCACAGCTGAATACAAAATACCATCTCCCACTTCCCCTTTGTCTCCACACTCTAACAAATCTTCACCAAGGTTGGCAAAACCCTCACAGGAAACCTATGTTGTCATCACATTGCCATCTGAGCCTGGGACTCCCACTGAAGCTATAACTAGCCAGGCTGTTACCAGCTGGCCTTTAGAAGAACCTTCTAAAGAACAGATTCCCCAACCTATGCAACCAGTTTTTACTACATCCATGAAAACGATGGATATTCAAAGTATGGCCGGTCAGAGTATGTATATTTCAGGTGCGCTGCAAGCTATTCCTGTGACAACACAATCAACTTTCGAAAAAATACCTACTTCAAAATCAGTAGTAGCAACAACAGACATTACCAAGACCACAGTGTCTGTGGTTAAGGGTCCAGTGCCTGGTTATGGTTTAGGTAGTGTTGCTATTACTATACCTCCAGAGCCACTACATATTGTAGATCAACCCAGATACAGAGAGAATGGAAGGTTCCATCCTTTGGGCGATGTCATAGATCTTCGCACATTAACTAAGATGGACATTGAAATGAGGGACAGCTGTATGGATCTCTCTGCTGTTTCCATGGATGTAAGAAGGCAAATGCCAGCAAGTGACACAAGTGGACGGCCAGTAAGTACTGTCCAGCCATCCATAATAAATCTTAGCACTGCATGTGTTGCTGATACTTCTCTGCCTGTAGTCACTGAGACAGTAACTGTAATGACCTGCACTGCCACTGTGAGCTACACCACCAGCACAGACAGCCTTGTGGATCTGGGACATGCGATGACAACACCGCTTCAGCTAACAACATCCAAACATTTTGAGCCTGCGTACAGAGTAACAGGCAGCCAGGCCTTCTCTGTAGGTAGAGATGAAGTGCCAATAAATTTATCACTAGGTACTTCAACACAGGCAGTGACGTGGGCTGCTACAAAGCCTGTTACTGTGCCACCTGTTGGTGTTACAAATGGTTGGACTGATCTCTCCACTTCTCAGGAGCCAGCAGAGAGTGGAGCAGTTGACCTTAGCACTACAAAATCCCACAGAACAGTAGTAACAATGGATGACACATCTTCAGGTATTGTAACAACAGTAATTGAAGATGATGAAAAGCCTGTAGATCTGACTGCAGGGAGAAGAGCTGTCTGCTGTGATATGGTTTATAAATTGCCATTTGGTAGGAGCTGTACAGCACAGCAGCCTTCTACTACACTTCCTGAAGATCGCTTTGGCTACAGAGATGACCATTATCAGTATGATCGTTCAGGGTCATATGGCTATCGAGGAATTGGAGGTATGAAACCATCTATGTCTGACACAAATTTATCAGAAGCTGGACTATTTGCATACAGAAGCAAAAATAGCTTTGATTATCGAGTTGGGGCAACTGATACAGCAGTAGATCTTACTTCTGGAAGAGTAACTACAGGTCAGTATGACACAGCAGCAGATCTTTCTTTGAAATATAATTTTGATGTTCCTCACCTCATTTCAGGATAATTTTTTTATTGTTTTTCCCCTCTTTCTGTTGTTTTGTTTTCTTTTGGACAGTGTGACAAATTATTCCGGATTACACGTGTTTTTCATTTCTTCATTTTACGTATGTGTTTGCACAGAGGTGCCTGCATGTGCCTGCATGTTCAGAAATGCTGTTTCCTTCACATCTAAAGTATATCATTAACCTGAAGATTTGCATGCAGTTTCCCCTTCCCATTTATTTCATCAAGATGGGATGACTTTCAGAATCCGAAAAGCAGCATTCTTTTGTGGGACTGGACTGTAACTATGCCCTGTAATTTCAGGTGAGGTTATGGATTACTCAAGCAAGACTACAGGTCCATATCCAGAGACTCGGCAGATTTCTGGCCTTGGGCTCAGTACACCACAGTATTCCCAAGCAAGAATGGTGTCATCTGTGGGTTCCCAGTTTGGCGTTGGAAGTGTTTTAAGGTCATCCAATGGTGTTGTTTATTCTTCAGTAGCAACTCCAATCCCATCCACGTTTGCCATCACCACACAACCTGGTTCTATTTTCAGTACAAGTGTCAGAGATTTACCTACTCTCCAAACAATTGACTCAGTGCCCTCTTTATCAACTTTGCAACAGACTCAACCACTTCCAAGATCATATAGTTTCTTGACAACTGTGGCAGCTGAAAAAGATAAAGCAATTACTGCTGTTGGTATGGAGACAGGGTTGCCACCTCATTCTATAGAAACTATTACCACTGAGCCAACCAGCTTGATACCTGCTTTAACTACAGCATCTGAAGTTTATACAGATGTAATTGATGATGAGGTTGCCCTTCTCATTGCCCCTGAAGAAGGCAAACAGCAGCAGCTTGATTTGGAGCGGGAACTTCTTGAGCTTGAGAAAATTAAGCAGCAGCGCTTTGCAGAAGAGCTGGAATGGGAACGTCAGGAAATTCAAAGATTTAGGGAACAAGAAAAGTTTATGGTGCAAAAAAAGCTTGAGGAGTTGCAATCCATGAAACATCATCTCTTATTTCAGCAGGAGGAGGAACGACAAGCTCAGTTTATGATGAGACAAGAGACATTAGCGCAGCAGCAATTGCAGCTTGAACAATTCCAACAACTCCAACAGCAGCTCCACCAACAGTTAGAGGAGCAAAAACTTCGTCAAATATATCAGTATGGTTATGATCCTTCAGGAACTGGCTCACCACAAACTACCACAGATCAAACACTTTTGGAGGGACAGTATGCAAGCACAGAAAATGGCCAATTTTGGCCTACTGATGACACAACCACTACAGCTTCAGGAGTGCTGGGTGTTGAAATTCCACAAAGTCAAGCATGGTATACAGTTCAGACTGATGGCATTACCCAATACATACCCAGGTCTGGTATCCTAAGCTCAGTTTCAGAAATGTCTCTTAAGGATATTGATGTTAGAGAGGAAAAACAATTGAAAAAGAGAAGTTCTATGCCAAAATTACGTGGTCCTTATGAAGAGTTTGAGGAGACCCTGGAAGGAGAGCCCCGGTGTTTCAAAAAAATAGTGGACAGTGGAGTGCAAACTGATGATGAAGATGGAGCAGACAGAGGTTACACCAACAGGAGGCGGAGATCTAAGAAGAGTGTTGATACAAGTGTTCAGACAGATGATGAAGATCAGGATGAATGGGATCTTTCCAGCAGATCCAGAAGGAAGCCTCGTGTAGGGAAATACAGCGAGAGCACCACTGAGGCAGACAAAGCTAAACCATTCTCCAAGGTATCTAGTATTGCAGTTCAGACAGTGGCAGAGATTTCTGTGCAAACAGAACCTGTAGGAACAATAAGAACACCTTCAATCAGGGCCCGATGGGATGCTAAGGTTGAAATCATAAAGCATATTTCAGCTCCAGAAAAGACATATAAAGGAGAAAGTCTGGGATGTCAAACGGAGACAGCATCAGACACTCAAAGTCCCCAATATCTGTCAGCTTCATCTCCTCAGAAAGATAAAAAACGTCCAACACCATTAGAGATAGGATACTCATCCCACCTTCGTCCAGACTCCACATTACAGGTAGTCCCTTCCCCTCCCAAATCCCCCAAAGTTCTCTATTCACCCATTTCACCCGTTTCACCAAGCAAAGTTATAGAGTCAGCATTTGTACCTTATGAGAAACCCATCACTGATGACATCAGCCCTCAGAAGATGCTGCATGCTGACATGGCCAAAGTTCCTCCATCAAGCCCAAAGGCAGGAAAGATGATGCAACGCTCTATGTCTGATCCTAAACCCCTGAGTCCCACAGCAGAAGACAGTTCCAGAGCTCAATTTCAGTACACTGAGGGTTTTATGGTAAGAAGTATTTGCTTGCTTTTTTTTTTTTTTATAATATGCAATTCTACAGATATCAGTACAGCATGAGGACAGACACACTCATTTCCAATACATGTGTATGTAGTCTTTTTGCACACATTGCTGAAAAGTCCAGAGGAATATCTGCTGTCTAAAGCAATGGCTATTTCCTTCACTGCTTTGCCAGGAAACAGAGAAACCAGTATTACAGTCCTACTAATATTCAGGAAGTAACACAACAAGTTCATTTTCCTAATTTGGATGGCACTTTGTGTTTTATATGGCAATTCATTGCCAGTATTTGGCTTCCTGAAAATTCTTCAGAGAATTGAAACCATTTCCTTTCTAATCATACAACATCCAGCTCTTGTGCCACAGTCTGTAGTGCATTTACCTTGAAATTACTGCATGTGCCTTCTGAAAGACAGATAACACCAGATTTATAATTGCTTTACTTTGCTGTCCTTTTTGACCTTCATGAGGTTTCTTAGCCATGTGTGATTCTGTAGATAATCTTGTGTCCCAGTGTGTACATTTTTTATCTTTCCCAGACCAGTCTCATATCAAAAATCCATATTTAATTTGTTTGTTTTGGATAAGGAGGATTATCAGGAAGTAATGCAAGTTTTGAGGGCTGTTTCTTATAGGGGTCAGAAGAGGCTGACATCAGTAGGATCAAAATTTTAATTTCTGCAGTATTTCTTTTCCTTGAGAAGTAAGATTTCATATTTGGGAATTAGATTGATATTTATGAATTAAAGAAATAAGTGTTGGCAAAAAAGAAAATAGCTTTATAGTAAGATATGTTCTTGGCTGTCCTTTTATCTGAGACCATTCCCTTCTGTCAGTTGATGCATCAGTATCTTTTCAGAACTCTGGAAGAGTTACCATTCAGAAATATTTAACTTTCATGTTCAGTTATCTGTGAATACAAGTGATTAGTACAGACTGGATAACATAAAGAGGGTTTGTTCTCTCTGATAATTTGGCTGGCTTTCAAATGCAACATTGTCTTTGTTATACCCTCAAAGGCTCCCACTGTAAGTAGTTCCTGCAGCTTCACGTATTTGTGCAGTATTAAATGCTTTTCATGCTATTACTGCTTGGAAAACAGTACTTGGAAGTTTGAAGGGAAAGCCATAGTTATGGCATTGGCACTCCATTTAAACATCTTTTGCTAATGAACAATAAGCACAGTGGGGGAAAATAGCATGAGCACTAAAATTTCATGTAGAGCTCTTGGTACAGCATCTTGAAGAAGGTTGCTCATGGATTAATATATTAATATACTTAATATTGGAGTATAGGTATAATATTGTAAAATGTTATATAATTGTAAAAGTATAGTAAACCCATTTCTGAGAACAAATTATTCAGTACACTTGTTTCACAGATACATACATATATTTGATATAAATTTTATCCTTCTATGGATACAATGATATGTATCAACATACAATGATATGATATCCATGAATATGGATGTTGAATTCTATGAACAACTCATTGTTTAAAGGTCTTTACAGTAGATTTTGAACACATACATTACTCTTTAAAGAGACATGAAAACAAAGAGCTTTACACCATTGTTTCTTTTTGTACCAACATGCTGTTTACAATTTTGCCTTGAACCCGAAGAACAATGAAGCTGCTTGGTAAATTTCCCATGACCATCATAGCTGACTTCAGCTTTGATGCTATGTCAAGCATTAAGGTTGTTATACTCTCTGATAGAGTTTTGGTTATTATGTGTCTGAGGCTCAGTTAGCTTATGCTGGGATCAGGTATGTGAAGTTTAAAGCAGGAAAAGGCACATGGCCAAGAAGAAGAAAAATATTTACAGTGATCCTGAAGAATGTAATCAACTGACTTCATCAGCATCTGGAAACAGGGGTATAAGATACTTCTGCAGTTTCTGTATCAGTTTCTGTTCTCAATTACTCAGTCCAGTTATGTTATGAAGGACAGTTCTATAGTATAAGACCTAAATTATCTAGTTTCCACAAGACTTACAGTATTCCCCTCAGCATGTCCATTTGTTTATACCATGGGTTTAGGGCTGTGTGAGGGGTTTAGGGTTTTCTTGTGAAGCAGAAGAAAGACTGGACAGTGATTTCTTTTGTACATTATATCACGTTAAAGAGTTCTGTGAAAGCATACACAGTTTCATTGTTGGCAAAGTGTAAACCTTGTTGACATTTTTTCAACTCTACATCTTTGTTGCTAGAGCCACATGGTGTTGTTATACTTAAGTTTAAATATAAGATCACTTTTAGACTATCCTTTTAAGCGTGAAAGTAAGATGCTGCCTTTACTTTGAAATATTTTTGACATGGGCTGTTTTTTATTCATTCTGTGTATGTACAGTGCCCACAACAACTAAAGTGTGTTAAATTTCTGTGTACACTTTTGTGGCTCCTGACTGTAGAGTTCCTAATTTCCTAGTTAAAAAAATTGAATAGAAAAAAAAAAAAATAGAAAGGGAAAATAAAAAAAAAAATAGAAGGGGACAGTTATGTCATTCAAAAGAGTGGAGTTCAGTACGGAAAAACTTATAAAACAGCTCCCTCTGAGAAAGAGAATTTACTAGAACTGAACATAAAAGAATAAAATGGAAATGAAAGATTGATCTTTCATTTCCTTAAGGAAATGGAATATGTATATGAATATTTTTTACATGGATGAATATCCCATCACTTTTTTATTAGTTCATGAATCAGGGTTATGTCTTTGTCTGCATTCATAAACACTGCAGGTGAAAAGGGTGCTTATGTATTCATATATGATTCACAGGTGCTTTTTTCATGGCAATTGAGCAAAAAATTTGATCCTTACCCAATTGGTGGCACTAAAAGTGTAAGACTAAAATTGATCTCTTTCTGATATTTACAATCAAATGATAACCTGTCCTTCAGACAGTGCTTTTTCATCAATCATGCATTTCTTCCAATAGAATTTTTTTTTTTTTTACATTTCAGGGAGATATTATGGAGACTATAACTAAGATAATTAAATTATCTCTCTGTGTCTTAGAACTGTTGCTTGAAATATAATTATTTTCTTTAATGCACCTTATAAAGAAAATTATTGCAGCATTTTACCTTATCTAGAATAAGTGAAAGGCTGAAAAGCACCCTCGTAGCTAATCACATAATAAAAATATCGAGGTAACATTACTTTCAGTGGTGGCACATTTAATTTTCCAGCAACAAGCTGGGTGGTTGCATTACAATTCCACTTGCTTGTCTCTCATATTCTCTATCTCTATGTGAACACTACAAATTATATAAATGGTGGATGCCTGTTCATCCAAAGAAAAAGTATTGCTTGCCCCTATGCCTGTTTTTTTAGTTCCTATGTGCTGTGCATTAGTAATACATATTAGTATGTAATAGCAATACCTATTAGAAATCAAGTATAGCTGAGTCAAGAAAATATTAGAAATTGTATCTTGTCATCACAAGATAATTTGTGAAAGCCACTCATTAGAATTGGCATTTTGCAAAGATTCCCAGTTTTGCTGTTTTGTGAGCTTTGTCTCTTGCACTCCCTGGGGCAATGAGCTCCCCAGAACTGATTTTATTTGACTTTTGAGCAGTCCAGCATGATATGGTTCAATAGAGTGAATAGCCATAGGAGTGGTTTCCATGAGAGCACCAGGAACTATTCAATAGAATCTGGAAGTGAAGATTCCAATTCATCCTTTCAGCAGCAACAAAAAAATTGTGAGTACCTGTCTAACGTAATAAAGAAGCAGCTCTACACCAGTGCGCTACAGAATCATGTGCCAGTCACAGTCATCTTTGGCACTTGTACAGATTGCATATGTGTAATCAAAGATGGGAGTTGTCTTTCTTTTGCCTTTGGATGCAGAATGTCGGTTCAGCTAAACTGAGGCAAATTGCAGAAGATCTTGCACATGACCTGTCACACAAATAAAACATCTACAGCTAAGCAATGCATAGACTCAGCAGAAATATTTGTGTTCATGAAACTAATGCAAAGACACATCTGTCAACAGCCTGTCAGCTTTAGGGTAGAAACTGTACATTTCAGCTTTAGCACTTAGAGTAAATCCTATCAATATGTTTATTAAGAGGGACTTTTCTTGACATTTTTATCTGGTGTGATTTACCATACTTGTAAGGGGAAAATAAATCAAGTGTTCATAATATAGTAAAAAAAAAAGTAACTATTTAAAGGACAATCCCCCCAAATATGTCTCTATTTACACAAAAAATGCAAGATTTCTTCTATTATATCAGGAGCAGAAATATACTGATTTTAAGAGTGGAGTTTCTTTTAGATGGCTTTATTAACACATTAATGTATATCATCTTGTGTAGCATTCTGAAACTTTGAACTCTAAAACCAGAAGGTAAAGACTTGATGATTCCACAGAATCACAGAATGATGTGCATTGGAAGGGACTTTAAAATTCATCTAGTTCCAACTTCCTCTGCTACCAGGGACACCTTTCACTACACCAGGTTGCTCCAATCCCCATCCCACCTGGCCTTAAATATTTCTAGGGACACGGGGCATCCACAAGTGACAGCGTCAGACATGCTGTACTTCTGAGCACTGAAAAGGGAAAACAAGGTAATTGTTCTCAGTAGAATTAAGACCTTCCATCTACCATATCCATCATGTTTTGCTTGTTTATTCAGGACTAAGCTGATCACCAGTTCAGCAAGGAGCATTCTCCCTGGATAATGAATAGACAGAAAAAGGTAGGGATAATTACCCTGTTTGAAGGTGGATATTTCTGTTTGCTGAGGCTCCTCAGAAGCAGGGAGTAGGTTCATTTCTTAATGTCATGGCAGAATGTCAGGTAACATAATTCTTCTACTGTTGAAGCAGAAGACATAGGTACTTCCTTTGGTTTCTTGTTATCTGTACTTAATTCCACCTAAAAGGACTTGGTACTTTGTTATATTTTTTTTAGTTACTGTAAAATATTCAGAAGTGATTTTTGGTCTGACACACATGTGGTCACATTGTTGTACTGCAAAAGGCTTAATTCAATGACTTTAATTTTCCATTTTAGTTCCATGATTCAGCCCAGAAAAAGGGAATAACATTTTGATTTGTGTAAAAACTATACTTCCGTGTAAAGGAGGAATTACCTTCTGTGGAAACAGAAGGTAATTTGGGTTTCAGTACAGATGGGTGTTGAGTGAGAAACCATCTTTAGTAGTAACTAAATTTAAGTGCAAAGATTTTTTTTAGCTTTGCTTCTAAGTGACATTACTGGGCTGTAGTTTAATGAAAATTCTCCGGACACTGGTGGCAACAAGTCCTTCATTTTGAGCATGCATAAACCAGTCTTAAAGAATGATCTGGGAGAAGTCTGATTTGCATAATTCATATGTATTTCATGCAGTTTGTGAACTGCACATGCAGGAATGTCTGACAGTGTTTTAATACACTTAGCAACAGGCTAAGTCACTAGGCCTGAATAATGCTGGTTCATTGCTTATGGATGGGAAATCTTATCTTGAGACTGAATTCAGGCCAGCAATCCAGAGAAGGTGTAGATGTTTCCCACCAATTTCCTTTTGTACTTGACTATTGTCACGTGCTTTTTTTGTGTGCTTCAAACAAATTCGCTGGGAACTGAGTTACAAAGACAATCTCTGTCACATTTAGAAATAATTCTCAACAATCTTATCTTGTGTAAATAATAAAATAAGACTTATCTATCTTTTCCTTTAACCATGTGGTTTTAGCTAGATTTAAGATTATTTTTCCACCAGTGGTCTGAATTATTTACAATTTAGAGTCCCATTAACATTTCAAGCTACTGTTTCCTCTGAAGTATTTGAAATCCTTTGGAATAACATTCATGGGACTCAAGTGGGGCATCTTTTTTTCCATCTGTCAGGTCTTCCAAAGAGACAGAATATCCCACATTTGGGCAAGATGTCATGTTAACATTATTTTCTAAAGCACATTTAACTGGGTCAGTCTTTTCTGCCTGATACTTTTGTATTCATTGCTTTCACACCTTCTCTATTCAACCAAGGGACGTTCATGCATAGTAGAAAGTTATTGTAGTGTTCAGTCTTTTTCCTTAAAAATCTTTTATAAAGCATGAGATTCATGGCAGAGTTGAGAAAGAGCCTTGGTTTTATGTCACCTGGGCCTTTTCTATCCTGCTTTCCGTTCATCCATCTTTCTCTCTAGCCAGCTCTTATGTAGACATTAAGAAAACCATCCCTGGCCACAAATCCCATCCCCCAATCTTTTATCTTCCATAAAGACAAAGAAGAACAGAGGTACAATAGTACCTCTTTCACTTTATGGTTGACTTGAGTACCGTGGTTATCTGTTTTAATAATAATACTTGGAATATTTGGTGTGGAATTAGGTAAATATTATGCTCCTTGTTTTAAAGTATTAAATACAGGGTATAAATTTTATACAGTGGAACCAGGCAGGAACAGAAGAAAGACAGAGGGACATGTACCCATGAGCAAATTTTGGTCTACTTCAGCTCTGTTTTGCTTCAGATCTGCATCTCCTCTCAAGCCACAGATTACTGTAGTTAGTATGAATAAGAGGGTAAAAGTTCTACCAGCATAATTGTCTGACTGAAATAAAAAGAGGATTTCTTTCACATGTTCTCCCGATAATTCTGGCTTCCTGCATTTTATTCTGTCTACAGTTTTATAGGCATCCTTGACTGAAGCTCCGAAAGCAATTCTGATAAAATAAATGTACTTTCTCCAAAAGGAGCAGAAGAACAATGTCTGTAAAATCTTTGTTAGAAAGAAAGTGCTGTCTGTGCTTTATTAGCAGTTGTTTGGTGCAGTAAAAGCTGAACAATAGATCAAATTAGCTGATGTAAATTATCTTCTGTACTGTGTTTATGTCCAAAAGGAGACAGTCATTGGTTTGGACTGGTATTCCCAACTGGGATTTGAATCTGTTTGGGTTACAATTAGGACAGAGCTTCCTACTGAGTTTTCTTCTGAAGAAGGCTAATTTGTTTATAATAATTCCTAACTTATTTTTAGCATATGTGGTACTAAAAATTTCAAAATTCTACATTATTACCTTAGGAAAAATATGAAAAATATTTGCTGAGCTAGATATACTCCATATAATCACCCAAAAATATAAAAATAACAAAAGATTACATGAAGATAGTTCAGTAATCTTTGTGCTAGATGTGCTTGTGTTTGTAATATTCTTCAGAGCATTATAAGCTTCATAAATTGTATACCAGATCTCTGAACATTTGCTTCTTATCTGTAAAAATACTGGCTAGACCAGATCCATTTGTGCTATCATTGTTTCAAAATGCAATGTGTTCTGATAGCATCTAACAGTTTCTTTTCTTTCTTTCTTTCTTTCTTTCTTTCTTTCTTTCTTTCTTTCTTTCTTTCTTTCTTTCTTTCTTTCTTTCTTTCTTTCTTTCTTTCTTTCTTTCTTTCTTTCTTTCTTTCTTTCTTTCTTTCTTTCTTTCTTTCTTTCTTTCTTTCTTTCTTTCTTTCTTTCTTTCTTTCTTTCTTTCTTTCTTTCTTTCTTTCTTTCTTTCTTTCTTTCTTTCTTTCTTTCTTTCTTTCTTTCTTTCTTTCTTTCTTTCTTTCTTTCTTTTTCTTTCTTCTTTTTCAATTAATGAGACTTGCCTAATTTAGAACTAACTTTCCTTTGGTTCTGATCCTCAAAATCCCTCTAGTCAAGTATTGCTTCTCTGAGACAGTGATTTCTTATTAAAAATAATTTGTAAAGATTGACATATGGTTTTGGATATTATTGCTGCAAGATTAAATTTCATTATTAAATACTCAGAAAAATAGTCCCTTCTGCTGCATTTCTTTACATTCTTACTCCAGCACAACATTATTGCTAAGCTATTTTTTTTTTCAATGGTGATTTTAAATGGAAGTTTTCTTTCCATCTGCCAGCTGGAAAGTGAGTATCTTAATTCAATATGGTCACTGTCAAACAGGAAAGCAGTTTTAAGTGTATCAAACAGGGGGTTGTCCTAGGCTTTTCTCTTTAATAATTCAGTTGTAATTTAAAGCATGAAGAAATGACTCATATAGCATTTTTAGATTGATATAGGAAAGATAATTACTATGGAAAGCAGAATTGCAATTCAGAGTGATGTTCCAAAATTGCAATAATGATATAGATGCTACAGGTACCGAATGAAAAAACCAAAACAAAGCAGGAATATTGCTGATTAGGCAATACCGGTAGTGAAAATGGTCCAGGGTATGCAAATGTTCAGACTTAATATGACTTAAAAATATCAAGTGCTTCCATGAAAGTTAGAGGTGTTCTTGGGAAATACTGACAACTGGTGCCTGTGCAGGATTCATGTTGCAGTTCTTCCCTGCTCAGTGGCTGGTGAGACTTCAGCTTTAATACTAATTGCAGTTTAGCTCAGCACCACTGAAGAGTTAGAGGATGAGATGGTTCAAAGTTGAACATAAGAGAAAGGATGAAATATTTAGACAATGTTAGTTAGATGTCTGAAGGATTTGGCTGTGTTGGTCTAGAAAGAAGACCAAAAATGAAGAAGAGTCTTTCACTGTGTTAACCATTATGTTAAATAGGACAAATATTAACCACTCTACACATCCAGTAGAGGCACAGGATGGGCTATCTCAATCTGTGGCCTGGGATATTTAGTAGATATGAACTTTGTAACTACAATAGCACAGATGTCTTAGAACTGATATATTTTAGTGAAACTCTATTACATCTGAATATTTGGAATAGCATAAAGGGGTTGATAGCCTACATGACTGTTTTCCTTTCCAAGACAACGATATCTTGAGCACTATGAGTTAACAGAATTATGTTTAAAAATTAAATTCTAAAATTAAAAACAACTTCTTTAGTATTCATGGCTCTTCTTACACAGTATCACACACATCTTTGCTGTTAATTTGTATTAGTGTAGCATTTGCCACAGAGTGCTGAGTAAACAAGCCGCTCAGCTGTGGCCCTTTCTATAATACAAGTGTCTGCAGTGATGCAGTCCTCATTTAAAAGATGGGAAGCTGAGACAGGCATAATCAAATAGCCTAAATATCCCCATTTTATTCCTTCCATCCCTTAGCTGAAGTGGAATTTGCTCCCTATTTTACTTTTCTCTTTCCATTTCTCTTCTGAAGTCTGGAAATCTCTTGTCTTCCTTGGCTGACACAACCAGTCTACCTAGCTAAGGTGTGAAGGATTGGAATAACATAAGAATAACATGTTTAACATTAGATATTGGTGGTGAAAAATCCCACCTGATCTGGTCACTGTATATTCATCTTATAATCTGCAGGCAGAAATATTCCAAGGGAACAGTAATTAATCCACTTATTTTAGATTTTACTTTAGAATGAAATCAATCCCCTCATTTCTCAAATGACTACAGTAAAGTTCTAGATTATTCAGACTGCTTTTGGTGTCATGGTCACTCAGGAAGCCTGTCTTCTGAGTCTTCTGTGTTCCTATTTCCTGTGTTTTTTTCTCTCAAAACAGTGAATTTCTTAATTATGTATTAGTTTATTTTTATCAATTCTGCACAGAAATGTTATGATTCTGTTAAAATTAGGTTTACAAATTATTTTCTAGGTTCTAAAGCTCAATTAAAGAAAAATAATAAAAAAATATTAATTTAAAATAACTTTCATATAATTCACTGAAATGTCATTTTTATAAAAAGTCTTTCAACTATTTCCTTCAGCATGCTTTTAAGATGAATGGCTGCTGACAAATGGACATTATAGTGCAGACAAATTTTATTTACAGGACGAGGTTGGCTCTGCTGACACCAATGCAGAATTTCAGAAGCTATCTTGTCAACAGTTCTCAAAGCCCACTTGGAGAGAACAAGTTTTTCATTTGTGCTTATCTTCTTAGTTCAGTTTCTCAAAATAATTTTCAATTTTTTACCAAGAAGGAGCTGAACTCTGGTAGAGAAAGTGATTAACATACTGAAATGTTCAGCTCAGGGAGTGGAATCCATAATGACATGGTAAGTGCTTTCAGTCCCTGCATTTTAAATGAAGACATGAGAGAGGAATTAACAGTAGCCATGTTGGCTAGTGCTGCGCTGCCTAAGTCATCTCTTTAGAAACTCCAAATACAGAGGTAAGTCTATCACAAGACATGGCTTAGACATCTCTGTGAAATTTTGATGCAGAGCCTGAAATTTCTCCCTTGGTGTGAGACTGCAGAGGAAGCCTGCCTTTTGGCTCTCCTTCAGAACTTCATGAGTTTTCTACATCGGGAATTCGGGTCTTAGTTCAATTTCTGTTCACATTCTCCATCTGTCTGTATCTTCCCTCTAATCTCCTTGCTAAACCCTACTTCTGTTCCCCAGCTGGTCTTTCTTTGACACTCTCTCTCATCCAATCTAAGTGGTTCCTATCAAAACACAGCTTTGATTATCTCACCTTACTCACTTTGCAAGCTGTTTGCTGATGTCAAACCCAGCTCAAGCATCCAATGTGCTGGTGCTCTTACACTGCCTGGCAAGCCTTTTCCCTGGGGCGTTATGGCCAGGCAGGCTAAGTGGGCCAGCCACTAACTAAGACTGAAGGCAGGGTTCGAAATTTAATAACTACTATGGAGGAAGGTCTGAAGGAGGATTATATGCTGAGGATTTCTTTAGTGTGTGTGTGGGATGAGTTTAACAGGTTTGATTTCTCAAATCTGGATAACTCCTTGACTTAGACAGTCAGCAGTTGCCAGAGGTGAAAAGATAGTCAGGAAGGGTGATGGATGGAGTGAATCAGAATGAGAGTTACCCACCTAAAGTTTAAGTTTAATGCAGTTTATTTAATGGAAGAATATTTCAAGACTGAGTCTTTTTTTTCAGCTGCTATATAGCATTAGTAAAACATGATGACATAAGACTCAGGAAGTCATAAGGTTTGGAGGTAATATTTACTTCATTCATTTCTGGAATGCATTTTCTGTAATCTCCTTTGTAGCTGTGTTTTTGGTGTATATATGATGCAAGTGAGCAACAGTGAAATAAAATCATGCTTCTTGTCTGAGTTGATGTTAGAAACAATTACTCTTTTTTTTTTAGAAATGTTACTGTCTGGGTTAATCACTTACATCATATTGATGCTCCTTTTATGATCCCTAAGTTGTAACCAGCAGTAGAAATATTGTGGTCTTCTAGGAAGAATGGAATGGAATAAATGAGTTTGTCCTTTGCCCATTTGATCAGGCACAGTGTAATATAGAGAATTTTATTCTAATGCCTTCAGATATTTTTTTCAGGCAGTAAAAGTGATTCTTGTGACAGTGGTAGTGTAGGCTGCACTGAGTACTTCTGTTCTTACCGCCTGTTTGAGCATTGCTTGTCTGAAGAATGATAACCTAGGAAGAGGAACACATTTTATCTCTTTTCTTCCTGTTCCTTCATCATTGGGCCCAAAAACTCATGATGGAAAACAAGAAGTTTTGACAATGTTAGAGAAGTAGCATTTTTACCATATGTGTACAGGCACACACATAGAAACACATACGTATGTGTCAAAACACAAATGGCTTCTCTGGAGGGTATTTTTATCTCAGACACTGCAGTTATGGAACATCAAAACTTTAATTTAATTAAAATATATACTGAACTCCCTAATCTTTCACTCCTTATGCAGCATTGTTGCAGTATATCCATCAAGATGTTGGTGTCTGTATAATATTTTGAAAATATTTCCTATCTAAACTTCTCAGTCATCACAGATCACCAAAAAATCAGGTTGGAAAGGTGCTTTGAAGGTCATACAGTCCCATCTTGACCTCAAAGCTAGGCTAATTTCTAAGTTAGAGCAGATGTCTACAGGTCTTGCCAAGATGGATTTTGAAAATCTCTAAGGATGGAGATTTTACTGTCCCTCTGTGCATTCTGTTCTGACAATTCACTGCTCTCATGTCAAAGAGTGCTTCACTTCCCTTGTGCAACTTGTGCCTTTTGTCCTTCATGGTGCATCCCTTAGAAGAGTCTGTCTACTCAGTACTTCTTCATTTTAGACTTGAAGACACAGTTAGGTGTTTTTTTTCAAGCTCAGTTCCCTTAACCTCTCTTCTTTGAACAGACACTCTCCCTCAAGCCCTGACCATCATACTGGGCCTGCACTGGGATCTCTAAATGACATTTTTAATGGTTTGTGTGGATATAAAACAGGGTAGGAAGAGCTGGGAGACTTGCCCATCTGAGTCCTTCTCTTCCAGTTTACATTGTTGTTCTCATTAGCTGGAGTGCAGACACACTTGAACTGCTGTGCTGCTTCACTTCAGAAACAAATTACATTTCCTAAAGCATTTCCTATGTAGATTTATAAAGAAATACCCAGTACAGTCCAGGAAACACTAGTCTGTGACCCCCATTAAGCTCTCAAACCCTGTAATTATGTTAGAAGAATTTTGTAAACTGCTGGGTTTGAGGTTTTGGGTCGTCGGGGGATTTTTTTCTGCTAGAATTTTTTTCCATTTTTTCTAGATTTTTTTCTTTATTCATTTAAGTTTTAAGAAACCATCATTTCGTAAAAGAAAACCTGGTATTTGGGGTGCATGTAGTTCATAGGTGATATATACATTCTAAGACACTGACACATCTATGTCTGTCATCATTATATATAGAAAGTCATTTATAAATGTATTCTAGATTTTTAGCTCATAGATTAGAAAATGTCTCTTTCCTTCCCATGTTATGGGTAACTAGATTTGAAAAAAAATTCCCTAAAATCCAGTGATAGTATTCTGTAAAACCCCTCTCTGAAATACTTCTTTAGAAAATATGGCATAAAAACATATATGTGTTTTATACAAATATTAGCTACAATTGAAGGATAAGTGATGTAGCACTATCAAACATAAGTCACATAATGTTTTATAACATTACCTGGTGTAATGTAAGTTACACCAGAATCCCTAATTCCAATTGGCACTAATTAATGAGATTTTGTTTGGAAGCTCTTAAACATGAGGTTCACTTTCTTAATGTTTTAATATTTTGCTCTGTTTGGGAAGATGAAAAAAAATGTTTACAACATTACTGCTGAACCCTTTGTGATTTATTATGATGAATCTACTGTGATGTTCAGATCTGAATATTCCCATTGACTTTTGAAACTGTAGAGGCTTGTGCTTGTGTTGTAGAATCAGGAATCTGATGGCTTTTGTAAAATTCTCTGAAGTTAATGATATACTCTGTTAATTCAGTCAGCTGCACATCATGCCTTGAGAAAATTTTTTTTTTTTCTTTGATTTGATAATTTCACTATTTCAAATATGAGGAACTTTTTGCACTCTCTTTAAAACAATTTTTAGTTCTGATTATTATAAAAAATGGAACCCCTAACTTGAGAGAATGTGGGGAGCAGAGGGGAAGGCTATTCATTTAAATGATTGAAATATCACTGCTGGAAATTTTCTAGTAGAAAATAATATTTAAATCTGAATTTTATATTGAAGAAGTTTAAAGCTTGCACTAGAAGAAAGAGAGGAGTTTTGTATGGTAGAGAAAAAAATGCAGTGATTTTTTTTAGCTTTAGTTTTAGTGATGTTTTTTATGGAGAGAAAGGAAAAAAAAAGGACCTCGTCATTTTCAAGCTGAAAAAATAGATAGTGATTCTCTTGAAACACATTTTTTCCTATCTCATTTAAAAGAAAAAAAAAATAAATTAACACAATCAAAACAATACCCCGCAAAAAACAAAACCAGGCAACCATGGGTTGTTTTTTCCTCTACTACCCATTCCTACTGGAAATATTTTAAAAACAACAACAACAAAAAAAGCTTTTATTATTGGAGAAGGATTTTGTGTCTGACTTGTTCTGGAAGTGTAGACAATACAGTCAATAAAGTAAATGGTGGAATGGGGAAAGTGACAGACAGTGATAATCAGCTCCATTTGCTTCAGAGCCCGGAAGGAGTTTGATACACAGAAAAGTTCTGAATGTGTTCATTGAGCTGGAGATATCAATAAAGTAGTTGAGACTCTAAAAGTCTCATTTTTGCATCAAATTTTTAATTCTGTTTTTATTTTAGTATTTTTTGATGTGTATCTTAATCATGTTGATATATTACACATACAAATTAGTAATAAATTAAGAATTAAATGAATCAAAAACGGTGTCCTGCTCACAATAGGTAGAAATTTCAAATAAAGTATGTTTTAACTTCATTGCCCTAAACATTTTCTAATTATGCAATGGGGAGAAACATGTATATGCTTTCAAATATTTCTGTGTATTTCTGATGTGTATTTCTGAATGTCTGTCATCAGTTGTGAGTTTTCTGCTGAAAGTATCGGATTGCTAATAATTAATATTAAACTTCAAAGCATTTTTAAAAAAACATGTTACAAATACTTTTCTTGCAGTTCAGAATATTCATCTTTTAAACACAGTTTGGAAATCTAGTGCCAATTGAGAATGAGCAAAGTGAAGTTTGTGCTTTATAATTTCTCCTGAACTGGTTTTATAGAAGGAAGAATAGACTTAAAAACAAGTTGAAGATTTTCAAGTGTTTTGGTTTTTTACATGCAGTTCAACAACTGGAAATCAATTTCATGATGATAGAATCTGCAACACAATTTCAGATCAAAATCCATCTAATTCAGCCTTTCCTGTATGACATTGACTAAGTCACATATTTTCAGTAAAAAATGAGATTATCAACTGATGCAAAGTGATTTAATGTTTTCCAGAAAGAGAGCAGAGCAGATAAAGAAAAATGTTTCTTCATTAATTCAGTACTTGGTGTATATGTGTAAAATGATGTTCAAACGACACAGTAAGGAATTTCACACTATCTCACAGAGCTCCTAGATGATGCATTCTGAGGTAAATGCCATCAGTGCCTCGCCATTCGAGATAATCTTCATCACTATTCAGCAGCCTGCTTCCTGGCTGCTATAAGTACAGCAAGGTACTAGAATGATTGCTGTGCTTTCAGAAGAGGAATCTAAAAAAAAGAAATTATTTTGTATTTCCTGATGTAACACAAACAGCTGGTGCTGTATGTTTTATGAGTTCTGTAATGTTTATAGTCAAGTTCTTTTGCTTATAGTCTTCTCAAATATCTATGACCATAAATACTGTCATCTGAAAATGAAGTAAAACCATATGGATATTTGACTTGATGTCTTAGAAATTACATAACAGCAATGTTCATCATGGAAGATGACTCGATGTTCACTATCCTGTTTTTTCCAAGGCTCTAAAATCAGTGCGTGATTGATGCTAAACAATATCTTTTTGTCAGTCTTAGCTCTGAGGCAAATAAATGCATGGCTAATAAAGCTGAGACCCTTTAAACACTAACTTTTTTTGTAGGGTCAAAAAATTTCAGCTAAGAGATGTTGCTTTTTCTTAAATAATATTCTATATTTATATTTTAAATAGTACCAAATAAATACAAAAATTATTCAAAATTTGCAAAATATAAAATGGATATTTTTTTTTTTAGTTTTCTCATTTAGATCTAGGTGCTCCTAAACTGCTAATAATGCTAGAATAACCAGAAAATCAGATTTGACTCAAAGTGAGACACACTGAAACAAAGTCTCTGAAGTCCTTGATTTTATATAGGTGAACTAATGAGCAAAACTATTTTTCTGCATCAGACGCTGTGTAACATCCAGTTATTTAGTGTCTCAAGTTGGCATTCCTCATCTCTATAGTGCCATTAAACATGCCATTATGGCCTGTTACTGAAGGGTGACTTTCAGTATTAAACTGTTTAAAGTTTATGCTTCTTGTCTTTCTCTCCTTAAAGGTCTTAGTGGTAGCATTGTTCAATGAATGTTTAGCAGAACCATTTTCAGGGTTGGCTATTTTTTTGTTTTTTTCTACCTAAATACTATCTAATAAGTGTTCTTTTCATGTTTAGCCTGATACTCTGAAGCCCTCATTTCTTCTTGTTTTGTGTAATACTGCTTTCCTAAACTTTTATTGTGCTGGATCTGTGTCTACAGAAACATTTTCTTCTGACATCCTCACCAGCTAAAAACCATTAGTTACTTCTGCCTTTTTCAGTCTTTGGGAGCACATGTATGACAAATCACACTCACACACAGCAGTTCTGCTCTCAATCCATAAATACTGTCATTTCTTTTCTGTAAGGGCATGTATCATCACTCTGAGCCTCAGGCTGCTATAGGTCCCAGTGAGCATCACACTGTCTGAGACTGCAGAACAATCATTTGACTTTCTGTTAACTTCTCTGGACCCAAAAAATACTGAATGAGATGACTGCAAAGCCTGATACTTTGCAAAGATAAGATGTCACTAATATATTCAGTAGACATTAGTTTTCGATGGTTTGGGCTAATTTTTTTAGCTCTTGCTCTTCCACTGGTCTAAATGTATATTTGGATGATTACATACATTTCAGGGTTTCATTAATTTTCTTTTATTTGTAAACAAATGCTAATGGGTTTGCTAGAAATTTTAAAGCAGTGAATAAAACACATAGAAAATAAAAGAGAAGGGAACCAACACAAATCTGTCATTCTCCTGTGAACATCTTTTAATGATGATTTCCTGTGTTTCTGTAATAGGAAATATTATATTGCATGTTTAGGGTGATTGATATAGTCCATATGCATATAATCAAGCAGAGCTGTTTTTATCTTGATTTTTTTGACCTATGGCAGCAATGGACTTGATTTGGGACAAGAATAATAGATCTGAAAATGAGAGGGAAGAAAAAACACTTTTTTCTTTTGTATATGCAGTGAATATATATCCTAGATTCCAGGCCAACCATAAGATTTTTCATTTTTATTTTGTGTCTTGAAATATTGCTGTTACATTAAATTCTGTTTCTCCTTTTTTTTTTTTTTTTTTGTTACACATGTAGGTTTAGAAACTGCAAATGGCACACATTTCACATTAACTTCTGATTTTTTTGCTACCTTATCTTTATTTTTAGCTTCATTAGTGTTTAAAAGTAATCTTTGCCAACTTTCTGTCTTCCTGTCCTGCTTGTCACAATAAGCAGAAATGGGAAGAGGAAGGTCATGATTCTAAAATAGTATAATTGCTATTAAAATAGTAGGAAGAAAATCCATTAAAGGTTACTGCTTTCTTCTTCCTCAGCCCTACACAGTTGCATTAAATATCACATTGCATACAAGGTTGTCATCTGATGTAATTTTTCCAGGAGTAGAATACTTCTTCCTCTGGAAATGAATAGATTACAGTGCTAGTAATAGAAATTATATTTAATAATTAGTAAAATAATAAAATATAAATATTATCTCCATGTATGCCTTCATAGAGGAGAATGAGGATGTTCTAAAAATTCAGTTTTACTCAGTTAAGCTAATGAAGACCAAGGTGAGTGCCTTGTCTTTATTTCTTTGGTAAAGAGGTGGAGTTGATGTCCAATCTAGTTTTAAATACAGATGATGAAGCATTTGCCATTTCTGTTTCCCAGCCCCATGGATTAAATCTATTTCAGAGTTAACAGAGACTAGAATATATGTAAAAGTAAAGAAACAAAAAACCAAACAAAACCCCAAACAAACAAAAAGTAAACTCTGAAAAAAATGGTAAAATATCTTTTAAGATATTGGGTTTTTTTGAAAAAAAAACCAGATAATCTGTTTCACTTTGGTATCTGTTTAAGCACATAACATAGTGAAAGCTATTTTTCTTCCATGAGAAGATGCTCTGTTTTGTATTAGTATATCAGATTTCTGTATGGTTTATTCAAGTGTTAATGCTTACTTTAAAAATTGGCTTTTTGAAGTTTAAGGGTGGGTTTGGAGAAGAGGTTAATTGGGTTTTGTTTAATTTTCGTCACTTAACAATGGATTTATATCAAACTGGAAATTCCATTTTTATATGAGAACAAGAATAGGAATATGGAGTTTTGTGTGGTCTGGCTAGTACGTTTTCTTGCTGTAGAAAAAGTGTAATGGAAAATCCGGACATACTGTGAGTTGTTTTCACACCTCCTAAGTTTAGCCATCTGTGGCAGATGATCTACTCTGTGTGTTCGTTGTCAGGTTCAACTACATTTCTTTAAAAGGTGTGAGGGTTGCGCCTGCCCTGGGATCAACTGAGCGTATTTTAGGGGGAATGTTTGTGCTTTAGAAAATGAGGGATGGAGGGAGACAGGAAAGAAAAGTTTCAGGCAGAAAGAAGTTTAAGGGAGACACTGAGAAGCTGCACAAAAGAGAGAGAAATACACTTGCAACATGAACTGAGGGATAGATCAGCTTGTCCAGCTGAGGCAGAGGGGCTTAGGCAGAGTCTACTGCAAGACCTGAAAGCTGGTGAGTTCTTGGAATGGATTGAAGCCTGAAAGACAAGTATCAGCAATCAAGGAGAGTTTCCCAAACTTACTTTAGTTTCTATTCTGTTCTAACAACGTGTAATACTGGGACCATGGTATATAGTACCAGAGATGAGTAAGAAATATGTTTTCCACCAACAGAATGTATTGTAGTGGTAAATTTAAGGCACTTTTGGAAAGAGAGAGGTAAATTTGATACAGCCCATTCTGCAGATGCACAGCAGCATGGATGAAACCAGAGCTTAGAATATAGAAAAAGGAGGCTTAGCTGCAGGAAGGCTTGAATTAGGCAGGTGGGCACTTGGTGAGTTTGTCTAATCTGTGCCTTACAGCAGCAGCTACATGGCCATTGTTCTCCAGCATGAACCATATTTTGGAGAAAGTGGTTAATCAGCGCTCTAATCACTCTGCCACCTTTAATTTTAAACTGGGGAAGTAAAGCATTGTGAGCACATAATAAGGTATATATTGCCTGAATGATCAAACTGAGCCAAACCCAGAACCTCTGATTGCTGAGGAGGGGTGTAATTTCTGAAGAATTTAAGAGGTGGTGAGGTTCCTGCAAAAGAAAAAAGGATTAGAACTCTTCTTCAAGCAGATATTGCATGAGGAGCCAAAAGCAGGAATTGAAACTCCTCTAGTTGTGGTGAGTGGGAATGACCTCCTGTCTTGAGACATTTACAGGTGGCATCTGTGTTACATGAGTCTATTTCCACTGTTGTCAAGAGAAACAGGTGTGATTATGGAGTGAGCTGAAGAAAAATTGCACCTTCAATTCAGTAATCTGGAGGACTAGCTCAGATTAACTCTGCACATGATGCCTGTGCTTGGGCAGATGAATCCTTACACTTGTGAACAAACAAGGGCTGTGGTACAGCATGTGGTGTCTCCTCAGTTACCATCCTGTGGAGGAAGGCTGTGGTGAAGGAGAGGCAGAAAAAGCCAAGATTTTCTCACAAAATTTTTGTTGTTGGTTTTTGGTTTTCTTTTTTCCCTGTGAAACAAGATTAATATTTCCTTCTTTCAAATATAAAGGGGGAGGTTAGTGTTGATTGTTGCAGGATTTTTTAGTTATTTTTTCTTTTTTTAATTGTTGCTGAAAGTTTGCAAAGTAGCCTAATGTCTGTTGAATACAGATGGTGACAATTCAGCATATGCATATCATACTGATAAGTATAAACTCTTCTGAATTTTTCTCATGAGTATTTTCTGGCCAGGATTCTCAGTTAGATTGCAAATGAAAAGAAATTAAAGTATATTCTCATTTACTGAGAAAATATCCTTTATAGTCCTATAAAATTTTCCATAGATGAGATCTGAATTTCAAATAAAATATATTATGCTGTTGAAGGGGTATAACACATAATGATTTGTGTGTTACGTGATGAGAAATGGTGTATCATTGATCACTATTAGTGAATGAGCCCATGCTAAGGCTATTTCATTACATGCAGAAAGATTAATTCCAATAATTTTGTTATTTGAAAATAAAGTTGACTGAAGCCTTTCTTTGCTGCCACAAGTAGCTTTGCAATTAACAAATCCCAAAGCTAACAGTTAATATTTTGGCACAATATCTTTTAATATAGCTTGTTTAAATTACCAGTGGCAGAATTACATTGCCTCTATATTGAAACACATTACTAAGGTAGAGTTCTTTGTCATTAGTTAGTTAAATCCAAAAATGGGTTGTGTTGGAGACAGGATTCATCATGTGCAAACAATATATGTATCTTAATCTATCACAGGCATCAAATTATCCACCCATGTCATAGAAATTTTGATAACTTTTGATAACTTTTTATAACAGATAAGGCAGAGAAGTTTTAAACTGTCAGTGAAACAACAGAGGGGAGAAAAAGAAGTGATGACTGATTAAGGAAGACTAATTATATTGTAGTATCATTTACAATGCTATAGTATAGTCCATAGTCACCATGAGTCTACAGGATTTGTCTTAATCTTGTTAAGCACCTACCTCAGAGGAACTCTAGTTTTGACATTTTTATTTCTCCATATAATGAATATTTCTCTTGTTCAAGTTGTTGTTATTCAATACACAGACTCCTACATAGACTCTTTGTCCTCTGCTTTGTCATTTATATCATAATCTTTTAGGTTGTCAAAGTAAAATATGCTTAGCAATTCTCCTCTTCAGAACTTTCCTGAGTCATGTGGAAGACGATGTATAGAAAAATTCACTAATTTTCTTCCTTTTGTATTTTTAAAAAATTGGATATCTTCTTGAAAGTAATTAGCAAATGAGGAAGGCTTTTAATTCGCAGATAGAATGACTTGTTTTAAATTCTTTATCAGGTCTTGGCCCTAGAGTAGGGCTGTAGTACTTTAGCTCTGAGAGTATGAGCTGGAGTTGATACTGAAAATGCAGCATTGCAACAAGCGTAGAATAGGATTTTCTTTCTGCGAAGGCCCTCAATAGCTTTTAGTGTACTGATATATAAATAAAATACTTGAGAATATTTAACATATCTTAATACAAAGCATATAAAGACAAGCATTTAGGAAGCATCAGTAGGTATTGCCCACCTAGCAGCTGTGTATTTCCTTCAGTGTTTCCTAGCCTTTCATAGGCAAGTATGAAATCTGTATTTGTCATTCGGAAAATAAATTCTGAACATGTTACTCCAGTTTGAGCACAGGCTTTCCCTCTTCTCCTCTCCTTTCCCCTTTCCCCTTCCTTTTCCTTATGTTTCCTTCTCTTCTTTTTCAGAGATTGAATAATGGGGAAAATATTGAGCCCATTTGGTAAAGAGATTTCAATGCAGAAGCAGTACTCAACTCTGACAATTTGGCTCTTTCTATTGGCTCGACAGATGCACATTGTCTGAATCAATCTGCCAGAGATTTTTCCCCATTGCAAATCACCTGAGATACCTGCAATTCTGTATGCATTTTATATAATTGAACAGTGAATCTATCATATAAACTGCTATCCCAATACACCTTGAAAAGACAAGTAATATGGTTGCAAAGATAAATAGCAAAGGATAGCAGAGGGGGAAAAGAAATTGGGAAGAAAAAAGAGAATAATGAGTTTTGGAGGTAATGTTACTGTGAGTTAACCAGAAATGTTTCCCTTTTGCATAAGGCTTAAGCTATGAAAGAAAAAAAAAATTACAAAAAGTGGTGAATTGTACTTAGGCAATTGGGAAAAAGGACTGTTTTCAGTGAGCAGAAAAAGCAAACAGTATAGCTATGATCTGTAGAAGTAAGGTAAGGGAATTAAAATGTAAGCTTCTGAATAATGTGTATGTTGTCTAAAATCCTTTGAATGCATATATATGGAACATTGTTCCAATTACACTATTTAAATCAAAGTTTTGAAACAATGGATTTCATTTTTTCTTAAAAACTTTCTTAAAAATCATTTTTCGATGGTGCATTACTGCTGATTTAAACTGTTATTTCTAATTTTTAGAAATTGAGAAGGGAATTGCCCCATTACCTTTTATAGGCAAATTTGTCATTCCTGTTCCAAGTGAATCACAGATAGTTAGTCTGTGTAAAACTGTCTTCTGTGCAAACAACTGGGAACAACTATTACGTCTGCTCTCATAAAGTAGATGAAATGTAGATTTAGATCTCTTTGAACATCACAGTGTAAGGGGCACATCTGTCTGTAGTTTGCATATCTAATTTCCTTTGAATTTCTCCCTTCTCGTCTCAAGATCAAAAGAAGCATATGAGCTTTTATGTGTTTAACTGAGGATAGAAGTTGGTATCTCACGTCACGTCAGCTGTTAGGAAGTGCACTGTGCTGTCCTCCTTGCATTTGAAGTGAAAATGGCAATTTCAAACAATTTCACAGTGAAAATGAAAGGAGTAATGGGATAGAAAGTACAAAAGTATTTATCTCAGGAATGAATGACTCTGACTGACATGAAGGAAAGCAAAAAAACTGAAAAATGCTTATTGTTTCAGAATAGACTATTTCTAAAAATTGTATATTGGTGTTAATGGAAAAGAAATTTGTCTTTAGAGGCCTCCAAAGGAGGAAAAAAACCAAAACAAACCAAAAAACCTAGAGAAAATCAGACTGACTGGCATCTCAGTGCTGCTGTGTAGTGATTTAGAAACTTAGTTTTCTGCCTGACTGCTCAGTCCCCAGAGCAACATACTTGCAGAAAAGAAAAAGACAAGAGTTACACTGAAGGAAAGCTCTAGTATATTACTCATGAAGCAGGGTCTTTCACTCCCTGATACACAGCCAAATTCATCTCATCAAATTAATCTTCTACTACCCTCGCCAGCAATGGCACACGAGCCAAGGCAGTCCTGGTTGTATGGTAAGCTTTTACTATTGGTTAGAATTTGTTTCAGAGCATGTATTACTCCATTCTCACACTGCTGATGAGACCAGCTTTTATTAAATACATGTTCCTATATGTCTGCCTTACCATACACAGCTCATCTGCTTTCCTTAACCAGGTGGCTTCATTGAAGGGTCCCACCTTCTGTGTTTCCTCATGCTATAGAAGTGCCCCTATATCAGCCTTAGCCAGTGGAGAAAAGCTTTTCAGTACTCTTGCTCTAATGTTTGCTAACCAGGGGTTAACATAGGTGGCCCCTTCTCATCAATAGTTTCCACAAAATAGATATTGAGTCCAGAAGTGTCCATAAAAACTCATATGAAAAACTTTCTTTGCACAGGACAAGTTACAAAACATTGTTCAGGACCTCTGCACTTATAAGAAGATGTAGTTAAGGATTCCATACTTAAGATGAAGTACTCTAATACCTAGTGTATTATGTCAGTCTCTTTAGGATATGGGTCTCATTTGAGAGCAATTTTAAAGATACTGTTACATTACTGAGAAGTCCTTAATGAATGATAACAAATTTTCATGAATTCATTGTAGAAAATTAAATGGTTGAAATGATGAATTGCCAAAATTTCTGGCTCTTCTGATACATTTCTAACAATGAGCAACTGAGGAACACATTCCAACCCTTTGTGAGTAGAACAGCTATCATACAATTGCAATTTCAACTGTGCATTTTGGGGCTTTGTAGGGGTTGCGTTTGGGAAGGGTTTTGTTACATGAAAAATCCAAGATGTGAGAACTGGAAAGTGGGCTACAGCATAGGCTTCACCTTAATGATCTGCATTGGTCCCAACCCTAGGTGATTTTTTTTTTTCTGAATGGGAGAGTAATTTCTATCCCTCCAATACTTGACATCTTACCCGGTGAAAACAGTTTACTCCCAGCAATTTCATTAACACATCAGCATTCATCTCTCAACCTTATTGTACTCCTGAGTTTTCTGATAGAGTTTATTGACTGCATGGTACTTGTTTGAAGACAAAAAAATATTCTTTGCATTGTTTTTCTAGTAGCAGAAAAAACAGAATACAGCTACTTTTCTGCTGACTTTTAAAGTGTGTTGCAAATTAGTGTCAAATGTTTTGGGGAGCCTAGCCCTGCAAAAGGTGGGTTCTTCTGTGGCATAGAATAGGATTTTCACCATGCTGTTGAGTCTTCTGGGGATTGTGGTAGAGGAGTAGTCTCATCTCTAATCCACTTTACCTTTGATTTTCACAGCACCACAGGCTGTAGTAGTCTGACATCACTGTGTCTATTGTATAGAGAGTCTGGTGATGACTAACGAGATGCTGTCATCACAATTGTAATTGGCTTCTGCAATATGCATACATATTGTACAAATTATTTTCAGGACTTTTCCCTGCTTATACAAAAATATATATGTAAGTGCAGACTAATTTTGTCGGCTCTAAAGAGGACCAAAGAAGTTGAAGTTTGTGTTGTGATCACAGAAAATTTTAAAAGAGGAATGAATAATAAGGATTACATTTTTACTGGTAAAATTCAAAACATGAAAGAAGTATGCAAGAGTTGTGTGCTCAAGTGTGAAAGCTGAGCTTCTGAGCAAATGAAACTAATATCCAAACATGGCTACCCAAATGGAGTGCAGCATATCATGTTCAAAAACCAATTTGAGAAGAGGACAAGAAAGATTGCATAGCTAGAATCAAACACGCTGTTTAGAGGTAGAAATTTATCACAGGTATCCTGAGCTAGTCAGTCCCCCAAAGTAAACTGTCTCTTTCAAAATGATAAAAAATCAGCAGAACATATTAGTATTTCCTAGTACTTGAAGGATTCTTGTAGTGGGTCAGAGTCTTGCTGGCTTTGTCAACAATGATTTCAAATTAAAAGAGACAAAAATAGGTAGAAAAAGGTATTTTTAGAAAGATTCACAAGGAACAGAATGATCATTGCAAAGGAGTTACTCCAAAGTCACTACACAATTTAACAGTACTCACAAACCTTTGTCCAGATGACCTCTATAAATTCAAGCTCAGACTATAACTCACATCAAGACTAATGTGTATTGGCAAGGCAGAAAAGCAAGATTTTGCTAAGTCTGTTTGCATGCAACCTTCAGCTCAGTCTTTTGCCTTCCTTACTGTGATGTTATCTTGTCACTGAACTGCAAGACTGAGGACACTTCCTCCTATGTTTATTTCCAAACTTTGTTAGACTTGAGGAGTGGTGGTGGAAGGGCAAGATATTTGTACTGCAGTTCTTTAGTTTGTAGTATTGGGGAGAACATCTCTGTAGCTTTATTTCAAGCATGAACTTTGGCCCTATTTTAACAAAGTCAGTTTTGCCTCAGCAGCAGATCTGATTACCATTAAGTCCACCCTGAAGGGATATCCCAGACTAGTATAAAATCATACAAGGGTCAGCCATAAAGTAATAACATTTATATGAGCATCATGGTAAAAGAAAAAAACAATATAATTTACTTCTAGTTCTTGGAAGTTACACTTAACATTTAGAATGATCATTTGCTAAACAAAAAAATTATTTTTAAAAATGAATGAGGATGCTAATTGTTTTCTAGAAGTAAACTGACTAGAAATAAGATGGAAAACATTGTAAAATATAGTAGAAAAATTCATTGTTTATTCAGTCAGAGTTTGCTAAGGTTGCCTGTCTAACATCTAACTTAACCTTTAACCAGTGATTGTAAGGTCTCAGAATGCCTGCTTGTATTTGATAGGTTTATGTGGCTCCAGAGTGGTCTCATAAGGGTTTCTGCCCCATCTTTCCTTTGGTGTCTTCAAGTATGAAATGAGCATACCACTATAAATTTGAGACAATTACCAAAATTATAGAGATAGGACTAAACAGCACAATTACTCCTTTCCACTCCCAATTCTTTTTGATAAAGAGATTAGAATTTGGCAAAGGTCAGCCGTAGCTTGCCTTTTTTTTTTTTCTTTTTCCATGCTATTTAACAAATTCAAAGGAAATGCAAATACTACTAACAGCCACTTTAAAGCTGTCTGTCAAAATACTGCAGTTGAATTTCCCTTCAACCTACTAAGACAGCTCACAGGTAGCATGCTAACATAAGTGATGATGGAAATATCCAGGAACAAGAAACAGACACACATTTTATTACAGTATTAATTTTCTTTTTCTTGTGCCAATATAAATCTCAAGTACAAGGAATTAAGTCTTCCTTTTGTGAGAATAGTAGCTAAAAATGAGAGGTTATCAATACTTTTTAAAAAACAAATGGTACATTTTCCTATAATATATATTAGTCTAAGTTTCTTCATATGCAAGGAGATTTAAAAACAATTTTTTTTGTTAAAATGCACAGTAATCTGACACTGAGATTTATGCATCAGCAACTTAACTATTATCTGAAAAATATTAATTCCATAAAGTATTGTAGACCTTCTAATGACTGTTTTATTAATAGTGCTTCCCAATACCAATGACCATCTGTGACTTCTTCACCATCTGTGATTCCTATTTCAGTTCAGGCAGGGGAAATAACAGTGGTATTACACTGATTTTACAATATAAAACATCAGCCAACTAGACCTACTGTAGATGATTAATTTGTCTTTGCTTATAAGTGCATGCTGAGCAAGATAAAATTAGCTCCTTTGATTTGTTGGCACAACATGGGTTTGAGACATGGCCATGGGAAGCTGAAAAGATTAAATTGCTTTTATTGAAATCTGAAACATGCAAAAGTTGATGGAATTTAGATAAAGAGAATGAAAGAGCTTACATGGCACTTTAAAAGGTAGTGAACATTTCCTTAAAAATCCATGGCAAACCATGTGATTATTATAATTTTTTAAAGCTAAGTAATAGAGGAGCAGCAAAAGAGAATTCTTAATACTTCTTAAAAACTTGTACAGTTTGTTGATGCCATATTAAAATAAACTGAGATAATACTGATGTATAAACTCCTACTTAAAATTAATATTATTTATATCTTATCTGAGTGAAGTAGAATTTATTTCTAAAGAAATATGTTGTTTAACTAAAAGCAGGTTGCAGAATCCTTGCAGAAATGCTGTCCTTCTCTGCAGAGGCAGGAGAGTCAATTTGATAAATATTGTTTTTATTCTGCCCTTAGTAAACTGTGCTAAAATGTTTCTATATGGTATTAACATGTCATCTGCATTATGTAGTGGCTGAGCTGATTTTTCTTTTGTTTCAGTGTATGTGTGTAGATCAATCTCTTTTCCTTTGCTAAGGCAAAATTTGTAAGAAGCTATTAGGGAGATAGGATACAATTTCAAAACCATTCAGGTCCCACCTCTTAATCTCTATACATTGCATGGGAGTCTAAACTTCAAAACTAAAAATTAATAAACCAAAAACATTAGTATTGTAGGATGCAAACTGAATTGCATCTAACCAGTTGCATTGCCTACTTTCCTATCTGATGAAGAGAGATTAGCACCTCAAAATTTAATTATCAGCCTAAGGTAGATTGTTCTACATCAGGATGAATCACTCTTCTACCATTAACTGTGGGGAAGTCTGGACATCTAGACAGAATTAAATCCCTATCATTTTACACTGCTTAATTTTTTTTAAGTTTTAAACTGTAGCTTTCTAAACAGAACAAATTTCATTTATGAAAGTCTTCAGTGAACTGAAGAAAGCTTACCAGTTTTGTAAGAGGCAAGAAAATCCCCTGAAAATATATATATATATATAGCATCAGATATAAGGCAAAAATGATCATGTAAGAACTACTTGTCTTGTCACTAGGATGTTCTGCTTTGTTGTCTGGATTTCAGTACAAGTTATAGCTTATGGGTATGCATTCTGTGTCTGGCTCAGAGTCATTTATTCGACCATAGAGATTATATGTAAATTTAAATATGAATGTGTATTTAAGTACATTTATAATTATACAGATTTTTTTATTAAATTAAATGTTATATAAAAGGGAGGTATATATGTGTATATATTCCCCTCCCACACACATACGCATTGAATATGTTTATGTATAAGCATTCAGAAATTTAAAAAAAATAAAAAACTTTTAAATTACCATTTATTCAATTTTAAGAATATAAGGTATGTTTTTTAATCTTAGGCTAAACAAAGTCCTAGTGAGCATCACCCTTATTTTTGCATTAGATTGCTCATCTTTAGCAGACTGATAGCCATTTTCCTTTCTATTTTTTGCTGCTTAATCACAGATACAAAATTTTCTGTCTTAAGGAAAGTATGTGGCTAAGTTAAACAGACACCCTGAAAAAAAATATAAATAATTTATGATTAATTTCCCTCCAGAATAGTGATTCAATCTTGTTTCTTCTATTGCAGTCAAAAGGTTCTTCAAGCATGACTCCATCCAGCACTCAAAAGAAGGTGAAGAGGACTCTTCCCAATCCACCTCCAGAGGAAGCAGCAGCAGGAACTCAGTCCCCATATACTTCTGTGGGATCAGTTTCACGGAGAAGGATTTGTAGGACTACCACTATGGCCAGAGCCAAAATTCTTCAGGATATAGACAGGGAATTGGATCTGGTCGAACGTGAATCAGCCAAGCTTAGGAAGAAGCAAGCAGAGCTAGATGAGGAGGAAAAAGAAATAGATGCCAAGTTGAGATACTTGGAAATGGGCATTAATAGGAGGAAAGAAGCCCTACTAAAAGAAAGAGAAAAGAGAGAGCGTGCCTATCTCCAAGGAGTAGCAGAAGAACGTGATTATATGTCAGACAGTGAAGTTAATAATACCAGGTCAACCAGAATAGAAACTCAACATGGCTTGGAAAGACCACGTACTGCACCCCAGACAGAATTTAACCAGTTTATACCACCACAAACCCAGCCAGAAACACAGTTTGCCCCTGCTACAAGCCCATATGCTCAATATCAGTATTCATCTCCTGCCCTTCCAACTCAAGCACCAACTCAATTCACACAGCAGTCACATTACCAACAACAGCAGCCTTTGTATCACCAGCAGGTTTCACCCTATCAGACCCAGACAGCATTCCAGACAGGAGCTACTATGTCCTTTACCCCACAGGCTCAACCTCCACCATCTCAACAGCCATCATATCAGCTCCCATCGCAGATGATGGTGATACAGCCAAAGCCAAGACAGACCACATTATATTTGGAGCCTAAGATAACAACAAACTATGATGTAATTCGCAATCAGCCTCTCATGATAGCACCAGTTTCAACTGACAATACTTATGCAGTTTCCCAGCTGGGCAGTAAATACTCCACCTTGGACTTAAGGATAGGACTAGACGAGAGAAACAGCATAGCGAGCAGCCCTATATCAAGCATATCTGCAGATTCATTCTATGCAGATATAGACCACCACCATACGCCCCGAAATTATGTGCTGATTGATGATATAGGAGAACTTACTAAAGGAACAGGAGCTCTTGGTTCCAGTTTTAGCCTCCATGAGAAAGATCTGACCAAAACAGATCGACTTCTTCGCACAACTGAGGCCAGGAGAGCACAAGAAGTGTCAGACTTCCTAGCACCACTACAGACTTCCTCTAGGTTACATTCCTATGTTAAAGCTGATGAAGACCCAATGGAGGACCCTTATGAGCTCAAACTTCTGAAACACCAGATAAAGCAAGAGTTCCGTAGAGGTGCAGAAAGTCTTGATCATCTGGCTGGCCTGTCACAGTATTACCATGGAGAGGGCAGCTACAGGCATTTTCCAAAATCTGAGAAATATAGCATAGGCAGGCTTACTCTTGAGAAACAGGCTGCTAAGCAGCTCCCAGCAGCCCTCCTTTACCAGAAGCAGTCAAAACACAAGAAAGCCTTGATAGACCCCAAACTAACAAAGTTTTCACCTATCCAAGAAAGCAGAGACCTTGAGCCTGACTATTCAAGCTATATGACTTCTAGCACTTCAACACTTGGGGGAATTACTACTAGGGCAAGGCTTCTTCAGGATGATATCACTTATGGCCTTAGAAAAAACATCAGTGACCAACAGAAGTACATGGGGTCACCACTGACGTCATCCATTGGAGCAGGCCTTGGGACTGCACTAGGTCCAACAATGAGAGCCACACTACAAGATGAAGCAGACAAGTCTTATAGCAGTGGTAGTAGATCTAGGCCCTCATCTAGGCCCTCCTCAGTGTATGGGCTCGATTTGTCACTGAAAAGGGATTCTTCCAGTTCTTCTTTAAGACTGAAAGCCCAAGAAGCTGAACCTTTAGATGTTTCCTTTAGCCATGCAGCACCTTCTGGAAGAACTAAACCCACCAGTCTACCTATTAGCCAAAGCAGGGGAAGGATCCCAATAGTAGCGCAGAACTCAGAGGAGGAGAGCCCACTAAGTCCTGTTGGACAGCCAATGGGAATGGCAAGAGCGGCAGCCGGACCCTTGCCACCAATATCTGCAGATACCAGGGACCAGTTTGGATCGAGCCATTCATTACCTGAGGTCCAGCAGCATATGAGGGAGGAGTCACGGACTCGAGGCTATGATCGAGATATAGCCTTCATCATGGATGACTTCCAGCATGCCATGTCAGACAGTGAAGGTAAATTAGGCCTCAGACTGGTATCTTACTATCACAACACAAATCCTCATTTCTATGCATGTGTCTGATTTTTGTTACACTTCAAAGACTTGTTCTTTTTCTGTCCCTTGGTGCATCTTCTGTGTATCTACATTTTTGGGGGTTGATTTGTTTTGTCTTTTTTGATATTTTTTATTTTACCCTAACAGTTTCTGGATGGTGTTAAGCTACCATAGCATGCTACTATATTATTGTTGATTTGCTTTCCTTTTGGTTTGCTTGTGCATTTTCCTTTTCACTTGTTCATGTCTACTTTTCAATGATACTGTGTAGAACATTCCATGTACAGTACAGACTCTGCCATCAGTCTTTATGTGCAGCTCTCTCCAGTGACTGTGAATCATTGAACTTACTTGCAATAGTTTTTGTTGGGATTTGGAAATAATCTCCCAAATCTCTAAAAAACTCCAGTAACTTTATGTGCATGAAATTTCATGATAGAACTGAAAAAAATTATAATTCCATCTCCCGATGCACCAATTGAGATCTGTGTTTATATAGAAATAGTCTGTTCATTAAGTACATATTATATGTTAGAACCATATAGAGCTTAACGTGATAGCAAAATAACGTTCTACATATAGTTTGTTGAAAGCATCCTGTCATGTGGACTTCTGTGCAATCAGAATTGTGATTATGTAAGATAATTTGTCATTTGAATGGTGCAAGACAATCTCATCCTTCAATAAACTTACATAAAGTATTTTACTTCTGTTGATGGATTATGCAGTGTAGCTGGTTTTATATGCACCCCATACACGTCTGCCAAATAAGCACAAGAGTTCATCTCACTTAAGTTCATGAAAGGAACCTTTCTGATGTATTATAAATAGTGCAATTAAAAATGCTGCTTCTGAATAAGTACAGCAGAATGTTAAACTGATGTTGAGTACTTAATAATTGCAAATTATGTATCAGTTTTGTTTGAGTCAGTTCAGACTTAATTTATTCTAAATTGTTTAAAAATCAGAAAGACAGTTTAAGGCAAATGAAATGAATATGTTCAAAATTGTATGCGCTCCCTTAACTTTTTCTTATGTGTATTTACTGCACAATAAAAGAGACTTTGCATGCGCTCTATTGTCTGTAAATGGCAATGATTGTCTCAAAAGACACATTTGCATGATTATGAAGTAGTATGGTTTATTTTTCACATTTCTACTAACCTCCGTTCATTATTGCATTATTGGTTTTTTACACATGCTGAATCTTTCATAAGCATTAGAAAAAATGATCTATTTGCCTTTCTCATACTTCATACTAAGGGCTTTGTTCTCTAAGTTTCTCTTCATATTTCTTAGATATTTATAACCCCCTGATAAACTCTGTGTTTCTGGAGAGACTCATGGTCATCACCTTTTTTGCTACTTATCAGAAGCTTAACTGTTTTTATTGTTCTTCAATCCTTATTACACAGAGTCCTATAATTAAATCTGAAAGCAGTTGAGAGGAACTTCTGGAGTTGCAACTCATATCATTCTTCCTAAATAAGCAGATGCTGTCTTGTCTCCTCTCAGCTTGTGACTTTCATGGGTCATTCTAGAGTCACATTGTGAAAGATACAGGACTTTTCCTCCTGAAAACTAAGGAGAACCAACCTGGACCAAAAAAAATCTGATTCTATTCTACCTCATATGAACAGGGAATGTGAATAGGGAATTATATACCTGCCATACAGTGCATTATATTTCTCATATATATTTGTACAAGACATACATGTAGCACCTCAAGCTGAACACATTTCAGTATTAAATCAGTCTCTATTTTTAAGTTAGTTCAACCCTTTCAGTAGTATTCTAATTCAATTCACATATTCTGTATTAGATTGATATGTCACTCAGGGCTTCCCCTTTCAGCCCTCTTTTTCTAATTCCTATCAAATTTTGTCTTCACAAGTAGCCTACTTCTTGGGAAACCAAAACACTTCATGACATTACTTTCAAATATGCAGTCTAATAGCAAGTAACCTGTATTGAAAGTAATTAATAATTTTGGTGTAAGATAAAAAGTGTTCAAAAGAAGCAATTGCATTTCTACAGAAAGTAATGGCCTTCTTTTTTAGGGACTGCAATCTTCTCTGTAGTGATCTGATGCTCTGACAGTGCACAGCTATTCTGACATGTTTCATCTGACCTTTTAGCACAATTTGCTTTGCAGCTTCTCTTTATTTTAAGCAACTGCTGCATGGTCTTGATGAGATTTCATTAAAAGAAATCAATCTTAAGTACTGTCTTAGGAAAACTCTTCTTGTGATACAGATTGATTTATCATCTTAAGAGACTTTTAAAAATTAATTTAAGTTTAAATGTCAAATTTAAATTTCTTTTCTTTGGTTCTAACTCAGAGACATGCTTGACTTTCTTTTCATTTTTTATAAGTGACACCCATAACAAATACTGGAAGAGAATGCAAATAGGACTTTGAGTCCAAACCTGGTTTTGACTAAGTACATACTGTAACAAATCTTAAAACTGTGCTTCAAGACATAATTAGTGCTTACACTGGGATTTCAAACTTCAAACAGGTTAAAAAAGTAGCCTTAGTGTCAAAAGAGCACAACATCCAGAGCTGCCCTTTAAAAATAAACAGCATTATGGGATCTTGAAACACCTGGAATTTTTTCAGGGTTCCCAGTACTGTGAAAACTCTGATCCAGCAAATAGATCTCTGTCAACCCCACAGCTGCCACTTTCCACACATTATTAAGTATGCTGAAGATACTAATTTTCAAGAACACTGAAGCTAGTACTCAATTTTATTAACATAAAGAGCCCTTGCTGTTCAGAAGACATTAAATGTACCGTTTCTCACCTCAAGTATTTTTTTTTTCTTTTATATGCTAATTTGGCAATTCTTTGACAGAGTTTAGAAATTTTAAATTGAGATATCAAGTCATCAAGATATCAACACAGCCGATTCCTTGTAATTTTTCATCTGTGTGATTTAGAGTGATTGCTGTTACTTCTCAGATTTTCTTGGATCCCACAGCCTGGAGCTCAGTCACAGCTGGTTTATCTGTTTGGGTGGAACCATCTGGCTGCATTCTGTTAGCCTTAGAATAAAAGGATGACTTCTCTAAGACTGTCAGTGGTTCATCTTGGCTGTTGTGAGGTTTCCAGCTGTAACAAATCCCAGCTGTGCAAGCCAAAACCAATGGAGTGTGTATGTACATGTGAGTGTGGTGTGTGTGTGTGTGTCTCTATACACATACATTTATAACTTCTTAAATTTCAATAAAATATACACATTCATCACAGTTTGATTAAAAGAAAGAAAAAAAAAAAGAAAGTAGGCTGGTCTGAATTGCAGTATGGAATTCTACACTTTGGAGAGAAGTAATCCAGGAAAAGTTATTTCAAATGAGGCAGGAGGAAAAAAGAAATCATTCTTTCATCTGCTAAGATGATGACACAGATTGTGATAGCCAGCATTAGCATCTGGGGTCAGGATTATGTATTAGGTTCTTCATGCAAGCTTCAGAAAGAAGTTCTATCAGGATGAGTTATGAATGAGCCTGCTTCGTGCAGGTACTGGTCACCTGCCATAAATGTGTAAAGCATGAAATATTTGCATGCTAGATCATAATGATTTATTGATAGCAGTTAATCAATAGCAAGTTGATCAGTAGCAAGATAAGCATCAACCTCTAATAATGTTTCATATATGCTTATCTAAATAATATTAAATAAACCTTTTCATGTTAGATTAAGTTTATGCACAGTCAAAAAGAGACTGCATAATATCTGAAATCAAGATTAAAAATTTTCTGAAGGCTTAATATAATATAGAGTGTTGGATTTACCACATGCAACATATTCTTTTCAAAAAGGTCATGCGTATATATTTATCCTCCTTTTGGAAAATTTTCAGAAAATAGTAATGAAAAAGCACAATTTCCTTTTTTCCCATAATCATTTTTTAAAAATTATTTCTTAAACCAAATAGATAATGTTTACTTTCACAACTAAATAGGAAAGATTGCTAACACTACCATTTTTCCTTTTAAATTCTTTTCTGTGTCATGTGCATTCACTCTTATTACTACAGCAAAAACTGATCTTATTTAAGGTTTGAAATTCCTTGTGGTTTTGCTGAAACAAATATTGTCTTCCTTTGATTTCCAAATTTATCTTGCTTAATAAAGCATACAATTCAAGCTTGCCTTACATTCTGCATTGCATTATCTGAGCAATGCATTGGTTTACACTGATTGGCAGCGTAGATGAAAACGGGAGATGAATCTCATCCCAGTGGAGTGACTCCAATCTCAGTTGACCCAATAGTCAGTAAGCATAAATAAATGCATTTGCAAACTGATTCCAGTGAAATGGCATTACTTGATCCCCAAAAGATGAATAGTACAACACTTACTGTTGCAAACAGAATATTAGTCTCATAGAATTTTTGCAGACAGAACATTAAAAATCCATACGCAAAGGTTCATACTGCAAAATCGGGGGATGGAATTAAAAATGAGAACACCTGTAATATTGCTGCTTAGGATTTCAGTAACTAGGTTGGTTTCCTATCTTTTTTGATTTGGTTTGATATCAATTTCATAAAGAAATTTCATAAATATCTTGGTTTGATATCAATTTCATAAAGAAATAATTTTCTTATATGTAGTTCTAGATTATTTCAAAATATTTGGAACAATATTCAGTTCAAAAATTTGAGAATTAGTGGAGCTTGCATTTTGAGGGCTGGTTATTTTGGGTTTTGATTTGGATTTTCTGAGTTTGGGGTTTTTTTTCTCAGTCTGCTGCAAAATAAATAATATGACTAAATTTTTCTCAGCATATATTTTAAAGATATGTAAAATCTGCAGTGTATTTCTCAGCTGCCAGAAGGAGGATGTGGCTATAGCACTTGGTAGATTTCTTCTGTATTTATTATCCATGGTTCTGACATAGGGAATCTTCTCCCTTTGCTGTCTCACAGCTAAATAATGCTCAAGTTCAATGTCTCAAGTCTCACCTAACTTTGCTTTAGCTGCATGGCCAGTGAGTAACCACTCTGCATGTTTGCTATGCACAATGCACATTCTTGCCCTTTGCCCAGCCCTGGACCAGAGCATTTGACCTGTCCTTGGTTTTCAAAGCCTATCACCTCCGTCGGGAAGAAACAGATTGGTTTGACAAGCCCAGAGAGCCTCGTTTGGAGAATGGACACATCCTTGACAGAAGGCTGCCAGAGAAGTTGTCACACTCTCGACCACTAAGTCAACACCAAGATCAAGTAAGCTTCAAATTAGATGTGCCTCTAGTTTTATAAATGATTGATAATTTAATCATACTGTCCAATGGTTCCCATAGCAACTACAGGATTACTCCAAATCCAGCTACATTCAGCTGAAGTGCTGTTGAACCTGTATTCATCATCATTTGATGATGAAATTAGATTAACTTTCCTCTAAAATTCAGTATTAATTTTGCAGGTTGTGTTTTGACATTTGAAATATAATTGAAAGCATCTATACCTTAAGTATTCCTGTTGGTGGAAAAAAAATGTAAAAAGAAAATTATTAGTCTTATTTTCCCTTACCTGCTCTAACTCACCCAAATTAAAGTCCCTTCTCTTAGTAGTTGAAGGAAAGTTGAAGAAAATAATTCCATTATCCTGTTGACATTTTTTCAGTTGGTGAGTATAATCCAAACAGTCTGTGATAAATTATTGAATAAATCAGCTAGACTTTATCAATTTAATACTTAGAATATTTCATTTATTAGAGAGAGAAAGAAAAATACCATGGTCTACTTTTCAAGCTTGCCAACTTTGACATCTAGTTTACCTTAGTGTACCCTCCCATTTCCATTTTTTTATTAACAAAGTTTATGTATTTCAAATCTTTAAGGTCTTCAGATGCTTGTTTCATTTGTCATTTTTACTGATTGATTTAGGTTATATCCTGATATATTCTTATGTTTTGATTTAGATTACATTTTTACATGAGATTAAATGAATGCAATGAGTTCATATCCTCTAGGCAAGAGGATAAAACCTCAAATTGTGCCAGGGGAGGTTTAGATTGGATATTAGGAAAAATGTCTTTGTGGAAAGGGTGGTCATTGGAGCAGGCTGCCCAGGGAAATGGTAGAGTCATCATCCCTGGAATTGTCAGGAAACCTGTGGATATGGCGCTTGAGGACATGGTTTGTGGTGAACATGGTTGACAGTTGGACTTGATCATCTTGGATGTCTTTTCCAATCTTAACAATTCTGTGATTCTGAGAGAAGGTATTGCATGGCCCTTCTGTGACACTTAATAGCTTATATTGCTCACATGAATTCCTCAGATAACATACAAAACAGGAATATCCCACCCTCATGCAGCCTTTAAAAGTTTTATGTTGGTGAGCATTTTCACTGACATATGGCCATCAAATATAGGTTTTGTGAAGCAACACATAGATTTTATGAAGTAGGTGTTAAAATGTCTTACAATACAAACTGTCATTTATTTTTCCCTCCTTTCCTATCCCTAGCACATATTGAGATTCACACACCCTAGGTTGTACTGAGCCTACTCATTTCTTGTTCAGAAAAAGGGCTTTACACGGTATAATTCTTATAGCTATCTATTCAAATAGATCTATGATTCTATGAATCAACTTAATTGCAAGATAAAGGGTGTTTTTGAGTCTTAACAGCTCTTAATATCACTGGCAATAGGTTAAAAAACTGTCTCTCTGTGCACTTTAATTCTCACGAGAAACTTTTATTATTCTAAGCATACGTAATTGTATTTTACCACTACAGCTTTCTGAGGTAAAACTGAAAATCTTCCTTGAAAATCAGGTTTGTCCAAAAGGATTATTGCTAACCCTGAACTCTGTGATAAGGAGGTGGTTAGTAAGATACACTTAACTTCTAGAGCTCCAGAGCTTTTGTCCTAGGAAACAGTTCCAAGGCCAGGTCTTAATCACAGAGATCTCATCTTTGCTTTTTTCTCTCATATAAGTAGCACTACATTAGGACTGGTTGAAAATTTTGTTCAAAAATTTTTAGGAGTAAGTTTAAAAGGACTAAGAGGTTTTTGTTTTCCTGGATATTTCCAGGAAGAAAATATGTATTTTTTCCTCTTTAAAGCTGTTGAGATATCCTCATGCTTATATAGAAACAGAGGTACAGCATTAAAATCTTGCCAAAGGCATTTTTTAAGGTTTTGTGAAATATGGGATGTAAATTGGAGAGTGAACATGTTCTAAATAACTCTGTCTCATGCCATGTAAAGCCACAGCAGAAGAGAAGTGATATGTGAGGAGAAGCTTTGCAACAGTTCCTTCTTCTGCTTCCATCCGTGTTAGCTGCTGTCAGTCACACACCAGTACAAAACAGTATCAGTGACTCTGCAGAAGGGAGAAATGCCAGGTCTCAGAAACTCCACATCATCTACCTAATCAAAATGTTACTCTGAGCTTGTGTACATTGTCTTCTGTGAGCATTTGTTTAAGATAATTTAAAAATCAATATATTTTCAGGCACATCCATAAATTAAATTGCTTTGTAACAGGATAAAAAAGGCCAGAGATATTTTTAAAAAGTTTCATTAGCTCCACACTGAGTTGCAAAATACTTAGCAATAGAAGAAAGTAAATCAGCATCTATTTTTATAGATACTCTATTTCTATATCAACACTATTTTTTTTTAGCATTAGTATTATATTTTCAAGCAATGAAGGCAAATAAACCATATCAGGTCAATGAGAGTGGAGAGGCAAAGTAAGCACTCCCTGAGGGCTTTTTCAGCCCTGTGTGTACAAAAGGGTTAATTAGTTCATTGTGCCATGCTGTCTGTCTCCTGTATCTACACCTCAGTCCTGCACAGGAACCTGTAGTGTCCAAGTCTAATGTCCTCTAGAGACAAAACTGGCAAGTCATTATCCATCCAGGACCACCTGAGCATTTCCACCTTCATCCAGACCTTCCTTTGCTGCCAGTGATTTCCTGGAACCAGTTAGGAGGGAATTTTCCTTGTTAGCACAGGAATTAAGCCATTATAACTCCCTTAATATCCCTTATTGAGCTCAAAACAGCCACAGAAAGAATAATTTGCATCAATAGCATTAATCTGCTTGTAATGTATCAATCAATGTTTTCAAATACACTTATTTGCTCTGAATTTGTTATTTTTATGATCTTCTGTGTTAAAAAATTAAAATATTTTAATGACCACTACAATATGTGTATTCCAGAAGATTTTGACTCATACATGTGAAATACCAATTTTCTTACTAGATGAAATCAGAACTGCTTGATTACATCCCACAGAGCCTGTACAAACAAAGGTAATAAATAAAGCACAACCCTGAGCTTTTGAAGCAAGAATGCAGTGGAGTGACAACTCTGAACCTCCAAGTTTCCACAGATTTTTTATAACCCAGCAGTTTAAGCTCACACACTGTATTATAAATACTAAAATATATTTGTTTCTATAGCAACTTCTACGGTGCTATTTAGTATTCTAAATCTTGCTAAATTGTAGTTCAGTTGAATATCTTAAAAGCAATTTCCCAATATATTGATTCTGGACTGCTTCCCTGAGGAGGTAAGACCTTATCAATACATAATCTATTGTAGAATTCCCACTGACTGCTGTTGACCTCAACAGTTTGCTTAGTCATTGCCAGTTCACCAGAAACTTCTTTAAACCTCCAGGTATCAAGAGGTTTTTTTTCTTATTATTTTCTGTGAAAATTATTTGCATATCCTGAACTAAACTGGCTGTTACAAAGTTTGGGAAAGAACAGTAGGAGGAGGTGCCAGGACAGTAAAATTTCATGAGAAGGGCATGGGAAATGAGAGTATAGTAAGAGGCAATAAATGTTTTTCAGGAAGGGGTTTTAAATACTTGCAGTCATCATAGGTAAGTTTTTTTAATCCCTAAATGAATAATAAAATCCTAAACTCATCCTAATGATAGTATATTGCTGTCAGTTCATTTAGGCAACAGTTTTCTAATCACAAAAAAAAACAAGGGTCTTAGACATGAAACCTTTTGAATGCAATTCCCTATTTCTAAACACCCTAAAAGTTAGATGCTTTTCTCCCCATTCATGGGTCACTGCCATTCTCTTGAAACTTAAGTCAAGCCTTTTTAGGGGCACTTGACTATTTAGAAATCTTGAAAAAATCAGTCATAAGGTGAGCATTGGTGCTAAAATGAGGAAATACCATTTCTGACAGAGATACAGAAGGATACCTGCAAACATTAGTTTCACATTTTTGAAGTCCATCTACTTAGTTTTCATTGTTTTCCAATTAGCGAGGAGAATTTATTTTAAATTGTAGTAAACTGTTTTCTGTTAGAGACATTGGGGGGGGGGGGGTGGTAGGCACATTTTGTGACTGAGATTCTGTGCAAATGTGATGAGAAATGGGACATTTCCAACTTTACTGTAATTGTTAAAATATTTAATCTAAAGAGTGGCTTGTTAGCCACCCCCTCACTGTAATTCATGAAGGAATTTAGCTGGCAGTGCCTCATTTCTTAGTCACTCAGAAATATATTCCTCTCTGCATACCAGAATGACTTCTGGAGCAAAGGTCAGTGTTGAATTTACCTATTACAGAAGGAAGTGCAACTCACTTTGCAATTCATTAGTTGAGTATTGAACAGGATTATTGTGTTTCTTAAGTTTTTACTCAGTGCGTCTTTTGCAAATTATCTCCATCACTGGGATTTATCAGTAGAAAGAAGTTTCCACCTTGAGGATTTCTAGAAAACTCAACATTTGTGCTCTGCACAGAGGGAATTTAGAAATTCAATGGGCAGAATTAACACAGCTGAAGAAATTCTTGGAACCAGCTTGCACAGGCCTTGTGTGCTCATACAAGTACCTGTGGTGTTCAGAAATTAGGATGGATACTGCCTAACCCACCACCTTGAGCATCCACCATCCTGTTCCAGGATACCTACCTCAGGTAAAGTTTCCCTTGAAAAGGATATTTCCCAGAAGACAACAACCAACTGTAGCTGTTGAGAATCACCTTATCAGGCCCTGTCCAACACCAGTGGAATGGAAGATGCAGCAACATTTAAAACCAGGAATGACTATGGCTTTGGTGATCCAATCCAAAGATGAGTTGATACATTATAGATGTGGCTATGGCCTGGAATATTAAAATACAATTCATGAATTTTATTTCTTAAATATAGCACTGGGGAAATTTTTTCTTCTTGATTTTCCTCTTTAACTTAGAATATTCCCTTTTATGAGGCTTCCATATTTTGTTTGTTTATCAGACAAAACACTTAATGACAACAGGAAATTAAATGCAATTTTAAACTCATCTTCCATGGCAGTCTTAGAAACCCTCAGCACAATTATTTTCCATTCATTCCATTTTTGGAGGGCCTTTGAGCTGACTAATAACATGAAACACATGACCAGCACTTACATTTCCTGAGGAAGAGGATGATATGCCAGTGCAAAGTTACAAATCAAGTGTAGTGAATGCTCCCAAAGAGGTGAGGAAGGATCTTCATGACAGGGACAGATGGCAGAAATCTCTGGGGTTCATAGCAGGTAAGTGGGATCTAGTGAATTTTGCCCTGTGACCCAGGTCTGGGCTTGTGGACTTGTTGTTCTCCACTCCTGCAGCTGTGCAGTGGAAGGATGGCCCCTCTGCACCACTTTGGATTTCCACTGTCACAGCTGTGCGGCTTCAGCAGGGTCTCTCTCCATCTTCACTGGGGAAATGGGAGGAAGAATCAGCTAGAAGGAATTCCTGGCATATATGCAGGTGAAGGGAAACCAACTTTAGTGGAAGTAAGCTGTGAACATTTGGAAGCACAAAATAATTTGTGTTCTACTAGTTTTGAAATATTTTAGTAAATTTTCAGATAAGTTTTCAGATAAATTTCAGATTAATGTGTGTATTACAGATTGTGAAATATTCTAGTAAATTTCAGATAAATATGCTCACTAATGATTAAAGCAAAACATCAAGAACAATGTAATTTTTGTTGGTATTACCTATTTGCAGCAACCACTGTTTTTTCCTGTTTGTTCTGCTGCTTTCAGAAATGTACTGATCTGAAAGTAAAAGCCTAATGACATATTCCATTTAAGCACTGATTCCCACCAACAATAAAAGAATAATATACTACCCTGGATGCAAATAAAATACAATGCTTTTATTCAGATCTATATGAATCACAGAGATTTATTCTCATAAAATTCTGGAAGTAATGAGAAAGTAATAGGCTAAAGAAGGAGACAGTCCATATTTTCTGATGCATTTGTTAGAAGTCATGTACAATATGGCATTGAATATTCTTGGATTGTTATTTATTAAAAAATGGAAGATAGAGAAAGTAAAATAATATGAATTAAAGTTTAAGTGGTGGAGCGTTCCTCGGTTAAATTTAATTGCTCCCACCAAACTGGATCCTAGCTAAGAATCTATTCAAATGTGTTCATACACTTTGTGTAAACAGCAATAGTTCATATTAATTTATTTATTTCAAAGTAAAATTAGGTGCATTCTTTCAGATTTTTTACAATTTTATCTAAGCTACCTGTGACAAACGCATCACTTTTATTGTTACATAAAACTTGCTGAATTTCTGACAGTGTCATTTAAAACATAACACTCTCCCTATCCATTAATGAGTGTGGAAGCCTCATAGAACCTCATAATAACCTAGTATTAGACTATATGTTCTGACAAAATCCCATGATAAATTCAAATATCTGCCTGATCTCATGTTCTGATTTATTCTGGAATACTTGTCCACTACCAAATCCAAAATCTCCTTTATGTCTGACATTAATTGCAGTCAATAATACTCTCACTGTGTTATGGCAGGATTTGAGTCTTGTAGATGTTAGACGTAACATAATTCACTGGATAAGTAACTGAGTTATGACAACTGGTGTATAAACTCTTCTGCTTACTGTGGGGTTGAGCTAAGCAAGGCCCTTGACTTCTCTGTTTCCCTTCCCATCATTTATGTGTGCTATCCATTAACTTCATAAACTCTCCAGGGCAGAACTAAGTTTGAAGTGCTTGGCTCAGGAGGAGCTTAATCCCTTTAAATGCTACTTAAATATAAATAATAGCAATAAACTCTTGGCAGCAGGCTGCTGATGCACTCGAGCTGCTGCATTGCCATGCTGAATAATATTGTCCCCTTGGCTCCATGAGGCTGCTCCCTGCAGTCCCATCCTGGAGCAGGCACAGTCGAGCTCCCTCCTCTTGGTCCAGGTGCATCACCCAGGCTTGGAACCATCATGCAGAAGCAGAGAAGTGGTGGGTTCAACTTTGCTACCAAAAGACCATAACTGCAGGCAAAGGAAGGCTGTGATTGCTGTGAGGGGAGTGTTGCAACCAAGTGCTCTGCAGAGGCATTTTGGTGTGGGCTTGGGGCAATCATCTCTGGAAGGTGGGTCAGTCCCTGCAGCTTGGCCCCTCCTATGCCCAAACCATGGGGCAGGTGGGATCATTTCAAAAGGAAAACTGGTTCTTTAGAGTGTGTTGTAGGGTGTGTTGCTTTCAGCTTTGACATGGTCTAGGATCAGCCCAGGTAAATGTTGCACATTTTCCTACAGAATGTAGTCCCACAAGTTTTAATTTCGGTCTTTCAAATGGCTTTTGGAATTTGAAGACAAGAGATACATTGGACTATGTGTTTTTTTCTGAAACTAAAGCAGTAACTCATGGATGGTAACAGATTAACATTTTGTTTACTTGTTTAAGAAAATAATTTTATAAAAAATACAGGAATAATGTTATGTTTCTTTCTTGTGTTCAACATTGCTTGAATAAAGGATTAAGGTTGAAAGAAGCTACAGAAGATAGTGACAACCTTCTAGTCTCTCAGAAAAATCAGAACTAAAGCCATATTTGAGATTAATCTGGTTTATGGAAGCAAATATTCATTACACCACAGAAGGAATTTGCAGTTCAACAAATGTCTTCAAACTTGGGAGAGTTTTTGAATTGAGATGTTGTGATATATCCCTGGATGAAATAAGTTTATTTGCTTCTTTCTGTTTCAATTGTCTGAAATTATTAATGCAATTGTTGTTGGTTTACCTTTTTATGACATGCATATTTGTGTTCCTCAGATAAATGGGAAGCCCCTGCAGTACATTTTCCCTCATACAAGGCTCAAACTACTGAGAGACCCAAAGGATCACACAGTTTCAGGTAAAAAAATCCCCCTATGAGACATGATAATTAATTTGATTAACATGAATTATACAAAAAAAAACAGTATTAAAAATACTTCCTGTGTCTGTGCAGCAGTAAATTCAGTGGTCATTTTAAATCTTGCTCATTGGCTATAACAGGAAGCAGCAGTGCATGAAAAAGGTCATCTGTTCAAGATATATAAGCTATACAGACATTAAAAACAGAGGAAAATCTGTGTGTTATCCATATGAACAATCTGTTTTCTTGTTGCTTTTTATGTAACTCTATATTCCCTACATGAGTCCTTATAAAATAAACTTGTGTAGGTGTAGAACATGTACAGAACTGAGAATTTTATTCTTTCTGTTCTGGAACTCTAGCCTGCTCTTCTCATAGAGGGAGTTAGCAGAAGAATCAGATCCCATTTTTCTGTGGTGTCTTCACATGGACACATTTATCACAGGACCTCAGATTTGTTCTCTTTTTCCCTAACATTGACACAAATGTTCATGTAAGTCAGAGTCTGCTCGCCAAGGAGATGAAAGTGGCAGAGGTGATATTCATTCACCTCCCAGGCTGAGAGCTGGAATGCAATGTAATATTTTCATGTGTCAAACTGGAAAAGGCTGCCAGGACCTGGCACAGGTAAGGTCTGTCTGTCTGAGCCTCTGGAATTGCAGCCTTTCTCACATCTAATACTGATATGGAACTCAAAGTTATTTCAATACACTGTTTTTGTTCTTTCAGAGGTAGATGCTTTAAGTGTTTTTGTGATGAAACATCAGGCTTTTAACTTGCTTAAAAAATTCTAATAGTGTGTGTTAAACTCTGCTTTTGCACAGAAGTAATTACCAACTGCCAACCCTGGTGTTCCCTTGAGCGTTAAGTAGAAAGTGGCATGAACTTACTTGAATTGCTAAATAATGTTTTCACAGGGTTTCTGGCAGGAAAGTCTTGATAATTTCCATCCTCAGAACACACCACATATTTAGGATGTTAAATGAATATTCTCTATGCATTATGAGGTGTTTTCTTGTTAGTCAGCGTAACACCCACCAGTGATTTCAGGCTGCAGAAAGACCCCTCCACCCACACAGCCCAGTCTGAAAGGAGCTGCCAGCTCTGCTGTGTGTCAGCCTGTGCTGCTCCAGGCCCTCCCAGTCCACAGGAACTCCTTGGCAAGCTTGTAGGCATCTTTGCCCTGCGGGCTGATGAGTAATGCTGTGATCCAAGCTGCTCTCTTACTCAAAACTAAGAGGAATTACAACCACATAACTGTAAAGCTCGTGATTTACTGTTGCTGAAGCCAGATCTTCTATGTAAAATTATTTTCCCTTATGCAGTGGGAAGTGCTTATTCCAAATTATCTGCTAACTCTCATGCTGGCAGTCATAGCAACACGCTGTGCCTCAAGGAAAACACCTTGTGAGCAGTGATGGGCAAACCCAACGTGTAGGTATTGACATCTCCTTTACCAATGCCCTGCACAAATGAGGTCACATAGGATCAAAAATTTACTCAGGGTCCTGCTAAGGTTGTATAGCCCACACTGGGATTGCTTGCTGCTATAGCTATATAATATTGTGCTTAAATTCCAGTTGGAGAAAGCAAGCTTGGTTCTGTCTACAAGCTCCAGTCATACTTTTGTGTTTTAGTCCAGAGACATGCTTGGAGACCTGCAGATGTATTTCTGTATGATGCATACATAGATTTCCCTACAAATATTTAAAGGCCTTAATGCAAATTGTACAGAAAAGAGCCAAAGGTAGAATAGGGTGGCCGTGAAGCAGAAGAATTAGTTGTAGTTTTCACTCCTTACACATCTTTGAAGTACCATAACTCCTTGACTATATACGTCTGTTCTGTCCCTTCTCTCAAGTGTCTGAATGATTTAAGTACATGAAAACTCTCTTCAAATATGCAGTGCATTATGCTTATCCTCCAGCTTTCCAAATGGCCTCTACCAGAGATCAGCACATGGTTTTAAAAATAATTAAATTTTATTAAACATTATCTGCAAACTAATAGTAAACATCTGTGTTTATTAACCAGACAATGACTGTTAACCAGACGAAGACACAGAAGTATATTATGCAGCAGAATTTACTTAAAATATGGGTAAATTAAAAAAATATATACAATTATACCATCACAGTTACCTCACTGCAAGAGTTTTGGATATTCGTCTAGATTCCATGTCCAATTGCTTCCCCAGCTGATTTCTTTCTCTTTGTTTTTTTTATTTGTTTCCTTTGTCTCTTTTTCCTCTTTCTTTCTCCCTGCCCATCTTTCTTATCAAAAGTATCAAAATGAGGTATTGACTCACTTTGTTTGCTATTATACTTGTTGCATAAGCACAGGAAGTGCATGTGTGTGTTAAAAAATCACAATCCTCAGTAAAGCTCACATGGGCAGCCAGATTGTTCCAAGAGAATAGTCCCTGGTGAAACCAGCCTTTCAGCAACATCTTCAGCTGAACTCTTGCGTTGCTGGATTCTTACAAACCAGCTGGTCTGAGGTCCTGGGTGACCACAACAGCATATGCACCATCCATTGTCTCTGATGTCCTCAGAGTACGTACAAAACATCCTCTGTCTTGGCTATGCACAAAAGCCTCTCCTATGTGATGATTTCTGCATGTGCAAGAGCAGTTTATACTTGTGTTTTAAATGATCCATGTGCAGTTTGGTCAGTTCTGAAGCAGGAGCTGCCTGGGGAGATGTCTGAGACTGACAGATTCTCCCCAGGGGATTCATGAATACACCTTCAGTGTACAATTAGTGTGTTTTAGCAGGAGAGTGCACAGCAGGAGTTACATAGGGAAATGTCCTAAACTGTACAAAATTCCCGCTTGGAGAATTCCTGTAACTGTTGACCAGCTGCTTTGCTGGGAAACTGGCCAGTGCTTCAGCCTATTATCTCATCTCACTGGAGTTCTTGGGCCAACATGGGCATTAACGATTCATTGTGCTGGGTCAGCCCAGATAACCAACTCTCCCAAAGCAGCTGTAATTGTAGGACAAGATTTCATCCTAATATCACCATTATAAATTGAATTCCACAGCTCTCATCATAATCTCACCGCTGTAAAAGTCACTGCCTGATTATGAATCAAAAAATTGTCACATTCTAAATATCAATAATAAGACTAGTCCCAAATATTCTAAAATTCGGGCTTTTTCACTGCATAATATGTGCACATGTATTTGGTTTGCTTTCTGGATTAATGAAAACTGACTCTGAGGTACAGATGCCTTTGATGCCTCTTACATAACCTGGCATAATTTTTCACACAGAACATATAATATGAATTTTGGCATGTCAGTGAGGTGTTTGAGGATTGAGAAACCAAGCCAAAATTGTGATGGCAAGAGAATAGTAGTGCTGAATGAAAATTAAATGTATACTTGCTCACTGGCTGCTCTGTTGAAGGTTGTTGTTTATTATATGCCATAATCTAGAGCATATAGATCTATGTTTTGAGATATGCATGTCCTCTCCTCAGACAGTGATGAGAGGTGTGACAGAATTTCAAAAAAATTACTCTGCAAAGACTGATTAATAATTTGCAATTAAGAAAAAAATAAATAAAACAAAGAAGAATTGGCATCATAGTTATGCTAAGGTGCCAAAGCAGTGACGGCAGTGGTCAGTGAATGATAATATAGCAGTGTTTAATGCTCCAGAAACTCATTGTTTGTTTTCACTGAGAGTCCCTTTCTCCTTTTGGATCCTTTAGCGGAGCAGTATAAACGCTCTTTTACACTACCAGAATTTTCTCTTCTTTTTTTTTATCATGCCATCATAATATTTGAAAAAGTGAATTAAGGATATGGCCACTGAAGGTAATGAAAGCACTGGCAATACCTTTGGAAATGCTGTAAAAATAACTTACATTATGTTATTCCTGATCAGGAAGCTGTTTAGGTACACTCAGGGGGAAAATCCAACAAGGCAGACACATCTCAGTAGGTCTATAAGTACAATGAGTGCAATCAGTCAAAGGTAATTTTTACTCCTTTATAGGCTGAGTCAGAAGTAATTCATCCATTTTGAAAGGAGGGATGTTCTGTGTTTCCAGGAAAAAAATGTACCTTTGAGCAGCCAGACTGTCTGTGTTGGGGAACATCCTCTTCAATTCTGGTTAAAAAAAAAATAAAGAAAGTAAGAGGCAGATAAATGATTCAGAAAAATATGCAAACTTTGTAGTGGAGCAAAGAAATTAATTAGATGGTGGGCAGAAGACTGCATCCCTAATCTCCATCTCGTCAGTGATGTCAGTGAAACTGCAAGTAGAATTACAGGGTAGCTATAATGCTGTACACACGTCAGATGTGCCTCATGCTCCATAAGAAATGCTAATTCCTGCAAACAACACAACACTTCTGCAGTGTGCCAGCTCATGCAGTGCTTATCTGAATGGAGAGGAAGGGAATTCACTGTTTTCCTATATCAGGACCTCACTCTTATAGTCAGTCTCTAAATAAACATCCCTATATATTTAGGATTCTTTCACCTGCAAGTTCAGCAAAATTAGTTCTTACAGCAGAATACTAAAGTGCAAGGAATATGTGATTAGTAATCAATTAAAAACATTTTAAATATAGTCACAGTCTATGTTCAATGTGAGAAGTCAGAGTGAGAACTGCAACCCACCTCCTGTCCTCATACTCTTAGAGGATTACTTATCCTACTTCTTTCATTTAATGGTGTGAAGAACTGAGAAAATACTTTGCACAAAAAAAGCAACACCCTCCTGTAACATTCCCTTGTCACTGGGAAAGGACTTAATTAATGGCCACCATTCCCTCAACCACTCACTCCTTATCAGAGAACTGGCACAGAAGGTAAAACCCATAAACAGAAAGGGACTGAGCTGTTACAGTCAGGCCACATCAGAGATTTTCCTGGGAAGTCATGTGGTAGTAAATGAGGACAGGACTGGAAATAAAGGGAAAGAGAGATGTCTGGTTTTGCCTTAATATCAATTTATCATTAAACTTTTCTTAATAAAAGCAAACAAACAAATTCTTCTGTGTGTTAGAAACACTTTCTAGATGTACAAACCATATGTTCCATATTTATGTCTCTTGTCTCCAAATTATTTTAATTTGAAAAGCACTAGTGTGTGTATTTAAAATACTTTTCATGAAATCTTCTTGGCAGCTCAGTTGTTTATGGCTTTTTCAGTATATGAACACTTGTTGAGGATCTTGAGTGGAGGTAATTGAGAGGGCAATGTGTCTGCTAGCTATAAAGGTTCCATTTGCTTTCACGGCTGTCATGCAAAAAAAGGCTGCATAAACAGATCACTGCAGCACTGAATGTTAGAGTTCAGTCAAGCCCCCAGATTTCCATGGAGGTTCAGCTGTCAGTCAGTGACATCTATTGAGCTATTGGTGTCTATCAGTAAACACAGACAAAACTCAGTACCTACAAGGGATTTCATAGATTTAAAGCTACAGTCTACCATAGATGGCACCATAGATTCTAATATGACATATCATCCAAAAAGAAGAGACCTTTATCTTGTTTTCAAGTAGATGTGATAAATGCTTCAAGGAGCTAATTCATAAAACACTTTATGATCCTTCAGGATGATAACCAGAGTGCACATAAGCATGAAGCAGATTTGCAGCTGATATAAATCAATGCTGTGCTCTTAAAGCAACTGCAATATATCTGAATTTCATCAGCTTCTGATTTGACTTTGTGTATATTTTATGCCTTAATTGCCAATGGCCAAGAAATGCAATAACTGAGTAGATATAATCATGTTTCTAGGAAACAACTTCACTTAAGCTAATTTTGTTAGAAGCACCAAAAAAACTCTTCTGAGGACACTCTTGAAAATGTACCTATATAGACAACCAACCTCTGATATGGATCACATCACGTTATATATTCCAGAGAATTACATAAGAATAACAATGCAAATAAAAATTTAGGCTGAATTTTATTATATAAATTATTTTTCCTGCTGTTTTTAAGTTCCTGAGTTAACTTGGTTTTGTTTGCTTTGTCATGTTTCCTTTCTCTCTGTTCTTCAGACTTTAGAGATTGCTTTATCACACCTACAATGTCCAAATAAATAGCTCGCACTTCTTCACGGTACTTTTAACTCTGAACTCTCCAAGAGAAGTCATTGATGTTTTTAATGTGTTAGAGCCTTCTGTTCCATACAGACAATGGAACAGGGTATAAAACTGTTCTGGCAGATAAGGGCCTACCAGCACCCTAGCATATGTCTGGTCTAGATAAGGCTGGAAGAGGAATGAGGAGATAACTTCTAGTAAATGAAAACAGGAGGAAGGTATGTTCTGTCTCCATTCACAGCCAAATAGTGTTGAAAGGTTTCATATTGTTTGATTTGGATGAATATATTCTCATTGCTATAACATGGTGCATGGGCACATTACAACGTCTTTCATGCCTAATGTCTCATCTGCATGCTTTCTTCTCCTGCATTTGCTACCATTGGACCTTGACCAAAAAAGGATCACCCTTGTGCTTCCTTGCTGTAATTCACCATTATGGTTTTGTTCTGGTTTGGGGGATTTTTTTATATTATTTGAAAGTGATGAAAAACATATTTGGACAAGTCCATGTGTTGGCTTCTGGATCTGAAACACAACGCTTAAGCTCTATTTTGAGATTCAAGCATATCTCCCATTTCAACCTACTCTGAGATAGGTGTTATAGTCCAGCATTTTGCAGTTTAAGTCCATTTCAATTTTTCCCATTTTACTTCTGTACAGTTTCAACTTCAAAGCACACAATATCCAAAGGTGTTCAAATGATCATGGATTTACAGAAATAATGAGTTTCAGCTACCATCTTGAAGGGTATACTTTAAGACTCTTAGAAATCAAAATCAGTAGCATTTTTTTAATATCTTTCTTAAAGTTCATTCACTTGAAAGTCTATTAAAAATTCATATAGCTCTATTTCTAACTGTGACAAAAGTCAGATTGCTGCTGACGCTCATATTTACAGTATGCCAATTCACACAAACACATGTGATTTCTGCAAGTCTGTTGTACATTCTAATTTCTTCTTTACTTTCCTTGTTCATATAATTAGACAGACAAATGGTTTCATGCTTTTAAAAATTAGCCCAGAGGAAATATTTGCTTGAGTTAACACATGAATGATGTTTGCACAGAGCTTCTGGGTCATGTGCCAGCATTCTCCTGTATGTGTTGAAGTTGTTGCTACTGCATAGGACCTATATGATGATTAAACATAATCAGTCCTTGCATTTGCTGCCAGAATGCTATTTATGTTCATGAGAGAACATTCCTGGAAAATTATTTTTCACTTTTGTATAAAATCAGGACCATCAACACCAGCAAAGCCCTGCTGGGCGTTGAATTGTTCAGTTTTTTGCTGCTCATTTTTTTCTTTCTTCCCTTTAACCTTTAACTTATGTAAGGGTTTATCAGCATTTGTTTGAAAAGGCATGTCTAATAATTCCTTGGATGCTGAAGTGGTTCCAGGAAATCTAGACTGTTTATACTCTAATGGCTATAATGGAGATGCTCAGCAAAGCAGTGAAAAGATGGTAAGGTTTCATGATCTTCCCTGTGACCTGAGAGCAGCAACAACAAATTGGCATCAGTCTGATCTTTATTATCTCCATAAGGAACAAAAAAGACTAAATTGTAATTGCAGGGCTCAGGTTATAGTCAGCATATTCCAGCAAAGTAAATTACAGTCTTTCTGCCCTGTTGCTACTGTGACACAATGAAGTATACAAGGAGATTGGATTTCATAGTGTCTGAGACACATTGAAGTACAGAAGTTCAGAATAAATGTATCTGAAGGGATAGAAAGTATCTCATGGTAGAAATAAGGAAAAAAGAGTGATGAATTTTGAAAATGCATTTGCAGGAATGCTTGCCAGGTCACCAGTTACAGAATTTATTAGTGTCAGGTTGTTGGTTACTGATCATATATAGTATTTATATATATATATGAATATATGTAATGAATATGCATGCTGAAATAGTTTATAGTTTCTGGAAGGATATGAAATGATAAGTGAAATATGCTTTTGAATGTCACAGTTGGTTAATTGCCAAAAAGCAAAGAAGGCCATTCAATATTTTTCCTCCAAATATGGATTTCTCACAAAAATAACTCTGCAGTTATTAAGCACTTGAAATCTTTGCATGAAGCATAGAATGGAGTGGAGTGGAATGGGATGGAATGGAAGAATGGAATGGAATGGAATGGAATGGAATGGAATGGAATGGAATGGAATGGAATGGAATGGAATGGAATAGAATAGAATAGAATAGAATAGAATAGAATAGAATAGAATAGAATAGAATAGAATAGAATAGAATAGAATAGAATAGAATAGAATAGAATAGAATAGAATAGAATAGAATAGAATAGAATAGAATAGAATAGAATAGAATAGAATAGAATAGAATAGAATAGAATAGAATAGAATAGAATAGAATAGAATAGAATAGAACACAATGCAATACAAAATACAGTATTTCAGTCAGAAAGTACCTACAAAAACCTTACAGTTTAGGTACTGACCAATTCAGGATGGAAGAAAAGCAAAAGTGTGTAGTTAAGTTGTCCAAAAGCCTCTTAAACCCTGACAGGCATGGAGCATTGACCACTTCTCGCAGAAGTCTGTTCCAGTCCTTGACCACCTTCTCAGTCTAAACCTCTCCTGGTACCGCTTTGAACTATTCCCACAAGGTCTGTTCCTGGATACCAGGGGGAAGAGCTCAGCCCTTCCCTCTCCATTCCCCCTCCTCAGGAAGCTGCAGAGAGCAATGAGGTTGCCTCTCGCAGCCTTTTCTCCAAACTGGACGAACCCAAAGCCCTCAGACTCTCCTCACAGAACAGCACTCCCAGCCCTTTCACCAGCCTAGTTGCCCTCCTTCAGACTCATTCAAGAACCTTGACAATCCTTCTCAAATTGTGGGGCCCAGACCTGTGCATGGGGCTCAAGGTGAGGCTGAAGCACTGCTGCACACAGTGGGACAATCAGCTCTTTGGCTGTCTGGTGATGCTGTGTTTGATGCCACCCAGGGCAGGGTTTGTCCCCTTGGCTGACACTGCTGACTCACGTCCGTCTGCAGCTGAGCAGCACCCCTGGATCCCTCTCTGATTTACAGCCATTGCTCACCCCATTTACACTTGTGCTCAGTGTCATAGGTCTAGGATCCAGCATTTCCACCTGCTAAATTTCATCCCATTAATCATAGCCCAATGCTCCAATCTATCTAGATTCCTCTGAAAGGCCTCTTCTTCGTCAAGGGAGTCAAAAGCACCTCCCAGGTTTGTCATGGGCAAACGTTCTAGTGGTGCAGACAACTCTTGCATCCAGACTTTTGACACACATACTTTACAAACCTGGCCCTAGAATTGATCCCTGAGGAGCACTGCTGGTGTCCAGTCCCTAGCCAAATGTCATTCCATTCACTACAATCCATTCAGCTCTTCCCTTCAGCCAGTTCTTCACCAAGAGCAATGTGAACCCACTCATCCCACAGCTGGACAGCTCATCCATAAGGATGCTGTGAGAGCCAGCATCAAAAGGCATAGTAAAATCCAGAAAAACTACATCCAGCACCTTCCCATCATCCCCTGGGCAGGTGACCTAAAGCTTCAAATTCTGTTCATATGTTCAGCTGTATAAATCAGTGGCTTACAAGCTAACAGTAGTGATTTAGTATCCTTCTCTTGTGTTTGTTTTTTTATCAATATATAAAATCTTTTTTTTTGCATGATCAACCTTTGCAAAGTTTAACATTATATATTTTATTATATATTTTGGGTTGGGTGGTGTAGGGTTTTGGGGTGTTTTTTTAGCTTAGCGTACTCTATCCTAAGGCTTTAGTTAGGATTAGATGGGAGAGTAGGATCACAGCCTTGGGAGATCAGTAAGAACAGTTTTAATTAATTACCAGTATTCTCGCTTTGAAGCATCCTAAAAAAGATTGGTTTTCTAGGTGTAAAATTCTCTTTGAAGAGATGTTTTCCTGAAGATATTTTCCATGGAAATCAATACTCATAATTCAGAAAGGTGCCTTCTGTTATTCAAATCAGAGTGATTTGCTTTCTGATGGTTTACTGGTTCTATTTCTTCTAAAGAAAACAGAAGTTCATTAATCTGAAAATCTAAATGAGAAAGATGAATGTGTGGTTATATCAAAATAGCCTGAGCGATGGAAATTAAGACTCAAAATTAAAAAATAAAAACAACAACAAAAACAAGGGAATAAAAGATCTCAGAAAGCATATGATGGGTATTTTTAAACTATCTGCATTCAAGGTAATAAACTGGGAAATGTCATTTCAAACAGAAGTAGTAAGCTCAATATTTTCAATAGATAAAGTATAAATAGGCTTGATATACCATCTTTACATGAGAAGATACAGCAGGACCCAAGAGATCTTTGTCAGCCAGAACAGAGCATTTAGAGCTCATTGAGTGAAAAGTAGCTCATTCATTCTGACTACCAGGAATGAAGGTTTTGTAATTAACCTTAATTTTAACTTAAATTGTAATATAAATATTATTCTGGTAGTGTTTTTGCAACAAACACACACAAAAACACCCACTCACTAACTCCTACGATTGTCCCTTAGCAAATATATTTCTACTTTATACATAATTTCAGTCATACATTTGAGTCTAAAACCTGCAAACATAAAAGTACAAGCCCTTTCAAAGTGTCTAGGAATAAAAAAATCATCATATATTATCATGGAAAGTACTTTCTTTTATTAGCAGTAATATGGACAAAACCATCCAAAAACTAAACAAATGTATCAGCCAAGATTTTCAGTTCCCTAGTGTAAGTATCCATGTGAATGCCTCTGAAATCAAGTGTACACTCATTTAAATGACAAACTACTTTGCCATTCTGTCACAAATAAGCTGTGAGAGATAGAAATACTAAGTGTGCACCATGATAAAATCCTGACTCCAACGATTTGCTCCCCTCTGTGATGAAAAGCAGCCAGTCCTACAGATATATTGAAAATTCCATGTTTTCACTGTGTGAGTTAAGATACCGTGTCCTTGTTTGTGTGTGTTGTACATGAAGAATAGTTGTTTCTTGGATTTGGTGAAAAGAGTTCCCAGTTGTGAATTTCAGATTTATTAACATATTAATGACTCTTTCCATACTGCTTGATCAGAAGTTCTCTGTGCAGAGCAGCCCACATGAATTTCTAAGTCTTCAGGATGGACTTATGTTTAAATGTTTTTATCGGTGTAGGCATTCACTTTATGCAATGAGGTACTTATTTTTAAAAACTGTATTGTCTATTTTTTTAAAGGACATTTAGAGTCGCCCTTAGAATTGTGTTTTTGCTTTCCTTACCAAGTTAGGAAAAGTAAACTTTACCTACCACTGCAAAATTTCAAATTTGCACTGAAATAAGGTAATTAACTTAAAATATTAATGCAGTTTGTTCCAATTAAACTGAAAAATCACTCTCCTCAAAAAAATTATTTGATAAATGTCTAATTATCTAATGTATATAGATACAGCTAAACTGGGATAGAGGAACTAGTGGGAACTTTTTTTGTTCAGAAACGCAATGTGGGAATCCTTGCACTGAAATTAACTCGGGGCTGATTTGCAAAACACTAATAGCATTATCAGGAAAAGCCTTAATCTAAAAAGATAAACCTTTGCAAGGAGGTGCTGTGGTGACCTTTCTACAGCTGGTTAGTCTAATCACTCAGCAAGTTTGGCTTATGAAATTAATACATTGAAAAATAATTATTTAACAGTTGCAATAAAGGTGGGTAAATCAGCCTTTTAATTCCCAGACCAAAGTGTGAATCATCTCATATGGAATTTGCTTCAAATAAAAAAATTGTTTAATTAGTACAGGAAGTTTTAGGTTTTTTGCGTTTTCTTTCAAGGCAAAATGACATGAACAATTGACAATGCATGAAATGATTTTATTACTTTATATTTTAAGCTTTTGTTTTCACTCTCATTATTTTGTACATAAGGAAGGTTAGTGATCTGCTTCTGTCCAGCTAAAATAATGAGTGATGAAAATGTTTTTAATTCTGTACTTTTTTAAAAAGGAGGAAAAGATGTGATTTAATGATGCTTTACACAGAATTATTGTATGTTTTTCCCACCATTTATTTGCATATTCTTTGATGTGAAAGATGTCAATTAAAAGCAAATATTTAAGAAAAATAATAGTATCTGCCAAGTATAGGTTCATGTAAATGTACATGCCTTGCTGCTCAAAAGAGCTAGCTCGAGGATCTCTGTCAATGTCTCCATAATATGTGATTCTGAAAGCTCAGATATTATAATTTTTTACCTAAATTGCATGCATGTTGTAGGCATCTGATAAAGCTATCCTTTGAATGTGCAATTTATGTGGACTTCTAACAATTTAATTCAATTTATTAATACTGCAAATAGATTGTCAGAAAAAGATAGTATTAGCTTCAATGTAATTTTTAGTGACTCAGTTGTTTGTGTTATGTAAATTATGTAGTAGATTCTCAAGAAGATCTTCCCAAAGTCTTTAGAAGAGCATCTGATGTGATGCAGTTAACCCTGATCTTCCAGCCACAGACAGAAGTTATTCAGGACATTTTCAGTAACCTCTGATGACTTGTTCTCTTCCTTTTTTTTTTTTTTTTTTTTTTCCCAGTGAATTATTCATTGCTTCAATTCTGTTCAAAGTTTTCTCTTTCTTTTGATCACAGGCAATGGACTGGGAATCCGAGTTGTAGGTGGGAAAGAAATTCCAGGAAGCAGTGGGGAAATTGGAGCTTACATTGCCAAGATCTTGCCTGGGGGCAATGCAGAGCAGACGGGGAAGCTTATAGAAGGTAAGATAAATGCATTATTGAAAAATGGAGCCATGGGGCTGTTGGGAGTTTGTTAGAATTATTTATAACACACATTTTCTCTTGCACAATGGATGCAATCTTGTGCAAGGAATGAGAGCTAAACATCTATGATGCTTAAAGCAAAAAGACCTGATAGATTTTATGACTTTTATGGCCAAAGAGAGTTCCCACAATGAGCATTATTATGGCATGTCTTCAGTAATACGTGTCAACATGCTGTCTGCATGGTCACATATCATCAGCATAAATCATGGTCATGGGCTTTGAAGATCTTTAACCTGTCTTGATCATCTAAACATCCATGTTTGAAGTGACTTATATTTCTTAGTTGCACAGGTAAAACAGACACAGCTCTCTCCCAGATGCATGAACTAACTTTTATTCCTAGTTCCCTAAAGTCCTTCCTAATGTTAGTTTTCCAATTTAGTATAACCATCCAATATGCTCCAACAGGCAACAAAGGAAAATAGGTATCCACAAAAAAGCAGTTATTTCATCTAACTTAGACCTCTGTTTGAAGAATTGAAAGTGTCTTCCTCCTTTAATTGGCTTTAAGAAAACTGCATTAAACTTCACTTCTTCCTTTAGGCTATCAAAGCTATTTGGAATGAATTTGACTTCATTATCAATACATTTTCTAGAATTATTGCAATGTGATCATTCTGTCTAATAATTTATTTCTGTGATTACATGAATGCCTTCTCATTGCATGAGAACTTTTTTATAAAACTTTCTCTTTTTATAGTGATTTTCTAGTTCCCTTTTGCATACTTGTATTCACCTGAAGTGTCACTCTATCTATGGACAAAAATAGAGTACATTTGTTTCTAATTCATTCAACTAATTTTTATTTTTCTTAAATGAATGTACAAAGGGAAATGCATGTACAGAGGGAAAAATAACAAAAGAAGATAAGCAGGAAAAATAGTTCTCCCAGGCAGAATTCAATTCACATAAGTTTTCTGGATGGCAAACAAGCAAAAAAAGTAACAACTAAATCAAAATCACTGTGCAGGCAGGAAAACTGAGTAAATTGATTAAAGAGTGTATTTACAAGGAATAGTTTAATTATTCTGTGGGTATTGCAAATCAGTGTCACCTGCATTCACCCCACAGCTTTTTACATCCTTGGTGTTTTCTTTGCAATATTTTAATGAAACACAACAACAACAACAAAGGCACACCAACCCCAATGTCAATGAAATTAAACAGAAAATTAAAAAGAAATGTATTTCTTTTTGGCCTATAGAGTTGATTCTGATATTCATTTTTAATGGGTAGTATCTCACCAAATAATAGAATAGTGTTATTTTTTGTGCATGAATGATGAAAGAATTGACCTTAATTTTGTGTGTTTTGAAGCAAGTATTTGTTTTGGCTCCCTCCATACAAATAAGTAGGTCTTTCATAGCTGTGCTAGATCACGCATGCATTGTTTCAGTACCAAGCAAGTAAAGAGGAAAATGTGGTTATTCAACATTTCCCCAAGACTGGACATTTCAAAGAAGAGGATGAGCAGTCACAGATTAGAATTATCTGTGGTCTTTTGGTTTATTTTGCCAGGAACCTTTCTGGAAACTGAAGTTTAAAACAGTTCTTTACTCACCACATAGGTTCATTTCAGCAGTGATCAAGAACATCTTGGAATGTATAACTGCAGGAGAAATCTGACATAGAAAATTACTTTTTAATCTCTTCATATAATACATTTTGAAGGCTTATTCCTATTTTATAGGAAGATGAATATTAAAGTAAAATATTTATTCTTTTGTTTTGTTCTCCCACCATATGTTCAGTCCTGTTTCTGAACCGACCTTTTTTAAAGTATCCTAGACTTGGATAAACTGGCATGGATCAACTCCATCAAAATCCCCATATTTCATCTGTAGGATTTGTCCACACAATGTCTCAGAATATGTTTCAGTATTGATGTGTTAAATGTTCTCTCAGAGACAAAAAATGCTTCCTGCAGAATGCACTTTGACTATGACATACAAGACAAACATTTCCTCTCACTGTCATTTAACTTTAGGCCTTGCCTTTATATCTGGTTTATGTTATTTTAGACGGTTATCAGAGATCAACAAAGAATATTATCTACTTCACTGTGAGTTGTGGTTAGCTTAGAGGAAGTACGGCTGATTCCCATTTAACCTCCACCTTTCAGAAGTGCTAAAATCCACTGAGGTCTTAAATCATTCTCATATTGATCTGTGTAAATCCAGCCAGACTTCTATCTTTACCAACATGGCTGATATTGCTGTCTCTGAAAATAGAGGCTGTCCTTCTTTCCTTTTTCAAGGTATTTGATGTTTCTCACACCACAGGGAGAAAACATAAAGAAAACTTTGTATGTTGTTATCTGTAAATGCAATTACTTTTTTTTTTTGGTAGTAATCATGAGTCACTTTTCCTGATGAAATACTGTGTGACTACAAGTTAGAGTATAAACCGAGTCATCAAGTAAACGTATACTAATGTCATTACAAGTTAATATCTTGACTCATTAGCCTTTCTAAGAACATGAATCACTGTGAAAAATCCCATCAACTTAATTAATTCCTCTAATTCTAAAAACTCTGGGTCAGGTCTAAAAATCCTACCAATAGCATAAGAAACAAGGATGGATTTATTGTGACTATGAAGGAAGACAAACTCCTACCTGCTCTCTGTATGACTGCAGATAAAGAAATGACACAGAGATAGCATTCCTATCCTGAGGGAATAACATAAAATTCTAGCCTATTTGAAAAGCTTTGGAGGAGTCTTAGTGCTGAAAAATTTATTTATAGGTCTGACTGGCAAATACCAGTGTTCTCGGTTCTCTCACCTTGAATTGCTTTCAAATGTCAAAAATATCTCTGATTCATCACTCATTGGCGTAACGAAAACTGGAGGTGGAAGACTCATTCCACCGAGCTCATCAAGTGCAAGGACTGTGTCAATTTGATAGATGTGTCTGTGCTCCCCCTCGTGTTGACAGAAACAGTTCAGTTATATTCCACCTGGTGAATCTACTGAGTGGCATTTCAGCCAGCATTTTTCAGAAACAGAAGAACTTAGAGTGAAGAGCAAAAATAAAATGTTTGTGTGTGTTACCTACTCTTACAAATTTTCTGGATGTCCTCAGCATTCCAGTTTTCTTATTGGACCATTTCAGTAGGCTGAGTGAAGAGCCTGGGAACTGATGAAGAACAGGTGTCTTTATTCCAAGTCTTCAATCAGCCAGACAAGCTGTGTTGCAATGGTTAGGTCATCTGATGTTCACTGAGATGAAGATATTCCCTGACTTTCCAGTCTCCTAGAAATTCTGGTAAACTATCATGGTAAAAAACTAATGGTGAACTTGGTTTGTGGTGATTATACTGCCTTTCCTTATACCTCACTCAGCAGCCCTGACACTAGACAGACTTCTATTAACCTGTCCTGAGCCCTTATGTGTGCATGACTATTTTTAATATGTATGGATCATTTAAATTATATCTTCCCAAATTTAAAACCAGGGAAATCATATATAGTGAAGACAAAAACTCCTATCATGAAAAATACTGAAATAGAACTTCCTGAAAGAAAAACGACCTGATAGAAATACAGACACTGAAAGATAATGACATGTTTTAAAGCTGTTAAGTAGGTCAGAGCAGAGAAGCTGCACTGCTGTTGGGGAGTTCCATCTTAGATGTGATCTTAGTTAACTGTGCCCTCCCTTCAGTCCAGTACTTTAGCACTTGTTTTGATCTAGATTAATAATTACTCTTCTCAAAATGCAGGAAACATTGCTCATGGAAACAGTGTGAGGGTCCTCTCAGAGCCACCTGCCTTCAAGAGTAGGTAAAAGCACATCCAATATCCTCAGCATCAAAGTCTAAATATTGACAATAAGTTCATAAATGTACTCAGTACCTTTTATACTTTAATTCACCTGCTAAGAAAGAGATGTTCAGCTTTTCTAAATTTGTTGATTGCCTTTAATTGTGCTGAAAGTTTACCAGGCCACATGGCCTGCTCCCCTCAGGAAAGTATTTTAAATGAGTGGGTCTTTGGGAATGCCAGAGATCTCTCTCATCTTTTGAAAACTTCAATCTCAGGACTTTAGGATGCCTTCAGGAAATGAAATTGAGGTCTCCCTATTTCCTCTTTTCCCTATTTAATCATGTTTCTTTTCCCCTCACATATAAATTCTTACATATTCTTATACATTCAGTTGCCACAATTTTCTTCTGTAAGAAGATTTGATACAGAGCTCACTCTCTCTAATGCCCTAATATGGGGTCAAATAACACTAGAATCATTCCTTAGATTGAGTCTGAGAGCCTTCATTTGGACTTTCATGGGATGGCACATCTTGTGACCTCTTGGATCCACAGACCATAGCCACAGTGTCAACAAGAATACTTTCTCACAAATCTGGAGCCAGTAGAGAGAACATGTTCACTGCTTGTCACCAAGCAACTTTCCACACCAAACTGACATATGAGATGAACAGAGCGTGCCAAAAACATGCTGTTACTGGCAAAAGAAGGCCACATCTAGACCAGTGGGAAGTGATTTCCACCCAAAGCAAAAAAAGATGGGGAAAGGAGAAAAGAGCTATTTGGATAACTTCCCTCAGAGAGCAGCCTGGCTCCCCACCTTCAGTTCACAGAAGAAAGAGGCAGACCCAGGAAGCCCTGTCAGAAGCCTGCCTTAACCAGAATGCTCTACAGTTCCCACCCATGGTGTGGACTTTGGCTTCTGACCTAGTTCACTTCAAGCATCAGGCTTCATAATGGAAGAATGTATACTGAGTGATTCTTCAAAGGCAGAGAGGAAAAAGTCAGGGCTCAGTGGGACTCTTATCTATATGTATTCAAGTATGGTTAGCACAGCTCTTCATTATTTCCAGAACAGGCAGTTAATCAAAAGGAAAATTATGATAAAGGCATAAGGACTTCTGATGATAAAGAGAGCAGCTGCATTGTTAGGTGAAAATCTACTACAAAATACCAATCAGTTGACCACCCAGAAATTAGAGTGAAATATGAGAGACTAAGAAATATGAAAGCCCTTGGTAGCAATTTTGAATCTGGGGAAGGCTGCAAATGAAAGCTGAAAGACAGCCAACATATTCATTGTGTTTAAACAATCCTTCATGCACAAAGATGTCTGCATTAAATGGAGAAAACTATACTATCTACAGTTCTTCCTCTGAGGAGAATGTCAATAAGGCTAATGAACAAACCAGAGAGGTGATGGTCAGTGTGGGAAGGTGATTAACGGTACTTTGGTTGTCTAGTATAAATAAGATGAATCTGTCCATAATCAAAATTGGGTAGAGGCAATTGGAATATTATAATCATTGTTTAATCTTTAAAGATTTTCCTGAGTTCTGGGCAATGACATCTTTGAATACAGGTAGCTTTCTCACTCCTCCAGTTAAAGGTGCCAACTAGGCAGCTTCCAGAATCTGTTTCACTTAAGCTTGCCCTGGGAATGTGTCCCTTCATGTGTTTTCAGTTCATAAATTTTCAATCATAGGTTTTGAAGATTTTAAGTCCTTGCCAAGCATGTTAATTTCTTTCAAGTCCTCTCAGGACAGCAAGATGCAACTGGATCCTGACCAGTCCATGAGAAGATAATAAAGAAAATGTTAACAGTTTTTCTACGAGTTGTTTGATACATTTTTGAATATATATTTGAATAGCACCAAATGCTGAAAAACAAGGCCAGACTGTCTCAGATGCTCTATTGCAAAGGCAGTACAGACATAATGGCTGTCCATCTTATCAAAGCTATCTCTTGTCACATTGCAGGCGTGCTTTGCATGTTTCTTGGAAGATGCAGTGTGACTGGAATGGTCATGGACACCTAAGTAGTTGGAAGAGCAGAACAGAAGCAATGAGTCACAGTTCTCTCTACCCTTGTCACACCTCCCTCTTATCCATGAGTTATAGATGAGCACAAGTGTAACTCTGGCTGATCTTGTATCAGTCACTGGCTGGTCATTTACTGGTGGGAAGTGCAATAGGCACCAGGTCTTCCTGAGTTTTGAAATACTGTAGTGAGCACTGCTTGCTATTTAGACAGCTAAAATTGGAAACATTGATTGGGGTATCACATTTTCCAGTCCCCATGAGGTAAAGATAGTAAAAAGCCAGCAACCCTTTTTGAGTGCCTCTGATAATTACACTTCTGGCAGAAAGTAGATAGCACGATGCAGCTCAAAAATGATGAAACAAAATGAAAAGGAGCACAAGAAGGCAAGGAAAAATTATCAGAAAAAGCACGGATCAAGTCTTAAATGTCCAGTAATAATCTTTCCATCCTTCATTTCCATTTCCATTTTGCAGTTTGGCGGCTTTAACTTATTACTGCATTGGAAAAAAATGTATTAACTTTACCCTGCTCTCTGAGTGTTAGTCTTTGTGATTTATTTTGCTATCCATGCTTATTCTGCTGGGACAGAAGAAAAGAGATCTTGCTCTTAACATCAGGTTTCCGCTCTCTCAACAGGCTCGGGTTTCTCTGTCCCAGCAGAAACTGTCTTTATCAAAGATAATGTGCACAAAATAACAGGGTAGTGCCATTGTTTGGTTGTAAGCTTTGCCCTAAAGCTCTCTAGAAAGGACTCAATCTTAAAAATCCTAAGTAACTCCTTCAGCTGTAAATCTTAATTTACATAGTTGTGCTCCTCTCATCCATGCTTTTTTTTTTTTTTTTTGCCTTGTACTTCTTTTTCATAGGTAACAGTCAAAGGATAGGATTATTGTTAAGTGTGGCAATGGACATTCAATATATAAAAAATGCCTTTAAATGTTTTAAAATTATTTTTTTAAAGTAAATGAAGTTAGTAGAAAGGACACCTTGCCAAAGTGTATCACTTAACATGTTGGAATTAACCTAATACATGCTAGCATGAAAAAAACTGGTTTAGCCATTCCCTCCACTGTACCATTGACAGTGGTCTCAGTTCCATTCTTAACGTGGCAGGAGTTGAGTTGTTCCGAGAGTTTAGTTTGGCCTTTGGCTAAGATATGAGAAAGAAATAAGAATTATCAGAAGGAATGTGAATTGTTTCAGTATTTGTATGGCACTTATAGAAAGAAGTGGAAGTAGAAATAATTGCAGCATAAAAGATTGGCTTGGAAATTTATTGAGAGCTGGTTACTGTAACACTGTGCACAACTTTATTTACTAAGCCTCTTTTGTGGTGGTTGAAACACACTTAGAAAATAGCATTTTTCCCTGTTCAGAAAATATAGAACATATAGTTTAAGGAATTTTAGTTTAATCTTATAGTGTCAAAATGATAGTATTGGGATTTTACAAGGATACTTGATTAGGAAAATTCTTGAATACTTAAAAATACTAGTTACAATGAGATAAACCAGGTAATATGAATTTGTAATGTTTCTGCCTAGTAATTGGTGTATATTTAATTTTTCTGCAACAAAAATCTGCACTTAAAAGAGATATTGGCGAGTAATTTGCATCTAGGAAGTAGTTGAGCAGCTGTAAAGACTGAATTTTTAGGATCTTTTTTTATGTAATCAAAAGCAGAAGGGAAAACATAAGGTGTACTTATAAATTTTGTAAAGCGATGGGAAAGAAGCATTAAATGTAAACATATGACCAGTAAAAATACAGCCCCTTGCATAATGCCAGCTACCGATTTTTTCACTCCTGTATTTAGTCTTGTTATGTACCACATAAACTAGTCTAGCTTATACCTTCTTTATGATCAACAACTCTGAAAATAACTTGAACAAATAATTATTGATGCAAATCTATTTTGCTAGAAAAGGCATATTATACAAGTTGCAAAAGGAATTTGGATTCTTAATAACCAAGAAATATTTTTATCAAAACATCCCTATGGGGTGGGATTCTTTATAAGTCTTAAATTTATAAGTCTGATTTATGGAAACAAGAAAAATAACCTGAATGCTTCAATCAAAGGGAAGAGGCAAATACAGTCACTAGATATTCCAGAGTTAATGAAGTGAAGAACTGTCACAAAGGTCATGAGAAAAACATTTGTCAGATGGTTTATCATACAAATTGTGGAAGATCAGTGGTAAATGTCATTGGTGTCATAACTAGCTTTCAATAACTCTTCACTAATATCGTATTAGAAACTACTACTAGCTATTGTAAAGTACTACTTATGTGGAGCTATGCAATTAGTAATTTTCAGATGCACAGCTTTTGGCAGCAGTTAATTTTCAGGACCTTGATGAACAGTTCCTGTTGGAAAGAATATCCAGGTACGTTTTGGAAAGAGCCCCCCATGCTTCCAGAGAATGTGCCTGAAGCCCTGTTTCTCTGAGCACAGCAGGTACAGCAGCAGGCAGTGTTGTCATCAGGCTGCCCACAAAGCTTTCTTGGCTCCTGTAGGCACTATGCAGCTTTCTGCTGTCCTCTGGGATCACACAGGTGATCACATCACATCACAGGTGCCTTGTGGTTCTTCTCAGACATTGGCAGATACCACCCAGCAATGTGAGCCCAGTCTTCCTGTCCTACTCTTGAGTACTCACTCTTCTTCTGCTGTATTCTGTGTGAGTGCTTGTAAGGCTCAGTTGTCTCCATGGAAGAGTTTAATTCCTTCTTTCACTATTTTTAAGACACTGTGTTAAAATCAAGTGGATGTGTTTTTCTCAGAAGACGCAGGTGTGTTTCTGTGTCAGTGCTCCCAATACACACTGGCAGAGGTGGCAAGAGATCTGTAGCTTTCCTGGTTTGGGCAATGCTGGAGAAAAGATGGATTTAATTACTGCTTCCAAGATATGCAGGGATAAAGCTACATCTTCAGTCAAATTTCTTCAAGCATGTTCTATTCCAAAAACCTAATTAGATCATACATAAGATATGACTGGGAAAATCTTGTATGGGAATATTCAGATTTCTTTGAGAAGAAATAAACAGGTGATTGTATAATTTCACCTTAAACAGAGAAAAATGTTGATTAAAAATGATTACTCTTTATCCAGGTTTATAATTATGATGTTTGAGGATTACCATGTAAAATTACGTAAATATGACTTCACATTTCTGCATGAAAAATATCTACATGAACGGTACTTGTACTGTAAAAATACAACTTAAAATTCAATTGAAATTCAAGATACTGAATTGCAAATTATCTAATTTATTAATGACTAAAGCTTGAAAACATTTCATCAAGCAGAAATTGAGTCTTAAATCCTTATGTTTGCTACACATTCCAACAAAATAAAAACCTTTTGGAAAAAAAGAACTCTATTAAAGAATCAAAATTTTTGGTGATTCCTTTAAACCTTGCTAAAAGTAACTGATAACAGACATGTTTGAATTTGCTAATTAAAAAAAATAATATTTTTTTGCTTGAAATATTGCTTGAAAATTAGGAAAATGTGTTGTGTTTTTTTTCCCTGTACAGACCCTACAGTGTTTCAGGCAAAACTCATTGGGGTCTGTATTATTTCTCCTGGATTGTAATGGAGTCATTCAGATACAAAATAGGCATAGGACAGTTTGATTTCTCTCTAAATACAATAGCAAGTGGAATTCTATTAAGATCTTTGGATTTTATGGTCCATTTGAAAACTTATGAAATTACCTTATAGGTACATTAATCTAGGTCTAGGTAACTTTTCAAACTGGTTTTTTTTTTTTTTTTTTAGGTACTTAAATATTATCACTTCTGGAAAAATTGAATTAGTCATGATTTGGGTGGTTGTGGGGGATCTAATTGATTAGAAAATTCAAGTATGTGCAGACACATTCAATTCAATAGGATCACAATAATCTTATAGTATAGCTATTTCCTCTGCATATTGGAGATCAGATTTCATGAATAATATGTGGTAGAATGAACATTTTTTAAGTCAGCATGTCCTGACATTTTCTTACACAGAATCAAACTAGAATAGAAAATGTAAAAGACGTGAAGGCAAAGAGATTTCAGACAGCCAACCTTGGTGTCTGGCAGACATAGGCAGGTAGCAGTTATGTTCTCCAGGGTCTGAGCTCTGCTCAAGTCTCTGAAAGGACACCGCATCTGTGAAGTGGTTCACGCTGCATGTAGAGTGTTTCCAAGTCATCATAACAGGTGTAGCTGATCCTGACTGCTTTTGTGTGAGAATGCAGTGGTTCAATACATGCCAAGGGAACAAGAAACCTCAGTTCCGGGCCTTCCCCAACACAGATGATGTTGAGTTGCTCAGATACTTCTGCTTCTATGGAGAGCTGTGTCTGAAATGGTGCTTACTATTGAATTTCATTAAAAACAAGTGGTTGGGACCATTTTGGTTTTACTTGGATATTGCTTTCTGATTTTCAGCTGGTCCATCTTCCAAATTATAGGGCCTAAGTTATTATTTAGTGTGTCAATTCAGGTACTATCTGGGGAAACTGTACTCTTTTGTCTTAATGGAATGCAGAAGTGCAACACACGTACTTTTTATTGATCTCTACATTTTCCCCTGGCATTATTGCACATGTTCCATTTATTCCCCAAACCACATAGTTAGGAAACAGGAGCTTTCTTAAGAAGCTTATTTCCAATGAACCCCTGAAATGCTCCAGTCATAGCACTGTGGTCCTCATTCCAACCAAATCTTTTTTGGTGTATTACACTGACTTTAACAAAAGGGATTGTTCTTTAGTGTATTGTTATGTCACAAACCTTTTATGTCTAGTAAGTGCCTTATTCCTATATTTATAACATTAATCTTTCCTCTCTTTCGATGTCAGCACTGTCAGTCCAAAATAAAATGTGTAAAAGAATTCTATACTTTCATTCAGATCTTAAATTGGATTTTTTGAGTAATAGTATGACTTCATATGGAAAAGATAGGAGAAAAATGTCTGCCTTCTGATACTCTAGAGGTAAAGAAAAAAGTTATTTGTAATTTTAGTGAAGTTTTCACAAAGATACAGAATAATGAGGCTGCAGCTCTATGTTTACTTCTGAATGACAAGAAGAATTCTACTTAATATCCACTTACCTATGTAATATTATGGATATACCTATGAATTCTGACTCTGAGGGACCTTTCCCTGGAGACTTATTGCTGCCAAACCAAAAGGGAATGCTAGTAACCAAGAAGCATGAATCTTAAAATGTCCATAAGGCCTTAGAGATGATACAGGTAATTTGGTGATAAAGAACAATCATCCTGTAGTAGTAGAGTGGTTCCTTAGTTGTTGTACTAGAGTGTACAACAGAGTGTACCTTAGTGTTGTTCCTTAGTCTTTGGAAGAGTGAAGTATTATCTGTTGGCTTGATCTGCTTTTCTTTCGTTTTCATAAATTTATTGCTAAGAGGCCAGTAAGGACAGAATAGAGATGCAGTAATAGACGTCTACAAAAAGAAACTCAAAGACACAGGGAAAAGATTTGGAGGCATTTTGCTTGCTCATGTGCTTCTGTTCCCTTCCCATTCCAAAACAGCTCACATCATGAGGTAGCATGGCTAGAACAGCCTTTAAAGATACCCAGACAAGAAGGGTTAATTTAGTACTGCCTGCAAGCTCTGTTCTATGAGGGTTCAACTTTCAGAGGCAATTTCTCTTTCTGAGAACTTCATCAGAGCCAGATTTCTAACAACTGCTGTATTGCACAGCAGCACCCAGGCTGCTTTATCCCAAGCTTGTGAACTTTTATACTGCCCATGTGCAGTCAGACTGCATTACAAATGCACAATAAATATGGGACAGGCCTGTTGGAAGGGTAGGCTGACATCCACAAGGTGAAAAAGAGCAGGAAGAGGAAGAAAAAGGCATTAGGATGATCTACTTAGAGGAAAGGAAAGGTGAAAACAGAGGAAAGCAGTGTGGTGAAAAACAAACTCCCATGTTCATCATTTATATATATTCATGATATATGTTCAATATTAGAATCTATTTTCATGGGGAAGATGAGTGCCATTTACAATGACAGGGCCATTTGCAGGTGCTGACCAGTCACCTCAATGAACAGAAGATTTCATTGTTTCTTAGTTACTAGATAATGTGCTGAACAGCACCCCATGAAATTAACCTTTAAGATGACAGTAAAAGGAAATGAGTCATTCCAGGCAATGCTCATCATGGTGTGAGCTCCACACTTGCTAAATGAGTTCTGTCATAGTGTGGGTGAAGTGGAATCAATCCATATAATTCATACATTTGCTGCTCATACAGTTTTGGAACTGCTAAGTAGAAATAAGCATTGACTTACATCTAGCTAAAGCAAAGTTATGTATTACATTAACTTGATTATACTTTTCAGATGGGTCTGAAGTAACTGAATAGAAAGAACTGAGAGTTCCTGAGTGTGTGAAAGGATAAAAGGAATCAAAATTCTAGGAAATTACTTTCATGACTGGTTTTAATGGGAAAGTAGAAACTGTTTTAGTCTTAGACAGTACTAAAAAAAGAAAAGATAAATTTTTCATCATCTTATTTGCAGACCACTGTAGTATTCCCAGAGGTATCAGCCTATCTCAGTGATAGTAATACCTCTGCAATTCACACGGTAGAAGCTGACTGATTAGTTGCAAAGCTGGGGCTTTCTTCTGATTAAATAGCTGGAGAGAACATGAGACACAAGAAAAACACTTCCCACTGTTTTGAAGGAGTGAAGGTCCAAAGAAGGAGCTGAAAACACCTTTGAGCATGATAGTGATCCTTGTTGGATATGATGCAGGCAGACTGGCAGATATGATAGAAACAGCTTTACAGCAGATGAGCATGAAGCTCTATCTGGATGAATACCCTTCAATGGTGCACCTGGATGGGCTGCAATGCCACCTCAGAGGTTTTGTCTCTGAATGGAGACTAGCTAGGAGAATGCCTGACAGCTAGACCAGATAAACACTTCTCTGTTTCCTGCACTTTCCATAGATACAGAAAAATTTGGTGCCACCTAATGGACAACGCCCAGCTCCCGAATTCTGAATGTGTTTTACAGGAATGCTTATGCAAGGCATCTAAAAAGGGATCTACCTATATATTTTAAAGATTCACATGAAGAATTTCTCATTCAATATCCTTAATCACATATCTTTGGATGCAATATGCATTGTTTAAAGGTGAAGACTTAATCAGCCTCATGGGTAATATGAAGATTTCTGGATTTGATGGCTTTAAATTTATGAATGGGGGTCATCTCACAGCTTCCTCAATTGCAGCAATATAGTAACACATAAAACTAAATTACTGCACCTAAGTGTTCTGATCTGTTTACAGGTGAAATTTAATTAGCTATTCTGTCAGTCCCATAAATTATTCTAGACCATCCTTAAGTAAGTTTACTACTACAGCTGCATGGACATAGCTATCTCTCTCAGTAGAAATCATGACTATGTCAACAAAACATTTAGCCCAAGGGGTTTATATCAGTATGTGTACACTTGCAGAGTATATTAGCAAAAAGGCATTGGACTATGGACTATTACAATGACTTCCATAATGAGTAATACTGCAAAGATTTGATATTCCTGAAAAAGCTGTTAATGATCACCTGATTACATGTCATGCTCTTCAGGAAGCAAAACAGGTAAGAAAACAAGAGTGTATCTCTCTGATCAGATGAGCCAGCAGAAACCGTAAATTAAACATATCTGTGATATCTGTATAGATGTACCATGTTTATATGTGTTGCAGGATGTAATATCTCCTCTTGCCCTTCCAGTAGCATCATTCCTAGCTGCAACATGAGCATTAGTATTAGAAGCGCAATTTGATCATCATGCTTCATTCTCAGCTGTCACTGAATTCAGTGGTACAAGTGAAATCATGGTCAGTTTGATGAATTCCGATTTGCAAAACTCCATGCTTTGAAGAGATGTTCTCTGAATGAAACCAATTTTCCATCTCCAGTTTACATTTATAGATTTTCAGGATGCATTATAGGTTTGGTAATTTTCATTTGCCTGTGAAGAGAGATACAGTAGAATTAGGAGTGTTCCTGAAGGCCTCCAAGCAAAGGACAAAGAAGAAGAAAAGTTGGAAATTGTATTTCTTTTGCTTCCATTCACTGGAATAAACTGGGGAAAAGGGATTGGACTTTTATTATTTTCTTTAAAATTTGTTGTATAAGTTTCAAGGTCAGTTTGGATGGGGCTTTGAGCAACCTGGCCTAGTGGAAAGTGTCCCTGCCTACGGCAGGGTGTTGGAAACTAGGTTATCTTAATGGTCCCTTCCAACCCAAACTATTCTATGATATTGTGATTCAGTAATTCAATATAATATTTATTATCATCTGTTAAAAAAAAAAAATCAAAATACATGAATCTGTTTCATTACTTTTCAAGAAAGTTATTATTAGTTTTGGTGAAGATAAAGAAATGCCTTTGAAATTGTATGAATTCATAGGCAATTTAGCAATTCCTTGCATACTTTTCACCAAAGAATTGCTCAAAGACTTTCATCTCTAAAGGATACAATATAATTTGTGACTCACTCTTTTATTGTATTCAGTGTGTTTGGGGGATTTGCAGTTTCAATTGTCATCTTTTACTTCTTGCATATATTTTAGCTTATTTTTGCCTATTTACCATTGCATAACTGATTCACAATATTTCACATATGCAGTTGCTCAGCTTTGAGTGGAGGGTCCTTGAACTTAATTTTTCTGTAGAATAAAGAAAATATGTGATTTTTATTCTCTTAAATACAGCAGCTATTTTTCCTCCTTTTGCCTTGGAAAGAATATTTAGTGGTTTGATGCTAAAAAAGCAGGGGTGATTGTTTTATTCTTGAACACTGTTTGACACTAGTAATTTTAATATCTGACACCTGGGAAAAAGACTCAGACATCTTCAAGAGCTTTGGTGAAATGAAAGAAATCTTAAATGATTAAGCAGTGAAGTGATCAAGCTCCTTTGTCCTTGTTGACCCATAATATACATTCAAGCTTGAGTCTACAGATGAAATGTCAGTTTAACATTTATATTTGACAGTTTAAAAAAATAATGCTTGATATTTCACTTGGGCATATATTTGAAGGAGAATAAGCTGCTGCAATACCCAGTAAAGTTTAATGTGAGGATGCCGTGCTCGGGGTTTGGTAAAAGTTCAGTGTTTAATGTGGTTTTGATATGCAATTAAAACAGACAAGTTTGAAGAATTAGGGGGAGAGGTTGTCTTAGGGCTAGTGTGTAGTTGCTAAGTGGAGATGATGAAAGCATCAAAGCAGCCTTATTGCTTATTGTTGTTACAGGACAAGGGGTGGCCTGTTTGTGCAGCAGTTTCTGGCTGCAGTGCAGTAGCAGGAGCAGTGGGTCAAGTACCTGCAGCACCCCATGGTCACAAAGCACTTGGGCTGGGACACATCATTCCAGCACCTTTCCCACCTGTACCTGCCACAGCTCCATCAGGCCCAATGCTCATCATTCGACCCATCTCAGGAACATAAACTACATGTCATAGGCTGTCTTACTCCTTATGAGTTTTGATGCTGTTGCTTCAGCAGAAAAGCTCCTATGTCCCTTCAGGAGACTTGAAAGTGAGCCCTGAACTACCAGTCCTGTCCTCCTTTCAGTGGTCACCTGCTGCAGGCAGCTCCTTGCAGGGCATTCCTGTGTCATGCTTGGGGTAACACCAACTTCTCCCATGAGGAACTACTTTCCCTGGAGTGGCAAAAATTTAATTTATACAACTACAGCTATCAGTCAAAGAATGTGGTATCATAAGTTTGTTTTGCTTTTCTTCCGGATGCTTACACAGTGAATTCAGTACATTAATTGTGATTGTAAGAAACACATAAATACACAGGGACTGGCTGGTAAGAGTTCATTTGTTTTAGTGTAGATAATGAGAAGAAATAGCAGCTGCTGCTAATCAGTATGCATGTGAGTATTCATAGAAGTTGATTAGGTGTATAGCTGCCAGATAATCACCCTCCGATCTTGCATGTACAGAATAGCTTCAGTAATTTTGCATTCAAATTTCTTTTAAAGAACCCTACAGAGAATGATAAAACCATGGGTGTAATCCTGCATCATTTATTTGCAATTCTATTTCATCATGCATGAATTCTACATTTATTACAATGAAACTATTTATAAGAGTAATGCTACTTCTTTGATCGAGTACTGCAGATCAAATTTGTATAAAGAGATGTTAATAAAAAAAATTCAGCTGACAATAACAAGTATGCTGAAGATGTGTAAACATCAACAGAATTACATTCTAAGATAGTGAGAAGAATATGAATTATTTTAAATTATTTGAAATTAAATTTATATGTTTTATATTATTTTAAGACAATTTTAGTTGTGTATCATGGACCATTCTCACTGAGAGGTATGACAGTCATTTCAGGGGCTCACTTTCCTTTCTCTAATTTGTGTTGCAGCTCTGTAGGTTTGGTTTTACCCTGGTAGGCAGCTATGCCCCACGCAGCCTTTCTCTCATTCCCCTGCAGTGAGGTGGGAGGAGATCACTCTATGACATCAAAACCAGTACAGCCAGTAAAACTGCACCCTTAAATATGACCATGCACAAGTTTGCATACCTAGATAGATTAGATCTCTCTGATTCTACTCATAAAATCTACTTGCAAACCACATTTAACCAAATCAAATATTTTTTTAATCTTAGTTCCTGTGAGCAAGAAAATTCTTGGGCTTCCAGGAAAGGCTACTTTGGGATCTCTGATCTTGGCTGAGCCAAGCAGCCTTAACATCATGAGGGAACTTTTTTGCTCTGAACCCAGCACCAAAATTGGACTATCATTAATGTTGTTAATCAGATGTTCCTAAAAATGAGTTTTGTGCCTCCATCTATCATTAAACTTGGAAGAACAAGTAATTATTGGAAACTGAAATCCTGCAGTTTTTCAACTTTCTGTTAAAATGATGGTTAGTTCTAACAGGTAATTATTAGTATCTCTCATTTTTTTCTAGCACATATGGAACCTGTACTTCTTCAAGTTGAATAATCCTAACATTTATCACTAAATTCCTTTATGAATGAGTTATATGGATACAAAAGTTGGAGAGTTAATACCCAGCCCTTAATACTTCACAAGTACTACCTCCTACAACTCTGTTGTTAGTAAGATTTTTGGTGCACTTAGCTTTACTAATAGCACTTGTCACTTGGACATCTCAAAATCAATGTTCAATAACATTATCTTTCCACTGTGCCTTTTAATATATAAAGAAACTGAGGCACAAAGGGACTAAGTGGTGTGCTTGTGCTGCTCACCTGGCTGGTTGTAGCAGAAGCAGAGCTAACAGCTCAGTCTCTGATAGTGCCCCATTAATTCCCTTCACCTGAGTTTCACTATCTTTCAATTCCTTCTTCTCATTGATAAGGTACAGCTGTCAATTGGCTAAACTGAGAAAAAAAAGTCCTTTTCATTTTCTAGGACAGATTTATCACTTTAGATGACAAAGGAGGGAATCAATACACACATTTTTAGGTGTCTAGAAAGTAAATATCTTACCTCACCTTGTATTATGGGCTCTTTTTCTAGCCATAAATGGAAGAAGGATACCCAAGGGATGTGATTCATCTCATTTCAAATGGGAGTCAGTTGAGATGAGCCATCCTAAGAGGAACTTGCCTCTCTTCATTAATTAACTACTCAAAATTCCTAGAGAGCTACTGAGGCAAGACACGTACCTTTTTACAGCCAAAAATTGGTACATTGACTCTAAGCCCAAAAGAAGGTAAAAGCAAAGCAGCTGTGTGTGTATGCAGACAGTTGTTCCCTGCAGACATACATACTGCTTTCCATGCTCTTTTCTTTATTGTTCTAAATCCATTCAAACTTAGATGAAGAATAATAAAAAAGATAATTTTATGCATTGTCACTTGTGGTTCACTTGTGGCTTCACTTGTGGCTTCACTTGTGGGTTGTTGAAACCAGTCAATAATCAAACAAAATTTTTCTGCATACTTTCTACAGCTCTGGACATGTATATGTCAGGAAGTTGTAAAACCTACATTTAGCTTCTACAAGAGAAACATAAAACATATTTATTGAAATAGTCATTCCAATGATGGAAAAATTTAGCTAAGTTGATTCAGAGATAATATCAGGCATTTACCTTACCTTGTGTTACAAAGAACATAATTTCCAAAAAACTTTATTTAAAAGGAGAATTATATGCATTATATGAAAAATAGATACATACAGGTCATGAGAACTGCATAGCACTGGCCATAAATTTGTATTCCCTTTCCTTATCTTTCAGGTTACATGACTCTCAAAACTGAGATAATAGTGAGTAAATTCTACTTTATATTTGAATAAACACATAGTGTCAGAACTGTAAAATTACTCTCAGGGTACAGAGGATGATTATCCACGGAGTGTCTCCTATTAAAACACATCAAGTAAAGATCACTCTATTCCCTGTGACAGACTGGCATTTTGAGGTCTTCAGCCATTCTCATTAAGACTTGACTTTTTGCTTAAACGGTGGTGTTTACTTACTGTGAGTCACAAAAACTTTCTGTTCTTGTTTCTATAGGACCTTAAGTAGCATTGGCATGTGATGCATAACCATGGCCTTTGCTCATTCCTAGCACACTTCAAGTATTTAAATTATCCAAATAATTCCATTATTTTCTGAAGTGGCCTCTGCAGTCCCTTGGTCTTGGAGACCACCTAGGAATTCATGGAGCAAGAGTTAGACCCCCAGCCTCTTCAGAAAGCCCCAAGAGACTCAGCATGTTGGGGGTCCTCATTTAAGAGCAACTTTGGCATTAGTTCTTTCTCTGTTTTATATTTCAAATATACCCCTTCTCTCCCAAGCACCAAGATGTGTATCTGCAAGTGGTGTGTCCAGAGAGCAAAGGATGCCAGCTGCTGAGTCTACTTCTCACCCTCTGGGTTTGTAAGTTGACAGCTGTGTGATGGTCTCAGAGATGTACCTGTTGCACACTTTCAGAAGCTGATAGTTCTCATTTGTTTCTCTACCTCATACTCCTACTGGAAAATGTTGCTGGGTTACTCTGTCCTTTTTTCCTTATCTTGGGGTCTTTGCCCTGTTCTTTATCTTCCTGACAGTCTTTTTATAGTTTCAGGCTGCACTTTGATTTAGTCAGTGCTCTGCTGAAGTATGGTTCTGCCTTAAGCTGCTTTTCCTTACCTGAGCAAAGTGTCCTGTGAAACAGCATTTTAATGAATTAGGATCTTGATGACATGGTAACCTATGTGGTATGAATTGCTCTTTTCTCCCAGCAAAATTCTTCCGAGTGCTCTACATGCATAAATTTGCACTTATTCTTCATTTGGAGTCATAGAATATAATCACAGAATACCTGAGCTGGAAGAGGCCCAGAAGGATGATCGAGTCCAATGCCTGCCCCTGCACAGGGCAGTCCAAAGCATCACACCATGTGCCTGAGAGTCTTGTCCAAGTGCTTCTGGCAATCTTGGTGCTGTGACCACTTCCATGAGAGGCCTGTTCCTTTTCCTAAGATCCAGCCTAACTCCCCTGGCAGAACTTCATGCCATTCGCTCAAGTCCTGTCACTGGTCACCAGAGAGGTCAGTACCTGTCCCTCCACTTCCCCTTGTGAGGAGGCTGCAGACCATGACTGGAGCTCTCCTCAGTCACCTCTTCTGTAGGCAGAACAAACCAAGTGACTTCAGACTCCCAAGACCATTGAAAAATCTTTGAGAGAGGTCTCGTGATGACAATAGAACAGTGTTCTATATAGACTTTGACAGATTTGCTGCCATAATTTATATTCGTAGGCAGAATAGAAGCTAACTAATAAAGACTGAGTGATTCTTAGCCATACACTGTAACTTCTTCAAGAGCTGTTTGTTTGCATCTCGTGACATGTGATTCTTGCCCCTGCAAAGGAAAATTTCAAACCCAAATATCACTCTATTCACAAATGTAACTGAAAGAAGACTCACAGAACTGCATATATGTAAAGAAGAATAAATTATTCCTCAAAAAGGGAAATTGAAATAAACCTCACTGAATTCAGAATCCACAAATATAAATATATAATGCAGGCAGGGATATACTAGTATAAATTCCAATCTGGCATTAAACTCCCAAGAAAATAGTGGTTTTAGCTATTTACCATTCATGAAAGAGAGAGCAAAGAGAAATTCCTGCAACCTTGTTGTTCACTGATGTTTAGGTGAATCCTGAGGTGACTTGGAATTAACAGACTTTTTCATTCTATCATATATTATTACATATTTAAGTCTGAATTCATAGTTTTTAAAAGTAGAAGGGGTTTTTTTGAGCACAGCCTAATAATGAGTTGTTTAAGACTTTCAAGTCAATTACAACATTTTACAGGAAGCTCATTTCTCTAGCAAAATCATTATAATCTCTTATATGATGTTACTGAAAACAAAGTAAATACACTCTGCTTCAGTGAGCACTGCTGCAAAAAACACTTGTTTTTCTAAAACACTGAATAATTACAATGCACCACAACATTTTGTTGAGTATGGTATAACTCATCATCTGTCTGCAACTCTAATGTAAACTAATCTTTGAGGATGTAGTAATGGTTAAGGCTCTATCAACTTATCATTTATATCATACTTGTTTTCATAAACAGTAACTCAGCTTCTTTTGACTTGCAAGAACTTCAATTAGGTCACACAAATGCAAGCAGATCATCACTTGTTGCTCTAGCATGGTTCAGACTGAAGGGTGATCTATGGAATCATGTGCCAGTACGTATCTAAATCTGAAGGCAGTGCTGGGGCATATAGATGCCAAAAAATGCCAAGTACACCTCAAACACGAGGTTGATTTGCTCTGGCCATACTTTTAGAAATGTCATTTTATAGTGGTATAGCAGCCATGAGGCTTGGAAGGGTCCATTATATAATTTCTACTCGATAAAAAACATATCCATTTTTAAGAATTATGAGTGTTGTCCATATAATAATTATTGTAATAAGTGGAAAATATTCAGCCTGAGTGTGAATGATGAATGGAAGAGAAAGTTAAGGTGTTTACAGAAAATAATGAGTTTTGGTGTGATTCATGCCCAGCAGTTTGGGAAAATATATTAACACATTGACTTTCATCAACATATTTTGAGCCATCAAAAAAGGTTTAGAAATAAAAGAAAAATAACTGGAGAGCACAGACCGTAAAGTAATTTAGTGTTGAATGTCAGACTGCAAATTTATGTTGTTTCTTCTTATTCTGAGTGCACATTTAACTTTTATAGCACTTTCTGGGATTTCAAAGTAATGTTTCTGAATTTTAATTCTTACATGATATACAAAGATACTAATATTCACATTTTACTGATTGAAGTTGCTAGTCTATAGAGTTGAATTTCATTTTCCTCTGTGAACATTGAAACATGCAACAGTGAAAAATGCAATTCAAACTTACATGTTTATTATGCATAAGAATAAACAATACAAACTATGAAGAAGCAGAGAATGAACCCCAGCAATCTGTGGCTATGGTACAACCAAAATCAGAAGCTGTATTCTAAGACTGTAATATTTATATATTTTTAAATTCCAGTAGGACAGCAGTTCTGAGACTTTAAAATGAATGTAAAAGTAATAGGTTTTAGACACAAGTAGAGCTGCAAATATTTACAAACTCAGTGACACAGCAAACATCAGTTTTCCATTTCTTGGATGCCTTGGTTATACTGAATAAGGGAGGCTGCAGTATTATAGTGTATTCAAAGTGACTGAGATTATAATAATGAACATGGTGTTACAAAGGGAAATAAAATTCAAGAGATGTTCAGTAGTTCAGTTTAATATTTCTGTATTTGAATCAACTATGTCAAGACTCATATTTAGAGAAATCAAATCTTTGGATGATTTTCAGATTCCTTTCAATTTCAACTTTAATCATGCAGCTAGCTTATGAGTCTGAATGAGTCTGAAAAGGAGAGAAAATATTAGAAATCATGTAAGATGGGTGAAAACTTAGATAAATATTGTGCCTTCCAGTTGACAGAAACTCTAATATAAAGATCTATTCTACTGGCATATTTTATAATTTGGTTTGTGCTGTTTTATCAGTAGAAATGTTATATCTACAACCACATTCAGTTTAACAGTACAGATTTATCACCCGGGTGATGGAATGGAAGATATATTTATTGAGAGTGTGGGAGCTGATATTGCTAAAAATAAGTTGTTGCTCACCCAATAAAAGAATAATGAAAGGAAGATGCTAGAAGGGATTATGTATTTGATTATGAGGACAATTACTAGTACTTCATCAATCAGCAGAGTTTCCATGGAGCAATGCAAGTTTTCTCATCTTCGTATTTTTTTGTATTTTTTACCTACTAAACTTTTGGAAATGTGACTATCATGTTCCAAGTACCAAAGACCAGTGACAGAACGTGATTGGTTTTAGGAAGAAAAAAAAAACTATCACAAGTCTCTTGTGCCTTCCCAATACTTTTTTTTTTTTCCTTTTTTGTTAATTAGAATTGAATTCCTTCTGAAGGCTTTCTTTGTACATTACCTTTTTTATTTTTTGTTTTTTTAACAAAATGTATATAGCAGTTACATGCTGAGAAAAGAGAAATCAGCTTCTTGCCTGCATTTTTTTCTCCTTCAACCCCAGGGCTATCAGTCTGATCAGTTCAGTCATGTTTAAATTTCTTGATTCTAAACATTCATGCTTCCACAAGGCACACAATAAAAAGAAAATACCCCTGTACTGACAGCCTGGATCTCTGTGTTGACTAAGGCTGTTGAAATTCCATTTCCTTTCAGTTTATTGTTTTTTTCATGTGTGTGTGACCCTTCTGACCACTTGAGTGACTGCAGTGCTGTTGCACACACTGTTGAAACTCTCACCAGTGGAAATATGACTTGGTTTCCAAATCCTGGCACTGCAGTGGTACTCAGCTAAGCTCTTCCTGCTAGTCTTTTAAATTAAAGGGAGTTGTTGATGATAGCCTTACTACTCCCTTGGTAAATTTTCTTCTGAAGCTATACCAGCAGGCTGTGATAAACCCAGGGCAGTAGCTCAAGGAGCTCATAGTATTTTGTTGATAAAGCTTTTTTTTATTATATTTTTTTTTTTTCAATAGAAGGATGTTAACTTCTCTCTCAGATTTCTAAATCTTTCGACTTTTGTTCTTGTTCTTTGCCACTACATGGAAGTGGTGGTTTTGCTTGTCTTAATTATGAGGTTCATAATGTGATACATTGCATCCTATGCCATGATAGTATTGAGGGCACACATTAAAAAAGAAAGACAAAAATAACTTCACTTCCTTCCTTTCTATAAGCCTAAACACCAGGCTCATGCTGTTATATTGGTATGACTGAAAATCAGGGGGAAATGAATTTGCTCATAATTATTGTTGCTTTATTCCAGAGGAACTGAGTTTAAAATCAGATCTGCTTTAACAAGCAAAAGCAAGATCATGTTTTTGAATCATGGCCGGTAAATGAAAGTGGCTAAATTTTAGGAATTGTCAAATCTATTTTAACGTTAGGCAGCTGGCTTTACTGCCTTCTGAGCATCACTTTTTAGTTATTCTGCATTGTTTGTTTTTCTGTAAACTTCTATAAACAAAATGATAAATTCTGGCTGACAACAGTTATGAGCAATTCTGATATTTCAACTCCTAATTCATGGAATCATATGGAAAATTTTGGAATATAAATGTGTATATTTATTTCTCATATTTTTTCATTGTCAAATAATTTACTCTGATTTATTCCATTTTTTTTTCATTATATTTGATTTAGCAGCATGCTTTTCTATGAGTTTATCTCCATATTTCACTTCATTTTTTTTTCCCCCATTTGTTATATGCAACAGCACAGGATTTTGAGATTAAAATATGACCCAGGTGAAGACTTGGTTTTATCTGTGTAAGTGGTAGCAAGCTAAGTGTTTGTGGTTTTCTTTGCTGTGTGGGTGATGTGGTTTTTCAGATGTTTTGTAATGCATTGCTTTTAGTGCACTATTAATAATTCAGTATCTTGTCCCATTAAGCAATTTTTTCCCACTAAAGCCAAAGGCTTGGACTTTGACATTTGTACATTGATAAGAAATTAATCTGTTTGGAGTCCTCCTTATGAATAATTAATTCAAAATATGAACCCGCTTCTCAGAACCTCAGTTGTAAGTCCCAGATATGAATCTAGGTTTTGATTTGTGTAAGAATTTCACCTTAACCAAAAGATTTCTTATCAGAATATACCTCACATGATTTATAGAGGGATTGACTCTGCAAATACTGAGCATAAAACTTTCTTATATAGATACATTGAACCATACTGAGTCTCCTGACTCAGTCCTAGGACACTTGGAAGACATAGAAGATTAGATCAGTATTCAGTATTTTTAAGCCTGATTAATATAGTTCTGTTTATATCCTCCACAATGAAGTATGTTCATCTGTTTTGTTAATTTTTTATGAAAAAAGATATGGAAGAAAAATTTAAACATGAATACTACCAGGCTGATGTTTTAAATGTGAAGGCACATTTTTTTCATTAAAATCAGTTATTCCAACAGCCTTCACTTTTTTTTTTATTTTAATTTTTCTATGGTAGAGAGTAAAGAAAATGTACTGAGAATTAGCTAATCATATTCAGAAATTAATTCCATTTTGAGGCTCAGTTTCTTTGCAGCATTTTGTCACTGTAGGAAGCAGTTATCTTCCAAGACCACAGCTGGCCAGGAAATGTCTGATATATAGAATATTTTGATTTCTTGCCATGCTGGTAGGTGTGCATGTTTTTGACATTGGAAAAATTTTTCGCTATCACACAACCCAGACTGTGGAGAGTGCATGTATACTTTGAATTGAGAGAATTAATTTCCTGTCTTGTTTCAGCAGGTAAGTTATAGCTAAAGGGACAATAACATTCAACAGGCTAATCTGTGTGAAGTGAAAGGGCTTTGCTAATGTCCTGTGCCATTTAACAACATTCACTGACTGTCACATCAAATAGTCATGTCAAAGCAAGGCAAGAAGAATCTAACTGATGCCTTTGTCAAAATCTAAGCCCTTGACCTCTTGCTGTTTTGCTTTTTTAGGAATGCAGGTGCTGGAATGGAATGGCATCCCCTTGACTGGAAAAACTTATGAAGAGGTCCAGAGCATTATTATTCAACAGAGTGGGGAAGCAGAAATATGTGTAAGACTGTGAGTTTTTCCCCATCTTTCTGTTTCCATTTCTTTTTGGCTTTTCATGGCTTTTGTTTTTGTTTTTGTTTTGTTTCAATTTTTTTATTTTTAATTTACAGTTGTTAAGGTGGAACCTTTGTTAGGACAAAGCATCAATGTAATAATAAGCAAGAGTTCACTGTGACTGTGGGAGATCTTTTTTGTTCTGTTTTTCTCTTAAAGTCAGAAGGAGAGATAAACTGAATCAGATGCTAGTAATTATGCTTTTATAAATAATGATGATTCCATTGTCAGGCCACAATCTCCTCTCATGATAAACATACAGTTCACTGAGTTTACAGGTGTTAGAAAAAAAAAGGTAATTTAGTAATAACTTGACTTTTAGTGAAATCGGTATCCTTTAGATGAAAGTCATTTAAGCATCATGAGAAATGCATACACTTGCATTAAATCCATTAAAGATTTCACCTTAAAAGAAGCTTTTCCTCTCAGCTCTTTAACAGCATTGCAAATATATATCTGCTAAGAAGGGACCATGCTTGGGAGCTGCTTTCTGTCATGAACCACTATTCATTTACCTACTTAATACAATAATGAGGGTATGAGGAAAGAGTTTCTTTTGTCTCAGGCTTCTAATTGCTTTCTTTAGGGACCTGAACATGCTCTCGGACTCTGAGAATCCCCAGCACCTGGAGCTGCATGAGCCAGTAAGGGCAGGTGAGAGACAATAAGTTGCTTTCATACCGTAGGACCAAATAGCAACTGAAAACTGGATGTGATATTAGCTGGTATATTAGTATTGTAAGCTCTGGTAAGGTAGTATGTTTGTATTGTAAGCTCATGCCAAATATTGTCATGAGTAGAAAGGGGACAGTGCCTTATAAAAAAAGGCAAGACGAGGCAGAGGCACGCTCAATGAGTTTGCACACAACACACACTTGGGCAGAAGTGTTGATCTGCTGGAGGGGAGGAAAGCTCTGCAGAGGAGTCTGGGCAGGCTGGATTGATGGGCCGAGGCCAATTGCATGAGATTCATCAAGACAAATTACCAGGTCCTGCACCTGGGTCACTACAACCCCAGGCAGCCTTACAGGCTGGGGGCAGAGTGGCCCAGAGGAAAAGTACCTGGGTGCTGGATGCTGTAAACTTCACATGTGATATGTTGTTGTCCTTTTCTCCTTCTGTTTCCCCTAAAGTTTGCTTTGCCCAGCCCCTGGGTTTGCACCTGTGTCAATACCCAGCCAGTGAGTTGCTGGTGTCCCCAGGGCCTCTGCCATCCTGTGTCCAAACTTGCAGCACTCTGCTGTTACCTCAGGCCCCTGCTCCTATAACCTGCATTATTAATCTGGAGTCATAAATGCCACAGTCTGTACAGTGCAATTACAGCTGTGCCTTTATATATCAAAATAAATAAAAATGGACACTCTACCATACCACTATACAAGGAGAAGTGTAACTCAGACAAATTTAGGTCATTGCCATCTGGTCATTAGACATTTGCTGTTGCAGCCAGAGAGGCTAAAACAAAGCTCCCAGCAGGTCCTAAGGCCTACGTTCATAGAACCATAGAATTGTTAATGTTGGAAAAGACCTAGATGAGAATACCTGTTAGCTTAACACAAGGTTTGTGGCCTGCTATAGGTGACAAAAAAAAACATTTACTGGATACAGGGATGCAATAGCAAGTAGTCAGTTTTGTTATGTGTGTTCTAAGATGGCAGTGCTTTTGGGGGAATTTCCTGCTATTCAGTCAATACCACAACTTCAGGCTTCAGTCATTGGATGCATCATATCTAAGCTAACTTTGAATCAACATCCACAATCTTGCTAGTAATGCAGCCCCTCAGCAAGCTCAGTGCAGACTGAGATTCCTTCACTCACCATTTCAGGGCTCTGCTCTGGGTTCTGTGGTTTTGTGGCTGTTCTTTTATTAATCGGTACCTAAATTACCTGGATTGAATCCTCCATTTTCTAATCATGTAAAATTTCCTAGCTATTAATATATTTACAATCAAGCTACCTTTAGTTGAAAATTGATGTTATTGATAATTATTGAAAGCAAACACTAAGTATGACAGAGCTTTGAAGCAGAGCTACCTCCATTTTTTTTTTTTTTTAAATTTGTGAGCAGATTAAAACCACCAAAAACATTGAAAGACACTGAAATCAGTTTTGGAAAGTACAAAAACTAGAATAAAACAACTTTTTAATTAATGAAAAAAACTCATAATGAGAAGGAACAGAAATAAAAGAAAATTTTTCCATTCTTGCAGTCATGCTTCCTCCTAGTCTGGAAATCTTCTAGTGGTTTCTAAGTTGGAACAACTCTGTAGAGTTCTTGCCATTACCTCTGAGGTTTGGCAGACTGTACTTTAGAGAGCAGCAATCTCCATTTTCTCTGAAAGAATTATGAATTAGCCAAGAAGGCAGGATAAGGCTAAAGTCTTGTTTTAAACCTCTCATACTTCTGAGAACCTGGGAACCAAGCTGTGCCTAGCATCCTCTTAACTCTATTCAGCCTAGCATATATGAAACTTGACTTCATTTCTGTGTTAAATAGAAAATTCTGTCTTGAAAGGGTAAATTACTCCCACTCATTCCTGGGCAGCAGAGAGGGCAGACTCCTACTACAGATGCGTAAAAAAGGTGTGAGTAACAAGGAAAGATGAATCAGGGCTTTTAGTCTTCATTTGTTTACAATTTTTCTTCTATGATTAATTTGTTTAAGTAAAGTTTTGAGGCTTTTTTCTCTTTATTTTTGTATAAATTATCTCAGGAGCAGTTCTGTTCAATGTCTGTTTGATTAAAAAAAGTTAAATGAGATTGAAACCTTTTACAGGAAAGTTCCTATACTTAGTGAAACTGGACCAGTTATTGAATTGAACACAGGCCAGTCTTTAAAACTGTCATTTGGTCCAGTTTGATTCAACATAATCAGCAAAGCCTCTTTTTTTTCACCTAGAAGTACCTCCTCAGAAAGCTTTTTAGGTAAACAGCACTAATAAGTAGCACTAGCACAGAAGGATTGGATTTAGGATGTCAATATTCTGGGAGAGATGTCTATTTTTCATAGGATGCCTTTTGTACCTTCAAAGTATACAGGCAGATGACATGAAAACTTGCAAGTGTTGTTATGCTGTCCCTGTAGCATGGCAAGATGGATTTGGATGTGCTGGCAATTATCAATACAAACCTCTCTTGCTTTAATCCAGTAGATAAAGCGAAGTCCCCAGGGGTTGATCCCAAGCAGCTGGCTGCAGAGCTCCAAAAGGTTTCTCTACAGCAGTCGCCTCTGGTTGCTTCTTCAGGAGTGGAAAAGGGATCTCATGTCCACTCTGGAACCGCTTCTGCCACCTCCAGTGCTGTTCCTAGCCCTGGTCAGCCAGGTTCTCCCTCAGTGAGCAAAAAGCGGCACAGCAGCAAGGTAAGAAATTTCCAAGTTATGTAGCAAGAATATTTTGATGACAGGAAGAAACTGCCTGTTTATTTTATTTAGTATAGCAAGAAATTCCAGCACATCTTGGAAAACTAATTTCCTGGATAACAATGAATATTGCAGTTAAAATATTGAATCTGGACATAAAGAAAGATTACATTATTTATCCAAGACATTTGTCCCTCTCTAAAAAAACCCAACAATATTACTGTTTTTAAACAAAATAACTGTCCTTTACAGCCTTTGTTGCTCTTGCTTTTTCTCTGCATCCTACATGGTGGTGAGGTACTATTTGTGCTAAAGAAGCTGATAGTACTAAGACCATAATTTCCCTCTCTGTACTAAACTACTGCTTAAAGTGTTACAAGCTATGAATAATCATAGCAATAGTAAGTAAGTCTATGAAAGCCAGGGAAAGACTGAAAACAAAATTTACCATTAAAATGTGTTTTGTCACTATCTAATTCCTGTGAATTTGCCAAGCATAATTTCTCATTTTGTTTGCCACATCCTGTGGCAAAGAAATTCTTCTTGTGCATCTGCACACCTAAAAAGGGAATACTGGGAATTCAGTAGCATTTTTTCACAGTTGAAACTGAAAACTAGATCATAAAGTCATCTGTCACATTTTTACATTTTGTGTCAAAAAGTCCAGACCTGAAGTGAAACTCAGTTCTGTGAAGACTGCATTTGCTTATGCAATTTGCAAGAATGCTGACTGCCATCCTGAATATCCAGCTTCTGACACACAATGTTTCACTTTGCAAAGTGCTTTCTAAACATTTATTACACTGCACCTTTATTTCTTTCTGGGACTGTCAGGTTCCCACTGCATTATAGTTATGTTTGTATTTCTGTGCTTCTGGAACTATGCCTGTGATTTGAACAGATGAGTTGGGTACTGCATAAACCAGAACCAGAAAGTGTTGCCTGCTCATTTCAGACAGCTCTTCGATATGCCAACATCACTTTCATGTGAGAAGAAACACAAAAATGTTTTTAATCCAGAAATTTAGTACAAACTGGGAAAATATTTATTGATCAGTTTGGTTTGGATAGTAATTCTGTTTTACTTAGGTCAATAGTTAGATTCACTACAGCATACTCTGGATATTGTATAATTTATATATGAACTAGTTTGCTATGCACATGATTTTTGCTACTGAGAATAGCATGTATCTGAAGTACAGCTCCTGAGACTGGGTGAAACCTGCCATCACAATGCAGGCAGAGAGCAGGGCTATTTAGTGCACCATCTACACTGAAATGTATAATCACACTCCTAAATTCACAGTGTGTTGAGATCCAGAAGTCCTTGCTATGCAGTATATCCTGGAGAAGTGCCCCATTCTGTCCACTCGAGGAGACGGGGTTCCCAGCAGGTCACCTAAAGTTTGATGCATAAATTTTATTTCTTGCATCACAGAGGATGTAGGATTCTTTTATGAAAATTCAGCTGTAGGCTTATAAAGATGAAACAAAAAATTCTTAGAGCTAATGTCTTTATGTAGGAGATGCATAAGTCAGAACTAGTCAGGTAAATATTTAAAACATTCTTTGCTTATTTGTGAAAATCATGTTGAGAGGCATTTCTTTCATAACAAGCATAGCTCTTGTTGACTTGTATAGTTTCTGTTCATCGACTTCAGGCAAAGTTTATAATGGTGTTGAGCTCTGTTAGAAGAGAAAGCTCATCTCTTCTGGAACTGCTCTTTGCCTTGGGCTGACAGCATTTCTAGGCAGGTTGCAGCCCTGCCAAAATATCATGACAGACTAAATATCCAAACTGCCTAGATCTTGTTTTTGCAACTGTTTTTATTTTTAGAAAGTACTTTTTAAAAGATTTTTGTATAGAATATACACTCTAGAAATGTTGTAGTCTCTGCCATGTTCTGCAGTGCCAATTTTCTCATATTTAACGTTACTACAGAAAGTGATAGTGCACAGTGCATCGAAATCTGGGATTAGCCACTTTCACCTCATGCTTGAGCATGTGTGATGGCATGATGGCATTCCAAAGCAAATATCTTACACAGGGTATGTGAGTGCATGCAGGAGTACCAAAATTAATTAGACTGAAATTAGATTAGCCATCACAGCAGAGATTTAACCCTTAGAAGCCTTGAGCTGACAATATCTTGTGGAGACCTGTTTCTTTTGTAGTGTAAAAGCATGATCATTCTATAGTACAGATTACTTCCAGGATATAAATTACCTATAGAAATATTTAATATAAAGAATGGATTGCTTATTTTTTCTAAATTCTCAGATCCTTTAGCTCCTACAAAAGTCGACCTTGAAATACTTTCCCTCTTTGCAAATTAATCCTCACTGGGGCTGTGATAAAGAAAGACAATTTTTTGCACCTCTGCCTCTCAATATGGAACCAGCTTCAAAGTTAGCCCAGCTCTGAGCTTGAGAGGTCTCTTTCAGCCTAAATTTTTCACATTTTTTTAAAATATGTGGGTAATTCTTCTGCTGACATCAGAGAAAACAGAATATTTAATGTATTGAATCACAGCCTTGTAAATTATATGATTCAGCAATGATATGAAGCATAAAGTGCACATTTATTTTTAAAGACCCCACTTTACAAACTACACCTTAACCACCTTTGGAAGTCTCAATACAAATTCATCATGCCCATTCCCTTCTCTATGAACTCCTCCTACATTATCCATACTCATACATTTCACATTAGATGACATTTGAAGTGAGCAAACTCATTATTCTTGCTATTCCAACTCATAAAAAATGAAAGCATTTAGACTATCTGGCAGTGATTTTGTAGCCACAGCACAGCTAGCTCCATGCTATTTTTGGTGTTGTCAGTATTGTCAGTGCTAGTACAGCCTGAGGTCAGAACTATTAAGTATAATAAAATCCATTTGTAGAGGTAAAGTATGAGAAATATAAGCCATTAATGCCCTACTTTGAAAGATTGCATGATGCTCAGGTAGCTCCCTGTTTTGGCAAAAGAAGTGAAATTCACAGCCAGAATAATCTTGTCAAGGACCTAACAAGTTTTAGGAGTATTTTGCTATCAACCTAAAATTTCATTTCAGATTCAAAACATTTTATACACTATTGATGACTTATTTTAGCTGTTGGATGGATTAAACTTCTTTAAAAGCTCTGTAAGCTACCAAAAGAAGCTGATTATAAAATTTTTCATGAGAATTATTTTTCATATGCAGATGCATTTACAGACAAATTAAGTTTGATTTGTGTTTTTTGCTTTTTTGTTTATTTTTGTTTTGTTTTTCTTGTTTTCAATTTTTTTTTGTTTGTTTTGTTTTGTTTTGTTTTTTTTCCTGGTAAAGCTTGTGCTCATAAACACATCTAGAGGACAAGGTAAAGCAGTAAACCAAAGAATAAGGCCACACAAGACAATGAATATATCCATGTAACAGGCAGATTTGGTCTATTTTACTCCTGTGTTTTCATTGTGATACTCTTTAGCTGAGATTTTTTGCATTATTTTCTCATGTGTGGATCTGACTGAAAGGATGTTTCTTCAACACAAACCTGAAAAGTGGAGTGCATCACCTTAACTTCATGCTGTGGTGCAGGAAATGTGGGCACTTCACTGATCTACTTTAAAGCAGTTGATGTCCAGCACCTTAAAAGAGCCTTGGAAGATTTTCTTGAAGTGTAGGGCAGCATAAAAGAGGCAGGTGGGTTTTACTCTTCTCAGAAAGTGATAGAAATGTGAATTACATGGAATAATGTCAGGCATCTGCTCATATCTGGAGGAATAGGAAATGAGGGTTTCCAGACAAGTCACCAGAGAACAGTAAGTTTCTCCTTGTTTGCACCTTTTGTTTTCTGCATCAACCAAAGAAGCAGATATGGAGAGAATGCAAAAATACTCAAATCCTACTACAGAAACAGAGCTTTCTTGCTTGACTGATGGCTTGCAGATTAGAGGCTGGTCCAGAGTGGCTCAAGGCTGCTAATGTTTAACAGAACAGCATATTCTTGTGAGTTCAGGATTCTAATCAAGTGGTGATATTATTTTCCAGCAACAAACAGGAGGAACAAAAAAAAAAGCAGAGAGAAACATTAAGGATTCTATTTCATTTTGTCAAAAACCTAGACAAGAGTAATGATAAAAGAGAGAGGAAGGTGAGGACAGAAAATTTAAGTTTTGTGTTACAGAAAGTGTGGGGAGGAATCTGAAGTGTTGCAGCTAAATTGACTATCAGAAAACATAGAATAAAATAAAAGACTTCATATGAGGTGGCTTGCAACTGTATAATCCACTTACACCCATCACTTAGTTTTAGTACCATTTCCACTCTTTCTCTCCACTTTCACCTAAACTCAGCTTAAATTAGAGTAACTTTTGCCTCTCTCTGTATCATATTGACAGAAATACATGGCTGTGTTTATTTGGCATGGTCCTTTCTTTCTCTTGGCAGTATTAATATTTATTAGACAATGTTAATGCTATGTGGTTTTTTCTCCCCATGCCTCCTTGTCTTCTCAGACTGTAAAGATTTGGTGTTGAAGTTGGTTGTTTCTGTACCTGCATAAAAGGCTCATCAAAATGGCTGGGCTGGACTTTAAGTTCTGTTGAAATACATAACCATTAGTTTTGACTGTAACAACTACAGACAGGTTTATTTTAAAATTTGTGGCAATACAGCAGTATAAACTACACCTGTTAAAAAAGTTAACTTTGAAAACCTATGTATTTTTAATTTGGCAGCCCACGGAAACTACAAAGCCTGCTTCCCATCCAATCACTGGAGAAATACAGGTAAATATGTAGTTTTTGCTGTGTAAATTGTTGTTGATACTGGCTGTGTTTTTCCATGAAACAAGTTTGCAGAAAACTATCTCCATCAACTTATTTCTTATTCAAATCCAATCCCTTAATATGTCATTAATGTAAGTCAATGCTTGATTTTTTCACCTGTCTTTAACCTTGGATTATGAAATACAACCAGAAGAATGGAAAATGCTGCAGTTCCCAAAGGGTCTAAAAGGATAGTTAAATTCATTCTATTCCTTAATCTTTGGCAACTTTCTGTGGTTTTCCTTAGAAATTGTCAGTCTGTTTACATTGAAGCAAGAACCACTGTAGGTTTCATACAGTGCAGTGTATTTGCTTCCATGCCACACCAAGCTTATGGTTGTCCCTTATGTAAATTGACTTCACCCTTTTAAAACACTCCCAAAGAGAATATCAGAACAACTAAAGCCTAACTTTCTATAGATTTTTGGGGTTTTTTTCCTCCTTGATTAACCTCTCTTCTTTATTATTACTAAGAGCCTTTCCATAGTATTGCAACAATCTTGTCAGACTTGACCTCCAAATAGATAGGATGTGTGTAATTAACACTCAATAAACTGGCATGTGTATATATCAGAATAATATCAAGGGTTCAAATTTCCTTTGCTCTTTCCTGATTGGAATATGGGTGTTTCCCGTTTTTTCAAAGTCCCATGTGATGATCTAGTATCTCATTCTAGTCAGGAAAAAAAGACAGAAATTTCTGAAATGCGTTTATTTGGAGGGAACGTAGAGATCTAAATCTCATTTTATTCAAAGGGCTAAGGGAATATTAAATCACTCAGAAAGTAAAAGTAACAAATAATCCTACTGTGTTTTAATGCATTCACTAGCTTCAAATCAGCTATGACAAACACCTTGGCAACCTTATCATCCACATCCTTCAGGCAAGAAACCTTGCTCCCAGAGACAACAACGGCTATTCGGACCCCTTTGTTAAAGTTTATCTTCTTCCAGGGAGAGGGTAAGTGTAGGACAAATTCTAACTTGAACTTCCTTTCAGTTTAGGTTTACTACATGTCATTAATAAACAGAAATATGAGTTATTGCTATAGAAAATCCAGGTGCAACACCAGAAAAAACTGTGGATTTTTAATACAGTCAGATCCTACTCCTAGGAGAGTATACCCGTTTTTCTAGTCACCTTAGGAATGGTATGATCATTGCTGTAAATATACTTTTGTGTGTGTGTGTCTTTGCTTTTAAAAATTACAATACATATAAAAATGTTTGAAGTAACAACAGTCTCAATGGAAATGTATGCATTTATTGCAATAGATGCAATAATTTCTGAAATTCAGAAAGCTGCATGTTAAGTTTAGCATGGAATGGTTGCTTCAGCTAAGAAAATCTGAATTTAGGATTGATTTGCAAACTAGCAAAATTAAAGTACCTGAGATAAATTTAAGGTTGAAGTATAATACAAAAGCCAAGAAACAGTGGTCAGAAAAAAAATCCCTCCATATGTATTTTATGGCACTTTTTTTTAAGAGTGAAGATACGGTTTTGGAAATACCACTAATTTTGTGTCTAATGACTGTCCAAGTCACTAATCGCTTTTTCACAGATCACAGACTTTTTTGACTCTGTGATTACAAATAGCTCATTATTACCTCCTTTAAAATATATGTTTCTTTATCAGCAATATTATAACTATTTTTTGCCCTAATGTTACAGAATGTCATGTATACAGAGAATGCATAAGAATACATGGTTACAATACTGCTGCTGATTTCAGTAACACAGTAGATATATCTAAAATTAAGCTGGTGGATCAGACTCTATATTGTAAAGACAGATTCCTGCAAACTCCTGTGCTTGTGTAATAACACTCATACTAAAAGGCTCTTAGGATAGAGCAATACAAATAAAAATCTGCACTTCTTTTCTACTCAGACTAACAGGAAAGTGGATGCTCAGTTCACAGTTCACCATTTGGTATATGGGCAAGCACCACTAAATGCATGAGTGGTACAAATAAAGGCATGCATTTTATTTTGTGGCTTTCTAATTCCAGCTCTACGATACTCAATATTGTTCAGTAGCACGGGGCCCAAAACTACTACTGAATGTAAGGGAAAGAGGTGCTAAAGCTTCAGAAGTTATTAAATGCACCTAAGACTCTTGTAAAATGTTTGTCAAATCAATCTCAGTTGGAATTTTGCAGGTACATTCACTGATACAGAAATAAGACTTTGAACTAAAGGCATGTTCATCCTATAAGGTATCAGTTTAAACTTGTTGCCTAAGTTACAAAGAATTGGGTTTTCATTTGGATTTTAGTTTTGATTATTTTAAAACATGCCACTGTTGCAGTTTTGCACGTTACTTGTGCCTTAAGGGAATTATCAAAAATCAGAGCTTCTTAAAATCCCAGGCTTGTTTCTGAAAGCAGAAAGTTGGGTTGCTCCTGAATAACTTTTATTTGTCATTCAGCCCATATTATACTTCTTATTCTTCCTAATACCTCTATTTCCTTTGATTCTGATACTAGAAACTACCCATTATTCATGTTTTCTTCCATCTGTTCTCATTTTCTCTTACACTGCTTCCTCTGCGTTCCTAACTCTGTAAATTCTGGATATGCAGACAAGTCATGGTTGTCCAAAATGCCAGGTAGAGTGTACTATCTTCCAACTTTATTCTTTCTTTTTTTGTATGCATGAATGAGACAACGAGCCTGTACATAGAACTACAGTTTTCTCTTGAGTTCTGATGGCATGAAACTGTGGTATGGTTTTGTTTTGTTTTCCATTTACTGATTAGATCATTTTGAGGAGCTGGAAGCAAGTAGTTAATGCTGCTTGGTGATTATTCTAAGGCCAAACTCTGACAACAAGCAAAATATCTTTTGAAGAATTTAGTTCAGAGATATCTAAAACTTCATTCTCACTCACTGAAAGCTGAAAAATAATTAACTGTGAACCTGTTTCAAGATTTTGAATGGTGTTAATGCTGAGAGAAAAATGTTCTGTTTGGTAAAGAAATGGAATATTTTTCTCTATTTTCTTGCATGGTGTATAGACATTAAAGCCAGGTATAATTCTAAATAATTGCCCAGATGGACAATGAAATCTGCTTGACCATATAAGTGGTTATTTATGGTAAACAAACTTAAAATTTAATTATTGAAATTAGGAGTGCTTTGTTTGTCCTGGAAAAATAAAGCAAAGCCCAATTCTCAACATATGCTAATATCAGCCCAGGCTAAGCACATAATAGTCCAACCCCAGTTTTAAATTTGTTTAAAAGTGAGCAGATAAATTTCAATAAACATTATTCAATTAATGTGTTAAAATTACACATTTCCTATGTGTATTCTATTACACATTTTAACACATTCTATTATGCTTTTTTCATTGTACTTAATACATTGTATTATATATTAATAAATTATAATTTAGGAATCACAGAGAAAATATAAATAAAGGAGTTTCTATTTTTTCACACAGTATATTCTTTGAATTTCAAATGAAAATTATTTCATATTAAGTGACATACCAATGATTGGTTTAATGAATGCATTTTATTAAAGCATCTTCATCTGTTAATCTGTTAATCTGTTAATTGTTAATCTGTTAATTGTTAATCCATTAATTACTGGGGGGAATCAGGATTATGAATTTAATGTATTTGCCAGATCCTTCCCTTCAGAGGCCTAGAAACCTTCATCTGCCATCCAGTTTAGCCTGGTTCTGCACCTCCCTAGGAGAGGTGAAGGTCTCCTGTCTCCCTGTGCAACAGACACAGACCACAGATTACACGGATGTGGGTTCAGATCACCCTTACTGTTTAGATCCAAATATTCCATGGACTTCACTGGAAATATTTCAGAACTGCCATGTTAACAATTTCATCTTTTGCAAGGTCTGAACTCAACACTGCATGAATCACCTTCTCACATACTTCACAAAAGAGTCAGAAACTTTGAAAAGGTGATGAAGTTCTGCTATTGCAAAAAGGATATCCAAGAGAGAAAGGGAATGTTAGTGTCGTTTTCTTGGCCAAGTGCACAAAGGATTCTTTCCCCCTTTCTTCAAGAAATGAAAGTATGTCAGTCCCCAAAACCAGTAGGTCATAGGACATCTAAACAGGATGTTCTAGCTAGGGGATGCTTTTCTCATACCAAAGCGTGGGAAAGGAATGCTACTAAGGTGCTTTACAATTTTAACTGCTTTCTTTCCAAGATATGCAAAGAAGTAGATTTGTTTAAGGTTCTTTTTCATATGCTCTTGGTCCCCCTAGATTTTAAATCACCCTTACCATTCTGTGCTATTGCTGATAGAACTCACTGAACTCTGGAGAGCTGCTGCTTTCTTTTCATAAGCAGAGGTGAACAGATACCTTGTTTCACAGGTCCTGAAACTCTTCATATTTTTCAATAAACTGAAAGACAGTGGATAGCAAGATTTCCAAAAAAATAAGTGGCAATACATAGAAGGACTAGGTGAAAAAAATGAGAGGAAAAATAGCTGCAAATCCCTTTCACTTTGAGATATCAGGCTAGTAGTAATCTTGGATAGAGCCACCCCATTTTGGAGAATAAAGCCATTCTGCAACCCAGATTAATTAGATGGGATTACTGCATAGAAAAAATGAGTTTATAGAGTGAAACTGCTGGTACTGAAGTCCCAATATCGACATATGTGTGCCAGTAAAGCTCATGTGTCTTTCATACAACCATAAATCAGAACTGTTCCAACCTGGTACCAGGTATGGCACATCATTAGTGACTGCCTGATTAAATGTGTTCCTGACTGATCCTTCTCAGTTTATCTCATATGAAAGGAATTAGTACATTAGCTCTGGGACCATGCCACAGTGTGAACCAAAACAGTTAATTCATAAGTGAGAATAGAACACTACCAAAAGTTATTGTAGGGGAACCATAAAGGAGTCTAATATAGCGTATACAAGTTATTTTGTGCCATTTTGTCTTAGTCCTGGAGAACAACCCTGGGAACATTTTGCTTTGTATTAGATGTAGCAGATGTATACGTGCAGATTGACAAAAAGAGTTTCTTTGCCTTAAATCTTGTGGGTTTTTCAAAGTATTAAAAGATTCTCATGTTCTCCTACCCAGCTTTTTTGAGTTGCCCTTAAAATTTATGTTAAATTAAAATTGGAATGAAAGCAAATCTAACATCAAAGCTCACAGAGCTAGATGAATCCATGTTCTGTTTAAGATTAGTGTATTGCTTTCTCCACACTCAGGAAATGTAAAGTACAATATAAAGCATTAGTGAATCCTTTTAAAAATAGATTATGCAGCCAAACCTTTGTTCTTGGCTATTGACAAAAAAAAAAAAAAAAAGAGTCGTGATCCTGATGCCCTTTATTTTTCTTTCCAGTACAGTTAGAGGATAGGCAGAGAACAGGATCAATAAGAAATTAGTATTTCAATCATTAACAGGATATTGGTTACTTTATGGCATTCATTAAATGTGTTTGTGAGATGGAATTCCTGTAATTAGAGATTGCAACCTATAAATATAATGAATCTGTGCTACTTTAAAGTGCTAATGGGTCATGGAAAAGAAATCAATGCATTCTCACCACAATTTAGAATCAGAGCCCAGTACCTACAATGAGAGAACAAAGTCTATGTGCATGTGCTGTCTGATACTTTATCTTGAAATGGTTTTAGGCAGAGCAAGCCTGCTGAAGAGTCAGGAGATGTTTTAAAAACTATCTCAGAAAAGCATACCAAAGAAAACATCCCAAAGGCTGCCACTGTCCTCTCATAACCCTGAATTCTTGCAGAAATGGGAGATAAAGTTCTTTTCTTTTTCTGGTTTTTAGTTTGTTGGTGGTTTTGTGTTTCTTTTGTATTAAAGCAGAAAGAAACAAAAGATCACTAATGTAATGTTTTGTTCTTTTGTTCAAATTCAGTGCTGAGTACAAGCGGAGAACTAAGTACATACAGAAAAGCTTGAATCCTGAGTGGAATCAGACAGTCATTTATAAAAATATCTCCATGGAGCAGGTGCGTGACTGGTGGTGCTCTTCAATGCTGTTTGTTGCTTTATTATTTGCATGGTCTGCAGTGCTCACTGTGAAGGGAGCAGTGCTACTGGCAATTCTCTGACTCCCTGGAAAAATCTTGCCAGATTTAGGAGAAATTCAGAATTCTTTCCTTGCCTCTCATAGAGCTTACTATAGAATTACACTTCTCTTGCCCTTGTACTCATTAAATTGGTAATTTGTTGGGATTACATTCATAATCATGTTATAGGTACAGATAGGACAATTAAAAAAATTATAATGGAATAAATTAATAGGGGAATAAATTAATACATAAGTTTCTGAAGTAGATGCATAAATCAGTCACTCTTTGTTCCAAAAACCGTGTAAACTTACACAAAGAACATTTCCTACCATTTTTTATATTAAAATATTTATAAAATGTAGATAGATATTTTAGATTTATCAGCAATTGATATCAATATATTGAGGTAAGAATCACAGGAAAAAAATTAGAAGATATTTGATTTCCTTGTCATAGAAAGATTTAACTCACATCTGGGAAGGATGTCTGCAGAGTCTTCTCTGTTTCTTGGTGGCTTCCTAACTCCAACTGTGCTTCTGAAGCAGCATGAAGCAATTGAGTCCTCTACTCCTCCAACTCTCCTCATAAAGGACTTTTTACCAACTTGAAAAAGAAATAATGGGCAAAATAATGATCAATTCATTTTTTTTAAATTATGAAGTATGTTTTATAGAGTACTGGATTTGCATGTGATCCTGAAGCTTTTTGCCTTTCTTTCTGTTTTGTTCTTGATACTTTCAACTTCACTTTAAAATGCCATTTAATCTCTCAGTACTTTTTAAAAAGCCCAGAATAACCAGGCTCTTCAGCGAACAGATTTCCCAATGCTTTTAATATTCTTCTCCATCACAACCCCAAGACCTCAATACAATCTTCCCAATTTAAAATTTAATTTTTCTTTCTTCTCATTCATTGAGAGGAACGTTGATTAAGATACTCATTTTTGCATGGAACAAAACCCTTCCCACAGAGGGATTTGCCTTGTTGCTCATGTGATCTACATGTGCTTAACAGACAGTAGCTCAGATTTACTTCAGAGGTGGTGCTGTGGTTTTATGGCAAGTCATGCAGACTTTTATAAATGATAGCTATTTGACAATTAAAGCTTCAGAAAAAAAACACACTGATGTTGGCCTAGATGCATTATAAACCAGAAATCTTCTTTGATTGGCCAAAGGGTTTGGTAAGTCTTTACAATATTTCCAAACTCAGCTTTTCATCTAAGAAAGATTCTTCAGTTTTCTTAATTTGCTTGTGGGTTCTGCTGTGGCATGTCACAGAGCTGTTATTAAGAGTTCTGGGGTGTTGTAAATTCAATGGCTGTTTGGTGCTTTGCAAACGGATAACAATATCAATCTAAAATTTCTCGGACACTTATTTTAATGATAAAAAAATCTGAGATCTTTGATGTCAGTATTTGGACCATTATTTGATGAAATTTTAGTTTGTATGTTGAATGCTTTACATTTTTGCTTTCTGTTTGCAAATCCCCTCCTTTTCCCTTCTTCTGAGACTCTTATGCAATGTTTATGGTTTTAAGTGTGTAAACTTCATTTGAGCACCACATGTCTTTTATATTCTGGCTTCTTGTCACACAGAATTTTGTGCAGAGAACACTGTTTACTTCCATACTTTTCCATGGCTTGTATCTACTGCTAAGATACCAGTGTGTGTGACTTTTCTCCTACAAAATTCCATGCCCTGACTTAGAGAATCTACAGCAAACCACATTTCCAAATCAGAAATAATTCAATGCTGAAGATAAGTCTGGGGAACTCTCACCATGTAAGAGACCATCATTTGCACTCATAACTCTCATAAATCTATATTTCAAAATAACTACGGATATAAATAGAAATACAAGACAATAATTGCATTAGACTGAAAATGAGTGTTCTCTTCACCAAACAAACAGAACTGTTACACAAGCACACACTTACACAGAGTTAGCAGCACATTCTAACACAAATTCATGAATTTTTATAAATAATATTTCTTCAAAGAACCATTTCCTTTCCCCCATGCTTTTTACTCTCCATCAAAGCATGCCGTGCTTGCAGACAGAAAATAAGTATTATTAAATATTTCCTAATATAGGTCTTTTAACGTCACTGTCTAGACTTTAGCTGCTTGTACAATTTTTTATTTTCCTTTCTCTTTCATAAACTAGCTGAAATTAAAGTGAAAATAATTATGGAAAATAGATCATGCTTTGAAATGAAACCGAGTTTTTCAAGGTCAAAATGATTAGTTTTATCACATTTATAGCAAATATTATTTTGACAGTTGGAGAAAAAATAAATTAAACTGTGAATACTTAGTAATTTAAAGGTTTTGTTAAGAAATAAAATGGAAATAGTTACAATTTGAGAGGAATACTGAGTACAAATATTGCAAAAGTTTTGCAGTAATTGTTAACCCAAGTCCAACACCTACTCAGAGCAAGAAAAAATGCATTAGAATCATTTAAGGAGAAGATAGATGATAATAAAAGATGTAAGTTCTGTTGCTGGTGAGGCCATACTGCATGACCACACTGTAAGGTGGGGCTTGCTTTGCCTCAATCTCTTACTTGCCAGAAAGCAAAGAAAAACTATTTACTTATATGAAATAATTCCATAAAGCAAATAGTTTTGCTGTAACTTATGTCTGTAATTTGAAGGTAATATATATAAAAACAATAATGTTTTCAAAATCCTTGAGTGATGTGGAAGCCAATGTCTTGTTTCCAAAAGTAATGAAATCTTTTGTATGCATCAGTAAGCTCTTGGTATTAAAATCTTGATATCTAGGACAAAAGAAAGTTCCTAAATGTATATACAAAGTCTTTTTGTCCTCCCACATAACAAAGTACATCAATATAAAGAAAAAAAGAATAAAATGTTAAATATTAATGTAAAAAAAAATAAGTGTAATGGATTACAATAATTTCTACTCATCAAACATGCTGACTGAAATGACAATATTTAGTATTATTTCTGAAATAATTATAGTAATATGTTTTTAACATAGAGGAAAAACAAACTGCATTAAAAATACTTCTTTCCAAATTCAAATCCTAGTATGAAATTTTCAAGTAATATGTGTTAAATATTTTAAGTAGTGCATATTTAGCTACAGAGGCAGACACTATCCATAATTTCCAGACATTTAAAAGCAGAAACAAGCCCGTCTGTACCTGTGGGGTTGGTTATGCCTTCCATAAGAGACAATATTTTTCACATTGGCTGTTTTTCAAATTCTTTCATTTTCTTTAAAATATGGCTGCCAATAGACAGCCTAAAGATAACTGGAGTTCATATATAATAATATGCTTCTAGGTGGATTTTTATTTATTTTATTTTATTGTCACTTTTTCTTCTACAATGCTAAGGTTGAAATTAGTAATTGTTTGATAACACTTTCTTCAGGGTATGTTTGGAACTCAGATGATATTTGCAATATGCGGAAGCTGCATTCCTACTTTAGTGACACTCATTTCCATTGTCCACTTGCAGAAAGCCATGGGCAGACACGTAGAGGGTTCCTGCAACCCATTTCAGTATATCTGTCTGTTATATTCCTGATGAGCATCTGAACTTAAGGATTCACAACCTAAAACTGATTGATATAAGGCAGAGTCTTACATTGCTGTGATGGTAAAATGTCTGCTTTGAAAATCAGCAACCATTTAGTGCTCTTTGCCACCATAGTGGTACATAGATAGATCTTCAGAAAAGTAGATTTTCCTCTGCTTTGAGACACATTTCATGTACTCTGCCTACTAGAGGTATTTCCATGATTTTTCATTGTCACAATATTTTATAAAAGCTTTATTAATCTAAAAGGCTAAAAATAGATTTTGCAAAGTATAGAGTACTGTAATTTTTCATCACAGTTTTATTATCACACTATTGCAAAGAAGTTAGCAAAGTATGGCTGCAGTTACTTGAAAATCTCTTCTGTTTTCCCCTTTCTACCAAAAATTCTTTAAACCTTAGGGTTTTTTTCCCCCATTTCCGGGATCTATACATTCTTCTCTCTGTCCTTGCACAGTCACCAAGAAGAAATCCCCTCTCAGAATAGCAACAATGGTGACAATACATTTCTGAAAAGTATTTGTGCTATCCCTTTTTTAATTGGTAAAAATACATATACTTAATTTAGCACCTAGCAGAAAATTGTATCATCCAGGAAGCCAAAAGCATCATGGACCAAAGGATGCTCAGCTCAATTTTCAGATTATTTTTCATGTTGCAGTTCCAATAGTGTCTTGGAACAGCAAAGAAAAGGTTTTATTCAGTCAAGGAAATCAGCCTTAGAAATATTCTGTAAACAATGTTCAAAAAATAATCTTTTTGTTCAAGTTTAACTTTCATTTTTGCAGGATATTTTTAAAAGAATGTTTAATGTTTAAGAAGAATATTGCTTAATTATGTAAGAACAAAACAGAATGATTAAAGAATTGCTCTTGAATATTTTTTAAAAATATCTTAGGTTTCAAGTTGTGCTGTTGCCTGCTTAGAGTATGTTGTTGATACTAAAAATAGTTTAATTCCCTTTGTGTGGGCTTTACAGGATATGCTGATTTAAATTTTCTTTTCATAGACATTGGCTTTGCATAGTCGCACATTTTTCTAAAGTTAGTTGGGAGCAGATGATATTCTGAATACATAGTAATGAGATTAAATTATCACTTAAAGGCGTTTGCAATTTATTAGGAACTTAGTCTGTTGCTGTACTAAACCAGGGGGCAACGGAGGGAAATTGATGAGATCATGGTGCTAATAACGCCAATGTCGTGGGTTCCATCCTGGATGTACAGACCAGCCACTTGACGGTTCTTGTGAGTCACTCACAACTCAGAATATTCTGTGGTTCTGTAAAGAGCCAAGAGTGCTTTCATTGCAAGTATATGCAATATGTACAATGATTGGCATGGCTTATCATTTAGAGCAATGTCTTGATCCTTTGCTGCCCCTCAGTGTCCAGCAGCCAGTTAATAAAGCAGTGAGTGACAGGTTGCTTCTGTTAGGATGGCAACCTCAACTATCACGTAAGAATTCTTCTTCTGAATTCTTTCATTCAAGTATATGAAGATTCCTCTTTTCCTCAGTAATGCTTGCATTCTTCATTTATAACTTCTCAGCCTGATTTTCCAGACATCCTACAACCCACAGCATTTTGTCCTTCTCTCTTTCAAGCCACATGAATTTATTACTGCCTTTCCAGACACCTTACAGCTTTTTGCCCTAGCATGCAAAATCAGTAATCAATCCTCCCCCTACATGTCCTCAGAGCCCCCTGGAAAAACACTCAGGTCAGTTTTCACAATAAGGTTAACTGCTTTAATCAACAGTTTCTCTGTCTTGTGCTCTCCTGTCATATAAAAAGATTACTTGTTTCTTACTGTGGCCTATAGGAGAGTGCTTGACACAGCTATCATGCTTAACAAGATCTGCAGATAATGGGTTTTGACAGCTGTCATTAATACCCAACAGTACAACTTGTCCACGTGCCTGGATCACTTACAGACTCTCACTAGCTACACTAAATTCTGCAGGCATTAAAGCCTGGTCTTCACAGATGAGATTATGTAAATAGGATGTTTAATATAATACATTTGAAATTCACACTCAAATGCACTTCAGGCAGATGTCTGAGTTCAGACAGATCTGATGATGAGAAATGCTGCAGGAACAAAAAATGGGGCCTTAAAATTCAGTTTGACTCTTGTAGTGGACATAAATTCTAACCAAAACAACTTGTGGAAATTCCTAAAACAGGGCCAAGCACAAGCCCATCTGGCTTGATAACAAATAAAAGCACCAAATTATTTTCCTCAGAACAAGGTTGATGAGAGGGTGAAAATTGCCTACCTGTCACTATGAAAAAAGATACATGGAGGAAATTATCTATATAAACCACCATAAAGACTTGATCTGAAGTTTATGAGGTTAATTATCCTTTTACTTGAATTGCAGCTGAAAAAGAAAACACTGGAAGTGACTGTTTGGGATTATGATAGATTCTCCTCAAATGACTTCCTCGGTGAAGTGAGTATTTCATTTCTTCCTCTCTACTGGTAATAACTGAAGGCTGTTATATGGACACTGTTCTCTTTCAAGGTATAGTGCATGCATTAAGTAAAACTTTTTTTTTACATCCCAGTTTTACTGTTGCCTTCATAATGAATGGTCATGATTTCTTTAATTTAGACATGAAAGATATATCCCTTTTATATTGATTAATTGGGGGCAAGCTAATTTAGCACCCAGAAAAATCTTAATTTGCTGAAAATTAATACTTTTTTTGAGTGTGAGATAGCAACAATGTCCACAGTGACTCCACTGGAAGTTCTTGTTGTGACTGAAAGCTGTCTGACTTGATTTTACTATAACATAGGAGGGCTGAGGAGGTAATAGTCTTTGTAAATGATTAAAGGATTAAATTTCATCATCAAGCCATATTTTGACATGTGCACAAGTATCTTCTAGGATGAGCAATTTAGTCTTGCTGATCAGTCTCATTTTTAACATTCTGAAATAGTAATATCATTACCAAAGTATGACTGAAGGCAAAGTCTAATCTTGTCATTAATAATTAATGAGTGCTCATGGGAAGAAGGCTTTCTCTTTAAAAAACAAATAAACAAGCATATATATATATATAATACAGAGTTACCAGCAATAACTATGATATAAAAATAATTAAAGATGTAATTACAAATAAAGATTGTAATTAGAAACAGAAACACAGGAAAATCCATCACTTATACAGAGTAACTGAGAGTATCCGGGCTCATTCTACACTTTAATTCTTCAAAAAAACCACACAGTTCATCTCCAGTTCCCCTTTGTGCAACTACCAAACTGAGCAATCAGTGTCACTTTTTGAACAATTACCAAAATAAGTGTATAGGAAGCTGCTACATGATTACTTATTTCCTGCATACTGTGTCCATATTCTTGTTGAGTTCAGCAAGTTTCTCCAAATGCAGGACTTTACTGAATATTTACATCCTTGTTTTTTATGACATTTAGAAAATAGATTCTCCAGCAACTGCTTCTACATGAAGATTTATACTTTTCCCATTCACATTTTCTTCAACCTCAAGAAATCTTTTTTGTATAATTTATTTTTTAAATTGTGAAAGCAGTTATTCAGGGGGAAAAGCAGTGTATCTCAACATCATGATGTCCAGAGGACATGCACCATAACATCAGATGTGGGATATCCAAACTGTGCCCCAAAGACTTGCTTCAATAGAGCCAGCAACACTTGTGTGCCCCAGAAGAAAAGTAGCACATTATTATTTCCATACCCATGGAAAGTGAAACCTTTCCCCCTACAAAGCAGAGCCCCTATCCTACACTGCTTATTGGCAACAATCCTCAGCCAGGCTATCTTCCAAGTCATTTTCAAAGCTTGACCAAAAACCACAACAGGGAACATGCTAGTTCATCTGTTGAGATTAATTATAGGTCTAACCAGAAAGACCAAGCCAGATCATAGACACCCTATAATACTAAAAGGAAAAAAAAAGGAAAGAAAAAAGGCTTTTAACCTAGAAACAATCAGTTGTTAGGAGACTTCCCTATCCCTAACTTTGAAGAGGCTTTCTTTTATTCAGGGTCTTGTAAAGTGACAAAAACATTGTTCCCTGAGGTAATTGTACATTTTATTTGTCTAGCAGTTCTAAAACTTCCCTACCTGACATTAGTTTTAACCCCCTCATTTTAGAGCGAGATGCAAAGCTATTTTTGACCTTCCTTCCTTCCAGACTCTGTATTACAGTACTTTCCCTTGGCCCCCTCAACTGCAAGCTTATTAAGGGATAAAGGATTTTTATTGGTGTCACTGATCTTTTTTTTTACGTCTATTTTTTAAAAGAAATTTCACAGAAGTCTCGCTAACAATGAAGGTGGCTTACAACAAATTTGATCTACAATGTTTGGGGTATTTTTTAGCCAGTTTATTTTCTTTATTCACACATTACAGTTGCACCTACTGTTTTTTAATTCAGTAATGTTCAGATGCCTAAATGGTCTGTTGAACTCTATTATTTTAGTGAAGTGCAACAGTAACACTGTTTTTTTTCTTTTTGTTGCTGCTTCTGCATATGTGGATTTTTTAAAGACTCGAGAAGCATGAGTCTCATATTATTGAAAACCTTAAGAGAAATGAATATGCAACTTTTTCCCCTCTTAAAAGCACTGATAAAAGGCAAAAAATTATACTGCTTCGTTCTCCTATTAGAATATGTCTGTACAGAAGTAGAATGTTTTTTTAATGTCTTTTTACTGTAGCTGTCAAGCTAGTGCTCACAAGCTGCTCTCTAAATTTCCCGGTCATCTTTGTGTGGAGCTATGCCATAGCCAAAGGACTCAGCCCACAGTTCCTACTGAGGTCCTGGTGAGAAGACATATTGATTCAGACACACCAATATGCTCCTGAATCTGGGTTTGGGGTCACAGCATACTCAGAGAGTTCTGAATCTGTCAGCACACAGCCTTATACCCTTCACTCTTACACTTGATTTCAGCTTTTGACAACACAACTCTAGTCTCTTCTGCTGTATGCGATCATTAATTGATCAGATACAGGCCATATATTATACTCTGATTTATCTGTAGGTATTGATCGAGTTATCCAGCATCTCTCAGCTTGACAACACTCCTCGGTGGTATCCTCTTAAAGAACAGAGTGAAAACATAGATCATGGGAAATCTCATTCTGAAAAGAGTAGCCAGCAATCTCCAAAACCATCTGTCATCAAGAGCAGAAGTCATGGAATCTTCCCGGACCCCTCCAAGGGTAGGAATGGCTTGGTGCACCTGATATGAAATATTTTCCCAGATGATGTGTAAACCTTTGCTATGTGTAAGTTCTAATAGAAAAATAAAGATACTGGTATGAATTTTGTATATATTTTTATTAAAAATGTATTTATCTCTTTGATTAATTAGTTGAAGATAAGGCTTAAATTGTCTCAATCTTGCCAGCCAGCTTACTGGGTAATTATGTCCTTAAAACAGCAGCATACAGACTCCACGTGCTTTGCACATCTGCTATAGATTCTGTGCCCTTTTCATTTTCTTGATAGCCTTGGGTAAACTCAATACATATTTAGCTTTTTATTTTTCATGTTCCTTAAATATTCTATGGGATATTTTTTCTTCTAAAAATGCCACGTTAATTATTTATAGAGCAACAATTATGCTGCAATAATGCATATGCATTTCCAGTCAATGATAATGGACTGTAACACATCTAAGTTGTATTGGAAATCAGTGGAGCTAATACAGTAGAAATATAGCAATGTTTACAAAAGCAGAATTGATCTCAGTGTCTCCTGCTCCAAGAAATTTATCTCCAATTCTTCTTTTTATACTAAGTAGTCAGTGGACAGGTGCTCTCTTAAAACACATTATGTGTCCTGTCAAAGCAAAAAACATTCAATCTACAATCCATATGAGAGCCCCCGAGGGACAAGATGCTATTTCATCTCCTCTCTATTTCTCTGTGTAACATTTTGCCAGGGACTGGTGTCTATATAAGATGTCTGTCTTAATTAGAGGTAAGTATGGAAGATATTGTAAGTTAGGCTGTGATTTTCCTGATGGCATTATTCAGGTTAAAATGACTTGCATTCACTAGGTGTTTGGTACTGGAGTAGGTGATGCTGCTCAGCTTCATACTAGAGAATAGAAAGTGGAAAACATTATGCCTTCATTCCACCAGTTTGAACCAGCACAGGAAGTGTTAATTTACAGGTGGTATAAAACCAATACTAAATAAATTATTCCCTGGGCCAGGTAACAGAGGGGAAGTAGAAAACAATGCTTCATAAGAGTTTCCTAATCATGATGATACTTTAAATGGAAAGACACGGCCTAATCTTTATTTCTTGCTCTGGAATTCAGCTAGAAAGACCAGTCATGAGAAGGAGAATGAACTTGTTTGTTTTTAATAAATGCAAGAGTTGTACTTCTTCATTTTCCTGGTAGACATGCAGGTGCCCACCATTGAGAAATCCCACAGCAGCCCAGGGAGCTCCAAATCTTCTTCTGAAGGACATCTCCGCTCTCACGGTCCATCTCGCAGCCAAAGCAAAACCAGCGTCACTCAAACTCACCTTGAAGATGCTGGGGCAGCCATCGCCGCTGCTGAAGCAGCTGTGCAACAGCTTCGCCTTCAACCAAGTAAAAGACGCAAATAAATTCCTCAGCATGGCAGCTTAATGTTCATCTGTTGCCTTTTTCCCTGCTGTCCTTCCCTTTTTGGCTATTTTTTTTCTGTCCTTGGCACACTGTGCTCACTCTGTTCAATGTCTTTCTTTGTGTGCCTGTGTGTGAATACATATAATTACAATATACTCTTGTACTTAGAAGTCTTTTATTTCTTTATTTATTTGTTTGTTTTATAAAGACTGCAGTGAAACTGGCTGTTTCTCCATCAGTCCCTTCGCTCATGGTCCATGATGTTCCATGGTTGTGCATGACTCACAGAGAAGTCCATTGTGTATTGATATCACTAAATATCTACCAATGAAATAATCAAATCCTGCAGAGATGCAACTGCCAGCTCTTCAAATTGCACATAAGACTGAGACCACATTAATAACAGGATGTATCTATAAGTAGTAATAATGAAGGACAGTACTATACACACAAAAGATTTGAAGCTAAAAAAACTTTTTTTTAAGTACCTGACTGAGATTTCTATTTTTGAAGCATAACTGTAAATATCTATTTTATTTTTGTTTTGGAAAGGAAATATAAGGCAACTTTCTTTATATCTCAGATAAGATTGTGTTAGTGATGAGCAGAACAGAAATACAATAAAAACATTAAACACAATAAGTGCAAAACCATTAAACACACAGATCCTGTAACATCAGATTTCAATGAGGTCAAGTTAGCGAACTGAAAGGGAGTTGAGAGCTAAGTCAGGTGTCAGAGTTCAGTTTTTTGAGTAATTTTTTACCATGGATTAATTAAGAGTCAAGATAGATTTCATCTGACAACTTCAAACAGGTTAATTAATTAAAACTAGTCCATTCAAAAGGATTACTCTCCAGAGTATACTTCAGACCAGTATCATCTGATTGCTAGCTGAGGGTTTAGTTGATGGCAAATTAAATCTCTCTGACTGTGAAGTCATTGTGTTTGTCTTTAGGATTTGTTGATATGCCATAAACTCACCATGGTACAATGCAAAACTGGGGGAAAATTATTTCCCTTGTCTTCACTGTCATTAATACAGAAACAGCCAGTTTTGATTCTCTTTAATGCTGTGCATGTGGTGTCTCTTTGGTGTTTGAAAACACTACTTACTTAAATACAGAAAAAAACCACTTCTGTTTGCATGAATAACATTTAAGCTGGTTCCATCTGAGGATACATACTCTGGGTTTCCATTTCACCCACACTGCCACAGCAGCACATAAAAGCGGTCAGTCTAATCATGCCAGGAAGCAGCACAGACACAGCATAGCAGGAGTCCTCCCTATTCAAAGAACTCAGTCTGACAATCTGCCTCCACCAGCCAATGACAACAAAGACCAAAGCCAACTAGCCCTCAGGAAGGTGATGTCTGATGGACCAGTCAAGCCTGAAGGAGGTGAGCAGAAAGACATGGTTAAGAAACCAACTACATCCCAAATACTTCTTGCCATGTCAACTAATTCATTGCGATATTTAATTATTTATTTTACCCCTCCATTAAGTGCTGTAAATGTTAACATGAATCAAGAACTCTGCTTGATTTTTCCACCTATCAGTGCATAAATCCATAATGATAAACTGTGCTAAGAAGCATTATGAAACAACAAATGTGTGCACTTCCATTCCACTGGAGTACTTGGAATTCTGTTGAAAAGTAGTATAGCTTTGCTCATGTTGTTGCCTAATAAAAAGCATGCATCCAAGCTGGTCTGCTTAAGCATGATTGGACATTTCTTGTACTGTGACAAAGACCTAACTGCACATTTTTGGTTCTGAAAATGTGACTGGGACAATAGCAATTCCTGTTTCCTCTTCCAACACAATTATCATGTCAACAGTCATTAGCATAGATAATTTTTCAAACCACCAGTGGAAAGGAAAGGAGTTTTGATCCATGTATAGCTCAATCTCTTGATAATTTTACTATCAGCATCTTTAAAAATTATTTTCTACTTGTAGGCACCTGTAATACCACATATCACCAATTTATTCCCTCATCACAAATAAAGAGCCAGAATCGCAATCAGTTCAAATTGCCATTGTTCTTTTGACTTCTGGAGCATCTTGTTTATTTCCATGGAATCTGAGGGATAATCTAAATAAATGTACTGACTGAACTCCCAGATGTTCTCTTGTGCTGTAATCCCTTCCTAAACTCTCAAGATTCATTGAAGGCTTTTCTGTCAACACCATTGCACACATTGGACAATATAAGCTGGCTGAGAGGGGTGCAGGAGGGAAAGAGGAAATGGTACTTTAGACCATATATTCTAAAGGCAACAAGTAGTGACTTGTTGACTAGGCAACTAGTGTGATGTTAAAACAACTAATTAACAGAGCTAAAGCAACATCTTTAACAGATCTTTTTAAACAGATCTTTTAAACAGATCTTTTTAATTACAAGTTTTTTCTTAAGAGAGCCTTTAGAATTCTTCCATAAATCCATGTATTTACACAAACACACACACATTGTATTATTCTGCAGCTCAACTCTAAACACTCAGCTCAGGCAGAACCAAGAGAATGTCATGGTAAGAACTCAGGCATCATGCCTGAAAGTTGCATAACACTCCTGGGGGGTAGACCATTCAAATCTAAATGACTTATGATATTTTGAGTTATCGTGTCTGTCAAGTTTTATCACAAAGGCTTGTAGTCCTGTGGTGATTCCTTTTCACATAGACAGGTAATGCTAAATATTTTGCTTGTGATATAAGGTTGAATTAAGGTTCAGATACACTATAACAATATGGAAATAATGAGTGAATCTCTTGGCTTTAAGTACCTGTGCCAACAAACCATTATTCATTCTTCTTTACATTTAAATTGCAAAAGGAATATGTACTGATATGTACTCCACTAAGCAATATTGGAAGCATCATAGAGAGTTATGGGAATAAGAGTCCACATTTTAAATAATAGGAGTCCACATTACAATAATATATAAAACAGGTTATAATTGTTATGAAGAGATGTAGTGCTTTTGTCATTTTACTTCTGACAAATAAACGCAATGCATGGTCACATACACAGTGTTTACAAGTCTGGTTTCAGACCTGTGAGATGTTTTGGCTTCTCTTTTTTTGCACCAAAAATAGTTTGTCCAAATTTATTCATATAAGGTGGGCCACTAGTTACCATTTTGAAGTTAATGATTCTCATTCATTAGCAGGAATGAAAAGCAAGATGATTGCAGTTTTGTGGAGTATGAAAGTAAAATGAGATGAGTCTATAACCTCTAATGGGAGAAGCACCAAAGATACTCAAAACAGCTTCCAACTTATGGACTTTTTTTTTGTGGAATGAATAGATGATAAAGGAAGGAGAGATTTCCCCTGCATTTTGAACTATGAATATTAGGGCATCATCAGTTTCCAAATCCATTCCTAAAGGGATGATGCATGCTTTTGGTATCCACCTCCATGGTAGCCTACTTTAATGGTACCTGGAAAAGAATGCATTAGGAACTGGTTTTAATGATTGGAACTGTCATCTTGGCAAGTTAGCAATTTTTTGTTATGCCTCCAAGCCCTTTCCTAAGGAAGCCATTACAGATAATCCACAACATTACTATTTTTTTATTTTTTTTTTTTTTACCACAGCTATTTCTCTATGCATTTATTGAACAACAGCATCTTTTAGAGGAATTATTTGGGGTTTTTCAGCACAAATACACAATGGTGATGGAAATTATTCTATGCTGTGAAGTCCTTCTATGCCTAAGATAACCCTCAGAAAGAGTGTTCTCATTTGATCTAATATCTCAATAGCTTCATTTTTTTTTCTTTTGGGTTGAACTGGCTCTAGAAAAAACAACAAACAAAACAAGACAAGAATCCTCAGTCATACTGAAAATGTCTCAGAGAAATCCTTCTCTACTTTTGATTCCTAGGACCCTCTATTTTTATTAATTGTGTGTCTGTTGAGAACTAACATGGAAATCATAAACAAAACCAGCACCTTAGTATAAAAAGAATATTTTATGAATACAAAGGTCTTTCATCAGTTTTTTGTTGAACTGAATTGTTTTTGTATTCCCTTTAAAGAGTATTTAGGTCAATCTGCTTTAAAATTAAGGTGAAGATACAACAAAACCATTGGTTTTTGTTCAGAACTTTTGAAAAATCCAACATTCAGTTACAGCAGTTAATTAAAAATAAAACCAGAATTATAATTTTATTGTTGCCCATGAGAGAGAAGAGTGTGATCTGCAAAGAAAACAACTGCATGTTACACTTTCCAATAACATCCCTCAGAGAATAACAATAACATTTCAGAGCCAACTCTTTGAAGCCAGAAGTTGCAAGGGATCCAAGTCAGAGGAAAAGAGCAGTGCCTAGGCTTGAGTTAATTTGATTTAGGTTTTGTGCAATGTATGAATCATTTCCAATTACACATTTACATGAAATTAAGCACATTCCCTTCAACATAAATCTGTGTATCAGAGTTTATCCACCAGATGAGTCAGTTCTAGACACGGTGTGAATCAGTCCACCACCTTTTCAGTCAGTAATTTATCCTACAGAAGGATCTTCTCATTATATGGAATTTTTATGGTAGGTCAGTTTTAAATAAATTACTTTAGAGTTCTTCAGATACTTGAAGATTTGGAGATGTTCTGATGATTATTACAGTTCTCTGGATATATGCATATGAAAGAGTAGGTGTATTTGTAATATAATTTTTACTGATTTTATAAAAAAAGTCTTTTCAAACCTCGCTTATAGATTTAAAGGAACTAATACCATGCTGTAACTTTAATACTTTCCAATAAAGTGAATAAGAAAGACAAAGAACTTGGAAAAAAACAAGGAACAAGAAAAAAACTTCATCATTTGTGTTAAGAAGAAAGGTGCACTCTGTCTTGTCATAGTAGAAATTGTAGCTTTCAGGGAAGTATGATCACAAAAATAAAAGACAGTGTTCATCGTATAGTCAGAATTTACCTGCATAAGTACTCATTTTTTTTTTAAGTGATACACTTTTATAAGGACCTGTGCTCTCCACAGTTGTAGTTTAATGGGTAAAATTTGATGAGCTTGTCACTTGCACAGAAAAAAATGCCAGCTTTCCCCTGAAGGACAATGATGGTACAATGAAAAAATCAATTCTTTTATTACATTAGAATATCCAAGGGTGAATAAAACCCCCCTTATTTTAGGACCAAATAAAAAAAATTCTAGAAATTTATTTTGAATCTTACTAACATCTTTGAAGAGCAGTAAATTAATATTTAAATAGCAAATAGCTCAGTAAGTGAATTTAAGTCTCAACATCACTGTAGCCCTATAAATTTTTTATTCTTTCCAGCAGACACTCATGAAAGAGAAGCTACAAGTCAATATTCTATTGCTTGCATATCATTTGTTGATGGATGCCATAGGCAGCTCCTCTTCTATTTGGCTCACATTAACCCAAACAAACAAACAAACAAGCAGCCTGCCAAGATAAAAACACTTCTATATCCCTGATCTAAATTAGTTAGCAAATGTTAAAGATCTAGAGAATTTTCCATGTGTTTCAGTTAAAGATACAAACATACATGTTAATTTAAGGTAATACCAACATTATAATTCTACAGGAATTTTTGCCCAATTTTCAGTAGCGGAAAGGTCTTTTTCAAGATCAAACCTCTAGCAATTTAAAATCACAGCATTTCCTTAAAACATCCTCTGACACATGTACCTGGTATTATTTTTATTTGTCCCTGAAAATGGCAGGTGGGGGGTGGGGGGAGGCAGGGGTGAGGAGGAAGGGAGAAAATGCAGCACTTCAGCATTTCATAGAGAACATTTCAACTTTTACATTATGTGTTTTCCATCATGACACAACAGCTTTTCCAAACGTTGCATGTCAAATGATTATACTGGTCAGGGGGAGATGCAATCTCAGAGTTGATACTGTTAGCTACAATACATACAGTAGCAAAACTCCACATCAGTGTTTTCAGAATTGTACCCAATTAAACGGATCAGTTTAAACATCTGAAACAATGCCAGTTTAAAACACTCGTTCAAAAGGTAGAACACCTGCTTATATCTGCCTTGAACCAACAACTTTGACACAAGTTCACTTAAGTGCCAACATTCCAGGTTAAAGTTACTCAAAAATGTGATGTGATGTATACGTCAAGACATTTTCACCAATGTACAACCCATGATACAAGTCTGAACCAGTAATGTCTAATTTCTAGACACTTAGTTGCAAAAAATTAAAATTGACATGAATTTTCCTTATCACTAAGTTCTATTTACTGGCTTTAGCAACAATGGAGTGGAAGGAAATTGATTTATAGCTCATATAAATCTTCTGAATTGGATATGATTATGGTTTCAAATACCTGCTTATTTGGGATCCCTTTTGGTCTATATCCATTTTCACACATTTAATAGGCAATGCCATGTTTTAATTTCCTACATTATTTTGGGACATTTCCTTCACACTTTAATAATTTATAGCCCAAAGCTGTTTCGTGACTCATGTCACTAGTTTCTTAATTTCCAAGTTAAATGGGCCTCCATATTGCTACAAATAGTACATTTCCAAGAATCATTATCAAACAAGAACAGTTTGTCCCCACTCCCTGCAGACAGCAGTAATCTGAGGCTGTCTTTTCAACCTTGTTTCAATCTAATAGCTAGCCCATTTTGCTTTGGCTATTCCTACTATTTACTCTTCCACCATTTTAAACTGACATGTAATTTCAGAGAATTGCTCAGATTCTTCATTTGATAACGCTTATTTCAAAAGTCTTTCTTCAAAATTCTGTGGGGTAGACTAACCCTGCAGAGTGCATGGAAAGTTGTTGCATCCAAGTTGCTTTCCTGGGTAAAGAAATTACTTCAACACAGTTTAAGAAGTGTGCTGTTCTTCTGTTTCTCAGCTCAAATGGTAAATTTCTCTGTAAAGGGGTGTCTTGAAATTTCACAAAATATCCCTTCTCAGTGTGGGGTCAAATCTATGTCTAATATGCAGCTGTGGTTGAGATAGGTGAGACCATGGCTTAAAGTCCTATTCAGTACGAGGGAGCATTAGGAAAATAAAGTACCTGGGCTGACCTGAGGTAGATGTGTTTGATCACCAGTTGTTTATGTATCCCCATTCTGTTGCCAGTTCACAGAAGATGCAACAAGCAGTGCCAACAACAATTTTACCCTCTAAAGCCTAACAGAGAAAGCTGGAACAGCCCTTGCTTTTAATCCTAGCAAACACTTCATAAAAACAGGAAAATTGTCATTTGGAGCACTTTGAGGTTGGAGCATTTGAAACACAAGTGAAGGGCAGCTAAGCTCCTGCCAAAAGACACTGTATGAGAAGCCCAGTTTGTTGGTCATCAGAAAATTACACCCAGAAGATCAGAGCTTTCACTGTCTCCCATTTGCATCTCTTTGAGAAGACCCTGCGTGATGCTTTCAGCCTTTTTGTCACCCAGAGTTTCTCAGAAGACTGACAGTTAAAAGAACAATTTTTTCAAGTGATTAGAGGCCAGTTGCAGAACCTTAATCCTGAATCCACACTTGAAGATGTTTTTTCCTCCTCCTGTTTGGTTTACAAACAGAACCGTCATTCTCAATGCTTTTTGACAGTGTATTTTTGTTTCTAAGCAGAAATTGGAAAAGGGGAAGAACTACAATTTATTCACCAGGAGGAAGTGCTGGTTGAGTCTGTTCTTTCCTCCATATGAACCACAGAAATGTATAGTCAACTTTTTAAAATTTAAGTCTTAAAAAAAAGCCATTCACTGTAAAAGAATGACTGGAGTGGCTAAGATTGTTTCCATCTTTCTGCTGACTGATTTAGTAGTTCCTGGTTATAGGTCTTTTGTGAATGATCTGTCTTCCCTATATTAGGTTGTAACAAAGCATCTTCTCTATTGTCTCTTGAAAACAGACTTTTCTGAAAGATTAAGTGAAATCATATGCCCTCCAAGCTTTCTTCTCTTAGTGATTTTAATACAATATTTTCTTCATATTGAAGAGTGACTTACACATTTTCCCTGGTTCTAAAAGTTTATTTTCTAACTGGGTCCATAAGCCAAAGCAGAAGCAAATATATATTTTTGCCATACTAATGATAATTTTAAAAAATAAAATAAAAAGATGGAGCTGAAAGGTGAGGTCAGTGCTAACCTCCATTTCATCAAATCAGCAATCCTTTCCCAAGAAGGCATAAGGGAATACATGTCCAAACATCATTCTGTTGAAATTTTTCTTCTTCCTGTAAACCACACAGAGTTTGGTTTATCTATCTAACCATTGGGAAATCCTAGGCCTTTACCAGATATAAAATTATCATCTACTTTCTTAGAATCTGAAATAATTACTGTAAGCAATCGAGCACTCATTTTGAGTTTTCCAACTCATTTATGTATTATTCACTAGAATGGTTGAACTGAAACTTTTGCTCATGCCAGAGCCTGTGAAACAGGCAGTTTAACAGAATCACTCAGAGGCAGCATTAACACCACATTTCAAACTACTAAATGTGACATATGTACCCATTCCAAGTAGAGAACAATTCATCTCATTGAGGGATCTACCAGCTCAAATAGGATTAACAGATGAAAATTAAATCAAGCCACAGCAATAACTTTGTATAATAGGAAAATCTATGCCCTATGTCAGAGAAAGCCGCTCATATTAGAGTTTTAAACTTTCATTTCATATTTCTGTTTTTCATAGTTGAATGGCTGGGCAGCCCAACATCACAGTATTGCAGTCCTTAAAAAGCACCTGATGAACTGTGTAAACAGTTTTCAGAAAGGGGGCTGGAGGGGGTGTAGGGATATATCCTTTCTCTCAGAAAGAGGCCAAATGAAGGTGTAGTGACCTTCAGTTAAGCTTTATCTCTTCCATCTGCAGAGGCCTGAAGAACCTTTTCTCTAAAAATGTAAGGCTATAAGAATCATAGGTAATTGGCAGCAATTTTCCTATGACAAGTATTTAAAAAGTTTTTTAAGCTAGAGTTTCTAAAAGTTGCCTTTTGGGCTGTTTGGGTTTGGGGTTGTTTTGGGGAGGGGTGGGGGGTGGGAAGGGTGCATCGCTTAAGAGCCAGGGAATAATTTGCGAAAACAAAGGGCAAGGAAGCAATGAAACTCTTCCACACTCTGAATACTTAAATTCAAATGATGGAAATTGCCTTCATCTGAGTTCCTATTCAGATAAGCATTGTAGATTTCAGTAAAGGGAGACCTTGTAGCTTCAGGCACCTGTGTGACACCGGATGACAATATTTAATCTTTGGACCCAAGTGAATCCATATGAAACTGCTCAGATGCTATGGACCAAAGCACCTGCTGCCAGAACTTTTATGTCAAAACCTGAGGACTAAAGAATTTTCTAGCATAGGAGCTCAGTAACTCAGAATCAACCTGTCCTATTGCCATAATTAAAAGTAAAATTAAAACGAAATATAGTGCAATAGTTGCCTGTTCTCTATGCGGCTATGAACCCAATCGACCAAGCAAGGTGGAAATTATTCTCACACTTCCAGGGCTTCACAGACTGTATGTAGACTGTAAGACTAGAGGAGCAACACAGTGAACTCTGACTTTCTTGTTAAAGTTTCTAAAACAATGTTTACATGTATTCAAAGAGAAAGGGCAAGATTGCAAGTGAGTGTGCAGGCTAGTTTCTTGAACATAAGAGCATGAAACAAGTTCTATCTTTCCACAAAGTAGAAATAAAACCATAATTAGACTAACTCTCAGGGAAAATATTGCATGAGTGCAAGCATTGCCACATCCTAACTTGAAAGTTTCATATATAACCAGCAGAAACTTAGAGGCCTAGATGTGTCTGTAAAAATCCAGACATGTAGAAAATGTGGGTGTCTCACAAGTTATGAGATGATCTCTGTATCCAGATTCTGAATTTGTCACGAAACCAGCTGAAAATCTATTTGTGGATTTCATTTTTTGTCACAAACTGACACTGTGATTCATTACTTTCATAGAGCAGACAGGAAAAAAAAAGAAGAATAACATTAAACTTTAGAATTTTCAAAATCCAGTCATGAATATAAACTTGGATCCATTATAACCATTCACCAAGTGAAGTGATCTTATAGAAGAAAACATCGATATGGAAAATTATGTGAATTAGTGAAAACAGTAGGAAAACTAAAAATACAGAATACTGAATGTGTAATCAGGATACAGCTGTTTCAAAAGGTACTGCTATGGGTTGATTATAAATTGATGAAGCAAAACTTTTAACCCTTTTCTAAAGGTTTAATTCAAGCTTTTCTGGATTGAACTAAATTCTAAGTTCTCACTGGTTTTAGAAATCCACCAGTAAAGATGTAAGAAATTACTTCATACAGTAATTTTTACAGCAAAATCAGTAAAAAAAAAGCCTAGATATGAATAGATATCTCAGGCCAGATATGTTATGGTTGAGATATATGTTATGCTAAGTAAATTCATGCCTGTTCTGGCTTCTGCGGGTGTTGCAGATGTGTTGATCTCCCATTTGTACTCACCTGTGAGGCATCTGTCATGCCATGCAAAAAACCAAAAAAAAACAACCAACAAAACAACCTAACCTAAAGGAACCCTTGGAATTCCAAACAGAAAACATCGAGAGACATATAGGTCATGCAAATACAATGAGAAATGAGGCAGTGAATTAGTTTAGGACAGTCATGAGAGAGCCACAACTCAGGCTCCTGAATACAGGGCAACAAGCAATAGTATGCTTTAACAGAGAGTTTGACCTCTCATCTCTGAAACATCACTCTTGCCCAGCACTTCTCAGCAGCATTTTGTTGACATGTCACCACAGGCACAGGAATTCACTCACAGCACCACCAGCTGAAGGTGATAGAGCAACCACTGCACACAGCCACCGCAGCTGGCTGTCTCTGGGAAAACACGGGTGCCTTTCTCCCAGGTAGATATTGAAAGTATCTGCTAGTAACACTACGATTTTAAAATTTATTCCTTTGTGTTTTCATCCAAGAGGGCAGCCTGTGATAAATGTATGAAATCATGGAATAAAGAATAATTTTATCTAAAAACAATGTAGACGAACAGCTTCCACTTCTGTCTGTGGGCAATAGTAGAACAAAGGAGATTAATTGTGTTGAAAAGATAAACAAATTATGTGACAATGTGGTTTACCAGTGAAGAATCACTGTGGAGAATAAGAGTTCTTAAAGTTTTTCCAAGGACTGATGATACAAGAATTGCTTCATTTATTTCTTCTATTTCAGATTACTCACCTGTTTTTGCATTATGTTTGATGAGTTACACCCAGCTTCCTGATCCCACGAGGCAGCATGCAGCACTCTTCGCCAAAAATATTATTCAGTTTGTCAGACATAAAAAATATTGATTGCCAATCCCCAAGCATGACATTTCTGGGGCTCTGGCTCTTATTAAATTTCCAGTTAGATACTTAACTAATTTATTTTTAAAGAAGAATCTATTTTTACTGCTTACATAGGAGTTTTGCAGTTCAACAAAATAACATAAAACCTCATTAGGTCTCTATAGAAAAATAACTTTGCAAAACAGTATTTTCTATCTTCAGTATATATGCTTGGTATGTTGAAATAGATGAAACATAACAACAGCTGATGTATTAGAGGACATTTAGCAAAAAAAATACCCAAATCTGTATTAATACTCCCAGAAAACTGTGTTATTCAATGTGAGAATAGCTGCTCTATTGTTCCTGTATTAATTGTTATGTGTAATGTCACCATGTCCTTTTTCCTTTATATTTCTCAACTTGCTAAATGCCAAACTGGATGATTAGTTCCTGTAGTGCAGTAATGTCCAAAACACAAAATAAGGCAATCTAAAGTAGAACTAACATATGCTATACTAACACCAAATGGTATTAAATTAGATTAAGACATCTTCCATCAAAATATGTTCATTAAAATTCTATGCATGTAGTAAGAGAGATCCAGATGGGTAGGAGCAGTTGAGAAATATAATGTATAGCTGTGTTATGTCTGAAGACGGGTGGCAATATTCTCTGTGCTTGCACATCTTTGAAAACTCCTCTCCTCAAAATCACCAAATGCAAAGAACATTTCACAGGCAATGTGAGGAAGGTCCACTGGGGCTTTCATTTTTACAAGATTATTGTATGAAATGTTTCAGATGAATAACTGGTTTTCTGTCACTTTAATCAGAAAATCAGTGTTAATCATTCTGTCTCATTCTTTTTTTCCTTCAGGCTATTGATCTGAACTGTTAACATGACTGGAGGAAAAAAAAAAATGTGGTGTACTATTTGATTTAGAGTACCTTATTCTATGTGAAAACAAACTTCATCTGCTAAAGATGATAAAGCAATATTTGAATGTAAAATATAAAAGTGAAAGTGTTTGCAGCATGTGATTTTGATAAATTATATTTTTTCTTAATGTCGGTGGTACTGTTGTCTTACAAGTTTTTAGTAACTAAATGCTTCTGTCCTGTACAGCAAGGTCTACTAATCACCGACCTGCAGAAAGTTCTGTCTCCACTGGCTCATCAGCCAGTAGTTTTGGCAGTGGATACAGCATGGATAGCGAAGGCAGCAGCAGTGCCACTGGAGAGAATAATTTATTTCCCATCCCAAGAATGTAAGGCTTTTCCATTAATATATTGTATCCTCCATTCACAATTTATAGCACTTTCACTTGCCAGTCATCTTCTTATGTAGTTTCCTCTGCAGACTTGAATTATGCAGTAGAATAGCAGCTAACTGGGGAGAATTCCCCAGAGTTCACACTTTTATTCTGCTTTGTTGAGCACTGAATTGTTAATAACCAACCAAGCCTCTGCCTCAACCTCATGTATTTCTTCCTGTCATACAGAAGATGTGCTGGTCTCAGCCTTTGATGAAAGTGTGTAGAGGTGGGCTTGGCCTATGTTTTAAAAGTACGATTATTGTAGGATTGAGAAAGCTTAATTTAAGTTTTCAGATTTTCCTGCCTCTGCAAAGTTATTAGTGCGAGAGGAATTAATACTCTGGATACAGCCCAACTTTTAGTTTTTAGGAGTTTCAGTAGAATTTCTCAGTGCAAAAAGCTTTTTGGTACAGAGTCCCTGTAGGAATTATCAAGCTGCTATCAGCATAATGATCCTACAAAATGATTTAATTTTCCAAATTTTTTACCCTGTTAAATATTCCACAGAGAAAAGTTTTGCCAGGATTTTTTCACCTCCTCCATCAACATGCACCATCATTTAGCAATTTCATTTATATTCCCAAATAGGACAAAGTAGCTTCTGATCAACTTAATGATTCTGGTGTGAAAAAAATTTACAGATTGACTGTTCTCAAAATATTAGTTGGTGGTCATTGTTCATTCATTGTCTGCAATAGATGTTCAATATTTTCTCTGGAATCAAAGTTTTTGCTTTTCCCTTGAAATTGTGAACTATTAGTCACAAAAAGACATAGGCTTCCTAGAAAACTCCAGAAGTGAGATATTTCTGAGTATTTATCATTTTCAAAAATAAAGCCCAATAGTATTTGTCTACATCTTGTTAGCAACTAAAGGGAAAATAGAGATAAATCTGGACTTCAATCTCACTTTCAGAATCTAGGAGGACTATGTGAGCTTAGGTCGTAGGGTGCCAATTTTTTGATTTGTGTTGGATTTTCACTCATGTTGTTGTAGCCTAAAAGGGGAAAAAAAATGATCTTGGTCTTTGACAACATGAAAAGGAAAAGAAAAATATTGGCCTGTCATTCCTGGTGAGAAAAGCAAGGATGCATAAAATCTTTTTGCACAGTAACACAAGACGTAGCTCTCAATAGAAATTTTCAGTTCACACATGCCAAATTTGAGTCCAAATAGCATAATTTACTGGGTACTGACTAGCAATGTGACAGTGCCTGCAGTTAGTTGCTATTTGACTTACAGACTCTTCTAAGCCTGAAATTAGCCACACTTCTACTGAAAAGCAGGAGGAAATCTCCACAGCTTCAGATTTTCTCCCATGGAAATTTGTTCTCATGAATTATACTTAATTAAATGAAATATAATCATGTCTCATTTTTTGTAAGGCTACACTATTTTATTTTTTTTTTTTTCATTATGGCATTTTAAAGTAAGTTATTTATATGCTGATATTAGACAGAGTCTTTAAAGTTACACAGGAAATTTATAGTGACAGGACCTGCTTCACTTTTCATGTTAGTCTCCAGGGCTTTGCTTAGTAATGTAAGGAAAATGAATAACAAAATAGATGTATTCCATCGGAACATTCATGGAAAGAATGTTTAAAATTGATAACTATTTCCATTTTGAATTCTGTATAAAAATTCTTACTTATCTGAATATATGTATAATTGAAATTCTACTTATCATTTGCATTCACACTGGCTTGATAATGACTTCAGGGACTATGACCTTGTACTCTATACAAATCCAAATCCATGAGACCACAGCTTACAGTTTGGATGTGAAGTATAAAGTGGGAAAAATATTTTTAAGTATCTTGGCATGTAAAAACCTTTTTGGTTATAAGCTATATTTGCTTAGACTTAGTTTCTGGTCTATCAATAGCAATTTTTGGATATGATGAATTTTGAACTCTTGGTTTTAGTCCAAGTGCTTTTAACCATAGGAGCAATAAGTCTTGAAGCAGAATAAAATAATTAAATAGTGACACCATGAGAATTGTTTGATGAGGTAACTAATTAGAATACTTGCCAATATTAAGCAACTATAACTATCAAGGGAAATTAATAATTATATACAGTTACATATATCTGAATATATCTTGTAAAGTCTTTCTAATTTGTTTTTTTTTTAAAAACTCCTATTATCCAGTTGTAATATTCTTGAAAGCTACTCATGTTCTTATCTCTGATGAAGACCAGATTCTCTATGTCTTTGTGTTGTGTAACACTTTATAGCAGTATGTTAGCTGTAAAATAAAATTAATTTTGAAAGCAAAGGTGAAAAACAATTGAATTATGTACAAGGAATATAACTCTTGGGACAAATAATTATTGTATCATATTTGTAACAATTTATGAAACATTACCTACAGAAGAAGAAAATAATAGTTTTCAGTTAAAACTGAATATAAAATCACTTGAAAAACTGTGATTTTATACCAATGTTTTAGTTCTCCATGAATTAGACAACTTCAGACATGAAGCTGGCTCACAGGTAGAGAACAGGTAAAGAACAGTGCTGACCCTTTAGCTCCCAAGGAATCACATGCAGCTGAAGAAAATGCCTTGTAGTCTCCATCACAGCAGTCTTAAGGCAAAAAAAAAAAACTGGAAGCACAAATGTTTGAGTGACTGTAGTCATGCCTTAGAGCTTGCAACAAGTATATGTAAAGACATATTTTACCTAACTTTCATTGTGTAAAAGTAGACATCAAGATTCTAATGCAGGTTCTTTCTACATAAAATACAAGAAAATAGGGAACTCTAGAGCATGATTTATGCTCAGTTTACTGGAAATTTTCAGAATTGTTTCTTGTGGCAGACAAATCTAAACTGTAAAGTGAAGGAATCATTTAAGAAGATAATGACCACAAGAATGCCTTACCTTTGAAATAATGGTGTTGTAGACCAAATATCTATTTTTGTGACTGCTTATTATATATTTCACTGTTGACTATAACAAGATAAAGTGAGAAGATATGCAGCCCAAGACTGATGTGGGGCAAGTAGCAGACAGCTGATGGACCCATTCTGTAAGAATGTACAGGCTTAGCAAGATATGATTGCAGTAGCCTTCAAAAGACAAAAAAGTACTATTCTTAAAAGAATATTAAAAGCCTTTAGTGTATCATTATTCTAGCTTTCATCTTTATGTGGTTTTATTGACAACAACCACCATATCTTTTAACAGAGGGAAGATGAGCCAGAATGGACAAGAACCAGTAAAGCAGTCGGGAGTAGGAGTAACCGATTCAGAAGGTAAAAAGAAATACAAACAGCTCTACAGTGGTACCTCATGTTTGCAGGAAGGATGTGCCTAATTCTTTTATTTGTTATGCTATAAAAAATTAGTCTGTGCTCTCTTTGTATTGTAGATTAAAATCCTGACCTTCATTTTCTCTGGGGGCCTTTTACACAGAACGCCAATGTAATGAGTCTTCAGTTTAAATGAGAATGGTGTCTTACCTGTTTATTTAAAGTAATTAAATAGGTAGATTACAATGAATAATATATAATAATATCTGTCTTCTGATGTTCAATGCTTTCCAAATAAAAAATACAAAGTATAAAGCTGACTCAATACTCAGTGGATTCAAAGAATATATGTAATGCCTGTCAGGCTCTATTTTCATAACATTTCAGAATATTTACTTCATTAAAAATATTAATATTAGGGTTTACATAAAACATTAATTTTAAATAAAAATATTAGCTGAGCAGGCTTGACTGCTGTGCTTAATGCAGATGCACTATAATGAAACATTTATTGAATTGGGAAATCCTGAGTGATTTTGTTTTGATATTAATGTGATGCTGAGAAAGAAGAAGACATTGTTATATTGGAGCTGGAAAGTGCCTGAGAGAATGACTTTCAAAATTTCATAGGGAATGTGATTATCTTTTTCATGTGTAATAATGGAAAAAAAACTACATGAAAATGAAGATTGTTTTGCACTGAAGGAGATGTTATGAAAATTCTATTTCCCTTTACCTATAAGGTATATTCTTTCAAGTATGTTTATGTTGACCTCAAATATATAACTTAATTATCATGACCTTCATTTTAATTTTAAAATAAGACCTTTGTCATTTAAATGCATTTTAATGCAGCTTTGAGTATCAATTAATTCGTGAATTGGAATTTATACATATAATTGATAAATTGATCCTAAGTTTAGTCATTTAAAGAAACCAACATTTTTCGGGTTTCTGGAATCTCTATACATTGGGAAATTATTGCTGTTTCCATATTTGAGGTAAAAGCAGTCTAACATTCCACAGAGCTGAAGAAACCAAATTGGAATTTACAGGTAGATACGTAAAGTTCTCTTTTCCAAAGCAAGAATTCTTACCCATGTATATGTATTTTAGTAAATATTTCCATACATAGTAGTCATTAAAAAATACTTAATAATCTGCTTTACCAAATATCAAATACTTTGATAATCTTCCTATCAAAATTTAATTTCTCAATAGTATATTTAAGCATTTGAAAAAAAGTCTGTTTTTTAAAGGAGAAATGGTGGGATGAAAACGGGAAGTTGGGAATTTTTCATTTGTATTTTGTCATGATGAGTTTTATACAGATTTATAACCATAAAAAAATACCTTTTCATTATTTTGTTTAACATAAGTTGCCCCTTAGGTTATGTCTTGGATCCTAAATTTCAGAGCCTACAAATACAAAATATTTTCATTTCTTATTGGTATTGTTAATCAACCCCAAAACCCAAACAAACCCAAATAATAAAAACCAAACAATACCCAAAACAACTTTTGAAACATTCTGAAAGATGCATACATAACATTTGGTCTAAAATTACCTTTCCAAAGTTATGCTTCTTCTTGGCTTCAAAATTTGAAAATAACTCAAGAGCTGCATTTCCCTAATTTTCACTTACAATGCAATTCACCTTTGCTACCTTGGGAACTCTGTGTTACAACTCCTAATATGATAAAATGACCGGTTCTTATTGAGTGGTTTTTGCCACTGAGAGAGGTTGGCAGCCTGGATTTTAGTGCATGATTTCTAGCTGAGTAAGAGAAAAAATGTCAGTGTCAAAGGATAAACTAAACTAAAAGCTGGAAAACAATTCAAGAGCATTTGAGTTTCAGCATGTAAATATGAAATTATCTCTTGGGAAAGTAGCTCAGGATTTAGAGGAACTCAAGATTAACTGAGAATTACTTCAGTATTACAGATTTATTGTGGCACTCTTTTTATAGATGAATAAAAGAGAATGAAAATCTTAAAATCATGCCTTTTCTGTAGTTCACTTACCTGTGTTGTGGACCAGATGACTCTGAATTAAGTTGAAACAAATATTCATTTCCACTTTTCATTAACTGTAGAGATCTCCCATAGCTGGCATTTGTATTCTCATTTGCAAATAATGACTTGGAGTCATGTTTAAAACTTTTTAATACTGTTACTCTTTTTTTTACATTTTCAGATATTCTTAGGGCATAACTTCTGTAAAAAGTAGCCTTGGGTTAGTCTCTTTAAAATGGTGAATAAATTTGATTGATTTAACATGCATATCTACTGCTGTGTGAAACGTTTTAGTCATCCAAGCCATTCACATGGGCCTGACAAATATGGCAGGGGACTTAGAGGATCTTTAAGACCAGTAGCTGCAGGCAAAGCAAGGTAGGACCCTCAAATGACAATGAGAATTAGTTTCTAGGTGGCTGAATCAAAACTGTAGCAGCAGGGTTTGAGTTCAGCTCACAGGGGTATGACAGCAAAATTTAGACATTTACATAAATTGAATCTCCAGGGAAAAATGCTCATCTTGTAATTGTTTGCCCACTTCTGTTAATGTTTTGTTGGGAATAGTTCTTGTGCTATTAGCATATATTAGTATAGTTATTCTGGAAAACAGTAATATTTACCTTGCTGATATATAATCAAATGGTCAATATAAACAACTGTGATCCTGTCTATGATAATTTTGTTTCTCTGAATATAGTATCTTCTCATATTGTGTATTTTTGTACTACTTAATAATATAAAAAAAAAAAAAAATCAGTGTTTTGTTCTTGGACACTGTATTAGTTATTTTTATGATATGCATTGTTGCATGCTATCTTACTCTGGCATTCTGCCCCGAGCAGATGAAATTCTTCATCTTCTTAAGCTTCAGTAAATCTTATTATGCATATTGTGATCACCACTAAGTTATGCAAGCCAGCTTCTGTATTTGTTTCAGAAAGTGCAATATACCTTGTTCAAAGATTTCTTATGACATGGTTAGAGTATTACAGACATTATAAAAAGCCCAATTGCACCCATATAAGGATTGAAACTAACAATTAAAAGCACATGATTAATATCTTGATTCAGTTGTAGATCATGATTGGTCTATCTGTCCCATGACGTTGCTCAGCCAATGGGCTGTGTTCTCCACCTACCAACCTTTTATCCACTTAAAAAATATATGGGGAAAATTATTTCCATACATTTTAAAAGTGTGAATTCAATAGGTACTCCCAAGATGTCATTATTTCTAGTAGAAAAGAGATATATAGATATAAATAGCATTGTCATGGACATGTTGTATCTTCTCCTTCTGAAAGTTCTGTATGTGTGCAAAACATCATTTATTAATCATTCCTCAATCCTCAAGCACTGAGACTCACCTCAAGCAGAGATTATTTTAAGAGTAGTCAGAGTTTTTTGAGTGAATGAGTACTCACTGTGCTTCTGTCATCCTCTGTGGTTGGCCTTATTGTTGTGAGGATTTTCAGTCAGAAAATTGTAATCTTTCTATAGGAGCAGAGGAGTACCTCACCCACATCTTCCAAGAGAGTGAGGTTCTCTTAGCCTTTTTTTTATTACTCTCCATCCCATGTCCTGAGTACCAAAAACCTCTGTTCACTGTTCAGCCACGTCTTAAAGGTTCACTTTATGACCTTTCAGTGGTCCTTTGAGCCTCATACTTTGAGTGTATTTAAACAAGGTTCTCAAAGTAAGAAACTGTCTTCCTCTACAGACGATTGAACCTGAACCAAAAATTTCAGGGTGTTCTAGTAAAGTCCCAGTAGGTACATTTCCATAGGCCAACAGAAGGAATAATTTGCACCATTTCAAAATCTAAAGGTGCACACATACTTCCTGAACTTCTACAAAATGATATGATAAAGATATGCTCTCATTTAGTATAATCTGTTGTGAACTCCTGCAGGATTTTTCTTTTTTTTTTTTAATGCTAGTAATTTGCCTAAGTTATAGTTTAAAGGAAAAAAAACCCAAAACCAAAAAGCAAACACAACAGGAAACCTCAAACATGCTCTGTGATCATATTTTAACAGGCAAATTTTACCATACTGTGGGCTTAATTTCATTTATTCAGAGTAATCTAAGATAAAACCCTTTTTTTCTTAATTTTTGGAGCTTTGTGGTTCATCAGCCAAAATGATAAACTAATAAATTCAGTTTTAATGGTTTAATTTCTTATCTCCGTGTTTCAATAATTAAGGCAGTCAAATCATTATTTATGAGAAAAATAATTGAAATACCACAGAAACCTTAAAACATTCTAGGGAGTCATTCTAATAAGATTTTGGAAAGGTGCATGACCCTCTGACTGGGAATCATTTGACTTGTAAATGTTCCTTTATAGCTTTCTGAACAGTCCTAGTGAAATTCTCATCCATCCTTTCTGAACAGAATAAACCCTGAAGCAAATTGTCTTGCAAACTATTTCACACTGTCTCCTGAAGAGGAGCTCCCAGGGGTGATAAGTGGATTATCTCTCTTGAGTAAAACAAGTCATGGAACAAACTGACAGAGCAGGTACAGCTAACCAATGCCATATTCTTCAGAGTAATTAAAACTTAGAAAAAAAGAATTCATTTTAACTTGCTCTTTAACTAGGCTAGAGCAACACTGTTTAAACCACAGGACTCACTGTACTATGACAAAGAACAGGCTAAGGGCTTGCTGCATCTCACACCTTAAAAAACTGGCATTTTTATTTCTTTTAAATCTGAAGGTTGAAATCTCAGAAGTATAATATTAGTCCTTATGAGCATGTTCAGAGAAAAATGTCCTAATATTGGAATTTCAACCAGAAAGTTATAAGAGGAGAAAAAAGGCAGATGAAGAAAGCTATTAACAGATAATTACAGTACAGTTACTGATATTTGGAAAAGCTCTTGCATATGTACAAATCTATACTTTGAAGTCTGGTTTGTCCAGGCTTAAAATAGGAGGTTTACTGCAGGTGAGAAACTTTCTTGCATTAGAATGATCAGAAACAGAATTCCTCTCCTATGGAGACAGGCTGAGAGAGCTGGGGTTGTCCAGCCTGGGAGACCTCATTGTGGCCTTGAAATAGATAAAGGGGAGTTATAAAAAAGTGAAAAACTTTTACCAGGGCCTACAGTGACAATGGTTTTAAACTGAGAGTAGATTTAGATTGAATATAAGAGACACTGGATCAGGTTTCCCAGAGAAGTGGTTTCCCTAACCGTGGAAGTGTTCAAGGATAGGTTGGATGAGGGTCTGAGCAACCTGGACTGTCGCCCTGAAAACTCAGCTTCTGAGCTTGCTAACATAGTTTTCTAAAGACTTTCCCAGGACAGTAACATAGATATGTGTACATTCTTTCTGTTACACGTCTTGTGATGGGCATCTCTCATGGCCAGTGCTGTGAGAAAGTGTTATCCTGACCATCCAATCCCTGGCTGTGGTCAGGAGCCTATAAATCCTGGAGGGAAAAATAAACTCTGCTTTTCTCTCACCACACCTCGACCTGTGTCCGTGTGATCTATTCATCTTCAACAGTAACACTGGACTAGTGGAAGGTGTCCTGTCATGGGGTGGGGTTGGAGGTAGATGATCTTTAAAGATCTCTTCCATCCCAAAGCATTCTATGACTCTTTAATATGAAATAGTTGACAAAGATTTTTGAAGGGCTCAACACACAGACTGCAAACATGCCTGCTCAGTGTGAGTGGTGCTTTGGGAACTGCTGTCCACTCAGGTGCTTGACAATTACAGAAGTAAAAACATTTCCATCCTTCAGCAGTGATTTCTTCCATACCTTTGATTAGGAGCATCAGGCACCCACATTTCACAGACTTCGTCCAGTGTTTTGTTTTGAACAGATAAGTCAGTAACTCTGTGAACAGGAAATTTCCACTTTCTTATTAGTTTCTTACCTTTGGATTGTTTCAGCTCCTGAAGCAACATCAGAATGTCACATATAAGGTATTGGGTAGGAAGAATCTGAGAACTGTTATTTCTAAGGAAAATGGCAAGTATCATTACATAGCATACAAATGCTCTTTCTATATTTACGTCAGGAAGTGACTGAATAGGCAGAGAAACTATGAATTCAAATGCTGGAGTAGTCTTCAATTTACATAAAAATCATAAACTAATGTATTTCTTTTTCTTAAATTTAATTAAATGGAACTAAATATAAATATAAATATAAATATAGCAGTATAACTAAGTATTTATAAATGACCAAGTCAGAAACAGTCTCTTTCACCATAGTGGAGTAGTTCTATGTTTCTGGACCAAGGCTTGATCAAATTATTTTAAAGGCCTTTATAGACTGGATCCCAAAACACATGAAACCTCATCTAATTAGGTCAAATACTATCTTTGACATTTGCTGCCTTCCCAACACCTCAAATAATACTTAAGTTTTGCACATTTAATCCTAACATAGAGCAAAATGTATGAGAACCTGGAAAAAGTCTGGACTTGTATTTTTTTTTTAAATCCTCAGAGCCTTATACTTACCAAGTATGAGACTGCTGACTTGACTGTAATGGATATTGATCCATGGATTTAAAGAGAAATACAGACAATCTGAAATGTTACCAACATGGACTTGAACAGAGGTTGAATTGCATTTTTTGGTTTTGAGTTCATGTCATGTACATAGCAAAAGAAATTGCTGCACATGTTCATTGTCTTTCCTTAAGAGCAATGTAAACCTGTTAATCTCTTTTTAAAAACCCATTTTCAGTGGCTGTAATACCTCCTTTTTCCCTTCTGATTTACATGTAGAAGAGGTCTTTTTGCAAAATAAAATATTACTGATTAAAATGTGATCTGTTCCCAACATGAGATCTAATTGAAAGAAGAAGAATAATTGCCAAACTTCTCTACTATCTCTATAAATAAAAAGGCTAAAATTCAACCTGACTTGGTATAATTTGTCTTTAATATAAAATCAGAACATTGCTTTCTGCCATTACCTTCTACCGGGGGTCTGCCATCTACAACTCAACAGCATCATTTTAATCAATGCCAACAAAATTTAAAGCAGAAAATACAAGCGAGAGTAATTTCTCACATGAGCAGCTTCTATATTACAGAGGAAGAAAAAGGGACATAAGGGAATAGAAAACAAGTACCAAAAGCACTTGCAGACAGCCTGTCATATGTTGATTTTAAGAATTGAAAAGATCAGATATACTTTTCTGTCACAAGGGATCCTTAAGAAATTAATCAGGTCTATGTTCTGACAGTAGTCTTTATCCTCTCTTTTTTTAAAAAGAAAACTATATTTAACATGTTCCCTTAAGCTAGGAATAGCCTTACTACTGATGCCTAAAAAGCTGAGTCAAGATAAGCATCAGCAGCCTTATAAACCTGAGTATTATCAGCTTCCTCTCTAAACATTGAGAAGTATTTTTTTATCTATCCCCAACTGGCCCCACATTCTAATTTCCCACCTGCCTCTCCAGTAATAATTGGAGCAATTAGTTCTGCCTTCCTGAGGTCTTTGCCAGTATAATCCAGCTGGTTTTCCTAAAAAGAAGCAGAAAGAAATTTAAACAAGAAAAAAGTTTGCAGTCAGAGATAAAAACATAGAGGAAAAAAAAGGACAAGTTCTCTGTTCTTGTATCCACATCACAAAGGACATCGATTTACAGTGTTACAAATCAGCTTTTTCCTGAACTGTCAGTGTAAAGTGTCATCAAAAGAAAAGTAGATAATCCAGGGAAACTGTGCTTAACTAGTAGCTGGTCTACAGTTTCTGCAGCTCTGAGTTCTGTGTGAACTTTATCTAAAAGGTTATTAGCCCTTAAATTATGTCTCAAGATAAATCTAAAAAAAAATTATTTTTTAAAGTTTTATTTTAAAAAAAAATCTGCTTTTCTCATGGGATCTATTTAAATTTTTAAAAAATTACTAAGATAAATGAAACAACAAAAAATCTGAAAGGCACAAGTATTTCTTCTGAAAATCAAAATATCACTCCTTTGATACTTCAGTAATCACCTAGAAAGCTAATTTGTTTGCTTAATATTATTAATCACTTTAATTAGCCTAGCTCTTACATGCATTTCTGCTAACATCAAGCTTCTTGGAACTTTCAGAAAGTTTCTTTTGGTGACTTCTTGGAGTTGCAATGAGCTCATTGTTTGGGCTGGGAATCAGAATGCTAGTAATTCCATCAAAAATCTACAAATATAATTGAATTAATTTCAGAATAAAAAAAAAATATGGTAAATTCTGTAACCTATCTCTTTTAATAAGATGTGGTTATGAAGAAAAATCTTATTTAATACTACCTGACACATTTAGTATAAATAAGCAGTTAATAATGAAGACTGTCAACACTGGAAAGCAAGCAGAGGGATCCCCCAGCCAAACTGGAGTGCAGGTGAAGGTGCTGGAGTGTGATTAACTGAACCTGAGCCTTGTCTGGTGTAAGTCTGAAGAAGGTCTGCCTCACCTAGTGAGTAATTTAAAACCACTTTGAAATAGAGTCATTTTCCATGATTAATGTTCATTTAGTATCAGTAAAAGTCAAGTTGAGACATTAATATGCTGGAAGGTGAATTGCTAAATCTTAAATGGTTTCCTCTCTGTCATGAAAATAAAACTAGGACTTACTAAGTAAGACTTTTAAATGTCAGTTTCCTGGAAGACTCAGGTGATCTCTTCCATTTAGCAGTATGATAAGGATCTGGAATTGTGTGCATGCTCCAAGGGAAAAAAAGTAAATAAAATAGATCTGTTCTAAGGTCAATAATATTCAGTACTCAAATTTTTATAGACTATTCAGTAGTAAGAATGATGTTAAGGGGGCTTCTAGAGGTCATCACAATGATTCAAGGGACAATATTGTTCCTAAAAAGGCTTCTTTAACTTGCACAAAAAATTTGTGGTATTGATAGAGACTTTACAGCTTCATTATTCTGTTCTACTGATTAACAGTAATATGTTTTTCCTGTGTTCTAGCCTAGTTGCTTGCTGAAATTAATACTCAAGGACAGAAATAAGAATCCAAATGCAAGAGCTTCCATTCATAAGTATAGCATATTGTATCAAGCACTTCTGGTAAATAGCTTATTCTAAGCCTGCTTACAGATGATAACACAGCTGTTCCTATGGAAGACTTCTGTATTAGAACTTCACTTTTGCTGTATTTATTTGAGATGTTAAAAAACCCCAAAACCAAGATTGTCATAACCTCTTCCTATACTAGACAGTCCTTTGTAGCTCCTTGATGTCTTAATATTATTTTTTGGGGTTTTTTTAGGATAATTTATAACTTAGAAACTAAACTATTATGCTGGGGATTCAGAAAAGAGGTTTTCTATTTACCCTCACATGTTCTTGAATACAAATCCTTTCTTTGGACTGATATTCAAACTGTTACTTTGGAATGGTGTTGAAATGCAGATAAATCTAGAGCATTTCCAGGTGGGATCACATGGCAAGCTAAAATTAAACTTCAGCTGATCCTCATTTTAGCATGTGAGAGTCCTCAAATTATTGGACTGTAAATTGTGTTCCAAGAGAGAAGGCTTTAAAAATCAGTGCATTAGAAAGAATATAAATCTTTTCTGTGATGACAATTCCTGGATATGTCCAAGTCTTGTGGTAGAGAGTGTGCTTGCATGTCTATAACTAGAAGCTCGTGCTTTATCCCCACTTTATTTTCAGATTAATATAATCTTTCCATAATGTTCATTATTGCATCCTATGATAGCAGTCTTACAGGCTTGTAGCTCTAATGAATTGAGTTATCCACTGCTGCAGTTTCTGAATAATGGCTTGTCTGTTAAGGGTAAGCTTTGATGTGTTTGTTTCTCATAAAGAATTCCTAAAGGTTTGTCCTGTAAGGGCATTTGTGGTTACTTTAGGCTATTATATTTTGGTCTTCCCTTTTGTGCATTATTTATTCTGACATTACTAAACTATGACTGGAGGGAATCAAATGGACAGAAGACAGCCAAATCTAGTGGCTCAAAGTAATACAGTCTGAGTGTAGAAGTTGATGCAAAAGTTATTCTTATCTGCAAAGGGATTCAGGGTCTTCAAACACAGGTGTATTCTGCTGTTTTAAGTACTCTGTTTTTCTGCCTCAATCCAGTTGCTGTTCCAGAAAGTCATGGGTATCCCACAGATTCTTAATCAAATCTGCCATTCCAGATCAGCCAGTCCTTTACCTTTGGTTAGGAGACAAAAGATTATAATGAAAATTTAAAGCATTTTTTTTAGCTTCCTTATCTAATGTTTAGGTGGGTCATATCAGATGAGATTAGTGGTACTAAACAGTCCTGGGTTTGCATTTGTGTTAGTACCATCCACGGCAGAAGTCTTTATTTTCTGAAAACACCCTTTGGTATGTTTTCTGTAATACCTTCTTTTTTAGTATTTTTTTATATTTTATTTAATATTTTATTTTTTTGACTTTTTTTTTTTTTTTTGGCTTTGCACTCTAATTGATTACAGTGTGATAACAACATGACTGAATTTACATGCCTTGAAAAAAATACAAAAATCTTCTGGAGATCACCTGTATCAAATATTTGATGCATACATCTGCCTTCATGTTTCACCCCACTGTAGTACCTAGAAGTGCACATTGTTTTCAGAAGCCTGCTAACATACTGCCTACGATAATTAGACAGTTTGGGTGATTTACTAGTCCCATGTGTAACTTGTATCAATGTATCAATGCCTGCTAGGGATTCTTGCTGTTTCCTCCCGCTGCTAGTCCAATATCTATCTTCACCAGCCTCCTGATTGCCTTGGCTGTGCCTGGCTGAGTGTTTAGCTTTTTAGAAATTCATATTCATGGAACAGTCTGTTATATTCTCAAAGGAATTGGATTCTCACTGATCTGAATACAATTATTTGCCTTTTATATAAGCTATGCCCTTCTGACTAGTCTGATTGTCTGAGGAGTTCTTTCTCAGCAAGTAAAATAGAGAAAAGGAGATCTTTCCACCTTGTTGCTGGCCATTTGTGAAACTAACAAAAAAGACGCCTATCTCATTGTTTATATGTTGGTTTTAAGACTATTTTGGGTTTAATTTGTATTTTAAAGCAGTATGCGAGTCTCTGACTTTATAGTCACATTTTCACCATCATTATTATGTTTGAAAAAGTGAAGCCTACATCACTGAGTAACTTCCTACTTGGTGCATTCTTTTCAAATACATACACAAAACAAAGTTTTCTAAATTCCTGTAAAATTGTGATACAGATTGTTATGATTCAGACACTAACAGTGTAACAATAGGTTTTTAAAGCCTATGATAAATCTGTACATGAAAGCTGTCATTTCCAAATAAAGGAATCTAAACCATGTTAAAAAAAGAATAAAAGAAAAATACCATGAGATTTTTTTTTTCCTGTTGATGAACATTTTGGACATAAAAAGAGCTTTCAAAGCAATAGTTAAACAGAATTTAAGAAGCAGATCCTTGGAGATGCTTTTCACCGCTCCTAGCAACCACACCTTACCTAGATGTTGTTCCACTGATTAAAGGAGCTACAAAATTATAGAAAGAAAATGATATATTGAAGACATTCAACTTACCGTCAGAAAAATGGGGATACTTGGAAAAATCCTGCAGCATGAGAAATAGATTTTTACAATTTGTCTTCAGTAGTGAAGGCAGTGCCAAAATATACTGTTTTCCTACAGCAACCAGAAAGGCAGAATGAGTGAGGCAGTTTTCCTAACATTTCTCATTCTCCAGAAAAAACTCCAGCAACTAATTGTACACTACTTTTTTTCCCAGACTCTTGTAATTATCTTCTTGAATCTACGTTTTTGTGTGCAAGTACAGATCTATCAAGAAGGAAAAGTAAAGAGGCCATAACCTTTCCATAAATGTATCGTTATTTTGGATATGTGCCCTCTTACATTATAAGGAAGAAAACACTCTGATATCATAGCTACATCCAAATATAATATGACAAATCAGTTCCCTCTTTATTGGCAGCATATACTGCCCTCAGGTTAGTTGTTCTGAATCAAATTCCAAAATTAAATATTGCAGTTTTCGTGTTGAACAAAGCTGAGTAATTTGTTTCAAGTACAATTTTCTGCCACTGGCTAAAGATTCTAAATTGAAGACAGCTTGAAAAATGGATATAATAGGAAGTGATGCAAATCCTGAGAGAAAGAACACACACACAAACAACAAACAAATTTTTTCCCTGCCCCTCTCTGGGATCAACTGAATATGTGGATACATATTTAAAGCATTGACCAGAGGTAATAATTATTCCAATTTCTGCTATAATTTTGATCAGAAAGTTCTGTCTTAGGAATACTATGCTGTTATGACCATAGATTAAAGTAAAAAAATAAATCAGATCTTTTTGAATGCATTTTGTGAATTTATCTACGTGACTATTTTTATGCTAATAATCCAAATTACACCATAGCAGGTTTTTTTCATAAAAAAGGTGCAAAACATTATCTAAGCAGATTTTTTAAAAGAAATTACAAGTGTTGATGAAGTATTTGCTCATATTCAGGTGGAACTTGCTGTGCATGAGTTGCTGCCCGTTGCTCTTGTCTTATTGCTCAGCACCACTGAACAGAGCTTGGTCCATCCTCTTTTCGCTGTGCCTTCAGATACTGATAGACATTGGCAAGGTCTTCTCTCAGTCAACTCTTCTAAAAGCTGGATGGGCCCAACTATTTCAGCTTTTCCTTGTAAGAGAAAATCATTTTTATAGCCCTTTGATGGACCTGTTTCAGGATGTCCATGTCTCTCTTGTACTGAGGAGCCCAGAACTGGACACAGCACAGCATATGTGGCCTCACTAGGGCTGAGGAGATGGGCAGGATCACCTCCCTCAGCCTGCTGGCAATGCTCTTCCATTGGCCTTCTGGGCACAAGGACACATGGAAAGTACAATGCAGAGCTACTTGTCCACCAGATCCTTCTCTGCAGAGCCTTCCATCAGGTCTAACCTGTGCTTCTCCCCAGGGGCAGGACCCTGCATTTGCCTTTGTTGAATTCCAGAAGGTTCTTCTTTGCCCAACTCTCCAGCCTGGCAAGGTCCATGTAAAGGGCTGCACAGCCCTCTGGGATATGCTGATGACACTCCTCCCAGCCTTATGCCATCAGCCAAGTTGCTGGGAAGCATCTACCTGTGCTGGTCTCACATTAATTGATATTCAGTAAGGAGGAAAATACCACCCACAGAAATTATTTTCTGTGAGAGGCTGCTAGGAGCTTCCTCTGTGCCTGGAGGGAACCAGTGGCTGGCTGGCTCTGAGAATTGACATCCTCTTGAACCATTTGGAAGCTTGGTCTGCCTCTGTGAATTCCACATTTTAAAAACAGGCAAGTCCAGGAAATTTCTCTCTTGCTTCCAGCCTCGAAAGGTGGCTGAGATCCCCAGTGGGGCTGGCTGGCCCTGCTCCAGCACTAATCCCCCCACACTACCCCTTCATCCAAGTCATTGATGAATAAGTTGAACAAGATTGGACCCAGTATCAAATCCCTTGTATATCTTGAATATCACTTGTTGTGGGTTTTCATCCAGCTCTCTGTGCCACTGATCAAAACCCCCTGAGCTCTGCTGTTCAGACATTTTCCATCCATCTCTGCTTGTCCAGCCTTCAGTTACTGACTTTGTCTATGAGGATATCATGGGAGATAGCATCAAAAGCCTTACTGAAGTCTGGGAAACAGCATTCCATTACTCTCCCCTCACCTATCCAGATAGGTTTTGGAATTCAAGTGATGTTTGTGACAGGAGAAACTGCCTTCAGTGTGTTAAAGGGAGTTTTATTGTTGGAAATCCGTAGTGACCCACTTGAGTTCTGCAACAAATTTGGAAATAAATTAGTGTATTTAGTTGCATTGCACAGGAAACATTGCTTCAATACTGTATGAGTTATAGAATAATTGTACATGATTATGACACACATGGATGACATACACAGCCAAACAGATGTAGTGGGCTGGATGAATAATGTTTAACACTTTAGATCAAAGTGTAATTCATGAAAGTCACTGAAATTTCAGCGGCCTAATATTGGCATGAGAGAAGAGGGGTCACACAATGAGAGGCTTTCAAGTATGTGATAAATACAGGAGTGGTGCTGGACAGGGCAGAAAAATTACATTTGAAGCATGATGATTGAGCAACTAAAGTTCTGTGAATGATTCCTGAAGGTGGAAAATCTGTCCTCTGAGCAAACCTGAGCTAAGACCCAATAGCTTTTACTCTATTATTTACAGTCGCAACATTTTTTTCCTACTCTATACATGATCTTTAACTCCCCAGGTTATCACTGGGCTGATTCACTCTGCTCTATTTACTTTAAATAAGCTGGACTGTATTTCAGAAAGTTGCTCACGTAAATGTAAGGAATCCTTTGTAACACAAACTTGTTGGAAGTCGGACAGCCTGTCTTGTCTTCAGAGAAATATACAAACTGCGTAATTATTTTGCTCCTTTAGTTGGTTTCTGTACTGATGCTAGTGGTATTTTTTGTGTCTTTTTTTCTTTTTCTATTGCAGTAAATTGTGAAAGGAAAGGTAGGATCTATGAGCTATTTCAAGCAGAAATTTTGTATAATGCTACATGCTAGGATCAAAACTGGCATTAGCAATTTGCAATTAACTTACATAACTAACTTCATAAACTTAAATTTGAACCTAAATATTTAGATATTAGATTGGTTCAACAAGCAAATACTTTGTGCTGAGGCAAGATAGATTCCTATGGTATAGGAATACATATGATGATATAGATTCCAAGGTAGATTCAATGATATATGTGTTTACATTTGGACAAATGAACATATATGCATACACACGTGTTAGGATATGATTATCAAAAGATGCTTCTGCCCAAATTAAGGTGCAAATGAGACCATATGCCAGTGTCAGGATATGAATCTTATTTAAGAGTAGATGTGTGGTAGGGAGGGCAGAGAGAGAGGAGAGAAAGATTAAGTATAAAATTAGTCACCACCACATGGGTTTCTGTGGCATCCTTCCCTTCTTCTGGTCTTCTTGCTGGCAGGGTTCCTTGGAGTGCTCCTCTGGAGGTATCACTTTTATACAATCTAACTCCCAGGTATCCTCAGAACATAGATGCTATTCCCACAGCTTGGGCTGGCATGTGAATAAGGACTTGTCCTTAAAAAAACTGTCTCAAGTTTGCCATGGTGAGAATTTTTGTCCAGATAGGCTACCCAGATCTGCCTCAGCTTGGAATCTTCCTATTGCCATCTGCACTTATTGCGAGTTCCCACATCACAGTGGGGTTTTGTCCACTGTGCTAATTCCAAACCTTCACCTCAGTTTAGGCCTGGAATTAATGCATTCCTGTTCACCATCTATGCCCCCTGTGGTGTTCTATCTTATGGGAACTTCCTTCCCTGACAGTGTCTTCAGATATTTCACTTCATTCTTTAGTCTTGACAACGTGTGCATGTATATATATAGACATTTGTACACATATATAAATTATTGAAATTCAGATATATATGTACATATGGGCACACATATATTATGACTTAATAGTTTTTTGGCATACCTCTTTGGAAATAAAAAACAAACAAACCTGGGTTCTGAATGAAATGCTTCATCTGTGTCTGTGAGGGTGACCCCTCATTATCCAGAATACTGTTTTTGTTTCATTAGCTTTTATTATCTGGAGCTTTTATTATTTTATTATCACTGCTTTTAACTGCAATGGAAAAAAAAAAAAAAAAAAGGCCTGTGTTGCATAGGGGCTCGGATAAAAAAAGGCAACAAACCCTATTAATATTCAGTTTTACAATTGACTTTCACATGTTCTACTAGTTTAAATGGTCTTCTTTATTTACAAACTTTTACAATAATTTGATGATTAGTGATTTTACTGGAAATTTCTTTTGAATCTTAAATAAAATTATTTAAGAAAATTATGATCTGATCTTTTAGATTTTGCAGAGGACCTGCTTAAATAGTTAGGGCATTTCTCTGAACAGTAAAAGTTTTATTTCAGTCTTACTCATTCTGTTTCTATGTTAATTATCTAATTAAAAACTTAGCATTTTGTCTACTATATATAAAAAAATCTAATTCAATATCTTCTTACACCTGGGACCTCCAAAATAGATAATGCGATGAGAAATTTCATCAGGGGATTTATGGGATGATCAGCCACTTAAATAAAAATTTTATAATCAGTGGAATGAAATAACCATTCTGAAGATGCAATTCATCTGACCTATTTTTAAAGATCTATTTGAAAATAAGACAAGCTGCATTCTAGAAGAGCAATCCCTGAGATTGCTCAGCAATCCCATTGACACTCAGGCAGATGAATCCTAGCAGCAGGGTCTGTGTCCAGCAGGCATTAGGTCACTGTAAAACATTAGTCTAAATGCATCAAGAAGTAAATTTTAAGTGCATTTAACTTTATTTGACAAAAATGCTAATGTGATTTGTTCTGAAGTTGTAAAAATACTGCTGTGCTCAGCACTAAGTACAATTACCATTCGGAGTGTTAAGTTACATAATTATCTTGAACTAACAAGAAGCAGAAGATGGTGTTAATTTGGCGTTTTTTTAGTTTTATTTGTTAGAAAATGCTCTAATGAGGGCATGAAAAATAGAATAGGGGAGAAGTTTTGTGTTAGCAGTTTACTCAGATACAACATAACCAATTTGAAGTCATAGACATATAATTGTTATAGAGAACCAGGATTATTTAATTAAAGATGAACACTGAAGCAGGTCAAAATCTACCAATTTTGTGTATCTTTAGATAACAAGTATTAATTATATTTTAATTAAATTTATATTATTTATTATTTTCAGTTCTCCAAATTCAGTGTTTCTAGTCTGATGGGGTGCTTTTTTGGTTTTTTGTTTATTTATTTTATTGATAGGTTGTAGGTTTTTGTTTGTTTGTTTGTCTGTTTGGGTTGGTTGGTTGGTTTTTAAAAAGGCAAAAGGAATTTTGCCAGAATTAGCGATGAATTTAGAAATAAAATGGGTTTCTCTTTTGGTTCCTCTTGAGGGAAGCCCCACACCAACCCTCTCTTCTTTCCCCCTTTCCAATCTCACTGAAAAAAGTAAAAAAATGAACCTTACACTCTAGAGATGATAGAGAGCCTGTAGAATTCTTCCATACATTCATTTATTGACACAAAACTCATTAGGAAGAAGTAGGAACATTCTGGATTCACTGTATCTTGAGTTCTGCAGATCTACAGTTACTGATTGTCTCCTAATTGGTTTTGTCTCTCAGAAGACTTGATTGCATTTGCTGAAAGAATTTCACCCATAAAAGATTTCAGCCAACAGCAGTTTCCCTTGTTGACCGGTGGCAAGCCTGGTAAGAAGCTCTGGGTGCCTAAAGAGACCAGATGTTCTCCTCTCTGAATCCTGCACCTGTGTGGAGACAGTGGGTCTATCCCTGTTCACTCCACTGTAGTTCACCAAGAATATTGCAGACAGAGTTAAAATCTGTTATAATCTTGAGGGAAAATCACAACAGAAAACACAAGTAGATCATATTGAAACACAACACATATAATTATTAACTTCCTCCTTTTTTTTAGACAGTGTTCCTAATATTTTTCATCACTGACAGTTCAGTCTATATTAGATCTGAACTATGTATATATATCATATAATTTTAGAATTAGGCCTTAGGAGAAGCACATCAGGAGTTCAAGAAAGTTCAGTCTCTAATACTTTAGTGATTTCTTCGGGACTTTTTATTCACTGTTGGTTAAAGGAAGGAAGACAAGGATCCTTCGCCAGCTGGGAAGGTGGAAGATAACAAACTCTGGGAGATCCTAGAGGAACAGAAACTGGAGGGACAAAGGTAATGTGGGAGCTTATCAGAGGGTATAAAAGAATTCTGTTGTTCCACACCATTGTCCTGTTTGGAAGCACAGATTTTGAAAGTTTGAGGAGTGGGCAGCCCACAAGGAAATCTGACATATGTCTGTCAAAACAAGAGTGAGGAAAAGCATAAATTTCATTCTTTAGATTTTTCTAGTGAAAAGTAACAAGGGACTGAAGCATCCTTGAGCTCTGAGGTGTTCCCAGGCTGTTGCATTCCTTCTTTTGATTTTAGCCTAACAGTTGGGTCACAGAGACAGAAGCCAACATGCTCACATCTTAGAACTGCCAAGCTGTCTTTAGATAAATTCCACATTCAGCTGAGTCCAGGACACTTCATGAACACCCATTCCCAGCATTATAAAACCTTGGGATTCACAACCAACCTTCAACTTATATAGAGCATATCCAGCCATACATGATCAGACAGAAAGATGTATCCAGTGCATCTGAGCTCTCCAGATCCCTCCAGCAAAAAGGAGCAATGAAGAACTCAGTTTGCATTCATGCTACGGCACTACTGACTTCTATCTCCTGCAGCAAAACTCTGGAGTCAACTGGACTTGCTTTCATGCAGAAGTGCTAACTTGTTGATAGCACCACAGGAATATTTAAAGCTCTTTTCCTGAGGCAGCTTTTCTTTATTGTTGACAGTAAAATGGATGTGCTATGAAAAGAGATTTTTGTTTTCAAACAGTTGGGAAATAATGCAAGGACCACAAAACAGATTCAATATTCTTTAGACTTCTTTAAAATGAGCTAAACTAAAAATATGTAATTGATGCCCAAAGCGATTTTAAAAATACTGAAAGTCCTGGCATTGGAGACAATGTCTTTTTTCCACAAAGCAATAGATTCTTTTTCGTGTTCTCGTGACAAAATGTGCACTGTCCACTCTCTTCTGCTCAAGACAGAGATTAAAACACTCTCCAAATCAGTTTTTTTTCCAAGGTCACTTGTACAATGAAAGCAACAATTTTTCTTTAAACAATATTAATTTAGAAAATGTCTTTGTGGTCATTATTATTGTGTACTGGGCTGCAAAATTAACTATTTAGGGAGCAGGTCATGGGAAAGGATTCTCCCTTTCCACTGAGTGCTTGTTAGTATGAAGAAGAGGAAGCCAGACTCTTCTCAGCAGTCAGAAATACGAAATAGATAACATGCACAAGCTGAAGTAAAGGAAATTCCAGCTGAATAAAGGGAAAATAAAAAGCAAGCTAAACCAACCAACCCAACAAAAACACACAAAATAAAGTTTTGGTTCAAAACTCTACAGAAAAATCTCTCTTCAACCTCATCTAACTTGGGCGTTAACCCTGTGAGTCTAAGGTTGGACTGGAGCGCTCCAGCAGTCCTTTGCTCTATGAATCAATCAGTTTACAATTTATAAAGCACACTTTAAACCAGAATTATTGCTGTAAAAAGCCATTTTTCCTTTCCCTGAACCTCGTCTCATCCTTCATGGTGACATAAGGTGTGTCCTGATTCAGGTTAGGTGACTAAGCCAAAATCAGTACCCTGGGTGGGGCAGGGAGGGGGTGAGGTTACAGTAGTAGGATCATTTCTGCCACTAAGCAGCTGTACAAACACTATGGCTGCAGGAGATAAAGTCAGGGGCACTGCGTGGGAAGCAAGAGGCAGGAGCGTGGAGAGAGCTCTTTCAGCACCAGTGCCTGTTTATGACTTTTTAAGAATCGGTGATTAGTTACAGGTAACAACCTTTTCAGCTACACTAGAGCTGAGGATGGTATAATTTTCTTTAAGGGAACATCTCATCAGGAAGAAATTTAAAGCAGCAATCTGCTTCAACTGTTTATTAAGGACTCCGTAGTATTTTTCATAACCACTGAGCTGGTTGAATTCTTCCCAGGTAATTAGGTTCAATTGCTTGATGCTCCCTGCTGCAACTGCCTACAATTAGTGTATTCTTTTCCTTCCCTAATGACCACAAGACCTGGAATATCTCATCACAGGCTTTGTAAATAAAAGGGAATTAAAAAAATAATTTGTTAAATAACAGAAAAAAAACCCAAGCCAAGTTGTTTATTTTGCATATTCTTTTTCTTAGGGGAAGGAAGATGGTTTTATGGTAAATCACTGAGAAAAACTCAGCAAATTTTTCTTTTTTTTTTAGTGCCATTTGCACCAGTTTTGTCTTTTGACAGCAGAGGAGTTAATTCTGCCATTACCAGTGCCTGTTTTCAAAGCATAACAAACAGCTTCCAAAATCAAAAAGCACACTGCTCAGTGGGGTAGCAGACTTGCTTTACATTTCTTGAAGCATTCTTGATAAAAAATACTCCTTTGCTGGAGCTTAAATGTCATATGGAAAAAGAAAGTAAATTCAGCATGAAGCTTGAAAGCTCCTTATTCTGTTGCCTCTATATGCTTCTCTGAGATAGTTTAGGAAAGTAAAGAAGATTACCAATATACATTTAGTTGCAATTACTCTCCTTAACTGTAATTTTCTCACCTTTCTGATTAGAAGAACTACTCATAATTACTTATATTTTTGTGCAAATAATGATTGTAAACATACAATATAGACCACTATCCTTTCTAAATTTTAGGGGTTTGCTAACTACCACTAACATTATCATTATTAAGGGATAAACCCAAACATTTTGCAAAGAAGAAATAGTGGAATCTGCTGAAAGTATTTATCACAAAAGATCTGAAATAGAAATTTTAATTTTTTTTAATGGAAATTGTGACTTTTAGATTACAGTATGATGGATGCCTCAGGCTATTTAATGTAGAGTTTAATGTGGGGTTGTTTATTGTATGGATTTTATTTCAAAATAGGAAGTGGAGTGCCTTGCACAGGATAATTAGATGTCTTGTGAGCCATTTCAGTAACAAGTTTGCAATCTCCCACATCAATATGTCCTTGGTAAGAATCATGGACTTAAAAGTCTACATCCTTTCCTGCAGCCAAACTGTGTTGGGAAGGAGGAATGAAAAATTGCAGAGAAGTTAAATTGATGCTCACATGAATTAAAATGTATACATACACTCAAATTTCAGACTTGAAGATAGTAAAATGTATAGATTTGATTGGTAAATAAAGCTTCCCTCTCTTTGGAAGAGCTACCAATGGAGAGACCTTGTGACTTCAACACTGAGTGGAACATGAATATTTCAGCACTCAGACACTTGCAGTTCAGCAATGGATCCATAGAGTTTTGCTTGTGAAACCTCATTCAAGGGGACACTTGTGCATGTGGCCAGGAGAAAGTAAAATTGGGCTGAAATAGCTTCAAAGATAAAACATGGTCTTCAGCTTCTTTGGCCATGAAATCCTGTGTTTCACAATGATAATCATAACACAGAAATAATTAGCACTACCACCAATCAATAGGTCAATTTAAATTCATGTGAGTATGAATATGTCATATTTTTCAAGTCAGATGGACAGCTTGATCCTGCTTTCAGGAAGAAAACACAGGTCAATTTTACATGAATCCAGATATCATACTTAGAATCTGAGAAAGTTTGCTCATAGATTTTAGGAAAACATTTCCTTCCAGCAGTGGATCATAATCTGAACTGATATTTAGTGACCCTCTCTCAGGCTTCCTGATATAATCTGTATCTCTACCCTAATATTTGCATATTTATATATTTCTGCCTTTATTTTTATGTTTATGTACTCAGTTTTTTTTCTTTCATTGGAAACTCAGTAAAAAGCTGCTCAAGTCACTAAATAATGTCAAATGCTAATGTGAACTACTGAATCAGCCTTTGAATCCTTTTTTTTTCTCAGTCCTCAATAATTTAATATTTTGTATTTTCCTTTAATCAGTCAAAATTATTTCTGAGATTTTATACAGCTGTTAACATTTTTTCTGACCTAGAATTAAGAGAATTATATTCTGTGAGAAAACATACATCACAGACAATTTTTCCTGACAGATGCAGAAACAATACATTGGGCATAAGGTTGCTCACAAATAACACTCAAATTGCAACCTGACACTGGTTCCTCTATGTAATGAGGAAGGAAGAGTTTGATATGATATTTTACTGCTCTTCACAAAGTTCTCGCCAGTGGTGCTGAGTGTCTCAGCTGGCATATGTGAGTGACCAGCTTGGCAAGTCATTCTTCATGAACATTGCCCTAGGGGACAGTGTATTTTCTTGGGTTTGAGGCAGTTTCGAGCAGATATTCAGTAGTCATATTGTGTCTGTTTAGGGTTTCTAAAAAGGCAATGCTTTTAAAAATTCTTTACTTCATCAAGATTCCTTTTGTGGTGGCTCTTCAGGAGAAGGTATCTTTCTTCAGTTCATGTAAACCTGGAGTTTTAATAAATCTGTATATCAGGTTTTTATTCAATATTCTCCCTTATAGTATGAAATTCTTTCTGAATAAGTTCAAAATCCAGGAAAATATATGTTCTGGTTTCCTAAACCTGTCTTAGCTTTTAGTTTAAAGCTGCATCCCGCCCCCCCAACTTTCTGTTCTAAATTGATTGTAATAATTGATTGGGTTTTTTCCATGTCTCAGGTATTTTACATTTGAAAACACACCAGACAAGTTTTAAATAATATTATGCAAAGAATCTATGTTGCACTTTCTGTTTGTGAGGTCTTGTAAGACCCTACTTTTAATTCCCATATGCACAACTTTAATTTTTAAATGTAAATTATGAGCAAGACTTCCACAGTCATCTTCAAAAGAGCAGTATTAAATCTCAGAAATTCTTAAAAAAATCATGAGGGTTGGCCTCAGTGCATAAAGTCTATGAAGCATTAACTCTCAAGACAGGAGACTAAACTCTTCTAGTTGCCAGAAAGTAAATCTACAGGAGATGTCAGAGCATTAGCTCACTATGAGATACTCCTTTGTATTCATTATTGAAAAGATTCAGCTAATTATAAAAGTTCTATTGCATGTTCAGTGCCCAGAGCAGAAAAGGATTTTCAATTAGTTACAAAATAGTTGGGTTTCTTTTTATCTACAGATAGATGGTGTATGCTTCAGTGACTTCAGAAAATGTAGGGAGAGTTTCTAAGCCAGACAGATATAAACACCAACATATGGGTGTTTTCTTACTCATCTTTTCTGGTGTAAATAATTTTGAGAAAACTTTCATCAGTAAAGTTTTCCAGTTGCAGGTCAAATTGATATAAAACCCAGGTGAAGACCAAGAAATCATAGGCTCAAACCCCCTTATCTGGGACACCCTCAGATTCCAAAACGGGATTACCTCTTTTCTGTGTGGTGCCAGGAAGAGGTCCCAGCATCCAAGAGGAACCAGTCTCTGACTTTTTTTTCTCTAAAAATTCCTGAAAACATATCTTAGGTGATCATATTGAAAATTTTCAGTCTTGTACTATAAATAATTCCTCCTTGCATCTCTGCTATCAATCTATAATATTCTCCCATTACTGAATCCTAGGCCCGTCTGTTTTACTAAAATCCATAATTCTCAGCTCACCTTTCTTTGTGAGAGGACTTCTACTGTCTCTCCCATTTCCCATGGTAGTTCAGAAACTCAGAAACAAATGTGGCATTTTCACCCCTACAGAAGATTGTGATCTCTTTTGAAGCATCATTTTGTCTACCTGGAATATGGACTTAAAATTTTGACTTTTGCCATTGTTTTTTGTGTTATATATAATTCCAGTTAACTGGTTTCTTACCCGTTCACAGACACTAAATAGGAACACATTTTCTCCTTCTCTTTTTCGTTCTATCATTTCAGTCTTCATCACAAATCTCTGAGTGGATTTGCGTAAGTGCTGTACTGTCCCTGTACTTTTTCTTCTGCTTTAGGTTTTCTATAGTATTTTTAATTCAAACACATCTCTTGGAGTTTAGCCATATATATCAGTTCAACAGTGCAATGAAATACCAACTTTAAGATATGTCTGTTGTAGCAGCTTGAGGGAACCAGCATTGCATGAAATAAAGAGTAATAGCACTGCTGCATGCTGAATAAGAGGGAAAATGTAAAGTATGCATTCCAATGAAAAACAGGTACATTAGTCTATAAAGACTTCTAGTGGAAGGTTAAAAACTAAAAAAAAAGAGCACTTAATAGAAGACTCTGGGCAGGAGCCAAAAGGTAAATTGGTATTTCTCCAGACTGGCAACTTTAGGAGCTATGTCCACATAACTGGTAAGATGCTTTCAGGCATTAGTTCTCCACAGACTATAGAACTCTAAATTCTGCATAATACTATGGAATACTCTGCAGAACATTTCTGTTCATCCCTCCTGAGCAAAATTTGGATTAACAGGGTTTTTTTTTATTTTTTACTAAGTTATTCCATATTTATCCTGATTAATGGAAAAGATCATCCTCCACTGCTCTGTTGGACAGATTATGCAGGTAATAGAATCCCAGTAGTGATTACAAGTCTTCATTCTTATGCTAATATTTCCTAGGTTCTCTACAGCCAGCCCCAAAATACTCTGATGGTCCTGGAAGACAGATTTGGTTTTCTTTCGTATGTTAGTCACAATGAGCTTTGCTAGAATTATCAGAGCTCTTACTGTCACACAGAATAGGCAATGTCTCATACTCTTGCATTTAGTAGTCCTATTAGAAAAAAATATTTCAGTAATCATTCTTATTTAATAATTATGAGAGAGAAAGAGTATCTCAAACAGTGGGCTGCTACCACTGCACCAGGTAACGTAAGTACGCAAAAGGAAATCTATTAATATAAGAGCATACCTGTCTTCCACATGAACAGTCAGTGCAGAAGCTTTTGCTCTGGTACCCAAGCTGTGCAGCACACACGGCTGTGCTCTCCAGTGTGTAGCTCCAGGGAGGTATGAGCAAGACTTTAAGCATATTTCACTGAAAGTGCCTCAGAGCTGCAGTATAAATCTGAGGGGGAATCTGGAAATCATGATGTGAGGAGTGAATAGGCACGTTCTTACCAAAAATTTTCATTTCCAGCTATCATGATAGTGTGCCTACTAGGTTTATAGCACAAAAGAGTGCTAACATATTGTGTTAGCTTGGGTATGTGTATGGATGTATTTGTGTATACAAATACCATCTTCCACCTCCTTCTCAAAGAAAGCCTGATAGAGTTACATATGCCACCATGTGTTAAGTAATTTTTTTGTGGGCTATAAATGACTCGGCCAAGCTGTGAAATGAAACAGCTTGTTCCACTGCACTAACAGTGCAGGCTCAGTGCTTATTGTCTGTGCAGTAAATGTTCGATGAGTCACTCTCCTAACGAAGGCACATCACATGTGCTTCTTACACCAAGTCCTTTTCACTGTGTATGCATCATTGTGATAGGACAGCATTATGACAAAGGGAAAATATCAAAATATACTATTACTTGCACCTTGAAGTCAGAAAACAGTGGTACCTTTTTCAGTTTGATTACCACTTTTAGAAACTTCAACCTGTCTAGTAAAACAGCCTGTATTAGATGTTTGGATAACATTTACTCCTGTAGTTAGTATTTTACCTTTGAACTGACATTCTATTTATTTTTCCAATGAAATAAATTCTCTAAAGACATGCATCTAGTTTATCTGGCTGCCTTTGAGGTTTAATATTTTTTGTTTTCACTAGACTATATGTCCAAAACACTGCAAGGAATAAAAAATCACTACTTCAACAGCCCTCTGCCAAAACAAATAGGGAAGTTCCTAGGTGTTCCTGTTATGCAACACATTCTTGGGTTTCCATTCAAACGCAATATGACTGTTTTTGCTTCTGCCTGACCCACAAGTTCAGCAGACATTATATAAATAAAGTTTGCTTTCATGTCACTCTGCCCACTTCTGTGTGGTCAGCAGGTTTCCCAACAGAAAACTACTTTTTGCAAATGCAACCTGCAAGCATTTTGGTTTCATTGCTTTAATTTTTAGCTGGATTTTTAAAGGAAATACATTGCTCTTACAACATTTTCTAAGTACTCCATGTATTTTGATTTAGGTCAGTGAATGTTTGTTTACATCCCAAGTATAAAATATTCTGTTCAAATAATTTGTCTCTCTTGGGATTTCCAAAAGTAAATACAATAAATGCAAAACCTACTTAATAATCAAGTTTTTCCTCTACTGATATCATGCTGCATAAGGCTTCTGAATTATATTTATAATTATTTGATCCTCTTTATTATGTCTTTAAGGACATTTTCCATTATCTCTCACTACCAAACATGTGACTAATTTTTCTCCACTTGAAGTGCTTATATTACTTCCATTTCACTTTCATCATATTGTTACATAAGACAAATGGACTTTAATCCGTTTCCTAGGATTTCCAGTGTTTCAAGCCAGAATTTCTAATTTCTCAAAATCAAGTGGACACAATGAATAAAGAAATCTGTTTTAATATTCACATTTTCATATCTATATTCAGAGTGAGAAGGTGTAAAATTTTTCATTATTTTGACACAGAAAGTAAATACTGTCTCAGAATGGGCATTGTAATTTCAGACTATGTTGTTGAACTTTCAAAACTTTGCTTATCGAAACTGAAAAAAAGATGAAAAATGTTTTTACCGTGAGAGAGGGCAAGTAGCTTAAAATCTGTCATTTTTTAAATGAGAACATAAGCAAATCTAGCAAAATCTTCCCTGTTTTTGTATAGGTGAGACCCATTTTGTGTTCTCATGGAAAAAAAGTGCAGACTCAGTTGTCCTACTTTAACAAAGTATTTATGCTGTGTTGCACAAACATTATTGTAGCATTGTGCAAATACTTTACTGAACTATGGGTATGTCAAATTCAGACTTTTACAAGCAGTTTGCAAATTTTCTCTCCCTTTAGCAACACATTTTCTCCTTGGTAAAGCTGCAATAGAATAAGCTTAAATAGCTAAGGTTCAGGTTGCTCTGTATGTACAACATTGGTTTTCTTCTTCTCCCTGTCTGAAATTATTTTTTATACAAAAAGTCAGGGCAAAGTGTGCCTTTCATCACCAAAATTTCAGATGTGCTGTGGCAAGCCATCTTTTATGCAGCTGAATCTGCAGCCTCTGATATGTCTCATTATATAAGATGCTAAAATTGTGAAGACTATGAATAGATATTTAGACTTGGGCAGTGATTTATGGTGAGGATGAAAAGGAACAAAGGTGGTCGAAGAGTTTTTCCTTCTGAGATTGCATAGTTTTCCCTTCCAGATCCAGGCTGCACGTATCTTTGAAGTTCAATTAAAATCACAAGAATAATTTCAACTATCATTTTAGCTTTCTCTCAAGTTTTGGTTTTCTCTAAAGTTATGGAAAATGATGGAGCTGTAAGTTTTAATTTTTATAGTTTTAGCCTAATTTCATTGGCTAAAAATCTATTTTTTAAATGAAAACCATTAACTCGCCTTTCAACTAACACTTTAAAAAATTGCAGGCACCTCCAAAGGCATTTATCCATCCAAACAAAAGTTTAAAAAAGGTATTATCCCTACTGCCTACAAAATTCAGGGAGTTTGCATTAGACGTAAACACTTCCTTATGATTAACCCTGTTGTTACTTTGTAATTCTAAATCAGAGATAAATTTTGGGGAAATCTGGTATTTGAAGGAATAGCAGAGAGGATGTTGATAGAATTATCAGTTTAGAACATAAGAATTCCCTTCCACAGAACTGGAAGATTCATAAATAAGAAATAGAAAGTACTGAGTTAGTTGTGTAAATATCTTGACTTCCCTCACTTCATTTTCTTTCTCTCTCTAGCCACTACCACTCAAATGAACATGGATATTCTGTGTTCATCTGCATTGTTGAAATCAATCTGTGGAGTAACTTCTGATCACCTAAATTTGATATTTACAGGTCTCATTATTTTCCCTCCATTTATTCCAAATATCTCTATGATACAGGCATAAGTCTGATTACTGGGGAAAAAAAAAAAAAAAAATCTTGCTGGGGAAGCCTCTGATCCCCTATACTGTCATTCAGGTTACTGGCTTGGGCAACTTCTGACACCAGTGAAACTTTCCTCAGATTCACCTCCTCTAACATTATGCCTTCACTATACTCTTCCCACTGCCTCACTTTTCCTACAACATTTAAGAAAGTCACACAACAGAAATAAGCTGGTTGAAATTGGATTGGTACGAGTACATGTCTTTATTTTTCATATTTGAGCATATTGTGAAGTATCAGTGTTATTTTCCCACATATCACATTACTTCAGATCAAAAGTTTTTACATATGCCATCAATGTACAGACAGAATTGAGCTTCAGTTTCATTTATTTTATTTGGAATTTTTTTGCATTTTCCTTTCAAAATGATTAATAAAACCTATGGAAGGGAGGCATGCACAGAATGACCAATGAATGAAAAAGAGCTTATACTGTCCCATGAGCTGTTGATTGCACTGTGAGGAGCAAACTGAGTATCCAGTTCCAAGAGGAGCAATAAATTTCAGAACATATTCAACCCCATATTTATTGAGAGAGACCCATGGTAGTAATCCCAACATATATCCAAAGCACTGTGAGAAAGGAGGAAGTATTAAAACTGTATTAGATGTCTGAGTTTTTCTTACTGCAGAAGAAAAATGAATATAAAACCAGCCTACAAGAGAAAACAGGTAATTTTCATAGAGAAAGAAATATGCATGCAAAAGGTAAAAGAAAAAAAGAAGGACATAAAAAAACCCACAAGGACAGAAAAACTTGGGGTCTGTAAACATTGGGAAGCATTGTTTATGAAGGTTATTCATCATTATTTTGCAGTAGCTTAGGCAGTATCTCATGCCCAAGGAAGAGGATGAAAAGCATGAATGCAAACAGCTGGTACTGCAAGTAACTTGTGTGATGGTAAAAAAAAAAAATAAAAAAGAGAGAAAGAGTAGCTTAAAAAAGAATGGAAGGTTTTGGCTGGCATTTTAACTTCTTGATATATAAACGTTTAAAATTATACTGAGTACTTTTGCTTTACCTTCAGTTGTAGTTGTTTAGCTCTAATACTGAAATTTATATGCTGTATATATATAGCCTACTATTTGCAGTAATACTGAATTATTTATTGCATTAAGAGCATGTTATCTTATTTTACTGAAGCACAGCTGTCTGCTGGAGGACAAAGTTCTGGTTCTTAAAATAGCATTAAAGGAATCCAGCAGAAACATATTTCTTGGGACAACATCACTGTGCTGGACAGAAAATTCCATCTGTACAAACTTCATGGCTTACTGTGGAGACATTCTTGACAGTGGCAAGGTCTTCATCAGCCTTCATAAGACTTTGTGTTTTCTCCTGGGATCAAACTCCAAAGTTCTGTCCATGTTTACACAATCAAAGTCTCGCCACAGAAAACCCAATCCCAGTTACTAAATCCACTCTAAGAGATGTTATTAACTCTGTCTCTGAGAGATGAAATCTAAGAAGACAGAAAGCTACTAAGGAACATGGGTCTTGTGACAGCACCCATGTTTTTGTGTTGTCTTAAATCATGTCCCATATTTTAAAGCTGTAATTTGCTCCTTATTTTAATTCAAGTTATTGAGACTTGGATTGGAATCTCGGATTACTTAGATTTGATGACATGCTACTGTATGTTTTAATTCTCTAGATATTACAAACTTATCCTAACATAGCTGAATACAAGATTTTGTTTATTTAAGAAGTACAGCTACATAGAAGTATTTTATTTGCTTGATTCTGGAATATATTTTTTCTCATTACACCATGTTAGAGATAACTATACAATTCCAAGCCATTAAATACTTATGAGACAAATGGTAGTTAAGTACATCCAAAAAAATTCTTTATTCTATCAATAAACACTGTACAAAGCCCTCAGAGGTACATTAATTTAATCTCTTAGTGTATCAAAACAGATAAAGACCTAAGAAGATAATGCATCTCTCCAGTAGGCCAATATCTCTGGAAGCTGTTTAGAAGGGCCTTCCTCTGATTTAATAACTTTAAAAAGAAAAATGCTGGGAAATACTTGTTAATATTTTTCCCCTTGTATTTAATGTTCAATTCCACTGCTCTAGCACCCCCCAGTCACTCTTCTGGAACAGGAGGGCCCATATCAATTACACAATTATGAAACAAAATGTCAGTTTATGTATTTTCCTGATTCTGTTTTCTGGCCATCTGGCGTCCATTCAGGAAATCACTCAAGTATGATGTTTATCAACTAGCAGCGTTTAGGCATCTTATATTTAAATTTCCAACTTTAACCTACTCATACATTATCCATCTATGTGAAAATACATAGTCAATGTCAGAAAGCAATTCAACTTATTCAAAGATAAAAGTTCAAATTATCTCAGAACATTACATTTAGACAATTGAACTGAATAAAATTCCTGCCATTCTGCAGTGAGATTTACTTGCTCATTTAATGCATTGCCGAATTAGCCTTGATAACACGGAATGATGGGTGGTAACTACTTACTTCTGTCTTGAGTAATTCCGTTTGACAGCAGGCATTTGATTAAAAAGGAATGGGAGCACAATCCATACTTATAAATCTCTGGAATTGACAACAACAGTGCACATGACACATCCTGTGATTTACAACAGCAGCCAATTAAAACTAATAGCAAAACTAATTTACCTTTCACAATGCAGAATGTAACACTTCTACTAGAACAACAGCTTTGGTGTTGCCATCACCACAGCAAATTTAAACTTCTTGACTTCTCAAATACCTTGTAGCAATTTAGTTAATAACCACCTCCTTTTAATTGCTAATTAATTATTAATAAAACTGGTCCCCTAAAAAGAGGTGTGCAGTCATTAAAAAAATCAAAACAACAAAACAAGGATGTTTTTAATGCTATGTACAGATATAGTTATATTTAAGAATTGTTTGCCTACAGTTGGCATGCTGAAAAAGTGAACACGATGCTGTGAGTGACTGTGGTCCTCTTGTGGTATATCAGTAAGTGTGCATTTGACAATGAAACAGGTAAATTATCACACTAATTCAGTGTAAACATCTCATTCTTCTCAATTTTTACTGTAGTGTAGTAGAACTGTAAAATGTCTCTTTTTCACTCCTTGTTTTCTAAACTAAATTAGACAGTAATTTTTTTAGTGTTTTACTATATGGTTCCTTGTCACTGTGATAATCTGGTTTTGCACCTCTTCCGTCTGAAAATAATTTTTATTGAGGAAAATTTTACTACTCAAATTATTTTTTTTTTATTTCCTTGGGAAACCACGTTAATACTTCCCTAAAAAAGACATGCACTATCTCATTTTCAGAATTGTATTGTAGCATTTATTGTCATCCAATGTACCAAAATACCTGCAATCAGTTCCATTCTCACATCACTTATGACTGATGTTTTCTAAACTTCTATAAGAAGGCAAAAGGTTGTGAATGGGTGCTGTATATTTTGATTTATTCCTACCAATATAATCCTTGGGGTATCCAATCCCATGACACCCTGAGGAAGTTTATTTCTGTCACATCAAACACATGACACATTCACGTCCAGCTCAGCCCACTGTGAACTCTCACCAGCTCTTAGATGGTTCACTATTAACCATTCCCTTCATCACTATATTTCTCATTTTCATTTAAACAATCAACTCCACAAAACAGGGCACATCTGCTCTATTTTTGCACACTCACCAAAGGAAATATCTAATGAACATATATGAGAAAGGGTGAAAAGCTAAGCAATAAAAGGAATAGGAATCCCTTCTGAGTCTACAAAACTGGTGGGTTCTAAAGTAGTGATTTATTCCAGTACCATGTGTCATAAGGCTGGTGTTAAGTCTCCTTCACTCATGCTGTGTACAAAATGAAAATTAGTATGGAAGCACAAGAAAGCTATCATCCTTCATGAGTTTGCAGCTGTTTTCCCCAAGATGCTTAAACAGTGAAGCAGGATTTCTTGTCCTAAAGAGTATTAGGCGATACAGAATAGTCCATGGAAAAAGTCCAGATGCTGAGAAATAGTGTTGGAATATTCAAATATATTTTCCTGGAAGCATATATCCTTTTTTCTGGCTCACAGCATCGCAAGTGGCATCCAGTCCACCTCATCTCAAGTTTAATGCACACCTAAATGAAAAAGGAAGCACTAAGGCAATCAAGACGAGGTCTTAACTAATGCAAATAGAGCTTAAAGGACAGAGAGAGAATAAACAAAAAAATCAAGTGCATTTTCCAGAAAAGCCTGTGATTAACTAAAAATGTCCTGAAACTAATATTAGGTTTGTCCTACAGCTGTCCATGCTGGGCTTTTTTCAGGTTTCCAGGAGTCAGTGCAAGAACCAACACTGATCACAAAATTAGATTTAAGCACCTTTCTAGTGTGTCATGTCTTCATCTGAAATTTGAGAATTTTATCTACAGAGGAAAGAAGTCATTAAAATTTTGTCTTTCCTTCAAGTCATTCAAAATCCACATTTTAACCAAGATGGGCCTAATAGAAACTCAACACTTTTCAGGGAAAAGGCATTATAACACCAGGGATATAATGAGTAACAACAGGGACATTGTTGGCCATGTCATTCCTTCTTTCATCCCAGCTACCAATGGTCTTTTCTGCTGGCACCATCAGATGAAGACTTCAGTATATTTGCATAATCATGTAGCAGGAAAATATGCTATTATTGCATATTCAGACTTAAAGGAATGTTTTTGTGATTATTAAATATTGTTAAAGAATTACTTGCCTAACAACAGGTCTTCTCACGCCTTAGAAAAAATAGAAGAAAACCTGGCCCAGCTGAAGCTGAATTACAAATTTATTATGGACTGTAACTATATTAAATTCCAGCTTTGGTTTCTGAGAAGAGTTAGGGGACAGTTTGTAGTTGTGATTATTTGTTATTACACTTTTACTCATGATGTCTCAAACTATTTTAAGTAGGGAAAAAAAAAGAATTGACATACGTGAAACAGAAGCTTCCATTTTTAGAGAGTGTTATTCAAATTTGATTACACATTTGTGATACAAGAAGTAATCTTTGCATGCCACTTGGCAATTTAACACTCTTTAATTGAGAATCTTCTTCAGATGTATCATAATTATTTATTTTCTGCAGAGTTTCTTTTCACCTTACAACATCTTGTCACAAGCTTCTAGAATTTCCAGTAAAGTGTTAAAGCCTGCTGGCACCAGGAACTATGTAATAAAGAAACCCAGAGGGTTTATGGTTTGATTTCTTTTGAACTAATATCTAAAGAGAAGAGCAAGATGAAATTAAATTTTCAGTGGCAGGACAATAGATGCAGAAGTACAACCCTCACCATGACATGATGTTAGTATAGAGAGAACTGAGGTGAGGATGCTCTGCTCCCACCACCCTATGCATTTGGAAGATATAGCTCTGCTGCACTCTGCCTGGCTTCTGGAAAGGCTTGTGGGAGGACAGGCAGAGGAAAGGCAAAAAAGCTTTGTCTGCATTTCTTTCTGTGCCTTCTCTCCATCTCTGAACTGATTTAGAGAGAAATCCATAAGGTGTAGAAATAATGGGCCTGTATTTCTACTTACATAAGCAGAGAAATTACCTTTACTTTTAAAGGTCACTCTAAGCACATCCCTTTAAACTGTGAGAATGATATTGCTCCATGTATGTAGGAAGGTGAAATGAAGTGCTGACTTCACCAGCTTTACTTCATTGCCTTTGAATACCTTACTTTTAACACTCCATTGAAAGTTCTCTTTCACCTTTTCTTGCTTTTATTTTTTTTTTTTTAAATGAAATAACTTCAGAATCTTGTAGTAAATGTTTCTGAAAAGGTGAATTGCAGTGACTGTTATGTGACTTGTAATGACTCCTAGAGAAATTTCTATTCTTGGGAAAAAAGCTCCACTGAGGCAAATACATTCTAAATATCTTCTGAAGCATATAATCTAGTTATACAAGTGTATAGCATGTACCTGCCATTTGCTCATCCAAGCTATACATTATCCTTACACTCCTGACTTAAAACCAAGAGCTATAAGTAAGCTATAAAAACTACAAAAAAAAAAAAAAAGCAAAACCAAAACTAAATTAAACAAACAAAAAAAAAAAACAACAACAACAAAAAAAAGCAAAACCAAAACTAAATTAAGCAAACAAACAAAAAAAAAAACCAACATAAATTTTCACTTCTCTCCAAGTTAGAAAGATACATTTGGTTTCCTTTTATATTAATAAGGGTTGTTTTTTCTGCTTTTACAGGTAAAACACAGGTTATGGGTGAAATCAAGATTGCATTAAAGAAGGAAATGAAGACAGATGGAGAACAACTGATAGTAGAAATCCTCCAGTGCAGAAATATCACATACAAATTTAAATCTCCAGATCATCTTCCAGGTATCACTAAGAAAACAGCTTCATGATACTTTGAAAACATAAAGTAGATTGTATCTTAAGTCATTTAGCATTGTCACTAAAATGGAAAAGAAAATTGCATCTTAGCCAGGATGACATACTCTACAGGATTCTTTTTGAAGTGCTTTTTTTTCTCCTATGAGCAACTTTTATGAAAGTAAAAACATTTTGTAGAAGCAAATTAACTCTCAAATCAATCCTCTTTTTAGTTTACTTTTTATTTTTAAAAATTAATCCACTTTTAATTTTAGTAAAAATCATAAATTTCCAGGTTATTAAAGAACAAGTATAAAACGTAGAGGATTATATTTTTGTGAAAAAGCTTTTTAAAAACAAAAATCTCATGTTCATAATTATATTTTCATACATAGATAAAGATAACGAGGTATTTTTTCCTTTAATGACAGTATTATAAACACAAAATAATTCCTGTGGATTTAGTTGGGTGAGTCCATTTCTACATCATGTGAATGAGAACTGAATATGACTTTGTAAAATATCATTTTTTTCACAAAAATTCCCCTCTGCTGAAATCGTTAACAATGATTATTTAAAAGCTTCTGTATTTAACAAATTGAACTATTCTTCCCCAGACCTGTATGTGAAGCTGTATGTTGTCAATATCTCTACCCAAAAGAGAGTAATTAAGAAGAAAACCAGGGTATGCAGGCATGACCGAGAGCCTTCATTCAATGAAACATTTAGATTTAGCTTGAGTCCTGCTGGGCATTCTCTTCAGGTAATTCTGCATTTTGTTAAATCCTAATTTTGGATGTTGTCTGTGCTGTGCTATGTGCATTTGAGCTCAATCTTCTACCCCAGTTGTTTGCTGAACAGAGGAAACTAAAAAAAAGTAACACGGTTATATAATAATGGAAATATCAGGCTAGAGGAGACATTAAAAGATGGATTACTCCATCACACCACACTGAGGAAGAGTATTTATAGATCAGGTCTGAAAATTTTAGGCTTGATCTGTTCTTAAAATCCCCCAGAGTAGAGAGTTATACATGCCTTCCAAGAATAATTTTCTATGTGTTTAGAAATTTTAGCGCAATATCAAAATTAAATATGTCATATTTTTAAATTAAGTTCCCTTATTCTTAAGTAGCCTTACAAAGTACAAAGGAAAGCTGATTTGTCTTCTTTTTAATTTAAAAAGCATAGGGTTTACACTGAAAGGCTGTTTCTTATCTCTCCTCTCTACTTTTCCAGGCTAAGTCAATCAAATTTCTTTGATATGTCTTTTTGCCTAAACACCTAATAATTTTATCATTTTCTCCATTTCTCCAACTTCTTTAAAAGTTGTGGTACCTATAATTTGACACAATGGTCATAATCTCAGATGCTGAGAATTCAGTAATTCTGCCAAGAATTCAGTAATTATGCCAAGCCAGATATTCTCTGTTACATTTTTATTGGAGCTGACTTTTTGTCAGTCTGTGACACATCAAATGATGCAAGGAGCTGGTTCAGAAATAGTCCCTCTCCTGTGTTTTAGTTGCTTAGACAGATTTGGTCATATGGCCAGACTTGTTTTTTTTTTTTTTTTTAAGACAGGTTGGATTCAATTTGTCTACCTTCATTTATTTTCACATCAGAAGAGAACACATATACCATATGTTCAGGCTTCCTCCAGTCGGTGGAGAGCGATAAGAAATTCAAGGGGTATCTGCATGCCAGCCTTAAGAGTCAGTGGAAGGCATTGTTGGGCACATCAGCATCCAGCTAACGAACCTATAAATCTGTAAGAGCAGCCTGAATGAAACAGCTACATTATGGTGACAAAAGTAGTCTGGACTAGGTGCCTACATTATGCTTATTGCTTGTATCCTTACTTAACATTGCAATCAAAATGGATGTTACTTACAAAACAAGACCCCTAAAATAGATACTGCTTTTCAGTTTAAGAATTGACATTTTCTGGGAAAAGCTAAAGTGATCAATAAAGTGATCTTGCCAAAGTTTAAAAGCAAATTTAAAAAAAAATTGTTTCCAGTGATAGTTTGAAGAGGAAACCATATATGGTAGACCAGTAAAGAATTCACAGAGTCCTAAGGAAAAATAATCCATCAATATTTAAGGAGGAAGATAGCGGGTGACATACCCATAAGAACAGTTGGCCTGAGACTTGAAAACATTTCCTCTGGAACTCTGATAATATAAAGACAAGAGGAGACTGAGGGGAGACCTCATTGTGTTCTTCAACATGCTCCTGAGGGGAAGCAGAAGGGCAGGCACTGATCTGTTCACTGTTGTCACCAATGACAGGACTCAAGTGAACAGCCTGAAGCAGAGTCAAGGAGGTTTAGGTTGTGTGGCAGGAGAAAGTTTTTCACCCAGAGGGTGTTTGGGCACTGGAACAGGCTCCCCAGGGAAGTGGTCATGGCACCAAGCCTGACAGAGTTCAAGAAACATTTGGACAACTCTCTCAGGTGCATGGTGCCATTCTTGGGGCGCCCTGCACAGGGCCAGGATTTTGTCTCGATGATCCTGATTGATGTCTTTAAACTCTGCATATTCTATGATTCTATGATACATACTGATGCTGCACACCAGAGCTAAGAAAGAGATTGAAGGCCATTAAAGTATCATGTAAAAGTATCAAGGAACAAGTTTAAAACAAAGAGAAAAGTGAAATAAAAATTGGAGTTTGAGCCATAAAATATATTGCCTTTATATAATGTGCTAAATATTTTCACAGAAAAAGTAATAGAGAGAAAATAAAAGGATAAATTTTCCGATGAAAGACATCAAATTCTGTTAAAAACTTACTGCCTGTGACTCAAGAAGTCAATGGTCCACAGACCTCAGTAGGTATTTTGAGAGAGTATAACTACTTAATTGATTTGCTCTTATATGCTGCCATATGTGCTGCCCTCTGCTCTTTTGGAAGCAAAATATTTGTTTGGAGAGAGCTTTAATCTGACTCAGTACATCTGTTTCTATGTGCTCATCAAGCTCAACAGTCGATTTGTTTCTATGGCAATGCATGAACCAGGATGATTTGAATGCTGAATTTGAGTGATGAACATTTAGGGCACAGAGATGGACACAGTCCAAAGAGATTTAGGGAAGAGGGAAATTAAACAAACCAAGAATTTATAGAACAAAAATGGAACTAGAAGATGATGGGAGAAAATAAGATCAGAAAAAGGGTGTAAGATGAGATCAAACATAATAATAAAAGATACAATATAAAGAGCTATGAGAACCAACAAGAGGCAGAAATTAAGACAAGGGACTGCAGTGTAAAAATCAAGAGCTGTGAATATTAGCCAAAAAAATGGGACCATGGGCTGTTGAAGAAAAAAAAAAAAAAAAAAAAAAAAAACAAAATTGAGAAAACCTTGAATTGTCTGGTACAGAGTATTGGGAATAAATAAGAAAAAAAAATCCCTGGGGCTTAGAAACTAAGACTAGCTGATACAGGATAACAAGACTGGAATTTAAGGCCTGGAACACAGAGGAAGCAAGGATGAGAGACACAAGCTAGAGAAGATAGATCCTAGGGTTCCATCTGGGAGGAATAGGGAGAAGGAGCAAGGACAGATCTAACGAAAAATTGGATTTTATTTTTTTTCCCAAAGCTTTTGATTGTCTCAGAATGAAAACATTCTGTGGAAAACATTTTGACAATTTTCAGATGGGCACTTTCCTTAGCCCCTGGCAGTTTTTATCTCACTTCACTGATTTCCCTGTTCCTTGGCAACTCACCTGGGACCCTTCTGGAAAGCATGAAGCTTCTGGCTCCTGGCTCACTGCAATTAGAAATACACAATGTCCTATGCAAGGCTAATCAGGAAAACCCAGAAAAACAAATTTCACAGATGTTCTGGTTTGGCTTCCCAGCTTCTGTGCAGTTCATTCTTCAGCAAATACCAAAACTAGGGACCTAGAAAGCCATCAGTGGTGGAGGCAGGGTTCCTATTTTCCTCAAAGACACATTTTCTGATGAATGGATTTTCCTATTAGTTTCCTATTAGTTCAGTGCCTAAGAGTTTTCCCTTCTCAAACCTGTTGACTAGTAGCCATTAGGTACCTAAGCTGTCCAGGTTGCCAATTGATATCAAAACTGGACAAAGAAATAGGAAGCCTATTCTAGAAAACATTTGCATTTCTTCTATTTTGAAATTTATTTTTTATTTTATTTGTAATATAAAGTTTGCATTTTTTACATTGCTTTGCAAATAAGAATGGAAAATTTTCAAAAATGGTGAAGCTCTTGATTCTAGTTCTTCTACAGATCTGTTACATTTCTACTGCCATGTGGTTTCAGCAGAGTACAAAACCCTTGTGTTCTGTCATTTTTCTTCTAGTGCAGATCTTTGAAATCAAACAACAAAATGCCCTTTTTTCTCTCCTGCTGGTTCACATGGAGAGTGACAGCCTCCTCCCGTTATCATTTCCCTTGCTTGTTTCTTCTTGAGGTCTGCTCAGTAATAGTGAATATTACAAACCTGCTACTAATCTTGTCATGGAAATGCAGATCTTCATTATTTCTTTCTCTTTTTGAAAAACTTGGGAAGTTAAAAAAAAAAAAAAACAACAACACAACCAAAAACAAAATAAAAAAAAACCACACCAAAACCCAAAAAACTCACATTGTGCTTGTTCATTTGATTATTTAAGAAATAAGAAATGCTAAATCTTTCTGAATATGTAACTATAACTCATGCCATGAATTATAAATATTATCAAATACATTTTCTTAGAAACATGTATAATGACCCTATAGATCCTCAGAATGAGACAAGTCCTTCAGAAAAGTGTATTGCTTTCATGGCACAAACCTCTTCAGCTGGAAAATATGTGGTTGGATGACATTGCACAGAGAGCCTTGTACACTGAGTCTGCATCAGCCTTCCACAGACTTAACAAGAGCTCTACTGCACTTGCACTTTATCATGTAACTTAAAACTTGACCTTATGCTCATCTTTGGTAACCAGCAGGTGAACAAATTGCTCATTAATATTAAAGATTGTCATCTTCTAATTGCTACGTCTCATGATAAGGAAACAGAAGCAGGAGAAGATTCAATTTTCACAAGGCTTTCTGTGAAGGGAGAGGTGACTATATAAAAAGTGATGGTCAGTGTTTCTTTTCTGCGTGGAGAATATTTGAGCTCAACATTTCTGAATATTTCCTGTTTTGCTAGTATTATGTTACTGTGCACATTGATGATGATGATAACAATTATCATAATTATTTTCACAGATTCTGCTTGTCTCCAATGGAGGGAAGTTTATGAAAAAGACACTGATTGGGGAAGCTTATATCTGGCTTGACAAAGTGGATCTAAGGAAAAGAATAGTAAACTGGCACAAACTGTTGGTCAGCTCCACACAAACACACTGAGCAGAGCTGTCTGCTTAGGGCACAAAACATGCAGAGTCTGCTCTAAACAGCATCACTTCAAGAATATAGTTTGATATCATTGTGTTTAGCTAGTCTTTCAGAATACAAAGTAGAAAAGAGCAGTCTCTGGGCTACAAAGCACACTTAAACGAGGGCTAGTACACTTATTTTTGCTGCAAAACACAGCAAAATGAGAAGAAAATCTGGGCCCAGAAGTTAAAGTGAGGCTGTTTGAAATGAAGACTGATACGAGGGCTCCATGTTGTTGGACTCTTTATGAAGAGAGTAACTGTGAAGGAAATGATGAAGGCTGGTGGCAGGTGCTAATGCAGAGCTCAGCTGCAGCTGGAGGTAGTGTGATGGGAAGCGCAGTCTGGTTTTCTGTGCAACCAGAAGGAGATCATTTTATGCAAAAGCACCTAGGGTGACTGACTTTCCAAATCTCACTTATTAAAAGTGCAAAACTTGCTCCTCTGCACCTTAGGATCTGTGATAATTTGCTGTAGTGAGATTATGCCACTTGACACAAACTCCAAGGTGTTTGCAAGAGTGGTAATGTTATTTTACATTACTTTTTTCCTTCTTTCTTTTTCCTTCAAAAACTATGCTGTGGAGAATCAGATCTGATTGTTTCATTTGTTTCTGTGTATGAACAATGGATATAAACCACTCTCCTAGAATGTGATGAATAAAATTATATAAACGGTCTATAACTTGGGATGTGGTTTTAAAGAGAAAGGACAGGTTATAAATGACACTACATCAGAAAGAGAAAATGCTGTTTCAATGTCAGTGACACAGTATTTCACCCCACCCTTTGAGTCAGAAGGTCTAAGTCAGTTTGAGATTGAAGAGACTTAAGCACTGGGACTAATGCAGTTATTTCAACTAGTCCTCACATTTTTCAGCAACCAGTCTTGCTCTGAAACTGTAGAGAGACAATGAATTCTAGGCTATTTTGTGGGCACTTTGGAGCAGCAGCCCCACCATGCCAACAGTGACCCTCTCGATGCAGGGCTCTGTATCAACACTAGTGACACACTTGGAATCTAAGGGGAAAGGGCAGCAGAGCAGTTCCTGACTGGATGCTGCAGCAGTAGAATGAAGAATATCCTCTTGCTATCCCAGGTGAATGTCTGAGTATAATCCACTCAACCACCCGGCTTCTCAGTTAGGAGAGAAGTAAATAAGAAGGCAACTTGCAACTTTTAAATCTGTGCCAGCCCTTCCAAGCAAAAAGTCCCTCTTTCAGGGGTTTGAAGCCAAGCAGTTGGTTCACTTGGGAAGAAACCTCTGCCTGGCATGGCTTAGGCTGGTTGCTGTATTTTCCCTTGTACCATGTCTGAAGAAAGGAGAGCTTTTTCTCCCATTCCAAAAAGTTTGTTAAAACCCAGGAATCAATGGCACTAACTCCCATGTTACCCAGAAGTCATTTAATATTTCACTTCAATAAAAAGTAGTTTCCCTGGAAATATGATCTCATGACCTGTGCATATTTAAAGAGAAAATTACCAAATTTCTGCATGTCAGATATTTATTTTTCTGGCCCCAAAAAGACTTTCCAATTTTCATTAAATTATTTAATGTACATTGTCTTATATTTTCTGAATATATGTAGTATACTTCCACAGGTTGTACAAGACTAGCTGAGAATATTCTTCTGGAAAATATTACATTCTTTAAAAAAAAGGAAAAATAAAGCTTAGGTTATTTAGCAACTGGATTGACTGTGAAAAAGCTACACCATTTAATCTGGTGACACTTCCCACGTATAGTTTTCAGTTTATCAATTTAAAATATCAGCATGGAACAGGAATGTGAAAAGAAACAAACAAATTATATCAATGTTACACACACCAAGGAAACTCCTGTTGTTCATAACCTGCTGGTAGCCTGCTTAACTTGCAAGCAGAGTATTCTTACCAAAATCTTATTAGCTGTCTTAAAAACACATCACTGACAGTGGAAGTTGGATGTGTGCTTTAATGTTGAATTTTATGCTTTCACCAGTATATGTATACCCTACCTCTCATATATTTTAAGAATAGTCTTCTGGAGTTAATGTAAAAATTCTATGTTTTGATGTTGTATATGTTTTTATAAGAAAATTCTTCAAAGAAAAATCCCCGACTGAAACAAAAAAATCCTGTGTGGATACATTTGACATGTGTTGCTCTCTTGGTGGGTTATCTTGCATTCCTGATGACTATACTGTGTTTGTACTTTGAAAAAAGACCCACAAAAAAAAAGTCTGTATGAAGTGCAAGCCATGAGGTGTGCAATTTTGTGCAAACTGCTGGTGATTTTGTTCTTGCTAAGATTTGCTACAAAGGCAGCAAGTCGCACTGGTAGTTGCTATGGAGATTTCTGAGAGGAACGAGCAGTCTCTGGCTGCCCTACTGGAAGCCTGTAATCATCATCTGTAATTGAGAAAGTGGACAGGCGTGCTTTGCTCTCACACACATACAAATGTGGCCGAGATTTTATTGAATACTTTTGTTGAGTGGTGGAGCTGTGGCTGTAGGGAACAGCTGCCTTTGAGGCTAATCAGCTGTCGGCAACTGGTTTAATTCAAGCATCTTTGGTTCTCTGAACAACACACAAAATGTTTCTGCATGTTGAAATGGCAGTTTTGGACTCCTGTTGTGAAACACAAAGAGTAGAGTTTGTGAGGAACGCGGCACTGCCTTGGCCAGCTGCAGAAGGCGCGGGGCTCCTTCAGTGTCACCCGGGGCGGGCACGTGTCAGACGCATTTTGGGAGCAGCATTCTGGGCCCAAACACTCGGCTTTCTGAGGCAGCATCATTCAGAGGGCAGAGAATGCCACCAAAGTGTGCCAAGTTCCTTTTCTTGACCAAATTTCTAGGTTGTACTGAAATCACTCTATGCAACACAGATTCACGTTTGAATGCATAGTTTCTTTTTTTGTTGTTTGTTTGTTTGTTTTATGAATGAAGTCAGGAAAAACTCTCGTAACAATGTTTTTTAAAAAAACAATCAAACAAGGACTATTAGTATTTTTTTACCGTTTTTGTATATATCTCAGTATATTTTTTTTTCGTTTTTCTCATTAATTTTTGTTTCTTTTATCTGGCCAAATGTGCTCAGACGTGGCAACAGCTTTTATCATTTCTGAATGATTGATTATTAATGAGTTCACACATTTCTATGATTGCTTTGAAGATAAACATTGCAGGGAGGCAATAGCAGAGACATTTTAACTCTTTTAATTCATAAATCTGCTTAGACAACAGAAATTGAAGCTGCTTCTTAGTTCAAGCCTTGTAGAGTGGAAACAAGCGGAAAAATGAGCAAAAGCACAGTGTGTGTGTTTACAAATGACAGGGATTTATAACATTATCATTGTTATTAGTATGCATAAAATGAGCAGCAAACAGCCACTTTTTTTTCCAGTTTAAAACTAGAAATGAGTTTCTATGATGAATGTTGAGCTAGTTCTTTGTCATTACACTTTAAAGGGATAGTATCCAGGGGCAATGAATGCTGCTTTTTTAACCCATGGTTTTACATTACATGGATCCTATATGGAAGAAACAAAAGCCAGTTTAAGCCAGTAACAACCAAGCTCCTGACTTGAACTGGCTTTAAATCAAGACCTAGGAAATATTCAAGTTATTTTTCTGGATGCTGGATGTTTGCATGGCTACATTGTGGGATATGGTAGCTGGTAACCAGCTGATATTGATTCACACTTTGAGAATGATGATGAAGAAAAATAAGACATCTATTATATTGTAAGCTAGTGTGAGCCCAATAGAGATTATTTAATTAGGATTTAGTTTCATGGAGATATCATAAAGATGTTAATAGTATTTTTTTAAATTATTATTTGAATCATAACTGACACTATTTTTATCTAGTTTATTTTCATTGCTATGATGTTGAATGTCCCAGATTCATTATTTGAGTATATATCTAGATATGTACATACCTATGTGAATAGCAGAGAAAATTTGTGTGAGTGTAACTTATAAAGGTAATTAAACAGAGGAAATTTAGCATAAGTATCCACCTACATTATATTTAAACTCTAGTCCTACATGCCTTGTGAGTTTTCAGTACACCTGGCATGTAGGATGAATTGCTCTTTATAAATACATGTTGCCTTTAGAAGGAAAATAGGAAGAATAAATGAAACCGGATACTTTCTCTTTAAACCATAAGAAGCATTTTAAGGTTTTCTATATGTTCTGTTTTATTATTTTGAAAAAAATAATAAGCAAATATATTGATGAGCTCAAAAGTTATAATATATATAGATATCCATAATTAAAACTAGATGATTTGACCAGAGTCATTTTCTTAATTTGTTACCCTGTAAATAAATATACATTTTTGTAAAACAAACTGAGTTTAAATTATTAACTTCACTTGACATCTAAGCATGTGAGTGTGTCCTTATTTGATTGTATCTTATAGATGTTCAGTGATGTGCTCAGGTGCTCAACAATGGCTGACTAACGTGTGCTGTCATGCTACAGACAACGTGTACAGCAGACACAATGTTTAAAAAATCCAAAAAACACCAAAAAAACCCTGCAAAAACAACAAAAAAAGAAGAATAGTTCTTGGGCAAATGTAATGTTTCCACAGTGAATGTTGCATGCATAGGTGGTGGTTTGTTGATACTCATTTCGTTTTGAATTTATTTTAATTTCAATTTTGCTTCCAGAGTCATCAGAAAAAATGAAAACAAAACAGACTTGTTCTAAAAATTGTAAAAACTTAAACAGAAGCAGTATGAGATTGTATAAAAATGCTTGTAAATCTGTCCCAGTTTTCACTTTATGTATAAATCCATGCCATGGTTTTGTGATTGTATACAGGATGTATCTTGAGAACTTATGCAAATTGTGCTCTATAAAGGCTGTTATCCCAGTCTGACAAATAAATATTTAAAATATCTGGTTTGGTTCCTTTTTCATAATTAACATGAAAACTTATTTTGCTGGTTTATATTTCCCATTTGTTGACCACAGTGGTTTTATGGTGCTGCTGTACATAATGCCTATATTTTTCTGTCTTATTTCAGCAATAGCAGACCTCCCAGGGTATAACTCCTCTCCCACACTTCATTTTGAAATAAAGAATGGTTCATTCATCAGAACTTTCTTCCAGACAAGACTCAGAACCAGAATAACATTCAGCTTGTTGATATCTTCATACAGTTTCATCCTATATAGACAACAAATATATGTGCATACAACAGCACAGTTTAGTAATATCCAGGGGTTTGTCTCCTCAGTGTGAAGAAAATGTGAATTAAAAATGTAGCCTAACTCTATATCCTTGTAAACTCCTGATGGAGACATAGTACAAAAAAACTTAGAAATTCTAGAAGGATTTTCTCTGGCTCTTTCCTTCAACAAAAAAAAGACTTCCAAGAACAATATATTTTAGATTTTATTATAAACAATGCATCATTTTCTTTAAGCAATCTTTTTTGTAGTACTGAATTTCAGCTGACTAGTATAACATCTATGATGCTTTCCCATTGAGACTGTATTTTTGAGCCATGTCTAGATCAATATTCATTATATTTGTATAGTTTCTTTATTTGATTTATGTTTTTAAAAAACTCAAACATACTCCCCAAGCAAAATAAATTGTTGTTTTAGTCTGGCACCTGAACATATAGACTGGATTTTTTTCTTTGAGTTGCTGCCTTTTTCTCAAAAAAGAATGTAATGAGAAATAGGCAACAGCTTTGAGGATGCCTCTAGAACAGGGGTGCCCTTTTCACATTAGCCAATCTGCTACAGCACCAGCACAGGCTGACTTCTATTGACTCTATTGATGCTCATCAGGAAAGAAACTCAACCTCCAGTGCCTGCCTCAATCACTCAGGTATGAGTTCAAGGCACTTTGGGTACCTCTCTCTGAGAAAACAGTTATGACCAAAACAAACACTTCACCCCACACTCAGCCCAAATTTTCTGCATCCTCTTTTATTGTGCTGAGGAAGCTCCTGCTCAGCACACTGGCCCTCTGGAAATGATTAGAAAGCATTTCTGAACTGTTAAGGGAGAGAGAGCTGACTGGAATTATCTGCTGTGGAAGCTGTAGGTTTATCTGAATCTAGCTCCAGGAAACTAGTTTACAGACAGAAAATACCAGTGTCCCTTCACAGACACAGAAAGAATGATTAAATAATATGCTTCTTTTTAAATAATGAAAAATATTTAACAAAAGTATGTGTTTATTTACTCAGAGAACCCAGCAAAGAATGCATGAGCTACTTCCTCACATCGCAATTTGCCGGGTTCAGCTTAGAAGCTATGATGTGAAACTGGGAATTGGGGAGCTCATGGGATGTTTTTAAAATAGGCTGGACTTAAAATTCATGGAGAGGGAAGTTACTGGAAAACATATAGAGAGATTGACTTTAGCATTCTGGCTCTGAGGACAAATCACTCTGGAACTCCAGCAAGAGTATCTCAAACATCTATCTTCGACTTTATTCTTTGCATAGAACCATGGAATAATTAGAATAATAGAATTTTTTCTAATAGAAATAGAAAAATATAGAATAATAAAATAGGAATAGGACCTTCCAAGGTCCTGCAGGACCCAGAGCAGGACTCAGTGCTGCAGAGGGCTCTCAGCAGAGGGTCAGAAAGGACTCTCTCCCTCCTAGTCACACTTCTGATATAGCCAATACACAGCTGTCTTTCTGGGTTGCAAGTGCATATTGCCAGCTCGCCTACAGTTTTCAACCATCAGTAACCCCAAATCCTTCTTTCCAGGACCACTCTCAATTCATGTGTATCTATAAAGGGAAATTAGGAAACTCCTCTTACTTTTCAAAGGTGATTTTCCTGACATGCCTGATGCAGAAAAAACATAGTACATATTTTCCAACCCTATTTTGTAAGCATGCAAGTTACACAAATTACAGTCTGTCAGTTAAGGGTATTAATGAATTTAGGCCACAACACAATAAGAAAAATAATGTAATAAAAAGCAGTCACATTTACAAATTATCCAAATGTCATGCTGGCATGCATCACTTTAAACTGGGAAAAAACCCCAAGCACGTAGTAATAGTTGGATGATTTATCTGAATCAGCATAGCTAAGATGGTATGTTTGTTTGCTGAAAGGACTCAGACACTGTAGGTGTGACAGAAGAAGGATAGCTTCTAATTGAACAGGTTGGTCATTTTTCTGTAATAGAGTCAGCCTTACTTTGACCTTTCCAAAGTATCCATATTGCTGTGTCCTTCAGAATTTCACTTTCTGTATCAGGATCTTTGGGTGATACAGTATCAGATAAGATTTTTAAGCACAGGTGAAAAAGCAAAATATAATCTTTCAGCACAGACTGTCAAATCTCAGAAAGTTCTTGGTATTTGCAGTTCAGCAGCTGCAGCTAAGATAAAGATAGACACTGACAGCATATTGGGAGCTGGGATCAATACAATGTTGGGAGGGTCCTGGCTGTCTAGGGGAGCCTTGACACTCAGGAGAAATGAACTGATGGGAAACTCATGCAGCTCAAAAAGGCAGATGTGAACTCCTATATCTGAGTTAAACAATCCAGTGTAGCAGGCTGTGTGCTAAAACAGGGTCAGGCTGCAGTGAAGGGCTTTAGTGGGGCAAAGGCACAAAGATCAAAGTTGCTGCACAGCCCTACATCGTCTCTCCTGCTTAAGGAGCCTTTAAGCCAAAAATAAACAGCGGGACAGTCAGCTACAAGTGGGATGAAAAATTCAAGCAGACAGAGATGCAACATTGTGGTGAAAGAGCAATGGAACTAGTGCAGGGCTGAAAACCCCTATAGTCCTCTTTTTATGAGAGAAAGTTCAATATTTAAGTAATGACACAATGGCACACCTACTGAAAGTTTTCCAAAACTTTCTGAAAGTTGTCTTTTCACTGTGTTGTGATTCGAACTGCTCTTATACATAAAAAATCTTTATTATTTTTTCCTTATTATTATTAAATATTCCAATGCATTATTAGATTAATTTTTGAGATTATTGCATGAACATATGCTTAATGAAAACCACTAGTGGTTTTGTTTATTAATTCAGATCTCCAGTTCATCATAGAAACATGAAAAATTCTATTAAATTGATTTAAGACGATTGCATATGATTTTAGACATTCTCTGAAAATGCTACAAGGAGGAGATCTAATGTCTTGTATTACCATAAAGGTATAGAAATTTCTTTGAATTATCCAGCCTTTCAAATGCCCCTGTCTATCACCATAAAAAAAGTCTAAAAGTATAACATTTTGATTCCTTAATATTTTTAAATGCCAGTCAAGAAAAATTAATTTAAGTTAGATAAGGAAGAACCATGTGTATGCAATGGAAATTCTGATTTCTCAGAAAGCTACATTTTACCAATTTTCAAGAACAATAAAAATCATTATAAAAAATCACCATCTCTTTCATCAATTCAGTCTACAAATGGTAGGGAAATGCTATTCTTTTTTTAAAGGTGAGGAGCTGAAGCGCAAGAAAGTTACAAGCCTCTTTACAAAGGCTTTCTAGTTACCATGACTTGCTCATCTCTCCTTTGTAAATTATAGGCCTTATTCAGTCTCTTCCTCTAAGAGGAAATCAAATAAAAGAAAATCACATTTCAACTCTGTGTTCCGAAAATCAAATTAATAAAACTTGGAATAATTTTATGTATCTAAAGAGAGGAGGTCAGAACAGAAGCTACAACTAAGGGGCATTAAGCAGTTGTTTTGACAGTAAGTGTCTGGAGCTTTCATGTTGTTTTTGAGACAAATTTAGGCTGAACATATTTGGGCAACTGCACAGAGCTTCTTGCAATCTCTGCTCTAGTTCACTATGGTAATACCAGAGTCATTTTCATATGTGACTTTGAGAATTCAAAGACTTTGCAACCTGGGGGCACTTCATTCTTGCTTCATTTTAGGCATTCAGAAGATGCAATATGGAAAAATTACCTTCTTGAAATCTAAAACTCACTTTGTTAGAACTATATTCTGTTCTCAATCTCATCTAGCAAGAGTTCAGGGCACAGTAGAATTTAGTGTAGTTGTTTTCTTTTCATTGTTGTATTATAGATAAAAGGATGCAGCCATGCAAAGTTCCACAGCACTCTCTCTACCAAAGTTCACTTGATGTCATCTTTATTCAGCTAATATCGGTGGTTTCTGCTCTGTTGTTTAACAGAGTTTTTTCTTTCTAGGTGTGATATGTCTCAGAGATAGGATCCCCTCACTTCATTCACTCCTTGTCTCCCACAAGTGTATGATGATGGTTCGTCAGCTCCTTAGCTTGGATTAGCTCTATATCCAACCACAGAAGAGCAGCACAGCCTTAGAGACCTGCACTGGAGGCATTTAAATTTAGGTAAATAAATAAGTCTTAACTATCACCACAAAATTTCAAGCCAAGGAGCTTGCAGTTTTAGGAGCTAAAATAGTGCCTGGTAAGCACATAAGAGTGATGTGTTTTAATAAAAATAGATCCCGTACATAGTTTGAAATCCCTTGCTCATTACAGACAGACTAATCAATACTCTTATGGTATTGCTTTAGGAAAAAAAGAACCCAGAACCACAGGCTGACTTTGCTTACCACCACTGACAAAAAAATAGATTGATCTGAGCTATTCAGGGCATTGCAGTGACGTCTAAAATTATCTGAAATTAATATCTTTTTGTTGTTTTCCTGAAAGGCCAGACTTTTTCTGATATGCAATTTCTGATATGCCAATAATTCTTAGCATATTTCAAACCACCTAGTATAATAAAAAGACATAAGACATGTCCAGCATACACTCTAATAGCTCAGAAACACATACATAAAACAAACAGACAAAAAAAACCCCAGGCAATTTATTTTAATGTTTTTTCAGATACAGTTTAAAATATATATTTTTAGATTACTGACTACTGTTAGTCCTGGAATCAGTGTTGCCAGAAAGAATCATGCTGCTAAAAAATAGGTAGTGCATGCATGCCAAGGAAATATGGCTAAAGTCCCTGAAAGAGCAGCGTCTGGTGGTGTGGATCACAGCAATATTTGCATACTGATTTACATGAGAATAGCAAAGCAAGTGTGTGCTTTCTTAATGATGTGTTAGAGGGGAAAAGTAGCCTGTACACATTTAAACATTATTGAAATCAATAAATAGGCTTCAAAATTACATAAGATTTTCTTGAGTAAAAGCTAGTGTTTGGTGCAAGAGTTCTTATTCCTACCATGATGCATATTAAGATCTTTAAGTTCAACACAATTTTACAGAATTGTATGATGTTTTACTGCCATGAGGCTTCTCAAAAGTGTCAGTGAGGGTGAAATTAAGTTTATCACTCTTATTAAGTTTTTTTATGCATCATGGTATGATCAACATAAAGACTAAATATTTGAGGGCATAATAAATTAATGTGCCCACATAGAACACCAAAGGGCAATATTAATCATTATAATAAGTTCTCAAAGGCAAGGCTTAATCACATAATATCAGATTAATAATGAAGTAGTTTTTAGTATATAGGTCAACATAATAGACAAAAGAAACAGAAAAAATCTTTGACTATAGTGTTAATGAAGGAGCCATGTAACAATATTATAAAGTCTGATGCCCGTGAGAAAAATGATTCCTTGTATCCCTTCATTACTTTGGAAAAAAACTGTGGCCAAATCTTTGTGCATGTTCCAGATAGAAGAAATAGTCTCTGTAAAACATGAACCATATATATATTTTTCTTTTTCAAAAGTGCTTAGTATTTGGGAAAAGAACATCAAGAGCTGAAAGGTTCAAACTGATGCTTTCAGTTTTTAGTATCACTGCTAATGCAATAAGTGAAAATAATCACCAGTATTTTCTATTTTTCTGAGGCTCTTAAAAACCCTCCTGCTATAGCAACAACGAATAACAATATCAAGCAGTAGAATTTTTAACAGTGCTGTCTGATTTCATTTAAGGTCTGATGTGTCCAAATCTGCTCTGATTCATCACTGTGCTGTCACCTTACTGTATGGGGAGGTTGAAGAAGAAAACACACACACACACACATGCCCACACACCTGCTTGAAATTCTGATATCCTCAACCTAGTTACATAGTAAAAGATAACACACTGGAGATGACTGCTGAGTTACAGCAGCAAAATCGGGAATGGAAAATAAAAAATAAGCTGTTTTTCTCTGTCAGAGGAGGAAGAGGAGGAGAAGGGGGGGGAGGAGGAGGAGGAGGAGGAGGAGGAGGAGGAGAAGGGGGAGGAGGAGGAGGAGGAGGACCTGCACTGCACAGGGCAGCATCCTTAACCAGAAAAAGAGGGGTAAAGTGATCCTGCTCCCCCTCTTCTGCTCTCTGTTCCTGCAGGAGTTGTGGCTGCCCTTTATGCCTCCTTGTTATCCCCTTTGTTCTTCCATGCTTTATGGGGTGCTTTACATGTGGTGAGTACATTTGGTTTTGTCTCAGCTGTGTCTGAGCCAGGTTCTGCCCAGCTCACAGAGCTGCATCACTTCAGTCAGCAGCAGTACAGCAGACAGGATTTGGATTCATGCCCTTAGGACCACTGGTGTCATCCTACGCTTGTCCTCTTGAAGCCTCTGCTTATAGACAGGAACAAAGACAGTACCAGTGACTTGTTTTCCTTGGAATAAATCTAGTCAGTAATTACAAGTCTCTAGTGGATTCAGGCCATTTTCCAATTGCACAAAAATTCAACCTTTACTTTAATGACTGTAATAAACATTATGTCTTACAAGCATTCAAGAAAGAATCCTAGCCAGTGAGATTCTGTGTGGTTCACTATGAAGAGCCCTAATATAAAAAAAATATTTTAAAACCTTGAAAAAAAATGATGGGGTGTTTTCATATTCAAAATAACCCCACTATTTATTTTCTTTTTTTTTTTTTTTTTTTTTAACCCTGTATGTCTTGATTATCAAAGAACAGCTACTACATTTTAAAGATTAAGACACTAAACTCCAGGCTGGAGGGAGGCAGTTTATCTTTTTCAAGAGTGTCATTAGAGGACATGAAGTATAGCAAGGGTTCCAAGAAAATCACACACAGCAGCTTTTCGTGAGGCGAAGAAAAGCCTTTATTTCAGGGTCTTGTCAACCCTTTTATAAGCAGTTTTGATCAGGTCAGCCTGATTGGTAGAAGGAACAACACCTCCCTCATCCCATTGTTGGGACAAGAGAGAAAACTCTCAGAACATCTGTGTCTTGCCCCTTATTTACACAAACAATCCTGCAGTGAGAAAAGGTTCCCAAGACTTTCCCTTGGGAACAGTCAGCCCCTGAAAGCTTGAAATTCTTTCAGGTTCAGAAATCATGCCCACACAAGAGTAAAAGTTAAAAATCCTTTGCTGGTCTTAGACCTACAGCAGAATCAAAATAGAGAAGTTCATATTGTCATGCGTTCGACAACAGCTAGCCACTCACCTGAAGAGTGAAGGGTCACGGTTCATACGCCTCTTTCTTATCTGCTTCTCATGAAGGTTTGAAAAATAGGATTTTCTTCTTTGGTGACTTCAGCAGGCACTTATCCTGCTCTGCCCTGTGCCCCAGTACTCTGGTCTGGCCTCCTGCAGGGCTGAGGCTGGGCACAGGGCCTTATACATGGATTGGTAAGAAATCACTGGTTTTGAATGTCTTTCTGGGAACTGGAGCATTGCTTAATCTGAAAAGATTCTTCATACTCCTACAGCAAAATCCTGACTCACCAGACTGGTGTTTTCCAGTCATTCCAATTTAAATTTATGCTCTTTAAAGTTAAAGGTGTTTAAAGAGGTTGTTGTCAACCACCCTTCACAGAGTCCAGCTCAGCACGTAACATGCAGAGCCTGTTCACCAAGCCTCCAAGTTTGATGATTAAAGGCAGAAGCCAAGAAGAGTGGCTGAAGAGCCTTGGTTGAATTAACCCAAAGGGGCAGTGCCCATGTGGCAGCTCCTCACAACCACCAGGACCAGCCACAAAGCAGCAGCACCTATTTCAAACCTCTCATGTCAGCAGGGCCTGTGGCATTCAGAACACTCCTCAAAATCCAGAGTAGCTGAGGAACTAATCTGTCTCAAAACATTGCAGATTTGGTTTGTCAGAATTGAATGTTAACCACTAGAGTAACTATTTTTAAGTATTTTTGAAGAATTCACTATTTTAAGTCTTTATAGATGGCAGTAAAAGTAAGCAAGCATATGGAAAGTTCAGGTTTTGTGTAGAAGTTGCTGATACAGTTTTTGTGTTAACCTGAACAATAATGATAACTATATTAGATAGCTATTTTTACTTGAAAAAAATTGTATTAATTATTTCCAAGGGTCCCATGTGTCCTGGGTTTTAATATGAATTTTTAATCATAGTCTTGGGTCTGTGATCCATTTCCAGTATCAAATACAGTTCAGCCAGTCTTTGAAAGCACTGATTCAAACTTCAAAAGAATATGAAGAATGCTGACTAGGAAAGAGCCTAGAGATATAAGCATAAGGAATAAACAAGTGAGCAAATACTCTGAGGAAGAAAACCCAGGGGCTACATAAATCTGGAGCATTCCTCACAAATGTGTGCTATAATTTTTATTTAGAAAACATCAGTTGAAGGCAAAGATAATGAGATTACCTTTTAAATATATAAATATGGTGATGAATTTAGGGGAAAAAGAAAATAGGAATTTTTCCTAAAATTATTATCTAAAAAATAAAATTAATAACCATTTTATGGTGAATTTCTTTGTGCAGACACTTCTATTAATTTCCACATATTTTAAATATTAATAATGATGTGACTTCCTAGAATAAACCAGTTAAATAATTTTTATACGTTATTTAAAAGACAGTTGTAAGCTACAGTTCTTACATCTTTTACTATGATTTGTGAAATTCAGAAGTCCTTACCATAGGTCACATACTGGATTTTTTCTTGACTTTTGAAGGGTGTGGATTTTAAAGGCAGCAGCAGATGGCAGCAGTGCCATCAGCACAGCTCTCATGTTTCCCCATCCAGCATTCACACCAGAGAGAAAGTTTTAAAACTTGTAGTAGATCTCAGAGGGACAACTTAACCTAATTAGTCTGAACCTTAATTGTAAGGCAAAAAATTAAACAGAATTATAAAAATTCATTTTGTCATAACATAAAATATTATGTTGAATATTATATACACTTGCAATATTTTTCCTCAGCTCTATAAGCAATTAAATTATTTCAGAAATTATTTTTGTAAAAGTTAGTAAAATCACTCTGTTGAAGGAGCCACAGGATCAAAAGAAATTTCTGCCTGAAGGGACCTTAGAAGGTTGTGCCTTGTGTTCTTTGCACTGTTGAGACTGAAACATGAAGAATAGTAAATACTGCAGAAATCTTCATGACATCCTGGCAACACATCCTTTCTAACCTCATAACTGATTTTCTGTACCTAGTCATTGGCTGTCAGATGTGGATTTGACTCTTCCGTGCTGTCATGGAGGAAGAAGAGAAGGCTTGACGGTGGAAGCAAAAGAGGAAAAGTCTGTTTGTTTTCAGAGGGATTCCACCATAACCTTGTACACACTGCAAGTAAGAGGATGTGTCATTCTGCACACAGACCAAAGTGCAACTGCTCCTGAAACTCGTCAAAAATCCTTTAATATTTCTATTTCCATTTTTGATTGTTTTTTTGTGTTTTTTGTTATTGTTTCTATTTTTTTTAATTAAAGAGCTTCAGACTATTTTTCTGCTTCTCCAGCCCTCATTAATGTACCACAGAAAATTGGGAGTTCTGGTAATTGCAATGAGCTGGAGATGGGGAAGAGCACAGCAATCTTTTTTGATTGGATTTTTAACTGTTACTTGCAAACACTCCTTTTTGCCAGGAGATGGTGGCATAACTCAAGAAAACATGGATGTGTGGTTTCAACAGGAAAGCAGAAATACAGATTTGAACACCGCTATATAGAATTTTTAAATCTAACCATGTAGTATTGAGCCTCTGAATTATTTCAGTTTTGAATATTTCTTAAATTTCTCTGGCTTGTGGTGCTTGCTGCTTGTTCTTTGATTTCTCTATAGGACACTACTCACATGAATAATTATGCCCAGTACATAATCCAAAATTCGGTTTCCTTGGCATCGTTTGTTCTTTATCTTAGTTTACTCCAGTAAATGTGGGGTTTATTAATTACTTAGTATATTGAAAGTACAGATAGACAGAGAATCTAAATACTGATAGCTGCTATGAACTGCCAGTGGAAGAACAGACAGGTATTTTGAATTGATACATAAAAAAACATACTTGATTGCAGGATCAATTTGAAAACACCAAGAGAAAATAAAACTGATTTGGGAATCTTTAGATCATTACAGAGCTCCCTCTTCTATAAAGCTAGCTATGCTTCAAGCAAGTATTTTGCACCAAATCAGAATGGCCCACATGAATTTTATATGTTCAGTACCTTTCCTTGTGCCTTTCATTCTACTGTTCATTTTGAATATATTCACCTTAAAAAAACCCAAACAACCTGCCTACCTGTATTTCATAGAAATTGTCAAAAAGAGACACATTTATATGACATCAGTTCTGTTAGTTCCATAAGTTAGCAGAATTGTAATTATTTTCCACACAACCAACATCCAAACTTTTTTTGATTTCAATTTTCAGTTTCTTTTTTAGATCCGAGAGTTTTCTAGGATAAATTAGTTTGATCATGAAAGGATCTTGCTAGATCAAAGTGCTTTTCTGAACAGCTCTAGATTAAACAACCTTGCTTAAGCTCAGGCATGGGAACAGCTGAGGAGCTGGAGTTCTGCAAGGATGCATTCCTAAGTGTCCATGTGCATCACCTGAATCCCACCCAAGGCCAGGTTATTTACACAGTCTGGCTGTCTTTTTATCAGGTGTCAGAACTCTTTTAAGACAATCCAAAGTTGTCTAACATACGTTTGATGATAAAAATAATAAACCACTAAACTGGGTACAGCATGGTCTGTCTCTACTGTTTCTAAACTCAAAGACTATCCAAGAACCTCCTTTCCCTACCAAAACTTTAATGGCTGTCTCAAATGAAATCTTACTCAGAGCATATTCCAGGTTTTCTATTTCCTTCTTTCATGTGGCCCATTAGTAGGATCTACTGGCCACTGTAGCCCATAAACTTCTATTGGCATCAGCCTAAAGTTATGTATCCACCTCTACAAAATTTATTTTGCATTTTATGCTATTTTCTACATCTACATTCCTCTTTCAGAATTTTTAGCCAGTGACCCAAGTTAGGAATCTAATGTACTGATAGACTTGTGGTAAAAATAATTCCAAATGTCTTGAAGCTATCTCTCCACAGACTTCTTTTAGATATAAGAGCTTTCCTGTCACCTTAGAAGAGATAATTATTATATTCTCACAACTGATAAGAACCATATTTATACATTACAAGCCTACCGTTAAACAAAATTTTTGTAAATAAAAAATAATTGTCAATATTTTTAGTGTAAATCTGCTGGAAATACTTAAAAGAAGTATTAAAGCTTATTAACACTTTTTACTGAATTTGCAAGGTGTTAGGCTTGAGGCTTCTCTGTCTTGTCTGCCTGGCTTGCCTTGACCTTTGTTTTAAACAGCTTTGTTTTAAGTTGCCAGTGCTGAGTTTGGAGCTGCACAGAGGCGGTGTCAAAGGTAACAAGAGACAAATCTAATATTTTTTGTTTAACATGCACAAAGATCACAGCACATGATAAATTCCTGTGTAGTGTGGAGGAGCAGAGCAATGCAGACAGAATGGATGTTAGCAAACATTTAGAAATGGCTCCATGTCCTGCACCTGATAGATGATGTGACAGCCTCAGTAAGGCCTGAAAACTTGTGGCTTAATAAGCTGACTGCTTTTGTAACACAGAATAAGGAGAGTACTACAGACAGGGAGAAAATCCCTTCAGATTTCAGATGCTGGGCAGCCTGTATTTGTACACCTTCAGATGGATCCTGCATGGATTTTCCCTCAGCATGCTGCAAAAAGTGAAGCAAATCCCATCCAAGGAAAGATGCTTTCCCTTGTGATCATCTGAGATGTTATATAATTTCCTTCTGAGAAAACAACTTTATTCCAAGCAGATGTTCTCAGGAGAAATTCCTTGCTGCACTGTCAAATAAAGGCAAGGCCAAGTAGGTGGCAGTGCCACCTGCACCCGGTCACTATCTCCACCAACTCAAAGTCTGCCACAAGGCTCCCAATATGCCTTAGGTAGATCCAGACATTAGGAAGAAGAAACCATTGCCATGACAAAAGACTCTAGATGCTGGCAACTCACTGTCTACCACTCCCTAAAGGAATCTGCCAGCCTCAGGAGCCAGAGGAGCAGGGTAAGGAACCCTGGAAACGGGTAGAAACTAAGCACATATATAGCAATTTTAACTGTTTTATTATTACTGCTGAGACTTTGTTCTGTGTTCCAACTGTATTCCTCTTTGTCTTTACAATTAGATCTGGGCTATGAAAGAGTTGCTGCCACAGTTAATGAGGAATGACCAACAAATGTCATCTATTTAGATTTCTATAACACCTTTGACATGGTCCTGCACACATCCTTATCTCAGTCTCTATCAGTGTGGGCCTATGCAATTTTTTGTGTACTGGAGATTGTCTACATCACAGTTGCTTTTGGGTTTGTATGGGCACTCCAAAACATCTGTAAGAGGCTATATATAAAGATTAATATTTCTAAAAAAGTTAAATTATTTCTGATCTCTTAAACTGTATCTTATGACAAAACAGACAAATCATATTTTTATCACTGATGTTGGGGGCTGAGATTCATAATTCTACTGAATACACAAAAAAGCAAACTCACTACTGGTATTGCTTTTAGGACATGTTCTTATTTTCTTCTCCTCTTCTAAATTGTTACAGAAATTATCCAGAAGACAACTACCTTATGATATTTATTTCTTTCTCGTTTTCTGCTCCTTGGTGCTTTTCCTCTTAGAATATACAATCTGCTTCACAAAATCAAACACCTTTTCTCTCAGAGGTGACCTTACCAACATCTGACTGACTGAACAAAAGTTTTCAATCTCTTCTTAACTTTAAAATCTACCTAGCCTATCTTAAACCTGAAGAAGGGCTTTGACACTCAAAAGTCTCCTTAATTTTTCCAGCTATACTAAGTATTCTGATGAGACATATTATTTCACATTGAAAAAATCACTTTTTCTTGGTAATAAATGTCAGCAATGCTTTTCTGATGAATTACTTCATCTCTCTATGGAAACTAAGGTTTCATCAAAGGAGTTTATAAATTGTTCTGCCTTGGCTCATAAGCTGAAGGATTCTTACTGTTTTGTTTGTGTGAGGAAGGCACATGGTATTTACTGAGTCGTGATTCAGTTCTGAGCTTAGATGAGTTCATGAGTCATTCACACCTGGTATTTAGATGTGCCTACGGTAAATCTCTTCCACTCAAATGGATTACATACTGATTTTCATTTGTCTGCTAAGTCTGTTTCTAGCACTACATCACTTCTAGTAAGTTGTCCCTCAAACATACAAATATGCAAAAGATTGTCTGTTATTAAAATGTCTAGAATATAATATTAATCTAAAGTGTTGTTTTTTTTTTTTATTTATAACACTAGTGTTTCTTAATTCACTCTTGTATCTCTTTCAAGGATGAATTTGAATTTTTTTTCCATCTCAAGGACAAAAGAAAGATACTTTCAATGGACACAAACACATGTGTTGGTGTAAAAGAGTAGATGTTTTTCAGTCCTTCACCTTGTCTATACCAGGATCCCAGGACGAGGTTAATAGCAGAGGAGCTGATGGTACAAGTACAGGGTAATGCCACTTGTTCTTGGGGAGTGGCAGAAACCTCAACTCCTGTGTAAACTGCTCACTAAAGAAATGCAGTCCCAAGAGCTGGGCAGAACCTGACTTGGGCACAGCAGAGACAACATGAATCATGTACTAGTCACATAAAACACCCCGTACAGCATGAAAGCACAAAAGGGAGAACAATAATGTATAAAGGAAAATCACAGCCCCTGCAGGAACAGGGGCAGAAGCAGGAGAGAGAGAGCAGGCTCTCTTCAGCCTCTCTTCCCTAGGTATGGATGTTTCACCTGGGCAGTGCTGTTACGTATCTGAGCAGGTCCTATTCTGGTAGACAAAGTTCACCACTTTTATTTGCCATTCATCACATTTTCTTACCTCAGCACTTACCTCTAATATGTTGGTTTTTACTGCATAACTAGGTTATGTATAGTCAGAATTTCAAGCAGGTTTGTGAGGGTGTGTGTGGTTGTTTGTGTTTTATCCTCTGGCTTCCCTATGTAGTAAGATGTTTGGTACGGCAACCCAGAGACAAAAGACTTGGATGCAATAATTCATAGAATCATAGAATATCTTGAGTTACTAGAACCAATGAAGTCCAACTCCTGGCCCTGCACAGGATGCCCCAACAATCACACCATGTGCCTGAGAATGCTGTCCAAACTCTTCCTGAGCTCTATCAGGATTGGTGCTGTGACCACTGTCCTGGGAGCCCTGTTCCAGTGCCCAAATGACGTTTGGGTGAAGAACCTTTTCCTAACATCCAACTTAAATCTGCCCTGACACAATTTCAGTCCATTCCCTTAGGTCCTGTCACAGGTCACCAGAGAGAAAAGATCAGTGCCTGCCCCTCTGCTTCCCCTCATGAGGAAGTTGTAACTGGGATGAGGTCTCCCTTCATCCTCCTCTTCTCCAGGCTGAACAAGCCAAGTGATTTCAGCTCCTCGTTGTATGGCACCGGAGCAGAGCAGTGGGATAATCCCTTCCCTTGATGATATTGGGCTTGATGCACCTCAGAATACACCTTTTTATCCTCCTCACTACAGGTATGTAAACAGCAATGCTTTCATGGATAATTGGTTTCTCTACTGACAGCAGAAGGTTGCCTCTTTCTATCTCTCTGCCTTCATACCTATACAGCTGCATGCAGCATACAGCACTTACCAAGCACTTCATGAGCCATTTATCCTTTCAAACTGTTATTTTTCTCTAAAGAACAAGTTTCATATCTGGTTAATACACTTGGAGACCTTCTCAGTGACTCCATGTGAGTTTTCTTCTGAACTCTGACTTTCTCCTTTTAACACAATAACACTCAAAAGATTTTTTTCATTAAAAACATGTTGGGGAATTTCTAATAACATTCATTCCAGTCCAGGCTTTTGAAACATCTAGAAATACAGAACTTCAAAAGTTTGTGAAGAAAATTGAACTAAAAGTTCCATTGATACTGAGTATGGAAATGCATCTACTGGTGTCTCCAGCCGATTATTAACCAGCTCCACAGATAAAATTTTACATCTGTAACATGAAATCATATATAATGAATCTAAAAAACAAAACCAAGTCTAATTTAGGCAAATGAGGATACTGTAAACATTCAGCTTACATTGGAAAAACACTATAAGATATTATATTATAGGACCAGTCTGTAAATTTCCATTTCCTGCCATTTCAAACCATACCAGCTATCAATTTACATAGGTATTTACCACCTTAGAAGTTTTGACAGAGTATTAAACACTTCATATGTTTGAATCCTTGACTATATCCCCCCACAAGAGAAGCAAGGACTTAATTCACACTTGTGACATTTTTCTGAAGGAGCTCTGTTTACCTAGCCACATTGCAATCATACTCACAGAAAATAGGGCCAGATGTCAGTGGGAAGATTCTTATTGATTTTGGTGAAAACTGGAAAACTGGAGAATGAATTGTGGGACCAACAAAGCTATGGCAATTGATAAGTCAATTTGTCACCCAATGGGATTATAATTGCCTATAGATCAAAGAGCTGGAGAAATAGCATCGCTTTTAACCCTGCCAAACATCTCAGTTAAGATTCACTTTTTTCCCAGAAGGAAAGAACAGAAATAGCTTAACAAATTGCAAGTCGTAAACAGCTTAGACTGTTGCAAGACATAAAGTGGGATGAGAAGATGGTATACTGGAAAATCATATGGGGAATAAAGGATACAGGGAATTCCTGGTGTTTTCAAAGAGCTCAGTCTACCAACCCAATAGTATACATGATTCTCCAATAGTTTTGTGTCCATACATCTCTCCCTCTAGTCTGAAATATGTTCTTAATTATTTTTGTTTGAATGACACACTGTAATTTAATGATTCATATTTCAGTCATAGCAACCTTTTCCATAACTTTTTTTTTTTTACTTTTTTTTTTTCCTGGAAACTGTAATCAGAAGATTTTTTACTTTCTCAGTCTGCTTTTGTCCACGCACTACCATGTGTGCACTAGATGGCACTCAGTGCTTAATGCTCAGTTCTGTGTCCTGTCCAGAAAAGAGTTTATAGGGCATGGAGAAATGACTGCTGAGCTTCATATTACCTTGAACTGATAGAACTGCTAAAGACAGAAATAGGAATTTATTACTTTGCAATTAGGTTTTTAGCAGAACAAAGTGTTGAAAAGGTCTTGTGTACACCAGGTTATCAAGCACTGAAGCAGCAATAAGAAAAATCTAAAATTTCCTAATATTATATTGAATTACAGAATCCTCACCAAAATTCAGACACCAAAGTCCTAAATAAAGCTTCTACCAAATGGGTAAAATGTAAAAACAAAGGAACTATGAAGAAAACATTTAATGGACTGTTTCATTTTTAACAGTTTAGCTGGAAAAGAAAGGTTTGAACTCCAAAGTAGACGTCAGTGCAGAGGTTTCCAGATTGTTGTGTTCTTTGATATGAATATTTGTGTTCTGGAAAAGTATCATTAACTTTATAGATCACATTTTTCTCAAGTACAGAGTTACAAAAGAGATATTATTTTTTTTAATCTTTAGAGTTTTTAAGATAGCTGAAAATAATTGGTAAGTTTTAACATTTATTAAATTCACTATAAAATTCTACCTTAGTTTGATTACAATCAAACCGATCAGAACATAATTTACAACAAAGCAAGGATACAGAGAGTTAATGGAAGAATTTCTTGTGCTCCTTTTTGGCACTTCTACTTGGATTATGTGTTTCTCCTTTCATATATAATCATGTTCTTTTCCAAACACAGTAAGCCTGGGGATGCAGCCAAGTCCAGTTTCTATTATCTTCCAAACTGTGATAAGTCACACAAGGGGCAAATCTCCATGATATTTTTCAAGAATAATGAAAAGTCACATAAGAGCAGCAAAATTATCCACCTAAAATACCAAGCAGCTGTGGCACTGGCAGGGTTTTAGAAGCTGGTGTCACATCAGAGCACTGTTCTTGGCTCTCCTGCCTGTCCTTCAGACAACCACTGTGCCTCTGGCACCCAGAGATTCAAGTGCTCTTTTAAATCACCATCAGTCATCAGAGACACAACATTCCATGTGCCTGCTCATGCTCCAGACAGCCAAGCTGGATATAACTTTTATAACTAAGTAACAGATGCAAAGGAGTTTGAACCTTTTCACAGTAAACGGAGATGGGACCAAAGACACCATCCAGACTGGAGTGCATAGGTGCAAGAATACTGTGAAACACTCTGAAGAAATGACAAAACTACAATCCAAGCTATCGATTCCTTTTTAAAAGTCTCTTCTATTAGACCAAGGTTCCCACCATTTCGATTTTGATTACTTGCTGGAATGATGAATGCTTCTCATCAGCCTTTCATGAAATATTTCTCAAAATCTGATCTGGTGCCTCTTTGAATCTAAGTTTTTGAAAATATCTCTTTTGTCACCCAGTGGGGATTGTATTGGGAACCTTCATCTGACATCTCACGAGGTAGCTATCACAAGTTTGGTGTCACAGCTTTTGCTAGATTTTGTTGTTGTTGACTCTTTTTCTTTTAGTAATAGTCCACACAAATAGCAGAGGAAGCTTTTAGCTTTTTTATTATGAAGAAAGCTATTCTCAATAGGATATGTCCTTAATCTAAGCTGAATGTTCCATGGCAAATCAATTTTTCACAAGGAAATCTCCAGTTTTTCACTGTTAAAGAGTAAGTTTAAGTGCAGGGCTCTGTCTCTATACATACAGTGCTTCCAGACAGAATTATTGATATCAGTTCTACCCTTACTGTATTTAATTGCTTCTGTCCCCTAAAGCAATTTTTTTTTACTCTGTTTTGTGGACTGAGAGCTCTTTACACAACTGTTTATTTTGTGATGCCCTTCTGTAAGCAATAGGAGAGATTCATTTCCATTTTTGCACTGTGTCAGCATATTCTACCTGTACATATGATGTGAAATCTCATCATATTTTCTATTCATGTAGCTGTGAATACTGGAAGCAGTGGAAACATAACCTTTACATTATTTTTGTTTGTTGTCAACAAACAAACAAATTATGTCACAATGAGTGAAATCAGGCTTTTGGCATGAAGCTTTCAAAATCTCACAACAGTAATTTGCACTGAATACTATACTAACTCTCTGGTTTTGATTCTACAAACAGTAAAATTCAGTTCAAGAGACTGTAAATTTGATTTAGATTGCTAGCACTTGCTAGTAAAAAACAACAGACATTTCAAACTTTCATTGTAACCTAAAAAAAATAAAATAATACCTTTTGCTACATTGCAATCCATAATAGCCACCTCATTAGTTATTCTAGATTATCTCCTGGTTTTTAGTGCTCACTTCCAGTGATAATGGGCACTTGTGTACTAAAGGAACGTCATTAATTTTTTGCCCAGAGTACATGTGGAGTTAATCAACAGGCCATTTATGGGACCACAAATTACAAGTCCTGGAGATACAGCCACCTCAGAGTGTGATAAATGAAGGAAAATGTTAGAGGAATAGTACTCCAGAAGCAATCAATATGTGAGAAAAATTTCTCATTCTCTCTGCACTAAGATCATGGCTTCTTCCTAGCTTAGTGTATGTCATACCTAGATAGATACCTAATCAGAGATTACAATCTTGTCATTATTAAGTTGTTCCTATGTTCAGTTACATAAAACGTAATTTTTAATCTAAATTTGTATTATTCCATCATCTTCCTTCTGAATCATCTGCATATCTCAAATGAAAACTATCAGGCCACTCTTCTTAGCTACCTGCATCATGAAAATTTGGCTTTCTGTTACCCCACATGATTCATATTAATTCACATGAAGGTGCCAGAGAGAGAGAAGTGCTTGTGAAAAATCTCTGGGAGTCATTCAAATTCATCCAGTTCAGACATTCTACAATTCATGGATTAGAGTAGTGGTTAAATGTCTAGCTCTTTTCCTAGACCAACAGGACAAGGCAGACACTGTGATCAGCCTGGAGTATGGTTACCTAAATTTTCTTGCTGAAGGAACATGGCATTATGGTGGTGGGTTTCAACATACAAAGGTTATGGAACCACAAGAAGAGCAGGCAAATTGGATTCTGGGGTTAACACTACATTGACATGTCTGGCTGAGTTGGTGAGGTGTTTGAGCTCTGCTTCCAGGATCTGCATTGACTTTTTTAACCTGATGAAGGTATGAAACCTCATTGCAGGGAGGCAGGTTCAAAACATCTTGCCTCCTCTATGAGCAGACTTGTGGCACCAAATCACAAGTACTTGAATTGGGCTCTCAGTCACCAGTTCTTCAACTGGTCTTGTATTTCCCTCATGTCTGCATACAGAGTGGCTCCGTTGCATGGTTCTGAACACTGGCAAATGGACTAATGTGGATCTTAATTAACTGTGTGACTGAAACCTTCTGAGTTTCATAGAAATTAAATCTTCTGTGTCCTGAACTCAGACACTGCTGATCAGATGTGGACTATAAACATGTGGACAGTAAACTTTCTGGAGACACTTAATATAAAAGCCCTAAAGATAGGAAGCCCTGGAGAGCAGACCTTCTAGATATTAGTCTAGATTGGATATGTCAGAATATAACACCTTTAGACATAATAAACCACAATTCTCTAGGAAATAAGGAGACTAAAGGCTTATTTATCTAATAGGGTTAATGGAAATGTTTTGTTTATAAATTCAGTAATTTAAATTAAGGGAGAAAAGAAGACGTGAAAAAGCAGATGTCAAGCACCAGGGGACCCAGTGGCTTCTTGAGTGGGTTCCAGAAGCAATGGGAGTTTGCTGTGGCAATTGCACAAAGAGGATTAACATTCAAGGCAATCATAAAGACTAGATAATGAGCACAGTTACCAAAGATTCCACAGATTCTTAGTGGGTGAAGCTGTAGTTTATCAGAAAATAGCAAAATTGCCTCCTATACTCATAAAATCATATAATGATTTGGGCTGGAAGGGACCTTACAGTCCTCATTTAGTTCCAGTACCCTGCCATGGGCAGGGACATTTTTCACTAGACCAGGTTGTTCAGAGCCCCATCCAAACTGGCCTTCAACACTTCCAGGTATGGAAACCACAATTTCTTGAGCAGCCTGTTTCAGTGCCTCATCAACCTCACAGTATATAATTTCTCCCTAATATCCCATTCAAGTCTTTCCTCTTTCAGTTTGAAGCCATTCTTCCTTGTCCTGTCACTACATGCCCTTGTAGTAAGTCCTTCTCCAGTGCTCCTATGACACCTCTGAGGTATCTGAAGGTGCTGGAAGGTCTCCAAGCCTTCTTTGCTACTAACGTGTTTAAATGAACTGGCTTTCCTAAAGTCAGAGACTGGCGTGTAGGGAGGGACTTACATCAAATACAAGCCTTTAAAGAAATGTTTATATTAAGTCAAAATCTGGATTCACAACAAACTCTCATTGATACACAGGTGTGATAACTTTACAGAAATTAATTTATCTGAGTTACAGTGTGATTTTCACTTAACATCTATCTCTATGACAGTGCTTCTCATTACCATATTTGTTCAAACCCCCACGATTTTCTAACCTTATTTCTTCCAAAGAAACAGTTCTCAAGGTCTGGAGTACTTTAATTTAATAATATGCTTACCTGATGCATTTCTTTGTAGGTGAAGAGGTCTTTAGTCATTTCCTTGTTTTTTCAAACACTGAATGTCTGGTAGTTTCTAATGAAATCCATGAGATATTGTCTGTTTACCAGCTTTAGAAAGGAAGGCTGTAATTTTACTTTAATTTTTTATGATTTTGTATTTTTAAGTCAGGTTACATATCTGTGCAGCAAATGTTTATACCATTCAGAACAGTTCTAGGCTTCATTTTAGTTAATGTCATTATTTAATTTTAAACAATTCCTTCCTTTTCTAAAAATCTTTTAATTCTAGAAATATTCATAATCAGCACAAGTTTCAATACAAATGGTGAGAAAATAAAATACTACCTTTCACAAAACAAAGTAGTTGTGGCAGTTTCCCTAAAGTTATTATTGTATTCCATCATATTTATGAAGATACAGTACACTTATGAAATATAATGCAAACAAAGAGGCAGTTAGCAACAAAGTAAAATAGCTCATTTTATGCTTAGCATGACAGTTTCATTACTGCACTACACAAATTTCATAGTTGTAATAAGATCTGTAGTAAATGTGAGCTATTTTGAGACTAAAAACACAGCATGCCTGACTTCTGTGTAGCTCTGCAAGTTTTGATTTTATGAATCATATCTTAACTTGAAATTTGCATTAGAATAAGCCTAAAAGGATAGAAAGGAATTGTGGGACTCAAGTTAATTTCATTTAGGCATCCTAAATGCCTGATTCTTAAAGATTAGAATCTTAAGTATTTTTTAAGTTGAAAAGAGGGAGAGAGAAAAAGACAGGGAGAGAGGGAGAAGGAGGAAGAGGGATGGGGAGGAAGGGAGGAAGAGAGAGGTATTTCTGGAGGGTTCAAAGAGAGATTTGGTCTGTTCAAGGTCTCACTGTATTTGAGAGGCACAGTGGCTCCTACTCCAACCAGTGAGGCACTGTAACATTACTGCTGTGGAGCTGACAATGGCCTGTTTTGCAGAATTGCTGTGTTTATAGAAAATTAGGTAGAGTTGATTGGTCCAACAAAGACAACCCATCCTCATATAAAAAAAATCTGAAAGATATTTTAGATTTTTGTATGAGGTCTTCATGTGTTGTAGCCTTTTGCAAGTCTCAGCAAATGGAGAACTTATGATGGTTCAGTGAAAACCTTTCCAGCCCTTTTTTGTCTGACTTTTAAAATGTATTGTCTTCTACATAAGGCTATATATATGTAAGGTTATTGAACCCTATAAAATATTAAAACTGTTCCATTATTCTCTGTTCATAATATGTGTATACATACATGTATTCTGTGTTGGGACTAAGCAGAAAATGTATGGTCCTGCTTATCAATTTAAAATGGTGGTTGTTTTCTGAAAGAACCATAACTTATTTCTGATGGGAAATATGGTGATTTGGTTTCATTGTGCTTAGCTACAAGGATGGTGGAACCAAAACTCCAATCCTACATTTGTAAATTAAACAAGATATAAATGCTTCCTGTTACACACTGGTAAAGTTTCAGGCTAGATATGGTTCTGGCCCATTCCAGGTGAAATCCTTCTGAAATATCTGCTGGCATACTTCAGGAGTTAGTCTGGACAAAAGACACAGGCAGAGATGAGGCCGACTCAGTATGGCCACCTTTGGGAACGACAGGAAATGGAAATGCCAGATACAGCACCAGGTGGCTGACGTGTCAGAGCAGCACCCTGTGCAGCGCCAGCTTTTCAGCCTGCTGTTGGATGAGGTTTGCCTTTCTTGGGGAGCGGGGAGTATTTGAAAAGCCTAACCCAGATGTTAGTGCCCTGGATTTGGACTCCTTGGAGATAAATTTACACTCACACCAGTTTCTTTCTTTTTTTTTTTTAATAAAGTTGATTAAAGTCACATACTTTTCTTGTGCCATAGGCCTTTCATTATAAAATGGGGTATTATTCCCTTATCTCTGTATCTCTCAAGACAGATATCCATTCCTGACTGAAAAGAGGAAGCCCTGTGAGCATCTACTTGTATAATGAGGCAGGTTATTTTTCAAGGTACAAATTTATCAAAAAGCTGCAACAGTGGGAATTCCATTCTCTTCTCTGGGGCAATTTTAGTAGCTGTTGCTTGTATTAAAATTAGAGTCCAAAAATAACTAATGCTTCATTATGGATGATTAACCTGCTATAACTAAAAAAAAAAAAAAAAAAAAAAAAAAAAAAAAAAAATTAAAAAAGGCAGACAAGATTTTCCACAGAAATAATTGTGATTCAAAGTGGAAAACATTCTAAAGGAAAACTTGCTGCTCTGGGAGAAAACTCTTGTTCCCCTTACACTGCAATACCCCTTATGATTTCTAAGTTTAAAACCAATGGGACCCTCTGTGCTAAATTATTCTTCTTTTCTCATTAAGTTTGAATTTTAATAGTGGTTTTTTTCTTCTCCTGTTCTTTTATTGAGGGAATTATTTGGAGTTGTACATTGCTTTCAGATTCATTTGGGAGTACAAGCCCACCAAACCAGAAAAGTTTACAAGCTTTTCACAAGCACTTGTGAATGGAAGCCATCAAACATTTGACTATGTGATACAGGTTGTGACTGCAGCATCATGCAGGACGATGATGAACTTTAAACCTTGCAAGACCACCAGCAATGACAGGATCATATTTCAGATATAACTCAGAGAATTCATCTAGAAATTTGCAGCACCTCCTGAGTTTGAGCACTGTATGTAATGGAAGGGCTAGAATGTATGGAGCTCACAATTGTCAGTGGCACAGTTGAGAACCTCTGGGCAAGAATCAAGGGACAACAAGCAATGTGGATGTCATCATGGGAGTCTACTATAGACTTCCAAGCCAGGAAAATCATGACAATTAATTATTCTTTGATGAACTGAGGGACACTTATGAGTCAACTGGTCTTCTACAGCTGGCACAACCCAGGCCAGAAGACTCCCAAAAAACCTAAATGAAAACTTTAGGTTTATAGGTCATAAGGAAGTCAGCTGAGAAAGGTTCATGATCTACTGCTTGTCCACAGAGTGGAGATTGCAAGCTGACTTAACGTCATGGGGTAGCTTCAGCTTTAAGACAGATTGGAGAGAGGGGAAGTTGAAGCTGCTGGTGGCTGATGGGAGTTTTTCCTCCAGACCAATTATCAGTCATTTCCAAGAATTGACAGCCGTTCTGACCATTAAAAAGTGAATTCAACTTGTAAACACCCCCTTAAGAAGTACAGACAGAGCTGTCTCACTCTCTTTAGTTTCTGACTTCTGACAAGGTAACAAGGCTCTGTCTTAGCTTCCCCCCCCCCCCCTTCCAGACTGGACAAGGCCGCAGGGAAGGGGGCGGGGGGGGAAGCAGAGCTGGTCAGCCGAGCTTGGTTTTCGGTTTCTGCTGCCGGACTGAAACCTGACACCATGAACTCCTGCAGCTTTCTAAAGCTTTTAATTCCTTTACTACCTGGATAAACGAACAGATTACTCTTTTTTCCCAGAAAGACAGAGAAGGAGAGACAATCAACATGTAAGACATCATAAAACCACCAAAAACAGTGAAGAGAAGAGTTAAGTTTAAATAAGAAAGAGAGAAAAAGAAGATGCTTGCTGCTGAAATATCTTTCTGTTACAGCTATGGAGATGGACAATAGTAGTTTAAAAGACTCCTTTAATTAATGACTAGAGTATGGGAGGAATAGAGTATTCAAAGTGTGGACTTTAGAGGAAAGAGAGAGTGGTTGTGATACTGTGGGTTGCTGGAAATGAGTAAAGTGAAGATCTTAAAGCCTTGAGGGGGCAAGGGGATGGCTGTTTTCCAGGAAGGCTCACAGAAACAGATGAAGAAGATTTCTACCTTTGAATAACTTATCCTTAAAAATAGCATCCCTGGACTCGTCGACCCATGCACACCTCGGAGTGGTGTGGGATGGGAAACTCCATAGATTGGCAGAAAGAAACTTCTGTTTCTCTACAAAGACTGATGAAAAGACTCTAGCAAAGAATTAAGACTGTTTTTGACCACCAAAGTTCTAAAGTTTTTGTCTCTGTGTTATCATGTGTACAAAGAAATAGTCAACTAGTGGAAAGTAAAAGGGTTTTCTGAAAGTTTATTCTGGTATTTCTTATTCTTGTAGTTTGTTAATAAACTATCTTTATTCCTTTTAAGTTTTAAGCCTGTTTTGCTCTTATTTTAATCCATATCTCACAGCAAGAAATAAGTAATTTTTTGTTACTGGTTTAAAACCACGACACTTGGCCACAGTAACCACACAGTGATCAAGTTTAAAATTTCTACTGAAAGGAGGAAAAAGTGCCAGCAAAACCTCAACCCTGGACATAAGTATAACAGACTTCAGGCTGCTCAGAGAACTAGTGATTAAGACTTCCTGAAAAAATGTTTTTGCAGGTGCAAGTGTCCATCAGTGTGGGTCATTTTTTAAACATAAACACCTAAGAATACAGGAGCTGCAACTCCAAAACGTCAGAAGCCAAACAGGTGATGACTGGGGCTGGCTGAACAAGGGGATGTTCTCTTGGAACTAAAGCAAGAAAGGAAGATATATGCCCAGGGGGAACAAGGCCAGGGGAAGAATATCAAGATGCTACTTGCCACTGCAGGGAGAAAATTTGTACAGCCAAAGCTCAACTGGAGTTGAAGCTGGCCAGAAATGTTGGGAAAAGTGTTTTACAAAATTCATTAATGGCAAAAGGCTGTGAAGAAATAACATTGTCCTGTTACTGGATTAGGATGCTCACCTCATAAACAGGGACAGAGATGAAGCAGAGATTTTTTAAGCATTCTTTACCTCTTACTTCAACACAGATTACAGACCAAGGGGGTTTCAGTGCCCTGAGCTGGAGGACCATGACTGTGACAACGATCAACTCCCAGGTGACCCTGAGTTTGTGTGGGATCTGCTGCTCCAGCTGGATCCCTACAAATCTATGGAGCTTGATGGGATTAATCCTAGAATCTTCAAGGGCCTGGCTGATGTTATTGCAAAATTTTTTCAATGATTTTTGAGAGGTCTTGGGAATCTGGAGCGGTCCCAGCTGACTGGAAGCTGATGAACTTTGTCCTGTTTTTCAAGAAGGGCAAGAAGGAAGACCCTGGAAACTACAGGCCTGTCTGTCTCACTTCAGTGCCTGGTGAAGCTATGGAGAAAATTATTATGAGATATATAGAAAAACACATGGAGGACAATGCAGTCATTGGTCACAGGCAGCACAGCTTCATGAGAGACAAGTCCAGCTTATCAAACCTGATTTCCTTTTATGACAAGGTAATCCCCCCTAGCTGATCACAGGAAGCCAGTTAATGTAACGGTTTGGGATTTCAGTAGACTTTTTGACAATTTCTCCCATAGTATCCTTCTGGATAAAACATCCAGCATAGAGCCAGATAAACACAGCATACTCTGTATTTGCCACTAAACTGAGGCACAACACCGTTCTTTAAAGACTTAAGAGGAAGTTTCCATCAGCAGTTCAATATAAACTGTTTACTTATTATAACTAAATACGGAATCCTTCTGAGCTTCAAACACACAGGCAACATACCTCCATTGACTGCAGGGAGCTCAGTATACATTTGGGATGAATTTGGTTCTAGGAGTTTAAAGCTTGAAGGAAAATCTAAAGGAACCAAGGGAAATCAAGAATATTGAATGAATTCCTGATGCATATGTATTCTTTTATTGAATTGTCTCCTCTAGGGTTTATTATGAATGCATAATTTTTTGCTAGAAAAAGTTGTTCAAGATTTGTTTTTTTAAAGACAAAGAAAGAGCCATACCATGAAGGATTATAAAATTATCTTCTGCATTAACCTGCAGCTGAGACAGAAATTTCAGCCAAGATTAAAGGATGGTTAAGGAGTAGACATCTCTACCCACTGAATCTGAAATGTTTTAGGCTTCAGTGGTTATGGATGTCTCAGGCTGGAAGATGTTCTGCCACACTCACGTGTATCTCACATCTCTCCTTGCAGGCTCATATTCTTGGGGGAGCTTACGAGATAACAACAACCCATCAACAAGTCCTACCAATAGCAGCCAAAACTCTGCTGCTGACAGTTGCCATGACCAACGAATCAATCTCAAAAATTAGGTCAGCTGTTTTTTTAATAGCTAAGCAAAACACAGTTACATCACTGAGAAGACAACAGAGAAAGTCAGCCTGTGATCTTTCCATAAAAGACTATTAAAAAACAAATAATTTAAATTTTAATTTTCTCTTCCAAATAAATGTCCTGTGCTCCTATACAGACACTTCAATACATAGGTATGGAAATATGAATGAACGAAAATATATGACTCATAAATCTGGCTGGGTGAATGGATTTAAAAGTGCCAAATATGAAATGTGTGTCCTTAAGACAGAGTGTAATTAGCACCCAATACTGAGAATGTTGCTAACACCAGATGTTGTTCTTTTTAACAGGACTCATCATACCTAAGCTTTTCCCACTAACTTGCAAGGACCCTACATAATTAATAACCCTATCTAAGCAGTCTGAGCTTTTAATTAAGGCGAAACCAGTGCTTGGAAGGCATTGATCTAATAAGGTATTCAATCAAACACATGTTACTGCTTTGGTGGCCTTTGGTGAGTATTGTCTCCAAGTTGTTACTTAGGAGACCAGAGCCAGATTTTGGCTTTGACTAGCAGATGCTGCAATAATATAAATAAAATAATCACAAACTACTTTCAAATCATCAGTAAGGATAAGATAACCTAATAATTTTATTACATCCACTACAACGTAGAAACTAGCTGCTCATGATTTGGATAGATGCATTCTTTCCTGGGTGAAAAATTGGTGGAAGGATGAGATCAGAGTGGCAGTGAGTGGAGTTAAAACCACCTGGTGGCAGAGCACTAATGGTATTCCCCAGGGCTCAGTATTGGGGCCAGTCCTGTTTAACATCTTAATTAATGATTTGGATGAAAACTCAATGAGTTTGCAGCTGGCACCAAGTTAGGTGGGAGTAGGGGGTAGGAACTCTCGGCTGGGGGGAGGAACAGTTGGCAGAAGGGTCTGGACAGTCTGGATCGATGGGCTGAGGAAAACTGTATGAGTTTCAATAAGGTGAAGTGCTGGGTCCTGCTCTTCAATTGCAACAACCCTAGATGGTTCTGCAGGCTGGGGACAGAGTGTCTGGAAAGGTGCCCTGCAGAAAGGGACTTGGTCAAGGGTCCTGGTTGACCATTGGCGGAACACGAGCAAGCAATGTGCCCAGGTGGCCAAGAAGGCAAAGGGCACCCTGGCCTGTACCAAGAACAGTGTGACCAGCAGGACTGGGGAAGTGATTGTCCCTCTGTATTTTGCACTGGTGAGGCCACACCTTAAATTCAGTATTGGTTTGGGCCCTTCACTACAAAAAGAATATTGAAGTTCTGGAGCATGTCCAAAGAAGGGCAATGGAGGTGGTAAATGGTCTAAAAAATAATTCCTATAAGGAATGGATGAGGAAACTTGGGTTGTCTAGCCTGGAGAAAAGGAGGTTCAGGGGGGACCCCATTGCTCCCTACAGCTATCTGAAAGGAGGTCATCATGAGGTGGGGGTCAGTCACTTCTGTGATGTGAAAGTGAAAGGATGAGAGGAAATGGCCTTGAGTTGTACATGTTCAGATTAGATGTTAGGGGGAAAAAAATCACTGAAAGAGGGTTAGGCGCTGGAATCAGTTGCCCAGGGAAGCTGCAATCTCTGGAAGTGTTCAAGAGATGTCTGAGTGCAGCACTTGGGTATATGTTTTAGGGGTGATTATGATGGTGCTGGGTTGATGGTTGGACTAGATGATCTTGAAGGCCTCTTCCAAACTTGATGATTCTCTGATTCTGTGATCCTCTGGTTTATTTTTTATCACTATTATAGAGTCTTGAAAATACTTTTATTTGAGTCCAGACTCGATCTGTCTTGCCCAGGATCTACCTGGAGTGCATCAGTCCTTCAGTTCCTGTTTTCACATTATCCACCTGGCTAACAATCATTTCATTGATAATTCCTTCCCAGCTGCATACTCCTTTTCTTCCTCCATCATAGCACATAGTCCCTTCTCTATCTTCAGTAATTTCTGCAGTGTTTCAGCTCTTTGTACCTGTGTACATTCTGCAGTATGTTTGCAAGAGGGAGGCTGAGTTAGAAGTCTTTCTTTTCAGTTTTTCCACCTAAACACAGGAAAGGCTGACCGTTAATAAATGTATCTTCTCTCCATTTGAGTGCCCTGAGCAGCATCTATGTAGCACAGTATGTACCAGTCCAGATAAGAGTGAGGAATATCTTGTTAACTGAGTGGAGGGCATCTTAATTGAATCTAAAAATTTATGGAAGGTATATTTTAAAATTTAGTAATTTGACCAAATATGATCAGCTTTAAAACCATGATTCACATTTCTGAATTCTAAAAATCATCTATCTATTATGTATCAAAGCCCTGTTGCTTAAAGGCACCATAATTTTAAAAACAAATGGAAATACTTTCTGCCAAGATCCTAGCTTGACCATATTATTGAATAAGCCTTGTAATAAATATAGAAATTAAACAGCTCCTTTGTGTGCCAATACTTTATTAGTTATCACAGATTAACAGATGCTATAAATCCTGTTTAGACTTCTAGGAGTATCATTGCCATCAACTGGTTTCACCCCTTTTACAAACAGCATGTGCTCATCCCTGCATTCATGAGCACAGTGTATGCACTGGCCTAGTATCTCTGCTAATACTGAGGGTAAAAATAAGTATTAGTCCTTTATAGAATAACACTTTAGAAGGAAAACATTAGAAAAAATATTTTTACTGAGCTTACATTGTGAATACCATGCTACTGTGTCTCCAGAAAAGTTTATAAAGCTAAGAATCCTGTATAACATGAACATGGACTTAAAATAAAGCTGTTAAGCCATATCCAATAGACAAAGCTCCTGCAGGAAAGGTAAATTAAAACCAGTTTCAAACTAAAGATTAATGGCATACTGCTTGCATTTGTGTGAATTTATATATCCCTTACACAGCCTAGTTCAGTCTACCTTTAATTTTATCAAGCAGTCATGCTATTGCGTTAGTGCTTACTCAAATGTTGTACAACAATTTTAAACAATTCATAATCTTGATATAACTGAAGATAACACTAAGGACCCATACCATGTCAAACCTGATGTATCTGATAACATTTCCCATTGAATGAGAACCCCTCATGCCACCGAAATTTAACTAAATCCACAAAGCATATAGATTATTCTAACACAAAATAGGACAAAAAGGAGAGAGATGGAGGAGAGACAGTAGAGTCCACATAAAATAAAAGACACAGATTTTGATGTCCATTCTGGAGATTTAATATGGGTACCACTTTGTTAACAAAGCCATTTCCATTGCATACTAGGAATAAAAAGAATTGCAAGGGCCCTCAGTTGTATACTGAAAAATGTAGTGCAATAATTACTGAGAAGTTATACCACAGTCTGTACATTCCTCTTTAGATCAGTTCCTAAATGCAATGTTTTGCCACCTTTGTCTCCCCTAATAATCTTCAGTCCTCTCTAGGAAGAATATGAATTCTAATGAAACACTTAAAAAAAACAATGAATAAATCATTGAGTTAATCCCCCTTGATAATGCATGCACTGAAAAACTTAATTCCTAATTTCCATTGACACACACACAAAAATGAAATTTTACTTTCATTAAAACTAAAATAACAGATGTGAGGTGTTTTTATTAAAATTGATGGCAAGCAATAAGTCTTTAAAAGCTTCTAATGCTATATATGGCATGCAAGGTATGAGCAAATCATCCCCCTGGGAATGAGTTGTGATGCTAGTTTACCAGTGATTTTTAGTGATTAAGGTTTTATTTTCTCCATTATATTAAAAAGTGAGAAAGGAAATAGCAGCAGTAACACAACAGCTCAGGCCTTATTATCATATTCTTTGTTCATGAAACCTACTGAGTGTCATTGACAGTCATAAATATCCAGAGGCAAGTGTAAAAGTAGAAAGGGAAAAATCTTAACTTTCAAATAAACTAAATACAGTAGAAGAAGCAGTTAATTGAATTTTTGTTGGTTGTGTTCATGCTGAACATTAAACTTTCTTATTTGACAGACACCAAATCCCCTCATCAAAAGAAAAACTAAGATACATATTTGCACTAGGGTGTATGAATAAATCCATATAAAAATCAATCAGAGAATCAGTCATAGAATCATACAGCTCTAGCTTGAAAGAGATCTCAAGGAAATAAGTAGAGTTCCACAAAAAAAAAAAAAAATTAAAAAAAGCAGTTTTACCAACATTATACAGGGACTTGAAAGTCTAATTTGAACTTCAGTATGTTTGCATGCAAGATACATATATATAGATAAATATAGCTAAAGATATGGCAAATGTGGTAGGGGGAAAAAAGTATAAAACAGAGCATTTACAAGATTATGTGGAATAAAAACATCTCAATTCTGCTTCATTCTAATGTAAAGTTTTTATTTCAGAGTAATATAATCAAGATGACAGGGTTGGCTAGTGGCAGGGTTCTGAAAGAGCTCCAGATTCCTGATTTCCACTCGATTTCCTCCATGCTGAAACACATCACATCTTCTTCAGAAGAGTAATTGTATCATGGGGAAGCAGAACTTCCAGAGGCAGAACTTTCTGTCACTTCAGCAAGATGCTTCACACCTCACACTTTGATGAGCAGATCACCATAAAGAAACATAAACTGAACATAAAATACATGCCTGCTCATTCTTTCCTACCTGGAAATATGTTCTAACAAATTACCCATACTTGAAATGGGGGTTTAATGAAATGAAGCATAAAATACAAACTGATCCCCATGTCTGTGGCAAATGGAATCCTTACTGCTTTATTCCATAATGACCATAGAAATACTTTCAAGAATCTTTAGAAACATTTTAAATTATTCCCTTAAGCCTTCTCAGATCTGCCTTATGATGAATGTGGGAGGTTGAGTGAGAGTAGTTTATATGCCAAGGAGCAGGAAAAACAAAATTACAAAGGACAGATTTAATAATAGGAAAGAGGGTGTTAGTTATATATTCTTATGGTTTCTTTTCCTTAAGTATGTCTCATGGCCCTGTTCTTATTTCCTTACACTATGGCCAGACATTTTTGCTATCAAAGGAGACTACTGGTTTTAATTTGTATTGTCTTTTTTACCTTTTCTGGTGTCTTTATCACTTTAAATGTCAGTTACAGGCAAAGCACTTTACTAATTACAGTATTTTTAATATGTTTGTCATCTGTGTTCTACAACCGGATAAATTCAATAACTGTAATGTAAAATATCATTATCTAGGTTAATTTTACTTCCTATATCCTGGAAATTTTGTATTCCCCTAATTATTTTAAACTTGCAAGGAAAAAGATATTTCCTTGGTCAATATAATTTTTAAAAACATGATTGTCTTCAATGAATACTTATATCTACAGAATGATTTAAAATTAAATTGAAGTACAGATTTTCATAGACTCTGGTACAGTTCTTCAAAAAGCACTTACAAGAATAATTTCAAACAAATAACAAAAATGGCTGAGCAAGTGTGCTCGAGTGTTTATATTAGCATGGCTTGATTGGATCCAATACACCTTCTCAAAGAGCACAGCTGCCTGTCAGGACAGCTGTGATCTAGGAAAAGACCAGACCTTTTGAAAACCTACACCAAGGGTATATCTCACTCGCAGGTTATAAGCCAGAATCACAGAGGTAAACATCCTGACATCTGAGGGACGCTGTGTTAGTCAGCTCAGAATCCAGCCTCACTGACTGCTGTCCAGTGGGGATAACATACAGACCTTTTCATACCACTGAGCATTAATTAGGCTGCTACCAGCCTTCTTTGTGTTACCAGTTATAAATATTAATAGCATTTGTATGTTTTATTCATTTCTCTAAGTGGCAACTTTAGGATTCTTCCCGTTTTACATGGGCCTCTACAATATATCACACTAAAAAGTTTTAAATTAAAAAAAAAAAAAAAATCAAAGTAAAATGTTTTCTATCTTTATCATGAAGGCAAAAGGGAGTCACATGACACTGTCACTGCACTGGTAACTGCACTCTGTCTCCTGAGAGAAGATTCCTGCTGTTCAACTGCTACACGTTCCTCACATCCCTTTGTTCACCACAAAAAGTCCAGGCTACCTTTGTGATTTTCAGTGTAATTACTCTCCAGTCAGTCCTGATTTCCTCAGCATTGTCTCAACTCAGTGTGGTCCTTTTTAATTCAGGGACACAGATTGCATACAGATTGTATGTGCCTTTCCTTGCTGTGAGATAATTTCATATAATGGTCGATATCACTGCTTATAACCAGTATAAGCAAACTGCAACTTATACCCTCTCACTTTAGTATAGTAATTCCTACTCAGAAAAATAACATTTGTGTCTGATGTCTGCTTTGCACCTCTAGGATTGAATTCTTCTGAAAACAGGTCATTTACCTACTTAAAATGTTTTCTTTGGATGGCACAAGATCACTGCAGAGGATGTTCTCTTCAGTGATTGCTAAAATAGTTTAAAGCAGCAAGCTGAACTTTAAACATATACTTCTTGGATGCTTTAGATGGAAGCAATGGATTCCATTCAATTTGTCTGAATGTACATTTCTGTAACAGAAGATAGCACTGGAGAACTGGTTTTTCATTTTTGCTTCAGCTGTATTCATAAGTCAGACATTTTTAGCATTTTGCTTTGTGTTTTCTTTTGAAGATAAACTCACTTAAAGATTTAGGCTTGACAACACAGAAATCTGCCACTCCCTGTATAGGAGAATTAAACTGCAGAATAACAAGAGACAGACAGCACTTGCAGAAAAAGGACAGATCTCCAAAGCTAGGAAGAAAAATACTCAGGGATAGGAAAAGCTCATGTTTTCTCATAGAAAAGTCTTTTTTGTAGCTGTCAGGATGGGCTGCTGGCTGCAAGGGTCTAGTAAAAGGATATTAACCAATAAGTAGGTAACTATGATCCTGGATACAAGAGTGGGGCAGAAGCAGGATTCAGAAGAGTGTTGCAATACACTAAGAATATAAGCGAAAGCCAGAAACTAGACTAAGGAATGAAATTTGATGAGTGTTTTTTTTTATGAGTCTTTTCTACAATGTATTCTGAAAAGATCAAGCAAAGTCAGGAATGAATTTCACTAACCATCCATAAATGAAACACAGGAGGGAATCTGCAACAAACTACATGTGATTTCAAATGCCTTGCTTGAGAAAGAAATACTTACTAGGCAATTTGAAGTTCTCTTAGTCTGGATTTAGTTTAAATTTCATCAGGATTAGCTGGAATCAAAGGAAACCAGTCTTAACCAAGATGCTGAATATAGATTCTGGCTAGGTCTACTTTGCTTTATGGTTGGCCAACTAGGTAGTGATCCTGTTACTACAAATATTCCAGAACTACTTATAGGATGTTCTCTCTTGCTAAGCCAAGAACATCATCCATGGTTACAAGAGCTACCACACTCTTCAAGTGAAAAAATTATGGATGTGCTTAGGTAAGGCAAAAAAGCAAGACAATAATGAAGGGTAAGAAACACTTAAGGATTCCCCAGTCTAGACACTTTATTGCTTCTGTGATGAGAAAGTTTTCAGAACATGGTAACTTAGTGGCAGTTCTCTCAGAAGTGTTTCAAAAATAACATAAACTGTTTCATGTGGCTTAAATACAGGAAAATATCCTCAGATAAAAGGGTAATATTTCATACAGTGTTTAATGGAAAGACTTCAACTTTGAAGTCTCATAAAAATTAAACAAGAGAAGGAGAAATTACTCCAGAAAAACAGTTGTTAAGATTTTGTGTTGGAATAAAGAAAGATAGGGAAAACTGTGAGTGGCTGCTTGTGATACCACAATCAGAAAATAATCCAATTCTCCTACTCAAGCATTGACTAAATTTGCAGAAGTCAATGGCATTACTCACATAGTTACTCACCTCTACATGACTAAGTCTATGCAAATCCACCCCAGACAATGAGTGTACTCAATAGTGTAATTCTACTTGTGCTTCACACTTGAGTGAAATGTCATCACTTTTTCCTGGGAAACTCTATGATTTGGTGTCCATCCAAATTTTAAAGTCTATAGACAGCTAAAGATACCGAGAAGAGCCATTCACTCATTCAATTCTTCTGCCATCCCACCACTGCCAACACTCAATCCCCAGCCACAGTCTTGGTAATGTCAAAGGACTGCTGAGACAAATCCAAGGAAGAGATAGAAATATCAGTTATCTATAGACTCAAAACAGTTCTCAGTCTAAATTTTCAATGAAAACATGCAAACAAACAAAATACCAAACAACAAACAAACCAAAAACCAAACTCCTCAAAAAAAACCAAACAAAAAAACTCCCAAAACACAAAACAAAGAAACAAAAAAAACCCAAACAAAACCAAAATAAACAAACAAAAGTAAATACAACAAACCACACCACAACCAAGAAACAGCAACCAAATTGTTTCCCATTCTGAGATATGTGTAGATATATTAAAAAAAAAACCCCTCCATTTCTGAAAATTTCAGCATTACAGACTAAAGGAAAATGCTCAGGCTTATGCTCTTCCCCAGAACATCTTCCCCAGATCTTGTTTTAGGTAGTATTTGGTAGGATTAACTGGAAATATGGCAGCATTATTGCAGAGAGATGGGCACACATTTGAGATGCACAGTTTATTCTGTGTTTGTTTACTGTATTCCCTGTGAAGCAAAAATTGGCACAATGAAGACACATTGCTCTGAAAATTTTAATTAAAGTTTGTAATGCATGAGTGGATACCTAAACCCAAATATCAAACTCATCAGCTGTTCTGCCACTACTCCTTCCCCTGAATCACACACAGCATATGAAATGGAAAGAACTTAAGATCTAACCATAAACCTTCAGCTACAGAGGTGATTTCATCTTTTTCTTTTTTTTTAATTTATTTTTTTTTTTAGAGCATATCCAGGAGCCCCTCTGTCATATGATATAGGGAGTAGAAAAGGTTAGGCTCAATCTGCCTGGGAGTCCCTTCAAATATACATGGGAAGAGAACTTTCCCAGAGCCAAGCACTTTATTCCTGTCTCCTGGCAACTGACATAGAATTTCCTTGAATAAATGACTAATCAAATTGTACACAGAAACTTCTGCTTGGCAAAACATTTTATAAAGAGCAGACATGTCTAAATGTCATAGCAAATGTTGCCATAATCACAAGTGGTTTATGGATAATGCCATGAGCAGTGCCAGAAACTCGGGATTTATGAAAGATAACACACATGCTCAGGATTATATATCTTTTTCACTTTTCCTATGTTCCTCCTTAACTCCACATGTTTCTCACATCCTTAAACTTGAAGGCATGCTACCCATTCCCTGACACCAGCCTCTCAGCTTGCCAAATGAAAAATGCATGATTTATTCATTCTCTAGAGCTGCAACCACCAGGATACTGTGTGCCACCCCAGCCTCTGTGGATGAGCATGCAAAATCAGCTCCTAATGGTTGCATTTCTGATGTCTATATAATATGCACACACATGTGCACTATCCTCCTTTTCCCATCAGGATTTATTCCATAGATGGTCCAGCTGCAGGCTGGGAACTAGAAAAAAAAAAAAACAACTGAAAATTAATTTACATAAAAAAATCTTGTTTATATGAAAGAAAACAATCAGGAATTCATCTTCCCTGTACACCTAAATTCAGCAAAAACTGGAAAGTACACAGGAAAAAACAAACTAAATGCTGAAAATTATGTTAACATCAAAAATTATAATTGGTTCTTCTTTAGAACAATTAGCCATATTCCTGCCAACATAATAAAACCTGATACATCACTGGTACAAAAAACAAGGGTTTCAAAATGCTTTACACAGAACTATGAATAAGGTCAACATAGAAGTACAAACTTTTACATTTCCCCTCTGTTCTTCTCTTTATAGACTAGCCATTAAAACCAATGTCATCTTTTTGATAGCCTGTGATTTCCCAGCACTGTGTCTGTCTGTTGTGTTATGAATGAGTGTTGGAGATCTTAAAGACTCATCAGCAAGGCTATCAGCAAAAGCCAGATTTAATATTAAGCGACCACATGACAAAGTTTTTTGGCAAAATTCACTTCACTACTTATAGGACACCAAAAAAAAACCAAGCAACAGCAAAACCAAACAAAATCCAAGCAATCAAAACAGAAATGAACTGGGAACTAATTAGGGTGTATGTATATGTGTGTGTTTGTGTGTGCATGTTTAGGTGCATGTGACAAAAGGACAAGGATAAAAAAGGATACAGCCTAAAAGTTTACCAGCACTCAAAATTAACAGTACTTTAACATAACTTATACCTTTAGTCTAACAATTTAACAAAGGGACAACACTTATATCTTACTTAATGTAACCTTAATTTGTAACTTAACTTTAAAAATTTAACAAAGAAGTAACACTTAGCACCATTGAACCTAACTTAAAACTTCAAAATTATATTTAGTAACTTAGCAAAAGAACACAGAGCAGCATTTAAGTAAAGTCATGAGTCACAAGCTTACAGGCCTAACTTACTTAGACATCTAAGGTACTTTAGCATCTAATAAAGCAGCATTTCTCCCAGATTCACTATAGAATATGCACCAGTTTATGCATCCAAACAAAAAGAGTCAGTGCAAACAAGGTACCTGTGAAAAATTCCCCCCTGAGGTCAGCAAAATACTCACTTTGGATGCCTTTGCATCTCCCAGTGGGTGAAGGGTTGGGCCTCGAGGAGTAAAGGTATGGAGTCATGGCTATGCAGCCATCCTCCAAGTACAGCAAACAAGAATTTTCTGGCTCTGAGGGGCCCCACTCAGATGAAGGTTGCTGATCGCAGCCTGCTGCAAGGCCCAGGAGAGCTCCAAGGGTCTCAATTTGGACCACAGTTTATAGGGTTAGGGGAGTGGGCTTTTAGTCATAGGAATGTTTCATCCCGGCCACAGTTGGGGCTGGCTTCTTTGAAAGTGTAAGAGCAGGGAATACCATCCAGGGAAGAAAAATATTTCCCAGGGCTGTTTATACGGAAAACAGGAGCTCGTTAGCAAATCCTGGGAGCAGAGAGTACTTCTGATAATCTTGGGAAGAGCTGAGCCCAGGTGCTATTTTTCAAGGCCGAGGTCTCACCACCATTTCTCAGATCTGCAGCCTGGAAAGAGTGTGGGGGGATGCACCACCACCAATTGTTCCTTCAAAACTGCAAAACCAGCAGTTAATCATAATGTGAAATAGATGCAGCTATAGAAGTGTGACTGTAAGACAGGTACACAGGTTTTAGTTGTTTAAAACTTAGCCAGCCATTATGCAATCACTCCAAAACTTTTCATTCCTTCTGTCTACCAGATTAAATTTTGGAGTGAATATCTCTACATAAACAGCCAAGCCTTTCTGCAAACAAGGAAAGATATTGGTTTTGTTCAGACCAAGAAGCATGCAAATCTTTGAGAGTTCAAGTACTTCCACCATCTGGGAAAGAAACAAAAAACTTGACAGAGCATTTCTCCTTGCTTCACAAATGTTTTAGCATCCCGTGAGACTTTCCCTAAATCTGAGCATATGAAGATTTCTTCCTGTTCGGTTTTGCAGAACAGCATATCCATGCTGAGCATGTTCCATCCCAGGAGAGTCAGAAATTCCTCAGACAGTCAGGAACTGTTCCTCCCCACCACTGCCCTCCACCCCCCAAGGAATAATCTGATTCTGCATTCAGTAAATGAGAGAAAGGAGGGTGTCTGGGGATTGCAACAGACCCAAAGGGGGTATGTATCACAATTCATATGCAAAAGGCTACAGAGAAGGTTGCACTGCTAATATTAATGTCAGCATTTGACTACTTAAGCATAAAATTCTGTAAATTGTATGTAGTTTTCTGTAAATTAGAAATACAAAGATCCTTTAGTTTCTCTCTTTTTTTTAGTCTCAGGCTGTTGCTATTGTGCATATCTAGTTGTTTCAGAGGAATGACTCTTCAGTTACTTCTCCTAGGAAACCTTGTCATAGACGAAGAAACCTTGTTTTAAGTTGAGGTTTTTTCTCTTGCTGTGCATATTATTTTTTTTTTTTTCCTTTTTCATCTCTTTAGTGGGTTGACCCTGGCTGGATGCCAGGAACTATTCTATCACTCCTCAGTTGAACTGGGAGAGAAAATATAAGGCTTGTAAGTCGAGATAAAAACAGGGAGAGATCCCATTACTCTCATGTGCAGAACAAACTCAGGGAAATTAACTGAATTTTTTACCTATCAAATAAGAGTAGGATAATGACAAATAAAGCCAAATCCTAAAAACCTCTTCCCCCCACTCATCACTCTCTCCACACTCAACTTCCTAACTATTTTCTCTCTCTCTTCCCCTACAGAGGCACAGGGGGACAGGTACTGGGTGTTTTAGTCAGTTTATCACATGTTGCTTCTTCTGCTCTCCTCCTCAGCAGTAGGACTCTCACACTCTTCTCCTGCTCCAGCATGGAGTACATTCCACAGAAGCACAAAATATTCAGAGCTGGAGAAAACCTACAAGGGTCATGAAGTCCAGCTCTTAAGTGAATGGCCCATACAGACAATCCTCCATGAATGTGCTTCTCCATCATGAGTCTTTCCCATGGGATGTAGTTCTGTAGGAGCTGCTCCAGGGTGGGTCCCTTCTCATGGGGTGCAGTCTTTCAGGAACAGGCTGCTCCAGCATAGGTCCCCCATAAGGTCATAAGTCCTCCTCTCTCCATGGGTCCACAGGTTATTCAGGGACCTGCTCCAGCTCAGGCTTCCCATGGGGTCACAGCTTCCTCCAGGCATCCACCTTCTCTGATGTGGGGTCTGCTCCACCATGGATCTCTAAGGGCTGCAGGAGCACAGCTGCTTCACCATGGTCTTTACTATGAGCTACAGGGGAATCTGTTCCCAAGTACAGAGCTCCTCCTACCCCTCCTTATTCACTGCTCTTGGGGTCTGCAGGGCTGTGGCTCTCACAGGTTCCCACTCCTCTTTCTGACTGTGGTTCCTGTTGTGCAGCAGTTTCCTCCCTCCCCCCTGTCCAGCTGCTAACAAACCCTTGCTATGCAAACCAAATAAAACCCCTGTGAATGCATATCTATTCCAAGTTGCAGAGCACTTGAGCCAGAGTAGCCAGAGAGTTGGAGTGGGCACAATATAAAACCAAAAGCAAAGACCTCTACCTAAAGAACACCCAGGAACATTCCTTGGGAGTTTTTGTTTGTGGGAACAAAGCAGAAGAGAAGTGCAAGAGTGGTCACTGTGTGAAATCACTGGGTGTGCACACTTGCAGAGTGGGGAAACCCCAGCACCCCATTAGCTGCTCAAGCTCAGTGCAGGGCAGATTACAGTCTGACAGCAGCTGTCAGACTTAATCCATCCAGCAAACTACTGCTAGAAAACAGACACCTTGCACAGTAGCTTCCTCATCTCCCAGTTCAGTTCCACTTGGTGGATCTTTCTGGTGCTTGAATAACAAATCTGATTTTTTCATGTCTGATCTATTGATTAAATTTTGGGTTTCAAGTTTGAGCAGATCTTCCTGTGTTTCACAAGGTCTTATTTATGTTTTCTTCCAAGGCAAAAATGTATTGTAAGGCTGGTTTATTTGCAAGGCAATGTTTAACAAAACAGTATGAGATGTAGCTGATTAAAAACGCAGCCAACAATAAAGTGATTATCTTTCAGCATAGTGTGTGGTGCCATATGGTGACTGAGCAAGTGGGAAGAACTAATGCTTGATATGCAGCTCTGGTGATTTACGGTTACTGACTTCCTGTAGAAAATTACTTCTTCTTTCATAAAAAAACTAATTATCTTAAAAAGTACATGTTTGCAGAGAAAATTTATATTGATAAAGTTGCCAGTGCAGTATTCAAGTGAATTAATGATCTATAAAAAGCTCAAGAGGTAGGTGCTTTTTGAAACACCTGTCTCAATCTGTCCTGCTGACCCTGAGCAGGAAATTTGCTTGAAATAACAATGAGCAGCTGTTTTTAATGGGCTTTTTTATTGTTTATTATATTTATAAACAGTGTATAATTGCACCAAATCAGGAAATATACATATGAGCAAAAATTATTATTTTGGTTTTGCTTTTTTTTTATTTCTATTAATAAAACTAAAGACTTTGTAAAAAAGGTCTATTGTTTCATAAACTCAGGGAGGTTTTTTTTTTTCTAAAACAAAAAAGGTAACAACCTGAAAGAAAAAGACGTTAGACTTAAAGCAGCACTCATATATTCACGATGAAAATTTAATGTAAAATTTTTAACTGACTTTATAGAACCATATGTTTATCCTTATTAAATACATTCAAAAGACCTCTTCTCTTACTGTAGTGTAAATCTAAAATAATGCTACTGTGTTAATAGATATCATTGTGAAAGGCAGGCACCTTAAGAAACACACTTTTAGCCTGGTGAAACCATTGGGAGCCTTTACACTCAAGTGTCTTACTACATAGATTAGATATAAACATGTCTTTTGTGTAAAACATTAGATAACTTCTAATATGTAAAAAATTTGTCATGTGGGATATCACAGTAGATGTTTTCATTATTCCTGTGTTTTCTGTTCAGTCCTTCCTTCTATTATGTAGATGTTTCATTTTTATCTTCTGAATGCAGTATTATATAAGTGAATTCCTTTCAGTCAGTCAATCTCATATTGAAGAAACAGGCTGAATCCCACAGAGGCTTGTAGTGGCTCAAAATATGTTCTTCATTTCCCTCTGAAGATGACAAGTGCAACTGTCCTGTCTTCATCCTCCCAATTACTTATAGTTTCTTTTTTTTTTCCTTTCTCACAGTTATTAATATTTAATATTATTTATATGTAAATTATATAAATTATTCAATTTTTTTAGCAACCCTAATTACTTTAAAGGCTCATCACCTTGACAGAATAAAGCTTTCTGTTCCTTCCTTATCCTTGTTCTTACCTTCTTTTTCTCCAGGAAAACAGAATCATTATTTGTCACACAATTATGTATTCTAATTCTTCCCCTTATTCTGCTCATATTTGAGTTTGGTGATCCTACGTTGTGGCTCTATATTCCGTAACTTTTATAAGCTCTGGTGTGGAGTCAGTGTGAAGAAGGAATCATGCACATAGATCTTTATGTCTAACACTGGCTGCTGAAGGTCCAGCACTGCTTTAATATTAGTGTAGAACAGTGTTAAAGAAAGCAGCCTTGCTGAAAATGGCAGTTGCAATGATCTTTTTACTTGAATTTAATTCAAATTTAAAACTTATAATCAGTTGAAAGAAGACTGAGGATGTTCTAGCTGTTCATTCAACAACACATTAACCCATATTGCTTGGGGATATAATGGAGGGACTTTTTATTAAATAAAAAGATTTGGTGCTAGTCTCTTTCTTCTGCATATATGCAAATCTTCAGGATCCACTGGGAAAAGAACATGCATTAGCAGAATACCATAAATCATATCCATCTGTTTCTCTACTAATTCACCCACAAAATTGCAATAAAATGTGTAGCTTAATACAAAAAAATAAATAAAAAATTACTATCTAGCTTTAACCATAAATTGTAAATATTTGCAAATATTTGTAAATATTAAACTATATTATGCATATTATTTTGAATTTGGTCTTCTTCCTTACAAAACTACATAAAGAATTTATCTCCTAACACTGGTTCAAAGGTACTATGGTAACATGAGTAACGTTGTGAAAATAATGTTATTATGGATAAGTCCCTAAGAACTCTAAAAAATGAGAAGACAAAGGAATAGAAAGTACAGGGGAAATTTCAAATTTGTTTGTTTGTTTCTTGAGTGGTTTAAAAAGTCAGAAAATCATAAAGAAGATAATGATCCCAGAAGACAGTGGAGGGATGGCAGAAGGAGTATCAGAGTACAGGACACTGTACAGTGTGTAGGAAACAAAAAGCTACAAGTTTAGATGAAAGCATGTTCCCTCCTCCTCTAGAATAAATTTCCTTTCTTCCCTGGCAAGTTTTGTCACAGAAGAGAAAGGGCCAACAAAGCAGCAAGGACTGTAGCATCTCAATTCCATGAATTCCATCAGAAGATCCAACTGTATATCTTACAGAAACTGAGGGGTGTTTCTCTTACAGAAAAACTGTAAGTTTCTCTTACAGAGAAACTGGGGTGGAGCAAAAGAAAGGACAGAGGGCATGACACAGAATGAACACTGAAAGAGATCTACAAAGTCCTGGAGCAATTTAGCTTGGGAGAAATATCTGAAGATCATCTAGTCCAAGTGCTTGCAGGAAGAGTGGTTTACCTCAAAGATAGGTAAGATTGCTTAGAGTCTCTGCCAAGTTAAGTTTTGGGTGTCACCAAGCATAGAGATCGCATTCTTCTCTGGAAGACCAGTTTTCATTTTTGTCCACTCTTACATGCAACCTAAACTTCTGGCAGAGGAATTTAAAATACTGCTGGCATCTGTCAAAATCAAATATGCCCAATGAGATGAGCACATTTTATTGCATTTTATCACTTTTTTATGTTTTATTTCAAACAAAAACATGGGTAAAACTGAATCAGAGCCTAACACACTAGCAAGGAAGGATGGCTGAGCTTGTTTGATGGCTTTTTGAGAATTCCAGATCCTTATTATGTAGTACACATAATCTGGACTTCTTTCTAAAACAGCACATCAGACAATCCAGAGATGTTGTCCTGAGCCCGTCTCTTCTGTGTGAATGCATCACGGCCTCACAAACAAGTGGATGGAATATAAAAAGACAGAGAATTTAGTTAATTTATCCATCCTCAAATCCATGTAAAATCTCACAGTGTAGATATTTTGTTTTCAATTAGATGACTAATTTTAAGTACTTCAGTGTTTCACTAGGTAAATGTGAGAAAGAGTAAAAGAGTACATTATATATTCTCATATAAATGCTCCCTGAGAATGGATCTGCAGCCTGGAAAAGCAATCAATGCAAGGGATTCTTATACATCACAGCCTTTTCTGCCACGGCATTTTTGTGTCTGAAGGTGTTTTACTAATCTGAACATAGAAATTTTAGCATCTCCTGGTTTCTGAGGTTAGAAGAAAGCCTGTAATTTACAACTGATTTACGTGCATCATTTGCAACTGCCTGTTGCTGTGTTTCAAAGTTCATAGAACACAGATCATTAGCTTAAATTCAAATTTCCTGTGCTATATAAAAAGCATAAAGGCTAACATGATTTTTCATAACAAAGAAGAATAGCATGCTTAAAATGTACCACACTTGACATGATGTAACAGAAACAATCCAAAGTGGGAAATAGAAAACAAAGATTCCTTTATTCAACTCTGATTTACATAAGATTTTTACACATATATATTTAAATTCCTTAAGCTATATCTTAAACAAGAGACTACTACTAAAACCTCATCTTTGCACAATAGGATTTTTAGTAATTATAACTATTTTAATATTTTGCCTCTGTTCTCATAGCTCTTGTCATTAAGAAAATTATTTAAGATTATAATACATGGTATTTGAGAAGAAGAGGTAATGTAATGTAAAGTAATACAAATTATGATAGGAGATCTAAAATAATTGTGACCTCCAGACTTGCAGAAAATGAGGAATTTTAATATAAAATCAGCAGCTCCTTGTCATTCACAAAGATGAAAATGCACAATGGACAGTCTTATTTCAACGCTGCTGAATAATAAAACAAGAGGCCAGACATGACTCAGAGTCTGCTCATAAATTAGTCTTTTGACATGGAACAAGGAGACACAAGGAAATGGAAGGCAGAAAAGAGAAAAGGAGATAAAAACAAAACCATGCCTCAAGTGGCTTCTGCTCTATTACTCTTTGACAATTACATTAAATATTAAATAGTGAAATTACTGACAAAACAGTAAACAAAGATGCTGTAATGCACCAAGTTATTGAAATCAATAGTTGATTATCTATAAATTGATGTAAGGCCATTGTAGATGCAACTTTGTTCTATAAGATACAATAGGCCTAGAGATGATTCCCATTACACTTAAAACCCCAAAATTGGAAATTTTGAGAACATAAAACTATTTCTTATTCCTATCAATGGCAATAGCAGAAAAAAAAAAAAAAGGCAGATTAAATTAACATAACATTATTAATTTACATGGGTCAAAACTACATGACACAGAAATCCCACATTACACCTACAGTCAACACAACCAGGTCTGTCTGTTTACCACCAATGGTGTTTGATTTAGAGATTTCATTTACAGGCTTATTTTACACAGGACAAGCCAGGCCTGTTGAGCTTAATTTGCAGTTGGTGTTGGAAGGAGGTTGGCAGTGTGCTGTCCTCTGCCTGCCTATGTTACATGCACATCTGAGGTGGCTCAGCAAAACTCAGAGATCTGGCAGATCTCACATATTTTTTTAAATACTAAAAAAAAATAAGTGTCTATATCTATCTCTATCTATCTATCTATCTATCTATCTATCTATCTATCTATCTATCTATCTATCTATCTTTTTGAGGTGTTTTCTATGTGTAACAACAAAACCAATCTCCCATACATCCAGGATATTTTTACCAAATAAGTGGGGTTCAGCTGAGGAAATTCAGTTGATGAAACTGAGACAAAGATCTACCACATCAACTGTGTCGTGCAAGCCTGCAAACAAAATGCAGCAGGAATTAGTACTGAGATTTCGGAGACTGTTAGCATTCAGCAGTTGCCAGTTTAGTAGCGAGACAGCACCAAAGCCTATCCAGATGTATGGTATTTTATAGCTGAAAATGTGGCTGACTTGCAAGCTAAATAACTATTTAAGAATCTTAAGAACCTTGTCTGCATCTTAAATACATTTTCAGTGTCATACTAGGAAAAACTGTGAAGAGAAGTAAGAGAGGACAAAAAGTGGTAAAAAATTGAAACCAGTAATAATAATTTTTGAATATGTCAATCTGAAGGACTAGGAGATTTGATAGAATTTGGGGAAATTTTGGGGTAACATCAACACCACTGTTAAGAAATATACATATCCTGACTCTATTCCCTGATTGTGACTAAATAATGGTGGCAAATTAAGTGTTAAAGATTTAAGGAGAAAGCTATAACAGTAAAGAAAAAAAAAGTATAATGGGCTCAATTAAGAATTTAGAAGCAACACAAATGAAATAGTTTAAGTTTACTTTAGGAATTATGATTTTAACTGCTTAGTTAAGCCTCTGAGCATGGCCAGGATAAACAAAAAGCTTTAAATTTAGATTTAATTGGGAACTCATTAAACTGTTATGCAGCAGATTCTGTTGCTTGTGAAGTGTTTAATTTAACATCACATTTCTCAGTCCAGTGTGAGCAGGAGGGACTGGTTTGGCTGGCACACTGAGTGCAGAGCTGTATCCAGCACTGATGACCACAAACTCTATGCCAATGCAATCAGATGGCAACTGGTGGAGAAAAAATCAGACCCACTCTACTATGCTCAAGATGTTTTCTTTTTGTGTGGGCTCTAATAGGCATGTTGTACCTATAGACAGAATTGGCATATTCCTGTCTATTTTCCTTGGATACCAGCCTATTTCTGTAAATCAAAGAAACTCATTGTGCTAGACTGATTCAATGGTGCTATAGTTAAAAAAATATTTTCAGCTTCCAATATCAAAAATTTATGGGTAGAAGTAACATCTCTTACTTTTCTACAAGAACTTTTATGTCTCCTGCCAGAAAGGTGAAAGGGCCTGCAGAGATGAACAGCTGAAGCTGTCTTTATGCAGAGTGGACAGTAACCTAGGGGGGACAGCAGTGACAATGGATCAGGGTCAGAGGACAGACAGACCATCAGCGAACTCTCTAATCACAGCCCCTGAAACATGATCCAGGGAGCCAAAATTTTCAACCTCTTTAAGGAATTATCAACGTTCTAGCTGCAACCCTGGACTTATGCCTGTCCCAAATTCCCAGTCAAGGAAGAATTATAAAAATGCACAGACCAGGAAGAGAAAACCCCAGAGAGTTTGCCATCTGGAATTTGCATTGGAGGATAATACACAACACAGAAAAAAAAAAAACAAAAAAAACAAAAAAAAAACAAAAAACAACAACAACAACAAAAAAAAAACAGTAAAGTGAAGTCTGCAATGTGAATATCTAGCTCTAAGGAGCTTCTAAATTGAAATTTGCACTAAATTTAATTAAATTAATTTTAATAAAATAAATTTTCCTAAAGGACAAATATAGATCAGCAGGCTCACTGGAGAAACTTTTTCTTTTCTCATTTCTCTTATCAAAATCTGTTTTCTTTAGTTTTTCCTCCAGAAGACAGACTTCATAATTTGCCTATATCCATGGTCAACACCTTTTTTTCTCCAGTTGCCTCCTCACCATCTATCACATGGACTGCTTTCCTTTATAAGCAACACGTTTCTCACTTACAATGAACAACATTAAACAGTCTAACCCAACAGAAGTCAACCAGAAAACACAGGAAGATTCATTGAAATGATTTATTTTGGCCGGATAGAGGTGATAAAAAGACAACAGTTCACCTTGTTGCCAGAGGCAAAAATTACTTTCTCTGGGTGCCTGAGTTATTGGGTTTCAGCTGCATATGTGGGGGGTTTCCAGAACTTATTGTTCTGGTGGTCAGCCTGATGAGTAGGCAGGAAGAGCAGACAAATGAGCAGGCAGAACTGCCACAGGTGAATACAACACCTCAGTCCTGTGCCTGCAGCTCTTTACTGAGCAGCACTGCAGGAGAACTGCAGCACTGCAGGAGAACTGCAGCACTGCAGCGTCTGCATTCGGGCCACTGCTCCATGTGCTGAGTGTCCTGGTGCTGGCACTGCGGAGTCGGCTTGGGTGAATCACCAGGGAGAAGTGTGAGTGCTGGGAAACCAAGAACGTGGCTGGAACTGGCAGCAAATAGCTAGAAATTTGTATAGGAATTAGCTATTCAAGACGGGAAAAACTTAGATCAAAATTAGAGACCTTTTACCGTTTGTCTCTGCTTGTCCCTTGTCCCAGTAGGTTTTTCCTGCTGAGGATCACATTGTAAAGAAATGGGGTGGTACTTGTCAATATAGAATGGGTATGAACAAAACTAAGTACTGTTTATGCAATTTTTATATTGTAAGGAAGAAATAGCAGAAATGGATAGTTAAATTATTTATTAATTTTAGCTTTTAGTATTAGTTCATCAATTACAATAAATAGAAAGTAGTGCATTAGATCTTTTAAAAACTAAAAAATGGTTATTTTTTTTCATGCACCCTAAGATCCCATCTTGCTGTTTTGCCCATTGCTACACGTTACTATTTCTCCATGATAGTCCCTAGTACTTTAATCTTTCTAAGACACTGAAACAAATATTTAGATATCTGACATAGACATAGTGTTATCCTTACCACTAAAAATTATTTCTGTCATCCAGATGACACCTGACCCAACAGCATTTTTGAAGTTTTCATACATTAATTTGCTCTATATTTTATTTCTTCAGTTGTCAAAATTAAAATAGGCTATCAAGCTAGTACTTTAAGACTTACCAAGGTTGTCTCATTGAATGTTAAGGTTACTCTTTTGTGTGTCTTCTGAGCGATTTTCAGACTGACAGGGATGAGAAGACGTTTTGTTGGAATCATGAGACCTCCTCTCACCTCCTTATCACAATGAAGGTTCATCAAGGTAGAAAAAGCAACTTTGGAAGGATAAGAAAGACAAAAAAAAAACCAACAAAAAAAGCAGTAACTCAACAGTTGACAGCAGGGTGAACTTCTTCAGGTCAAATTGAATCTTTTTTTTTTGATGGGTAAAGGCAAGAAAAACTTGTCAGTCATGTTGTTATACTAGCTAGGATAATATTATGATGTTATTTCTTCACAGAAAGCAGCTGGAAAAGTGTGACAGTCCACTACAGATATTCTTTTTTATCCAAATATTATAAAAATAATTATAAGCTTACACAAATTCATTTTTTTCCTAAATGCAGCATTTCTAATTGTGAACTGTAGCATTGTTAGAATAATTTATTTAAAGATAAAATTATTTCCTCAGAAATTAGTGGGACTCAGTTTAATGGTTGTTCCATCAAAGGGCAGTTAGACATGAACCAGGACTAGGCATGAAAAACTTTGTCTTCTAATGTGATTACACAGCTGTGGATGCTTCCATAGATAATACCTAGAAATACTTAGTACAGATTCATTTAGACTTCCAGGTACATCTAGATTCCTGTGGTTCAGATCTCTCTGAAGACCATGAGGGAACATTAATATCAATTATTTACCTGGGCTTTAATAACTGCCTTTAGGACCTACCTACTTTGAGCAACATCTGGTGAAGGGACTCAAGAAGAGCCTCAAGGTTTTTTTTTAATGATGGACCGAAGTCTTGAGGGTTTTTTCATGATCTTAAATGATATTAAAACATATTGATGAGGGGTTCCATTTGGCTGTGCGCTCTACTACTTCGAGTAGTCATTAGGAAGTGATTTGTACAATATAACAGACTTCCTGTATTGAGTCTTTGTCAAACCCTTTGGACTCATGTATTCTTTTGAGTTACCTTAGGACACAGAGCTTGTAGTACTTCCCTTCTTTCAGCCAGGTGACTAGCTTCAGCATCCAAAAGGAGGACAAAATATTTCTGTCAAAATTTTATTTAATAATTTAACAGTAGAGATACAAATACATGGAATTTGATCTTTATTAGTGATTTTGTTTACTTTTAAGATTTTCCCTGAGGTTTAACTTAAGAATAGTTAAGAGTTCCACAGTCAGATAAAGCTCTATTGTATGACATTTGGCTGCTTATGCTATGGTTCAGAATGTTAATTGGCCTCTGCTTAATACACATTAATTCAGACTACAAGAGGCACCAGACATATCTTCCCCTGAATATTAAAGGCTAGAATTAGCTGTGGAGTTAAGACTTCTGTGCTGAAAATGCTGCCATTTCTTACAAGAGTGACTTGATTAGGTCAATACATATGCATAGGCGATATCTAGAAAGGATAATGAACTCCATGAACTTCAAGAGAGGTTCTTCTTTCCTGCTTCTCTTTGACTTCTTGCTATTTCACAGTAATTCATGCTGTATTGTAAATTAGCAATAAGGACTTGACTATTTTGTCTGTACTATGATATGTATTAGAGACTCACGGTAGCATTATTTAACTTTTTTTTGGAATTACATATAAAATAAGGAGAACTTTATTCCTTTACTTCAACATTGACAGTAAAGAAATGGGGATACATAAAAAAGTCAGAGGAAAAGCCCACAAATATCATAATCCCAGTGGAAAATACAATTTAGTATGAGCTGTGTGTTTTTTCCAACCCTCTTCTATTTCCAGAAAATGGAATTAGAAATCCCAATGGGCAAGAAAAGCTGTGGGAGTAATTATTCATCACCCTAGAAAATTCACAGAGAAAACACACTGCATACAGATTTCAATCACAGAATGGCTTGGAAGGGACCTTAAAGATCATCTCATTCCAATCCCCTCCTTGCCATGGGCAGGGGCATCTTCCAGTAGATCAGGCTGCTCAAAGTCTCATAGAAAGGGAACCGAAGAACTCGACTTACTTGAATCCTACTAAAAATTTTCTATGTACTTTCTATAATTTTTTGGCTTCCTACTGTTATTTTACAGTTCATTATCATCAGCCATAACTCAGAGAGCTACTGGGTTAAGATCTCTAAAGTGCTACACACAACAGCAGTTATGGCACATACCAAACAATTACTTATATTTAAAGGAAAATATTATTAGAGTGATAATTTTTTCTGTCTCAATCAAACTGTGTTTTATAGATCAGCTATTTTGACTGAAATATTCAGCCATGAGCTACACTCTTTTTTCACTACAATTATATTTAGTGAATCAACATAAAATAACCAGACAACATCTTGCAATGATTTAAAGAGCTTTTTGCAATAGTTGTTCTATAAAATTTTAATGAGTACATACCAAGTGTTTGACTTGTGTATTCTATAAAAGGCAGACAAATCTGCAGGAAATTTTTGTAGAACTTCTACAGAGTTTATTAAAAACAATATTTTACTGATGCTTATGTGACTAGATAGCTCCAGCATCCTGCCAATATTTTATTGGCTAATAGTTTTCAAAAGTTTATTTTTGAAAGGAGTGGAAAGAGAGAGAACTACTTGAATTCCATACATAGGCTTTCAGTTACTACCACTTACAAAAGAGTAAAAGGCGTAGCTGAAGGAGCTGAGTACTGTTCACACACACTATTGCTGGTCACCCTCATTAAGCTCTAAGAGGGTGCTGAGAACCTCACAGAGTCCTCTGTGAACTTCCACAGAAGTTCTGCACCAGTTTAGTCCCATCCCTGAATCCACATGTAAGGTGCTTCAACAGCTACAGGCTTGTCAACCCACTTGCATTTTTATCCATGCCTTCCAGCAAGCAAAGGAGCCTGACTAGTGCACAGCTGCCTTGTCACAATAACATCCAAACTTCTTTACTGTTCAGATTCATGATCATAAGATAATCCTCATAATATAAACAAACAAGCAAACAAAACAAACAAAATAACACAAATACACACACCAAAAAAAAAAAAAAACAAACCCTTAAAGCCAAACACCCCCAGCCAAATAAAAAAAAATTAAACAAAACAAAAACAACCCAACACAACCCAAAGAAACAAACCCCAATCTAAACACACAAAAAAAACCCAAAAAAACAAAAAAACACACAAACACACACACATACAAAAAAAAAAAAAAAATAAAAGAACAACCCAAAAAAAAACACAAAGAAAGAAATCAACCAAAAACCCCAAACCCTAAATAACAGGGCAGGAACAAAACAGAGAAAGCTGAGAAGCAGTTGAACCTACTTTAAATTATTTCTAAAATCCATGGTAATTATATCACCCATTGATACTCTTCTTGAGCTCTTGGACACCATAAATCCAAACAGTTCTCTAAATTTTAACAGCTGAAATGATCCATGACAACCGGATGTAACTCAAAAAATGCAAAGAGGAGGGTCATATTTCTTCCATAACTAAACATATTCAACCTTTTAATTCTTCTTTTCCTTAGGCAGCACGAATTCCCAAATTGTACTTTTGATATCTGCACAGTTTTAGAGGGTGGAATACTGAGTGCCTCATGAAGGAGCATGGAATACTGACTGCCTGTCACAAGGTGGGACATTCTCCAGCTGCTGTGCAACCTTTTCAACTTCCCAGCTGCCTCCTTCTTTCCTTCTTTGGCCAGAATAACTTCCATCTTGGATGAAATGGATTTTAACTCCCACCATGACTGAAATTAATTTTAATTGGAGGTGTGTCCATGCTTGGCCTTGGAAGCTAGTTCTGTGTCTTAGCACCTAGTATTTCCTTAATAAAGGAGACATAGCAAAAAATAGGTGACTTACACTTACCAGTGACAACAGAGTTATTCAGGAAAAGTATCAGATTTGCACTTACATGTCCAGCAGCTTCTCTAGGCAACAAATCTACACAAAAATCCATTGTGGATGTAGAAGTTTGTAGGAGTATTTCTGCTGTGATATGTTTAGATTCTCTGATACAAGCAGAAATAAAGGTGGCTAAAGAAATCGTGTTGCTCATCTTGCTGAGGATTTCATTCCCCTAGAACACAGTGTAACATGCACTAACCAGGACAAATTACTTAATCTCATCACTGCATGTTGTAAAACTACTTTTGGCTGAATTGACATAAAATGGACTGCTCAAAGCCAACCAGTAAACTTCTTTTAAACTGAAAAGGTAAGATTTACAGACTGCATTGTCTTGCTCCATCAATACATGATCAGGTCTATACTGAATACTATTTAATATCCTACAATTAAATATGTATATATATATATATAAGAGAAACTGAATCTGATTAAATATTTATCCTTAAATATTTTTATTTTTTAATCAATATTGAATTACATGTCTTTAAAATAATACTTTCTTTTGTTGTCAGATGCACAGAAAATTGGAATGTAATATGCTGTCTATAAAATATATGTTAGTTTCTTATATCATACACTATATTGTCAAGTGACACAAGGCATTTATTCTACTTGCTTTCAAAAGACAATGAAATTAAATAAGTTTATCCTTAAACATACTACAATAGAGAGAACACATTGTTATGATATGGAGAAAGTGCTATTGACTAAAACAGCAACTAAGAAAACTTATCACAGAGTTATACTTTAATTAGAAAAAACAAGAAAAATTAATTAGATAATTCCGGCTAAAGAATTCAGATGCCAATTTTCTGATCATCATGCTGTGTTCTGATACAAATCCAAAAAATTGTCTTATTTCATCTTTGATATTTCATTCTTTTATGCTTAGCAGGAAGCCACGGCAGTCACTCGGGCAAGGTAGATCATCTTCAGCTGTGTGCCAAATTGCATTCAAATAAGCTCAGAGTATCCTAGTGACCAGCACTAAGTTGTTAACTTAATTACTAAGTTGTTAACCTGTTCTATCAAACCTTCTTTTTCTCTAATATAACCCACATGACAGAACTGAGTTTGAATTCAGTATGGTCATTTTGTTATTTCAGTTCTATCCAGGACATTTCACTTTGACTGTAACCTCTGGATTTTGGCACCAGCTCTGCATTGTCCTTCACTAGTACTTGTCTGAAATGGAATAATTTGAATCTTTACATTTAAACTTTTCCTGAACTTCTTCTTGAGGATATATTTTTGCTTTTAAGATATCCAAAATCATGTCATATTTCTCTCTTATATTAATTCCAGCTTTAAGAAGATAACCTTATGTATAAAAAACTGTCATCAGCATGTACACCAAAAATATGAGGAACAGGAGTCTTAATCTATGTGAGAGGTCTACCATTTCATTGTGTGCATATTATACTGACATTAATGGACTGTAGCCAGTCTCATTCACAGAATCACAGAATCATGGAATTGTTAGGGTTGGAAGAGAACTCTGGAGATCCAAGGCAGGGTGAGCTAAAGCAGGTTACACAGGGATGCATCCCGGTGGGTTTGGAGTGTCTCCAGAGAGGGAAATTCCATGACCTCCCCGGGTAGCCTGTTCCAGTGCTCTGCCTCACTCAGTGTAAAGTTATTCCTCATGTGTAGGTGCAACTTCTTGTGCATGTCGTCATTGTAGCTCGCCCTGTTGCTGGGCACCACAGAAAAGGGCCTGGCCCAATCCTCTTGGCACCTCCCTTTGAGATATTTATATGCATTGATGAGTTCTCCTCTGTCTTCTCTTAGACTAAACAGGCCCAGCTCCCACAGTCTCTCTTCACAAGAGATGCTCCAGAGCCTAAATCATCTTTGAAATGGCCCTTCACCGAACCATTTCCAGATTTGCCTCATCTTTCATGTACTGAGGGGCCCAGAATTGGACAGAGCACTCCAGATGTGCCTCACTAGGGCCAAGTAGAGGGGGAGGATCACTTCCCTCAACCTGCTGGCCACACTCTTCCTGATGGAGGACACCTAGAATTAGTGTTAGTTCAAATAGACATGAAACAAGTGAAATATTCAAAATTTTGATCCCATATAAAATCCCTCCTGACCCAAGACCTTCCGAGTCAATAAGAAACTTTTTGCTTACCTTGAGGAACTATTGAGTAGATTCTTACAATGTAATTTTTAGGCATTTTGGTTTTTTTCTTGGAAAGCACTGAGATAAATTCTTATTGTCTGAACTGTGTTGGAATATCTAAAAAGAGGGGAGCTTTTTCATACTACCAAAATAGCTCCTTATAGTAATGTGAGTTTCTTCTCTGGTTATTGATCTGCTTTAAATTTACATTATCAGAAATGTACAGAATATGGGAATTCTGAAATTTAATTCTCTTTGTGGCCAAGTAGTTCTAGTGCAGCAGCAGCTTCAGTTATAAATTCTGCAATATTCTGATTCTGGTGTCACATCTAAAATTTTCTAATATTAACCAACTTGTAATACCAGGAAAGTGATATTATGAAATTTGACCATTCCATTGGACATCCTTGGTTAATCCCCAACTACCCTCAGATCTGATCAGATTTAGATCGCTTAATTTTAATTTTGTCTGACTGTTGAGATACATACATATCACATACATATGTATACAGATCAGAAATGCTCCCAAAGAACCTCATGAATAACTCATGAATAGATACCAAGTAATGATCATTTCCAGCCATGGTGCTGGAATGAATCCAAATCAGATAATATTTCTTTAATTATCCAGTCTTCCAACTGTACCTTTTTCTTCATAAAGAACAAAAGAGAGTTTTCCTTTGCTGATAAAGACAGTTGTTTTCATTAGACAACTAATAGTTAAGGAATTGGATAAAATTAAAAAATTGGCTTGTTTTAAAAAAGTGGACAAAACAAACACTGATTTACACACCTCTGGAAACTTTCTATATACAGACTGTACATATAAAATGTCTGCAGTCAGATCAACACCTATAGACACTTTTTTTAACAGATTTATTTTTGGGTCCTTTTTTCTCCCTTCTAAGTGTACATCCTCAGAAAAACATGACTTTCTTTGACAATGAGAGTGTATTGCCCAAGAATTAGGTGAAATTATTTGACACAGAGTGAATTGCTCATTAATGCAAAGCAAGGCTTTTTCATTTTATTTGTGCTGCCTGAAACACCGAAACACTTCATGAATGGACAGCCTGGCACTTCTTGCACAGTAAAGACATTTAATTCCACGGAGATCCTGATATATTGGTAATGTCAGGCTGTCATGTCACAGAACCTTTTCTCATGTGGAATGGCTTCCAGCAAGCATTTCTATTGCTCCTGGTCAAACCGTGTGTAGCACTCTGCCATGAATAGCTTCATGCATCCTGCACATTTATTTCCTGAATTATAGGCCATACACTGGCCAGATCCACATTTCATTTTGATAACTTTTTCCGTTGACCGAGGTTGAATTGCCATGACTGCAAACATTGTTACATATCCATTATAAATATGTTGAAAAGGTATGATTCAGTATTATTATCTTTATTGACATAGGGTTTAATCCAACCATTTACTGTATAGCACTTATGTCCATCTGATCTTCCATAACAATTTCAATATACAAAACATTGTAACACATTGGTTTATTTTTCAGCACACTGCCTTGGATGCCTCATTTGAAAATCTGCATCTGAAATATTGAGAATATGCAGAAAGATGTACTGGAAGAGTGCTCATTAGGGCACATCTGCTTTGCTTCTGAGGAAGGCAGTGGTCTCAGGCAGGTTGTTTCATGTTTGTTTACAAAAGAATATTCTCTTTCTGGGCACTTCAACAGTATGAAATACAGAATTCAGCGCATTGAGGTCAGCAATATTCTTTCAGCCCTGTAAGCAGGAAAAAAAGTGCTTTTTTAGTGTGGGAGAAAAAAGAAACAAACAGAAATTTGGTCTCCCTAGTTTGTGTTGTTTTGCAAGAGAGAACAATTGTGTTATGAAACAGGTTAGTTCTGCAAAGCTTTAGTAACACCCTTGCCTTACTCATCATAACCTGTTTCCCCTTCTCTATAACAATATTCAATAAGCGTTGCTGTGTGAAACATCATTGCTTGAGAGGAACACTGAAAAAAGCATAAATACTGCACTTTGCAAGACTTTGTAAAAACTTTTCATAGGATCATAGAATTGCTTAGGTTGGAAAAGGCCTTTAAGATCATCAAGTCTAACCTAATAATGCCACATCCACCACTAAACCATGACTACGTGTCTTTTAAATACCTCCAGGGATGGTGAATCAACCACTTCCCTGATCCAAGGGCAGCCCATTCCAATGCTTGACCACCCTTTCCATGAAGAAATTTTTCCTAATATTCAATTTACACCTCCCTTTGTGCAACTTGAGTCATTTCCTTTTTTTGCTATTGTTTGGAAGAAGAGACCAATCCCACCACCTGTAACTTCCTTCCAGGTAGTGATAAGGTCCACTCTGAGCCTCCTTTTCTGCAGGTGAAACAGCTCCAGCTGTCCCAGCTGCTCATCAGACTTGCACTGCAAACCCTTCCCCCGCTCTGTTCCCTTCTCTGGACACATTCCAGCACCTCACTGTCTTTCTTGTAGTGAGGGACCCAGAACCCAGGTTTCGAGGGGTGGCCTCTCCAATTCTGAATACAGGGGCACAATCACTGCCCTGGCTACACCATTCCTGATACAGGACAACCTGCTTTTCCTTAAAACTTAAAAAAACTCCACATATGTGCAAGCAAACAAGCAAGCAAGCCACTGCTGACAACACAAATACAGAAAGTAAATGTAAATTCCAACACACACTGATTTAATGCATTGAAATAGTCATGACATTGGATGCAGACTTCTTGAATGGAAGAAGAAAGTACAAAACTTAGTGAAGGCAACTTAAAATCCAATCCACCTATTTTTAGAAGCCTAACTTAGCCAGGAACTTCTATTTTCACAGCAACCCTCTTGTCTATATTGACACTAAAGCAAATTTAGGATTTTTAGCTGAAATAAAACATACCTTTTCGATAAATTCATAGTTTAATGTCACTGTCTTCCATATCTTCATGATTCATGAAGTACTACTCCATTTCTAGACTCTGCTGCTACTGGCTGATGCCTCAGGTTTTTCACGTGTAAGCCCTGACTGCCCTGCTGATGAAACTGTCTACATAAAAGACCATAGAGAACAAGAGTGTGGGCTTTGCATAAACCTCTAAAATTATTGCTAAGAGGATTCTGGGGGAAAAAGTATTGCAAACAGATTCTTCTTTGTTCAAGTAAATGCTAGGGAAAATCTAGTCTCCATAAGATAATGAGACCAAGCTTGAAGGAAATGGGAAAATCAATTCTCAAGAATAAATGGTATTACCTTCTTCTGTTACTGTACACATGCATGGTGCATATTTAGAAAGAAAAATCAGAACAAATGGGAAGCAATATGGTGACTTTCACCATAATAGGTGAAAAAGAAAGTATTTACAGTAATTTATCTATTCCGAGCCATACGGTTGCGATCTGAAAAGCTCTGCTCAACTCATTGGCCAATTTAACCTCATCAAGACTTTTGCCTCTGGCACTTACATCATGGCTATTATATCTATTTTCACTCTGTCTGCAGGGAGAAATGCATACTCTAATGCTTTGAGTGTTGCTACTTTATTCACATCCCAGGAAATTCCAGAGAGATCTCCTTGAACATATGTATTTGGAAATAATAGATGAAGCATCCCTCATCTTATTTCAATATTTCAGAATTAAAACTGTGGGGTGTCGCCCTGAAAACTCAGCTTCTGAGCTTGCTGACATGGTTTTCTAAAGACTTTCCCAGGACAGTAACTGTAAACATAGATATGTGTACATTCTTTCTGTTACATGTCTTGTGATGGGCATCTCTCATGGCCAGTGCAGTGAGAAAGTGTTATCCTGACCATCCAATCCCTGGCTGTGGTCAGGAGCCTATAAATCCTGGGGGGAAAAATAAACTTTCTCTTCTCTTCACCACACCTCGACCTGTGTCCGTGTGATCTATTCATCTTCAGCGGTAACAGTGGGGCACTTTTTTGTTTGATTATATTTTATTTTTTTTTTGTTCTATTACAGTTTCCACAGGCCATTTTCTCATTGTAGTAAATAACCAAATCTGATATGCTTCTAGATGGAATAGTTTGGTTTCATGAACAGTGTTGAGCACCATTATCCTTTCCACAGAGAGTCACACTGTTGTCCTTCAGTCTGACTTAATTTCTTACTTAAAGCATCCATGTTGTGCAAATATTAGATTTGCATGAAGACCAGTTCTATTTTTCTATACTCTGGAAAGTTTGCCATGGTTACTGCAAAAAAGTGCTCCAGAGCTTGAGTGAAAACAGTGTCTTACAATGTTCTACAAGCTGAGCTGTGTTACTGGTGAGAAAGTCTGGATCTGAATCTAGTGTCACCCAGGCCAATATGTCAGGCTAGCTAGAGCTCAGCACACTTTAGCTTTCTAAAAATGGAAAACATGCACCAAAGAGCCAGGAGGCAAAGCAACATGACTATTTCTATGCTTTAATACCCCAAAGCATGCTCTTCTCTGTCCCAGTCGTCATTCTTTCTATATCTTATAAAAAAAAACATAAAAAAAGCTGTGGGATTTCTGAGATATTTTTTGGGCAAGAAAACATATTTTCCTGCAAATAGTGACAACGGAGAGTAGTCTGCAGAACTGTCATCACAGTTTGAATAGGGGCAGAGATGAGGAAGTTATCCTCATCTTGTTTGTCCAAATTCTCTGCTTGTTCATGTGCTAATTTAGTGTGATGCCGGAGAGGAGTAACCTCTGAAATAGTAATTGTCAGGTCTAGGATCTCAGAAATTGCCATATTATGGGACATGTTTAGCTTCATCTGATATATCAAAGGTCAACTACTGTGAAAGACAACACATTATTCCCATGTCTTCACAGCCCTTCACAGAAAAACAAATAAAGCCAGGTACCTACCCTAAGGTTGCTTCCAAATTAGCTACAATAAGCAACAGATATCAATAAGGAAAAGACAGAGGGACTTACAGTTAGTTAAGATTGAAATACTGAAATAATGAATGTGATATTCTGGATATTTGCTGACAATCCAGTTCTCATGATCAGGAACGAAAATTATAATCTCGGATGTCTTTCTTTCAAATATATAATAGTTATGAAAGTATGGACAGAGAAAGAAATTGACATGAGTAAATGATGCTTTGGATTTGGAAGATGCTACATTTTCCATAATAAATTGTCCACAGTAAATCTTAACCTTTGCAAAAGAATTTAGCATTCATTGCCAAACATTCTAACACTGAAGCCAAACATTTGTGTCCACACCTCTTTTCATGCTCATCCTCTTTGAACATTTTTTGTTATTGAGTTTTATTAGCAGAAGTGCTCAGAGATAGTAAATTTTAAAAATTGAGTCTAATGCATCCATGAAAATTAAAGGGATTCACTTCCTAATGCATAGATATATATGTGCAGCTCTTTTCAACAGGAAAGGCAATTAGGGGAAATAAAAGCACTTTATTTTCATACAATACATTTTAACAAAAAATGACAACATAACGAATACTCAAAAACAAAAAATGGAAGTAATTTTGTTACTAAAATAATGTAACCAAAATGTCCAGTGGGAAATTTTAGCTTCCAAGCTGAAAAATCATTCTACACTTCCAGTGATATTTATGCTGCTACAGTGATTTAGTAGCTGTAGAAACATTTTTTCTTCTCCGTAGTTTGGTTATTAGATTTTGATTCCCTAATTTTATGTTACCAGAATTATGTAGTGACATCTTCTCTTTCCACAAACTCTAGAAATTCCCCATCAGTTGAAATACAAAACTAGAGAAGATTGCATAATAGGGCTGATTTAATTTCACGGTTCATGCTGATATTTTGTCTACTCTACAGAAAAAATCATGTAGTCTAGGAAACGTACAGACATGTTTAATGCTGATTTCTACAGCTGGAATATAAATTTTAAAAGTCATAGACTCTTAGAATCAAGGGCAAACTTCAAGATTCACTCAAAAGATTGATGACTCAATTCAGAATTTTTCAAAACCATCTAAGTACAGTCTTTATGTTTGGAAATACCCACAACAAAAGCCATCAGCTCATAATTTCTATCAATAACTTACCCTTCAAAGTTATAATAATACAAATGTGGAGGCACTGCAAATTCTGTGTTAGACAAGATGTAACACCAGCCTCTACATCCTACACACTCCTCTAAGAAAATGAGGAGCAAATGTTTGAGGGAACAGCTTCATTCAACCTACTGCAGCAAATGAAAGCTCTTCATTACCAAGCGGCCAGTTTAAATCAACCCTCGTTTGTGAGCAGCTAAAAGCTTGATTCGAAGCCCGTTAAACTAAATGTCAGTCTACCCATCGACTTCAAGGGGTTTTAAATTACAACTGAAAATCAAAAACTGCAGGCATGTGGTGTCTGTTCACAGGCCAAGATGAAATTAATTATTGTTGCCGGATTGGGTTTTGATGTTGTTTTTGGTGCAGGCAGAAATATGAGATAAACCCCACCCTGTGCCAGTACAGAGGAGAAAAGAGTGGTGAGAAATACTGCCTACACAACTCAAGAAGGAAAGCTCTTTCTTCCCCTTACACCACAATGTTAATCATCCTACACTAGAATGTGAGGGTTGAGATTTAATTCCAATACCATAATGTGCTATCCTGGCTCTAAACATTTATTTGCCATACACTATGCTGTTCCCCTAGGCTAAGACATACATCAGAGAAGGAGTTACCAATTTACCACTGGGTTCTAAATAGACAGATGAATCCTTTTATTTCTAAATCAGCATGTAATTCACATTAGATATTTGTGTCTTGAAACCTTTGAATATAACCAGGTTCAGGTGTTATTTCTAAAATTCCTATCCTACAGGTAGTTTATTGGGACACAGATTCAGTTACTGTAAGTATCCGTGATTCTGGAAAATCTTTTGCTCCTGGTTACCAACTTAATTACAGAAAATCCAGTATTTGTTACACTAGTAACTGCTCTAGTTACAGTGAACTAAACGTATGAGAACAACTGAGTAATTAAGATTTGGAATTGGTAGGATCCTGTCCAGGAGATAGATATATCTGCAGAAAACCATTGAAAAAATCCTTAGAGGAAGCTATGGGGAAGGAGAATCATTCACTTTTGGAATGAAAAGTTGAAGTGTAGAGGTATAAAGAGTAAAGCAGTAACAGAGCAGAATGGGATATATAAAACCAACCAATTAGTGTTTCATCATCCATATATTATCTAGACAATGAAATTTATTTCATAATGGGAGAAGCTATAAAATAAAATCAAAAGTAACGTTCAAGATATCTTTATATGCATCTAGCTACCAGGCAATTAGATTGGAAGGATATTTAATAGTTCCTAAAATATTTGCAGCAGTAAAGATTTCAGTTCCTGTAAGGGTGTGGGAAATCAACCAGTTAGTGAATATCAAGCAACATGAGAAGCATTTCCAATAATAAACACAATTAGCAATGTAGATGAGAAATCTATCTGATTTATAGGCCGCACATGCAATTATAACACATTAATAAAATGTTACCCACAGAGCAATTCAATACATTTGTTTACCCATGCTCCCAGATTAAGAAAGTAATGTTGTCAACCAACCAATTGTGGGCATTACATATTCAAGATTAATTACCATCTGCATGGGACAGATGTTAAATCTTCAATTTCACAGCAAGGCATCTATAGCTTATTTCCCTTGGACTGCTTCTTTCTCTGATCAATAAATGCATCAGCCTAGCTGTTCATCTTGCCACAGAGGTCAGAGGAATGACAGAGGTACATCTGGTTTTGTGTCAAATAAGGGCTGAGGAAATGAATCCTTCCAAAGCAGATAAACAGCTCAGATGCAATTGTCCTTTAGTCTTTTACTCAGCTGCTCATGATTAAGTTTTAATCATTTTGGGAATTTGCTAGCAAAAAAAACCCTCAAAATCAAGACCAAACCACAAAAACAACCTTTTTACATATTTTCAAACTAGAATTCATATTCAGTTTTCCTATGAGCTGGGCTCCATTCCCTACTGCATCTTCAGCTAATTCAATCATGCCAGTGTAAGGCCAGATTTTGGTTAGGAATATACTCACAAAAACTTTATCTTTTATTATTATTGTTAATATTATCTTTTAATTTTGTTACATAAAGGAAGAAAATCAACAGATGAATTAATTTTCATTTTAGTAACCAGAAAGTGCTGTCTTTAAAAAAAAAATGCAAAAAATAAATTTTAAGGGCATAATGACTTCACAAAACTATGCATAAGAATATTCTCAAATTAGAACTTCACCAAGAGTGATAAAACAGCAATCTTTCTATGACTAACCATATAGGTCTCTAGCTGCTTCCCTACTTTGGTTAAAGCTCTCTGAAATCTCAGCAATGTCAGTTTGTGCCACCTCAGTCACTCATGACTGTTCTGAATTGTCTGCTCTGAAAAGGTGAGCTCTCTAACACAGTCCTGATTAGATAGACAGCCGTTTCTGTTCTGCTTAAGTTTCTCAGAAATGTCCAAAGGCACAGAAAGAGTCAAGGCTACAATTTCCTTCATCTGATGAAACGGCAGCTTTGCTCAGCTCTTACATATGTGCCAGGTCATCTAAGTCTTCCTCAATTGTTACTAACCTCAGGAAGGGACCCTTCCTATTCCCACCCCAGAGGCGTGCCCTAAGCACCACGGAGTGCCCTGAGTGCAAAATGACTCTCTCTCTGTTGCTGAAGATCAGTTCTTGTGCAGTCAGGTGTGCAACAATCAGAGCAAGACAAAAGGCCTGACAACAACTGGGAAGGAAAGACTTCTGGTCCCTGCCCTGAGGGGAGATTTTAATAAACCCTGCAAAACTCTAGTAAAAAGTACACATTGTTTGAAATCTTTCATCTCCCTCAACAGGTGTGTGGGGTTAGGTCTCTTTGACCAGGATAAATCAATGACTGGATCCTCCTTTTTCAGTCTGAACTCAGTCGCTGTGGGTGTGTATAATGGTATCAGCCCCTGGGTGACTGATGTGGCTTCTGGAAAATTATATAAAAACAACATGACAATGGCATATGCCATACCATTAAACATGGTAAATGTTACATTTTCTCCCAAGAGTGGAGATGCCAGATATTTCTGCACAGTTTCCTGAACTGCCAAAAGCCAATTAAACTGGATCTTCTTGTGAAGAGGGAGATAGTAAATTAAGAGGTCTAGATCTCCTGCAGAGGTAGCTGAGTAAGGCATTCAAATATTTGTATCCCATAAGCTGAGCATGGTTTCCTGACTGAGAGTCTGTATGTGCTATTTCTGTGAGGCAATGCCTGTTAGACATAAAACACAGGCATGGTCTCAGGAGTTTTAAGTTCTACTCAAGAACTTAAATGCAATATATGCCTTAAAACATTTGCTTAAATAAAAGCTGTGGACAATTTCTACAGTCATAAAATTGCAGAAATTGCAATTAAAATTGGTTTGGGTTGAAAAGGATCTTTGAAGACCATCCAATTCAACCCCACTGCAATGCTTAGGGACATCTTCACTTAGACCAGGTTGTTCAGAGCTGCGTAAAACTTGACCTTAAATGTTTCCAGGGACTGGGCATCTACTACTTCTACGGGCAACCTGTTTCAGTGTCTGCTGCTCTAAAAATAAGGCTTTTTGATTTTGTCTTTCATAGTGTTAGACCCTTTACCAGGAAAGTAGCTATAAACACAGATGTTTATACATTCCTTCTATGAAACACCTTTTGATGGACGTTTTGCATGACCAGTGTGACTGGGAACGTGGTAACTTAATTATCCAATCCCTGGTCATTGTCAAGAATCTATAAATACTAGAGTCAGAAAAATAAAGTGCTCTTTTTTTCTATCACACCACTGAGATGTGTTTGTGTGAATCATTCTGTGTCCTCTTGCCACAACCACCTGCATTGTAAAAAATTTCTTCCTTATATCTAGTCTGAATCTACCCTCCCTTCATTTAAATCTGTTATCCCTTGTCCTAAACCAATAAGCCCTGCAAAAAAGTCTGTCCTCATCTGTCTTTTAAGCCCCCTTAAATACTGAAACACAATAGGGTCTCCCCAAATCCTCATGTCCAGGCTGAGCAATTCCAGCAATTCCAATGCCTCAGCCTTTCCTCTTCAGAGAGGTGTTCCATCCCTCTGCTTATTGTCATGGCCTTCCTCTGAACCTGCTACCCCAGATCTGTGTCTTACATGTTCTGAGGATCCCAGAGCTGGATGAGATGGGCTGGTGGGACCTCACCAGAGCAGAGGGGCAGAATCACCTCCCTTGACTTCCTGCCCACCCTGCTGGTGATGCAGCCCAGGATACAGTTGGTTTTCTGGGGTGTGAGTGCACGTTGCTGGGTCACGTCCAGTATTTCATCCACCAACCCCCGGGTCCTTCTCATCAGGGTTATTCTCAATACCCTTTATCTCCCAGCCTGTATTGATACCAGGGGTTGTCCTGACTCAGGTGTTGAACATCACTGCCTCACTCCTCAAGCTTAAAATACTATGTATAAAGGCAGAATTAAGGTTGCACTAAATTTTACTTTTGATTTTTATTCTTCATCACCTTATCAATACTGGCTCAGTTACCAGGTCAGAAAATGTAATTCCTATTTTGTAAAGGATAAAGGTAGTCTCCATTATATAAATGGAGAACTGAAAACGATCATAGACTCAGAAATCTGTCTAAAAATTAAGTCCAAAGTGAATTTACTTCCAGATTCTCATTATTTTTTTAAAAAATGTTTCAGATATATTACAGTAACAATTGTGACCAACACTTTATCCTGTACTGAAGGAAAATACGCTGCTCTCAAGATGTTCTATCTCATGGACACTGTGTCCAGGACACAATGATTTTGAGAATCTGGCTTATGATGGACCACTTTATCTGCTTCCATTGACAGTGCTCTCTATAAAGATGAGTACCCAGCTGTGCTGCTGGAGTTTTGTGCAAGAGGAACTCATTGACTTTGAACCTTTGTTCTTTTGGCTATATTTGTTTCAGTGGAAAGAAGAATAAACAAGGCTCTGAATCACTTTACAAAATACATAGAAAACTTGAAAATTTCATTTATACTCTTAGCCATGAACTATAGGAAAAACAGCATTGTCCGCTGAAATACTGTGTCCATTAAAATAAGCTATTCTCACTGGTCTTGTTGCAGCAACATTTAAAATGGGAACCAAGTCAAAAGTTAACGCTGCTGTTGAAGACCTGTGGGGAGTGGCAAGAATTGCTGTCGTTGCTACAGAAAGTTAAGAGGAAGAATGGAAGCCGACAGTGGAGTTAGTCTGAGAGAGGGAGGCTCAGAGCAAGGCCAAGGACATTGCCAGGGAGCCAGGAGCTGCAGTAAGGGATTTCACCTGCAGGACTCACAACTGGCCAAGGGAGAAGAGGAGTTTGTTTCATGAGGTTTTTTTCAAAATCTGTGAGAACACTGTGATAAACTTGTGATACAGATTCAATGGCTCAAATCTCCTGACTTCTTTTGCAGTCATCCTTGTTTATTGCTGGCAGGCTCCAGAAAATAATTTTAGGAGCCCTGTATGCCAGGTAACTTGCTGTCTAGTGGAACAGTGTTGATTTTTTAGTTTAAAATAATTTTAAATATAGAATTTGTATTGTGGTTATCTGCACTTCTCCAGTTAAAGGGGTCTCATCTGGCAGAAAAAAATAATAGGATTGTGTGGTGGTTTGTCCTGTCAACCCCAGGACAGATTGTAGTGAGAAAAGAAAGGCAGAAAGCGGGAATGTGATTCTGCAGCTTAAAGATGCTGACTTAGAAAAAGGAGTTTAATAAACACCAAACAGGAGAAAAAGAAAGATGGAGCAAAAAAAGTTTTCAAACACCAGAATAGGCTGCCCAGGAAAGTGGTGGAGTCACCATACCTGGAGGTGCTTAAAGACAGGTAGATGTGACGCTGAGGAACATGGTTTAGTGGTGGACCTGACAATGTAAGGCTAATGTCTGAACTCAATGATTTTAAGGACATTTCCAACCTAAACTCTTCTATGGTTCTATGATTCCATGTACTCTACCAGCACTCAGCTAAGGCAGATTCTGGTCTCCATTTCTGCAACTGCTTCCATGTATCACTTATTGACCAACCATTTATTAAAATAAGGAAGAAGATTGCTTCCTGTGCACACTGATCAAACTATGAAAGTAAGTGCAGTTTTAAGGATGCCCCACTATGCAACGTCTGCTGGGTAGCACCAGAGTTCTCTTATGATGTAAAGAGATTTCCTGGAGTTGTTACTGAGATGTTCAACTCTTTTTTATTGGTTTGATATTCAGCTTTTTATTGGTGTCTTATATAATTTCCAATCGATCTCCATGATGTGATCTTTGTAAAAAAATTTTTTTTTTTTTAAAGTTAACAAAAAAAGAATAAATAGTTGGTAGGAAATGACAAGTGACAGCTACAAATTTGGTTGGCATATAGGATGGAGAAAAGGACAAACCCTGGAAAAAATTTAGGTGGCCTGCATCACTGGAAATTCAAAGGTTTTGATGCCTGTTTTGTCTCAGAAAAGAGAGAAATGTACTGAAACGTCCTGTGGGAAGAGCCATGATACACAATGTTGGCACAGTCAGGGCTGTGGGACACAGGAATGCATGACATTCCAGCTCATGACAGATACTGGAAAAAAGAAGCAAAGAGCCATTGTTGTTGGTTTTCATTCAATCCTTGGAGATATTTTCTTAAATAATAAAAGTGGCACAGATTCTCTATATTATCAGAACATTTCATCCAAAAAGGAATATATTCCCTGCAAAATTCACCCTAGACTTCTCTACTGAGACATGGAATAATACTTTGTAATTGCAGAGATGGAACTTGTGATTCTCCATCTGCAAAACACTGCCCCTTTGCTTCATCTCCTAGAAGACACACTTGAGAAAAAGAGATTTTTTTTAAACTTTCAGGGTGGTTTTCTATATAGAAGATTATTCCTCTTATGCCTGTTGTTAACTGTTCTTGCTACTCTAGTCTCTACTTGTGTTTCCTCATACTCATGGTAATAGCTCTGCTTTTGTGGCTGTGCTTTGCCACAAATGTGGTTAATAAATGACTCATAGCATAATATGCTTTATAATTTAATGGTACTGTGTTGCACTGGAATATCAGGTACATACTTTATACCACATAATGAAGCAGGAAAGGTACTGAAGCAGTAAAACTTTTATTTCAAAATGACATGTGTTTGCAAAGTGCATAAACATCAGACAGATAGCAATAATCAAAGGTAATGAAATCCTGCAGGTACCTTGTAGGAGCCCTCACCGGTGCAATAACAGCAGAGCCCACAAAGGGGCACCCAGATGCTGCAATTAAATCCGCAATCCTCTAGTGCCTTCCCACGTGTATTTCCAGACACTTTAACTTTAGAAGTTTCCAGACAAAAGTTTTCTCCCACCGTGACACCACTCCCAAGTCTCGGTGAAATCCCAGCCTATAAAAACCTCTACAGTCAGTAGAATTCATTTGAATATACATGTAATTAATCTCTCTTCATTTATCACCCTGACAACTGTGATACAAGAGTAACTTACAGATATTGCTTTTTTTTTTTACAAAACTACCAGCATGTTTTAGACTAATGAAACTGAGGCCAACAACAACATTAAAAAACAGCCTCAGAGGAAAACTGCCAAGTGCTTGTTTGGCCAGAATGTTTATCATAAAAATAACATTACACATACTCAATTCTTATCAGTCAAATGCTTCCTGAATTTGCTCTATATGCATTTGGCTATACCCTTCCCTTTTCTATTAAAGTCTATCCACACAGACATTGCAATTTCACTCCTTTCCATTGATGGAAGCTCAGATATGACTCAGCTTTTCCAACAAACCCTCTACATTCCCACTTCGCTTGGTATATTGCACTGAACCTGTGCATGCCAGTCCTTTTTTCATGTAAGTCTGTAAAGACTTCACAAAGAAGTAATGGGGCCAGTTTTGAGGCAGTTTTGACGTCAATGTTATTCTCAGCTGTTAAGAAACCTGAAATGAAAGGGGATTTTTAGCAATTGTATTCCATTAAAAAGATCTGCATAATTAATATATGACTATGGTTTCATGACCACTGAAGAAATGCTAATAGTTTCTGAGAAACAGAGGTCTGCTTGTTGTGTGGCTGAGAAGCCAGACCAGGAAAAATCAGACTAAGGAAAAGTCAGGAAAAGTCAGACTAAGTCAGCCAATGAAAATGATAGTTTTACTGAGAAACAGCTGACTGACATGTCTACATGAGCATCCTGGTGAGCATCTTGTGTTCTAAGTGAGGACATTTTACAATTCTAAGTAACATTAAAAACATGTTCTTGTATATAAAAAAAACTTTTCACTATTTTGCCTTGCTAATTAAAGAGAAAAAGTATGCAATGATTGAAAGGAAGGCATTAGGGCAATGATAAGGCATCAACTTCTATGAATGCAAATTCTGCCTGTCAGTTTTAACTCTGCCATTCTCTTCAGAACAGTGCCTAATACTGTATCTGCAATGACAGCATCTTATAATATGCATTTGCAGAGGTTTACATCAATTTACAAAGCTAGAAAACATGTCACATTTCCAATAAAAATCACACATTATGCCAAATGCCAATAGCTTTGTCTCAAGAATAGTGGCTGGAGAAGGGTAGCCACATGGAAGCAGTGAGATTTGAGAGATTTTATTTGGAATACTGTGTAGCAAACAAGCATTGTAGCTATTATCTGATAATTCTCTCAATTTTATCTTTTTTTCAAAAATAAAATTGCACAGTAAAGTGACCAATCCAAATACACATTCCAGCTATAAATGACATTTGTCCTCATTCATTGTCCTGTTCTTTTGCAGACTAAATAAGAAAGATGGCAATATTGCATGTGACCAGCAGCTTGCAGGAAATCTCTTTGGAAGTAAGGGGTTTTTGTTACCTCCTGAACTTGCACTAAGCCACTTAGCATATGCTTGCTTAAAATCTTGCTGCAGAATGAGAAATGAAGTGTCATGAACTCAGCTGTAAGATAATAGCACTCAGCCAAGCACATTTGTATTTTGATATGTCTGGTACAGTAGGAAGATTTATTATGTCCTACCCATTTACTGAACATTAGCAGGCAGAGTTATAATTGGCCAGGACGGTTAAAATTGGATTTAAGACAATGCTTCTATCAGCTTGATTTTTGCTAATAGGGCATAAGTGTTCCATACAGAATTATATCTTCCTGTGTTACAACCTGCCCTGGGTTAACTGTGTGCTGAAGTCACATCTTTTCTTACCTGTACATCATTTGTTAGGAGAGAATGGAGAGGCATGTATTTGATCACTCCCCATATTTACACATGAGGAGAATGATACTTCTCAGCAGTTTACCCAAAATGTCACCATTTTCAAATCAATAATGATTGTCAAGAGGATTGCAGACTCCATTTTGACTCACTAGGACATTTGATGGATTACAATGATAAATAGCTAAATAGCCTTTGGCATCAGACAAAGGTGTCTTTTTTTATACTTGTTATAGTCAAATGCAGAAAAATAAAAAAATTAGATGACAAATGAACATTAGTGAAGTGAATGATTAGAAGTATAGTTTATGGCCAACAGTAGTTAAATGGCTTCATCTTTATTAGAAGTATGGTTTATGGCCAATTGTAGTTAAATTACTTCATTTTTAAATATATATGATGAATCATATTAGCAGAATGGAGTGTAATGAAGGTAATGAATGCCTAATTCTCTTATGGAAATTCACAATGCCAGTTTCAGACAGAATCCTAATGACATAATTGTGCATGAGGATTTTGTCTTGTTTGTTTTTCTGAAGTCAGACCTTTTAACAGTTTTATACTATATTCTTAATAGCTCTTGGGTTTTTTTGTTTTGTTTTTTTTCCTGAGACAAGATGGCATGGAAGGAGCCATATGAAATCTTCCACCTCTAATACTTTATGGCAGTGATTTGGATTGTCCCCGGGCTGATAGCAGCCATGTATCAGTAACATTATTGAATGGCTTTTTTTAATAGATTTCTCAGTTAATTTTTCTCATGTACTGTATCATGTAGGACAGAGCTAACAATAGGATTTGCATCTTCACTGGAGGCATGGAAAATACTGGAAGCTGATGGATGAGGTATGTTGGTGGGGCCAGATTGCATTTAATTCGATAACTGCAGCAGCTAATGCTCTGCTTCCTAGTGCTCTGCTATGGAGAGGAGCTCTGAGCTACTGTTGTGTTTTTCAAAGGTGAGGAAACGCAACAATTGAATTAGACATGTTAGAGACTGGGATTTGCAGTCCATTCCTACTTCCTTTGGTCAAAGGATCTCACAGGTTATAATTATATGCACCTCCTTTAACTGGTCCTCCAATTAGTTGCCACTAGTGGTTAAATTATCAGAAACTAAGTTTAAAAGTTTAAAAGTTTAAAAGTTTAAAAGTTTCTTTCTTTGATGACAGTTTCTCATTTGATTTGTGACAAGCCAACTAGTCTCTCACACTCCTTGTGTGTGGAAATAACACACCGTGATGTGTCTTGGCTTCTGCGGCACCTGTTGTCTCAAATATCCAGGTTTCCTTGACACGGGGGGTAGAACATGAAGTTGAGGACAGACAGCACAGAAGTGCTTCCAGGTCCCTCAGTTTAAACTTAGACATGGTAAAAAAGAGAAAGAAACAACACTTTCCTCTTACCCTGTTGTAAACTATGTGGGTTTATGGATACATTCCATGGATACCTTGGAAATGGAGTCTATTTGCTACACTAAAAATTAAGTCAGAGTTCTAGGAGGTGCTGCTACCAATGCCAAAGGCAAAGACTGTACAGGTAGAGGTTTGGATATTTTTGCAACTTAGGTTGTGGTACACATGCAACTTGTAATCATATTTTCAAAGGCAATGACAATATGTTAGGATGTTTTTGGATACACAGACTTCCAGGATTCTCTTGCCACAAGTTTACAATTCAGCAGAAACATTATCTAGACAGGTTGTCTCCCTCTTTTCCTCAGCCTTTCTGCACAGGCACTCTTTAACAGTAAATTGTTGATGCAGCAGCCTGAAGCAGCACATAGAACACCTTAGTAAAGGAAGAGATACTTTCACCTCTTTCTGTTCCAAGTGAGAAGAGTTCATTTGTTCTTCCCATTTTTTATCTTTCAGCAAAATTCAAAATGCAGAAAAGGTTCACATATCTGTGATTTAATTAAATATTGAGCCCTGTGTAACACTAAGAAAAGGTTACATTTAAAGCTACTTATCTTCAAATACTGAAGTTTTCAGAAAAACGTCCCTGGCTAGGAGGTTTCTTGCAACTCCTGTTTTAATTCATCTCATAGAAAGTAAATTTACAAAGCTATTCTGCTGTCAGGGAAAAGGAGCTAGGCTACTGTGTGTTGGAGGTTCCAGAGGGAGAGCTAGAGAAAAAAATCATAGCAGTCAAAGTCAATGCAAAATAATACATAACTTTTAATGTGTTTACCAAGAATCATTGTTCTACCATTTTTTTCAGTCCTTTACCATGAAATATGCTTCACAAGGGACTGTTGGAGTGTACACAACAAAACAGACAAATGCAATGTTAAGGCAGATTGTTTAAAAAGAAATTAATAACAAATGTTAAAGAACCACAATATGATACTCTGGGGAATGTCACAAGGGAACAATTGGCTTATGCAATTCAGAGTATGCAACTCTGGCCTGCACAGAGCATCAAGTAGGGGTAAAGATAACCATATGATTTTAATTGAAAGATTATGCTTTCAAGCCAGTGCTGGTTTCCTTTGTTGTGTGATGCACCAAACCACTCCGAAGGACTCAAGTGTCTGAGCTGACATTTGAGCAAGCACTGAACATTTGACTATTTTTTATTAGCTCCCTTAATTTACAGGGTTAGAAATGCCCACTAACATTGAGATATGACCATATTCTCTAAAGTATTAGGCATTCTGTCCATTAAAATGTAAAATTGGAATCAATCATTTTTCTGTTTGTAAATTTAGTTGTGTCCAAAGAAAATTCAGTTGGCAGTCTTTTACCAAAAAGTGGATGGAATAAATTTAAAAAAATAAATAAATCAATTGTAATCCCATAGATTACATAGTTTAAGTATTTTCTGTAATCAAAATGAGAATTATTTGTCACACTCATCTCTAAGGTTTTACATACAGCTGCCAGTGAAGCTACAATGGTTACAGGAGTGATTATTTCCTAACCTCCTCTTTAAACTGATATGTGTTGCCGAACCATCATTGAATAAAATGTTATTTTCAGAACTAAAAGAATTTGAAGGCTGTATTGATTTTTCAACAAAACTTTTTGGGTCTCAAAATTTTTTATACAATTTATCAAATTTTAATACATACATTTAATCTACTATATTCTGAACCTCAGTTTCTAAGCAGCAAGGAATCTAAGAGAAGATTATTTTTGTAGGCCAAATTTAGAAGGATAGATCCTGAGAAAATATAAACAATGTATACAAATGGCTGAAATGAAGTTATTTCAATTATAGTACTTCAGGTAGAATTTAAAATAGAACAAAGCAAAGTTTGAAATATCCAGAGTTTGCATGTATTATTTTAGAAAATAAAGCAGGACTAGGTCTGGAACAAAAATAACCCCTTTTTAAATTCAAAATTTGAAATTTAAGTTCAAAATTTCAAATCAAACCCAGTAGTTATTGCACCTGTCTGGCCCAGGGGTGGGGCAGAATACACGGATGGCTCCTCTCTCCTGTAATTTAATGTTGGCTTATTTTGGTTCATCCATCACACCCCAAAACATGATTTATTGCCTCTTACTGTGTGTGTGATATATTGCTATTTCATAAAGCTTTTGATGAAGCCCATCTTTCAACATGTTCCAGGAAGCAGAAGCTCCAGTATATACACAAGCATTGTTTATGGTGGTTCTGCATCATATTTAACATTGTGGGTGTAGTGCTTATCCAGGTAACTCCGTTATCTAAGAGGCATTCATCTTTTTCCTTTCCTTTTCTCTCTTCATCAAAAGTTAAAAATAGGGTTGGCTTTGATGCAGAACATTCATTTGAGGGAACTGATGTGAAGACCACAAACGAAACCTGTCATCTCCCACCTGCAGCTTTGTCAAATGTGAGGTGGTCTAATTTGCCAAGTTTCCGAGAGATGTCAGGCACAGCTGCTACTCATTTATGGCTTTAAAAGGGACTTTAATCAAACCTATGTGGACTCTCAGGGTTTGCATCAATGGCAGGGATAGACTGAACTCACTAGATCCTTATTTATAAGTGTAAAGTTAAAAGGTTTTTGAAAGATAATATCTGGATGCTGTAGTTGGAAAGACTGGAAGGATTAAATGTAAGTACAGTAAGGGCTGTTACAATAAATATTTGTTCTAGAAGAAAAATCAACAAAGATGTAGCTTCTGAAAGATAAATTCTGAAATGGTAAATGTCAAATATTGGGGCAATGCTAAGAAAGAGATTTAATATCCGATGTCTGTAGGAGGAGAGCCAGATAATGAAAGCACTGAGATTACACACAGGATTTTTCTTCACATAGTAACTCAGGAGAGATGGAAAAAATCAAGGATGTTGATACCAAGAAAACTTTGAATCTGAAAGAACTGCTAGTTTGTTAAGCAATACAAAGTTTCCAATGATCTTTAATAAAAAAGGTGTCTCTGAGGTGGACCTGAAAGCTGAATAATAAGTAATAACTCTCACAAAAAATTCAGCCTTCCCTTCAAAAAATTTCACCACAAATTTCTTTTTCTAAGTTTTATGTATTTATTTCTGTTAATACTTCTAATTTCAATGAGAAATATTAGCTTGCAGGCTAAATTATTTTTTAAACCAGGAAAATCATACTTTGCTTATCTGACGAAAACAATGAGAAAATTTAAGGAAAGTTCCCACAAAGCTGCAGCTCTTCATCTGGAAGGGAACTGCTAAAGCAGTTATGAAGGACATAGAGAATAACATATGTTAGCATCTCATAAGTCAGAGACTGGCTGTAGTCAAAAATGGTGATTTGAGGTGATTTGGTGATTTGAGGCTAAAGGCAAGGAGCTGATATGTAGTCTCGCATGTGCTGCAGGTTTAAAAATTTAAAAGAAAAAAAAAATAAATAGGAAGCGGGTCTAAATCAGCCATGACCTCATTATGGTTGAGCTAATAGTCAAATAAGAGCACTGCCACTATCAAAAAAAGAACCATGATGTATTTCACTGGCTGCTTGTAGGTAGGTAATGGATTATTTCAGTGGGTGACTGCAGTGGTCAGGGGATCACAGGCTAATCAGAACAGGATGACTGTGTGCCAACAAACACTAATGAGCAGCTATTCTCATAATCCGTGGTTCAACTTGCAGCAGTCGTGGAAAGGGCACAGCACAACAGCACATGCAGATGGGACACATCCAAGTCTGGCACAGTAGGCTATTTGCCTGAATACAGGAACTGAAGCAACACTGATAATACTGAACCATCGGGGTGTGGTACATTTCTGAATAAACCCACTGACCAGTTTAATACTGTTTTTGTGTGTTCTGACAGTGGTGGAAGGTAATCAATAGGTATCTCATTAAATATATGTCAGATAGGGAACGTGACTCAACAACTTTGATCTTGAGCTGCTGCTATAATTCAAAACCATTGTGTATTGCTTAGTCACTATCGTTTTGCTTCCTTCTATTTATTATTGCAATTAATGAATACAGAATATAAGTGAATAATCCAGGATTGAAATATTTCAGAAAAAACTTGATTTTGGGGTAAACAAACTTTAGAGGAATGGAAACCTGGAAATACTATTTTATTGGGATGCTAAGAATATGCAAAAGTGAAAACCACAGAAAGCTAGAAAAGGATCAGGAAAAAGATATGAACTTTTCCACGGTTCTGATACTTTCAGACTGAGCACTTTTTCCAGGTCACCCCCAGAGCACAGATAGTTATGTTTCCTAAAATAAAAAAAATATGAATAAAACATAAAAACAGCTGTGTGTACATAGAGTGCATGTGTGTGTGTGTGTGTGTGTGTGTGTGTGTGTGTACTAATCTTCTTCCTTCTGGTGAAGTTATTCTCATCACCAAGTTCAGGAAGTCAAGTCCTTCCCATGCTGTATTTCAGCCATTTTATCATAACTGCTGACATTACCCTGGCTTAACCCCAAGACTGCTCCATGCACGTGCCACAGCATCAGCTGACAGGCTGGCCTTATCCATTAGGTTTCAAAAGTATTTTCTTTAGTCTAGCTTCAATGAATTTCCTGGGGTTTTTTTTCCCTTCTTTATTTTTTTTTCTTCCCACTACAGATTTCTTCCCAAGCACCTTCAACATCCTCTAATTTGCTCTTCCACTCTCAGCACTGGACCTCCACAGATTCTTATCCAAAAACTCCATTCCTTGAGCAAAGCTCAAAACAACACCATATTCTTATAAATAGACCTCCAGTTAAGTCATCTGTTCTCTGTCACATGAGCAGGAGAAGCTAGGGAGTAAAGTGCACTTTAGACCTGGAATCTGTACATCACAAAGGCCCAGTTCATCTTCCAATGTTTCATACCTAAAATGGAAAGACTTGCTAAATTTAACTTTTATCCTCTGGATGAGAATACCTCAAAATTCTGGGTTTGTTTTTTTCTTTGAGAGTGAAATATTCTGGAAACTGCTTTGTCTAAAAACTAATATTAATGAAGTTTAGCAGTAGCAAAGCTGACATACAGAGGAGTTTCTCAACACTGCAGTATCTACAAATAGATTTTACCTTTTCTAATCTAATGTATAAAAAGAAAAAGAGGAATAGCTTCATGTCTTAGAGCTTTAAATATCAATTATGGCAGGGTGCCTTTCAGGCAGGTGAGTTTATACATGCTTAAAGTAGTGGTACTTACCCTACATTGTGGTAGGGAACAGTCCTATTTCTATAGATACTAACACTGGACAAAGAAGAGCCCTTCTTTTTATTCTGCTCTTTCCTCATTTGCAGTAGAGATCCAAAGCTTCTCTTTTCAACACCAAATATTTTTATTTGAACGGTGTCTGTCTGTAGATTTTTCTGACTACTGTCTGAACTGACATAAGAGCTTCAGGTGCTCTGCTCATCACTAAACTTCAACAATCTGTTCTCTCAAAGTCAGATAGCATCATTATTTACTTCTTAGTTTCTGTTCAGGGCTAAATATATCCAACCAGCCAGGCCACCAGAAAGATTGTGCCTGGAAAATAATGTTAAAGCTTTTCAGATAGCAAAAGCTCTGTGCAAAATGCTTCAGTAAATGGATTAAATAAAAGGCAGGCATTTTTTATTTTTTTTTTCTGAACTTGATCTCACAGCAAACAGGAAAATGTAACAGAACAGGACAAGTACCCGCTGTTCTCTTTGTCCATACAGTGGTCAGGTTTCCTTATTTCATTTGTGGTCAGTACAGTGATTTTATGAGTCACTTAGACTTCTTTTGACAAAGTATAGTTGTCAGGGTTAACTTCTCTGAAATATCCATTGTTTCAAATTGTACATAATGGCATTTGAATGTGTGTAACATTGCATTAGCAGTGAAACTGTCACTAAGCACATGGCCATTTCTTTACATGGTGCAAAGACATTCTGCACATACTTTAAACCCTGGATCTGTAAATAGAGAAAGGTGTCACTAGAGAAAGAATAGACAGCTAATATTTTGCTGGACTTTTGGGCTGGGTTAGGATACTGCAGGCCCATTTGCTGTCTAGAGAGTAGGCCTGGATCTGTCCCCACCTTGTTACATCATCCTCACAGAGCTGTGTCACACACATCTGCTGCATCTGTGTTCTCTCACCTCTAAAACAGATAATAAGTCAATGATTATCTTCTTTGCAGTAATATTTTGAGATACAAACAACTAATACTGCAAAAAAACCTTTTATGGTTTAATCCCACATGGCAATTCAGACCCACACAGCTACTTGCCCCACCTCCAGCAGAATGAAGGAGAGAATCAGAAGAGTAAAAGTAAGAAAACTCATGGGTTGAGATAAAGACAGGTTAATGATACAGAAAAAAAAGGAAAGTAATAATAATAATAATAATAATAATAATAATAATAGTAATACACAAAGTAAATTATGCACAATACAATTGCTCACCACTCACCAAATGAAGAGCAGCCAGTCCCCAAGCAGTGATCTCTGCCAGCTTTCCCCCCGGATTATATACTGAGCCTGTCACCATATGGAATATCCCTTTGGTTAGCTGTGGTTAGCTATCCAGGCTGTCTCTCCCCCAAAACTCTTGTGCCACTCCAGCCTTCTTCCTGGCAGGACATGCAAAGCTAAAATGTTCTTGACATAGTATAAACACTACTTAGCAACAAGTAAAACCATCCCTGTGTTACCAACATTATTCTTCATACTGCATCCAAAACACAGCACTGTATTAGCTAATAAGAAGAAAATTAACTCTATCATAGCTGAAATCAGGACAGAATTTCAAAGTCACAGAACAAATATACTACTTCAAAGCATTATTCTCCTCCTCTAAAATCCTTTTATTTGTAAGGAAGGAAGGTATCTTATTAACTTCATTGGTCTCCTCTCCCCCTTGTTTACCATTCCCATTCTGGATATGCACCATGCACAGATACTGCAGAGTTCATGCGTAGACGAGAGCAACTCCATCATTTTTCAGAGTAAAAATTTAACGATGTGTGCATGGTGGGATCACAGGATAACTCATGTTGGAAGGGACCACTGGAGGTCCCCTGGTCCAGCCCCTGTGAGGGGGGCTGAGCACACCCTGAGCCTTGGAGGATGTCAGGCCTGGGCAGAGACACCTTGCTGATGGCATCACATCTAGTGCATAGTAGTAGGCTAGAAATAATAGATTAAAAATCTGGCAAAAAGGAAAAACAAAACCAAAACTAAAACCCTCCCACAATCTCATTATCTTTTGATATTTACTAGGAAAAGGAAAGCTTTATCAAACCACTTTATCAAAGCACTGGCTTTACTATTAGAAATTTACTATTTAGAAAAATATCACTCCCCCAGTACGGAGGCTGCGCTATTTAACAGAAGAACCCCTCTAAGCATTCATTGTCTAATCCAGCTCTTATTGAAGTCCCTGAGGAAATTCCTATTAGTGAGCAGGATCATTCCAATTTCTCTTTTTAACAGATTAGTGTGTGTTTACATGAAGGCCTTATAGGCACCAATTAATCTGTATTCATGTAACAACTGCAGAGCTTAAAAATCCCTGACATTCTCTTCTATTGGTAATTCAGAAATTTGCCTTGGCAAGCAACGGGACAGAGCATCCATCTCTTTTCAGATAATAAAATTCCACTATTTATTTGTTGAAATGTAGTTTTTAACTCATATGATTCTAAATGTTAAACAAATATAAACCAACTACAGGGTAGTTTTAAGGTAACACAGAGAAATCCCAGAGTTTCTGGTCCTGCTCACAGCTTTGCTGAGAATCCTCAGAAAGGAATGTAACAAGTGCGTTCAACTTCACAGTTACACTGTCAAATCATGTGGGCAGAAGGCAAACAGTCAAGAATTACATGATCCAAATGCTGCTGCAACTTTTCAGGAAATTCTGAGCCGCAACAGAGGCTGACGAGGGAGAAAATCACAAGATAAAAATGATCAAGGCTTAATTGCTTCACCTAGATGCTCTCCAAAGAGAATCTTCTGGACTTTCTTAGCTCCTTGCCCATCCATACAGTTGCATGCTTATAGAATGCTTGCTCCATGTAGGGGAATACATCAGCATGATGGGAACCATGTGTTTCATACATGTCACAGGATGTGTCCTGTTTTTTTCAGAAGTCCCAATTTGCAGGATCACTGACTGCACAACACGTGGGTTTGGTTTTGAAATCAGCCTAGGGGCTGTCTTTAGGACAGTGCAGAAGAACATGGTGCATTCTGCAGCTCAGAGGCTGAAGGGAAAATAGACTGCTGGACATCACTCCTTATTTTACTCAAGGGTCTTAAGAACAGGGAAGAGGCAGAAATCTTTCATGCAGCACTTAAAACAGGCAGCCAGTGGTTTATACATACATACATATATACATATATATATATATATATATGTGTGTGTGTGTGTGTATATATGTATATATATATGTAAAAAGATATAAAAAAAGCACAAATATGTTGAGGGCTTACTTCCCAGAAACCAGGAATTTAAATTATTGTTTAGGTGAAGAGGATGAACTGGAGTGGAGTGGGAAGGAGAACAAAACATTATCAGTGTATTCTCTATTCCTGCCTTTTATCTGTGCTTAGTAAATCTAATCCTGCTGACTGATCTTCTTGTACATGTTATTGAACTGAGAACTTCATTTTCTATGCATCTTTACTTTGTTCCTTTCTGTTTAATGTAGATATTCAAGGCAAATGCAAATGTTACCACAATAAAGAGAATTATTGCTAATAACTACTAATGTTAGACTGTCTGTGCAGGTTCATCTGGTGGGAGACAGAGCTATGGTGCAGGATGTGGCAGCTTATCACTTGAACCTTAATGATACAGGTAAGTGGTGAATAAAAATAAGGTAGGGATAGAGAAAGCCTCATCAAATGAGAGTCAAAAAGATCTGCAAGTAGTAGCAATATGGTGAAAGCACTGCCATGAGGGAGGACAGTATGAGAGCATGGTTTATTTAGCATAGTAAAGAAAAAGATGAAGGCAGTTATGATTGTTTCCTAAAAATACACATGCAGAGTGAGAGAAGTGAGAAAAGGAGAATAAATATCACCAAGGGAGAAGAGTTTCACTTTCTAACCAATACCAAGAAAGGGATAAACATCTACAATGTCCAAGAATAAATTCAGGGTAACGTTTTTTTAAAATTATAATGATAAAGTCCTGAAATCACAGAATAGATGAAAAAAAAAATCTTCAGTGTTAATAAGATAGAACTTGTGGATGGTCTGATTGACAGAGACAAGGGAATATGTAATTCACATAGAGTTTTGTGGAGGCGGAGGTGGGGAGCAAAGTTAGACAAACAGAAGATCTTGCTTAGGGCACACTTGGATCACAGTAAATTGGCAAATAAACAAGAAATAAGGCTGAAAAGTCAGTTTAGGTATTTTATATTTCCAACATTTGTATGCTGCAGTTGGGTCATAGTTAATGAAGCAAGACTCATAAAGTTCCTGGGAAGACATTTGGAGTGTGAAGGTAGTTTTAAACAAGGCAAAAGTATAGACTGCCTAAGGAATCCAGAAGGACAAAGCATGTTGAAAGATCTATTGTGGGTCACCTGGCCATTCTGAGTGCCCTAGGAATATCAGGTATTTTTATGAATGTGTTTGGTTTGGTTTGGTTTGGTTTGGTTTGGTTTGGTTTGGTTTGGTTTGGTTTGGTTTGGTTTGGTTTGGTTTGGTTTGGTTTGGTTTGGTTTGGTTTGGTTTGGCTGGGATGGAGTTGCCTTTCCCCACAGTGGACCTCTCAAAGCTGTGCTTTGTATTTGTAGCTAGAATGATGTTGATGACACACCAATCCTATGCCTTTAATGTTTCACAAATAAAAATTATGATAGATTGCCTGCAGATAATCAGTATTTCTCATTGCTGTCTGTATTTTTGTTGGATTGGATCATGCATTGACAATGTCCCATGCATCAGGCAGACCTGGAGTCAGTGTACCCTCTTTTGCCAGGACTAGCAATGAGTAGCTCACTGAGCTTAGGGATTTGGGCTTCAGCTCAATTTCCCTGTTGTGCAGGAATCTTACATTTGAATTTCCTGTGCTTTAAGCAGGAGGTCTTTGAAATGAATGACTGAATATTCATTAAGCCAGACAGAGTGTGTATAACCATAACATAATGATTAAAACACCACTGTGTCAAGGGATGAGCCAAGCCTGTGTTTGAACCTGTGCTATAGCCTGCGACCATGATTGCAGTAAGGAGAAATTTTTACAATAATTTTCTTTCTTTCATCCTTATAAGAGTGCTGTGGCTAACACACATCAGTAAATCTTTTGTAACCCTCCCTGCACATGTACTCAGCCTAAGGAAAATGTGACTTGATTGTAATTAAAGAGGGTTCACATTTTCCCTTACCTCATAATTGTAAATACCTAATGTCTAGAGCAGAGTAGAAACACAGGTGAAGGAGAAGCACAGCACTTGTGTTACAAGAGTAGCTTACCCTGGTTAACAAGAAAGTGCAGAGAAAGTTCCCTGGAGCTGCTGGAACTTTTGGCAAACACTTATAACTGCTTTAGATTTCTGATGTTATGAATTGTGTATGTCTCTGCAGAAATTAAATGATCCCTTAAAATGTTAAAGTAGCTATTGATATATTTTGTCCATATTAAAATTTATTTAATCTAAAATTCTTAATCGTTGGTATGAAAGGTGGTAGGTAGTTCTCATTTCAAGCCATAGTCTTTGGTTGAAGCTGTCAGCCACTCTCATGGGGCTTTTTGCCCTGCACAAATCTTTTCAGCCAGTACGTGATAATTATCAGGATTTCTCACATAAGTGGAATAAAGAAACTGGCTTAGTTTGAGCTGCAGAACCCTCAGGCACTGTCTTTCATTTGCCAGCTTCTAGCTATTATGTATTAGAAGTATATGAAGGGCTTTGGGGACAGGCATATTTGGATTTGTTTCACTTGAGTATAATGCATCTTTACAGAGGTCGCTGAAGTTGGAAGAAGTCAAAAAATACAGTAATAATGCATTTTGTACCAGACCATGGATACAAACAACCTTATTTCCAATTGTGCTGTTAATTACATATGAAGGTAGAAAGGGCACTCCTCCAATAGATACAGCTTCAAGTATACTCTAATAAAAGAAGAAAAGAGATCACAGCCCATAGGATAAAAATGAATCCTATTGTTTAATATTGCTGCCATGATACAACTAGATCATTCCCTAGGAAGACATTGTTTATCTCATTTGTCTGAGGATTCCTAGTCATGGTTAATTTCATATGGGAGGACCCTACTTTGCAGACCACACTGCCTCAGTGTGCTATTTCCACAGCCTTCAAGAGCAAGGTCCACAGGCAAAGGGCCACAACAAAGGAGAGAGATCCTAACTATGCCCTTCCACTACAGTTTAAGTTACATGAAGGGAGAGGTGTTCGAACAGACATCAGTGTCACAGGTGCCAGTTGTCTGATTTACTCCCTCTCAGAGGAACATCCTGGCATCTGTGTGCATAGTGACACCTTGCCAGCTGGCCAGGAGGCTGTCCTCTCAGCTGTCCTTCCAGACACATGAATTGCACAGTGCACATAGCTGCCTGCCAAAGAACAGACTTTCCAGGAGAAGGAGAGGGAAAAAGCACTTCACATATTTCTGACAGTAGTTTTACTTAAAATTTGTTTACAGAATTAAGTTTATTGGACTCAACTTATCAGCAAAGCCATCTTTATGACACTGCAATAAGTTACTTGGAATGTGCACCATAACCCAGGGCAATTCACATATGAATTTACATTCTCTCTGATGTTGCTGTGTAGAGTATATTTTTCTCAATTTGATCATAACACAGCATGGGCAATATGATCTTACTTAATCTCATTTTTGATAATCCTAGTTCATTCAGCAAAAACAAATACCTCTACCTTTAGGTAACTATATTAAATAGTTTGGTTTTAAAACCTAGCTTTTTAAAGCCTTAAGTGGTCTGAGCACTCAAAACTCTTGATAATAATCCACTTGTGAAAGTGTGCAACAAAACTTCAGCTGGCTTTAGGGAAAAGACAGTTGTTGAAACCATCACAGTCCAGATGCTAGTACCAGCCAATGAGCTGGCAGTGCTGGTGTACTGGTTTCCAATGGTTTCAATAAAATAAACCCAAATGGGGTTCTTTACTCATTGGCAGCTTGAGAATCCTGCAATTTAACTATGCAGTGAGAATGAGTATTCCTAATTTGTTTGGAGAATGAAAACATATTCTGGTGTGTAACTAAAAGAATGCTGAAAACAATATTTGGCTGAGGTTGAATTGAGCTAAGTCACTACAAAAAGATAAATACTGTGTGAATTATTGCACAAGATTTATGAGATTCTCAAGGCAGAAATATAACAATGGCATTCAGAATCTGTGAACAGTAGTAATGTTTTAAAAGAGCCTGGGAACTATATATTATATATCTATTCACCCCTAGAATACGTACCTCTTTTCCAGAAATGAATTAGCAGTGGGTTTTTTTCATGTTTACACTCTTATTAATTATCTCCTCAGATTTTTGGTTCATTCTGCCCACAGAACCTACACAGTTTGTATAAAGCCTTTTACAATGTTGGTCACATTGTTCGAATATAAGAAAAAATGATCCGTGATTTTTTAATGATAGACGTGTCTGCAAATGTGAATGCTCATTGTTATTCTCCTTACACCTCATGCCCTTTTACTCATTTAATATATTTCAGCTGAGTGAATTAAAAGCAGTATTAAAGACAGTGTATGGTTGTGTCTGGCTCATCTGGGTTTATCCAGTGCATTCTAAGTAATATACCTGGTTTCTCCATGGAGAGAGGAGTTTGTTTCCTAACCTTTCTAAAGCACGACTTCATACAGTCAATAGCCATAAAATCATAAAGTCATAGAATGGTTTGGATTGTAAGGGATCTTTAAAGGTCATCTAGTCCAATCTTCCTTGCAATGAGCCGAGACATCTTCAGCTAGACCAGGTATTTAGGCATAAAACAATGGCTGGACTGCATTTCAAGCTCTATAGGGTACTCTGCCTTAAGTCCTATCCTAGGAAATTTGAAACTTCTCATTTTATGGTAGAGTAGCAAAGGAGTTTCTGGATTTTATCTCTGCTGTCTGTGTCTCAGGTAAAAGAGGAAATGAAGCAGTCTATTACTTCATTACTGCATCACTGAAAAGGATGTAGTCTCAACATTTATGTGATGTCTTAGCACATCTAAATAAAGTCTTACTTCTGCACTTATTTTTAATTAAGTGGTTTAAGCTTTTTTTGTCCAAGGTTCATTCTCACTGATTCTTTCCTGAGAATACCAGTCCTGTAGCTGAGTCAAGTCAATGGCATGAATTAGTGCATTCCTAATAAACAAAATCATATGGCGTTGTCTCAGTCAGCCCTAAAGGATGTTTTTAAATATGTGAGTGGACTTTTGGTTAAGGATGAGCAACATTCACAGTAAAGGGTAAATGTGGTTTGCTTTGCAAATGCAAGTGAACAGCTGGGCAGTAATATCTTAAATCACCATAACTAGACATGCAAGGCCATACTATTAATGCTCAGAGCTCAAGTTCCCATTATTCATCCATGTATTTCCCACCCTTATTAGAATTAGACTGTGTTTGTTCTGATTGAAATTGCTGGGTCTACTCACAAAAGCAACATCTTCTATACATGTGTTTGTGACTGCTGAACTTTCAAAACTATTTTTTTGCTTTAATTAAAAATATAAATCTGTTACATTCCACAGATGGACACTGGCAGCAAGAGCTTCTGTCATATTCCTCCTCATGTAAAATATTGGTGTCAGGCTCTGTGATGCAAAGTAGAAAAACACTGAGTGCAGGAGCCATCCAAACCTCATTTGGATTCCCAAAGGAATTTGACCCATCCTAGCAAGCACACTTTAGGCTGATTATGTAGCTGTCAATTAAACTGCTGTTCAGTGCACTGAGATTACTCAGACTGTATTCTTTATCACAACCAAAATAAACCTGCTGCAGTGGATTGTTTTTTCCTTACTAAATAAATGCATAGTGAACATGCATAAGTAAGCTTAAGCACTGAATCTTTTTGCTCAGATTTGCCAGTGACATACCCAGTAAATGTCTGAAGTTCAAAGCTGACAACAAAGGTACAGATACAATTCTGCTTTGTGAGGTGAGGATTGTGACACTGTATAAACTTGGGTTTATGAATTATGAAATGCAGTATTCATCATGTATATATTATAGGATTGCATGACATTAACAGGCTTGGTCTCCATGACAATACCAGAAGAAGATGTTGGATGAAAAAATGGCTATGAAGAATATGATTTAAATAAGTAGCACAATACTTCTGAGTCTTTTTTATTTAGCAGATTTTTTAACACGTGTAAAGTAACCAAACTATTATTTCCTTCTTTATGTAACTAGACACAGTTTTCTCAGAGAAATATCAGCTCTTTGCTACCTTTATATAAAAGCCAAAGCAGATTAGAGACTCATGGGTGATGGGTTGCATCTGGCCAAATAGATTTAGTGTATCCTGCACTCAGTTTACAAAACACTGGAACTCCAAAATGCAATGCCTCTAATCATAAACAAGAAATTATATCTCACCCTCAAAGTTTTTTGGCTTTTCCTCTTGATTGCAAAACAGCCTCAGGTGACCAGGAAGACAGAGGTAGACGCTATAAAGGTGAGTGACAGCAGTGTTAGCAAGCCAGGCAGGCACAAACTTCTTTGGGTATCCCTCCCTAAAAGCTGTACAATTGTATTTTCTTTGTGCTTGTCATGCCACTAATTAGGTGGCTCTTGAATGGGCTCATATTAATGTTTTCAAGTGAACATGTGGGTATAAGTACACGGGGACTTTATACAGAGCTCATTAGCAGCACTGCTATGCAATCCAGTAATATCCATCATTTCACAGCAGACAACAAAGACAACTTTGTCTTTGAATTTCATTTCTTTCTTCTGGACCCATTCTTCATTTTCCCTTTCAAGACCATAGGTTCTCTGAACAGAAGATAAATTCAATAATAATAAAAAACCCCAAATGAAACAAAGGCATACAAGATGGTCGGGACCATAGAGTTTATATTAAAGAAGTTTGAAAGGAGTCACACAGATTATTTTAGGCTAACCATGGAATTTTTATATTTTATTAAATCAGATGCCTAAATTTAGCCTTAGATCAATTTTTATCTCTATTAACTATTCATTGGTAGCGTGCTGTGGTGCTGCCACTGTCACCTCAGCACTTCATATTTGTAAAAGTAATACAATACTAATTTGGGGGCAGCATTAAATTCTTGTTATTAACTAAGTGTCTGATCTCTTTTGTGTCTTTAATATACACTCAATTCTCACACTGTCCATGGAGCTATAAAATTCTCTGTTATTCTGCTAGTTTATGGCATGGCAATTTGAGCAGAAATTACTTGGTGTGCTCCATGTAATTCCTGCCTTGGAATTGATGCTCCTTGTTTTGTTTCTTCTCAATCCTCTTGCTCTCGCCTTTCACAGGGGTTAACCAAAAAGAGGAACTCAGACTGTAAAACTCAGATTTTAAGATTTCATCTTTCTATAAGGAAATTATTAATCAGAAAATAATCTCTTCTGGTTTGCTCCTGTCACACTTGAACATCCAAACACTGCCTGACTGCAAATATAGAAAGCCTATATGAAACTCCTATGTAAGGATACCTAACATAAGAGGTACCTGGATGCTGTAGCTGCATGTATTTGTTTCAGTCAGGATGCCTCGCTTTGGCAGTGTCCGTGCTGTCTGTGTTGGATACGTAATTACTAAATTCATTCCTAGATCTAGTACAAAGAATAAATATTATTCTTCCTCATGGTTGGTGCTCCTAGGTGACTTTATTCTGCTTCAAGATGACAGTGGCAAGGTCTTCCATGTCACCCCTTGTCTAATAGTTCAGTGGCTGGAATATCAGTTTTGAGACACATCACACCATACTAAAACTTCTGATGATCCCTTTTGTTTCCCTTTTAAATTTGTTATTTAATTGATTATTTGATTTTGGCACAGCATTATTGAAAACTAGAACATTCCATATTCTTAAAATGTAACTTTTATTATTTTTTTTCCAGAGGCTTCATTTATTTGGAATCAGCCTTCTTAATGACTGGAATCCTAATCATATTACAAAAATATTAGCTTCTCTTTATTCAAATGCTTCTTGACTGATATCAAATACAAAAGAAATACATGGAAATATTTTTTGTTTAAGAATAATGCATTTGAATTATTTAAAATTATCATTTAAAAGTGGTTCTAGGGCATTATTAGGGAGCCTTATTCCTGGATTACACTAACCAAATAAAATTTTTCCAGAAAGATTAATTTCAATAATTCTCTATTAATAAAGACAAAAACTCACCTTATCTCACTCAGATAGTCATCCCCAGAAGGTACCATTGCTATGGTGCCTATGAAAATCTTACATTTAGAAAATATGCAAACTCAGGTTACATTTCCAAAGCATTGGCAACACAGCTCTTTCCTCTCTCCCAGCTGGTCACGAGGTCTTCAAAGTATTGTGGTGGTCTCTCTGATCTCAAAACAAAGATTATTGTTTGATATGGCAAGCAGCATTGAAATATGTGATGAAACTCAATCAAGAGAAACAAAAACGTTTTCTCAAATGTCTTGTGGGCATACAACTTGCAGTGAACACTGGACTCAATATAATTTTCAAGTCTAATTCACATTTTTGCATGTTTTATCAGCTGTGTGTTTTAGAAAGCCAGAGTTAAATTGAAACCATAATGCCAGGTGGTTGCAGAGAAAGATAGAAACAAAAATACAATCAGTTTTTCCTTAAACAGGAAGATAAAATATGTTAAGCATTTTGATCAGCCCACATTTTAAAGAAGATTTGATAAATTTCATTTTATTGCCACAGCTGTGAAAAATACCTTTCACAAATGATTGTGAGTTTTCATCACAAAAATGAATAGCTAGCATATTGCATCAAAATATTTCCACTTCCAGAAAATATTTTCTAATATTTCATGGTCTTTTTAGAAAATTAATCTTTTCCAGACACTGCTTCTCATAGCTTGGTTTTAAATTACCATGGGACTACAGCTACACTTCTCAGATTTTTGCTTATGGGTTCTAAGATGTTCTGTGTCAGCTGTTCCTTCAACTTCTCCTAGAATACCGAACATGCTGCATCATATCCAGGAAAAAATTAAGTCTATGCTACCAATCTCCAAACTAGTGATTAACTCCCCAGTGCACCAGCTGAGGAGTTTAGGTGTTCTTAAATCTTCAGGAAATAATCCTTTTCCCCTCCCTTTACAACATCGGAGCTTTCTTGGGCTCAGTTCACGTGGGCACATCAAGACTTGGGAGCAGCTCTCCAGCTCTCTGCACATTATTCCATCTCCCACAACCTTTCAGAGGCAGACACACCAAAGACCCTTCCCACTCTCCCCTGTGCAAGAGGAGGTTGGCTCATAGGCTGCCTAACGAGGCAAAGAGCCATCTGCATTAAGCCCCTGTCTCCAAGCAGACTTAAAACTGAGTCATCTACTTCAGAAGCTGCATAAAATATGCTGGAGGACATAAATAATTCGCACAGCTCAAAAATTAGATTCCTTACTGGCTTCTCTTTCCTACAGAGAAAAGAACCCATCCTGATCAGCACCTACCCCCAACCTGGGCTTAGAATCAGGTTTTACTTTTCATTACCTGCACTGGTAGACAAGGAGGTACCTGTCACTTATCTAACCAGAAAAAAATAGACTTGCTTAAAGTATTCAAAAGCAAAATACAGGAGTCTGCATTTGCAGTGAATATACTGAATTTTTTTTCCAAAATACAAAAAAAACCTCCAAAAAAACAACAAAACCATCTGGATTGAAAAAACTGTAAAAAGCAACCCATATTAATAAATCTGTGTTTTAAAAATATTCTTTTAATCACAAGCAGATACCAACACACATGCAGTAAATCACTGGAGACAGGGAGGGTTCACAGCCTTACCCCGGTGGTTTGGTATTTGCTGTCTCTCCTCTTACCCTCTTCTCCTTATCCCGAAATCTTTTTCTCAGTCTCTGATCTTTTCACCACTTTTAGGGGCATTAGTCTGAGGGCTTCTTATTTTCCTGACTTCATCCCTTCTTCTCACTGCTGCAGTGCTTTCACACAATTACTGTGCAGCTTTTACTGTTTAACTTACAATTCCAACAACTACTGATGTCAGCAATCTGAGTTTCACAAGAAATATGAAGACATCATGCAGTATTATATATAACTATTTCCTGAACTCTATTAAAATATAACATTCTCTGATACCTGCACATTTGGAAGTGTGCCAATTTTTCTAGCACTAGCAGAATTTAGGGAATAACCTCACAGTTCCTTATTGTTAGCATCTCAGACTTTTAAAGAATAAGAATTTGATCTGATGACATTATTATTATTTGCACCTAACTTTTCTGGGGACTCTCATCTGTTTTTTTTTCAAATGTCAGACTCTAATACAAATCAACCCAGAAGAATAACACAGTGATTACTAACATCAAGCAGTTCAAATATTAGAAGACTCAGCTCTTAGTCTTCTCCACTGACACTAAAATGTGTCAAAAATAAGAGTAGCCTATCAGCAGAGACCGCATTTTTTAGTAGAAATGTCATAGATAACAAGATAATGAAACTTACTAATGAAGAATATGGGGAAAAATATTTGATTGATGCACAGTGATGTTTTCAGAAATACTTTCAGAAATTAACTACTATATTTTCAAATTTTCGTTGGCCAAACTACTGTATAACCTATATACAGTAAAACTTGACCTTGCAAATGCTTCCATACATACAGTTTTTTATAGCACTTTCTGAATATATTTATGCAGCTTTAGGTGCTGCACTTAAAAACAGAATGAAAAGGGAGTATGAATAATCTTTGAACTTACACATGCAGGAAACATCTCTAAGGAAATCTCAGGTTCAATGTCCAGAGGCTTTGATGCCAACAAAGTTTATCCTCTAAATAAAATTCTCATTAAATTTTCTTAATCATTATATATGCTTGCTTTCTTCATTGTGTTATATATAAAAAAAAATTGTAACCTTTTTCCTATAGAAATAAAGTTAGTCAATCTAGAACAAAAGCATTCATTGTTTCTAGAATACAAGTTACTGTGATTTAATTATTCTATTAGATAAGACAAACATGTTTGATATATGTGTTAGGCAAAGCTTTGCATAGTCTATTCATGCATAGAAAGTGGACACATCCCTTGAGAACAAATACATCATTCTGTCCCATTTCTGGTAAAAAACAAAACAAAACAACAAATGGCTTTTGGTATGGCCTAATTAACAGAAAAGACAGCAGCAGTGTTGCAGAAGGCCAAAATTTTGTCACTTGCTCAGCTCAGAGAAACTGGTCAGAAAGGCTATATTGCTTCTTAAAATGTAAGGCGTAGACAAAGACAGCAAAAAGAAAAAGAACCTGATTCAAAGTCAGAATGAACAATGGATTCATCAGGCTTTAGATCAGCACAAGAAGAATGAATGAAGCGCAAATTCACACAATTCTTCAGCAGCAATCAAATCTGTGAGGGGTGTGCACAGTTACCACATGCAGAAATGAACGCTTTTCTTCAAACAGAAAAACTTATTTTGGTATCATGTTGCAATCTACTTATCTTCTCACAAGGGTAATAAACAAGTTATTCAGCTTAACAAGGATGAGTTAGCATGAAAATATCTGCATTTGCTTTTTGACTGGAAAGATTTAAGGGATGAATGAATGAATGAATGAATGAATGAATGAATGAATGAATGTCACATGACATTATCAGTGCTGAGCATTAACAACCTCTTTTTAAAACTGCATTTTCAAGCTGATGTTTGCATACCATTTAGAAGGGGAAAGTGCTTATGCAAAGACAGACATTTCCACAGTTAAATACTTTTGAAAACTTATTTCAAGGTAGATAAAAAATGCAGAAAAGAAATTGTCTATTACTACTCAGGAATCTGCAGTAAATGTAATTTTTTTCTGATTTCTTGTCTAGCAGAACACCTCCCAGGTGATGTTCAACCCTTATTTTCAAACAAAAGTTTAATTCTGATATTTTGAAAAACTTTAGAATGAGAAAAAATAAGAGGTCCACAGAATCTGATATGTAATAGTGATTAAGCAGAACTCCCAGGACAATGATAGCAAATTCCTATGTTATTTTTTGCATGGAAGTAAAGCAACTTTCTGTTAATGGACAATTTATAACATCTTTCTTCCCCGAAATTAAACGGATTCTATCTTCATAAGTTCTCTTTCTTTAATCACTTGTGAATACTAGCCAAGTATTTTACAGTCTAACAGTGGTAATAAGTGTTTAATTTGCAAATAAAATCTTAGTCCCTTATATTTTCCAAAGTACTAATAACTGCACATATAGTACTAATATATGCATATATATATATATATATATGATAAAATATTTTTGCAAAAGAAAGTACTGCAGGAAGTAAGGCAATGTGCATTAGATGTTGGTATGCTTTGTGCTTCTAGAATCTTTGAGATTCATTTTTGTGTGACACAAATCCACTACTCCTTCCAATGTTTTAATTTGGTTGAGACCATTTAAGTGCAAGACAGCATAAAAATACATGTGTTATACTCTCTCCAAGAACCATGGCTGTAAAAATAATTGCAGATGTAATTTATAGCTCAGAAAACGTCAGAGTTATATTTGCAATGATTGAGATCTGGAAGAATATATTATGACTGCTTCAGCCACAGCTGGGTTTGGGATCTCTTCTCGGTAGTCTTGGATGCAGACAAGCAAATCCCACGTGGTGGTTCTGGGTCTGTTCAATCCAAGGGACTCTGCAACATCCATCTCCTCCTCAGGACCTTGAATTGCCCAGCAGCTCCACCAGACAAAAGGGACACTGCCATTTAAACTAGTCTGCTCACCTCAAAATGTAACTTTAATCAATTCAAGCATCTGAAAAAGGTATTTCAGAAGTTCTGACTGCAAAGAAACTTAGCTGAAGGCAGGCAGCATCTGCAGGAGTGTGCCTCTTTACTTCTGCAGCTTTCTGGGCCTCAGAGGTGGAACCTGCAATGGCAGGTTTTTTCCTGTAGTTCAGATTTCAGAGCTCTCTCCAGAGCTGAGCAGGCATTTACAAGAGCCCTCTGAAGGAACTACTCTTCTAATTTAGAGCCACAAATGGTTCCTTTTTCCTGTAAAACAGTAGGAAATTTCAAATATGTTAACGTGATAAAAAACTGATGTCCTGTCTTCTAGAATAACCTGTACATTTCTATATGATGAGATAGTTACTAAAAAATAAAATCCCAGGAACACTCCAGTATCTTTTTTTTTGTCTGATGGGACATTAATACCGCTTTCCCAGTGCTCAGATCCAGGTTCTGGAGGTAATCTGCCCAGGCGGAAGGAGTTCTGGTAATGGGTCTTAGTTAGATCATCACCTGAGATCATCCCATCCTGCAAGCCACCACAGGTCACCCTGCCAAGGTGCTATTTGCCAAGGAAGGAAAGTCAATAGGGACTGAAGGCCATCAGAACTCCGGGTCAGGCTTTATAATTTGCACAGTTTTATGCAGCAGAACCAACTGGGATTGACACATCACGTCCATCACAAGCTAAACCTCCCAATATCCAGGAGCAATGCAATCTTTCTGGGGCTATTTGCTGTTTCCTCTCTCCTTGTGTCTGTGTTGGAACATAAAGTCTTCCCTTTACCTCACAGTCACTCTTGTGAGGAGCTGAGAGGCCAGGAGTGCCATGGGAGTACAAGCATGTGTGTCCCATCCTGAGGCATCTCTGGAGGAGTAAATCCCCACCCAAGCTGGTTGCACAGGCAGGCACACCTGCCCACAGCCCCCACCTGGCTGCACAATGAGCACCCAGATCTGGCAAATGGAGGCTTGGCCATGAATCCCTACTACCCATCAAATATGTCTGCATTAAACACTTCACCAGCAGCTGCTTCCATTTAGCATTGCAGTGAGCTGGGAGCATACGGCTCCTCAGCAGAGTTAACTTTCCTTACCTTAATGGAGGTTACCTTAGAGCAAAATGAGAATTAACTACTTTTGAAGGCTGTAGGACTCGAAAACAAGCTTTCAGACTTGCTTTTCAGACTTGCTCTGTGTAAGGTGCATTCAGGAATACACCTTACACAGAGCATCCTGCATCCACACAACCACCACAAAAAATAACAAGACTTTCCTCTGAAAATGCACTTCAGGATCATTCTGTATTTACAGAGTTCAAATGGAGTCTTTTTCTTTGTTTGCTGGGGAGACAGATGTATAAATATATTCAGGTGAAAAGAACAAAAGAAATTCCTAATAAAATAGCAATGAGAGCTGTTTTTCTCTTTTTTCTCTTTCTCAATTTTCTCTTGGCTTTTTCCAGCCCCTGCTAATGGATGCCTTCTGCTCATTGTAGGTGTCATTGTGCTGATATATTCTTTTCATATATTTCCAAATTCCTCAAATCAATTCTAAGCAAAAGGCACTGGAACTTGGTTTGTCAAAACAAAACTACCCCTTGGAGCCAGTGAAGCTTTGACATCACTCTAGGATGTGCCAAATGCACTCATTTACTCAGTGCTCATTCTTGGATACTATTCTCTCTGGGGAGTAACTATACATCAAACAAATGCTTTGCAAAAAGCTCTGCTCATGGCTCTATGACAGATTCATTTTTAATATCTGTAAGGCATAACTTCTAAAGCAGGATTTCATGTACCAATAGATTTTACTTATTTCTAGAAGCATTGCTATGATCATGAACACTCCTAAACAAAAGTCAATGCACAAAGTCACCAGCAGAAAAGCTGTAGCTGCACATAAATAACATCCTTTCCACCCTGTTCTCTGAGAGGGTTTTATTGGTGTGGTCTTATCTGCCAAACAAAGCTGAGAACCCTCAGTGAAGACTGTCAGATGAAAGAGAAACAATTGAGAACAATTCAAGAATTGCTTTTAAGTCAGAGGCTGCCTCTTTTGCTTGTATCAGACCCTGTAAATTCAACTTAATGAATGTTTCAGTGTGATGCCAGAGCGAGCTCAGAGTATTAGCAAAAGACCCACGCTATTAATTCTTACATTTAAAGATAAAGAAGAAGCCAAAAAATGTAAACACACACCCCCCAAAAATCCATTTTTCAGAATATGCTTTCATTGATTTTTTATAAATAAATTTCAATGTATACACAGTGTTCTACTTGTGGTTTTTTTTTTCCTAAGTAAAATCTAAACTAGCTGTGTCTGGAGACAAAGTTCTTTAAAAGTAAGTATTTGTCACATCTGAAGCCTGAACTGAGCATTGCATTTGCCTTTAATGAAGGTTATAAAAAAAAAATATGCAGTAGTGGCGAAACTGGACAAGAATACAAAAAGCAGAATCCCCCTCACTAACCTCTTCAAACTTGGATATATATATACAGAGATAGATAGATAGAGAGATAGATAGATAGATAGATAGATAGATAGATAGATAGATAGATAGATAGATATAATGCATATTAGCAGTGAGAAAGTGGCAGCCAGAGGCCCCAGTGAGTTTGGGGCCCTCACTGTGCTGACTATTGTATGAGCATAAACAGGAAATATTCCTTCCCTCAAAATCACTACCATCAAGACATCAGCAATGCACATCAGGGCTCGCAGGAAGCAGTGTGGAAGAAGGATGCTGAACCTGAGGGCAACTAATTGGAACACAAGATTGTGAAATCTATTGGCTGAACATTCAGCCTCCAGCTCTAGAGATTTTTTTTTTCTTTATTCCATGAAACAAGTCGACAAGAGCTACAAATGAATCACTTGCGCCTGTCTACTTAAGGGCTCTCATTAACCACGGGTATCGCGGTGAAGATGGATCTTACGACAGAAACGAAAGGAGACCAGGGTAATGGTTGTGTCTAATGACTTGGTTGTAAAGGCACAGAATCTAATAAGGCACAAGTTAATAAGCTCTCACTATGAGAGAGTGTAACATGACAGAAAGGCATGGTGATGACAGAATTTCTATAACCAGATTATATAAATAATGTGGGTTGGTAGGGAGAGCCATGGACAGAACTCTGCATTAAATTTTAAGCACCTGCATTACCTGAACTAGAGAATCCATTGCAGCAATCAGAAAATTGTTGCAGACCCTTAATTTCATTGTTTAAGCTATTACAAGGGGAAAGAAAAAGCAATAAATAAAGAGTTCAGTTAAAAAATATTTATAGTGTCTGAGCTCTGGGCCATTCCTGTGCTGCTGCTGCTGCTGCTCTGGTTATCTTTCTCCGTACATCAGAGGTTCTGAGCAGAGCCTACCACTCCTGAATCATCCTTTCTGACAGGCAGGATTTGGGTGAGAGGAGATAGACTTATTACAAAGTCAATGACCTGAATTTTCCCAAGACTTCTAGTAAAAACAGAACATGATAATGAAAGCTTTTGCCCACCTAGTTACAATAACTATCTTAAAATACCAACAGTGAATAACCAACAATGGAAAATTGCTTGAGGAGAACACTTTCATCCTTTCTCCAATGGAAATTTTATCAGGGAGAAGGAGACCATTCCAGTTTGACCAAAAAAACCCCCAAAAAACCATAGGTGCTGGTAAAACAGAACTTTATAGTATGTGCAAGCAAGACATCAGGATTTTAGGACAACAATCAATAAAGTCACTTGCTATATTCAGCAGCTGCATCCTATGATACATTTGCTGTTACTGAGACTCAAAGCAATTATGAGTCACATTCATAAATATACAGTATAATGCTTAATGACTTTTATCACGTTGCAAAGATTGTTTTCCTTTCTCTTGTTCTGGTTAGGACAATGGTCTAACCATAGCCCAGAAATATCTTGATTGTAAATTCCAGCCAAGTAATTAAATAAAAATAAATAAATAAATAAAGGAGATGAAGAAGAAAATAATTAGAAGCAGAAAAAAAAGAAAAAAAGAAAAAAAACAAAGAAGACTAAGCAGAAAGTAATTTGCAATTTCAAAACTGGTATCAAGTAAATTATTATGACTTGGAAAAGAAAGGTACAAAATATTTGCATAGCCACCACTGATGGATAATCTGAAAAATAGAAAACCATATTTGTTAAAAGCAATCTGAGTTCCAGGGCAGGACAAAATGCTCCCTCCAGCTTATCACTGCTGCTGCTCCCCCACCCAACCCACCTCTTCTGCCACTCCTCAGTTCCTCACTCCTCACCTGCCAGTGATGGCAGATGGCTGTGAGAGCTGGAACAGGCTGCAAGGATAGTTGTGTTACAGAGCAAAGGGACTGCAGGCCGAGCTGCTGGAGGCAGGGAGATTATCCAAGGTTTGTGTCATTGCTGGGCAGCAGCACGGCCGCCGTGGCTCCCCTTGTTCCCCTCATTCCCCTTGATGTGAAGCGCTCTGGAAAGCGTCTCTCTGAAAACAGGCCTGCTGAAGACAGAAAACAGAGTAAACACGGCAGCAAGAAGTGATCACTCCATCTTTCCTCATCCTGCATCTGACAGATTCACATAGACCTGACGTGACAGTTGCCTACGACTCACAGAGCCCCACAGCCAAGGGGGAGGGGGAGGCAGGGTAAAGTGGGATAAATAATGATACATCCACAATAACAAGGCAGTGGTGTGGAAATCTGTCAAGAAACACACATTTCTTGTAATAGGAAGAAAGCAAGGCCTGATCTTGTTTAATACAAGGCTGGAGTTAACACATTCTGCTACAAGGGAAATAAACCATCTCCTTTCTTCAGGAGCAGAGGTGTCCCTCCATCTGCATAATAGCTGTGCACAGCTTGGGATCACTTGATCTTCCAGACCCCCCACTCTTCCTCAGCTGGGTTGTTATCATCCTCTGTTATTATCTTCATATTTCCCCTGGTTATTATCAGCATGTTACCTTCGCCTTTATGTCGACAATCTACCTGGCAATTTTCTCCTCTCCAGCTGGCTTCCGTGTTTCCTAGGTAAGAAAACTAATGTTCTTTGCTCCAGAGTGAATGTCCTATTCATTATTCTCAATGTACTGTGACACAGCAACACTGAATATCAAAAGCCTGCAGTAAATTCTCATCTATTTCTCAGTCATATAGAACAATTAAGCAAATAGCACAAATAGCAACTTGCCTTTTATAGTCCCTACTGAATTTAGATTTGACTGTGCTACATTTAACAATTGCCCAGACCTGCAATGCAAATGAATGTGTGGATAAACACTGTTTAATATTGCACATTATGATGTGCCAGAGAGCACTTCCATTGTACCATGCTCTTGATGGTAACCCAGATAAATTGCTTTTCATACTGAAAGAGGCTGAAGCAGGATGCAATTAGTGAGAGAATTGCTACAAAGAAACTCTGCACTGATACTGTGATCAGCTGTCCGCATCCATAGGGTCCTGGACTGGCAGGGAAATGGACTCTTTCCAAGAGTTTGTCTCTGACCCAGTCTGTACTCTCAGTCAAGTCTCTCTGTAGGCAGGGCTGCCTTGATGTCACAGACTGGATATCCTGTTTCCCCGAGAGTGGGACTGAAAACTGTAGTCACCAGCATCTCACAGAATCACAGAAGGGACCACAGAGGGTCATCTAATCCAACCTCCCTGCTCTAGCAGGGCCATCCCAGAGCACATGGCACACGACTGCATCCACTTCTTGAATATCTCCAGTGAAGGGAACTCCACAACAATCTCAAAATCAATCTCAAAAACCTTAAGAAAAGGAACAAAAAACCATTGATCTGGTTCAGAAGAAGTAACCAACTATTCCATCATTCTTGATAATCACACTGAGGTACACACTGGTCATTTGGTCTTTCAGTTAAGTAAAGGTTAAAGTCCCTCTTGTCCTTTAGAACTTACCATTCTTACAGTAAGTCTTTCACAGTTTTTTATAAATGCATCAAAATCTGTACACCTCAGCCAAGACACATGATCAGTAGCCAGCATTTCTCATGCTTTGAATCTTAGAGTCCTGAAAACTTTACCAAAGTGGAGGTCAAGCTAAATGTAAGGTTAAAACATGTAAAAATCAAGTAATGACAACCTTAGATCAAAATCCAAATATGAAATACCCGCTTAAAATTAATAACTAATAAATAAAACAGCAATTAAGCCACCATTATTTACCACCATTGTTTCTTCATTTAAAAACTCCAAAATTATAAGAATTTAAATTTAAATGTTGTTGTCAATTTCCATTTGAAAAGGCTATTTAAGGAGGGCTTAATGACTTCAGTTTTTAAAGTCATTTTGTACTCATGGTTAATTAAATACACAAGGACTTCCACTGAGAATCAGGATGTTCTAAATAATGTAATAATAACTTGTGTAACCAATTACTGTAAAATAAAACTGGATTATCCAATATGACCTGTCTGGCTTCAGTATTCATAATTTTAAATCCCTTTTAATTAAATCCTCAGGGTACTATATTTAACGTAAAACAACCATGACCTCCTTTATAATATAAATGTAGTAGCCATAGTGGGTCAAGAATGAATTTTGATTCCACAACCGGGTGACTCATTCATCAGAAAATTTTCTGGGCTGTCATCCTATTTAAACAACATTATGAGCCAGTTTCTCAGCTGGTATAAATAGGGTGCTGTAAACTGACTGTAATGGTGCTAGGGCTTTATACCACTACTCTTTATTCTAAGCAACAGAAAACAGAGGAAAGTCTACATGCATTCTTTGGTTTGCTAATGAAGATGAGGTTTATTCTGAGAAAAATATATCACTTCTTCCTCCTCCCTCCTGGGCTTTTTGGTTTGGTTGTTGCAGTTTTTTTTGTTAGAGTTGTTTTTGTTTGTTTTTTTTTTCTCTTGTAGGGGTCCTGGGGAGTTTGCATCATTGTGGGTTTGGGGCTTGGATTTTGTTTTTCTGTTAATTAGTGTTGTGCTTTCCAGAACAACATCAAGGCCAAGTGAGAACTTGTTATCTAAAGGGCATGACAATAAACATAACAAATTGAGGAGTGATTTTTCTATGATGTTAGCAACCTACCCACACATGCTATAATAGTTTTTCCCCTTTCTCTGATTTTTTTTCTGCCTATTTTTAAACCAGCTGAACTATTTTTCTTCACAGTGAAGACCTGTGAGTATTTTTTTTGCTTTTTACATCATTTAAGTAGCTGTTGCATTTATAAAACACAGATTTTTCAAAATACAAGAAGTCAGGACTTAAATGCAGACACACAGACATGCTAAATATCCAGTCATAGAAAGTCTCAAATTGAATTTATCATATTTTTTCAAGTGGCACTGATGAATATTTGAAGATGTCCATAATATGCTGCAGTTAGTATGGGCAAAATGTATTGCAGACTAGATTAATAGACTGAATTTCATCTACAGTACACTAATATGAAAAAAATAAGTAGGATAAATCAGAGCATGTTAGTAGGCTGACTGTGGAAATCTCATTGCTTGATTTTCTTTGTCATTGCTTTTCGGAGGATGCTTATAGAAGCTTAAATATAAATAATAGCTTAATAGCCCTGACACTAAAAATGTAATAGAATTTTGTAAAAAGCTATTCAGATTTTTAACTTATGTGCTGTTTTTTTGTGAAGGCAAAATATATAAGAGAATCACTGAGGAACAGATCAGGGAGTCCTGACCTCAGCACCGGGCAGGTACACAAAGCATTTATTGCAGTGCAGCTAACATTCCATTTTGCTAATCAAAAATTATCAACTACTTAGTAAGATTTAAGACCTTTTCATTCATGAGGCCACTTGATTTATTTTTTTCTGGAACACTAAGCAATCTATCTGACTTTAGTCTTTATTATTTTATCAGAGGTTTCATTGTCTAAAGAACATGGTCCCAGAATACATTCTGCCATATTGTCACGGTTTAGCAGTGGTACTCCCCAACTCAATGTTCCTACTGAGCCTCAATTGGAAGGGACCCCTTCTCCTTGGAAGACATTCCCTTTCCCCTTTTCCCAGCTCCAGCAATGAAAAGGCAATACAGAATAACCTCCAAGTCCTAACCATGACTCCTCCTGGCTACTGCAAAAATTAATCCTGTCCTGGCTGGAGCCAGGGCCCATATATTACCTCTGTCATATTAGAATGGAAAAAAAAAGAAGAATCCTTTTTCTGCTTCTTTTAAAAATTAAAAGACAAATGTTTTATCTTTAGTGAGCCTTACTCTTCTGGGATTGAGGTAATAGGACAAGAAAAAATTGAAGCAAACTTACCTACTGCTGTGGACTGAGTAGAAATGTCCACTGCAATTATGAAGTTTCAAGAATGTAAGACAGAGATACATAAGGAGAAAACAAATAATTAGTTCTAAAAAAGTTATGGCCTGTTTTTCTATTGTTTTCCTATTCATTTCTTTATTTTGATTTTCTTTATATACAAACATGCATGCTGTGTGCACATCATGTAACCAGCTCATAGGGAAAGCATTAAATTAGATCCTATTTTCATGCTCAGCACATTGATGAGGAGATGAACAAAACACATATCACTGATTCGTAATTCTTGATTTCCAGTGGGGAGTTGTCCAGAAGTACAAAATAAAGAGCCATTGAACCATCCTATCTCTATGTGTTATTGTTGTGTTGATTTTATCCTTTTCCTTCTCACTTTCTCATATTTTCTTGGTTTTCTTTCTTCACCAATCTCTTTCATTAGCTAACATGTCTACATGTGCATATAAATGTAGAAATATATGTTTTTATCATATTTTTTCAAGTGACACCAGGAACTTTGGATGATGATCTAAATAAATAATTGTAATGTGTGGGTGTCTGTGTGTGTTGCGTGATCTAAATTTTCTATCCTGTGTTTGAAAGAGTTGTAACAGTATGGATATTGAAAATAATCTGTTTGATCAGCAAACATAGAATACTATAGATCTTAAAGAAAATTAGTTTTCTTTTCTTTTTTTCTATTTTTTCTCTGTGTCTCCTAATTAATCCTTTCTTGAGAAATACTATTCTCTTGATAGGAAAACGAAACAAAACAAAACAAGACATGAACTAAACCACGGGAACCATTTTTCCATTTGAAGGTCTTAAAATATCACAGATACTAAGATATAAGGCTATCTCATTTCTTGCTGTAGAGGTAACTGAAGTGGAATCTTCTTTCTTTATATTAGTGTTTGATCCACTGGCTATTTTTCAAAATAAATTAGAACTGAACACATTTCAATCATCCTGGTGTGCTCTAGCTATTGTAAGCAGCAGGTGCATAACTCTTCTCAGGCACAGACAATCTCTGAGCCCTCTTCAGGGATAGTCTTAGGTAGGTTTTCAGGCACAGCTCTTATACATCACTGTAATGAAAGTGGCACTTTCTTTTTTAAAGAGTGTGGTCTCCTGGTTGCTTCTAAATGCTCCCTCGCATCACTGGATAGAATGGAAACATTTTCTCATTCTAAGTTTTATCTTTGTCTTCAATCAGTGTTATGGCAGGAACTATATAAACAAAAATATTACACTGATGACATTCCAAAATTTCAGCTGCAAATTGCCATCTCTACTGTGCTTCATATTTTTAGTCTTTCAGATGAAAAAGAATGGGCAAATTCTGATGGGAAAACGTTAATAAATTTGCTGAAAGAAAATCCTTCCAATGAAGATATTCCATTTATCTTTGGAGAATTATTTTTTAGCTACAATTTCTTACACTCTTTTTACTTAGAAACTAGAATAAATTTCATAACTATTATGTCAGGAATATGGCTAGCAATAGAACCCTTATTACCTCTGTCTTAAGTTCTATTCTTTAATTTCAGGGTTACTTCAGGAGTCTTTATTAATAAATTTTGCAAAAATTCTCTTGTTTAAGGTCACACTGCTGCTCTTACTACAAGTTCCCTTATATGTATAAGGTATATAGATACATGAGTACTTTTTAGGAAGGACAGTAGAACAATATAAAAGATTAATAAAAATATATAATAAATAAATAAAGGAGGTTAATAACAATAGTGTGAATAGGGCATATTTTCCAGAAAAACTGTTTCATTTAGATAATGTAATTTAATTTAAGTGGGTCATGGATAGAATATCCTACGTATGTCAGTCTGTCAAAAGTACAAACCAATTATCATAGATCAGATGTAGGAAAAACATGAAATGAAAATAAAAAATAATCAAAACACCACCAACAAAAAATATCTGGTTTGTTTCATGTGTAATTTATTTACACATTTATAAAGAAGTTATAAGCCATCTATATCCAGAAGCTTTTGCTTTTATTTGGTGGGAAAGATGAGAAAAGGAGTCCAAATATGCAAAACCTGAAAAAAACACAGTTGCAATTAAGTTTCACACTCATGGTCTCCAAAGCACGTATGTAGCTGTCATCATCACAGCTCATAAAAACTGCCTACATACAGACACAAGTGCTCAGGGTTTACCAGGAGCCAAACAGGCAGATGGATCATTCTCTGTATATGTGTCTACAGAGCTTTACTCTTGCTGGATACCACCAGTTACCCTTCCTCCATCTGCAGGCTCTCTTCAACTGCATGCTTGTCCTTTTTGAACCCCAGAGCAAGCTTTTATACATAGTAGAACCAAAGTGTGGGATGATGGGGTGTACATGTATTCTAAATGCACTTGACAGCTCCAATGGGCTTGACGCTGGCTTCATGTACATATTATCATATAAGTTTATTCTTTAGTTCATTATAAGTCCCAGCTTATACATCCATCGCACTGCCTGCATTTTGGTATGTCTTGAAATTCAGCTTTGGGATGTGACAGTTGGCATGCTGATTGGGAAACTCGATTGGAATATATCAATGTAAAAATATTCGTATTAGGTCAAACCAGCTGGGGTCTACTCCAGTAAACTGATTGTATGGACCAAAGTCTAGAGGACATGATACCAGTGGATAGAAACAATCTGTATCTCTTATTATTCTCCTCTCCTCCAGGTACTTCCATTTCACAGATCTGCCGAGCCAGATGAGGGGCTTTTGCGTTCGGTAAACCTTGATAAGTTTCCTCTGCATAAACTTCTCCAATCCTCCCTTAAGTCCACAGGGATGTTTCACATGCAAATTATTCTTCAGCAAGAACTTGTTGCTGTCTAGTGTCTTGTATAATCAACTATCACCTCTCCTCTTAAAAAGAAAAGGTGGGTTCTGTGAGTTTCATCTGTCTCTTGTTCTTTAACTAGAAGAGACTGTGAACAGTTTAATCTCTGCCCACTGTCTTCATATCACTCAAGAGGTTTTTTAATTTCTGTCACATCCTTCCCCCATGTCAGCTCTTTTCCAGACAGAAGACTTGTAGCTCACACAAGGGTTCCTTGCATGAAAGCTGTTACAGACAGTTGATCATTCTTGTCACCTTTCTCTGCATTTTTTCAGTTCTCCTTCATGAATTTGAGATGAGAGTCTCAGGACTGCATAGAATTTTCCAGGATATGTCTGAATTCATGACTTTATATGGTGGAAGTGATCTCTGTTTTGCTCTTACTTTCTTTATAATTCCTAACATTTGCTTTATGATGGCTAGTGAGACACTTCAGTGCAAATCTCTTTCTTCAAAACAAAAAATTGCTCTTGAATGGCAACAGTTATCTCAGTGCAATTCATATATGAAAATAGAATTCTTTTCTTCTTCTCATCCTTTCATATTTCATAGTTTATATTTCATCTGCCTTTTTTTTTTCTTTCACTTACCAAAACCTTATGCAATTTTTTCTAGTTAGACCTCATCCTACCTAGAATAATTTTGTATCATCACTAAACTTTCTTACATCATTGCTCACCCTATTATGCAGATCACTGATAACCATATTAAGCAGAACAATCCCCTGCACATATTCCTGTGGAATCCTACTGCTCATCTTCCTTCATTGGTAGAATTGACTATTTACTTCTACTCTCATTTCCTGTTTTATAACCAATTATTTATCTAAGTTATGACCTTGTTACCTCTTGTGCGGCTGCTTAATATCTAAATCCTAACAGATTATATCAATCACATCCACTTAATCCATATGCCTGCTGACCCTTTCAAAGACCTCCAATAGATTTCCAGGAGTACAAATTTCTAGCAGTAGTTCCCTTTTCAGAAGCTGTGCTGACTTTTCCAAGGTAAAGTACATCTATTCACATCTATACCAATTCCATTCTTAATTATAGTTTCTCCTAATTTTCCTGCTGTAGACAGCAGGTTTACAAGACAGCACGTCTGCAAATGTTGTGCAGATTTTTTTTAATTTAATTGTCCTTCTGTTTGCCATCCCCCAGTTTTCAGCAAAGGAGTTTCAAAGGTTAGATATCAGTGCAATTAATTCAGCAACTTCATCTCTGACTTTGTTCAGAAAGTCTAAACATTCCATGCTCCTCTCAGGTTGATTCTCTTCACTTGGACAGTTAATTCCATAATCTTGGCTTGTGTCTTAAGTATGTCTTCTGGAAATTCTCTGCAACGAAGAGAGAATTAAGAATTTTGCATGCAAATAGAACAGACAGGAAAGTTGATTCCATCCAAGAAGAAAAAAGATTTTCAATTCTGTCTAAAAAGCAGAAAGCTCAAATTTGCTTTTTTTCCCTTTTCAGACAGAAAGCCAAGATGTTTAGCTTTCCTTTCTAGTTTAGATACTTACTGGGGCTGTAAGGATGTAACCATAACCTTTCTAAGCAATTACAATATCCACATATGATATGGCTAAGGGGTTTTTTTTCCATAAAGATCTTTGGGTATTTCAAGCCTAAGAGATGATCTATTTGTCTTTCCCTTCTGTAGTTACCAGATACATAAGCAGTTTTTTAACTAGATGAGAAACATTCTCATACCTAGAGCTTGCTTTTAACATCTCCTCATTCTTTAAAATAGGTTATCTTAAAATACTGCTTCTAATTTCTGCTTGTTCCCCTTATGCAGCAGAACATAGTATAGCCTTATGCAAGCAACAAGTAACTCTAGAAAATGAAAAATAACTGGGAAAATAATAAAAACTTGATAATTTATTATAAATGGCAGCACTGATAATATAAAAATATAATTGCATGCACATGTAGCCTACAGAAGTACCTCTTAACCTTCCTGCAGCAACTACTTGCCCAGTCTCCTGCCATGAAAGAGGTCGTTTTAAGGCAGTGTCTGACATTGCATTTATAGTGGGGTAAGTGTTCAGCCAGTCAGGTATTGCAGCTCAACTGAGTTACCTTAATTTATTCAATTGCAGTAACCACTTACTTATATTTCAATGATTTGAAACAGGAAAATTGTGTCTTTGATGAAAGGAATATAGTTTGTAACTGTTTCTACTCCAAGCTCTTGAACATCAGAAAATGAGCAAAGACTTACGCTCTTAAGGAGAGACTGCTTGGTTAGCAGATGCTCTGAAAAGTGGAAGATGGACAATATTGGGCATAAGGCCACGTATTGTTACAGCAGTCATCTTGTTACTGCAGAACTTTATGCACTCTGCATTCTCTTCTCATTATAATCTTTATCTTATTCAACTATAAACTCATTAGGGTCCGTCAATATGACAAGCTGTCCAGTTTGCATCTCTCAGCTATTTGAATATTTGCTAATAATCTTTTTTTTTTTTTTTATTTCATATCCATAAGTCAGCATAAGTAATGTATGACTTTGGCCATCTTGTATGCTACAGTAATTTGGCCACTGGCAGTGTGTGACAGTCTGAATTTTGATGATGTGGTTGAAACAATACACGTTTTTAAACATATTTTTCTAAATGTTGCTAATCTACACTTTCAGTTAAACCACATGCAATTAAAATTGTGTCTTATTTTGAATAACACAATTGCAATGTCTTGTTCTTTATAGTTCCACATACTTCATAGAACTGAATTTTAAATTCCATATTGCCTATTTTCAAAAATTATGATGGTCTTATCTCTATATTTCTATGTTTATATGCACTTTCTGGAAATTCTCCAGTTTTTTTCAGCTTCTGAAGGAGATCTGTAGAGAAAAAACACTGTTTTCTATTTGCACTGAGATTTCTAGGTCCAGGGATACTGTTCTAGAAACCTGGTCTAGTGGAAGGTGGCAGGGGGATTGGAATTTGATAATTTTTAAGGTCCCTTCTGACCCAAACTTCTATGATTCTATGATTCTATAAAATTGCAACAGCTGAAAACATTTTGAAAGCATAATAAATACTAATTATCTTCCAGGTTTTCTTCTTTTTTTCTTGTTAACCGAGAGACATGTTAGACGTCTCATTTTACAGTGTGAAAATACAGCTGCATACCTTGGTAAAGTGCATCTTTAAGATCCACTGCTGGGAAGAGTTATGAAAGAAATGTTGACAAATTCCAACAGTTCCATTAAAGTAGAAACCAAAATATATTCAATAGAAGATATTTGAAAATATAATTTTTAAATTTTGATAGAAAACCAGTGAACCTGTTTCCTCTAATCCATCTATCTTGGGTCAAGGAAGTAGGGGAACAGCTTCTAGATAAAACCAAAAATTTGAGAAAGAAGAATCATAATTGTTTCTAAGCTGAAATTTAATCATCACGTAACAGTACAGCTGCATTAATAGAATTTTAAAAAATTTAGATTAAATGCCTAATTAACTTGAGAAAAGCAATTTAGTTTGGTTTATAATCAAAGTACACTTTTCAGCACTCAAAGATTATTTTTGGTACAAGTATTTTTGCTTAAGCATAATTTGAATTGCTGAGGTCAAATTGCTAATTATATAATTTGATATTGATTACATTGCTGTATTGTTTATTTTCACTTCAGTATAAGCAATGTCTTGTTACTGATGATAGTGACAGTTGATGTATTATTACTCTTGTTTGAATGTTTTCATACAAATATAAAATAGTGGGATAATTTTATATATGTCAGTAACCTACCTGTAAGCTAGTGGAGTAAAAAGCTTTAGTAACCCATAGATGTTGATTGGTCTTTGTGCCTCCTATATCAAACACAAGATTTTAAAGTTTAGTTTTAGGCTATCATTTTCTCGGTTTTGTTATATTGTCTCAAGCAGATATTTTATTTACATTTTGAGTAAAGCAGTAAGATCTAGACACAGTCTCTAGATATTAGTTACAGATTAATGAATTATATGATGTTTTATTAGAAATTAATCACATCCAAATTAAACAGAATGTTGTGTTTCCTGCTTAAAGCACTTGATTACTGAACTATGATAGTTCAAATTGATAAGTGGATCCACCATTGGTCATTAAAAAAATTCCTCCATACCATACTCAGTGAAAGTGTCTGATCATTAGTTTTTTTCTCCCTAAGGACTAAACACAGTATGATGAGCTTCAAAGTGTGCAAAATAGTGCAGAAGATTTCTGTGAAAGAATAGAACAGCTGTCTTTGTTCTCTGCTAATTCTGCTCATGCAGTTTAGGAACTGCAAAGCCCAAACAGGTTAATGTATTATCCTGGCAATTTCAGTAGCACTTTGGCATACATGGCACACTTGTGGCTGCAGATTAATCATTTCTGACCATCAGACATTCCAGACAGTGAGTCTTTACAGGAGGACTGATGCAGCTTCATGCTTTTGAGATCCCTGGTTATTTCAGCCACAGTGAAATACTACATAGCAGTATCATAAGAATGAAAAACCCAAGAGAAAGACAGCTATTTCAGTAATCTCCGTAATTTTACCATGATCAAATTCTTATCACTCACTTCAGGAAATGCACCAATTAACACACTAAAGACACTTCTGATAACATCTCTTTTGTTAATAACAAACTGCAATTTCACCTAGTTATAAAAAATAGTTTGTGAAACATACTTCACCCCAAGAGTTATACAAAAGGGTGCATCTGATGCTGCAGATTGTTGATGAAATCACTAACTTTTGAAAAGGAAACATGAGCCATCTTCATGCTTTTTATCCAATAACTGACTAATCTGAAATATATAAAAGGTGCTGGGTAGCAGGACAGGTATTCCTTCAGCCCCCGTTCTTGTCAAGCACTGTATCTTGTCAATGGGGAGTTGAAGCTGAAACGCCCTGTAAAGAAAATTGAAAGCAAGGCTCCAGCTCTGTGGGGAGCTCTAGTCAATTGACAAAAAAAGCATCATATTCAGACCTTAAGAAAATGTTGCGACTGTTGCTTCTGTGTTTTGTTGCTAGGTTTGATAGTGTCAGCACTGAAAGAACATTCTGCACACAACTAAAGCATTAGGTCTTTCATAGAAATTCCTCCTGTGGTTCATAGCAGAGAGGAGAAACAGAATTGTTAAAAAAAAAATAAATTTAAATACATTCTGCAAACAAAATAGGAGCATTTTAAATCAACTCCAGACTTCTGGGGTGTTTGCTCTGATTCTACATTGTAATCAGAATATACAACATTTTGTGCCTCTCTGGGCCAGAAACCTGGTTGTATGATAGACAGGTTCAGGATCCACGGTCAGATTAATATCCAAACTCGTCTTTAATATATCACCCAACATCAAAGACAGGGATATGGTTGTTGCAGCCAGGAAAAAGAATGTTTTCCCCCCAATAGTAAAGGAGAGAAGTTGTCAAACCATGGTACTTCAGTAGAATGATGTCTATGGAAGACAAGGCAAAGACTCAAAGAGCTATTTTTTATTTTACAAACATACACCAAAAGAAATCCACAAAAAAACAAGACAAAGCCAAGATATAAAAGGCACTCAGAGTTCAACAGGAAACCTTTTAGCAGCTCTTGAGCCAGTCAATATTCTTATGCTACACGTTTTCTTTTGCATCCCATGTGTACTAATGACAGATTAACGAGCCACATAGGTAGAAGTGGGAGTTTGAAAGCCAGTTAGATGCTGTGAATTTTCCCAAACGTGTCAAAATAAGAAAAGTGACTGTGCTAAATAACTCAGTGCTGGTACACTGGAGAAAATGAGTGCCTAATAAAATTCAGCACTTTTATTTGCTTCCTCGAGGCATGGTGATGTAGCTGCTCCACACTGAGAAGCATAGAAGTACACACACAACACAGAGAAGAGTACATAAATCTTCAAAATCAGTATTTCATTTAAAGTTAAACTTCCCGTTGTTCGCTTTAGAAAGAATTTTGATTCATATGTCATACTTATATGGGTGCCAGATGGTTTTTCTTATTAGTTTTTGTCACAGTAGTGTTTTGAAGACATGGATGAAACCTTCATGGATGGGTCTTTTTAATAATTATATGTATGTAGAAAATTGTAGAAAACTGAAAATAAATATCCACCTAAGAGGACACTTCAAGCTAAGCATCACAATTTCCTGCTTTTCTAGTACTCGTCCCTGGAAAGAATTTTTGTGAATCAAATGCTTTGGCTTTATGTTTGACCTACAGCCTTCCCTGGCTCACTGACAGTAACCCTGCGGAGATAGAAAAGGAAAGATGTGGAGGCAAATACTATTTGGCAGCCCATTTCTAAGCAAATGTCAATTTTAGTTTTGGCCTGAAGTGCAAATGTGAAACTGCCAGGAGATTTTGTGTGAAGATGCAGAAGAAAAATTTATTTCAGATTTTGTGAAATGGTAGACTTCTATCATTGTCTTTGGAAAAAAACCAACAAAACTTGTTCAAAACCCCCCGAATAATTTTGTAGAAGCACTTTACTGATCTCTGTTCTTATATCTGTTCAGCACAGGTAGTTGTATTTGCCAGAGGAAAATTTTCTGTTACTTGGATGGGGTCTGATTCCAGTTCAGTGAAAATAACACTGTAGAAAAACCAACTGTTATGGTTCACCTCTCCAAAACTAACACATAGGTGGAAATTTGCTATTCATCCTTATAGCATTAGGAGTTCCCATGGCACAGTCCTTTTGAAAGACAGAACAAAAGGTACTTGAAAGACAGAAAAGTCAAACTCTTCACTTTCCATATCAAGGTGAACGGACTAACCCATTACCCAGACAGTACAAATGCGTGTTAAATTTAGCCATGGCTCCAGCTTTTAACTATCACCTGCTTGTAGAAAGCATTAGCAAATTTGGGGGAACTATGAAACCAACAACGTGGACAGCTCTTCAATATTAACAAATCATGGGATGGACGTGTTCCAAAGGCAGCCTTGAAATTCTGCAGGGTGGATTGGAGAAGGAAAGATGACTGCAATTTTAATTACTAGGAAATCAAAGTTGTACATCAGACGTGGGATTTTTCTCTCTAAATCAAAAGGACAGCAGCAAAGTGATCAGCTTTGTGCCAGACAAGGAAAGGACCTTCCCTGTGGAATGGATGATCTAAGAATGCATCTGAAAATAACCATGACAGCAGCAGAAAAAACCAGATCTGTGAGGCTGAAGCTTCCTCCTGTACTGACTCTGTGAAAGGTGAAGAGAAGGCACACAGGACATTTACAACAAGCTGTCCATATATTTTGCAGGTTGATGCAATATTTGGTATTGAATCAAATGTTGTGAGTTTGCTAACATTTCCACAGGGAGAAAAAAAGAGTATGTCATTTATAATGACTTTGCTTTTTTACTTCAGGAAGCATCCTCACTTATGATCTCATTTAACTGAGTCACTATTTTAAAACAAAGTTTTTAGATCAGAAGTTTGATATTTTTCATTATTTAGAAAAAAAAAAATCTACCTTTCTGAGGCCAACTTGTAATAAAGCAAGGAATAGATTTATGATTTATGCCTAGTATGTCTTAATGTTAGGAAGGATAGAGGGTTATAACAGTCTTAAAAACGAACAGTAAGTATGAGCTTAAAACTAATAAAAGGAAATATAAGGTGAGCCAAGCACTGTAAATATCACACGTATTTATCTGCAAAGCTGTGCTATCATGTACTTTCTGAACAGTACCAGACAAATAAAACCAAGTATTCTTGATTGTTAGTGGTCCCTATGCTGAAGCAATATCACTTATTATTTCCAGAAAAATCAGTATTTCATTTATATTGACCCCTCCCTGAAATAAATGCTTTTGAATGGAAATTTTCTTGGTTTCACTTCGATCTTTCTTCTTCCAGGTTATGGCAAATGCATTGACATTTCTGAAGGCAGCAGTGATGTGTGCTGTTGGCTTTCCCATTGGAAAAATGGCACAATCTCTCATAAAAAAAATCTTATAATAGTTTAGGATTTAAAAAATTTCCAGTTTTAAATTTGAAAGACATTACACAGGCACTTTTTGTAGATGGGAAAGCTCTTTAGCCAGGTGTCTTAGCTTAGAAAGGTACCACACCACGCTGGGCTCACCTGTCCTCATCCCAATTAGGTGGAGAATCATTTCCCATAATATTAGGAGCATTTTACCAATGGCCACATTAGTGTGTCATTAGGAACACCTTACATGAAAGTGTACAAGGTTTGAACCTCGAGTACTGTGTTCAGTTTTGGGTACCTCACTTCAAACAGGCCACAGAAAGGCTGGAGTGTGTCTAGAGAAGGACAACAAAGCTGGGAAAGGGTGTAGAAAACATCTCCTATGAGGAACGTTTGGGGGGTCTAGGGTTTAATCTGGAGGAGTCTTAGGGGGACCATATTGCTCTCTACAATTACTTGAAAGGAGGCTGTAGTGAGCTGGGGTTAACCTCTTCTGCCACATCTGAAGTGAAAGGACAGGTAGAAATGGCCTTAAATTACTCTAGCGGAGGTTCAGCTTAGATATTAGGAAAAAAAATCACTGAAAGAGTGGTTAGGCACAGGAGTCAATTGCCCAGGGAGGTGAAGAAGTCACAATCTCTGGAAGTGTTCAAGTATGAGTGTGGCACTTGGGATATGTTTTAGGGGTGATTATGGTGGTGCTGGGTTGATGGTTGGACTAGATGATCTTGAAGGCCTCTTCCAAACTTAATGATTCCCTGATTATGTCATTCTGTGTTTTACTTTTTGATCACTGCTCTAGTCTTGAATATACCATTTTTTTTGTGTTCAGACTTGATCTTTCTCACCCAGCACCTTACTGGAGTGCAGCAGGACTTCCATGCCTGTTTTCACATCATCCGCCTGGCTCACAATTGTTTTTTCATTGATTTTTCATTGATTAGACGATATTGACAGTGTCTTCCAACCTTGATGACTCTGTGATTCTGTAAAGATGATAAAAATATGCCTGCCCAGAAGGAAACATCAAAATGCTTACCCACTCAGGAGTATACAAAGTAATTATCATCCAGTAATGATTTTAAAATTAAGAAAATATGTTGCATTTTTGAGCCTCAGGCTAAGTTTACATATTCATTGTCTGAGACTGAATCTCAAGAAATCTCCAACATTGATACAGACATTTAAAATATTTTGCTAGAGGCTAATTTTTAAATAACTGACTGTCTAATCAGTAACATCAAAGTGTGGAGCTCTGCATCACCTTTGGTGACCACCTACTGCCATGAATAAAACTCCTCATATGCTGTGGCAGTGTCTTCAGTGCTGAATCGCTCTTGACCACTTTTTGGGCAAAGGCAAAGGACAGTTTTCAAAGCTGAAATTCTGAGTAAAAGGATACAGTAGATGTTGTCTTCAGATTGCCCAAGTCCCCATGATTAAATGATTGTCTTCTTCCACTAGGCTAGCATGAGAAAATGTTATTCTGCTCCAACCTGGCTTCTTGGCAACATATGGAAATTCTCTTGAAGAAAAGGAGGTGAATATACAATTTCTGGCACCATCTTCTCTACTCCAAACACCTTCTGGCATCACCTCATCTCACCTCCTTTCTAGGTTTTTTTTTTTATTCTCCCTGCCCCATTCATCTTTACTTTTGGTATAAGTGATTTTCTCTTGGAAGACTGTTTGACTTCTCTACCCTGCAAACTCTTTCTGCTAAAACAAAAATAAATCATTAAGAAGTCAGGGTCAAACAAAACAAAAAAAAAAGATCTGTAATCAGTGCTTCAGCATGTGTGAAAAATAAGAATAATTCCACAGTTTTTAATTCCTAGTAGGCTGTTCAATCTGCATTGCTCCTGTGCTACACAGACAGCACAAAAGGGATCTCCTTTCCTGCTCTGGGTCTCTCAACTTTTTTTCATTCTTTCTACCAAGACCAGAAGAAGCCTAGAGGAAGCAGACAACACCGTCTTTTGGGGGATTTCTTTGGCAATTCAAAACTCTGTCTGCCAGACTTTATCTAAAAGCCTTCAATCCACTAAGTTCTGCCTTGCATCACTGAGAGGCAAAGAAAAGACTGACACTCAAGTGTCTCCTACCCCACACTGGCATAGCATCTTCTAGTTGCAAGAAAACAGCATTATTTAAGTTTTTTAGTTAAATTAATAAAACAAAAAACAGTGCCTAAAAAAAAAGACAAGGCAGGTGCTTGAAGTTCAGGCCCTGTGAACACCACTACTAAAAAGGGGTTTAAGACTATCCATATCTTATCCTGAATTCAACTAATGTATATAATTAAAATTACCAATCAACATAACTAAGTATTCTAAAGATGTCCAACCCAGCTATTTACTTGGTATATGAGTACCTCACAGTCTTAAATGTATTTTCTTCCCAGTAGCACTGTCAAATAGCATGGTATTATTAATTCCATACATGGAAACTGAAGTTCAGAGTGCTGAGATGGTGTTTGTGCATTGATGTTCAAGCATGGCAAGATCCATGGTTATTTAGAACACATGGCCTATAAAAGTGTCATGAAACTTCCCGGCTTCAAATTCACATCTCTGCCTCCAAACACCAGCTCAGACAGGGCCAGTCTAGCACTTTTGTGGGGTCTTGCTCTGCACAGGTTTAGTGGCACTGTAAAATTTACACAAAAATAGGGAACTGAGCTGGGGCTATGAAAATGAGTCTTCCTTTTTAGGTGTTGAATTATGCCAAGGACATATAACAAAAGCCAGATGCTTTGAGGCTGATCTTTGGGCTCATCACCATTTAAGAGGAATAGGAATTACACAGCAGGAAATGCTACCTTCTTTATAAAACTAACATAGAAATAGCATAAAACTTGAAATAGAATTTCTCAGTTAACCCTTGCTCTACACAATCCCCAAGTCATTTATACTAATGAGAATGAAAAAAAAAAAATGGACCAGAGTAATAGCATTTTGTACCCACTTTACAACAGTGTGACTGACAAAATGAGACAGAAGGAGAAAGCAAATCAGACCCCCTGTGTGTGTTATATTGTTTTCCATGTTTGAATGCTAATGGCTTTCACATTTATTCAATTCAAAATGAGCAGGTACATAAAATACCCTGTCTGCCCTACACAGTCACTTATATGCCAAAAATGGTGAGTAGACATTGTCAGTGAAATTTAGGCCACGTCATTTTATCGATTTTCCAGCAGTCTAGAAAAATCAATGGACAACTCTGCTTAGCAATCAATGGTTTTATCTGAGCATTAGCTGGTCTTAGAAGAGAGATCCAAACATCTGATAGACATAGCTAATAGCACACGTCTCTTTTAAGCTGTGCAGATCAAACCAAAAAAGTGATGGCAATTTTATCTCATATGGAAAAGCTGCTAATAGAAAAGAAAATAACAGCAGGAAAAAATGTTGCTATCACATAATTTCTTAAAGAAGGCAAACCACCAGAAAGCAAGCTGTCAGGGATTTTGGTAAAGAGTACTGATTCCCCAATATAAACAGGGACACAGACCTTTTGAAGTGAGCCCAGAGGAGGGTCAGAGGGCTGGAGTACCATTCTTATGAGGACATGCTGAGAGAGTTGGGGCTGTTCAGCCTGGACAAGGCTCCAGAGAGAGCTCATAGCACCTTCTGGTACCTAACGGTGGCTATAAGATGGATAGGGACTACTTACAAAGTTATGGAGTGATAGGACAAGGGGTAATTGCTATAAATGGAAAGAGAGCAGGTTGAGATTAGGAACTAGGAAGAAATTCTTCACGAGAGTGGTGAGAAAATATAATAGGTTGCCCAGAGTTTTGGATACCCCATCCCTGGAAGTGTTCAAGGTCAGGCTGGATGGAGCTTTGAGCAACCTGGTCTAGTAGAAGGTGTCCCTGCCCACGACAGTGGGGTTAGAATTGGGTGATCTTTAACACCTCTTTCAATCCAAACCACTCTATAATTCTACATTAAACAATCACACCAAAATCAGCAGCATTTCAGATTAGCAGTTGCTGTTGAAAATCTTACCCACTCCTGTCAGAAACAGGAATCTGTGGGCAAAACCTTGAACCTGTCCATTAAGCCCCAAACCTTGGCAATTAATTTCATGCACTTTTCACCTCCAGTGAGAACTAAGGAAAAGAGCTACCAGGGTCCAATAACCCTTAAACCAGAGCTGATTCACCAGATGGACTTTGAAGTCACACCTGACATCGTCAAATGTGTGTGTTTTCAGGACTTGTGATATTTTTAGCCATGCTGCCTCCCTTGATCTGTGTTGAGTTTTGAATTGTTCAGATACCATTTGATCAAAATTAAAAAAAAAAAAAAGGAAGAAGAGTGCATATGTGTGCTACAGTGACTTCAAGTAGAAACACAGATAATTCCATTTTTCTCAGTGATAGAGACTTCCTGCACAATATCTCAGATTTAGTGCTCAGTAGGACAAGAGAATGAATACAAGGCATTGTCTGAGCCAGATACCTGGTGAAAAAGAAACAACATGCTTAAAGCTGTCTCAGCAGCTGACTTTATCTTATATTCTATTAACTTTTGCATGAGTATGGCTGGGTGTCACTACAACACTGGTACTAGTGGCAATGCCAGTATAGCTGCTCTTTTAGATAGAATTTTACTTAATGCCTTCAGGATTTTTTATTCATGAGTGCTATTTACTGCAATGCCATCATCTTTGGTAGCCCTAGTCCCACCAGAATTTTAAAAAAGGGGGGGGCTAGCTCAATGGAACCAGAGAATGAGCTGACATGATAATTTCTGATATGAGGTGAGAAAATTATAAGACCCACCCTTGGCTTACCCCCAAACATTCAGCAGTTGAAGAAAATTAAAACCCTTTTGGGGAACTATATTCCTGTATTTAGACATGCACTGATCCATTAACTACTGACAGTCCAAAGAGCTGTATTGAAAATATAGCAGAATTCATAAATTAGGTATCTCCCAGTCAGCACACAATGAGCAAAAACTTCAAGTGACCCATGTTTCATCTTGTACAACAGGCAACAAAATGATAGCGCCATGAGATTTGTTCTGAGTAACAGTTTAGCAAACAAGTAATGCCAGGGAGATCAGGAACAAATTCTTGGATTGTTTGATTTCTATCTGCTTGAATCTGGCTTTATATACAAATCATTATTTCCTTAATAATAATTATAATATGCAAAGTGGAAGAGTGTTTTTCTGAAATTAAGTGCTATATCTCCATTTGGTCTAAAGTGCAAAAGATAAAAAAGGTAGAAGGAAAAAAAGTCCTCTAGATATAAAGCCTCCTTCTCTGCAGTTTAATTCCTCTGGCACATGCATACAGTCTTTCAAGTGCCCAACAAAGTCTGGGATGAACAGGATGTTTAACTTTCATCTCCATTGAAAACTTGTAACTTTTTTCATTCATATAACTATATTTAATATTCAGTCTTTTCCACAAATGAGTAAATATCACTTGATATATCTGAATAAATGGCAGATATGTTCTCCTCGTTAACTGAATTGTGCATGCTAGAGACCAGCTAATGAATGTCTGAGAGCTGTGTCTGCTCAGGATCTCACCAATTCTTTGCACAAAAGACCAGTGCAGAGGTTTCATTAATATCTCTTTAACTGCTTTTTAATTAGCAACTGTGTCACTTTCCTATGATTTTTCAAAAGTTAATACATAAATAATATAAAATAGTTTAGTAAAGAGTAACAGTGCTTTAGAAAGAAAATCCCCTTGTGCTATAAATTTGGTCCTGAGAAATAATTGCCATCAGACCACCACAGACAATTATTAACGGATATCCTGTGCTTTGCTCACTGAGACTTAATATGCCTGCTAGATTTGTAAAGCCAATCTGCTGTATACGAAGGGTGAGGGAATATAGCTTTAACCATGACTCAGTTAGCCCTTCTTTGAATTACTGTGCTCATGAGAGCTGAAAATTAACACAAACACATGTGCAGAGCCTCCTTTGAACATGTGAGCAAGCTTGGCAACTGGTAATTTTAGCCTCTAAAACACAGGGTTGATGGACTTTACATAATTGGCCCCATGAGACAAACTGCAAAATGTTGCTTGAGGCTCTTCCTCTGGGATTAAAGAAAACATCCACCCCGAGACATTAATCCATAGTAAAAAAAAAATAAATAAATAAATAAATAAATTAAATATATATATGCATATCCAAGTCCAGACTAAAGCTTTCCTAATTTATTTTTCTGAAAAATTAGAAAACTTTGGAAGTAAATAAAATAAAGGAAAGAATAGCCATGCTGATGAATTTCAAGAATATTTCCTCTTATTTTAGGTAGAGTGTGGAACAATCTGATACACAAAAAGACTAATCTGACATCTTGCATTTGCCTCAATGTTTTCATTAGTTCCTTCATGTTCACCAGCACATAACCAGAGCTGCATCATGAACAGCAATTGTCCCATTGAAACCCACCTTGATGGGACTTCTTTACCAGTAATGCAATTACAAGAGGACACGAGTGTGTAATCAGCCACAGCTTTGGATTGCTAAAACCCACACTACTGAGGAATAGCACAGTCAATGGCATAACAGTATTCCTAAAAAAGTACTGTGGAAGAAATTGCCATTATCATGAAGAGGAAGAGAACTCTGCCATGTAGACACATATAATATTGTGTTACTTTCTAGCAGGTTGACAGAATTGGATCTTGCCTGTCTGCTTTATTACAGTTGTTTTAACTAAAATGTTAAAGGAAGTAAAAGTTGTAGCAGACAGAGACACCTTCATTCCAATTGGAGAAAGATGAACCAGAAGTACCAACAATGTCTATTAGGTATTATATCTGTTATTGCCTTACACTACTATCTATCTTCAGCTGAAGAGTGCTTCCCCTTCCACCCCTCCTGCTGAAATTCGATCTATTGACTAACAAAGGATTAATGGGAAAAGAATATAAAAAAAAAAAAATAGAAAAAAAAGGGAAAGAAAACCCCACTCTGCACAGATGGCCTAATGTAGCTTTTAGGTCAGCAGGAGAATCCTGATTTCTGGTAAATATTATGTTTATACATTTTATATTAGGCAGTCATTGGTAAAAGTAAAAATAATTCTGAGAGCAGGGATCTGGAATTCATGCTTCCTGTCACCTCCTTGATGAATATCTTAGCAACTAGGCTAGTTTATTTTTAAAATTATTCCAATCCTAGACTTAGCTGGAGCAGAATACTTTGTATACAATGTACTCCTGCAATGTACTTCTGGCCAAACAACAGTAATGAGTTTTTAATCATTAATCAAATTACTCATTTCATATCATGAGGTATTAACTTAGTCAACTCACTTTTCACAATTCTTCCTCTACCAGGCAAGCAACCAAAATCAAGACTCCTTTTGTGGTCCCAGACATTTCTTGGAACACCACAGGTGCTGTGATAAGTAAAGCTACACAACTGTTTTAATGATGGGGACTATTATAGCAAGTTACAAAGTAAAAGGTTGCTAAATTGTTAAGGAAGAAAAAGACATATACCATTAGGGGAAAAAAAACATTCAAACCATTGGCAAAGTTATAAAAAATCTACCCGTTCACTGTGTGTCCATTAAGATGATGGCATTGGCTATGTGCACTTTTGTGTATGCTTTTAATTCTGTTTAAATATTCTTCTCAATATGTCCTTGCATTCAAGCTAAAATGAAAAACTTTTACAGGCAATCTCATTCTACCTGCCAAATGACAGATCACTGAAAAGATGTTCTGATACAAAGTGGCCTCCTTCACCTACCCCTTCCATCCAGTCCACTTAAGAAATTATGTTCTTTTCCCTGCAATGCCCTTCTTTTAATACCTTTCCTTTTATTTTCTGTAATGTTCCTCCTTTGTTCATCCGTGGTGGTTCTGAATGCTAATGAGTCCACTTCTGATTTAGCGTTTTGTGAGGTCAGTTTGTGAGGGGACTAGAGGAGACATTGTATCTTGAATCCCAGATTAATTAAAGAAATCTTGAACAAGGACTCAAGGTCGCTTATTGGGGTAGAGAAAGAAAAGAAAATATTGGTTCAAAAACTTATAACCAGCAAATGAAATCAGGGTGAAGGTGTCAAAAATGTTGCAGACGGTTCAGAGATCCTGTATCTTAGGGAGACTAATTTCAGTGTTCATTAGTGCTTGCAAGGTATACACAGATAGCAGTGATAGGGGAGTTCCTATAAGCAGATATTTCAAAACACCTTGCCCAAATGGATGCTGGTTCAGAAAGAAAACCAATTTCTCTGCATTTAATTAAATTCTTTTTATTGTTCTTTTTTTTTTTTTTTTTCCTCAGTGTGATAATACCTAAAGAAGCCTACTCTTCAGCATAGGAATAGTATTACCATAGAAATAGTACTACCATAAGAGCTGTGTATGTGCAAAAGGGGACCTTTCTGAATGCACAAGGAAATCTCTATGTCTTGGCCAAGCTGAGAAATTAAATGAAATGAAGAAGTAAGAAATTAAAGCATCTGCTTTTGTTCAACTTTTAGTTGTACGGCTGCAGATTAATTGCCTGCAGAACATAAAATAAAGAGAAGCAGAAGATAACTGTACGGTCTAGAGGGGGTGAAACATCTCCTCTAAAAAACTTTGTGTCCAGTTTTAACTTCAGAGGCTTTCGAGTTCTGTTTTGCATACTCATTTACTGTGTTCTGGTGAGAATGACCTCACAACATGGCTTAGGAGGTAAAGGTTTTGTCTTCTTTACAACTGGGTAAAAAGAGGTATGTTCATACAGTGAATATAATTCTATCACAGACAACAGAAAAACATCCCTAAAATACTCCAAACCAACCAACCAACCAACCAACCAATAAAATAAAAAACCTCTCAAAACCCTTTAAAAAAAAGGTAAAAAAAAAAAAAAAGAAAGAGCTTTTGGTTAAAGCTTTAACCAAAACTTTAATTTTTGAGTTTTGATAAAGAATAAGTATTTTTTCAAGAATTCTGGCTGCCAAAACTTCTGCAGCCACTGGAGAAAGATTTAGACACTGGTTATCATTAGATCAACTCAGTCCCTCCCTGGAATCCCTCAAAAATGAGGAAACTTATGTTTCTGTTGTACCTTTATAGACATCGATCTCTTCAGAGGAGTTATTCTGGTTGATATTCATGTTTATGTTGAACAGTTCTCCTTGGGACCTAATCCTATGACAAATTTAGAACTCTGTAATCTTTTTTTATGTATCTGGGAACAAATGAAGGGAACATAAAGAACATAAAGGAATCATATCTGATAGCATGGACTCCCTGGAGAATCTGACTAGCTGAAAGTGCTGCTGCTTTCATTTCCTATCAAGCGGAAATAAGGATTGGTAGTCCCCCAAACCAAAATATTGTGTCCAGCCATGAAACAATAAACCCATCACTCAAGAAGCCCATTCATCAAGGGATCTTCCTGAGCATGAGTGCACTTGCTCCACAGTCTGTGTATGTGATGTGTTCATGCATCCCTCCTGCCTACAATCAAGGAAACCAAAGAACCAAACACAGAACACACAAAGCACCATTACACACTGAAGAGATTAACAGGTAATGTCAAATATTGACAGATGAAAATAGAGAAAAGAGTGGCTTCACCCAGACAGTCAAGTCTCACAAACAGGAACTTGTGATTTCTGCGTGCATTAGCCGGAGCCTTCACAGAACCCTCATTTCTGAGTCAGAACAATCCCTCCAGATCTGCTCCTGTCAACGTGAAGTTTCTCCCACTACTGGGGATTGCCACAGTCATTTTGTTGATTTTATTGATTATAATTGTCATGGCAAATTTACAACAGTCTCCACCCCATTCTCCCAAGTTACAAGATCTGTGATCGGTCTTGTGAAACAGATAAACAGATAACTTTACTCCAAATCACATTTGACTAAGAAAAATCAGAAGATCTTAAGTTCAGTCTGACCTGAGCTTTTGAAGGGACAGAGAGAAATAGAGACCAATCTTCTCAAGAAAAAAAAAAAAAGGAAAAATAAAAATACAGCTTTGCCAGGTTACATATTTCCTTTGATTGAGTTTAAAAGGTTTTGGGTTGAGTATTTTGAAAATAAATATGAGACATGGTGAGGAAGCCGTCTATTTTATTGGAAAAGACCATAGTTAAGGTATTAATTGCAGAAATTAAATGTTCATTTCCTTTGTCTTAGTGAGGATACTGAAATTCCCAGTCTCTGTGTAACTGGAAAAGGGCTTGGGGTGGGCAGTTCCAGCTGTAGCTCTATCAATCGGTGATGCAGATGGAACTCTAGGAAAAAAAATATCTTCTCATGTTTGTATTCAAAGAAAAATTCATGGGGTCATTCTGTTTTGCCTTTTTTCAGTGAAAATTTTTGTATTTTATACCTAGGAGTATTTCAAAGAGACCTGTTTTGCTCTGGTGCACAGCCTGATGAAGGGTGGTTAGGGAACCTGTCTCAGAATTTCATAATGATTGTCTATCTGCTCTGCTCAAACCAAGGCTTCCCAGTGCAGGAACAGTGCTCTAACTACCCAGCAAGAGGTAGAGCTGTCACATATCCTCTTTAATGAGCCTTTAAAATACTCTGTTCTGCGCTTCCAGACAAACAAACTGTCACAGAATGTCATTATAACAATGTAATGAATGCATTTATATGCCAATGTATATATTCAGAAGCTACCTCTCCTACTGAAGAAGAAAAGCACTAATCTGCAGTTGCTGCCACTTAAGCTGTAAGGACATTTGCATTAACTGTTCTCTTTTTCTCACTGATATGTTAATCTCAGCCTATAGCACCAAGCATTGTGCTGAGCAGGGACAGTCATACAGTCTTGCCAGGTGCATGCTTTTAGCCTTACATATTAGCTTAATAAAGCCCCTCTTTATGTACAGAAAACATGGATGAAAAATACTAAAAGTCTTGGAATCCCAAAATTTCATTTTTCTGATTACTATGGGGAGTTGAGTGAGGCATCTAGTGCAAACTGTACATGAGTACAATTAAGTGCCTGCAAACACAAGCATCAAATACTTCTTCACAACTACAGAAAGGTCCCAAGAAAAATCTTGCTGCTCAGTCAGAAGATGTTCATACACTGTTAGTTGGACACAAAACAGACAAATCTCAGTTCAGATCCCTGCCTCGTTCTTTTCCAATGCAGACTACACATCAACCATCCAGTAGAAAAAGAGCCTTTTCTGGCATGTCTGCACGTCATGCCTCAGGGAGTTCCCAGCAACCACAGCTCACAGCTGCTGCTTTTTCCCTTTCAGTTTTCACTTTTACTCATTTTCAGGGCATTACAAGACTTACTAATTTTTGTTCAGCAGCTGAACTACTGTAAATGTTTGGTAGTTTAATAATGTACGGAGCATTCTCTCAGAAACCGGCAGCCAAGCACCATTAATTACAGACTCCCAGTGTTTTCATCTATAGCACAGAGCAAATGCTCAGGATGATGAAAACTGGACTCATTGGACCTTCCTGTATGTGCTGCATGATGACAGATTGATTTCAGACATTAAATAGCAAGAAAGAAATCTAAAAAACCTAAGGTGAGGTCATATCCTGAGTATTTGCTGCAGCAAATTCACACCAGCTATAGTTTGAAAGATGGAGGGGAAGCAAAAATTGGGAAAGAAAAACTGAAGAGTGAACTGCAGTTTTAATTTATTTTTATGCAAACAATTCGTGGCAGAGATCTAAATGATAACATGTAGTTATTTTTCCCTTTCTAGATGTAGTACTGCAGGCAGACTTGTGATGCTGAGGGCACATCAAGAGGATAAAATAAATAAATAGCATTTAATTATTGAGGAATTTGGGGTCAAAACTTTGGTTCCTGCACCACTTGCACTTCTGCTTACCCTTGGTTTTATACTTCACTCTTTAAAACTTTGATCCTTCCTTTCTCCCAATTTTAGAGTTTTTTTCAGTGCTGCTTACTGGTTCTTCCTGAGATGCATGTAAATTTTACTAAAATCAATGGACCTCTCCATTATCTTTGAATTGGAATATTTTATGCTTCACTTGTGGACAGAGAAACATAATTGTTAGCTAATAGCCCATAGCTATTTTTTGGCTTACAAGCTCTTTGGGCTTGTCATTAAGAAAACTTGATTCTCTTAGGAAATAGCCTCAGTAGAGGACTTTTAATCCTCTTTCCCTAAGCAGAGACTATCAGAAATCTCATTGCACTTCCTATCCTATATGCATAACAAGGATCCAAATAATTTAAATATTTATGCAGCCACTGGAGAGAATTCATTAGACACTGACCATAAAAATATTCTCTAGGGAATTCAAAAGAGAGTTATCTAGTACTGATTATGTTAGGTTATATTTGGCTGGACTGAAAAATAAATGAAAACTTCAATCAGAACATACCAAGAATTCAACTCTTTGTTGCAGAAAGCTATGTATTCACCTTTTAAAACTCTGATGCTTCACACAATGCTATACCCACTTCTTAAAAATCATTGTCTGAAGTTAAGCAGAATGCTGGAAATTACAGCTGAGAGGGTGAAGAGAGGCACTGAATATTTTTAATCATGTTTATTAATCATAAATTGAAAAAAAGGCTGAGAATTGTTGTCTGCTCAAGGAATACGATGAGATGGGGAGTGAAGTGTCTGTATCCTAGATGCCTGCTTCACCAAAGCTCAGAACTACTTGTGCAAATGTACAGCTGGCATGTGGAGAAAAGAAGAAAATGGGTATTTTTCTACACTAACACACTGAATAAACCCACTCATTCTTCTGACGCAGTGGGAGAGTGGGAGACATTCAGAAGCAAGGTGGACGTGGGACTGTGTATTTGTATTAAAATAGCAGCCATCATTAAGTTTTCCTTGTGTTTTCTAATTAACACAATTTAAAAAAATAATCAAATGAACCTGTCAAAGCTTTCGAGTACCTTATTATTCACAGTGATTTGTTTATGATGCTTTTTTTCTCTTGAACTAATTTAGAGTAGGGATGCAGTGACAAGGCTGCTTTATTGCTTCATTTTCAGTATATCAGTGTGGAATGTGCAATCTCACAGCTGGGTACAATTCTCAGCAGTTCAGTCACATGAGCAGAGATGGGTATATTAAAAGTCAAAAACAATTCTTGGTTTCTATTTCAATGTGCATATCTCATTAGCCAAAGAGGACTGTTTACAAGCAATTAATCAGTGAAATTTACATTACATACACTGCTTATGCTAATTTATAACAATACATAGATACTAAAATCCAGACAACAAAGGTTCCAGGCCAAAGAACATATGAAGTACACAGGAGAGCAAGTGAAAACAAACAAAAGAATTTAGTCAGAGGTAAAAAAGCCAGCAGAGAAAGGTGGTTAGAATTTTATTTTCTTAAAATTTAAAAATTATTATTAAATTAATTATATAATTCTTATTAAAAATTTTCTTAAAATTAAAAATTATTTCTGAGAAGAATAAATTAGAAGGATCTGAAGTAATAACAGGAACTTAGGAGCTTGCACAAAGCTAGGAATGGATAAAATTTTATTTACAATTATAACAGCTTTGATTTTGGAGGTTTCTCTATAGAATTCAACTACCTTTTTTTCCTTAGGATTCTCAGCATTTTAATTTTCCATCCTTTTTGTTGACAAATTTTTCCAGGCAGTGAACACGAGGCAGAGGAATCAAAAGCTGGGTGCTTATCCTTTGCTTAGCTGACTGCCCCTTAGCACATCCCCTCACCCTTCACCCCAAGCTTTTCCTGCAGCTGAAAGCTGTCTAGGAGACCAACAAATTCACAGCATCCACCCCAGGTTTAGTACATTCACATGGGGGCACATGGGAACAATTACAATACAAATAATAATGTCCTTTTCGCCCCAGCCAGCAGGATCTTATCACGTTAAAAACCACTGAGGGTCTTCACCAGGAAAACCATTCATATTAGTTTTTGCTAATTCCCAAATTAAACAAGCTGTATTTGTGTTCATTTTAAGGTACTAAAGAGAAGTGTTATTTCTGTAATGTTTCATGAGTATGTAACACCAATAAATAAAACAGATACACTAAATGCTCTTTTTGGGAGTAAGTTGTTTAAAAAATAAATACAACTATACTGGTTGTCCAGTTGCAATAGGAAATGAAACCGCATCTATCATCAGCACAAAAGGAGACAAAACCTACCTACTACTGTATTCCCCTGGAAGCATGAGTCACAGACCTATTGAGAACAAAATATGGATGTCAGATGGTAGCCCCTCAGGCTGTCTGGCAACCTGCTTGCTGCTCAGAAAGAGGTAGCAGCTGCTTCATATAAGACTAATAAGGATGATAGAAAAGCCTATGCTGGCCTTCACAGATCCACACCTGAAGGAAATAGGCAAAGCAGGCTGTATTAGAACCTCAGGAAAGAAGAAAATCCTAGCAAATATGCTTGGAAGCAAGTATTGGTGAGTAGACTTTGTTAATGGAGAATCAAGAACAATTCAGGCCTCTGATTAGTTTTTCTTTTTTTAAAATTTAACTTTAAATTCTATAAAGAATAGAAATATTTAATGCTGCTTTATGCTGTCCTACATTATATTTGGGTTCTTATACTGGGAATTTAAAATGAGTTACGAAAATTCAGCAGCCCACTTTGACAATCCCACTCTGCTCAGTAGGCAGCTGGTGCTGGAATGCTGTGAAGAAGGGAGGGTCATATGCAGAAATCCACCAAGATCTGCAGGAACTTCAGTATCAAAAACTGTCAGTTACTGGAGGCAAAAGGTCGGAGGATGGATGAAAAGTTCCGTGTTATTCTAGACTTCGTGGTATTCTCTGAAGTACTGGAAACAAAAGGGTTTGGGGTGGTTTTTTCCTGATGGAAAAAGAAAAAAAAAAGGAAAAAAAAAGAGGGGGTTTTCTTGAGCAGATACTTTCAGTTACTGGATCAGTCAGAAACACTGCCTATAGAAGTACAAGTGAGTGGAGGAGGAGGAAAAGCAACCTGTGGCTGATAAATAGATCAGTTAAATCACAGTTATAATAAATCACAGTTGTGGGAACATAAAAAAAAATTTCTAAAATGTGAACTGATTTCACAAATTAACTTCATTAAAACATAATTGAAAAAAAGTAATATAAATCTGAGATTAGAAATAAACAAAAGCAATAATTAGTTTTTCAATTCTTTTTTATATTCAAAATTATTTTCATTATTATACTTTTGTTTTCAAGCCTTCTCCTCTTAAGAAAAAAAAAAAAATCCCTGTCAAAAGCAATGTTTTGTTTAAGCTAGAGCATTTTTTTCAAAAAACCCTCTTGCTTCACTGAGAAGCTAAAATAAATCTTGGCTTGCCCCAAAAGGTGCTTTGTTTTTGTCATTTTCAGAATTTCTAGGAAAAAAAGGATCCTTTATTCATACAGCTGTAGTGAGACAGAGGGGACAAGTGGGTTGCTGATTAGAGGAAACCTGCTGAAGTCTCTCTGAAGAGATGCTGCAGCCAATGTATTTCAAGGTCTGCTATGCCATAGCTGTTTCCTTTGTCCTTCCTTATGAAACAAAAGAATGTGATCTTCTTACTTATTTTTGCTCCCCCTGCACACAAGACAGAAGATCCTAAACAATGAGAATCAGGAACAGACCCTTTTAAACCAAGCACTGGGTGTCTTGGGCCAGCCCTGGCAGAAGCCTTCACGTGTGTGCAAATAAAGATTCAAGTAGATACTCGTGCCTGTAGGAAGTTTGTAATTTAGCAGGCTGAAATAAAATGAAAGGGGTACCAGATAATCATTGAAATGGTTGGACATTTCTCAGTCCCTCAGAAACCCAGATATAAACTGTACCTGGCACAACAATACTTCTGCTCAGGTCTGATACCCAGAGAAGCTCTTTCTCTGCAGAACATTATTTTCAAATTGAGGTCAGGTCTGAAATATAAGATTCAATTAGATTAAAAGATTCAACTTGTCATGCTCCTTTCCATGATTTTACTTGCTTTCTGTTATTGGTGACAGGTCTCTCAGTAAAATTTATATCTGCATAAAGAGTGGAATATCTAGAAATAAAAGTTTTAATATTCATGTAGTCTACTGCAGGCTCCCCCTCCTGACCCCTGGGGAGCTGAAACCCTCCCTTCAGCTTCCACCCTGTAAGACAGGCACAGTATTATAGTTTCTTCCTTTTTTTTTTTTTTTTTTTTCCCCTGCTTCCCTATCTGGTATTGGATGTTGTCTGCAGCAGCTACTATTAGGGAAAGTTTTAGACCACCTTCTCCAGAGTGTTCCTTAACTACCTCAAAAAATGTGACAGTAAATGCCTTGTTCAGGCCCAAATCAGGGCTTAAGCTCCTTGCAAATGTGTACATTTGAGAATTTAAATAAAAGCAAGCCTCTTGACAGTTCACCCACGGCTGACAGAATCTGTAGAAATTGTAAAAATAATTTTCTAAATCAAGTTATAAAAATATATTCAATGAAACTGTGTCAAAATCTCATAAAAATAGGGGAGTGTCTTAAATGTCAAAAAGTATTTAAATGCTAATGAATGTCTGTTTCACATATAAATGAACAAGACAATTTAGGAAATAAAAATGGTTTCCTTCCTCCATGCTATTGATTAGGCACCTGTAACACCTCAGTGAACAGGATACCACCCACTTCTTCGATCAGGCTTTTCACTCTTTACAGATATTCTGAGATACCTTTCAAGCATCAACATGTGTGTTTCAGACATGCAGGAGCTGTGATGGCTGAAGGGGAGGCTTGCTATCTATTCAGATAAGAACAGAGTGCTAAACGTAGCCATTCTATTAAATCCTGGAAGAAATTCAGCATTATCATCCAAGTGATATGACATACATTTCTTTTATAAAAAGCTTTCAACACCTCTTTAAATTAGTTAATGAAGAAGTTAAAAACCTGACAAATTATAGCAGTAGCACAAAAGTAAAAATATGTCATCCTTGATTTAAAATATCTGTAAAATGTTATTCACATTAATACTTGTTTTAAGGAACTTCCACATTTAAAGGTATCCTGGTTTATCATGCCTGAGTAGAAGGTCTTCTCTTTCCAAATCCCTATCTGGGAAAACTGGGATACCTGGAAACTCTACTGTAGATTTTATGAAAAAAAATTCTCCTGAGGTTTTATGGAAGGATTCATCCAGAAGTTTGTTCCAAAACCATTATTGAAAAGAGCTCTACAAATCCTAGAACTTCCAGTCCCCAAAATATCATTTTTTTCTGGAAATGTCTGTGCTTGCGTATGCATACATTTCAATGATAAAGCCAAGGCCAATTTAGTGTATAAATGTTTTTCCAGTCCAAGCTTTGCTGGCTCTCAGGCTACACCACATGTGAGCTGGTTTGGGGAGACAAACACAGCTCAACAGAGCCCTCCATATCTCCAACAGATTGCTTTTATTGATAAAAATAGAAAACCCAGGGTCCAGTTCAACACTGAAGCATTACTCTCCTTCAGACTCTCACACTTGTGTTTCTGTCTGGTAAAATGTGCAGCACAGAGAGAATTTTGAAAAATGTTCTTCTGCAAAGAGCTGGGTGGGGATTGGTGTCAGACACCTCAATAATATTGACTGTTCTCCCCTTCTCTTTCAGAGACATTGTCTGGGCTCTGAAGTCCTATTCTCTCATCTCATGGAAAAGCCAGCGCTTCCCTCTCTTGCAAGGAGGCAAACTGAATATTATAAAGTCAGAAAGGTGAAGCACACAAGTTCTAAGCATTTAAACATTTGGATAACCACTTAGGTATGGTCATATTATGCTCAGAAATTTATAGATTCAGCTGTAACAATAATGTAAATGCACAAATCACAGGTTATGACGGAAACTGGATGTCCATGGAATCCTTTCAAGTGGAAACACTAAAGTTGATTTTTTTTTTCTCATTTGAAATTCAATCTTTTACTCATCTAAAAAGATTCCTTCTGGTTACTGTCACATTTTCAAAAGTACTTAAACTTCCAGCCCATGTAAAATTTATGCTATAGGAGACCTGAATTTAAAAAAAATCAATAAATATCTAATTCTCAAATATTATGGCTTCAGATGGGCCAAATATTGATAGATATCTGCACGGTACTTATGTCTTCAGCCCCAATATATAAATTTATACTTCTAATTTTAAAAATATTTTCTATTCAACATGCACAAAATTATTAGGGTTCCTTTTCCAACGTTAATTTTATACTTTGAAATAAAAGTTGAAATTTTAATGTTTCACGGTTTTATAGGATTTATTTTTTTTGTAAAGAAAGTGTTTTTATTTCAGTTGGGTGAAATAAAAATATGTCCCAATGTTTCTCAGAACAGCCGGTGGATCAAAGCGAAATTGCCAAAACCATTTTGTGATTAAATATGCATTTGACTAGTAGATTCTTTCTTTCCTAACCTTTTTCTGTAGACAAAACAGAGGCAGGTGTTTTGGTTGCTCAGTTAACCACAGAATCACAGATTATGCTGAGTTGGAAGTGATCTACAAGGATCATCTTGTCCAGCTCCTGGGCCTGCACAGCTCCATCCCCAGGAGTCCCACCCTGTACCTGACATTCCAAACTCTTCTTGAACTCTGCCAGGCTGCTGCTGCGAACACATTCCCAGGGAGCCCATTCTAGTTCCCAAACAACAACTGCTTGAAAAACTTTTTCTTGATATCCAGTCTAAACTTCTGACCATTCCCTATGGTCCTTGTTTTGATTCTTTTATTTTTTGAGAGTACTGTTTTCAACATAAAGATATTTATGTATATATTCTGGTGTAGTCTTGGATACAAAAGGCATCTTGTTTAATGCTGGGTCAGTGAAGGAAAGTGACTCATCAGGGATTATGCAGTTCTGATAACTGCTGCAGAGCAATTCAAAACCCCCCAAGTAATATCCAAAGGAGCCAAAATTATCAATACAAATAAAATTCTTCAGAAATGTGTGATTAACCAAAACAACATCCCTGCTCCACAAAAAAGCTTGGAAGGGGGTGGCTTTCTATGGCTTTCATCTCCAATGTCTTGTTCCACTAAAGGCCAGGATTTATGGGATTGTGAAAAAACAAAGCTTCCTGTGTTGCCCACAAGTCAATTAATTCATTCATTTCCTGTACAGCCAAAATTTTCATTTTTCGAACTCCATCCTGCAAAATAGACCAAATGCAGAACACAGAAACCCATGAAGATCATCACTTCTCAATTTCCAGCCAACAAAACCCACTATGACTATTGTGTCAGACAGCTGGTTTACAGCTCCTAACATACCAGCATAATTTATTACATCATACACAGGAATTATGGCAGCAGGTATCACTGAGGAGGGAAGTCACTTCCAGCATTAAGTATGTACAGCTCTGTTTAGACATCCTCCTCCTTCTGCCTAGATGTTATCCTCCTGTTACAGGTTCTGCAATCTATCTACTTGAATATCCTCAATATTATGCAAGTTGTATTTAACAGTCAAAACTATAAAAGCAGACTTTTAGAAATGGAAACTGTTTGTCAAATAATTTTTTTCAACATCCTTATTTCTGCCATTGTTCTACTATAATTTAAAGATTAATTCTTTAAACAGTAGCCCTTTTTTTACCTATTTTTGCAAAAGAAGTCTGTATTTCTGAATGTGAAAAAATACAAAGAAAGCTTCTTTTTACTTCTGAAGCCCAAACATCTGAATCTCAGCAATAATTAATACATGGAAGTGCATATAACACAAAAGATCATTATCACAAGATCTAAAGTGAGTGAACATATGGTGGTAAGTCAAATAGCACAAAAATAGCATAACACCACCAAGTCATTAGGTAAACAGGGAGGAAAGGAAGGTAACATTGCATGAAATAACTGGTGACAGAATAGCATTTGTGAGCTGAGTTTATGTTTAATGATGTTTCTTTTCTATGGGGGAACCGAGGGTAACATATGATGCCGGTGATGTGGACATAATTTGGGAGCACTTTTCTAATTAAGTAAAGTGCCCTTCAGAGCAATGGTGAGAAGATCACAAAAGTCAAATGCTGCTCTTTAGATTCAGACTTAGAGTTCAGGACAATCCAAGGCACAGAGAAGGTTGATGTGTTGTCCTTCCCACCACCCCACCCCTGGAAGCTTGCTGTATCCAAGCAAATGGCCCACAGCACTACAAAGAGGCAGCTCATTAAACCATTTCTGTACTCACCAGGACACCCAGGCATTCTGCAGACTGATATTATAATTGACAGAGCTGCCCTAACACAAATCCATTGCTCCAGGATTCTGGACACGTTGGGTTTGGGGAACTCAGGAGCTGGGCAGTGCATTGCTAAGTATAGGATGACATTACAGTGAAAGGATCCTGAAGCATTAGGATATATCAAACACTTTGGATAGTAACCCTCTCAAATTTTAATCTGGCTCATGGTCAGCTATGACTGCCAGCTCTGAGAAGGAGGAGGGGAAGGACTGATATCAATAGAAAGGGTGCTGCTTAGGATTGTTTCTTGAGAGATAGAAATAGCATGAAGCTGATGGGAGCAGCTCCAGGGAGAAATAACATTCCCTAGTGAAATCTAACAGAAATAGCCTGCACAGTAGTTTGACCATGTCACAGAGTGAATGGTGACAGTGCACAGAGGCTATTTCTATGCAGAAAATTACTGAGAAGAAGTAGGAGCAGGAGACATGTTACAAGATCAACATGACAAAGTGAGCAATTAGGCTTTCATGGAACTGAGGACAGAATTTTTCTGCACTCTGTCATCAGCTCTCAGGGCTAAGGCTGATGCTTATGACCTTACAGAGGCTGATCACAACAGGCCATGCTGGGTCGGGACCTATTGAGCTGCTTCCTCCAGTGGAGGTGACGGAGTTCATTCCAAATGTAGCTACTCTGAGGCATTAAACAAATAAAACACAGTATGCATTAAAATAACATTATTAAGGTAACAAAGGTTACAGAGTCAAGCATCCAAAAGCTACTTCTGCAGACTTAATTCAGTCCCCATTGTGTCTTTTCTCCATCTTCCCATGACTCTATACATAATACTACACTAATACTTCTTTGCCTTACAGTAAATTTTGTTCACTCTATCACAACAGTAGGCAAGAACTTGTAGAAATTATTACTTGTACAGTATGGAAGAGCTTATACAGGAACTATCTGTTCACCATTTGTTTGATCTTCATGGTTCAATATGTGGTCCCAGGATATCTCTCCTGAACAAGATGTGAGACTTAATCCCTGTCTTTTTGACTCAGACTGATGTAAGAGTCCCTTAGGTGTCCCAGTGAAGCACCCAAATTCAGAGGTTATGCTCTCCATGGCAAGAGAAAGACTAACTCCAGCTACAGGGAGATAGAAGCAGTGATGTGCCATTTAGTTCTGAAACCAGAAAGCCTCCTCCGTAAAGAAATAAATAAACAGGACGAAAAAAATTGCTTTAACTTTAATTAAAAAAAAATTAAATCAGTGAGAAAGTAAGTCTACTACCACTCAAATAAGCACTGGTATATTCCCTTCCCTGTTAATCTTTATTTTTGCCTCAACTAGCACCAATATAAATGTTGCTGTATGTTTACTGCTATCAGGAAACTCCATTATAAGCCAGTAAACAAGCTCAACATTACCATAGTTATAACTTAATTGCATCCTCTGGGAAGGGAACTGTCATCAGGTCAGGTTTTCTAAAGCCACAGAATTAACAAATTTCTATCATTAAGCCTTTCTTAACACAACCAGTGTTTGAACAGAAAACCCATTGGCAAAAGCTGCAGATACTTATACAGGTACAGTACAGGTGAAAGCAGCCATCAACATTCACTAAATCAGCATTTTTCCAACATGTGATTGAGTTCATGGCTGGGCATTTTTTTGGAGATTTTGTACCACTTTATCTGACATTCTTGGGTAAAATCTCTCTCTTATCTACAAAAATAATTTTCCAAGGTTGAACTGAGGCCAGCTGGACACTGCTAAATTCTTACCTCAGGCCTCATGGTATGTTTGGGAACAAGTCTGGTAGCTCTGGTAACCAAAATGGCCTTTAATTTTGTTTAGTCCATGAACCCAAATAAACTTTAGCTGAGAATAATTTGCAGGCAGAAATATTTGGTCACAATAATTTTGTAAAACAAAAACCACAACAACAACAGCAAAAACCCACAGGAAAACCAAAAGCCAAAAGAGGTTAATGGTTATAAATCAAAGCATTTTTGTCAAAAGATTTCACTAACTGAGTACCTACTGAAACCATTTCTTCTTTCTGATTTATAATATGGTGATATCATCCCTCTGGAAGAGCAGAGCTTGGAAACTTATGCCTTAGGACCTTTATTTAAAGGAGCTTTTGCCTCCTTCCAGTGTAACTAAAGGCTCCAGGAATTAAGCTCCTATTTTTAGCACTATGAAAGCAGATAATTAACCTCAAGAAGTTCAACAAGGCCAAATGCAAGGTGCTGCACGTGGGTCAGGACAATTGCCAACAGCAGTACACAGTGGGGCACGAAGGGATTGAGAGCAGTCCTGGGGCTGCCCAAGAAGGGCTTGGGCACTGGGGGACGAAGAGCTGGACATGAGCCAGCCATGTGCACCCACAGAAATCCAAACATGTCCCGGGCTGCATCACAAGAAGTGTGGGCAGCGGGCTGAGGGAGGGAATTCTGCCCCTCTGCTCTGCTCTGGTGAGACCCCAGCTGGAGTGCTGCATCCAGCTCTGGGTCACCAAGAAAGACACGGACGTGTCAGAGATGTCCACAGGGGCATCGTGGAGATGACCACAGGGCTGGAACACCTCCTATGAAAACAGACTGAGAGAGCAGGGACTGTTCAGCCTGGTGAAAAGAAGGCTCTGGGCAGACCTTACTATGGCCTTTCAGTACCTGAAGGGGCCTTATAAGAAAAAATAAGGGCAGATTTTTAGCAGGACCTGTAGTGACGGTTTTAAAGTGAAAGAGGGTAGATTTATATTGGACATAAGGAAATAACTATCTGCTGTGAAGGTAGCAATACACTGTCACAGGTTTCCCAGAGAGGTGGTAAATGCCCCAGCTCTGGAATTGTTTAAGGCCAGGTTGAATGGATTTTTGAGCAACCTGATCAAGAGGCAGGTGCCACTGCATATGGCAGGGATGTTGGACTAGATGCTCTTTAAATGCCCATTCCAACCTAAATTATGATTATTAATAATAACTACATTGCTCAGCATATCAAATCTTTATCTCTCTAAATACAGCACTCTGTGGTCTTCTTACTGAGCTTTTTTCTTACAGGTAACAACCTTTGTCTAGTCTATCATATTTAAAAACATGCACTATTTATTTCAATTTTTATTAGGATTTATTTTTTATGGGTTAGTACCTCTCAGATTTATGTGGTGACCACTAAGGGGGATGTTGCACTAACATTGCTCCCTCCACACCTTTCTTATCTGGGCCAGACATGGTCTTTAGGACCTCACTCTTGGCTCCTTAGCTGCTGCTAGGGTTAGGGTTCAGAGCTCCACAGGCCCATGGTTCCAGGGACACTGGGGCTGAAAAAGTCATGCCAAGGGGAGTGTGGCACTTGCATCAACACTGCTCCCTCCACACGTTCCTAATCTGGGCCACACACAGTGCTGGGGACCTCAACCTCAGCCTTTAAGTACTCTTAGGATGAGGGTTCAGAGATCCATAAGGCCTACCACTTTAAAACTTAAGAAGAAAAAAGTCAAATACAATAAACTCCAAAACTAATGAATGTTTTATGGGATTTCCACTAAATAAAATGCCTTTTTCTTGTGAGACAAAATATTATCATGATTATTTGATTATGTCTTTACAAATCTTGCTCTGTATTATTCTTTATTTTTCCTTTGGGAAATTGACTGAAGCTGTCAAAAAAATAATTCCAGTGCAGAAACAAATAAGAGATATAAAGTAGAAAAACAGAGGAAGCAGCAAGGAAAAAGAAAACCTTAGGCACTTACTTGATTTCATGGCACTGAAACTGTGTTAATTACAGTCCCTCTTGGTCTCCATTCCCCCTTTGGCCTTGAGTTTGGCCCACAAATTTCCTAAGTCCTCTTCCATCTACACTGTGATGGGCTTCACCCCCACCTCCAGCCCCAGCAGCAGCAGAAGGACAATGAACAGATGTCCCCCAATTCTTTTCATATATATCCTTCCCTGAAGACTTGATATCACAAAGAAGTTCCAGCCTGAACAATAGCACACCTCTTATTTGGGTAAAAACCTGTAGTTGATGGTAAACTGACGTCCCTCTATTTTTTGTTGTTGATGGCAGTGGTTCTCTTCTTAGTTATCTTTTTTCTCTGCTCATTTTTACTTCCTTTGACTTCAGGATCATGAGTTTATTTGGTGTGTTCTTCCACCTGCAGAGGGATAGAAGTTGTTTCATTTCTTCCATAAATCGCCATGAAAGGTCATTTCAGGGAAAGAGCTGAGGGAATATTTGACTTAGAAGGTTCACTGACAGAGAACAAATTAGATGAGGTAAAACTGAAAAATGTCCAAACTATGCAAACAAATTAATATTTTTTAATTGTTTCATTTAAATAAATATATTTAGTTAATTTTGTAGTTATGTAAGTCTTGTGCAAAATCATTTGGATTTTATTTCAGCTCTTGTAAAAAGAGAGCATGGAGTATTGAAATAAAATGTTACATGTATTCCAAAAGATACTCCTCCATTTTTTTTTTCAGCAAAATGTTAAAAGCACTTAGAAAATGTATTCCCATTGTGATAACTGCTTCAGTACTGCATTTGCATTTATTACCAGTGTTAACATTTTAGATGTAAAATCAAACCACTGTTTAGCTGGCTCAAACTTACTGCTTTATTTATGTGGAACATTTAGAAGGATTAGGATTTCATGCCTACCTGGAACAAAACCAGATATGAAAACCCTTTCTGAAGGGAAATATCTATGTTCTCATTGTTTTTCTGAGCAGAGACCTTGCTCTGACAAGGGCTGTCTTATTAAGAGTTTAACTTTTTTATTAACTTTTTTATTAACTCATGATGGGTTAACAGCAAGCATGCAGTTCCTCTCTGGCCATCTAATCCCCATGAAGCAAAAAAAAAGTCATCCTTATCTGAATTTGCATAAATTTGTATATTACCTTTAAATAGAGATTGTACCTGATATCACTGAGTTTAACATTCTGACTTGAAAAACTGAACATTTTATGGCTGATTTTCAAGCAACTTTTGCTTGCACAGCACAGGAGCTGACCCAGCCTTCAAGTGCACCAAGCAATTGTCTTGCCCCAAAATAGCAGGAATTGCAACTTAACTATTTGAAAGTAAAATTTATTAAATGCTTTGCTAGAAGTAAGCAGGATAAAGGGGCTAAACAACTAATCTTGAAGACATTTTGTCCGGTCAAGAGCCAGTGTGAAGAGGTGATTTACATTATCTCTCTTTTTTTTTAATCAAGTATCAAAAGTTACTAAAAGCAAACAAGGGTTTGGTTGCTCCATGTTGGATCCAAGGGGGATGGGATTTTGGGGCTTTGTAGGATCAATATGGGCTGGCATACTTGAAGAAGAAAGTTTCAGAGCATTTCTTTGTAGTCAAATAAATTGAATGTTGAGTCACTGCTATAATTAGATAATTAGGATAATAGAGAAAAAGAAATGTCAAATATTTATGCGTGTAGCAGTCCAGGAAGTTATATGTATTCTGCCTGCCTGTTCCAGTCCTGTTTGTAAATTTTAAGGCTGCTATATATGATAATGACAGAGAATCTTGCAACAGAGTCACTTTTTTGAGCAAGAAATGATGTTTCAACTGCTTTGGTGCAAAGTTTGGCTAAAAACGAAGAAAAGGGAAAAAAAATACAATAATAATAAAAAAATTAATTATATCAAGATGTTGAAAAATATCATAAAGCAAAAGCAGAAAGTCATGTGAGAAAGCAGAGAGAAACTCTAAAATGGTGAACTAGTGAAAAACTGCATAAACACAGAAACTGCAGGATAGTCAGGGAACAGCAAATACAAACTCTGCAAGAGAAATGGTACTTAATTTCTACAGCCTGGATAGGCTTAGCAAAGTAACCTGTTAGTGAAAAATGGTGTTACTGATGTTAAGAGAAATGCATACTCACTGCAGAAATAAAAATTAAGTGAGAAACTGATCTGGGCAAAGGGTCACTGCTATTTCTGTTTCATGAGCTAAAAACAAATGTTCCCCTTTTGCCTTTAAAGACTCTCACTGCTCTTATGGTCTTGATTTTCCTTTTCACACATAACCATGCCTAATTTGTGCCTGTTTGTGCTTGTATCAGTATTATTCATTAGCTAAAATGTGTCTTTTCTCTCTTCTGTCTGCCTTTGCAATTCTAGAGTGTGAGCATACATCTTATCTGCCCCCAGCTAGTAAAAGCAAAGTACATGTAGTCCCAGGAACCCTGCTTAGCCCTTGTTCCAGTCTGAATTTATTTGCTTCACACGTTTGGCCAGCAGGGTGTTTCAGAATAAGAAGGGGCTCCCACAGGCCATATATGCATGGAAATTTAAGAAACAGGGTTCAAAATCACAGTTTTTCACACTCAGCCCAAAGTCAAGTGCTTTAAAGGATCACAGAATCATTTAAGTTGGAAAAGATTTCTAAGATCAGAATGCAGCTATCAGTGTATCACCAGCATATTCAACACTAAAATATGCCCCTGAGTGTCACATCCACAGATTTTTTGAACACTTCCAGGAAAGGCAATTTTACTCTCTTCCTGACCATCCTTTCAGTGAAGAAATTTTTCCTAACATTTAATCTAAACATGCCCTGAAGGAAACAATACAGAGGAACAGAAACCAAGAAAAATATAAAAGATATAAAAAATACACAGGAACACAACAAGATGACAGGATCATATTTGGTTATCTTGTATTTACATAATGTTAATGAATCACAGTCATTGTGTAAACAACCAACATGAGTAGCAAGTAATTTTTTCCAATTAGTCCCTAAAGTCATAATTTTCTTCTTACTCTGTTATTGCTATCATCATTCATCTTTTTCATCCCATATGATGTTTAACCCTCCCTAATATTGGCAATTCCTTTGTGTCATCATTAAATTTTAACATATCAACCACATACCATGAGCCAAGATTACTAATGAAAATTTTAGATAAAGTCTCTAATCTAGTTTCCAAGATAATTGTCTAATCAACAGTTTACTTCAATATGTCACTTTTTCTCTTTTAAGTCTATTCCTTACTAATTTTAAAATTCTTGTGCTAATCCCTGACTTCTCTATTTAGCTAATAATTTTCCTTGTGAAATTGTATCAGATGATTTGTAAAAGTCTAAGTAGATTAGGTGTATTTAATTTCCTTTGTCCAGAAAATCAGAGTGAAATAGAATCTTAATCCAGTATGATCAAGTATTCATTTGTAAATCCATGTTATATTTTCTTCAAAATCTAGAATCTATAGAAGAGAGGCTGGAAACACAATGGAAAATAATTTTTTGTTTGAGGGCCGTGTCATAACTGTGACACAATCATAGCTCTACCATATTTTTCCTTGATCTTTTGCATAATGCATCTGCTTCTCTCCTTTATGAAAGCAGTGAAATTTCTGGTACTTGTTTTAAATCAGTGATATTTTTGGCAATTGTTACCTTATTCTTAAACATTTTGACCTCAGCAACACTGCTTTTTCTGAGCATGTTCAGAAATTTCTGAGCATTACTAACTTCTAGAATTTCATTCTGTACAGCAGAATTGAGAAGAAATTAATTAACTGTCTCTAGTTTGCAGGAAGCTCCAAGCCACAGGATGACTTTCTGGATTATTTTCTTCATATCTTCATTTGCTGAGCTAGATACAAACTGAAGAAAACTTTGCTTTTGGCAAGCTGGACCCTTAGCGTACATAAGACCGAAGCTGTATTTCTAGAGCCATTCTTGTGTCTGGATAAAGAGGTTCAAAGATACCTGGTGATCAGTTAAATTTGTGGAATGATGGTCATTTCGTTTCTTAGACAGCAATATGCTTACTAGAATTATCAAAGATACAGTCTCCTGTTTCCTCTTTCAAACTCTGGTCTCATTTCTCCTCCCCAAACATCTGCAGAGGTTCACCTTCCTGTAAACCCTGTCTCCAAAACTTGACCTCTTTTGAATTATTTGGTGTGGCATTGTTCTTGCCACACCAAAAATTTATTCCTACTTTCTGTTTACTTTTCCTTATTTATACTTCCATAAGTTCTTTCAGCTGCTAAGAAGCCACTTTGCTTCTACATCAAAACATATTTCCTGTTGGACAGAAAAGCCTGAGGCAGGGCCACTCTTCTCACCTGACCACAGAGTAAGGTGTCCTTCACTTTCTAGTGCAACAGATGAAAAAAAAAGAAAGTATATATAATAAGAATAAGCATTCTTCAGATCATTAAAATTCAGAAAAATCAGCCATGAGAAACTATGATGAGGAATGAATTAAATGAGTTTGTATGACAATAGACTTGATCTTCCTCCTGTGCAGAGGCAGTTTCACTTGTTGCAAAAGGTGTTAGTAAATCACTGTTTCCTAAAACAGCAACTGTGCACCAGATCCGAAGAGGATGCTGAAAGGCACTGGCACTGGCACAGGATCCAGTGAAATGCCAGCTTATCCCACAGATGGAAAGAGGGTGATGATGATCTCCTAAAAACTGGATAAAGAAAAATCTTCATACCCACAGTTTTCAGACAGAAGGTTCAATGTAAGAAATAATAAACTACCATTTGTTGGTTTAATATAGTAAACATTTTGATATCACAAATTTACTGCTGATGGTTTCTTCCACAGATTTTTTGGCAACGTGTGACAGTTTTCACTCTGCAAAGTTATACCGTGCCATATCCATCCTCAGGTACTCTGCTCCTCAATACTTATGCTGTCTCCTAGATGGTTTTGATGTCTGAGCCAAAATACTAACCTTTAAAGCCGCTGTACTGGAAGTAGCTTTCAATCAAATTATCATGCATCACACAATTGTAGCAGGCCAGGCCCGGATTAGGCAATCAGGTGCTGCCTCGGGATTTCAGGGCGAAGGTCCCTTGGGTGGTGAGATAAAATGAGGAGCAGGCACGATCCAGTGACCTGAAACAAAAGCACTTTAACCAGAAGTGAAGAGAACAAACCACAACAATGGCTGAGAATGAGAACAAGGTACGGGGTGCACTACAAAGGTGAGGGCCAGGGCGTTACAGTAATTTATGTAAACTAAAGTAGGGGCGGAGTCTGAGGGAAGGCACCAACCAGGAGTGAAGATTAGGAATATATAAATAGTTGCAACAAAGGTAAACCAAAAACAACAGGGGAAACAAAGAACGTTCTAGCAACGTTATCATAATAACTCCCAGGGGACAATAAGGGTGATATTTTACTCTCCATGACTAAGGGGATTTTTCCCATGGCCTTAAATCAAAGCCTCTGTCATCCTGCTCAACCCCAACACACAATCACTTTACTTTTTCTTTGAAACACAAATTCTTTATTACTCGTTTAACAATAAAGTTATTTAAAAAAGCTCAATTTCTTTTCCCTGTTAAGCAGATTTCACCAAATGAAACCATATTAGTAAATGAGATGAAACATGAAATAGATTGATCATATTTTAGCAACACGGAGTATTACAATAATGAGCTTTCATTTTTCACTGTTACCATTACAGCCATGGTATTTAAGGGTCACAGTTGAGTAACTGTCGATTGTATTGGAATTAAACTATAACTTAGAATTTCTGGGTTGCCAAGAGTTTTGCAAAGCAAGCTATGGGAAGAATTATTTGTTTTTCTAATTTATTTTTTACTGGTTCTACATACTCTTCTTCATTCCTTTTGGTTGCTTTGAAAAAATATAAACGGGTTTTGGGTTTTTTTTTTTAATACAAAATGTTCTTTGCAAAAGTTTTTAAATTTCTGGGTATTTTGTAAGCATTTTGTTTAAAACATTGTAGATTTTTCCAGTTCAAGAGAAAAATAGCTACCAAACAGATGCACTAGCTATTTCAAAATAATCCCTCCTGCTACACCAACAGAAAACTGCACTGTTGATTGCCACTGCTTAATATTGTTTCCCACACATTTAGAAAGCCATGATTTTCAGAGCGAAATATCCAGGACAGTTCACTGAAATGAGGCTTGGCATCCAGATTGCCTGCCTGGCTGTAATCACCCTTCGAGTTATTGAGCTTGTAAATCACATATCAAAACATGGGAACACATCAATTAATGTTCTACTGGAAACAAATCAAGGACAATCCTACAGTGTGACACTCTGCCAGTTTTTATTTTCAATAGACATGGAGAAGAAGCTGAAATGTTTGGTCACAGCCTCTATTTACCCAATCTGTCTTATATACTATTGCATAATGCTATCACAATATTAATATGCAAATTGCTTTTCAAATAAAAGCCATGCTTTCCCTGTTGATTTTCAGCACAGCTTCTGTTACAAAAGAAAATACTTAGCACTTATATTCCTTTTTCATCTTCAAAACTCTTTTCGTATATTTTAATTAATCCTTTCCCTTTCAATTTTCTGACCCCATATTAGGTTTTCTGCCTCCTTTACCCATGTATTCTCAAGGTTATGTCCTCCACTTGATGTCTCCCATAGACTTCTCATGTTTTCAAAACATTATTTTCCTCTCATCTCTTTTTACACCTAGAAAACAGACCTCAGGAGACTGGCTGGAAGAAAGGCCTAGTCAAGGGCAAAGGAAGTCCCCAAAATGTAAAAGAAACAAAGGAACTCTATTTCCGAGGACTACTGATCGAATCTAGCACAGCTGCTGCTTTTTCTAAACAGGCACCGCTGTCTGGTCTCTGTCAATCTCTGGAGGTGTGGCGGTGACTCCTCTGCAGGACATCACTCAAGCTGTGGCCCAGCTGGCCTCAGGACACCCAGCCTGGGCTGCCAGTCCAGGGCAGCAGATGAGGAAAGAGCCTCTTGCAGACAAAAACTTCTCCTCAAAGAGGATTTCTGCTGCAAAGTGTTGTGTGGGAGGCAGAACACGCTTGGGTCCTACGAGAATTTCCCAGCTCACAGGGAAAACATTGAATTGTGTTATAAAAGGAAAAGGCTTTATCCTCTTAGACACTGAGATCCCTCTCTTTTTTCATTACTTTATTTTGATGTTTAATTAATTTATTATACCTTGAGTTACTTTTATTTCTTGAGTGCTTTATGTAGATGTTTTGATGACAATTTCAAATGCTGGGCTAATAGTGCATACAGCAGTTGAGCTGCTGTGCACCCGTCTGAAGATCAGTCACAAAATGGGCATCACTCTGACCTCTTTAAACTGTAAACCCAGGAATTCATCAGTGCATGGGACAAATGCTTCTCTGCTTCAAAAGGTTATATTTCACTCACAGGACAGACAGGTACACATGGGACTTGGCAATGAGCTTCCATAAAGAAAAATCCTTGTGTTCCTCCTGAAGTCAGTCATCTGCATTTCAAAGTGGACTAAAGGTTTTCTGTACTCAAAGGAGGGTGAACTGGACATTTAAAGTCATGTTTTCTGTCATAGCTATTGATGGAAATAAACTCAGATTGTTAGTTTTCATATGATATTTTAAGAGTAAGAGTATGATAAATGCTACACCTTAAAAGGAAATATTTATTTTATTTCAGTGTATCATCTTGAAATATCAAAATAAATCTCACTTTTTTTCACCCCTGGTAGCTTCAAGAGACAATAATTTTTAATCTATCAGTAATTTTATTTACATATCTTTTTTTTCACTTTATTTTCTGATATGTGTAGGGAGTAAATATTAAACTATCCACATCTCCAGTTACCAGGACATTCTACCTGTTTTTAGAATACCTCTTAACCAATAGCATGTGTTGAATGAAGACAGAATTTAGAGATGGCTCAATAATAACAGATACTTGGTGTATTAGCTGATATACTACACATTTTGCTGTGTTCTTGTAAATATGCTGGGCAGTGGATGTAAAAAACTGTATTTCAAATACAGAATACACAGTCATGGTTAATTTATAATTCACATAAGATATTAAATTCATTATTAAGTCTTCATAGAGATGTATGATTTAAGCTTTTTAGTCCTAAGTCAGCATTGCTGGTAGTGTGTTTGTATCTAGTAAATCTGTGATGCTGGACACAGACATAGATCTATGTTTGCACTGCATGCATTCTGACTTCACTGGACTTTCTAGATTGTGCCAAAAGTCACTAACTGAATAGGATCAAGTGAGAGCAGATTGTTAACTTAAGTAATTGATCATTTAAGTAGCTTGATACCTTCTGAAAACATTCATGTTCCTCTGTGTCATTACTTTATCTTGCAGCTGCTTGCACTGCTTAGGGTTTAGGAATTTATAGATATACATCTATATTTATTTCTACAGGTGTATAGATAGTCAGATATATCTTCATCCTCCTTTTAGGGAAAAAAACCAAACAAAACAACTACTCAACTTACTTCCCTTCACACCCTCTAGAAAAAAATCATAGTTACTATGGAAACAGCTATTAAACAGAGAGTAGCAGTAATTAATAACATCTGCAAGTGCAATATGAAGTCTACAACACAATTAATTCCAGCATTTGGAGTGGTTTGTGCAGAGCTGCCCTTTGTTGCTTTTCATGGAATGGCAGACTGTACAGACCCAATTATAACACGGGGGCTTAACATTACCATAGTGATAGATTATGGCTTGTGACATAGTTTGGACTGTTGAGGCATTAACCCATATAAATAAATTACATCATTATTATATAGCCTAATGGCACATGATTCCAGAAAGAATTAGATCCATATAGATACTACAGGAAAATACAAAAATTTACTTTATCCTTTCAAATAGAACATAAAAATCTCGCTGCTGAAATGGGAGCACAAGCTTGAAATGTAACTTTTAGATCCATTCCTTCATTTGAATTACAGAGACACGGGCAGATCAGATGCGGAAGTTTACCTAAAGATGCTTTTATCTTTTGACTTTTCACTTTAAAAGTCAAATTGGAATTTTTTTAAGAACAGCCAATTAAAGATTTTTAATAAATCCTGAAAGAGACTAGAGAATTTATTTGTCTTCAGGCTTTATTGAAGAAAGACTATTATAAATATTTATTTGTTATTTTATTATTTCCTAAGGCTACTTGGCATAAAGTCTACCATCTATCCCACTAGCTTCTCTCATTAGAAACTATGAGTATGCAAAGGTCCAAATTTTCCTTACACCATTTTTGCAGCTGGTGTAAAATGCGTAGCAGAAGCTGTCTCATCAGACTGAGGTGTGTTATACAGGAGGGAGCTCTGCCTGCACCCTGAACGCAAGGGCTGCCTCTTGTGCTCCTAAGCCAGGAGCTCCGTGGCCTTTGTTACCTGAGCTGCTCATCTCTGCTTAGGGGAAAGCACTTGAGAGGGGCCTGACCCCAGCTCACAGGGCCAGCTGGCTCAGAGCCAGCACATGGCAAAGCCACCTCAGCCTGTGCCCTGCTCCCCCGGCCAAATGAAGGCTTGACTTCCTGCCTCTCTTTCTGCCACCTTTTAAAACTAAGTGGACAAGTGCACATCAGTATGTGTAGATCATACCTCTCTTGGTGAGCACAATCCTCTTCTTTTGTCTTTGTTACCTCTCCTATTTACTATCATCTCTTCTTTATCAACACACAGTTTTTCCTCCCTTTACTGTCTCATCTTCCTAATGACTTTTTTCCTCCTCATATTCCTGTTTTCCTGATTCACTTTACTTTTCCTCACCTATATCCTTTAAAAAAAATTATTTTCCTTGTACAATGTGTGATGAAGACAACATGTATGTCTTTATTTCCACATGCCTAACCTTCCTTCTTGATATTTACTTGCCCGTTCTTTTCTTGGTTTTGCTCTATAATCTTTCATTCTTACTTTTTCTTCATCCCCCTACCCAGTATTCCTTCTAAGTTATTTTTGAATTTACTATTAGTTTATAAAGCAAATCAAACGGGATACCAATGGCATCCCAACAACACATATTTTAGGATAGGATGAACCATTCTGTGGAGGTGCTGGTCTATGCCCATTGACTAAGACTGGGTAAGAAAAAAGGAAACCCTTTTCTTGTAGGCAGTACATGAGTATCTCACCAAATGCAGAATGGGAACAGAAACAACTATGTTCCAAAAAAGGGAGACAAATTAAACCTTCCTACTAAAATTCAGCTTACCCTGTCAAACTTCCAAAAGTAGCATCTGCGGCTGGATGGCATGACAGCACCCATTCTTTTTGCAGGAATATTGCAGTAAAATCTCAGCAATAACTTTGGAATGTATATTTCATAACCACCTGGTTAATTAGGTTAGATGGGTTAAGTAAGTGTGAGGTGCTAAAATGGCTTAATTCCATTTGGCTGATAGTGGTTTGCTATGGTTATTCTGTTGCCATCACAGTGTGCGTCTCTGTGGGTCAATGTACCTGTTCATAGTCCTATAAAGTTGCAAGAGACCAGATTTCAGGAGAGTCCCATCCTTAGAAAAGCATTTACTGGCATAAGAATATATCTTACAGGGTGAAAAAAATGGGGAAAATTGTGTGATTTGAGGTTAAAGAAGATATATATATATATGGCTTCAAGCAAGAACTGTATATGCTTCAAGTCAGTGGAAGGGATGGAATAAACTAAGTTAAAATAGATTAGGGACTTGGTAGAAAATAGACAAGGTTGTACAAAAATACTGTGTCAATTTCAGCCTTAAAAAACATATGTTATTGTATAAGACTGCTCTTAGAAGTTACATTTCTTTACAAGTTCAGAACATACCACAGTTTAACATTTATAATTGAGGGTTTTCTCCAGCACAATGACTGACATTTATCGTTTTCTGAGAATAGTGTCACAACAACAATATGAGATTTAGAATGAGCACTTTTACATTATACTGTGAAATAAAATACAGTGATTAATGAACCAAAAACAAATTAATTTTCCTTTGAAAAACAGAAACGTATTCATGATAATATTAGAATGAATGCATAGTGTTTCAGAACCAAAATACTATCTCCATATAGTGCTACAGTGTAAGCTCTGCTTACCAACAACAAAGACATCCCTGTGTTATCACCACTGTTTCCAAAATAGCCCCAAAGCAAAGCCTCATACTAGCTACTCTAGAAAATCAACTCGACACCAAGAAAAATCAGCATCATGGATGACGTTTTAGAAACTTTGTTATAAAATATTTTTCTTGGTATTCACTCACTGGGAGAATGTTTATTGTTCTGGACTCCAAGTTTCAATATTAAAGTATCATACAATTATTGTTGGTTTAGCTGCAGTATCAAAAAACCCAAGCAAATAAAAAAACATTCCAGTGTAAAAATGCATACAGTCCTGCTCTAATGACTAGAATTAGAATTAATGCTTTCCTCAAATGTGACAATAACAAGAAAAGCATAAACAGTCATATCAGATAGTGAAAGTTTTGCTACCAGATCCAGCTTGCTTACTCAAATATGAACAAAAGCAAGGGTGAGAACAAAACAGTGTTGATTATCTTGCTGCTGAATGTAGGTCACAAAGCTTTTGCAACACAAATGTTATCAAATTCAAATATATAAAACAATTCATCTCAGTTGCAATGGGCTGGATCCTGCATTTTCATCTGGTGCAGACTTCAATAAGAGCATTTTTTCCCCTGAAATTAGAAATTGAGACCAGGCAGTCTGCACTCTCTAGTCAGTCCTGCACCAGCAAATGGAATGAGAACTATTCAGCAAGATTACCCCCTCCTTCCCTATGTAAAACACAGACATAAAGAAGAAATTACATACCAGGAAGAAAATATGGTATGTGGCATTGATTATCATAGAACTACACAACCACAGAATCATTTAGGTTGGAAAACACTTTTAATATTATATCGTCCAGCTGCTATCCCAGCACTGCCAAGTCCACCACTAAACCATGTCCCTAAGTGCCCCATCTACACATCTTTTAAATACCTCCAGGTATGGTGACTCAACCACTTCACCAGGCTGTCTGTTCCAGTGCTTGACAACCCTTTCCAGGAGGAAATTTTTTCTAATATCCCATCTAAACCTTCTCTGGTGCAAATTGAGGCCATTTCTGTTTGTCCTATTACTTGTTACTCAGGAGAAGAGACTGACCCCCATCTTCCTACAACCTCTTTTCAGGTAGTTGTAGAGGGTGATAAGGTCCCCTTGAGATTCTTTTTCTTCAGGCTAAACACTCCCGGCTCCCTCAGCCACTCCTCATCAGACTCATGCTTTCTCCAGGCTCATACACACACTTTTTGCTGTATTTCAGGAGCATGTTTTGGCAAAACCCTGTAACATCTGGGGGCTCCATCTAGCAAAGTTTGTGTTACACCAAGCACAAAGGTGGAATGTGCTCAGCAAAACGCTGATCAGGACTTGCAAGAATAAATCCAGTACAGATTTATTGCCTGTAACACCTCCAAAAAAGACACTTAAGGCACTTGGTAACTGTGTCCCATGTATTCACACAAGCACTGCAATCACAGCAAATGTGGTCTTAACCTGACACTGGCTTCAAAAATTTTTCTGAAAATGCTGATTACTGAAGAATGAGTTTATATGCAAGCATAAAACCAGATTAATAAATCTTTGATTCTGGTGCTAACATAATAAATTTGGATTTTTAAAAAGTGGTTAAGAAACAGAGGGCCCTGCTCTTTTGTTTTTTATGCTAGATTTGCAACGGTGTAAATAATACATGAAAACATAAATAATATATCCAAAAATTGAAATAAAAGAGAAAAGCTTGATCATTTATTAATACTGGCTACTGATTAAATGAACTGAGAAGAAGCCTCTGGTGCAAATTAAATTTTGCAATAGGAATTTTTTTCTGACATATGGACTACCATGGTCAGTTGAAAGATTTCTAGTACTTTCAGAAGAATCATAGAATAGAATCACAGAATCTTTTAGGTTGGAAACAATCTTTAAGGTAAGAGACCAACCATAAGCCTAACCCTGCCAAGTCCACCAAATAGCTACACAGCAAACTTTCCGTAAGATGCCTCATTATATCAATACCTGTCGCTCCTGTGCTCCTTCACAGAAAGGTCTCGGTCAGATATGACAGGCAATAAATTTAGAATGAAGTGAAGTAAGAATGAAGAAGGATTTACTTTCGTTGTTTGTCATTCAAGTGCTTAAAGAAAAAGACTTGTCAGCTGTAATAGATCTTTAGGAATCTCAACACAGATAAATTATAAGAATTTCTGCAGTGCAATGTTACTGTGAAGTACAAGCCATGTATTTTAAACAGTGACTACATAAAATATAGTTTAATCAGCAAATGTAAAGAAACTGATTGTTTAGGAGACTTTAATGGCTTTTTAAAACTTCGTGATGGAACTAAATTTGGTTTTATTTATTCTGCATTATGGAAGGGTGAAGACATATCAAGAAACTTAACTCTGCTAATTTTATGTTTTAAGTCAATTACACTCTCGTTGAAGGTAGTAGGAACTCAACTGAGGCCTATTACTAATGTCCATACACAGCTGTAGGATGAGGTCACCATTTCTAAACATTCTGCATCTTTATTAAATACCTGGAAAATGAATGAATTTTTAGGCCATAAACAATTAGGTAAACCAAAGACTAGGTGATTAGTAAATAACAAATTGCTCATGGAGTAAGTCCTGCTTTCTTCCCCATGCTTCAGGCTGGCATTGGATCCCGGGTTTCGGATTTAAAATAAGGTAAAACTTCAAAACCTGACTTCCAGCCTTACTTATTTTACAGAAAAAACTGTTATTTGATCCCACCTTTTCTCAAAACCGGGCTTCAGTTCAAGTTTACTTGTAAATCCTGAAAAGCTTGTGGATGGATCTTGACTTGTCTATCACAGACCTCCCCAGAATGCCACATCCCTAGTTAAGCTCCATTTTTCAGCCCTGGCTGCTCCTCTGCACCTCAACCAGCTTGTTTGGAGCTAACCTGTGTATTTCTCCTCCATGCTGGAGCCACATGTAGGCAACTTCTGTCTTTCATCCCTGTGTTTCAGCGAGCTCCACAGGCATTCACTTATGCTGTTCACAGTAGGAATAACTTGCAGACGGTCTTGTTACATAGTTGTAAATAGCACAGTAGATTGGAAGCTTTGAATACTTCTTTATTAAATCATAGTATTTTCTCTAGAATCTTTCTCACTTTTCAGCTGCTGTTCAGTGTGTTAGTACTGATTAATCCAAGTCTTACAGGACTAGGTGGGGTGTCAGCCAACCCATGCATTGCACAGCTCCATTGCTAGCCACATGTTACTGCTGGAACTATTTGCAGCTATAATTACTGCCCTAAGGAGATCTACAAGCATCAGAAGTGTAGGCTTACAGAAAATTATTGAATGATGAAAGGAACATTCCTGTGTAACCCTTTACTTATCTATTTATTATTTTACATTATCACTTCCTGATCTTCCTTTGCATTATATTGAAATGGTATTTGTGAGTAAGGGTGCTCTTGCTTATTCTCATCCTACTGAAAGCATTTCCTGTGTGTGTGTTTACATAGTTACTTGCAACCTCTCTTTCCTACACCAAAAGGGAGAGCACCTCTTTCGCAGCTCAGTGCCCACAGCTTGCTCAACAGGCCCTTGGGGGCAGAACTGCTGGGAATTTGACATGAACACTTTTCTGCTAAGAGAAGGAATGGGCATATGCTCAATCCTTCAAGTGAGGAAGGAGCCAGGTGGGGCATTCCTTTTTAATTCTGGATGAGTGTTGCCAGTGTTAATCCATTACTGTGTTGCCCACTGCAAAACTGTAGGTGTTTTGGGGCACAACTAACAGAGGAACGTCTGGTTCTGGGTAACTCAGCAGAGTTTAGGCATAAACTTGAGCCAAACTTCAGAGTCCTATCAAGGAGCAGGAACAGAATTTTGTTCAATATTCATGTTCATAACTGAATTGATGCTAACATGCTATTCTTAGTGTGAGAGCCCAAAAATGAGGAGCAATATCTAAGTAAATTACTTTATCCAAGTAAATTTGTCATGGTCTTATGCTTGTTCATGTCTCCAGCCCCTTTCCTCTGTGCATTTTTCTGAGACTTTAATCCACTCCCCACCATCTTTCTACTCAGATCTCCTCACAATACATCTCATGTGAAGCAGGACTTTTGTGTCACAGGGCTGTGACTGTGCTGGTACCCTTGACACCCCCGTGGGGTAGCAGAGTTGCTCAGGTGAGCAGTTACAGGTAAGCATCCAAAGGCGAGCCACTTCATGTGAAAACTGTCAGGCTTATGGAGACATACAAGAGCTGAGCTCTAGATACTTTTCAGACTGTTTGAATCTAAAGGCTGTAGAATCATTTTAGAAAATGCTATTTCAGACTTGCATCCAAACCCCCCACGTCCCTATAGGTAGGTGGATAGGTGAAGACAACTGGGAGTTCTTCCCACCAGCTCCCAAGTGCCAGCTCCAATCCAGAAACAATGTAGATGAGTGACTGCATGCTTTACAGATTGCAACTGAAATATCGTGCTGGCTTTGAGCCCGGGCAATATGAGCACTCATTTTTTCATTTGTGCATCTCACTTTTGATCCCTTTGCCACCTTTAAAATAGACATGAGCACTTTCCTGTTTTATAGAAATTGTTGTGAGTTAATATATTCAAGACGTGATCCTTAAATACAAATGAAGTGAAAACAAAATGAATACTGGGTCTGCTCTTTCATTTTCACCTGTTGAACTAAGTAAATATATTAAAATATAAATATGTAAGCACATACAAAAAAAAAAACAACCAAAAAAACAACTAACAAAACCAAGCCGCAGATCGAAAAAAAAAATCCAATTTGTCACTGAACTTTTAACTGCTTTAACAAATAAGCTAAGAAATATTTCCCTGGATTATTTTCTACATTTATACCGAGAGCGTATAGTTGCCACAGAGACTGGTGTGCGTGAATGTGGGCAAACGAAAGGAGGGGAGAGGGAATGCGTCCTCTGAATTTCCAGAGGGATCTGAAATGGGTATCTGGGTTAGCGATGCGGCGGGGCGGGGGCGAATCCCGAGGACTCCGGGCCGTGTCCCCGGGGGCGGCTCCCGGAGGCGCTCAGGGACACTGCGGGCCCGGGACGCTGCGCCGGGCGAGGCTCCGCTCCAGCCGGCCGCGGGGAGAGCGGCATTTATAGATACATCCATGAAATAAATATCTATTTAAATCGCAGCCCAGACTGGTGGCACACGGGCTGCGTGCGGCTGCCGCTGCCGCCGCCGAGAAGGCAGGAGGGGGCTGGAATTAAAATAAGGCACGAAGCGGTTTTAAAAATAGCGTTGTGGCTGCGCGGGGCGGCGCGGGGCGGGGCGGCGGCGGCAGCGCGGCCCCGGGGCGGCCCGGCCGGGAGTTCCTGGGAGCCTTGTATGGAGCGCGGCCGCCGCAGGGCCCGGCGCCCGCCCCCGCTGCTCGCCCCGACTTTCCTTCCCCGCTGCCGGCAAGGAAGGCAGGAGCCGGCAGCGACCTGCGCGTCTCCAACTCCAGCCCCTGCTTCCCTCCTCTTCTTCCAGGAGCCGCCACCCCGCCTGCCTCTCTCCTCCTCTTTCTGCTCTGCAATCAGTGGAATAAATCGGGGAAGGACGCGCGCACACACACGCAGAGTAGGATCTGTTACAAAAGTAGCGCTGATGGCGGCGGATCAGATGAAGCTGGAGCTGCTGCTGGAGTAGCAGAGAGTGGAGTATCTCTCGCTCTCTCTCTTTTCTCTGTTTCGCCTCTTCCCCCACTCCACCCACAGATCTCCATCGTTTCTCCTCCTCCTCCTCCCCACCCTCGGCCGCGCTCCCGCTTTCCGCGCATCTCTGGGCTGCGCCTCCTGCGAGGGGGCGGGTGGGGGGAGCGGAGGAGGCTTTAAAGAACCACGGCCCCCCCCGCACCGCCACACACGATAATTGAATTTATTATTATTGCCGTCTCGCCGACTTGGGGAAGGGGGATCGATCTTCGATCAGGAAGATGGCTGCTGGCTGGCTGCTGGTCTTTAGCCTGACACTTTTCCAGTCCCTGGTGATGAACCACTCCTCGGAGGGACCCTTCCCCTCGGCCACCACGTAAGTCCCAGCGGGGTCCGGGGGTCCGCGGCGGGGGCACGGCCGGGGCGGGGGCGCTCCTCGGCGCCAGGGACAGTGACAATACAAAGGAAAATCAAGTTAGACCGGGTGGAAAGTGACGATCGGGAAAGATTGAAGGTTTTCGGCAGCTTTTGCTTTGGAAAGAGTCAGGGTAGCTGAAGGTCCCGCCGGACGGTCGCCGGGAGGGGGAAGCTCCGGTGGCGGCCGGCGGCGGGACTTTTGAGGTAAAGGCTTCGCCTGGGAATCCCGCTCCGGAGCGGCTCCCAAATATACCCCGTCAGGTCATCCTTGTCGAGAAGAAAGTTTCGAGTTACACAGAGTCCGCCCCTTCCTCCCACGGAGGTTATTCCAGCCTGGATGGAGTTTCAACATTGTTTATAAGAAAACCTGAAAACTTTGGCAATTTCATTAAAATCCACACGGAAGGCGGATTTCGTTGTCTTTCCGCGGCCGGCATGGGAAGCGGGGCAGGCGGGCAGGGCTGGGAGTTCCGAGCCCGAGCTCCGGCTCCCTCCTGCCTGGCCGGGCTCCAGCGCAGCCGCGGGGGCTCGGGGCTGCGGTGGCTCCGCACCCCGGGTCCCGCCGGGGGGGCTTTCGCACGCTCAAAGCCCCACAGCTGAAGAACTGTTTCCTTCAGCCTTGGCCTTGCAGATCGTTACTTCTCAGAAGCAGCTTCGCGAGAGCTGAAGGATGCTCGCGGTGCTCGCAGCTCGGTGCCTTGCCTGGCCCTGAGATAGAAATCTTTAAAGCACTGCGGAATTATTAGCATGAAAGTGTTGCCCAGGGCAGTGCAAAGATCAAATAATAATGATGCAAGAAAAGAAAGGCAAAAGGAAGCCAATGCATCATATTGAAGATTCGCCTACAGATAGGAAAAAAAAAAGTCCACGACAAAGCACTGTGTGATCGTGTTTTCTTCCATGTTCTTCTATCTCACCTCATTATTTTTGTATTCTTTTTGTTTGGTTGGTTTTTTGAAGCACTTACCTTAGTCCCCGAATCTGGGTTAAAGCTACCAGTAGGTAACTTTTAAGTGGATGACTCACTTTAATGCATTTTACATAAGAAAAACAGTGCTAATGGTAGTCTTTCCTTATTGTTTAACACTGGGTGGAATTTATTGGTGTCGTTCATCCTGGGCAGAAGGATGCCTTGCAGTAATTACCAGCAATGCATTTTCACCAATTAGTACTGCTGGTAGGTTGTTGTAATTGGATTCAGTTCTGAGTATCGGTTCCATTATGAAAGACTCAAAGGGATGCTCGCACTGTTAAATGAAGGGAATACAAAGATAAGTGTAGAATAACCACTTAGTATCTTTTAAACTGAATAAATACAGCCTTTCGTTGGAGGGAAAATTACCTTTTAAAGCATTCTCGTGCTGCAGTTTATAAAGATGTGCCATGTAGAAGCAAGTGTTGCAAAATACCAACCCAGGGCTTTTTAATTGATTGTTTTCTTGTGTTTAAACTCCTGTATTTACGTTTTTTTGAGCTCATATATTTATGGTTTCTCACTGAGCTGATAAGGTTATCCTACACAACTAATTACAATTTATCTTTTAAGTGGATTTTTCTGGGTTTAAAAGAGAAAGAGAAATGGAACACAGTGAAATTAAAATAATATAATATAAAAAGAATATATACAATTTCAAATAGAACTCTAGATTGCTTTTTAACATACGTGATATTCTTTTAAAACTGGTTTTGTCTCCCCATCTGTTTTTGCTAATTTCCTTCCAAATTTACTTTTATTGACAGTCATGGTAATAGAAATTGACAGCAGTGAAACATATAACTTTATAACTATACCTGTGATAAAGTATTACAGAATATTATGTTAATCATCAACATTTCCATGTTCTGCACAATTTCCTTGCTGTTTGCTCTATATTTTTCTCATTGTTATAACACTGAAATATTGCAGAAACAATCTGTAGCAACTGTGCATCCTTCAGAGTACTGTTTTCCCTTTGGAATGGAATCAAAGTGCAAGCAAGGCTCAGTTTGTTTAGAAGGCAGCACACAACAGGTTGATGCAGGGAGAGCGGCTTAGCAAAAAGTAATGATGTAACAGGTGAAGGAGAGAACAATATTTCTATTCTTTTTTAAGACTTGACAGCAGTGTTTCATTTCTTACTAAAAATTACAAATGGGGAAGAACAAAGAGAAGTGACGCACATGCTCTTAATGTAAAATATATTATATATTAAGAATATTAAAAATAGGAATAAAAAAAATACATGGGAGAAGAGAATAAAGGAAAGAGAGGATATGAATAATTGAAGAACTGGAGGTTTGCTGATATTATGTGCTTAGCTACCTGCTTTCTCCCCATTATTTTCAATCTCTTTTTTCTCTTTGTGAAAAAGTTGGTTTGAGGAAGCAGGATTTCGCAGCTGTTGTGTGAAAAATGTGCACATTCAGAGCTACAGAGTATGTGATTTCTTCAACAACTCATTACTGTACAATCACTTTTCCTTCAGTCATCTGTTTCTTCTGCATTAATAAATATTTTAACATGTACTTTTACAAAAAAGTACATAAATCCCTATCACAAATATAATAATATAGAAGCATGTAGTATTCTTAGCGAGAAATGCTGAAGGTTTATGCAATGCCTGTTTGATAGAATCTCAGTAATTTGATTAATTTTAATTCTCTGATAAGGAAAAAAGGCCCTGATGTGTTTACACAGCAACATATAGAGAATTTCAGGTGCAGGTTTGTGTTGTATGAAATGGCAGCATTAATTTTTCATTGAAAATCTGAGCAGGTGGTATTGCATTCCTTGCTTCCAGTGTTGAAATATTTCACTGCAAATATTGAAGACTGTCCTTTAATAAACTATTTAAGTATAGTAGTAATTGTATCTTGATCTGAGCTGTTAGGCTTAGCTGCTGATTGATGCATATTGCGTTCCATTTAAACGTATCATATTAATTGTGCCATGTGTTAGGGATCTGTTTGTTGGTACAAGACACCACATTCTTACTTTTAACATAGCAGCTCAAGGTCCTTCAGTTACACCTGCAGCACAGCAGATATTTTGCCCTTAGATGAGAATATAGTATATAGTACTCCTGGCACTATAACCACACTACTGCTATCACAGTATGCAAAGCACTTCTGTTTTGTAGCCATACATATTTATTTATCATTCACATCTGTGCAGGCTTCAGAAAAAACATGCTATTAAATATACAAGGTTTGTATGTTGCCTGACAGTGATAGCAGAGGACTCAGTTTATTTCTTCTCTTTTCTCTATATTTCATCAAGACTGATAGTCTTAAGTGTATCTTGTAATTCCTAAGTATCCTTTTGGCCCAGCATGTGTTGATATTGTTACTGATAGTGAGTAATGTGCTACATACTCCTTTCTGATAATAAACCTGTTTGTACTGATTAAAAAAAGAAAAAAAAACAACCCAAACTAAGCATATTTTAATTTCTATAAACCTACAGATGAAGCCTTTCAAAATCAATAGGACTGTTTCTGTAATTACTACACCATTGTGGTGTAAATATTTTAATGCTTTTTTTTTTTATCCCTCCTCTAATTTTCCTCTGCCACTCATTTTCTCTTTTTCCCTTTTTTTTTAACATTTTTTCCTCAGTCACTTCTCCTATACACATGTGTTACTTTAAATATTTTATTGAAGACAGATCTACTACTTACATTAATTGGTTTAAAACATTGGTGGATAAAGATAATATAAAGATAAAAATAGTATACATATGAACATATATCTATATCTAGGCAGACAGGACATTTTTAGAAGATAAGTTGTGTATTCCCATTTTTCACTTGCATGAATCATCTTTACTGTTTTGGTGTCATTAGGACAGCTCAGGGAAGTCTATATGAGTCATACGAATTAGGGCTTGCACAACTGGGACATTCACATTTTTGGCTTCTGCACATGGATGGACCTAACAAGTGTAGGTCCTGCTGAGAGTGTGGCTGGGCTTGGTCTCAGCATCACTTTCTGTATGGCACCAATGACCAAAGGTAGATGATATTTATGATGTTTTCTTTTCATCTGTTTCTACTGTCAGACTTAGGGATTTTGATACCTCTCATATGCATAAAATCCCATTTACAGCTTAAAGTCTATGAAAGAAGAATGCCAGTTTAGCTGCTGATGTTAATTAGAAAAGACTGCTGTATTAATGGATTACAAAATATCAGGCTCTTTTTCATTTGAAAATTGTTTTTTTCTCAACCTATTTAAAACTATTCACTGTTAGGAAAAAATAAAGTACTGAAGTGTACCTTCATATCAGTGAGTTGGAAAGAGAGCCAAAAAAATGTAATCTACTTAGAATCAGGAGAGTGCAATATCACCTCTTAGTGTTTTCTCAGCAGCACATATCTAAGTGCTGAGCATTATGCAAGATGCTTAAACCCACTGATATTTTAAAGAGTGTTGTTCCAATCCATTCTTGTAGTGGAAACATACTTATTCTGAGTGTGAAACAGCTTGTTGATTGGTGGTGTTTATTTTGGTGTTTTGGTGGGATTTTTTTGAGTGTGTCGTGGGTTTTTTGTTTTTTTTTTCTCTTGTTTTTAATATTTTTTTAATGTCCCTGTAAATGTGGTGATGATAAATACAAATTATTTGGATCCACAAAGCATTTTTCTGTTTTATGTATTTTGTGATGTAAATTGTGAATGGGCAATTTCTTTGCTGTTTCCCTCATAGGCATTTATGCTGGTGCCTCAGAATTAACAAATTCTATAGATTTGCATTTTTTTAAGCATGAAAATTCAGCTGAAAACATCAAAATAGATACTAATCATAAAAGATGAAATTTCATTGAAATAAATCAGAATTATAGAGGTTCTTGCCATCTTTCATTTTGCAGTGATGCTATTTTCAGAACTGCATTGCTCATACCCTGCAAAATGATTTTATCCAAGAATTCAGCTGCTAGAAAGAGAGCTGGAGCTTGGCAGCACATTAGCCTGAAATGTATTCATTGTTAAATAGAAGGCCTGTTGTACAGATCTTAAAAATATTTATCTATCAGAACATTTTAAATTGATGGAAGCATGGTGAAATTCTTACTGCTTTAATGTTTTGTAACAAACAACCCAGACTCTGGTTGCCCACTGGTAACTGACGTGGTTGTGCCTTGATCCTTCCTTGCCTTCTGCGAGAATCCCGTATCCAAGGTAGTGTTATCTTCTAGACCAATATTTGACTTAAACCTCTGTAAGATAGGAGTTGCAGTATAGAAGCATTTTAGCAGAGAAAAATGACTCATTCTCTCTGTTGCTGACCACAGTAGAAGCAGAATTGAGCCCCAGACTGTTTTGTGCTTCTTTGCAGCAGTATCTGGGCTTTTGATCCCCTATGCTTGAGCTGCATGTTGTATTTAGAGCGCTCATAAAGACCTTTTTGACAAAAGGTGATACTTTCAATGGCAGAAAATGTTGTGCCTTGTTAACAAATTTCCTTTACTAGAAGAAAAAAACTTAACAGAAAACAATCCTGGAATAAAATTACTGGACCATAGCTACAGTTTGGTAAAGCCAGATGCCATAATTTACATCTTTTACAAATGCTGAATCAGACTTCTTTATAGAAAGAATGACAGCTCAGTGTCCTTAGTGTTCTGGTAAAACAAAAGCATACCTAGAACCTTGAACATGCACAGAAAATGAGAAGTATAAAACAATAACTGCATTTGTGCCCCCAGCCCTGGGCAGCGCCTGTGTGCACTGTCTCAGATCGCTCTTAGACCATTCCTGCAGCAGCTTTTTCACTCCCCCTACAGCTGCTGCAAGACAGGTATCAATGAATACTGAAATGATTTGCATTTGAGATTACAGCTCTGATTTATCTCTTGCTGAAACTATTAAAGAGCCTGATCCCACTCAACTTTCCTCAAACATGCATAGGGCAATTCTCTGTTCTGTAGGATCAGACCAAGAGCTGAGTTTTGTATCAGTTATGCCATTGCCTACTGTAACAAATTGGTCAATGATTTTAGGGGGAGTTATGACTCTTCTTTCCCACCTGATTTCCAATAATAAGGAGAACTGGATTGAACATTGTTTGCAGAGTATGATTTTTATGTTAGGCAGTACTGTGTAATGCACACAGTAATGCTGCAGGGGCAGCTCACATTTAAGGTGAAAATACCTAGCACTGATAGTGAAATTGCTGTCCACTGCACTTCTACTTCAGTAATGTTCATGGGTTGTATAGTCTCTGTTTAGGGCCAGACTGCTGCTTGTACCCTGGAATGAAAAAGTCCCATTGATACTTTCAGAAAAATCTGTGCAAGAGTGAAAATTTTCAAAATACACTTTTTAATAGCTAAAATTAATGGCATGTGCCTGCAGCTATTCAGCTCAAGAGGGATTTTTCTTTTCCTTCTCCACTGCTTTCCAAACTATTTTTTGACCTACTCTGCTTCTAAGCAAACTCAGTTTTTCACACCTTCCTTCCTTTCCTCCTTCCTTCCAGACTTAGTAATTTTTCAGGGTGAGCTGTAAAACAGACTCCCTTTCACAGCCACCCTGTGACAAGATATGGCTCACTGTTTGAGAATGTTACCCTAATGATGGCAGGGAGAGGTTTTTGCTTATGTCCGTCCTTACAACACCTTTCTCTGCATGCCAACAGCAAGCCGATGACAAAGAGTGAATTTCTGTTCCTTGTATCATTTTTTCCTATTTATTTACAAAGTTTCTAACAAGTTTATGAAAATGATTGACATTATTTTGCATCAACAAATCAGCAAGCTTTTGCAGTTAATTACAGTAATTCAAAATCAGACTTTTTTTTTAAATCTGAGGCAGGCCTGAAATAACCATAGAATGTGAATGTGAAGTTGTAATGTTGCTGACTATTATAAAAAGTGATTTATTGGATTTTCACCCTCTTTAAATTACATTCTCACTCCCTCTCATTTGAGAGTTGGGTATGGTAAGAACTATAGACTGATTTTGCAGCAGATAGTCTACATAGTGATTTAAAAATTTTCCTTTTTTGAAATTTCCTTTATTTCTCCAGGACCATGAATTTTCATCCAGAAATGCAGGAGGAAGATTTTTTAAAAAAATGTGTCCTATTGATCATATGAACTCAGAATAATTTTTGCACAGCCTTTATTAGATGTAACATGGAGGTATATATTAGATTAGTGGTCCTTTTTTTCAGCATAAAATGCTTCAGTTGGAATCTGTGAGCAGTCTCTCAAATTTATTCATTATAATAAAATCTGATTCACTTTTTACCTGATTTGAGAGGTAAATGAGAACACCAAGGATTGCTGAGTTCACAGTTTAGTTTTTGTAGGAATCAGATAAATTATGTGAATTTTTATTTAAAAGAGAAAAGTTAGACTTGATTCCAAGCAATATTTGAACTGAAATGCTCCTATTTTCCCTGTGCAGGTTCCCACTAGACTGGTCTAGAAGCTTCAAATTTTTCCCAGTGATATTTCTCCCGCCCTTATTTTCACTCAGATTTTTATTATATTTTGATAGCGTGGACTAAATATTCTTCCACGTAGGCATAAATAAAAGGTTATAAAAGTTCTGTGGCTAAGGTTTGTGGCAATATTAAAACCAAAATCAAGTCATGCCACTGTTCCAAATTGTCACTATTAATATTGTCATGGTATTAATACTGTGCTGCCTTTTTCTTTATACACTAAGGTAGTCTTAAACAAACCAGTAAAAGGGAAGTTTTCTTCAGTCTTGAAATGAGCAGAAATTTGCCACACTAGGTATATGTTGACTCTTGATTAGAAATTCCAACCTTTTCCATAGGAGGGAACTGAGTCATGGGAACTGTTTTGTCAAAGATTATTGAAGTGAAACATTTTGCAGTCTGAAATAGATGAATTGTTTTATCAACACTGCAGGAAGGAGAAAAGTAATGAAAAAGAGATGACAGGAAATATGTATTACAAAATTAGAGTTCTTATTATTCCTTCCCTGAGTCTTACAGGTCACTCCTGCACATGTAGATCCAATGTCCCATGAGAGCAGTCAAAATGTTGAGGGATAAGTACAACAGTCAACTATAAAAGGCAACTTTTAATTAATGGTATTCTGATGTGGACTAGTGTTGAAAAAATGGTTGATTTTGTAAATGGCTAAATGAAGCCTCAACAGTAATAATTGCCCCCCAGTGTGGATTGGGGTTGTCTATTTGGTAGAAGTCTTGTGGATACAAAATACAGCCCTATACTGGGAGGCAATGCTCTTTACTTTACACTCTACCCTTAAAACTCTGTTTTGTGGGTTTAATCCAGAAATGTGGTGGTTTTTCATGCAGATGATAATGCAGAAGTACCAAAGTTCCCCTTTTTTTTTTTTTTTTCCCAGTATATGGCAGTTTTCTGGCAATTGATTTAAGCAGAATAAAATATAATATATAATACACTAGTCATTAGTAAGTAGAGTAATTTTTGCAGAGCTTATTGAACATCCATTTTTTCTGTTAGACTCTCTTGTAATTTTATTATTTTTATGTATGGGTGTAAAAAGTTCTTTAGATTTTTTTTTTCAAAGACAGGTGTAATTGAAGAATAATCCATGTAGGGATGGAAACTAAGTGTATTGAGCAATGAACCTTCTTGCACCCTCATTTTCTCTTGAGAGAACCCTGTGTTAGGTAGGTTAGCTATATGTGTGTTTCTTAATACAGGAAGTACTTCTTGATCTGAGATTTTTCTTAGAAATTAATTCAGTGGCACCAATTTTGGAAAAAAAGAAAAAAAGAGCAGTAGACTCTGCTATTTATTTTATCACAAATATTCTTAAGTTTTTTCTATGATGTACATCCTGAATTGTGTGTACCATGGCTGGGCTTTTTAGCATTAAATGCCTCTCTTTAAGTATTATCTGCCTCACTGCCTTGCCTTATTTCTCAAATTTTGAACCTTATATTTCAATATTAATTTCTTTCAGTAAAGTTGGAAAATTCAGTATCTTACCATTTAGTCAGGCAAGGGTTTATTGTCAAGATTAATTTGTTAGCTAATGCCTCTAAAGCCTTCTGTAGTTGAAAAGTGTTGTTAAGCTGTTAAGCCTAATTTATTAAGATGTGTGTTTGCTATATTCCCACTTTACCTCAGAAACTTGCATGACCAGTCCTTTCCTGGATGGATGATATCTCTGGTTTACCTGGTTCTCAAAGTGTTTTTTTAATAGAATCTTTGTAGAAAAGTTACCATCATATCTGATTCTTTTGGTAACTTGTGATCTGGAGATCTGGAAGAAGTTAATCCCCACGATCTGTACTTTGGATGTACACAGATTGCAAAACATAAGCTTAACAGCATTTTTAGAAACTAACAGGAGTCAGCAAAAATCTGCAGACAGTATCGTGAAGAGAAGCCAGTACGTGACTCATGCCTACACCGCGCGCTCGTTGCACTCCTTTGCCAGTCCTGCCAGTTCCTTTTCCACTGTGGAAAGCACTGGGAGCTGCAGATCCCAGGATTTTCTGAAACTTGTACTGTGAGTATTTCGATCTTGGAGAAGAGACAATAGTTAGATACAATACTAGGCAAGGACTTGTGACACAAGTTCGCTAACATGATCTGTTGCTTCTTCAGCAGCACGGGCTATTGCTGGTTTTATTCCATTTCTAAATGGGAATGACACCCAAAGTGTCACCCTGCTTGAATCAATGAGTTTAATAAAGCAAGGTGTCCTGTTTCTATAAGAAAGATGGTAAGAAAAGTACATACATTTTTCTGTTTACAGACTAGTAGCAATAAGATGATCATCAGCAATCACTGATTACAAGACAATCACCAAGACCCTTGAGATTTCAAACATGAGTAACATAGTTTTCAGTGCAATTATTTTTGTTTGCTACAGCCAGTAGCAATAGAAGTGTAGTTCTTATAATTTTTTTTGTTATTTACCAAGCCACTTTTGTTGCCTTAGCATCTTCTTGATTAGATTTTTTTATCTGTTGTGAACATATTTTAGATTATGTGGTAGGTGTATAAGCTGGGAGAGAATCACTAATATGTGCAGGAACATATCTTAAGGAGATTTCACTGTAATATACACATGGGGAAAAGGTTTGTGGTAATTGAAGGCAGAATCTGGTCTCTTTTGACTGATTAGAAATATATGAGGGATCTGTGCATGACTGAGAATATGTCTAGGATATACTCTGAATGCATTTGGAAATGCTTGGGTACCCAATTTCATCCTTCTTTCCACCAGTGTAATTTCAGCATAATGAGTATCAGTCCTGTATCATTTAAATCCTGAGTGCAAGGATGAATCCACATAAAGTAATTTCTGATTAAACACATACAGGTTTCATTGCAGCAGAATGAGTCATCACTGTCAAGGCCTGATTGTGAAAATTGCATAAAATAAAATGCAATACATGATTTTATTAGGCTTTGCAGAGGGGAATATCCCAAGGAAACCATGTGTGATATCAGATGTGGTCATCTGTCTTCCTTTTAAATGATAAGCTCTGACACCACTTCATTGTCTGTGCCCCACTGAGCAAGTGTCCATGTAAAAAAGGAGTTCTTAATGTGCTGGAAGGCACTGAAAAATGTTACCCCAGATTAAGAAGAAACATTATTTCATTAAATAAAAGTGTGGAATTGTAAGGAAGAAACACTTTCCTTTTCAAAGTACTGCAATGTCTAGTAATGTGCAGGTTAACTCTAAGTGGCTTTCACTAACGTACTTTTTTGTAGTTTTGGTTTTGTTTTTTTTCTTCTTAAGCAATTAGTTATTTCTAGAGCTTAATTTGGAATGGTAGGAATGATAGAAGTAATTTAATTTAACCTCTCATTATGCACAACTGAGTAATTAATGTATCTTTGGGTATGAAGTCTTGAGTTTTTGGTTAATTAGAATTGAAATCAGCAAGAAATTTACAGAGAAACTTTATATTTGTTTCCAGTGAAGCTGGATTTACTCTGGAGGATGTTATTGATGCTTTATGGGGACATGAGGTGAAATTCTGATACGATAGCTGCTTTGCTAATAGAAGCACTTGGCCAGTGTCTTAACTTCTTAACTTAACATTAATATATGTTCCTTGTATAGATACACTCTTCCAGTCTGCAAAATTAGCATTAAAAGCACCCATCACTTCCTTGCCTGGCTAGTGAGAGTTTCGGTTAACAAATGACCATAAAGAATATTGTAGTAGATGTATGGAACAATAATTTACTTGCAGGTATTTTCCTGATAGCATTTTTTTTTCCTTTCATAAGTCCATTTATTGATAGAATAAAGTATTTTTATGGCCTGCAAGATAGTCTTGCACAATCATGCTCAGTTATTCTTGTAGGTATCCATGGTTCTACAAACACTTTCTGTGTTCGTTAATGATGCTTTCAAAGTTGCAAATACAAGTTAAACATTGATGATTGAATATTTTGTTCCACTTGTCTCATTAACTGGCACTCTGTTTTTATTTAGTGAATAGTATTCTACTCAACAATTGTCCCATTTCTCCCTGTGAGAATAATGTCTTTATATAATAAAAGAATGATCAATATTTTAAAAAATCCTTTAGAAAAACTTTTAAAAGAAGTTAAAAGTAAGTTATCCAGTTATAAAGCTTAAACCCTTGAAAACTAGGAATAGTGAGACAAGAAACTGCCTTCAGCCTTAAATTGTTTTCCATATAATATCTTCATTGTGATCCTGTGTTCAGTTACAAAACCAACTCTATTTTTTTCTTCTGAAAACACCTTTAATTGAGAATATTACTCAAAATGCAACCCCACTGTAAGACTGGTGGATTTTGTAGGTAACTTTGGTAAAGCTGCACAGGACATACCTTGTCTTTTTATAGTGTAAAACTAGTAATAGTTGCCACTACATGGAGAGAGTGTAGGGGCATCTGCCTTTGGGAATTGACGGTAAACCATGGCCAAAGCTATTCTCTGAACCCAAAAGCTATGATAAAAATATCCTATTCAAAGAGATATTTTGAGATGTTTGGATTTTTTTTGTATCATGGGGACTTAGTTTCACTGCAGGAAGAGAGAGTGATGGTTGCTGCCATGTTTTTTATGCTGTGGGACTTCAATAATTGGTAGCCTCTCACTGGGCAGGAATTATTTTCTAGCTGGAATTTTTCCTGAAAATTAGCAAACAGGAAATATCAGCAATATACTAGAGAAATACCTGCTGTTCTAATTACCTACATGGTTGAGAAAAAAATCAAACTTCTTGTGTCTAGTTCTGCATTTTAATTTTGCGGTGATTTTTTGATCAACCATATCCAAATTTAACAAATTCCAGTACTTCACATGTTAGATTTCTTGTGTACCTGATCCAGATTTCCTACACTGATACTAAGGGATATGTATTTGGATAGAACTTAACTCAAGGCTTTCTTGATGGCCAAAAAGTTAACTTGCAAACCAGGATCATCTACAATATCACTCAAAGACTGCTTAAAATAAAGCAGTTCTTCATTACTTATAATGAAACCTTCCTACAATATCTGCAAAGTAATAAATTAAACCATTTTTTTTCTTAAAAGAAACCCCCCAAAAAACAGAGAGAGAGAAACCCAACAAAAAACTCCACAAAACGTGCAGTATTTTAAATGTGCTTTACTCCAAAGTTCTTAAACAAATATTTGGTAGGCAAATGTAGGCTGCATGAGGTACACAGTTTTGTTTGTTGCTGTGAAATAGAGCTTCTACTTCAACAGTAATTTAGATAGATTCAGTTTGTGGTTTGTTACTATGCGATTTGACACAGACACACACTCTCCATGCAACATTTCTTTCACCTGGGAAAATTGGATAATGCACTAATGAAGGTTTTCTTGGCTGATAATGCTGTCTGTTTTCAGAGTGTAGCAATTACACAATCTTTTTACCACTCAATGTCTATCTAAACAAAATCAATGCAAAAATAAGGGCTATTTACAGTGAAGTATCACTATTTTACATTGTTTGTTAGTTCTCAGAGTCTGAAATGATATTGAAATGATCCAGTAAAAAAAAATCTCAGGAGCTTTAAAGCCAGCAATCTAAAGGCCACCTGATTTTTCTGTCAGCTCAAATAATTCACCAATACTTGTCTGCCTCTGTACAAATGTAATACCTATCATTGCTGCTTGCCTTTTCTTTTTAGAAGAAAAGCTCAATTCTATGCATCTCAAAACTAGACTTGATTTGAATTTACATGGCTTCAAAATTGGAAACTGGGACTGGATTAAAGCTTCCAAATCATTTATTTACAACAATATGAGAGTTTTGTGGTCTTTTTTTTTATTATTATTCTTGCACAGTTTTCTCCTTCATCAGTGAATTCTTCAAAGGGGCATGGAGAATTGCTTGTACAATTGTTTGTAATATGCTGTGTAAGTGCTGATTTTTGCTATACATATCAAAGAAGAATAAAGGGCTGCAATTCTTATTGCTATTAAAATTATGAAAGCACATTCAGGCTATCAGCTACTTCACAGATTTTAGCCTGCAAGCTAAAGTAAGGAAAATTCAGATTAAATATACAAAATGCCTTGATATTACAACTAAGTATCTTGTGGATCCATTCATTAAAAGCTATCATGGTGCTTCTGAAATGTTAAGTTTCTAAATTTGTACTGATGAGAAATCTGAAAGAGCAAAAGCCCTCTTCTGTATTACATGGGAGCTGGACAGTACTTTTTCCATTTCCCAACTTTTTTATTTTCAACTGAGGTATTTTTAAAAAGGAAAAAAACTAAAAAACTTTTCATTTTTAAGTTCACTTAAAAGGTATAAATATGGAATGGTATCATAATATGAGATGAAATAAAATATTTCTACTGTAGTTTTTCAGATTTTTTGATCAAGTGCTGAATTGGCTACTGCATCTGAAGAAAATATTACTAAATGATGCTGATAAAACATATTCCCTGGAAATATTTCAGGTCAGTTTGGATAGGGCTTTGTGTCCTCATCTACTTAAAGATGTCCCTGCCCATTCTAGGGAGTTGGATTAGATGACCTTTAAAACTTTCTTCTGATCCAGAATATTCTAAGATCTTATCTTTTTTTACATTTTTTCTGAGTTTTTCTTTTAGTAGATGATTTGTGGATAATTTTAGAGGCTGCTATAGATGTTTTCCTTGTTGCCAATCTACTCCAGAGGAGCACAGTGATGTTGAATAGCTTTCACTTTTGTCTTAGATAATAACTTTTAATGATATTAAACTTGACCTTTTCCGTTCTCATGCCATGGAACAAAATAATGCTAAAGCTCCATGGAAATGGTCTGGAACCCCTGTTTTCTGAGTGGTGGTAAAAAAAAAATTCAAAAAGTCATAGAAATTATGTACAGAATAAAATCTCTTGCATGATTTATTTTATATCTCTGGTGCATTTCTGGATCTGTTCTCTCATATGGCTGAATGTGTTGTGCACAGTTCAGTTTGACAGATGTGAATGAAGTGTGTTGGGCTAGGTGCCTGAGTTTTTCTGTGTACACATCTCCAACAGCAGCACTGTTGTTGTACATCATGTACATGTGTCTCTGTTCTTATTAACACAGTGCTTGAAACCTCCAAACAAAAGGGACAGTCCCTGTATCACTACAGGTTCTGTGTAAGAGAAACTTATGAGAATGAGGCAGAGCTCCTTAGACAGGAGGTTTTTCAGGGAAACAGCATCCCTAGTAATGATAATGCAATATATTTTATGTGTCCTCAGGGTTTTCCTTAATAACACTGTAGGGGAATAAGAAATGGCAGGGGTACTGTTATGTATACTGTGTGTGCACCTCTAACATTACACAAGACAGCCAAATTGTTCTATAATTTTTTTTCTCCTATGTGTTCATTGCAGTTATCAATATAGTAGAGGCATGGTTTAGTACCCAGGAGAATGGTATAATGTCTGTCATAGATGATTCCAGTAGTGACAGGTAGGACAGAGCAGTAGTTTGCCCAATATTTACTACAGTGTTCTTAGTGCTTTGTAAATGTATGTTGTCACCCTTTAGGACTTCATATCTTAGCATTATTATGCTGCAGTTGTTTTTGCATGTGAATATTTCTGAACAGTCAGGCTGTGCGACAGATAGGAAGAAAATATTTGTAGGATTGGGGCCAGCTAGTTTTTTAAAGGAACTACATTATTTTTTACAGTACATGTAGTATGGATCCATTTTGTCTTCAGACTGTGATCAGTGGAAGAGACTTAAATTTCTGTATCTCAGTTTCAATGAAATGTTGATAACTGTTCAGGCTCACATCCTATGTATGAGCATGCTGAGATCCATGGGTTTGGGTGGGAGTAGCATGTGATATGTTCTAATTGTTGATACGTGTTTTGCTGTATTTCTCTGTGCTGGCAGTGTTATTGAGACTATACAGCAGTATCATACTTACCCATTATGAAGTGTGAGATAACTAGCGGAATATTCTAAACTGCGGAATTACAAAAGATTAATCTGCATGGCCTCCAAGGAAAAAAGCAAAAAGCACAAACAAAAATTTATCAGAAATATAATCTGTACTTCAAACCTAAATTTATAAAGTTCTTTTATAAGCAGCTAGTGACTGTGTGACCTTAGATGTATGACATGGTTATCTTTGCCTCTGCTAATTGTTCTGCACCACACGTCATTGCCACTCTGCACCATGCCAGGCACCGTGACACTCCCTTGCTCTGAATTCTGTTTTCCCCCAAGTACTGAGTCATTTAATCCTCTGCCTTTTAAACTATGGGGGAAATGCATGGATATGTAGATGGTTAAAAAAATTCATGTTGATACCAGCAAGCCCATAATTTTTACCCTATACACTTGGAAATTCTTCCTGGGACATTGAGGTACACAGAACTACTGTACGTGTGTGTGGCTCATACACAGATTTCCTCTGCAAGCCTTTAGCTCTTGAGCTGAATGCAAGTTCATTATCTTCCATGTGTTTTTATATTCATTTGCCTCTTGCCTCTGTGTAATTAAAGTTAATACCTACATAAAAATTAGCTATGTACACTTAGCAGATAAATGTAACTACTGACTAGTGGTTTAAACTACTAGTAGTGGTAGGCAAATAATTAGGGTTACTTAGGAGAAGAGGTATTTCTGCAATTGCTTCCTAGACTGTGCGTCCAAGCTGAAACACCCACATTTAAAATCTTTTGAAAATTTAACATTTTTCATGAGGACTGAGAATTTTTTCACACTCATATATATATGAGCCCACATCATTAATTTTTAACAAATAAATATGGATTTAATCTGCTATTGATGGGGAAAAAAAGGCTTTTCCATTTATTTTCCGAGAAAATAATAGTTACTGAAGCATGAATTAAGCTTGGCCAACAATAGATATAGTTTATTGGACACTGGGGAATACTTAAAGGCCATTTAGCTTCCTTTTTCCAAAAAAGAATGCTGGCTGAATCAGATATTTTTTAAAAGGTTACCTGGATTGTTATGAGTCAGGGAAGGTGGAGTGACGTTGCTTTCTTTGTTTAGGAATTGCCTTTAGAAAGGGATATATGTGTAAAAATAGCAAGATTTTCTCTACTTCCCCACAAGTCTATTTCTTTATCCCAAATCTGTATAAACCCAAATATTTTTGTTTACTGGGAGATGAAAAATTTGAAAGGAGGGAGGTCAGGTGGGAGGAAGGTAGCATCCATGTGTTGAAAGCAAGTTCCTGCTACAGCTGGCAGGATGCTCTTCCATTTGAAATGCAGTACTGCTACTCTGTTAAAGAAAGGGATCTGAAGCCTTTGCAATAGAATTGTTTTATTAATTGGTTGCATAGTGTTAGTTAAAGAAACCTACTTGATTTTTCTTCTGTTGTGTTCACATGTGTACCTATGAGTCATCAATTTATAAAGATGTGCAGTCAGATGAGCTGAGGAAGAGCATCCTGGATTCAGGCAGATGCCAATCAAAGCTGGAAAGCCCATTTCCAGTGACATTGCGAAGCACAGGCATGGATACTTGCTGGAGTTCACTTTGGAATGCAAATGTCACTGCAAAGGCTTCAGGCTTTTGGCTAAGGAGCAGCAGGGAAAGGGATCCACCTGAGGAGCCCAGGTTTGACACAGTTGGATTGCATCCAGCTTGGAGTATCACTGTGCCTTCCTGTAGGAGCTGGAGTTGCTGATAACTAATGAGGTCTGTACCCTGTTCAGAGTGCTTGCTGACAGCATGTCACAGAGCAGCGGTGTAATATAAATAATAAGGTTTTGCTCTGTTTTCTTTATTGCTCTTTGTTTTTTATATTTTTAGCTGCTTTCTGCAAGAGATGGGTCTCTGGATTGCCTGCTCTGGTGCACACACTTTCTTTTTCGCTGGCTGTCTCTCTCTGTCTCTTGACAGGTGTAAGGAGGATCCTAAATATAGAAGCCACCCGTCAGTTGGCTTCAGCAATCAGCAAGCACTGATTTAGTATTTCTCTTAACCAGCTAAGCTCCAGAAGGGTTTCTTTTAAACATTTATCACTTTATTCCACTGCAAGCTTTCTTTAAAATTATTAAAAAACCTGATTATCCCACAGCAAGAAGAATACTATTAGCAGTCATGTTTCAGAAATGATGGTTGTCAAGAATGGCTCTTGCGATGGAAAGGAGAAAAAAATGCTTTTCAAAGAACTCCCTTGTTTTAGCAGTTCAGTTAATGGTGCTGTACCTCATTGGGGAAACCACTGAGACTAGGTGTAAGTACAGTCTCCAATTTTTAGATGAACACACTTTCAGACATAAGTAGCTGCACACTTCCCTATGATTTTTTCCTTATGAGAAGAAATTTTAATGCAAATGTACTGATTAGCTGGGATTTTCTTTGCTATACACAGAAATTAGGCATGTGGTGAGAAAGGGAGGTGTCCTAGTACTGAATATTTATAGTGCTCACTAAAAATATTTTTAACACAGTGTTAAGTATTTTTAACACAGAGTTAAGAAGTATTTTTAACACAAGGAGATATTTTTCTTTATGTTAGTTTCTTTATCCTGAGGCTGAGGGCAGCACAAAATACTGATTCTCACAAATTAACTGGTCAAATTTAATATTTTACCACTGCAAAAATTCTAAGTAGAATATTTGGAGAAAAAATTGTTGCAACACTTCATTAAAGACAACTTAAACATTTTCTGTTGGTTTGTAGGCAGGTGTCTCAAATTCTTCCTCTTCCTTGTGACCAGTTGCCATTAATATTCATAGAAATTGTTCACAGCCTACAGAGGAGATACTAATTCAGTATCTAATTGTGACAAGTGAGTTGCATGTGATGAAGACCCTTTTTGATACTGATGTGCTTTGATTTTTAATGTTTTATGATTGATTCTATTATTTAATATGTATCATTATATATCATTAATATATATTAATATATATGATTCTATTATTTAATATAATGCTAAGATTCTATTAAATTTTTAATTTTTAATATTTAATATTCCATTAAACATTGTGTTAAACATGGACACAAGAGAAGTCAATGCAGTTATGTAGCTCAGAGAGGCAGTAGTACTTTTTTGTGATAGTTGTAGTGGTTACATGTGGTCTGTCTGGTTGTGAAAATTCTGTAGCAAAATATAGAATGTGTTTGTTATGCTTATGTAAGGTTTTATTTTTGGCAACCCGTGCTCCCTATACCCATCGATGAGAAACCTCCTGTTTCTCTATTTCTTTTTTTACTGTTTTAAAAATCAGTATAGTTCATTGGAAGCTTCTGCCATGTCTGGGACACGTGCTTTGATGGTTGGTGGAGCGTGAATCAAACCCCAGAAAGGAGTAAGAGGGCTGCTAGGTGAAATAGCAGGACTGGCCCTGAGAAAAGGAAAAATGGTTTAAGATAGAACATGTTTCCAATAAAAGGATGCTTTTTCAGATTTGGCACAAGGGATTCTGGGGTAAGTCTAACTCTCTTAGTACAGATAGTCTCAAGCTTTATACCTGAAAATCCGAACTGCATCTAATGCGCCTTCTGGGTGCAAGCTCTTTTACATTTCACAGATCAGAATTTGAACCTACTGAAGCCTAGTAGTTGTGCTTATGAGCTTTAACTTTTGCATTTAAGAAAAACTGATTATTCTGCAGTATGAACTCATGTAATCTGACTGTGACTTTTCAAAGGAGCTAACCAGAGTTGCCATAAGCTGATCATGCAGCTACCAGAGCTGTTCTAGCTGTAACCAGCAGTTCTGTGTGTAGGCAAACACGTCTTTGCTGTGGTATGAGCCACCAGGTTGGAAGGCAGAACTGCTTCTTTAAAAATCCCTGTGCATCTAATACCTAGAAGTTTAAACTCTCCTCAGTCTTCCAAATTTATTTTTCACTGTAGCACTATGTTTTTTTTAGCTAGAAGTTTATTCTCTCCTCAGTTCACCAAATTTATTTTCACTGCAGGATGATTTTTTTTAGCTTGCTAGAGACCTGGCTAGATTCTTTCTGCCTTTGGCACATCATTTAATGAATACAGTGAGAACTTTTCTGCTGAATTTTATCTTACCAGCCTGGCATTTACTAGACAGAAAAGGTGGTAGTCTCTTCTCATGAGCATTGTCACAGCATGCAGGAGTGGGCTGTGGCTGTATGTCTGCATGGTTCTTTTTTGCCCTTTATCCAGGGCACGATCCACATACTCTATTTTCACCTCTGTGTTTTCATAGTCTAGATACATTTTATAAATAGAATAAAAAATTGAACTGAATGATTTTTCCATTAACCTCCAAGAACATTAAATCAGGTCCATATCAGAATGATGTGAAAATATTTTCATTTTGTACTGTATATCATAAAAAGCAAAAAAAATAATGCTTGTTCAGGAAAACTCATACTAAAACAACTCCTAGCAAAAAATAATGAAAAAAAAACCCAAAGAAACCATTTATTTTGTACAAGTTAGGAAACTGTCTTTCTAATAAAAAACTTTTTTATCTATCTATCTATCTATCTATCTATCTATCTATCTATCTATCTGGTTGATATTTCTATCCATAGATCTATTTATTGGGATGAAGTTGGAAGTAAGAAACACTGTCTATAACTGGATTAAGGATCTAAGAGGGTTACAAAGAGGATGTAAGGGTACTTTGTGAGCAGAATGACTAAGATTGTTGATAAAAATAGACCAACTGGTTATGTTGCCTGCTTGGTAATATTGTGCTTGAAGTGCAAATACATGGAACAAAAAGAATCACTGGCATTCTGTAGCATTAGGTAGGGATGGTTTGCAGTGCTGATAGTGACACAAATATGTTTGTTGAAATGAAGAAAGGAGGAACTGTAGAAGCAGAGTGGATAATCTGTTATGCTGAGTGACACTCAGTTTCTGGAGTGACACTCACTTCTGTTACACATTTTGGGCACAAGGAAGGTTTTATCTCCCTTTTCTGTGCTGGTCATTAGAACCTGGCCAGAGCAGTTGGGGGGATTATTCTCAAGCCTCAGGCTTTTTCAGACAGCAGAGTTAAAGATTGGAAGTATAAATCTTGACAAAAAGCACAGTCAGTTATGATTTTCCCACAGAGAGAAGGAGCTCTTCACTGTTTTCAAAACAGACCTGTGACTAACAGCTAGCTGTATAAATAATGGAGATCTTACATCTTATGTGATACATAAGAATTATCCTCCCAAGCTACATGGAAGTTCCTTAAGCAAACAAAGTGTTTGTTTTTCAAAAGGCTGGATTGTTTTTAAAAGGTTTTCTCTACTCTCATTTGATAGTGCTTGTATTACTAGAATTTTATTTAAGCAATTTCACACCTTCAGATTGGAGGAATATCAAGTATTTTATTTGTTAGCTTGAACACAATGTATGTCCTCACTGCTGAATTCTAGTCTCTGCTTTTAAAGATCATAGTGAACAAAATCATCCTCTTGTGAGGTGCTATTCCTGTACTTTCAGTGCAGCAGTATTTTGGGTTTGTATCCCATAAAATAGAATTCTTCATGGCAAGAGTTCCATGGAAGAGGCCAAATTCAGTTCTGCCAAAGTAAAAGGTTCAGAAAACAGATGGGCTGGATGGCGGTTTTAAGAAGCAAGGAAGAACTGTGATCCCCATGTCTGACTGCAAACCTACGCTGTGGCAATTACACAGTATCATTTTTTCTGTAATTTCTGGTTTAGGATTTACAGGCTTACAGAACCTGTAGGTCAGACATATGCCTTCTGTTTTCCTTTCCTTCAGGAAAAAAAAATAAAAATTTAAAACTCATGTTTCTGTGTGTTTTTCTTTTTGTTGAAGATTGAGACTAGATTAGCTGTTAGGAACATTACTGTTTGATGAAAAAACCCTACCCTAGGTCTCTTCTGACACCTCCCTTTGTTATTTTTTGTAAAGCTATCATTCATACACAAAACTTTTTCCATTCCAGGCTAAAACTCAGATACCGCTCCTGAGAAATAAAAGAGTTCGTAGTTCAAGAAAACAGGTCTTACAAACTGAAATAATAATTTCTATGAAGAGAAAGCAGCAAACAACTATGTGCATATAATGTAGTTCTGTGTGCTTTAAACAGAAAAAAAATATAGATCCAGAGCCTTGAGTATTTAACTGCAAATTTATTTAGAACATTTATCTCAATCCTATGATAGTGATGTAGATGTTCACAGCACTTTTCACCAGATGATGGTCAGAGGACAGGATCTACCCAGCTGTCCCTGAGTGTGCCAAAGAGTGGCTGGCTACAGCTCTCAGGTGCTGGAGAGCCAGTGCTGATCCAACAGCTGTACTAGTGTGTCAGTGCTATGGAAGGCATAGGTTGCAACAGGCAGATCAAGTCTGGTACAGGTTCACAGCTTTCTCCTGTGACTATACATTCATATAGGCCTGGACATCCCAAATGCAGTGTAAACTGTGCTCTCCCCAGCAAAACTTTTCAGGAAGACCTACCCTGTCTGTTTTTCAGGGGAGGCTTAACTAGAAATGCAGGCACCAGATGTACTTGACACCTGTGTGTCGCTAGAAGACACAAAATGATTCACATGAACACCTGTCAATGTCAGAACAGAAAAAACAGTGCCTTTATTCTCTGACTCCAGTACCTATAGATTCTTGACAATGACCAGGGATTGGATAATTAAGTTACCACCTTCCCAAGCACACCGGTCACAAGCAACATCCATCAAATGATGTTTCTTAGAAGGAATGTAATAAATAACTTATGTTTATAGAACTGTCATGGGAAAGTAACTAAAACTATGAAAACATTTTCAGAAGGCTTCAATTTCCAGGACGACATCTCACCCTTTCTCTTTTAAAAAAGAAAAATGAACAATATTCTAAACAATCAGAAGGCTCTAGTTTCAGGGTGATACCTGTGTGCCTCTGTCCTGGGGAAACTACTCAGTGCAGTGTACAATGCTAAACTGAAGTGTTGCCATCAGCACAGCTGTGAATCCATCAGCTACAGACACAAATGCAGAACAACTGAAATACACCTTTGCATAAACCTTTTGGGCCCTGCTTCCATCAGGGAAAGGAAATCGAGGACCACATAGGAAAGTGTGTCCTGAATTGCCACTCACTTTAAACCACTATAGCCTTTATACTTACTGCCTTGTTTTCAAACTTCTCTGACCACAACATCCCATTTCCAGTTCAAGAATTAATCCCTTAGTGTCTGAAGCACAGGAGTGGCAAATCCTCAGGCAGCATGATCTTCTTAGGAGAAGAGTGTGTATGCCAGAGTTGTGTCTCTGCAGAGTGCTTAGTGGGGCACTTACAGAGACTCCCACCCATGGCTTGTCCAAACACATAGGGTTTTATTGTGTGACTTGGAACTCAAGGGATTGGAAGGGGGAGGATTAAAGGGACACTTGCTAGGAGAGTTGCCACCTGGCAGTGCAACAGCTTGAGCATCCCAAGTTTGAAATTAGTCATTCTGAGGAGAGGTTTGTAAGATCTTACGCATCAGTTGTGCTCAAAAAAATCTTGGGATGTTTGATTAAGGAATTTAATCTATATTTCTTAAATTGCTAATAACCTAATGATAAAAATATAAGTAACTTCTGTAATTCAATTATTTAGATGCTTTATTCACATTAAGAAGTCAGATTCTTAAAACTAATCACAGAGCAGCACAAATGCTTCTTACATACGTCCTTTGTGGAAGATTTTTTTGTCCATACATCATGATGTTCCAGCAGGCAGCAGACACTAAATATATTTCTCCCAGGCTTACAGGCCATGTGAGGACTGCCTGGGAGTGCAACCCTGGCACTCCAGCACTCTGTAGCTCTCAAAGGACAGCTGAAAAAGGGTGGCAAGACAGCACAGCTTTGTGTTCACTCCACTTCATGTGTTAGCTTTTGGTGTTGAACATTCAACTTTTTAAAGAGTTGTTAAAGATTTTTCTATTTCTATTTCTAGTTCCAGCAAGAGCCTCAAAGAGGATCTCTTCTGGAGCTGTTGATACAGTGTGGCTTAGGGTGACATGCCAAAATGTAGCACTTCATAAACAGTCACCACGTTTTTAATGGTTTTCATCAGGAGACATTTGCTGAATGTCAAAATGTCAGTCTGACATCTAGAAGGACTGAAACACACACTGAGAACAGCAGCATGAGCAGGGCTTCGTCAGCTGTTTCCATCCATGCTTTCTAGCATTGACAAAAGTATTAATTTTATTGGCCCCCAGTCCCACTGTAATTCTTAAGTATTTCAAGAGCAAAGTGTCAGTTCTGGACACGGTGCAAGTGTTGTTGATGTTGCTGGAGAACAATCCCAGGGCAGCTGTGAGATTCAGCTGCCCTGTCTGACGTGCACATGGCCACCTCTGAAGGATGGCTGGAGGCATTCCTAAATACTTGCTGGAGGTATTACTAGCTGTCTTTCTCCATCTTCTCTGTCCTTTTTAATGTACTTTGACATCTCTTGTAGACGTGAGCTGACTCTGGCCAGCCAGACTGTGACTCTATTTCTGCAGTACTCTTGCTGTTCCTCTCCATGCTGTGCCCTTCTCCTGCACAAGGAACATAAACCAGTGCAGGTGTGAGAGGGGATGAACCTTGGCTGCGTCCTCAGTGCATTTGTTATATAACTTAGCCAGTAAAGGGAGCTGGCAGATGAGATTAATTCCTGAACTAGCACGTGACGTACAACATTGAATTTCACAGCAACTGCTCTTGCCCAGTTCTGACACCGAGCATCGTGACAAAAGAAGTCATGCACTGCTTTTGTGCTGTAAGGACATATTTGTTCTATCTCTGCAAGGAAGGAGTAATGACAACTGCCTGAATCTGCAGAGATCCAAGTGCTTCCTCTGTAGCCTTAGACTGGAACTTGGTTTCCTCGAGTCTCTCTTCTGAACTGCAGACACTAAAAATACAGGGATCCTAAATTAATTTCAGATTGTAAAGCACAAGGATTTTAAAGTAGTGGGCACTATTTAAATGTTTCATGTACTAATGCCTGGATATATATAAATATTTGTCTTCTTCAATTCCATTTTAACAAACATTAAAAAACTCCAACATAAAATATATTTATATGACACAAGCTTTCCGTAGCAGTGGGGAAAATTAGCCGCAGTGTGATTCAGGTGTTACTAAACATAGAAACTGCCACTTTTTTCTCTCCTTGTCTTTCAGCAGCTGGAAAGATTAAGCACCTTTTCTCCACAGATAAATAAAAGCGAGAAGAAGCACTCTGTTCCATTGACACTGGAAGGCAGTTGATCATAAAACTAGTGTTCTAGTACCTAGTTCTGGATTTATTCACTCTCAGCTTGTCATCTTCCTCAGGCATGCAGTGGTCTGGTAATTCTTCTTGGACTATGCTGTTGCTGCTAAATTCATGACAGTTCCTCATGGATCAAAACTGACAGGTGGCTGTGCAAACCAGTGAAGAGAATGAGACCATTTTTTAACAAAAGACTGTTAATATAATGAGATTAGTGTCGAACTGTTAAGGAAGCAACTCATCTGATTTGCTTGCAGTTTCAGCCTAGCTCTAGTAATTAATTTACATATAAGAAGATTTCTTTTGGAAATAAAATCCAATACAAAAAATGTGCCAGGAGCTTTGTCAAAGTAAAATCCCACCTCAGTCTGAATAGATCAATAGACTAATTGAAGACTTAACCATTACACAGAAGCATTCAGATTTTTTGTAGTACAGAATCCAAGAAGGTTTTTTATATGAATCTGCTGCTATGGTAAAGACTATAAAAATATTTCTTGAATGAGTGAACCATAAATGCAATTCAGCTTTTTTATTTGTTTAAGATGCATTTTCTTTTTCTGAATTTTCAAACTTATTCCAAGGGACACATTTATCACACAGATTTTTGTAATTGGTAAGAGGTTAAAAACAGTATAGATTATAGCTGCACCAGTCTGACAGTTGTGTCTCAAAAGACTATACAGAACAAGAACTGCAGAAACGAGGGAAAGTAAAGGAAAGAGATGGCACATTGTCACAGCAATTGAGGAATACAAAAGGATTCAGATTCCCTACTTGGAAAATGTCAAATAATGGTAAAATATTATTTAAAAAACCCTCAAAGAGTTTAGGACCTTCAGCAGCAAAATTTAAAAACAGACTTGGTCAAACAGAATCCTGAAAAACAACATGCAAATTCCAATTCTTTTGATTTTAATGTATGTCTTTAAGACCATGGGTTAATAGAAAAGATGCCTACTCAGTTTTCATCAGCCAACTGTGTCCCCAACCTCAGAACCTTTGAACTTCATTATCCCTGAGCAGTTGTCAAACTGTCACCTTTGCATATCCCCAAGGAAGCATAAGCAGAGCGTTAGTTAGTCAGACTTACACAATCTGTAAATGTGCAGGTCCAGTAGATATTTTAGAGCTCTAAAGGGACAGCCATAGAATCTGTGGAAGTGATTATTATGGTTTAACCCCAGCCAGCAACTGAGCCTCACACTGCCCCTTGCTGGGATGAGGGAGAGAATCTGAGGAGTAAAAGTGAGAAAACTGATGGGTTGAGATGAAGACAGTTCAATGGGGAAAGCAAAAGCTGTGTAAGCAAAGTAAAACAAAGAATTTCTGCTTCCCATGTGCAGGCAGGTGTTCAGCCATTCCCAGGAAAGCAGGGCTCCATCATGTTTACTGGTCATTTGGCAAAACAAATGTCATGACTTCAAACATCTCCTCCATTTTTTCTTCTTCCCCTCCTTTTTATGCTGTGCAGAGACATTTTGGTCTGGAATACCCTGTGGGTCTGTCAGAGTCAGCTGTCCCAGCCATGTCCCCTCCCAAATAAATACCTGTGCACCCCCAGCATCCTCTCTGGTGGTGGGATGAGAAGCTTAAAGAACCTTGATGCTGTGCAAGCACTGCTCAGTAAGAAATAAAATATTCCTGAGTTATAAGAAATGTTTCCAGTACAAAACTAAAACACAGCCCCCTACCAGCTACCATGAAAAAAATTAACTCTAGTCTACCAGACACAATTTAAGTGTCAGAAGGAATATTTGATATTTTAAGGGAAGGGGAAAAACATTTAGAAAACCAAACCAAACCAAAATAAAACAAACAAAGAAAACAAACAAAAAAATAGAACAGAGGCTGACCTGGGGAGATACCAAATCATTGCTCTGTTCTGGAAAAAAAATGTAAATGGTGTCAGGAGTTATTACAGAATATTTCAATTGACATTATGAAAGTAACCAGAAATACTGATAAAAAAATATTTTGAATTAAATTTAGTAATTTTTAGCAAAAGGAAATGGAAGAAGGAATTGATATGAAGTTGCATAGTAAAAGTCTAAAATAATCCATTTAAACAGCGTTTAGGTAACATGAACATTCTGACTGTGCCAAATGAACAAAGCTGACCTCACAGTGTCTTGGAAAGTCTAGAAAAAGATCTCTGCAATGTTCTCAGTGTCAATAAATTAAAAATAATCATTTTGAGAGAATAAGATAGAAGAGTATATAAAATTTTTGGGAGAAGAACTATTTGGAAACTACTGACAGGCAAAAAAGGGGATAGCTGATATGAGGTGGATAAGCAGCCACAATACAGGAAACAAACATTCTCTCAGAAAGAAGGAAAGAAAGAAAAAGTCTCAGAAATGAAACAAAGTATTTAGATAAACATCTATGCATTTCCCAAAGTGCCTCTGGGCTTCGATGTTTGAGGTTAAACTATTGTAAGAGTAACAACTCAGCCAGTTTGGAAATCAGTCTATTTTGCCATGTTTTGCATACCTATGCAGAGTAATTACACTCTTAGAAAAGTCTTGATCATAGAACATGCAAATTTAGAACATTAAATGTGGACTTGTAGACACCTTTTATAGTGCATTTGATTCCTCTCTGCAGCTTGTTAGGAAGGATGTGAGTGTGAAAGAACTGGAGAAAAGACAAGTATGTTTTTAAAGATCTAAAAATTGCAGTGTAATTCTTTGGAAAAGGTTAAAAGAGCTAAGTGTATGTAGTTCAGAAGAGGGAAGACTGTAGTCATGCTCTATATATAAACACCTTCAAGATAATAATATAAACAGGGAAAAGGGGTTTACAGGTTCCCAGAAGAAAGTAGTAAAAATATGTCCTTAAACTAAGGAGCAGGGAGGGAAGAGAAATATATTTATGAAAAGGCTTTAGATCAAGTGAGAACAGAGAGTGGAATAGAAAACCACTGGCAAGAGTAATTTCTAAAGACCTACATATTATGCAAAATAAATTCCAGCAACCATCATTATCTTTATTACTGCAATATTTGATCTTACTTATCCTCCATCTGCAAGATCAAAATAGTTCCTTGCCATCTATGGGTGCTGTGAAACGGGAGCTCTGGTGCCACAAAGATGACATCACTGCAGACAGAGATGTGGTTCATGGCCTGTGAGTGTGACTTTGTCACAAAACATCAGTAATGATAACAAAAATAAAATAATTAGCTGCCAGACGATTATTTTCTCTGTGAGCCATGTCTTCCATGTGAATTCCACAGGATAAGAGCCAATTGTAGGTGGAGATTTGTGTTGCAGGTAATTCATAGGAGAGTCTGTACTACCATCACAATGACCCTATAATAATTTTCTTGGAAGACAGGATGAAATTCACTCTGATGTATTTATAGTGTGATGGTGAAGTTCATAATCACATGATCTGAATTTTCTCCTTTCCTGGAAAAATTATAAAGAATTTAAAATACTTTTACCAGCAGGCTTTCAAGACTTGAAGCAGGTATATGGTGATCTAGAGCACAGATTAATGTGTCTGCCTGATTTCACTTTCTGGTTCATGTGACACCTTGCACAGGAATTTCTATAGTCAGCACATGACCCCTCCTCCAGCTCTGAGGCTATGTTTCATTAGAGAATTTTCTGACCAGCTGAAGGACATAATTCAGTAAGGACTCAGACTCAAAGGATGAAGAGAGCAGTGATTACCCACATGGAGTAGGCATTTGATTTCCATTCAACCTCTTTAAATAAGATCAGTTTTTCAAACCAGTCTTGTGTTGAAGAGGCTGAAAGAGAAGAGGCCAATAATCTGTCCTGATTGTTCTTCTGGCTGTCAGAGCCTGAGCACCACAATGCCACTATTTATCCTTTCTTTTTTTTTTTTTTTTCATTTCTATTTTATTAGTAGGTTTTCTTTTATCTGTTACTGAGCCCAATAGAAGCTGCTTATGTATGTCCTTTTCAGACTGATTATACAAGTTTGCAGTGTCCTCAGAATCAGAAGGATCTAACTTGTAAATGTGTCTTTACTTAGATCACAGGGCTTTATACAAGACAAGCATTAAATGTGTGAGAAACAAAGCTTTATGTGTTAGACTCTCTAAGAAACAAAATTTAATTTTGGGAATTAGAAATTACTGGATCTTAACAGTCAAGACCTAAACTTTTCTCCATAGAAAACCGAGTATGTTCCACATCATGTTGCACAATCACAGACAGAAACAAGCAGAAGTAATATGTCTTTTATTTTCTGACAAATTATGAAATTGGTATTTTTTGTATCAACTGGCACAGGATTTAAACTCCTGTAAGTTGAAAAGAATTACTTTGTTGTCCAGAGAATTTTGGTAAGAATTTCTTTATCTTCAGATATCCCTGCCAATTCAATTTTCATGTTTCCTTCCTTAGTGAAAAAAAACCTAACTAAATGAAAATTGTCGGTCCAAGCTGATACTTGAAGGTGATGAGATCTTTGTTTGAAAATAGTAAATAGAGTGAGATATTTTTTATCAAACCTCTCAAAAATATTAAACTGCTCTTTAGATTGATATGTTTTGCTTTACATTGCATATAGTAGACCATAACTAGGACTGACAGAAAACCAATAAGGCTGGAAAGGAATAAACAGAAACTTTAAAAAGAAATTTTTAGATTTAAAAACTTGTCAGGTTTTTTTTTAAATGTTGTTTATAGATAAGATATTATATTTTTCATAATTTTTCATTATCTTTAATAAATAAATAAATATTATTTGTAAATTAAGGACTTAGAATAAATTTTTAAACCTAAATGACTGTCAGAAATGTTTCTGTGCAAAGGCTTTCATGTGCCCAGATATTGCATGTTTTTTATAGTGTGCTAGTGAATTTTTGTGACATTTTTCCAAGCAAACCTGATTTATCACTTTTAGAAGAATTCCTGTATGAAGGCAGAAATGTAAAGAGCGATTGCCTCAATGCAGTAGAGAGCACACTGCTCTTCTGAATGCGATGAAAATGTAAGATCTGGCTATTCCATATGACAAGGAGGTATGTTCTCCCTGGGAACCACAACCCTGTTAGTCCTTGTGCTAAATCCCTGCTGGTTCCTCGCAGTAGCAGAGGTAACTGGGAGGTCTGTGTTAACCCCATCAGTCCCATACCGGGATGGCTGGCACTAGACCTGGAGGGCATAGCATGGTTCTTTCAATAAATAGACTAAGGACTGAACAGCACTGTGATCTGAATGTCCCTTTGCCTCTAGAAATGGTTTCTCAGGCCACAGGTTATGGGATATTGACAGGGCCAATATTGGAGAGTCACAGTGTCGTGTCTTCAGTGATAAAGAAGCAGCTGGTTTCTGAGCTGGTTGAACTACAGGCCCTTTGGAATTGATGCCAGAAAGACAAAATGAAATGGGTAGAGGTGACGTTCACACTTACTCTCCTGTGAGAGGTAAAACATTGGCACAGGTTCTAGAAAGACAGAAAAAAATTATATTGCTCTTGAAGTTTTATTCTGCACTCAGTAGTATTTCAGTCTTGGGGCTCTAGCTTGCCAGAACACTTGACCACACTGCATGAGAGCGAGCGTATGTGCCAGGCAATTTGCTTGAAGGTCATCTTCTTAAATATGGTATTTAATAACGGTTTTACACCTCTGCTGCAGCATCAGGATTCTCTAAATCTCTCTGTGGCTGCCTGAAGCCTAAATATCAACAGGCACTGTGAAAGCAACATATGGTGAGGTTCCAGTGGAGTAATTTGTTAGCAGAGTAGTTATCTTGCTTGAGGTACAGATTTCTGGCAGGATAGTTTCTTTGTTTCTTTGTATCTTTCTTTTTTTTCTTTCTTTTTTCTTTCTTTTTTCCTTTCTTTTCTCACCTTGAACATTATTATACTCACCAAGGAAAAAAACTTACTTAGTTTCTGTTTAACATAAGGAATGGATAAAATATCCTCAGTAAATACAGGCATTACTTCTCAAATAATTGATAATGTTTGTAATAATTAACAAAGCTGTGAGCCTGCAGTCCAAACTCTGATCTAACCCTTTGCAAGCATACAGTTTTGTGTGGTTTTAATTTTTTTCTGAAAAATTAACAAATAGATCTCCTATTATAGAGATAAGATGTATATTATAGATATATTACAGTTAATATACATTATAATAATATATTTAATATAATTTATATTATAAATATATTATGCTATATATTTATTATTATAAATCAATCTGCTTAACATCTACATTGTTATTGATATCTGTTTGATTCTTTTTGTTTTGATAGATGTCCAAAATCCTCTGCTGAGGGGTTGAAATGATGTGAGACAATTGTATTGCCAGAGCTGTTCAGGTATTCCCCTGTAAGGACATGGTCTGTCAGCAGGGATTGCCTGTCTCGTGCTTGACACGTGGCAGTCCTGTTTTGCACCTGAGGTGTGAAAAGCGAGTTCTGCATCTGACCCAGGTGCTCCTCGGGCTGGGACTGTGTGTGGGCAAGCAGGGCTCACTTGGCTGGAGCAGCGAGCTCCCGGCAGCCAGAGTGTGCAGAGCCCCGGCAGCAGTGCTGGGCTGGCTCCTTGGCCATGTGGCAAGGCAGGCTGTGACAGCCTGGCCATCAGGCAGGGCTCTCACAGCTTTAAGGGTGGAAATGGTTCTTCTGCAGCCAGCTGGAAGCAGAATTTCCCAAGAAGATTCACACTTTTACTGATGATTTACTGCTACAGAGTTGTACTCCCTGGTTTTGTTGTCAGATAGCATGGTTTATGGTTTCACACATGTTATTGCAGAAGAAATAATTATTTCCAGTAAAATTCAGTACTTGCTGCTGTAGCATGTTGTAGAACCCCAGAACAATAGCTGTCCCAGTCAGCAAACTGCCTTTTACTACCAGTGTGTGCCAGGTTCCTCCAAGCCTCCTTCTCCCAGCTTGTCTCTCACTTATTTCGATGGCTTATCTTCAAACCCTGGGTAATACTTGTGTCCTCATTCACAAAAGTAGTCAACCATCCTGTAACACACCTTATCTGTTCATTATCTTCATTTGATAATCTTGTAAGATACCAGTCTTTTTATCAGTATTTTGCTGATGTGGAGATTAAGTTCCTCATCCTTTTAAGTTCTCCACATAAAAATCAGCTTTGGTTTCTCCTCAGTACTAGATGTGGAAGATAATAATATTGCTTAAAATCCCTGCATTGATTTAAAGGACCCTCCTGGATATGGAATATTCTTGTTCTTTTCAGAAGGTAAATTAAAAAAAAAAAAATAATCAGGTTTTTAGGTTCTTCTCTATCTGGCAAAGCTTTATCAGCTGTAATACAAATGCAATTTATTCTAGCTTTTTGGAGAACTGCTCTGACTTCTTACTTAGATACAAATTTTATAATAGCTTGTTAGAGATTTCCTTAGCAATATTTTTATAGGTAATTTTATGCATGCTTCAGCACCTTTGTAAAGCTAATTCTCTTGAAGCATGTAAGAGCTCTTCCCTTTTCTTCATTAAGCTGGTATATCACAGCTCAAACTTTGCCCCTAGATGACTCTTGCTTATCAAAATAACCTGCATGAGAAAATGCAGGCTGAAAGCAGCAAAAATCTATTCAGCAGTCTGCATTGCAGGTCTCTAGTTCTTGCCATGGAGCTCTTCTTTCCACTGGATTTCTAATGCCTTGAGTGAGCTTGTTTATGGGATGAATAGGAAATACACAGTGGGATAATGAGTAGGTGCATGCACTGCACTGTAGAAATTTGGCCATTTATATCAGTGACTGTAGGGAAGCTGAGACTGCCACTGTCTCTCCTTTGTAGATTTGGTCTGTAGAACTCTATTGAGTTCCATGTAGGAAGGTGAAAGTTACTTCTACTCATTACCTTTTGTGGTTTCCATGCAGATACATGACGCTTCTTTCACAGAACAGTTCACAGGATTAAGGACTAAATTTAGGATGGGGAAAAATTAAAAAGATTTTTGATAGTCTAATACAAAAATATTAGATCGTTATTCTCTTGACAGAGTGACTTATTGAAAGGTATGTCTCTCTAAATCTCCCTCCTCTCATAGAAATTCACATGGATTTATTTACAGCACTGGTTTGACACACATTAAAAACTAACAAAGACATGACTTTGCAGAGTACCTTTTATGACAGTAGAGAAGAACTCTTCTATTAAAAACAGAGAGTGAGAAATAGTGGAACTATATTCATTAACTACTCATATTTATTTCTAAATAATTTCCAGAATGACTGTGAATTTGAGATGTGTAAAAATTACATTCTTCTGTTACTGCTAAAATGTTTTGGGAATTAATCATTTTATATATTAATGAATTGTTGCAAAAGACTTATTTGTAAAGTTGTGTTTGTATGTAAAGTTGTACAGATATATACACAGACATATGCAGCCATTTAAAGAACTGTGAGATTTGTTTAAAACTACTGTGAATTACATTTCTTATGTAGTTTCTTTTTGCTACTGAAAGTTAGAAATATTTTATTACTTTTCTGCATATAATTGCATCACATTTAAAAAACCCTTGAGAAACAGCTGTAAGAACTAATTTATGGTTTTGTAATGAGCACTGTCTGCTGAATTCTTATATCCATCCAGTGGCCACAGTCCTACATGAACACTTGAGTGCAAATATCTATCACTATAATTTATTTTCAAGCACACAGTATTGAAACAGGAGCTCATCAAATTCCCCAAAAGAATTTCAAGCAGAAGCTGCAATTACTGTTGTTTGGTTGCTTTCAGCATGTCAAGCTCCATGTTATGAATGCCTTTACTTGGTGCAGTAGAGTTCTGTTTTTTTTCTTGCATTCTGTTGCAAGGAATTCTGGTTGTTTACTGCTAACACCCAAAGACTATGTGGAACATTTTGGGTATGTGCTGTGATTTTGATGTGCTTATTTAGTGATGCAATTTTAATGTGTATCATTAGTTAGAATGGCTGTTTACTTAAAGTAATTAATTATATAAAACCGTGGAAGTAATCACGATTGTGAAGGCAGTAGATAACCAATAAAAGTGGACAGTTGGTGAAAGTATTTTATAGCTTTCCATCTTTTGGAAACAGAACTATGTGAAAAAAGTGCAGACAACAAAGAAATTATACATTTGCTTTTAACAACATTTTTCTGTTTCTCTACTAACAGGTTTGAGGGTTTTTTGTTAATCTTCCACATTTATCTTGTTTAAAGAATTTTTAGGGAGAATGAAAATGGTTAGGTCTTGCCTGGAGTACATGTGTTAGTTTGCTTTAACATTCTCAAAATTATTAAAAAAAAAAACCAAACAAAACTTACTGGAATACCTACTGGTAACTCCTTTTTTCTTTCTTTAGATAGGCTTCAGTGAATGCAGTGAAAGAATCCTATCATTTAAGCCCTTAAACAGTGGAATTATTTGCAGTAAGATTTTTACTGGATCAACAGAATTTGGCTGAAAGGAACCCGTTATATCATCCATTTTTTCTTTGCTTAAGGATCAGACAGTGTAACGTGAGTCTTAAAAAATACAGTCTACCACATGTGTATCTTCTGATTAAACAGTTAAACTATTGAGTAGACTCTGCATAGTCACAGAAATGACTATCAGAGGATTAACACAAGTCCACACTGTAACACAAACCACCTTTAGCAGATGTACAGACCAAGTCACATCTCAGTAGCAATATAAAAGCACATAGCACAAGTGAAACTCAGGCTGTTTTCTAGTAATTGGAGCTTGGGAGTGTGTTTAGCATTTGCTAAACCAATGAACTAAACATTATCTATATGATAGAAGCTGAGAACTGTTGGAAGAGGGCACGAGCCAATGCATGAGGAACTTCATAATTTTGTGTAAAATAGAGCTATAGTTCTAGCTCTAGTTATATAGTTAGGCTTATTGAGATAAAGCTAACCTCAGGACTTCTCCAGTTTGTAGGCTTTCTGGCATGGTGCCATGAATAAAAAAAAAGCCCTATATTAGAAATCAAGTGTTAAAATTTCTGACTGTGTAAGGAGTGGTATTTCCCTAGAGGAGGTGAGAGCAGACACAGCTCTGGAAGAATTAGCTGGGACCACTCCATGAGATTATCTGGCCTGGAGTGGAGGATCATCTACCTCAAGGTGGTATGGGGAAATGAGACAACTGTTTGTCTCTGAGTTGTCCTGTGCTTCTGCGAGAGGCAAGCTTGGAAAAGAGCAGAGAGCACGTTGTTTTATCCATAATCAGATAGTTTTAAAAAGAAATAATGGCTTATCTTTTAAATATAGCCCTGTACAAACCTATTTGTTAGCTTTTCTTTTGAAATTTTAAATGGCTTGTTGGTTAATGTCAGTTTTTCACAGTGGAGTAGTAGGACTTGGATTTTGGTATTGCCATGTAATGCCTGCTGTGGAAGTTGTTAAACTCAATCAATTTATACCAGAGTAAATGTACTGCAAAATAATGTAGCATAAGTAACTCTTTCACTGCGTCAACTGAGTGCTGATTTGAGTGGATGTGGAGAGATACAATGTCTCTGGCTTTGCTAGCTGCTTTTCTCTGAAAATCAGGGGATTGGAGAGGGTAGAGGTTTGCAGAACTGAGATATTTCTGCTTCCATTTATTTGCCCAACAGTCTAGTGAATCTATTACCAGGACAGTGATTCTTTTCATGGTTCTGCCATGATTTCCTTTATGATTTGGCAGGCCAGTTGTAATTTGTTTAGCCTTTCAGGAAATACCTATTTGGAGCTTGTAGTGTTGACAAAAGGCCAGTAAGCGTAACAAAGAGGGTGGTCCTTTTCACTTGTTCAGATGACTGATAACAAATAAAAGGTCAACTTCACATTTCATAGGTCACTTACTTTTTTCTTGTGGGAACAAAGTCAGTCTGCCCACTTTCCCTCCTCCAGATCATTACCAATGGGCTGTGTGAATGATGATGTGACTCCTTGTGCTGACATGCTTTTTGGATTGGCATTTGAAAGGACATGGCAGAAGTCAACAGTCAAAGGTATAAATGTGCATTTGCTAAATGTTAAATAATTTTAGGTGGAGCAAGAGACAACTTCAGGGTATCCCATTAGAAGTGGAGAAGAGAGAATACTGCAATCTCATTGTAACATGAATAGTGGCAGGTTTCACAGTTTGCTAGTCCAGAACATGCTACTTGATTATTTTGTATCCAGCATTGTCAAGGATATGGTAACTGAGCTACGAATACCTTGTTTGCATAGGAAAGCTGATAGCCATCAGATACTTCTACAGCACATTTTTAATATCTCATTGTTGTATACTATAAAAGAGAGTGTGTATGGAGAAACCCCTTGTATTGTGATATTAAAGTTTGTATATGTGTACCTTCCTTCTCAGCTAACACTACTGAGGTGTTACTTACCACACTACATATTACATATTACATTACATATATATACATATATACATTACATATTACCAAATATGACACCATGTTTTGCCTCCATTTATTTCATCAAGAACTGCTATTAACTGTCTCAATAAAGGATTTCTGCAGTGTTGAAATGATAATAGACTTGTTTTGTGTGTGCAGTAATACTTCTCTCGATGTCTGACACTAGTGCTGTTTCTATATTGGAAATGATGAGAAGCTAGTGTTTTATGATGAGTTTTTATCATAAACTATGGTTTATAAATGTCTGATTTTGTTGTTGCAACATGAAAGTAATTTATTTGGAGAAATAGGAGAACTATAAAAGATTTATACACAATTAGGAGTTTAACTTGACTAGAGATGTCAACATTTTTCTCCCAAATGCTCTTCTGTGAAAGTACTCTGCTCTTTCCCTTTGAGGATATACAGTAGCCTACATAAATCAAAGTATTAAGTTGATGAAATATTAAACACAAATTCTAAACTTTCATTAAAGTGGTCTGTTACCTTTGTAAGACTGAAAGCTATCTCATCCTTCTTATCTAAAGTATCATCAGTTGTACTGCAGGCAACGGATCTCACATAGCACTGTACTCTATTCTAAATGAAAACAGGTTATGTTTCAGTGACACGCTTAGAAAGGAGAATAAATTGATAACATTTTGATTGTGCTACTTTGTTTTGTGCTAAGAGCCTTTTAAAATCAGCCGATCTCAGAATGCTTTCAGGATAGCCTTCTGCAATCATGATTGCTAGTACACAGAAAGGATGTGCTAATTCTGCAAATGGAAGCTGATCAGATGTCTCTGTTTACCCTCTTCCACAGCCACAGAGATCGGGGGTTGTGGATGTGGCACACTGGCCCGTTCTCAAACTCTCACTTGAATTTGAGAGGGGGATTTTGTTGAGAGAGGCAGATTGACAATTTAGTGTAGGAATGGGTTTTTGTGCAAAACAACCGTGAGGATTTAGACTCTTGTGAAAGCTCCTGTAGTATACAGCCCATGAGACAATCCTGAGGCACAGCTCCAGAATGCCCAGTTCAGGCACTCAGCTTACCCACAACACAGTGGCAGGAGGCAGAAACTTCTAAACAAGAAATTTAGAAAACTTACAGCAAGAATCTAAAGTAGATCACACAAATGCCACTTCAGTTGTCGTTAATGGAATAGAGGTTGGGTACACAGATTCCTTAGACACTGAAAAATATCTCAACCTTGTACTAGGAAAGCATTCAGAGATGTGATCTGTGCTTTGTAGCACTAAGCACTGTGTAAAGTTACAGTACAGATACAGCCTCTATCTATAAATCATGTAACAGAGAACTAAAGGTGTATCCATCAAACAAACCACTCTTAGTTCTTGCCAGATTAACATACCTTGTCTGTACACAAAGCACCTGCCTGTTACTGCTGCTTAACTTTCAGACAGTAAAATCATCGAGAGGCTTGGTTGCCTTTAGTACCTTCTGAAGCTGGGCTAACACCTAAAGGATGTTTGTCAGCTCTCTCAAGCAACCCAGTTAAAGTCAAGGTATAATAAAAATATTTTGAATATTACATGTATGAATAAGTACATTTCAAACCCTTTGAATCTGAGGCCTGATTGATGATTTCTGTGCAATCTAACTAGAATATTTGACAAAATGCAGCTAATTGGGTCAGTACTTGGTTGCAGGCAGTTTTATTTGAGTTACATATGTTGTGTAAGGTGTTCAGGTACTTCAAATTCATGAAAAATACTCTGTGTGAGAGAGTATTTTGAAATAAGAAAATGGCACACACCTTACCATGCTGTGAATTTTATTTTAACATATATGTAATGGAAGAGATAAGAAAGAATGTTGATGTAGAAAATACTAGCTTAACATGTTGGATGCAGAGAAAAGTAAAAAGAAAATTATGAGAAATATGCATATGGAGAAGGTAACTGTACAGATTGTGACACTGTGAATGAGTGGCAAAGATATGGATGGCTCTGCTGTTTCAGAGATATCTTCATGGTGAACACAGTTGTACAAAAGTTTTTGCTTTCCCTCCCGTCTGGAGAATGTTACATATTCAGAACTCTTGAGGCATTCAGTGTATCCTTGGAATGTTGTTATGTTGTCACAGCAAAATTGTATTACAGTCCTGACAACAAGGAGAAGTACAGAGACTGCATCTAGGTTCAAAGATTCCTTCATCTTCCTCTAATGATATCATCAGCTTTTGCACTAAGAAATTTGGAAACTTCCTAGGGAGGTTTTTTAAAAATAAAAGCAAAAAAATTGAAATGCACTCATTTAGATAGACCTCTGTCTATCTAAATTAAGACATTCAATCTTTTAGTTTGTGCTTTTGTAATATAAAAGCTGTCATTTCATTTCCACTTTCTGTCCCTGCCATCTATTATTCCCTTCTACTTACCAACACCAAGTCAGGTCTAAATAAATGCAGCATGACCCCCAGAGTTGACATTTTCCCTGCTTGTCAAGCTATTTATTTTCTCTTTTTTTTTGTTGCCTGAATACTTCCTATCTGTGTCTTTTACATATTCTGTAGCTACTTCTGATAACCCAGGTTGGAACCTGGGTCAACCAGGCATCTCTTGTCACAGTGCAGATTGCAGAATGGGAGAGGCAGCCTGCGGGAGGCTTGTGTTCTTTGCATGATCAGATTCAAATTACTGTTGTGTTTTCTATTTGTAAACCCTCCCTCCCTCCCTCCCTCCCTCCCTCCCTCCCTCCCTCCCTCCCTCCCTCCCTCCCTCCCTCCCTCCCTCCCTCCCTCCCTCCCTCCCTCCCTCCCTCCCTCCCTCCCTCCCTCCCTCCCTCCCTCCCTCCCTCCCTCCCTCCCTCCCTCCTTCCCTCCTTCCCTCCTTTTCTCCTTCCTTCCTTCCTTCCCTCCTTCCTTCCCTCCTTCCTTCCCTCCTTCCTTCCCTCCTTCCCTCCTTCCTTCCTTCCTTCCTTCCTTCCTTCCTTCCTTCCTTCCTTCCTTCCTTCCTTCCTTCCTTCCTTCCTTCCTTCCTTCCTTCCTTCCTTCCTTCCTTCCTTCCTTCCTTCCTTCCTTCCTTCCTTCCTTCCTTCCTTCCTTCCTTCCTTCCTTCCTTCCTTCCTTCCTTCCTTCCTTCCTTCCTTCCTTCCTTCCTTCCTTCCTTCCTTCCTTCCTTCCTTCCTTCCTTCCTTCCTTCCTTCCTTCCTTCCTTCCTTCCTTCCTTCCTTCCTTCCTTCCTTCCTTCCTTCCTTCCTTCCTTCCTTCCTTCCTTCCTTCCCTCCTTCCTTCCCTCCTTCCCTCCTTCCTTCCCTCCTTCCTTCCCTCCTTCCCTCCTTCCTCCCTCCCTCCATCCCTTTTTCTAAAATTAATTCAGTACTTTCCTATATCAGCATCAATAAATCTGATCAATCTAATTGATTACTAAATTGTTGGTAGTGCACTTCCTTCAGAACAGCTAACACCACTGTTCTGGATTAACAGTTTTCTTAATCAAATACTGTTTATGACTCTGAAAGTTAAAACCCCAGTGCTTTTTACTGGGAATTGGAAACAGAGAATAAGGTGCTGGAAAAGAAAAATGAAAGCACCTTCCTGACATGTCTGTTTTGCTTAACACAAAAGGGTATTATTATTTAGCAGTTGACTTTTTTCCCTTTGCTCTGTGTAGTGACTGCTAGAGATACTGATTTAACCAACCAACCATGCAAGCACAATGATTGTGAAACGAGATCGTTGTGAAGTGAACAAATGTTTCACAGCAAATTGCCAAGGGATACCAGCTACTCTGCTCTGGTGTTGCTCAAATAGATTGTCTTTTAAGCAGTTGCCTCATGAAAAGCCTTTGTTATGTATGGACCTTTAATCAAAATGTCACTAAATCCTGCATTCTGGGATGCTTCATTTGAAACACATCCAATGCTCTTATTTATTAAATTGTCCAGTGTCGAATGCAGCCACCATTATCCCTAGTAAGCAAAGATGGATGAGGGAGTGACAAAAAGCTTGTGTCACAGCTGAGATCAGTTGTGCGTGTGTGATGTCTTGATCTGTTTGTACAACCCTCTTGGGGACCATTGGGCAATTAAGTTCACCCATTTCAAACACAGCCTTTTCTGTACACTCTGATTTGATAGGAGAATGGGCAATTCCCAGTAATGACTACTACATCAATTATATTGCATTGTATTGATGCTTAATTAGAGAATGTGTTGAAACTGGGGAAGGGGACAACTGGAGGAGGGGAGGGTTGGCTCCCAAGTAAATGTCAGAGACCTTTCTTTAATAGCCTGTCTTTTTAATGTGCATTGAATGCACTGACAAGCACTGTGGCCTCCTGACCTTCAAGCATTTACCCCTGCCTGAGAAAGGAGAGCGAAGCTGCTTTGAGAAGGAATTGTTTTAGAGCTGAATTACATTTAGTGTCATTCTTGTTCAGCTTTACTGTGAAGTGACCCTTACAGCCCTTTAGCCCCGCTTGCACAGTTGGAAACCATTTCTGTGCCTGAGCTTTCTGAATCAAACACTTGCAGTCTCTTCAAACAGCCTTTCAAAAGTGAAACCCAAACATCATGAACATGAACTCTTATTTTTCTAAGGATCATGTAAGTAATCCGTGAGCTATCTTTAAGAGTTCTTTGAAAGAAAAAGAAAGAAACCAAGGCTTTCATATCGTTCAAATAATGACATTAAACACTATCCTTCAATCTCCAGTTTCTTCAAACTTAAGACTAGTACTGTAAATCACAAATGGAGGATTACAGCAGAAATATAAGGCCTGCACAGTTGCTTACTACTGAACTGGCCTGCAACACCTAACACCAGCTATTTTCTAAAGGTTAATTTTCTAAAGCAGAAGACTGCAATATGGTTTTGGGTGTTGTTGATTCTTTACAAAGTAATAGCATTGAAATTTTCTGGTTGTTTACAGTATGCTGGCACTTCTGATACACAGCTGCTCTGTCTAACACCCTGGAGAAACAGCCAAGGGTTTTAATTCATCTAAGGTTCTCCTGCACCAGCCTGTGTAGGCATTGTCCTGATCCTGTGATCAGGAGTCCTGACCTCCTGTTTCCAAGACAGCAAACTGCAGTGTGTGTGGGGGGAACACACTGACAACCTCCTGAGCAGGAGGAGAAGAATGCATTGCTTATTCCTCATATACTATTAGCCTTTTCACACAGCCATTAATATGCATCTGCATCCCAGGAACAACGACGTGCCAGCTGCGCCTTTAGGAAAACTCCATGTAATTCAGCGTGACTTTGTGAAATGGAAAGAATTTAAAGACAGTGTGGCTATGCTAATTTTGATGTTAATTTCTGTAGGAACTTAATATTCTGTGCCATTCTTTTGCCTGTGCAATAATCTCTACTTTGCATCTTCTCTCATGATATTTTACTTTTTGTTTTAAATGCCAGCACTGAATGCAGATTGTGCGTATCTTTCAGAATATGGAATCAGTTTAGGTCTTTCCAAAAAAAAAGTCTCTTCATTACTCTAAATGCTATTACTACAAATGCCACAGCAGTGGCACATTAGGGTGGTGACAGCTTTGCACATTGGAAGTCAGGCTTTGAAAGAAAGAATATATTTGCAAAGGAAAAAGCTGATTAATTTGGATGTGCAGCTTTCACATAATACGCTTTGGAGTACACTGTCCAACAAAATTTTTAAAAAGTATTTAATAATTTAAAAGAATATAACAAATTAGAAGAAAAGTAGTTTTACACTGGTGATGTATATTTGTAGTCAGGTGTTTTTTTTTTTCTTAGACTAATAGGTTTATCATAAGGGGACATTCTGATATTTGGTGTAATAGATGTTTTATTTATGAAACCTTGACATTATTAACAAGGGGGATCAACACCACAGAAAAATGCATTTGAATGGAAGTTATAAAATCTGAAGCTTGGTAGCAAACATAGTTGTGTAAAAAAACCCTACACTTTATTTATCAACCTTTGTTCCTTTTTTAGTGCTAAATGATCATAGAATATTCTCAGTATGAATTTCATATTAAATAACTGTTATAAATAATGTATCTTTTTAGTAATTTTATCACTGTCATACAAACTTACAAGGAGGATTCTCCGTATACAATCATGGCCTATCTTTCAGAGCACAAGAACACCTGATTGACTTCAAGCACTTCTCAATTTTTACTTTTAGCTTTTACATTTATGCAAGTGACAAACTAAGAAAAGACAGACTTGGTGTCCAGGATCTGAGTGCAGCCTCCCAGTTGTGTTGTGTACTTCAATTCTGTGATTAGTGTGTGACTTGCATAGGGACAATTAATTGCCTGCTTCTGTACCTCGCTGCAGCAAAGCACAGGCTGGGTACTTCAGGGTTTTGCTGGTGCCAGTGTCAGTCCTGGGTGTTGGAGTTCTGCTGCTACAGCCAAAATCGACATCAGACAATCAGATAAAAATAGAGCAATGAGTAATGCAGCTCCCTGATGATGCTGTCATTGCCTTAGTTGCACTTGCCTAATATATGCCATGAGAGGCAAAGTACTTTAATACTATTTTTTTCCCACTAAACCCACCCCCAAAATTTAAAAACAAGCAAACAAACAAACTTGATTTTTAATAAAGGTGCTGATTTATACCTTAATTCCCTGAGGAGAAGCACTGATTGAAGACTGCATCCATGTGTTGCTAAACTCAAGGGAAGCTTTGCTGATCAGTTCCTCAGAAGTGTAGGTGATGACATAATGAGGTGAACATGGGGTCACTTCTCTCAAAGCTTATCTTGGCTTTCCTGTAAGTATAACTTAAACCAAATCAGGAGATCAAACTAACTGCATGTTTTAAGGAGATAAATATATATGTCTTACTGTGGCGGCCTGTACAATTTATTCAGTATGAAGAACAGACAAGTCCAGTCCATATGTGCAGCTTCTGCATTAAATATGTGTGAAAACAAGGTACTGAAGTTGTTAGGCCATAAATCGGGTGGCTTAGATGAAATACTCACTCAGTTGAATAGGTGCACATGCATGATTATGAATATGTTCCTGGTTTGAATCTCAGTTTTTTCCATTTATCTCTTCTTTACTGGTAACCAATGTATCATATTTTAATATACTTTTTTTTTTTTTTTTGTGTTAAAATATAATGCTTATTAGTATTGGGAAGAAGTAATTTCAGTATAAATTATGGTTAAAGTATGAGTATGATATGTTAAACACAGCTGATAAAGTAATTGTTTGCCTGAAATGTCTTAGCAAAATTGTGCTGTTAAGCACTTTGTAAAATTCCATTACAACTGAGATTTATTTTTCAATCATTTTTTAAGACATGCTTTTTTATTCTCCAAAGGCATTATGCTATTAACAGATTTTCCGTATAATACAGAACCATCAAAAATAGCAGCATTTACATCTTAATTTGCATAAGGACTAGGTTCTAATCCAGGTTCCATTGTTGAAGTACTGGAATAACTGCACTGATGTAAGTGAGATCCAATTTCAGTCTCCTTCTTACCACACGTGTAATTTTAGTAGAATATCTGTGTTTTTACTGGAGAAATTTAACTGAGACCAGATTGCATTAAAGAGTGGCCATTTGCTTTGGACACTCTTTAAAAACTAGTTATCAGAGGTGAAGCAAAGAGCTGATGAGAGGCATATTACCTGCTCTTTTAGGAGGGATCTCTGGTGGGTGCAAATACATCCAGGTGTCTTAGCAATGCCTTCTCCTCCATGAGAGCTAGATCCTGGTCCATATGTTAGGCCATTGAAATCTATAACTAAATGCTTGCTTTTAATCTGGTACAGATTAGAAACAAATTAGGGAATCTGCATTCTGACTTTCTATTCCTCAATCACAAAAATGGTAACTGGATTTGGAAAGTTTGATTGCTTTTTCAAGGGTAAGCAATAAATGGTACTAAATGTATATCTTATTGTAAAAGCCTTTAATGAAACATATCTGAGCTCTACTGGCAGTAATTTGAGCTGCAAATTTGTTATGTCTTCTCTGTTGAACTGTTTTAGCAGTATAATCTTTGATAATTAAAACTTAATAATTTTTAAGGAATTCTTTTTACAGCTTTATAGCAATTTTGCAGCTGACTATGTCAGGCTTGCATTAAAAATTTAGCTTAAATTATTAAATGATATTTTGTGCAACTGCAATTTCCATGAGAGGATATTTTTCATGTTATTTGCTAGGAAGCTTTAGACTGCAAAAGAACACTTTTGGCAAAGTAAAGAGAAATATTTGTGAAGCGGAAACTATAATTATGAACATGTGTAGTTAAACACCTCTTAGGCACTTGGCTCATATTGAATAATGTTATAAAATAACAGGACCATGCTCTTGAAAGTGGACACCATATTGAAGGGATTACTTGATCAAGCAGAAGTGCTTAACATCTGGATGCTTTGAAGAACCTGCTACACACTTGTTAAAAGTAAAGTGAAGTTACAGATGAAGAATTGAAATATGAGGAGAGGCTATTTCAGAGAGAATGAGCAGCAGTCAGTGGGTCCAGCCTCTGCGTCAGAGGAGGCTCTTCCCAGATCCATCTGTGAAGCCTTCTGATGGAGGTATTTAGGCAAGGTTTTGTTGGAAGGTGAGAACAAAACAGCCATTCAGGCTGTGCTCCAAAAGAGATGTTGGGGTGAAGGAGTTAGTTTGACCTAGAAATCCTGGGTGAGAGTGGAGAAAGGTTTTTGCTTCTTTTGGTAATGGGACAAAGGCTAAGCAACTCATGGTGCCATTCACAGTTGACCATTTCCATCTTGGAGCCTTCCACTGGGACTCAGTATTCTTCTCAAAGCAGTGTTTTCTCGAAAAAAAAGTACATAGAAAAGGGTACATGGTGGATCAGCCCTTTGTGTGCCACAAACAATTGACTTGCCACTGACTTTTTCATGGAAATCAGTGGTGGCGCTTAAATATCCTGAGCTGCTGGCCCAAAGGGCCGTTCCTTTGCCTTCTGTCTGTACCAATGCTGCATCTCTGGATTCCTTGTTCCCAGTTTATCCATGGTACAGTGGGAGTCCTTGAAAGAACAGTTGGTAGAACAGTCATTCGTGAATGCTCCTGAGAGCTTCTGTGAAGTTCTGTGTTCTGTGAACGCTATGATGGAGATCAACTGTGTTCATATGGAGAAGGAGTATTTGGGGGGAAAAAAATGGAAAAAATGTTATACCTTCTGTGACTGGATGGCTTAACCACATAAATTAAAAGCTTAAAATCAAGTCTGAACATTGGGATGTCTGCTACTAAGAATCAAATGTATTCTGAAGAGATTTCCATCTACATTGACATTTTCTGTCTACAGAATGACAGACATGACAGAGAAATTATGTCTTGCTTCCCAAATGTTACCATTTGAGAAATGTAAAATAACTATTCAAAGCAAGGGTTTTACACTTTGAAAATAGGAAAGAACAAAAGGGGCCATCTGGCCTTGACCATTGGGGCTATCTTATGTCTGGAAGGTCCTTGCAGACTACATGGGCAGCAGCCGTCACATTTGGGAAGACAAGGTGGTCAAAGAGGGTAAAGAAACAAAGTACTAATTTTTCTTCTTGCCAGCAAAGGAAATATCTTTTTCTGTGGAGCACAAGATGCAGAAGATTTTGTGGATCCATTTTGATGCACAGAGATCACATAGCTTCTATATTTTTCTCACTCAGTACAGCCAAATGTCATGAATTAATCTTTGCTTTGCTTTTATTACACAAATATTTTTTCAAACATTTATGCAAAATTGTGTGATATATTTTTAATGCATAGTTAGCACTTGATATATATTCCTGTATAATTACATTGGCATTGGAACAGAAGTGGGGTCTTCAACACTTGCAGAACACACCTCTTTTCACCTAAATTTCTGAGTCCCTACCTTCATTTCAAACTGTTATTTACTATATAAACTACATATACTTTGTAGTTATAAGTACCTTCAAATAGCTCATTAGCAAATTTTCAAACAACAGAAAAAGGAATATTGGAGAGTGTGGATCAGGCCAGAGTGATAACACTACTCCAGTATAATCATAGAAGTCATAGAATGAGGTGAGCATGTCTTTGGATGATGAAATTGAATCCCCTCTGTGGAATCTAACTGGACTATTACAAGCATTGTAGTAAGATCTGGAAAATTTACAAAAGCTTCGATGGATTATGTTGCCTTCATGTGTTTTTATGTCATATCTCAATTATATAACACTCTTTTATTCATTTTCTGGCTATGGAGACAGTGGACGTTCAAGAGGTTGATCTGATAACAATGGGATTTTAGTGATCTTTGCATCAGTTTCTTCATATCCAGCCCCTTTCATTCTGTTTTATTGTCAGTGAAATTTTGGTACATTATGAAAATTCAGTATTTCACAAAACTTGCCTTTATTTCTCCTTCAAAAGCCTTGTTGTCTATAAATTTATTCATTTGTCCCCGTACCTGAAAGATGAGTGCTGTTAGCTTAGGTCATGAAAGAAACATATAGTGGTATTTAAAATCACTAGTTGTGCACTGAGAGGTATAAATGCAGCAACATGGGTAATTTCTGGGTAGAAAGTTAATAACTCTCTTGTAACGTCCATTCACATGCCTTCTATAAATTACTGTAAGAATTTCTATTTGCCCTTTGGTGTAGCCTAACAGTGACAAAGAATGGTTGTGAAGACTGTTGCTATGATAATTTTGTAGCCTTTTCCCCCTCCTTCACTAACAGAAAATCTTCTTAAAAACATCTAAACCTAAAAGTGAAGGTTTTTTCTGAGCAAGAAAATAAAGTGGGGTTGGCCTGAAAAAATAGAGCAAGGCTTACTCTCTCAGTTTCCGAAACTAATCTCATTTATCTTCATTTTCTGAAAACCACTTTTCAATTGAATCAGAAGCAGCGTGTTATGTATTTTTTACCTTTCTGATAATCAGAGAAATACTGACCTATTTTGAAAACACTTCTTCCTCTCACTACTGAGAGCTTTCATTACTTTGGTTGTTGTTATTTTTATATACAAGAACTATAAAGAAATTTGGGCAGAATATAATCTTAACTGTAGAGAACTGGATGTGGATCGCCAACATACCAAGTGACTTTGATTGTCAGAGTTCAGGTTTATCCTTGCCTCTTTAGATTATAATACATTATCCAAGCAGAAGTCAGCTAATGGACCTTAAATTAGTGTGAGTGGTCTACAAAGATATGGCATATCATTACATGGATCTGCTTTCCTTGAAGTCAGCAGAAAAATTCTTCATCAGTTTCAGCAGGGGAAAAAAAGGTTATAACCAGGTTACTCTTCATCAAGATGTCTTGGTTTTTTTACCCTTGTAATTGAGCAGTGCTCTGTTCTGCAAGTACAGGTTTAATATAAAAATAGGTTTTAATGAAATGAAAAGAAGGTTTTTTTTTAATTCTAGCACCTGATATCTTTATTTCTGCCAGGAGTGTGGCTAGGGGTGAAAAATCCTTTGACTTTAGCAAATATAACTGTCCTGTTTTAAAATAATGAGAAAAAATACAATAAGAAAAGGAAGAAAACAAAATCTTCCTGTGCTGTCAAAATCGCTGTTTCACTAGGTTGGCTAATCACATAATGTGGATGGATGGCTCTTTAGTGTTTTGGCTATTTTATCATCAATCTGATCACAGCCCAGGTGACAGGAGCAGGGCTGTACCTTCTAATCCCACAATAAATGACCCGTGTCTGTCTATCTTTAATCAGACAGCTCCTTCCATCACTCAGATCCCGTGGAGGAGTCTGTGGGAATGCATGTGCACACTCCTTTTGTCTTGTCACTGCTTCATACGGGCACAACCTGTGTGTGGGAGGAGGGGGTTACAGTCAACTGTCCTGCAGAACATAATCACCTTTCAATAGAACATCCATTGCAATGTTTGTGCTAAACTAATAACGATAGGAACAAACCAGCCTTTTGTACAGGCTTTCTGTTGGTGCCCTTTGCAGGAAAAAAATGACTGCTGCTTCTTTAAGTCATGGGGACTCTGGTCTGCTGTGACAGCTTTCCAATTGTTAAATAAACTCTGACCATGAGCAGCTGTCAGACAGATACTGCACTGCAGGCTTCAGTTAAAAGGAGCATCAGACAAGCATTTCAGTGCCTAAGGGCCCTTATTTTTTTTTTTTTTTTTCTAAAGACACACTTTAAAAAAACCCAAAACCACAATGAGATAATGCAATTCCTTAAGTGAAAAAAAAAACAAACAAAAAACAAGTTTATATTTTAAAATTTTATAAACTTTATGCCATTTTCTTGTGAAAGTTACAGAATTGTGTGTATGTCCATTTCTGAGAAAAAGCCTGAGTGGAGCATGAAATGTCTCAAATGTACACTTTTGTCTGCTAGCAAGGTAGGAAATTCAGATGCAGAAATCCAGATATTAGACTGTATAAATATGACTAATCATATTCAAATTCTTGTGGGAAAGGAAGAGGAATTAGACTGAGCTTCCTCAAAGTCATAGAATGTCATTTTATCATTTGTACTTCTGACAGTAATCTAGCACAACACTTCTGATATTATTGCTTTTTGCCATCTGAACAACTTGAGATGGTTGAAGATGTCCTTGCTCATTGCAGGGGGGATTGGACTGGATGACCTTTAAAGAAAGGTCCCTTCCAACCCAAACTATTCTATGATTCCATAATTCTGTGATGATGTTGTACCCTGATGCACAGGAAAGCAAAAAAAGGGACAGTTTTCACTACAGAAGGTCTAACAGGCTAACTCAAATATACAAGAAAATCATCTTAAAGTTAATATATAGTGAATATGTTGGAAGGCTTATTATTTACAATACAATTACAGTTGGGGAGGGAGATTGCCATTCGGTTAGGAAGAAGGTGTACTTCCTCCTATTCCAGTTTTACAGACTGATACTCTCTACTGTTACCTTACTAAAAGTCAGGCTGGAGAATTTGGACTAGGAATCAGAGTTGTCCAGAGCTCCACTAGAAGGTATGTAGAAGATAGGTTCAGCTCACCTGGCTGAGTCAGTCAGCTCTGGACAGGCCTTTTTCTGCTCACATTGAAGCAGAAGCTCAAACACAAATTAAAATCAAATCAAACCCAAAAGAAAACAAAAACTAGTCATGGTGACTAATTTAAAAAAGTCAAGGTGTGGGCTAGGAGTTCTAGACAATATATATGAAGTATTTATTGAAAAACCAGTATTTTTTCAAGTTAAACAGAAAATATTATTCATATTTCATTTACAAGTAATAGTAAGTACTGGTTTTAAGTGTAGCTTCTTCCAAAATTTCAAATTTAAGTAACTAACTAACTAGTTAACTAATGTTTTCACCATTCCAGTTTTGTTTAAAGACAGAGAGGAATATATCCAGTAAAACTACAAAGCAGTAGGAAATGGAAAAAGTCAATTTAAAAATCAATCCTCCCTCATTTCTTCTATCGACTTCTGTTAGAAATAACACCCACAATTTTTATAACTGAAATGGATCATAAAAAATTCTCAGGGTGTTCAATTATTTATTTTATGCTTTTGAAAACAGTTTTGGGTAATGGGTTTCACTTTCTCATCTTTCATATATCTCCTTCTTTCACACAGAAAAATGGAAGCCATTCAAAAATGGAATATGGCAGCATTTTCTTGTTTGTGCTCGTACTTGTGCTTTTGAGACAATATGCCTCTCTCAGACACACAAATGATGGTCTTGAAGCCATGGGAAACATGATGCACTATGGTTTTAAACAAACTGATTTCTATGCAGAAATAAATGTTTGTATAATATAGGGCTTTTTGGAGACTTGAACCGGGAATTTAATTTATTTTAGTTTAGTTTTTGGAAAGCAAAGTATAGAAGGGAAAGTTTGGGAGCACTACACCAACAATGGAATCAATTTCTATAGTTAATTTTCATGTATGAAGAAAGCATGAGGAAGGGAATATAAATATAAATATAAATATAAATATAAATATAAATATAAATATAAATAAATATAAATATAAATATAAATATAAATATAAATGTAAACACAAATATAAATATAAATATAAATATAAATATAAATATAAATATAAATATAAATATAAATATAAATATAAATATAAATGTAAACACAAATATAAATATCATTAAAATAATAATAGAGATGGCTCTCTTTGAAAATATTGGTTGTTGATTAGCAGAAAATGTATTCATTAAAGGCATGGAAAGAAGGAGTAAAATCAGTTTTCGTCTTCTTAGTCTTTCAAATTTTCCATTTTGAGGCAAAAATGAAATCTCCCTTTTCCCTGTCTTTATTAATGAATTAATCTAAGTTGTTATCCCTGGGGTATGAGAATTAGGCTGGGAAATGGCTAAGATAAATATGTTTATCTGTTCTAGCTTTCAGAGCAGAAAGCTGGCATAATGGCAGGGATAATGTGAGAGATGGGTTGGACATGAAACTTTCTGGCTAAGCAAGCAAGACAGCCTTCTTCTGAAAATCTGATGGATTTTGCTGGAATAAACTTTCATCATGGCTCCTTTCCTGCTACAGAGTGTATGACATGGCACAGAAACTGTGTTGTAGCCAACGCTTTTCCAGAGTCATGTTTACTGGGCACAGGGAGCAGAGCAGCAAATCACTTGTTCCCTGGTGACAGCAGCCAGGAGCAAATGTGCCTTTCCAAAACAGCTCATGGCCACTGCTGCCTGTCCTGCTGCTGCTTCCTTGAAGAGAGGCTGCAGGCTAGAAAATCTAGTGTGGCTTGTAAACCTGCTTCCAGCTGCTGTTTTTCTCTGCCTGCACTATTTTTTGGGAGAAGGACCTTGGGGCACTTGGGAGAGGCATTTCTGGGAGTGAGCTTGTCCTGGCAGGCAGTGTGCCAGCTCCCTTATGGGGATTTTTGCTGCAGCTTGGCAACAGAGATATGATGCCACTCTTGAGTTTACAGGGGGCATAGCATGGTGGCTACCACAGACAACTGAATGAGCAGATTCAGGTCAACAAAGCTGGGTAGAAGAAAAACCTCAAAGACAAGTCTCTTATGTTTTGTATTCAACTTATCCTTTTCATTTTTTCTCTTTTCTGTGCTATATGCTTGTATGTACATTTCCACTTGTCAATGATCTGATAGGATGCCTCTTTCTTTTCTTTTCTGCAGGATAAAAGCATGGGTGGATAAGATGCAAGAAGATCTTGTGACGCTCGCACGGACTGCAAGCGGAGTGGACCGGCTTGCTGATGTAAGAAGTGTCCTAGACTGCTGTAATTAGAAAGTGAATTGAAAGGCTTGCATCATCCAGGCTTTAAAATAATTTCATCCCAGAATACAAAAATGATTTTGGGGATTAAACTCTGCAGTGCTTACCGAGAGAAAAATGGAGAACAGACATCCATCCCTCTCAGTGTTGCAGCACTTCCTCACTGATAATATTTAACCAGCTTTGCAGGCTGATTTAGGTTTGCCATTGTTGCAACACTTCCACCTGAAGCAAGCACTTGTATCTTCTATGTTTGTCAAATACAGTATCCAGGAAGCAAACATTCACAGTGATGGGGAATTCTGCCCTCTATTAATGAGGGAACCTATCTGACACATGTTTTGTAAAATGAGGAAGATTTTGGTTAGCAGAAATGATGAGAATGGAAACTGCTTTAATTCAGCTGTTGAAATTTAAAACCAAGTTTGTTATAGAGAAGAATTTACAAATATCTCATTGAGATTTTTTGATGTTATTATTCTATTCATAGATGGTGACAACACATATGCTATTGCAGAAAAATGAAGGCACAATTAAGAACATGTCAGAATTACACTGCCTATACAATTTTGTGTGTATACATCAAAATCCAGTATACAACCGTGTGATCATACATTTCCCTCTCCCTGTCCCTGTGTAAATGCTCATGCTTTGAACTGATGGATGTCTGATTTGAGGTGAGGGAAATTTTGCTGCTGAATCAGGACGCTGAATTGTTTGCCAGCAAAAGCCCCTGGTGCTAGGGAATTGAACGTGAAGCCTTGAGATCTGGTTTTCAGAAAATAATCCCAAATGATCCATGAAATGGATAGCAGAGGTTTTGAAGCTGTTAAGAAACACACAGAAAAATCTTGGGTGAAGTTGTCAGATTTAGCCTTGTGTATTAATGTATTCCTTTGACCTTAATGACCTTTTGCCCAGACATTCATGTCTTGTGTGTATCTTGTCCCAGAAGGACATTTTGTCTTTACTGACTATAAGAGGAGGTCAGATGATTAGCTCAGATGTCCATTAGCTGAGATGAGATCACCACTGTCTTAGAAAAGGAAGGGCTGTGTCACTGCATTCATGATGAACAAGAATGAAGATTGCAAAGTTTATTTTAGTTCTGGCCTTTCCTAATATTTGACTGCATCATATTGCAACACAATTTAAGGCAGATGCTTTAGGTGCACATTCTAATCTTTAAAGACCCTAAACAAACTGAAAACAAAATCTTGAAATCCTAACACAAATCATCAGATTTGTACAAGCATGGTTTTCCAATGCATAAATGTCTAGCACATGAGCTTCCTGAGGAAATATAAGGTTTGGAAGCATGGAACTCTCATTGGAGTTTTTGTAGGTGGATTTCACACTTATCTGCTGACAGGGAATAACAAGATTTACAAATCATCAGTCTCCAGGTTCTGGTGGGGAGTTTCTGCTATGAGTCCTTTTTTGCTTACCTAATGTATGTGTGATCTGGTCTATTCTGCACTTGCTGTGTCTTTTTCCCTACCATTCAGCATCTTCATTCTGATTCACCATTCAGCTTTCCATTCCTTTCCTGCTGTGTTGCTTGGCTGCCTTTCATTTCTCCTCAACCTATGCTACGTTTCTCTCTCAGTTCCTGCCTTTGCTTCTTGGTCACTCTGCCTTTCTATTTCACACTAGTTTCTTGTCTCTGTTTTAGGATCTCTCTCCTCAGCTTTTTCCAGATCAGCACCTCTTTCTTAACTCCTCCCTTTTTCTTAGCATTTCCAAAACATTCTATCCAGGTATGAGTGGCCAGCCTGTCATGATAGTCTCATCTCTTCTATTCCACAGGAATTTCTCTTCTCCCTTTCTCACTTTTTCCTCCATCACTAATTCTCAGTCCCAGAGCTGTAATTTTCTCTTGTATGATTTTTCTATTTCACCTTCCCTTCCAGTCTCATTTCCCCCTTACTCTTTGCTTGCCATTTTCCAGTCTTTTCTCTCCTGTTTCCTGTATCTGTCTCTTGCACTTCGTCCTTCATTCAGTTTTCTTCTTCACCTCTCAGGTGTAGACCTGAGAGACCACAGCAAGTCTGATCTTTAACTGCAGAGGAGGTGAGACATTCTCTAGGAGTGATGATCTCTGAGTTGGAATACACCTGTGTTCTCAGCAATTTAGCTGATGAAATCTCTGCAGTGATCTGCAGGTCCTTTTCAGGCTAAATTTTTTTTAACACTAAAGACTAAAATATATCTTTAAATACATAGAATTCAGGTTTTAATCTACAATTAATAGGCAATAAGAAAATTAGTTACACAGGTTTTCTAACTGGAGCAAAACAATGAGTTAATGTCTCAACCATTTTGCTATGCCTTTTTTGTGCAAGAACCACAGTTCTTAATAAAATAGATAATGAAAAGCCAAGAGATTGATGATGTCATTCTTTTTTTCCCTGAGGAAAATATTTTTTATGTAGTTAATATTTGGCAAATTGGCAAGCTGCTAAACAGTCTTACGATGAAAACTGCTGGGCAAGCCTAATAATCTGTAGTGCTACCAGCTTTGCCACAGTGACATTCATGTGGATAAAAACAAAATGAGTGTTTGAATACTATAGGTAAGTTTCTTTTGAACAGGTGAATTTACAACAGACTTGGAGCAAATAATGCTCTCTCAGAGGATACTCACAAGGTGGTTGATATGTGCTTGTAATCCTAGGATTTAAAGCATGAAAGGGGGATGTTTCCATGTAAAATATCAAAGCCATGTGTTTGACCGACGTGGCACGATGTCTTTCTCTAGACTTGAGGTTTTAATTAGCTCTCTCGGCTGCAAGGGAAAACGCAAAGCCCTGCAAGGTGTAAGCCATGAAGTCTCCCACTCCTTTACAGGTTATTGTCACTTTCCCATTTCTGAATGACATCCTTTTTTTTTCTTTTTTTTCATGCTCATTGCAAATTAACATTAAGTTAGATCTCTTCTGAAATGAACCACAATATTGGAGAAATGGAGACTACAAGACGTGAAAAACAGCATGCCTGCATGCCTGTCGCTTTTATTCACAGAACTTGCCTTCAGTTGCTCAAGCTTTAAAAATGCTTGCAGTCAGATTGAATTTTCAGCTTATTTTGTGATTTATTTCTTCTTCCATTTCCAGAATTGTTTGGACCAAACCTGTAGTCTTCATGTAAACTTGAAAAAATAAATACTTTGTTTGGGTTTTCTGCCCCTTCTCATTCTAAAAGCAAAATGAATAACATAAAACAAAGGAGCAGACTTGCTCCTATTATAAAATAGTAAACATGACTTTCTGTCAAAAGCTCTAATAATCAGATTGGTTGGAGAAATGTCTTCCCTTGTTCTAGGGAAAATTAATATTAATTTGGCCAAGTATGATGTTAAATTTCTTAGCAAGAACATGTAACAGATTATGACCATTTCACAGCCTGGTCAACCTCTCCCTGGACTCAGGGGAAGAATTCCCACTGATTCAGCTGAAGTTACAATCTGTGTCTGCTTTGTGCAGTTAAGTCTTCTGTGATGATCTCTGAAGTGGTCCCCCTGTTATCCAGGAGGAGGCAGTCGGAGAACTGCTGAGATGCTTGGATATTCATAAATCTATGGGACCACATGGGATCTATCCCAGGCTGGTGAGGGAGCTGGCAGATGAGCTTGCAAAGCCGCTCTCCATCATTTACCAACAGTCCTGGCTCACTGGTGAGATTCCAGATGGCTGGAAGCTGGCCATTGTGACACCCATTCACAGAAAGGGTGGGAAGGAGGAGCCTGGTAATTATAGGCCAGTCAGCCTGACCTCAGTACCTGGTAAGGTAATGGAGTAGTTTATACTGAGTGCAATCACACGGCACTTACAGGATGGCCAGGGTATCAGACCCAGCCAGCGTGGGTTTAGGAGGGGTAGGTCATGTCTGACCAACCTGATGTTTTATGACCAGGTGACCCACCTGGTGGATGTGAGAAGGGCTGTGGGTGTTGTCTATTTGGACTTCAGCAAGGCTTTTGGCACTGCATTCCCTGGAAAAGCTGCAGCCCAGGCTTGGACAGGAGCTCTCTGTGCTGGGTTGGGAACTGGCTGGGTGGCTGGGCCCAGAGCATGGTGGTGGATGATGCTGCATCCAGCTGGTGGCCAGCCACCAGTGGTGTCGCTCAGGGGTCTGTGCTGGGGCCAGTCCTGTTCATTATTTTTATTGATGACATGGGTGAGGGTATTGAGTCCTTCATTACTAAATTTGCAGATTACACTAAGCTGGGAGCAGGTCCCGATCTGTTGGAAAGTAGGAGGGCTCTGCAGAGAGACCTGTACAGTTGGATGGATGGGCAGAGTCCAACAAGATGAAGTTTAATAAGTCCAAGTGCTGGGTCTTGCATTTTGGTCACAATAACCCCCTGCAGCACTACAGGCTGGGGATGTTGTGGCTGGACATTGCCCAGGCAGAAAGGGACCTGGGGGTGCTGGTGACAGCAGCTGAACATGAGCCAGCAGCGTGTCCTGGTAACCAAGAAGGCCAGTGGCCCCTGGAATGTCAGGAATGGTGTGGCCAGCAGGAGCAGGGAGGTCATTCTTCCCCTGTGCTCAGCACTGGTGAGGCCACAGCTGGAATTCTGTGTCCAGTCCTGGGCCCTCAGTTTGGGAAGGATGTTGAGATGCTTGAGCGAGTCCAGAGGAGGCAACGAGGCTGATGAGGGGCTGGGAACACAAACCCTGTGAGGAACGACTGAGGGAGCTGGGGTTGTTTAGCCTGGAGAAAAGGAGACTCAGAGGTTCTCCAGGCAGCGGTTGACAGAACGAGAGGACAGAGTCTCAAGCTGTGCCAAAGGAAATATAGGTTGGATATTAGGAAAAAGTTTTTCATGGAAAGAGTGATAAAGCACTGGAATGTTCTGCCTGGGGGAGGTGCTGGAGTCACCATCCCTGGAAGTGTTTAAAAAAAGACTGGATGTGGCACTTGGTGCTGTTGTCTAGTTGAGGTGTTAGGGCATGGGTTGGACTCAATGGTCTTGAAGGTCTCTTCCAACCTACTGATTCTGTGAATTCTGTGAATTCTGTGAATTCTGTGAAGTGACCAGGGTAGCTCTCAAAGTAGCACAATTAATATGTTCTCACAATTAATATGTTCTATGTTAATATTAATTCACCTAGAGTGAATTAATTCTCCATAAGGCAGGACTTTCTCAATTAGCTGCTGCGCTAATGGTGCCCCCACAACTTGCTGAAGGTATCTCAGGGTTCATCAGTGCTATTCGTGCTTGTATGTGCCTTGGATGTCTGGGTATCTTTGTGCTGCAGGGAATTACACTGTGGTCTCTTCTGGAGAACAATAAAATATTTTGTTATGACCATGAGGGAGAGGGATAGGAGTACTGCCTTAATTCTCAATTATTTTGATTTTAGAGAACTTTCTGGGAGAACTTTTGATCAGAAGGAATGTAAAACTCGGAGTATATTATGTACTTAAAAAGGAATAAAAAAATTAAAGTGTCAATGACCATTAAAATCAGGTGAGGTATGTGGTAAGTGGATAGCTGTCCTGTTGAGATCAGTACCTTGGTAGAAGTCTTATTTATTCTGCAGTGTGGACATAGATAACCAGGGAAAGTGTTTTCTGTATTTAGCATGTTTGCATTCAATATATACTAAATTTCATGGAATCATATTTGTGGAAAAGAATCTCCTCAGAAGAGGATTCCCTTTTCTTTTTTCACTAGCAATTTTCTTACAGTGACTTGGAATCTCAGTCTTGTCCTGGTGACTAATCACTCCTTCTCTTGCTTTTGCATATATAATATAGCCATTGTAAGCCATTGTAACTCACTAATCAAAACTTTTGAAAATATCTGTACAAGCGAGAATACACAACAATATTAATGAATATTCCACATAGTGTTTAAAATACAAAATATTTGGGAGTTAATTACTTCATTAGGGATTCTGCCTCTGAAAATATGAATATATTTGTGCTGATGCACATTTCCTACATCTTTTCTCTTATTAACAATCATGACAGCAATATAATGCCTGTAGTAAGAAAAATCGCCAAAGAAAGCTTGGATGCCATTAAAATTTGGAGTTTTGTGTTGAGGCTACTTTTATCCATAGCCTTAACCAGGCAAGGCAGAATAACTGGAGTAGAAGAATCAAGGAGATGGAGAGGCAGGCGAGGGCTGTTCGTTGTGGTGCCCAAAGGAAACACGGTGGGATTGGGGTGTCCTGCACAGGTCCAGGAGCTGGACTCGATGATCCTTGCAGGTCCCTTCCAAGTCAGCACATTATCTGGTTCTGTGGTACTCTCTGGGAATGGTCTCAAATTAGTCTTCCAGAAATAGATTTAAAGCACATCTTTAAATCCTGCTTTTTTGGACATTACTATGAGTTTAGGTGTGATCTGGGACAACTCCAACTTGGATACAATAGCAATGTAATATCCCCATTACAGTGATGCAATGATTGATTCAACAAGGCAGGAAGTCAGGACTCAAGATGCCAAAATACTCAGCTGGTTGAAAGCTGGCAGAGCTCCACTCTGCAGTGGATTACACCAATTTACATTTGCTAAGAATCATGACTAATAACATTTAATTTACAAACCAAGCAGGTAAAAAGTATTAAAAAAAACCAAACAGATTTTTACACAAAAAGCAGAGGCTATTGCTGCAGTAGTTGCCCAGCTGAAGAAAGTACTGTTTAGTCCTTCCTAAGGAGTTTTTTTTTCCCCTAGAAGAGCAAAGGGAATGTTTATAAGGAGGTGTTGTATGTACAACTTGGGACTTGAAAGCAGGAATACAGGATACACAGGAAAATCTTGTCCAGTGTGCTTCTTTTACTGTCTCTCAACAAAGCAAAACTTAGTATATTCTTTATAGTTTTATAAGTGTTATATTTTTTTTAAAAACCAACAAAAACAACAGCAACAAATAGTCATGCAATTGTCATTTCAACTTAAGAAGGTTCATGTAACTTTGTCTTACCCGTGAACTCTCTGTGCATTCAGGCATTATAAAGCTGCTCTGGTGTGAATGATATGTGGTTTCTACAGAGGAAGTAAACTGTTAGAAAAAAAATAAGGAATAGACAGCAGGTTAATAGAATTTTAAAATCCATGTAACAAAATAAATATTGAGGCTGATCTGAATAGCTGCATGTCTTGGTAAGGATTTTGTCTTTGACAAGACAAAAATATGTACAAAGTTCAAGGTCACATTCTGGTCTAAAACTAGATACCTCAATATACAGGAAAAAAAAGGTGAAGAGCCTATTGAACTACAGAACTAAGTAAGTACATAGTTTCATTTTCATGGAAGTATGTGCAACTTCCATTTTTACATAGACTGTTCACAGAAAAGACTCATGACTAAGCTAATTGACAGCTCATTTAATCTAATAAACTACCACAAGTATGCTTCTGGACTCCAGCTCCTAAAATAGCTCTAGGGACAGGAGAGAGAGAAGGAGGGGAACCCTGCAGTACCCAGAAAGGAAGGCCTTGGATTAGAGAACATGCCTTGTAGCAATGCACAAGCTTGTCTGTTCCAAACTGATTGAAGAGAATCCTCTTTTACAGAAACACTGAATTAAAAAATGTGGGTCTGTGTAAAGAGCTTTGATGTGACAAACACACTGGAGCTTCACTATAGCTGTTACAGCAAAAAAATGCCATCTTGTGCAGTGAAACCTTTTCAGGCAACGGCATAATAGAATGAAACAGCAGATAGAGGCACTTCCAAAGAACTCTGCTCTCCAAATCTGCTTCTTTTTTTGATACATCTCTGCAAAAACAATCCATGCATGGTGTTCATAGGGCATGCTGTTATTACAGTTCCAGGAGCTATAGAGTGAATCCATAGAGGTTGACTTAGCCTTTACATATTCCTACTGAGACAAAAATACTGTTTCTTCCTACAAAATAAAAAGAGAGCCAGCTAGGTATGGGTGTATGAGATGTGGTGATGAGCTTCATTCACAAAATGAGTCCAGCAGCAATTGTTAGAACACTTTTATTTATTTTGTCTTTTGAATGCTGTTTTATAATAATTAGACCTTCCTTAGTGAAGAGCCCAGCCGAGATTCTGCAGGAGCACATTTCATCCCTTGCTCAGTGTGAGGTCTGTGTGCCTAAAGCACAGATGGTGTGAGTCTGCTCAAGCACTCACACTGGCAGCAGCTTCCCAGGCCACGCGTTCAGCTTTCCAGGTCTTGGATCAGTCTCGAGAGCTCAACTGAGATGAGTGACTTGTAAGAGAGACTGGTCTCTGATTTGAACTACCCTGGAGCAAGGATGTTCAGGAAACCTTCCTTCTGCCAGAAGGAATTGTAACTTTCTGTAGGATTCTACAGATTTTAGCTAAACTAATCTTAGAAGCTCTGTTCTAGAAGCCCTACAAACACACCACTGGCTTAAACCTATAGAGCTGTCATACAGTGACATTGTTCTTTCATTATCTGTGTAGAGGTCTGTGCAAGGGGAGACTTTAACAGCTTGCTTAAAATTCATGTAAGACTCAGATCTGGATGATCTTCCCTATTATCATAGGAGCCTGCAATTCCTGCTTAAGAAGGTGATGTGGCAGGTAACTTAGCAGTAAACAATTTCTTTCTTACTATTTTTCTCAATGATTGGCACGATATTTATTGTTCTTTCTTTAGAGTCATAAAGTAAATTTAATGAATTAGCAAAGGCTTTATGAAAATTTGAAATTAGTTTTTGAAAATGTTAAACAGATACATGGAGTTGAAACTTCTATTTATTTTTATCAGCTATATTATTTATTATTTTATGCATTAATGTATTTATTTATTTAAACTACTATGTATCAAGCTGGATTAGATTTGTATATGCTTTAGCCAAAGGCAGATAATTTTGTATCTCATGCTATTCTCTGATGAGCTAGCAGATGGACGGAGGGGATATATGGAGACATTCCAAATTATGCTACACTCACCCTTGTTAAGGTTGAAGTAATGGAGAGTTTTATGATTAAGAAAAGTATTAAGAAGAAATGCAAGAACTGGATTTTTTTTAAAGATAGTTGATTTTAAGGATAACAACCCAAATGTATTTGGTGGACATTTCTCTGGAAGTCCTGGCTGTGGACTTTGTAAGTTTGAAGTTCATTTGAAAATGAAATTTTTGATTGAAATGTTGTGATTGCCATAGGTTCTGAGGAGTTTGTCAGTATTTTGGCCCTGGATTTCAAAATACTTATGACATATAAAATAACAATATATGGTGCAGTCCATCCTTCACCCCTGAAAATGGAAAATGTAACTGATACCACAACACTTGTAGACACAACTGGTGTAACTATGAAGCTGTTTACTATATGTCCTGGATGTAATCTCCAGTGCTCCAAGAAAGAAAGGCAAGTGTTTAAATTTGGAAAATAAAGAAATAAAGAAAATTTTCTATTAGTTCAAGTTGTACCACTCAGTGAGGTTCCCTATGACTGACTTCAAAAATCAGAAGTGTGTTATATTCTTTCATTTCTCCTTTTGCTTCTTTTTGTTGTCCTCAATGATACAAAATACTATGCAACTTTTTTAAAAACATAAAGCAGAGAAGACGTTTTACCCATATAAAACAAAACTACATTTTTATATAATCTTGAAATGAAAATTTAAACAAGTCAACTGTTTTGAAGTTGTTGATCCACTGTTATTGGGTCACCAATTTTACATTGGTTTAAACTCCCATTAGTTCAGGCCATATTTATGGGTCATTCTGGTTGTCTGCAACTGAAGTTTCTCGCTAAAGTGCAGGTTTTTTTATGTTGTGTTTCTAAGGAAAAATAGGAAAAAAAAATGAAAAAAGGGAGAAACTCTATTTAATTTTTTAAATTACCATAGTAATGTGCAATAAAATAGATAACAGAAAGTTTGGCTGAGTGAGAGTATATTAAGCCAGCCTCTGAAGCACTTGCATTCTTTCTAAGCATAAATAGACACACTATTCACACTTGTCTTTTCATTCCTAAGGCGAGGGCACCAGTCTGCTGTCTCTGAGAGGGGTGTGGTGAAGGGAAAGGGGGTCATAATTACTTTTAGAATGGAATTATGAAGGGGTTGGTACAGTGAAACATGGTCACTTTGGAAATTTATTGTGGAGTCACAGTCCATTTACCAGAATTATAATAATGTGTGAGATGGGTTAGCCTGTTTAGGGACTCCCAAGGTTATTAACAGCTTTTTTAACAATGTATGCCCCATCTGAGGTATACCTCTGCCACTGCTATATTGTGCTTGCAACCAAATACCAAAGCTGCAGGCATTAAAAGTAGAATTCTCCAAACAGAATTCTATTGAGTTTACACGTTGACCAATGTCGAACTGGGAAATGTGAATACATATCTGCAAGTTTTCTTTGTAGTCCAAATGGAAATTAAGAGATTGTCAAAATACAGGGAGCCTCATTTACTGTTTGCAGATGCCACTCTCTCTCTACTCCCTTAGCAATAAACTGACATTTTGAAGCGTTCTTCCAGCAAACAAAAGCAGCTGGAAGTCACTAAGAATAGGTGGCTGCATTAACAAGGCTTGCTCAAGCTCAAGGGAAGAGATGGCCTAACATTATCATAGTTTTAATTACTATTTGATGATCTGGATAATCTTTGATCAAGACACTCTTCTTGATTAATTTGTAATATTCTGTTGGCTTTAACAATAATAAATTCTGTTCTGTTGGTACTTATATTCAGATTTTTTTTTTGTAGAAGCTCAGAATAAAATGAATGATTTTCTTTAAAAAAAATTCATGCACTAAACCCAACAGAACCCCAGACATTAGAGGTAATAATTTTCCAAGTCCTGTGCTTAGTAAAATGCAAAAAAAACCCATTTGAGTTCTCTGAGATTTAAAATTACTTTTGGGGAGAGAGTTGGTAGATGATAAATTGTGTTAAGAACAGTTAAGTCATGCCAAGATTTCCTATGAATAAGTGAGTTTGAGAAATTACCTAAGTGCCCATCTCCAAATATACCAGAATTGCAGAATAAATGTAAACATTTTCTTCCAATTGTTCCTCTGTTACAGGAAAGATCCACTTGTACTCAGGAATTGGGAATTTTGAGTTCTTAGTCTCAGCTAAAAGCCTGAGTTAAAACTGCTATGAAGCTCATAAATGATGTCATCCACTTATTTAATACCGTATTTTTATCATTAGGAAGTAAAATTGAATACCTTAAAATACATTTTTCTTAACAAAGGGGGATGTAAAATCTGCTATTCATGTAAAGTAGCAGAAGTAGAAAGCTGAACTCCTTTTTTATCAAGGTTTAAATACGAAGTGGCAATTACAAAAATTGCTTCTTAATTTGAAAGTCCTCTGGACTACTCTATTAATTATCAACAGTCAAAAGGGGCTGATGATTCCTACAAAGTGTGCCTGATTATATGCTTCCCTTTGAGTAGGCACCTGAGTGAGCCCATTGACTCTGGCACTGCTTATCCTCTGATGTTAACTGAGGCATAAGTGTTCCCAGCATCTTGCAGAATTCAGTCTGAGTGTTTTACTTAAGAATGAACTTGCTCTGATAATTTTTTTTTTCCCTAACGTGCATGTCACTACCATGATAAGTCATGGTTTTCAGCACATCAGCTGCCCTGTCACTTGTCATCCCAGACCTTTAGAGCAGTCAGTGATCAGGCAAGTGACTCTGAAAAGCAGCAGCTACAGTTAACTATTGGGGTGGTTTCCTCCTTTGTGTTGTTGCCATGAATTTCAGGAATGAAGGCATCTGTGAGTTGCTAGGGAGCAGCTGTAATCTTATTTATACACTATATGGAGCAGAGAGTAAGACATATAAAATACTCAGACTGATTTCTTTGAACACACAGAATGCTTCTTGGGAATGAACATTTCTCAATGTGTTTCACAGTGAATTGTGACTGATTCAAAGAAAAGAAGCGTCTTGTGAGAAAGGAAAATTGTCTGGCATGTATTAGAAATAGAAAGTATTGGTATAACTTTGGAGATACAATAAACTGGTAAGAGGATAGGATTTTCTTATGCTGGGTAGATCATATTGTTTTTGGCTACTAAAATTTCAGTTAAAGGAGAACATCTACAGTAATAAAAAGTTAGCAATATTACTATATAATATAATACTATATAATACAGTATAACATAACATAACATAACATAACATAATATATATAATAAATATAATATAAAATTAGAAAATGGTTATTTCTTTTTTCTGACATTTCTTGCTCCCAAAATCTCATCATATGTTTGGATGTCTGTCACATGACCTCTCCTCTCTGCTTTTCTTTCAGAAATGAGATCATGATGTATCTTCATGGCACTGGTAAAAACAAAAACTAAAATTGCTAAATATATGTTTGTTGTTAGTTGATATTTTGTCAGGTAAACAAAGTTATTAAAACATAAACTTTGAATCTTTAAAAGATTGAATATTATTAATAAAGCTAAAATTTATTTATTTATTTATTTATTCATTTTAACATTACCCAAAACTTCAGGAATAAATGAACATTTTTTTTCTGCTGAAGACTGGGCTGAAATTGAGCTGATGGCCCAGGGTACAGGCAGAGGTTCCTGGTGAGTCTGATCTTGGTCACTGAGGCCTGGTAGTGCCACAAAGTGATAGAAAGCAAGAGACTGGAAGGACCAGGGGGAATTGGCAATGGGAGGCCCTTTCCAAAAGTGAGGAGTGGGAAGAAAGAGAATTCTTTACTCAGCCTTTATTTAAGTTTTAATCTGTTCAGAAAGATTTGTAAAACTTATTAAATAGGTTTATTATTTTAGTAGACATGCTTGTAAAACCTAGGTCAAGATTTCACAGGTACTCTTAGTAGTTTGGTGTGGTTGCTTTCAGAAAAGATGGAGGAAAAATCCACCACAAAATTTTGGTTGATTTTACTGCAAGCTCAACACTGTCTTTGAGCAGTAGGTTTTGCCATCATTGTAGTCTCCAGCTGGTCTAGACTGACAGTAAAGCATTTGGTGATAAGGCATTGATTGTTGACAGAGATGTCTCAGCCTAGCTGAGCTAAGTGGTCTTGAAAGGAGTATTGAAATAATAAAAGCATCCACAGATTTACCTTGTACAGATCAGTATTACTAGAATGGTTGAGCTATTTTATTTCTCTTTTACAAAGCTAGAAAAATTACAGTGATTTTGGTTAACTTTTGGAATTCTGGGTTTGAACTTCTGAAGACATTGGCTGGTATGGTTTCTATGTCCATGGAAGTATTCGGTGATGGAAATGAGATTGGCATGTTCATGTCCTATGTTTGGGCTCTCAGCCAAGTTACCACTGCCTGAAGGAAAGGCTCTGTTGTTTTCTAAACTGGGAGAATGACATGTTCAGAGCAAACAAACACACAAAAAGGCAAAGAAGTTCTACTGCAGTTGAAAATATTTTTTTTCTGGGTGTGATAAAGCATGAGGGCCATTTAAATAAATTTTCAGTGCTAGGGCCAGCCCCAATGCCTGCCGCAATATAGCAAGAGCCATGTAATAACATCTTTCATTCTCTCTCAATTTGTGCAGAGGTGTTTGACTTGCCCTGGTGAGCTTTATAGGAAGCAAAGAGAACATCTCTTTGTGAGAGATTTATAAACATGTCCTTGAAAACTGAACAGAGAGGGGCACGTTCTGCTGTGGAGTCGGCAGTTTCTCTAATCTTTGTCACATTCAACTATTGTTGTGTTGTTTCACCTTAATGTGACTCTCCTCGTCACATTCTCTCCCCTAAAACCTTGCAGTTCATTATGTGCAATTTTAGTACAGTTTTTCCTGAATAAAGAAGTGCATGACTACTGACTTAAGAAAAGAATTAAAGTATTTTTGTGCTTTGACCTTATAGGTTTTGCTTAGTCATGCAATGAGGCTTTATTCTGTGACAAGTAACAGGGTTTTACTGGCAATTTAGATATCTTTTAGCAAAACATTAGTGATTAAAATTTTAAAAATATTTTAGATGTAAAAACCAATAGAAACTTACATTAATTTAGTTAAAGCAATTAAATAAATGGTATTCAAATTAGCTCCTTTTAACAAGCTACAGAGCCTGCCAAATTGTATTTTGTGAGACAAATGAGCACACCTTTGCCAATAACACCCTTTATGGCTATTTGTGATGAGCATTTGCTCATTTTGTTAGACTGCTAGGTGGGAGGCTTGGAGAAGGAAAAGTTTGTCCCAGGATGCCAAATACTGAAGTGTGTATCATTTCTCTCTCTAGTCTTGTGCTGACCTGCTGCAGTGCTACGGTGAATTCAAGAAAAGGGTAGTAGGCAACAAATAAATTATTACACACCTCCTAAATAATTAATGAATATTAGACTGTTCCTTGGTAGTCGAGACAGGTCTCACACTTCAGGAAAATAAAGAAGTGTGTGATGTTCCAAGTAATTTCTGATGCTGTTTGTTTAGGAGCTTGCAGGATAAATCTTCCTCTGGCAGTAGAAGCAGGGTGGATTGGTGCTCCGAGCCCTGCCATGGGGTAAAACAAAAAAGGGGAGAACAATAATAACTGACTCAGATCTATGTGGAATCTTGTGCAAATCTCAAAGGATTTTATTTTGGGTGGGAGTTGTTCTGAATTTTATTTTTTGAAATCACTTCACAAGTTGTGAAGCCAGCCTCGAAGTCAGGTTTTCTTGGTGGTAGGACCCACAATATCTGTTATAAAGGTTTTAAGGCTGTTCCTATCTCTTGGTGATGATCTCTTTGTTATGTGATTCAGGCTTTTGAATTTTTCTGTTAGCTGGTGCTGGAGAAGAAATATAAAAGTGTTTACTTTTTCCCTACAAATGTCCTACTGTCCAACAGTTTGACAGTCTGCAGCTTTCAAACCATTCAAGCTTGGGGATATGGGAATAACTTCCCTATAGGAATTAGGTATGTGAAAGATGGGAGTGCTTTCAAATTGGGGTTTATGGGATCATGCATCGCTGGAAGAGCAAATTAGATACAGGGATAAAAGTGCATATTTTCCATCCAGGTTCTCAATCCCTTACCAGAATGGCTTGCTGTAACTTTACATTGAGCACAGCACAAGAAGGACAAGAGCTGTTCGAGTGAATCCAGCAGATGATTCTGATTAGAGATGATTAGAGAGATGGAACATTTCTCCTATGAGGACAGACTCAGACAGTTCAGATTGTTCATCCTGGAGGATTTTGGGGAGAGATTATGGTGACCTTCCTGTACCTAAAAATGGCTACAAGAGAGTTGGAAAGGAACTTTTTACAAGGACATGTAGTTACAGGATGAGAGGGAATGGCTTTCAATTGTAGAATAAAATGTCTTTATTTCCAAATTTCTTTGATTGATAATTGTCTTGTAGGACAGTTTTACTATTAAGATATGTCCTAAAAAATCCCAAAAACCAACCCCCCAACCCCTAAAAATAAAACAAACCCAAAAAAACCCACAAGCCCCTCAAAAAGAGATTTTTGGGTTTAACCAGAGGTGAACGTTTTGTGTGGCTATTTTGAAAAGCAAGCACCTCAAAAGTATCCAAACTGTGATCTGAGTTGATTAGGATCTGTCACTTCTTGTAGTAGTTTTCTGCTCATGGTGCACTGATTTTTTAAAATAGTTATTACTATGTGAGGAATAAAGCCTATTCCACTTGCTCAGTTCCTGGTAGGAAGGAATGACTGTACTTCTGAAGGACAATAAACAACAAACTCAGACCCAACAGAAATTTTGTAATATTCGCAAGCGCTGAAAAGCTGTGGCAGCTTATGGGACATGCCTGATAAAAATTTGCATCTATAACTGTAGTTGTCAGAAAAGTTACTGTGGTACTTATCAGCCACAAGCACCAGAGACATACTGTGGAGGGTTTCTTTAAGCCTTAGCCCGAGAAAGCTGGCGGGGCTGGTAGGCTCAGTCTGCTCTGCAGTTTTTCGGCTCTCGTGCTGGATGGCAGCCAGGGCATTAGTGCTGGACCCGTTCCTGCCTGTGCCTGGAATCACTCCCTGGGAGACAGCACAGCCCCCACCAGGCAGTGCTACAGAGGCAAAGTACTTGAGTAAACTCAGGCCATCTGTTGGCTGCATAAATTAGTTTTACCCATTTGCCCATCTAGCTATAAGGTATCCACTTTTTTCTTTCTGTTTTTTTCTTTTTTTTTCCCTTCCAGATAATGTATTTTTTCTTTATCGAGTTCTAGTAGGACAGATATAGACAAATGGATTTTTTGCATTTTTTTTGTTTCTTCCTTCTTATGGTTACATGCTTTTCACTGTAGTGTCTTTGATTAACAAATAAAATTATCTCTTTCATATACATGTTCTGCTTTGGAAACAGTTAATGGCTCCTTAGAGATAACCTTTATTCATGACAGAGGAGAAACATTTGTATTTCCTCTCTTCCCCCTCATCTTTTTTCCCCATTTCCCCTTTTGTATTTCTGCTTTTCCCTTTTTTTTTCTCTTACTTGTTCCTCCTTCTCTTTCCTTGTGAATACTAATACTGTCATATGAATAAATAGATAGGGGACTAAACTGATTAAATTAGCATAACTTATATTAATTAATTCAATTGGTATGTTTGTTTTTCAGCTACCAAGGAAGAATTCAATTCAGCAATAACTATTTTATTTGAAATTCAGTCATTTTAAAGGATCTTCATTTTACTGCTTTCTTAGCACTCTGTGGGAATCAGATTCCTTGATTATTTTGCAGTTGGTTAACTGACAAACTGGTCAATTTTAAAGATTTATTAAATGATTTTTAGCGTCAGCTTCTACCTCTTAGACAAAAAGGTGAAGTACTTCTTTCACAGGGCCCATTTAGATTTTCCTAGCAGTACTCTTTATGGATCTCCAGTAGGAACAGACGACATCTTGATGCCTCTTCTGTCAAGTCACTTGGCTTATTTTGAATGTGTCATTTGATTTATTTCCATTTTTTTCTTTTGCAGATTTATTTGAAAAACACAGCATTGTATACTGTGCAAGCAAACAACCCTCGTCAGCTAGTGGAAATTGCAGCCAGAGACATTGAAAAACTTCTAAGTAACAGGTCTAAAGCCTTGGTGGTGAGTACTAATGGGTTAAGTTTTCTATTTAGTATTTTAAAATATCTTTATTTACTATTGAAACATGCTTTCATTGTTATTTTTACTGCCTATACACTTAGAAGCAGTGTCAGTGTGATGTGTATTAGACATGACATGTAGAAAGATGGCTCCTGACTTCATGGTAAAAATGAACTAGTTTGTTGGCATAGGGCAGATGTTTATAATATTGACCGACAGATAGAAACCACGGCCAAGTAAGAAATCAAGTTATAAATAGATTGGAAAATATTCCTCTAGGTGACGCACATGAATGTTTATAACTTGAAGATCACTGTACTCTATAGTCAGCAATGAGCTTGGGGAAACAAGAAACAAGGTTGTTTGTTTTTTTTTCTGATTTGCTAATTTAACCTGTATTTCATTCATATTTTGTGTGAAGGCCATGCTTCATTGTGACCTCAAAATTCTTTATGCTTAGATTAAGAAGTATCTGTTTCTTTAAAGAGCTTTTGCCAGCAGTCCCTTTCTCTTCTATCCTGTAAAACACCAGGCCTGGGTAATTGCTTTTTATGGTTCCTACTCACACCACACTCACCAGTGTAAGAATTTAAAGTGCTTTTCAGAAGATACTGACCAAACACGCATGGAGGGATCTGGATGAATTAGTAAACATACTTCGTTCCGAATGAAGCTGTTAGAAATAGGTTTAAAGGATGTAAAAGCTGACTGGATTTTCTTGGGCAATTACATATCCACATTGGCTTGCAGATGAGTTTGGATATGTCATTTAAAGTGAAAGAGAGAAGAAAGAAGGATTAATTCACCTAACTGTAGACATCTACTCAGCTGGTTGTCCTAAACTCTTTTTGTTCAGTGGAATAAAACAGACACTCTTCAGTCAGGACTGACCTGACATTTTCTGAGTAAGACTTGAAAATGGGATGAACTATAGCCGAGAAGAACTTTCTTCTCTCTTTCTCAGCTGGAAAAGCCTCAAATCTAAATGCCTATATTGTAAATGTGTAAAGGTGGGGGAGATGAGTCCCACCCGAACAGTCCTTTCATCAGAACAGTTTCATGCAGCTGAAGAATCAGTGCGAGTGAAACTGCTGCTGCTGCCCTGAGGACTCACCTTCCTGTAGGCAATGAAATTTTGCACAATCTGTTGTCTCTGCATAGGTACCAGAAGAGGTACCCACTGTCCTGCCTTTGATTTTAGCAAGGGTTCATTCTTCCAGTTGCCTTGTTTACCTGATACACAACGTTGCATCAGTGTTAATCTGGGCCAAAGCTTCTCTAATTCATTCAAATTACTGGAAAATAGGTCTGATATTCTTCTTGATTTCCTGTTTTCCTTCAGTGGACTTGTGTTTATGTGGCATCCTGTGGACTTTGTACTACTGTTGCAAAATATCGTAAATCATTTGCAGACCTTTGAGAATACCTAATTTTCCCAAATTTTTCCTTCAACCAATGTAAGTTTGGCTTTTTTAAGTTATCACAACAAAAGCTTGTCTTTTCTCAAGACTTAAGATTGATGTAGGGCTTTTTTTTTATTGTGTGTGTGGTAGTGTGATCTTAAAATTTTAAGGAAATTAAAGAAGTATCTCATGCTTACTTTAAGAAATATTCCAGAACAGTTTTTCTGTGAATGTGGAAGAAAGGTGCTACTTTACTTCAGGCAAGCACGTGGTCACGTTTTGAAAAGGGCAATATGATTCGGTTTCCTGAGGGAAAAGATGACGAAATGAGGAGAACGATGGTCCTTTGGTCCAGTAACTCCTAGCAGCTCAGATATTTATACTGACTTTTCTCTTTGCAGTTATCCCAGATGTATACCAGAACTTTCAATGACTTCTGATTTTAAACCTTCCTGTACATTTTTTTATACACAGGAGACACTCATTATCTCCTGCACCTGATCTATTGATTCTGCTAAGAGGACATCTTCATCTTCCACATATATTTCTCTTTCTGCTTTTTTCAAGGACTACCTTTATGCTGTCAGTTTATAAACTTTATGTAATGAGGCTGAATTATTTATCTGAAGTTTCAGCATTCTTAAATCTGATGGGTCACATTTTCTCTGAAATCAGGTGTGGAGTTGAATGGAAGTGTTACTAATGACTGCATAGAGGGTTTTATCTATGGGGCTAATATGACTCAAAGTGTTAATTAAGACCTGAATCCTGAAAAGAGTATGATGCAAGGGCATCAGACATCCTGCAGTGATGCCATGAGGAAGGTGTCAGTGAATTTCATCAACAGTGTTATTGTTCAGAGACTAGCATACCTCAGGGGTGCTATGGTTTCCTCTAGGAAGGAGACACAAATGACCCTTGGGTGATGTTATAATAAACAAATATTAGTGGTGACTTCTCTAATAATAAGTTGCCTTCCCTTGAGCCATAAGAGCACCTTTAAATGAGAAAGGTCTGTTGCATTCTGAATCATTTGTGTTTTCATGTAACTGTGGGCTAGAAAAATCTCTAGCAATGAGAGTAAAATTACCAGGTAAATGGGTGTGAGCTCCTGATTGACAGAAGCTTAAAACTGGTGGTTGAAATAGGTACTTGGCTGAGGAAGGAGAAGGGGGAAAGCCCTGATCTGAGTTCACAGGGCTTTCCTAGGTTACTCTTACTGGGAAATGTGATGCATAGAAGAAAAAGTTAGGATAAAAAAAAAAATGGAAAATTTTCTAGCAAAGTGCAGTTGAGAAAGAGAGTAGTATGAGTAAGGAGGGAACCAGGCAACAGCCTTCCAGTGAAGGATGTCACAGACTGTCTTGCAATGGATCCTGGTGTTGAAATAGTGAACGTTTCTTTTATAGCTTATTGCTGTTTACTGTTGTGTATTTGTATGGCCTAACCCTGCTGCACACCCCCTATTTCAAATAATGGATTCCCATATGCAAATGGTCCTGCAAAGAGCAAGGAGTTAGACTCAATGATTCCTATGGGTTCCTTCAAACTCAGAATATTCTATAATTCTAGAATTTCATGATACTACGGAGAAGTTAATGTTCTGTCTCTGTGTACCTTACTAAATGGTGGGTACAGATGAGCTGTGCTACACTGCAACTTGCATCCCCAGGTGTTTGCTGGCAGATGGGCGGAGGTTACACTGAAAATAAATATAAAAATAAGGTGTCCTGCAATAACTATTGGCAAAACTCACAAAGCCTTTCCAAGGATACCAACAAACAGTATGCCTAGCCCATTGGGCTGTCTGGCACACAAATCGTTCATTTTTGATGGACTTAGCTGCAGTTTTAGCATTCCCACCCCATTCATGAGTGCAATAGATTTCTGTAGCTATGTAGATCATGCTAATATATCAGAACTTTTCATTCAAATGGAAAATTTGAAAGATACTAATACTTATTTCATGAGTGTAATTAGAAATATTAAAGAGAGTACCTGCCATTGTACTATATTCCTAAAATATGGTTTGAAGAGTTACAAATATTTCCTCATTGACTATATAAAATTAAACTATTTAAAGTTATTAATATACAAGATGGATTAATAATACTTTTTTATTGCTCATGTAAAATACTGTAGTAATGTTAAGATTTTCAAATATACTGATTTTTTTATCATACTTTAAAATTAGAAAGGTTTATTTTAAATACTTCTGGGGTTTTGTTTTCTGTTTATGCATTGAATCGTGAGGGGAATGAAGTATAATTTTGTTTATATAGCATATTCAACATATAAAAAGTAATATTGTAATATTTGGTCCAGTGCTGCACACCAGTTTAAACAGCAGCTTCACTCCTGTGCAGCATGAAGTTGGTAGCTGTGCAGCTCTTGGTCTTCCTCTCCCCATTACTCAGTAAATGTTGGGGAGCATCCTGGATCTTCTACAGCAGGCAAATCTGCAGTTTTACCACTTATCCTTTTTGCTCAGAGATTTGAATTAGATAGTTTAGATAGTATGCAATTTGTACTTTTTAGGTAGAAGAATATTAAGGAAAGAAAATTAAATATAACTGATACTCAGTAACAGTCTTTTCAAGCAGGCTGCAGAAGTTTTAGCGATAATAATCAAAACATCCTGTTTCTTGCTTAGCTAAGATCCCTTTCTGCATTCAGAAATCATGTCATGTTTGACTGTTTGTGTAATAGTTTGAGATTAATACTATTTATCCTCCTACCCAAAACTGTATTTTATGCATATTCCCTTGCAAGTCTTTTCCATAATAAAATACCTCTTTTTGGAAAGCTTCAGTGGCAGGATATTATTGTCAACACTATGTTGTACACTCACCGTGCATTTATTAATACACTTTTCTTCCATTACTGCCCAAACCATAAGGCAACAGCATAACCATTAGTGTAAAGCAAACATTCAAACTCCACTAAAATACATTTCACTGGAGAATGAGAGGCAGTCATATTCTCACTGCTGAATTCCTGCTGATGATTTATTTGTTTTGATTTGGGGTCATTTGTGTCTGCTTTTAACTTACTGATGTTAAGGTCGCTCAAGGGAAGGCTCCAGTCGGTACTCTTGGCTTCTTGAGCTCTGTGTAGATAAAGATGAATTACGTGCACATTTGCACCTTATTGTCTAGGTTTCTTCAGGCATCTCAACCAGAGGCATAATATCTTCATTCACTCCTTGCCTTGATTTCTTAAGAAAACTGAGGAAGCTGAGTTTCCATGGAAACTGAGGCACAGATTGTGTGCTAGGAGACAGGTTCCCTCTACGTGCTGTTGGGAAATGTCCAAGGTGCACAACTGTGTCTCTGAATGAGGAGCTCAGAATGTTTATCTGCTGGTTAAGATGCAATTTCAACACAGCTGTGCAAGTGTGTCCAGATCTCTCAGTATTTCCCTGCCTGCCTGAAATAAGGCTTCAGTTTCTCACAATAAAACTGGGAAGCTTAAATGTGTTATAACATATTTTGAGGTTCCCAGGCAGAGATCCTGTGCACTTTAAATAGGTTTGGGAATTTTTGTGTAGCTTGAAAGACCTATAAAAGTAAAATAAGTTTTTCAAGTGTACTTGATACTACTGTTTTTTGAAAAGTATTCTCACTCTAGCTTGAATTTTGTTTTGATTTCGAAAAACAACCTAACATTCTTAAAAGCACCCTGGGACACCTACCTTCTGGTCTGATAATCTTAAATTGCCTATAGTAACAAGATAGCTTTCCATTCGTTAAAAATACTCTATAGATAAATTTGAGTTGTCCACTCATTTAGCAGAACTTTGACAGGATAAAGATGTCAAAGGGCAAAGGACAAGATGATGATCTCTTGGTTTTGGGCTCTGTTACAACTCAGTCACCAGTTTCCTGAGCTTCACTAAGAATTCCAAGGGACCAAAGTAGTCATGTCTCATAGCTTAGTCCACCATTTCTGCACGATAATCTAAAGTTTAGAGCTGATCACTCTGTGATGCCTTGGGCCAGGCCTCAAAATTGAAAATATCTGTGAGTGCATGTGGATACACATCTAGATATGAACACAGGTGTGTTGAAATTGCTTCCAAACTATATTCCAGTGTCCCTTCAATTCCAAATGGTAAATCCATTTACTTTGATTCTCAGCCTGTGAGGGCTAAAGTCCTTGCCTGAAAATAAGGTCATTCTCAGTGGTATAGTTTGCGTTCTCCTAAAGTTGGGGCAATCTTTGCTTCTGACTTCCCTCATTACTTTACAGGGACACACTAAACACTGTGATTTCGTCATTAGGAGACACTTATGAGCTACATCTTGAGTTGATGGAGGAATCTGATGTTTCCTGTTGATTGTTACTTATGTGTGTGATATCCCATTGAATCCACAGTTTTACCCTTGTGTTTGCATCAGAGGTTAATAAAGATAAAATATCTTTGCCTTCCTCTCTTTCCTAGATGATTTTACAAATGTAAGCCTTGTTCAGAATTGATTTGAAAACTGATATCATTACAAAAAGAAGCACCACCCATGTCTTGGCAGATATACTACTATTCAATTTTTAATTTTCAGGTGTTTCTATTCCTTTGACTCTGCCAGGTACAGGCAGTGTTAGACAATTTCATTGCAAAGAGCTCAAGTCGGAGAAATTCAGAGAAGGAAAATAACTCGAACTGTACTTAGTCTCCCAGCAAACAACAATTTTCCACATTTTGTTAATATTTTTTTGTTAGTTCTATGAAAAGCTGTGTGCCATAATGAAGCTGCAGTGGACTGTATGTGATGGGTTGTTTGCCAAAATAATTTCAGGTATGACTTCTAGGAAGAGGAAGTCTGCAAAGATGGAAAAGATCAAATTAACTGGAGTAAATTACCAGTCAAAAAAGTGGACAGTTTTGTCTGTGCATACTTTTGTGTCATGCAGATAGGTTTTATGTTATTTTTCACTCTAATGTTTTAATTTTCCCCTTGAAATTGTTTGGCTGTGCCTGTTTCTTCTCATTAATATTTCAAAGTATTTTATTTTACTGGCTTTTAGTTTCAAGCTGGGTGTTGCTCTTTAGCTGTAAGGAAAGATTACACAAAGTGTGTACCAGCATCATAAAGCAAATGGCTTTAATTGCAATGGTGGTCCCAGAAAAATGCTTACACTTTGGAAAAATACAACTAAAATACAGTTTCCTGTGTCTAGGGACTGTATGATCATGTATGCATGCCATATGTTTTTACCTGACAATAAGTCTTGGTTCTTTAACTCTTTTCTGTTATCTATTTGGTAGAATTTTACATTGTTAGGACTCTAGGTGTATTCACATGTTTACTCTTTGTGTCTCCATCAATTCTCTACATACTAAGCAGCTCACTGAGATGGAAAATTTTTTAATTTTATTTCTGGGTGCTTCCTGTATTTAAAATAGACATTATCATCTCATTGTTGCAGCGGTAGATTTAGATTTCAGTCCGTGGCTAGAGTTGGTCTAAATAGCTCCTTCAGATATGGCAGGAGCTTCGCAGGTGAGTTTAAGACTAATACTTTGCTGGCTTTGAAACTACCCTCACTGGAAATTTGCACACTATCAGAAGAAGTTTTACATATGCTCTTTTAGACTACAGTACTGAATCTATTAGCCTGTATGAACATTGTTTAAATCTCCAGATGTAAACGTAGTCTATTTTGAAAGTCAGCTGTGGTTGCTGAAGCAAATGCATTTTGGAATGACAGCTAGTGAGATGCAACACTTGTGAAGTCAAACATTTGTCAACTTTTCCACATGTCAGATGTTTGAAGTTGTTTTTGCTTGTCTTGCCTAGAGTTTTATTTTATTAACGAAAAACCATGTTGCGTGGATGCAACATTATGCCTCAGAGGATAGATTCACATAACTCACATACCTTGCAAGGCATCATAAAAGTCTGGAAAAATAAATCAGAGGGCTTGCAGTGAAATTTCTTATGAATATTGCCTGTTCCCATGCTTTTCTTTTCACAGTTGATTTGCTTTCTGCAGCTCTTGTAACCTTGTTGATAGATAAAGAGGAGGTCATCCCTCCAATTTCCCATGTCCTCATAGATAGCCACAGTCATAATTTTGATTTCTGTGGCCCTGAACTGTACATAGTGCTGCAATGGCAACAAGTCTGCGAGCTTAGAGAGACACCTGCTGAATCTCCATCCTGCCAGCACAGTGCATTGCACTTGGAGCTTTAATTGTGTCTGAGACAAAGAAAGCTAAAAGACCCTTGTGGTAAATAATATTATTTGATGACCAGCTTCACCATCTGACATTTCTTTCTCCTTACACAGTAAATTGTCACTGTTAGCATAGTTTTCTTGCATTTGCATTTCATATGGAGAAAGATAAGGAGCACTGATAGCTGTAGCAGTTCTTTCCCATTTAGATCCCGTTATATATTCATTTGCACAAATTCACTTACAGAGTAAATGTCCATGGTTAGTTCTGCAGGAGTTTTGTTGCAGATTTTTTACTCCCAGTGTGAGATTCTTCATGGATTTGTTACAAGCAGGTTTCTTCGTCTAGGTTTATGGATACTGAAATTTCATTTGTGAAAGACATTCTGCAGGCACATGACCTCATTAATGCCAGCATCACCCTAATCTGGGGATTGACTGTGAAAGGTAAAACACTGCTCAAACTAGTCTTGGTTTCTTTTGGTTTTAAAGTTTCTTTTTAGCGTTGGAAACTCAATATTTAAAATAAAACAATGCAAGCCAAACCTCTGTAGTTCTTTTTCTTGGATTACTTCCAGTTTTTGTCTCAAGGGCTTTGCTAGCCTTCTTACCCTCAGGCAGCTTCTTCTCATGAACTTATTTTCTGTGTATGAGCTTCTGCCTGATAGGCGAAGAGAACTGTTTTCTTCCTTATTTCTTGGTCTGATGGCTTCCATTCACATCATGCCCAGAAAACATGTTGTTTTTTTTTTTTTTTTATTTTTTTTTGTAAGACTGTTTTCCTCTGTGGCTAGTTGAAAATTTTACAGAAGAATATTTTTCATCATAAACAACATTTTTCAAATCGTAATATTACATAGAAGTAATTTAGTTTGTAAGTGTTGGCATCCATACCTTAGTGCTGTCTAGTCAACCCTCTCAAGACTCCTTATTTTTTCTTGAGTCACTACATTTACATTTCCAGCCACAATAAAAGCAAATTTAAAATTTTTTAAATCCTCTGTGAAATGAAAATTCCACTTACTTGGTGAAAGCTCTATTAAACATTATGGGAAGGAACGAAGTGCAAATGTTGTTTTCAGAGATTTCACATGCACATTATACATAAACTGTGGTACAACAGTTGTGTGTTGCACACAATACCAAACCTGCGTTCTGCCTTTGTGAGGCTTTTTTTTTTAAAATTTTCCAAGGACTGGGTTAAATTTGGGACTCTTTAATTTCTGTTGTCTTTCAGAATCTTTGCTTTAAGAGCATTGATACCTGGCTGTAGGCAAGATTCCAGTATTTGTCTCAGTGGAATTCTTTGCACCCTTTTCTCGTCTTTTTCCGCATTCCCGATATTAAAAGCTCAGATTAGATTGTGTTGCTGCAGCATCACACTATCTCCTGCTGAATTGTTCATCCCCTTTGACTAAGTGTTTTCCAGGGTACCTGTGTCTGAGTGAGTGTTTTTTAAATATGCTACAAAATATGTATATTCCTGGGTTAGAGTGTTTTAGTAAATTGTCAAAACATTTGAATTGTAATTCAGTTCAACTTTCACTTCAGAGGGCAGAATTAAAGCATAAATGCAAAATTAAAGCTAAGTTGTTTAAAATGGAACCCTTCCTAATTGGTATGTACGTGTCATGATAAAATGCTCAAATGCTTTTTCCCCACCTTTATGTGGTCAAATTTTTAGTGAGATTGAGCTCAGTGCAATAATTGTTACTGTGGTGCCAGAGTAAGATTGAATTTAGAAATGCCAGTTTTGACTGGTGAAGTATGCAGAAGTATCAGACCTTCATTAGAACTCTTGCTGCAATGAAAAACTACTGAATTGCATAATAAACATCAGAATCTGTCCTTTGCACAAGAAAAAGATAAATCCCCACTTTTGGGTTTGGATTTGATCATAAAATTTAATAAATTAGCATTCAAGAATGAGTAGTTGAACAGTATGTTCTTTCAAACAGGCTTTCTAGTTTTTGGTTTTTTTTTTTGGTTGTTGTTTGTTTTTTTGTTTCTGTAAAGGGTAGTGTTTTCTGAGTGTTACAGTACCTATCTACAGCATAGTCATAATGATTTTTCTATAGCTGCAGTATCCTTAAATGCACTGTTAGGTCTGCATAACAGTGTGCTCGGTAGTGTAACCCATTTCCTGGAATATTTGAGGTTTTCTTCAAGCATTTTGGTAGCACACTTAGTGCCAGTATTTCAGGAGTGCAGTTAATTGGACCCCTCAGGAGAGAATGCAGGTAAATCTGGGCCTCTTCCAAGTAAGCTTTAAAGGGATTAGATCAGCTGTTTCCAGTCCTTGCTGCAGAGTTAGTTCAGGAATACTGAATTTCATGAAAGTATGAAGCAGTTTCACAGACTGTGTTCACCTGGCATCTTTCTTTCATGTTTTTCTTCCATATCAGTTTAAGGTGTCCACCTGTCACCTTTGTGGCACCTTTCGGGCTTTGTAGCAAAATTTCCATGTTTAAACGTTCCTTAAGAGAGCTCCTGTCAGCTTTCTTTGCAACACTGACTTTTGATGTACTTGTTAGTACAAAAGACAAAATTCCACAGGAACCCAGCAAGTTCTTTGTACCACAAGTCTCAGTGGCAAAGCTTAGAAAGCAGAATATGCTGAGGGGAAGTATAAACTGTTTTTTGCTATTTTCCCAAAGTCTAACTTTCTGTGAGTCAACTGTGAATTTGATGATAAACAAATGTTCACCTTCAAAAAGCTTTATTAATCAGTAGAGGCTGAGGTATTCCATATGTGTTTTATGTTAATCCTTCTGTTGGATTGAAAGATTCCCTTTGATGGGGAAGCTTCAAGAAACAAGGTGATGACACATTTTATGATGTGTCAATGTGATGATATACGGTTTCTTCAAAGTCCAGGGGCTATTCAGGAATATTTTTCACCCTCATTTATGAAGCTGCTTAACAGATACAAATTGATGCTCTTCAACTAGATTCCTAAAGGGATCAGATTTATTACATATTGGGATTTCATTTATGGATTCACATGGAGATGGAAGGGATCCTCAGTAGACTCTCTATAAATCTCTCTAACTTGTCTCTTCCTACAGCACATTGGGATAGGAGACTTTGCATGAGCTCTGAAAACTGAAAAGGCTCCCATGTATGCTTGATTCTAACACAGCTGACTTCCCTCATGGAGTCACCTATGTCCAAATTCCACCTTTGGCATTTGAACATATGAGGAGCACAGCTGAAGGACAGATATATATGTGCTAAGCACAAGATGTCTTACATAGATGAAATTGAAAACCTCTGTCTCGAGTGTTGCATTTAGGTCAGTGATGCAAGATGACACTTTAATTTCTTTAGGATCAGAGACTGAAATCTTCTGCTTAGGATTGGTCGCTACAGAGATCTTGTGTGTTTTATTTTGTTTTGTTTTGTGTTGTTTTATTTTGTGTTGTTTTGGTGTTGTTTTGGTCAGAGGTTTTTTTAGTAGGTTTTTATACTTTTAAAGAGGATTCCATAACTCAGATGGCTGTCTAAGAAATCAGATATCTGAGATTAAATTTATCTTTTGTCTAATAAAGTTTATGTTAGACATCTACCTCTTAAAAGACTTCTTTGATGACTTAACTGCAAGCTAGATGGAATGAAAATGCCCTGCTTGTCCTTGGTTATTCCTTCATCTTACCAGTGCTAAGTCAGTGTGAGGGATGGAGGATTCTCAGAACTAGGAGGCAGGGTAGCACAGGAAGTCTTGGATCTTAGTTTATACAGCGCTCAGTTATGAGAGCAAAGTATTTTCCTATTGATCCTGAATTGTTTAAAACATCATCACCACCTTCTTTATATTGCAAGAATCTTCAACAAAGCATGGTAGTGGGTCAGGAGGTGTGTGAGGCAGAGCAGCTCAGCATTAGGCCTGCAGATGGGTATTTGGAGCCTAAGTAACTGCTCTTGCCCTTCTGCTAATGCCCAAAAGGCAGACATACAGTTAACCTAGGCAGGCCTCTGCTCAGCTTCTTTCAACCTTTAATGTTAGATTTTCCCCAAATAATGTTTTTTTTAGGCTATTGTCTCCTTAGTCTTTTTCTGGTCTCTTAATTTCTATTTTTTTAAAAAAATATTGGTTTATTCTTTCCCTTTATAAATTATGTCTTTTATACCTTTCATTTACTATATTTACAAAATCTGCTAATATTTTGCAAACACAAAGCCAGTCAGTTTCTTATTTGAAGTTGATGAACGTGATCTTTCTCAAACAGAACGACTCTCAGTAGAAGGTGTAGAGCACTAGTTGTCAAGTGGGGTGAATGAATCCCCAAGTATGTTTCACAGGTTTGTATGAGATTGTAACTGTCAAATAAACTCACTTTTATTTAATATTAATGTTTTAATTGTTTAAAAGTCAATATTGATTTGGAACTAGTTTCACAAACAGAAATAATTTGGAAACCACTGCTGTTACGTGATTACAGACTATAGCAAAAAGAAGTGTGATGACATGTAGTTTAGCTATGAGAAAATTCAAATTTTGTCATTTTATTTAATAGTTCTTTTAGGGTCTGTGTCTTGCATAAAAACACAGTTTGAGTTTCTAGTGGGGCTTTGGGTGTTTTGTTAGTTTGTTTGCTCCTTTTCCTTTTCCTTTTCCTTTTCCTTTTCCTTTTCCTTTTCCTTTTCCTTTTCCTTTTCCTTTTCCTTTTCCTTTTCCTTTTCCTTTTCCTTTTCCTTTTCCTTTTCCTTTTCCTTTTCCTTTTCCTTTTCCTTTTCCTTTTCCTTTTCCTTTTCCTTTTCCTTTTCCTGTCTTCCTGTAGTCCATTTAATTCCATACAAGTTGAAAGAAATACATTGTCTGAGGTTTTATCCTCTTGCCTATGTTTAGTTAACAGTGACATCATTAACCTATTTCAAGCCTGCCTTTCTTAATAACAAGAGACGTTCTGCCAGTCTTTAGGTTCAGTATACCCTGAGACAAATATGCTATTTTATAGAATTGTTTGGGGATTTAATTTACTTTCAATTCACTTTTTCTTATTAAAACTTCCATCACCCTTCACTTGATTGTAATTAAAACTGCCCTTAGGCAATAAATTTTGTTCTATGCAAATATGACAGGTATAATTATGGAAAAAATCTAATTGTTCATATATTGCTCCTTTTCATGTAGTGCTAAAATAAGTGATGAAGTAATTAGATTTTTTCCCTTCAAATATCAGAACAAAAAAGATCTACAGAATTTGTACCTTGCCTTGAGCTTGGGTTCATAATGCACACTCCTGAGTCTATGAATTCTGAAATTTTTTTCAGAAAAAAGATAGGAAGTCCTTGGTTTGTGTACTCTTGAATTAGTACATGGAAAATGTCTCTGTGCAGTGGTGGGCTTACAAGAGCAGATTGAGGGCATCTGGGTTCGGTCCTGGAGTTTGGCAGGTCCAATGATGATGGAACAGTGATGTTCCCCTCTAGATTCTTCCATGAACATCTTCATTGCATCTAGCTCTGATATTTCTAAGAAAATTGTATATATGTTTCTTAACATTTAGTCAGCAAACCTGAAATTGATCAGTGGTTATGTTGCAAGGATATTTGTTTATTTTTATGGTGCAACCTGTTGCAGATGTCAGCAGGTTGCACTTCTTGGTGAAGGGGACTTTTCCTCCGCCAAGAAGCTAGCAGGGAACACTTGCCAAAACTGTAAAGGTCATGAAGATCCTTTAGGTCTTGCCCTCTTGTACAGAAGCCCCTTACATAATCCTTCAGCTTCAATTGCTACTTGCACTCTGGCAATGGCCGTGTTCCTGCTCCTTTGCTCGTTATGCCGTCTCCAAGTTGGTTTGTGTTACAGCAGCAGTGACTCACTAATGCTCAGTCCACTGGAAAGTACAAAACAGACAGGCTCTGCTGCTAAATTCAGCGGCTATTCCCCGAGTACCTTCTCTGAGTCAGAGACTGTGCAGCACTGATTTTGTTTTTGCTGGATGCGTTTGGGCGGATGGTGCGGGAGTGGGCGGAGGTAACGCTCTCATTTCTGAGCAGGCAGTGAGCAATCCCCCTTGACGTTTGTTGTGCCACTTTTCCCACCCTTCCCCCCTTTTTTTTAAAAAAAAAAAAAAAGGTTTACATGCATTCTGGAGTTTTCAGGATGTATTTATGTTTTACCAGGTCTTTAAAAAAATTAATGTGAATGAACAGAAAATGCTAGAGGAGCATGTTTACCTGTTCCCAAGGTGATAAGAGCAGATTGAATAAAAATCCTAGGGGTGAGTGTTTTGAGGTCAATTTCAAATAGAATCAGCCTTTAGCAACACAGAATATTCTGATGTATGTAAACCATGTGGTCCCACCGGGCATTTCCTCAGCATTTCCAATCCCTCTTCTCTTCCACAGCATTGATGACATGCAGGACTTCCCAGTGGGTCAACAGAGCTGTCCTGCCCTTCTGGCCCTTCAACTATCCTTCCTACCCCTGCTTCCCACCCCAAAACCTGCATGCATCTTAAGGGTATTCCTTTCTTGACTAGGGGAGGGGAGTGGAAGTCAAAGGACAGGTGCATGGCATTTTGCAATTCTAGGGACAGTATTTCATCTCATGACACATTTCATGGGCTTCAGTTCCATGTAAAAAGATGGCATCATATCCAAATGTAACATAATATTCGGTACAAATACGTGCATTTAATGAAAGTAAAAGAAATTCAATTTTAAAGTTATATTCTGAAAGAGTTTTCATTAAGAACTTATTGCTATTTTTTCTCCCAAAGCAGAAATCCAGGTGGTGTAATTTTACCCGCAGTTATTGATTTTGGTATCTTCGTTTTTTTCTGTATATTTTCCCTGTACTCTGTATATTACAACCTCAACTCTTCATTTTCAAAATGCATCTTATTTTTAGGCTTTCATTTGCTAAAGCCAGTGCTTGCTACAGCTAGCCTTTTCATCTGCTAAGAATGTAGTAAAGAGGTGACTACAGAAGATGAAAATGAGGAAAAATTAATGTTATGAAGTACAAACTGTGGTGTAGCCTAACTATAACCATGTAGCTGGGAGAATGGAGCATAGTGCTACTACAAGGTGCTTTAACTTTTTGATTTTGTGGTTGGAACCTTTTAATGAAGCACATTTTTCTTTTAACTGTTGTTATACTGTTCTAATATTTCATAAAAGAGCTTTCTATATTTGCAAAAGATTCACATAAGGTGCATATTTGTGTAGGTAATTATTGCTGTACTGTAGGCAAAGTTTATGGCAGCAGGCTGTGTACCTGATTTTGTTCTAAATAAAGCATGGACTTAGTGTTAAGCATGTAATAGTATTAATGACATTTTTTTCCTTGAATCAAAGTTTATGGTATGACTTGGAATTGAAAAAAAAAAAAAATTCATGATAGTGAATATAATAATAAGCGTAATGGAAGCACGAAATACAATTATGTTCATGTGGTGCAAGGAAACAGTCTGTCATCTGGTTTATTCTGGACTTAGAGCTTCTGTTAGTTTCTCACTGAAATCTTGCGTTAAATGTGCACAATATTTCTAAACATGTATGTGTGCAAGCAGTTTGAGTATTTCCTGCTTGGGATTATTTTATGCTTATTCACCTTTTTTACCTACTGTTAAGAAATTTACATTAAGCTTCTGCAAAATCATTTTATGAAGGAGACTCCTTTGGCCTTAGTGTTTAGGGTTTGGTGTTTTTCGACTGGGTGATTTTGAAGGTAGATGGGGATGTTTTGTTTCTAAATATTGGTTCTATTCAGAATTGCCTTTGCTATTAGTATAAAATTTCACTCTCAGGTTAAAGGAGGAGTGTGAGCAATGTATGTCCTTGATGCAGTCAGGCTTTCTAAAGTGATATCAAAGGAGTTTATATAGTGCTGGTATAGTCTTGTCAGATTGTCAGGATCTAAACTGAACAAGTGGTTCAGAAATTTATATATATCACAGAATATCAGAATCAGCTGAGTTGGAAGGGGCACATGAGGATCATGGAGTTCAGCTCTCAGCCCTGCACAGGACTATTCCCAAGAGTCACACCATGTGCCTTAGAGTATTCCAATGTTCCTTGTACTCTACCAGGATTGGTGCTGTGACACTCTCACATTCTTTAGAGCAGGTTTGAGTTTGGAGGCTTGAAAAGTTGCTATAAAACATCTCATCAACTTTGTGCTTCTCTTAGCTTCATCACAACACAATACTGTGCTTGTTTTTTCCTGGTTGTTTTTTGTTTGTTTGTTTGTTTGTCTTTGTTTTTGTTTTTTTTGTCTCAGTGTTTAGTAATACTGTGCATAGTTTAATGAATTACTAGTAAAATTCTTGGTTATGATGTTTAATTGAAATACTTTGGTTAACCTGATCCTCACTGTAACTACATCTGCATCAGCTATTTGCCATGGATTAGAATTTCCAGGAAGGACACAAAGGGGGCAGAGATTTGGGAACAAGATGTGCTTTAGCAGAATGCTTGACTACATGCTCTGATTTATTATTTAGCTGTGAGCTATGTTCAGTTCAGCAGGGGAGCTTTTCTTCCCGCAGTTCCATTGAGATCTCTGTGTCAAGTTACTCTTGTGCAGTGACTTGGACATTGTTCCTACTTACATCCTGCTACTGCTTCAACAATGTATTTTCAGTGGCCTCAATGCCTAGAAAAGACTGTTCTACTTTTGTTTCTGTGCTCTCTGATACCTAGTATGTTCACATAAACATTAAACTGCTGATATTTTCTTTACTGAGAACCATTGGTCAGCTTGAAAGCTACAGAATTCCATTCTATTATATAGAACTAGATTAATGATAGGCAATAACTATAATTAGGAGCTCTTTTACCATATCAGGGTAAACAACTGTCCTTTCAAATTGCATCTAGTCTTGGGAAAGTTTTCTGGTACATTTTTGATGTATTTCAGTAAGGGTCAGGCAGGTGAGTGGAGAAGGTAATAGGTATTGATGGAAGCAAGTTTTCATTTATTTCCTATAAGCAGAGTGTTTGCATGGAGCAATGATATATATCACCCTATACCAGAGGGATTTCTGCATCTGTGGAAGTCTCCTATGTTATGAATTAAAAAAACTGGATAGTAATCTTGCTAACTTTGTAAGTCACTTAGTGTAAGGGAAAATGCAAGTAAAATCAATATACATAGAAATGCAAAGTTAAGTAGTATTGAAATTAGACTTTTTTTTGATCTGTGTTGAAAATCATTACAACATCTACATAAAAGTCTGGCTCTGATATTTTCCCAAGCTACTTTTTTATCTGCAGTTATAATGGCTGCGATAAAAACAAAGCACTACAGTAAAAGACATTGGAAAACTTTTGTGATCAGGAAATAAATTACATTGACAAGGGCTTGGCAACTGCTTAGAAACTGTCTCTAGCTGCTTTCTCAGCCCCATAAAGTTTTGCCTGGAAGCATTTCACAGCAGCCCACAGCATATTGAAGGTAGGGGACTTGGAGAACCTGACAGAGAGGAAGATTACAAATGCTTTTCAATTTCTCACATTTTTCAAAATAAAATAAAATATACCACTTGTGCTCCTGCTGAACCATTGCTATGTTGTGGAGTCCAAGTGTGATGTATCTATTGCCTCTGCAATACATTTTAGAGCATCATGCAAGAAAGTATAAATCCCTGACACAGGACATGCCAGTCACAGCTTCATTTTTACAGCACTGCCCATAAACTACCTTGAGCTCACTATGTTTTTTTGTGATCTATTAAATGCTAGATACAAAATTATTAAAAAGCATGATTAATTTTGCTTACATTAATTTTCAAAAGAGAATGTTGTGTAGTTTAAGCTAGGAGTCTAAGCTAGGATTCCTCTGTGCCTGCTGGAAAATAGGCTCTGCCACAATGGACTGGAGGATTCATTCCACTTTCTTTCAGTCCCTTTGGTGCTATTTCCTCTTTTGCAGCAAAGGAAAATGTATGATCCTTTTAAATTTCTTCACAGCTTGGCTCCTTCTTGCTCATCTACCTTGTGAATTATTTTTTTTAATTCCAGCTGTGATCTGTAACCCTTTTGCACCCCTTGCAAACCCTTACTCCCTTTGAAAAGTGCAAGCTCATATGTTCAAGTATAAATACAAAATCTTTCATTTATTTGACAGATTACCCAAATTGTCAAAGATCTGCAACCCAGCATTAGTTTTCATTTGCATCTTGATGGGTAGCGGGCATCATTTACATCTGTATAACCTCTCTATGCTTAGTAGGTTTTCCAGAATTGTATTCTATTAATTGAGGACGAAATATGTGAAGTCCTGCCCATCAGAGATCAGTTCTGTCACTGGCAGAACCAAAGGAAGCATTCTTTTTTGTCCTCTTCTATTGACTAATAAAGATGGTGCCAATTACAACACGATTTTTCATCTGTTATTGGCTAAATTTGAATGTGATTATTTTGTGTAGGTCTGGGTCAAGGCACTTTTATGACAACATCTTTGGACTTCTTGGGAGGTTTTCTGCTATGTATTTATGTGACATGAACCATTTGAGGCAAATTTAGGTAGCTGAGATACCTTCTTTGTAAGTTGCCAAAATCATACAATATGACAAGGAGTGGCTTAGGTTGGAAGGGACCTTAAGGATCATCTAGTTCCAAAACTTCCATGGGCAGGGACACATTGCACTAGATCAAATAATATGGATTTTATTTGGCAGTCCCACACATTGTTTTCAAGCTATTTTCATGGGAGAGAGTTCACCTGAAGGGGCTAAAAAGAAGGGCCAAAAGCCTTTTACCAAGATGAAACAGTCACATATGCAAGAAGTTACAGAATGGGATTTTTTAAAGTACTGAAGACAATTTGGCCTTGAGTGTTGTCCTTTTCAGATGGAGGGTGGCATCCAAACTCTTCTTACACTTGTGCACATCATCAGATGGTTATCTTCAGAATCAAAAATCCTGGAAATCTGACCCAAACTACTTTGCAGGAACAAGTTGTGGTCACAAAACAAGGAGAGCTTATTCCCATTTCAAAAATAATAACGGTTTGCTGCAATTTTCAATTAAGTTCATGGAGCCATTGGATGTATTGTAATCCACTGGTACTACCTGTGGCATGGGTTACTATTTGAGAGTCAGGGTTACCTCCTGATGAGGATTTTGGTTTTTAGTCCCTTCTGAAGCATGCAATCCACAAGATGGATGATGCAGGGATGCATCTTGCACAGATGTTCTGGTCTGAAAAGGCAGAAAACAAACACAGAAACACAAACAAGGAGTGTTCAGCCGGGATTCAGCTATTTGAACTGGAAGGGATGAAAACATCCATGGGGCAAACACAGTAACAAGTGCTTCATATTGAAGAAAAAAAAAAAGTATTCATATTAAATAATAAAAAAAAGAACCAACTAAAAAAGATTGTCTGGATTTGCCTGCTTTATAGGAACTTAGCTAATAGCAAATCAGTCTCTCTAACAGAACAATCTATCTATGGCAGGGATTCAGGAAATCAGAGAAGGCTGCACAGCCATACACTAATTGATGTGCACATCAGACCTTGCTCTTGAGGCCATGTTCTGGAAGCTGAAACATGTATCCATGCTTATTGTTGGTGTCCTCAGATGAAGGTGGTATTTTACTGAAAAAGAAAAAAAAAAACCCAGTGTGTTAAAGGACAGGCTTAGTAAGAAGCAAATGAGTTGTAAATTAGTTGACATTTTGATGTTTTTGCCCTTCTCCCTCCCAGGCTGTCCCTGCTATGTCCCTGTGCTGCCCCGCGAGCTGGACGTGCTGTGCTGTGGCACCTGTAGCTTGGTCAGATTCCCCCAGATTAGCCTAAGGGACATCCTGCCATCCTTGTTTGGAGGGAGGGGAGGTAGGATTGAGCATGTTTAAAACCTGGGCACATCAAGTATTTCTAGCTGTTATTTCCTCTCATTGTTTTTCTCTACATATTTTTCTTTTTCTCCTCTGTTTTGAAGGGGGTTTTGGTTGTTTTTGGTTTTTTTTTCTACTTTGGTGGCTCTGACAACAGTCAACTGGATATTATGCAGCCTGAGGACTATATTTCTGTCCTACACCATTTGTATTTTCAGATTGCTCAAAATAACTTTACAGAGTGGATATGGGGAAAATGAGCTAATATTGTCATTTGGATGTTTCTCTTTATTTTAGGGAACAGCAAAGAGAGGTGGCATGTTCCCCTAAATGCACACGAATTGTATTTATATATATTATTTTTTATGTCTAGTATGAGCTTATAAAATGAGTTATTGTTGAAGATGAACAATACTTTTCACTCCTGTAAATTATTTTTTGATTTCTGAAAGCCCCTAATACCAACTGATTAAAAAAAAAAAAAAATCAGAATTGTTATCATTGCAGCAATTTGTGTTCACTTTTGGCAATCTTATGTAAAAGTAAAAACCTTGAATGTTGTTTAATTGAAACAAACATCTAGGTTCTGGGAATAAAACAGACCTTTACAACAACATCAGAGACCTTCAGGTAATTTGTTTACCTTCTGTTCATGGAAGTCAAGGAGCAGCATTATCATTAAAAGGATGAAGTGCATTCAGACAACTGAAACAACACTAAGATGCTAATTAAAGAAATTACAGAAAAGTATCATGCTGTGGTCTTTTCTATGGAGAAATTCAAAGTCTTTTTTTTTAATAAAGTAAAAATAACAAAATAAATTTATTTTATTAACATAGGAGCTAAGTAAATAGAGAATCCTGTGGCAGAATGGCAGAACACCTGACTCTTACACAACAGTGGATATATATATATCAATCTGAAATTAAACATAATTAAAATTTGTCTCAAGGGTCTGCAAACTACCAGAAAGGTAGAGAGCATAAGCAGAAGAGAAGCAAGAAACTGAAAAGGACTGAAAAAAAAAAAGGAAACTACAAAAGAAGGTAGACAGCAGTGGTGAATTTGAGTAGGAACAACAGTTAATTGGTGTGCAAGGAGCGTAAGATGAAACTTGAAATAGGAAAGATCAATCCAAAAAGATGAAAGAAAAAGAAGAAAACACACAAAAATTGATTATTTTGTCCATGTTCATAGTTCTTTTGATCCTCATGTTCTGTTTTTTATAACTGATCAGTAAATGATTCTTTATTAAATTTTGATTGCAGGCTTAAAGATTTTATGTTTAGGTTTGGGTTCTTGAACTTGGAAAGAAAACAGACTTGGGACTGTGTACATAAACCTTAGTGAGCTGGGCTTGAGATGGGTGAGAACAGGCTATAAAGTATTTTCTGTGTAGCATACTAGAGGGGTGGTGGTGGTTTATCTGCAGATTAGCACCCAGGGGGTTTCTGAAGACTGCAGGTCAGAGAATGCAGATCAGCAAACAGTGCAAAATCTAGGACTGAAAAACTGGTGCTGAATAAACTATGCTTTGCACACCAGAAAGACAGGGCCCAATGACATGCTGGTTGACTTGACCCATTTAGACTTCGTGGAGGAAGATGGATGGTGGATCAGGGAATGACATGGTTTCTGTTGGAATAGAGTAGGTACTCTGTGTATTGGTGTTTCTCTGTTAGAAACTGAGGAATAAACTCAGTTTTATATCCTATAGGTTAAGGATTTTTTATTTGTTTTACCATAGTTTGATCAGACTAAACACTAAATCTAACAGTATATTCTGAATACAGACCTAAACCTTAATCTGTCATGCAGAGTAAGTGGCATGGCAGTACTTAGTTGATGGAACAGTAAATCTCATTAACTTTAACAGTGAGTGAGCCTTTAGCATGTTAATTAGTTTTTGATCCCTTTAACAACAGACATCAAACACTCAGCAAGCTCACTCTTTCAGTAAACATATTTTGAAGAGGAAGGATATTTTGAAGAGGTAAGAACTGGTAAGAACTGGAGGTCTTATTTGTTATTTAGGCAAGACTTTGACAGAGTCTTCTCTATTGCAGCTTAGATGAGGGCTGTGGTACCAGAAACCAAAACAGTGCTTTAAATCCTTTCTTGGCTTATCTGGATTTTGTGATTTACTAAAACTTAGTAACTCATTCAAACCTGTGAAAGTCACTACTAGAAAAAGCAATAAAATATTAAACATCATAGTTTCTTATTGATTTCTGAAGTGAGGGATAATGCCATAAGACTTCAGCTCCTACAGATAAATGTTACTGTGATTTGATATTTCATAAGTGTGGGCATGTTGGTCCCTCAAGGGAAAATGTAATGTAGGGAAACAAAATTACTCCAGCTCATTTCCTACATACACGTTTTTGTTTTGTTTCTGAATTCGGCGAAACAAAAAGTCCTGCTCGGTTCAGAGCTGAAGTTAAAAATCTGTCAGAAAATTTAAAATACAGAAACATCGAAATATGCTAGCACTATTATGGAGACACAAACCATCAAAGGTTGTTAGTGGAAATTCAAGAAAGGAGTTTATATATATCCTGTTTGGCTGTCCATTTTAAGCCCACTTAGTGGGATTTGTGCTTCAGTGTTTTCCTTTAGGTCAACTGAATGACCCTTCTTGATGTGTTCCAGGATTTAAAGTGTACATGCCAATGGGAAGCCTCATTTCTTAGGGAGATTAGGACTGTTTGCTTACATTTTCTTGTGAAGAAATTCTGGTTTCTGTTATATAGTTGTCTATATGTGAGCTAATTGTATACACAAAATTTGCAAGCAGTAGAGAGAGAGACAGCCTTTTCTAGACCATGATACATTTGGTCCAGTTTATATACTTACAGAGGAGATAGAGAAAGTCAGGACTGCCTCAGCTGTGGATCCACGGTGAGATGAATATCACCTTCCTTTTTCATCTCCTCCCTTTATCCATTCTTGCCTCTACTAGTACACTGTAAATCAGGAAGATGGGGAGATAATGATGGGACACTATTACAGCACAAAAGCTTAGGAACTGACTCAAGTTTCTTCTCTTTTTCTTTGTCCACATAGGGGAGAGGTTATAGGAACAATAGATGAACCAGTATGCAAGCCTAAGTGTCTTTCCATATTAAAACTCCCTGTGAGAGTATATGGGGAGAGATGATTATCAGGCACTGAAAGTCATATTTTATTATTTTAGGACTATGGGAACTTGCCTTGTCTGTTTGGTACTGCATTTTAATGCTACAGATACTGCTTTATCAAGGGTAAAATATGAGGTTTCAGAGTTGTGGTCTTGGCAAAGGAACACTGACAAAGATGTGAATGATTTGTTTAAACTGCTGTGTTGGGCATGTGCTCATGTTGTAAACCCACTGTATTGGTTTGGTCCTCATGTTCAGTCTGATTAGATGCCATCTGAAGAAATTCCAGGGGTTTTTGGTTGTGTGTTTTATTTTTGTTTTTTTGTTTTTTTGTTTTTTTTTCAGGGCAAACCCTATTTTATCATAGGAGCATAGAACCATAGAATAATCTGGGTTTGAAGGGATCTTTAAAAGTCATCCATTCCAAGCCCTCTGCAATGTGCAGAGACATCTTCAAGTGGATCAGGAAGCTCAGAGCCCTGTTAAGCCTGTCCTTGAAGGTCCTAGGGTTAGGCCATCCACCACGTCTGGGCAATGTGTGCTAGTGTTTGACTGCCATCATTGTAAAAGTTTTCTGTCTTACATCTAGTCCAAATCTCTCTTTCAGTTTTAGACCATTAGCTCTTTTTCTTATTGCAACATGTCTGGCTATCAACATTCCCTCCATTTTAGTTACTGTTTTTCCATGGTACTGAAAGATCACAATATGATTTCCCCAGAGTATTCTCTTCTCCAGGCTGAACAACAACCCTCTCAGCCTTTCGTCATAGGAGAGGTGCTTCAGCCTCTGTTTTTGTGGCCTTCCTCTGGACCCACTCCAACTGGTCCAAATAATTTTTATGTTGTGGGATGCACAGCTGGACACAGCACTCTGGGTGGAGTCTGTCCAGGGTGGAGTAAAGGGGAAGAATCACCTCAACTGAATGCTGGCCACGCTGCTTTTACCTTCTCTTATTCTACTCTAAAAAAATGCTATCATAGTGTACCATGGAATGGCAGTAGGGTTCAAAACATTTCCTGTTGGAGGGAGTATCTCTTTTTCAGTAGTCTCTAAACCAGTATTTTTGTCCTCGAAGCGAAAGACCTAGAAACCTGATGTAGTTTATTTCCCATCATAAGACAGAGAATGTACTGTTGTCCTGGAATCTGTATTGCAATTTTCTATTAATAAGGATGATCCTGATAAATATTAATCTCGTATAGACTTCACCTTTCATCTGCAGTTCCCGCTGCTGATGATAAGAACAGCCCAGTGGGTCTGGAGCAATAAAGGTTCCTACAGCATTATGAGAAAACAGTCTTGGACATTTAGCTGTATATTAAAAAAGTGAGTAGAGTAGAACTGATTAAATAAGTGAAATACATGTACAGAGCTGGAGTCACAGAAGATCATTAAACTTCAGTCCTGAGCAAACGTCATTAAATGCTGTGTCTTTATGTGAGTCAGCCGGGATAAGATATTCCCCTTGCTGTCTGTGACTTGCCACTTTGTGCCATTGAGAGTCTTTGTCCTTTCATCAGTTAAACAGACTGAAGTGTTGCCTTTGGAAGATAATTACAGGCTCTCAACAAAAATGGCAGAGTTAAACCCTGCTAGATGGTACTTGTCTCGCTGCAGAGAGCAAAAAAAAACACACAGAGGCCATGGTATTCTCTGCAAAAGAGCCCCTTCCTGGGATAATGATACAGCTCTGTGTAGGAATGATGGGTCTGGTTAGGAACCTGGTGTAGGATCTGCAGCTTTACCTTATGTGAGCTGTGTGAGCCTTTCCAGGGAGCTGCAGAATCGAAAAGGAAATGCTGAACAACAGACCAGCCTATACCAGCTCCTCATTTTGGGGGTGATCTTTGCATTCCAAAAAACCCTGATGAAAAGGGATTTGTTGGCTTGGAGATATTCTGGGAAGTATCCAAAAGTGCTACATTCTCCACTACTCTTTCAGAAATCTGCTCTGAGAGATACAAGTCTCTTGCTGGAGGTCCTTTGTAAATTCTCATGTTTAATTAACGTGGTGAGGTTTACATTCCTGCTTAATTGGTCTTACCACTGAGAGCTGTCTGCTTAGTGGCTAGAACAGTGTGTAGTGCTTGTGTCTGAGTATAGGACTTTGTTAAAGCCTGATTTGTTATTGTTAGTGTGATCACACTGCAGGGATGTGGTTACTGAGCCAAATCTTCAGCTGATGAATGTCAGGATAAGTTCAAATGAAATTAGTGGAACTTTTTGGACTTGGCCCATAAATTCAGGGGATATTAAAGTCCATGTGCAGAAGACTTATTAAAAGTTGCATGAAAGTATGCTTTCTATATTTATTATTATTTATTATTATCCTGTTAGGAATTGGATCCTCAAATCAAAAAAGCTGCAAATATGCTATTTTTTTTAATTTAAGAGTAAACTGCATTTTATGTTTTCAGTATTTCTTACAATTTTCTGAGTAGAGCATATAGAATAGTGTTGAAAATTTGTTGTGGCCACAAATGCAGAGAGGTAGAAAAATTGTCAAGCTGCAAGTACTCAGCTTTCATACTGTAAAATTCTCTTTAGGATTGAGCATTTGTCTACAGATTATTATATATCAATAATTTACCAGCTCTGTTTGCTTTCAGAAATCATACATGAATTTAATATGAAAGAGGAATGAATCTGTACAGGAATTATGAGTACACAAATAGAGGATTTGAGAACCAACGATTAGCTTTTTTTTTTAAAGAATCTGTTACAATTCAGGAGGTAAAAGAAAAAAAAAAGAAACAAAACAACCTGAGAAATTAAATGAAAAGAATCACTTCCAGGATGAGTTGGTTATACATTTCTGGTATGAATTCTGGTGAAGAACTTCTCAGTTCCGGAGAGACAGACGAGAAGTTCCCTCTGTGAGAGCAGATGAGATGGCAGCAAAATCAGAAGCAATCTTATTAGTTTGACAAGTTGTCAATTTTCACAGGCTCTCTCTTCAGGCAGGGAGCACTGATGGGTTTTGTGTGTGGAAGACAGATGTTCTATTTACAGTCTGTACACAAGATTAGAAAAGTTCCCTTTCTTCAAAACCTGCATTTGAGCAAATCCAGAGGGATAATTATGTGTTGCTGCTGGTTCTTTTGTACCAGAAGTAGGAGGGCACAAGAAAGGGGAATCTAATAACAGTTGCAAAGGCCCTTGTGCTATGTATCTGTGTTTGTGCTACAGAAGCCTTGGCTCCTCTTGTTTATTTTGTGATGTTACCTTTCTCATTAATGCTTATTTTGAAGGCAGGGTGATTAAAAATATTCATTATGGACAACTCTGTGGGAGTATGTGTTCATGTGTGGGAGTATGTGGGAGTGTGCTTCAGGAGAAGCAGACTGGGCAGTAAGAACGATCTCTACCCTAATCTTCTCATGTATTATTTAGCAAGGTTTTTCAACTGACAAGATGTCAGGTCAACTGAAATAACAAAAGTGCATGACAAGAGAAGGGGAGAAAATAGGCAGCATTTGGAGCCAGACAGAGCTAATTGGTTTGAAATGGCAGTGGAATATTTGTATTCAGTAGAGAATCAATGCCATTGCAAATCCATACCTAATGCTACCTTAACTTGACCCTTGAATCTAATTACCTTAGAATAATTTTGGTTGAATTAATATGTGATCCTCAAGCATTAGGATCTGTTACTGTACATTTATGTTTTGGTAGGAGCCAAAACAACAGGGAATATATGGTCCAGAATCTCATCTGGTCACACACTGCACCTCCCAAGAGCAGCTGTTTTGCAAGATACACATCTCAGGATTTCAAAACTTTGGTGTAAAGATGTGATTGTGTGCAGTAGTTGTTGTTTGGGGCTGAAATGTTAATATTAAATGAGTTCTTAAATTAGCAAAAAGTGTAAGATTCCTTAATTTGGTACTAGCTTAAGATTCTTGTCCAAAAAGATGAATAGGCACCAAAGCACTGCTCCAAGCAACGTGGAAAAAAAAACTTTCAGAATTGAAGAATAAAATTAATTGGAAATCACTAGACATATGACAGGTCATTTGATGTTAATTCAGGCCTTTGCATCTCTTGCCTCATATGTAGCTTTTCTAGACTTCAGACTGTCACATCAGCTCAAGGACAGAGGAGGTAGATAGAAAAGATGATTGAAAAGTTGCAGACACAATGCTCTGCTACTGCAATTCCTATGAGGCTGAAGCAATCCAACAAAAGGAAAAATAGAAGCCAAATCTGTAGGGTTTATTTCATCACAGCAGAAGAATGAAAAATAAAAAAATGAAAAGAGAAAAAGGTCTCCAACACCATATTATCAAAGACCTTCACAATATATTAGCACATGGCACTGTGCCCCTGAAGATAGTGAAGGCGCTTTTGGGGACATTCTGTGGTAAATTTCTCAACAGTACTTAAATCTTGTCTTTCAAAAACAGTTTGAGAAGCTTGTCAACTGGCTATGTGACTTCAGACTTTAGTGAAAAAAATTAATGCAGAGTTTCTGCAAACCTTATTCTGTCTTGGAAAAAGTTTGTATTTAGTAAAATCACACTAAAAAGCCAGTATTTTGTCATATTGATCAAGCCAATCTTCTTTTAGAATTAAAAAAAAAATTAAAAAAATAAAAAAATCTGTTCTATGCATAGATTTAGATCAAATATGCACCCTAAAATCTCTGCTGAGTTAAACTGGGATGTCCATATGCAAAGCATTTGGTGGGAAAGAGTAGATCCTATGGCCTTTCTTACAGGCATGATTTTAATAGTCAAAATAAATCCTTTCTCTTTGATTAACTTACTTAGAAATTCTGACTGATCATTTAGGAGTTTAGGAAGAAGTAATTTAGCAGTCAGCAGTAGCTCTTAATTAATTCTGCATCAGTATCTGTCAATTTATATTACTACCAAAATGTAAAAATTGTTTCTCGATATCTGCTTCGACACATTAATTATGTGTTGTCTTCTTCTGGGTTTTTTGTTTGTTTATTTTGAGCTTTTTTTGGAAGCTATTGATTCATTGATCATGACTGCAGTAGCATTTAAGGTTGGCAAACAAATCCTGTCTTTAAGCATCAGCTTCCATCTGTGTCTTGCCATATAATTTTTCTCTTTATTCCAGGCACTCTCTTAAACCAGTTCTCTTGGCTCTCTGAAAATCACTCACAGATTTCACTCTCCAAGTTAGCTACTTTACTACACACAAATCCTTGCTCACAGCAGATTAGGGAAACTTGAGAATCTTGAACTCTCCTTAGGGCTCTGTAGGGAAATGTGTTACTTTAGGTAGAATGTCTTTTGCCTAATTATGGCCAGATATAATTGGCACTTACCTTGCTCTGCTTGTCCTTATTTATTTTTTCTCTCTCCCCCTTAACCTGCCTCCTCATTATATTTCTGTTTCCCAGCATAGAAAATCCTGCCTTTCTCTTTTATGCTGCTTATCCTAGCCTGAGTCCTCATGATCAGAAGGAATCTCCAGAGGTTTCCCTCCATCTGCCTCCATCAACAGTTCCAAATCTTCCGTCTGGCTTATCTTCTTATCTTTTCCCTTTTTTTTCCCCTACACTTCTGTTCCCCTATTTCTTCTCCAGGAGATTTCCATCCTTTGTACTCACAGAGTCTGAATCAGTACTCCCATGGCACTGTTGCCCCTTCAGTCCTCCTTTTTTCTTTGTGCCACTCCCAGGTTGCAGGTCAACAGTGAGAATGTTACGTATTTCTCTAAATGCTGCTTTGAAATATAGACCTCACTGGCTCATTCCCCTGGGGGGAAATAATACATAGATTAAGCATTTCTGCCATATGCCAGCATGTCTATGTTGCAGTGACTATCAAATCACAGAAATGCCAGTAGGAAGGGATCTCTGGAAGTCATCTAATCCAGGCTCCTGCTCAGAGTCTGACTGTTGCCAGTATTACAAACAGATCAGCCATGTCTCAAAAGCCTCCAAGGATGGAGATCCAGTAGCTTCTTTGAGATTCAGAGCTGCACTACTCTCTCAATGACCTGCCTCCCCCTAATGTTTATCTTGAATTTACCGAGCTGCAGTTTGTGTTCACTGGCCCCTGTTGTATTGTCTGCCAGTATGGCAAATGGTTGTAGGATTTTACTAGACCACTCAGCCTGTCCTTTGCTGGACTGAAAAACCTTGCTCTCTCCATCTAGGTCATGTGCTCTGGGCCTGTGAGCATCCTGAACCTCTTTTGAACACTTTCTGATTAGAAACTACATCCCTATTGGACTGGGAAGTGTGTGAGTGGACACAGTATTTCAGATGCTGCCTCACCTTTGCTGAGCAGAGGATCATCTACTATCCACATTGCCCCAAGTGCAGTTGACAGCCAGGCTGCTTTCCATGCAATGAGAGACAAGTGCTGGTGCATTTTTGGTGTGTTCCCTGTCCCAAGTCTTTTCCTGCAGGGTACTCATAGCCAGTAACTTCCCACCTGGTGCTGCTGCATGGCAGCATCCCATTTTAGGTGCAGACCTTTGACCTTCTCCTTGTTGATCCAGAGGAAGTTTCTTTTGATTCAGTTCTCAGGTTTCTTTGGTTTCAAGCTCTGACATTCAGTGTGTCAGCCATTATGCCAAATTTAGTGTCACCTTTGGATTTGCTGAGGATGTATTGTCTCATCATCCAGTCTGTTTGTGAAGGTACTGAACAACATTGGGCTCACTATTAACCACTAATGTGCTCTACTTGTTATCAGCCATCAGTTAGATGGCAAGCACTAATTAGTTAATTTCAGCATGGCATGCACGGCAGCACCTCTCTGCTGCCCAGAAATACAATACAACTGTGCTTCTCTTCTTCATGCTCATTTTTTGTTTTTAGGAAGGAAAAAGTTCAAAATCGCCATGGAGAAGGAAAATGCAAAGAAGTTTTGTACAGGACTTGTGAGAGACGGAAGGCAGAGTCCCAAATCTTGTCTTTCAACCTATAATATGAGGAGCAGAGAGTGGACAATTTTTATTTTCCCCCAAGGAGCTTGTAACTACAAGGTTTTGTTGTTTTTTTTATTGATCTAGAAACATTTTTCAAGGTAGCATAGGCTTCATTTCCACAGCAGATCAAGCTGTTATTAGCCCAAAGCACTGTAAAAATCTTGCTCAGTATCAATTGTTTTTTGACAGAATAATAAAGTGCATAAAACCCTCAAAGAGGCATGCCTTAAGTTTCAATAGATATGGTGGAATTCACAGACAATTCAATATGGATTATTTGGCCTTATTCATTCATGATCACTAATTTGTAATTTTTTGGTTATATAACTAAAGTAACAACCTTTGTAAGAAAAGGACTCTGTCTTCTTTCCCTGTCCCTGGAAAAGCAGACTAGACTAGTATTACTTATTTTATGCCTGCATCCAATGATTCTCCACTTTTGGTTTAAGTCCAAAACCTGTCTCTTGTGCATTCATCAACAATGTACTTTTCTTGTTCATGGCCCACCTTTCTTTTCTTGCAATTAATGAAACTCATGGTCCTTTTTTTTTTTTTTTTTTTTTTTTTTTTTTTTTTTTTTTTTCTGGGATACATGTGTTGTGAATTAAGTCAAATTCTGTGAATTTTTGTGTCTCTCATGAAGGGTTTGATGGGAAGAGAATTATTCTTTTTTCATTGTGGTCTGTGATCTCACAGACTTGTGATCTGACAACCTTCCACAGAGAAGGTGAGCTTTATTCTTTGGAACCACTACATTTTTAGGATCTCATTGCATGAGATATTATCTCACACTTAGAATAAAGCCACAATAATACAGTAGAATGGGATCCTCTTGTAAATGTAGTGTCAATCAACTGTGCTAAGCTTCAGTGCTTGTTTATTCTTCCAGTTGTAAGCTAATACCCAGCAGACTTTGTTACTTGAATTATTGATAAAGCATTTTGTTCCATGTAGGAATGCAAACCCAGTTTTGAATTGCAAAGGTAAAAGAATATCAAGTGCTCATTCCAAGGTGTTGCTGTGACTATGTAGCTTGGAACCTAATCACAAAATACAATTGCTTTTACTTCAGCTTTGCAAAAATTTATTAATGAAGGAGATCATTAAATATTAAGTTAACAGAAGCTTTTATTTTGCACCTTACTCAAGAACCATTCTGTCCATGGTTCATGACAGCTAGCTATTCTGCAGAAGGAGCAATTACAGTTTTCAAGATGAAAAGTATAGCATCTTACAAACTCTAATTTGTAAATTCAGCCTAAATAGTTCTTTTTGTTTCAGTACAGAATTGAATTCATCATCGCTGCCAAACAGAAATAAATAAATAAATAAATAAATAAATAAAAAATTATATTTGATTTCACCCTGAAAAGGCAAAACTCACTGGATTTGAGTCAAAATCAGACCTTTATGATGGCATGGTCCCTGCCCAGCTCACAGCAGAAGCTTTAGGGTCTCCCTTAATGTTTTTCAAATGAAGTTCAGAGCCAGAGGCCAAGAGTATCCTGTGGAATATGTCCCAGCTGCAGGCTATGCTGCAGAATTATGCAGAAAGAAACACGAGTCTCAAGCTAGAGCTTCTGGAACTGAATTGAAGTGAATGAGAAATAAAGAAACTGAGTTTGTTTTTACATATAATTCAAATGTAATTATTGCAGCTATTTTACAGAAGTAGTTCTAGTGAAATAATTTTCAAATTTGCCACTTTTTTATATGTGGTCTGTATTTTCTTCAGATTATGTACATTTTTCATTCCCATTCTAAATGGGCACTATGTGAGTTCATGAGAATAAGGTCCTGCAAGCAACAGAAGCAGTTTATTACTGAAGCAATAGATCGAGGAAAAGAGAAGGATGGTAGAAATCTGTAAAAATCCACTCTTTTTCTAAAATACACTGGGACCCTTAACCTTGTAGGTGAACTCAGGGGTTTGTTCATGCAGATCTTTCAAGTTCATTCTCTTGCAGTGAAGCACAAGGCAAGGGCAGTGTGCTGTATGTCAGGGCTGTGCAGCGCTGCAGCCCGTGCTCCAGCCGCTCGTGATGCCAAAGACAGCCGTGGAAAGATTCATTTGCTGGGGGATTAATGTTCCCAGATTGCTGTTGTGAGGCAAGTGACTGCGCTGCCCTGGGAAGATGGGTGAGAGCAGAAAGCAGGAGACAGTTTTATGAGGCTCTGGTCACTGTGTGAGATCTGAAATGTCAGAAAACGTGAAAGCTGTCTTGGCAGGCGAAGGCAGGCAGCCGTGCACTTGTTTTACTCAGCCCTTCTTGTTGTAGTGTGAGCTGTTTAGACACCGACTAGATAATGGAGAAAAAGGAGACTTAATTTTCTTCTAAGTGCTAATGCCTGGTGAACTTGTCAGATAGGGCTCTAACTGATGGCACAGGATTCACCCAGATGGGGAATGTGGTTGTGGGTTTCAGGTGAAGTAACTCATTTATTTGCTTGTTTTAGAAGATGTGTTTGCAATTCCAAATATGTTTTTTTTTGGCTTAGGCACATGAAAAGTTGTACAGAATTATTTTCTTTCCACTAAATGATAATAGCTTATTAGTGAGTACACATACTTTTTTGCCTTTTTCTTCCATTTGCATGTTCACCTAAACCCAGAGTTGATGCACGAGTTACTTAACAGCTATCCCTGTGCCAGCACAGACCACACTGACAACCTGTGCTGGAACTTTCCAGAATTCACTGTCACTAACCTCTGAACAGAGTTTGCAGAGGCAAAATCTCTCTGAAGTGTGAGTCCTACAGGAACATCAGCTCTGGTACAAGCCCCACCTCTGAGGCTCGTAAATCAGAAATAGCTCTGTCACTGCCACAAAACTCCCTTCTTATATTAATTTGTTCACATTTTGGTATGTTTTCCCCTCATAATCATCTTGCCACTCTACATGTAATAGTAGTCAGCATTGAATGGGGACTGAAATGTTTGATCTCTGTGTTGTGGCTGTGTTTTCCCCTGCTTCTGGGGCTGTTATCATTCCAGGAGGGCCAAGAAATTCAAATAAAAATTTAAAGAGGGTTCTTGTTTAAATGCTTTTGTTTCATGTTTTGCACATTATACATAAAAAGTCATTATAACAATTTTAAATAATCTGCCTAATTCTGCCTTTTCTCTCCAATTTTGATGTATTTTTTCTTTCTTCCATTTTTTTAATATGTTTATTAGCAAAATCCTCAATTATATTTTGTGGCAAACATTCTAGGTAAATACTGGCATCATTTAAAATATTTGCATTACTGTGAGATACGATCTGAGTTCCATTTTTGCTTTTTGGCTGTTTTGGAAACAGGGAGCCTTGATGAGGGGTAGCAGTAGCCAAGTGGGTTTGTGGCAGGTGATTTCTTGTCTTGCTGTGGTTTTCAGTGTCATTCTGTGGTGGGTAAACCCAGGGATCCTGAGGAGGCTATCATCAGGAATCAGTGTGTTCTTATTCTTGGGAGGAATACACTCTTTTCAGGCTTGAGTTGAATAGGGGCAATTGCCTTAAAAGACTAACAAAGTAATAAGTAAATCAAATAATAAAAAAATCAAAACCCCATGTTAACCATGCCTACTTTAAATCTCTGGACGGATGTTAAGCATAATGTAACATACTCACTTTAAAAGTACCCTGGAGTCAAGTTTCCTTTCTGTGTCTGTGTAAACAAGCTCTAGATCTGTCTTTACAGATTTTGGTTTCACATGAAGTGAATGAGATTTTTTTTGGGGAGAGAGAGGACTTGATTTAGATACATTCCTCCAGGGTGCTGCACTCTCCCTCACAATCTGAAAAGTTAAAAATGTAAAGTTTTTGCCATTTAAAGCTGATATTTTCTGAGCAGATGGTGAGACTTCAGCCCTGGGTAAACCTGACCCATGTGGAAAATCAAAAATTCAAATGCTGGATCTGAAGCTTGCTGGGAAAGTTCACCCAGGAGGACACACATGGAGTTCACCATATTCACCTTATATGACTTATACAACAGTCTTGGGTGTTCTCATATTTTAATAATGAGATGAGGGGAACTTTTTCAGGAACATGATCTTCCAGCCACCTAGTATTTATGGTTTAGCCACTGAACTTTGTAGCAAGCTCTTCCAGAGGGCAAAGTTTATATTTATATTTATAGCAATAAAGGTTTAATGTTTGCAATGAACTTTCAGGACTGAATCACTGAGACAGCTCACAAAAACACTGTGTTTTGTTGCTGGTATTTATTAGGGAAAAAACCCCAAACTATTGTGGCAAGTCAAATCTGCTACAAAATGCATATTAAAAAGCATCTATTCTCCTTAATGAGGACTTTTTGGTGAGTTTTGTTGGTGTTTTTTTGGTTTGGTTTAAGGTTTTTTTTAATTTTGGTGGAATCTTTTTGTTTGATCGGTTTTGTTTAGTTTTGTTTGTTTTTTTTAGTCAAAAGGAATAGAGGGGTTGAAGATTTGAAGTTTATGAATAGCATATTAGCTCATTTGTTGTTCAGAACAGATCTTTCTGTAAGTGAAAAGAGAAATCTTGGATAGAAGCTACCATGCAGTGGAAGAACAATATTAGAAAAATGAGCTGCCCCCAGTGGCATGCAATTCTGTTTGAAATTTAGAATTAAGAAGGTGTATTTTTTTTTAAAAGGGAGGGTTTTGACGAGTCTTGAAATGACATGAGATTTATGCAAATTTGGAATTACATATGTTCATTGGTTTGGGGCATTACCAGTGCACAAAACATGCAAAAAACTAATTGAGCTTATGGGAATGCTCTCATTTTTAGTTAATTCTTCAAGATTACAGCACTCAGTGGTTAGGAGTATTTAGTATGTGCCTCTGTAAAGAATCTAGCCCAGGAGAAACCATCTGACACACATGGTATTAATAGCATGGCTTTAATATAGTCCATGAGATTTTTTTAAGATAAATATTTATTTAAAATTTTCACATTTTTTTTCTTTCTTTTTGCTTTCACTTGGGTCCTGGACTTGAAAAGAACCAAGTGTGATTTATGCTAATTTTAAGCTTATGAACAGTCCTAACAAATTCTATGTGAAACTGCAGTAACATACAAAAAACGGAAGCACATGTTTATACATGAACTTGTGTTGGATGGGGATCTGTGTGAGAAAATAGAACAGCCCCATGTTTAGAGCTTTAGTCTCAGACATGGGGAATGCTGGTTGAAGATTTTGCTTTGCTGCAGTATTCTTGTGTGAAAAACGAGATTCATTTAATAAATTATAAAAAGTTTAATATAAACAAAAAGACAATTAGGAGACAAAGGAAATAAAGCAGAGGGTTAAAACAGCCGGGTGCCCTGGAGCGTTGCCAAGAACACACCTGGTATCTCAGGAACGCTCTTTTTATCCCCTCCTGCTGTGAGGGTTTAATGCATATTTAAACTTTTTCAAGAAGTATTTAGCATGTCCCCTCCCTGGTTCTGCCTATTTAGAACATGCTCTGTACGGTTTTTATTTCTGCTGTTCAGCACTATTTTTGCTGGTCATCATGATTCTTGCTGACCAACATTATTTTGAGTCTGGTTTCCTTTCTTCTGCAAATGGTCAGTGTTGGTAACAGTCCGGGCCTCTGAGGGTAGCTGGGCTTCATATCTTTCCCCCGCTGCCAACAGCCTGGTCCTGGCTGCTGATAACAGTTTGGTCTCCATTTCCTGCTGCTGATAACAGCCTGGTTTCCACTGTCCTTCTGTTGGAAACAGCTTGGTCCTCCCATTGTCTTGCCTGTTGGAGTTACCTTGCCTTGTCCGGACGAAACATATCCCTACTGTTCAGAATTCCTTTCTAAGCCTATAACTTGCTAAGAGAGAGAAGAATATAGCAAAAGCATATAGCATATAACATTTATCATAATACTTGCGAAATGCCAATATTTACAGTATGAATTCACAACATTGTGTGGTTTCAATCCAACTATTTTCAGGATTGTCTAAGCAGCTGTTGTTTCTCTAACTTAGTCACATGTACTTCCTTCTTCAGGAGAGAGGTAGGTATTCCCAGCTCTTTTTGTAAACATGGATAACTAGTTCAGGCAAGGTATCTAATATTTTAGTAGCTGGAGTTAAATACCTCATCATGACATCTTCTGCCTGACTGATTATAGCTATGGAGGCTGTGTAGACAAATGAAGTCTTAGAACACATCCTCTCTTTCACATTCTTTATTTTCAGAAGTGTTCATAGGTGGAATGCTGGGACAACCTGTATGGTACACGTAATTCCAGTGCACTAAGCCTTATCTGGCTTCTCCTCACCTTCTCACTAATACCATGGGATGCAGCAATATCATGTTGCTTGCACAGAAATCCCAGGGAGATGTGATCTAAAGTTTGATCTCAGGCTGACTTTCTAATCTTAAAGATGCTTCTGGGACAAGCCAGGTCAAGTGTGTCTAGAGATTTTAATTCTGCATTAATTGTTCTCTGAAGAGTAAATACTCTTCTGTGCTACTTTCAAAGATTTGGTGAAGATTAGTGCATTTACCATTGTCCCATGGCACACACCTTGCCTGGGCATGGCTGCATGTGACACTCCTCGCCTTTAGTGTCCCACTCCTTTCCTAGGAGTCTGCAGGTGATGAAATGGGAGCATAGGTGTAGATCTGGCTCCAGGACAGATTGAGACATGGACCAAAGCATTTGTAAGTGCTCCTTGTCAGCAACTTAGCTGCAGCTTTAATTACTATGATGATTGCCCATATATCACAAGATTCAGCAAAACTAAAGATTATCAACCTGTATATTTTTCTGGCTTTTATTTATTGCTACAGTATTTGGCTGTAAAACAAACTGGAGAAGTCAAAATATGTGGTCTCAGATGAACTGTGTTTCCTAAATAAAATGCACTGCCCTCTGTAATACAGGCCATTCCCATGACCTTCTGATTACTAAATAATTAATGAAATTGCTGCAACGTATCATTATCTTCTATAAAATACTGTTGCAGCAGCTTTGACACAATGACCTTTGGCCTTTGTAACAGTGTCGGCTGAATTCTCTAACATGAATTCTAAAATTAGAATCATGCAGGTCCACAAGCTGTGTATATGGTAGCAGTGTACAATACTGTTTCAGGAAGGAGCCAAGGCAAATGAAGTAGCTGCCATTCAAAGTAAATCTTGTTGGTTTTGGACAAAAGCCACAGTGAGTTTGTATTGCTCGTTATTTTTTAAGGAAGTTTTAGAAAAATGCATTAATATGCACAATGTAAACCCAACCCCATAGGTCACAGAAAGTTTGAAATTTGCATGTGTTTTAGGAATAGTTAAAGATGGGAGAGGAGGTGGGGTAGGAAGTGTCAGTAGGAGAAATGGTGCTGGAGTGCTAATGAGCAGATGCTCTGCTGTGTATTGAGAGACCTCCTTGCAATTAAAAAATAGTTGTAGGTAGGAGGAGATCATTCAGCTGTCTGTGTGCTGTCAGCTGTACCTTGACCAGATTTTTGTATGTCAAATGCATTTTGATTTAAGCAAGTAAAGAGTTTTAGCAGCAGTGTTCTCTGCAGTGAAAAAGTGAGATTGGGGTGCAAAGGGAACTTCAGAACTTCTCTGTGAGGAGAAGGCAGGTGTCATTCATGTGCTGTTCACAGTTTCCTCCCAAAGTCCTGGCCAATCTGTGCCTAGGGGAAGATGAGTGTTTCCTGGAGGAGGGCACGGGGACAGTTCCAACAATGAGTTGCAGGGGAAAACAGAGTAGCCAATATTGGATTTTCTAGTTCCTATCAAAGAGTTCAAAGAGAAAAAATGAGGAACAAGAATCAAGAGTAGAGGTTCTTCTGTGGCTGGTTTACTCCCTTCCAGTGTGGTCAGGGACCTGTGCAAGGGCAGGGGGCAGCCAGCATGGGAGAGGCCAGAATGCTCAATTCACCCCGAGTAGGAGCATGTATCAAGCACATGTGTACCTTGTGGAACAAGGTAAGTAAGGGGAGAAGAAGCAGATTCCAGAATTAGTGTCTTAAACTCCCAAATTTTTATTTAATCCTGTCATTTTCATTAGAGAATCACTTCAAGGTTTAGGCTGGGGGTGCATTTTGTAGGGCCAGAATAAGTAAGAGTAGCTCAGTTGCTGCAGGCATTGTTTGATCCAACACACACACTTTTCCCCTTCCTTTTCCTTACTTTTCTACCTTTCTTTTTTCTTCTCCAGGTTAGGGGGCTTATAGCATAATTAGAAATTGAATTATTTATGAGGACTCATTAAAATGGGTGGCTTGTAGATTAATCAAAGACATAGGACATGAAGCTGCCTTTTCCTTGCTGCTTTCACTCATACTGGCTGCAGGGAAGCCTATATAAAGCATCCCTAGTTCTGTAAAAAAAACAAAACATTGAATACTCTGCAGTATTACCTTGTGTGTGTGTGTAAATATCAATCTGAGTGTTGGGGGAAAATGGAAAATATGGGGAAGATGAGCCATAAAAAAGGTATTTTAAAGTGACAAAGGGAAGAGATAGGTCATGACTCATTATGCAACTTTGAAAAACAGAAAATGTAATTTCTTTGCCAACCAGAGGAGTTTATGAGCTTAATGAAATTTAAAATCAGTGGGAGCTCATTGAATAGCGGTAAGGCATATAATATTCTACTAATGTTATGAGGAAAATGTCTAAAAATAGCATAGGAGGCCTTTATTTATTTCCTGCTGTAATACTAATGGTATATCTCTGAGTAGATAAGACCTATCCCTCTAATAAATGCTATTCAAGGCAAACCAAGTTGAGTCTTTTAACTGCCTTCCTATTTTTGTCTTTATAAAAGTTACTTATCCAAAGATGTTCTGAGAAATACACATTGATTCCATTGAAATAGTCTGTTTAATGCTGGCTTCTTGCTTGTTTCTGGGTGCAATTTGACTGTTGCTGTTAGTAATTCCAAAGCTCATTCTTTAAATTGTAAGAAATCATTTTGCCACAATTGCAGGTGAATTCAGGTAATTTAAATTAATGAAGCTAAGTGGTCCCTACCTATTATTAGAGGTGCTTATGGCCTTAGTAATAGCTTTACTGGATTTGGGTATATGGTGAAAGGATGAAAAGGGAGCAAGAATAAACTTTTCTCCTAATTTCTGGAGTAAATAGCTTTCCATATTTTTTGTTTGTTTGTTTTTGCTTGTTTTGTTAAATTTTTTTGTGCATTTTCATATTCTGAGCCTGTTGAGGGAGGGCTAATAATAACAGCTTCAACAACAAACAACAAATACACTTATAAAAAGGCATAGGGAGGAGCTGCAGTCTGTTCCATGAGGTTCTCCCTCTTGCTTAGATTGTACATAGTAAGTTTGGTCATTATGGCAAATAACTACAGTCCATCCCCTGTGGAAACAGGTACACCTGTTATGTTGGTGTTTGGAGTCAGGATGAAAACAGACCATACATGATATCATCTAGAAGGGACTAATTCAATTGTACCTTGCTTCAGTGCTTGTAGATCAGGCTTCCTACGTTCCTCTTTGAATGTGCCTGGATCCATATGCATGTGTAGGCTGGCCAGAAGGTACAGACTGCCTCCTATTTCTTTAATCAGCTTTTAAATTCCTTGTTGAGCCATGATTGATATAAGCTGTAAACCTCTAACATCCATTTCAAATGAACATCTATCACTATACTGGCAGAACTGTATGAAGGTACATGAAGAAGCTCCAGCACAGGGCTTTAAGCCCATGCTAGCTGAGAGGTAGCAATATTTTGTGCAATAATAATAGAGATACATCATCACATTATTATGACTTGATTAAAGATTAGTATGCACAAGTGAATACTCGCATGCTCATGGTTTGCAGTGATTTACAGTGAATGCTCCCATGGTAATTAATATTTTAGTCTATATTAATGAATAATTGCCACAGTGAACTAAAAGGTCGCTTCCTGCTCAGGTGGTGTAGTACTCATTTTCATCAGTGGGATATTCCCATTGTATTCACAAGCTGTTAATATTTGCAGCTGATCACCACTTTCAAGAAAGGCCTGTGATTTGTAGTCTTTATGATCTTTGGGTGTCTCTCATGCAATAGCATTAAAGGAACTTGATTTTCAAAAAGCTTTGAAGAACCCTATTGACAGCCACATACCTGCACAAGGTGTACCACTTTGGTTATCAGGGTTCTGTGAATAACCACTTTAAAATGCAAAAATAAATAAACTAACTAGAGCCTCTTCTATTTACATGTTATTTGGCTAGTACAGCTCAGACCACAGCCATCCTCTGGGGTCACAAATATCCATTTAATATATTAATGTTGTGTAAATACAATAGCGTTATTTCTATCTGTAAAGATACTGGGCCACATTACAAGTAGGCAGGGTCTTTGTTTTGCACCTTTCTTGATAGTTTTTTTTCCTCAAGATTTTACATTTATGTTCTTGAAATGGCATATGGTATGGTACTTCTTTTTAGAAGAAGCTAGTAAAAAAAAATTAGTCACTTTTTCTAATTTAATAGTGATAAAAGATTAAAAGAAATTCTTACAGAAGGAAAAGATAGAAGGAAGAAGAAGAAGAAAGGGAACAACTACAAGGAAAACCAGTAGGTTATTCTAAGAATTGTTTTGTAATTTGGGGATGGCTATTAAAGGTGTTTTGGGGTTTTTTTTGAACAAAAATTAATATCTATTTAGAATATTTGTTGTGTCTTTATTCTAGTATGGTTCTGGTTTTGGTAATGAGCTATGTAAAGTATCTCGTCCAACCTAGCAAGCCTTTAAATATGTTACTCCTGCTCTTAAGCAAAGTAATAAATTTATAGATGTTAGAAACAGCTTTCTAGCTTTTGTTTATGAGCTAGTTCATCCTTTCCAGGCTTTGTGCCAGAACTGTGCCTTTAACAAGTGGATGACAAGTAGTGGATATTAGGAAGGTTGAATAGTGCTGCTTAATGGGATACAATCCCTGGAGTCCTCAGGGACAGCCCCAGCGTGAATTGCATTGCTCTTTCAGAGATTGGGATATGGCCTACAATGTTTTTTGCCATATCTTTCCTAGTTATGTGCTGGTTTTCCATGTAAGACAAAACCAGCTGCTTCTTTGCCCTGTGTTTCATGCTCAGAATAATTTAGGATTTTTTTAGTAGGAAGCTTAGGGGTTTAAAAATGAAAAGAATTTACTGAATATGAAGCAAGAGGACTTTGTTACTTTACTGATGTGTAAATGGAAGGGCTTGAATATCTCTGGTACTTATTCCTGTTTTTCTGATCTAGCAATAGTATATAATTCATGAATTCTTGTCCTCATTACAGATAATGCCAGCATTTCTGTGTTATACTCCTATTTTTAAATTATTCCTACAATCTGTCAAATCCATTTAGGTACATCCCACATTTGCTTTTATTTATCTGCAAAGTGCAGCCTCCTTATTCATTACAGTTTGTCTGCCTGCCAGCATGGATGGAAACCATCCCAAGACGTATATGAATTTAAATGGCACCAGAATGACTGTCACTAGATATGTGTTTTTAGTGTCAAGGCTATGGTAATGTATATCATTAGTTGTTAAACATAGTCTGCTGTCGGCTCGGTGCCAGAGCGCTCTTATGTGCAATGCCAAGCCTTGCTGGGAACCTACCATGTTCTCTAGCTCAGTTGCATATTTTCTCAGTTGTAGCTGCAGAAGAGAGACACTAAATATAGTGACACAAAATAACTTCTGAACCATGGAAATGCTGTATTCCATTGTGACATGGAAACCAGTCTCATTTTGGGCCACTTTGTTTTAATTTTCCTTTTGTCTTCATTTGTCCTTACTCACCCATCCTCAGTGAATAAATGGGAGCAAACCCATCCCTGGGTAATTTTCTCAGGTCGTTGCTGGTTTTGAATATCTGTGGTGGCTTCTCAACTGTTTCTTCCCACAATCTCAGCAGGATTATGCTATGGGAATGCAGAGCAGCAAGGAAAGTTATACCACAGGTAAACATCTCTTGATGTGGGGTGTTTCCTATGAGATCAGGGGATACCAAAGTCTCTATCACCTTGCTCTGTGTTGCTTGTCCACCTTGCTGCTCCATCCAGCTCTGACAAATGTACAGGGAAAGGGAGATCACTGAGTGCTCTTCCCGCCTTTGCTGCAGAGGATGAGTAATCAGATGCAAAGAAAAAACATTTTGTGAAAAGTGTTGGCATAAATTTTTCCCTTTATGGTAGAACTTAAGATAGGACTAAATAGTTGTTAATTTCCAGTTTTCTACCCATTTTGTGGGACATCTCCATGCTGTCTCTTGCTCTGGGTGAGGTTACAACCTGGCTCTTTCTAGACTACCAGTATTGCCTTCCCTGAAGTAGACACTGAAAACTTGAGTATTGTTTCCACACGTGAGCACGTAGTGATGCATGTAGTGACAGCTTGCAGTTCCATAATGCCCTTTGAGTTTTGATGTTGGAGTATTCTGTCATTCCTGGAATTAAAACTTGTATATAAATATCTATATGTGTGTATATGTGTTTGTGCATATATAAATATACATGCATACACACACACACACACATATATAATATGTATATGTATTCACACATGCCTACACATTTATTTATGGCTGCTACAAGACCATGTTAAACAAAATTAACCAGAAAGTAATCTAAATTTAATCAGAAGCATATTACATGCAAGCAGAGATGAGACAGTTTGTTTAGCCTCAGTAAAGGAAACTAATAGGGGGTGTTATATATACTAAATATACTATTTTCTCTGACTTTCCTTATTCTGTTTCATGAAATACTTTTCACATAAAGTCCCACTTTTTTTAGGTGCTCTGTAATTAGATTTAAATAAAAAAAAATACTATAAAAGTGAGCTAACCTTTTTATTTAAATGTATTTTATGTGTTTGTTGTGCTGTCAGTGCAGTCATGAAGTAAGATAAAAGACAGGTATGCAGCAAGAAGGAATGAAAATTTTGTTCACAAAGGCAATTGTTTAACAAGAAAAAAAAGTGAATGAAAGAACAAAATATTTTTGTAGGATGGTTTAGTTTTGTCATTTGATTCTCTGAATTAAATTATTAGAGACATTAAGATCATTTAAGGGATCTGTTATGAGCCACAGAGAGGGAAAATGCAGTTTAGTAGCAAGTTACAGTCAAGTCTGAGTGGTGTTGTAGGCGAGTACAGATGGGAAATAGAACTGCAGGGAGGGGTGGGCTTGTTGGAGTAATACCTAATAGTACAGGAATACAAATCCAATTTTATTTGTCAGATAGGAGTACTTAGATTTAGTTCACTCTACAGACAAATGATCATGCCTATCTCCTTCTGTTTCTGTAGTATTATTTTTGTCAGACTCTGACGAACAATAAAAGGAATAATTTCTAGTTTGCATAAGTAAAATTTATTTGCTTTGTGGGTTATTTCTTAATAACTTTTTATTTATAGGTTGCCTTTATCATATGGTTTGCTTAGAGATCCTGAAAATCATCCTGTATTTTTCATGCTGTTACCAGTTTTAATAATGATTGATTTTCAATTGTAAATTAGACTATATTGTTTGTGGGGTTTATTTTGTTAGTTTTTATTGTGGTTTCTGTGGGGTTTTTTTCCCTGTCTCTATAAAAAGAACCATTTTTTTTTTGGAAGGTATGTTGGACATTTATTCTGGAAAATTGAAAAGAGATGCAGATGCCATAAATTCTGTAGCTTTCACAACTGAATTGTTCAAGGCTGAGTGTCAGCTACTGTCGAATGGCATTAGAACTTTCATTAGTAATCACTGCGAAATGGCCATAGATTGTCTGGTGACCAGGGAGAACTTGACATAAAAGTAATCTCTGGAACAGCTACAAATAAAGCTTAACAGATGTCATGGGTTAGTGTCGATTTACAGATTGAAATTAAAATAAATATTTTCTGATGTTATGAACAGAAAAAAATATTTTAGTACAAAATGGTATATAGCTCAGTAAGCTTAGTTTTTGTTTCCAGACTGAAGCTTCAAACAGCTCCAAGAAGGTAGCACAGGTGTCTCTTTGGGGACACGCCTGTTGTTTGTTGATACAGACTTTATTGGGCTGCCCCACATCTCTCTTCTCCAGACTCAGCATCTTTCCTGCTTTGGTTCATCCTTAATTTAATTTATATTGTTCAAAAAAAGCATTTTGTTTTGAAGAGAAAATGTTGAGCTCATCACGAGCTATTCCACTGTGCCACTGCGGCCCTTGTGCCGAGTGCAGGTGTGATGATGTCCTTCAGGGAAGGGCCTTTCCCTGTGCTCCCTGAGTCTGTGCACAGGAAGGAGGGACGTGGGTGCAGAGCAGAGCTGAAAGCAAGGTGGCAGTCGAGGTGGCCCATCTAGCTGGGCTACCAAAGAAGGGTTTCATCAAAGTGGCTACTCCAAGGTGATGGAAACGGCAGGGTGGTTCTGTAGAGAAGAGAGGGAGTGGCCGTGAGGTTATGAAACCCAGTTACAAATATCTCTCCCTGCTTTTGCCTATCTGGCTGCTCAGCACTTCCCACACAGCAATCATTGCTCAGGAGATTCAAGTAATCAGTGTCCCTGCACCCTCAGTGGCAGTGCTGTAAAGGGTTAAAAAAAGGTTGCTCATGCACAGTGACAGAAAACTTTATTTGTTGCCCCTCACAAGAATTGAGAACTCCTCACTCTTCCAGAGGTTTTGGATTTGAGTTTGGGCAAGCCCTTTGCATTTGCTTTATGTATGACTTCCATAAGCTTGAAGAATAATATTATTTTCCTGCCTCGTGGGATGGGTTAGTGGGGCTTTGCTGCTGAATAGTCCATGTCAATAATTACACAGAATGCCCAATATCTTTTGGAATTAGGCCAAGATCTTAATTCCATGTTAATTTGGTGCAATGAGTTCCAACAGCTAATTATGTGTTGAGTGAAAATGTATTATGCACCAGAGGTATTCACTGGGGGAGGTTGTAAAGTGACACACTTAGGTTTGCATTTTAGGGATTTTGTGTATTTGCCTGTGGAGCCTTAATTTTGCAGTGACATCTGTTTTGCTGTGTTTTGTTTTCAGATTATCATCTTTTCTCTTTCTGAAAAATCACAAAGGCTTCAAAAAAATTAAAGTGTCATGCTATTGCCTGTCACTAAGAATTTAATTTTTTTATTGAGATTTTTTTTTCCAGGAAATTAATTTTTTGTTCCCCAAGGTTTTCCCACACTACCTGAAGGCATTTGGACCTTGCATATAGGAAATTCACCATGACTTTGCTAAGGAGTTTGGCATTCATGAACTCAGTTTTGTCTCATTCAATGTATTCCATTAGTGCCATGGGCATGGCCATCCAGAGGGGTATCACAGAAGCATGGAATGGTTGAGACTGGAAGTGACCTCTGGAACTTGTCTGGCCCACCTCCCTGATCCAGCAGGGCACCTAGAGCCAGTTGATTGCAGCCATGAGCAGATGTCTCCTGGATATTTCCAGCAATGGAGACTCCACAACCTTTCTTGGCATGAATGGTTATTTTCAACAATCAGTCAAAAGCAAGTAATGAAAGGCTTTTGAGGAGGTTCCCTGTTAGTTTGGATAATAAACCAAAAAAGTGTGGAATGTTTTCTGGACCAAAGATTTGTCTTTTCCATCTGTATGTCTAATGAAGTTCTTAGGTTAAAAATGGATTCTAGTTTTGCTGCTGGGGCCCCATGTCTCCTGGATGTGTGCCTGTGACTGTTCCCATCCACAAGAGGAGGACTAGAAAGTGCCTTTATTAGAGGTAGACCTGAGACATCAGTATGGAGCAGTCATGGGATGTGTGGGTTTACCCTTCTAAGATTGCTGAGCAAGCTGGATCCAAAATGAGCAGGGAGGCAAACTGTCAATGCAGGCAAGCACAGTAAATACAGATAAAGTGGTCAGCTCTCTGGAGATGTACCAGTGTAACAAGGAAATTTTATTTCATAGGGTGGATTTCCATCAGGAGCTCTTTGGTTGCCCATCTCTTTTTGTTTGTGTGTGAAATGACTTCTGGCAGAAATAATAGGTAGGCCAGATCTCCTGTCTCATCCTCCTAGTTCAGGTTTACAAAGTTACAATGAAGAAGAACCTGAAGAGAGGGTGGATTGAGTTTCATCCAGGAGTTTTATACAGATTTATAGATATATGTATAGAACTGAAATCTTCCAAGTTTAAAGTGAACAAATAAACTGGGAAGAATCCCCACTTTCTTCTTTCTCACACTGCTTTTTGCTGAGTGCAGGTTTATTTAGCTATAACACATAAATAATAAACCATATATCAGGAAAAGCTTTTTTCCTAAGTGAAAAAGAAAACAGAGAAAGAAGATTTGTGCTCTTTGATTTTTATTTTAATTTGTCAGGGAAAGGATGAATGACGTGACATAAACAGCTTTAAATGGATCAAAGTGAAACATAGATTACATTTTCATCAGTCAACAGTTGTTTTGCTGCACTTTGTATCTTCTGTGATGCATGCACATCAGTTTACATTGTAAATTCTGTAGGGTGTGTGACTCCATCATCTCTGTTGATACATGTTCTTAAATCAAATTACATTGTCAGCTTGGTATAGTCACTGAAGGAACAGCAAAATACAAATCCATTTTTCCTGGAGTAGGAGAGGGAGGAAACTGTAAAGTTGACAGTCTTTATCTGTGGCCTATGTTCTTGTTGAAGCTGATAAGAAATCAAGATCTTTATTTGGATATTTAACTCACAAATTTTCCAAACCTTTAAGTTTCTGTGAAAGAAAATTGAAGAAAGTTTTAGAACCTCAACTGTATTTTATATATTTGATGTTGAAAGTCAAAATACAATGAACCTTTCATAAAGAAGTAAAGGAAGGCAGGACAAGTGAAGTGAGTCACTTTCAAATTTCCCTGTTTTCACTAGAACAAAATCACCACTTACAAAAAAACCCCAATTTCTCAAAAAAACCCTGAAATCATAAAACCAACCAACCAACAAACAAAAAAAGCCCCAAAACCCAACCATTTTTTATCAACTATATATTTTTTTCCCACTGAGAAGTATCTTGGTCAATGTTCTCACCATCCTCACCATGATGGGCTCACCCAGACTGCTGGAGTGACAAAGTGGAATTCACTGCAGAGGAAATCAAAGACTTGCACTTTTCTACCAGATATAAAATTAGATTCTCAAAGTTCAGAATAATTTAAAAAAAATCTCAAGTTTTATATTGAATTGTGATTTCACGGACCTGTTATTTGACTTAAAAGCTTGAGATTTTATTCCTTCATTCTAAGGAGTATTTAAGAATGATGTTGGTTTTCAGACTTCCAATATTAAGCATATTTACTTCCAAAAAGAAGTCACATTACTTACTGAAGTGGCTGAAAGGAAGAAGACATGTAATCCAATAAATTGTCACATAGTAATAACATTTGTATTGCATTTTTATTGTGATTATGATGTTAACTTCTGTTGCAGCTTACTTAGACTAAGTGACACTTAGAAGTGTCACTTCTAGTTTTTGAAAGTAAATTAGTAATTGGAATGTACAAAGCCTTTTTTGGCATATAGTACACTTTCCAGATTTCAAAATATTAAGGCAAAACCCAGTAATCAACTAAAACAATTTAATGGAATTATTATGTTTTTTGATTATTATTTAATTTAATTTAATTTTACTTTTTGGTAGCATTCTTTCATGACTTATTGAAAGCCTGATCAAAAAGGTGAAACTACCTTAAATTTTTTGACTGAGAAGGTTTGAAATACTCTTTTGGCCTAGCAATATTTCACTGAAAGTAAAGCCTACAGCAAGAGCTAATAGGCTTCTGATTTAGAATTTAACTAGAGAGAAACGATTTCACATTGGAGAATCACATCTAAAATGTACTAACAGCAAGAGCTTCACAGAACTAGAAGTGTCTCCTCTTGAAACAGCTTTTAAAATTTCTCAGTGGAAGATGGCAGGCTACATTTTAGACTTATTTAAAAGTGTTATGGGGTCTCCAAGGTCTGGCATGTTCATTCTTTCACTTTATGAAGCCTAAGTGCAGTAACAGTTAAAGGTGTTTAAATTTTTTGGTTTTGTTTAGCCTTTGAAAGCCCTAGTACTAGTAGAAATATTTGTATAGAATCTATCAAACTAGCAATTAAAGCCTTTTTCCTTCTCACTACATCATTTGATTTAAGCCTTGAAGTCTTTGCACTTCAAATTCCTCAGCAGCCTGCAGAGGAGCTGAGAAATGAAAGGACCTACAAACAGACTCAGGAAGTTTCATCCCTGAGCACTGACTTCCAGAGTAGATGAACAGAAAAAAAAAGATCTCACCTGGCAACTGGACCCACCCACAGAAAATCTGTGTTTTTCAGCTTTAACTACAGCAGTTTTAACTATACTATCCAGTTTTACATTTGAGAATAAATAGCTTCTGACCAATTTAATTTGAGAGAAGCATTATGTGGACACATCCAGAATTCAGAGAAAAACTGACAGCCAGAAGTGACCTATCCGAAATTAATCAGTTCTCTCATTCTGTCTCACAGTAGATATGTGTCCATCAACAAAAATTTTGCCAGGTCCAATTATCACTAATTGGCAGTTAATCTGACAGGGAAACAAGACTAATATTTAGGGGCCAACCCTGCACTTAGTGACAGAGGACAATATAAAATACTAAAAAATACTAGAAGTGAGGCAGGAGAGTACTATAAATGTATCTCTGTATTGGCTCCAAGCAATTGGTTGTGGGTCTGATGGGGTGAAGTAAGGATTACTGTGCTGCTAACAGACCAGGCCAAAATCTGATGTACAGGAAATTGAAGACCTTGGGCACTGAAGCTATGTGTGAAATTTCTTGGGAAAACAGTTAACAAAAGGAATTTACTTTATTTGGCATTTAAAGTGTCCTTTAGCAATACAGTTTGTAAACTGTTATAAAGAGATGCAGTTCCCATGGTGTGTACAGGAAGATTACAGACTTTGTGAAAGGGGATAAGAAATACCTTTTTTTTTTCCTCCTGCAATAAATCTATTTCTTTTCGTATTTAGCAAAAGAAGCCACAAAATAATTGCAAATGGGCTGGACAGTGGCTTTGCACTGAGGTAGATCTCCTTGCATTGTATAAGAAATTAATGTCTCTGTGTAACAAAGGGCATGGATGATATTTTATATTTCATTCCTCATTTTCCTTTTTCCTCTGGCAGAACTATTTAATTGGTGGTTAGTGAAACCCTCTGTGCTTTAGAGCTTCACCTTTTTTAATTGAAACAGATGCTATGACTGCTCAGAACTGCAGCTGGTTCTTCTATCTGCAAATCTATTCTGTGTTTCACTTTACAGTGAGTAACCATTTTCCCTTCTTATCATCAAGGTAAAAAAAAAAAATAATTCATTGTTTCTATGAAAGCTCCATTTATTGTCCCTGGCATGCTTTGTGCGTTACCATGCTGGCAACAGACAAAATGCTTTTCCTAAAGGAAAAGGAGGACTATTTTGTTGTCTTTTATTCTCTGGACACTATTGGTCTTTAGTATTTGGCCTAGAGTACATCTTTTAGAGTCATTGAAGAAATAAAGTATAAAGCAGTATATGGGCAGAAGTGAGGAGAAAGATTGTGAATCATAGAATGGTTTAGGTTGGAAGGGACCTCAAAGTTTATCTAATTCCAACCCCTCTGCCACGGCAGGGATGTCTTTCACTAGACCACATTACTCAAAGTCCCATCCTGACCTTAAAAGGGATTTCTGAACTTAAAAGTTATTTGGTCTGTAGAGTCAATTGTTTTAATTATAATTATACTGATAATTGGATACAGTGAGGTGGTTTTTGTTGGGGTTATTTTGTGTATTGTTTTGGTTTAGTTTGGGTCTTTTTACTGGACTTAAAATATGTTGGTGTTTTCCCTCACTACATTTTTCACTTCTCTTGATCTCAACAGTACATGCTGATTTCAAGGTGGCAGATCTCTTCCAGCTGCTTGCTTGAGGGGTCGCATCCATCTATCATCTGTGCAAACTGTGCAGATGTGGTAAGACCAGCCTGTTTGTTCCCCTGGGAGAAGCAGGAGGCATCATCTGAAACTATCAGACACAGGCTGAGCTGGAGGAAGGAGGAAGGACCCATCATACAGCTGTGTGAGCTCATGGCTGCAGCTCTTAGGAGGACCTTTAGCTGTAAGCTCAGGCAGTTTATAAAGCAAAATCCATCAAGGCTCTTAAATAGGAGGGCTCAAGCTATGCCTGAACAGCAAATTATTGACAGTTTAAATAAATGCCATAAATTGAGCACTTGACTACAAATAAAGGCTAATGACAAGAGGAAATGGGTATGAGTTATTGCTTGTATACGTTGATGCAAGTTTTCTTATTCATTGAAATTCACCTTTGTTTGTAACAAGAGTAAATTTGACCAGGTTTGTTAAACTGTGAATAAGTGTCTAATGAAGTACCAGAGGACAGATTTTAATTTTGGCCTGAATTAACATAATATTTAATGATTTGGAAGAAGGAGACAGACAGCATGTTCACTACATTTGCATGTGATAGGTGTAAAGGTTGGTTTCAAATACTACTGAAGGTACAAAACTACCGTGGGGCTGAAAGAGACTTCACTGGTCAAATCCAATAAATAAAAAAACAAACCAACCAAACAAAAAAGAAACCAACCAACTAACCGACCAAAAACTCCCCAGCTTCCCTCAAATAAACCAAAGAAGAGATTCAGCTCAGAAAAATGTAGGTTGATAAGTGTAATGATTAATAGTCAGAATTAAAATATAGAAAGAAGTTCAGGTAATACGGCAGGAGACAAAGATTTCTCATCTACCAAAAATAATAATGAATAGATTCAAAGTCATATTTACGCTCTTACTAGTTGGATCACACCTCTGATTTTTCCAAACATACTTTTGTAGAGACATACTTTGTAGGCTTCTGGAAATGTTAAAATATTGAGAGATTGTAAGGAAATAAAAAGAATATTTACAAATACATCAACATTAATTTAAAAGGGGTTGATCTCAGAGCAGAGGTTTGAAAAATGTGTACGAAGTATCAGAGGTAAGATATATTTTCAGCGAGGAGTTAAGATGTTGGGAATACTGTGGTGCACATGTGAAAATGGCTGAAGTGTGCCAGGGTAACACCACTGGAGCAAGGGGGATGGAATCACAGCACCAAAGATTCAAATCGAGCGCCAGGGAAATATCTTGGAAGTAAAATGTGTTCACCTGGAAAACAGTTTCCTCAAGGATGGTTAGGATTTAACATTTCATTTAACTTTGTATTTTGGCCTCTCTATCATATCTTTCTTCCCAAAGTGCTGTGAGATAGGAAAAGGCTATTTATTATCTCCATTTACGTGATGGAGTATTAAGGATGCTTCTAGACACTGCCACCGAACTGTCATGGGATGTTGCAAATGGCAAGAGACGGGTCTGGGAACATTTCCTGCAAGAGACAAAAGCAAATGTGCCTTCAGTGGTGTGTGTTTTTTTGTCTTTTGTTTGTTTTTTGTTGTTTTTTTTTTGTTTTTTTCCCTTTATTTATTTATTTATTTACTTTTAAATATGAACCCTCAAATTAAAATTATTTGTATTTATTGCATCAGCCTCAGATTGGAAGTGCTGTAATTTTTTTTAATCTTCTTTTCTAGGATTGAGGATCTGGTGACTTTACTGCATTTTACCCTGAATGAGGCAGGTATCTCAGGGTACTAGATTTTTTAAAAGGCTGCTTTGCCTCAAGTATATCCTTGTAGTGTCCAATTTTGCTTTTTCTTTTGAATGATCACTTTTACTGGAAAGAAGTGTGAAAATATTTTTTTCTTTAATCTTGTTGAAATTAGGAATAAATGCTTCAGAAGAAAAATATGAGTGTTTATTTTATTCCAGAGCAATTTCAGGATGATGGATATTGCAAGAAATATTTCTTCATTAGTATCTTCTGTTTGGTGATGGCCTCATCACTGCTGTAGTGAATTTAGTGAGTCTTTTTAATTTTTCTGTGTGTTTCAGTTCAATTAATTTTCTTGTTAAGTTTTCAGTGATGAACGTGTCTAGGAAGGTTTGATGGAAGTTAAGGATAAAATTCCTGCTTTAGATACCCAGCTTGAATACATTAGCAAATCACAATAGCAGCTATTACTCACTGTCTTTAAGGTTTTGTTAAATAAATTTTCTTTTTCTTTGCTATTACATGCTCCTTAAAGCCATAAATTATTTTCTAACCTCTTTAAGCTATAATTACTGTATTAGGAATGAGAACTCTGGAGACCTTTATTTGTATAGGCACTTAACAACTGAGTGTCAGCAGTGTGTAGTACCAGTAGAAGGATAATTTCTGAGATAATGTAATTTATTTAACATTGTAATTAACCACTGTCACTTAATCACAGAGTCACAGGATGGTTGGGGCTGAAAGGGGCATGTGGAGATCATCCAGTCCAACCAACCCCCTGCTAAAGCAGGTTCACCTAGAGCAGGTTTCACAGGATTGTGTCCAGGTGGGTTCATGGAACAGCCTGTTCCAGTGCTCTGCCACCCTTAGAGTAAAGAAGGTTTTCCCTATGTTCAGGTGAAACTTCTGTGTGTCACTTTGTGCCTGCTGCCTCTTGTCCTGTCACTGGACACCACTGAAGCATCTGGACCCATTCTCTTGACACCCCTGCACCTCTATTCAACCCATTGCTCCACTTCAGGTGGTCTCTCCTGGCTTCAGACTCTGTAGTAAGAGTAGTGGACAGGATTATTATCAATCTACTGGTGTGTACAAAGTGCTTTGTCTTTTGGTTTTTTATACAAGGTGCCTCTTTATCAGCATTTACTGTAACTGTGGAAACACAAAGCATCTCAGCACAGAAACTGCTTTAGGTTAACTCTGAAATGAAGTCTAAGATGACAATGAACTCTTTAAAATAGTCACTCTATCAGTTACTTCAGATGCCTGCTGTGAAGTGATAGTGATGTTGGGTGCAGGCACAGGGAGAAAAATGCGTCTTCTAAAAGTTTATTGATTCTTATCAGGAAAGGAAAGCCTGTATGTCAATAATAAAATAAGCAAAAAAGAAACATTCCAAACAAATCACATTATGATATGTCTATAATATAATTAGCCTGTACTTCAAGATTGATTCTTTAATTTTATGATGAAATAGCAGTCAGAGTTTTCATTCTAAATTCAAAGCATTTGGAAATATCTTCTCTGCCTTTCTTATTTGTATTCATTTGCTGGTTTTTTGTGGTTTTTTTTTTCTTTTAAAACAAGTAACTTGAGCTTTGGGAAGTTAATAATCCTGAAAGTAAATTATACACTTGTGATAACACTTCATTACTGCTATCCTGGCAAGGAAGACATAATGCTTGACTAAGTCAGCTTCCTTAGATCTGTAATGGGTATTTTCAGAAATAGAATTGAGTGGGACTTAGAAGACATGACTTCTCTGCAATGGAAATTTCCACTTAATTTCTAAATAGTGAACTCTGGTATTAATTACTTTTAATTGAAGATTAAACCAGAAGATTCTCATTTTGCCAAGGAAATAGTGTGTTTAAACAAAACTATTATTTAGGATAGGAAGTATCTCATGTGTCCTAGCTCTGCTATCATTGCTTATATAGATATGGTTTTCATAGTGAGTAGTGTTATTGCACGTTAAGAAAACCACATCTGTCACGGGCTGACTAAGCTAGATCAGAGACAAAATGGATTACATATTACAGGCACAATTCTTTCATGAGAAGAAGCGGTTTTAATCTACAAATGCAGTGTAATACCTATTCCCGAGTCAATTTCTGCTTTGCTCACTAAGGAAAATGGTGTAAATTGATTTAAATAGATGCTGGAATTGAAGTGACAAGAGCAATTTATACTACCTGAGGTTCTGTTCCCTACTTTAAAAGATGAAACACTGTGTTAAAGCCTATGCAGACTGCTCTAATTGGTCAGGCTGGAGGGATGTTCAGGAAGTTTTCCTGGGTCCTGCAGCTAATTTTGCAGAGTCTGTGGGCAGAGTTCTGCAGGACAGCTGGGATATCATTTGCCTTCCACCATGGTCTCTGTACTTCATTCCATTTCAGACTTCACACAGAGTTCAGACTGGTTTTGTTTCTACCACTGTATTATTAAATATTGAATGTGCTCTTTGCACTCACAAGTTATCTTTAGTGCTCAGAAGTGTGTGAATGATTTGAGACACAGAAGTATCTACCTTAAATCCTTTTTATAGATAATGTTCAGTGGTCCTGAAACATGCACAATTTGCACAAACTGCAGCTAACAATGTTTGACCCACGAGCTATGCTTGTAGCAAACTCTACCTCAGTCTCAGATATGGGATATCACAGCGCCAAGGAATTCACGTTCATGTTGGTTTATATGACCCTCACTATTCAAGCAAATATTTTAGAGCAATGCAGTTTTTTTCTGCTGTAGAATTATTAGTCAGTGGAAAAAATGTGGCCAAGGAGATTAACCCAATTTGTTCTTGTTTTTATCCTTGAAAGAGGAGCAGTGATGTGTCAATTGAGCACTCTTTCCTCCCGTGTCCTTCCCAGTAAATTACATAGTTTCTCTTGCATGCCACATGCATCATTAAACATTCTGTGTATCTCCCAGTCTTCTCCATCCTAACATAGATTAAGCCAGTAATAAGATTACTCTTTGTCACTAAGAATTACTTGCATAGCTATAAGGGAGGAACATTATATGTGCACATGCACCACAGGAGTCTAAGGGTTATCTGAGCTCTACTGAATTAAGGATATCTATCCCTACATTCAGTTTTTTCATACCTCTTCATGTATATCCTGCAATGCTGTTATATTCAAGAAAATTAAAGCAAGGATCAAAAGAATTGTGTGTCAGCAGTCAGCACTTAAACATAGCAATGAGAATGATGTCTGTATAATTGGCATTTAAAGGACTTTCTTCACACATCTTTGAGGAGTCAATGCTTTCTCTTCTGAGGTACCCTTGACTCTTAACTAGAACTGTGAGTTAGAGGAAATAACTGGCTGGGCTTGCCTGAGAATCAGAATGTGATTAATCCTGCAGACAATCACACTCTTGTATGGTTGTACTCAAGCATGAGGAGCTGATGTTCCTGTGTTATGGAAACACGTGCTGGAGGAGTGTCCTGCAGCTCCCATGGAGACCTTCTCTTTGCAACTCTCTTCTTCTGTGTTACTGAATCCTGCCAGCATTATGACCTCTAGGAGTTCTGTGTTGATGACAGCCCATACTTTGGGCATACATTGCCAAAAACAAAATACAAGATGGTTTAAGGAGGCAAGTGCAGTTGGGTGAGAAGGAGGCTGTATGCTGGATTCATTTTTCTTGCATTGCACCACATAGTTCTTTTTAAATTAGTACCACAGAACTAGGGAGGTACATGTGAATGACACATGATGCCACTCATATGTTAACAATCAGTTAATTATTTTACTTTGTTACGTGTTTCCAGACATTGGAAAAGAATTAAAGCTTTGGCAGACAAAATAATGAGTACTTTATAGTGACCTAGATAAGCAAGCTATGTCTGGGAAGTGCTAATAAGCATTTTACCTCTCTGCTCTCTTTCTGCATGGCTGATTTATCATTTAATACAGCACATTGCTATGCAGATTTCCTTTCTTTTTATGATCCTGGATTCCACCTAATAAGCCCTGCCTTTCAGCTAGGCTTGTTAGCACTTGCAGTGTGAAGCATTAATAGCTGTTCCTGTGTTCAGTTCATCCCCTGGCTTGGGCACGGCTCTTATGGACAGCATCTTTTCTGAGTTTGAGCCATGTCCTCTGAATGCAAGTCCCACAGCCCAGAAAAATAGATTTGGAAATAAAACAAGCTCCCCAGTGTTGACAAACCAGTGTCAGGATTCTAGGAATTTTTAGTCCTCCTGATAAACCAAGGGGCTAAAACAGTGAGAGGTTGGGGCTGAGCAGAGAAGGGTTACCTAATTCTTAAGTTTATATTGCACTTTAGGAATTCTTCAGCATGCAGAAAGTGATAAAATGTGTAAAAACGAGCTTGTGGAGTTCATTTTTCCTTCTATTCAAGCCTTAAAGGTAGCCAGCTAATATGGAAATTCAGTCCTCAAGTATATTCACAGTCTCTCAAGTGTATTAAGTTCATTTACTTGGTGAAATATTTTGACAACATAGGTATGTCTAAAACCTTTTCCTTGCTGCTATTCAAGTAAAGCCATCTACAGGCAAGAACTTCTGCTGAAGGGAGTTTTCTAGATTCCTTTCAGAAAAAAAAATACATTTTTGTCTATTTTCTGCTAAGAAAAATAACTTGAAAGAGAAACAATAATATAAAATAAAATCTTAGGACACTCTCCACAGAGGTGCAAGGTAAAGTGTGAGTTTTCTCTCATACTGAGGAAAGGTGGAGCTTGGCTTCATGTTCTGTGGAAGTGCTTAATTCCTAGTACTAAGTGATTCTGTGTGTTTAAGAGGAGTGGGAAGGTCTTCAGTTTTCTCATACCTCTTCATGTATTCCTGCAATGCTGTTATATTCAAGAATTTAAATGCTAATGCAAGGATCAAAAGAATTGTGTGTTAGCAATCAGCACTTAATAATAGCAATGAGAGTGATGTCTGTATAATTGTCACTTAGAGGACTTTCTTCACACATCCTTGAGGAGTCAGTGCTTTCTCTTCTGAGTTACTCCTGTCTCTTAACTAGAACTTCCTGAACACCCCTCCAGGCTGACCACCCTGCGCCTTGTCCTGAACTTCTAGGTAGTAGTTAGGCTCCCTTTGGGAATGCAAATGGGTGAAAGTACTTGTGAGGATGCTGAAGAAGTATTTATTGTCTGGATTTTCCTCCGGTCTGCGTGTAAGGTCAGTGTCAAGTGACTTAATCATTGCCAAAAGCAAGTTATTTCCTGATATGTCCAGAAGCTAAACTGGAAGAGCATCTTGGTTTCATATGTCTATAAAAGCAAGGTGGCAACGAATTCCAGGAGACTGAGGCTTCATTTCAGCTCTTTTCTAGGCACTGTGGTCTTCCTTGACTCTGTTTCCTTCCCTATAGAATTTGACTATTAGTATCTACGTCATGAAGGATTTCCAAGCCCAAAGTAATTAAGTCTGAAAAGCATGTTGAGACATTCAGATGGAAAGCACTGTCTAACTGCACTGGCATAATTATACACTGCATAACTGATCCAAGTACCAAGGAAAAGTGGAACACGAAAGAACAGCTAAATTTATCCTAGAAAATGGGTTCAGCAGTTCAGCATTCAGATTTAGATCAGTAGAGCAGCCTCATTTCTGTTTCAAGCCACACAACCAGCTAATTTTGGCTGATGTAGGATCAGTTGTTGTGGAGTGCTTTTTAATATGTGTTGATTTAGCTATTAATTAAGAGGATTTTTATCATACAATTAACCTATACTTTTGTTTTTAAAATGTTCTCTGGATAAAACATTTGTTGCTTGATTTTAATTCTTGAACACTATTTCCATTAAATTTACTGTACTTTTATATTTTATAACCCATACCTAGATAATAGCATTGATAGAGTATTTTTAGGACATTTACCTGAATAATTTTGCACCAATTTTTCACACTGTAATGAAAACTGAGAAAAAAAAATCATGTGGTGGTGTGAAAAGTGTCTCATTAGGCTACAGGTACAATATTTAATTTATCTCTTTCATCACCATGTTATAAAGCAAATACCAGCATAATCTACCAGTAATGCAGTCTGGTTTGTAAAATGGCTAATAGGCCACTCCTCAAATTCTGAGAATTGTGCTTGTGCAAATAAAGATTTTATAGCTCACACTCAAGCATTTGCAATGAACTGTGTTAGCTGATAGAGGTGTTTTCATGTTTTTTGTGATGCCACAAGCTTAAAAGATCTGGCAGCTTTTACAACTGTGGTTTTGGTTGGTTGGTTGGTTGGTTGGTTGGTTGGTTGGTTGGTTGGTTGGTTGGTTTTTTACTGCACAACCCATTTGCGAAAAGAGATTATATAGGTATGTGTCTGAAATTTATCCTGATGTGCTGCAGTATTGTGCTCATTGAAGTAGTGCTGCAAAGAAACTTTGACTTAAAAAGAGAATTTTAAAAGCATCCGCCCAACCCTGGCCCCAGGAACACATCCAGGACCTAATTTTCAGTTAGAGTTAATTGAGCTAACAGTATGGTCATCAGTGTAGATGGTAATTCATACTGGTTTATTTACTGGTTAGGTAAAGTGTGAGTATCACGTTTTTCCTACTCTTTTCACAGCAGGAGCAAGCAGAAAGGTCCGTCCTCGACTGTGGCTCTGTGTCTTGAGGGTGATGGTGCAGGGAGCTGTGCCAGGCTGCACTGGGGGATAGCAAAGTGAAAATGTCCAGCCTGGGAAATAAATGCACTCGTGTATGCAGATTGTGCTGCCCAGGATGCTGTCATGTTGTGGGCTTATGCACAGGGGAAAAATCATCCCCAGGTGCAACATTAAACTCAGTATTCTCAGTGCTGCTGCTTAAAATGCACATATTCTTTATGGCTTGTAGTGAATATTAAAAATACTACATACTTAATGGCAGTGAAAGTATAACTCAAATTATAATACATTAATGATGTTCGGAATCCTTATTATGGTCCTAAAGCCCAATGGGAATAGTGTATCTGGGTGATGTAGTGGTTCTTGGGTTTAAAGTGCTAAAATAAATGCTGCGATTACTGCTGGGTAATGAAGGGATAGCTGGACAAGTTTTGCTCTTTCACTGGTATTTCCTTGTTGTATGCATGAGGGATAAACTCAGAGAAGTGCTACTGCTGCTTATTCATGATTCAGAAATCAGAATCTTCTTTTCTTACCAGATGCAGAGAAATCAGGCGTAAATGTTGGAGTGCTTACCTAAAAATTCCTGTTGGATAAAATCTGCACTGAGACTCTGCTAGTGTTAAAACCTCCTAGTGAAGAGAAAAATTCATAAAAGAGAGGAATAATAAAATTGAAAACAAAATTAAAAAAATAAGATTTTTAAGTTGCTCCTCGTGTTTCTTAATGGAATAGGAATGAAAAGAATTTCATTTATATATTAAAAAAAAGAAAGAATTCTAGATTATATTTTCATTTTTGGCATCATTCATATAATAAATTGTATTATCATTTTCAATTGCAACTTAATGTCAAAAATTTAAAATTGCATTTCACTTTTTAAGATAAAGGTTTTACAGCTGAATTGTTCTGTTTTAGTGAAAAGTTCTAACTGAAACTATGTTTTTGAAATATTTGTAAGGCCGTATTTCAATTTGAGCACATTGGTGAGCATACTTAAAATGGACTTTAAAAGATCAAATCCATAGTAATAATTTGGGTTGATTCCACTGCTTACAGAGTGATTGTATACAAGACACATGGTTAATGTTACTTTGCAGTGTTACTGCTCGTTTGTTTATGTATTACAGTGTTTTATTTGTGATTTGGTTATTTTATTGTAGTGGTTTCTAAAATTTATTTATTAGTGATTTTCTTAGCAGTTTGAATTGATCTGTTTTTGGTCTTTAATTCTTCTTGTCCAGTAGCAGTGTCCAGGCTGCTTTTCCACCCCACTCCAGCACCAGGAGAGGCAGCTGGCCCTCTTTAGCTGTGACAGTGTGAGGTTGGGGGGGTTTTGCCACAGATTTTCATACAAACCTAGTATGGTTTGGGTTGGGAGGGACTTTAAAGATCTGACAGCTTCCACTGGATCAGGTTGCTCAGAGCCTCATCCAGTCTGGCCTTGAACACTTCCAGGGCTGGAGCACCCACATCTCTGAGCAATCTGTTTCACTGCCTCATCAGCCTCAGGTTTTACTGAAACACCCAGGATCAGTTATTTTACCTTTAAAAACTGCTTAATGCAGAAACTTTGGTTTGAGGGGACAGTAAGAGGCTTTGTGATTTATTCTGGTTCCATTACGGAGAGAAAAAGTAGGGGAAAAAGTAGAGCACGCATGGGCCAGGGCAAGGCACGAATCATGTGCATTCGGTTCTTGCTGTGCTCTGGATCGTGATATTTCTATTATTATCAACCTTATTTCATTATAATTATACTTATTACTATTTTTCATTGTATATATTATTATTATTATTATTATTATTATTATAATTATTATTATTATTATTATTATTATTATTACTACTACTACTACTACTACTACTACTACTACTACTACTACTACTACTACTAGTGGTGTTGGGGTCTCCTCGGGGCTCGTCCCGTAGGCGCTGCCGGCAGGTGGTGCTGGCGGAGCGCGGCCCCCGCATCTCCGCCGGGTCCCGCATCCTTGTCCAGCCTCACATCCCTGCCCAGCCCCGCATCCCTGCCGGCCCCGCATCCCCTCCGGTCCCACATCCTCTCTGGCCCCACATCCCCTCCGATCCCATATCCCCTCCGGTCCCATATCCCCTCCGGCCCCGCATCCCCTCCAGCCCCGCATCCCTTCCCGGCTCTGCATCCCCTCCGATCCCACATCCCCTGCGGCCCCCCATCCCCTCCGGCCCCACATCCCCTGCGGCCCCCCATCTCCTCCAGCCCCGCATCCCTTCCCGGCTCTGCATCCCCTCCGGCCCCACATCCCCTGCGGCCCCCCATCTCCTCCGGCCCCACATCCCCTCCGGCCCCACATCCCCTCCGGTCCCACATCCCCTCCGGTCCCACATCCCCTCCGGCCCCACATCCCCTCCGGCCCCACATCCCCTCCGGTCCCCCATCCCCTCCGGTCCCACATCCCCTCTGGTCCCACATCCCTGCCCGTGTCTGCATCCCCGGCCGGCCTCGCAGACGGTGCTGGCGGTGTCAGCGAGCCCCGTGCCCCGGTGTCAGCTCTGAAATGCGATGTGTTTTCCCCGGAGGAGCGGCCCGTGCGAGCCGTGCCGGTCCCTGTGCGTGCGGTACCCACCGGGCCCTGCCGAGGGGTCCCGGCTGGTGATGGATCACAAACCCGGGCTGGGGATGGATCACAAACCCGGGCTGGTGATGGATCACAAACCCAGGCTGCTGCTCGAATGAAGGAGATTGCCCAGGTGCATAAACTAAAGAGAGCAGATGTACAAACGATGAGGATGAATAAACCAGTGTCACCGGGGACAGTGGGAAGTTGCCTCAGGATACCGCCCGAGTCTGGTTTTTGTCAGGGTTTGGTCTTTTTTCTTTTGTTTTGTTGGGAAGCAGGAAGTTTGAATTTGATTTTAGCCACTGAAATTGAGCCAATTGTCAGTCATCCATAGAAAGTTTGTACAAGTTACAAGTTTGTGACTAAAACATAAAATAGTGAATAATCAATGGTAGCTGGTGAATCACAGTGGAATGTGCAGCTATGAATAATGTAACCAGGAGATATAATGTAGAGGGGGATAATAAAAATACTGTAGTCAAAGCTCTAAAAAACTCCTGCAAAAGTCCTGCGGAATAAATGACATCTCAATTAGCAAAGATCAGAGTAGTGGGGGGAGAACTAGGAAAGGATGATACCAGAGAAACTGGTAAAAAATACTCTAAGGAGACCCTTTGTGCTGCAAGTGATGCATTGAAAGATGAAGTGTGAAGATGGATTCTTGAGACTGTCTAATAAGAAATTATTAGAATAATTAAACATGTTATGGTGAACATATTGTAAGGAACAAATCTGATTACATCTGTCTGGTCACCCCATTAATGAACTGCACTTAGCTCGTGGATGTGGGTTTTTTTTTGTGTTCAAAGCTGAATGTCCAGAACCTCTAAAGCACCCTCCTGAAGTCTATATCCTTGATAAATGTGGCAAGGTTAGACAAGAAAGTATTTATTCGTAAGTGTCAGAGACATTTAGGAAAGTAGACAATTCTTAGGGTGTAATTGCCAGTCACAGACTCTGAAAAGATTGGCATATGATAATGTCATGAGACAGCCAGGCTGGGAGTTACACTGGTTGGAGGTCAGGCCTCTCTTCTGGTGAGAGATGACTCTTCCTCTAGCTTTATCCTCCTGAATAAGAGTAATTTCTTCCTCTAGGCTTTGTTTTCATTCTTTAGGTATAAATATGTATTTCTAGGTGTGAACCTATCTAGCAAGGACAATTCTGAAAGCAGTATTTTGATCCCAAAGTATAACTTGGAGAAAAACACATGGTGAAGACATGATTCAAATACTATGATTTCATTTTTTTTTTTTTTATTTGCTTCCAGCTTGAAAATAAGGGCAGAATAATACTAAACATATTATGTCCTTGCATCTGAGGAATAGAGTTTTTAAACATGTGCTGGGCATGTGTTCCAAAACACTGTTAGCATTTTATAGATTACCATGATATTCTAAATTTTGTATTTCATCTACATATTTATGATGCACTTGCATTTCACTGACTGTGTGTTACAGCCATGGAATGGTTGTTCAGCTCTTGAATTAATTTGTTTTCTGGTTCATGTAATAGGAGGTGTTTGGCCTTCACTTGCTCAAGTCCTCTTTCAACTCGCAGTCTAAATTCTCACACAAATTGAAAAGCAATGACTCAGTGTGTCTCAAAAAAAAGCCTTTTCCTTGGAAATTCGTGGAGAGCTCAGAGTGGAAGGTTTTATATTTTAATGAGATGACTCAGAAACATTTCATTAAGAATCTCTTGTAAAGCATGTTTTGGATAGGAAATTTTTCAAATAGTATAAACAGATTTCACTTTGCATTTGAGGTGTTTCTATGCTTGATATCATGCAAATGTAATGTTAAAAACTGAGCTGAGTATTCTGCTGCTCAGTGACTGGTCTTAACACAATGTAAAAAATGGCAGGAAGGATAAAGTCGGCAAAATCAGCATCTGTTATCTGTTAGCTAATTTCGTGATTTGTAAAAACAAACAGCTAGTTGAGTCCTCAATAAAATGTATAAAACTCCTATTAATTAACAGAGACACATTGTGGTTTAGGCCAAGTTTCTATCATTGTTAGCATACTGTATGGGAAGCTGATAGAGCAGAGCAGCTGCTCTGTTGGTGGGAAATAATGTATATAATCAAAATCGGCCTTAGCAGAGAGCCTTAAACCACAAGAAAATAAGAGTCCTAAAATCGGAGCTAACAGAGAGAATGTTATCCAGAGGCCACCAGGGCCATTAAACACAATACTGAGCATACTGAGAATTAATGAAAAATGCACTTAGGCTGGCTGAAATACTAATTATTATCTTATATGTATATTTATGTTTCCTTCCCACTCTGCAGTGCTGTGACTCTGAGGTGACTGAGGATGTCAGTGCAGTTCTGAAATAACCATTTTCTTGCTTCTCCACAGAGATCTGGCTAACAAAGCTAATTTAAACCATGTACACTGAAAAGGCCAGTGGATTCTCCTGCACAAGCAGAGCTCCATTGCCACAGTACAGGCTCAGGTTGTTGACTCTGCCCTCTTCCTGACTGCACCTTTTTCAGCTTCATGAGTCCATACTTGCTGGAGAAATGCTTTTTTGCACACTTGCTGCTCTATGTCTTACAGGTTGCTGAGAACCAAAGCAACATATTTTATTTTATATTTCATATTTTATTTCAAAGCTGCTTGCACTTGAGAAGAGGATAAAGGGTTGGAGGTGAGAATAATCAGCTTGCTGCTTAAAAATCTAGGGGATCCATATTTTAGGAAAATTAATGATGTGCTGATTACAGGATTTAATTGGTCATAAAATAAAAAGCACTGTGTAGCTTAGCATCATGCTCCAGCTACAGCTTTTCTAGCCAATTCTTTTTAGAATCTCTGATAAAATGCTGCATAAAAGCAAGGGGAAGCCAAAGAAAGACCAAAGACTTACCAGTGCTTTTTGGGAAGGGTCTGACAGCTTTTTGTTGTCCTGAACTTACCCCATTGGTCTTGACTCTGAATTCATCTTTTTTGATCTGTGTCAAAAACCTTCAGTCAATAAAGCAGGAGGGATTTATTGTTTTGCTGTTACTCATATTTTTCTCGAATTTGCAAGTCTTCAGGCTTGTGGCAATGATTTAGGAATACTGAGGTCTGAATTTATTTATGACATCCTACTTATATATTGCTAGCTAACAACTATTACTAGTTGTTCTAGTTTGCCCCTGGGAATGAGGCAAGGAGACATTATGTGGGTCTTGTTTTTCTCTCACTGTATTTATTTTGCCTGTTCCTACCTGGGTGCACAGAAGATACAACTAGTTCCTGCTGAAAAAGAGCTGACCAGAGCTTTAATTCTTCATTGTAAGTCAGAATTGCCCCATGTCTTCCTAGCTAAGGTCTTCAGAAAAGACATTGTTTCATCTGGGATTTTTTGTTTCTTTTGCACGTGTGGAATTTTGTGCATAGAAAAGATTTTGAGCATATGAAGACAGATACTTTTTGGGACACATCATTCTTATTAGTATCCTTTTACTACATTTTACCCCACTGAAGGATGGGTGCACAGGGTATGTCTGTTAAATTCTCTCAGTCCAAAATGCTATCCTGGAGCAGTCCCACAGCCTGTCTGCCAGTAGCTACTGTCCAAGAGTCAAAAGCAGATATGCCAGAAAGGGTACAGAACCAGGAGAGACACAGTGGTACTGCCTCAAAATCCTCTCCTCACCTCCAGCCATTTGCATTCCAGGAATTTCTCTGATCACAGATGGTTTTAATTGTATTAATAACCCTCAGTAGATTTTCCTCCCATGTCTGGTCTGTTCTAAACAGATGTAATCTTTTCATTCTCTAAGTAATTTGTGCAAGTTCTACAGCCAAGTGCGTGAAGAAGGGTTCTTTCCTCCTCTTTCTTTCAAATCACCCCCATTTAAGCTTGTAGTGGAAAAATCAGAGGTCAAACAGTCTGTGACCATCCTCTCTGTCCCAGCCATACTTCTATAGGCTTTGATCATATGTTTAATCAGTTATATTTTACAGGTTTGTAACAACACATATAAAATTAATTTTAAAACAGCATCTTTAAAGTTATCTTCTGCAATGTGATAGGTTACAGCTGTTGATTGGACTTTCCTTGGTTTTGGTTCATAAGCACATGAACTGAAAAGCTCACTGAAGTGTCATGCCATGTCCAGTTTTAGTTTGAAACCAGGCTTGTGTATATGTCTTAATGAAATGTTACATTTTGTCTGTAAGCAGTATTGTAAATCACTTTAAAATTGAATATAGCATGAGCTGTGAAATCCATATTAAAATAAACAAGATGTTTCAATAATAAATATCTATTTAGAATTAGATCTGGGAGATTATTTGGGAGATGCTTGATGATTGAGTGGGTTTCAGGGGAAATGGGCAGATATGAAAATGAAACTTGTTAAACAAGCCAAGTCCCTAAACAGATTCTCGTTCAACATGACCACTAATTCATGGGCTAAGTTGTAATTAACAACCCAGGATTCTTCATCTGCTGAAAAGTTATGCTTGTCTGTTTGAATACATATTTGGATAACTAGAAATTATTAACTCTGAAAATGCATGAGTGAGGGAAAAATAATGGTATAAGATTTGAGTGGAAGGCAGCTGAAACTGAAAGTCATGGTGCAGGATTTTGAAAGCTAATCTCCAGACTAATTACAGAATTTGGTTTAGTGAGGACAAGGGTTACAGTTAAATGTACTGTACTCAGATCTCATCACTGCCATGTGAAGGATGAAGCTTCTCCAGGGTCCTGTATTATGCTTTAGGACACAACCTGATGTAAATACCCAAAGCTTATCAATGCTGTTGATTCTCTGAAGTTTATATCCACTTTTTTTCAAAAGGTTCAATACCGTCTTTTCCTTGTTTAAAACCTTGTAGCACAACCTTGCCAAAGGATGCATTGAACCTGAACAATTCTAAAAACTGGCTATTTGTGCTACCCATGTCCCTGATTATGGTCAAACACCCGTGCTGATCCCCACAATATGTGCCACAAGCTAATTTTTGTCAGATTTGGGGTTAATATGTGATAGCCCAAAGGTAGAAAAACAGTTCCAGAAGGGTGGCATCCTTAAGCCCACCTCTGCAAGTGGCAATAAGCCTTGATACGAGTTTTCTGTTCTCTCCCTGCTATGGTGCTGTTGCTGATGTTGTAGTGTAAGGTTGCCCATGCTGCTCCCATGGAGTTGGATGTGTTGCATACAGCATCCTTCTTTGCCCCTTGGAAGAAGAAGGAAGTTTGCAGAGAAAATAAGCTGTTAGTGTCAGCAAAAATGCACTGTATGAGCATTGCAGAGCACCTAAGGAACCTTTAATGACTCGGCAATTCTAAGCTTTTTGTCATTGTCAAGGAGAATGGGAAAATTAATTTAATTGGGACAATATTTCATTTAGAGTTAAGCTTAATAGGCATTTTCTTGTCACTATGGGTGTATGTTATTTGCTGGGATTGTGTTTTCAGTATTTTATCAGCCTTACATTACCTGACCCCACTAAAAAGAAACTAAATTTAAGTTTCACCTACTTAGCTTAGATTTCTCTACCAAATTTATTAAGAAATAATAATAAAAAACTGAGGAATGGAAAGGCTAATTAAAACTCAGAACTTTTGTTTTGTTTGTTTGCTTGTTTGTTTGTTTTAATTGGCAAGAAATATAATTAATACTAGGTAAACTTTTTATATTACTAAGCCAAATCTGGAAAATAAATTTGATTTCTCAAAAAATTAAGGATCTTCCTTCTAGTTTTTAATTATTGCAGATAAGTAGTGCATCTGGTTTTATCATATCTGAATAAAAATCCTGTGGCGAGGGGGAAATTTTATTTATAATGAGTGCTTTAGTTCCTAAGCCACAATATCAATTTATGCTTGGTTCTGTTTGCATAATATTTTATGAGTGTCTGATTAAGCCTTTATTAAGCCTATTTCATGAGGCTTAATACATCTGCAGTGTAGGTTCTGCCTCTGAATTGAGGTTGTTGTTGCAGCAGCTATCCTCATTTTCATGCAATTAATTTCATTTGATAAGTAATCTTGGCAGACAGATACATGTATTTTTAAACTGCATAAATAAATGGTTCTAATCACTCAAAAAAGTTTTGATTTTTCACAAGGTGATTTTAATCAATACAGTTCTTTGGATGAGAAGAAGTCAGTATTAAAGTCTCCCTTTCTCTTCAAAGTCCATAAAAGTTGAATAAAAAATACACTGGAAATTCCAAACCTGATTCTTCAAAGAGTTGCCTCACAGCAGCTGCTCCTCAGTTAACACAAACTAAAGTCACCAGCTTACACCTTTGGGAAAATTGGTTGCTCAGAGAGAAGCTTTTCATTCTGTTCATGTCTTGTATTGATGGAAAAGGAAAAGTAAACTAGACAATAAAATTATGGAAGTAGTGGGATGCTTTGTTATGGTGACTTGGTAGGTACAGGGCTCACCCTGGTCCTCTTTATTTGATCATGTAGCCTAAAGGGTGAACAATGCCATCCTCAGTAGTGTCCTATCAAGGGCAGGGCTTGGAACAAGGGAGCTGCTCTTTTGCTGTCAACTGGGCTCAGAGATGGGTTGTTCATGGTAATTTGTTTCAAGACATAATAATAAAGTACAGGAAGAAAATCCTGGTTGGTTTACCTCTTAACAAATTCTTCCACCATAAGATTTGCTACCTACATCCTTAAAAAATCAACAGAATACAGGTAGAATAAAGCACCTGTAGAATAAAGCATTTTCCATTCTCTCACAGTATTGCCAATCTCTCTACTATTCAATGCTGCTGGGAAACAATTAATCAGAAGAAGAATTCTATCATAAAACTTGCTCTTAAAGCAAGTCTTAAAAACAATTTCATTTACTTTTCCCAAAGGTGGCATGCTGCCAATGAAGCTAGGCATATATGAAAAAGGGAATGCACAGAGAAGCTGTGTGGTGGATAAAACAGGTTTTGCTGAGAGCAAATTCATCTCCATGCTTCTTGAGTTCTGGAACAATGTCATTAATTATCTTGGGCAATTTCCTCCCCAAGTATTTCAGTTTGGTATTTTGTGCATCATGAACCATGCTTAGTGTTCCTGTAGAACTTACACACCGTCCAGCTTAATTTCACATTCAGAGTTATTCTCCTATGCATTGCCAAGGTCTGGCTCTGAGTAGCTGTCTAATTAAAATATTTGTGTGTCAAACCATCTGCATGTATAACATGTATTTTTTGATCCTGACCCTTGCCTGGTCTAACTTGTATGAAAAATAAGGAAATGCAGGATTCAGTGGAATACTTACCACAATATTTTGGTATCAGTTGTGATGCTTGAAAATGGGAGAGTAGATGCTCATAGGCAAGTGAGAAGATATTGCTGTCATGGCTGGATGCATCACACTGTGACACTGCTGGAAAGGAAGGATTCATAAGCCTGAGGAAGAAGATATAATGGGTGTGTAACCCATTATGTGAGTTTAACCTGGACTACCAGAGAATAAAGTTATTACCCTTATCTGGAATAAATGATATTGAATAAAATAGCAATTGTGATAAAATTGAAAGTAAAGTTTTTTCCTAAAGCTGCATCATTTTAATTTAGCCATCAGATGAAAAATTATTGTAAAAATCCAAATTATTTTGGGTCTAGCAAGTATATGCTTAAAAACTCTTATTGATTTTATATAAATGGATTTTCAGATGGTTTCTACAATTTATTTTGGCTTTCTTTACTCATGTATTTTTCCTCTGTTTTTTAACATTGACTGTTTATTAGGACTGGTGATGTACCTGGAAGTCAGAATGAGGAAGAATTTCTTGGCTCTAATGTTACACAGGTGTCAGTGTTTATGTAAATTTGATAAATATTAATATTTAATTTTATCCCACAGAGAATACTTCATTGATTTCATATGACACATAATTAAGATAGAAATTCAGGGAATGGAGTATGGAGATCTTCCTCTATATATATTTTATAGGCAATATCTTTGCCAATTGAATATTTTTCAACTTTGATTTTACTCAAAAGCTTTAGACATTTAAAGTTATTTGCCTTTCTAAGAAATGTGAATAACTTAGAGTGCATGGAATTCATGAAGTTGTCTGGTCCAGTCTTGCCTAACCCAGGGATTATGAATATGAAATAGGGATATGGCTAAATAAGGAATATAACTTTTGTTTTCTCCTGTCAGTCAGATTCCCAGTCCATCATCACGTGATAATGGATGAAGAACTAAAAGTGTTAATCTCTTAACAGTTAGATAAATTTATTTCTTTCCCACTGAGCCCCATGTCTATGTTAAGATCTATGCACTGAAAGGAGATGTAAATGAGGCAGTGGCTTGTTGAAATGGGAGGAGCTGTAAGTCTTTATCTTCCTGTGTTAGTCTCTGTTTACTTGCTGTCCCTGTGTCCCTTGTTATTATTGTATCAAATTAGAAAATTTGGCATGAATATTCTAATCCCAGTATAATTACAGCTCTTAAAAGTATTTTAAGGTTTCTTTCAACTTTATGCAGACTTCTTAGTTTTAAATAATAGCATGTTATTAATTATATTAATATTGGAATAGTGTATTGTTTGGATAACTGCTGCCAAAATCTACATTACTAGCAATTAAGGAAATCAACAAAACTTTTTTAAATTTACTTTTTTATTAATCAGTTGTTATTCTGATTGTTATATAATGAGACATATTATGGATGACTGTATATTGAAATAGGAAACAATTAAATAATGAGGTCATATATTAATAACTTTTAGAGTGACTAGGAAAATCTAATTGCCTATGCAATGTATCAGAATATCAAGTTCAAGGGCAATGTCAAGTGACATGTTTAGAAGTTAATGTTGTAGATAGAGGGTTATTTTATTATCTTTTTTAATGCATTTATTATTCCATTTCAAAATACATGTGGACATACATACTTAAAAATAACTTATATTCCTAACATGTATGTATATTAATGTACCTGTACTATGTTTATTTCACTAACAACCAAGTTTTTTTTTTTCTTCAGCATCAATATCTCCATGTCTAGGAAGAGGTAAAAAACAGTGCAAAAACCCCAAGGTTGTGATAGAATCTGTGATAGAAACAAATTCACTTTCAGATTGAAATCAGTTTACACCTGGCACTGCTTTAGTGAGACAGAAAGAAGCTTCCAGAAAGGAGTAGTCAGATTATATATGGTGTTTCTTTTCCCCCTATTAATTAATCTACACTATTGTACAGTAGAATTGTTCTCCTCTTTCTTACTCCCACAAAAAAACGTCCTTGACACACAAACCTAATACAGTGGAAAAGAAATGAATATAAGAAATATGAGTGGAAGATACAGAAATCTGTATGTGAGCATGCAACTGGTTAGTATCTTGTGTTAGCTGAGATATTTCTTTTGTGATCAGGACAGTTTTTGAATGTTTAGTGGTAGTCCAGAAAAAGGAAGTTTTTTAAGCATATGAGTAATGCTACTCCTATCAACAGAACTAGTCATATTAGACAGATAAATTTTTGTGTTTGATGCTGGTCATGGCCAGTATGGCAAGAATGTCCATTTCCCAATTTACCCTCACATTGTACCTACATTTTGTACAAACCTTCCATTGAATGCAATACCAATGCAACCACAAAGCTTTTAGTTTCTTCTATCTCCTAGGAATTCTTAATTTTTGGAGTGGAAGTGGATCGATTCTGTCATTGTAAATCTTGGATTATTTTGTCACATTGAGGATGCGGAGCAGTGAGTAGAGCAGATGGCCTTATGATAAATAAATAGTAACAACACGATGGATAACAAGTTTCTCTGAGATGGAGACAGTTTCAGATCTACATAAAATATTGTCTGGGGACCTGGAGCCAGACAGGTCCAGTTTTATGGTTCTGTTCCTCCCAAATTAGATTATAAATTCCTCCATGTACTGGGAAAAATATATAAATAAAATATTTAAAACCGGTTAGTGGCTCCAAATGTTTCCATAATACTGTAATCTTTTTCTCCAGGATTTGAATCATAGATGGGAATTTTCAGACTAAGCTGTCATGTCCTTTCAAAGATTTTGCTCATGCAGAATTCCTTGCCTACTGCTTTTCAAAAGAAAAAGTTGTGGAAGGATAGAAGCAGTAACAATCAGCTTGTTGAGGGTTTTTCTACCAACACCATTTATAGTTAAAATTGTTTGCAACTGCCTAATGGAAGAATCCCTTGTTACCTATAATGTTAATCTTTAATTCCTTTTGTATACTCTCTCCAAAAAACCCAAAAGGCTTCTTTATTTAAAAAAGTCAAACTTCATATGTGTAAATAGTGAAAAAATAACTCTTTCTTTAGTAGGACTATAAAGGTAGTTAAACATCTCCTGGCCTGCCCCTTGTGCTCCTACAGGCAAGTCCTTGCTTCCATGCTTAGTTGCAATTCCCTTAGCATCTCTTTGGTTTGTTGATGCTCTGTTAGTCCATTCTGGTTCCTAAGAAAAAATGTTTTGTCTCAGAGGCCTGGCAGGCTGCTCCTACTCCTCAGTGAAGTTTCTCAGTCTTTCTTGGAGTCTTCATGGCCACTGCTTAATGTTGGTTCCCTCTTGCCTGCTTCTCTTGGTGGTTTGCCATTGAAGAGTGGTCACTTTGAGCATCTTTCCCCCTGAGCCTGCTCAGCTGATCAAGAAGAGAGAGAGTGGTCACCTTCCTCTCTGGAGGTTGCATCCCACCACATCTTGTCAGAGGAGGTTCGGACAGAAACCTAAGAATTCCCTGACAGCTGAAGGTGTTACATTGCAGTGCTTCTGGAGTTGGTTATGTTGAGGCACATGGAAAGACATGAGATGTTGGATTTGTGGAGGCTTGCTCTGAGGACTGCAGAAGGTTCAGAGATACAACCATTGTCCATTTTCTTTTTCTCTCCCATGCCTTCTTGAAGATACTTGCTGTTGAGCAGCCATGGGTTTTTTTCAAAGCAGTGCAGATCTGATCATGATTTTAGGTCCACCAGTGTACATCAGAGGTGTCCAAAGAAAATGAATATTTTCAGCAGTGCAGAACCCAAGCAGGACAAGTCTAACTTATTTTTAGGCATACAGGCCAGCACCTGTAGATGATACCAAATGGTTTGCAATGTTGACTTCAGTGAATGTCAGAGTCCATAAACTCCTGAGTGAAATCAATGCAGCCATACTAGGTTATACACAGGAGAATTCACTCAGCAAGTTTAAATGTACTCAGTGCCCTTTTACTGCTGAATGTTTAAACCTCCTGTGTGAATTTGTTACCAGACTCCTGCCTCATGCATTTTTCTAAAATGCTTACTGATACAAATGAGGATACGGTGAGGTAAATGCAGAAATGGGTTTTATTTTCTGGTGCATGCTAACTGCTATGTGATTATCAGAGATGCAGTATTACATTTCTGTAGAAAATACAGGCATTTCCTTGACTCAGATCAGCTCTAGAATAATTAAATTCTATTTATTTCCTTTCCTTACTTTCTGTGGTACTGATTTTGCTCCACATATAAAATTAGTGAATACTGAAAATTGCCAGCATATAATTTGAAAACCTTCCTTCTCGTCTCCTTCAGTTTGGTCACTCAACTTTTTAAACTTTTCCTGCTTCTTGGTCTGCAGTGTCGAATTACATCTATCTATCTATCCATCCAACCTTCCTGAAGTCTTTCTTGTTACCTCAATACTTCAATTGTTTATTGCTGAAATGTTCATGTTTTTGTTTGGCCTTGCTCATCTTTGAATTTTTTCCATCATTCAATTTGCTTTTCTTCTAGCTAACATAAGTACTTTTGTCAGTTTGGGGTACAAGGAAGTATAAAATCCTCTTCTTGGTTGCTCACAGTTCTGGTGATATTACTAGAACAGAAACAGGGAAGCTTGTCATGACTCCATAGTCCCTTTCAAATGTGACCATCTGCAGAGCTTAGCTAGAACTACAGCAAAGGAGTACTGAGCTGAAAAGGAATTTCAGTAAATTAGTTTCTTGATGGAGCAAAAAGGCGGACATGAGCCTAAGAGGAAGACTATTCACAGAATAATGAACTTTAGCAATTAAAGTAAATATAGTAGAATATATTCTTATCAGATCATTGACCTTTACAGGCCTTTCAAAAATGTCACTAAATTAGAGGAGAAAAAAGAAGGCATGGTTTACAAAGTGTCTCCAATCAGAACATTTCTTTATAGTCCTGTGTTTGACATTCTTAAACCTTGAAACTCCTTTAATAGTATTTTGTATCAACACTGTGAGAGTGACTTGGGAAAATTTTTATGACAGTTTAAAATGGGAAATTTGGGGCTAAATGCAGTCAGAATGTTTCAGTAAATTTGTCTGACACTTCTGACATTGAGGTTAGTAGTAAGTGGTAATTATGGGATCCTTTTCTGCTTATGAAATAGTAAAAGAATTCTTTCAGTGTTTCTATAAAAATAACTATAATAATAGTTAATGCACTTATAAATTTAAACTCACACAAGATATATTTTTATTTTGCATTTCACCCGTATTACGTCTACATTCAGATAAGGACTATGACTTCACTAATGGATGAAACCTTTTTTATAAGCGCTGTAGCAATGAACCTGAAATACTTCACTAAATTCAGAGTAGAGTGTGGTACCTGTTCAAAGTTTTTACAATTCAGTACAAGAAACAAACAAGAGAACATTACAAGTCCATAATGTCTTCAATTGCAAAACAATGGAGTAAGATAAAGCATGTTTTAATAGCAACTAAAAGTTGCATTTAATTTTCCATATGGAGAAAAAAGTTGTAAGTCATTATTTGAAATATTTAAAATATTCATTTCAAGAGGAGAGGGATATGCTCAAAAATAAAGTTGCTTTAGTGATACAAACATACAGACATACGTAATTTCTTTGACATCTGTCATCCTCTGCTGTTTTGGTGAAGCTCTCTGTGGCACAATGAATTCCACAAACAAACATCTTACCAGGGAGGAAGACTGAACATGTTGGAGGAGCAAATAGGAATAATGCTAACTATGTCTGAGGGAAATCAGCTTTCAATTTCTCAGTATGTCATTAAACAGCAAATTCTAAACCTGAAGAAACTCCTCTTCATCTAGATGAAATCTGTACATCTCAGAAGTTTTTGAATTTGGTATATAGAAGAGGTTACAAAGGTTACAGGTTTTGTTGAAAAGCCAAAGCATGCCTTGTTCAGAGAAATCAGTGAATTAAAGACTAGTTAAGTTAATAACAAAAATAATAAGAATAAACTAATCCATAAAGACTAACCTCTATATAAAAGGGTGTTATCAGAAAGATAATGTACCTACCTTGCCCTTCACACTTTTTGATATTTTGAGTGGAAGAGCCAGAATTCTGAGCCTTTAAAGTCACCTATGCTTTAGGATGTTGTCAGTTACAAAAAGAAGTAAAAGCATGAATATTTCATATCTCTTTGGCATTCAGCCTGTTTTGCATAGATGGCAGCTGGAGGTTCAAAACAGAGCATTATTGCTTCACCACTGTCACCATGGTTTAGCAGGTAAATAATGCATGAGCTAAGAAGAGTTGACAAGGCAGACGGTAATGATATATTGGTTCAAGAGTCTGTCACCTCGGAAAGCACCTAGAAATGATTCACATCAGACTTACTATTTATTTCATATGACTGTTAGCAGAATATTCATAGATACAGTCTGTAATTAACGTAAAGAATTAAAAGCTGAATGATATGGAAGGCAAGTAGCCCAGCAAAGGTTCAAAAGAACCCTAATTTTAGTACATATGCAGCAAGACTTTTAAACTTGCCAGTTTAAGATTGTGGTGAGCGTTAATCTGCACCCTTTGGGTTGCCAGGTCTTAGCTTTATCTCTAGGAAAACAAAAGTTCCTTCATATCAGTTAGGCAGTGCCTAACTAAGCAGGGAACATCCTGATGTGTGTTATGCAAAAGCAGAACTGCCATCTGTATTATCAGGATTTTTTGCATTACCTGGCGCCTGATCAAAATGCTGACAAAAAACAGGAACACTACATTGTACAGCACTAAGCATAAGAAACAGTTTTTAAGTAAGAATGTCCAGACCTAATCTACAGAAGTTAGAATAATGGCTGCTGTACAGTGGCTGTGGAGCAATCGGAGGTCACAAGCTCTAATGACAGGCTCATGTTCATCCTGTTTGTCAAAAGTATTAAGGTCTTTTTCTGGCTTAATTAAAAAACCCAAACAACACACACACATCCTACCCTGTTCATTGCTCATAGACTGCTTAACCCATAAAGGTTAATTTGTCACGCTAGTGCTTTGTTTCTCATTTTGTTTATGAGATCACTCTCTGTAGTGACATCTGCATGCATTAACTATCCCAACACATTTTGTGTTATCTGGCAGCTTCTTTAATTACTGGTCAGGCATCACTTTTTAATATTGCAGCCAAGCAGAAATGTATTTGTTCCAGTAGCATTTTTAACAGGAGCCTGTAATATCTGAGCCTCCCTGGAGAGCCCTTCCAGCCAGGGTTTGCCAATAAACCGCAGCCGCTTTGCTGCAGCCCGAGGTATCATCAGATGCTTCCAAGTGGATGTGTAATTCGTGGTACCTGCTGTGCATAGAAAGTGACTAAGGACTGGTGGGACATTCTTTAGGCACAAATAAGCTGTACTGATTTCCTTCACATCTTGTAATGGGGGATCTGTGATGTGATTTTCTGCTATCTACCTCCATGGTGGTTTTTAAACTTATTTTTCTTGAGATGCGCAACATACAGCAATGGCTTACCAGGACTACAGTACTTAGCATGTTCAGTGAAATTAATTCATTGCACTGATAGAAATTTCCAGCTAAATGATGTCCTTAATCCAGAGAAATGGAAAGTTTCAGTACTGCCAGTACTGCCAATGAGGCAGGGCCAGACAAGATGTGAGCAGCACAGCAGAGTGGATTGAACCAGTCATGTTTGTAGTAAATACTGTATGCAGTAGTTGGAGAAAAATAAAACAGTAGACTGTCATGTAGCCAATGGATATGTGAAATTGTTCTTCATGATTGTAAAGCTCCACTGTTGAATATCCAGGGGACTGGAGCACAGGCAGTATATGCAGAACAAACATACCTTTCTACCTCAGAAGAACTGACATTATAGTAGGAAATGTGGTACCTCATCCTGATTTCAAGATCTGTTTCCTAGAAAGAAATGGGTTTGTGTTTAAGTGTATGCCTGAGCCACCTCTGGAAAGTCAGAAACATATACTTTGCTAAATAGTGGCATGCTTAAAAGAAAAGTTAAAAAAACCCAAAGCACTTCAGTCATTCGGAACTTAAAGGGTATGGGGATGTGTCCTCTCCACCTTTCTCTTCCAATGTATTTTGCCATCTCTTTTTATTTATTGCCTGAGTTAGAAAGAAGTTTAGTTCTGTGAATTTCCCTATTATTGAATAAAGCACCCTTCCTGTTAAAGTTGAGCTGGTCTGTTAGAGGTTGGTCCCCCTCAGTTGTATGAATTAATATCACTGCACATTCTAAATAACTTGTGGCCATGTTGGCAGACTCAGGGTCATTTTCAGCTGCTTTTTACTGTGATGAGTATACAATGGCATTGTCAATACATTGATTTATTTTCCAGACTAATGGCTATTTCTAGTGGGGCTTGTGTTTTTTTGCCAGATGTTATGTAATCAATATGTCCCAATAGAATAAAAAGATTAGAATTAGGCTCAAGTAGAAATTTAGTTAAAAATTGAGCATGATTCTTTTGAACCTTGTGAAATATACAGTAACCAGAACTGGATCCATTTCTGTAATATGGATTGATTCGAGTTTGTATGTAGAGGCTTGTTGGAGCTGCTCTGTTTGAGGCACTGTGACAATTAATTTCATAAAATATTTGTTCTATGTATCTGCATTGTAAAGAAGATTGAGAATAGGTTAAATTCAGGGTCCTGAATAAGTCGACTGCAGTCATATCATGTTTTATTTGCTGTTTCTAATAAATCAGCCTTCAACTTGTGCTTTGCTTGTGAAGCAGCCCTTTTTTTTCTTTTTTTTCCAAATCAGATGCTTCCAGAGCAGAACTGTTAGATGAATAAACAATGACAGGATAAGTGTAGACTGTGTTAGAGAGTCTGACTATGTTAAAGCAAAGATTTGTACATAGAAGACTCATAAAGTCATTGTTGTTGTCACATCTGAAGCTTATTTTATGTGCACAACATCCCACTGTAACAGATGGACTTGAAAATTAATTTTTTCAGTGAGAAAAACTTGTGGAAAGAAAACAGTAAAAAAAAAAAATCTGTGTGAATTATCATAATTATAATATTGATAAATAACAGCATGTATAGCTATGATAGATATTCTTTGCTTCCAAACAAAAATTAACTCGGCTTCTCCCAGCTGAAATTTGTTGCAGGCACTTTCAAGTGGCAGGTAACTAACTCCATTCCTATTTTTTTCTGCCATTTTTCAGGGAGATTATTCTGTAGTGATTCTTTTTCCTTAGAAATAATTACAGCAAACTCATGCAACTGGGTCTTTTTTGACTGAATTAGCATTAAGAATGGAAATTTTTTTCTAGTGGCCAAATCTAGTTTTTGCAATCTTTTTCTGCTTTAATTCCTACTAGGAAGATTTTTAACATAATGAGGGTTTGGCAGGAATCAGATTGACTTGGTATCTTTTCTGAGGTTCAAAGGAGGAACAGCTTCTTTTACCTGAAAAATTAATAGTTCAGTTAATCAGCAGAATTACTAATGCAAATAGCAATCTTAGTGCAGGGCTGGGATATTTCTCCTCTACAATGTTTTTGAAGATTTAGAAAGAGGAAGCTTCTTTTCTAGATGCATTTCAGCATCAGCTAGTTTGCATAATTTGACAATGACATGAATGAAGAGGATTGTGAATACAGCAGTTTTCACAGGTGCCAAGAGTTTTCTCCTGGTTTGCCTTGACTTCAGACCTATCTGTCTTTAAAGGTCAAATTTGGGTGGATGGCAGCTGATGGTGCCACTGAGGCTCTTTTAGAGGAATTAGAAATGGAAAAATTGAACAGGAGCCTTGCATATCTAAGTTTGACAGGCTGGTGATTGGGTTACAAGAGTTGTGACCGATACTTTGGTGTTTCCATTTTGCATGTTTTTATTGTGAATCAGGTGAGGGACAGATAAGTACAATTAATTTGGGCTCTGAATAGCAGCTTCAGCAGCAGTGCTGCCTCTTAGAGCTACATCAAAAAAAACAAAGCAACAAAAGACGATACCAAGCTTTTTGGAATAAGCAAGGCGTGTGATTGAAGTAAGATTCAACTGAAAGTGTGTGCAAATCTTCAGGGAAAGTCAACATTTAGTTTTTCATCAGGGAAAGGAATATTCTTTTGCTATGATGAGTTGAGACATTTGTCCTAATATGGAAGCTGTAGTGGAGATCTCTGAGCAGCAGACTAAGACATGTTTCAACCATAATGCAGCAGTGGCCAATCTTGGGCGAGTCAATGGTTGTTCTCTGCAGAATCCTTTCTCTGACTGTGATTGATACCATTTTTTTTCAGAGAAAAACTTACAGGCAGTTATGGTATATTCAGATTACAAGGTAATTTTTGTTGCTGACATGTACCATGAGTGGGAGAATGTTTAAAAAGCTAAATTCTCGTAAGACATTAATATCTATCAAATCCACAGTAAAATGGACCAGTCTCCCTAAAAGCAGACTTTTTTCTGAAGTAATGCCTTTCTTTGGAAGTGCCTTTTCATCATGGTTGATAAAAGAATGATAGTATACCAGGTTAGAAAGAGATCTCAGGGATCATCTGGTAATGAACTGTGTCAGTTCAGATTGTAAGCAGCATCCAGAAATGAGGATTTGTCTCCTCAGAGTGATGCCTTTGGCTCCCCACATTTAAGTGATGGCTGCTCACTAGCTGAACAGCCTGGGTGGTGTGAGACATGACACATTAAAAGCAGCAATTTCTTCAATCACTTTCCTGTTAAAGTCTCAAATACTTTAACATATTAATAGTTAAGCACTGATTAGAGGCAATGATTGAAAATTGTGGACAGCTAAAAGTCCCAAGGTAAAGTAAAAAAAAAAATGTTTAACTGTATTATTGAGGTAAGTTATTAGGTAAAACTTCTGAACAGTTTACTGTCATTAAATATTTCAAATTACTCCCCAAAGTCTGTTTGAAAGGCCACTGCTGCCAGTCAGTAGTTGCATGCACAAAGCTGAGAACAGACTGGAAGGGTGAAGTAGCCTAATGCAATCAGATGAAGAGGAAAAAGCTGGATTGCCCAGATAAGACAAACTAGACAAGGAAAATGTCATATAAAGAAAAGCCTTTACTTTTGTCCCTTTTTTAAGAGTTGCACAATGTGATACAGATAATTTACATTTTCCTGGAGATGAATACGATGAATATTTTCAGCAACTCTTTTCATGAATATGGAAAACTGGCTGTACTTTTATTGCCATATTCATAAAATATGCATCTAGTGAGTTCCTGTTTTCACAGTATGAAATATGGATTGGAATTTTTAATTTCTTCATTTATTTTCTAGAGGTTTTTTTTTTTCTTTTAATAAGGTATTTAATGTAATGATTTAGAATGTGAATCCTGTCATGGGTAATTATGTAATAAACTGCCTTTAAAAGAAACATTGACTTCTTTTACTGCCTCACTGCCAGTTCTCTTATGAATTGAGAGTAAAATGCTTGAACTCTCATGCAGGCTGGGGACTTGAGCCATTGAATCCCTCTTTCCTCGTAGTATGATATTATCCTGTCTCCCAGCAAACATTTTGCAGACTACTAGATTTTCAAAATCCTAGGTAAATGTAAGCCTTGGGACACAGAAGAGAGGATTCTTTGATGAAACAATAGGGGAAGGTGGTTGTCTTTTGAAATACCATGAAGTTTAGATGCATCAAGAGAACAGTTTTCCCCCAGCTCTATTCCTGAACTGCATTTGTTAGGGCTTTACAAGAAACCTACCTGTAAGGCAAGAATAACAATTGCATTCATTTTCTCACATAGGAAAAAATGGAACAGGTAAAAAGATTTGTTAACTATCGTTGCCAGTAAGATTTTCCTGAGCTCATACAAAAAACCCAGCCAGGTACCTGAAAGGTAATATAAATATTTTTTGTTGCTTAATATTTTACTAATATATTGATTTATACTGATATATCACCAAACTGTATTGCATAATGGGACAGTTCTATTAAATCAGAAGAGGTATGTACCCAGAATCATTTGCCAGGAAGATTTCTTCATTCCCTTTTAAAAATCCTTGTGTTGAAAGAAACAAGATTGTTAAAAGCTGTGTATCTTTTAAAATGCTACAGTGCCTATTTCCTTTGGTGTGTACTTGGAGACATACTCAGGTGTGCAAACTACATGTGTCTATTCCTCGTGACTTTGAAATTAATTGATAAAATTGCCTCAAATAAACTACAAGTGTAAATTCTACAGAAAATCCGAGGAATTTGTCCATAAAATTTTAATTGGGATAAACAGTTGTCACATGTCTGTTCCTACAATAGAGAGATGGTCACAGACATAGCCTGGAAACCTCTATCTGAAAACTTCCAATTTTTATTTTGATTATTTTCATGTATCAAACTTATTTTTTGTTGAAGTTTTTAAGAGGAAGATATTGTCATTATTGGAACTGACTAGTAAATCTGCATTTGCTCCTTCTACAGTGTGAGTTTTTTGATAGTCTATGTAATTAAACTGTCTCCTTAAAAGGTCCAATATCAAATAACCTTAATTCAATAAAAGAGGATATTCTGAGAATGAGGGTAAGAACAAATTGATCACCTAAAATGCTGTTATAGAAGGTACATACACACAAAGTGCCAAGCTTGCTTTACTTGAGGCTTCTTGCTTAATTTGAATTTTGAACAAATTCATGGTGTTTATTGAAATGCAAATTCTTTCATTTTCACTATTCAAAAATTTTCACAGGAGAAGAAAAAGGAGAAATGAATAAAATTTCCAGTAGGAGAAACTGTGGTTAGAAATTGGGAAAAATAATTTTGAGATGAAGGATGGTCAAAAGGAATAGATTGCCCTGACATATTTTTGAATCACCATTCTGGAGATAAAACAAAAAACAACTGGATACAAGCCCATGACACCTGATCTAACTCTGTCCCTGCTTTGAGTGAGCACTCTTATTTTGTGATTCCTGAAATCAGTCTGAATTTGGCTGAGTGTCATGTGCCTCTCTGCTTACCAAAAAGACTGTTATATTAAAACAAAAAAAAATAAAAATAGGACCTTCAGAAGAAATTCTTGTAACTCCTGAAAAGGAACCATTATCCAGTATGTGGGAAAAGATGTCAAAACACACAGACAAGAGTAAGAAAGTAAATAAATGTCATGATTACCACAATAGGCATTTGCTTTTCAGAATTAAGCACAGGGTAGACTGCAACTTCTTTAGGTGGCAGTTGAAGGCAAGAGTGAGAAAGTCTATAAATTCCATTAACAGAGAAGATACGATGTGTTGACAATAAATCAATAGTTATGTTAGACCTTAAGAACAACAAAGGATATGTTCAGAGGATGACTCACTTTAGTGAAAGAAAGTGACAAATGGTCTCAGCTTAATGACTAATATCAAACATTGTTAAGGAAAGTAAATTCTGAAGGCTCAGATCAATATTACCTCTTAGACTCACAAATAGCAAAATACAGAATCAAAGTTAAACTGTCAGAAGAACCCAGATCTCCCAAAATACAGACAATTTACAAAAGAAGATATATTTTAATTTTCCCATAGAGCTATAATCTTAAAAAAATCCAAACTAAACCAAACTGAAACCTCCCCACTAAAGTTCATGTTCTTATTATCCTAACTTCATAGCAGGCATCTTTGTCATCTGACATTCATCCCTTTCCAGAACAAAACCAGGGATCTAAATATGGAATATAAATGGGATTTAAGTTATCCATGTACATTTTGTCGGAGTCCGTGCCATAACATTTCATAACCATTACATGTGATCAGGTCATTATGTTTGCCATAAATCAGAAATATCTACAGTCTTGCATTACCATTTTCCTAGGTTGGGGTGAAGTTTAAACCAGCTTCCACTACTCTAATCCAGGTTTCTTCATATTTCTCATGTCCCCCTTGTTAACATCAATGCATATGAAAAAGAGAGTCCTAGAAAGCTAAGTGTTGCACTTATAAACAATAAGAATTCAATAAGAAAAATGAAAAGACCAATAAAAATTTACTTTTCTCAGAAAGGCAAAGCTTTATTGAATTTTTTATGATCTCTGAGAGCTAGGGTTTTTCAAGTGTGGAGTCAAAGGGGGAAATTTGGAATTCTCAATTAAGCCCATTGAGAAAAATATATTAAGGTATAATTTATATAAGTGATTTTCTGAACGCTGGGCATAGTGCATGAGGATTGCTCAGGGTAGGCTAGAGTTCTGTCTGTAACTGAGAATTGTGAGTTATTGAGAAGCTGAAAACTGTTTTTCTGTGGAAAGGAGCAGGTCGGCTCTGCTGTAGGCTGAAGTAGGAAGGACTGGAAGCTGTGCAGACTGCTGAAAGGGATCTTCAGATACAAAGCAGACTGAGGAGGTTGGCTCAGGTATGAGACTGATACATAGGAAAATTTGAAGGCAAGTTAGCTGCAGAAGCTACCACTGGAAGCTGTTTCACCAGCTTTGACTGATACTGAAATATTTTTAGTTTTCAGTAACTTTGAAGACAGGAATAACTCAGTGTCACACCTACCTGGCTGGTGGATCCACTAATTTACATAAGAGAAGGAAAAATAAGGCATTTTGAGAATACAATTCAGCACTAAACTAGACAAGACTAGACTAGACTATTACTATACTATACTTACTATAATAATGCAAGGTTATTTTTACGTGTATTTTCTCTATCTGTAAATGGCCCTACCTAGAGCATTGCATCCAGCTCCTGGGCCCCCAGTGAAAGAAGGATGCAGATCTATTGGAGTGAGTCCAGAAGAGGTCATAAAGATAGTCAGAGGGCTGACTCTCCCGTGAGGAAAAGCTGAGACAGTTGGATCTGTTCATCCTGGAAAACAGAAGGCTTCAAGGAGACCTTAGGGCGCCTTCCAGTGACTGAAGCAGCTACAAGAGAGCTGGAGAGGGACTTCTTACAAGGGAATGTAGTGATAGGACAACAGGGAATGGTTTCAGACTGAAAGAGGGTAGGTGTGAATTAGATACTAGCAAAACATTCTTTACTGTGAGGGTGGTGAGGCCATGGAACAGGCCCAGAGAAGCTGCGGATGCCCTGGAAGTGTGCAGGGCCAGGCTGGATGGGGCCCTGAGCAAGCTGGTATAGTGGAAAATGTCCTGAACCATGGCAGCAGGGTTGGTACTAGATGATAATTCAGTTCCATTCCAATCCAAATCACTCTATCATTCTATGAGATGTGTTATTAACTCTGAAGATTAAATCACTGAAATACCAAGTGGATGAAATGAGATGACAGAGACAAAGCAACAGATGGATCCCGTGAACACTCGTACTTAGTGTTTGCAATGGTTTCTTTATTCCTGTTTTTGTTTGTGGGAAAGAACAAGGTAGATATAGATCTTTGTTATTGGAAAAAAGCACCTGAAGGGAATGTAGTGTACAACAGTAGTAGTGCACCAGTAGTGTATTACAGTTTCGAGTGTAATAACATTGTCTTTCTATGTGAAGTGATCACTTCTCACTGGAACACCAAATATTTTGTCATCTTGGTTGAAATGAGACACAATTCTCACTTCACTTCTGTTTCTTTGATGGGTGCTGTTTGCTTATAGATATTTGCTATTTCTTTTTTTGAGAAATAGTCCAGGGTCAATTGTATTTCTGGGTTTATAGGTTTGTGTCACTGATGGACACGATGTATTGAGGGTTCTTCAGATGATCTGACACACACACACAGCTGCTTGGTGGGGAAAATAAGCCTTTATTTCGGGGTTTTCTCAACCTTTATAAATCTTCTCTGACTAGGGTACCCTGATTGGTAGAAGGAAAAACACCCCCTTTGGTCCCATTAGTGGGACCAGAGAAAGCACACCAAGAACATCTATTAAGTATTGTTTTGAGAAATAGTATCTATTTACAATAACACAATTCTGGAGAGCAAACTGTTCCCAGGAACTTTTCCCCTGGGAACAGATGAGCCCTTGACAGGCTGAAACTTTCTGAGGGTCAGAGAATCATGTCCCCATTGTGGGCAAAACAAGTAGTAACTGCAGTATGTAATGCTTTGTAGTAAAGCATAATGAATGTAATGTAAATTTGCTTCAATTTAAAGTGCTCTTTTTTACTGAAACAAAGTTCTCATAAGTATGTTAGGAGTAGAAAAACACAAAAATAAACCACTGTTTAGCAAGCAAAATAAAACCCAGCCCTTGGACTTATTAATTCATATCTGGAACAAAAGTTCAGGGTATTTCTCTTTGAGTTGGAGCTGTAGCAGCCACAGTAGAGTGTACCAGTGTACCAGTGTTCATTAGCTCCAGCACAGTTTCTTTGAGCTGTTAGGAATGAGGAAACAAAAGCCAATCTGTTTGTTTGCTATTTCATATTTATACATTTTCTCCTTTTTAATGCCCTGCCTGACAGCCTGGGTGGACATTGTCCCATGTCTTCACGTCAAGCCTGTGACCTCAATTCACCTATCATTCACTTCCATCATGTCAGCTGAGCCTTTTGTGGACGTCCATTATTCACACACTATATTGTGGTATGATGAATTACCCTCTTGGGAGTTTTAGAACATCTTAATCCCAGTCTGACAGAACTCTCTGCGATAAATAATTGACAAATCCCTATGCTAAATGCAAGTACATCAGAGGATGTGGATTTTTGACAGCTTTTGCTGAATAAAAAGAAACAAGAAAGCGTGCCTTCAGCTGTGTTGAGCAACTTCCATCTCTCATTTTAATTTTCATTGGATGCTTTTCTACCAAGAAATTGCATGCAGCAGGGGAGGGAGATTCATTATGATTTTTATTCTTAGTTGTGTTACTGATAAACAAAATATTTCATTAAAAAAATCATCATGGGGAATTTATTATAATTTAATCTCACATTAAATCTGGCCTCTTTCTCCATTCATGCATGTTGAGAAAAGAGAACTTTATTTCAGGAAACCCAGTAGCATTTAAATGTGCATTTCCAGTGACAGCCACATGTGCCTGTGTGCTGCCTGGAATTTAAAGCAAGGCAAATTCCTGCTGCTCACTAAGCTGTACAGGGGTGGAGCATAAAGCAGGTGATGGACTCTTTGCCTTCTTGTACTGACAGCCTTGGCCTGGCAGGAATTGCAGTTTATAGGGAGCTGACAACTCGCTGCCAATTATTTTCTTGTAGAAAGGACTGGAATGAGCAGAGTCAACGCCTCATTCACTATGTCTGTGCTCTGCCAGGCAGCATTAGAGGAGTGATAAAATGCAGTCTTAGTGATATTTCCACCTTTTACACTTCACTGGAGTTTGCCAGGTGTTTTTTTACACTCGTTAGAGCCCTAGGATGCTACTGAGACTTGGCAAGAACCACAGGTCTGTCCCTGTGGGTCTCTGAGTTATAGGGCTGGCAGGTACCTCAGGGGATTTGGCTGCAGCATTTTTTCCATTTCTTGTTTCTAGAAAAGAGAACTGTGTGCCTTGTGTTGGTGGAGATCCAGGAGTCATCCCTTAACAGCTGGCAAGCTGAAAGTGAGCACATGCTTAGTCTAGAAAATTGCAGAATTTGGAAAATCTAAATAGGTAAAGTATGAAAACTGTTTTGAGAGCAGATATGACAGGAGAATTTGTGGAGTTTATTTTTGTTTTTTTGATTTTTTGTTTTTTTTTTAATTTTTTTCACCTCAGTGCACCAGTGTGGCAGGTAGCTGGAGGAGAAAATTAAAGGAATATAATTAATTGTATATTCTGTAGGATAGTTACTTCAGATCATCTTTTGCAGTCAGTTGGAAGCAAATGCCATTATTGCTGCCAGAGTGTATCCTTAAGCTATTCCTAGCTACACCTGAAAGGACTAAAAGTTTAGACATACAATGTTCTTCCTGTGGAAACTGTGAAGAATGTCTCTTCTCATTTCATATAAACTGGGGTGAGTGGAAGTTCATATTTATTTCTGTCCCCCATGCCTGAGGGCAGAAATCTCTGATTTAGCTGTATTACACTGAAGGGTGTGGAAGCATCCATGTGAAATATATTCTATTGCTTAATCTGGCCAACATATAAAACAGCTTTCAGAGGTAGGTGAGTCTTGCTGTCACATCTCTACTGGCCACTTCTCCCTTTTCCTTGCTTTAATACCTATTTGGGCCAATAACTTGATTATGGATGTAAAGGAAGTATTTTTTAACAACACTCTTGCTATTTTCAACAGAAATTTCTCATTCATCAAAACAGCTTGTTTTAAATGAAAATGACAGCAGGAGAATGAACAAACAATAAACACCAATCAAAAAACCAAAACCCCAAACAAAAACTCTCACAAAGAATTGTTGAGAAAACTTCTGAGCCCCTTGGATTATAGTTGATATTTAACTGTGGATTTGTAAAACACATCCACAGTGTTTATACAGCAAATATTGTATTACTATATGAAAATAATTCTTTTGGTGTTTGCCAATAGTTATAAAGTTCACTGTGGGCATTCTTTTAAAGTATATTAAAATTTCAGTTAAAAGATTCTAGAAACATGTGTTTGCTAAGCAGGCAGTTGTATTTCTGTTAAGCAAATTAGTGGAAATAATCGAAAGATAAAATTATGAAAGCTGATTTTTTTAAAGGTTTAATGTCATATTTCACTATTTCTTTCATAAGATGCATTATCATATTTTATCTGAGGATGTTGTCAAACCTTGCAGAAGAAGCAAATTCCCATCTCCTGAACTGTCAGACAGTGCTTTAATTAAGCTACAAAGCAACTCTTCTCCAAATAAAAACATTTTAGGTGTCTCTTCTCCCATTTGAGATCTAAGGCTCCAATTGACAGTGTAAGGCAGGGATGATGCCAGGTTCTGCATGATTTGGCTTTGTAGGTTAGACAATTTCAGGTGACAGTTTCTGTGTGTGTGTGAGAGAGAGAGAGGGGTCAGAATAGCTTGAGTAATAAATGAGAATGGGTTCAAGAAGAGCTTTGTTTTCAGGATGCTCTTAAATAGGAAGCTAAGTAAGAATAGTGGTACTGGGAATAATGTAAATGAAGCATTCCTTTATTTCTTTGAAATAATAATCACATTTATCTTATCAGAAACTGTGACATTTAAAAATGTGGCTCATATTTCAGAAAGAGATTTTCATTAGTAGATTAATTAATAGATTAATAGATTACTTTTCATTAATAGATTTGAAAAATAGGAGAGTAGAAATAGAACTGAAAAGTCTTGGAACTCTGTACTATTTGCAGAACCCTATACATGGTGCTGTGCAAGAATGTGAAAATATGTATCTTAATGTCCATTTGTAAACTGGTCTTTTGAAAGATCAAACACTACTTTAAAAGTAAGAAGAAAACAAATTGAGGATTATATAGTTTCAGTAAGAATAACACAAGATCAGAAATCTTTCTGTGGCAACTATTTTAAATTTGAAACTAGATAATAGAAATTAATTGAAAATACTAATTAGGTGTTACTTACATTTATTATGTTCTCAGGAAGAACTTTACCTGGAAATGGTTTAAGACCAAAAAGAGCTTTGGCTCTGATTGTGTGCATATCCATTGTAAGATCTAATATTGTAATATTTGGTATAAGAGGGAAGTATAAAGTAGTGCAATTCATGAATTACAGGAGGTGATTTTTAATTTTAATTGTTGTCTTCTACATGTCTGAGGCACATATGTCAGAGATCTGCTCATGGAATGCACTGCTGCATTAATGTACCCTTTTCTGCTGCCACCTCCAACCTCCCCCATGATATCTGAGCAAAAGTCTGACCTTACTGTTGTACTGTAAGGTGGCATTTAGGACTTCACTTTATAATTAAAGGGGAGTGATTAATAATCATAGTAAGATTTATTTTAATTTTCAGTTCTGGAAAGTTGCATTATATGGTTAAAGAATACATAATTTAGGTTTTATTAATTTAATTGCAATTTCAGCAGAAATGCAAAAATCACAAACCTTTATTGGTGGCATAAAATCAAAGTAACAGAAGCCTGGGGGCCTCTCTGTAAGCACTTTTCACTGTAGGAAAAAAAAACAATAAAACCCTTACAAAAACTCATTCTCTCTCCAGAACTAACAAAGAAACAAAAAGGCAGCTCCAAGACAAAAAAGAAGATGCCTTAAAAAAAAAAGAGAGATTTAGAATGTGTTTGAGTTTCAAGTTTTTGCCTTTAATTAGCTTGTATGTTTTTTTCAAACTAAATTATTTAGAGGTTGTTTTATATTTCATATCAATTAGGTAGAGAAGGACTTAAATAGAGCATATATAATGAGATTTAAATAACTGAAGAAAATCAATTCAGCTCAGTTGGTGCTATTAGCTAAGCTACACTTCAAGATGGGCTCTAATATTGTGTTTGAACACTTGTTCTTCAGGGATTCCTATTCTGTTCTGGTATCCAAAGGCTTTGGCTGCATAAAAAGTTTGCTTTGTGTTGTTACATGCCAATTCTGCAGTGATTGCTGTGGTGCCTGCACAGAAATGGGTCCCCTGACTGATAATGAGCCTGAGCACACGTGCTGTAGGAGCAAATAATAGGTTTCTTTATAGCACAGAATGGTTTTGTTAACATACACTAATAGGAGTATTTCTAATATGCATAGAAGTACTTGTTTGTAAGGCAATACTGGATTTCCTAAAGCTGTTTTAACTACCAAATCTGGGTACTTTGGAGAGCTGTTGAGCTCTCAAACCCAGATATATTAGCATACATATATTGTCTGGGAGAGAAATGGCATTGTATACACATGAACACATATGGTTTATTGAGTCTTTGTGACAGACATTAAATCCTTGTATGTTGAGGGATGATAGAGTTCTAAATGCAGAGTATAAAATTATAGTTGACAAGGGAGTAAAACTGAATAATAACAGTGTAAATGAGATGGCATTGAGACCTCCATGTACCTCGTCTTTCACTGTCAGTTCCTGGATGCTGTGAATTTAACCCTAAAAGACTGAATTGATATTTTGCATAGAACATCAGTAAAATTATGCTATTTAAAAATCGGATATTTTTTTCCTGGACATAAATTGGGCTGCTTTGTCTCAGGCAAGAGAGAAGACAGTATTGCAAGGGGATAATGCAGCACAATTAATTTTAATCATAATTATATAGAGGAATGGTTCTGAAGGGGATAAATTTCTGGATTCTCGCCTGCCACAGACCTCCATAGGTCAGGCTCTTAAATGATGTTCCAGTGAACATTGGACCTGGGCTCACCTCAGAGTTAATCTATTTTAAGGCAGTAAAAAATGTTTACATCCCTAATTAAAGCCATGGAGATTCTGCTTAGGCCAGATTTTTGGGAAGGAGTATGTTTGAATTTAACTGCCTGTAGATGCCACATAGTTCTAATAAATGCCACTGATTTTTGAAAGCTACCTGGATCTCTTGGGCAAGAAGGTCATTACAGTCTTGTGCTCCAGCTTCTCAGATTTGCCTTTCGTCCCCCCTCACAGATAACCCAGGGTTTGCACCCGTAACACATTTTAGGATTCAAAGCATCATCTGAGAAGTGCTATTTCTGTACCTTAAAGACCCAAACAAATAAAACAACTGACAAACAATTACAGCAACAGCAAAACCCAAACAAACCTAGATCTGTTTAATAAGCTGCCACTGACTGAGCAGAATTTGATACAATGCTGCAGATTCCACTTAAAACAAATCTGACAACTTGATTGTTCAAAAATAAGGAAGAACAGTATTTTTATGACATTGTCAAATGTGCTATACCTAAAAACTGCATATTTTAAAAACAAACATTTCAAATAATTTTAGGAACGTAGCCTCCTATTCCAAACTGGAACATATTTTCTGTCTGAGATTTTTGACTAGGCTTACAGTAAGAGAGGGAGGGTGATAATAAAACATGTATTGACAATTCAAGTGTATATTGAAGCTTCAGCTCTTAGCCCACTGTGAATATTACTGCTCAAGGAAAGCATAAACAGTTCTTTGCATATAAAACCAAGCATGTAAATATCAGTCCAATACAAATTCATTTCTGGTTGCACATGAAATACATGAGGTGATTAGCCAGAAGTCCTTCCACTGAAATAAGCTTGATTATTGTGAAACTTTACATCAAACTTGGAAAACATTTGGTTTAACAAGGCTTTTCTTTTATTTACACACTGTGACGTTAAATCCTTGTTTGGTATATTCACTATTCTGGGTTGACTGAAACTGTTAGAAAGCCTTCTGTAAGCATTGCAAGGTATTGCCCAAAGTGGAAAGAAAGTCTTTCTCTAACTTCTGCTTAAAAAAAAAAACAACAGAATTTTTTTCTGGTTTTAAATATGTTTTCAAAATATATTTGCTTATACTTGACAAAAAAAAAAAAATAGACACAACTCTCTCTGGAAAACCGGTGCAAATCATAGAAGAAGCAAGGAGGGCCTTAAAAAAAGATTTTTATTCAACACTATAACCCCATTTTCTCAATTTTCTCATAAAATGTTTCATGCTTTTTATTGTTCAAAGTGTGAAGGAATTTTAAATTAAGGTAAAGGTTGTTGTGGGGTTTTTTTGGTTTTTGGTTTTTTAATTTTTTTTTCTTTGTAAGTAAGGGATCAAAAAGTTTGCTATAACTAGAAAAAGCAATTTTACCATTTTAACAACCATAGCTGTAATGACTGCAGTAAACTCACCTTGGAATACTCCATCACCCTCTAGACAAATATATATAAACCTATCTGGTAATAGTAGGCTAAAAACTATGCACAAAATTACCTATGCAAGAAAATAATAAAAGACAATGACTAATGAATTAGGGTGTAAAGAGATATTACTCTTAGAATATCATGATCTTTTGAAGGTAGGGATTAACTAGTATCAATTTAAGCAGTCTTCAAATTTCTTTACTTTAGAAAAGGTGTGGGGTTTTTTTGTTTGTTTGTTTGTTTATTTTAATTTGTCCGTTTCTATTGACATCTTTTTTTCCTCTTTCCCTTTATGTTTTGCTGAGGCTAAAAGCACAAGAATTAAAAATGGTGCCAACAAAGTAACTATTTAATCAGTTGAACAGTTCAACAGCTAAAAAACTTCTAAACACCAAACACCATTATGCTAGTGAAAAAAAACATAATCTGTCTGTATTATAGACTCTGGCTCAAAATGATACATCAATCTATTTCTATCGTAAATGTTTTTCTTTTTCTTTTGGATTTTTTCATAACTTAGTATATATGTATTTTTGTGTGAAGAAGCATGTAGAGCAAGTATTTGTACTTTACGTATACATTTCAGAAAATGAGCATATTTTACGTTGCATTTCTTATTTTATTACGTAAATACAATAAAAGAATGTTTTCTACAAACTAAGCAGAACATATGTAGTATAATTCAGTGCTACATTCTGCAGTTTATTGAGCATACAGTACCTGTAAAACTCCAGCAGAGTGTGCAGGTAAATCTCCCTTTCACACTATTTTTACACTGCACAGAACACCAGTGACTTGTTTCCAGTTAAATTGCTAACCAAAGTGTGATCTTCCCAGCAACTGAGTACTTATGTGAGCAACCTCTTTAGATTTTGTTGGGTAACAACATACTTGATGGATTGAAATCCACAGCAGCTTTGCATTTAAGTAGCTTCTCTTTGAATTGTAGTTATAAATAAAAAACATGAGCTGGCAGAAGTTGCCACTTTCTTCTTTTTTACCTTTCTGGGCACTCCTGAGCTTGGCTGCCACCTTCCTGTGTCAGAGCAGCCGTGGCTTTGCTGCTGCCACCCCCGGCTGAGTAAACAACGATGGGATGGGTGGGAATCCAGAAGCCAGGCAGAACATTTGCTGTATTGCCCCATGGCTTCTTAGATGCCATCATCACACATCTCCCTGTGCCTGCTAATATATCCAGTTCCAAAGAGATTTTTAAAATATTTTTTATATTTTTATTTTTATTTTTATTTTTATTTTTATTTTTATTTTTATTTTTATTTTTATTTTTATTTTTATTTTTATTTTTATTTTTATTTTTTTTATTTTGGGGTTTTTTTTTTATTTTTTAAGTTAAAAGCCGTATGTCATTCAGCTTATCCTTTGACCCTAGTAAGCTTGTGATTTAAAAAAAAAAAAAAAAATCAGAAGTTTTGTTGGAATTTTTTTTCTTTGTGATGTTCTTGGTTTTTGGGGTTTTTTGGGGGGTCTTGGTTTTGATTTTGGGTTTGGTTTTTATATACCCCACACAGAATTAGCTGGGTTATATATCTGAAGGTTTTTTTCAGGTTTTTTGTATTTTTTTTTTTCTGTGGAATAAGAAGGTAACACAGATAAAAATAAGTTCAAGATTTAAGGTTTGGAGAAAGGTATTACTAAAGGTATTACTTGGCAAGAGTTTAATGATAGAAACACAAAGATCTTGAAAATAAAGTTTGGAGATTAAATTTACTAAATAAAGTTAATTTTCCTTACTTTTCATCTTCTCTTTAATCTAACACAACTGAGCCATTAACTGTTCAGCTGACAAGGAGTGTCCAGCTGTCTGGTTTTATAAACCAGAGCATTAAGTAGTGATTTTATCAGGGGGCAGCATGGTGGAAGGAATTCCTGTTGACAATTCTCACCTGGGTCTCCAAGGTTCTGCACCGTAACCATCCCTTACACCCTTCGTTCTACTTTGCTAAAACCACCTGAGCACAGGATACAGATGAAGAGTTCACTGTATGGTTGAATTTAGCTGTAATTTAATTTAATAAGGCTTTAAATTCAGGGTTTATGTGTTTGAAACTTCTGTTGTATATGCAAGTGAATGTTTTGCTGTCACTTATGTCATTTACCACACTGATCAATGGTGAGTCAACAGTCATTGATTCAACATGAAGCTGCATTTTTAGTCTTCACTAATGCAGTGTACCCATCAAAATCTATAAATTTGAAAGATATATTGAAATTTATAGTTGTTTTCACATAGAAATGCGAGATGCCTTTTTTCCTTGGCATTGAGTTACTTTTCAGCTCAGTTGGTAGAAATTCAGTATTTCAATGCTGCCAGTGACCTAAATGAGGGCACAAAGGTCTGACTTCTCAAATCTTAATGTTTTATGTCACAGGGAAATGCCCAGAAGAATCAGCTTTTCCACTTACAAAATTTATCTGTTTTTCAGTATTCCTTGAGACTATAGCCCAAAAGCAATTCCATGAAATCACACAAGAACATCCTTCAGTGTTTAAAAAACTAAACCTTTAGCAGTCTGCCAGTCCCTTAAGTATCCACCTAAGGTGTCTTTGATTTAAGATATAGACTGGTTTCTGAACATCACCTCTGCTATCTAATGTGCCATTTTAACAGGAGTGTGGAAGAAATTGTTCTTGGGCAGAGTTTTTAAGTGAAAATCAGATCGACTGCAGTCAACGGCATAATACTGAGTTAAATGTGTCAAACATCCAGTCTGGTAAAGTACTGCCAGATTTTGCTTTACTTGTGCTGTGACATTCCTGACTGTGTTTAGTTTATAGGTTTTTTTATAATAAGGGTTAACTGCTTCTTAATTCTTTCTGCTATTCACAGTTTGATTCTGATGATGATTTTCAGTAAGTAGCTGTAATTGGAATAAAAGAAAACACACTTTTGGAGAGTGCTAAGTTTGGTGGCATGGTTCAGCATATATATATATTTATATATATATATATATATTCAGCACCTTTATATTCAGTATATAAATATATATTCAGTACCTTTACAGAAAGGAAGCATTCAAGACTGAAAAATAAAATAACACCAGATGTGAAAGTGACATGAGGAAGATGCTTAGACAGTTTTGAGATGGAATAATGCTTCTTGATTGTGTTCTTTGAGCTAGAAGGTGGAAATTAGATTTTAATACAGAGAAGAGTGTGAGACATCCTAATTAAACACCTTTTGGTAGAAGTCATCATACATAAACCCAAACCTCTTGTAGTAGTTCTCAAATGTGTCACCTGTTAGGGTAACACTTAAAACAATCTAAATCATTTGTTTGGGTCTTTTTTCTTTTTGTAAAAATTGGAAGGAAATTATAGTTTGAATGTTGATTCAGATCTGTGCATTAGTCCTTAGGACAGCCAATGAAATAACATTTCTTAAGCATAGCTAAGGGTCTTGTACATAATCATAGAAAAGAGAGGAAAATAACTGAAAAATAAATACAATGGATTCAACAAAAGGAGAAATCTTATGGACTTTGGTGTTGCTGGCACCTAACGCTTTTTGTGTGACTTTGGTCACATTTTGTCACCCTTCTGCTTTACTTTCCTTTATGTGTTAAATACAATTAGCATTAGTTATTTCACAATGGATTAGAAAAGTTATTAAATACATCTGTAGCCATGATAATATGTATTTATTTCACAGCTGGAGGTTTTACAATTAAAAATAGTATTTTTTCACATATAATTCCATTTTAAAGGTCTTACAGTGAAGAAATATGATTAAGGGTTAATAGTATATCTTAAACAGGTTGTCTTTTCTGTGTAATCACAAGAAAGCCCTGAAAGAGACTGTTCTGCCTGGAACAAAGAGTTCATAAATTGTTCACTATATGACATGTGCATGAAAAATGATGATGAAGAGAAATCACAACCAACACAATCAATGCATGGAAATGTAGAATATACAATTTTCAGCATTCTCATCTTACATTTTTGTCTACTTTTAATTTGAAGGTGTTTTTACATTCAAGTCTAGAAGAATGTTCTGTTGGAGGGTTAGAACTAGTAAATACCATTTAGTCCTTTCTAGAAAAGGTATGACTAACAAAGGACTTGAATTGCTCTTCAAAACTTGACGTGTCTACACTTGAACATTAAAATTTGAGCCTGTCCAGTAGAGGGAGAATGTTGGGAGTGCAATGCTTCTTTTAAAATATATTTGGGGAAGTTTAGAAGCAGCATGTTTTCATACTGCATGTGCTAAGAAGGAAATGAAGGGGCTCTGGTGTCCTGTTACCCCAGGTCAAAGCCAGGCATAGCAGCAGGGCTGTGTTCCCAGCATTGCTGTCGTGGCTGACGCAGGATCTCTGGGAAAATAAAAATCACTCTTACACTTTGCCGGGGGAAGGTCATTTTCCTTTGTACACAGTTTTCTGCAGGACTCACAGTTAAACACTTTCTATTTCTTTTGACTAGAATTACTTCCATTAGGGAAATGTTGCCTGAAAATAGCATGCAGTATTAATATATCATTTGTTCCTGCTGTTGCCAACAGTAACATGTTTCCTTGGCTCTCACCCCCTGACTGCTGATGAGATCAAGTTGATTATTCAGCAGCTATAGCCCACCACCTGCTCAATTTTTTTCTCTGACATGCAAAGCTTTTGAGACACTATCTTGCCTTGTTACAGCTACATTTGGTATTCAGCTGTACTTTCCAGCAAATATGTATATATATATTTAAGAAGTGGATTCACTTTTGAACAGGCTTGTAGAAAGTTACATTCATTATTCTGTTTTATACATTGAAGAGCTAAGGTGAACATGCTGAATTTTTTCTAAAATTCACGATTTGGTTCCACTCCTAATTAACATTTTATTATTAATAGAGTTGCATTGTTCATTGGCCCATTTCTGGAAATGATGCTGCAGATTTCAGTGCTGCCTTGCTTTTATTATAAATCATTAACTACTTGGGAATTATCATTATAGTTTAGGTTATGAATGTGTCCTAATGAAATAAAACATTTCTGTCCTGTTCTGCAGAGGAAGAGATGATAAATGAGCTCTGTTCGCTCCTGTTAGTTCTGGAATTTCTGGATTTTGCTCTTCTTTCTATAAATACCCATCCAACTCTGAGAGAGCTTAATGCTGTTTCTGGTGACATGGCCAAAAGAGATATTAGCTTATGAGTTCAGCAGAGATTTTTAAATCTACAGCTTTTTGATCTTCTTTTGGGATTACAGCAGCATTACATCTAAACGTCTTTTGTAGCACACAAAGTGTGAGTACATCTAGAATTCACTACACTTCTCTATATTTAGAGTTTCCTACCTAGCCGATCTCCTTTTTTGTGATTTTAGCAGAACCTGTAATTTTAAACCAAAATACTGGAAACAGTGTTTTGAATATTCAGTGTATATTTAATATTGTTACTGAGTTGCATTGACAGTAAAATGATATTATTTGATATATTGTTACTAAAATAATATGAAACTTGGGAATTCTGTGAAATTTGTTGTTCTGTCTGATTATATGAGACAAGATGCAACTGCTCTTGCATCCCTTATCTGATTAAAGGTAACTGGCTTCTTTAGTGTGTTTCTTGCATAAGTGATGCCAGTCTGTATCAATGTTTTCTTCTCCTTGTACTTTGCAAGGAGTTATTTAATTGATTTGTTAGGTTTTTTTTCCTATTTTCCCCTTTAAAATAAGGCAGTTGCATGTACATATTTCAGTTATGTCTGTTCCTATTCAGATATTAGTCCGAATTCAGTCAATCTGCTAACATGTATAAATTGTTAGGTTGTATTTTATGTGGTTCTTTTTCTTTTTGATTGTTTAAGTGGGTATTTACTGACGACGTGTTAAAGGAGTTGTAAAGCAGTCTGAACAGTGTCAAGTTAAGTTTTTTAAGTCAGAGGAAAATTACCTTTTTGAACCCTTTTTTTTTAAGTGAGTTAATTTTGATATTTCTAAAAAAAAAAAATTATGTAATTCTGATTTCTCCTTGAGCTGAAGGAAAGCATGTAAATAAACAGGGTTACAAGGCACGCCTACTCAATATACATGTCATTTTTTAATCATGCCTGTGAAGTTACTAGCTCAGCTGTTAAGCTTGAAAGAATTTCCTAAGGCAGACAGTGAGCTGGAGCTGGTGGTGTTACGCAATTTGAGATTTGCTGCAGCAGTTGGCAATTTCAGTCTAATGGTTTCAGTGTGTGTCCTTCACTTTGAGCCTGTTTAAATATACAACACTAATGTGACTTACATTTAAGGCATATGAATTATTAGAGTGAAAATGTAATAAGCTCTAAGGTTTAAACCTCTGCAAATGAGAAGGATGAATGATGTCTTAAAAGAAGTGGTCTTTGCTATTTTTATACACCACTCTAGTGAAATTTCACTGCTAGATGTCAAGATGCATTTGACAGACTATCTTACTCTTCTCTAATAGTTTTTCTTCATGCCTTTATCTAGTTGTCTCTATCGTACTCCCTTGTCTACTGAAACGTTTTTGGCAGTATCAAGCTGTCATAATATTCCTCAGCTGCTGAAATCTCCTGGTTGCACACATCCTAGAAATATACTCTGGCTTGGGAACTGAACTTCCTTCCTCTTTCCCTCTCTTCGTAAATGTGGAAATTCTGCTTCTCTACATTCTGATGTGAATCTACTGCACTCCTTTTTGCTGTTTAATAATAATTGAATATAATTAATTTGTACACTCCTACTGCACCTAAGTGTGTAACGTATTTCACACAAATAATGTTTCATGTGGCATAGACTGGACTCTGTTCCAGTCAGAGAAGACAATTTTATGCTCCCTGTGTTCTTCATTGTGGCTGTATTTGAGCTGGTCTCTGGTACCCAGGTACTCCTTCAGTGATGCCTTTGGACCTGTGGTTCATTTTCCTTTGACTGTTCATGTGAGGTTTCTTTTCATCTGGTACCAATGGTCTTGCTAGTTCTAGTTGGGATTATGGACATCAGAGATGAAGTTGAAGTAAATTTTAAGCAAGCTACAAACTAGTACTTGACATCATCCTCCCTGCAACTTCTGCAGGCTGTGCACTCACCTAAGTGCATATCGAGCTATTTCACTTTTCCAGAAGTTTAAATGTATGGTGTTTAGCTTATTTATTTATTTACTTATTTTCTTATTTAGTCATTTGTTCTCCAGCAATGACTTTCAGTGGTGTATATAGCTCCAGTTCTTCCGTGATTTGTGTTGGATGTAAACAAAAAGTGTTTTAAAATATCTGTACTACTGTTGAATAATTTTAGATTCTTTCTAAAGCTTAACTGAGAATCCTAATATAGTATATTTGAAAGACTCTTTCAGCTCTCCTTTAGGCCTTGAAGTACTGCCACTATGCCACTTTTTCCTTCTCTTTTTTAATTTGCTAGTGTTAGGAAATTCTTAAATACATTAAAGGAAAGGAACAAATGGAAGAGAAGAGCTATTTCTAGTTCATGTTTTAGGGAAAGGCTGCTTTTGTGTAATGGAGAAGTGTTACTTTGACAAATGTTCTTTGGGCTTTATCCTTTTTTACTTTTCTTATATGACACTTTTTTCAGTGACAGGTGATGGCATGTGATGCTTGAGATACCAAATGCACATGTGGGATGCATTTATTTATGGCATCCCAATTTCAGTCTTTCCTGTTAAAATAAATGGGATTCGTTATGTCAGAAAGTCTTAACTTCACCTGCAATATTGTAATCTCAAGTACTCCAGATTTGATTTTCCATTGATTTCTGATCTTATTTAGAGCAATGGCTTCATCTGCTTTGGAACTAGAAGATCATGAAAAAGAATAAAAAGTTCTCTGTAGAGAATCAGCCTTTTTTTCCTTCTTTCATTTAAGTAAACAATAGGAATAAAGGTTATCTTGAATGAAAAAGAATTATTTTCACTGTAACTATTAATAAATACTGAAAATTACTTCTCATATGAATAAAGCAGATATGTCTTGAAATGCATTAGAAAAACAGAAACACTATGGAAAGTAATTTTCTGCTTACTGTTTAATTAAAGTTGAGTTTTGTAATCTGCAGCTGAATTAGAAAAAAATAAATGTAGGATTTTAGGTTGCTGTTAATTATCTATAAAGTGGAAGACAAGGATTGAGGTGTTACTTTGAAGTGCTGTCCAGAGTGCAATAACATTAGCTTTCAAAAAAATGTGCTAATTCCCAATTGTCTTAATATATATATATATATATATTTAGGCCAGTAATTTTATATTAAAACTGCTTTTATAAGTATTAAAATGTCAGCAGACCCCAGTATACTCTTTTTTCATATGAATATGACTCAACAGCTGCCTTAGATGACAAAAGGGAAATTGTCCCCAGAGAGCAGCTGAGGAGTACAACATCCAAATTCTGTACAGAATATAGGAGACCAATTACAAACACAGTCTTTCTGCGACCTTATATGCTTCAGATATCCTCATTAACAGAGCACAGATCACATTCCCATCATGTAGCACAGCAGATGTCAGAGTAAAGAGAAGCTGTGACTCTGCAGTGTAAATACCTAAAATATATCTTAAGCTGCAGATCAGCAAAAACCAAAAACCTATATTTGGTCACTATACTAAAAAAAAAAGAATAATAATCTTAAAAAATATGTTTATAGTTCTGGATACACTTACGCTGAAGATTATGGCCTTTATATAATACAATACAGCAAAGCTTAGGAAAAAAAAGTCCTTATTTGACATAGGGAAATGTGAATTATCATGGAAACTTTTGGGCTTCAGTGTTAGAGATCAAAATAATTTTAAAAGCAAACAAATATACTTGAAAGAGGAGACATTAAAACTTCTCGTTACAATTGAAATCAGCAAAATTAGGCATGTCTTTGCTTCAGTCTAAGACATTTTTTTATGGTTGGGACTCTCTTGTCCAAACTGACATGCCTCAGCTTAATTAAATCTAGATCAGCTTTAGTGGTGAAAATTATTATCAGTGCCCACTTGTTAGAAAGATCATATAGGAAATATCTTCATAAATAACATGTAAAAGGGTAGTCAGCCCCTAGTAACTCCACCTGTGCCCCACTGGAGTTATAGAAATAAGACAGAAAATAAATCCATATATGTTTACATGAGGAGTATGATCTATGCTCACTTTTGGGTTACTGACCTTCCAGTTTACAGTTGTTTGTTGAACTCACACTCTCTGTGTGACAAACTGTGTGGTCTTATTCTACAATTGTGTAAAATTATTGAATAGGGTAATTCATGGGTATTTGGATAATTCATTACCAAGAATTCCTGTGAAAATATAATGTATGTTCTGCATGTAAAGACACTAGGATCAAGTAGAATAGTTCTGATTTGGTTTAATATAGACTGTAATAGCTTACTGAGATGAGAATGTAATCCTTTAGGCTTTGTCAGTCTGTGTTAAACCTGTAGTGAAATAACAGTATCAGTCTTGCATTGACACTTCTGACACCAATATATGAGTCTTAGAAAATCTCTTCCTCATCTTGCAATTCATATCCAATTCATAATCAACTATGGAAAAAAAAACCTATTTGTATTTCAGACACAAATATGAAAACTATGTATTAAACCACATTCACACATACTTTTTATGGCTTTTGTGCTGTTCATGCAAGAAGAGGTCTGAATATTTGGATAATATTTTATAGTCAGGACTTGAAGGTCATCATGTATTCTATGTTTATATTGACATATTTTCTCATGGTACATATTTTCTTAAAATAACCTAAAATATCCTTGGATTTAAAAAGTTTGTGAGGCTAGTGATATCTGTTAACTCTTAAGATTATACATTTTATAATAGCTTAATATATCAAGAAGTAGTTGAATATTATTTTAAAAAAAAACCACTTAAAGAAGTATGGGAAGCCCCCCCCCCCAATTTTTTTTCATTGTACTGAATATAAATTTAATTTTGCTGACAGAATCCTGTGCTGGCAAGGAGGAGATAAAAATATGACATATACATAAAAAAATAATGAAGGGTGGAAGAAGAATAGGCCTTCTAGGGAGTTGATCTTTACAGATCAGATAAAGATTCTTGCAGTCTGTGCTGCATCAAAGGCTGCCTTTCAGAGATAGTAACATGAACTTGGAAACTGGGGACAAGACCTTTGAAAATAGAGGGTTTTGAGATGGACAAACAGCTGGGCTTTGCATCTTTTTTAGTTGTTGTTTTGCTTTCTATTACTTTTGTGTGTGTGTGTTTGTGTGTGTATAATCTTTTATTATTCCTTTTAAAAGTTAAAGAAAGATTCATAGGCTGGTGGAGTGAATTAATACTTGCACATTATCTAGCTTTTCAGTAGCTGCCTTCCTTTGTAGATAACCTTTCTCTTTGAAAGATATAAGGAAATCTAGTGGAAGGTACCTCTTGACTCCTTTCAAAGTTTGATTAAAAATACTTATTTATGAGTAGCGATTGATTTACAAGGGACAATTATTTTTTTTTTATTGATGAGCTAAGTATTCTGGAAATTCCTGAAAATAATGCACACTCTACCTTACTAAGAAAAAAATAGAAAAAAAAAAAGAAAAAGAAGAGAAAGCAGTTCTCATTAATAATTAAAAAAAAAGTTTAATATATTTTAAAAAAAATAATTCCAATATAGGAAAATTTATTCAAAAAATTGCATATTTAATCCAAGTGTTTCCAAGCACCTTAAATTTGACATCAGCTACTGTGTCAATCACAGTGGCTAAATCTGGCATCAGCTCCTCTGATCCCTTACTTAAAAAGCACCATCAGGCAGCTGTTGGGCATCCTCCAAAAGACATGAATAGGTGCTGCAGCATTCTGTTATCCTTTGCAGCCCTCTCTCCCTGGTTGTGGTTTCTCAACTTATTTACTACTTCAGAGTAAACATGTCTTCTCCAGCAGACTGCACAAATTAGGGTTCTCTAAATATGTTGAAGTGAGCCAGAACTCTTCTGTTACATGTTAGTTTTGTTTCTTTTTCCGTTTTTAGTGTTGTTCTGCTCTTCCTACTCTGTATCCAAAAAGATACTGTTAAATAGATCTTTGTTCAAGGCAGGAAAACATCTCACAGATTTCATCTAGAGAGCAAACATTACAGAGGGCATGAAGGAAGAAATTATTAAATTATACAAGAATATTGTTTTAAACCATTTTTTCTTATTTTCTTATTTTATTACATAAAAATTTATATCTCAGTATTTTAATTTTTGCTGGAGAAACCTGTAGGGAGCTGCAGTGGGTCGTGGTGTTAAAGAAGCTGTTGCCTTATTAAACCCTCATTGTAATGAGATGGAAAATGGGAAGCGCCAGGTGACAGCCGGCTGTTGTGCAGCTCCTCTGTCAGCATTCCCCAGAGACTCTTCCATCAAAACAGGGAAGGCCAGACCTGACATTTGCATACCTCAAAAGGAAGCAGGCATGATTTCTTTAAGAGATGAAAAATTAGTCTCTCCTTGTGCCACAACAAAAAGCCCAAGTAACTTGAGTTAACTGCCTGGCTATTTTTGGCCAAGGAGTGTTGGGTAATATGAAGTACACTTTAAATATACATTCCAGCTAAAGTATTGGATACATTGCAGACGAAATTTTAAAAAAAAATATCAAATAACTAGAACAACAACAAAAATATACAAATTTTTGGTCAGAAGAGAAAAATGCAGAGATTCTTCAGTTAAGCAGTGATGAAGAAATCAAAAAGGTATCTCAATCAGTTGCTGGAACCTGTATGCATGGTCCTGTCTTATTGTCATGTGTACTTCGATTATGGTGTTGGGTTTGGGGTTCTGGGAGTCAAGGAACATCTGTTTTCTCACTGGTTATTACTGTTTCTTAAACAGTTTGCTTGGACTTTCGTATGAGCTTGATTACCTTTAACAGAGCTCTGTACACATGCCCTGAATGCCAGCTTCCCATTTTTTAACTGAGACTATTTTAAGGTGTAAGGTATTGTAGGTATTGTATGTAGGGTTATTTTAGAAGGTTGTTTGGGAAATTAGGATGTATTCTAACTGAAACCTTAACCTGAAAAATTCGAAGGGAGAATAAGAATATAATATCTATTTTGTGACGGATATTATTTTTTTTTCTTAATTTGTAACAAAAGAAAGCAACCCAAAACTTTCCTTTTTATTTTTTTATTTTTATTATTTTTAATTTGCTTTAAGCATTTTCACTTTATAGTGCAGGTTAGCTAAGAAACATCCAAGTGGAGGTGAGGAACTTTGAGCATGGCTGAAGATTTTTCCACAGAAAATTCTTGGTAGTGTTAATGATGAGTGTGTATTTCTCTTTCCATAATCCATTTATCATTTTGTGCATTTGGGGTCTGCTGTCCTTTGTGTTTCTCAGAGTACCCCAAGGCAATGGAACAGAGTGTGAGGGAAATCTGAGGGCAGTATTGACTCCAGCTATTTACACATATAGGAAGTGTTATATCTTGCTTTATATCACTTTGCTACAATTTGGTGAAATATGGCTTAATGATCTTGAATTTATCAGAGGATATAGAAATTTAGATGCAGAGTGGGTTAGATTGAGTGAATAAATTAGATGGACAAAACTGTTCTAGTATTTTACCAAAAAAAATGAAAATGCTGTAGATGTTTGTCCAGTACAGTCAAGAGAGTTGAACTTTTTCCAATATCATGTATGAAATGATATTATAGTTTTTCTTTGGTTAATTTGGTTATTGTGGAAGTACCTCCAGTGAGCAGTGCCTGTAAGGTGCTGGTAGCTTTCTATTAGATAAGAATCGTTTTAGCTGATAAAAAACCAATTGAGTTGCGACATGTTTTGTGGCGGTAGCACACACAGGTTTGTTGAGGTTTTTTCTGTTTTTAAAGAATGATTTCAAACCTAAAAATAAGGAAAAGATCCTAAGTTCTGATTTGTGTATCAATCATCCCTGTTTGAGCAGGGAGAGGGGTTGCCCTCAGGGGATGAGGTAGAGCAGGCAGTTGCAATCTGGGACAGGTCTGAGGGAAGGATCTGACAGTTCCATGTCTGGAACTCCAGCTTTCATGGACTTTCTGGTCATATTCCTTTTGGTGTTAACAAGAACTGACAAGGTGACTCAACTCAAAAGTCTGACTTAGACACCAGTTCATTTTGTGTAGGGATTGGTCTGAATATTAAAAGGGTCATCAGACTTATTGTTACACAGTAAGCATTTTCAACCCTGCTTATCTGGTGGACATAGTCAGGCTGTGTCTGCTGGAATGGGACCATGAGTCCCTAAAAACAGTTGATAAAATTTTTATTGGGCTGCAAAATAATTGAGTTCTAAAAGAAAGTCACTCAACAATTCACATGGCTGAGTCCACATGAACTACATTCACATCAGGTAGCTGCTGCTCCAGAGTGAGCTGGCTTGCTTCAGGGATGAGTGGATCCGTGGGATGGGGGGATCCATGGGATGGGGGTTTGGCGTGCAGCTTAGCTGGATTACGTGCATTACCTTGGCAACTTCTATATGCAAAATTGTAGTGAAGTCCTAAGGATTGTGTCCAAACAGCTTTTTTTCAAAGACTTCAAATTCTGTTTGTGGAGGAACACATCATCCAATCTAATGGATGTATTGTACAAGAGATTGATTTGAAAGAGCAAATTCCTATACACTGTGCTTTATTTCCTCTGGGGCTAAGTGAAAAGACTGGATTTTATTTAAATTTCTAAATATGGGAAAAATGCCCTCTAGGAACATGCCTGTTAGTCTCCAGCTGGTAATTTAATCCATGAGATCAGACTCCAGCTAGTCCCAAATTTTTGGGACTTCTATGAATCCCTAATAATCGCAGGGCTGTCAGTAGTTTCTATAATTAAACCAAAATGATATAACAGAGAAATGAATGTTCATAACATAGTGTTTTAATACTTTAATATACACTTATCATTAGATAGATTAAATTAATGCACAGAAGACAAGGTAGTGTGTGTAAAAAGAGAGTATTTTCAGCAGGATGTTGATGGATTTTGAACTTAACTAGAACTTCTAAAATTATATTGGAGTAAGGATTAAATTTTCTAATGCATTACAATACTTAAATATCAAATGATACAGAAAATAGCATTTTTTAGATGAGATGGTTCACCTTGACTCAAGTATACATAATTTTCAAGTAAATACAAAAAGCATAGATATAAAATTTATAGAGAGAAAACATGCATAGGAAAAACATAAAAGAGAAAGACTTTTCTATGTGAAGAATCAATAAAGACTAAAATTTATGCCCTCTCTCTCTTTGTTCTTCAGCGCCTTGCTAAAGAAGCAGAGAAGTACCAAGCCTCACATCAGTGGAGGGATGAGTTTGGGGTAAGCTTCTGTTTTTCTCCTTTTAACCTTCTTGGATTTTTCCTCTTTGAAATGTTAACAGTAGTCTTACAAACATGTTGTTTATATATCTACTACAGAAGGGATTACTGGCTATGAATAGGCATGCTATTTAATTCAGTAAACCATCTCAGTCAGGGTCTCTAGAGAATAAAGTGAACTTTTCTCTTCAGAAGCTCCTAGAGAGCTTCACAGACCCAGGGATGTAGCTCTGAGTTGTACACAAGACATCTGTTTGTTTTGACAGACAAGGAATGATTACAGAGAAGACATCTGAGTGATGGTTGCTATCAGCTAAAAGTGTACTTATTCCAAACACTGAAACAGAATCCTAGAAAAGATTTTTACAAGTTGTCTTTTTATTATGTAAAGGGAAAAAACAAAACAAAGCAAACAAGAAAAAACAATACAGAAGGATTTGGTTATCTGCATGACTTGGGAGTCATAGACTTTTCTTTAGAATACCTTTCCATACTTTTAATAACTTCACCTCTTCTTTCAATATACTTTCAATACTCTTTCACTACACTAATATACATATAAATACAATATAAATATATGTTGAATATATATATTCAGTATTGCTGAAAGAGGCCCCTTCCTGGTCAAACAGTAAGTTATCTTCTTTACTCATTATAGGCTTTACTTAAAAAATAAGCGACATTATTTTAAAATGTGCAATATTGATTTTTTTATTACCAATCTGGCCAAATTAATATTGTGCTGATGATTTTAAGCCTCTTAATTTTAGATTATAATTTCAAGCTGAGTGCCAAAGTTATTTATTATACGTTTATTCCATGTTCCTTCAGAAATAACAACAGATGGTGCTTTTTACATGATCCTGCTACAAACCTAGACTGTGTTTGCACAGAGATTTCCACAAGAATCACAGTGGCACACAGTTAAATGCACAATGGTTTTCTAAGAATGTCCTGGTTTAACCCCAGCTGACAAGTAGGGACTGCACAGGTACCTGCTCACTCCCACTAAATTGTGTTGGGGGAAAAAATTGCAAGAGTAAAAATGAGAAACCTCATGGGTTGATATAAAGACGGTTTCGTAAGTAAAGCAAAACTTGCATGCAGAAGCAAAGCAAAACAAGGAATTCATTCACTACTTCCCACAGGTAGGCAGGTGTTCATCCATCCTCAGGAAAGAGGAGCTCCTTTGCCCTTAATGATGACTTGTGAAGACAAACACCGTCGCTCCAAAAGCCCTTTCCTTCTTCTCCCTCCAGTGTTACACACTGAGTGTGGTGCTCTATGCTGAGGAATATCCCTTGGGTCAGTTGGGGTCAGCTGTGCACCCCCAGCCTCCTCACTGCTGGGGCAGTGTGAAAAGCACCCTCAGCTGTGCAAGAGCACTGCTCAGCAGTAAAAATAACACACCAGAATTACCAACACTGTTCCCAGAACAAATCCAAAATATAGCCCATGATAGCTACAATGAAGAAAATTAATTCTAACCCAGTCAAAAACAGCAGAAAAGTTCATTCTGATCCAGTGTTACTCAGGCATTTGGAGATCTGATAACAGACAAAAAAAGTTCCTAAGGTCAGGCTGTGTGATTCAGATAGGAGTGACTGACTGGGAGTACAGAGAGTCTGGACACAGCCTGAATGCTTTCAAGTGTGCTCTCTGCACAGACACAGCTTCCAATACACGGGAAAACACAGAATGCATTTTCCATGGAGATGCTCTAAGAGAAATGCTGTGACCTTTACTGCTAACCTGTCTCTCTTGTGACTAGAAAACAAAACCTGCAGGCTTGAAGGAATCAGTGCAGAACTCTGTGAATACAGTCAGAATCTCATTCTAATAATTTTGTTTCTGCACTATATTCTGACATCATGTCAACACTGCCTCAGCTTTTGTTTTTCTTTTTACCCTTTTTTTCACTGTAGAAGTCAGTCATACCAAAGAGGCTTCAGATTTTATCTGAGTTCATTGCCAAGAAGACATCTCAAAATAATTTGGAAATGTGATTTTCTATTAATATTGTGATTCAGATAAAGACTATGCTCAGTATTGAACAGAAAAAATTAAGTTGGATATATAATAAACTGAGATTGTACTTTACTGTTTTGAATTTGGATCAGAACAGTGTGTGCCATATAATAACCTTGACATTAGGTTATGCAATTAAATTTCAAATAAATGTATTAAGCTTCTTATAATTTAATTTGCTCCATTTTTTTCAGAAGTAATCTTTCTTCTCTTCTGGCCTCCTCAAATTAGTTTGCACACAGATATTTCTGATAACCTTAATTTTCACTGGAGGACTCCTTCTCCTAATGTCTGTGATGGAAAATAGAAGATTGTAAAACTTTTCTGCAGTTGAGGGCTCTTAAACTACTTCTGATAGCATTATGAATGGTCTATGTCAGGCTGCATGAAGTTCATTTCTCATCCAGGATTTGGTTTTGGGTGATGAAAGCCCTTCCAGAAGCATTGCACATGAGTCACTGTAGAATGAAACTCATGGGACAAGCTATTTCTGCTTCTAATGAGCTTGTGATCAGCAATGTCCTTGACAGTCAGATTGCAGCCATAATAATAGTCTGTGGAGTTTTAAGGAGAAAATATCGCAAGCCCTCCTTCTGGGGAAGTGTATATGGACTGACTTGGGTGGAAAAATACGCAAAAAAGGAAAGGGCAAAGAAGGCTGATTGTAAGACCAAGGTCAGTACAGAGCTACAAGGGATGTGTCAGTCAAAAGAGCACCAGGGTGCCTGTTCTAACACCTTATTGTAAATATCAGTGGATTTTGCACAGTTCACAGCAAAAGAAACGTGCAAGCATTAAATATTTTTAGGTTAATGTCACAGTATAATAAAAACTCAACATCTTAGGTACGCTGTTTTGAAATAAGCTACTACAGAGAAAGAAACCCAAATTTATTCCCATATTCCCACAGACTTTTTTTTCCCTCACCTAATAAACTAGTGTAAAGACTGCTCAAATTGTCTAAAGAGCAAAATTTCCTTATCCTTTAGAAAATTAGTTAGGAGACTAAAGTATTTACAGACATATAGATCCACATATACTAAAATCTCTTTTCTGTATTATTTCTAGTTAAATGAGAGTATAATTTCTTAAAATATTTTATATATTATAGTATATTAAATTCCAACTACTTCAAACAGAAGAAACAATGAAAAACAAAAACAAAAAAAACTTAAATTTTGAGTATTTTATAAATTAAAGAATCACAGCATGGTTTAGATTGGAAGGGACCTTAAACTCATCTTGTTCTGACCTCTTTGCCATGGGCAGGGACACCTTCCACTAGACCAGATTGCTCAGAGCCTCATCCAACCTGGCCTTGAAAACTTCCAGGGAACTTCTCTGGGAAATCTCTCACAGTGCCTCACTACCTTCATTGAAAGAATTTCTTCCTAAAACCTAATCTAACCCCACCTTCTCTCAGGTTCATAGAATCATAGATTATGCTGAGTTTGAAGGGACCCATTGGGATCACCAAGTCCAACTCCTGGCCCTGCACAGGACACCCCAGGAATCACACCCTGTGCCTGACAGTGTTATCCAGACATTTGAACTCTGCCAGGCTTGGTTCTGTGACCGCTTCCCTGGGGAGCCTGTTCAGTGCCCAGCCACTCTCTGGGGGAAAACCTGCTCCTAATATCCAACCTAAAACTCCCCCAACACAGCTTCAGGCTGTTTCCTTGGCTCCTGTCACTGGTCACAAGAGTGCCTGCCCCTTGTGAGGTTGTTGCAGACCACACTGAGGTGTCCCCTCAGTCTCCTTTTCTCCAGGCTGAACAAACCAAGTGGCCTCAGATGCTCCTGATATGGATTTCCCTGGCCTTTCTTTGGACACTCTCTAATATCTCAATGTCTTTTTTATATTGTGGTGTCCAAAACTGCCCCCAGCACTTGAGATGAGGCCACTCCAGTTCCCAGCTGGTGCTGCTGTGCCTGATGCCCCCAGGACAGGGTTGGCTCTCCCGCTGCCAGGGCACTGCTGGCTCATGTTCAATTTGCCATCAGCCAGGCAAGTCCAACTTCACTGCTGCTCTGCAGCCTCGTTCTCCAGCCGTACACACAACCAGGATTGCCCCATTGCAGCTGCAGAATCTGGCCCTTGCCCTTTTTAAACTTGATCATTTTTTGAACTTGATTGTCCATCCTTCCAAAGTGTCAATATCTCTGCAGGACATCTCTGCCTTTGAGGGAGTAGACAGTTCCTTCCCACTTTAGTGCCATCAGCAAACTTCCTTTGTATTCCTTCAAGTCCTGCACCCAGGTCATTTAAGATGATGCTGAAGAGAACCAGGCTGAGGATGGAGCCTGGTGGAGCCCCAGCAGTGACAGGTCCCCAGCCTGGTGTCCCCCCATTCACTGTGACCTTTGTGCCTGACCCGTGAGCCCATTGCTCATCCACTGTGTAACTCGGTTACCCAGCTGTGAGCTGCACATTTTGAAAATCTAAAATGAATTGAGCATGCATCTTACTTATTTACCATTAGTTTTAGCTAAGTGAAAGGAAAAAAATATCATGATGGATATGGGTATTTTTCACTGATAATTAATATCAAAATAATTTTGGAAGTTACTAATTAATTTACTAAAGGTACAAAGTTAATTCAAAGCAATATTACTTAAGAATAGTAATTAAGAATACCAAGTTTCTTTTTAGTAAAAAAGGGAAAAAAAATACTGCATTGTGATGTTTTCTCATGAAGCACAAAGTTAGTTAAAATAGCTGAACTGCAGTTTACTTTTATGGCCCGAAGATAATACTTACCTGTTAGAAAACTATTAGTTCCTAAGATAATATTTGTGTAATTTATGAGGGCAAATCAAATGTGCTTAGCTTCAGGCAAATAAAGAAATCCTATTCTCTGTTTCCTACTCCTTTGGTACTGCCCAATTCCCCAGCTGCCTGTACAGCTAGAGGAATTAAGCCTTCTTGAATATCTTAGATTAAAGCAGTTATAACTCAGAGGTACAAACCAATATATCTAAATGAAACAGCCTTGTCAGTTGGAAATTTCTTGTTCACTACAGATTGAAAGGGGGATGGTTTTGACACTTGTGATTGTCCAATTATTTTTCTGACATTGAGACTCATGGAAAAAAATGTATGCAAACTGAAAGAAGGAAGGGAGAATTCTGTATGAAGTAATTGCTGTTATTCCCCAAATGAATCTTCTACAATTACATTTGATACCACACTTGATTGCCTTGCAATGGCTGGTTAACTAAAGCAATTTTGTTTCCAGTTGGGTTGCTGTATTAATTGTACTTACACATGTATAAACATAAGGGAAATCTCATTGGTATTTTAAAAGGGGAGTCTGTATGGATGGTCTATTAACATCCACTTATTTATATGGAGACTGGAAGTCAGACTTTTAAGAATTAATTATCATATAAAAATACCACATGAAAATTTTTTTTAATATGCTTTATCTTTTAACCAGCAGTGTCATTTTATATTCTGCTGTGCAAACGATGTTTTTCTACATCTTGGTAATTTTGAGGCAGCATTTTCTCTGATTATAATATATAGGCTGGTGTTCATGTACCAACTGGGCTTAAAAATAATGACAAAAGTTCATGGGAATATTACTTTGGAATTATGGTTCGTTTGTTTATCTTTACTAGAAGTTTTGGCTGCATAAAACTGTAGTGAAAAGTTGCTCAGCAAAGAAACAAGATGAAAAGGATAACTAAGATAAAACAGGTTTCCTATCACCAGAGTCGATGCAAGCAGTGACCTGCAAGCACAGAGCAGTAGTAGGTGTCTCTGTTGTGTCTTGCAGTTTGGAGATTTTCAGGACTGTCTGTAATTTATCGTGGATGTTACAATGATGCTAAAACGCTGTATCTTAAAAGCCTCAGCTGGAAAACAAACAAACCAACCAACCATGAAACTTTCAGCTTCGACATAGTTTCATTATAAAGAAGCAGTTTACTAAACATGCTTTGTCTTTTGAAAGAAGGAAAACTGTGAAGAAAACAAACTAAAATCCTTCTTCTCTTACCTGTTCAGTGAGACGATACAGTTCTCTCATGGCTTCTACCTCTGATAATTCTCTTTTGTGCAAAGAGCATCTGTGAGAAATGATACAGTTGAGATTTGGTACCAGACCTGCAGTACAGGGGACTGATCCTGACAGGTACAAAGCAGGTGTGGGGTCCTTTCCTAGTAAGTCATATATACTTTATAATTTTGTGAAAGTTATAATAACACTGAACACAGGCAAAGTGTCAAAGCTGTCTGTATCTTCACAAAGTGCTTTGATACAAAACTCAGTCAAGTAAATCTTCCATTAATTTTGATTCATTTTGGATAATGCCTCACATTTCTAAAGCCTCTGTAACTTGAAAAAAACCATCCAGATGATCAATTTAAATTGACAGATTTAAATTGACAGATGGCCAAGGTTCTAGGGAGGATAATACTTTATTCTCTGAAGGGCTGTGTGCCACTGCTTCTGTGACCTGTAGCCTTCATTTGTGTATAATTTAAATTAAATTGTGCCCTATCTCACTGAAAGGAATGAAATACCATTTTCTGCCAGTGATTGAACTTGGACATCTTTTTACCCAGGGGATGAAGCTGTGTGTGTGTGCACTGGGAGTAGTAGGAAGGTGAGGTAAAGAGGAAATAAGAATAAATCATATTTAGTGAAATTGGGTGGATTTAACAGCTATTCTGATGATTATTTGATGTTTATCAAATCACACCTTTTTGAGTCCTGGAAGCTCACTGTGAATGTTGCAGGAAAAATTATTTCTGCAGCTCTCTATAATGTTTGTTGAAGTGAGACAGGACACACAATAGTTTCAGCCTTTGGAATACACTGACTTCAGCTCCCCAGGGTCTCATCATTACTAAGGAGACTTTCATCTAAGTGTAGAAATCCACAGTAAACGTGTCCATGCTCAAGCTTCTTTGGAGATGTGGCATAAACCTCACCAGATTAGTGCAGAATTTGTCTGCTGTTCCCTCCTGGGAACAAGATCCCCTGTTCACCTGTCTGTCCCCAGCATCCTGCCCCCTAATGTTTGGATTCTTACTTCAAAAAGTCTCAGTGTGCCTTCTGGTTTACAAATACTTTGCAGGCACTAGTTAGATAAAAGAAAAACATCTTAAAGGCAATTAAAATAAAATAATTTGAGTCATTAGAAATCTTTATAAGAGTGCTGTTGCTTACTACCTTGCCTGGAGTTTTATAACTTCTCAGATAATTCTTTCAGTCTAGAAATCATTGATTTTTCTCTAAAATAAAATGCCATAGAACAGCTCTCCCATGCTTCTGTTCCATTATATATCTGATACGATCTTGTATGAGAATTACACCAATGAGTAATAGTGTGATTAAAAATACTGGTAATCCTTGTTTTTGGTGTTTGTTTTTGGTTTTGTTTTGGTTTTTTCCACACTTTAGGAATTTTAAACTGATTAGAAAGTTGATGAGGAAGACAGTGGTAGCAGTGCGATCAGAATTAAGATTATATATAAGCAGGGATTTTAAATGTGTAGCTATAAAGAAGCTAGCTTTTGCTTTTTAGATACTGGTTATTTACCATCTTTTAATATGCTTATTCTCTGTAAAGGAATGTAAATTTAAATTATAAATCATTGCAAGTATCTTATCTGTGCAGTGAAGTACTTCACTGGTTGGAAACTTGCCAAAAAAGCTTTTAGTGTAAAGCAAAGAAACACCTTCAGTCATTGTTGAGGGCTTTCAAACATTCCATTTTATCTGAAAAATCAAATATGTTAAAGATATCTAATACACTTTTTACTTATTGACAAGGCAACTCATTTAAAAAATGTGCAGCTTCTGAAAGAGGTGGAGGGAAGTATCTAGGTAAGAAGAAAAGAAGGAAAGGTGTGATTTCTATTATTAAGCTGCCATATGTATGCATTATCACCTTCATTTTGAGTGAAGCTTTAATGTGCTTTCAGAACAAACACCTTATTAAAAGCAAGATATACTATTGTACTCAATTTATTAACACCCTGTAGGTTCTTCAGTTTAAAATTGAGAAGTACAATATGCTAAGAAAAGCTTTTGCAGGCTGCTATTGTGCACATTTTCTAAGAGTCCATTGAATTTGTGGCACAGATGAAGCAAACTGATTTTTTTGATTTTACCTTTCACCCTAAAATTCAGTTTCTCATGTCTGTCTGGAATAAATAATTCATAGCACTGCTTTACTACCTTTGATGAATCAGTGAAATCAATTAGAAATGGACTTCAAGGGTGCTATTTATTTTGTCTGTAAGCTTTTTTGTCAAATATTTTCATTTCAAAATTAACAATATATTTTTTCTATCATGTATCCTTGCCATTATAACTAGGATCTGACTAGTTTCCTCACTTTCTCAGGAGAACTCATTTTCCTGTTGGTTGTCATATATTCTGACCCTTTTTACACTGAATTCAGGAAACGTGCCAATTTTTTGGAAAAAGGAGTTTTAGCAACTGAACTTTACTGTCATTATTTACTAATTAAAACAGAGAGGTTTTTTGTTGTTGTTGTTTTTTAATTGCAACTGAAAAAAAAAAGATTTAATATGCAGGAAGTTAATCAGTGTTATAAGAGTCAAATATGACTTTTCATAATGGAGGCAGACTTCTGTTTGAGAAATTCAGAAAATATTACAAAGGTTTGATTCTTACGTCAGAGAAGGAATGCCATTCATAATGGCAAACCTTAGAGGGTTTTTTAAAGGAAATTAGACCCAAATATTTTTAAAATATTTCCTGCCAGAAAGAGCAAATACTGTGAATAAATAAATAAATAAATAAATAAATAAATAAAATTCTACATGTGTTATTTCATATTAGAAATAGAACTTTTCTGAAAATCTGAGCTGAATGGGTTGGATTTTTTGGAGATAGAGATATTTGTGGGTTTCTTAACTCAATTTATTTCTATTTTTTCAAATGAGAAAATTAGAGTTGTCATGCAGGCCTGATATTTTACCTTCTTCTTTTGTCCCAGGTTCCTGTAAGATACTAGATGAAAATTCAGCTTATCTCTGTCAAAGCTCATTACCTTTAGAAAGGGACCTAAACCAGGAGTTGGAAAGTTTCCATATTTAAAAGTTTGTAGACCTCTACACTCCCACGAAGGCCTGTTCCTGGAAAAGAGACTTGTGCAGTAGATGTGAATAGAAAATGTTTGATGTCTGCACTCTTTTGCAGTTGCAAAACTGTATAAATTTTAATAGGTGTTTCATTTTACATAGACTTTCAAATGATCTGGGAGTGCAAGACAGTCATTATTAAGATCTGCATTTTGCTCAAGGGATTTGGGAAATCTTAGCTTTCCATCTCTTGAGTATAGTGTAATTCTCACTAGAATTTAAACAGAAGGTGAAAGTGTGTCTCTTTTATGTCCTGCAAATGATGATGTGTGATTGAAGTAGTGTCAGATATTTCTATAGACTTGGCCACAAAGCAAGAGATGTGCATACAGAGCAGAGAAATTCTTCAAAATTAGCAATACCCTAACATGTGCTAACATCATGAAAAGGAATGCTTAAAAATTCTACCTGATTTGACCAGAAATTTAGCTGTTAAGCATTTGCTTTCTTTTTTTCCCCAGTTAATTCTTGATATGAGCACATAAAAACTCTTTAAATAAGTACAACAGCAACTCTAGGTCTCATTGAAGGGATATTAGGATTCAGCAAGTCTTGAGAAATCTGGGCCAGCTCTGTGGCTCTGATTCATGAGTTTATAGAACACACTACCATTCTGGTTTAATTTTCCCATTTTTTAGTCACATATAATATTGCACTGAAATAGTGGGAATTGTAACTTTCTTGAAAATGTGAAAATAAATATAAAAATGGTCAGACCACATCCTTTCTCTTAAAAATGGGTGAACAATCCCTGATGAATTATTAATTCAGGTAGGATTGTCTTATTCCTTTGGGCATTACCACCTCTCAGGAGGGTAACTTCAGTTTTGCATTTCTTAAGAGTTACACAGGAGTGCAGTAAAACTAAGAAGGTCTGCTCAGTTGAAATTTTTCTGTGCTTGCACAAAATTCTGGTGTTTTCACCTCATAAAACTTCTTGTGCTTTGTCTGTGAGGTTTTTTCCTACATAAAAATTAAAAGAAAACTTCCAGCAAAAAGTTTTCTATCCCACTCAATATTCTCCATATAGGCAAGTTTAATTTCATCTAATTTTCTATGGACATCATAGTTTAGATGACATTTAGACTTAAAGTATTCTAAAATGAACATAGGGAAAGTCTTGCCATAGCACTTCCCCACCTTTCAGATAGAACATTTCATTTTATTTTGCCAGCATTTACAGGTATTTTGTGCTAAAGCTGTGCTGCTGCCAAAAAGGGCGGTTTGGTTTCTTTTCACTTTTGGTGAGAGATACCAGCAAAAAACCCCAAAAACTGGATTAAGACTGAAGATTTTTTTCAAAATCGTGTTATTAATATATTTATTAATCCCCAGTGATGGCTGCTATTTCTTCTGCTGACAGTTGAATTTATTTTCCTTATTATAGAGATCACACTAATTGGCCGATTTAATTCCAAATACTTCCAGTCTCTCTCAATCTCTAATGTTTTGAGTCTACATTAATTACAGCAGGGCATGAGAAAGTATGTGAGCATATAAAACCTGCTGAGCTGATGGTGGAGGCATGCAGAAAGCCAGACAGGGCATCACCTGCTACGGGCCTGCCAGCTGAGCTGGGAATGGCTGCTGGTGCATGCTGTGCCACAGAATGTGTCTGGACATGGCTTGGGTGTCCTGGGGGCAGCTGGAACAAGCACAGCGTGGATGAAAGCAGGGTGTGTTCAGGACTGATCTGTGTTTTATTTTGAAACAAACACATCATACTCTCTGTGAAGAATAAAGCATGCTCTGTCCTAAAGAGCTCCGTGGTTACACATCAGTAAGCATCCTGTGTCAAGAATAAGCAACAAGAGGAAATATTGTTCAAGAGAAAATATGTTTTATTTATAGCAATAGATACATAGCAGTTACAGATAAATTAGAGTAGAGCAGTGCAAATCCATATATCTAATTGCACTTGTGTAAGTTTATCAAGAATAGGATGCACTTAATTCATTCAGCTCCTCATGTCATCTCTACTGATAAGAAAATATTAAGATAAATACAACTGAATTAATCAAATTCTTTTATCTCTGTATGAAATTTACAATACTATATTTTAAAAAGTTTTAAATCTTTTAATATGAAACAGAATATATTATTTATTTCTTGAAGATAATGAATTAAATGAATTTAATGAATTAAAGACTACAGATTTCCAAGATATTAGATATGCTTTTCCCTATTGCTCAGTGTTAATAAACAAATTCAGTTGAAATTTTGAGAATCAAACAAATTTTGATTGGAAATTACAGATATCAGTTGTATAAATTTTCCTCTGTGTTTATACTTACACATGTATTTATATATGTATCTACATGCATACATGCTCAAAGAGATCATCTAATAGTGTTTGTGTATTTATGTCTATGAACAGGAACACCCTTTTTGCTGAGTCTCTTTTTTTGGAGGTCTGCAAAGGACTAACACTGGTGGCCTCAGATACTTTGAGAACACAGTTCTTAAGTGGTTAAATTAGTATGTGCCCATACGCTTGAAATTTTACCTCTTTCATGTTTTAAACCCCCAGAATATTTCATATTCAGTGTGAACAGTGTCTCTGTGGCTTACTGCAGGAAAGAAGTGCTGGCTCTTGGGGTCAGTTTGTACAGTTGGTTAATGTTCACTCTGTGCAGGAACCTGTGCTTTACCAATGCCTGTGATTTCCAGTTCACTGTGTCCAAATGACAGAGTGTGCTGAGCTCATCAGGATAGTGGGGTTTAGCACAGTACTGGTAATTGGACAAGTGTTTAGAGGTATTTGTAATACATCACCTACTGAAATCGTTTTGGAGGACTTTTCTAGGCAAAGAGTGAATAATTTAGGATGGTTTCTCCTCATACAGTTTTCTGGATCTGTAAGAGTTGTCAGCCAGTCATGTTCTGTGAACTCCCTAAGGTGAAAGCAAAAGAAAACAATCTCAAGCAAGGCGGATTGCAGATTTTGTAACATGAAGTGTGTAAAATGAGAAGAGAGAATGGGAGGGAAGGGAAAATGGGAGAGAAGGGAGGGGAAAAAGGCCCAGGAAGTTTTGGCTGTTGCCAAAGAGGTCATTGATGGGAACAGTCTGGAATGATTGCTTTGCTCCAGTAGCCTCCTGCCTTTCTCCCCAGTTTTCATTGCCATGTCTTCTGTGAGTGTGAATATGGCATCATCCTTGACAGGACACTTCATCCTTTTTTGAAGCATTCCTTCTTTCTTCATCAGCTTAAGTTTCCAATCTTCCATTATCCCTTTTTAAACACTTGCAGTTTCTCCCTCTTGTGCTTTCTGCAATCTCAGTTCATGCTTCTGTAGTACTGCTTGTGCATTCCACAGTAATGGTACTGTGGAGAGCTGAGCTGAGCTAGCCTCAAGCAACACAGCATAAATTTCAGGTTAAAAAAAAAAATGCATTTCTTCAAACTAAAATAAGTTTAATACATACTTTTCAATTTACTTCATACTCTCTTCTTCACTGTGATCTTCCAGTGCTAAGCTCTTTCTTCAGTAGCCTTCTTGATTAGGGTTGCAGGAACCTTTTTTTAACTTTTAATAAAATAAACTTTAAATACCTGTCTTAATTCTTTTTTTTTTAATATATCTGTCTGTCCACCCTGAATTTTACAAAAGAGATTAATTTCAAAATGCTGATCTGTATGAGAATTTGAAAGTGAATAATACAGTGTAAGGGCCCAAACTTTCATGTGTTACCATAATTTCTGATGGGATTGCTAAAATGCTGTAAACTTAAATAAGTCTCTGCCTAGAATAAGATTAATCTATGTAAATCTTAAAATATTTTTTGAATTGTGTACTGTTTTTGAGCTAGAAGGATGTGCAAATCCATAACTATTCCTTCTCTGAGTTGATAAAGCCCAGAACTGTTCCCGAGGAGAGATTGCTGTTCTCTCCATCCCACTGCCAGCCAGCAGCCATCAGTCTGGCTTTCAAAGGTTTCTCTGTATTTCTTTGCAGTTTGTGGCATAAGCATCAAATACCCAAAGGGTGAAAAAACCCTGTTGTGATCCATGTGAGGAAACACAAACCCCTTTTCATTTAGTGCAGTTGTTAGGATGGAGAAGGAGAAATATAATAGCAAGATACTGATAGAGATGTTAAATCCTATTTCTCTTCTGCATGACTTCCAGCATACCAGTGTAACATCAGTAGTTAAGAAGAAAAGTAATTTTGTTCTAAATATTTTTTATATGAACCTTTTGCTTGTAGTGTACTAAATAGTAAAAGGAGTATTTTCCTGCTGCTGGCTTCTCTCATGACACTGAGCTACTTCTGAAATAAGGTGTGCTCCTGAAGTTTTGCTTTATTTCAGTGATTGAGTGCAAGGCATGCACAAAACAGCTGCCAAAGCTCAATAATTAAAAAATGTTCCTTATTAATTAGGTAAGCTTGTGATAATTCTTAGAGCCTGGTAACTGCTGTCTGGGGTTGCGTTCTTTCTAAGAGATCAGAGATAGAGGAAAAATAATTTAGATTAAAGTCTTAAGAAAGATTTGTCTTTATAAGACCCATTAAAACAGTTAACAGTCAATATGCCAGACATTTGTTACATGCGTAATCCAAAGCAATCTGAAGAGAAAACATAGTCTGACATGTTTTGAACTTTATTACCTTTTTTAAAAGTATTTTTCACATTTAGGAAGAAATGGAGAATTTTTTTTTTTGTGCAAAATTTCCTGTTTTTCCTAATTTTTATGCAAATTGTGTAAGGTGACTTATAACAATTGTTTTGGGGTTTTTTTGGGGTTTTTTTGATATGTTATATTCTCTGGGGTTTAAGGACACATTTTAAAGTGATTGAATAAACTCAGTGAAGAATTGATTCAGAGAGGGAAATAAATCAGTAATTTAAAAAATATTAGAGGTCACTAAACTTACAGGTCATTGTCAGCATTGTAAAATGTGATCCAAATTTTGGATCATACTTTTATAATTTATATATGAAAATTCGTTTTTCCTGTCTTACACAGTGTTATAATACCCTATAGAAATATCCTAAAGTATTCTTATATTTTAGTCTTTACATGTGGATAAAAGAATAAATAAAAAGCTGTGCAAGGCTCTCTGCTGTTGCAGTTTAAGGAAAGTTTTGCAAAATGTTGGCATTTTTCTCTTCCAGTGAGATTCTTAAAATATATTGATGTTATTTGGGTATATTTTATTAGAATTTAGTTACAGTGACTTTGTGTGGTGTATTTCTTGTGATACACATTTTTTTTTATTTCTTTTTTGGCGAAGAAGCCTTCAAGTTCACACACTGCAGCCACTGCTATGGTTCACCAAGAAGCTGCGCTCTTGAGTTTGTACTCCATTGTAGTGTCTTATGCCTCATTTTTTTTTTCCTTTTTGTAACAGCTGATTGTGGCATTATTAAACATGGTCTTATTTGTTGATTGTAATGGATAGAGCACAGAAGAAGTGTAACAAATGCACACACGTTTTTGTTGGGAGAAGTTTTACTAAATGTTTGCCTCTTGCTTCGTAGAAAATAATTATCTCAAAGGCTTTTGAAGATTTGTTGGAGTTGGAGGACTGGCATAGTTTCTATATTTGGTTATGACAGTGCAAGAGGTTCATTGCATCCCAGTCCCTACATAAGTATGAATTCAGAATGCAAATTTCTTGTGAATCCAAAGTAAACTTATATCCAAATTGTTTATCTAGGCTCCTGTACTTTACTGGTTGCACTATTTACAATCTAGATAACATGCAATCAGTTTAGACAAATTTTTTATTTTTTTTTTTTAATATTCTTTCATCAACTAAAGAAAGTAATGCTGAATAAATTATAATAAACATACTTTGCTGCTTTAATTAAACTGATCAGATAGTGTGATATAGAGGTTAATTAGCTGCTAACAAATTAATTTCATTTTCCCACCTGGAAATCTGCTTTGTAATCACTTGCATTTTGCCTTATAAAAAGAAGTTGCTTATACTTTGAGGAAGTTATTGTGATGAGAAAATTAGCAGTTTCCTGGAGCTTTTGGAAGAATTTATTTGTCAAAATTAAAATGGATTTTAAATAGTTTTTTTTTCAGGCTTATCTCTGTCTTCTTTGCTTTTAGCAAGGACTGGGAGAAGAATAGAGAAGATGGTTATTCCTATCTCTTTACATATGTGACTGTTTTTTTTAAATTTGGTAACTCCAGAAGAGTCACCTCATGATTTTCTTCCCTGGTCATTTGTCATACATGCAAGTACACAAAATCCTAGGTTTTACTGTGCATCAAAATACCATTTTTGGTAATAATTTTTCAGCTTAAATAACTAAAGCAACAGACTGTCTGTGATACAGGCAGCTGTATCAGAGAATTATATCAATGTGGTTTTGCAGCTTTAAATTTTCAGTCACTACTTTTTCATTCCAGATTGAAGTATTCAGCTTTGGATGCTTTGCAACCAAAAAAATGCATATTTGTTTGCCACATTTAATTTTTTTAGTTTACCAGTTGCACTAAAAAATTTAAGTAAATTTTAAAACTACCCAAAATTAAAAAAAAAAAAAAAAAAAAAAGTAAAAAATAAAATAGATTATCCTTACCAGTAGGCATATTGCCAAAATTTCATTGTTATATTAACAGTTATCTGCATGTCCAACAGAGATTGGTGTTTGACTGCAGGCCATTGAGCCAGAGGATGTCTTTATGCAGAAGTTATTTGTGGAAAATGTGGAATTCTTTCAGCAGACCAGACAGCTCTGTAGACTTTGATTTGGGTGTGTGTTTGTCTGACTTGTATTTCTCATCATCTTTTGGCCTCTATTACATTTAACCTCACACATTCACTTTTGACATTTAGTTCTACAGTCTAAGTGCAATTGAAATGTATTAATTTTTTTCATGATAAGTATCATCCTGGCAGCTTAAGTAGTCCAATGGCAGTTTCTAACAGTGAAAAATATCTCCAAATTTTGGAAATTTTTTTGACATGGAGAAGTTTTGCCTATTCTTTACAGTTTTCTGTGATGAATTCTAGAGATCTGAAGACATAAGTACTCTTCCTAATGTTTGTTATCCTTCTTTTTGAGGTTATGCAGGTAACCTCAATAGTCTCCACTGCTTCCCTTTTTTCTAAGTAAATGTATAATATAACATAATATGGGCACTGAGGTAAAAGAAGAAAAGAAAAAAAAAAAAACTAATAATTTTTTCCTATGAAAAAAAGCAGAGTTTCCTCTTGAGATTTGAATGCGATATAAAAAACTTCTTACTCAGCTTCACTAATCATAATTTGCACAAGACAAATTAAATCAGGCATGGTTAAATTGAGCACGTAATCAGATATAGTCACAGTGAGCAGGAGGACACAAGGAAATGTGTGTCTGTGAAGGTCAGGCTGTTGAGTGGACCAAGGAGTGATGGGTGTGAGCAGCACCTTTGCCCAGTCCCTGTGCACAGAGTGAGCTGGAACCTGCCCTGGTCACAGCGCCAGCAGAGCCCAGCCTGGGGTACCTGGGACTGAGATACCTAGGGAGTATTTATGGTGGAATCTCAGATATTTACAAAGTTTTAGCTTCATCCAAGTTTAGACTTCAACAAACTCATTCAAGATCTCAGTTTTAACCTCAGATGCCTAAAATCTGACCACCATCAGCACTGCAATCTGTGGATCTAATCTCACATCAAAATTCCTCAGAATCTGTGTCAAGGGCTTGAAAGCATATCCTTCCTATAGTGTATTTTTACCTGGATTTGTTATGTGCACATTACATTTACATATTTTTAAATGTTTATTGCATATATTTATATTTTACCATCTTTTTTAAATGAGGCTTCTATGTTTAAGTCCTGTTGTTGAGCATGCAGATGATTGATAAATTACTCATTTTATTTATCACTCTGATGTGTCTGTGAATGGTTGAGTGACCCCCTCATAAAAACTGTCAGTAAATTTTGAAGGTTTCCGGATTGATAAATTCCTGGAATTACCTGTAAATGAATGCTGAAAAAGTTGATCTTTCTCACCATTTAAAAAAAGAAAATATTCTATGACAAAGAGTGTGCAGGACCTTTAATGCTCCTTTATGTTATTTCCTGTAATCTTCAACTTCATCTTTTCATTTCAATTATTAGTCTCAGTGGAATCTTAAGAAAAATCCTTCACACAAATCTGATGAAAAAGGCTTATCATAAATTATAGTGCAGACCTGGAAGATTTTAATTAGTGTATGAAATTTAATATTCTGACAAAGCAGTTATTTAATCAAATTATGTTTGGGGGAAAAATGTTTAACCCAAGTGACTCATTTGTCCATATTATGGGTAATATAGTGACATATTTCTTAATTGAATATTATTTCACTATGTTTTTTTAAAAAAATTTAATAATTTGATTTTTAAAATATCTTGGTTCTATGTCCATTTTTCATGTTTTAAATGCACATTCTGGCCAATTTCTTACAACCCATGTTTAGGCACTGTAATTGCATGCATAAACTGCAATGTATAGTGGCAACTGGTTTAGCATATTGCCTGAAATTTTGTTCGCTTTAAGGACAAGTGATAAATCAGTATTTTTACACATGGATACTGAAGGGAAAGAAAGAAATTATTAGCTGCTAAGCTCCTTATTTTAGACGTGTCATTTCACTTATGTAAAATCACAAAGCTGTAACAAAAGGTGTGGTAGTAGTTGACATTGTTTCTTTTTTTTTCCCCTGTTTGCAGGCTTTTATTCACTAATGTTATCCTCTTTAAAAACAGATGTAATTTTTTTATGTGTGGTAGGCCATATTTAGCTTTCTTGTCTGAGGAGTCTAATTGTGCCTTAAACTGCATGTCAGACTGTATAAAGGATTAAACTAAGACTGCCTGGATTGTTTGTCATAGAATTTGTTAGGATGGGTTTAAACCTTAATTACCCCAAAGGTATTAGAGTGAACTTTTCTTAAATACACATCTTTATCCAAGGGGATACAAAGAAATTTTCTAACTTTTTTTTTTATTAAAATGGATGTTTTGCGTACACTTAATAAAATGCTTTTTAGCTTTTTTAACGTTTGTTGGCATTTACACTAATTTCCTTTGGCCTGCCTAAAAAGTGAAATGGACCAAAATTATTAATATTTTCATTGCTTCATGCTAAATTGAAGGAGTCCCAGTTTTTTCATTAAAGTGAATGTCTTTTCCAAGTGTGTGGGACTAATATGATTTTAAAATGTTCTCCCAGTTTCTCTCTGTAATTCTGAGAATTTATTTTTAAACTGAAGAGTCAAGATCAGACTTATATTTGCTGTATGGTTTGGTTGCTCCCTGATTTTGATTTCTTTCTCTACCTCTTACTTGCAAACTAAAAGAATCCTCAGTACTTGAAGATTATCTTCAATGAAGACCAGGTTTTTTTACATTGACTCAGTTTGGGTGCTGTAGCACTTGGGTAGAATACTTAGAGGTCAAGGAAGCATCCACTTTTAAAATAAAATCCAAAATCCAACAACATTTGGATGTAATTTCAGATCTTAAAACATGCACTTATAATTATGCAGTATTATATATTTGCAATATAATCTGCTACAATATTAAGTTTGCTCTTAGGGGTTTACTGAAGAAGATCTTTGAGTTATGGAGACCTTTAACTAAGGCTCTTCTGTTTTATTTTCTGGGGGAGTTAATTATTTTCCACTATCTCTGTAATGGCTAAAAGTGTAATATTTTTACTTTAACATTTTACCTACAATTGTTGTAGAAATGCAGCTTTTAGGGAAAAAAGGATGATTGTGATATCAGTAAAAATTAATGTATTAATTTCTTACAGTATAAAAAGCTGCAGAAAAATCTTTTTCTTCTCCTTCTCCTTTATTTATTTTTAATAATATATTTATTTTCTTGTAGTTCATTATAGAGTGTCATAAAGTTCTAGAATTCATTTCCAGCCAATTTCCCCTGTAGGCCTAACACCATTTTAGGAAAGCAGCATTTCTGCATAGACTGCCTTGGATGTCTGTTGAAAAAGACGTCAGAAATGATCTTGAGTTGGTGGAGCACATACTGCATGAAAAGTTCTTGGAATTCTGGCATAAAATTTAGAGAGGAGGTGTTCCTGTAGACACCACTACATGGCAGCATTTTGGCACTCTGTAAAGGAGGATGTGGATTTCTACCAGCAAAATGACACAGACTATTGCAATTTTTGATGCACATAATTATCTGTAGTGTCCACATGTCTTGTTGCAATGTAATCCCTTGCTGTTCTTGAAAGAGTTTGATTGAAAAAAGTGTTGTTTCCTGAGATGAAAAGCCAACTACAACTTCATTCATGTAATCCTGAGTTGAGTTTAGGCATTTATGTGTTGAATCAATAGACTGTGTCTGTAAACTTGCCCTGGTGGGAAGGAAAATATGAGTGCAAGTTAGTGTTGGTGTGAGCTCAAATTTCATCTGCAGATATTCTGAAAGCTGATGTTTTCCTATGCTTTTCTTCTCTAGACACAGAGATTATAGAGACCATAAATTTCAGATTTTGTGTGGTGAAATTTAAGAATTTATCAATAGTATAGAATATGTAATGTTTCTCATTGGAATTGTTTTATACCCCAAACTGGAAAACAGAGAAATGAAAAGCAACATAAAGACAGTGGAATAGTCTCACTTCAGCTTTTAATACTATCAATGAAAGTGTGGAGGAAAAATTAAGATTACAAAAGGAAAGAAAATAGTAAGAGTCAAAAATAAAACATTTATTACTTGGTCCTTAATGTAATTTTTATATGGCTTTCCTGTTGTCTTTCTCACATACTAAAACTTTTTGAATTCTCTGATGAAAGAGGAATTAAAGATGGTGAAAACCATAAAATCACATACTGATACTACAGTACAGTTTTTGCTTTATGCAATATGTATCCCAAAGTCATTCTTTTATAAGTTCAGCTTCAGGACTGACTGAACAAATCCCTTCATTGGGGAACAGAAGAAATAGTGAGTCTTTACCTGCTCTCTTGCACAGCATTTCTGGATAAACAACAAAATAAATACCTAGGATATTTACCTTGCACCTTCAGTTTGCTGACCAAGTTTGCAGTATTACTTGGTGGCAAAAGCATACAGCAGTGGGAAGATTCAAATTCTTCGTGTCAAGAAGTTAATAAACAACTAAACTACTCACTTGGGAGCCAGCAACAAAGCAATTTGTTCTTGCCAGCTAGAAGTGGTTAAATTAGGAAAAATTGTCCTCTAAAGATCTGAGTGATCCATGAATCTAATTTGTGAACCATACAACATTGGATGTGTTGTAGCACTGGGTATCTCATACTTTCTATATTAAGAGTAGTGAGATATGTCCAACATAAGTGTTGGTTTATGCATTATATAGGTTGTATCTCCAGGCAGGGTAATGCACTACAAGATATTAATAACCTAACAAAAAATATCTAAGTCATTGTGGCAGGGAGTGTTTATTTTCATTACCTTGTAAATATATCATGTTCCTGAAATTGTATTCTAAAAGGTGATTCAAAAAATACTGTTCAGTCCAGTAGAGATAGATAGTAAAGCTATGCCAGCTTTGAAAAATTTAAACAAATAAATAAAAAAGTAAAAGACAAGGAAATATAATTGTGGAAATAAAGAGTCATTTTGTTTAAGTAGATAAACAGAGTTGTGTCTATTGATGACAGTGTTAAAAATCCAATACAATAATGATTTGATAGCAGAATAAACAAGAGCAGTGGAGAGGGGCCCAGGAAATAAACTCATATCTAGATGAGAGTCAGTAGAAGAGAGGGCCTAATAGAAATTGTCTTTTATAAAAATGTTCCATTTAGAAACGAAAGCAGTAAACAAAAACAATATAGCCGGTTAATTATGTCTGTATTGCTTTTTCTGCTCTCATTTTTCCTGAAAAAAAAGCCTTCTAGGGATGAGATTGCAAGGGAGCTGCTCTAACACAACCTGACAAAGAATTGTGAACAAAATGTTTTTTTGTTTTTTTTGGTTTTTTTTAATAAATAAATTAATTAATTTTTAACTAAACAGATCACCTTGTGGTGAAAACACTTGTGTTAACATTTTTGGTTCGTACCACCCAGAGATTCATCCTTTGTGGTTTCAGTGTTACCTGATAAAGAATCATATGGGCTTTTGAACTGATCACATTATTTACAGAACAGTTATTTCATACATAGCTATTTACAAAGTGAAGAGGAAACAAAATAGAGCCTTTGCCTCTTCTGACTTACTCAAAGTCTTCCACAAGCATTATACGGTCTTTTCTTTACAACAGTCAAGTGAATAAGCAATTAACTTAAGTGTTTAATGATTAAAATAATTTCATTCTGTGTTTGTAATGCCTTGAGGTCTGGCTTTGTTATCCAGGTACAGATACACAACCACACAACCAACTGACCCATGGATAGAAGAGTGGCCTGATGGAAAAGTGGAAAAGTTCATTTTGAGGGAAAAAGATGAATTCATGTTAATAGCATTTACCTCAAAATTGCATTTAACTCATCTGTAATATATTTAATGTTTGACTCTCTAAAAGGTCACAAAGGAGAATAAATTATGTCATTATTTATGGAGTGAGTAACATGATTGTTTTTAAAGATGAACTGCATTACATTGTAATACAGGTCATGCTTTTTTAGTGAAAGTAAAAATTGTCATTGGCTTATTCACTTGAAAAATGATTACAGAAAGTGTTCTTTCCTGTTGGTATTTATAAAAGAAACCACATGGTTGTTTTAGACTTTTTATTTGTATACATAAAAGGTATTACCATAAACAGAACTGAAAAAATAAATTGAGTTAATTTTTGGAGGTCAACAGCAATCACTTATTTTAAGCACACTGCTGTATATGAAGAAATGTAACTTCTCCTTTTCTTTATTTATTCAAAATTAGTAAAGGTAATTAAAAAGACTATGTTCATACATGTCTCTATTTCACACAGAAATGCACATAAAATTGATTTTATTCAAAAAGCCTTTGGCACATTGCAGCAATTTTTTTGGTGGAAAGCTACTCCAGTGAACCTAAATCTTCAAGGCTTTTAAATGGATCAGTAATATTTAAACAGTAAAAAAAAAAAAACAAAACAAACCTGTATTCCATAGGACATACCCCAATTTTCAAAAAGCTATAGAAGTTAACACTAAATGGAATTTTGGACTGATTTTGCAATAAGAACGAGCAATCTTCTCCTTCCATGCTTTGCTTGAATTACATGGTACAGTGTTTCCACAGAGCTGCCAGGATCTGCTGTGTGCTCCAACAGCCAGACTCTCCAGTGATGTACTTTCACAGATTTTATTTTCGCAGTGGGAGGTGAATAAAACAATAATCATGTGTACAGCAAATACTTACCCCCCCCTTAGGAAAGCCCGTGCCTCGCTGGATGTCATGGTGCATAAATCCCCTAATTGCACAGTGAAAGTCACATGTCTGCCACAGAAACAGATTATGGAAGCCTTTTATGAGCTCTGGAGTTTGTCCAACTCTATCTGTACTTTTCTAGCTGTGTTTTGAGTGACTTATGCAGCCTCCCACAGAAGAAGCATTGAATGAATGAAGTTAAGCATGAGCATGGGAAATTGTGCATGCAACAGAGAGCAAGCAAAGATCAGAGTCTGTCATGTTTCAAAGAGAATACATAAAGAACTGGTGCTATATTTCAAAATGTATCTTGTAAAAGTAGAGGTTATTGCTACATAGATTTATTCTCTACTTTCAAACTAACAGAATTACTTTTCTTTCTCTTACAGAATAATGATATAATCTATTACAATGCAAAAGACGATCAGAATGATGTAAGTAGTATGTTTCATTTAATTTTACTGCCTGTAATCTCAGAAAATTAAGGGAATGAAAATATTAATGAAACTTTAAAACTATAATTTAAAGATAGTCTTATATATCAAAATAGTCTATATCTTTGCTTTGCAGAAGCAAAAAAGCAAGAAACTTTAAAATGTCTTCAAAAGTTTCCTCAAGAGCCAGACAATATTTTAAGTCTCAAAGTCTGTCTCCTTTCATACAGTTTGAATTACTGGTAAGGCAGAAAATGTACTGGGAGAATGAAGAACCTGACAGCAGTGTAATTTACTTTTTGAAGTGTAATAAAATCATAATTATAGGATTGGAGAATCAAAATGATAAATGTAAATAATTCAGTTCATTCTGAAGGAACCCTTTTCTGGCTTTATTTTCCAAGATCATATGATGTTGTTTTGCATTTTTTGTACAAATTTTTTCACATGAGGGGAAAGAAGATGTGAAATGTCACTGAATAATTATTTTCATTCACCTTGTGATCATTTATGTGGCTGATACAAGATTTGGGAAAATTGAAAATCCAGTCACAAGATTGAGACTAAATGTATGTTACTTCAATTCCTGGTTTACTAAAACTCTTACTTTAAAAGGTTTGAAGTCCCCTATCTGCCATCAACTGTTAAAAATCTTAATGTGTTCTGGAGAGAATACAAGTTTTCCTCACCTTCACTGGAGATAATACAACTGCTTGTCTTCATTATAGATTTAATTTATAAGACCACAGAAAAATGTTGTAAATGTATTAATCAGAATTGCCAGCATGCTTCATTTGCACTTTTTAATCAAGTATACTTCAGAGATTGATGGAATCACTGTTGTAATTGATGCTTCTGCTGTAAGGCAATTAAAGAAGGTACATAGATCATGTCAAGCAGAACTATTTTATATTGCTATATAGAGTTATGAGTACTTTGTTTCAGATACCACAAACTGCTGTCCTGAGTTTTAAAGTTTTCATGATTTAAGCAAAATTCATTTAAAGTAACCTAATTTTGAAATATATTATTCTGTTCTCATTAACTTCACTAGATGGTGGGTGCTAATCTTCTCTGGAAATAGAATTACAAAGCTTAAATATTGAATTTTTAATCTAAATATATCAGATAATGGTAGATTGTGGTGTGAAGTAAAAGCTATGATGTATGTTATGATTAAGGAGTAATGGGAATGATCTTGAGATTACTACTTCTACAACCAAAATCCAAATCTGTTAGGCAAGTCAGGAAAGGAAATGCTGTTTCAGAGTTAATCTTTGTTGTTTTGATTTTCTTCAGGATATTCTTTTTCCTTCAAGAAAAAAAGTACAAACACACCAAAAAAAGGAGTTTCTTAGACCAGATATCCTGTTTTAATTCTGTTTCATTTTTTTTTTCTTTTTATGTCTTTTTGAGAATTCATTAGAATGAAGTTTCTAATAATGTTTTTTGTCAAGAAGTGATAAGGATAAAGTGATCTGGTAGTGATTTTTTTTGAGAAGACCTTCATCTAGATCTCAACTTTGTATGTAAACACCATATATTCTTCCTTCTTCCTGCCTGGGAAAAAAAAAAAAAATGCTTGAGACAGCTTTTTTTTTTTCTTTAAATATTAAGATATTTTAATAGAATCACCTCTGAAGCACTGATTAGTAAAACTGTTTGCAATCCATTCCTTTCTGCCTCTAACAAGTCCACACTTTTTTTTCCCTCTTCCATGCTGTGAGCCTTCATTTATTCACAGGAAATGATACTATATTTATCTTTGAGTACAATCAAGAATAATTATTAGCAGAAATTAATTTAATAAAATTAGATATCTAAACTAATCACTGTGGATGTCTCTAGAGAGCTGTTCAGTTTGTTTTGAGACAGATGTCGAAGGTTATCTGAACTGAATCAGTTCTAGGTGTGTGTTTTTCTGTGTTGACCAGGTTCCTTTAACAGATCCTTTTCTGTCTTAACTTTTGGATCTGAAGAATTAGAAGAAATTAATCTCACAGGTCTTGCCTGCCAGTTTTTATTTGTCTCCATTCATCCTTTGCATATTACAGCCTTTTCAGAAGAGCAGTCTCTTAAATTCTGTGTCCTTTCTTCCCATTTCCATATCACATTCAGGAGATCCTTCTCTCATTTTTCATCTCCTGTCTTGATGGACCTTTTTGACTCTAATGACTGGGCTTGCTTGTACTTAAAAAAATAAAGAAACACATGAAGGCCAATCATTCTCTGGCCTTTGGATTCCTCAGTCTCTCAGATAAAATGATCAATTTGTAAGCCCAAAGTCCATCCATCAATCAGTAATAGACCTTCTGTAGCCTTTGTCTTACAACAGCAATTATGTTCTGCTTGCTTATTTCCCCTCCCCCCAGCTCTCCATGTATTGTGTGAACACTTGATGATAATTAATGAGTTTTATCCTCACAACAAGGTAGGAGGTATTATATTTCCGTTTTTTATATCTCATAGGAAGATAATGGCCAAACTTGTAATTTAGTTTCGGTCTCTCAGGTTTTTATTCATTGTCCTTTTCCCAAGAACAGTTTGATATATTACAGCCTGTTTGTGCACTTTAATTTGCAGGTGTCAAAAGCTTGTTGAATTTGGACAAATGCTGCAGTGCTTTTATTGGGCAACTGAGTAGTCCCACATTAAGCTGCTCTTTCCCATTAGTTTTCATATTGCTTCACCTGTTCTCATCTTGTCCTTTGTACTCCCACTTTATTTATAGTAATTTTGCTTCACTGCTCAATTATTTTCTCTTTTTTATGTTGGACTCCATTTCCAGTGATTCCACATCTAATTTATAGATTCTTCCTAAATCTATTTTTTTTTCTGTTTCCTTGTATTCAAGTAATCTACAACTCAACTATACACTGAATTGCTCAATTGCTTAATTTTCATTCATCCTGAATTCCATTCTTAAAGTTTCTCTCCTGTTCTCTTTGCATCTTGCTCCTTTACCAATTTTTTTTATTATAGTTTTTTGTCATGATTTTATAAACTTTTTCCTGCACAAGCTACAACAGCCTAAGGAAATGGTTTTTCAATGATTTGATGGAAAGAACTAAGTAATACAAATAAAGAAATGTCTCTAACGTGAAACCAGCCACACATCATTGGAAGGCTCCAGTTTCTCTGTAATGCCTGGACTTTAATTGGGAGCAGCCAGTTGTGTCTCCTGACAAGAGCTGTGTCCCTGGTTGCACAAGTGATTTATTAGACATTGCTTTCATGCAGTCTCATACTGGCTTGCAGTCATGACTAACAGATCTGTGCCCCTTGAGCAATTATTGGTCACACACTAAGTGATAGTAGCACCTTTTGTTTTATTTTGCTGAACTAACGTGGAGGCTGTAAAATTATGGGTCCCTTTGGGCAGTAAGTATCTGCACAAAGTGTGAATTCAGAATGCAACTTGGAGCCAATCTGTGGGTTCCACTAGAGGCAAAAATCTGCAACATGCCTGTGGTTGATTTTAAAACAAATACATTTTTTATTACTTTATAATAAAGAAGGAAGAAATATTTTAGAACCATATGGTTTAGGAACTTTTGCTAATTCAGTGATTGTTATTTTGGAATAATTTGTGAAACTAGCTCTGAGTTTAAAGTGCAGCATAAATGCAGCTGTCAAGCTAGAGTTTTATAAAAAACCCAATGATTGAAAAAACCTGATAAAATATTATATCTACATCAAATTGAAAACTATTGTAAAAATATGAAAGGAGAATTAGTTGTGAATGTAAATTCTTTCAGAAAAATCACGGTGTGTCTTAATAAACATTTTATAAAACAAAATAATTTCCACCCCTCAACATTTTTGTTTGTTTTTTATGGTTTTTTGGTTTGTTTTTTTTAATTATGAAGTGAAGAATAATATTGGGCAGAAGCAAGAAGACACCAAAATGGTTATCTAAGAGGCATGATCCTTGTGGGCTTTGTTTCTTCCCAGGAAGAGACTTGGAGATTTAAAGGCACTGACAGTGTCTTTGAAAGTTTATTGAGTCTCTGCTTACAGCCTTACACAAGTATTGCATGGTATCAAGGTTGCAAAATCTGCTTATATGTACACCTATGATTCATTTAGTAAAAAGAAGTCTGTGAATGAAATATCCCAAGTTTATTTGTAAACAAGTCTGAACCTACTGTAGATTTGATCAGAAAAATGCTGATTTGTTTTTTTGTTTCCTTCCAGCCACAAGAATCCAGGAGTTTCCTGGCTTTTCTCACTAAAACATACGTTGAAAATGGCAGAATAATTTAATTCATACAAGTACAATATTTTATGTATTTTATAGCTGGACACCAGAAAACAAAAGTGTCCTCTGTACACCAGTGTTTTAGGAGCTGCCTGTTGGGTCAGGTAGAGCCCCTGAGGGGGAGGTGGCACCTGAATATGGTCAGTTTGGCAGAGGATCAGGAGCTGAGGCAGATGGGGGACTCTAGTCATCCAGTCTCAAAGGTGACAGGTATAAAAAGACTTCTAGAGACTGAAAGGGTGATGCCAGATTTCTTCAAGCCCAGCAACTGCCACTTGCTGGATTGAAAAGTGAGACTGATTGTAATGACCGGCCCTGACACTACACAGAAAGCTGGGACAAAGACTGCTTTTGCATGTCAGCCAACAGACACAGATTTCCTCTGGCTTTTCAAGGTTTTTAAACCTGATTCTGATAGGACAGAACCTTTAGAAAGCTCCCATTTATTTGCATATGTAAGAGTAGTTCTGTCTCTGTGCTTTCGCTGTGTCTGAATGCCAGCATGCAAGCAACCAAATCAAGATTTTACCACCTGGGTTTAGCTAACGCTGGGCTTCAAAGAATCAGATTTTTCCTGAGCTAAAGCTACTAGCTTTTCAATATTTCACAGACAGTGAAGGATAGGCGTTTCCAATAAGAAATTAGTCTCAAATCATTTAGGATGAGCTTAAGTGCTAAGCTGTAAAGGATCCAGGTTCTTTTTGCAATGGGGCAGCCTAGCAAGAATAACCAGCTAACTTCCTTAGCTCCCTTAGGTCTCTTATTCCCTCTGCTTTCATTGTATGACAACCAATATGGTTTGAGACTGCAGTCACAGCTATGATGAGTTGTAGTTCTTTTCATCTTCTCTTTGTCCTTTACTGCTTTGATACAGAAGAAATTTTTAAAATTAGTCATAAAAAATTTCTGCTATTCCCATTTATGATGAGTAAAAGGGCAAGTCTATGTCAGAGAGATTGGAAAATCAAGTTGGAAACCTTCACTAAAACTGTGATTTGCACACCCCTGCAAGAAGGTGCCAACAAGTAGGTGTTGTACATACATACATTGTTTAAAAGGGAACGAGTTCCTTTTACCAAGTATCACTGGGAGACATTCATCTCTTTCCATTTCAAGGTCTTAAAGGCAAGCTTGAGTACAGCCCACAGGGAAAAAAAAGGCATTCCTTTGAGCTTCCTATTGCAAATTATTGCCACAGGAAGCAGGGATTCTTTCTGGGGTTTTTTGGCTTTTTTTTTTTTCCTTTTCTTTTTTTTTTCCTAGTTAAAAAAAAAAAAAAAGAAGGTGTCAGGTTTGTGGTCCTTTATTCAAATTTGTGCAAGTCTTCCCTTCTCCCAAATGAATATATGTTCAAGTTTGAAATGAAAAATACATGATAATGAAATAAATGACTGCCCCAGAGCTATCTCCTACCTGTGAAACAGAGTTATGAAATAATAATGGCAAGAGTGATAGCTGTAGTTGCCAGTGTCCTAAAAAAGATGAGACTGTTCTTAATGCAGAGAATCCTACCTTGAAGGCAAATTTGCACAAAAGAGCAGGGCTTGAAGTCTCCCCATGGAGGCTGAGTTTATGCCACATCAAAGATCAGAATTCAGCCCTAAAGGTGGTGATTCATCAGTTCAATGGAAGATTTCTTGCTTCAGGATATTTCCTACTAATATCAAATGCATGAGTGATAGCAATTGCAGTGAATACAGTGTAATTGTTTATTGGTAAATAAAAGCAGCACCAAAAGCTGAACTTGTCATAGGACATTTATGGCATTTGAGGCAGTGATTTTTAGCAGGCACTTTGTTGCCTGATTACAGATCCCAATGTTGTTTGACTGTTGTGATGTGCTGCTTTGAAATGTGTGGGTCACATTGAGACTTTTAAGTTGTACAAAACAAAACAAATTACTCAATCTGATGTTTTCATATGACTGATCGAAGCTGGAGATAGGCTTTGAATATTCCAAGTCAGATCAAGAATCCTGGAAAGGATTACTTACAATATTTTTAATATTTAAAGAGAGTTCTCTGTGGTTTGTAGTGTAGTGTAGTGTAGGTGATGAAATGCAGGTCCTGTTCCTGCCCTGCCCCAACTGCAAATTCTGAACCAGCTGATGAAAACTGCAAAGGGCCAGGTCACATTCCCTGGCCTTTCCACATAGCCATTCTCAACATGTTCTTTCCCTTTTGTGTTTTGGAGGATAGGAGGGGGAAAAAAACATGTTGAAGGAGACAATCATATCTATTATCATCAACAGAGTTGAAATCTTCCCAAGTTTTTAGTGTTGGTGTGTAAAACAATGTGTTAAAAGTATTCTTGCAGCTCTCTTTATGGTGTGTATTGAAAATAAATTTTAATCCATTTGGAAATCACGTTTTCCAGCTCTAATAGTTTTTTTGAACTCAAACTTCAGTTGACCTTTTATGTAAGTGTTTTAGTTTGCTGACTTTTTAAAAACTCTTTCAACATCTACAGATTGACCTCTTTCTTCTTCCTTTTGGTTGTTTTTTTTTTTTTATTATTTTTTTAATTGTTTGGGTTTTTTGTTTATTTGCTTTCTTCTGACATGCTTTTTTACTTGGGCAGATTGTCTTTCTCAAATTTCCCCTAGTTCCTGTGAATGATATTCTATTGCATTATTGCACTGTTAGGATTTCACCTAGCATTTTTAAAAGTCATATAAATAGTCTTCCACAGTGTTATGGAATTTTACTTAAGTTATAGTATGGTATTTAGTCTGCAGGGAAAGTCTGTGGTCCATAGGTCATGGTTAGTTTTACATCCAGCCTTTGTCTACCTAGATACAGCTGTCATTTAATTAGTGAAAAGCTGCATTAAATTTATGTGACCATGAATTATCATCTGATGTTTATATAGTGTTTTAAGCCCCATTAGTGGGGGGAAAATGGATTAGGAGGCCTTCTTCATATCCCAACCTTCTTCTCAAAGCAGCTTTGTACTTTCAATTTAAGTTGTTATTGACACAGAAGATGGTACAAAGAAGAAGGAGCAATGAATAACAAATTAGTATGCTGCAGGATGTACAAAAGCTAGACCTAGCCAGTATGACTGAAGAGAAGAATGAAATGTGAAACAGGATCAGTTGATGGCTTAGCAAAGGGTGGTAAAGACAAGTGCATCAGATGAAAAAAATCAAATTTATTAAATGTTCACCTTCAGTTGGTATTATAACTAATTCCCAATGAAGCATTAAGATGATTTAACAGTTCTTGTTTTCCAGGGATATGATCTTTAATCAGATGTGGGGATAGTAAAAGGTAGACAGGGTAATTTATTCCAATAAGAGAAAAACAGTTCCTAGTTTGAAATTTAATTGGGTGATGTATGAAAAATCAAAATTCTCTAGAGTGCATTTTGGTCTCGAAATTTAGATGACTAAGTATTATATGTGAATTTTGTCAACAATGGATATTTTTATTTTATTTTATTACATATGTTTGAGTACTCTCATGGCACGTGAAAGATCAGTGAAGGAGGCTATGAAATTTAAATTATTTTTTTGTTTGTTTATTTAACAATTAACTGGGCTTTTCTGAACTCCTAGTAGCATTTCAGTCAGTTAAAGGGAGATTATCTTTTCTTCTGATATGATCCTGTATTCCCACTGTTGTCTAATGATATTGTTGTGTCCAGCCAGGCCACTGTCCCAGTCAGTGCTGAGCAGGTGGTTCTGTGCAACACCTGATAATGTCAGGGCAGGCAGGAAGATCACCCTTAGTGAACACCTTGGCCAAAAGCCCCCGAGATTTCCCAGACTGTCACCCCATGTGGAAGAGGACCAGGGTGGGATGTTCAAATGGGATTACACATCAGGATTCCTGATCTCATGACCAGGATGTATAACCCAGGAGGGATATGGAGGTGTTGCCTGAACCTTCAGGAGTGGAAGAGATGGAATGAGGGACCACGGGGGCTAGTCAGACATCTTTGTGTCCATGGCACCAGATGAGAGGGATCCAGGGGTGCTGATGGCATTATGAGACAGCTCTCCATCATCCCTGAAATTCTGTGGGCATTTCTGATGACCTCGGGATGGGGAAGTCCCATTTATCTTTAGGAAGATAAATAAGTCTTATATTTCTTATGTCCTTAAATATTTAAATACACATTTCATTTTGCCTGTCACTGTAGCTCAAGAGAAAATAGGACAGAGCAGAAATGAATTTTTGCGTGCTGAGATTACTACAGCAGACTGTGTAGATTTGTAATGAAGGCCACATATAATCTGTAATAATTAAAAAAATAAATTTTCACTAGTTCATTTATTACTATATTTTAATCTTAAGAGTTTGGGTTTTTTTAACTTATTGAAAAAATGTACCTTTTTTCAGAAATTATAGGCATATATAAATGTCTATAAAGCAAATTATAGACATATATAAATACCTGAATTATGGAATTTAAGGCACCCTCATAGGTGTAATGTCAACTCTTTTAAACAGGACTTCTAGAAGCTTGGATTTCTATTTTGAAAATCTTTTCATTTGAAGAAATTGGGAAAACCCAGACAGTTTTATCAGTTTCTCTAGAATATAATTCATTGAAATGCTACAATATTTTACAGGATCACAGAATAGTTTTGATTGCAAGGAACTTTTGAAGTTCATCTACTCCAAGTCCATGTAATATACAAGGATATCTTCAACCAGATCAGGTTGCTCAGAGCCCAAACCAACTTGACCTTGAATATTGCCAGAGATGGAGGCATCTACCAATTCTCTGGGCAACCTGTCCCAGTGTTCTCAATCTCATCTCTCAATTAATTTCATGAAACCAAATTCATGATGTATTGAATTGTGTGAATAGGTCAAAATACAAATAAAAAGAAAACACTATTAAGTTTGAGATATATAATAATTTTGTGTATATCTGAAAGTTCTCATCAGAAGTTGTGAACCATAAAGGTCACATAAATGAACACATAACCTCCCCACATAGTTTCACACCACCCATAAAATATAGTCTTGTATACAGTAGACAGGGACAAGTCTGTAATTAGCTGCATAGAAATTATCATAGACAAAAGATAGCTGCATTTTAAAACTAGCCTAGGAGGCAAACAAATACTTCTAAATTTTTTTTATTCTGTATTTGGTACATACTGGCATTACTCAATTGGCAGGAAATAAAATGACTTCTGTAAGAGAATTAATCTTTTTTTTAAAATATCAATACTCAATCAGAGTTCCATTTGTTTTTTCAACGACTTACAGTAACTGATTGGTGCATTAGAAGCATATGGAGACATTAAAAGCACTGAAAACAATTCCTATCTATATAAAATATAATGGTCCTTGAGAATGACACACTGAGAGATGCAAATATAAATTACCTCCTTACTAAATTCTGTCTTAGTTCCCTTTCTGAAGCTACCCAGACCCTACTTATATTTGAAAAAAAAAAAAATACATTTTCTTATGTTTATATATGTAAATATGCATAGATATATTCTTACATTTAACACTTCCCTGTTGTATAACAGAAAAATATTTTGGTTCTGAGACAACTGTTTTCTTGTTTCATTTGTATATCTTTTAATTGTTTTATCCTTAAGAGTAGACAGAAGGATGACACTTAAAATCATCATGTTGCAAAGTGAAGACCACAGTCCCCCACTGGCACAGAGTGAAAACAAAATTAACTCTTCACAGTTCTGTCACAACCACCTGAATGCGCTCGGCAGTCTTCCCGCAGCTGGAAAATCACAGCTAGTGGAAAGGAAATAAAAAATGTTATCAGAAGACAGTGCACTCATTACATTATCAAAAATGCAGTAAAAGTGCTGTGGCTGTTAGAAATGCATTCTAGCTGCTCTTCAAAATTAACTCCTAATCCTTAGAAGAGCTGTCCCCAGCCCTTGCTTGCTGCAGGCATTTGCTGAGCTGTGTGCTTCCAGCAACATCCCATTTTACCCTCTGTGTTCAGTCCAGCTCTAACTTTTTAATGGGGCCACAAGCATTTTCTGAGGGGCTGTGTATGTAGTTCTACTGGATTATTTTCCTCAGGGAGGAAAAAACCCAAGAAAACAATGAAACTAACTAAAACAGAAAAAGAAAAACTGAGTACAGAACTGAGCAGAGGAGAAATTCTGTGCTTATTTTGTATGTGACAGTTTCATCTATACAGAGTAGATCTGGGAGAGAATTAAAAGAAATGAGCCTCAATTGTTTAAAAATTTGCATTTAGAAATTTCAGCAGATATTCAGAAATGAAAACCAGGCTGAAACCTAGAGATGAAAATGTAAGACTTTTGGAATTCTGCAAGGTAAGACAGGAAGGAATCACTGAGGAAGAATTTTGATGTCCCTAAAACCACAGCAATTGTAATTCCTTCTCTACATTCATTCTCTAAAACGGCATTGGTAGGGACAGTGAGGTTTTATGCAGAACACAGTCCCTGAATATGAAGGCAATGGAAAATACTAGAAACCAATTCCTGTCTGTTTTTTAAATATGAAACCGGGCAGGTGTCATTGTTTCTGGCTGGATATCAGCTCAGGAATAGAACGAAATCTACTTTTATTCTTTCATCATGATGCTAAACCTGTTATGATGTTTTGAGAAACTTCTACATTGTTCCTGAAAAGAATCTGCTTTCAGAAAATAACTGGAGGATTGCTTCAATTGGTGGTGGGTTATTTTTGTGTTTCATTAATGATTTTTTTAAAAAATAGTATCAGCTTTCAAGTTGTGAGTTTTCAACATTTGCAAAAAGTAAAAATAAATTTTATACTAATGGAAAAACCTTCTCATTTCCACAATAACCAGTGTTTTTGACCTAAACGAAAATTTATTACTAGAAATAGAAAATCCATGCATCTTCTTACAGCTGTGATGATAAAAAGTAGCTGAATGCTGTGAAAAGAAATTTGGCTGCAGTGAAATGGGCAGCTAGACTGCATCACAATTTCTTGAAATGATCTTTATCAGTTTTGTTTTAATGGATGTTTTCTTTTCTAGACACATCTTTCAGTAATACTTCTTGGCATAAAGCTTCCAATTAAATCATGTAATTACATGAAAACCCTCTACACAGCAGCCTTTCTGCTATGTATTTGGCTTATAAAGAAGATGCAGAAGGTACCCTCCAGTTTACTGGAGATCATGCCAAAAGTAATTTAGAAATAATCACAAAGAATAGCTGCAAAAAACATCATTCTTGAGTTTTAGTTGCTATATCAATTTTCTTTTATTCTGATGGTGACAGTAGACACATGAAAAAAAAAAACAAACCAACATTATTTATTAAACAAAACAAAACAAAACAAAAACAAACAAAACAAAACCACAAACAAACTCCACAACAGCAACAAAAAAGCACTATAAAATAGCACAAATGTGCTATTTCATCTACCTCTCAAGGAAGGAAGAAATTGGTCTGGAAATTCATTGCAGCAAAATGAGTGAGTTATTTTGCTGACTGTCAGTGGTGGGTAACAATGTAATGCATTAAGTGAAGGCTAGGTTTGAATAGATAGAAAATTAATCTTCAGCCACTCTCTCCTGTGGGATTTTTCTGTGCCAGTATTGATTGCATTTCAGCTCCTGGCTTGAGAGAGAAATTGGTTGGAGTTGGATTTTAATTATATTCACACGCTGGATCACTTTCTGTCAAAATATGTGTTTTGCTACTTTTCTGAAAACAAAAGTTTAACTGGTTATAAAACAGTACCAGTTGACACCACAATCTGTCAGGCTTTTCATGGAAATGCCTGATTAAAATAATTAATAACAATGAAATTTTCCTTTTTAATCTTTTTTTTTTTAGATTAATATACTTGAAATTCAAAAGTTTTAAAGTGAAAACAAAATAGATTTATTTTATGTAGAAGGATTCACTATACTATAAATTATTTGGACGTATAAGGCCTGGCACAGCATTCATTGGTCTTGCTGCTCAGGAGGTAGTGGCCCAAGTGAGTTCAGCACTAATTTGTCAGTAATGGTTCTGGTACTTACCTGTTGTGTATAGAACCAGTTCAGACACCTTTACATTTACAGAACAAATTGTTCCTGTGTGAGGGTAACTTCAAAATTTTTAAAGGGTTTTGTTATTTGCTCTCTCTGGTTTTTTGGCACATTGATGTGTTGTTTCAGTATCAGAGTTTTACATCACAGAATACTCCCACGAAGGTCAACAAGAGCAGTGTGAAAGCATCTACATTTCTTTATGTAGTTTTAGATCCCCTGCATTAATGAAGTTTAGAAGAGTTTTTAGATTAATGTTTTTGGTTGGGTATCATGGAATATCGGTAGGAATAAAACAGACTCAATCACAGTCTTTTTCAGGGGGACCTGTGTGTGTCTGTGTGCTATTAGAAATATGAGAAAGTAATTTTTATTTTTATTTTTTTTAATTTTAAGGTATTCAGGTCTTAATTAATTAAATGTTTTCCATTTCAATGAAGTTTAAGCATATTTTAGCAGTAGACATGAAGCTTCTTTCATAGCTTATGAGTGAATGGAAAGACTGAAGCTTTGTATTTATTAATTGAAATAAAATTGAAATATTAAGTAAAAGAAATATGATCATTTTATGTTGTGATGCTTCAGGAATTTCAAGTAAATGTCTAAATATATTATAAGACAAAAAATTCTGTGTAAGATCTGCAAGGATGGACTGTGTGGAACATTATGTGATTCTTGGGATTGGTTTTTGTAGGGCCAGAAATTGAGCTTTGATTAACTTTGAATAGTCAGCCCTTTCCAACTCAGGATATGCTTTGATTCTATGTTCATGCCCTTTCTCTTTTACCATACCCATTCCTTCCCAAATATTTCTTGTGGAAACTTAGTTGAAAGCAATCTTTCGACATTCACTTGTTCTGGTATTTTAGTGTGGTTATGTGGCCTGGTGATCCCCAATTTTTTTCTGAAGTGTCTTGTGAAAGCATTGAGGGTTTGTAGTCATTGCTACTAAGTTTTAGAAATAAGAGTGTTAAAATGTATTTTATAATCAATTAACTTTCCAACAGAAGGGAGATTTTGTCACATGAATGATTGATTGTTGGGATTGTATTTGCATAATTAGACAAAGTCATTACTTTGAGCAATGTGAAGCTAAAAGATAACTTATGGAAAGAACTTCATAATTTGTTTTGCATTCTAGTTTTGGGGCACAGAAAAAAAAAAAAAAGTGGGATAATGTAGAAGCAAAAAAAAAAAACCCAAAAAAACCAAGCAAACAACACAACAAAAACCTATGAAAAATAGAACCAATGTACATTGTCTGAGGCTGTCATAATGTTGTGTCATTCCAAATCATACAATGCATAAACTGTTACTGATCCTGGCTTCAGTCTGTGCCCCTCAAAGTTCTAATGGTTGTGAGCCTTGTCTGGCTGTCAGTTGCACACAGAGTTGTCTGTCACATTCTCCTGCATTGTCACTCCCCTCCAGCAGTGGAAGGGTGAGAAAATAAGACCATAAAAGGCTCATGTATTGAGATAAAGACAGTTTAATAAAGAAAAGCAAAGTCCAAACATGGAAGCAAGGGAAATCAAAAAATTTATTCTTTACTTCTGACCAGCAGGCAACGTCCAAACACTTTTTGGGAAGTAGGATCTTAGGACGCACAGCAGTTGCTCCACAAATACCCCACCTAAATGATGAATGTCCCCTCTCTTGTCATTTCTCTGAGTTTGCAATACTGAGAAGAACATTATTAGAAAGCAATATCTCTTTGATCATCTTAGGACAGCTCCCAAACTCTTGCCCATTCCCTGAATGGGGTTAAATACTAAGGAACAAATTGAATTTCTCAGCATAAGCTGTAGTAGCTATGTGCATAAAAATAGTCAAAATGAGTACCCACCTTCTTTTCTTCTGGAAGTTTAGTATACTTGTGAGATTCATCTCACCTAATTCTAGACAGCTGTATTGCTGACTTCTACATATAGGTGATTTCCACTAGAGCTACTTCTACAATCAATCAAAAGTAGGAGGCACTTCTAAAGCATGATTCATGTCATGGGAAAATAGGTGTCTAATTAGGATAAGATGAATTGCACTCTAAACATTCCCATTTCTCTTCATTCACTATGAAGGCAGCCTGCAGTGATGAGCACAACACTGCTGGGTCGTTGAAATTGGTGGCTGTCACTGGTTAGATGAGTTCTGCCCTTTGTATTCCCAAAGGAAACCAGTTCTTTAAAACCCACTGAGGACTGCTGCTTACTTCAGGCAGCATTTGAACCTATACTTAGAATGGCATTGTTCTGTAACCTTGAGATGAAGCAGATGAGAAAACATAGGCAGTTTCATTACATGACATTGTGGATAAGCTAAAATTTACCTGTCTATGCTTTGACAGAGGATACAAAACAGAATGGCCTCAGCACACACATGCCCCGACTGGCCATCAGGTGCTTCACTGTCAGCCCTATTTATCAAGCATAGCACATCTTCAAAAACTGATGACTCTATAGTATTAAAAATATCTTTATAATTGACTCCAATAGCTGGCCTGAGTAGTTCAGTACTATAGCTGCTATATTACTGCTTTAAGAGGCACTTGGCCCATGGCATGTTCCTGTTCCAGCTGCAGTTGAGATGGGTGAAGACACTGCCACCCCCTCTTTGGCCTTCACTGCCTCCTTGGTTCCACACTTCATGCAGTTTTTGTAGCTGAGTTAGAAAAATTCTCTGCTTTTCAAAGTGTGTAAGAACTAGTACAAATTGACTGAGTGAATTGGAAGTGTGTATCAGGGTGCAGACAAGTGAGAGAGGACGGGAACCCAAAGCAGACAGGTGAGCACCTGAGTGTTTGGGGACCTTTCCCCTTGGACAGATGTAGCCAGTACATAGGATTTCACTGAGACATGCTTAAAATAAATCAATGAACAAAACCTGATTCAATCAGAAATATTCTTTGACCTGGAGAAACTAATTGTGTATATGCACAAATGCAAACTCTTAGCAATGAAAGAAACACTATGTTGTTTTTTTGGTTTTTTTTTACATAAAAAGAGAAAATGTAAGTGGCATTGCTTTTAGCACACTTTTTAATAATTTTTCCCTTTACATGTTTTTCTTTAAATAGCCTGAAAAGAATGAAACTGAATCTGGCAGCCAGAGAATCAGACCAGTATTTGAAGACGATCCTGTTTTCCGACGGCAAACATCTTACCAACATGCAGCAGTCCATATACCAACAGATATTTATGAAGGCTGTAAGTAGCATGTGAACAAAGTGATTTTATATTTTAATACAAAGCTCTCATTCTTAAAACGATGTTTGTCTCCATTTTTAGTATAGGTTTACTGTTATTGTCACTTTTGCTTCTTTCAGTGCTACTTCAGAGATGTGTTGCATTAGGGATATGATTCATTTTATGAATTGCAGTTAAAGTACTATATTGGACCTGAATTTCACAAATGTAACTGGAGGTGAAACAAAACTCTTGCATATTCTGATTTTCTGATCCATTCTTTCTCTGTGCTGTTCACATTTAATACAAACAATTCTTGACAGCTCTTCTATACACACTGTTTGGCCTCAGGCAGAGACAAGTTCTGAAAACATTTTTAAGTATCTCATAAGCTGGTACAGTTTAGGGATATAATATGCTGGGTGAGCTGGTAGTACATCCAGTGCATTTCTAGAATTGCAGTAACAGACTGACAGAGAATTTGCATAAAGTCTTTCTAAACTATCCGAAAAAATAATATATATATATATATGTGTGTGTGTGTGTGTGTGTGTATACTGATGAGAATTCTTTAATTGTATTTCAAAATTAAGTATTTATATTTCAAAATGGAAATAAGTCCCTGTGCTCATTAGCAAGCAAAAGTCTTTATACAATAAAAATATATTTCAGCATTCAAAGAGGCTGCATGTTTTTTTAAAAGGGAGGAAGAAAAATTAAATAGGAATAGTATTTTTAAATTTTGATTTTTTTTAAGGTCCTAATTTCAGGAATGCAGTCTTTTTCCTCTTTCAAAGTCTCATCAAGAGGAAGGAGACCCTAGTGTGACCTGAGCTTTTTAAAATTCATGGCCACAGTTGTGTGCAGCTTCCATAAATGGCACAGGGATGAAAATGGAAATGTCAGTATGATGGGGAAAAGAATCATAGTAGCTTGTATTCTTATATGGTGAGCTTGGCTGACAGATCTGAAGGATTATTCTGGGATTCTGGCTTTAATAAGTGCTAAAGTGCACCTTAATTGCAGGATTACAGAGAAGTGACAGGCCATTTCCTTTTTTTTTTATTTAAGAGAATTGATACTTCACTGGTAAAATGTTGAAAGAACTCCTCTCCATTTTTTGGGATATTTGTATGTGCTGTGTGAACTTTGGTATCATAACAGCACATAAAATGTTTTCTTGTTGTGTTGAATTTAACATTCTAAATGAAATTCCTGAGGACACATATCCCTTAAAAATGTATATTATGTAATGTTACAGTAGAGGCCATAAACCTTAAAGAGAAGAGAAATTGTGATTTCCACAGGAAAGGTACAGCTTTGGTATATAATAAAATGATAATAACAGAAAGAAATGCCACTTTCTGGACAGAGGTAATTGCACATACACCATATATGGTTCGTGATTCTTTGGGTCTGGGTTTTACATTAATTACCAGAGAAGTGGAAGCCTAGAAAATTACCAGGAAATCTGTAATTCTGTGTCAGAAAAATCAGGTTGTTGTGTGTCAGGGTAATTTTCATTACAGATGGAATTTTAAGACATAACAGATTGAGAATACCTAAAAGTGACAGATTTCATATCAATAAACAAAAATGCTCGCCAGGTTCTACTTTATAGTTGAAAAGTTCATGTGTCATCTGAAACACAAGTGAGCAATTGTGAGGTAGTCATTCACTGACAGATTTCCAAAAGTAGAATTTAGTGTTTTCACATTATGATATAAAAGCAATTTTTATAACACTAGAAAGACTGATAATGTATCTTGAGCACCACTGTCATTTTTCTGCCTGTTGATGGGAGCTAACCTGTCAATTCTTGGGAGAGGTTTCAGTGTGTCCTATAACAGGGAGCAGCTGTACATTTGAAAATAGTATCTGCAATTCTTGTCTAAATCCCAATCTGGAAGCATTTGCAACACAGGTGTTACAGCGAATCCTTCTGAGAAACAGTGGATGAGACACAGTTCACAAGTTTTACGGCTTGGAAGCCAATTTTTTTGACTGAATTATGCCTTGGCAAGCAGATTTCATTTTTTCTCCTGTATTGTATATGGCTTTGCAGGATGCCAGATGAAACAGAATTGCTCTTTGGATCGCACAGAACAATTTTCAATGACTTGATGTTTTACTTGGCTATTCCCCCTTGAGATTGGTTTTCACTTCTCTTGCCTCCTACAGCAGCAGGTTGTTGTCTCCAGGGGAGAGGGACAATTACTGTCAGAGCCACACGTGATCTGGATTTTCACTTGGGCCTGTCAATCATGCTTTTTTCATGTTAATTGTTTTCTGTATGAAACTGGGAATTTGACTCTTAATCACAGAATCATAGACTTGTTAGGATTGGAACAGACCTTCAAGATAATCAATATGGTATTCATTAAAATGTTTTCTATTTATGTTTCATTTCTATTGTAGATATTATTTATGATTATTTATGATTTTTAAAATTGAATCAAATAATGAATTTTTGTCCAGTGGGACAGAATTTTCTGAACAGAAATGAATTTTCTGAACAGTGGAAAACTGTTTTTTCTAGTAATTCTAGTAATGTGTAATGGTGCACAGCCTACTTAAAATCTAGTGTGGTCTATAAAATAATGTCCTCTGATTTGCTTTGTTTGAAATATAGTGATGAGCTTCTTGTGAAGTAGTTCCCTGTATTTCACCATAAAAATATATGATACATCATTACAAAATACCCATTTATTTCATCCAGGCTATTACTTTTTGAGTTATTTGATTGTAGAAAGAAATATTATGAAAATTGTTTATTTTTTATTTTTTTTTTTCTTTCCCTGGACTTTGTGCCAAAACTTGTACAGAGATAGGAAAAGGTCTAAGGAGTTAATTTACTTGCCTGTTTCTGAGGATTTAGGAGAGGGGGCAATCATAATAAAATAGAACCAAATCAGACTTTTAATTCAGTATTTTTCAAGAGGCCTATTTAGGTTTGGAAATAAAATCAATCTACAGCTGAAACAGAACAGACCCTCAGGTCCTCTTTCTACCACATGCACTGGGAATTAGTCATGCATCTCCTATTAGTAATAGCTGAAGTCTTGTTTCTAAATCCTCATTAAAATTGTACTCTGCTTATTCCTGAGTAGAATATAGGAACTGCAGGCCCGAAGTAAATGCCTGGCACAAGGAAATGAAGGTTAATCTTCCCAGTGGATGGCACCACATGCCCTTGCTGTCTGAGATCCACTCCCCATCTGCTGCAGAGTTCCCTCTAGGCGTGTGTCTGTACTGGTGTTAAGGTTTGAGGTGAGGTGTTAGGCAAAGCACACAAATCAGGTTTGCTTTTTTTCTGTGTGGTTATTCCTACTTTTCTCCCTTTAAATCAGAAATACTGCTTCCACATGTCACTACTTGATTAGCATGGAAGAGCTGATTGAAGTGTCAGGTTGAAAGTAATGTGTCATGAACACGACAACATAACTTGGAATATATTTGGACAGCAACCAGCAAGAAAAAAGGGCTTCCCTGCTCCAAAGCCATCAAGCCAGGCATAAATATTGACTTACAAGTAATTGATGGTTCATATAACTTAGTAATAATAAAATATAAATACTGTTGCTTCATACTCCCCTTTCATGGCAGTCAAAATTTTTCTGCTGTCTATAGTCTTGTGTTTATTATATATTATTTGATATCAAGTTAGGAAGTAGACATAAATTTTGCCTTTCTAGGGGTGCATCATCTGTGTAAATAATCAGTTATTGATAAAGTATTTTGACATTCTAGTACTCCAATATATCACTCATGGGAAATAAAAACTTTTTAAAATAATTTTTAAAAATCAAGTTAGATTTAAAATTATTTTTATCTTGGCCAGAATATTATTTTCTTAATGAATTTTTAAAATGTTGTACAGTTTCTGCTTATCTTGTGTATCTCAGGCTAACTCCACTACTTCACTACTCTTACTTGTGAAGAGTAGTCTAGTGGAAGGTATGGCAGGGATGTTGGAACTATGTGATCTTTAAGGTCTCTTCCAACTCAGTCCATTCTATGATTCTGTGAATAAAAACCTTAGAAATACTGGGAAATGAAATCATGAGAGTGACAATATTCCCCCTCCAAAAAAGAAAACCCAATTCAAATAAACTAGGAAAAAGTGTGTTATCATTTACTCATTGAAATCTAAGGAAAATAAAATGTCAGTGTGCTTTTTTTTTTTCTATTTGGTTTAAATAGGAGTTACAGGCACACAAGACACTTTTATTACTTCAATTAATTGTTTCAGCATATTTTAAGATTAGTGCTCTTTATATATTTTTTGTGATAGCTGACAAACTGAAGCTATTCAGAATTCTTTTTTCCCCTGGTTTATTGTGAGGAATAAATGAATAGTTCAGGCTTACTATATCGGAGATTGAAAAACAATTGTTTCAAGTCCTTGATTTTGTGTGTTTACACCTTTAAATTTGGAAATAGATATTATGTATGTCTCGTGCAGATGGCATGTGAGATTACTGTAACTTTTGACTTCTTTTTTTTTTGTATTCTCCATTTTTTAATCAGTAAGTTATTTGTGAAAACATGTAATGAGTGAAGTAGACCTTTAAATGAATTTCAGTGTCAGCCTATTTTAAATACCAAAGACTATAGCTTGGGGTAACTATAAAGCAAATGTTAGTTGTGAGCTAAGTCCCTAAGTACTGCCTGGTTGGTTCAATATTAAACCTGGAAGGAAAATACCAATGCAGAAGCTTAAGTAAAGAACTCTAGGGTCAGTATTGCTTTTTATGCTCTGACAATTACAGTTGGGTTTTTTTTTCCCCCAAGTAGATTGCTAAAGCTCCCTGAATTAAATTAGTTTTTGAATAATCAGCAAAAAGAAATGCCTTTTCTAACTTGATGAAAAAGCTTGTTTCTGTCACAATCCAGACAGCCAAACAACTTGAAGAGCATCCTCCACTGAAAGGAAGTATTTAAATTTTGGTACTGGGATTAGTACCATTAGTTTAATTGGATGGATGATCTAGAATAATCACTTGACAACAAATTGACCATGAATTCTGTCTAAAGTTAACAAAATTTAAGATAAAAAGGTAGAGTAAGGAAAGATTTTTTTTGTAGCCAAGGGTAATTTTTCCCCTTTGAAAGACTAAATTGATTAGGTACATGCTGTTTTGAAAATACAGATGTGGTAAGCAATTTTCAATGTAGATTTAAAGCAATCTGCCTAATAATGATGCATCACAAAAATTATACAATAGCATACTCTCAAGCTGAATGTTTGAGAATCCATTTTGTTAACTGTGACATAAGGTTTTAATGGGAAAATAAATAGTGGCAAATCTGAAATAAAATACCCTTCTGTTATAATTCCAGGTACTCTTCTTGACTTGCATTCTCTTAAGATGCTTGAATAGAATTTTCAGATGTTTCTGCAAAATAAAAACAGATTTTTTTTTTTTCAGTAGTAAATTTAGAACCTAAATACCTTTTATAGAGCTTCATACCTTCATAGGGTTTCATAGACACACAGTTGTCTAAACAGAAATTTCTACTGAAAGTGGGTATTCTGAAATATTCTACCTCTGAACTGAAAAATCTTTAAATTAAATGAATCAAACAATATGGTTGATTTTATTTATTTGTGTGTATTAGTGTGAGAACTGACTGAAAGAGGTCATAATGAGATTCTTGATACTTAACACTCAGAACCCTTCCTGGAATATTTATTTTTTAGTCTTTTTGAAAAATAAGTTTTTATTTAGAAAAATTTGATGGGAGCTATATAACAGAATAAATTTTGCCCAAAATAATTAGGCTAGTGTTTGAACTGTACTAGGTTTTGTTATTTTTCTCAGGTTATAAACAATAGATAGTAATTTTTACATTTCTATCAGATATTTTATGTTGAAGAGTTTTCACATCTATCAGTTTAAGTACTTTTACAGCTTAGAGCTATACTTTAAATACTTCTATTCTAATAATTTAACCTGGGGAAATGTTCAAGCAAACATTCACAATTCACTAGTAATTCATGATGGGAATTTCTCTTTATCTTGATGAAGCCTTTTATCCTATACAGTTATTTGTTACAGGGATGAAAAGAAGTTACAGGGTTTACTTCATGATCCTTAGGAAAGAAATTCCCTTCATATTGTTGGAGTGTTCTCTTACCAGGTGCTATTTTTACTTCCCAATAGTTGGGTTTTTTCTATAGATCTAATTTTGGCAGAAATAATATTTTTGTTTCCACTGCCAACTTTCTTTTATGAGTAAGCATATTAACACAGCATATCTGTGCCCATGCAGACATCCTAGTTTTCTCTGTTTCATTTTTAATCCTGCATCCAGAGAACCCCACACTTCATGGCTACCATCTGTACTTCATTTCAGAAATGCACTGAATATTTGTCTCCCAATCTTCTAAGTTTCTATTTGTCAGATACAGAAATTTACCTTCTAATAGATATCTTAAAGAAAAAAAATCTTTTTTCCAGCCTACTTCATCTTTATTGAATAAATCTTTAAAGATATATTTAATTACAAAAGAACTCCTATATTGCTAAAATATAACTATGTCAGGGTGTTATACTGACACAGAATTCCACATGAAAACCACATTCCACAAAAATAAATCACACTTGAGAATGTAAACTTTTATTTCTTTTTAAATGAAATAAAATCAATCAATAATTATTTTTTCTATTGAAGTCACGGAAATGGTTCATTTATTTTCTTTTTGCTGTTATTCATGCTCTTTTTTAAAAAAAAACAGTCAAACCTAAAAAATAATTGAGTTTGGGTTTTAAATAGAACCATACAGTCCTTAGGCATGGCCCTAACCTGTGGCTGTGGGCTTTTTTCACAGTAGCCCCTCTGGGCACCATCAACTGCCAAACTTTCTGTATCATGTCTTTCCTGTTCTTATAACCAGAAGTTTGTCTGCATGGACCACTGACACGATACAGTCTTTTTAAACACTCAAAGGATATGAACTCCTACATGTTTAGAATTTTTAATATCACAGTGAGGTGTGAAAAGCCATACCAGAAGCCACAGTTGTGTTACCTGGTTAAGCTGGTCTTTGTTCTATGACTTCAACAAATTAGAACACCATACAATGAAGATATTTTCCTTCCTGTTGATTTTGAAAACTCTGGAGTGTAAGCAAAAGGTGCAAAAACACTTCTGTGTTCCTATTTACTTTCTTTTCCCAAACTGTATAACGTTAATTTGCATAGTTTGTAAAAAGGCAAAAGTGTGAAAAACACTTTCCTAATAATGGAATGGTGATTAAATTAGCATTCAGCATAGCTACCCCTCTCTGCAGATTTCTTGACCAGCAATGTGATGTGCATCCAGAATTATCTTGGACTTCATAGCAGGTCCTGAGATTCCAGTGTCTCAGGCTGCTTGACTGAGTAATAGATGCTTAAGCTGTGCATACTGCCAAAATCTGTTTTGGAGAACAGATGATTGCTGCTGCTCCTCAGATCCCTTTCCATTTCTTTTGGTCCCTTTCCATTTCTTTTGCTGTATTTTCTCCCTTATGTGCAGTTTGGAATAGCAATTAGTATTGAACCCTCTTGTACCAAGAGGGAAAAGTTGGCTCTGCAGTAAGATTGGCAATGTTCTTATGGTAAAAATAGCTAATGGTGGCCTTTGTGTTTTTGCAATTCAGACTGCTAATATCAGTAGATCTTCATTATTCAACATTTAAAAATATAAGACAATTTTAACATCCACCAATGAATTTTTAGGTATGTTTCAGTTTATTAAACAAGCAGATATGATTTAAGTTGACAACTAGAAAAGAACTAAATTGCTTGAAGTAAATGATATCAAACAAGAAGATACCAATTTGTGTGAAAGTTATTAAAGATGTTCTTTCTTAAGGACCTTAAAACCTACTTTAAGTGGCAGTGCAAGTGCTTTGGAATATTCCTTGGTTGCCTTGAGAGCCTGTCAATTCTTTATCCTCCTCTCCTCAAACAAGTTTGCCTTATTTTGTCCTCAGTTGCTCTTTTCAGTTCAGTGTGTTGAGACTTAAACAAGGAAGGGAAGGGAAACTCTGGCCTACCCCCTCTTCCTCCTTTCTCTGCTGCCAGAAGCTGCCAGCTGTGCTCTGAGCTGTGCAGGTGACACCCTCTGTCACCCTGTGCAAGGCTGGAGAGGAGCAAATGGAGCTGTGCAGGCAACCTCTGCCTCCCCCCCGTGCTCCTGTGGCATCTGATGGTGCTGTCTGGGCTGAAAGTGGATGAGCTGAGCACAGATTTGTGCAAGTCCTTAAAGATGAGGATAAGGTGATTTAAAGCCAGTAATGTAATACAAACTGCAGGAAATAACTAACATATATTTCCAAGAACAAGTGCCTGGTGCATACAGAGATATCTTCTATGACTCAAAAATAATGTATTTGAATAACAAGAGTTTGTTTATTCTTTACTTGACCCACACAAATTATGAGGAATTGAAATAAAATATCTGTCGACTGTCAATTTTTTCACTTGGGCAGTGTGAAATATTTTGTATGGAAACATCCCTCTACTCATTAAATTTTTAAAACTGTCTTTTTGTTTTGTCTTAGTTTTAATATCTAAAAGGTTTAATATGCTTATTATCAACAGAGTTATGGAAGATTTCCCCCTAGAAAGAAATCTTGTTTTCAGCTTTACAGTGTTGCAAAAGAAATTTGTTTTTTGTAAAACTAATTTTTTAATAATTGGTCCTCATATTTCAGAATGTCTTGTATTTCCAGCCTGTAATACCACAACGGTGAATTTTGCTGAGTTTATGGCAGCCTAGCTCTAATTTACGATTTTTTTTAAACCTCTACTGGTTGAAAACTATATCCCTATCTTGTTCCACTTTACAAGACTTGCATGATGAATCCTTACAAACCTATACTCTAAAAATACTTCATTGACTTAATTATTTCGGAAGAAAGTGAAATAAAGATGTTGATTCTTAGTGGACAGGACATAAAAGTTAAGATTCAAAATATTTTATTCTGAAAAATACTAACCATGAGAAGTGATATATTTAAAAGAAAGGTAATTAATCTGGATATTATTGGGATATCCATATTGATAAATTTATCGTAGTTGATTATCAAGAAATGGATGTAAAATCATGAGTGGATTCATGGATTGAAATGTATCTTCTATACTATAATTTTAGCATGTGCATTTTCATATTATCCAGCATTGGAGTTATTACTATTTTTAAAGTAGCATCACCTTCACAAACAGTATGTTCAGTTTTTGTTTTGAAGTGAGGAAGACAGATAATGAAAAGGAAAGGCTAGGAAAAATATTATGTAGTCATATGTGGATTTGAATGCACTTTGGGCTTTTTGTGGATATGTCCAAAATTTGGAAGTTTGCAACAACATACAGAATGTCATTTAAGGGTATGACCACTGTTCATTTGGTACTGCAGACCCGCTTTATTGCATACTGGATTTTTCTATTTTCTCAAATTGCATTTCTAGCAATTTTTCATATCCCTGTTGGGTAATAAAGTTCTTTTGCTGTACTTCTGCTTAAGATAATAGGTGTCATGCAGCCTTGGCATCCTGTCATCTTCAGTGTGTCCTTTCCCCCTGGAGTGCCCTCTTGCTTCATGTTGTCTTTTCAAATGTCTTTAGTAGTTGGTTGTCGCCCTGAAAACTCAGCTTCTGAGCTTGCTAACATAGTTTTCTAAAGACTTTCCCAGGACAGTAACTGTAAACATAGATATGTGTACATTCTTTCTGTTACACGTCTTGTGATGGACATCTCTCATGGCCAGTGCTGTGAGAAAGTGTTATCCTGACCACCCAATCCCTGGCCGTGGTCAGGAGCCTATAAATCCTGGGAGGAAAAATAAACCTCTCTCTTCTCTTCACCACACCTCGACCTGTGTCCGTGTGATCTATTCATCTTCAGCGGCAACAGTTGGTTATTTTACATAATACATAAATTTGAGAATAAATAACAACAATTTTAAAAAAAATTAATTTATGCATTTTTCTGTACAAATATTGATAATTGCTATCTTATAATTTTCAGTGGAGAAAATGTACTGGGACAAAAACCTGAACATTACCCAGCAGATATATTTACATGGATTTACACTGAATTCTTGGTTAGTTGAATGAAATTGAATAAGCTATGTATGTGTTAAAGTACAGTTGTGCTTGAAGGACCTGTTTCTTAGCAGGACTTCCAAGCTCACACAGGACATTTAACTGAGACCATTATCTGCTCTTGCCATTGGAGCCTGTCAGGCCTCCTTCAAGTAAATGTTCAATTTTTCAACAAAAATGTTTAGTTTAAGCCTCTGTTATAAAATATGATCAGAAATTTTCCATTAATCAACATGATAAGATTGGTTACTTCTAACAAGGTCACACATCTCATTGCAAGTCAACTTTCAGTTTACAAGTTGTTTATTTATATTATTTTGGTTTTTGCAGTTAGACACACCACTCTTCAAAACAGTTATCTGTAAAACTGTTCAGTGTGTAGAAGTATTTCATGGTAAGATATTTACATTTTTTAACCTTTTGGTCTGTTCCTATGAAAGGCTTTATATCCTTGGTATCCATTTATTTTCAGTTGTATTTGAAGTCGCTCAGGCCCATTTAAGTCAGCACCTTACTTTATTTTTTTTGAAAACCAAGAAATTGCTGACTAGAAAGAGATTAGGAAAGAGGGGAAAAAACCTAAACCTTGGCCTTCTGAGTTGGCAGCTGAAAATCAAAAGCACACTGGGTTAGCTCAGCATGATGGCTATAGAAAGTGACAGACTGTTTAGAGCTGAAGGAAAGATGACAACAAAATCTTGGAAAAAATAATAATAACTGAAAAAACAAAAAAAGGACAGAAAAAAGAAAATGCCACAGACAAGGAATAAATAGAGTTTGGGAATTCCAAAAGACAATTACATCTTTAGAGCCTTTCAATTCAAGGACTCATATGAGTGCTTGAGTATTGAATACGAGTTCATGTGAACTTGTTTCCAGAGGAGCCTGAGGTTTTGCTGGTTATCTTTGGAGGTCCAAAGAGGTGATAATTCCAGTTGTTATGTTCTCTTTCATGTATGCAGCAGGCTGGAAGGAGGTTTTGGTAGCAAAGCTGCCTGTTACAGGTGTTTGCAGATAAGATGTCCCTGCCCATGGAATGGGGGTTGGAAATAAACACTCTGCAATGTCCCTTCCAACTCAAGCCATTCTATGTCTGTATGATTCTATGGTACTGCTGTATTCCTATGGCTCTTCATGGAAGAGCAGTACTCACATTCCCCATTAGAAATGATCTAATGGGATTATATGAACCTTGTTCACAGTTCAAAAGCCTTTGTGAGATAGTAGAAACTAAATGCTGTAAGAAGGGTGTAGCATAGCGGCTACTCCGCTGGGATGGTGGTTCCAGCAGATGTTTTATTTAGTATTTCCTAGTTTTTTTTTTTTCTTCTGGGGATGAGAGGAGGCTCAGTTGTTAGGGCTAGTTTTTTGCTTTATTTGAATGAAAAATATCAGGAATCAACATTTAGTTGAGACTGACTGAAGTTTCAGCACAGTCAGCTTCAACATACCAAATAAGCACTTTGTACATTACTTCAGTGTCATTTAGTTGAACCCAAATGGAAGTGCTCAACTCCTTGAACAGCATCATAAATACCAAATACGGATGATTTTATTCTTCCTTTAGAAAGGCTCACTAAATCTCTCAGATAGTTGCATATCTTGCAAGATACCTAGCGTATCTTTACTGATTTTTCAGCTTTCTATTCAAGTGACATTTTGCTTTGCCTTCATAGTATCTGGCTTGATCTAAGTTTGCATTGTGACAAGATTTCGTTCAGCAGTAATTGAAGGTCAAGGTAATTGTTGATCTTAACACATTTTCAACCTGGATATAACACTAAATCTGATTTTTTAAGGAAACTTAAAGATGTAGATACAATGAGATTACTAATTAAATTCCCTTTAGCTTTTTAGAGTCAATGTACTGATTTTATTTGGACTAGTATTTCACCTGAAGCATCTAAATAATAAAAAAAAGATGCTAATATTTTTATTATATTTACATATATTAGCTACTTTTCCTGTGAATATATAGGAATATGACTATTATGAGAACTCTAAGATAGTCACATTATTAGATAAAATTATAAGAAAAATTAAATTAAACATCCTAAATAAGTGTTAAGATTACACATTGAATTTAGTTCTGGGTGCCTTGTGATAGTAAAATAATAGGGAAATCAAGTGATTTTCTATTCTCAACTTACATGTGAGGCAGAATTGTGTCCTGGAGATTTCATTGGTTCTAGCTTGAATGTAATAGTATGGAGAGTGGATAAATGAGATTTCATGCCTGCTCTATAGCTAGAAAAAATCAGCCCAGAAATAGTGTCCCTGCTTAATTAATTCTTTACTGACCTTAAATTTCATTTCCTGTAGTTCTCGTCAGCATGAGAAATGTATATTGCTTAACCAGGAAAATCTTTCAGCTTTCCAAATCTTACTGCAATGTGAAAACCGTGTTTTGACATATAGTCTGGATAGCTGCAACATGTATTGTTAAGTCAACAGATGTAGATGGGTGTTGACTTGATTTTAATCATAGGGTTTGTATCTGAAATGATAAAATATTTTTTGCTCACATGCAGAGAAAATGGTATGATGTTTGAGAATGAAATAGAGTTTGCCCAGATACTTGCGCAAATGCGTTTGCCAGTGAACAAAAATGTGGTATATATCACTTTGTTTTTACAGTGTTGTCAAGTGTAATGAATTGAAGCTCTTGCTGGGATCTGTCATGCTTTTGTTCTTTAGATAATAACTTCCAAAAAAATATTGTAATTCTTAACTTAAAGACAAGGCATTTGATTAAGTTGTATGTAAGAGTGCCTATTTGTGGCATATTTATAATTTCAGAATCTATAAGGGTTTTTTTTTTTCCTCTTATCCAGTCTCTGTATGTACTTTTGCTGATTTTAGCTTGTTCTCTGCATTGTGAAAAATGCTTTTTGAAAAAAAACCAAATTGTAAAAATGAATGTTTGATTACAGAAGTGGGAAAGATTTTCACGTTTTATTGAGTTGTTCTTCTGGGTTTTTTTAAGCTTAACTGTTTCTAGTAGTCCTTGAGAAATGTGAGTCTGAATTATGTCTGCCCTCAACAAGCTCCATGATGCTGGGGAGTCATTGCCAATCTGTTTAATCTTTAAAGTAGTAGTGGTTGTCCCTTAACTTGTAAAAAGCCTGCCATGAAATCAGTTATCTGCTGTTAGTAGCATCTTTTCTTAGATTAAATATTTGTACTACAGGAATTAATTACTTGGTCAAGAATTTTGGTAATGCAGAAGGCATCCAGACTGTCTCCAACTAATTGGATATGAGTTATATGTGGATTACCAGGCTAACGGTTTGCAAGACTGACTGTAGTAAAAATCTTGGTCATCAGCAAAAAAAACTTTTGTGCGCTGGTTTTTGGTTGTTGGTTTGGGTTTTTCTGTTTGTTTCTTTCTTTATTGTTTTGAGTTTTTTTCAGTACAAGCTAAGCAAAAAGTGTCTAGTCTTTTAGACAGTGTTTGCTGTACATGGGTGTCTGAGATTGCGCTGGCCTAATAGAAAGTCACAGGATAATAGCCTCTTGCCACTTGCTTAAGTGAAAGGTGAAATGGAAACGTTTATTTTCCAGATGAGACATTGATTTAGTAACAGCTTTCTATTACTGCAAATTACTGATATAGAAGTTAGCATTTCCCCTGTTTGAAGCAGCCTGGTGTGTTCAGAATGAGTTACATGCTCCAGCAGCTAAAAGCTGTTTGACTCCAATAACAGGCTTTTTATCCAAAATATGGACCACACTTAGAGGGAATATAAAACCATAGTTATTATTGTAGAAGAGTGTGCTTCTTTATTTCCCATCTCCCTTCCCCCCCTTTTTCTTTTCTTGGATACACTCTGGAAATGATAAGAAAACAGATCTGTTTCCTTATTTTTTTCCAGTATCTCATCTCTTGTTATTATTTCTTGCTTTATCAAGAATCGTTTTGCATGTTTAGCAAAACTTTGTTCCTTCATTTTAGATATGATAGATTCATTTTTTATGCACTTTACAATGTTTGCTTTAAAGTATTTTCAACTGTTCTTTCCCTGTGGAGTAAGCTTATTCTGTTGAAGCTGAGAAAGGAGGAAAGTCAAAATGAGACTATTTCTCAGAGACTGGTAACTTCCTGGAGTTTCTTGGATTGTTTAAAACAACAGTATTGAAGTGTGATAAAATGCATAATGCATAAATATACATAAATATATAATAAATGGATCCAATATATATTATAAGGAATCTATAAAGCATATATTGAGTGCATTTAATAATATAATTAATATAATATAATCTATATTGACTGCATGTAATCCAGCAAGAAACTTCTTTAGTTCAATCTCTGACAACTTGTTTGCACATTTTGGAAGCAGAGAGAAAATAAATCAGAGACAGTAAAGGCATGTTCTATATCATATAAATCGTAACTTCTGTGTGCTGGTTATCAGTCTTTGTCAGACCCAGCTCAAAGTAAGAGCAGAATTCTTACATAAAATAAGAAAATGGAGCGGGGGAAAGGTGAATTGGGCAGATGAGTTGTGAGTGGTTTGTTTGTTTGCCTAATTCCTAAACAGATTCTTGATGTAGAAGATAACATGTTTTCATTAAGTTTTCGAATTCTCTAGTCTTGAAAATGAGAAGCATTTTATTTTTTTTATCTACCTGATATAAGGAGTCATCCACATACATCCCTTTGGGGTAACTAAACACAAAGCTCTGGAAGGCTAAATATTCACCTACTCCTTGTAGCAATGACAGAGAATTCTTCTGTGGTACAAAATGCTGTAAGAGAGATTCTCCAAATACATATTTATATGTCTTCTGTAGAGAAGAAAACCTTTTGCAGAATTTACCTTCTATACTGGATTTTGGATTTTTATGTCATGACTAGTCAGTTTAGAACTATTTTACTTTTAGAATTTTCTATTCAAATAATTTCCTGATACCATTCCTTGAATACATTTTCATAATGCATTTAGCTGAAACACCATGAACTTCTGTAGAACTACATAAATTAATGATAATCAGAGAATTAAAATTCCATACAGTACACAAGTCAAACTTTGTAGTGCTCTTTTAAAATAGCTAGTTTACATAAATTTATTCGAGTTTATAGAAAGTGTAGTTGTGTGCATTTTTATATGTTAGTTATTTTATATTTTTGTGTAGCATTTAAAAGAATAAGACAAATATAAGAACTTGGGATTTTCTTTAATACAACTAAGTTCTTCATTTGGAAACAAAGCATGCCTTTTCTGTTTTTAAAGGAGTGTTTGTGGCTAACAGTATTAGAAATTTTATGCACCCACACAAATAGGTTTAGAAATTTCTTCCTTCTGAATAAAAAGTGTAGAGTTAATCTCCCAGACCCTTAGCAATGCATAAGAAAGCATTCCTCAAGTGCTCTTTAAGAGTATGGATTTATCTCTCTTTGTAAATTATTAATGGGATTTGAAGTATCAGAAGTCTGTTTTCATCATGTGGCAGGTTTTGAAGGACTTCTCTCCTAGTGTGTTTTTTTTTTCTGGAGACCTGGCCTGACAGAACCTCTTTTGATCTCAAATAGATTTCCCCAAGGACAGGAGAAGAGCCAGAATCTGGTTTTAGCTAATATATAAAATCCATGAAAAGATGATTAATTCCTATATTAGCTACTTCTGTGGTGTCACGTAGTACCTCCAAATGGAGTCCTAGATAATGTCTAGGAAGAGATTTTTTTTTTTTTTTTAATTTAGCTGCCAGAAAATACTTTTGAAATTATATAATAATAAATAGACAGTAGTAGGAATATTTCTCAGAAAAAGACAAAAATCAAGTACTAATTTATTTTTTCACAGAATAAGGGTTCTTGAAAAGTATCAAGAACCTTTTGCTTTGATGAATGAAAAAATGTACTAAAATCCTATTTTAAAAGAGAAAAGGAAACATCTCCTTGATTTGCAAGAACATGTTTGTAAAGTTAATGATAAATAGATTAGTTGAGTTCTCTGAAGCCCTGATTAACTGTTAATTTAACTATCCACATGCCTTTCATGTCACCCATAAAAGAGTACTTCTGTAATGGTCTCTTTCTAGTAATTCTTTTGAAATATCATAGAAAACTCATTAAATATTGAAACAAAACTTGAACAGTCTTTCTAAGGCAGCATAGAATTAGAAGTTCCCTCTAGCAATATTCATATTTTAGAAAAAGTTACACTCTGATCCAGGGCAGCTTTAAATCTGCCATGATGCAGCAGTGCTTTCAGAAGATTTATCACATTACCTGTACCTTACCCTCATATGGTAATAATCTCTGTATGCTTTTATATATCACTTATGAAATACTGTAGCTCACAAAGAGAAGATTCAGGTTTCTGCTGATGTTTTTGTCTCTGAATCCCTCAAAGGAAAACTTGTATATTCAGGGTAGACAGAAACACCACATCTAAAAATCAGTGTCTTTATATATTTGAGAGAAAATTCAGTTTTCCAGCTCCAGAGGCTGTTTCATCCCCGATGAATAGACAGTGCCCATTAATTCACTTGCAGTCTATTATTGATTACTAGACATTAGCGTCATGTTTTTGAAAGAACCAATTTAGAGAGTGCTCCTTAGGAATAGGGATGTTTAGTTTCTCAAAAGGAAGAGAGATGTTGCCTTTTAAGTTATGCTATTTTACCATATTCAGAAAAATCTTAATTTTTATCAAAAAGAAGTTGTATCACAGACCCTGTATTGCCAGGAACTGAATGTGAATATAGGTGTCATTGAGAGGATGATTGGTCTCAGTAATTTGATATTCGGGCCTCTGAAACTGATGCTTGGGGTGACTATACCAAGAGTCCTACAACAGACAAAATACAGAACCTGTTCATGGTACAAAAAGGGATAAACACAAGGATCATTCTCTGCCACAATGGGGAAGAGTTCTAAAATCTTCTGAGTTATAATGTCTTAGATATTGTTGCAAACAAAAGCAAATGAAAAATTAAAATAAAATCAAAATTCAGACACCATCTTACCATTTTGTTATTCCCAGAAAAAAAAACAAAAAAAAAAACAAACCAGCAACTCTTAACAAATCCCTTTTTCCTGTGCTAAACCCCTTGATGTGTGTGGGTTTAGTTGTAGAAACATTATTTTTACATTTTCAGAAGTTTAGGGTACTGGAATGGGTTTCAGGATATTTGAGGTGTTTACCTATTGGTTCAGTGAAGATGCTTTGGTCATATGAGCTGTTTGACTGCTGAGTTTCCAGTTCATCAGACTGGATCAGTGAAATGATCCCGTGCAAGATGAGCTGCAGTTGCCCATTGCTGGGTGTCAGGGAATGGGGTCAGGCTCTGTCTGCTTACATACCACTTGTATTTCTGACTGTATGATTGCCTTCTGCTCTAATGTAGGTTGAACTCCTTTTTCATCTCTATTTGCATGTTTGTTTGGGGTTTTTTGTATAATTCCTGTAGATGTACCCACCAGCTTTTCTTGTGGTACAAGAATCACCTTTCAAAATCAGTAGCTGTGCAATGACACTATTACTAAAGTACATCTGGCCCTTCCTTCTGATTTTTTTAACTGTCAGAAGATGAACTTTCTAAGAGGATATTCAGTTAAATATAATCCTATTTCTACTACTCATGGCTTTGGCATGATTCTCTCCACAGGTTTTTCAGACCACGACTCTTCATTGATAGGGCTGTTTAGATTTTATGTCATTAGTATAAACTACTAAAAATACTGAAATTATGCTTAAAACTGATGATTTAAAAGCTTCAGTTGTAATGTTGTCTTAACCCCATATTCACTCTACCAGTGTAGTTTCCTGGTTAGTTATTATCCAGTCTACATTTTTTCAATCCATCTTCACACTTCAATATAACTGATGGTTGTTCTATGTACATAACTTTGAATGCTTTGCTGACAACCTGATTGATTATTTGAATTGTCTTCTTCCTCCCTATCCCCAAAAAACAAATTACATATTTAGATGTAATTCTCTTCGTCTTTCTGGGTTTCCTCTTTTGCTGTTAATTCTAACAACATTCGTTTTGGTCTCTTGATATATGTCACTATTTCCTCCGATTTCTTCCTAAGTCTAAGCCCTGTATTTGTGTAGCACTATGGTACTATTGTTAGAAATCCTTCCTGTAAATTCAAAATCCCTTTCTTTCAGAGTTTAATGATAAAGATTAACCATTCCCTTGGTTGTTATGCAGTATGCATGTACTTCAACTCGGTTGTGTTTTCTATTTCTGCATCCTCATTTACATTTAGTTGAGAATCTGTATCCATGTGTTTCTGAAAAGGAAAAACAAAAAAAGAAGTTGCTGTAGGAAATAGAGCTAAGAGTAGAATGGAAAACTTCAGTTGTAATGCATCTGACAGCTTTTATTTTTATCTTGACTTAATAGCCTTTGGCACAATGATCACACCCAAATCTTTTCTTCCTTATGCCAAGCAACTGCATTGTTTGATCTCCCTTTAGGGAGCCCTGAGAGGGCTTGCAAATAAGGATAACACCTTTGAAACACATTTGAAAAACGGCAAGCTCTGGTCAGAATATCAAATCCATCTATTGAATGGAATTTTCTGAATGCATACTCTGCACTATAGAAATAAAGTAATCCATCTGCTGAATGGAGCTGTCTGAACACATGCACTCCGCTCTAAAAATAAGGTAATCTACCTTTTGCAGGGAGCACTAAGCACCACTGCATTCACCGTAGGGAAAAATATATGTAGGATATTTAGTTAGGTATATATTGAGAGTTACTCTCTGATAGCTCATCTCTGCCAAATTGCTAACTAAGCATTGTGTTAAAGCATCAGTTTATCCACAGAGAAGCAATCTAGCAGTGTGCATTTCTCAGGCAGTGTATTATTTAATGTCATATAAAGCTGCATGTGTACTTAACCTATCAATGGCTTTGTTCTTTCTTCTCTCTATGCTTTAGTAACCGGTAGGGCACTTCACAATTTCAAACTCTGGGTTTGTTTGGGGTTTTTTTTTAATTTTTTAAAAATTATCTCCCTTGATTTTTCAATACATCATCCTGAGCTTTGAGCTGCTTTCTGGAAGATGTTAAGGAAAACACTGATGGCCATTAAAAGACAACTGTAATTCTCTTTGGGAGGTAGAATGCATTCTCAGTAAGCAGAAGTGAGTCATCTTGCATTAGCTGGATTATTGAAAACACATAGTTCTTGCTCTGGGATATAGTTTGATCAGGCACAGTATTGCTGTACCAAACACTGCACTACATGAAGAGCAGGGTTTGGTATTACAAATGTTCTATAACAGGAGCATATTTACTATTTTGTGTATTCTACTTGAAGAAGGTGCATTTTCCTACAATTTAAAAATCAGAAAAACAGCTTGAATTTTCCTGAAGACAGTATATTTCACTGCCAACTAAAAATAATTGTTACCGAGATGATTCATAAAACAACTACACTGTAGAATGTCCTCATCTGAACGTACTGTTTAAACAGCTTTACACTTTATCAAACACTATGCCGATAGTTTTTTTTCCTACTATTTCTATACCAGAGCCAATCTACTATTTTCATTACTACTAGGTCAATAATTATTGATCACCTGGTCATTCAGATCAATTCATTATTGCTACTATGAATGAAGGTACAGATTGATAATGGAGAATAATTCCGTTTTATTTATTTTTTTTCTAGGAAGATAGAAGCAAGTACACAATAATTTCTGATGCTAAAGGGATTTTGATGCTCAGAAAGTGATACTTTATTATAGCTGTGAGGTGGCAACTTAGATTTCTTATTTAAAAAAAAAAAACAACTTAAAACTTCTATTAAAAAAACAAAAAACAAGATGGATATATGTACAAATAATTAATGTGCTTTGCTGGAAGGGACAGAATGCAGAATCAAGGCCAGTTTCCTGCAGCCTTCGCTCTCTGTCACCCATGGTGTTGTCACCAAGGGGAGCAGTTGTCCTGTTCAAACGTCCACATCCTAAAATCATCTGCACTTCTGACACCGTTAGATACAGGCCACAAATTATATTCCAGTTGCTTTCCACTTGTAGTAAACTTAAGAACAAAGTAGAAAGTGAGTGCCACCATTAAAGTCTGTCACTAGCAGGACATTTGCTAAGTCAAAATGTAAAATGGAAAATATCACCCATTTATTTAACAAAATGTTTAATAAACAGTAGCTACTGGAAGAAGTACTGGAAGTTACTTTGAAAGAGTTCAAAGCAGAGCTAACATATGCCCTTAATGTACTTCAGTCTGCTGAAATTTCAGGTGCTTCCTGATGAGGTTTAATGTCTTTGTATTTCATATTCCCTTTTTTTCTTTCCTGTGTCAATATGTTTTTGAAGTCATATTAGCTCTGTCACTTCAGAATAGGATTAATGTTGTAAAAATCAAGAAAGATTTCAATGTTTTGTCACTTAAAATACAATGCTACTGCATTATAACTTTATATTATTTTTCTCTGGTTGTAATTTTAGTTATGTTTCATGTTCTTCACATTCAATTACTTACCCTTTACTGAGAGCTCTACTTCCAGGATTTGTTCAAAATACTATAATTATGACACACACTTTTACATTTTCTTCCATGTAGTCAAAGCAAAATTCTTGTGGATTTGACACAGCAGATGTGTTGACTATAATACTGTTTGATGCTCTGAGATGTTTTTAAAATTGCTTCATTTACATAATTCCTTCTCTGTGTTTTTGCATGAAGTGTGGTACATGAGTATCTCGTATCTCTTCCCTTTTAGCTGAAAAATTGTGTGAACTCTGACCTTATTTCTCTCACTGCTTTTTTGAAAACTCTGGAGAGCTTTACTCACCCACAAGTTTTTTGTGCTTATTGTGCTCAGACATCACCAAACTCTGATGATTTTGTTTTCTGGCCATTGTTTTTTCCTTTGTGGGCAAGGTTCCTTTCTGAGGATTACCTGAGCCTGCACTTCTCTCAACATCTTTTGTCACCTGTGATGCTTGCTTCAGATCAATGTGAATAAGGTTAAAGCTGAATTATTTATTCCAGCATGAAAAACTGTCAGTAATCTCTGTCCTGCTGTTGTTGGGGTCTTCTCCAATTTTATATATTTCAGTTCCCAGGAGACAGGATGCCTATCTGATTTCTGGAAATTATAATAAGACGATTTTCCTTAGTGCTGTTTTCCAAAGACTTTTAGTGATGTCAGTGTGATTTTCCAGAATTCTCTCTCCCATTCTTTCAACAAATATGTGCATATATCATCCTGACATCTCTCTCAAATACTGAAAGAAGCACTGTCTTAGGCAGTCTCAGAGGAATTACAGTATCATCCATCCATTTTGAATTAGCTGCCCATTTTTCTCCAGTTTCCTTCATTTGCCTCTGCCGGTTTTTTCCTTTGTGTCTTTGAAGACATCAGATTTATGCTGTTGCTTTTTCACTTGCTACTCTTTCTCTGCTTGTTTTTGCAATTGGTTTCTTCCACTGATTGCCAATGCATCACTTGGTTCTTTGATTTATCTGCTCCAGTACCGGCAGCTTTATGTCCAGTCTCATTCTTCCTTCCTTCCATCACACCTTTGATTCCAGACTGATGTTAATTGCTGCTTTCGCTGACATTCCCAATCTAAAGATTGCTTTTCTCAGCAAGGAGTTTTTCCTTCTGCACACATTATACCTATATGTATTCACCTAATATAGGCTACACTTATATATGTGGCTTCAATCAGAACCAAATTCTTAAGAAAACTGTTTGGGTTTTCAGTAACTGAAATTCTGCAGATGTAGACAGTTGTTACAAGAGGTGATTCCTTATTTTCTCGACAGAGATGTGCACAGATTGTTTATGAAGAAAACTCCACTTACAGTTATTGACAATGCAGTGGCTTAGAAGCACCAGCAATTGAAATTTATGAAAGAACAGGAACTACTTTTTGTGCTTTAATGTGTATGTAACGGTAATGACAGCCACTGTAATAAATTGCATACTCTTTTCACTGAGAGTAAGCAAAAAATTGGGTCAAATTGTCTTCTGGTGCTAGCTTCAGCATGGAAATGAATGTTTTCAGGTTCCACTATAAATGTGTCCTTTGAACCATACAGAGTGCTTCCTAATACGTCAAATCAGTGAAATGTACCTTCAAACATGATAACAATGCTCCATTAGGAATAAAGGCAGCTTAAAATTTGTACAGTGGTCTATTTATCACCTTTATTAGAATAAGAAATGAAATAGAAAACCATTTTCTATAGATCCCATTAGGCAAGTCCCGTTTTTTGTTATTTTTTTTTGTTGGACTTCAGTTCTTTATTTTTTTGTTTTGATAAATTTCTGATTATATTCTGAAAAAAATGTAATTGAGGTAGCTGCATTATTATTTTTCCTGTGAAAAGTTCTGCTCCTGATGTGCCTGTGCAGATACAGCATTTAGAATCCGCCTTCCTGCACCTAAGTGTTACATTACTGTGTAATCAATTTAAGGTGCAGCATGCAACTGGAGAATTACAAATGGGTGGGTGCTTTGGGGAATTGGGACCAATTGTCTCAGTAACTTTAAAGTGAGGTTAAATTTGATGAGAAAGAAAGAAAATTTGCTTTAGTATGCTATGTATATGGGTGAAATAAAATTATTTGGAAATTTTGCATAAATGTCACCAATCATGATGAATGGAACTATTTAACTCTTAAATCAGGGTAACTCTCTCTGTGCCTTTTTTTTTTTTTTTTTCCTTTTAAATGTGCTTTTAATGTAGCCCAGTAAGTCATTATTGAATTTTTTTCATTGTGAATAATTACTTTCTACAGTTTTTTAATAGATTTGCTAGGGGAAATATTGATTGCATTAATTGATAAGATTAATTGTGGGATTGACTCCATTTGTATAGATAACTTCTGGCAAAAGGAAGCCTTTTTTGCCTACCAGCAAGACTGAAATTTGTTGTTCAAGAAAATTAATTGCTTCCTAATATTCTGCTTTTCTGGGATTTCACATGACTTCTTGTTCCTTTAGTATTCTGATTTTATCAAATTCTTTCTTTTTTTTCGTTCACTTCTGCTAATTTTCTGTTTCTGATCCATTATTCTGATTATTACTCAAGAATTCAGTGGGGTGATCTCAAGATGCTGTGTGCTACTGAGAATTATACTGTGAGAGTTAAACGACTTGAGATCAAATTTGTTGATGTTAGAAAATGTGCATTCTGTTGTGGTTTTTTAGATTAAAAAATAATTTATTTGTCTTTCAGTAAATACATAGCTAGAGTTTTGTATTTGACTTGTTTTAAAATTTTGGACTGTGATACAGTTATTATGAAATTCTGATGTGGTCTTTCAATATTCACTTGCAGAAAGTTTGGTGATGTATTTACTTTAATGGGAAAACAGTGGTGAAACAAGGAGCTAATTCTTAGGCTAGAGGTTCATGACTGTAACAACCTCTAACTGCGAGTTGTTATTTTTTGTTGTTTACCAATATTATATGGCTAAAAATTGAGTTTCACAATAATAATATTTAGTCAGGCTAAGATTTTTTTACTGTCCCTCAGAGGTGTCACCACAATGTCATAAACCAGAGAAGGGTGGCACTGCTCCATCCTTCTTACACCCGCAGTGCTGCTTGCAGATGAGTTGTGCACTGCTACAGATTTATAATTGCTTTAGTCTGGAGTTGAGATGATTTCTGGGGGCAGATACAGTGTTTTAAGGCTCAGATCTAGAAACCAGTAGGAATCAGCATTTTCAGGCCACAAGAAGAATGTGTTTCACTGAGGTAGATGGAAGTGGTGTGGAAATGAAGTCCTAGGAAACTTGGTTCTTTTTGGAGACATATTTCCTGACCATTGTGGAAAAGATTTGCTTGTGTAAAGGCTTCATAAATAAGTAAAAAAAAAAGCCAGGTAGCCTACTTGTACCATTAAACAGATGTGCAGCTCTGTGTGTGTGTCTGTGTGACAAGGTTACACTGCTATGAAATTTTAGTTTATTTTTCCTCTCATCAAAATCAGTGAGATAACTGGAAGAGGGGAAAGTGGTGTAAAGGTAGAAAGGTGTCATCCAAGAGCACTCTGAATTTAGCACAGTCAGAAATACTGCAAGAGAGCAAAGTCATCACCAGGTTTTTTGAACTGTCCTCCTGAGCAGTTATAACAATAATGTCAAAATCAAGTATTTAAAATGCTTTTAGCAGGAGAAAGTCTATAATGTGGAAAAAAGCAGTGGAAAATCAAAATGATGACTTCAATATAAAAATGAAAATGATACCTGTGAAAATGATATGGAAGTGGAAAGCTGTTATTTAGAGAAAATCAATACAAAAACATTCAGTAGAAGCGGAAAGAGAAGTGAAAGCCTTTTGCTAGAATAAGGTGAATATAAATCAGAGACAAATAAATCTGACCCATAAATGAAAGATTGCTGAATGCATACAATTTTTATATAAACAAATATTGACATGTAAGCAAATGCAATGCAGTGACACAAAAGAACACAAAACAACAGAGTTCTTGCAAGAATAAGATTAATATGTTAATATGAAAAATAAGTAAAATAGAGATCATTGCATTGGAAAGATTGTGGCATGTGATAATGTAAATAAGAACAACGCTATGTTCTTGTACCTGTTTTTTTTATTATTATGATTTTAATTTAAGTTACTCATTGAAATATGTTGTTATTTGGTCATCTTGTGTCAAATGTTTAGATCTTTCTTCTTTCGTGAATAACTTTAGTAAATCATTGCAAGTCACACGAAAGTGCTAGGGAAGTGAAAGAAAGTGTTTGGTATAGAGCTTTAAAGAATATTGTGTGCATCCTGGGAAGGGGAATATCCACAGTCTTATTCTCCACATCATCTATTTTCAGTGGCTTATAGTTTGTTGGGTTTTTTTTAATGAGGTTATTGCAGAAAGTCACATCTGCTGTGTTCAAGAAATTCTCAACTAAACTTCAAGCCAAGATCAGTTCTGAATATCTCCAAAAATGAAGGCACAGCTGGAGAGTTAAAAATCTTAGACAGTTTTTTTAGTTGTGTTGTTTATAAATAAGTGAATCTTTTGACTTGCAAGAATACACTGTTTGATATTACTGACTAGAGAGTGGGAAGCACAAGAGAAAGCTTCCTGGACTTTTTGTTTCAGTAGAGTTGAAGAAAATTAAGATGTTTCATGTTATTAAATTTGCAAGACAATATTTACTAAAATGATTCTTTCTTCCACCACCTTATCTGCTGCTCCAGAGCCTTTTGTAAAGATGCTCTAGAAATTTCCTGTTACAAAATAAAGCTTCACTCTCTGTGTTTGGAGAGGGGTTGTTATCTGGAGGTTTTGGAGGAACAGCTATAACAACACAATTTGCTTCAGGAGGTATTTGTCAGTTCTTTATGGCAATGATAACTAATTTATTTGCTGTTCATGTTTCAAGCTCACTTCTCTGAATGTTGGTTTGACTTATTAACACTAGTATTGACTACTGAAAAATAATTCAAATATCACCAGTATGTGCAGATAGAGATACAGAGAAGGGGGGGGAAAAAAAAGGTAATACAGTCAACTCTGTTGAATTCTCAATAAGGGACTGATTTGTCACTGAGCAAAATTCATCTTTTATCTCTGAAGATTAGAATTGTAATAGTGCTGAGATTTCTTTGCTACTTGCTCAGATAAGTTATTTGATTTATGGTCTCCCGTGAATGATGCATTAGCATTTTTCATGCATTGTGGTAGTTAAACTTTCAGAAGACAGAAAGATTTCTTGAGCGTTTCAGAGTCAGGGGTCATCATAAAGTCACTCAACTGAACAATGAGGCAGATGAGAATTGTCATGCCTCATCCCTGGAAGTGTTCAAGGCCAGGCTGGATGAGGCTTTGAGCAACCTGGTCTAGTGGAGAGTGTCCCTGCCCATGGCAGAGGGTTGGAACCAGAGGATCTTCAAGGTCCCCGTCCGACCCAAACCATTCTATAATTCCAAGATTACTTAGGAGTCTAAAGAAGAGCAAACCAGAGCTCCTCCATTAGAACTTGGGCCTGTTTTTCTTTTAAATATACCCTGAAGACATAACAAATAATTAAAGGTTAGCAACGCAGACATAGTGGCTGACAGTATTCAGTTTTGCCACTCTCATTGGAGGGAAAGCCCTCCCACCTAGCATTCCAATATGCATTAATATCAGGAAGACTGCTCACATCACTAAATCTGTATTTTTATGTTACTGATGTAGCTGCTGAATCAGTTTTTACTCGGAGATGCCACTGAAGGATTCATTATTTGCAATATTTACGGTAGTACAATTCACTAATTAAATCAGCGAATATAGCCACTGGATGGAACGGTGAATTATGTCCTAATTTCAATCCCAAAAAATTCTAAAAAAGTAAAATGATAAGCCTATTTTTTTATTTTTTCTTTTTTTTGCATTTTTTCAGAGACAACAAGCAAACATTCAAACATTCCAGTTTTATGTTCTAATTTTTGGGTTTTTTTTTTTTTGGTTGGTTTTTTAATTATTATTTTCATTTTGATTTTATTTTATCCTTAGCACAGTCTTGCTGGATGGAAACACTGAAAGCTCTAGGCAGATGAAGCAAAATCATGAGCAAAATATAAATTGCTGGAATGGCCAATGAAAGCCTAGAGTAGGGCTGAACACAACCTGAGGCAAAATTAAGTAGTTGTTTATCTCAGCTTCTTCCCACTCCAGTGTGAGAACTGTATTTTTTGTCACATCCACAGAAGGAACTGCTTACTCGCTGCTTTTGAAAACGTTATATGTATATGTACACATATCTTTACTATGTATTTACTAAATTATGCAATATATAATCCCAATGACACTGGAATTTATTTAGCCATAATAAATAATTCTTTTTTAGTCATAATAAATAAAACCATAATAAATAAATAAAATTTATTTAGTCAGTAAAGTTTCCTTCAGCTTTCAAAACTAGTCCTTAATTTGATCTGATTTTCACAGACAACAGGGAAAGTGAGGTCAGAGGCAATAGGATGTTGTGTAGTTGTTTTTACTTTTCCAAAACTGGGAGGACGGTAGGGAATTGAAGGGTTTGGCAGAACTCTGCAATAACTTCTGTTTTGCTGCTGATAGAGTTCTTCCCTCAATCCCCTGCTCGTGTTTGTCTTAATACATCAGGTCTTAATTCTTACTTTGAAATTTTCAAGACAGGAAAGATTTCTCCTTATTTGATTAGATCATACTTAACAAAATGGAATCATTATACATTAGTAATGAACTAATTAATTGTGACAAATTGCATAGCTGCAACATTTGACTCTTCCATTGCTCTGCCTTAGGGGTTACACTTCTCAGCAGATGATGGATAATTTGTCTGCTTTTTCAGTTTGTTGGATGTTGTCACAAATTGTGAACTGGATGCCTTTGACAGTATTTTATGCTTTGCTGTGGCTTAAGCTGTCAAAAAAGGAGACAAGGGATATATACCCGATGATTGCTCACTAGGTCATGCACCTGAAATCTCATTTTGCAAGAAAGATTGTCTTTGGTTATGAAAAAAATTGTCTTTGGTTAGTCCTACAATGTTTCTTTAAGTGTTGTCCCTGAAGCAAGCTTGTAGGAGCTTGTTATCCAGAACATTTGTATCTTGCCAGGTTTTGTCTCTCTCTGGTAGATAACTGAAGGAATAAAATAATTTCTTGTTTGTTTCTGAAAAGACATGTATGTCTTATTTTAATAAAAAAGAAGTTGTTTTGACATTCAATATTTTTTTTTTATTTTTTTGACTTCAAAAGAAATCATTGGGGTGTTTCTGGTTTTTTGTTTTGTTTTTTATTACATTCTGCCAATGATAGGAAGCCTGAAGATCAGAATTAAAAAAGTTTCATCTCATTTTCATGTTATACACTGGAATAACACAGCAGAGGTTTTAGTGAAAACATGTTCACTTGCAACAGGTGGGAAGCTGGCCATTAGTCTAACAGAATATTTGTATCAAGGAAGCAGTTGGTTTTCAGATAAGAAGTTAATTGTTAAACGTGTTACAGTTTGTTTATATATCTACAAAAATGCATGTTTTGTTTGTTTTCTACCATGCTCAGGCTCAACTTGTTGAGTAAGTTGAGTGTCCTCACCTTGCATATATAAATGAATAAAATATATAAAATAAATAAATGAATAATAAATGAAAATTGTGAGCTGGCAGCATGCATGAGCCAGAATGACGCTCCCGGGTATGAAGTGTTGCCAGTTGACTGTGAACTTCTTTGCCGTTGGAAAGCAAGTTGTTCTCACCTTCAGCTCCTAATTTATTTGACCATTATTGCTGCATGAGAGCTGGATCTGTCTGTCAGGATTGTGGTTCAGATCAGAAATGCCCTCTGTGAGAGACAGTTTGGCCCAAGTTACGGCAGCTGAGCCACCCCAGGATTTCCTGAGCAGGTGATTTCCCTCTGATGCAGCCCAGCCAGAAGGTTTCCTCTCACCGTGCCCCTGGCCCACATCTGCTGGTAGGGGCCATTCAGGCTACAGCACAGGGCAGATGTAGCAGAAAATAAAATCTCCAAGTCCTGTATTGCAATATATTGCAAAATATTACAATCCCAGCAGCAACTTTTTCAATATGCATGGCTGATTCCATTAGGCTGATACAGGTGAAGCCTCTGAAAGCAGGGTTAGTTAGAAAAGAAAAGTAATGAGTTTTTTACAAGCTTTCTGTTGCCTTATTGGTTCTTTTGGTTGTTGGGTTTTTTGGTGGTTTTTTTTTTTCCCCTGAAAATTCTATGAAAAAAATAAAAATAAAGAAAGGGTTTTTCCTCCTCATTTTTTTGAAGCAATTGCTGCAATGGGCTGTTATATGACCAGACTGGTCCATTATTTCCCTGGAGTACATCCTGAATTGATGCAGAATGTCAGAGCACAGTGGGATTTAGCAGGTGCTGAGCTGCTGGCATTCAGTTTTGCTTCTTTAATTTATCAAATATGAAAGTTAAACATGTGTAGAAATGCCTATAAAAATGATTCTGAAGTTTTCTTTATTTCACTGTGTGTTTATGACCCCTATTCTTTTTTTAAAATTCAGATTCATACTTTTACATCCTCCTCCTTTTTCCTGAGAAATATGGCACTTTGAATCCTTACTCCCTGACTTGTTTAAAATTGCTGCTTAAAATACTGTATGACTTCAGGGTTTTGTATAATATATTCTTTACTAATTTGTTTCTATATGCATTTTTTCACTCCATAGCAATTGCTCCAGCTGTTTCTGAATTTCCTTAACACATTGTTTCTCCCTAGTATTGGACACAATCCATATAGAAGCCTTTAGAAACCTCAAACTCAGCAGCTTCTCTCTTTTTAAAGACTCTGTTTATGCAGTATTTACTCATTCAGGAGGGATTATGTGCCTTAGTTAAATATGGTAGGCTAAAGTAACTAAGATGTAGTACACTTTAGGCCATTATGGTAGGAATTTATAACAAGATAAAATTTCTTCTTAAACAGTAAAGTAGATGTAAGATGAAATGTCTTTCTTCATCTCATTCCAGTTTTCTGCAATTTTACTGCCTTGTCCTGTGGTTGTATATTCATAAAGTAAATTAAAAACAAGGAGACTTTCAGCAGCCACATGTTTTTAAAATTTATTTTTGTCTGGACCTTGTAGAACAAAGAACTTCTATACTGAGTGATTAAAGCAACGAGTAGAGAAAATTCAGATGGATATAGTCATATACTCATGAGACTACCCGTGACATGGAAGCGGACAAAAACAACTACAAAGAACCTTAATTTTACTGTGTTCTCAAAGATCCTTTTGATTTTTTTTTTTTTTATTATTATTTCAAAGACATTCAGATTCTTATGAAGTGATTTATAAGGATTTTTTTTTTTTTCATTTTCTTAAAACGTCTAAAGCAATAAGCCCCAATTCCTAATATTGTCATCTGCTTATTGGATCAGACTGACAAAACACTATGTTCAGAGAGAGTGGCTGAACATTGCAGGGTTACAGTGTTCTGGAGATGAAGGATGAAATCAGTTCCCTGGGCACTGAAATTTTTGTTGTTAACTTCAGTGAGGCCAGGATTCACAGCGAATGGAACACAGCTTGGCATCTCAGAGGAGCAGGGCTGGGACTCTGTGTATCCTTCCTCACAGTAAATGTTACCGAAGAAAAAATTACCGTGTTTTTCCTTTTGTAAAAGGGACAGGGAGAGTCTTTATAGCAAGAAATAGAAATGGCTTCAGAGTGAGAATCACCTCTGTTTATACAAGCAACAACTTTTTTCTACTTTGTGGTACCCTGTGGCCCCCAGTCTTTGAGAGAGTAGTTTTATTCATATTTTCTCTATATAATCTGGAGAACAACACCAAACCACGCTTACTTAACAGCCAAGGTACAATACCTATGATGATGCTAGGGCCAAGAATAACAATTTTGTCTGTTTTTATGTTGTGAGAGCACATAATGCAATTGCATATGGTAAAGATTTTCACCCGTTGGAGACAGGGGGATATTTCCTTGGGTAGTTGAATTTCAGAAAATATCCGTCCACTTTCTCTTTGGACCAGCCTTTGACCAATAAGAAAACAAAAAAGAATGTTTGTAGATATGTCAGTATTTTTAAATTGCAAGATTCATCCTTGAGCTGATTGGAATATTGATGAGGAGCAGGAGCTGTCACATCTTTACCAGCTCAGGTGGTGAAACAGACCTTGTCTCATCATCATTTTTCTCACGTTTCCTGCTTGTGTGCTCTATTCCCCTCACACTTGCTGTGTCTTAGATTTCTGTTGCCAGAGATTTATTTAAATAAAATAAACCAGCCTGCTATTGCTTAATATTTAATATATATGTGGATTAGATTAGAATCCATTAACCAAATCCTCTGTATTACTTTAATATTTCTTAAAATATGTGTTCTCCATATATTCCATATATAAGAAAATATTTTACAGTATAAAATTATTAAAAATTAATTTTAATACTTTATAATATAGACAACACACATACGTATGTACTCTATTTAGAAATATATATGAAGTCAATATAAATATCCATAGTTTATTTGCAGTAATTTAATATTCATTAATTAAAGATTAATAAGTGGGTTTGCTTCCAACTCTTGCTCTGCCATTAACTCTGTATAAAAGTTCATTTTTGCAATAACTAAATTTAAGCTTCTAAACGGCCATTTCCTTTATTTGTAACAAAGGGTGACATACCAAGAGTAGGGCAGCATTTTGCTTGAAAAATCCAACTCTTAATCTAGCTAGCTCATGTAATTTTTTTAATAAACTGATCGAGCTCAATCTTAAAAGGTCTGGGCTGATAGCTGGTGTCTCAAAGACAATTTTAGGACATTCTGCTCTAAAAGAAACCTTCTAATTTCCTTTTCTAATTTATTCTCAAGTACTTTCTACACATTTGTTGTGCCTGTTCCATCCTTACTCCTACAGACCATTTTTGAGGGTGGGCTTGCTTTCTGACTCATTTTTTAGGTTGCATCACTGAACCTCTGTCTGCTTTCAGAGGACAGATTTTCTCTTCTTCACAGTCCATCTTAGTGGCCATTTTCAGCATTTTGTCCGCTAGCAGTTCATCTCTTTGTCATGATGGACAAATCAAACTTACAGAATCCCAAGCAATATGATGAGTGGTCTTTATTTAACTGCACTAACACTTCTCTATTTTTGCTGGAGTTACGTGTGATTTCCAGTTTGCCATGGCTGCGGAGAGGATAGAAGATATTGATGGATGTTGTAAGAAAAACTAAGAACTTTTTAAGAGGTGATCTACATAAAACCAAACAGGATAGCATCCAGTTCTGAATTAACTGTTTTCAGACAGCAATTAAGACAAAATATGAATGAAAACAGCAAAATAGTTAAAAAAAAGCAGAAAACATGAAGAGAGCATTTTTACATGAGTTTGTTCCTGGTCCTTTTTCTTCTCACTTAACCTAGCTATTGCTTGGGATTTACTGATCTTTTAAGGCTCTCTAGTGATTAGGAAGTTATTGAAGTGGTGGTACTGTGGCAGAATGATGATGAAGTCTGGAATTACTCCAGAACAGCATTTACAGACAGTCTTTTGATTGGTTTTATTTGGTTTTATTAACACCTAATTAATTCTTTTTTTTAGAGAGAGAAGTCTTCATTAAAGATCAAGCATATCTCTGTAGTTACTTTAATTTGAATGTCACTAGGATATCCTTTGAAATGCTAACAAAAAATTAGAGCAAAATGAAGAGCCAAGTTTATATGAAATATGTGGGTGGTTTTTTTTGATATTTAATCCCTTATATTAAAAAAAAAAATACAACATACTAATCTCTTCGTATTTTTTTCTCATTTTTTTTGTTTGTTTGTTTGTTTTGATTTTTTGGGGTTTGGTTTGGTTTGTTTAGTTGTTTTTTTTAAGGAGGAATTATTTTCAAATAGAGCTCCTACTTTGAAGTAATCTGTAAAACTAATAGTGAACAGTATAAAAATATTTTTTATAATAATAAAATCATAATAAAGATTTAGCAGGTTCTTAGACTGTGCATATCCCTAGAAAATCTGAAAAGTCCTCTAGAACCACTCTAATGACCAGTATCTTTCACACATTTTGTCTTCTTGCCATCTTCCCAGAAAATAACCTTCCAGCACTGTATGGTTGACATGGAATATTATTCCATTCTGAAATACCTCCTGGCATATTTTGAGATGAGAGGAAGCAAGGCAACAATGTGTAAGATGCACAAATGCTGTTGTCAGCAATGGGTTGCAGTTTGGAATATGGGTGTCTTTTGTGTTATGCTATGGAATGGTAATACATTCCAGACATTAAAAGAAAATTAATGAACTGCTAAGGAGCTCCCTTCTCTTCTCCCCAGTGTCTGTGTAGCTGCCACATCAGGGAAGCTCACGTATTTTCAGATATAGGAAATAGCTCTCAGGCTTTTCAAATAAAGTTGTTCTCTGTCGTGCATGCAGGCCAGAGCCTCTGCATTGAATAAATCATCAGAAGCGTATTCCAGTTCTTTTAAAGAAGGCACAGCAGTGCTCCCTATTTTTTATTGATTGCATTTGCAGGGGAAAATTGAATTCATTCCTTGTCAAGGCCCCTAAACCTCATATCATAAAGAAGAAGGAAAAAAAGATAGATGGAGTTCAGTGGAATTAGCCACAAAAAATATCTTTCATATTGTGTGATGATGAATTTTATTTTTTCATCTTGCTTGTATCATGTGAAAGGTAGCAGCTGATGTACTCTGAAGTAGTAATCTTCAAAGACTTCTTTTAGCAGAATTGAAAATAAACTTGTTGGAGAGTTTTCTCCAACTACATTTTCTGCCAATTATCAGTTAAAAGTTCGTTCCTGTATGTAAGTTAACTTAAAGAAAGACAAGTAAATATACAGAAGAGTGACTGTAACACCTATAAACTATTTATTTTAGTAAAATCCATTTTTTTTTCAAACAGAAAATAAATTTTCACTGTATAATGGGGGTTAATAAAAAGTATTTCTCCAATTAGGGTGTTCTGATAGGTGCTATATTCTCTACTATGAGCTAAAGAAAGCACCACAACTTTGATTTTTATATGCCAATTGAAAATCAGGATCTTTCATAAGGAACCATTTGAAGATCAGATTTTTTGCTGATTAGGACTGGGTTTGCTTGCTTTTCTTTGGAAAGTTTCAAAGCCATTGCTGTAGGCTTTAAACCAGAACTCAGAGGTATTGGTTTGAAATTACCTATTACCAGTGATATTGCATTCCAAAAATAAAAAAAGGGAAAAATAAAAAAAAAAAAAAGGACTTGATTTGCAGCTTGTTTTTAAAGTGCAGGGTGTATGCTTTAGCAGAAGAAAAACATTAATAGAAGCTGTGGAAAAACACTTAGAAAAATAAATTATTCAAACTAAAATTCCCAGCATCCTTTTCCTTATTTATTGATAACTGGATTTGTTAACACAGATGTGGGTGCATTCTATATCGAGTATACTCTTTAGATAGAGTGAAAAAAACCAACGAACAAACCAACAAAAAAAAACCAAACCAAAAACAACTAAACAACAAAAACAACAAAAAATAGTCAAGACACCCAAAACAAAACAAAACAAAACAAAAAAAACACATGAATGAACAGAGTTAGTTTGAATTACAAATAGCAAACCTCTCTCCAGGAATGATTGTTTTAATGATCATACAATCATTTATTTGCATACCAGTCCCACTAAATAAACTGTGTTTCTGTTCCAAACACATTTTTTTTGTCATAATGAGAAAGTGAATTAAGAAGAAGGTGACAAATGTTGAACCTGTCATGTGTTATGGTTTATTACAGAAATGAGAGTTGGGCACTTAACTGTGAATTTCTGGGGTGCAGGAATATCTGTTTTTCTGTGCTTGAGAACAGATATATTACAAGCTGTTAGTAGCCTTTTCCCACATTTAGTAGTTTCCTTCTGTTAAGATGCTCTGTTGCTTTTCTTGAATTCCACATTATTTATATTTTTAATTCCAGCTTCATGTCTTGTTGCAAATTCTTGGATTTTTTTAGGCTGACATGTTTGTCTCCAGGAGAAAGTTGCAGAGGAGAAGGAGGAAGGGTAAAGTGGGACATAAATAATACCATAAAACTCTTAAATTTCATTGTATAGCATCACTTCCCCACAAATACTACATACAAGATCTAGTAATCCTTATCACTTACTTTATAGCCTAATCTCAACAAGTCTAATAAAGTGCTAGAATAATCAGTTCTATTATATGGATTCAGCAGTTCAGTTTTCAGTTATTTTACTATCTGTAGACCATCTCCTTTTTTGTTTGTATGTGTTTATTTGTGATATATATTTGCATATACATGACTGTGTATGTGCAGAGGTGTGTGGACACATGTGTAACTCTTTGCAATAAATCTATGGGTGATATTAAAATCATAGAATCATAAAATATGCTAAGTGGGAGCGGATCCATCCGGATCATTAAGTCCAGCTCCTGACCCTGCACCATGTGCCTTCAGAGCATTGTCCAGATGCTTCTGGAACTCTGTCAGGCTTGGTGCTGTAATCACATCCCTGGGGAGCCTGTTCAATGCTCAGCCCCCCTCTGGGTGAGGAACCTTCCCTGGTACCCAACCTAAACCTCCCCTGACACAGCTCCTTGCTTTCTTCTCGAGTCCTGCCACTGGTCACAGGAATGAAGAGATTGGTACCTGTCCCCCTGAATAGGAAAGAGTAACATGAAACAAAAGAAAAGCTGAAAATATCTTGTCTACCTGAGTGACAGAGCTTCTAATGACGTAATGGAGCCACTTCTGGAAGCAAGATCTGACACAAAGTCAAGTTTAGAAAGTCCGTATATTAATTGCACAGCAGGTCAAGCGGGATCTAAGGCATAATTGAACTGTAACCGTTTTAAAATTATAATTAACATCTCATGGTGCCTCAGGGAATTTTTCTTCTTTAAGTAAACATATATTTATTTATAATTATCTACTTGACAAAAAGAGAGGTATATAATACAATCTTATTGCTCACAGGAAATCTCAAGAGTTGGAAATTTAATTTGATATTTCTTCAAAAAGCTATCTCTTGAGATAGTAATAGCTTAAAACTACTCTGGAAAAAAAACAGATAAACCTTTCTACAGAATACATGGTGTAGCAATTTTCTCCTTAACCTTTAAAAACAGGCCTATAAAATTTAATGTTGTGATCTCATTTCTCTAGTACCTTTTAAGAGCGTTACTTTGGAAATGGGCTGTAAACCATTAACTTTCAATCCATCTTTATTTTTATCTTTTTTTTTCATTGTAGCAGGGGGCTAGAATGTGGACCTACTTTCCAAATTTTGCTGTTATGCCACTTAGGTCGCTTAAAGGTGAACTGGTTTTATTTCAGCTTGACTTGCCCATTTTTAAGAGCAGATGAATGTTCCTTCCTGTATGCAATACCATAAAATAAGCAGGATCTCTATGACAAGTGGCAGTTTTCATTGGATTTATACCTGCATCTTTAGGTCTTTTCAAAAGTTTGGGTGTTTTTTTCCTCTAGTTTCCTTTACACTCTTGGCTTGATGATCTAGGTGCTTCAATTTAAGAAACATTGCTTCCAATCCCAGCATGAAACACAAAAGAAAGAATTAGTGACCAAACCATCAAAAAGCCCTTGCTTTTCAAAAATACTTGTGCATTTGAAATTGCCTAAAATTGAGGAACGGGGAGAATTAATTAAATACGACTGATTGAGGTGAAAAACATTATTTATCATAAGCTATATCATAAGGTGTTTTGTATCACAATAAAATTTCATTGATTACTGAGTCTAGTAAATTGATTCTTTAGTGTAGCAGTATTCATAATTTAATGTTCAGTTTTAAAGTTTCCCAATATATGTATTTCTCAAGAAGGTATAGAACATGTTAAAATATTCCATACTGGCTTCATTATATAAGCTATTTGATTGATTAAAACAAGTATTGGTACAGTACAACTTCGTGAATGTAAGTTTCTGTGTAACTAGCAACATACCATTTAATGGAAATGTGAATTTTCTTGTATTTTAAGTTAATTGTGGAGTTGACCCAACTCATAAATGTTAACATTCACTTTGCTGTTCTTACTGTCAGAGCCCAGATCTCTGAACAATAAAATCTATTTAGTGTGTGCTAATGAGCACTGCTGCTCAGGCAGCCCCACCTTAACTCTAGCAGTAACTCATGAGGGTCTTTTTCCCATATAATCCATTTTGAAAGGGACATCTTTGTTACGTGTATATTATACCTACTTTTGTTGATGTCATTCTGCTTCTTCTTATTGCAGTTCATTATAATCACCAAGCATCAACTTTATATGCTTGCATTTATTTTTTGTGTAAAAAGTCTTCTCTATGATTGGGAAGTGCAATTAGAGTTGCATCTCAGAAAGGAAGTATTTGTAGAAGATATTGTCTGTGCAAATAAACCAAGAGTCATTGCATGCAAATAATGCAACTGGAAGAGAGTGTGAGGAATTTAAAGAAAATACCCAAGGAAAAGAAGTGTGTTTCCTAAAATTTAATTTGTGGATTACTTAAATTAAATTTTATTTCTTTCTCAATATTCCAGCTTGCTTTTTGTAGCCATTGCTTCCCATGTTAGGATGTGACTTTCTAATAACAAATTTGTTTTTTCTTTGACAGCAACAATTGTGTTAAACGAACTCAACTGGACGGCAGCGCTGGATGACGTGTTCAAGCGGAACAGGGAAGAGGACCCCACTTTATTATGGCAGGTTTTTGGTAGTGCCACTGGCCTCGCAAGGTATTACCCAGGTAACTGAACTGTCCTAGACAGCTGTCCTATGCCATATACTGTATTAAAAATATTCTGAATTATCTGCGAGCAGCGAAATATAACTAAAAATTGCTTTTTTACATAGGCACAGTTTCTTTATATCAGAATTACACACTGAAGGACTGTGAAATTCTGGTATAAAGCTAGTATCAGGGGGAAGGAACTGGGAGTGAAATATGTAATTGGTATTTTTTTTCAGAAAGAAGAACAGAAGATTATGTCCTTTGAAAAGCTGAAGGGTTTATTTTTTCTATTATTTTCTATATCTTGTGTAAATAGTCAGTTGAATATTTGCAAGTGAGATTTTTGTACCAGTCTAGTTTTAAAGACAGTGGCCTGGAAAGTAGACATATAATCATATTTAACATCAGTGAAAATGTTAGTGCACCATGCTATGTTCATGTCTCTCAGAATCCACAACCTCTGATAGGTACATCTGTGCTTTTAGAGCTAAGGTCAATTCAACTAGATTATTCTATCAGCATCTGTTTCACCAGCCAAGGAATCCCATCACTTGATCACACTAATTAATTTTAATAGATCTATATTTTACTGAATCTAGATAATAAGTAGCCTGAATTTGATTTTTCTTGTTTGCTTTCCAGTGGAAAGCCTTGTTTCACTGCAAGGCCTGTGCTGCTGCTGCTAAGTGATGCTCTTATCAATGCCTGAATATGTCCACTACACACAGGACAATTGTGTGAATCATGTTGACTCATGCCTAAGGAAGAATTTTGAGAACCTTTCTCTTCTGTTTACACAAGATTGTTTGTGTTTCTGAGGGCGAAGGGGATTGTTCTAAAGCTGTTGTTGTATCATTAGCAGGAGTGCTAGCACAGGCAGGGAAACTGCCTCAGGCTAGTTTACAGGAAGAATATTTCATAGCACTTGAGTCCTGTTTGTTTTGTCATGCTGCATGATCATGAAACAAATACAGGGAGATGCTGAAGAAAAAAAAAAAAAAACAACTTGCAAATAATAATTTATTATTTATTTCGTTTTCTGTCTCTTCCAATGCTTCTGGGATCTGTCATCATGTCTGGGGTCAGCATTTGTGATGGCTTACTATGTGATGTTTTTCCAGTACTGAAAAAGAATGTTTCTTAAATATATCTCTCTTCCAATCTTCTAGGAAATAATATTTCACTTGAAAATTAATCCCATATATTAAAAAAGAGATTCTTATATCTAGCTAACCTGTCTACTCCAGGTGTTCACCAACACAACATAGGAACCTCAAAATCTCTGTGTTCTTCCTTAGAATACCTATATAAAAAGGGAGTTTTTCTCTCTTTTGCAAGTGCAAATGTTACTTGTAAATAATTCATCTAAACACAATTTTAATTTAGTGCAAAGCCCAGATATTTAGTGTAAAGTGCCCAGCTATTTAGTGTAAAGCCTGCTGTTTATTGCATAACTAAGTATTTAACAGCTGTCCAATCCTGTCAGAACATAACTTTGTAAATTCCTGAGTAATTCTTAAATGTTGGACATACATACACAGTGTGGAGCAGTCTGATACTCTGTAAGTTATATGTGTTGCTTTGTGCATCTGCTTCCCATTGAAACTCAAATTGGAAAGCCTTTTACATTTTAGATTTGTAGAATAGGTCTTTGTGCGAGGTTCTCCATCTCTCTTTTATGGTAAACTCTTTCTCAGTTTACTGATACAGCAGATGTTTTGAAAATTAATTCAGGTTTCAAAAGTTAAAGTGGATGCTATTCACATTTTCATTTTGAAAACTATATTATAAATTATAAGTCATTACTTCTTTATATTGGCCTTTGGTAAGTCTTTTTCAAAGTGATGAATTTTTCCTTAGTGACAATATTTGTGAAATAATTTGGAAATTTTAAAACCCAAAATTAAAATGCATAGAGAAGTCTGCTCATTACTATCTGAAACATATTCACCCAGTCTTTCTTCACATGTTAAAAAAAAAAATTCAGTACCTCTAAACTACAAAGGGTGTTTTCAAACACCCTTTTTGTTTTATTGAGTTTTTGTGTATTAGTGTTTTTTATCTGATATTGTCCCAATGCTTTTAGTCATGGGCAAAGGGTACATCACTTCTGTTCTAAGGAGGCTCTTGGGCTGTCCTTTTCACCATAGTAACCAACAGCAGCATGAAGGGATCTTTCTATGAGCAGTCCTGTAAGAAAAAAATATGTTTAAAATATGAATGTTTGAGCCACCAGCATCCCAGTCTTGCCCTGTCACTTGTGGTTACATTCTTCCCCCCACACTTGGGGTGATGAAACCACAATATCCCCTTTCTCTTATCCTACCTTCCAGCTACAGTCCAAATTCCAGTGAGTAACCACATTTGGGGAGGGATGGGCTTCGGTGAGCACGGATGGACAGCTGTGCACATTTCTCAGATGATTTTAGCAATCTTTAAGCCATTAACCATTTCAGTCTCTCACATTACAATCAATATTCTCATTAGTTTCAGTGGCAGCATATCTTTTAAGAGAAATGCTAAGCTGTGTTACTCTACTGGCGATCATCCATTTTGAAATGAAGATGCCAAGAGCAATTTTGAGATTTCTATTAGCTTCTCTATGAGCTCTGAACAAGTCAAGAGTAAGTAAACAGTAATTTAATAAGAGCTCACAGAGAAAAGCGCGTATTTAGTGCATGAAACTTTAAGAAGGATGTAATACATGCTCATTCATATATTTCAAGGCACAAATCACAAATTAGTCTTTCATCCTTTTTAAGACCAGCCCTCAGTGATCAAAGGCCTCTACAGCCAAAAGGAAATTTGGGAATGAGGATACCTTGTTCCCAGTGGAGGAGAGTCAAGTTAGATATTATTTAAACAGCTGGACTCAAAGGAATACCAAGTAAGTTTGCCAGAGACACTAAACTGGGAGGACCTGTTGACTCCCTCAAGGGAAGAGAGGCCAGTTTAATACAGAATAAACAGTTGCACAAAATTTGGATATTTCATGATTATTTTGTTATTGTTGTGGTTGTTTACATTTAATGATTCTTAACTACAGTTAAAATATGTCAACTTTTTATAACAAATGAACAGATTGACTCATAAAATTATTGTCATTGAAATCAAGAAATAAATATATGATAAATTTAATCATTTTAGATAACTTAATATTTAAATAAATTTAATATTATTTTAAAATATTAGAAATTTACAGCTTTTGTCCTGCAATCAAAGTTTTCTGTCATTAATGTGTAACTCAATATTAAGAGCCAGTTTTTGAAAGTACTGCAAAAGGAAGCTGAAATGTACTTTGTGGGACTTTTTAATGCAAACACTACTGAAATTCAGTATTATGGAAACAGAAAACAAAACCAGAGGAATTTCTTAGGTAAAATTGTGAGTCACTGAGTTCAAAATTTGGATTTTCTGTAATAGGACAAGAAAACACAAATGATTATAAATGTTGAAATACTTTCTCCTTAGTACTAGTAGATGTACATCTACCTGCCTTATTATTCAACTTCATAAGTCTAATTCCAGAACCCCGTATTGGTTTTTAAGATGTCATTTTGAGATGACACTTGACTAATTCTAGTCCAGATAGAGGGTTTCAGTAGTTTTTAGATTAAAAATAAAAGCAGTAATCTGGCAGTGTTTTATCAAGATCATTGAAATAAGCAATTGATCCCAATCCAATTGAAACTTTTTCTTTTTTTTATAAATCTTGAATCCGATGCCTGTGGGCTTACACATGGAGGGTCTGTCTGCTGTTTAGACAGAAAGGTATTTTAATATAGATCAGGTTTCAAATTTAATTTATAATTAACCACAGACCACTGGACAGATCTGTTGCTCAAAAATAAATTAATTTAATTATAAGAGTTTAATATGATTTGACAGATATTAAATTACATTTTGTGAGGCATCTATCCAGGTAATTTGAATGCTAGGTTTCAGAAAGCAGCTATCTAAAAGAACAATTTAATATAATTATTTTGGTGGACTATGTGGAAGTGTAGGTATAAAGTAACCAGTTCCTCTTTTAATCATGAAATTCTTTTAATTATAGACATAATTAGGCTTATAATTGTTAATCAATGTTTCATTAAAATACTGCAATGGGAGGCATATTATTTTCACTGTAGCAACTAATTAAACAAACTTTAAAAACAACTTCGAATTTATGTGTCTTTTACCAGATACCTCCTCCCTCTGTTCATTTCTGGGGGTTTTTTGTGATTTTTTTTTTTGGTTTGTTTTGGTTTTGTTTTGTTTTTTTGTGGGTTTTTTGTTTGGGTTTGTTTTTGTTTTTGGTTTTTTTTTTTTGGTTTTATTGTTTTTCTTTGTGGGTTTTTTGTTGGGTGTTTTGGTTGGTTGGTTGTTTTTTGTTTTTTTGGTTTTTTTTAATTGCAGACAGCAGACATTTATTTGCAGTTAAATATGATACATGAGGCTTTCTAGTTACAGTAATAAGTCCACTTAAGAAAAATTGGTTGCATAGGATTACTCAAATGAAGACACAGTCCTGATTTAGATGAATGTTTAGTAAAAAAACTGTTTGATCAGCAACACTGACAGCTCTCTCAGGGAAGTACACTAAACAATAATTTTCCCAAGGGCTGTACTAGAAAGGGTAATACTGATAAGGAGACTGACAGTACTGATGATTTCAGATTTCAGCTAGTGAGTTACAAATATCCGTAACAGTGGCAGGATGGTGCATGAGTAGATTCAGCATTTTTTATGAGGAAATTCTGAATTCTAGGCTCAGTGTGACAGTATTTGATCTTATCCAAAAAGCTGAGTCAGTTCATAACAAAAATAAAACTGAGAAAGAAATACTACCCTGTCCCCAGCTGTTCCAAGTCTTCCCAATACTACCTGGAAAATTAACAAGGACCTATGGAAAGTTCAGCTGAAAACTTGTGTTCACAATATGGTATTTCTGGCAAAAGGCATGTCTTCCAGTCTCCCCAGCTTCTGCATTGATCTGTGACTTCTCTCTGTTGTATTTGTGGAATCTTTTTGTTGGGGGTCTTTCATAGAGGAGAAAGCAGCGTCCAGCCTGCAGCTCCACACCCTTCTCTTATCACACAACCTAGACACACATACTTGTCCTCTTCATTTGACCTGTACTAGAGAAGAATTCTTACTTTAAGTATATCTGATCGTGTCTTATTCACGTATATAGGTGTTTCCTAAATTCATCTGTTCCCTCAGTTTTATCTGTGTTATTAAACAGGGTGAGTCAGAGTTTTATTGGAGTCCTTTAGACAGCCCCATGGTGACACTGAAGGGACAACACGTGCTGGCAGCTTTTCCCAATGGACAGCACTGAATGCTGTTTTCTTAAATTCTACAAAGTTCTAAAGTTCTCCAGTTTTGTTCCAGGAGACTTTATGTTCTCCCTGACAGCTGGATTACTTTGTGCTATACTGCATGTCATATATATGCTGCATGGTATATAAAATACAAGTTTTCATCTTCAAAACACTTCTGGTTAAAAAACTAATAAAAACATCACAGTCCTCATTTTGCAGATAAAAGAACTGGTATAGAGAGATAAAATAGCTTCTTCAGTGATATTCTGAAGGTTAGATATTCAAGCCAGGGATAAGTACAGCAACAATTTCTTTAATATTGGGTGTGCATTTATGTTCATTAACTCATACTTAAATTCAGTTTAAATGTCACCAGGTCTAGTAATCTCCTCTGGATGTTTGTTTCCCTTTCTTTACTGTAGATTTGCTTTCTACTTAGTCTTCCTTTGTTTATCTATAGAATAAGTAGGTATAATATGAGAAAAAAATATATTAGAGAAAAATCTCTTTGCATTGCTCATGCCAGTTTTTACTAGGATATTCTATGGAATTTGAGCTCATGAGATATTAAATAGAAAAATTCTCAGATAAAGAAAACATCACTTCAGTGATGATTTTCCAAAAAAGCAATCTTGTCCCTAAAGTCTTTAAATTTTGGTATTAAAAATATGGATAGAACAGTGCTATCTGAAAAATTATTATCTTTTATCCTTCATTAAAAAAAAAACAAAAAAACAAACAAAATATAAAACAACCAACTTAACCTGTTTCCAGATGTTAGTCAAGCAAGTTTCACTTAGCATCTAGAGCATTCCCTGCTTAGAACAATTAATAATAGAAGAGCTTTAAAAATCAATTTCTAATAAAATAAAATGGTATCTCTCCAAATGAAGAACTTGCTGTGCACAGCTGCCCTTGTGTTAACAATTAATGACAAGCAATAGTGTTGTGGCCATGATATTGAACTCTCCAGAGAAAGTAATTACTGAGACAGATACTAAGGGACTGGAAAGCCTAAAAAAAATCCATACAAAACAAATCAAAAGCCTTGAAAAACTGAGAACTTCACTCCTTTTTTTTGCAAAAGGTTTTATATTTTATAGCTGCTCATTCCTGTTAACAGCTCAACATTTCAAGCAGCCTTTAAAGTAGACAACCAAAGTAAAACCACAAACACTTTTCTAGTAATGCAGCTTATAAATTATCAATTAGTGCAATTAGTGTGTGTGCCTCGGACACTTCTACTTTTTCATAGAAATAAGCCTCTTTGAGTGTTGTTCACTTTTTTTTTCCTTCCTTTGAAATCTGGGAGAGAGGAACAGGAGCTGACATGATTTGGATCTAAACATACCCATCATAGAATTGTTGGTGGATTAGACCTTTAAGATCTTATCTTAAAGATCTTAATCTTTTAATGATTAAGTGCAGCTATCAACCCTGCACCACCACCACATTCACCACTAAACCTTGTCCTCAAATATCAGACCCACATGTTTTTTGAACTTCCAGGGATGATGACTGCCACTTCCCTGCACTGCCTGTATCAATGTTTTACAACCCTTTCTGGCAAGTATTTTTTACTAATATCCCACCTAAATCTCCGCTGGTACAACTTGAGGCTATTTCCTCTCATCACAGTCCATTGTTAATTGAAAGGAGAGATTGACACCCATCTCACTACAACCTTGTTTCATGATATGAAAAATCTTACTATAAGTTCAGTTATGGTTCATCTTTCAAAACCGATGTGCTGAATTTTGCAGTTACACCAGCAGATCCACCGAGTTACAGGATAACGTGCTATTTCTAGTGAGTTAATGAAATTACATACCACATCTCACCATGCCTTCATGCTGAAATTCATGCTATCTCTCTGTCTTTGTGATACAGATTTAAATCACCAGAATTTGCTTTTATAGAAGAAAAAGAAAAACCACAACAGACCCACCAAAAGAGCTTGTTGCTTCTTCTTCTCAAGCTCTGATACTTCAGCCCTCTTTGGGGCCATGGTTGCTAGCCCAGGTGAAACTAACACAAGGAACACATTTAGAATGAAATTCAGTTTATACATGCAGAAAGAGAATTGTTTGCCTCTGTAATAAGATAACAGAAAGAAGTTCATTTTAAGGGGCAGACTGCAGTATGTATTGCACATTCTAATCTCTTTTGGGCTTTTTGGTACATTGGGACCAAAAATCAATATATTTGTTTGTGTATGGACTATTCCCATATCAAATCTTTGTTTAACTGATTCATGATAAAACTGAGTGCAGTATTGCCCATAACATAATTACCCATTACCACATAGGTAATACATTCTAAAAAACCTCAAGATTATTATCCTCTCTTTTCTGTATTGTGATGATGCTATGACAGTTACAGAAGATATGGCACAGACTCGTCTATGTTAGATTTTACCTGGACACATTTTAAGGTCTTGGCAATGTTCAGTCACTAGAAGAAAACCACAAGGGAATGGCTGCATTCAGTCCTGACTGAACATCTGGTGTGGTAGCACAGAGTTGGTCAGTAACAATCTCTACCTTGTCAGGATGGGAATTAATATAGTTATTAATACAGTTATTAATACAAGGCAAGATTTTGATACAGATATCCTAAATACTAATTACAGCAGTCAAAACCAGTTTGCGATGATTAATGTTAGGGGCTTTTAAATTTATGACTGTTTCTTGTTTTTAGTTACCTTTTACTGAAAAATGTCTAAAGAATTCTACAAAATTGCTCCTACTACACTGAAATTCAACTGACTTCTTTCTGAGTAGAAAATTGGGGAGTATAACATTTCTCAAATAGTTTGGGCTACCACATATCTGAATTCAGGTTTTTTTCACATAAGTTCACTAAGAGAACTATGAAATATCAGCAGCAAAGTATATGCTATAACTTGTAGCTTTGCTCCATCTGAGGAAGACTTAGCTGAATCTGGCTCAGGGAATTGAATAGTCCATGGTTTTGATTGTTTCAAATGTCTACATGAATATTGAGAGATAGCAGATGGAGTTTGAGTCAAAATGATGCAGTCTGAGATTTGATAATTGGTATTTGTTACCTATCTTATTATCAGCTTTTAGCCTCTTTTCTCAAATGTGTTAATAATGTAAAGGGATGTAAAGCTGTGAATAATTCATCTCTGCCTCTCTGTTCCTTGCACATGCATACCTAACCAGCAGAACAGGGCAGAACTTTCAGGAGAGTTTCCCTCATGACACTCACCTATGCCTCTGGAATCATCTCATGAATTCAGAATGGGAGGTTGTAGCCAAGGTCTCCCTTTCCTAACAAATATTTTAATTTACTCTCTACTGTGTGATAGTCTCTATAGTGTATTAATTGGTTCTGCTTGTAATCAACAAACCTGAGGATTTCTACTCTAAATGTGCAGAAATAACAGAAAAACATGGCTTACTCTTGCTTCAATTGTATTCAGTCCTGTATCTCAATAATGCAAACAGAAGTGGGAGGGTTATCAAACCAAATGAATAATTTATAAAGTATCAAATCTATCCACATGCCAAACAAGAAAATCATCAAAAGGGAACATGAGTAAAGCCTAATGTATGCACCAGAGAACTGTGCAGTGTTGGCATAGTTCAAAGATACTCATATGAAACAATGAACTGTGGTGAGGCTGATTTCTGAAAGATATTGGTGAACCAGTTCCAAACCACCTTATAATAATGTAATAAACAAAAGATTATATTAACAAAACTGTAAATCTCAAAATCCTTGATCAATTTAAGTTTCTGAGGGAAAAGTGTGATCATATTTTTTGTGTGTTTTTCATTTTGCTTGTATTTTAGACCAAATAATAGCTTTTGTCAGTAAGATATAAGCCAGTTTCCCCACATGGCTTTATAATGTATCCCACATATGGACCAAAAAAGCAACACATCTCTTTCATTGGTCTCCAGGCCTTCTAATTATTTCCTGTATAATTATAAATGCATACTTACATAGTTTTGCAAAGAAAATATTTATCATCTTTCAAAAAGGTTGTTTAAAAAAATATTAAATTGGGATAAATTAAAATTAAGCAGTGGAGATCAAATATCATAAGGGACTTTAGTTTCCTATTAAAAACAATTTCTATAATATCCATAAATACTCATAATTTTACTAAAACCAGTGAATACATTTCAGGCCATTCAAAGCCATCTGAAATTAAAAATATTATTCCAGATAGAGACTAGGATGAATGCGTAATTTAGTCATGTTAATTATTGAGGTTGAAGAGGGAATTCAGCACTTTAGTGTGAATGAAATTTTCGATACTAAGGGTGAGTCCTTAGTTAGGTTATGCAGAGCCTTGCAGAGGCTTTCTACTAGATTATATAAATTATTGTAGAAACCATCAGAAAGATCAATAGAACGAGTTTTCTCATTATACATTATAGATCTTAATTAGTGTATGATCCAGCAGCCATTAGTATCCTGATAAACCATACAGTTGTGGAAACTTAAGCATGTAGAAGCTTGTTAATTTTTTCTGGAAAGAAAATAATAAATGTATTAGGAAAAAAAACCAACTTATTGACATATGGAACAGGAAATAGTGATTTAACAGCATGGCAATAAATAATACTTTTAAAGACCTTCTCCAGATATCCCTGAGGCTGCTGAGTCATTCCAGGACTGTGTGCACTGAAAGAGCCGTGCTAATGAGCACAAAGTGGAATTTGGTTCTTGTGTTCACCACTGTGTCTATCTACCCAAAACAAAAACTGTGTTAGCGTTCACAGCAATCTGCAGAAGGACCAGGCAGGCTGTAAGCAGTGTGCTGAGTGGCTTCTGCTCAGTTTATTTTGTGTGTAATTGGACTGTTATTATAATTTTTAGCCTGGTTCTGCTGAATGGCTTCCTTTCCATTGTTCTTTTTGACCTTCTAATACAGATGTAGCCAAAAAGGAACAGTTTGGGCCTCACTGCAATTCAGGCTGTTACTGAAAAACTGTGGTATAACTGAGAACTTTGGTTTAACCAAATGAATTCTGCTGTAGATCTGTTTGGAAAAAAAGAAAGTCTTCATATCCTTTATTTCACTGTCTCAACTAGTAGTTTTGAGCACCTTCTCCATATCTAAAAAATAAAATCAAATAAAAGAAGGAATTTTTAAATGTGTTATTTTTATAACACATTTAAATAATAAATAATAATAAATGTTATTTTATTTTTAAATGTTTAAATAAATAAACAATAATAAATGTTTTATTCCAGTTAAAAACCCATCAAGTGTTTTTTATACTGTTGTTAGGTGCTTTTTGAAATACTTGGGGAAGTTTCAGGCATTTCAAATTTTGCTGTTAAGTGTTTAAGTTGGTATAATTTTTGCTTCTTCATGTTTCTGAAAGATTTGCCACATGCTGTTTGGTTTAAAGGACCTGTTTCTGAAGGGCTTTCTGTCAAGAGAACTGGTGATGGTGTCAAGGATGTGATGTGCTTACCTGTCAGGTGGAAATACATTAACTTGTATTTGTAGCTCTCAAATTTTGCAGAAAAAAAGTAGCTGAATTATTTCTCATGGTTTTCTGTTGCACAGCTAAAATGAAATCTTAACCCATATTTCTGTAAATGTTAGTTTAGCACTTAGAAAAATTACCCTGTAGTTTAAAGTAGGATGTGAAGATTGTGATATCAGATGAATTCTAGATAAATGTCTCAGTAGATAATTTATGTTTGCTACAGGGCCATTCTGTCATTCTGTCTGTAGAACACTGATTCACTTTTAAATGATTATCTCTGTCAGCATCCACTGTCACAGTACTATATGAAGATGATGTTAGAAGGGACCTTCTTCAGCTCCTGCATTCAAATTCTCTTTGAACCACCATCCTTTTGCTTTACAGAATGCACTTACGGAGTTGAACTTATCTTTTGTGTGAAATAAAGTAACATTACAAGTGTAAATTGAATTTTCTCTGTTATTTTGAAATAAATCCAGATCATAAATTGGGATAATTCTCTGTTTATGAAGGCTGTCCAAAATACATGTCAATTAAGAGGGACATATGTAGTAGGGCATAGCCTTCTTACTGACTGTCACTGAAAAGACAGGAAGTTTTGGCAAAGATATGGCAGCCTTGGTCAGTATCTGGAATTATATTTCCTATTTTACCTAAACCACTCAAAATGCAAACTGACACAAACACATTCCATGCAGATTATTCAAGTCTCAGGGAAATGTATATGAAAGATGGATTTTGATATGGAATTATTATGGAAAGGTTAGCCTGGACAGAGATAAAAAAATCCATCATTGAGCATGTGCTCAATGATTCATTGGACATGAATCTTGTAGGATCATAAAATTCTGGTGAATTTTACCTGTGCATATCTAACTAATGATATGTAAGTTAGAATTTTGACATATATCTATGTCAAAAAATTGAATTGTCTTATTCCTGAGTATTTCAAATGCTTTCATCCTGTCAGATCCCAAAGGACCTGTCAGGTGGTCTAGTCTGAAATCACAAACAAGATTGGTGTAGATTTTAAGGTTCTCCTGGTGTGCAACAATACACAGTGTTCTCAGTGGCTGCTAAATGTGGGTTACACTCAGCTGAAAGGGTGCAGTGAGTGATAGGCCAGCTCATGGTTTGGTCTCTTAGGAAAGGGCTCATTCTGTAAAGTCAAAAATAGGCAGCTACTCAAAGCTGATGGCTTATTTTATATTCATGGGTAGAGATATAATTCTTCCATTTTGTCTTAGGTATATGATTTTTCAGGAAGAATCCTGGACCTGCCTATATATTTCTTTATTTCCTATACAGAAAATTGATTGATGTCAGGAAATAGCTCCCCCAAGGCTGTTGGCATACAGTGAGAGAACAAATTGCGGAACATTATCTCATTCTCTGTAACTTTTCACATTTTTATTTGTGTTCATTAAGCTGTCATATGGTTTTGAAAGGCTCTTTTCACTTTTCAGTAAGGAAATAATTCCTGCCCTTGATGAAAATCATTATTATTATTAGGTAAAACCTAGATTAAACACTTCTAAAGGTCATCATTCTTAGCATTTTCTTTTCAGAGACATGAATATTTACATCTCTTTTTTCCCAGAGAATATGCTATTTTCATGTGACTTTTCTAATCTGCATTTTTAGGTAAAGCTCTTGTTTCAGTGTTATTATCACTACAATTATTTGGGCTCATAACTGAAATATCAATATTATATACAGCAATAATTAACTTTTTTCCAAGTTAAGTAAATTTTTAAAAGGTTGTTTCACTGTCTGAAGTTTTGTGGTTGAGTTTTTGGTTCCACTGAAATCAGTGTTCAGTTATAGCCAGTAACTTTCTTCAACACACTTGGCCATACATATACATATACATATACATATACATATACATATACATATACATATACATATACATATACATATACATATACATATACATATACATATACATATACATATACATATACATATACATATACATATACATATACATATACATATACATATACATATACATATACATATACATATACATATACATATACATATACATATACATACATATATGTGGTTTATTGTGTTGTATTATATGGTTATATGTATAAGGGTGTCTAAGTATTTCAACATTACACAAATACAGACTTTTTTATCCATATGAAATGTTGATATCTATACTGTGCAAAGTTTGTGGTACTGATTCATTACATTGTTGCAATTAAAACACTTGAGATGAATTTTTATAATATTTCATACTTTTTTTTTTTTCTTTTTAGCTTCCCCATGGGTAGATAAAAGTCGAACTCCTAACAAAATAGATCTGTATGATGTACGCAGAAGACCATGGTAAGCTTTCTTTTTAAAGGTTTGGGGTATATATATATATACAAATCATTTTCTTTCTATATATTACTGTAAAAATATTTTTTTCTCTTTTTTTTAATGCTACTTAATATTAGATGTTATTATTTTTCTTTTTAAAACTGGTTAGTTTTTCTAAATAAATGATTTTCAAATTTTACTCCTTGTTATGCAATATCTGCTATAGTTGTTGTACTATTGGATTACATGGACTTTTCATAAGAGGATAACTATCAAATATGTGTAAGACAGTTAAAACTCTGATTTTGTGCCAAAATCAGTTATAATCCAGAGTATTATACTGAACCATTCTTCTAGACTTTTGCAAATATTTGAAATGTGTCTCAGTGGTTTAGACCAGCAATAAAATCACTAGTTGTTTAAAAGATGGGAGAGCGGCAGGATTACTTCTTATGATTTTTTTTATGTAAGCCTCTCAAGACATAAAGCATTTTGATACTTGAATATAGTTGGATATATTTTTTTCAAAGGACTAAGTATTTCTGCCTAAGCTGAGCTGAGTAATAATTCATCTGTCATCAAGATCTTTAGCTCTGAAAGAGCATTCCTGCTTTTCAGTTATGTGATGACAGTGAGTTTTGATTAGTATATCCTACATCCAGACTACCTTAATGTGGTTTAGACTTAGATTTACTTAGGAGACACAGCAAGAGGGGAAATGACACCGAGGTTTTGAATTAGCTACAAGAGGATTTTGTTGGTTCAGCTAGTTTGAGGTTGTAGAACACAGTGTGTCTTCCATCACACACAAAGAAATGTTTATGCAAATTTATGTACTTCATACCATTTATATATTTCAGGTATATCCAAGGAGCTGCATCTCCCAAAGACATGCTTATTTTAGTGGATGCGTAAGTGTTTAATGTCTGAATATTGACATTAGCAAGATAAAAGTACTTTGATACATTGAACAAATCTCAGTCTGCTGAAAAATAGAGGGAATTAACAGGTCTTTGTATGCAAGTTTCAAAAATCTTGGTATGAGCAAAATAAATATATAATAGAAAATAGTTACAAAAAGCCCAAACCACACATGAAAATTATTTAAACTGGAGACAAGGAAATGTTTTTTTTTTTTAAATCACTTCAATATTTTTCTGTTTTCATCTTACTAATTACTGGAGCAATCAAGTTAATATTTCTCATGTGCATGCCAAGAATTTTTTTAAAGCACAAACATACAAACAAATAACTAGAAGCATTACAATAGATGTGATAATGATTTAATGAGCCTGAAAGATAAGAATGTGTGTGGACTTTGTGTTTTTTTACAATACAGATTTAAAAATTGCCAAGTTTGGTTGCTACAAAGCATTGCTAGAAAGCAAGCAAAGAAATGAATAAAAGCTTCCTCTCTGCTTCAGCAAGGCTTCCGTGGTGTTGGCAATGTTGAGGGACTGAAGGGAGCATTGAACCTGACGTGTCAGATTGCTTTGTGCTGAAAAGCTTCTCAGGCATAGAATTTGCATTTAATGTTTTTACTTGTGGTGAAGTGCTTTTATATCAGCAGTGAGTTTTATCAACATTTGTTATTTCTTCACTTCAGCTTAGGTTTTGCCTTGAATCAAAGAAGCTGTCATTTGCATCTCTGGAAATCCAGAGCTGTAAATCTGTGTGTAGGTGTATAAAATGTTTAGATAATGCATTTGCTGAAGGTGGTAAACTCAGATTTCTTGAAAAGGAAATGAGTAAAGGATGTAGCATTATGACCCCATCTAAGGCACAGGACAGAAACTTTGTATGCCAGTTTTGGACTTACTTTAATAATGAAAAATAGTTTAATAACATTAATGATGAGCTAGAGAATTCAGAAATTAAATTGAAAATTTTAGTGCGAAAGTTGGTGGAAGTTCTGGTGGGTGCTCTGTATTTTCTTTTAATGTTTTATATAATATTTGCTGTATTCAACTTTTCTATTGTGGGTTTTTGTTAGGAGTGGGAGTGTCAGTGGATTGACCTTGAAGCTGATCCGCACGTCGGTCATTGAGATGTTGGAGACCTTGTCTGACGATGACTTTGTGAATGTAGTTTCTGTGAGTATCTGTTCTTTCCACAAAATTTGCATTGTCAACAAAGCCAAAAGCAAATTACTTTTAATACCAGGTGTGAGACTTGAATGTTAAGCTGCAAAGAGACTTAAAATATATTGTATTTGTTTTCTTATAAAATAAAATGTATGTCCTAGATTTGATATTATATATACATGTGAGTGAAGGGCAAAAGTAATTTAAATAAACTCCTGCATAGCCAAATTCTCCTTTCCAATATAATTCTATGGTCTGTATAAAACCTCTCCCATTAGATTGCTATATGGAAATCCTCTTGAAATAATTGCTGGTTCCCAGACTTTCTACACAGAAGATATTTGGATTGCTCATGTTGTTTGATTCATAATGACAGTAGATGTGGAGCCATATATCTGACCTCCCAAGAAATGTTTCTGAGAAGTTCTACAGTTCTTCACCACTTGATGGGTGGCAAAAGAATTTTTCTCATAATAAATAATAAAATAGAAGAATCCATGAAGAAGGTATGAGAAATTTTCCATTTTCAGGTGAATACCTTGGATGTCATGTTCTAGCCTTAAGCAAAGCTTTTTAAATTTTTTTTATTAAGCTGTTCAACTGTAGAGTTTTGATTCTAAGGATTTAGGACATATATTTAAAAACAAGAGGCAGCCTCAGTGAGTAACTGGAATTATTTTGGAGATAATTTCCACTTGTAGAGTTATGTTGTAGCCAGCCTAAGGGAGAAATTCGTGAAATATAACTAAAAGAAATCTTTTTATAAACCACTTATTGCTTCATTGTTTGCTGAGAGTATAGCTACAACTTTCTGTAAGGAGCAGACAAGCACTTACTCCCAATGGTGTTTCCTTTGTTAAAGTTTTTAATAGTGGATAACACCATTTTCCGTGGTCTAAATTGCAGTGATAAAACAAAACAAACCTCTAATGTTTTTTTATTATTGTTATTAACGGAAATAAGCTTCTCTGTAATGGTACTGGGGAGTTGAGATCTTCTTTGTTTCACCAATTAAAAAAAAAACCAAAAACACTTGTAATCCTAAACTGATGGAAATTGATTACTGTGTTCAGTGGAGCTGTGCCAGCTTTCACTGCTGGAAAATCTGGACCCTCTACTACCTCTTGATTTACACATAATTCCAAACTCTATTGTTACATTTGCTCCAAGATGGCCAGAAATAGTGTATTTTAATGCTAAGCCTTCCCTAGGCTGTGAGTATTTTATTAGCTAAAGTTCACTATTATTCTAATGAGGCCTCAAGGTTGGGATTTGTGTCAAAAAAGGACCTGTAATCCTTAAATATTTTCTACAGTATATTTCCCCAGGGGTTTGTTATTATAATATATAAGGGCCATTTTTTCCCTTTGTATGAACTTTAGAGGCTCACATCAGAAATTTGACTGCAGAAGCAAAGAGGACATTTTGGTCATGTTGTTTTCATCATCATCATCATCACATGCCTGTGAGGGCAACAATCACAAAATGTCCATAAAAGAACAGGGCATCTCTAAATTTTCATAAAGTTCTGTTTGGTGTTGTGCCCTTATAATTTAAAAGTCTTTATTAAAAGTTTTCAGTATTATAATTACTTTTGTATAACCTGTGCTTTCCTGTATTCAGATGATTTATTAATGGAATTGTGGTGGAGGTGTAACAATATGTATATAAAATACTTTATTTCTCTAATAGACAGGAAGTCATAGCTATAGATAGGGAACAAATGGTTGTACTACTATAAGGCATTCTATAAGTAACAGAAGTGAACACAGAAGTTTGGTCCTTGAAGATTTTTTTAAAATATTTCTTTTGTTTTTTAAAGATTTGGCAGAATCAGTTTAACTGTTAGACTAGATAGTCTTCAAAGTCTTTTTCAACATAAATGATTCTATGGGTCTGTCATCTTGATTCACAAATATTCCAGAATGGAGTAGGTATACCTGAATTTCAACTCTGGTGTTTTCTTAGTAAACTCAACACACAAAAGATCAACTTAAACATTTTGTTCTAGTTGAAATAAATACAACTAATTCTATATTTATTTTTTTTTAAATTTATACAATATATTGCATGTTTTTGTTTAAGAACATTATCACCTGAAGCATCCCAATATTAGACATGACAGGGCAATGGAGAAGTCTGAAAAGCTAGGTGAAAATGTTCAGTTAATACAGCATTAGCATATGGATGTATGAACACTAACACTAACTGGAAGTTCTCTGCAATTTTTCTTTCCCTCATGGATCTTTTGGCCTAAAATGTGACAGTTGTTTTATGGCTTGTTAGCTTTAATAACCATGGAGTCTTTGGTCTGGGGTTTTGAGTTAACTAGAGAGCTGTTCCAGCGCTAACCTCTGCCAAGATGTTGTCCCACAAAGCCCATATGCACAATGATTCATGCCCACAACTGAAAGACGTGAATTTAAGCTCACGTCAATCACTTCTTATAAGTGACAGGAGGATTTAACAAACTGTGCCTTGTATATGGTGAAATCCTAGAGAAAAAAAACCTTTAAAGTAGACGTACTAAAAACATTAGTTCTACTGAATAAACATAGCTCCTGCATTTAATTCCAGGGAAAAAAAGGTTGAATGAACTATTAAGTTGTAAAAAGATAGCCAGGGGTTAATATATCATGGTTCCCTTTGGGATTTGCATGTTCCTTATCTGAAGTGCTGTGCTTTGTTGCAGGGAGAAAACCTGCTGTTTGAGAGGGCTTAAATGTATGAGTTATACAGCTGTTTTCCCACTAATCCGGTTATAGGCTTTGATAGCAGCGAGCGGTAGATGATAGGGGCAGCAGTTCTATCCCAGCACGTCGTGATTTAGTGACTTGGTTTCAGATGTTGACACAGAGAGTGTAATTTGTTTGTGATTGTGGGTAGTGTGCAGGAGAAATGTATTTCAAATCTGCAGAGGTGCAGAAAGCCACACAAAGGAGAAATCTCCCTCACAGCAACAGATGTGTTAAAGGTCAGGAGCTGTTGTAGTTTTAAATTCACTTAGCCTTTAGAAAAATTCAAACTAGTATTTACTGTTTAGGAACTGGAAATTAAATGTCATGAGCATACAAGATAGAACAGAATCATATTGTGGGAAAATTGAAAGCTCATCTCCTGCTTTTGTGCAGTTCTGTGCATTGAGTAAACTCATAGGGAAGGTGATTTCTCCATGAATAGATTTCAAAGAAAAAACTATGCACCCAGCCTACAATATTATTTTTGTGGATAAAAAAATCTGTGGATGATACACCTCTTTTCCCATTGATTTTTAATAGCAGTTTTTCATGTAATTCTACAGCTCAGTGGTTGCAAACCTGTTTACATTGTCTCTCTTCTAAGTTGGAAAAATCTCCTAATTGAAATATTTAAATATGGTAACAGAGGGAAAAGAAAGTTTTGTCACAGTCTTTTCAATATATCAAAGGGCTCCTTTCCCTTTTTGCTACATGATCCATCCTGTATTCTGCAGTTCATATTGCACCTATATTATCTTAAACACAGAGAGGTGTTCCTTTCATTCTGGGAGCTACTTTCTTAAGTTTATTTTAAAAATTAACATCCCATGGGTGGAAACCTTAGCCTGAAGTCTTGGTGGGGGGAGGAGGATGCTGGATTCTACAGCCGGGTAGCACGCCATGCTTATACTATCTTTGCCAGAAATTTTAGCTTTGTGAGTGTACTTCTGTTTGGTTGGCAAAAACTTGAAGAATTTTATTTAAAAATAACTTAAACTTTGTTTCTTTTATTATTTCAATGTAATGTTTTTAGGGGGCCTGAAATTAAATTGCATACTTAAATGGTATGACAGATTTTTTTATTGTGTTTTTGACTTTTGACCCAGAAAAGTGCAGTGGTGCTTAGTTTTTCCAAAAGCATCTCTACTTGATGAAGAAATTAAACGTGATCATGGTATCAGTGGCACTGAAGTATTTCTGTTGGTGGATCTAGAGGGAATGAGGACTCCTATATGAAGGGGTTTTCCTATGTACTTTGTTTCTTACTTTTTCATTTTCCTTAATAGACAAGACTGAGGGGAAAACTTGAAGATGCCTGACATATTTTCTATTATTTGACAAATAAAAAACTACCTAGAGAGTCAGGTTCCCTCTACAATAAGTATATCTGCATAAGAACCTCTCTTAGTGATTTAATTCTGAAGCATGTCATGTGGCTGCAATTAACTGTACAGGCTCCTCATCATCATAGCTGTGTGAGGCAGTAAACAAATACATGTAATTCCTTTTTTTGGCAGGGTACATGGTTTGTTTTTTTTTTTTCATAGTCACTGAAAAGTGATAGAAGGGCAAGATTAAGTCTGAGTGTTGAACTTCCTGATTCTCTTAACAGCAATCCATCTAACTGACCTTGCAGTTTGTCTTAAATTGAATGGTTCATTTTCAAGAAAAGGGGAACAATGATTGCTGCAGATAAACACATCTTTGTAGAAATGTTCCTTAATGGAAAATCATTATCATTCCCTAATGGTAGGTCATTATCTTGCATCTTCCATATTCAAGGAGCAAGTGAATTAAATGAGGTTTTTTTCATACAGGTATATTTAATAAGCACTGTAGGTGCAGGGTTAAAAAAAGCCCAAGGAAGTTATGATCAAAATCTAGTATTCAATTTATTCATTGCTAATAATTACAGGTAGAGGAAGGCTATGTATCCATGGAAATATATGTAGGGGAAATATATCTGAAGGACATGTTTAGCAAATATAATGAAGATAAGCATTCTGAAAATAACAATGAAGAAAATTTGGAAATTATGGAAACCAAGGCATTATTAAGAAGTTGGAAAGAAATTTCTTTTTAGCAGCAGGAGTTACAGTACTATAAACAGCATCATGCAATGTATTGTAGAATTATGTTTCTTTTTACCTTGTCTCCAAAAGGAAAGTCAAGAAAGGAGTCAGTGAAGACTTTTAAGAGTAAAAGTCTTTCAGGTGGGGCTGGAGTTGAGAGGAAGATTATGGTAGGGAGGATATTATATTAGCTGACTCTTTTGAAATGAGGTTAACTTCAGTGGCACCCTGATCCTCACGAGAGCAAATTACACAGTTTGTTGTCAAGAAAAAGAAAATTGAGGGACCACTAGGACTCGAGCTTCTTGCAGTCTTCATCTGACATGATGAACCAGAAATGCTTGTACAGCTTCAGTGACAGGGGTAGAGGTAACTTTTCATCTAAATGGTGTATGGATTGATGGTTCCCTTTCCCTCCTGGAAGGCAAATTATAAGTGTTTGAACTCAGATTTTGACTGTATGACTCCTTTGTTGTGGCTGAATACTGTTACATATGTGTGCAAGAGATCAGTAATTTAATACAAAAAGGATTGGCTCAGATTTTACAAAAAACATTGTAGGTGTTTTCTCTGAGGACTGAAAGTGTTTTACAGGTGATTGCTTGGCTCTAGAAAGCATTTTCTCACACACCTGAGTGCATCATCTGAGAAGCTGTGTTTGAGGCATGCTCTCAAACTCACAGAATTCAAGGGTTTTTTTGGTTGTTCTGGGGTACAGAAATAAATAGTTTAATGACTGATGTCATCACAGATGAGAAGTGCTCTTGCTGGGGAAACTCTTGTATCCATAGGTTCTCAAACCTGTCAGATAAAAACACTGCAAGAAGCACTAGTTGAAGCCAAATAAATTTGAATGGCATATAACTAGTTAAAATACCTTTAAAAATTCCATGGAAAGATTCTTGTTGTCTTCATATCAATATTTAATGGCTTTCTGGAAGATGCACTTTAAGTAAACATCTACCACTAAATGTAATTGTTGCAGTTTATTGCAGAAGTAGCCAAGGGAATTTTAATGATCCGTGATAGGTGGATGGTGAGACAGTATGCAAGAGGTCAGATTGGATTGTCTCATTACCTCTTTCAGCCTTAAATCAAGCATATGTAAAGATTTTGGTTGGTTGGTTGATTGGTTTTTTTTTTCTTTTTTTTTTTTTTCTTTTTGTTTTGTCCTGCCAACTTAAATATTTGTCCCAACTAGTTCATTAACCTTAGTTATTAATGGACTAGAAAGTACTTAATGACCCTGGTGTGATATAAATATTCAAAATAGTAAATATTGCAAAGCTTTCATCTTTGCAAACAGGGAATACATACCAATTACTTTTATATTTTCTCTATATACATAACAGTTTTTCCATGTCTATCTAGCAAAAGACACATTCAGTATTTAATCATTTTCTTATCCTTAAAATAAAATTTTCTTGTTAACTTCATTTTAACAAGCCCTGCAATATTGTCTGTGCAATAAGTCCAAATGACAAATACTTACATAATGCAGGCATATACAGAATAGTCTATGACAGAGGGGTGAAAATGCAGTGTTACTTTTACATCCAGTGATGATATTCCTTGTGGTACTTGCTTACATTTCTTCTGGAATATCTGGCTTAAAATAATAATGTCAGTGTGTAAAAACCAATATAACATAAAAATCATGTCAATTCTTCTCTCTCTGAGAATTACAGCTCAAACCAGGACCATCTCCAGAAGCCAAATTGCCACATTCACCTGAGAACTGTGCTAGGCCTTTGTAACACCACAACCAGACAGATCCCACACAGAAGCTACTCATGTTTTTATTCAAAGACCATCTGGACATAACTGATATGTTGCTACAGGATTTAGAAAGAAAGAATCTGTTTCAACAATTTTTTCTTAATTTCTCATTTCAACTGAGCCTCATATAGCTACAAATAGACTTGACAAACCTTTAGAAGCTTAAGGTTTTATTCTTTTAGAACGAAAAATTCTAAAAAGGCCAAGCCTTTTGAACTCTGGAATTTATTTGTTTATGCATCTATTATTTTACCTGCAAGGGCAAAGCATATCATTGCAGATTCAACATCCCAAGAGAGCTGAGCTCTGTGCCATGTCTCCTACCAAATGTCTTCCCAATGGGTGCACTATATAATGGAGCACATGTATATATACACATACATACATAGCATATATTTATATACATGTAAATCAGGTCGTTCACACAGGTTGCACAAACAAATGCAGAGCAAACATGTGAACATACATATGAGTTTCACTATTAGAGACTTCTAGGACCAGCACCTCTGTTTTACACAACTCTTTCATCTCCAAATCAACTAAATCATCTCCTTACTCTTATTTAAGGCTTCTTCTCTTAAATATTCCATACTAAGTCCTGTGCAAATCTGAAATGCACTTTATAGTTATTAACTGTAACTTGAGCTTGCTGTAGAAGGGAAATGTTCAAAATGTGTGTAAGATAGAAAAAAAAGACAGGAAAAGGTTTGGAAAAGGAGTAGTACAAATTTAAAAACAAGATCTGTTTCATTTTGTATCTGTCACAGAGCGTTAATTCTAGGGAAAAGAGTACTTGAGTGCAGGAAGAGCCAAAGGGAAGGGAAATTAGAAGCTCAAATTCTACATTAGGATGTCAGGAGCAGGAATATTGCTGGAAACTGTACATTTATTACTGTACAATATAGCTGACAGCTCCAGATGACTAGAAAAGTCACCTCCATTCCTACTTTGAGGGATTGCTTTGGGCATCAATACACATTTTTATTGTCTCCTCTTATAGCTGTCAAATGTCAGGGAGTCAGATTTCTAACTACATGAATGGGGGTCTGTGATTTCCACAGTAAATCTGAGCTCTCTAGTATATTAGTAGTATTTTAAAAGAGTAGTTTATAAAAATTAGTATATAAAAAGTAGTATTTAAAATGCATAGTTTATTGATATATAAAATTATTTGATAGCTCTACCTCATGGTTCCACTGGCTAATAAATCTGTTGGCTCTTTCTAGTTTCTTAATTTTCAGCAAACCACAAATCTTACTAAAGAGGCCCCTGCTTCATCAGACATATTGATCTTGGGATGTTTTATGGCATGTCAGATGCTGGACCAAAAGTGCATTGCTGAGTCATCTTTCCAGCTAGGAGACTCTTATCAGGAAGAGTTGTGACAATATCATTAAAAATTTGTATGGAAGAATGGTTTCTTGAATAATAAACTCATCCCTTACCAGTTCAGAAGAGGCTGGGCTGGGCTGGCTTTAATGATTCTTCTGGAGAAAGATGATTCACCATGTTAGTGAAAAAAGAACAAAATGCAGGCTTTCCTGAAGTTTTGAGATGAGGCAGAGGCTATTTGTTCTGTGATCCCCTTTTTAAAAATATCCTTTCTGTAACAGTTATCTATTGGTGAGGTAATAGTTATGTGGGGCAGGCAGTGTCGTAGTTTGGAGTGAATCTAAAGGCTCTCCTAACTTAGGCAAAGCATGAATGAAATACTCATCAAGTTCTCAAGTCTCACACTTTCAAGACTCACACTTTTCCCTCCTGCCTTAGCAGCAGCATCTCCCATGTCAGCACTGTGCTGCTGCAGCCTCCTCAGGGCTCTGGAGCTGCAGGCACCTGCCCAGCCAGGCACAGTGCTCTGCCCTGAAAGGGGGACAGGCACATTGCAGTCAGCATGTGAGAATGCAGAGGTGAGGCTGTGCCCCTGCTGTCCCTCTGCCATGTGAGCTGATGCTAAAATGTGTGTCTATCTTGTAACTTCTTGTACCAATTAAACACTCATCTTCAAACCCTCAGTAACAATCTCACATATCAAGAGATTCTGTAGGTAACAGTTTTATACTTGAAACTTTATGTCTGATGACCAGTGAGGGAATGAGAAATGTTAGGGAAATTCAATGTAGACATTAGGAAAAGATTCTTCACTGAGAGGGTGGTCTGGCACTAGAACAGGCTCCCCTGGGAACTGGACATTACTCCAGGCGTGTCAAAGTTCAAGGAGTGTCTGGGCAATGCTCTTAGTCCTGTGGTTTAGATTTTGGTAGTCCTGCATGGAGCAGGGAGTTAAACCTGATGATCCTTATGGATCCCTTCCAACTGGATATATTCTCATGATTCATCTTTTTGGCAAGGGTGTTTCACGTTTTAAACAACTTGAATTTGACTGAATGAAGATTCTCCCAATCAAGTGATAACAAGAAAACATCTATAAAATATTTTTCTAGGAAGTTTCTTCCTGTTATAGCTGTTTTCCCCAGTGCATCTGAGGAGCAGTGCCATGGAGGGCAGGCTGCAGGGCTGCAGCGCTACAGCAGCACTGGAGTTTAGATCAGCCAGCTTTCCCTGGGAGATGCTGAAGTTTACAGTACTGAATTTTTCAATAGGAGTCAGAAACACATGATTATAAGTAAATAATACATGTAAACTTAGCCACAGCAGCATAAAAAGACCATAAATTTCATGTTGCTAAGCAAATTCGTCTTTCAGCCTACACTGACTTTCTGTGTTGTAACTCTGAGACTGACAGTGCAGCATCATACTTTATGGTCTGAACATTAATCCTGGGGTATTTAGTGGGAGCTCTGCATTGATTTATGTGCAGATAATAATATTGGTTATAAAGGTTAACAAAGCTAACTGAGAGCAGACTCTGACCTTATATTTGGCTTTTTCCCTAATATTTATTTTATATTCTTCTGCAATATTTTTTTCAACAGTTTTTTATTGATTTAAAAGTTTTATTGTTGTAGAATTCTGGTAATTCTGGTGTATGATTGACATATATATGCTTAACAGTGAAAAGAAATGCAATATATTTAAATCTCAGGAAATGCCAATAATGCAGATTGTCATATAATCCTAATTTTGTTTCATTGATACTTGAAATACAATTTTAGAAATGCAGAAGTTCTCCTCAGTACTAGAATAATTTTCTTATATTTTCTCTACCATGTATCTGTAGGATTGTACTGAAGACTGTCTGTACATAAGCCATAGAATAAAAGAAAAAAGTTAATCTATATCAAGATATGAATGGTGAACTTTGATATCACTTCTCTCACGTCAAATTACAAATCTTTATTGCTTGAACTGCCTCAGATTTTCTGTGTACTGAGAATTTACATGGGAATAAAACTTTGCAAATTGCCTTCATACTATTCTCCAAATGGGTTCTGATAAATATTTATAATATCTTCTCGCTGCTCAAATACAGATCCTAACTGGCCTTATTCAGGATTCAGTTATTCTTGGGATTAACCCTGAAATCCTATTACCAAGGCTAAAGCAGCAGGGAAAAAAAAAAAAAAAAAGGAAAAAACAACAAAGCCGGATTTAGCTACAAAATGAAAGCCTGGTGAAATCAGATCTATTTCACTATTGCTCATTTAATACGTATGGATACAACTGGGTCACCAAGCTGATTTAGCCACGAGGTAGAATAGCATAGCAACAAACCTCAGCAGATTGAAAATCAGCAGCACCAGGATCTGAGTGAGTCTTTAGCAAACTCCCTACATTTTCCTCAACTTTCAGCTTTCCTGGAATGATGTTATTGATTTTTTATGCCTTTGGGATTTTGGTATTTTAAATGTATTTTATCTCTACAGAAAGTTTAAGTGCAGAAATTACTGCCTGGTTCAAGTTAGTATGATTTTCTATAAAAGATAAACATTTATGAATGTTTCAAAATGTCAACTTTCATGCAGTTTAAGTCAGGTTCTCATTTCATGTCAGAAATTTTGAAGAAGGAATTTTTTCTAGGGTTTAGTTGGGTGGGGTTTTTGGGGTTTTTTTTGCAGGTTGTTTGTCTGGTTTTTTGGATTTATTTTTTTTTTTTAATTTGGTTGGTTGGTTTTTTGTTTGTTCAGATTTTGGTTTGGTTATTGGTTTGGTTTGTTTTTTTGTTTTGTTTTGGGCTTTTTGGGTTTTTTTCTGGGGTGGTTTCTTTTTTGGGTAGTTTTGTTTTGTTACTATTAATGTAGAAATGCAATTCTATAAGATTCTGATTAAACATTGTATGTTGAATCAATAGATGTCAGTGAACAAACTGACAGAAGAGGGAGGCACTAGGTAAAGATGATTGTGAAAATCTGAAATTTTACAAGGACCTGGTCCTACATACTTTATGTGATCGCTTCTATAGGTTTTGGAAGCACAGAAGGACATACAGAAAGCAGGCTGTGGTTCACAGCTTTTCCATAATTTTCAACTTCTTAGAGTCAGGACCTCTTGTGTTCAAGATGTGGAAGTTTTCCTTTAAGGAGGAAGTTGAGATTTTTATATTTGTGGGTTTTGAATCATTTAGAACACGAATATATTTTATTGGTTTAGTTGAAATGAGAATTTTATCCTAGTCACAGAAAGCCACAATGTCCTCCACCAGAAATGTAAAATTTCACATTTCAGGGTACTTTTCAGACCAGTTCAACTTTTTTTGTTTTAGTGCCACCTAGTGACTAAAACTTGAATTTTTTCTTTTTCAATTTATTGGCATTTGGTTTTGCCTTTTGAAGTAATGAGATGCTTTACAGAAGATTTTGTCCTTTTCAAACTGAATCACAGAGTTCATTCTGATTTCCTCTATTTCTTCTTGTGAGGATTTATGTTAAATTATAGCTATGATTTTTGAGAAGTGTGGTTTGCTTTCTTGGTCATGTTAAATAATTAAGCAAAAAACTGTACATATTTATATTTATGTATACATATATAGATAGATTTGTATGAAGATGTCGTATACAGCAGAAAATAAATTGCTGAGTGTCAGAAACAGTAATAAGCACTTTCTGATAAAAATAAATTATTACCTCAAGATACTGTTCTTTAATGCTTTAAAACATTTATTTTTTGATGCTCTTTTCAAAGCCTTCTGGTTTTGCTAGTGTTAGATAAATGTATATTCTAAGACAGTGCAGTGAAGGGAATGCTCTGTGTTTCTTTTCGTAAAAGAAGCAGAATCAATTGAAATGTTTTATTTGTATTTAAATAACCTCCTACACTTGCCAACAGAATGATTTACGTTGGATTTTGGATTTATATCCCATAAATTTATATCCCTTATATATCTCCTTGGGAGATGGAGATATATTTAGAATTATAGAGAGAGATAGATGAGTATACAGAATAGAATTTGAAATATTCATCAATTCATACATTGTCTGTGAAATCAGGGATTTTCCTCTCACAGTGTTGTAGTCTTCAGAATTAATGGCATTAGCTGTATGAGCATTTTGAAGAAGTTTAAGTGATAAAATATTTATGAGAATTCATGCTTTAAAAATGTGTGCCTGTTTGACTGTGTGGTTTAAATGACTTATAGCTAATGTCTAATATAGGAAATAAATAATACCAAGGTAAAAGGCAAATTTGATGACTTGGAATTGTTTGCACAAGGGAAAGAGAAAAAGCATATTCTTGTAGTGGGGAATTAAGATTAAACCTTGTTGCCACACCTTTGCCTTGGATTTCCTTTTTTATTTCCTGTTGTTTCACTTTTCTCACTAATTAAATGAGAAAAGTTCTGAGCTATTTCAGAAGTCCAAGATACTGAATAATGTTTGAAAATGACTGTGATGTTAAAGTGTGGATGGCCCTGGGAGTTATATATGCTCTGAGTAACTTCCTGAAGTTTCCCAGCTGGGGAGAGGTTGGTGTCTGAAAAAAGCAAATTTATAAAAGAAGTTTCCAATAGACAGGGCAGTTTATATCTGCTGAGAAGATATAAAACAAGTATTAAAAATAATACAATTTTGGAAAATAACTGCACAATATATTATAAATAGTTTGAGTTTGTTTTTTTCCTGATCTATTTTGTTTCCTGGTTTGTTTTGTTTTTTTTCCGAGGCTGCTTGATAGCTTTGATCTTTCCAATTAAACATCTCAAATGGTATTTTCAGTCCCTGTATATCCCAGTTCTGAATTCTGATACTTTCTTTCTTCATTTCAGGTGGTTTCTCTTGGAGTTGGGGGGGTTACACACCCCTTTTTGACTTATACTGCCCTCTTAATGAGAACACCTCTCTGTAGGGTCTTATTATTCATGTTTTGATATGCATGGGGACCAGATATAGGAAACAAATCAAGATTTCTGTTTCACTTCCCTTGAATTCCATAATAACCTCATGTTGCGGTAGCAGTTTTAGTAATTTTATTAGAAGGATTTTCAGGCTGAGACTGTGAAAAAGAGGAGGCTTTTAGCAATGCATAAATAACTATTCTGGAATTAGAAGAGGTTTTCAGAATGACAGCCTCCTGTTTTCCATAAGTTCAGCTCTTGGGGCACTGTGGAGTGCAGAGGTCCATGTGGCTGGAGGAGCCCACAGCTCTGTGCAAATACCCAAGGGAGGGGAAAGGTCTCAAGCATTTAAATATTTTGCTGCAGTTCTGTATAATTTTTCACTGTTTTTTTTTCGCTTGGTTTTCACAAGTTGATCCTTTTCTGAATCAGAAGATAAAGTCCTTTGAACTGTCATATTAGTATTTCTGTTTCAGACCTTCTCCAGAAAGACAAAATTCAAGCAGCATTAGGCTCAAAGCCCTTTGTTTGGACTTTCATGTTAAATTGAATTGGTTTTCTTATCTTTCAGGCTATTGAGTTGTCCCATATATGGCCAAAAATTGTACTGGTGGTCTGAGGTCAATGAGGTCAAGTTCTCTTAACACCTTTTATGCCCCAGTAGAAGGCTGTGTTATTCCTGCCCAAACCTGTGAGCAGGAGGTCTTAATTTCCTCAGAACAGAGGATTGTTCTGGGACATCCCAAAGGTGGAGAATGCAAAAGGATATAAATACATGGGGTAGTGAGAAACAATCCAGTGGAGACTGCATATAGATTCTATACCTTGCAGGTATAATTACAAGACAGATTTAATTATAGTAGTACTTCATGATGTTTTAAAATTAAAAGCTCAAGGTTATCCTGTTTTCCATGATCTACAACTGTTTTGCTGCAAGCCTCTCTTATTTTAACTCAGATAAGGTATTTTTCCATATACTTGAAAAAATAGAAGCTGTCATTGGTGGTGACAGACTGTATAGGGTGGCTTTATATTTTAACAATTGAATGGTTTGCCTCTAAATGTCTTATATTGTTTTGTAAGTGAATCACTAAGTCCAAGGCATCATTAAAAAAATTTAATTTATTTCCTTTCTACCAATATCACTTTTATTGCATATGTTTATATTTACTGCAGTAATTAGGGGAAGTGCCAGGCTGATAAATATCCAACTGACATATTTCACATGGATACACTGAGAGTACTTTGTTCAATAAAGTACCTTAATTTTATCCCTTTGATAGGATTTGATTTCATAAGAACATGGACTTTCTGAATTGGCAACTGGTTTCTGAAAGCTTACATTTAACTGAAGAAAGTTCTTTCTTCAGTTACATACTAAGTTACTGTGTTTTCAAGAAATCTTGTGAACTGAAATGAGCCTTGTTATGGTACTTAGGGGTCAGACAATGTGACCAGTAATCAGTAGAAGCTTACTTTTGGCTCCTAAGTTAAGATGTGTAAATTTTTACACATCCTAATGTGCAAAAAAATGATGTTTGCTATTATGTTTCAGACGAGCATAACTAAAAGCTGTCTCAGTTTGGTTAACTTTAAGTTTTGAATGATCCTGGTGTTTGTCACATAAGGAAGGTCAGTGTTAAGGATGATCTGATGGCTTTTACAGTTGAAATCTTTCCATTACTGAAGTAATGAAGTTTACTGGAGCCCAGATTAATTAAATTCACCCCTGAATTTTCTTTCCCCCTTTGAGCATTTTCATCAGTCAGATTTGAGCCTTGCCTTCATCTCCTAGCAAAGAGGGAAATGTTCGTTCTGGAGGATTGTTGTTCCATCTACTGGTTCCTTCATCTGACCAAAAACTCTGTTCATCTTCTTTTCTGACTGGCATTAATGTTAATGTTGACTGATGTCTCTGCAAACAGCTGGCTCATATATTTGCTTAATTAAATTACAGCATTTCCAGACTTTGGTTGATGTAACTCTCTCCATGCTACAAATGTGTCATTTCTCTCCTTCATTTTACATCAGCATTTGTGCATCTACAGATGCAGATGCTTTGGCTTGACCCTTTGTTCACTTTACAGCATTTGTGAGTGCAGTGCAATTCAGTTTAATAGGGAAGTGTAGTATAGCAGTATAGCATGGTTTCCTTGTCAGCTGCCTGCAAAGTTTGAACCTGAAGTATTCCTGAAAATATTTTTAAAATAGTTTCTGTAGCCAAAATTATCAATCCCTGTGCTGGATACCTGACCTTCTTAGAAATAATTATTCTGATATATTTACAGGACTACTTTGATTTGTAGTTTAATGTTAGTGACATTCCAGGGAGAAATTTTCTCATGTCTCTAAATCATCACTTGAATGCCTAAATTGCTGTTTGCTGTAGCCAAGACAAGGCGTGCACGGGCCATAGGATTGAATTTAGGATTTCTTTTATATTAGGTCATTAAATAATTTCTATAGAATGTCACTGGTTAAGCAGAGGAGTGTTTTCACTTTATTTTTTGAGATGAAATAGGCTTTTTCAGGGCAAAGCTGCCTACTAGGTAATGGTTTTTTTTCTACTTGCCAGGTACAATTTCTGTATTTTTACCCCAACTCACAATTAGAATTGGTTTTCAGACCTTTTCTTTATAAAATTACTTTATGCCTGTAATTTTCCTATCATGGCTATAAATTTAGGTTGAGGCAAACTAAAATAATTTCGCAGCACAGTAGCTGTTTTCACTCCCACATGGTTTATGTATCCAATAATCATTAGGTGATTTACTGGTTACTTCTATAAGAAACCTTTATTGGAAGCACCACTGAATGCTTTGAGTCAGTTTTTTGCATCAGTGAACTGGTTACAATTGTGTGACCATCTGATGGGTTTGCTTAAGCAGCAAAATATGCTGGGTTTTTTGGTCCCAAAACTAATCTTTTTCAGGCAACATGGAATACATTAAGAACATACAATGTAACCCCCTAATAACACAAATTGAAATACTAGGCATTGTTAAAAATGGTTTAATATTATTAATCCCTTTATCCTTTCAAGTTTTCTTTGTTATACAATGTCCTACAGTTACAGGTTGGTATTTGCTGATGAAAGCAGTTCTCTCTCTGTGCTTTGTGCCTGGTACTTAATGATTTATTTTAGATTTGTAAGTAGCTGAGCCTTTATTGAGGCCTGTGATTTTATTTACCTTTTAATCTAGAGAGCACTATTGAACTAGTTAACAATAGTGAGACTTAAACCAATGAGGCTTGATTTTCTAAGTTATTTTAAGGCTTTGCACCAGGTTGACAGCATAAAATTATATTTATGTTTACTTTGAGTGAACATCCATAATCAGGAAGAGGCATAATAATCTGCTTTCAGTTGAAATGTAAATTGTGAGGATTGTATTTTAGTATACATGAATATATGTATATTTATACAGAGACAAATTTAAAAGCAATCTTAAACTGATTTCCACTGGTACAGACAACATTTTGCACTTAAAAAAATTTCTGTGTATGTTTTTACATAATGTCAGGATATCATATAAATTATTTTTCAGTGAGTAGTCTTTATGGATGCATAAGACAGCAGAAGTATGTGTTTTCTCAAGACACAAATTTCTATTGCTATCATCAGTATTCTCATATTTGCAGCTATTCTCTCCTGTGTATTCCAAGAGTGTATTTTGTTTTTCCGTAATTTATATATCCAATTGCAGCTGATCTGCAAGTTATATTGTAAACCTCTAAACTAATTTATGCAATTTGAAAGTCACCTGATAGCTCAACCAATATTTTTCAGGGGGTTAGAAAAAGTAAAATATATCTTTATCAATTTTTTTTTTTTAATTACTCAACTCTGCATTTCTGAGTTTTATTTCTTTATATTCTTTATGTAAACTTGACACAAAATTTGTGGGAATTTCTCCAGTATAGTAGATTTTTTTTGGGTTGCCAAAGAGTGAAGCATCAAATACCTGGGTTTTTTTAAATATATAGTCTCATTTTGGAATCTCCAGTCACTACTGGTTGCTCTCAGCATAGTGAAAATGCAAATCTAGTTTTGACATTCTTTATCTCATGAAGGTCCAGGAAACATAAATCTTTACTGCTGCAGTACACAGAAAATTAACTGTCTCTAATAATATTTCTATTTATTTTGCAGTTTAATAATAATGCTCAGAATGTCAGCTGCTTTAATCATCTTGTCCAAGCTAATGTGAGGAACAAGAAGAAACTGAAAGAAGCTGTCTATAAAATATCTGCTAAAGGAATTACAGATTACAAAAAAGGTTTTAGCTATGCTTTTGAACAGCTGCTAAATGTAAGTATTGAAGTAAGATCTCTCTGCTGTCAAATGAAGGAGAACTGGAATGTTCAGCAGGCCACTGCATGCTCCTCCATTGTGTAATTAAGTGATAGAAGTGCAAACCTCTATTTAGCAAGTAAATTTATCCACACAATGATTTCTTCATTGCAGGTTCCCCAGTAGGTTGCTAAGACTTTGGAATTAATTTGGTTTTCAATCTGTTGTACTGTTTCACTTCATTCATTCAGCTGTTTTTTCATTTAATATGTGATTCACAGTTGACACATACTTGTGGTAGTGGTTGGCTTGCCATTAATTTTAAAATTGAAAGATCTGTTACTGCACTATTACTTCAATTTTACCACATCATCTCCTAGAGATGCTAAGTTAACCTATAATTTCACACTTATTAGAAGTCATAAATACTTCACCATGGTTTGAGCAAGATAGAGGGGAGGAAATGAGTTAATAGAGGAATACGAGGCACCTGATGATGCCTAAAGAGTAGTGTTCACTCACTGAGACGATTCTAATTCTTATGTATAAAAAGAATAATTTCCTCAAAAATTAAATGCATCATTTCTGTGTTTTAAATGCATTGCACTTTCTAATTTTCACCCAGGCACTAGCATTTTGAATAGCAATGTTTCCCATTTATAGCAAATGTTTGGAGTTTATTAGTAATTTTTAAATTATTCATGTAGTTGTTTATAAAAATAGTTCTAGTTAGCACCTTCCTGAAGTAGGAATATTATATGTTAAAACTTAGTGTAAATAAAGCTGTACCCCATTACAGCAGGTAAGGTATAGCTTAACAAGTGAGAAATGTATTCTGATCCTTATTGGCTTATGGTTTTTTGATTCTGGGTTCATTTGTTTGTTTGGGGTTTTTTTGGTGGTGGTTTTTTGTAGTTTGTTTTGTTTTGTTTTGGGTTTTTTTAGGTTGGTTGGTTGGTTTCAGTTTTTTTGATATTTTGTTTGCTTGGGTTTTTTTGGTTTTGTTTAGGTTTTTGTTTTGTTTCTGTTTTGTTTTTTTCTTTTTTTTTTTTTTCCTAATCTGTCAGATCCTGAACTTCAGGACACTTCCCTGACACTGTATTTGCAGCTCAAAGCTGGATCTGATGTAAAAATTCTAACTTTGTTAAGTTTTGATGGAGGAAAAGAAAATTCAATGTTTTCATGGGAATTTTCTCAGCAGACCACTATTCAGATTAGCAGAGGGGTGTGCTGGGGAAATGAGTAGATGTCCTCTGCTGACAGCTGTATAAAACCACAAACAATATTTTGAAGTCTGTTGGACATTTTGGACTGGGGATGGCATTTTCCTCTGTTGATATTATGTAGATAATATGTTGATATTATGTAGAGGGAACCAGGAAGACAAGAAACTTTGCCAAATATGTTCCTCATAACATTTATATTTGCTTAAAATTATGGATTACATTTAGTGCAGCACCAAATATTTACTTTGTGTACAAGCAACATTAAGAAAAGCTGAATACAGGGGAAGTCTCAAACTGGACTTGCCTGTAGCACTAAAGTGTTAAAAAATAATTGGAGATCAGTGTCAAAGTGGGACCATCTCTTTTGTAGCTGGAGGCAGAAGTGTGGTTAACCTCACATGATCTCTGCAAGACTGGAAGTTATGGATGTTGTGGATTACATAAGGTTCTGGATATATACTCATCCTCCCCAAATATTGCCAAATCCCTTTATCAGGAAGAGTGAGGGGCTGGTGATGGGTTTAGCCCAGGACTCTGGTGACAAGGCAATATAATACAGTGGTATAATACTGGCTTAAAAATATGCTTTGGGGTAGTTTCCACTTGTGTATTTATAAATTCAAATATTCCAATTGCTTTAAGGTCCATATAAATGCAGCATTGCTCAAATTTTCAAAATAATTTTGTGGGTACTGTTTCTGGATGACAATTATTTCAAACAGTTTTTCAGTATACCAAAGTAATGTTTGGTACCATGAAAAAATTGCTGTCCGATGTGTTTCTAAATGGAAATAGATACTTAAGGTTTTTCAACATAATAATTCATGTGATTAACAATAATTTGGATTCCATAATTTTTTTACAGAATTTTCCTATTATTTATTGTTACATTAGCTTACTTCTTTGAAAATCATAATATTTCAGCTTCAGCAGTTCAGGAGGGTTTTTTTCACTCATGCTGTAATATCTATGGTTTCTTAAAGAAAAAATAGAGAAAAATGCATTCCTAAAGTGTCATGTCACAAGGTGCAACTGTAACCTGCCACTTAAAGAGTTAGTTTCAAAGATGTGGAACTCAGATAAAACAAAAGAAATCTTACATGCAGTATAGAATGGATCATGTCTTGCTTGCCTGTTTAAAAAAAAAAATAAGGCCTGTATCAAATAGAATAGAGTGCTAAAAATTAACACACAGCCCAATTCCACTGGTATTCTGTTGTGGCTTAAGCTAAGAAGCTGTTTCTTGTCCTGGGGAAGCTCCTCTGTAGACAACACTTTCCATTGGGCTGTGGTCCCTTGGACTGCTGAGGCAAACTGTTCAGAAAAATTATTAAATTACATCAGCTTTTCACAATCTGTTATGGATTCACACCCTGAGCCAGTCTCCATTTTAGACCAAAGAAGTTTTGGGGGGAGGAAGATGTTTTAAATTCCTTAAAAATCATCTGGTTCCAACACCCCTCCCATGGACAGGGACGAGGGTGCTCAGAGCTCCATCCAGCCTGGCCTTACACGGTTCCATGATTTGAGTTTATTCATGTTCAGTTTTCCAATAATGTTTGGAGGCTAAATCTTGGATTTTTTTTTTTTTTCTGTGACATGACTTTAGTGTCTAAACAATGTAGTGTAAGTAAATGCCCTTCTGTAAGTACAAGGAGATTAGAGAAAACTTTGTTTTCTGATAGTGTTGTGAGCATATGCCAAGTAAGCCAAGGAAAATCCTGCTTTAGTCAGTGAAAACAAAGCTTAGCTCAAGTTCCCATTGCCTATAGAAGCACTACTATAGTAGTATCAAAGTCCCTACAAAAGTTCCATAATATGAGCAAGTTTTGGTCCCCTTCCTTGTCCCTCTGATCTTATTTTGATCTGTATATTAAATCACTGTAAATGTAAGTGAATTCCTTTATTTATGAGGTATCCAACCTTACTTTTATTACTTTTTTAATATCAAGAGAATTGCAGCCCAAAGCAGTATCTTGCAAGTTATATTTCACAAGCAAAAAATGGTCATAAATTATTTAATTCCAACTAAAACACAGTGTGTTGATGAGGTTGGATAGAAAGCATTGATTTCAGAGAGGTTTTATACGTCGTTACATGTAAGGGAATCTTTGGGCTTGATTCTTTGGGCTTAATTTTACTTTTTTTTTTTCCTTCAAATTATTAAATTTGAAAGTAGTAATAGTAAGAAAAGAAGTAATTCTTCACTGAATATTGAACAGAAATTAGACCAGTGAGTAGAATGAAGGAAGCAGGATCATCATACCTGACCAGCCTGGTGACAGTCACTCTGTAGCCACAAAGAGTAAAGCAGGGTAAAAGTTGTCCTTTTTAAGGACAACTCTCTGATTTGTCTTCCTGACTCTAGAGTAAATTCATATAGTAAAATTCAGGCTTGTGGAAGGAGAAGTTGAATTTCTTTCACTGGATCTCTAAGGGTTTTACTCTGTCACATCCAACTATTCAGAAGTACCAAGGTGTGTGTGACTGGCACCATTTGTGTGCAACACTGAGGGCTGCAGAAGTAATAGGCAATTTGCTTAGAGTAACTTTTAGAGGACAAAGAGTGAGGAGCCAAAATTCATGCTCACCTCTATTGATCTGGCTGTGGAACAATGTTTTTATTTCTTTGCAAAACACACTGCATTTTTCTCAGGGGCTTTACTTGTTGCTTTGATTAATTAGGAGTCAGAGGGGCTTCTTCTTAATTCTATTTCAGGCTTGCTCTCCAGAAATAATGGAACATGCTCCATTTTTCAGTTCTGAGATGCAAAATTATTGGAAAAGTAAGTGATGGAGACATTTTAATAATCTAGGTGGCTGTATCTTGGCTACAATATATTATCTAAACCGTATTCTAAAATACTTTTCTAAAGATTAGCTATTCACTTGAGAGTATTAATAGTTAAAAAACTGCATAAAAGAGTTAAAGATTTGGAAGATGAAGCTCATTATAAGGAAATATGACAAAAATATTTCAAAGCTTATAAGGTGGATATCATATAGGATGCTTAAGAGTTTTTATTCAAGAGGTCAGTGAGCTAGAAAGATTTTGTGAGTAGGAGTCCAACAGAAAAAAAATAAGTATATTCAGTAATTCATTGTTTGTCCATTGTTCCCCAATTTCTACAAGGAAGGTAATGGTAAGGGAAAAAAAAGTAAGGATGAGAAAAGAGAAGAGTAGAAATATTTCGAGCTCCTCATTGTGCGAGTCTCATGCAGAACACCTGCTGAGGAACACTGCGGGGTTGATGTGATGAGTATGAGCTAAGGATCCCTCCTCGTGTTTGTGGAGGTGAAAGGAACTACCAAATCCCTATTCCACTCTGTTGGGACAGATCTGAAGTGCCTCATATTTAAGTATCATGCAACAGAAAAGTGGGTTTATTTTATTTTATTTTATTTTATTTTATTTTATTTTATTTTATTTTATTTTATTTTATTTTATTTTATTTTATTTTATTTTATTTTATTTTATTTTATTTTATTATTTTATTTTATTTTATTTTATTTTATTTTATTTTATTTTATTTTATTTTATTTTATTTTACTTTCAGAAGGGGCTATTGAATGAAATTCTAAAACATTTTTTGTGTTGACATTACCATGTTAAAGTAGTAAGTGTGTAGCTATAAAAGCCATCAGATATAATAGTTGTTATTCCTTCAAACCTGAAATATAAAAACTCTTCTGTTTCTATCTCCTACAGCACAGTGTCTCCAGAGCTAACTGCAATAAGATTATTATGCTGTTTACAGATGGTGGTGAAGAAAGAGCACAAGAAATTTTCCACAAATATAATGAAGACAAAAAAGTAAGTCATATATGAAAAAATTTGCTGTGTGAAATAAAACAGCATAAAGAGAATATATATTTAAATATAGAAGTGAAAATGGATTTGGTGTATGTATAAAGTACTTAAAAAAACCAAACCTTAATAGTATTGATCCTTAGGACACTTAAAGCTTTTTCAATCTATAATATTTATTTGAAAAATCATAAAATATATTTAATGTTTTACACTTTGTGACTCGTTGCTCTCAAGTGATTCAGAAATATACTATAAGCCATAAAGAGCTCAACTTTCTATTGCCCCTCTTCTTGCAGTAGTATAATCTCTGAATTATCCAGCAGAAACACAGGTAGTTAAATGATAGGGTATGTATGTGTATCTGTCCACTCACTGCAAATATCTTCTATGTGCTTTTATTGTTTGCCAGGCAAAGGCAAAATGAGAACTCAAGGTTAAAATCTGAATTTGAATAGATTTGGGCTGGAACAAAACCACATTTTTTCCCAGTGAGGCTAATTATATCTTTGAATGTCTTAGCAAGAAGTGGGATGGCTTTCTGCTGATGAAATTTGATCTGTGGTTCAAGCAGAATTATGGGTTTGACATGAGAATCCCTGGATGAGTTCTCTTGTTTAAATTAAAATGGATTATTAGCTGTGCTGGTTTTGAGTTTAGTTTTTGAATCTAATCAAATTTCTGGTCTGGCTTTTACATACTTAAAGATTTAAAAATGTAGGAATGTGTACACAAAATATAGCCACTTTTAAAGCTGTTTCCTAGTAAATTTCAGTGCAAACTATTATTTATTATTATTAGAAGATTAATCACATTCTAAATAGAAATGGAATATGAGCTGGATTCACATTGCAACTAAGCATTTACCTTTTCTAATGCCTGGGAGTGTGCCTACATCTGTGGGGTTTTGTGAGTTGTTTTCTGTTTTTTTTTCAAAAAGCAGTTAGAAGTTAGAATATGATTCATGAAGGCACTTTAACAGTTGCCTTGGATGTTTGTGCATGAAACAGTGGAAGTAGTTTGCTGGAAATCCTCATATGTTTGAATTAATCTTTTCAAAAGTAGAGCTGGAAATGCAGTACTGAATTTGTATCTTGGCCAGGGATTCAATCAGTGACCTTGAATAATCATTCTGTGGCTGCTTTACAGTAGTGCTGCATATAGAATGATGTGGTGGGGTTTAGTTTGTGTTTGAGTTGAAAGTACTTTTTAAACTGGCAGTTAGAAGACAATGGAAGTCACAGCCTTGTGTGACACACATGGCTGTACTCTAAAAAAAAATATGTGCAGAGATTCCTCTTCAAATTTGGATGTGGTAGCTTTTATCACGTTACAACCACAGCCATCAGCTATAGGAAATGTATCCATAAGCGGGAAGATGGATGATTCATTTCTTATTATTTTTCATTTAATTTGCTGTATTAGGAGGAAAGTGTAGTAAAATATTCAGTCTAAACAACAAAACAGATTTGGAGTGCCGAGATTTATGATCTTAATCACATCAAATGAAATGTAGGATTTACTAATTTTAAATGGTTAATTTACTGCACCATTTAATAATGTAAATTTTCACTGCCAAGTGTTGGGTTGGTTTTATGTATAAAATACTATGTTATGTATAAAATACTATACACAGTCACTTTCTTGTTACCTCTTGTGAGGGAGGGTTTGGGGTTTTTACTGTGTACAGCAAATGAATAATGCTAATAATGGTCACTGTCTGTCAGTATATTATCATGTATAATTTAATGCATTGCTGATGCAATGCAAGGCACATTTTCTACACTTGTTTATGGTTTATGCATCTACAAGTTCAAATCTTAGTAAACACATTTTGTCACTTTTCTAATGAATCACTGGTTTTCTCCAAGGTGACATTGGAATTGCAGTACCAAGTTTATGCAGGTGTAATTTGAAGAACCATTTGCTTTCCCCTTATCACTTTCAATCAGTAACAATCCTTGTAGTGTTGAAGGGAAATTTGTGATTGGAGGATATCTAATGAGACTGGAGCAGTAAATGAAATCTCCCAACATCTTTCATAGCATTCTAATATTTTTAAAAATAAGACTTTTACAAAATATTCTTGTGATAATGCTCTCCTTAGAAAGGCTACACTTGATTCCAGAATGATGACATGTGGGCTCTTTTGTTGTTGTCTCAGCATGTAACTTAATGTTAGTTCATTATCAGTAGAGAATGGCATAATTGACACATTCCAACATGAAAAATACACATACGCTTTTAATCTCGGTAGGTCATAATCATAAATATTGTGTTACCTTCTTGGATTGCAGAGTAGGCTGCCTTCTTATATTAAATGATGAGAGTTTAAAGAGATGTGGGTGTAGTTTCTGTTGTCTTCATTGCAGTTAATTTATAATTTAGTTCATAAATATCCAGTGAATTTAAGGCTATGTTGATATTTATCATTTGTAGAGGGACTATTCAATAAAAGGTGTTAAAAAGTTTTCTGTGTTTTACAGTAGAAACAATTTGTGGTATAAATATGTATCAGCATATGTATCTTCTTGCCTGTTCTGCATTTATTTGACCACTTGTCTTTGTGTTTTGCATAAAGCATATAAAAGATGAATCTTTATTGTCTTATGTCACGGTCAGTCACTTAGGCACCACTGAGTTGTGAACTTATTTTCTTTTTCTTGTGCTAACAAAAGAGCATCTATTCAAATCTATTAATCTTTGTTTCCATCTTCCTGATGTAAAATTGCTTCAGCTCTATAAGTATTTTCTTTTTCATGTCAGTTAATTTGTAAATCCATTCCATGAAATAAGCTTCAGTTTAAGCTCATCAAATGACATGATTTAGTACACTTGTTTGCAGCGTCCTTGGTGCAACCTTCAAGTTAAGTGAAATAATGCAATAAACACTTGAAAAGTACTAAAAGAGCAGCCTAGAATCTAGAGGCTGAAAAGTAGTCCTTTTACATCTGAAGTTATAATCTGTTTGAAATAGCATACAGATATACTTTAAATAGTTTTCTGTCTGTATAAATAATTTACAGTGTGATAGGAGAGTTATTATAAAACTTATGTAACACAGATTTGGGGAGGAACATTTTATCTGTTTGAAGAGGAAAACTACAGTTGTGTTTCACCTTTGCATGCCTTTTTCCCTTTGTAAAGCAAATTTTTTTGTCACGTATTGCAACTGCATTCTGAGCCTGATATTTAAAAACTGGCATGTTTACCTTTGTGGTGACATTTGGGGCACTCACATTAAATGTGTAAAATACCACACATGCTCTAAATTTCAGAAATGAGGGTGCTAAATTTCATTTTATTTGCACTCCTCCTACAGATGGCTTCACTGAAGATAGCAATATAAATTTTATTGAAATGTATGCCCTGTAGGCGTTTATCGTGAGAATTTTGAATTCAGGTTGAAAATAGAAAACCACAGATCTTTGGGGCAAATTTTCCCCTTGGAATCTGTATTTAGAAAGATTGCTCAACTTATGTGAGTCGGAAAAGACCTTAAACATACCTCATGCACTTTCAGTTGTTTGAATTTTTGTACAATGGCAAAGGTTTGTGTGGGTTGGATGAACTGACCTGACACACAGGGGCAGGATCAGTCTGACCCCTCAGGTAGGAGCAGAACTATAAATTGGGTCTTATGTCTCATTCTCACAGAATTATCTTTCATAATTAATACAACCTCATTTTTTGTAGATTTTTCTGACAGTATCATTTGAAAGGAAATGATGTGAAGTTTTCCAACAAATCAGTTCCATTAAGAATATCTGTATGTGATGGGCATAGAATTGCTGCAGTGGTAGAGATCCTATGGGAGAAGGGTCTAGCTTGCTGGAACTCCACTGGGAAGCTTACAGCTGCCACTGACTTATTCCAAATGGAACACATTCAGCATGTCAACTGAGTGATAAAATGAAATATTTATGAGAAAGAACTTGTAAAACTTTCATTTTAAAAAATGAAGTCTCCTACTGTCATTACCAGTGGATGGAACCATTTTCTTTTTTGGTTTCAATCCGTTAGTGCATAACTGCAAGTCAGTAAAACTAAAATCAAAACTGTATTAATTTAGGCAGGGGTGTATGTATTGTTCTAGATGAGTGATGGTCTTGACTGCAAAGGACCATCCAAAAAGCACATGACGTTTCCACTTTGGGTAGACGTGGAATTCTCATCAGGGATCAGACTGACCAAATGTAACTTTATATGGTCACTTGCAGAGCTTAAAATTGAAACAGCTTATTTCACAGCACTAGTGTCAGCTTTGAATAGAGCTGAACAACTGTCAGAGTGCATCCCAGCAGGTTTTGCATTTCTGAGTGTGTGGTAGACTTGTGACACAGGATATAACACAAAGTAATTAAATTAATGGTTCGACAAAGTTTCAGCTAAACTGGCTCCACAGCCGTTTTCCTAATCACTTCTGACTTAAGAATACATCACCTTGCAGCTGTTAATATGTTCCATGGTATGCATAAATGGTAAACCTAAAATATTCTGGGTGAAACTTGGGTCAGTATTTAAAAATTCCCTAATCCATTACCTTTTCTTTCAAAGTAAAAAGTGGAAACTGTTATTATAGTGTTCACAGAAGGAGCATCATATTCTAACGGCAAATTACCTTTTTTTTTTTTTTTTTTTTACCTCTTAGCTGCACTTATTAATTAAGGGCTTGCAATATACCTACTGTCCTAGTTTCTGGATTCCTAACATAAATTAATTCCACTGAAATAATGAATTTAAATATACCATATAAGCAATCTCCCTCCTTTGACACTCATTCCCCAAATATGCTTCAGTAATAGTCAAGCTGCGCAATACTAAGTCTTGAGTCTATAAATCCATGCAATAACAAGGATTACTGGAGGGAGGAGGGAGGTTGGTGCATTTTTTCTTTTTCAGTACGATATTAGGCACACATTTTTTTCCCCACAAACTCAGATTTTGAACCATAATTACCTGATGGTTCTGAAGTTCTGTTTCTCCCCTAGGAATCTGAGTTTAGTGGTTTCTAAGATACTCTTTTTCAGAAATATCTATGCACTGTTCTTTGAACAGACATCTTCTCAGCTACCCTACTGGCCACCATGTGTCCATGCCCTGGCAACTTGGGTTACAGCAGTCTCCCCTTCTTTCCTACGCTGTCTTTCACTGACCCCTTTATCTTTAGACATCACCAAACATCACCAAGCATTTCTTAGAGACTTCAATGAAGGAAGTAATAGCCACTGTATTTTTTCTACTTTTATCCCCCTTCTGTTCAGCCATTGCATCCTCTCTGCTGTTCCGTGTGTGGATGTCTGAGTGAGGTCGCTGCAGACTTAAAGAGGTGCAGCAGAAAGTGCAGCAGGGCTGAGGGGGGTTCTTTTAGGAAGATCTGCTTGCAGAACTCTTTCATGCATGTGTCTGCACACACATCTCTGTGTTGATGTGAGTTTCTCTTTATGCTGCTGTTTCATTATGAGCATGATTCTGTGTTGGCACGTGGCATTTTTATCTCTTGTGCAAGATAAAAGTCCACGTGGAGGTGTTGAGAACTGCAGAAGACTAATGAAAGTTTTAATATAGCTTTGTTGAAAAGTAACCTTATCAGTTTTAATAAAGTCATGTGTATCTGTTACATAAAACCCAACTGGCAGCTTGCTTCCTTCAAATTTGGCATGGAGGAGGCTATTTGATACTTCTATTTTTGTTGATCTTCAGTTCCAAACAGTTTAGTAATAGCAATTGATTCTGTGCATCACATTGGGGTTGATGCTGCAGATGGCATAAAATGATTAATCAAGGCAACAAGCATAGAATATCGTTTAATATAGAAAGAACATTTTGTTTGTTTTGGGACAAATGCAAGAGTCAGACTGCATTTTGCTTATTTATACAAACAAAATGCTACATATGGCATAGCTGGTTGAGGCTAGGCATCAGAGGGTCCATGCTGTCTCAGCCTCCCCATACATTAACTGTGCATTCATTCATGTGAATTTGCAATTGCTGTGAAATGCCTTGTGATTTGATTGTGTTCTTCTGTAATTCATGAATTGGAGGTCTGGGACTTTCTGCAACAAGCCTTTTAATACCAAGGCCATGCCTAATGATGTTTATGTAACCTCTTCTTTAAAGTATCCAGTTCCACACCCCCCTTAGGTATTTATATTTTTCTCTTTCAACAGCTACCTGTTTAGAAAGCTTTCCTTGTTTTCCTTAAGAAAAAGTAGGATTAGAGGGTTTAGGGTTTCTTCTTTCTTTTCATTTTACATTCTAAAATAAGAACTAATTTTTATCATAATAATATCCCTTCCATTTTAGGAAACAATTTCTATGTTGAAACTTTCATCCAAGTTTGCTATCCAGCTTTTTTCTTTCAAGCTAATTTCTTTCAGATTCATCAAATGTGTATCTTAGGTCACATTAATTCTTTATTCTTTACACACCTTTTGTGTAAAAAGGCATGTTGTTACTCACTTTCGAGCAGTGAGAGAAACTTCAGTGGTATCAAGAGAACAGAGCATTTTTTTTTTTTTAATACATGTCAGCACTTGGGTAAATAAATCATAGATCATAACTTACCATTTTGGAACTGTGTTATATTATTGACCCTATATTGGGTTTTTGCTTTATCTGAATCTTTTTTTCCCTAGATGTTTGGGGTTTTTTTGGTTGTCTGTTTTGTTGGGTTTTTTTAAGAGTAAGTCTTCATTCTCAGTATCTGTGGTTGATTTTCCAAGTCTTTTTAATCCTACATTACATTAAGCTCTTTCTTCTTGTACACGTAAAGTTTTCTTCTTCCTGAACTGTCATTTGTCTTTTAATCCTTCATTCTTTAGATTATCTTCCTACATTTCTCACTCAGCTAGCTAATTCTCTGTGTTTGTTGGAGTCTGTCTCTTATCCTTTTTTTACTGCTATGAAACATTCCTTTCCTTGTAAGAAAAATCACTTCTTGATCTTTCACTCTAAGTATTTTCTATTTTTTAGATTTACAGATAATTCTGCCTTAAAATTCAAAAATAAACTGTTCTTGGCATCTTCTAGAATGAGAAATTTTCCTAACCTGCTACAAGATATTCAGTAATTATGTCTCACATTAAAAGTTTTATCTGCATGCCCATGACCTTATATATTTACAGTTAAAAGTATTTTTTCTATGTTTTTCTTGTTTATTAGGGGAAGTGCAATAAGCAAGTAAAAACTGACTGTCATGAGTCAGTTACAGAGAACAGAGACAGACAAGATTTGTTTTACTCTCAGGGCCACATAAGAGAGGCTCACATTTCCCCTTCATTTAAAAATAAAAAGAGTGAAGAAAATGTAAAAGTTAAGAATTGTTTTCTGCAGAGAAGCCAAAAAGGATGCAAGAAAAAAATATTAATATGATTATGAAGATTAAGAGATGCTTTTATGTAAAATTGCCCATTCTGACACAATTTTGACATCTGTATGATCACTGTGTCTAAAGTTTTCCAAAGTCCAACTTCAATTGGTTTAAAAATGCAACTTGGAAGAAAGAAAGAATTTGTATTTTAATAGAATGTATTGTATTGTATTTGTATTTTAATAGAATACACAATGTAACTGAAGTAGCACAACTGAATAATATTTTAAAAAGAATTAACTATTATTTAGTGGCTCTAAAACTTGATAGAAATCTTAGTTTCTAAATGCTGCTTAGGCCATGCTGTAGGCAGGTTTTGAGGATTTGTCTCTTAGTAGATGGAAAGTCTTGCCAATGCACAGCTAGAAAAAGTGGACAGAAAGAAGAATTTATAGCTGGGCTCCAAGAGGGGAAGTGCAGAACAGGAATCTCTTTAGGGGACAAGAGAATAAGGGAAGAGCTGGAACAAGCAGATGGTGGCACAAGCTGAATGCATGCAGCAGTCTAAACAGATGATAGGTTAAGAAGGAAATAAAAGTTTGAAAAATTAAAGATACAGTCCATTTGGATAGCAAGAAGTATGTGCTTATATATGCATGAAGCCTAACAGAAGAAAGGGATGTGAAATGAGACATCAGAGTGCAAGTGTAGGTGAACTGTACATTTCACTCAGGCAAGTAGAAACCTTGTGCAATTTCAGTGTACAGTATTAAGGATTGATGCAGATGTTGTAAGGAGGGCATTGCTTTTTAAAAGAGAACATCAGCCATGAGATGGAGGAGCTCTGTTTGAGAAGTCTTATCCAGAGTAAGAACTAATAAATGTCACTTAGAAGGTCTTTTACTGAAGCATTTTGCAAAAAAAATACACCCTTTATTTTGAAAAAAAAAACAAGGAAAAAAGTAATCTTGCAAGTAGGGAATGAGCATGCTGGTAAAAAGAAAATACCCCAGTCTCTACTTAGAAAGTGACTTGGATTCAGAATCCTGATTAGTCTCAAAGAAAAGGATGAAATCTGCTCTGTCGTATATCCAGGGAGTCACAGTTACATTCTCAAATCTTTTGCATGGTACAGGATACAATTTAATATGCAGAATTGAATGTGGTATAAGAATAGGTTGTTTTTAACAGAAAAATAAGAAACTGACTTTGCAATCCTGTACTTGCATAGTAAGGGAAGTATGAGCTTCTAATTACCTTGAGGTTTTCACAAACATTTTTATAAGCCTTAGTCCTAAAAAATAGAGAAAAGAAACAAAAAAAAAAAATTTTTTTTCAGAAGAGAATCAGTTCTAATATGCAGTCTTTGAATTCTTATCTTATTATGTGTCTCCATTCCTCTGTTTCTATATTCAACTTCTATTTGTAGTCAGTAATTTCAGTTGAACTCACATGCACATTAGCCTTGTATCAAATTCAAAGTAATGTATTCAGTGTTTGCTGAGGCTTAGATGGGAACTCTGTCCTTCATAATCTCATCCTAAATCATGTGCAAACAAAAACATCTAATTCATAATGACCACAGAACCTGGAGTGCCAGCTACAAATGTCTTTTTTTTAATAATTCTGAATTTCTTTATATGTCTGTTTTGTCTTTGTATTTTTACAGGGAAGAATTTAGTTTATCTGCAAATTCTTTTTGAAGCCATCACTTTAAATTGTATAATGCAGTCTGACAATGCTGTATTCTCAATCCTATGTGTAGAAAGAAAAAAAAAATAATCTCAATGCTTTTAGTTGCAAACTTAGTCTGTAGATGCTATTTCGCTTGAAAGCAAAAAACAAAGACAAACCCTCTAAGGCAATGTTTTGTCTATAATAAATTTCTCTGTAAGAAGCATATTTATAATTGGGACTGAGGAGCTCTTTTTTCCTTCTTTTTTTTTTTAAAAAAAAACCCTTGTCAAAAATTATTTAAATTCTTTTATATCACAATTTAGACTGATAAATGGCTTATAACTTGTCACATAAATTATGATTTATTATAGTACATTTTCTCTGCTCTTCTGTTTCAGCCATTAGGAATGCAAAACTTAGACCTAAATTTACTAAGAACGTTGTGGTATGAACTGTTCAATACACCAAGGCTATAGACACCCACCCCTCAAGATATTTTACCTGTGGATTGAAGGGAAAAATCACTTATATTTTCTTTCTGAAAATTTAATTTGTTTAACTGGTTAGAAAAGCAATGCTACTGCGTATCATTCATGTGTCATGATTAAATTTCTGTTTATCATTACCAGCCCACGGGATAGGTGGCAGCTGTCTGTACACACTCAGTGCTTCTCACAGACAGTCCTGAGATTTCAGGTGCAGTTTGGCAACAAGAACAACGAGTGGGCATGAACTTCTTGAATTAATCATGAACTGTGAAGGACATTCTCTATTCCATGACTGCACAGGAGCCTCGCTCTTTCAGCCCTGCTGGGGCACCTGCCAGCTGCTGACAGGCGGCATCGTCACTGCCTGCCTGTGGCAGCAATGGCACGTCCCACCTACGGCAGAGGCAAGGTCAGGCTGCCCTCAGCACTGTCCTGTCTGGCACTGCTGCCTTTCCATCAGCATGCAGTAGCTGTAAGGTTTTTTCCACCTAGAAAAGGAAAGGGAGCCAAACTTGCAGCACTTTCATCCCTTAATCTTCCTCTTCTAAGATACCATTCTGTTCCCAGGTCAGGCTTCAAGAAACAGTAGGTGAGCATGGACAAAGTCCCCTGCTTGGGTGGCATATCCTTTCTAATCACTGAACCATTTTTGTTTAGAATATTCGTGTTCCTGTGAGCATCAGCCAATTATAAAATTAGACTTGAAATCTGTGTAACTGATAATTCCAGACAGGGAGACTTCTTGGAAATGAGGGTTGGAAATGAGGCTACTGGAAATGAGTGTTTCTGAGGGTCCTTCCTTTTCCCACCTACCCATTTCCTTCTTCTAGTACAACTGTTTGGCATTTGAATGCTAGGATTCAGTCAGTTTTCCATGCTGTGAAAGAGTTGGAGGAAATGGGAGCAAAAAATTGAGGAAGCAACTGTACAAGACTATTTGCGTGGGAAAGAGGAAGGCAGAATACATGATAAAAATTAGTATTTGAAATGGCATATTGAAATATTCCTTTAAATACTTGGATGATATTTGTAATACTTCTTCCCTGGGATTTACAAGGACAATGAAAAAAAAAAAGAAAAGAGGGCTTAGTGTCACAATATGAACTGTAAATATCTCTGTAATTAATCCAGTCCTTTCCAGCTGCTCAGCTGCCTCCAAATGTTGTTTTGACTATCAAAGAAATGCCTAAAATGCTTTTAATCCAGAGTACAGTGGGAATTACTCTGTCAACTCCCTTGTCTGGTTCCTGATATGGACCACCAAATTTACAAGGAATTTGCAGAAAAAAACTGTTTTCTTCAGAGAATGCTAAATGATGAGTGTCAGGGAGAAGCAGCTTAGGGAAAGGAGGAATTTAATTGTTTTTCATTTCAACGGGGAAAATTTCCCCAAAGAAGCAAATAGATCAACTGAGTAAATAGAAGGTGGGTAGTCAAAGTAAAATATTCAACAGATGAATTGTTAAAAAGATGCCAGTATGTTCTTTATCTGAAGTCTGGGAGGCAGGATGAGGAGCTAGAAAATCACCTGATGCAACTGAGTGCTGTACAGGAATTTCTGAGGTGGGGTGGGGTGATGAAGGCAGCCCTTCTGGTGGAAATCCTCAGAGAAGCAACCAATGTGTCTACAGCCTTTGAGCTAGATCTGCAGCTAGAGCCTTTGAGCTAGATTATTCAGTAATTTATAGGTTTAACTGAGTTAAATCTGGGAGGTTTTCAGCCTCTGCCAGCTGGCACACACCCAGACAAAGTGCTGGGACCGCTTCTGTGGCAGCAAAGAAAAGGGAAAGAGGGAAGGAGAAATGGTTTGACTTCTGTGCTTAAGTGGGCTCAGCTGATAGAGTTGCTTTAAAGGTTGGAGAGTGGACCAAAGCCACTTTTTGAGAGGGTTGACATAGGCAAATTGACTCTCAAACATAAAATTCAAGCACATCAGTGGGAAGTCCTGCTGGTGTTTTTGGGAGTGCAGCCTTTCTCTTTCCCATTGCTGTTCTTAAGCAATATGTTATACAAAGGTAATAAAACAGATGATTTATACCCACACCTAGAAAATGTTGAGATCAAAAACTTCATTTTACTTGAGGAGACTGCAGAATGGAGGACCCTCTGTTCTCCTCGTCATTTTGTAATAATCCAACATTAAGTTACTGTGCACATACAAAACCGTGCTTGTACTTCTGTGATACTTGAGGCCCATCAAATTGTGTCTACATGTCTAAATTAGGTGAAGAATTAAAGAATCACATAATCAGTGGTCCGTTCTATCTAATTATGATCAATTTAGCAGGGGTAGATTAGCAGGTGTCAGCAGGGAATTTATACTTTCATTTTTGTAGCTGTGTGGCAGCAGAGGAAGGGGCAGCAGAACACAGAACACAGCAGAACACAGAAGCCCTTCTGTGAGTAAGAACTGAGGTGCTGTGGTTCCACAAGGTGGCACTAAGAAGTTGTAGAACAGTGTGACTGAATTAGTATATTGTTTTTAGTTCTGTGAGAACATTAGTTTTGAAATTTTTCGGTATAACTGCAATGTGGTTTTACCATTAGTCTGCAGTAGAAAATATCCCCATCTTCATGTAGGTATTTTTCTTTGTGAGGGAATGAAATAACCTAGGGGAAAAAAAATAACCCTTCCATCATTTTTTAAACACTTTGCAGTTAGCAAAACATATTTCAAGGATTCATGAGAGTCACAACTTCCATGAAAATGCACCTCTCATTGTATGTATGTGTTACATGTTCAGGTATAATTCTCAGTTTTTAATTCCTTTCCTAGAATAATTGTTTACAAGTACAGCATGCATCAGTGTTCTTGATCCCATTTTCCCAATATATTAACACCACTAAATGGTTTGGGGCCCATAGTACCAGCATACAATAATATCCAAAAAAAGTGAGATTCTCCAATAACCTCCTGATATGCAATAAGCATAATTTTTATTTTAACATAGAAGGAGGATTAGCATTAGATTGTAATGTGAGCTAATTTTTAGAGTGTCATTATTTCTTTTTGTTATTAGGCTATAATTACACAGACTATAATTAGACTATGAATTAATAAGCTAGCATTGCAGTTTAAAGTTTGAGGTTGAATTGTAGTGAATGAAAGATATTAATGATAGGGAAGATTGCAAATATACATGGTAAGATTGGAAGAAACTATTTGCTGTGGATAAATGTCCAAAATAGTATTTCCAGGGACCTGCTCTATTTTTTCTTTAAACACAAGCCTCAGTTAAAAGGTTTTTCCTTTGGTTTCAAGGGGGCACTTGCATAGTTATACGCCTTGCTGAATCAGAGTATAGAGGGTCACTTATGGAAACATTTGAGTAGTGTCAAATGGATTTTCAAATCACATGGATTTATACTTTCTTCATGTCTATACATTCAAAGATGTCCAGCCTGCAATGATATTTGTATTTAAATATTTGAGAGCTAAAGTCTTCTTTTCATTGTTTTTCATGTAGGTAATTTTTCCCAGTTACCCAAGTCTATACATATATTTAGAGAGCACCCACAGCAAGGGACAGATCTTAATGTAATCATAAATGTCAAAAATATAAATTGATACATATCTGCTGGTGTACGATGCCATTCTTTTTCTTTCCTAATTTGACATAAAATTGTGAATTCTGCTTTCTCAGTTCTAACTTCAGAACCTTGGCACCTGACTAGGTGTCATACCCTGCTGCTTAGGTCATCTCTGTTTCTTTTTCCAGACTGCTATTAAGGGCAAAATGCATCAGCAGCCTGACAGTCACATACCTACAGCCTGAATCTCCAGCTTCTGAACTTTCCTGAGCCTGGCATTCAAAGCTGGGGAAGTTATGAATGTGCTGATAGTCATGAACTCATCCCTCTTTTGTGCAAGTACTGAACTCTCATCTATACGTTTAGAGGCACCACTGTCCCAGTAATTTTGAAAAGCTGAGCCTTAGGGCTGTGTCACGAGATAACCAGCCTTACTTGCAGGAGTGAACCAGACAGCTCTGTGCTAATAAACGACCCAGAGCCAAGGTGTGGGCTGGAGAAATGTCCAGTTGTTCATAGCTGTAATTGTTGACAGAGCCAACAGTATGGCTCCTGGCTTGTGGCAGTCATTTCTTTTATCAGTCAGTGTTTGGCTCAGCAATAGCATGAGCTAGAGCTTATTCCCAAAAAATGCTGTGATGAGATGCCCTGAGCTGGGGGCAGGCAGGGAGGGAGGATGGCACCATGGTGTAGCCCTAGAGATGTGAGCCATACTGTGCCACTCACCCTTATGGCCTGAGAAGGAAAATGGATTATGCCCCATTTTATGTAATGCATAAAAGATGGCTTAAGGGATCTCAAAACTGTCCTCTAGCACTTGGTTTTAAGTCTTTACCCTGCTGTTTAACTCAGAACTTCTATTAATTTTCTTGAAAACTAAATAAAACGCAAAAAACCAAAATCCTAAAAAAAAAAAAAAATTTCATAATATTTGCAGCTCTAACCTAAATGGTTCAGGACTGTGTCTCCCCAGAATTCCCAAACTGAGCAGTTCAGCATGATGGATTATTAGCTGGAATTAGCTGTGATACTCTGTATTTGGTGTATCCTATTGCCTAATCTTAGGTGGTTTCCTAATTAGTATATTGCGTTTTCAGATTCTCCTCTGAAGTTCTGTTATGAGTTCAAATCAGTTATAAATGTCTTCTGTTCTCAGCTAACTCACAGGAGAATCCAAAATCATCTTCAAATTTCTGTTCACAGATGTAAAAATGTAAGGAAAAGAATGCATTCACTACTTTAGCTGGAGCTGCTTGAAAACCACATAACATCTCTCTGGCGTATGGCACAAAACACAAAAATGGTTAAGTGATTTACAGGCTATACTTACAAGGGATTTAGAAGACAGAATGCAAAATGGAAAATAGAAGAGCGGTTTTATGATTTTATTCAGGATGATAGGCTTCTTATACTGTGCTTTTATTTCAGAAGTATACCTATTAAATATAAACTACAAACAATTTTTCCACATGTCTGATAATCTGTAAACCAATTACTGGGAAATATAATTTCCTGGGTCATGCTGGAATTGCTAAATTATTTATTCCACTTCACCACAGCTTTTTCCCTTTGTTGTATAGTAAAAAAGATTATCCAGGAGTCTTTACCTGCAGCTGTAAAGGCCAGAGTAAAATGTTGTGAAATCTTACTGTCATCATGAAAACCAAATTTGAATGATTTGATGTGCTCAGTTTTTGGTTATAGTCAGTTTGTATTTTGTAGAAGAGAAAGATGCCCTCTTTGTTTTTTTATATGCTAGGCATAAAATGACAGGATTCATCTTGCCTTCATCCAATTGAGTGAATTCATTGTATCACCCTCTTGGTATCTGGTAAAATAGACATATATCTCCAAAAGTCTTAGTCTTTTCCTAAATAGAGAAATTAAGAGATGCACAGAAATTGTTATTGAGAGCTCTCTCATTCCAGTAGGACAGAATTCAAGACATTTATCTGTCAAAAAATGTGTATTTCTTCCACTGGGACATGCAGAGTGGGGCAGTGCTCATAGGCCTGTGACAGGGGTGTTAGGGTGAGATGATTTTTACGCTCTCTTCCAATGAAAACATTCAGTGATTCCACATTGCCTATACATATAGGCAGTAGCCTAAACAGCAAGTTCTTTGTGTTTAATTACCCCTTTGAATTAACTTCAGTCAAACCTTAATTTTTTATAATACTCAAAACATGTTATACCCAAAGGAAGCATCTAATTTAATCTTTCTTAATTTTATTCCAATACAAAAATGAAGAAATAAAATACGTAAAAAGCAAACAGAATCTGTAGGGGAAACAGCCTTTTCATAGGGACCTCTTCATTTTTGTCTTCATTGAGTCTCTTGAGTACCATTGTCCCTTAAAATCTGTAGGCAAAATCTTTTTTACTCACCTTGGTAGTTATGATATTCTTCCACTAGAAAGAAATACGAATAAATAACAAATTAATTTTATAATTAGACAATTATATTTTCTTCAATAAAGCACTTCTTCCTCATTTTTGTAGCATTCATTTCTGTCTATCACTTGCTCTGATTAGGAGTTGGTTTTTTGCATGTATTCCTTTGTTGTCCTTCGTAGGTTCCTAGGATAAGCCAGGTTGCAAGTGACTTGCAGAGGTGTCTACTTCAATATCATGTCTGAGATCAGGCCAGGTTGCTCAGGGCCATATCCAGTCTGGTGTTTAAAACCTCCAAGGAGGCAGATTTACAACCTCGCTGGGAAGCCTGTGCCACTCAGTTTTGCTGCTAATTAGTACATTCCTCTACTAGATACTGTAAATTATTATAAAAAAGAATATTTTTTTTTTCTCCCTAAGGTTAGTTTTAGTAAGGAAAACGCAGCGAATTAGTTTTGAACTCATGCTAAAAAATAGGATTTTTATATTTCAGAACAATTTCAAGACAGTGTCTGGATGGGCTGGCAGGGCAGGCTGGTGCCCATCTCTAGTTCTCAGTTCTAAGGGTACAAGTTTTGTAGAAGTATTTTTCATAGTTCTCTTGAAAATCAGAAAGCATGACAGCTCCTATTTGTTTCTTATTTTTCCATTCATTTTTATGGCTTTGGAAGTTGTGTTTCTTTATGAAGAGAATAAATAGGTCTGCCTTGAGGCAAGGCTGCCCTTTCCCCAGGAAAGGGGAACACAAATGTCCATCCTCTGGTGAGGGTGGTAGAGAGAAACTGTCATGGCAAAACCACCCAGGAACTGCAGTTTACACAGAACCCAAGAGGCTGCAGAGAGGCAGAGAGAAGAACTTATCAGGCCTCAGTGGTGATGGGAAACAACTTCTGGGGATCAAAGTCTACTTGGCAGTTTGTTTCATTTCAGAAACCCACTTAGTTGGTTGAAATCAAGCTTAAAGGACAGGCAGAGAGAGGTACTCATACCCATTGTGTCTGATCTAGTTGCTTAAAGTATTCTTAGTCATAAATTCCCTGTTAAAAGTAATTAAATGTTTGGTGCTTTTTTTTTCTTTTCTTTTTTTAAATTCAATAGTCTATTGTCTTCTTTGGAGAGATGTCTATAAGGAAAGCATATAGAGAAATACATCTCAGTACTTTGGCTGACTCCTGGGTCCAGAAAATTTCAGCACAGAGTTTTTTTTTGGTTGTTTTTTGTTTGTTGTTTTTTTTTTTTTCTAAAATTGGCTTGTTTTATTTGACTTGCTGACTCATTTTTCCAGCTGGTCTGTCATTCTACTCAATTCCAGATGAGGCAATAGGAAAAAGAATACTCTTTTGAATATCCCACCCTCTTGCCAAACCAAGTAACAATTAAAAACTCCAATTTTCATTGCAGTTCTTTATCTCTGTTAATTATCCAAGGAACAGTAAATCAGATATATTGTCTCCTGCTTGTTGTCAATAATTTAAATTCTAAATTCTTTATAGATTTGTTGCAGATTTAACACACTGCTGCTTTTCCCTAAATTACATAGCATTTCGCAACTTGAATCCAATTCAGTGTTTCATTTTTATGTTTGAGATCAAATGCTAGACAGTCCAGTCTAATTGACTCATGTGTTTTCTACACACACAAGAGAACCCACATGACTTGGTAGCTTTTAATCCAAAAAGAAACACCAGGACTCTCAAGTATCTCATTAGTGACCATCAGTGGGGTTTTTCCATAGTTTTTGAGAAGAATCTATTCTGAATCAGTGTTCAGTGGACAATGAACTGGGAGCAGTGTGAGTTCAGAAAGAACAGGAGCATAGTAGGCAGGGACCTTGTGAGCTGAGAGGTGCCAGTATAAAATAACATGGTGATAATCAGATCAGAAAAAAACAATGTTAATTAAGTAGAAGCAGAAAGATCCATTAGGAGAATTATAGCTGTCATTTTTAAAAATATGTCAAGAGTAAAAGGGGGATGGCAAATGTGCTACAATATTAATAAATGAGATGTAAACATTCCAGGTAAAGTCATTTTTGCACTGTCAATACTGATATTTTCAGGGTAAAATTTTTCAAGGTACTTTTCATCTGTCTTCATCTATATGAACACTAAGGATAACAATTTACCATCATGCAGGTACAGTCATTCCTTTACCTGTCTGTGTAACCAGAAATGTAATTGGCCTGACTTATTAGTGGGGAATGACGCCATATGGAGTACAAGCACTTAAATCAGTGCTCAGGGCAGCAGAATAGTTGTTCTAATTCTCCTTTTAACTGCAAAAACAAAGGGTTTGTATGGATAAAGCAAATCAAAACATATTATTAATTAAAAATGGCATCCAGCACAAAGCTTTTTTGCCCTTCTTGCATATAGGGGTCAACACTAATAAAGTTTCACCATTTGCTACCTGCTGATGGATGATGTGAGGCCATTCCTACAGCTCTTGGTTAATGCTTGAGCTCTGATTATGTCACACAATTTTTTTTTGCCTGTTTGGGAAGTGAAGATTTGGGCACTAATTGCACATGCTAAATACTGTAGTGAATTTTTTTAAAAATAGTAATTGAAAAACTTAGCAGTGATCGGTAGTTTACAAGGAGTCTTCAATTTTAGAGTGCATTATTTAACGAAAACATTATTTTATTACTTACAGACTTCATGCAATTTAATTGTAGTATATTTCAATTATAAACATCAAATTCATAGAAAGGAATTTTCGTTCTGATTTCATGTTATTATCTATGGTTTTTACATTGAAGTTGTAAAGTTAAAGATCCATAAGGAAAGAGATACCTAAAAAGGAAAAGCTGTGTGACCCTTGAGCAGAGGGACATGAGTATAGTGAGCAGCTCATTAAGAATGTTGGGAAAACATTTTTTCCAGCTTTTAACAGAAGCACTCAAATTTAGAGCAAAATATTCAGCTAGAACCTGAAATATAGTATTTGAAATTTTTCTATGTGTCTGGTGTGATTTTTAATATTTTTAAAGCAATACCAGGTTTTGGTTTTAATTTTTTCGAATTCAAATCAGAAAATTTGCATGGAAAATCATTTCAGCTGAAAAGTCTGCTTTCAGTCCAAAACGTTGAGAGATTTTGGTGAATTCTTCTGAAGCCGTAACTCCTTACAGCTGCTGAGTTAAAGTAGCATTGTGTAAAAAGAATAGAATTATGCTAAAAAACCCCACAACTTAAATGAATATCAAGAGTTGAAGGTGAAAGATCAGAAGCTTAACCATTGTCTGGAAGTCTGTTGAACTAATTTAGTAGTTTTACATAAAGAAAACTGAGTGAGAAAAATGAGAATTTTTTTCTCTTTTGTAGTATCTGATAATTTCATTTTTTATATCCTAAAAAGTCCTGTTTTACATTGCTTTGAATTCTCCTGCCACACGTATTCTTTTCAAGTGATTGGTAAGCATTATTATTGGTATGTTTTGTTAACTAATTTAACAAAACCTCATGAGTTACAATTATCACCCAAGAATAAATAAACTAAAAATTGAAATACTTCATGATCCAATGTAAGACTTTTAAAGTACCAAGGCTGTGTAAAAGAGCATTCTTCTTGATTGTACTTCATGGAAGAAGTAATAGGAGTACATAAAATTACATAACCTATTATTTTTTACATCTCTCATATCTATTATGGTGACAAAAACTGGAAAATTTGTAGTATTCCTTTTCTATTCAACTTTATGAAAAATCCAGGTATCATTGACTTGATGGTCAAAACTAATAAATGATATATAGTTGTTAAATGCATTGGTTTTGAACTTGCACAGGTACGTGTGTTCACATTTTCTGTTGGCCAACATAATTACGACAAAGGACCCATACAGTGGATGGCCTGTGAAAATAAAGGTACTGTGTCTTTCTTTTAAACTGATCTTTAATAGAGCTTTGGATAAGTGATATCTTTTTTGTTCTGTAAAAATGGCAGATTTTTCAGCTTGCTTTTTAGCTTTATAGTGTTTGTTACCAAAAGTTCCAAAAGTTAATTTATAAGTAATTTATATTACGTAATATAAAAATGAAAATAATCACATTCAAACAAGAAACTAGTATATTTATTTCTTTATTACTTTATTTAAAATTTTATATTGTATGAAAACTACCACAGTAGTTTTTATAATAATAAGCCATTATGGTTCAGTTTTTGAGAATATTTGTTGTAATAGCCATCTATGTAAAGTTGGAACTGATGACAGATAAGAAATTAGGCAAAGCTGTTTTAAATTAAGCAGTCTGGACAAAGGGATTTTTGTTTGGTTAGTTAGCTGGTTACATTTCTTTCTGTTTTTCTCCAAAATTTACAAAGGATCAGATATTCAGATTTTTTTCCCCTTTTTAAATGAAAATATCAAAATTATTCTTGCTCTGATGTCTTAGTTTCTGAGTGCATCTTGTATATTTTATTTTTATCCTGTTTTCCTTATGTAGGACAGAAAGAAAAAGTAAAAAAAGGTGAAAGTAAGGAAGTAAAACCTTTCCTACCTGAAATTTTAACATGAAAAATATACTCAGAAGCATTTTAAGTGTTAGAAAGTGGAGTCCCAAATATATTTTAATGTAACTGTACAACAAGGTAGAAGACAGAGAGATAGAGCATAAAATATGAAAGAAATAATAGAAAAGAATAGAGATAAGTAGAAAATATATAATTTATCAAACATTTGCTTATATTTTAAATAGAGAAATTTCCAGGCCTGACTGAAAATGAAATACTATTTTACAAATGAGTGAAAAGCAAGAGGTGAGAGGTGAGCTAGATTACAAAGAGTCTTGAAAATTAGGACTGCCAGGGAAGGAGATAAAGGTATGGTCAGGCAGAAGAGTAACATAAAGCAAAGATAAGAGAAAGGCATAGATAGAGGGAAAAGAAATACTGGAATAATCCATAGCCTGGATGAATAGCATACATAAGTATCATAACCTCATGGAACCCTCGGCATGCTGACAAGTCATGCAGAAGATGCCACAACTTCATGAAGAGCAAATTGTATTGTCAGATAATAACAGAAAATTTGTGTGACATTTGTGTTTTGAACAGATTTTTTTTTTTTGCTAACATCTTTGTATATCAGAATACAGAATGGACCTCCATTGTTTTAAAACAAATGAGGAGCAGCTGGTTTAAAGCATAGCCACCTATGTCATCTTTTAATTAAGACAAAATGGTCATAATCTGTCCAAAATTCCTGTGATTATTTGTTTGCACATCCAAAGAAGCAGCCTTATTTCATTTTCCTGAATTAAAAGTTTTGCATACAACAAAGGAAATTACACATATCAATACGTTTACCTCTCTAATCCTCTGCCTCTTCCTTCCAATCTGACTTAAAATTTTCTTTTAAGAAAACTACTGAAGATGGATCTCAGTGCCTGGCTTGAGTCTTATTATATGAGCAGTATTGAAAATATTTTTAATTCAAATGAATGAGCAATAAAATCAGTGCTAAATAAAGACATTTCTGATATACGTTCCCTGTGTAGGAGAAATACTCATTAGCTTTTTTTCATTCCAAAGACTAACTTATATTTTTAAAATATGAATTCACTCTTATAGCAGACCATAGCTATTCTATATGCATTTAGCATATAATTATGTTGCTGTCACAGCATATTAAAATAAGCATTAAATGTACTTGTGCATCATAGTAACTGGGATTTCATGAGTACAAACTCAGTATATGATGCAGCCTTTAGCAAAACAGCCAAAAGAAACAAATTATAACTGTCACTGTTTAAGAGTAAGTGCCTCGGTCTGAATGGCACGGTGACCCATCATATGGCCATGCATTGTGGTGGCATCAACTGCAAAGTATCTAATTCATAAACAGTAATTCTAATAAAATTTAGACTAAAAATTATATGCTGAATTAAATTCCTCAAGATTAAGAGGCTAGCCATCTATTACGGTAAAACAACATTATTTCTGTTTCAAATTTTAGGTTATTATTATGAAATCCCATCTATTGGAGCCATAAGAATAAACACCCAGGTAAGTGGAGTAATATATGTTCTTGGACATGTTTTCTCTTAACCTCTACTAAAATCAATTACATTTTAAGATACACTACATTAAGAAAAGAGAAAAAAAAATCAAGACTTTCTTCTGCATTTTAAGGATTATTCTCTTAAAATGTTCTATTTTTTCTTTAATGTGGTTGCAGTGAAGCAGTTTAAAATGTGATCCCTGTTACCCTGGCCAGCTGGCCCAGAGCAGTTTGTGTGCTGGTCACAACACTGGTGACATTAGCATCCTCAGAGCAGGCTGACCATGTGCACACCATGGAGTGTCTGAAGTGCTCTGTATCCTGCACAAGGACTGTGCTTTCCGCTCAGTTTTCCTCCCAGCCTTACATGGTCCCTCAAGCTTTGATGCTGAGACATGACAGCAATTTTATCCTAAAGTTCTATAAGACCAGTCATTTTTTATAGTGTGCTTAGGCATTCCTAGTTCACCTTCTGCCATACTTTCTTACTTTCTGCATGATCCAAAGGGTTTGTATTACGTGGAGGAGGCTGTGGGTGTATGTGAGGGGATAGCCCTGCTAGAGCATCTGAACCCACGTGGGTGCCCCACTACAGTCCTGCTTTATAGGAGAGGTACCTGGATGGATCCAACACTTTTGGAAGAGACTTCACTTCTTTCCTTCAGAAGGGATGCAGGAGCATTTCAGCAGACTTGCATGTAGATAAAAAAAGGCACAGGTCTCTGGGATTATATCATGAGATCCAAACTGAAGAACAGAGTAGAAGCACACTTATTCTTTTCAGTTGTCTGAAAGTCCAGGTACTCACATGTCTAGAACAGCAAAGAAATATCATAGCAGTTCTTTGTCCTTCCAAGGCCAGGCATGACATTTTTTGGCAGAAAATAAGAATCCTTTCTTGGCTTGAATAAGAGCCCTTTGATTCTGCTAAACTCTTCCAGACACTGTCTGGCAAGATGTATCCTTAATAAGATCAGTCAAGTAGAAAAAGCTGATGACTGAAAAAAGTTTGATGGCATCCACTCCCAAATCAGTCCAGAAATCTGACATCTCATAAGATCACCAGCTTCAGCCATACTGACAAACTGAAGGAAGGCAGGAAAAAGAGGTTTTATAACTCTGATTTTTATTATTCTAATAGAAGTTATGCAAATTGTTGCTGTAGGAGCTTAGCATACCCAGATGTTACACCACTCACCCTCCACTGCCCACTCTTTCTTCTGGGTTGAAAGTTCTGTAATCTGCTTGTGATTTCTTGATGTCATTAGCAATTAATTTAGGATTAAAAATAGTTGTAATTCTCGTTTTGTGGAAAGAGAGTGGTAGTTTTGAGTGTGTAAGGTCTGTGTGACTGGGAGCGAAATACAAGAATTACCTTTTCTGTAAATACTGCAAACTGAAGACTGAATTATTCTGTGGTATAATTTTTAAGGAAATAAATTCTCTCCCTGTATTAGTGGTGACTTTTGATTTCCTTTTTTCCTTAATATTTTAATTTTTATTATTTAGTTATTGTTTATTTTAATATTGTTTGTGCTCTTTGATCTAATAATTGCCTTTTGACAAGTTTATTACACTTTTTGGCAGGAATATCTGGATGTTTTGGGAAGACCAATGGTTTTAGCTGGAGAGCAAGCCAAACAAGTTCAGTGGACAAATGTCTATCTGGATGCTCTGGTATGATCTGTATTTATCTCTACTGAAGTAAGAATTTTAGAAAATAAATAACTATATGGGTCTGCTTTCCCAAGAATCCAATTTCTTACCCTTTCAAACATGATATTCTTGTGTTTCTAACATCTAAGCACATCAGTACAACAACCTCTATGAAGAGACCTATTTATAATGTGCTGATCTTACTTGCACCTAGTATCCTTCTAAGTGTCTTGAAATTTAACAGAGAAAAACAGTTTATTCTCTGCAGACTTCAGAGTGCGGGCCACTGCTGTTCTCAGTTTAAGAACAAAGAAAAAGAAGTGAATAGTATTCCAATGTTGTACCTACTGCAGTAAAGGTCATTTTTTATGTTTCTGGTGAGGAATTCTTAGAATTCTTAGTTGTTACTTTTTTTTTTTTATTTATTTGTTCCAAAGAACATTCCATACAGAATGAAATCTATCTGTATTACTAAGTATTTGCACAAATTTTGCACTTGGGTGGTTGTAATTGCTTGATTCCTCAAGGTAATTATTTCTTTAACTGTCCTTTAATTGGACAATGTAAATAATGGGGAAATAAACAAAAAGATACATGAAAATCTTTCTTACTGCTGAATTTATCACATTGGTCTTATAAAACAAACATACTCAGGAAGCTACAGGAGGAAAAGTATTGTTAGCAGAAATCTAATCTCTTTCTCTGAATAATGTACTTCTGAGCAACAGGGCAAAAATGACTTCCAAATGGTCATTTGGAATCACGTACTTATCCAAATTCACGTAATCATCTAGAGTCATGACAAAATGCACATCTTCCTCTCAGTCAGCATTTCTGTAGAATTTTTATCAACATACAGTTTTTGCTGTCAATATAACTGAGCATGACACAGAAGAACTAGTTTTTCTTTGAATTTTCAATGTCCAGAAGTTCATTAACCATGTTTTGTTTGTTATTTTTGAGGTACTTACTGGAAACATAAAGGATGTGATGACAAAAGTTCTTATGGTCTGTACATATCCTGTTGAAAAGCCAAAGATAGATTTGTAATTAGAAATAGAGATCTGTTTAGTCAAGTAAAATAAAAGACACCTACAGACATCTCTTGTGTTACTTTATATACTCAGTAGGTACATTCAGTCTTTCCTTCAAGGTTTTCTGCATTCATGTGTTACATATGTGTGTTTGTGAGTATATAATTATATACACATGTCTGTATAACACACACAGGTTTTTGAAACTTCTATATCCTAAGTACATATATACATATATACATAATTACATGTAAATAAAGTAGAGCAACACAAGGTAAAGTACTGAGGTAAAGGCTCAGATTTGTGGACTTTCTCATCACAGTTGAGACCATAAAAGCACAGGTTATCTAACTTGCTCTGAAGCCTTTTCCTGATTCTTGGTTGTATAAGGGAGTGTGTCTAAGTTGTCACATTGGTTTATTATCTTAAATTCCCTAAAGTAATTCCCTCGTGTAGGGCTTACAGTTCTCCTGCTTGTGGCTTACTGGACTCATTCCTATCATTTGGCTCCTACTGTCCAGTGCCTGTTTTGTGGCTAAGACTGAGGTAATGAAGTGTAGAACATGAGGCCACATTAGTGCATAAATTCAGGTTATAAAATTCTGAAGAGGTACTTTCATTTCAGTTTGGCTTTCAGGACTATCTTTAATAATTTGATGTATTTGTAGCAATTCACACCTCTTTTCTAGCCCTGTTCCTTCAGATTCTATTTCTGTGTTGCTCTGGCTTCATTTTCAAGAAAATTCCAGAATTTTATATGTACTTTTAGGTTTACCAGTTAGGCAATATTTATTCTTAATTGTTATCCTCTCTAACTTTATATATTTTTTTTTTTTTTTTTTTAGTGGGGAGATTGTGTTGTGCCCCATACTGTTTCATTATGTATATTTTCAATCAATTTAGAAAAAAATGTCCTTTCTACTGATTCATCTTTATTTCTCTTATTTTCCTACAAAATCCACTTCACTTTGCTTGTAACTTTACTAACTCTGACCTCATCACCTTTCAATTTTACACAAATGTAAGTTCATGAAAGATAGTTTAAAATTCAAAAAGGTGCTGCTAGACTGGGAAAATAGAGAACAGATTGCACCAAGCTGGATTCATATACTGTTCTAGTTTTTTTTTTTTTTTTCTTTTCCAAATGAAGCATAAGGAGAAAAGGGATATGACTTCTCAATAAACTAGATAGAAGGAGAGTAAGCATAAATGTATGGGAAAAGTTTGAAATTGAACTCAAGCAATCACATATAAAAAGGTAGAAATCTCCCTATGGATAATTTGGAATGGAAAACAAAACTTTCCTGGCTATCTGAACATATGTTGTTCTGGATCCTATTTTCAGTATGATTTGTGAAGGCTACTAAAGGAAAAACATATTTCTTATATTTTCCCACAATAAATGGAAATTCCGTGACTCAGTTGCCTGAGTACCAGGGGAGACTGTGATTTTGCCAAGCCAATGGTGGACATTATTGCACATCACTCAAAAGTAGTGATGATAGAAAAAGCAGAGGAATTATCTGTTGTATTTTTCTGTTGGTTTTGCCTGTATGTGTTACCTGCCTGTCGTGGTTTAACCCCACCCATCAACCAAACCCAAGGCAGCCCCTCACTCACCCCCCCACTAGTGGGACTGGGGAGACAATCAAAGGGTAAATCTGGAAAACTTGTGGGTTGAGCCAAAGGCAGTTGAATAGGAAAACAAAAGCTGTGCACACAAACAGAGCAAAACAAGGAATTAATTCACTGCTTCCCATGGGCAGGCAGGAGTTCAGCCATCTCCAGGAAAGCAGGGCTCCATCACACTGAAGGTGCCTTAGGAGCAGAAATGTCATCACTCCCAAATGAAATTTACTATTTTTAAGTTTGATTCCTTTTCCTTTTCCTTTTCCTTTTCCTTTTCCTTTTCCTTTTCCTTTTTCTTTTTCTTTTCCTTTTCCTTTTCCTTTTCCTTTTCCTTTTCCTTTTCCTTTTCCTTTTCCTTTTCCTTTTCCTTTTCCTTTTCCTTTTTCTTTTCCTTTCCCTCTTTCCTTTCCTCCCTCCCCTCTATTTTCTATAATTTTATGAATAGTGGGTACTGTAACTACACATATCTTTTCATAACATTTAGGTTTTTGAAACTTCTCTCTGCTAAGTTGTTGACTATCATCTATTTTCAAAATAATAATATATATCAATCCTACTAAAATGTGGACACAAAAGATCATAATTTCAACTTTGTATTCATCAAGTCAATGAAGTAGTATTATTTTCTTCTTACAAAATTGAAAGTAATTTTTTTTTTTTTACAAAAACTGAAAGTACTTGTTTAGCTACATGCATTCTTCAGTTGTTCTGATGTATTATGTCTTAACATTTGCTTTTTAACTAAAAAGTCTTTTTCTCCCTTCTTTATTGATTATTTTCTAGGAGCTGGGCCTTGTGATTACAGGAACCCTGCCTGTCTTCAATCTAACAAGGGAACAAAATGGGAAAATTGTAAGCTACTCCTTCAAGGGAAAAAAAAAAAAAAATTCATAAGCATATGAATTAAATTTAATGTTAAATGTCTTGAAAAATATATATTTCCATATAATATTTGCAGTGTAATTGTCTTGTACATGAGAAACAAAGAGGTCATATCTACTTACCTGATAACCTCCTGAGAACAATAAAATGCAGTGCATTCTTTTACCCTTTTTGTCATTCTGAGTTTCAGGGTGTGACATTCTACTGTCAATCCCTGTGCCTTAGTGGCACTGAGAGTGCATGAAGTGCTCAATAGATGGGAAGTAGATGATGATATTATTTAGACCTTTCCAAGAAATAACATCCAGAAAAAATTTCTATCAAATCTCTGAGGCTATAACATTTCAGGGTAAAAGACAGTGATGTAGAGAATATAAATTAGTTGGTTGTAATGATAATAGAAAAGAGCACTGTATACTTAGATTAAATTCTAAGTGTTAAATAAGTAAAATTTCCCATCCCTGTTACTGTCTGGTATGGAATCTGTATCCTCTTCACAAAACAAAAAACAGACCTGGAATATGCTTGATCAATGTATGGTAAAATTGTACTTTTGGTGTACTCCATTCAGGTCATAATATACAGAAATTTAGACAAAATATTCTTTAATTCAGTTTCTCAGCTGTTACATAGAATGAATCAATGAGGGTTTGATTGCTGCATTCTTTACTTTACCTTCAGAGTAGTTCTCTTAGTTTCCTTTTAAAAACAAAACAATAAAACAAAAAAGTTGCATATCTTATCTACAAGACAATGCCTGGAATTGTCCGAGTCTGTTTCAAAGTGACAGATTACTGATTATCAGAGGATGTCTTTCTGAGAAGTAAAACAGACGTGATCTAGTACACAGGAGCGAGAAGAGAACTCGAATCTGCTCAATTTGTATCTCCACCAGAATTTTTTTACAGGCTGCAAGATGCCTCCTCCAATAAATTTTACAAATTTATTTAATGTGGAGAAGGGATTCAGGTGGCACGATGTAAATGACTGCCCTCCTTTTCTGTAGTAGGAAAATAAATTATAAGCTAAATAAGTGTGTGTGCCCCTGAGTCCCTGATTTCAAATGCTGATGATTCTTATACTCACTGGGCTTTTTGTTGTGTTAGAATATTTTTCATCATTTCATCATTATACTATACATACATGCATATATACATATACATATACATACATACATACATATACATATATATATTTATATATATATATCTGTATATATACCTGTTTTGTTCTCACATATATTGTTTATACATCCCAGAAAGTATCCATCTTCAGAAATAATTTGCATATTCTATACTAAATTCTAACTTTATTAAATTTAATTTTAGATCACATTGACATTATTTAAAATATTCAGAATAGACACATAACTAAGTAGACAACTTGTCAAAATGTATCTGTCAAACAAGAGATGAAAGCAAAAGTACAAATTTACTGACTATTGTAGTCATTCTACATTGTAAATATGTCAAATACATACTAACATTTTGGAATTCTACCAGAACCAGCTGATTCTTGGAGTAATGGGAGTGGATGTCTCTCTGGAGGACATAAAAAAACTGACTCCCCGATTTACGGTAAGCTGCTTGCATTGGTGGTTCCTCATAATGTATATTTAACCTGTGATTACTGTACATCCTCTTTCGTAAGTCATGCAGCAATGACTGGATTTGAGTCAAAACACCGACAGGCTTCTTTTCATAGATCCTTTTCTATTGTTGTACATTTCCTGGTGGCTTTCTCTCCAGCCATATAAGTGTTTCTATGCAATTTGTCCATCAGGATGCGCTGTGTAAAGTCAGATTTTACATTGGGGGATATAGCACAAGTAATTATCTTCCTGTATCTTAAGACACTGTTTTTTTGTTAAGTGTTTGGTTCTTAATGTAGAGTGCACAATCATTTCAGTTGACAATATTTGCCATTTATCTAGGACTGTTCTTTATAGAAAATTTCTTTAATACAGGTGTCTGTACCCTACTCTGTATGACTGATTTATTTATGTTGACACCTAGCTGTGGAATTTCTTTGAAAATAATTAGTGCTGTGGAAAACAAATGTTGAGGAATAAAAGGAGCATCACAAGTTTGACTGAAGGCAGATGCAAAGTCCTGCATTTCGATTGGAATAATCCCGAAGCTCAAGCTGGGACAGGCTGCCTCAATGGGCAGGAAAGGACCTGGGAGTTGTGGTGGAGGACACGCAGAACATCAGTTAGTGTGCCCTGGCAGTAAAAAACAGCTGTGCAGTAAACATCTGCATCAGAAGTACGCTGCCCAAACTTGATCTCCTCAGTATAATAAATACTCTGAGGGCCAGTGCAGAGTCACTAAGTTGTCCAAGGATTTGCAGTACCTGGTTCAGAGGAAGATGCTGAGAGTGATGGATTTGGGCTGAAGAAGGAACCTAAAGGTTAGCTAATGGGAATTCTGCAGAAAATGGACCTTGACATTGCCTCAAAAACAAGCTATCAGCATAGGTATGGCAATGGAAGTTCCAACTGGAACTAAAGAAGAAAGAGAGCAGGCTCCCCAGAGAGGTTTTGGAATTGTCACTGGAGGTGTGTCCAGTGCTGTGTCCAGTTCAGGGCCCGCATTTTGGGAAGGATGTTGAGACACTTGAGCGCATCCAGAGGAGGCAACGAGGCTGGTGAGGGGCTGGGAACACAAATCCTGTGAGGAACAGCTGAGGTAGCTGGGGCTATTTAGCCTGGAGAAAACGAGACTCAGGGGTGACCTTATCACTCTCTACAGCTCTCTGAAAGGTGGCTGTGGTCAGGTGGGGTTTGGTCTCTTTCTCCACGCAGCAGCTGACAGAATGAGAGGACACAGTCTTAAACTGTGCCAAAGGAAATATAGGTTGGATATTAAGAAATTTTTTTCATGGAAAGAGTGATAAAGTACTGGAATGTTCTGCCTGGGGAGGTGGTGGAGCAGTCACCGTCCCTGGATGTGTTTGAAAAAAGACTGGATGTGGCACTCGGTGCCAGGGTCTGGTTGAGGTGTTAGGGCATGGGCTGGACTTGATGGTCCTGGAGGTCTCTTCCAACCTACTGATTCTGTGAATTCTGTAGAATTCAAAAGCCTACCGAAGCCTACTCCAAGTTTGCAGTTGGACTTTATTTTTAAGTTAGATTTGCTTTCAGTGAAAGGTTGTACCAGCTGACCTTCAGAGGTCTCATCAGCCTAAATCATTCTCAAAGTTTCTGCTCCTAAAAGAGCAAATATCAAGAAAGTATCTTGTCTGTGTTAGTGATCTTATACTTCATGATTCCTGAAGCATGTGTTTTCCACAATGTTAGCATTCCATGAAAACCATTAATTACTCTTTCTTCAGTACTTAATACCATACAGTGCTAAACTTCATTTTTCCTTTCAGCTTTGTCCCAATGGATATTACTTTGCGATTGATCCTAATGGGTATGTGCTACTGCATCCAAATCTCCAACCGAAGGTATGAAACACCTTCTAATTTACTTCTCCATTATAAGGGGATATTGTCAGAAAAAAATCAGAAATTTTGGATTCAGGATTGAATGTAGGATTTTTGAATTTAGGATTGCTGAAAGCACAAGAAAGCGATAGTGAAAATTCTCAGTTTTGTGAGTGTTAGGAAAATCTGTGATGCATATATGGCTTCATCCAAATCCACCAGCTTTGGCTTGTATTAGTTATTAATAAAATTTTAAAAAAATATATTTAGAATGCATATTTATATATGTGAAGTGTTTTATTATACATATATTATATTATTTATATAATTATTATATAAATATAAAATATAAAATTATAATATAATTATTGTTTATTATACATATATTTTATATATTAATATAAAAACAACTAATGGTAGCTGTAATATTGTGAAAACAGTATAATCATTGTGAAGAATCTTAAACTGAGGAGTTTTTGTGCACTTTTTTGTGTTCCTTTCTCATTTAAAAGATGAAATTTTCATACTTGCAAAACCAAAGAAATCGGAGGAGAACACAATGTATTTTACTTGATTTTTTTTGTATTTATTTGTTTGCTTATTTTCAGTTTATCAGAGCTGAAATCAGAATGCTAGAGTTTTAGTAGTTTAACTTGAGAAAGGTCTTTAATGTTTAAACATGAAACTTTTTTGTAAATATGATTAGGACACAACATTCATCAAATTTAAGGAGAATAGAAACTAAATATTTCAGTTTGGCTCTTTGTCCATTAACTGTGGTCCTTACCTTGTGGAGAATCCTACATTGTCTGTATCTTCTTAAATAACTTGCCTCCCTAACTTTGATGGAAAACTTCAACATGAATGGATTTATTTTTTTTTTTCTGAAATCAGACTTTGACCTTGGTTTTAATGAAAGGTTTCTCCATATGAAACAATCTTCTGTTTAGTGGACTTCTTGAAAATTCTCATATAATAATTCAATATTTTCAGTGAACTGTATCTCTTGAATTCTTAAAGTTGTATTATATAAAAGACAAAGTTAAAATTACTTCTTTAATTGTCAAAGACAGAAGACGAAATTAAGAATTCATCTACATATTGTAGTGATTAATTTAAATCTTAAGCTGGGAGAAGTTATCTTTGTGAATATTTGAATTAATTTATTGGAGAAGTAATTAATACATTTGAAATCTTTTGCCAAGTGTGTAATACAAGAAAGAAAAAAGTTCTTCTGAAGAAGAGAAGAGAATAGAATTTGACAGAGAAAGAATAACTTGACATTATTAATGAGATTTCCCTTTCCCTTTTGATTTATTTTGAAAGACACTTAAAAATAAAAAGGAAAACTGGAAAAGGTTTTTATATAGTCTTCAAAACTGAGCTTTGAGTAACTTCAGTTTCTGGATATCTGCATTTGATTTTCATGTCTTAAACAATGGAAGTTTTGAATTGATGATTTTTCTTGGTGAATTCTTCAGAGGGAAATATCTGCATCATTACTGATCCAATCTTTTCTTAATTAGAGGTTAATAGTAATAAGGTGATGGCGATTGGCCTGTTTATCTTTCCCTTGTATGCAAATAAAACTGTCTTTTCATTCACAGGAGTAATGTAAAAAGAAGCAATGCAGTTTTCTTATTTTAGACCTAATCTTTTGAGAAGCTGATATGGTCTCTGTTCATCTCAGATGTGCTGTTATCCTGCAGTGTTGCCTCACAACATTGAAGAATAAAAACCTTTGTTAAAAAAACCTTTGTTAAAACTTAGCTCATCCCAACTAAATCTAAGCAAACTGAGATGGATTATTAGGATACTAATTGTCATGGTTACTCTGTGTAGTTTTCTTCTTAAAAGGATAGCAAAGTCCAGAGACGCTTTCCCTTAATGCTCAAAACTTTGAATTAGAGCATGTTTAAAACAGAATGTTTTCTGAGTAATAATTTTTATGTTGCAGAATGATGTCTAAGTGTAATACTAAGAATTTGCATTATTATTATTATTGTTATTGTTGTTTATAACAGTTACACAGACTAGACTTTTTCACTCCCAGTTTGTGTGGGGTGGTGCATGCTATTCCGACTGATACAAGAACTACAGTTTAAAATTAAGGTACATGACAAAGACAGATATATTTAGAATTCATGGACTTTCTTTAACATGTCACATTAATTTTAGTTGAACCTCCCAGTAGCTGTTAACTTATTAACAAACAACGTCTTATCCTTCTTTGTCAGCAATTTTTCAATAGATGTAAACTAAAATATAACTACATCTTTACCTTTGAAGAGGTGAGGGTTTCTTAGACTTCCAGTGCTTCCTTCTTTTGAATGTCTTTGGCTTTCCTTCTGAAAATCTATTTCCTCAAATCACAACTGGTCCAACACAATTAATAATTTGAGAAATTGCCTTGATGTTTGTAAAGTTGTTTGCACAACTGAGAAAAGTTAACAAACAACAAATTCAAAAGCATATTAAAATAATTTAAAACTTTCCTATTATTTTTTTTGTTGAACTACATGAATGCTATGCCAAAGTATAACAAGAATATTTTTTTATTCTAATGTGCAGCTTAATATAGTTTTAAAAGCTTAATCCATTTTTATGTTTGTGTAATTTGTTACATTTTTTTAAAGTGCTTAAATTTGTGCTTTATTGCAATTTTCTTTGTTTGTGTCTGCATATGTGGATGCATTTTTCCCACTGTTATGGGAGAGAACAGGTGGATGCACCACCAAGTAAACATGGTCACTGAAGTGAGTCCATTAAGCATATGTTAACAAGCTTAATCTAAATTAGATTTTGAAAACTATTTTCAAAATATTTGAAATTTATTTTGAAAATAAAATAAATAATTTTATTTCTCAGTCTATTCTAAAGATTGGAATCCTCTTTGTTTTTACTGTGGTTCTGATCAAAACCCATTTAATGATAGTCCTAGAACTCCATGTGCCTTCAGCGAGGTCCAATATTCTTTCTCACTGCTTAGGGTTATTTAAGAAACTAAGGAGGAGCTGGGTTTTAGAATTAAGTATAAAAGTAAACAAAAAGTGAGCTATTCTCATTCCTTTTTTTATTCCATCAGGGTGTATGGAAGGGAGAGCTATCTCTTAATTTTATTCACAGTAACATATGTCTGATTTTTGTTTCCCCTATCCAAATCCTGCGTGTAATTGTGACAGAGAGCTCAGAACTCATGGTCAGGAGGAGGGGGAGTCTCTGCTTGCAGTGGTAAACATACACTGGACAGTGCAGATGTTGAGAAAACACTTCCATTCTATAAGCAGGCTGTTTACTAATAGTGCAAAAATAAAAATTAATGCTTTTTTGTTACTTCAGCAAATTGGTGTGGGCATACCAAAAGTTAAATTGAGAAAAAGGAGACCCAATGTACAGGTAACTTTGGATGGAGGTTATTAGTGCATTAGATTGCATAGAACTGGAAATTTAATTAGAAGGCTTCTGCCCTGCTTACTAGGAAATATCTAACTAGAGAATTGTTTATTGTGACAAACAGCTTCCAAAGCATGAAGCTTGCATCCTTTCCTGTTTAAATAATAGAAACATGCTATTGGCTGTAGTGGAGGGCATTCCATTAAATTATGGTGCTTTACTAATAGGTGCTAATTAGAGTCGTGCTCTAAAAACTCTTCAGATATTGAAATTAATTTGAAGACTGGAAATAAAAAGAGACTACTTGTGCTGGCTTTGCTTGCATAAACCCAAAGTCAAGAGAAGATCAGAAGCTAATTCTTGTGACTTTATTGCCAAGTTTTATTGTACAGTGTATGCTGCATAAAATTACAAAATATGAGTTGTTCAGTTGTTTTTTGGTTTTTTTTTTTCCTGGGGAAGTCAGAGTAGGGAATTTGTTCTATCTGCTATTTACATGAGATTTTCTCAGTTTAGCAGACCCAACTGCACAGTATTAACTGCCATTAACCTGAACAGGTTAGCCAGTCATGTTTATGTAATGCAATTCCTGAGCAGAAACCACTTAATGAAAACTTAAAAGTCATTAAAGGAATAGATTAACAATGTAACTAGAAAAATAGCAAACTTAAAAATAATATATCAAGTTTGATTCCTTACACATATGGGAATCTATAACACAAAACTTGGATAGAAACACCAGTAAAACATGGTGTAAAATCCTGATCCAAGTCAGAGATTTCACCAAGTGCCTGGTGGCTGTGTTTATGACATGTGTCGAAGGTCACCTTGGCACTGGGTTTTTTGTTTGTGCACTGGAGAAAGCAGCACTGAATCATACAAAACCTCAGTTTTCTTGGCACACCTGGCTCCTCAGCTTGCCATGGAGTGCTCTGGCTGCTGCTAGGTTCGCCTGAGAGTTCTTGCTGCACAGAGAGGTGCAGCACTGGAAAAGCTCTGGGCTCCCCTCCACTCCAGATGCTCCTGAGTTTACCTCTGTGTCCCAGGATTTTGCAGGCTTCTTAACATAACTTTTTTTAAAAGCCTAGTAGCCTTTGTCTTCATTAGTACAGGTAGGAACTAGGCTCCTGCAACACAGAAAAGAAGGTCATCCATAGAATTTGTGAGAATACTGACCTCCCAAAACACACATCAATTTAAAAATATTTTATTTAACTTTTTTTATGTTGCTGCACCAGTTCTTTCTTTCTATGTTTCCTTCATGAGTTTTCATTGAAATTGTAGATCCTTGCCTTTATTTGTCCTGCTGAAAATGGATTGCAATCCTTTTATTTGCATGCATCATTGCTAGTGATTTACTTCTGTTCTGTTTTGTTAAGTTGTGCTGGTGAATGTGGCGGTGGTGTACATATTCCAGTCATGTTGACACATGACTGGATAAAGAGAAGAGCAAACTGAACTGTAAGTTTGTTTCTTCAAGGCTTAGAATAAACCCCAGTAAATGGCAACCTTGGATATAAAAATTATGGAGTCCAAATACTGGTAAAAACATTCTTGGGGGAAAGAGACATAAGGGGCAAATAGCCTTCCATTTAAAGTACCAGTGTAGGAATTTTCTGTCCTAATTTTTAGTGGTTGTTGTTGTGCCTCAGGCACATCTCAGAATGTATTTAAATATTTATGTATTTATGCCTATTAAAAGTGGTTAATAAGTATCATATAAGAAATGTGAAGTGATATGTCTTAAACAGAAAAAAAAACAGTTAATGCATACTTGAATTTTCACAGAATTAAAGTTCACTATTTTGTCTTTGGGACTCCTTGACTATGACTAGCCCAGGTTATCATTTGAAATAAATATTGACCTTGATTTGATGTGATGGCTTTTTTTCTTTTTTTTTTTTCCCCTTTTTTTTACCATTTATTTTCTTCTTTGTTCCTTTGTGTGTTGGAATGGAATGTGAACTTCATAAATGCCTCCTCTGCAATGCCAATGCCTTCATGCATGCTGTTTGGGTTTGACCATGCTATTCATTATCCATTGCATGTAAGATATGTAAATTTTTATTTATTTTTACATTTTAGCATTTTGTTATTTATTTTGAGAGCATGGATTTGTTGGGAGGGAAAAGCAATTGCATAGCAATAATTGAATATTTTTGAATTAGTAGAGAGCACACATTAATGCCATTATATTAAAGTTGCTAATGTTACTTATCATATATAAATAGAAATGCAAAAATTTTTTTGAAGTTTTCAGTAAATATTCTATAGACATACCCAGAATCCTTGTCTGAAATCTTTTCAGTACACATTCTGTTCCTGAGAATAAATGTATTGGTTTTCCTCTTAGCAGGCAGTAAGCCTTGTTAAGAACAAGAATGATTCCATATAGCCAGAGACATGTCCATTTTGTCCTCAAGAAAGGAAAGAAATAATATTTTGTCTTCTGGAACTATTTATTATTACAATCTTGAAAATAATGGCTACTGTTAAGCTCTTAACTCCACACTGCTACATAAGGGTATCTTTTACCAGTTATTCAGGATATTATTTTCTTCCAGTACATGCATGAATTGTGATGAGACATGCTTGCATTCCTTGATAGAACAGTCACATCTACATTTGTCATGTAACTTTGTTAGAAGAGGAAGAATATAATCATTAATTTGAAAGAAGGGACTTTACCCTCTACATGTTCATACAGGAGAACTACTGAAATCCCTTTTTTTTTTTTTTTTTTTTCATTTTCTACTCTAAACTGTGAGATTTAAGTGTTCAAGTAATATAACCCTGTATTCCTTTTTCTAAAAAAATGCACTTGCTTTTAGGGTGCATTAAATAACTACTGGGTGATGAGGATGGATGATTTTAACACCACACACGATATAAAGTCAATGGGGCTTTAGGCAAAATTGCCAGAAAAAAAGTTGGACTCCCAACAACTCACATGGAAGATGGCTCTGGCCAAGTAAATGCAGACTGCAGCTGAGAAAGGAGCAGAGGCTGTAGGGTGGTCCAGTTTAGTTCAGCAGAGCTACAGTGGTCTTCCAGCACTCCTGGGGGGCAGGGCTATTACAGATGTAGGTCACCAGAGTTCTCTGTGCTCCATAGTTGAGGGTGGACATCACCAATTTTCCTTAGACCTGGAACCTTGGGTTTCAGTATTTCTGTGCTGCAGGTTTCTATCTTCTAAACCAAGATAACAGTACTGATGTCAAGAGAAATGCTTTTGAAACTCCAAAGTGCTCAGGGAAGTCCTGGAATGCTGACAATAAAAGTGGGGTTTATTTTCAATAAACCCCAAATAATTTGCTGCGATTGCTGCCTTTTTAAATCTTGAACCGTAGTCTATTCCTACCTCATATCAGCAAGTCTGTTGTCTGCTCTTGGTTAAATTGCAGAGTGCAGTTCCCCAGCTTACTGGTTGGGTGGAAAACTCTCCCAAATTTCTCTCTCCCTTCTTGGAGGCAGGAAATCAAGTGAGAGATCCATATCCGCTGCTTCTCTGCTTACTCTGATTCCTCCCAAACCAGTAGAGTCTGTGAGATGCCAGGAGAAGGAGAAGCAGCACCTCAGCATGAGCCATGTGCATGACAGGCTGTAGACAGGCTCTGGCAGTTAGTATTAATTTGATTTTCACTTACCCGATTAATCTCTCTATTGCACAAAATAAAACAGAGGAGAAAGGGCCACTAGAGATGCTACAAGAGATTAAAATAGATGGGTAAGTAAACCCAGTAAAGTAGGCCTATTTTAAATTATGGGATTAGAGTGGTTTGTAATATTACAATGCTCTGTCTTTATTATTTGATAACTTAATATCTTCTGCTTCAGAATCCTAAATCCCAGGAACCTGTTACGCTGGATTTTCTAGATGCTGAATTGGAAAATGATATTAAAGTTGAGGTGAGATTACATGGTTTCTCAGAGCCTGTTACTGCTAGTACTTCAGCATGTAACTGCAAAGCAATAAATGTTCTGGATTTTGAATGGGAATCTTTTTCAATATAGATTTGTATTTTAAATTTTTAAGATTGACTTTATAGAGATGAATTTATATTTAGACAAAATAAATCCCAGCATTATTTATAGGCAAGGGCAGTGTAATATATTCTCTCATTTTGAAAGACATCACGATTGCTACTTAAATTCTTCTTCATGAAGTAACAACTCCTGTAAAGGAAGCTGTAAAATTTTTTCAAAACAGAACACTTTTTAATAGAGCATTAAAATATTACCTGAAATATGTTTAAAGTATTTCCCTTTCTCTTATTAACACAAGATTGTTCCTGTGGCGAGAAAGAGAACTGAGAAACAAAGTTCAGTGTAGACAACAAAATGATTCCTCTGTATATTTTTCACTTACTAATTTCATAATATATTCAGAAATGGTAACTTTTTAAGAACAATCAGCTAGTTTTCTGAAATTAATGGCTTTTAAACATTTTGCATCTTTAACATATTTCTTCACTGAAATTGTTCTTTTATAATAACAGTAATCAGCCTGCCTTGGTATCTGTTTAATTCTTCCTTAAGTTTCTTTGAAATGGCTGCTTCAAGGGGAGTTACTCTGGAGCTGTGCAAAAGTGTTTCTGTGAATCAGTGCTATTACCTGAATCACACAGATGTGCTGGGAGGCACAAGAAATGCTGGACAAAGCTCCATTTCATCCACACAGAATTCATTTTCTCTGTCAGTGCCCAACATCAAGGAGTTTCATGGCGTGGTCTTGAAATGCAAAGTATACCGGAATTGTTGTTTCATAAGTCTAGTGATTCAGTATATATTTGCATAAAACAATTTCTAATTGGAAAAATCTGAAAATTGTAAACAAAACTTTTTTTTTAAGAGTTGTGACTTCAATTTGTATTAGCGTTTTCTGTGTTTTTAAGAAATATTGTGATCACTTGACTGATTATTCATGTTACATGCAACACCTACACTTTTTTTTTATTATTTCATTTTTTCCTTTCCTTCCTTGCCAATAGATTCGGAAAAAAATGATAGATGGGGAAAGTGGAGAAAAAACATTTGAAACACTGGTCAAGTCCCAAGATGAGGTAAGATAAGAACCCAAAGAGTTACATTTACAGAACTAAACAAAACCAGAAAAATAATGTGAAATGGTGAAATGCTGGGATGTTCATTTTGTAATGACAATTTGTACCATTTTTTCCCTCTAGATTTACTAGTTTTACTGTCTTATAGTAAAAAAAAAATAAATTATGTACTCAGGAAAAAAAGACTTGTTTTGTTTCTTGGTTTCTTTGGTGCATCATTAATCAGGCAGTTGTTGATGAGGTCTTACACTCTGTTCAACAGGAAATGGACCCAGCCTACTTCTGTGCATGAATTCCAAAACAAAGTGCTTAATTTGCTTGCAGAGATGTGTGAGGATGGGTTTGGTAGTTTATATTGTGGTTGGATGGGAAGAAAGTTGTGAGAAAAAATAATAAAGTAACATTTTCATGCCATAAATGAAGACTCTTTGGGATAAGCAAATTCATCTTACATTTATATCATGTACTTTCTGAACCGCTTGTTGAGTTCTTTATTTTCTTGTCCAAAATACTTATTCCTGATACACATTGCTGCAGTTTTCTCTAATAAGCAGTCATGTTTCCTAGCAATAGGAAATACTCAAATTTGATATGGGTCATTACATGTGTGCTCTACATCTTGGGGAGAAGTGAGAAGAAATCATGACTGGTGTGCTGAAGGAGCAGTTCTGGCCAGAGCATGCCCCACAGTTACAGTTCCACAACAGCTTTTTGAAACTCTGTTCTGAACATAAGTCAGTTTGAAGATATCTAATTTGATGGCTTAGCAGGCACTGCACAGCCCATATATATAAGCTCACTATAGTTAGAAGAATTGATTGCAGTTAATTCATATTGGCTTTCTCCTCTTCCCATGTTCTTCTAGAGACCTGTATCAGCACTGCCCTTGCCTCCATTACTGTTTCGTGCTTTCTCACAGTAAAATGCTAAAAAAAAGCTTTACAATCTCTGGGTAAATCCTGCTGTGGGAAAAAATTGTTTTTTCCTGGTTCCCCTGTTGGAGAATGGTGCATGAACAGGTGTTTTCTGGGGCAGAGAGGCTAAGCCCCAGTGGATGCCAGTTCTGCCCCCTCACCTCTGCCAGGAGCCCATCCTGTTTAGGATGCCATCCTATTGTGTTCCCTTAAGGGAAACTGAGTCATTCCTGACCCACTGTCAGAGTCCAAAGTCCTGCTGGCATCTGAGTTGAGCATAAACTGCCTGCTCAAGGAAGAGGCTCCATGCTGGGACATTTTCAGATTTATGTTGTTTTGTTTGAGTGCCTTTCTGGGTCTATGGGTGAAAAAGGCTCTGTGTAGGTGTTTAGAAGAGGGAGGGTTAGAAGGTCACAAAAATACAATAACAAGAATACGGTTGTACAAGAAATTGCATTAATGGCAAAGATGTTGAAGAGATTTCAGGCTGTTTGTACATTTCTCAGGCTCTGTGCTACAGAAGACCTGTAACTGTTGGTCCTGCAATTCTTTGCCCAAAGAAAGAGGGAGGGAATTATTGCAAATGCTGAAGTCAGTTACAGTATCTGGGCAGGAGGGAGGATGTAACATCCCTGGGTGCATGAGAATGTGCCAGTTACACACGGCCCAAACCACAATCTGTGTTGGAATAAAATATTCCGAGCCTTTGATCCCAGATGTTTCAATGCCAATGAAATTAATTATCCTCACCTTCCCTTGCACCATGGCCCAAGATTTTTTCCTCTACCCAGACCCCTGTGAGAGAAGAAAGGAACAGCCAGAGCTGACTGGCTATGATGACTGCTTCCAGCCATTGCACCCCCCCAGCTCCAGGCTGCTAGAACCAGAAAAAAGCTGCTTTAAACCACGGGCCACGCATGAGCCATGCATCACTTAGCACTTGATAGCTTCATATATTTTCTTAAAAAAAGGGCTGATGTGGTCGGTTGCTCTGAACTGACAGTTGCAGTCTTTGGGCTTAAAATTTATGTTCTTTTTGTTTTGCTTTTTGGTTTAAGTTTGCATCGCTTTCCTTTTGTGTTGCAGCTGGCCCCAGCAGTGTCTTGGGAGATGACTTCATACTACAGCATAGAGACTGGACTTGTAGCAAATGTGGGTGGGGTGCACTGGAGTCTCCCAAGGCTTCAGGGGCTTTCCGAGTAGCAGAGAAGATGCCATAGGAACAAAAGCATTGCCACATTTGGCAGCCGGGCTGGGTAGTAGCGAAAATTGAAGGGTCACAAAAGCTGCAATAACATGTGTGAGTTCTTTGGAGTGATCAGCTGGGGATGAGATGGTCTCAGACCGCCCACTGAGGAAGTAGGCAAAGGTAAATGGGAGCTGAGGTATGAGGATGTGTTATCTGCTGGGTTATCTTTGAAAGGAGTGTTCAGCCAATTTGCTTTCAAGCACTCTGACAATGCTGGTGGCAACAGGATTGAATTACAGCCGGTTCTTCTCTTCCCTTCCCTCCCCTCCCACCTTGGGCACTGTTTTTCTCTTGTGTGGTACACATGTGTGACCCATGACATTGTGCCTGATTTGGAGGGACTGCCAGCACTAGGTTCAAGTGGCTAATTTTAGCCTGAAGTACACATTAAGTATAAATAGGCTTCAATAGGAATCTCTTCAAACATCTTTTTACCTTAAATATATCAGGATACTAGACCCTGTTATATGCATCTTCTTTCTGGTTTTCTGTTTCTTTACATTTTCTTTCAAAAATGATTATTTATTTATACTGTCATGCTGTACTGAAAAGCAGGAAGCAGGTAATGAGAAGGTTTCAATTTATTAATGTCTTATAAGTCACCTATTTTCCACAGCCATGGTAATTTTCCCACTGTATTTTTACCACAGGGAAAGAAAGAACCAAAAGGTGTATCTGTGGTACCTTTCACCAATGTTTGCAGTGTTGCAGTGCAACAGCTGTAGTCTTCGTTGCTGGCATACTTCCAAAAATTTCATTGTAAAGTAATAATATGTTGCAGCTGGCATAATCTTATAGTTTTATAGTGGAAAACTGAGTAAAATGATGTCAGCCAGGTAGATTCATGATTAAATCTATGGGGAGCTGTGGGACTGTGCCTATCATGCTATTTTTCATACCACAAGAAAACAAATGGTAAAGATTATCATAATGTATTAAGTTACTTAAAAATAAAAATTTTTTTCAATGTTAATTTTTTTCCCAAATTCAAGACCTTCCTAATGAGATTAGAAACACATGTTAAGTTTAGCAGGGGGTGTCTATACAAACAGAATTTCCAGGCTGTGCCTGTGGTTATGATTCAAATTTAAATGCATTAAGGCAGTGGTGCTGTGACCTGAAAGGACAGGCTCTGGGTGTTTTTGGTTTTGAAATCTTACCTACAAGGTCTTTTTGTACCTGAGGGTTGTTTTGTTGGGTTTTTTTTTTTTCTTTTCATAGTTTAACTGCAAAATAATCCACAAAAGATGGATCGTCAAATTCAAATCACATAGATAAAGGTTTGCATAATGTGAAAATTATAGATCTGATTTTATTTAAATATAAACTTTGCTAATGTTCAATAAAAATTGTATGATTCTTTTGCAAAACATAAGTTTGGAAAATATTTAAGGAAAGAAGTTGCAGCTCAACCCATTATTTTTGTAAAATAATAAATAGAAATCCAACAGATTTGTACTTTATATTACACAGCATTTCTCAAAGAAAAGTCAAAGAAGGAATTGTTGAAGCTCCTTAGTTTAATAATTTAATTTTTCATCAATATCTCTTTGTAGAGGTATATTGATAAAGGAAACAGAACGTATACATGGACTGCTGTGAATGGCACTGATTACAGGTAACTCCTTGCTGTTCAATCCCTTTGTTTATTTAAGTCTCCCTTTGGTCAATTTTGGTTAATATTTGTATATTATACTATACTAGCTAAGGTGATGTGTATATTATTTCAAATTCATTTAAGCACACAGCATTGTAATACTCAAACAAATGTTGAAACATTCCTCAACATTACCTAAAACAAGTAAAAGTTTTCCAAGTCTCAGAAAATTAAACTCCTCTAGTTCAAAACTACATGGTATAAATATTGAGTCAAATTTTGACCAAAATGCTATTTCTGTTATGCTGAATCACAGTAGTCCTCAGCCAAGTTGGATCCCAGTTTCTGTTGTCTTCTGCACAGGTGTGCAGTCACTGAGAATACAAACATTAATTTGAGTGTAAAACCAAACAAATCAGTTTTAACAACAGAACATAAACCTAGGATCTTCTATTCACTATCCCATTTTTCTGTTGAACTGCCTCTGTCTTTTTACTGTGTAAGAAAAGAAAGTTTTTATCAGACTGCCATCTGGCAATCACTAGAGAAATACATTTGATTTACATGACTTCTTAATTCTGCCTGAGCTTCCTGGCATGAGATATAGCAATAAATCCTCAGAGTATCCTTGCAGAAAACCTATTAAACGTAAAATTATAGATTTTAATTAGCAGTTTCTGCTAGCAGTAACTGCTAATGACAGGTAAACTGCCACTGATTTCCCTAGAGGAGAATTGGTAGAAGGCTATCACTAAATATTCAGCAATTTCACTTATATTCTGTATAAATGGCAAATGTGTCATTAAAGGTCAGCTCATTTATGGCTCAACTGTACAACGTTTTTAATGTTAATTTCTGAGGCTCTTCATTAGGGGCTGTTTTCGTTCTGCATGGATGAAATCCAAGTGTAAAAATTAAGGATGCTACTTGGGAGTTGATGATACCTGTTTAATAATTATTCATACCTCCTGTCCTTTACATACATTTTAGAACTGAACTCTTCTATTTATGTGTAGAATTCAGCTGCAAAAAGAATTCCTACATCTTTTGAACAAAGTATAATATAAAAGAAAACATTTCACATGCTCTGTAAATCTTAAAATATTACTGCACAATTATGTTCAATAGTTTCTAGTGGTGACTGCATGGTTAAAGAAAATGTTTTTTTGGATCCCGAAGGTAATGTGAAAGCAAGTATTGTCAGATGCATTTCCTGGAGAATACTGATTTTTTTTTTTTAATTTTTTTTTTAATTAGTGAGAGTCTCTCGTTACATGATGTGTGCAAAGCAGCATAGTACTAAGTGATATTTTTCAGTCAGATCACCATGACATGTTATATTGGGATGTTAAGTGTATCAGAGGAATATTCAAAAATATGTATTTTTTTATTTCCAATTATTTGGAAATTCCTTGCTCATCTGCTAAAAAGTGCATTTGTGTTTAAAAGTGTAAATAAGAATCAAAATAAACACAGGGACCCTCAGGATTGGCATAAATGTACTTGTGTCTGTTACTAAGAGTGAGGCTGGTATATCACTGTGTACCTGCCTCATCTCGTGACAGGCCAAATTCCAAAATTGTTAATTACTTTCAAAACACAAAGAAGCTGAAACTGGAAAACTGCTGCAAATAACATAATTGCTTTACTTTTCTGATTTCTGTTGCAGTTTGGCACTGGTGTTACCATCATACAGCTTTTATTATATTAAAGCCAAAATAGATGAACCAATAACTCAAGCCAGATGTAAGTACTGTAAAGATTCCCTGGTTTTGTCTGGTAAAAGTCTCAGATTCACTTAAAAAGCAATGTTTGAAATTCATAAATTTTGTGGAATTCACTGATGTTATCATGATGTACACAAAATCTTCAGCAATGATTCTAACCTGTTGTAACATCTGAGGTGCAAGAAATATTCTATAAAAATAGAATATGTGCAGAACATGTCAGTTCCACTGACAATCCCTACCCCTTGCTCTGTGCCCATAGAATCATTGCTTTGTGTATCCTCTATTGCTGTCATTTTAAGGGTCTGGATACAATTTTTTTTTTTCATTCTATTAACAAAATATAGTGAAATAGACTATAAGAGTAAATTTTTTTTTTTTTTTTTTGTATTTCAGTTACAATATAGTATTTAGCAAATGATCTCTGCTAGAACAGTGTGAAAGCCCTATTTGTTTTGGGTTGCAGATAGGTTTTTATTTTGCATTTTACAAATAATTTTAGTGGATGTTTGCATTGTATTTTTAGATTGGATTGATTTCAAGCCATTAACAGATTCTAAAGTGATAGCTGGAAATTACACTTGTCAGTATTCAAAGGTTTTTTGTTTATTAGGTGTAGCTTAACTGTAGTCTAGGTAGAACCAATCAAAGCCTTTTAACTTTATCCAAGTGTTGTGATCAATTAAAACAAGTATGCATTAAATAGAAAGTTTGAAAAACACAGAAAACCTCTGAAAGGCATAGATACTGTTAGTTTGGAGAAAACTTGTTTAGCACTACATCATTCTCCTCTACCATTGCTCCCACACATGAAGAATATAGCAACTTTTAATAATTAGTGATTTATTTTGTAAATTTTCCCAATACTGACTACTTTAAAATTAAATTTTTAAGCAGAGAGTATGATACTCTTGATGGATTATATCATCTGTTTTTGCACTTATATCAATAAAACCTGCAAAACAGACCCTTGAAATAGCCACAGTGTATAGAAGGTACTGAGAAATAACTAAGAACCTATTCAGTCTTCAGAGATGTTTGTCTTTTTTTTTTTCAGACTATAGCTGTATGTAAATTGAACTTTTGAATCTATGTGCAATATTTTTATTCAAGGGGCTGTTTGAATAAAATATTGGTTTGTGACCCCTTGTGCTTTACCCTGTTTTTTTCTGTTTCCCTGCTTTCTCTTTCTGATGGATAGTCACATACAAAAAGGGCAAGTATATTCTCGTTGCTCAATTTCCTTCTGTTTACTACAGTTGATATTTCTATTTCTGCACTTGTATTTCTATTCCTACTGGATATTCTCCTCTGTATTCCTCATCTCAGGATTTTCTTCATGATCATTGGGTACCATAGCAATAGAAAGGGAAAAACAAAAGTGAAGTATTTTTCTGTTTTCATGCACATGTCAATATGTTGCTAATCTCTAATCCTTCTTTGGCTGGTCCTATCAGTGTTCACTGATATCAGCTACTAAAGGCATTTTTTCAGTAGGATTTACAGTGATGCTACTACAATTTAGTGGTTTAAACTTTATTGCAGGAAATACTAGGAGTTTTTTTCTTGTTCTAACAACTCAGCATCACAAATATTTATTTGTATCAGAGTTTTCTTCTAGTGAAAATATCTAATTTTTTTTCATGTATGTATGTTAATTGTGTTCCTTAAATAAATTGTTAGATGTTATCTTATTCTTGCCAGTTGTTTGCTGCATATAATAATCAAGTAATGTCTTCCTATGTTGCGAAATATTGAGAAGTATAGAATTCATTAGGGGAAAAGTGTCTCAAACATTTCTTTCAAAATTCATGGGTGCATGCAAAAGTTAGCCAAACAGTTTGAGAAGAGAAACAATGGCAAAAATTCAGTTTTATTTACTTGGTGTTTACTTTTCATCTTTTTAGTTTCAGAATCACTGAAGCTTGATAATTTTGATGAAGCTGGCTATACGTTTTTAGCACCAAGGTTGGTTGATTTCCCAGTAATAAGTGTTATTTCAGCATCTGATCTGATTATTGGCACATGGAAAATACAGGTTTAACCAATAAAGCTTCATTTGGTAAAAAATTATCAATCTTTTTTCATGCTGGAATGTAAATAGCATCTTCAGGCCCTGATTTCTGCATATATAAAGAGCTATAAAAACTGATATTGATATTTTAATGGAAAACTTATTCACATCTGGGAATTTCTTGTGGTTCTGACTTCTAAGATTTTACAACTATTTTTGAAATAGGTTTCATAATACTTACCATAACATTTCCCAACTTCAAGACAAAGTATTTCAAAGCTCTCTGTTACTTAAGTATTAGTTAATTTTAAATTAATTAAACATAAAAAATATTAAGTCATTGAAAAATTATTAATTTCAATAGTTCCCTGAGGTTTTCTTATGTGAAATTCTGGAATTCTTGTTTCCCTTTTAAAATTATGTTTGCAAGGGAAAATATATGATGATATGATAAAGACTTCCTAAAATTAAGTACCTCTAAAAGATAGTTATGATAAATAAAAGAAATTATGTACAGTTAAGATTAATTTAGATTTATTGCATTCTTTTTTTATCTGATAAATTTCTTTGTACTTTTAAATTTCAGTTAATAGATCGATTTAAATTAATTGATTGATTTATGTGAAGTTTTCTGTCTTCAAATGTATCCTAGCCTAACTGTTTCATTTAATTTTTCTGAAAGACTGAAGTTACTGAGAATTAATTGTACTAATTAGCAGCTTCCAGCAATTCACTGCTGCCCTACATGAAAAAAGTCTGGTTGATATGTAACTCTGCTTAAATGTGAATATTGGAATAGTAAGGTAAATTCTGCCTGTGGTATTTCTGGATTATGGTAAGGAAAATAAAGGGTAATAAGATATCTCAGTTACATGAAATACTAGAACAAACTTCTTTTGTGTGTCAAATTAAATTAATATAAAAGCTCATTTTAAAAAGAGAGCCCCCTGCTTTTCTGCTAGACACTCTACATTTTAATTAAAGTTGTTTAATGCCACTCATCATATCATATTTACCTCCAAAATGCCCAGTGACTTTTATTTTGCTTTCTTGCATTCATTGAATTGCCCAATGATATATTGCTTTATTACATAATATAAGGGACAGGAGTTTACTGCTTCTCTCTTTTGCATATGTCAAAACAAAGAGTTTCTATATGTTCACGTGGTTTGCACCCTAATAAAATTGCATTTAAAACTTCTCAGAGGATAGGATCTTAGCCTATAAATGTGGCTTTAGTTGAGCACAGGGCAGCTATGTGTCAGCAGCAGTCCAGGTACTTTCCTGTACAGTTTGACTGAGGAATAATTTAAATTCACTGTGCATATTTTTAGTGCAGAGACTATGATCTCCAAATATGTCCTACACTGCTCCTCAGTTTTTTTCCTGGGAGTCTATGCCCTATTTCATGCATGCCGTTTTTTTGCAATCTTAACAAATTCTTACAGTCTTAACAAAAGCTTAGGCAAGCATTTTAACTCCTTATTTACTGTAGCTGTCCGAAATAATTGATAATTGGTAATCATTAAATACTGATCACTGCAGCCAATTGACACAGGAGTACCAGCTACTTCATAATAGTTGTGCAAGCCTGCTTCGACTTCTAAATTGTCTGCTTTAATAGAAAAAGAAAAAAATATGATGAGACTGATGTTGTGTTGTTTTTCAGAGAATATTGTAATGATGTAAAAAAATCAGAAAACAACACTGAATTTCTACTGAATTTCAATGAATTTATTGACAGAAATACTCCAAGCAGCTCATCATGTAAGTACACTTCTTACCTCACTGAAATTTTTCCATAGGAAAACACCTTCTCATGGATGAGAGTTCATGCTCAAATCTTGTGGGTTTGTTGTTTTTTTTTTCCTAGTAGAAATGTGTCTAGTGTCGGGATTTTCTATCCAAGTAGACAGTTTAAAATTAATTTTCAAGTTTCTGGCTTTATTTAAGAAAGTTTGTAGGGCATTATGCATCCCGTGTCTTCCATAATTCCTCTCAGCATTTTGCTCAAGCATCAAATAACTACTGGCTCATTTTAATACACTCCAAATATTTTTGAGTTTATATTTTCTCACTTGAGCATAGCAGCCAAAGTCTCAAACAGACTCAAAATCTTGTAATGAAATCTTCAACCTGCTTTCTAGTCATTTTATTCCAAAATAAGTAAAGAAAAAAGTCCAGGACTGAAATAACCAATAACCAGAATAAAAGATAAGGAAGTTATTTTGCTGGTTCACAAATTGGTTAAAGAGATCTTACTTGGGCTTGAATGGCTTCAGACCACAGATCCATGTAAGTGCTGCAGTGTGAGCACTGGGCTTTGGGAAGGAATTAATTCATACTTTGAGATTGGGCCATAACCTCTGTTTAGAATAAATGAGGAGTTATTACCATCAGTGAGGTGTTAAAGCCTTGTTCTTAAGAAAAAAATCGGTGTTTGGATTTGGTTTGGTACATATGCATCTGTTTATCATTATTAATAATTTATATATCCTTGGAATAAGCTTTTTTTTTTTTTTTTTGTGTTGCTTTCCTCAAGTCTTTTTGTGGCATGTTGCTCTCAGGAGTAACTGATCAATTCAGAAAGAATCTCTCTGCTAGACCATGTAACTGAAGGAATGTCCACTTAGATATAATAGCTTCTCACAAAAGGGTATTTTTATGTGCATGTGTGGGTGTTTGGTCTTCTTTTAATAGAGTGATCTTATTCATTGACACATTGCTGATGGACTAAAATTTCATTTGAATACCTTCACTCAGTCTTGGAAATGAAAACATTCACCTCCAGTGATTAACAATTAATGATAATTTAATAAATCTTAATAAAAAAAGAAAATTCTTGTGTAATATTAACTATGAGCAAATACTGAGGACACAGTGATATTGCAGTATAGAGTAGTGCTTAGTAAATAATTACTCAAAAACGTTATCTACTTGTTGCTATATTCCATTTGGAATATGCAGCACTTTTTTTCCTTCTTTTTTTTTCCTAATAATTAAGTTACTTTAAAAATAGTCTCCTTAATACATAAATAGTGTCAACTAAAGGACTGAGTGGCTGTAGAAATTATGTCAGCTAAAACTGCTTTTCAAAAAGAATAACAAATAAAATCCCCACACTGAAATAATCTTCAGTAACTCTTCTAAAGTATTATCAAAAAAGATGGTTGAGACTGACGTCAAACCATCTTTTCAAATAAATTTAAGCATGGCATCTCCCCATAAGCTACTAATTCAAAATTAGTTTATTTACCTATATCTATTTTCAGATGAAAAATGTGTTTTATTTGAGAACCTGGGACTTATTTGATCTAATTATATTTATAATGTAGTTGAATTTCATTAGGAATTGTTGTTTCCTTGCATCAACTGAGATAAAAAGTGTTTTAATAAACACATTTTAAAAATAGGTTAATTTGCAGACTTAGGGGCTTTGCAAAGCTGGGGCCTATACCCTTATCACTCTCCTTCCTGTGACACAAAGATAGGTTTTTAGGACACAAAGAAAATGTTTAAGTGAACTCAGCAGTGTGAGAGCATCTATTTAACTCTAATTACCTGACATCATTTGAAGTTAGGCAGAATATCTAACATTATCAGCCACAATTTTTGTAGCTGGAGCATTTTGACAACTCAGAATTTCATTTTAGGCTTTTATTGGAGCTCCATCTCATATGGTTTCAGATGACTTACATTTTGACTCTTTTGATAGGTAATACTGATATGGTCCTTAGAGTTTTGCTGGATGCAGGATTTACAAATGAACTTGTCCAAAGTTACTGGAGTAAACTGTCTCTGTAAGTATTCTTTTTATTGACTGTGATTTTTTTATGCATTCAGAGTTTGAAAGCAAAATCTTATACATCTGTGTATATATACAGATATGCAGCTAATGTTACAGAGAATAGGTATTTATTCACAGTTATGCACTTTAATGGCAACCCTTACATAGGAATTTGTGAGAACTTCAGTCAGTTTTCATTTTAAATCTTATTTTTATTTACAGTGATGGAGTTGTTGCACAATTTGTTGTTACAGATGGTGGAATTACTAGAGTGTTCCCCAAAAGGTAAGAATTATTACAAAATGGTATAATATGATCATTTTGAAGCCTGAAAGGATGGGACAGTTCAAGAGTGGCTTTATTGGATGAAAAGCTCAATCTCCTGGGTCTAATCTGTACTGATAGCTATGAAATTAATGGAATGTCACCTGTGCACTGTTTGAAACTAATCTATCCCATTATTTTCATGACAGGCCCTTGTAATCCAAGTTTCTAATCAGTGTAGAGTAGCAATAAAAGCTATGTCTTTGTAGTAGCAGTGGGGCCATGCTAATTCCTAATTACTCCCAAGCCCTCAGTGGCTTGGCAGGCTGCAAATACTGGAAAGCAGGGGGTGAGTTGTTTTTTTTAGACTAAGATCAAACCTAAAGGGACCTCAAGAGAGAAAAATGTATCATTATCAAAGGACAAAAAGGAAATGTGAAACTTGGCATATAATAAACTACACACACCCCCACAAGTACCTGGGAATAGTGAGGGCACCAGTACAGATCTAGTGGTAAATTGCAAATTTATCTATTTTCTTAGGTTATTCTGTGTTTCCGTAAAATGTGAAAATAGCAATGAACTTTGCTTCCCAAGTGAGTTTCTTTCCTATTTTGGGATTATTAATGATATTAAATCTCTTAGGATTAAGCTCAATACATAGCATGTTCTGTAAAGGTTCATTTAGGTTTTCTTGTAAGTGGTGTTGCAGTTGTATTTGTCACAACAAATCTAAAAGGTTTTTCTAATGATTACACCTGTCTTTTAACCAGTGAAAACTGACAGAGCCTGTGGATTGTAAGAGTGAATCTCACATTTTTTCCAACTGTGAAACATTGAAAGAAATTAACCTGCAGCACAGCTTTATAAGACTAAACTGTCTTTTATTGATCCCTATTTTTTTTTTTTTTATTTAGAGCAGGAGAAGATTGGTTGGAAAATGCTGAAACTTATGAAGTCAGCTTCTATAAGAGGAGTTTAGATAATGACAACTATATTTTCACAGCTCCATACTACAACAGTAAGTCATCACAATTTAGAAATGTCCAATATAAGTGGAAGTTTCCCATACCAGATGAGGTCACTGAGAAAAGGTGCAAGCGTGACACTTCATAAGGAAAGAAATTTTGGGATAATACCTATTATTAAGGAAAAGCTAGGAGGCACTAAACAAGGTCATCATAATTTGTCATAATTTCTCAACTACTCTGGTGGCCCTGTGTGCCCAGAGTTAACCTAAGTGAAAACATAGAGAGTACTGGTGTCCATTCAGTGAATTGAAACATTGTTTTACAGAGATACTTTGGCAGAATTATTTTAACAGAAGGTGAAATAAAATTGTAAAATTGTGAAATAAAATAAAATAAACACTACCCAAAGTCTTAATCCAGCTGAGCTCTGTATGCTGTCTCAGCACACCCAGCACTGACTTGGGGGACCAGGCAAAAGGGTCCAGAGTCTGTAAGTCCATCCTCTGCACCACTACTTAGTTCAAACTTTGCTTTTGAATTCTATTTACAATTGCACTTATTCACCAAAACCAGTAGGTCTGAGATATCGTGACATTTAAAACCTATATAAGCACAATAGCAAGTGCTTGTTATTGATGTGAGCAACATTAACCTTCTCAAGTTTGTCTACCACAAATGACATACTCCTCTCTTAAACATATGGGATCCTTCACTGCTGTTATTTCATAATTATTTGTTGCATTTTTTTCTCAGCAAAATATAAAGATAGTAATTAGCTAAATTCCCTGAAGCCTTTGTTGCTCCTCAGACAGCTCTGGGGAAAGCTCTGGAGAATGTACTTTTAACTTGTCTTTTCATACTGAGCAGTGTTGACAGCAGTTTGAAGTCTGTCAGATCAGAAATTGTGCTTTATTGAGTGGTGTCAGTATACCCTCCATTGAAAAATACAGAGACAACATCAAGATAAAATCTTTGCCTCTGATCCTGGTTTTAACAGAGCTGATCACATGTGTACAGGTATTCATGGCTCTGTTTGCAGAGAAAAGAAAAGGGTACAGTAACTTTATGAAGCAGTCAAATGGGGAAAAAAAGAAGTAAAATAAACACAAATATTTCTTTTTGAAAATGCCAGTGTTAGTGATCTATCACAGGTGATAAGTGTGTACTACAGCTGTGTACTTGTGCTTTTGGACAAGGATTTTTTAAATCATTCTGGTATTTGAATAACGATAGATTGAAATTTCAGAGGACAGGCTTTTATACAACCCTAACTTCATTTTTGTCTGCTCTTTTTTTCTCTTCTATACTGTCAGAAAGTGGTGCCAATAGCTATGAATCAGGTATTATGGTAAGCAAGGCTGTGGAAATAGAAGTGGATGGGAAGCTTCTGAAGCCAGCAGGTAAGACAGAGTGGTGCTCTGTAAGTGGAGTGGAAACTCTAAATACTTTAGTTATTTGGTTGTTGCTCAACAGAGAATTGGAAATTTAATTGAGATTTCAAAGGAACTTCACTTTATAATAACATTATTTTCTCTGAGACAGTTTTAATCTTTCTAGTGGAAATCTGCATTTGAGTAAGAGTGTTTAATTTATTAGTCTCATGAACGATGTTGGTGATTGGACAACTGAACAAAAATCTTATTTTATCCTTCTCCAGTTCAATGACTTAGATGTCATTGTAATTTTTCCCCTGTTTTTTAGGATTATAGAGTTACCTTTTTTTTCCCCCCTTCATTTTACTAAAAAAGACTTTCATGTATTTCTTGTCAGTTGTTGGAATAAAAATTGATGCAACCAGCTGGATGGACAATTTCACAAAAACCACAATCAAGACCCTGGTAAGCAATTGACTAAGTCTTTTTTGAACTTTATTTGCATTTCTCAAAGCTTCAGATGCAAATAGGTTTGCTGTCTCTTTGTGCCAGAGTCACGCTGATGCCTAGTTGCCAAGTAGTTGTGGTATTTAAATCATCCAAATGCACAAAATAAATCTATGTTGAAATAGGCCGTATTTTGTACGTGTCTTGCTTTCATAATTATAAAACATGGATGCAGGCAAAGAAAAATGACATATTCTAGCTAGTAGTAAGACTGTGCTGTAGCAGTGAACAAAATCTGCAAAAGAATTGGTGAATTGGTAATTTCAATATCCAGGATGGGCAAGCAGTGTACAGGAAAGATTTATATTGCAACCAACATCACAGCATTTTAGCAGAACTTAATGAAATAGGTGCTTAACAATTTCATTCCATATATCTAATGTGTACTACATCTGAGGTGTAAATGGGAAGGGGGAAAGATTAAATGAAAATATGGAATTGATAGTGAATTTTGGAGGGAAGGGCACAAAATGAAGAAACTTAGGGAACATAAACTTCTTACTGGGTGAGGCAGTGTTGCTTGGTAGGTTGTTTGTATGCTCAGGGAATCAGTAAAAGAGTCAGGCTGGTTTAGGTGTTGGAGCTGCAGTTCAATGGGGAGGCAAATCCATTGCCTGAGTGTTAGAGCAGTTAAGGACAAAAATACATAAGTGAAAAATGGAAGGTAAGATGAATATTTCAGAAAGAATGATGATGACTCCAGCATCACCTGGTAGTTGTTCTGCTGAGGATGTAATGCAAGGACACAGATGTGTGTGTACGTGTACACATACTGCAAGAACATGAGGAAAATATGTTCAAATCAAAGCCATAAAGGCCAGCTGGGTTGATGGGTTTCCTTTAGCACATAGGATTCCCATGCTTTGAAGATTTTCTTGGTTGAAAAGTTACTTCTGAAGGCTTTCCTTCCAAATTCCAAACACATCGAAAAGCTCCTATTCTTTCTGCTTTACTTTATGCTCACAACACTGACATCTGGCAAGTCGTCCAAACTATTTACCTGTATTGAGCATAATTGTAAAGGGAGCTGTGCCAGAGTCTTTGGGAAAAGCAGTCAAGATTGTGCTTTTGATAATTACTGAATATATGTTGTTCAGAGAGATGTCTGATAAATGACACACGCTCAAAATGAATTTAAATTTATATACACTTATTGAAAATAGAATCATTTGTTCTTGTCTTGAATTATTAATATTAAACTGCAAAATACAGTTTATTTTGTAACATTTTTGTGAAGATTATCATACTTCTGTTTTTTAGTGCAACAGTGAAATCTGTGGCTGTGAAAGAAATAGCATGGTAAGAAAATGTTCAGTTTATGAATATCTGACAGAGTATTGAAATTCCTCATTCTCTCTAGATCTAGCTAAGACAGATTCTATGACTATCATTTGAGTGCTAATTTTACAGAAAACAGGGCTTAGTTGTTTATGTCTTGAGAAAGATGAAGGTTAGGAGGGGAAGTGGGGAAAAAGGGCATAAAAGGAGGTGAAGTGGTTATGGTGATGAAGTTATGATAACAAGTGTAAAGAAAAATATACAGGAAAAGCAATAGAGAATGATGTGGGGGAAAAATGTGATAAAAATAAAACAGTAATTTGCAAAACAAGAGACAAATCCTGAGAAAAAAATTAATAATTTTTAAAAATCTAAAGAAAAGGAGTACCTGAGAGAAGGGTAAGCGCAAATTTAGAAGCACCAGAGACCATAATGTGCCTTTCCACAGTCATTGGTTCCCAGCACATTCAGTATTAGGGGATCCCATAGCTTTGCTGGCACTCAGGAGAGCACAGATCCAGGGACTGTCAACATATCAGGTTCTGCCATATGCTTGCCTCAAGTCTTCTGTGTTCTTTTAAAGAATGTGAAGATCATTAAATGCAAAAATGACAGGAGGAAGGGTACTGTGGAGAGTTATCTATTTGACCTCACTGCTGTCTTTCCAGTCTCTGGCTGCAAGGATCTTTTACAAAGTGCAAAGCATATAGAATCTGTGGGTTTCCCATTCCTGCACCTGACACCTGGAATAATCCCACTACAGTTCTTGGCAGTGAAAATAATCATGCCCAGAAAGCTGGGAACCTGCCCTTAAGATTTTTACCATTGAAAACTGGAAATGGAAAAGTACTTTAAACATGGCTGAAGCACATGATAAGTTGTAGCCCCTTATTATGAGCTCAGTTCCAATTATAAACAGATTTAATAAGGATATAGCACTCTTGGAACTAACAAAGTATTGAGCAAATAGGAATTTGCAAAACAACTTCTATGAAATTAAGCCAAAAATAAGCCTTTGATCTGTTCAAACTTTTATTATACTGATAATGCTAATTATAACTTAAAATTGGCCCTTGGCTATGGGTTTTAGATTTGAAGATACTTCTGATGTCTTCAAAAAAAAAGTAGTTTCTTACAGAGTGTTCTATTGACAAATCTTTCCTGTAAAACATATTTCACTTTCTTACAATAGCATGTGGACTGTGTTATCCTTGATGATGGTGGATTTCTTTTGATGTCCAATCGAGATGAATATACACAACAGGTATGTATATTCTTTAAGAACAGAAGATGAAAACCAATAGGAAGACATTTAAAGAGAAAAGAAAAAGCATTTAACTCTCAACTTACTCTAAAGATAACATTTCTGAATCACAAAAATATTGCTGAATCAGAAATTCTAGGGGATTTGTTAGTTTTTTTGGTTTTCTTTATAGATGAAGATGCCAAATTTGCTATCAAGTTACATTCTTTGTGCTTTGCCATTAGGCTGATAGGCTGCCAATGGATGGTGAGGACAAGCAGTATGTTATCCAACCTCCTTCTTGCTCATATTCTTCTTTCTCTTCCCCAGGCAGGGTCTCATTGATACTGCATTTAACAGTTACTGGCTAACTGGGGAATGTAGAGCTGTGCACTTTGTTATGAGAAGAATACTTGGAAATGTTTTACCTTATCTCTCTGTATTGCCCCCCATCAGATTGGAAGATTCTTTGGTGAAATTGATCCTGGCCTGATGCGAAACCTGATTAACATGTCCCTGTATGCCTTTAACAAGTCGTATGACTATCAGTCAGTCTGTGACCCCGAAGAAGAACCAAAGCAAGGAGCTGGACTTCGTTCTGCTTATGTGGTCGGTAGTCCCATGTGCTGTGGCTGACAATCCATTGAAAGACTTCATGTATTCATACAGATAAAATAACCTCTTTTGGGGTTTTTTTCCAGCCTACAATAACAGATATTTTGCAACTTGGATGGTGGGCTTCAGCAGCAGCCTGGTAAGTACAAGAGTGTAGGAAATCTCTATATCCAAACTATAATTGTTCAGTGGTTTGAAACTCTATTTGGCTTGGATTTTTTCCTTCATAAAAGTTCTCTGGACCCTTTGTTTCTGTAGTTTCTCATCATGAAAATTCTTAGCTATGCCTCCAAACATGACTGTTTTGTCAATGGTTCAGTTCAAACAGTTCAAATAGTTCAATTCAAAACTGCTTTTGCCAGGTTTTATGAGTGTGTGTTCTGACTACAAAATCAGCTTCAGGAAGGAGAGTTTGGATTAATGATCTACATATGATGGGCAGTTGTGATGTCTAAATTATCAGATTTTGAATTATTAATCACTTAGCTCCCTATTTCACAATATCTTTTTTGTCTTTTTCTAGCAAGAAGGCTTAAGAAAATCAATGTTTGCTTTTCAGTGAATCATTTTACAAAACACATGAATCATGAATCATTTGGGTTGGAAGGGATCTTTAAAGGTCATCCAGTCCAACTTCCCCTACAATGAGCAGGCACATCTTCAACTAGATCAGGTTGCTCAGAGTGCCATCCCACCTTACCTTAAATGTTCTCAAAGATGGGACATCTCAACCTCTTTGGGCAACCTGTGCCAGTGCTTCACTATCCTCATTGTAAAAAATACCTCCCTCGTATCTAGTCTGCATCTTCCCTCTTTTACTTTAAATCTATCATCCCTTGGATGGATCCCTTGGAACAGGCCCTGCTATAAAGTTTGTTGTCATCTTCATTCAAAGCCCCCTTTAAGTACTGAAAGGCCACAATAAGGACTTCTGGGAGCCTCTTTTTATTCAGACTGAACCCCAACTCTCTCAGCCTTTCCTTATGGCAAAAGTATTCCATTCCTCTGATCATTTTTGTGGCCTTTGTCTGGACCCACTTACAGGCTCATGTTTTCCTGTGCTGAGGACTCCAGGGCTGACACAGTACTCAGGTGGGGTATTTTACCTTTCTCAGGCCATGCCAATTGACACTCATTTCAGCTGCTTCCCTCAGCACCACACTGGGATAAGTAATTGGCACTGATGTGGTGCTTTTGTTGTGGTGTGAATTGCACCCTTGGAGACTGGTCCTTTTTTCTAAAACTTCATGTTGTTTTTTTTCTCTAATAATAATTACTAAACTGGGATCAGTTACCTCCTTTATGAAGCTAAAAGTTAAAATATGTAGGAGCTGAAGAAACGTACAGTAATTTTCTCACAGAAGCACTCTGAAGACTGTATGTTGTATTTTATTGTTGATTACATTTAGTTAACAGGAAGAGAAATAATCTTGGTTTTCTTGGATAACAGCAAGCCTCAAAAATTGAAGATGGGCAATTATCCAGAAGAGTAACTTGAGTTCTTTTCAAACAGAGGAACTTCAGTTTATCAGTGTTCAAATCAGACTCAGCAGTCTGGTCTCAATTTAGACCTAAGGTTTATTTTGTGTGATGTTTAACTTGAAAGCACAACATTAAATTACTTTACTGTGGCCATGTTTTTAATGGAGTCTAGGTCAGAAGCAGGCAGAGAAGGCCATTAAGCAAAGTGAGAAGGGATGACCAAAAAATGGATTCAGTGAGGCACCTGGCAAAAGCAAGTACAGGGAAATAAGAGAAACCAGGTTATTAAAGAAAGCTCTAGTGTTTCAGGCAAAAAATGTGGGATAAAGGTGTGAGTGATCATTTTCAAAATTTATACAGGATACATCAGCATTTGGTTAAGAGAGTACATATCATTTCTCCTTCATGCTCCTTTAAGTCAGGAGATTTAGGACTTTTCCCAGGCTGCCTTTTTTGTTCAGTTCACTATAAATTCTGAGGTAAGCCATTACAAAGGATTACTATTTTCTGTCAGTAAATTGCATCACTATTGAATAGAATCAGGTCCCTTCTGGTCCATAACTGCTCTGTGCTGTTCCTCTGATGATTCAAAGCACAAAGTCATGGATGTGAGTGCAGAACTTCTTCAGGGAATGCCTCCATGGGGAAGGTGTCAGGCATATTCAGTTTATTCACACAGGAATAATGCTAGAAAAGGAGGAAAAGACTCTCAGGTTGAATGAAATTATACAGTCCCTTCTGTCTACAGAACAAGTGTTAAAACAGAATGAGATGAGAAGAGACTGGATCATATTTGTGGGTAGAAGCAATCTTAAAACTTGACAACTGGAAAATACAACTTAGGAAGGTTAAGGAGAAGCAGTGAGTCAGAGAATGTACCTGTTGCTGTTCCTGTTTTGACAGGCTGGTAGACAATGTCTGTGTGGCAAGCTGGTACCTACTTTAAGTAAATAACATTGGAAAAAATGCTATCATCAGTGAAGAAAAAATTAAATAAATGGAGCTCTTTAAGCTTAAGTATTTTGGCAGCATATAGGAAGAAAATGTAGTCCATACCTCAAGAGCAAGAATAGAGATGACTTTAAAAGTCAAATGTTGCATTAATGTTTTTTATGATATAATATTCCAGTGTTGATCTCTTTCTCAGAAATTTAATAAAACTTAATCAGTGAAAAGTATCTAATTCAGGAGCATTTTCTCTGTGTTAAAGAGGAGTTCCAGTTGGTTTAAGTTGTAGAGAAATACCAACATGCCTCTTCCACCTCCCACAGAGGTATAAAAGGAGGGCATGGCTGGTGTGATAACATTTCCCTTATGTGAGTCTTGGGAACATATTACAGAAAATCTGAACTGTAGAATAAAAATTAGTGTGAAAGACCTGTGAGAATGTGGGAAAAGAAAACCAGAGTCAAACTGGAAGGTTTAAAGAAACACAGCTTTGATAACTGACAAAAGCATAAAAACTATTGTTAATCACTTATATTTGAATAGATTTTAAGTATCCATTATGATACAGAAAAGAAAAAAGCCTTTAAAGATATATTGTCTTTCTGTGTTCAGGTCTATCTTACAGCAGCTGTTTCTGAGCTTGACTTTTCCACGATTCCTTGAAGCAGGTAAGTCGAAAGAATGTTAAAGAGTCAACTTTTGAGGGAAGTAGAAGGTAAGGATCTAGGCCAGGGGACGTATTTGGGTCTCCCCATTATGTCTGTGACTTAAAAATGTTGTTTGTTTGTTTTTTTAATCATTTATTTATTTATTTTATATCAGCTGATATGGAAGATGATGATTTCGGTGCTGCCCTGCCTAAAACAAGTTGTATCACTGAGCAAACTCAATATTTCTTTGAAAACAATGATAAATCCTTTGGTGGGATTGTAGACTGTATAAACTGCTCCAGGTAAAATTTCTTCAATATAAGTAATAACATTGTGATTTTTATTTATTTTACAAAAGATAGGGACTCTATTAAATAGAGAAAAATATAATTTGGATTAATTTCACAAAACTTACATAAGAAGGACAGAGATAAAAAAAGGCAGGCAATTGCATTCTCTTTTTATTCATTTAGGATTAATTTTAATTTTAATCATTAGAGAATTTAGTCAGGTTTTTTTTTTATAGTCTGTGCTCCATGAAAATTGTACTTTTATCTCTGTCATAATTTGTTTTCTTTTAATTTGTTATGTCAATTTAAAAGCATTCTGCAGTATCCCAAGGGATATGATCTTCTTTAATCAGGTTATGTATCAGAATTTTTGATGGTCAAGAGATTATGCAATTTATCTTCTAATTTATCTTCTAGTTGATAGTGCTCATGATTTAAAAGGTATGAGTCTTAAAAAGCAAGCAGAGATATTCTATTTTATTATTAAAATAATTACTCTCCAGACACCATAAGGAGGCCTATTGAAGACGATATTTATTAATGCATGAAAAAAATTGTATACTTCAGAAACATAACATCTTGGGCCTAGATCTCTGTTTCATACAAGAGCCTGCTGGAGTTTTGTATACATTTTGAGCTTCTGAAAACATCTGAGAAATTACAATTAATAGCCAGATTTCAAACAAAAAAAAAGACAATATTTCAAGCCAGGAAAGAAAGAGAGAACTTTGGAGAAAGGTGAAGAGAGCCAAAACACGCAGACATTTTTTCCACTTCCCTACTTCCTCCATGTTGCTAGTGTGTGTTTGGTTTATTTATAAACTGCAAACAACCCTTCTAACTTAAAGACCTTTTTGCAGAATTATATGGCCATAAAAATACAACAAATACACATCCAATACATGACTTTAACAAACCCTATGCTTCTCTCTCACTCTTCTTACAGAGGAGGTTTATGTTTTGGAGTTTTGTTTGTTTGTTTTTGTGGTTGGGGTTTTTTTCAGTGTTAATTGATGCTGAACTGATGTTATTCCTCAGTACAGCTACTGTGGTAGCAGTACAGAGCTAGCTATTAATTCAATTAAAGTCATTTTTTGCTCTTTTCCATTTTTTCCACTAACAAGTCTAGTTGAAAGAGGGTACGATGGAAATGTCAAAAGGATTACAAAATTTATTTTAAATGTTTCTTACTGTTTGTTAATGAAAAAGATAAACAGTAGCAGGCAGACTAAATCTGTGAAGCTGGATCATTTTATTCCAATACTGTGTGTCCTTCTCAAATGTGATTTTCCTTGCTTCATTTAAACATAGGTTTTTGTTGGCCTTTTTTCCAGACTTTATCATGCAGAGAAAATTTCAAACACCAATCTGGTGTTCATTATCAGTGACAGCCAGCTCCTGTGCCGTTCCTGTGACCCAAAGCCACTGATGCAAGCGGAGAAGCCGGGTATCCTTTAAAAATCATGTTATTTAGTAGTGTGGATTGATTTTTGGCTATGGGATACTGGGATATATTTGGGGAGAAATGACCTACTTATCCATGTTATTACCATGGTTCATGGTTGCCACTGGAACACTTGAAGTAGCAGGTATTTGTGGATGGTATCACAAATCATGTGAAGCAGCAGTCATTGAGGTAGAGAGCAAAGCTGTTATTTGTGAGAACTTAGACAGAAATGGGCTCACAGGAACTTAATGAAGCTTCAAAAAAGCAAATGGGCCTTTGTCTTGGGTCGAGGACAGAATAATTGCATAGCTGACAGGCTAGGGACAGAGTGACAGAAAGTTTTGCAGAAAAGAGCTGGAGGTTGATGGTGGGCAGGAAGTTGACCACGAGTTGTCACTGTGCCTTGCAGAAAAGTGGGCTGGTCACATCCCTGGCTATGACAGCAAGAGAGTAATCAGCACACTGGGAGAATTGATCCATCCCAACCCTTCAGCACTGGTGAGCCCACATCTGGAGTGCTGTGTGCTTCCCAGGACCACACTGGCATACAGGAGGAAATGTAGTGAAGGGCCACCAAGGTGATTGGCATCTGAGAGCACAACCAAGGAAAGTCTGAGTGTCCTGGGTTTGTTCAAACTTTAGAAAAGACAGTGGTATGTCTGTCTAAAGAAATAACAAAAAAAGGGACAGGATAGGAGTGTTTGGTCATGAAAAGTTGAGATGTTGGTTAGTTAATGAAGGCACTTTAGCATGTGCTCAGTGTCAAAGACAAGCTTAGTTCTTGTGGTAAGTGAATTAGCCATTAAAGGCTAGAGTTCATCCAGCTGCATAGAATTTCTTCAGAGCTGGCTGGAGACAGGTGGCTTACGTGCTAGGCAGAGCTCTTGCAACACAAGCATTGAAATTAAAAGCATGTGAAAGCCTGTTTTAATTTACAACCACCTTCATGCCAATCTCTCTGCTTTAGCCTGCTCACTGCAGTAGATACCTGTAAGTGATGGTGATGGAAATCCATAAAACGAACATACACATTCTAGGCCAGGAGAAAATCACCTCAGCCATTCTCTTCTATGTAGGCTTGAGGACAGCATGCCAGAAGTGGTAAATCAAGCCAAAATTTCTATTGCTGTGGCAGAACAGGGAAAACAATTAGTAATACCTCTGTCCACGTCAGGAAGTTAGTTGAGACAGCCTCTCCCACTCCTGAAAGAAAAGCAGATGGTGGTACAGATGACTGTGTTTCTTTGGCACATGCAATGCATTCATTGCCACATTAATAAAACTGGAATTCCGTCTACGCTTGGGCTGAAAAGGAAGTTACATTGGGGTGTCATCACATAACTATGTAAACACAGCCTAATATTCTAATTGGCTTCAGTCCATGACAGTTTGATTAACTGTTTCCACTGTCTGAATTTATAGACAGCACTCACTATAGAAAATGAAACGTGATGAATGGGAAAGGGCACATGACTTGCATTTCCCTGTGGAACCCAAAACTACTAAAAAGCAGCAAATGACCTCAAATGGCAGTCAGAACAGCTAGGTGGGCTTATATTGACTAAAGGAACTATTTTATTTTTATTCAACTATGCAGTACTAAGCTATTCCCTCTCTTCTGTAAATAAGGTACGTAGTAAAATGCAGATGTAGCATAACATCACCCAAGCAGACAAAATGACCTTTGGGTGCTATTTAGATGATTATTATTACACTTTGCTTCCTTTTGGCTGGTGCAGCTTTGCTTATGCACAGTCTCTTAGAATATTTTCGTGTTTCAACTTCCTTTTCAGTTGAGCCACAGCAGAGAAAAGGGGAGGGGAGTCTAATAACATCTGAATGAAGGCAGATACAGATCTGTATAAATAACCCCCCCATCATCTTGCCTTCTGTTCTCTTTGGCCTCTCCACTTGTTGCACTGAGGTTGCTGCACTACTCGTGGTAGTACATGAACAGGATTGCTCCAAGTGTAAATTAGAGCTGCAAAAATACATTCTGGCAGTTGATTCTTGTAATATGTGTGCTACCTGGAGTGGAATAAAAATAGCTTAACGTACTGAATGGTAATATAAGCAGGTTTCACCAGAAGGGTGTTTTGCAGTTTGCCATACCCATGCCTTTCAAGTCTGCTGCAATGACTTGTGTCCCACATTAGCTAGTGGCACATGTGAAGTACAGTGTGAAGGACTTTAACACCAGCAATTACAGACTTCAGAGAAGTGAGCTGAAGCAGTACTAACTGAATATATTCAGTTAGCTAATTAATAGCAGGTCATTTTTCCCCTTTCTCTCCTGCTGTTCTGCTGGTAGTATGGACAGCATTTTCTCTGTCTGCCCTCATCACTGAAATGCTAATGGGATCTCAGTAGTTTACTACAAAGCCTACAGCAGCATGATCTTTTCTATATTTGGGGTAGGTAATGCAAGTAGACCCAGTAGCTTTTATAGGCTTTCACTGCTACTGTATATGACATTACTTTTCCAGAGATTCCTTGCTTTTACTGTGTATCTTCATTATGGCAGAGTAACTCAGTGGTAACATAATCAGCACCATTGAGAGTTTACTGCCTTATTAAATATTTTCTGAAATATTTATGCAATGATAAAAAAAGGCAATACAGAAAATGTTAAAAGAACTCAGCTTTTATTTTATTTTTTGTTTATGGTTCTGAAAATATTCTAAAAAGTTGTGTGTTCATTTTCTTGATTATAGCAGTGTAAAAAAAATGGTATGTAATTTTGATTTATCTAAATGGTTGGGTTGGTTTTCTTGAATCTAAGCAAGGAGCTGTGAATAGTGATGTTTATTTCAGCACTCTCTGAATTAGCATAAATCTTGTCTCCTGCCATGGAAAAAACAAACAATATTGATCCTGCTCATGTACAATGCATGAAAAACAGTGACACTCCTTAACCAGAGAAACAGATGAAGGGCCAAATCCATGTGAAATGGTCAAACAACCAAGATACAGAAAGGGTCCTGAAATCTGTTTTGATGAAGCCAAACAGGTAAAACTGAAGTTGTAAGACTTTAAGACTATCTTTAAAAACAATTGTAGAGCAGCTTTAGACGATCAGTGAAAACTGTATTTAAATGTACCTTGGTGCCTAGTAACCTTTTTATCACTATACATACTATTCACTCTAGACCATAGCCACTCTTTTTCAATTAACATAAACTTAACAGCTGCTTTCTTATCTGCCTTTTCTATACCCATTGCACTTTCACACATGATTCCCACTAAAATATCATCAGTGAGTGTAAAACTGTTGGTCTCTGTACGGTGCTGTGAAATTCAGCTCTTCAATGACTTGCACAAGAAGATTGTTAGTCTTGGCTTAGAAGTAGTATTTCTATATTAATGTTTCCAAATATTATTTAAAGTACTGCTAAATTACTAAAAAAATTATATGTGTTTTAGGATGTTGTTTCTAATTCTGCAAATTGTACTGCCCTTAGGTCATAATCTTAGCAGGTTTAAAAGTGCATTTCTTTACTGAAATCAACAAAACTATGCTTTTTGGTACTTCTGTGTTGAATGCATTAGTTTTGCAAGAGAAAAAATATAACTGTGCCACATATCTATATTATTTTTAATATTCTTTCTATGTTACCATTCAAAGATACAAAAGAGATTATGCTGAATTCAAGTTGTTCAGAAGAAATTTCAAGACAAAAAGTACTGAACAAGGAAGTTCTTGTTCCTGTTATTAGATACAATAAAACTTTAAACATGCATTTTTAATGCCTCATGCAATTTCTGCAATTTTTGCAGTGGAAAGATTGTCTTAAACCAGTGCACTTAGTTGGCTATAACTGCTGTACACCAAAATTTGTTCCAGTCCTTTCTCTGCTTTTCTTGTAATGAGGCACAATTACTGAGACGTCAGTAGTATTTGAAATGTTTAGAGAACTGGTGTTCAACGCATTTTTCTAGTAACCAAATTTTATTTTAAAAAGGAAGTCTTCTTGCTGGCCAACAAAGTTTAAATAAAGTTGAAAACCCATTCAAAAGCTATCCAGCCATTGTAAATAATCCAAGCCATCCTGATGTGATTGTGTGTGAAAGTACAACTCTTGCTCACTAGCTTGATGTGCTGATCAGTGTGTAAGTCATGTGTTTTGTAACAGTGGATTGTTTTGGTTAAGTTTATTTGCAAAATTTGCTGTGAATCTCTTGCTCTTGGGTGGATGCTTTCACATTAACTCTGCTAACTGCCAGCAATCTGCATGATATCTCATCTTGTATGTCTTTTTTTCTGTGTTTTCTTTCCTTTCCTCTACTTGCTACTTTGCCCGTTATTAATAGGATCAGCCTATATGCACAACGAGTCGTGCCTCTGCCATGACGTCCGCTCCTATCTTCATTTTTCTGCAAGTTTTCATGTGGTGTGGATGGTCAGTTACTTTCTCTAATTTTTTGTTTTGTTCTTGGCTTAAAAAATTAGCAGACTTTTCTACTTACTGAGCATACAAAAGAAAACAGAATTAAGCGAGTCCCAAAAGCAACAATCTGGAGTAAATTACTGTTGCAATATTAAGGGAAATTAAAAAAGAAAAAAACCTGTCTGGAGCCTTATAAATCATAATTAGTAAACACGACGGCCTCTCCCACAGAACATACAAAGGCAAGGGAACCTGTTGAGTTTATATGGTTTGCTCTTTGGAATTGCACATGTAACAGCTTGAGTCTGCATCCTTCTCTTCTAAGCATTTTTCCCTTGTCAAAAGGAACAGAAGAAGAAAGTTTTTTTCACAGAAACAAAGATACAAAGCAAATAGAAGAGACATCATACCTGTGAAAGTAAAGCTTCACTTGGGAGGTGCCAAGGATGAGTGTTACTGTGTGAGTGTTGCTGTTGAGAAGAGTGAGGAGTTTTCACTGCATTCAAATGAACACAGCAATTAATGATGGAAGATAATGGTGTGCATCAAATTGGTTAAACTAGGAATTCAGTAAAATAATATTTTTTTACTTCTTAATTTTTGGCCACCTAAACATACTAATTGCCTGATTACAGCAGAAGGTGAGGTATATCTTCTAATTAACTCCTGTATATTGACCAAGTGCAGACTCTGGGGTTTACAAGTAAAGCCTTGGCAATTAGATTTTGTTGTATTTGATGGTGTGTCATGAGTTACTGTGCAAGTGACATGTCTGCAAGAGAACTGCTGATCTAAAGAGCAAAAAAATGTGTGACTGAAGGGGGTTCTGATCAGCGTTGTTCTGAAAACCACTAGAGGGAGATACTCACATGTCTATCAAAGTAAAGCAAACTGAGGCAGAACTGAAAGCTTACAGGGCACTTTTCAAAGTTAGTATAATGAAATATCAAAATTAATTGAAATTTAGAACAGTCATTTTCACAGTAATTTATAATCTCTCCATACTTAAGGGAAAATTCAATTAATATCATGTTATAGCAATATCTCTTGAACATAAGTGAAAAAAATCTTTAAATTCTGTTTAACCATTTATTATTTGAGTAATTTTGAAGTTTCTTATTCTGTATTTAAATGACGTCATTTCTTGCAAACCTAGGAACTTGCACAGCCATGGCAGAAGATTGTAGGGAAAGGTGAAAGGCCTTTCTTTAAGCCAGTAGTATTTCACATTAAAATCTAGATTAACATCTCATATTCTTGCTCATGCAATTTGCTCTGCACATAGCTTTCTTTAATTAAAAAGCTACTGTCCAATGTACATAAAGCAGCAGAGACTCACCTTGAACTGAATTCTTTATGCCCAAAATGTACTCTCTACTTAAGGTGGGAAACGCACAGAATATAATTTTAGCTGATAAGCTTTTGGCAACAGAAAGTTATAAAGCTGATTTTGTCCCTCCATCTAGTTTTTAATAACTTTCTGATTTTGGAAATGGGTTCTCTCTGGACATTAATCTGAATAGTTATATTAAATCACTGAAGCCAGCACTGATACAATCCAGCTGATCAGGTTTTTTTACTTTTCATCAAGGATAACAAAATAGTCATTATCACTGCCTCAAATGGCTTGCTCTTATTTTGCACATGCACACTGGTTTTGTTTGCCATGCCTGAGAATAAAGGAAAAAACTGTACAGATTTTTAGCCCCCACTGGGAATGTCTTACTTCCATCAGCTCCCAGGTATGTCAGTGGGAGCTTTGAGGGTGATCAGCAGTCCAGGCCACTGGATAAATCTTGGTGGAATTGCCTACGTCCCCAGTCTGTGCATGGGTGTCTGAACACCTTTGACAGCTTTGTCTGGTAGTCCAGGCAAAGGAGGGTAATCCAAAATTTATGAATGACCATGCACTGAAACTGGAAGTGACTCTTGAGTAAAAGCAAAGGTGTTCTCCATGTAATATGAAATATTTAAAATACATGCTAATAAAAGGTATAACTTTGAGGTAATCAAGTGGTATCAAAGGCCAGATCAGAAGCTCTTTGGGCAGATGTTGTTTTACCCTTTTATATGTCAGAGTAGCACAGTGGGTTCCGATGAATTATTATCATTTAAAAACAAACTTTTAGTACATTAAAAAGTTATAGTGCACTTCTAAAGGAGTAACAAGTATGTTTATAGCCTTAGCATATACATGTATATCTGTATTTATAGTTCCAAGTGTATTTTTAAAATTTTGGACTGGCAGTGTCTTCAAGGAAGTACTGATATATAGCAATTATTCTGTGGCTTTGATACTTAACAATGAAAGTATGGTTTTATAAAAGCATTCATTTCCATTCTGAAAGTGCTGAATAATTTTCATAGCATGTGATGCTGTAAAACTGTCTTATCTAGAGCTGTCATAGTAAGGCATGACATGAAGGAGATGACATTTGGATTTGATATTTCTCTACCTTAAGCATGCAAGGAAATTCGATGTGATTAATGTGAGAAATTACTCACACTTCTGGTGAAATGGAAGTGGCTTACAACAATTCTTTCCAATTTCTTTTACACTTCTTTCTCTCTTCAAAGAGAATTAATATGCAGACGTAATTTTGAAGACAACAAAGAGAGGACATCTCCACTGGTCTGTTATTCAGGATTTGTGTGATTAATGTAATGGGCTGGAAAATTTCAGTGAAACTGCTTAAAAATAGTTCAGTGTCTAATTTTACTGGAAGAGGTAAAGATAAGATAGTGTAAAGAGAAGATAAAGTGGTGCTGTATATCTTTCTTATAAGATATTTCAGAAGAAATCTCAAAAATAACATTAACATGAAACAGTTGAAAAGTTTCCTTAAAGCTCAAGAGAAGGGAAAGTGTTCTCAAAAATGGAATTTGGGGACCATTCAAAACTGACATTTCTCTCAATCTGGTTTTAAATTAGGGATGGAATCACACTTATTTCTAGGGGACTCTTGACTGTTTTGATTGATGTAAATAAACACATAATCAGATTTTCTCCCCTTTTTATCTATTTTATTTTCCTTGAAAGTATTTTCACATGTTCTGTAATTTTGACAAGAGTGAAACCACAAAAGAAAATTACAGAGTGAAATTCTGTGGAGAAAAAAATTGATTTAGATTGAATTTACTGTACCTTCTTTGCCACTACTATTTTTGTCTTAGCTTAGAACACGAAAAAATTAACTGATGCCAGAGACAATATTTAGAAATTGTTCTTGGCAGAACTGCTGGTTTACCATTGCAGATTGGTCTACAAACCTCAGAAATTTAATGTGTCTTTGATCAATTTGTTAAAATCTCACTAACCTTGAAATAAGTGTAAAAACCTTGTATACTTTTGTGTAGTGCAGTTCAATAATGTCATTCATAATAAGAGGTTGCCTCTCCTCCATGAGGCTTCCAAGAAATTCTCTACTGTTGAGAATTGTGAATCCCTTAAAAACTTCTCTGTGTAGTTTTAGGGAGAGGGAAAAAGATACTAAAATACTTCTTTTCAACCCAATAGGAATATTTCATTGTATGACTGATGAATGTAAGAGTGGTTGAGAAATTGTGGTGTAGTTAGAAAAATCTCAGAGCAAGTAGAAATGGACAGCAGAATGGAGGGTGTTTTCAAGTACATATGGTGGTAGGATTAATCTATGAAGATAATTTGCAATATTTGGTCTAATGCAAGAAGGTGTAAGATGAGTCCTGTATAATTCTGTATGTGGAGGCCTACTTGCTTTGTGTCCGTACTGGATGCCATTTTCACTATAAAGGAATTTTCCCCTCATATTAAACACAATTTTGTTTAAGACCTTCATTTTACTACTTATACTCTCCAGACATCTTCTGTCTGTTGGAAATTTTAAATCTGCTGATTTGCTTTCAACTCTCTTCAAAGATGACTCTTCTAAGTAATTTCAGTGATAAGAATAATAAATACCAAGAGGTAACACTGAGTGCCTTTCGCTGAATTCATGTTAGAGGAAACCTTCACTGATAATTCTGTTTTTAGTGGTAATCACTGCAAGAAAGAAGCAACGGGGTTATTTTTAAGGGCTTTAAATAATAAAAAAGCTGCATGACAAGATACAATGCAGATGCAAATAGTGACAGAGCCAAACCAAATAAACCAGAATGTTCAGTGCATCTTGAAATCTTAGCGTCCTAGTCCAAATCTGGTGCAGCAGAGTTCACTTAGGACTTCTTGTCGACCAGAAACCTTAGGAATTTTGAACTTGTAGAGAGCAATCAACTAAAAAGAAACAAGAAACCAAACCAAAATAACAACAAAAAACCAAACCAAACAAAAAGTCAAAGCCAAAATTATACAACCAAATGATAAAGCTAACACAGGACAGAGATATGTCTGGAAAACACTACTGTTAATAAACAATGGCGGCCAACATGAGGTATTTGCTTTAGGACAAAATGAATTTTTGTTTCTTTCTAACGAAATTGAATGCTGATTTGGGGTTTTTTTTGGGCTTGGGATTGTTGGGGTTTTTTTACATCTAAGTTTCTAAAGGAGACCCTTGGTGAATGCTATAACTCCTGATAATGTACTGAGTCTGCTTTGTCTGCTTTATCTGATTTTCCATATTTTTCCCAAACTGTTTTGGAAACCTACCAGCTTAAAAGAATGCATTGTGTGGAGAATAAATAATGTTAAGATTCTCACCCATTAAAGCTGGTATAAAGAACTCATTGAAGGCTTTTGCTTTGCCCTGTAATTTCCAAATTTCTGTCTTTACACCTCTGTTGTGAAGGAGTTGCCCTAACATCCTTGGTTTAGTGCTTTTGGTTTAGTCAAAAATTTCTATTATCATTTCAGTGTATTCTGCAGAGAGGTTATAAAAAAACCACTTTATCTTCCCCCCCGCCTTATTTCCTGTTTATATCTGATCTGCCATTTTTATGTGCTTTTTTTGTTCTTGCCCATTTGAGTAAACTTGATGTCCTGTACTGCTATTCTTACAAAGCTGGGAAGTTTTGCTTAAGGAAACCAAAATTTGCTTAAAGAAATTTGCTAATAAATTAAAGGTTGTTTAATGGCTCTTTCTTACTTATCCTGATTGTACTTTTTATAGACACACACACACATCCCTCAGCCTTTTCTGGAGTATATTTAGTATTAATTGCATATGCCTCAGAGGCATGTCTGTCTGAACCAGGAGCTTTTCCTGGCTTTTGTCTTTCCTCTGCTTTCTGTTATATTTTTATTTTTTTTCATTTCTGTGCCAACAGCCAGTCTCTGTTACTGTTCAGATTCAGTTATCTATCTGATTCCCTGAACATATTGCTCCTGTTCAAGAAGTTTCCCCAGTTGCTAATATACCTACATTCCTTTCCACCCACACTGGATTTTTTGCCCTTGGAGGCTTGGAGTCTTTTTATAAAATGGAAAGTATCTTTTTATACCATGGGTACAGAATACAGTGAAAGAGAAAAAGACCAAATATTTTCAGCCTTCAGAGCTAACTGTGAATCTCAGACTTGTCAGACAAAGCTGTGAGGGGAAAACTTTCCTGGCTTTTTAGGTACTCATCAGAGTTGTATCAGTCTTGAGAAACAAGGTCTAAGGTGTTACAGGCTCCAGAACAGGTATCAAGTGTATTTCAGCCAGACTAATGAATAGGTCCATCATGTGAAAGGTATTGAGCATTACAAGCAAAGTGGGACCAAAGAACAGCAACTGATGGTGGAGAGGAATGAAGAAAAGTGGTGTGATTGCTGTGTGGCATAAGGAATAGTTACTGATGCATGACAGAGCGCTGCAGCTCAGAGAGAGCTTCAAACTGTATCAAGCATGTACAAGTACTGCAACAGAAAATTTCCTTCTCATACTTGAGCACCAGAGACAGAGAAAGGATTTTCATTCCCTTTGATCATATCTTCACCTGCAGACCATATTCATTTTATTGTGCAATCATTTGATGAAGTGGACATAGACATATTTTGGTGTTTGCTTTCTAATCTTGAAAAGTAATCTTTTCTATATTTTCTCACAAGAAAGTCATACTCAGAATCTTAAAATGAATGTTGTTTTAAGGAATATAGATGGTGTTAACTTGGGCCCCCAGGTATATTCCATAGCATTTCTTGTTTGATGGTGTAAGTATCCCATCTAGTTCATAAGTGTGTGCCCTAAACATTGAAAGTATTTAATCCTCCCATGTTTGTAGTTAAAGTAATAATGTCACTCTTTTTATCAAAAATCAGAGGAATTTACAGGAATTGTTTTACTACTATTTTAGCAAAATAACATATATAAGACCAAAAAGGATGCTTCGATGGTAGTTCAAAATGTTGAAAACTAAGCTGTAGGTTACTTCTCAAGCAGCTTCACTGTAATTAATATTAAATGATTTCTACTCTTCTTGTCAACAGGAAGATTCGGCTGACTGCGGTGGGGCCTCTGGTCTGAGTCCATCGCTGTGGTCTATGGTAGCAATTCAGTTGGTCCTGCTTTGGCTGTTATCTGGCAGCAGACACTGCCAGTTATGACCTTGCTAAACCAAAACCTGCATAACTTAATCAAGACCTGGCCAAAACGATAGCCTCAGTTTCATTTTCGAAAGGGTCAGCTAAGAGACAGCAGCAGAACAGCAGCGCTCGTGTCTGGTTGTCACGCGTTGTGAGACTCATCGAGGCACCACGATGCCTGCATGTTGGAGTGTCGGATCCTTAAACGTGTGTGAATGCTGCATCATCTACATCCAAACAGATTTCTGTACGTGCCCCGTTGGGGAAATCTAAAACCTTTTGTTTATTCATTTGTTTGTTGTTGTAATCTTGATGACTTCATGTAAAAGGGCTCCCCTAACAATGGCTTATATATATGATTTTCATTTCTTTTAAGCTTTGGATATCTTGAAGATTTATATTCTTTTACGTGAACAGTTGTTTAAAAACCAAAAAGAAAAAGGAAAAAGGAAAACATTCTCCCCAATACACATTAAGAGCACCACAGTGGCTGCTTTCAACCTCAGTTTTGTCCAATCTAGTTGAGTAAAATGAAAATATTGGCCAGTCTTTACCAGAAGTTCAGCATGATTGGAATGCTTTATGATGAGTGGTTAATTCTTCCTAAATGATTCATGCAGCCAGCTAAGCTTTGGTAGATTGATACTGTATGTATAAAATAAGGAAGGGAGAAAACTACTGTGTTTCAAAATACAAAGGAACTGGAGAGTGTAACAAAGTGATTTTCATCTTAAACTTGGTGTCATCTGTCAGAAAAAAATGCTAATTTCAATGTAATATTCACCTCCTTTTCACAATGCAGTTACATATAAAGCTAGTAGAAATTCTTCAAAGGCTGAAACAAAAATGCTTGTGAATAAAAAATGTCTTTGTGATATTTGAACGTTGGTTTCCAGGGGTATTTTGCATGATGATGATGATGACGCTATATTATTGTTTTTCAGTTTGTTTTCTTTGATGGTAGAGTATAGTTCATTGAAAGATAACAGAGTGATTATTGTATTGTGTGAGAAATTGAACAATGCAATGTGTTGCAATCAAATCATATTAAATTATATTATGAAACAGAGCTCTGAATATACTGTGCAATGAAAAAGCTGAGAAAATAGGGTAAATATAGCTATTGTAATGAAAGAGTTGAGGTGGATTTTTTACAGAATAGTGATCTCACATGAAAATCTGTGTACAGATATTTTAAGAATATAAAAATCAGATTTAACACATTTATTTTTGGAAGTATATGTTCTCTAAGGTTCATATCAGGTTCCCCCTTTGTTCCCTTCATATAAGCCCCCTTATAATTTTAAAACTTATGCTGTTGCTATTTATTAATGAAAATAGTATATTTAACAGCAAAATGACCTGGTTGCTGCAATTGGAAAAAAGATAAATGGGGAGCCTTGAATCTATATGTATGCACATTGATACTTGATTGTGAATAATAACTCTAGAAGTTGTTTTTATACAACCTCATTGGTGATACAGGTTGGTGCAGTAAATTACAATATTACAGTGTAGCATAGTGTTGATGCAAAATATGATTTGCGCTTTTTTTTCTAGTTTTCAGAACTAAACAGTATTGCAAGACAGCTAAACCAATGAATGTGCAACTCTGCTGGTATTGTACAGTTCTGCTAACAACTGCAAAATGCAAATATTAATATGGCACAATACACTAGCTCTTTTAAAAATAAAAAAAATGCAAATCATTGGTATGTATATGCTGGCAATTGATTGATATAATTTTGATCATGCCAAAAGCTTAAAGAAATGATTGGGCATGCATTAATATCCTATGAAAACTGAAGAAGCTACTCAAAGCCATGGCATGGCTTGAACGATCAGATGTCTACAGTAGTTGTACTCACGGCTGGTTCATTTCACATGTTTTTCATGTACATTGGCTCCAGCTATGTATTTTCTCATGTTTGGGAATACAGTGAGTGAAAAAAATAAATCCTGACCTGTTGTTCAGTGAAAAAAATCTAGATTTAAGTACATATATATGTATATATATACATATATATATATATATATATATATATACCTAGCAGTGTAATGAGGTTAAAAGTACTGTTTGGATGACTTCAGGTCCTCCTCAGGGAAGATGAGCTAACATTGATAATAAGGGTGAAGAAAAACTTCCTTCCAGTCCATAGTGCTGCAGTTCTGTTCACCCTAGCCCCAGTTACCCCTTGATAAAAAAATTAGTTTGAGTGTTTCTAATGCCAAGACTGCATCCAGTATCTTTCATTAATGCGTCCAATTGACATTTTATGGGAGGAGCAAGTTTTCTAGGATTAGGCCAATAATTACTGCACTCACTGCCTTTACTCTGAGGTTACTTTAAATACTAGTTGTTTTGTGTTGTGCTTTTTTAATTTCACGTTAGTGTACTAAGTTTTCTATAGTTTTCACTTAGCTTCCCAAAAGAAACCCTTCATGGACAAGTTGCACTGTTTCAAACACTTTGCTTATGCAGGTAGGCTATTTTCAGAGTTACTTAATAAGAATTTGATTAGAGTTTGTAAGGAGAAAGAAAGGAAGATGGCACAAATTCATGCTCCCACAGGAGACAACTGTGGCTTTTGCTTTCATCCCACTTCCCTTAGAGTGCTCAAATGTAAAAGGAGGGAGAAGCCCATGCCATGCAGACACAGAGCCCTCCTGGGCAATCCAAAGAGGGAAATGACCTTTCTTCCTCTCCTTCACCCCTCTATATGACCTGAAGATATGTGCTTCTTTATAAACATGTAGCCTTTCAGGTAACATTATAACAGTCTATATAAACATCTAGCCAACGTGATACCCATTTTATTAATATTTTAGAAAGTAGTGAGGGTTTTAAATACTTTGAAATTATATATTAGAATATAACTAAGTGATGGTCAAGACTTTTTTAAAATACCCCAGTATCTGCAAAACGCAAAACAAAAAATGCAATCTGAACTTTAGCTATCTCAAAATGTGAATAGCAGTCTGATAGTAATAGCTCGCATGAGTAAATGCAAATTCTCATGCAGAAGAGTATCCTTACTCTCACAGGGCATCATAGTCATCTCTTGTCTTTGAAAGAATCAGCTTGATCCTAAAATTTAAATTAAGATATTTTTAAATATGATTTACTGTAAAAAAGTTGTGGTTTCTAAAGCCAGATAAAAGGCTCTGTTAATGGTTGCTCAAATCCTTTAAATAGTGCAAAGGGAACTTTTGGGACTGGTTCAGTTCACACAGAAGTCATGCAGTGTATTGTTCATCTGACAGTAACCACCATTAAAGTTGTTACGGCATGGTACTGTGCAAAACATGATCTGAGGTCTTCACATGAAAGGTTTCTTTCTAGTTTTTTCTTTTACACAACCAGCATTACTGCCAAAACACTGACCGTGGTCCATATTTGTAACAGGTTTTTAACATGACATAGCAGGTCTGATGACAAGATTTTTAGGTCCTGTACCTTTAAGACTTTAGTATTATCTTTTTCATGTTTCTAATGCTTGAGGCTTTACTGCTTAACTTGACAAAAACAACAGCGTTGCTGCCATTTGTAAGTTTTCCTACAATATTCCTTTTATTAACTAAAAACCTGGCCTTACTGGTTTCAAATAAGCAGTATCCCTTTTAAGTGACCTTTGCAACCCAAGTGTTACTTGCTGTGGTTGAGAGCTTTTTGCTGTCACTGAAGAGACATTAAGACCTTTTTTCCCATTAACACATAACAAACATGCTTAGTATGACTTAATTCCAAAATACAACCTCAGTACCGCTGATCCAAAAATTCAGATGCTAGCAGACTGGTTATTAAGAAATATATTAATGCCTACAAGGCACTGCAATGCACTCGAGTGTTTTTGGAATGTCAACCTAAGGTGAAATCTTAATAACTCCTTTCTTAGGATAAATTTTACCCTAACTTCATCAGATACCCAAGCCTTTAACAAAGGCCAGATTTATTATTATTTTGTTCATACCACAATGTTAATATTGTTAATACTCATTGTACACTATTGTAAAAAGATTAAAACAAAGCGTCTGAAAACAATTCAAGACTTTTGAAAAGTTAGCCTCACCCTCTTCCCAGCTACTTGCATCTGTCCTGTTTATGGTTTAAAAGAAAAACATCATCTTGAAGAAATATTTCACTGAGGCTAAAGGGATACTGTCTTGTTCAGATGCCATGAAATTGAGATTGTGATCTGACAAAGCTGTCTTCTCTTCTTGTGTTGTATGGAATGTCTGGATCATGCTTTCTGGGATATTTTTATTGAAATGCTCAGTGTGCGTTTCTGCAAAAAAAGACTTGGTTGCTCTTACAAGGCAAGCAAGTCTTTCTCCCTTTTCTTGTGTTCTCTTGACACTTTTGTGGAACTTGACAAGCCTGGAAAAAAATAATTTTTTGTAAAAATTTGTACAATAATGTTATAAAAATTTATAATCCTAGAACTGTTGTGTTAATTATTGTGCAAAAACAGTATATTCAGAATAAAAGTTTATCATTTAAAATCAGCAACTATTGTATTGTTCCTTCTATATAATAAAAACATGCAAATAATAGCCTATATTATTTGCTATATAATACTTCTGAGTTTCATATAATTATACCTAAGTGTCTGAAGAAAGATAGTGACTTGATGCAGGTCTTCATGGGGTTCAGAGAAGGATGCACAGAAACCTTCATTTCTGTTTCATTTGTGGCTGTGAAAATTTAAAACAAAAACACTGGAAAAAAAAATAACCATTGAAGACTAATGTCTGTAAAGCTCTCAGTAAAATAAGAGTCCAAGACAGCTGAAGTATCCCTGTTGTCCCAAAACAATTGATTTTGGAAGGGTTGCCATTTGCTAACTTGTAAACACTGATGAAGTCCAAGAGTTCATTCACATGGAGGGAGTAAAATCAGATCAAATCAGTCCTGCCCAAGTTGTTTTCCCCACCTCTGACCAAAACTGAGTCATGATTCCGTCAGCTTCTGTACTGCTGCTGTTCTTAGCTAAGCAAGATTATTTTATTATAAAAGTGGATGTATGTACCTTAATAAATAGGCTTGGGGTGCTCAGGAGGTGCTTTGCTGATTTCAGACTTCCTGCAGGACCACTGGCAATCTCTGTCAGAAGTGCAGGGCAGAAGGCTGCAAGTAGCAACTGCTTTAAAGCCTGATTTTTATCCTTAACTGCGAATGTATCACAGCCTAGAGAGAATGGCAGTTGTAAAATTCTGATGGATTTACTGAATCCCCGAGGAGTAGATAAGAGAATAAGAAATCAAATGCAGATTCTAGTTCTGCAAAGCAATAGATCACCCATGTGGAAATGCTACAAGGCAGTGCATGACACTGCATCAACATCCAGAGATTACCAGCCTCAACTAGATTAAACATTGCTCCCTAACTACATGATTATCCCCACATGCTGAACTCACTCTATCATGTTTTCTGTAAGCTGACTGCCATTGAGATGTAGAAACAAATAAATCCCAAAGATCCCTTTCTTGTACATGTTTGGTTTAATTACTGTATAACAATACACTAGTCATTAAGTAAAGAAGACACTCTTAGACAACACAAGTTTTTTTTCCCCACACTTCTGGAACTTATAAGCATTCGTGACCTCAGCAGTTTGATATGGGAAATGGCTGCACTGCAGTGAGATATTCTATATTCGTCCCTTGTGCAAATCAAACCAGAATGCATTTGGCCTGTCATACTGTATTATTTTGAGAGATGATTTCACATTGTCCAATGCAGATCTATTGCTGCTAACCATCTACAGAAATCAAGACATTATATAAAATGAATATTACAAAACACCTTCACTGTCACGTCTATTAGTCCAGTCCTCCTTGTAATGCTTGACTGAAAAATATGCCCACACTAAATGGTACAACATTTTCTCTGTCTGTGGCAAAAGACATTGAGAACGTCTTGCTTTCCAATGATCTCTTAGAAGCTTTTGTTCACAAAATGTACATGGGAGAAGAGGAAAGAAAAATGAGACTTGCAGGAGATTTAATCTAAATTCTAACTGTATTTCTTCTAATAGTTTTAAATATTATATTTCTCTGTCAGATTGACAATATCACATTCTCAGGAGCTGATTTTTCCTTTTGAAACTGTGTTTAGAAACCCAGACGCCTTGTAGTGGAGTCTTCACTTTTAATAGAGTATCTGCCCCTCTCTTCCTTTTTGAACCTTGTTTTTCCTCTGGATGCTACAAATCTGTCCTTGACTGGATCGCCAAGTCTACATCCTCTATAGTGTAGAACAGATATTTGAACTTGGTAACAAGTGTTTCCTTTGGGGAAACAATAAACATGTTTGTAATTTGTCTCACCTAGATGTAGTTGTCAATTGTTCCTGAGTTACAGTATAGTGAACAGAGTTTAGGAGCTGGTTGAACATGCTGCAAGGTCTAGCCAGGCTTTAACAGTCCATTAATGATGGAAGGTGAATTCTTTAAAAAGACATTTCTACTGCTATTTTAGTTGTATGCCTTTTCAAAGAGGAGTTAACATATTAAGTAAAATCTGCATCTTCTACTTCATCCATTATTTTTTGTTTGTTTGTTTTTTTAATGGTTCTTAGTGCTGCTAGTTTGTGACAGCTGTCTTGAGAAGAAAATATGAAATATAAGATTTCAGTGGTATTCACTCTTCCTTTTCAAGAATATTTTTCAATTATTTTTTTCAGCCACTGAATTAGTTATTTCATAAACAAAACATGTGGAGTTGGAAATGAAATCTCGCTCAGAATTTCCATTTTAACTTTTGTGGCTTCAGACTCTTCTTGTGACCCAGACTCTTGTGATCTCAGCCTCCGTTCTGTGGCTTGATTATTAAAAAATAAATTTTTTGAGCATTGTAATACATACACTACGGAAATGTTAATTAACATGCTTGGAACATTGACTAACAGCACAATGTTTTGGTATGTGTGGTTAGCATGTATTATTCCTGTTAGCTATTTTGAGAGTCCAAGTGCTGCACATTATGATATGGGTTAGTCAGTTTGACATATAAATTCTGGGATCTTCAGGAATTAATTAATGTAAAGGAATTAATGAGCTCTAAGATAAATTTGCAGATGCTGAGGGTCTCCTCTGCCTAAAAAGATACTGTATTACCTAATTTCAAGTGGGTTGGAAATTAGGAGCATTCTCCTGTCCTGTTTGTCTATAGTCTGCACAAAAGAGAAAAGACTCCATATAATGGTAAGATTTGGTTTTGACTTCTTTTGGGAGTACCAGTCTGGGAAATAACATGCAGGGAGACTTTAAGAGCCTGAGGCTAAATTGTTTGCAGTGGGATTCACTAAGTGAGCACTAGGTGTCTGTGTTCCTGGGCTGGACAGTGCAGATCCATGGTATGTAGACATGCAGTAGGGAGAACCGTCCCAGTGATCAGCCTCTGGGTGTCGTTTTGCAGTTTGCATACACACCTTTCTGTTGGAATTGAGGCATGAGGGTGTTAGATCCAGAGAAGAACCAAACAGGGGAGATATATTCATTCAAAACTTGACTCTTCTGTACTGCTACAAATCAACCTAGTTCCTAAAGTCCATGCCCCCTAAGGCAAGGCAGATGTGAAATCTAGGCTCATAGCTACCAGGGAATGACACAGGCCTACATCTGCTTTAAAGGCCATTGCTGTGCAGACATTGTGGAAGAGATGCCAAACTCCAGGCTCTGAGAGAAGCTTGTTTAGTGCCTGTGGTTGGAGCACAGTCTGAGTCAACACTGAATGCCTTCCAAAGAAGAGGGGAGATAGTAGCGGTGGTGAAAGGGATGTTACTCATACTTTGCATATATGTGTGTTTCCACATATAATATTTGTCTCAAAAGTGTAAAGTCTGGTTCTAGTCTTCCTTTAGTCTGAGAATATCTGTTCTTAGAGTGGAGAGAGAATCTGAGCACTTATATTTAGAGGCAGCAATGACTTCTATCCTAGAGGTTGGATGGCTTCCTTGAATGGTCTTGCCATCAGGCTGTTGAAGATGTGTCTCCAATAGAAAACAGCTGATCACCTTTAAGCATTTGTTTTCCGGTGTTTTAATGGAATTTTATTACGGTTTTTTGAAATTGTTATTATTTCAGTATGGAATGAGAAGGAATTAAGAGGTTGGTAGAATCTGAAGATGTAGAGAGTTCTGGAAAGGTTAAATATCTGTAACTGTGTGCGACATATCACAGTTTTGTGTGTTTGGGGCCCACTTGACTAAGTCACTTTTTGGTACATAAATGCTGTATTGGGATTTGGGATTTTGAAACTAGACTGTGTTTCTAGGACGTTTCTGAGAAGAGTGTTTCATGTCATTAATCACTTGAACTTTCTGATTTTTAATATCATTGTCCATTTCTAATCTAGCAAGTCATACCATGTCAAGCTTTAAAATCAATCCTTAATTTTCAGTGAATGGAAGGTATCACCATCCCCAAGGAAAGCAGCTGTGCTGAAATCTAAGCATTTAGGATTAGGAGTAGGAAGTATTATTGAGCCCAGATATGGTAATAGTAAACTATTTATGGCTTGGAAAATGTGTTGCTCATTCATTCATCCAAAAATTTTCTAACCCCTTGTGATGGCATCCAACTTTGCCTAACCCTGGAGCTGAGGCAGTAGCATGGAAGAACAGTGTTGACAGATTGCTTGTATTTCAGCTGGACATTGCTTTAACTCTTGGATCCTGATACAGTTCATAAAGTTTCCTTTTCTAGCACCTGATTTTCTGTGTGACCAGAACTGTGAGGGTAATATGGCCAAGAGGAAAGTAAACGGTAACTAGAACATCCTGCACAGAGGGCACGTCTGGCACCACATTAGTGCCTCCTGCTCTCCCCAGAGTGCACCCACCAGGATGAGGTGATTGCTGAGCAATGCCAGCACTGCCTGATAATTCTCTGGAGGTTTTGAGAGGAGCTTTGCACCTAAGTGGAGCAAACCGGTATTCCTGTTTCCCTGTGTCCATTTATTGGCAGCAACAAATTCAACAAAGTACATAATATTTGAGCTGTTATCTGCATAAAATTTCACTGAGAAAAATTGTAAGTCAGACACAATAGTTTTCAAATGCTTCCACACCTCTTGGGGAATGTAGGTGTTCAACTAAGATTTTGAGGTATTAAGATTTTGTGGGGAAATATGCACACAGACATAAATATTTTTATGCCTTTTAGATGCTACCCAGGCTTCTAGTGACCTGCCAGAACGCTTTTCTTTCCAAGGTCAAAGAGCCCACTGTGCTTTATTCTGGCAGATGACATGAGTAAAGCTGTGCTTTTAAGCAGCTTGCATGTAAGACCTCCTTTGCAAAGCGTGAAGGAGAACCTGTAGTGTGATATTTGATCTTTTAGAATCCCTAGTTGAGTGAAATGCCTTAAATAGAAAATAGGCCTGTTCTGAATGAAAACCTATCCTGGGCACTGTGCAGATAGGCACCTTTATTGCTTCCAGAAGACTTTGTCTCATGTAAATGGATATTCTGTTACTAGAGAGCTCTTTTTTTTTAATATCTTTAATAGCCCTTTAAAAATAACAGAATCGTGTGGAATGCTCTATTTTCTAGCTTAGCTATACCCTGCTGTAACTAACCCTGAGCTGCATTCACCATACCTGAGGCTTTTGCCTGCAATTCAGTTGATTTACACAATCCAATGGATCCCATTATAAAGTTCCAAAACAGTGATGAGGATGAGAGCAGTAAAAGAGGAATTGTTCTGTTTGTTTGTTTGGGTTTTCTTTTCCCCACTAAACTTACCCGCCCGCCCAGAGCACCCAGATTATAGATCTTTCAAGAGGTAGCAAAAATATATATATGTCTGAACTGATTGCCAGTAGGAAACACAATATTTATCATTGTTTCACATTAGTATTTTTCAGCACAATGTTTTGGTGGGTTTTTTAATAAAGTTTATGATGTGTGTGTAATGAACCAGTATCAAAACAAAGCCCAGCTCTTCCATTTTGAAGTGAAACATGAAATGAGTACTATACAGGATATAAGCTTTCTTTAATAGTTACAGAATCTTTCATTAAAATTGCTTTTATAGGGAATTTAGCAGCTATAGTTTTATGGGTTATCAGACATAGCTTTAATTTTTGGCAAAATTCAAGTCATATTTGCTGAACCAAATAGCAACTTTAAAATATGATCAAATCAGAAAAACAAAGTGTTTCAAAATTTGAGAGTATATTGCTCTCTCTATATACTACCTGAAAGGAGGTTGTATCAAGGTGTGGGTCAGTCTTTTCTATCTAGTATCAAGTGACAGAAGGAGGGGAAATGGCCTCAAGTTTCACCTGAACAGTTTTAGTTGGATATTGGGAAAATTTTCTACGCCAAAAGGGTTGTCAACCATTGGAACAGGCTGCCCAGAAAAGAGGTTGAGTCACCATCCCTGGAGGTATTTGAAGGATGTGTGGGAGTGGCACTCGGGGCCATGGCTTAGTGGTGAACAGGAAGTTGCTGGGTTAACAGCTGGACTTGATGTTCTTAGAGGTCTTTCCCAACCTGAAAAATTCTATGAATCTGTACCAGGGAGATTGTATTGAAACTGTAGGCAGAGACTCAGTTTCTTCTAATGTTGCTCATGATGTCTGCTTATGTCCAAATTTAAATACTTGTTGATTCATACTGGTTTGTTTGTTTGTCTGTTTGTTTGTTTGTTTGTTTTTTTGTTGGTTTGTTGGTTTTGGTTTGGGTTTGGGTTTTTTTCTTCTGGCACTGCATCATATTGCATTTAAGGAAGGGCTTGTATTTTTAAGACTGCCTAGCATTTCACTCTCCAGAGCAGAAACTTAAAGAGCAGATTGAAGGATTAACCACTTCTAAAAAGCAGACATACTTAATTAAGGATAGTTACCATCCTTTGCAGGGAATATTAACCGGACTAGAGAAGATAGCTGCTCTTTCTCTGAGCTAATATCAGCAAGAGTCACTTAAGAATACAAAGCCATGAGATGCCAGGCTTTGTGTGGGAGATGCACAGTGTGCAGTGCACAAGCAGGAACTCTTTGAGGTTCATGCTGATATCCAGTGAGGCTGGCATGAGCATGCTTTGCTGTGACATTTAGGAGAGGGACGACTGTTCTCTTCGCCTGCATGCCTACTCATTTCTCCTCCTCCCTGAGATTGCTCACAGTCTTCATCCCCTGTGCCCAGCAGTGCTGCTTGCAGCACCTGCAGGCACCTTTCAAACGTTTCTGCGCAGTTACCCTCAGCCTCTGCCTCTGAAGGCATTTCCCACCATTGGTCAGAAGAAAACCTGACATACGAAATTCATATTTAAAGTCACAGATGATAAAATTTGAAAAGTATGTCTAGAGTGTCTCTATACAGTTTTGCATGGACCAGTGAAATCTTTGGCTGAGACAGGCAGCTGCCTTTTGGAAACATTGGGTGGCCTGAAATTATTCTGTTAACTTTTGCATATGTAAAAATGATCCACTTCATGACAGCATCTGGTGCTAACCCAAAGGTCATAGATGTAAAACTCGCATTTATATGAAATAGATCCATATGCAGACTATAAAATTATCTGAATATTTTTTAAATGACTTCACTGATATTTTGTCTCATATTTTCTTACAATTCATGATTAATATTTTTAAAGGTGATTTATCTTTCATCTTGGGTTCCACTATTGTTGACTTAACCTTAAGAATGCATGATAGAGCTTGAGAAGGAAGATCACTTGCTGAAAGTATTTTTAAAATATATTTCAGTTAGTAAGACATGAATTAAAGTCTATAGAATTATAAATTATAAATATTAAAAGAAAATTATGTGGGTTTTTTCTTACTTTTTTCTCACAAGCAGGGTAAAGCTAAGGAATTTTTGTCCTTTTAATATACTGCTGTGGATGATAAAATTTTGCCAAATAGATTAAAAACTTTTGACCCAACAACTGTGATTGGTAGAGGTAGAATATATGTAGCAGGCTGTCTCTTTCCTCACTTTGCATTACTAATGGTATGCTATAACAATTAAAGGACAAAGTTCTCATCTTATTTTTGGTAGCAGAAATTCAAGAAATATTTGTCCTGAAACAAAAATGATATTTCTAGAAAAGCTTTCTGAGTTTTCTTGTAAGGTTGTCTGGTAGCTCCAGCAAACAAAAATTGCAGGCAATTTTCTGAAAACCATAGAACTGAAGCTTCTGAATTAAATTTAGCACTTGTTTCACTATATTCCTGTGGGCAAAAATGCACATGGATGAAGCAAATATGTGTTTGAATACTTTCACTGAAAAACAAATTCTAACAAGATTATAAATTCCTGTCTACAGTGTAAATTTTGTTATACTCCTTTTTGAAGTTACTTAATGCTTGAGATCTGTCTGCTAATTTTTTCTTGACAACTTTTTTTAGTGTTACATATATTTATTCTTAAAAATAAATAAAAAATTCTGGTTTTAAGAATGGTACCTTAAGCTCTCAATTGCAATTTTCCCAATGACAAAAAAAAAAAAGGAATAAAAAGGACAAAGTGTGTTCTCTACAAGAATTTTTGAAGTTATTTTGACAAATGCTGACATTGTCAATAAGACAGTACTTGAATCATTATCACACCACATCTCAGGAATTATGAGACCCCTGGTAACACATCAAACCTTCATAAGGAGGTGAAATAACAGCTAAAATTGTGATGAAATACTGTGAGCTTTGTTCTTTTTAAAAATCCCATAGTCCAATTGCAAAGATTGTAAAGAAAATATTTCCAGTCATCTTCCTATCACTTTCTAAACTGTGTTTTCTCTATAACATCTGAAGAAATAAATGTGTTTTCATTTCCATGAGGTATAGAGGTGTGATGTAATCCTCAAATGCGAGATGATAAAGAATAAGTGAAATTAGAGTGCAGTGTAAGGGAAGCCAATGATGTACCCGACATCTCTGCTGTCATTTTTGTGACTTGCTAGATAAAGGCTTTGAAATAACTTCCAGTTTTCTTGCTTGTTGGTTTGTTTTTAGAAAAGGGACTTATAAAACTGTACAGTAAAATCTTTGCTGTGAGGGTGGGGAGACACTAAAACAAGTTTCCCCGAGGGGTTGTTGCCCCATCCCTGGAAGTGTTCAAAGCCAGGTTGGGTGGGGCTCTGAGCACTGATCCAGAGGAAGGTGAAAGGATGGACATGGGTATGCTTTATAAGAGCTTCAGCAGACTTTCTCGGGGTTGCTAATTTGTCCTGGTATCAGAGAGTTATTCCATGTCATACCCTAAAATATTTGCCTGACGCCCACCACCTTAAGAGAGAAGACAGTTCCAGTTCAGAAATGTAAACTGTCACATTCATAAATAAGAGATTTGTAGTGTTAAACCTCTGCTGAACAGAATCACTGCAGAAAAAATAACAGGCACAATTATTTTAATGACAGTTAAACAGCTAAAAACAATCCCCATAAAGTAAACTTGAAAACACAGATCTTTGTTTAAACATTTATAGTCCATTGTCTATGCAGATTGGTAGGTCCAGTTATCTAGGCTAAATTCATTTTCACACTAAGTGCTGGTTCAGTACTTTAGTCCAATAAAAATAAAGTGGATTTTATTTATAAAAACAATTATCACCTAAATTTGAGATTCTCTGATGTTCAGTAACTTGGTTTCTTAGCTTTAAATGTTAATTTTCTTCTTATTTTTCTATGCAAATAAAAGTTTTTGTGAAGAAGGAAGCTTCTTTATTTTTTTTTTTCTTTTTTCCCTTCATACACCTGCATGTTTTACACTGTTTTTTAAACGGCTGTGTTTGGTAGTTTAAGTGTTTCCTGTTACAAAAACAAATGCCCCAGTGATCACCATAAACTGCACACTGTGACTCATGAAGCTTCTCAGAACACTTTTTTAGCAAATAAATTAATATAATTCATAATAACCACGGGGCAGCATTTACAATCTGTTCGAGGAAGACTAATGTGAAGTAATGTAAGACATATGTGATTTTCTTTTTTATTGGTGTCTCTTTTTTTCCTGCTGAGACCTGTGAACATGGATTAATGATACATTTTTCTTACTCATATCCATGCCCCAATACTTATCTTGCCCTCTATGCAAAACCGTGTAATGTGAAGAGAGGCTTTGTTTAAAGTGCAAGGAAAACACAAATATGAGATGGAAATAAGAGTGTCATAACAATATATAAATAAAGAATATATGAGATCAGTATCTTGCAAACTTAGGGCACGTGAGCATCACATGTGAGCTGTTCTGCTGACTTCAGTGCAAAGCGTGATTTGTTGAATTATCCAAACAAAAATTCTTGCATTAGACTAGGAATGGCTTTAAAGTACATAATTTGCATCTTTCTCTTCAAGGACTGAATGTTCTTGCCTAAGTGAGACTGAGGTCAGAGCACTCCCCCTTCTTAAAAGTTCATGCATGGGGATAATAATAATAGTAATAATATTAATAATAGTAATAGTAATAGTAATAGTAATAGTAATAATAATTCAAATAAATTAAACTGTTATTTCTTTTATACACTTTTGAGATCAGTGCTCTAAGTTCAGCATTTTATCATCTCTTTCATAGTTATTCCTCTGCATTCCCTTGAAAATGCTGGAGCTTTGTCAAATGTGGCATCAAGCATCTCGTAAATTTGGACATGCAGTGTTTAAAACATCAGTTTCCTGATATTCTGCTTATGGTAAAATAAAGAGGAGAAGGGTTCATACTCAACATGGGAAATTCAGTGACTCTCCTCTCTTCTCACAGAATTTATCAAAGACCAGGATGAACTCTGCTGCTCACTGTGTCCAGCACACACACACTAGAGAAGCACCATTCTTTCTTATGAACTGGAAAAAACCTTCAAAGATCCCCAAAACTCCAACATGATATTGCATTAAAGTCAGAAAGGACTGTGGTAACAGTCAGGAGTTGTCCAGCCTCCTTGGACATCTCTTCAGAAAGACAGTCACTGCTAATTTGTTACATGATGGTCCTGATAGTAGCAACCTACCTCTTGAGGAATGTGTTGATACTCTTCCCTTTTTGTCTTCCCAGGCCTGGCTGTAAATCTTGCCTATCTTGTTAAGACCTTGTTGCTGTGAGATTACTTAGGGAACTGCTGTGTAGGGTCAACTTTCACTCTCCAGTCCTATCCTGTTAATTTCTCCTGTTGACAGAAAGAAAAAAGTCACATGTATGTATGTATGTATGTATGTAATAAAAACATATTTACTATCCTTGCATCAGCTTAGTGCTTTTGAATTCTTTTTTCAAAATAATATTGTTTAATCTAAACTGTACAGATTTGAAATTTTATTTTTTTCTTCTCTGTTGGATGAGATCTTTATCTTCTTTCTGGTTTACATCTATTCTGGAAGGTTTATGACATATCTGCTATGTTTTCCCAAATATTACAGTGTAGACAACTGCTCCTAGTGGGGAAAAAGTACCTGTGTAGGACTTAGAAATGACAAGTGTGAGATTTGTGAATGGCTAAGCTATCAAGAGCCATTACCAGCAAAAAGTCGGTGTTTATTGGATGCTGCTTTGTCCATAATATCAGTGACTTCTGCAGTTTCATAAAACCAACTTTTATCATTGCAGTTTAGGCTGGAGTGGGTGCTATGGGATATATCAGAAGACAACTGCTTCATGCAGATTAAAAAGGAGGAAAATTCTCCAGCATGGTCACATCCTGTCTGTAACCAAAATGCCATCTGTGTAGAGCAGCAGAGGAGGCCTCAGTCCCTTCAGCATCCTCCTTATGTAACCTGAGGCACTGCAGGGTTTCTGTAGGTCAGAAGCAGTTCTTCTGGGCCTCACAACCACAAACATTTTGCTCTTTTAATTGTACTGAATGGGAAGTGTGAATTAAATGGCGAGACTAGTTCAGGCAAAAGCTTGCACACTAAAACAAATCAATAAAAAAATCTTATATTAGAGGCAAATTTCCCTAAGTCATTATCTGTGGCTCACCACAGGCTACAGCCTTGGCTGAAAGTACACCTCCACAGTGAGACTGCAGGGATAAAGCTGTTTCACCTGGCATGTAGCACCAGCTGAATTCCTAATGTGGGACAATTCTCTTGTTACTCTCTGAAGTTAGAATGAATTTAAAAATGAGGCTAGTGGATGGATCCAGCTGTAAATGCTAATTGCAAAGCTCTGTGAATGTGGGGTACATTAGACATACTTCAACTCTGTACTTCAGAGCCTTGAACCCATTTCTAATTGCAATCAGCCTAAGGGAAGAAACAAGAGAAGCCTTATAAAAAATGGGCCCAAACCCAGCCATGTGAATATGCGTGACCATGTTGCATAAGTGCAACCTAAGTAATGCAGGTGACTGACCCAAAAGTTTATAATACACTCTCTGGCCTTAAAATTTATGGGTCACACTCCCAGTTCATATTCACAACTCATCTGGGATAAAATGTATCTCTCTGAGAATCTGTTGGCATTTCTACACAACTAATTACTGTTTTTTTGTATTTTCTCATATTTTGCATAGGAGTGTAGTTTCTCTCCCATTTCACACTCAGTGCTGAGACAATGCACTCCCTGCCCACAGAGCTTCCCTACTTTCATCTACAAGCAGGATGCTTAGGGCTACTTTATCTTTGTGCTGGAAATATGTACAGCAATTGTGAACTACACTTGCAGGATTGTCCCTTAACAGCTCTGTTTGGGCCTGAGGCTGAAGCTAGAGTCTGCCTAAAAAGACAACAAGAGCTGAGAGATGATATTAAACCATTACAGCACAAAGTCCATTCACCTCCCCCAGGTATAGTGAACAGAAAAGGTTAAGCAAGCAGCTCAGCTAAGTCCCTTCAGATATGTACCACAGGAATAAATACTTGCAGTGTGACACCCACACCGATGAGTTGCTGGCTTTGAGCAAACTTTATTGCAAGTTATGAGAGCTGTGAGCTTCTCTGAGCCTGGTTGAGGCTGGGACTCTGCATGAGCAGACCAGCCACATCCCAGAGTGAGTGCAGGCTCACAGGCAAGTTTTTCTTGTTGCAAATCACTGACTTGTGTTGCCACAAGGCAGGATTTGGAAAGCAGCATCTCAGCAATTTAGGTTCTGGAGGCAGCAGTCCTGGAAGAAAATGCAAATCATAAAATTGTGACTGGCATCTCATTTGACCCAAGTACTTCAGTCATGATATAAAAGCCAAAAAGCCATTAATAAGTGAAATCCACACTAATCTTCCAGCAACGTCAGGATGGTACCGGTATCAGGAGAAGAGTCAGTCATTAAAAGTGGAAACATCCCTCATCCAAAACAGTGCCCTGGTGACTCTGAGAACTCGGTGTTTATGCCAGAGGGTATAAAAAGAAAGATGGATAGGGAAAGAAAAAAATGCCTTGACAGTTTATCTGACAATGTTAAGCATGAAGACAGCCCCACTCAGTATAAATCTTTACAACTTTGTTGAAGTCTATGCTTGGCTGCACCAGCACTCATGACTCTTACTCATGATTTTGATTTTGAAATAACAGCTCAGCAGTCTTTTGGCTTTCTCATTTCAGATTACCAGGCTGCAAAGGCATTGAAACTTCCCATAAGCTCTGGGAAAAAAAATTTTAAAAAAATCAGTTTTTAACATTAGGTTATTGGTTTTCTATGTGTGCAGTTTTTTGACTGAAGAGAAGAAAGCTAAAAGGATAATTTGATTGCTTTACTGCATATTTTGAATTCAAATTGACTGTGGGCTTTTAAAATGCAAATTCAATAAACCAGTGCTTAGATACACACACTTTAGTTTGCAACTTCTTCTAATATTAACCATTTATGCTATATTATAGCATGAAGATAAGGAAGGAAAATTGGGTGATGTTCAGCCATGACATATGGACAGAATTTTGGCTTCAGTTGTCTTGGAAAAATATCTTTAGTTAAAAAAAATTCAGGTATTCTACATCTTTGGCAAAATTGAGGTACATATTAGAAACTTAGCCAAAGTTTTCTCAGAGTTAGAAAGGGTGAGCATTTGGTTTGATTTGAGTTGTGAGTAAAGCTTAGTTCTGAAGCTTATTTCTCTGCCAGGAACCATGCAGGTTTCTGTTGAATTCCCTAGTGATTTTTTCTTTTATTTAAGAAAAGCATTTGTTCTAGGGTTTTCCAAAATTTAACACCCATTGGAATAGACGCTTCTTCATGTTTATTCTTCAAATTAATTACTTAATTAAAAAGTAAGTAAAGGAAAACCTTTAGAATCCTGAATATTTGGTCATTAGGATCCCCCCCATGTAGCTACAGCACGTCTGGAAATTGCTTACAGCTCCTTTTTTACTCAAAGGCCCATATTCCATAGCCATATACACAGCCCAAAGCTGATCTGAGTAGAGTAAAGCACTGCACAGTGTCGGATTGTCAGAGAAGACATCCTGGGAGATGTTATACAGAGCTGTCCCACCAGCAGCCTGACAACACCTATGGCAGAACTATTCTACACGGTAAGAGGCACAGTTTATGTGAATGCCTTGGGAATTTACCTCCTTGTTTCATATTATCCACTGCTATCACAATCTATTCCTTCATATTTGAAAAAAGAAAACAAAGATGTTCCAGGTAATAACACTTCTGCTCTGTGAAATCAGTCATAAAGGGGCATTCTAGAATGTCACAGCTTGTGTAATGTAATGCTTAACTTGGATGCCATGTCCACAACAACCTGCAGTCCAAAGATGTCAACTGTACCTAAAGCTTTTGAAAGACAGAAAGAAAGAGATGGAAAACAGCCAGATAAATAGCAGCTTTATGAGTCAGAATGAGACTGTGGCTTTATCAGGGAACTGTGGAGGTAGGGAGAGTTAATGGTGATTGGGGAACTGAGTACTTCTTTTCCTTGAAGGAACTTGTTATTTAAAGGTCTGCATTTTACCACTCCAGAGATCTCTATATTCTGAAAAATATTTGGACCGTGGTTGAACAGTGATGCCATTACAAATATAAGGCTTACTGTGCAAGGAAAGTGCAAGGAGATGGCATCTGAGAAAGCCAAAGCCTTGTGTAGAGGACTGAGGCACTGAGAATATAGGGGTCTCTTTCTAGAGAAGACACGCCATGCAAAAGGCCCCAATTCCATATAGCTGATCTAAATAATTTCTGAGACATCTAATTGTGCCTGTTCACTGCTCCATTGGGTTCTGGATCTCACTCAAATAATTTCTTGTCTACAAAGAAGTTGCAATAGCATCCATATTATTTCTTTTCTTGTATTTCTTTTTTCTTTCCTTCTAACTGCCTCTCCCATTTCTTATCTTTAAAATGGGAATTTTAAAGAAGAACCAAAGAAAAGCTGAGCAGTTTTGTAATATAAAAGCAGGAGGTGGGATCCATTTTCCCAAATTTTGTGTCTGTATTATAGATGTTTGCAGTTGAGCTCAATACTTGGCTTTCTGCCCAGTTCAAAGCAATGGGTTTAGACAGTTTCTACCTTATCTTTGAATGTCTTCTTCTAGGATGAGAGGACATTCACCCCCAAAATGCCTGCTTCTGTCTTCTAAGTATAAGAGAAGCTTATACTTCACAGTGCCACAGGCTACACTCTGTACTCATATGGATTCTGTGCAGTATGCCCGGTGCAACCACAGATATCCTGTAGGATCTTTAGCATAACATCTCACAATTTCATGCCCATTACTCATATACAAACCTTTCACTGATCACACAATACTAGTGCTACCCTCTGCCCTGTTAGACTGGGTGTTGGCCAGGGCAGGCGATCATCTTCTATGAGGAAGAGTCAGAATCCTGTTTGGAGGTATGAAATGTTACACTGATTGTAATTTTAAATGTCATGATACTTATTCATCAATATTCTTTAAAACACTTTGAAGAGGTGAAGTACTGAGAATGATTTAAAGTTAAAATAAAGTGAAAAAAGCAAAGCTATGACTTGACCAGAAGACAGTGAGAAAACTCTCTTGGGGAAATGTAGGTCTGTAGTGCAGTTCTGTAATCAAACAAGTGTAACTTTTAGTCCAGCCTTATGGTAAATAGCTTTAGGTCAACCTGGTGTCTGACTCCTAAGAATCTTTATTCTTCCTCAGTGGAAATGACTGGATTCTTAAAAATATGAAGTATTGAATTCTGTAGAGGTAGTCCAGGGGGAAAAGCTAAAACTGATTTAAACAGAAGAGTGCAGCCCTCTGTGATTCTGACGTTTCTAAAGGTTTGGAATTTATTAAGATAGCAAGGCAAATCCTTCTGTTTTCCAGAAAGGAACAAATCTTTTCCCAACCAACAATAAATTAATTTTCCTAATTTTTGTGGACAGACATACAATTTCTCTTTTCCTCTTTCAAAATCCAGCATTCAAAAATCGGTTGGTTTTTCAAAGATTTATTTATTTTTGGATGTGCATGAACCGCTCTCTTGCCAGGGCCTGAATAATTTAGAACAGGACAAAAACACATGTGGGATTTCTCCTTTAATCAATGTCAGTTCCATATACCCTGCAAAGGGATTTTCCAAGGGTTAATATATATTATGTATTGTCATTCTTAATTTCTTCTCCATATAAATAAGATAACATTTCTACTGAAGTAAGGTCCAAATAGCACTCCAAGCTTATAGCTCTCTCATTCTTTTTTACCTTTAGATCTTCCTAACACCTTTATTGAAGACCAGCTGTAGCTCCCAAAAGCAACTAAGAACTTCCAAAAAAAACTGAACAACACTGAACTTTCACCTTAGTCTTTTCTATTAATTCAGTTATAAAGAGTTCCACTAATGGAGCTGCTCATAGTTTATTGATCCCTCTTGAGATCCCTGTGAGAGGGACACCTTGTAGATTCACAGTTAAAGGAAGTTTATACCCTGTCATTGACCAAGGACAAAATTCAAGCAAACAACCCCTACATTCCGCTTCTATAGTACCTTTCACAATCAATTTTATCCTAGAGTAGCTTCTCTTATGTATAAAGCCTGAACTATCAACATATTTTAAACTGCCTTCTGCCTACGCATGGGATGGTGTACGTGTAGTCTCTGTTCCTCCATCAAGTATTAGTCTGTCACACAGTGGTTCAGACATTGAACATTATAAGGATGTAGTGCAAGGTGTTCAGGATATTTTGGAATTAAGCTGGGTCCTCAGCAACCTCAAGAACTTCAGTTCCTTCAGAATTAATCAAAGTAAATAATCTTCAGTGGATGGTGGGTTTGGATTTAGGGTTTGAACTGAGATATCCAGTACCAATAAGCTGATGCTCTTAGCAGAATATGATATTCTGTAGTGTCTTGCAATCCTCAAGATATCAATCCTATCAATATTTACATGATTTTAGGAATATCTACTCCTTCACTTTTCTAGCAAAACTGGAACTACACAAAAAACTCCTTCACTTTTCTTGTAAAAGTGGAACTGACACAAAGAGAATTGTCTCTGGGACAAGAAAGAGACAGAAAATCTCTGAAAGTCTGTGCTAACACATTTTAGCCAGATGTACAAAGATTTTCCTTTCCTATTGATTTATCTGGTTTCAGTTTTTCTGTCTTTCTGCTTTGTTTTCTTTCAATAGGAAACAAAATACCCACCCACAAAAGAAAAAATGAAGAAAGAATTGTAAAGCATAGGTCCATGGACATATCTTCTTAAAGTAGTTATTTTAAAAGGAAAACATTTTTAGTGAAATATTTGTAGTAGATCAACTAATTGTATTTAGTGCATTTAATCTAGATACGTAATTGCTTTAAGAATAATGTCTTTTCTCAACAAAAAATTTGGTTCATTTCTCTGATAGTCCCTTGTGAAGTCATTGAAGAAAGAAAAAAGGAGGACATCAAAGGATTTCCAAAACCAACAGATTCATCATCTTCCAGGATAAAATTTTTGTAAGAGCCAAGTCTACTGTGGAAAAGCAATATCTCAGCAGGAGGGTGCAAATTCACTCACTGTTTTGTTCCCATCCATACAAATCTTCAGAACTGGTATAATGACTGTAAGGCAAATGAACTCAGGAGGCAGTTTTCTCATCTGCACCATCAAATCTAAGAACAGATAATTTACCCCTATATGGGTCCAAGGCTCAAAATAGAAGAAAGCACTGAGCATTTCCATTTTGAAAGACTGACAGAGGTGTCATCATCACTTAGACCTTAACATAAAATTATTGCAATAAATTTTCAGAATCTGATTTTGAGATGGCAGATGGAGTTAAGCTAATTTTGAGTTCAGAGTTTGGCACTGATGAGTATTGAATATCTTTACATCAGTTTTGGACTTTGTCCCTCACTATTATCCATATTTTTTGGCTTGCAAGTCTACAAGATGGGACTGATACACTTTAATAAGTCTTTGTGAATCTGATCCAGAACCCTTGACTGATCACAGATCTGCTGTGGCAACTGCAGCTTTCTATGCCAACTAAAGATTCCATTAAAATCTTTGGAAAAGGACAACTCACCTGAAAGTGACAGGAAAGCAGCATTGTTTCAGGTCTCCAAGACAAAGCTTTTGGTTAGAGAAAGACTCTTCTAGAGTGCATCACTTCATTTTAGGTTTGAAGTTTTAGAGTTTTGTTGGGTTTTCTTTTGGTTCTTTTTTTAGCATACTGATCATATTTCTGAGAACTAAAATATACAAGGTAAAATGAGAAGGCCATAGGATTTCATTCACTGCATCTCAGGATATCCAGTCGTACTTCTCACCATGTTGATTAAAAAGAATTATTTAAAAAATATTTTTGGTCTATGCCATTTTTTTTTTTTGTCATGCATTTCTGTAAATCAACACATCTCAGAGCTGGAAATTTGCAGTTGTTTAGCCATAAGTAATTGTATTTACATCCAACATGCAGCTATCACATAACTGAGGTCAAAAGCCAATTTATTTATAATACAAGACATTTGAAAACTGACATCCGTTCTTGAAATACACAGAACTTCTGAACTGACGTCAGTGATGTAACCACACAGAACGTTTCCGGTGAATTTCCTCAGCGTTTTTATCTGAATGATAACTCAGCTCAATATAGTGAAATCGACTTTCTTTTTTTTTTTCACGCTACTCAGTGATGTGAAAGGGTAAATTAAAAAAATGCCCTAATTATATGAGCCAAATTCAAGCTTGGCAAGCATAGTTATCTTTGTATCATGAGGGTCTTTTTTTATGGACAGATCCAGATATGATAGGCACTTCTGGGAAATTGCCTCTTTCTGTAGAAGATGAAATCTTAAAAGCTGGTATCACTTGTGAACTGGAGAGTGAACAAGTAGAGGTATGCTTTCAAATTTTCCTTTATTTTTCAAAAGGTAAACTGGCAGCAGTAGCTATTGGATTTCTTTAAGCAGATAATATTTTCTGAAAATATTTCTGGCAATGACTTAAATGTGCAGTTTTCAGTCTCTATCATAGTCTGAAACACATATTGAGAGAATAACATATTGCAGCTACTGATATTATCATTAAAATGCAGATTATTTTTCTGGATTCCATATTTGTGAGACATCCCTTCAGGATTTCTTATTTGAAAAGAACCCATTAGGAAATAGGGTTATTTTTTCTTAGCTGCTTACAGGGTGCCAGTCTGTAAGAAGGCCATAAAGAAGCAAGTTTTCTGGGACTGTCAGTGATAGTTCAATGTCTACATATAAGGGGTCCTTCACCTAACTATACAATAATAAGCAGAACTGTTGAAAGTGGAAAATCAAGTAATTTAAAAATTGTTATACATGGAAATTCTTGAGGTATTTTGTGCTCTTGAATATATTTATAACCTGAGTTAGTTAGTCTGAGTAGTCTGTCCCTGACACTGAGTAATTCAAAAGTTAGGTATCTACTGAATTCTTGAGACTTTTATTTTGTCTTCTCTAGTTAATGATAGCACCAGTGGCTAACCCAGGCCCATACAGTTGCTTTATGTTAATCCTGTTATTTAAAAATAGGAAATACCATTAGGTCATCTAGTCTATCTAGTGACCTACTCTTGATCATTAGTAGGAGTGATTATTGTATTTCAGACCTCATAGCAGGATTCTGTTGCTGCTTCATAAGCAGTAGAAGCATTTGCATTCTTCCCCAGGATAGGAATGGCACCATTTTTATGGAATATGGAGGCCCCAGTCAGCCAAGAGGCACATGCAGGGGGCTTAGCCCATCCCCAGCACAGCCTCTTCTAGTCTTACATCCACTGAGGGGTAAGTTCTGACCCACAGACGTGCACATCTGGCCTGCCTAGCTGGAAGGTACTCTGCATACCCAGACATACAGCTGCTTCCAAAAGGGTTGGGGAACAGCTAAATTCTGTCTGCCTTTCTTACACAAGGATTCTCTCCTGCTCTTTCAAATGCACTCCACATTTTAAGAAAGCTTCCAGAAATGTAACTATTTTTGATTTTTCTACCCTTTTTAAAGACTGAAATTAGGATGGTGTTTAACACTTACCAGAAAGAACTTCTAATAGATTACCTGGTTTCAAAAGTATCCTTGCTTAAGGTAATCAGAATTACTAAAAAAATCATCTTAGGGGAGTCATAATGTTAAGTGCAAAAAAGTAGTTCAAGTATTTTCCAAATTCATACAAAATGTGCCATATAATACCGAATTTCTCAGCTCTCCCTCTCCCTCTTGAATACCCACATAAAGTATTTCACTGTGGAGGGTCGTAAGTGTGACTTGAGTGATTATGACTCAAGTGAAATGAGTGTTTTCAAGAATCAAGTTTGCTTATTCCCTTTAGGAATACAAAACTAGATGTCGCAATGGCCCCAAACAATGACACAGATCTTGCTTAATCTGCAGAATTACTAGTAATGTAGGTGATGCCTGAAGAAGGGCTTTGCTTTTTATTCCATGAGGATACTGTGTTTTAGATGAAAGAATAAATTGGATTTTGATTAAAACTATGGAAACAGTTTTTTGAAAATCTTCACTCATACTCTTTTTTTTTCTGGAAAACAACTTAAGCTTTTAGCTAACACAGTAGCTTGTGTTTCCAACAAAGGACTGGGGCCCCTAAAATCAATGGTGTGGATGCAAAATTTTTTCTAATTTGTCTAAAATTTCTCTTATTATGCCCACATAGTTGTTATTATTTAAGCATATCATGAGAGCAGAAACACGCTATAAAGAGATGTGGACAGAACACAGGATAGATGAATATGAAATGGCCAGGTTAGGCATGAAAAGTAAGTTTTCAACTGCTAGTACAGTGAGATTTTATGATAACTTTAATGAGATTGTGGTGACATGAAATGTGCCTATTTTTATTTTGTTGATGGATAGAACTGTATGATATTCTTGCCTGTAATAAAAGAGACCAAGAAAATAAGTGCTCTGCAACTCTATGCCACATCATTTGGACATCCCACTCATAGTCATTTTAATGGAAATTATGTGCCCAATTACTAAGCTAATTTTGAAAACATGTTCTGCTGTTTGAAAATTGTACAGGGCCTTCAGAGAATGTGTGCTGTGTTGTCAAATGACTCTCCCTGTGAGCTAGATATCAATCAAAAACATGACATTTTGAACCAACATTTTCAAAACCAGATGGCTAGAACCAGCTTCTGAGATTCATATTTAGGACTTCATTGAGTTTTCAAAAGTGCAAGCTTTAAAAATCAAGACTTCAGTAACAATAAAAAAGCTGATACGCAGACTTTGAAAGGAGCATTGAACTACATTTGTGTCTGAACTCTGAAGAGCAAGGTACTTAGCATCATAGCCAGAATTCCTTCAATTGTGTGTTATATTATTTCATGGATTTTTACTCAAAATCCTCTTTTCTTTTCCCACTGCGTTGATGGAATTGATTATCTTTCTTACACTTAATTAAGCGAAAGAATCATTTGTGAGGCTGTATGCTCCTCATGCAGCTAGAAGAGGAAAATTAGGCTGTTTACTTGTACAACTGAACCACCTAGTTGATTTCTCTAATTTTTATTTTTTTAATGATTTATTCTTTTTCCCTGGCATGGCATGGACAGCCTATTTCCATCTGTTCCACATTTCAAGAAGACATCATTAACCCCACTATTCTGGTAAAATGAATGAAATAAACCATGGCAAAGAAGAAGGTCCTTTCAAATTCTTTTAAAAATCCCTGAAGTCTGTGGAACAGACATGCTTTTTTGAACGAGTTTCAAAACAGTAACATGATTTACTGTATTTTCAAGTCAAACTGCATCCACATTAAATCACCACTATATGTGATGTCAAGGTGAATGTAGAGATGGAAAGAAAAGCAGAACATATAAATATTTTAGGGATTTAAAGATAAGGGATTTAAGCATGTGCAATGGCAAATAGCCTGCAGAAATTTTGTTTGGTAATTTCCAGCTTTTGGAATCTACAATAGGTAGCCTTTTCATGATAATTGATGAAGAAAGTTTGCCTTATTCTTCAGCCAGTACTGCCTTTCTAGGCAACCTGGACATCATTCCAGCAAGACCTACCACAAGAATGTGTCTGTATTCTTCTACAAGCAATTATTTTACTCAATTTCAGAGGTTACTTGGGTATTGGTTGAACATATAGAATGTAACTTATCACTGAATGACAGAATCACTTATGATTCATGTTTACATGGCTATTGTGAATTCATCTTTGGAAATTACTTACAGATGAGAGATTAAAATAAGTCGTCCTGCATGGATAGCATATATTTCTGAAATCTGAGTCAGTAGTGAGACTGGGCTGTGAAGCAGAAAGCCAGGTTTTGATAAAGAAAAGGAAAACAGGTACATCTAGCTCTCCCTCTGTCCTCTGATTGAGGAAACTGTTGTCCTATGGAGGCTTGACAGTGGATTTTGGGCTTTCCTTCATGGTTTGGTTACATTTTATGTCATAATTGTCAAGTGAATTTGGGGAAAAGCAAAGTTAAACCATGAATGTTTTTCTTTCATTTGATCAGTTATCTGGTTTTCTTGAAAGATCTGTATTCAGAAAATCAGGTCTCAGAGGAAGGGACTGTTATCTATATCTGTGGAATTGTTGCTCACCAGCAGGCCCAAAATGCCAATAAAGGGTTAAATTATAAAGATAAGATTTTTATCAGTAAATGTTGCATGTGTATATCACAGCTGTCTACATCAAAAATAGTGTCTCCACATATCTTTTAGAAAAAGAGGGAAAAGGGCACATTTTTTTGATCTCTTAGATATCCAACTTATGATGAACTAAATAGTGACATGGCTGCTGCTTTGCACTGACTGTGCCAGGGGCCTTGCTAACTAGTTTAGAAGCAGTCACTGACATTTAGTCAAGTCAATCTCACCTAGATTCCTAACATCATGTATATTTACTTGGTGCTAAAGCTGCCTCTGCATTTTATGTATTCTGTAAATAAAAGAACTAAATAAGTGGATTTGTAAAACAATGGTACTTGAAACAGGCTAGATAAAAAAATTTCTTCTTTTATCAGAGGTGTTTACACTTCATGCCTGAAAAGCAATATTTGTTAACATTGTTGTTGGATCAGTTAGATTAAAAACACATTGCAATTTTCTAAGAGAAAGAACAGGAACTGAACCCCTCAGAGAACAATGGTTGTAGTTTCTGGAGGTGATGTTGAGTCATCAACAGATTTCTGCCCCTGGAAGAATGTTTAGGAAGTGAAAGTGCAGTCTTGGGTATTGCAACCAGCCAGAATAACAACCAGACAAGATCAAGTGATATGATCTGACTACGTCTGTGTCTTCTCAAAACAAAAGAGTGAGTTTTTTAGTATTATTTTTTTCTAATGGCAATAGTCCTTAAGAATTTATAGCTGCTTAAGATGAATCTGCAAAGAAGTCCTAATTCCATAGTACAGATGAAACCTCTCTGCCAACAATTCTACCAATTAATTCTGAACTTTCACATGAATCTCTGAAAATAGTTTTGTCTTTTAATGTTAAAACCAGAAAATTTGTTTTTTTTTCATTTTTATGTATTATGTGGGCAGGAATTTTCTAGGATTCTCACAAAAAAAAAATAAAAAAAAAAGATTATGTCATTTATACTCAATGTGTCACAAGACAGAAAGTCATGAGGGGAGAAGAAAGAATGACAATAAGGTCATACATTACTCAGCAGAAGAATATATTAAATGATCCTGGTTTTTCCTATTCTTCTCTTCATTAAGTCTGATTTTTCAACAATGTATCTAAAAACACAAGAAGCAAGCATGGGGCCAGTGAATAGGACTGAAAAAAAGTGTAAGAACTTATAAGAAATTGTCAAGGAATGTACACTTTGAAAAAGCGGGTGGCGATGGCTGTGTGACATGTGACTGGAAAGCAAGAAGAAATGCTGGAATTATATTATGGATGCATTAGAGGAAATAGTCATTGCAGAATGTTTAGAGAGATGTGGTTATGTGGTAATTAAAGGAAGTGTAGACAACTTGCTTTGATTATACTGGGCTTCATGGATGAATTGTTCTAGATGATATCTTCTACAGGAGAAGAGTACGAATGAGATCATAATTCTAAAAGCTCTGGAGCACAGACATGTAAATTCTAAGTAGATAGTGTAGGCATGGCAGACAAAAATCCATATAAATAAATAAAGAAGTAAACATAGAAAAGGGGGAGTCCTGGTGTAGTGGTTGATAATGAGGAAATAGAGCTGCCAGTGGGGCTGCTGAGAGAGCAGTAAGAGAAATGAGCAGTGAACAATCGGGACCAGGGAGAAGCTGGCTGCCAAGAAGAAGGGAAATGACTAAATGCATTAAGAACAACAGGAAGATCAAATAGGCTTTGAGCCAGGCCAGAAAAAGAAATTCAGAGAGAAGCTAGCATGGCTCATGTGCTGGATTGAATAGTTATTTTGCAGTGAAAGCAGCAATCGAGATGTCATAAGGACCTTAAGATTTAGAAGAAAAAACAGATAGGACAGATCCCATGAAACTTCTCATACAAGAGAACAGACCTTCATCAAAGTTCAGGGGCTTTTGATAATTGTCTTTGATAATTGTTTACAAATTTGCTTCTGCAGACCTGTGCAGTACTGATTTGGTGTACAGGGTTTCCCTGTTCCAGCAGTTTCTCATCACAATGTGAAAGGTTCATCTCATTCCGTGATGGTAGCTTTTTATGCTTGTAGCAATTCCCTCTGGTTACTAATGGATCATTTACACATCTGAGAATGCTGTTAAGAAGCTGCTGAGGTGGAAAGGGATTCCAGCTGTACCTACTGCTCCTATTTCTTGTTGCAGGCTCCTGAGAGTTGCACAACTGCTTATTAGCAAGTTGATGATGGATGGAACAGCTGTAAATTTACAAGTAATGATAAACTTGAGACTCCTAAATTAGCTAGAAAACAACAATTTTCAAATTCTAAACCAGATCTTGAACCAGGATCTTTTTACAGGATAATGCCACCAACAAGACAATAGGTCAGTGGTTGGAAGCTACAAACATTTCTCTGTCCTTTCAAGTTCTCTGTCTTTTTTCAAAGTAGATGATTGAAATCTTAGGCCAATTTGGCAAGATGTTTTAAGGAAGGGCTTTAAGCTTTTAACTGATCTGCTGGATCATAGTCAGAAATCTATAGGTTCCTCTCCACAATCATCTTTGTTCTTCTGAAAAATCACCTAAATTTATTTGATCTGGGAGATAAGTGAGAAGTAAATTAATATATAAAGAGGCAAAACAAGAATAGTTGTTTAAGGATGGTGGGAAAAAAGAAACAACAGAATAAGGAGGAAGGAAGAATAATGTTGCTGGTTCAGCAAATGGAAAAGAGCACACCATATTCCTGGTGATTCTGTGAATCTCCTAAAGACACAATAACATTAAGAGAACACTCTGGGAAGATGAAAATGAGAGAATGAAGATGTGAACTTGATGTACAGAAATCTTGTTTCCTTGTTGCCTTTGACAGAAGGCCAGAAATATATCTGAAAGGCCAAAGAGATTTCTACTGAAGGAGAAATGAACAACTTTTATGGAAAGGGTTTGTTCCAATCATACTTGAAGACTGAAAGGAACAGAATGAAAGTTACCTTTTTTTTTGTCCTGTTGTTTCATCTGCTGGTCCTTTCATCTCAAGGACTGATTGGAGCACTTGACCTCACATAAATGTACAAGTCTTTATCTGAACTAATTTTTAGCACATGTAGATTTAGGTGTTCACTACCAGGAAAGTAACCTGCATATTTGGACCTCAGAGAACTCTGGGCAGAAAGAAAAGGTACCAGAAGGTCTTGTATCTTTGCTGTTTGATTTTTTGTCTTAGTTTTAATTTATCTGTAGACGTGGTCTACATTTAATAATGAATTACGTAGAAGGTGTCTCCTTGGCCAAGCAGATTTCAAATATCTCTTCCTTTTGGATTTGAAAATTCTTGAAATTATTTATTGCAATGGAAACTCAGTCTAAGATTGTCAATGCCCTATGTATTTCATGCCAGGGAACAGAAACAAAAATATTGAATTTTAAAATGCACACAAACTAAAACCACAGGGTATAGCAACAGAAATGTAGTGGTTCTATTTTCATTTTCAACAAGCATTAGTACCGGCTGTTAATTGTTCTGAAGGGTGCATGATTAGTGAAGGAGTACATGGAATACTTGTTTCACTTAATACTCAGGTTATTGGTTCTTTATAGAACTAAAATATATATGAAAACAAGGAATATGACAGAAGGACTAAATTGTATTTGTAGGTACTTTTAATTAATGTCCATAGTCTTATATATGAAGTTTAATGATGTTACTATGTGAAAATATGCTTGCAGTATATGGAGAGTAGGGCTCAACAAGAGCAAGTACAGTTAATGAGATCTGAGATCTGTGTAGAAATGTATAATAGCAGCAGATACATCTGCAGGAAAACAAGTTCAACTTTTCTGTCTCCAAGACTTCAGTGCCTGACTCGTCTATCCCACTTATTCACCATTCAAAGTTAATTTTTATGGAACTACTCATGTGCTTAAGCATTAGGCCAAAGTTAGGTCTCTGGTAAATTGCTACTTTCTTCTATTCACCAATTGTGTGTAAAACTTTTCTAAACCAAATTCAATCACAATAATCTCATAGTGTGCATAATAAAGAAGAGGAAAATGCCACCAAGTGAAATTAGAATGCAAAGACACTTCTTTTCCTTCGGTACTCTTTCCTGTGAAGAGAGTACTTCTATTGATGTTTTGTTGTACCACTTTATTGCTTCATTTAGATCAGCTCTGCAGTACTTTCCAAATTTAAAAATGAAATGTGTTACTCTCTTCTTTCTGTCCCCTTTGAAAAAAAAAGTGACTGAACATTTTCATCTGACATCAGCTGTGTGACTTAGAGAGATGATTCATGAGATACCCAGTCATGGGGAAAATTAAAGGCTAAAAGGACAGCCTGAATCCTATTACTTTTATTTCTCTGTTGATTTGGGTTTTTTTGAAATGGGTGGCCTTTTACTGGTTCTCTATCTGCCTTTATGATTTCTGCTAGTCTTTCTGTTCTCACAATAAAATAATGTCACAAACATTGAAAAAGGAAAAAATAATCAGAAAGCAAAATACCACTTCAGTTTCACTCAGATATAGCACAACCACGACTTTCCTGGAAGAATGAAGACTGATGCCCAACTCAAGCAACATCACTTATGAACAAAGCACAATCAGCTGTTATGATACTTTTCACAGCTATTGTAACTGAGGATGATTTCAGATCAAACCATAGAATATACAGACTTGTTTAAGTAAATATCTTGCCTGGGAATAATTTTGTTTTTGAGAAACAAAGAATGGAAATTTACTGACAGCCTAGAATACAATGTTTAATTAGAATAGCTAACCTTCAAAGCAAGTCTAAACTTCTATGCTGTTAGGAATATCTGTCCAATAGCTCTATTAATTAATATTATTAACAGTAGACATATTTTTGACTCCACTGCCCAAAAAAAAAAAAGTCTTATTTCCTTACATATAGTGAAACTATGCTCTTAAAAGTGTGAGGCACCATTATTTCTCCATAATTCTAACTCCAAGTATAGTCCTAGAATTGACTTTAGCAAACATAAGCAAATAAATTTGCATAGCCTGTCCAAAGAAAGAATGTGTACTTTTAGTTCCATTTTAAGCTTAGTTCAAGTATTGTTTATTTTATTAATCAGTTGGTTTTGTTAGTGTTGCTTATGTGATATTGTAGGAACATGAATTAAAACTCCAATATTGAAATCAGAAATCAAAGGAAGAAAAAAGTCTTCACGCTCAATGATTTTTGACATGGTGATTTTACTTTAATTTATTTTTAAGAATGCAATTACAGATATGATTAATGGCATCTGTAGTGGCCTCAGAAGAATATCTGCCTATCTATGTTTTTATAAATATGAGAATAAGATGTCAGACAAATGTTGTGCACAGCCTATCTCCATAATAACCATTTTCCTACTCCAATCCCCTTAAAATGTGTATTAAAACTAAATTTTAGCTTCTTCCACTAGTGCACAATATTGATATAAATATTAATGCCATTTTGTTTATCTACTTGTTAATTTTATTATTCCTCAAAAGTATCAAGTTGTCCTTAAGATCCAACATATAGCTATACATATATGTATTTCTGAAGCACAGATGTTTGAATGCCCCATGATCTGCTTGATAATGCCTTATTGCACAAGGAGTTCACCTTTATTAAATATTCCACAGTATAATGAAGGCCAGAATTTGTTCCAGTTGTTCAAATTTTGAGATGAAGTTGTTCAAAAAATTCAACCATAACATTAAGTCTCTTTTGGGACATGAACTGCTGATGTGTTTTTTGTTTGGCCAATCAGTGTGATAACTGAGTTGGAAAACCTTTTCTAGTAACATGAATGTAGTCACAAATATGTCATCTTCTCATACCTTTATGGAAAACCAGTACAGCATTCCTGTCTGTCTTCAACAAAACTAATTAGCAGGCTAATGAGGGTAGCAGATTGCACAACTCCTTTGGGTTTTCGAAAGGAGTTGAAGGAAAAGTCAGCATTATTTGAGCATTGCTACCTGTTTTCCTTTTGCTCCTTTGAAATTCCATAATAAAACAGAGATAGAGATACACACACACAGAAATCAGGATATAGATCATATGTAATTAAATATTTTCTTTAACAGATACCTTGCAGGCTTGTGTTTTTAGTTGCTTTTAAAAATTCCTCTTCTATAACAAAATATTTTGGCCTTAATGCTGCTGATATTTATGCATAGTACTTTGTTATTTTGTGTTCTTCTATTCTTACTCTTATTTTCATTTGCATCCAGGGTTTGCAGTAATATGGCAGATTTGTTGTAGAAACTTTGGTCTTTCTGACACCAATATATCAGAGTGTGTAATGTGCCTGGGTCCAATTTTGTTGACTTTCCATTTGCAGACATTTTTAATGATCTTACACAGCATTTCTCTTAAGCACAAGAGCATGCTGTAGCTGCATGCATTTGACTGGACAGATTATGAGTTTTCAGATTATACACAAGGCCTAAATCTTCCTGTAGTGCACACTGGAAAATATTTTTCAATGTTCATTATTGCTAGTTCCTGTTGGATTGTCCTTCATCTCAAATATTATTTAACAACAACAACAAAAAAAGTCTACATTTTCAGGGGAAAATAAGTTAGAATTTATTTTTGGAAATCCCAGTTGTATGCAACAAATAAAAAAAAATAAGAAAAGGACGTTTCAAATCGGTTTTTATTCATTATGTTGTGTAAAAATGGACATTCCCAGATAAAAAGTTTTAGTAGTGTCTTCACAAGGGCTTTATAGTTTCTATATTCCTGAAAAATAAATCTTAATGATGAATGAATTTAGAGCTAATACTATGATTTGCTTCCTTTGCTTAAAAGTTTGCTGAAAAGGCACTGGTTTATTGTATCCCAGATTAATTTCCTTCCTTGCAAGTATGTTTCAAGTATATTTAGGACTCTGTGAAATGAACTGGAGAAAGAATAAAGCCCTAAACAAGTTAAATAAATAAAAATAAAATTAAAAAAAAGAACATCAGTCCCAACAGTGCTCATCAGGCAATTTTGAAGTTGTGTATCTGGTTTTGTCTGGAACAAGACTGTACATTGCAGCACAGTGTCTACTAATTCCATGTCATGTTGAAAATTTTAACCCCCAGCTATTTTTTGGTCTGACCTTTTTTATAAAGAACACAAAAGATGTGGAAATTTTTAACATGGGATAAAAAGTGTATGTTCATTTTCATTCCAGTCAATAAAATCTTGCCTTTCAGAACTCAGAACACTTTAAGAGATGAGAAATAATATCCAAGAGGATGTTCCATTAAGCTGAGTAGTAAACATCATAACTGAAATAATTTTGAAACAAATTACTTTCTTCAGTGTGTTTCAGAAAAGAAAAGAGACATCAGCTTAATCATATTGTTGTTTACTTTTCCAGAACAATACTTCTGGTCTACTAAAAAATACATGAGAAGAATCACTCATCAAGTCAGGCCTTCCACAACGTGTATATTTTTACTCCTAGAAGTATTCTGTATCTGAAAAGTCAGCAATTTATATAATTTTATTTGCCAGAAACATCCTTTCTTTGCATTTGGGGAGTAGAATAGGAATGTAGTTAAGTCTGGGTAGTTCCATCTGCTAAGGTGCTGAAGATATGAGTTTAAGCTTTTCTCTGGACTTACATTTACATCTTAGTTGTACAAAGGAAGGAATTAAAAGTGATGTTAACCACATCAATCCTTGTTTTCCCAAGGATCTGGTACCCTATAACTATCAGGTCATTTTATACCTATTCCAGTATATGGACTCTGTCTTCTTTCATATAGCAAAAAGGAAGGAGTTGGATTTTAAGTCAAGTCAAATTTCATCCTCATGGGTCTTTCCGATTTCTATGTAGATATTTCACACAGTGCGAAATAACAGAGTAACGATGGCTACTTCTTGGCTTCCCAAACACTCCATACTTCCAGCAGTAGAACAACATACTTGTACAGCCCTGGAACTTTTCTGCTTCCAGTTATATGGAAATATGCCAATTTCTTCATTTCAATCCATCCCAGTAAGAAGTCAGACGTCCTGTGAACTTTCTTTCTCTTTTTTTCTTTCTTTAAAAATTCTCCCTTTTTCTCATCTGCCATGCCCAGTGTTTATGGCGAAGGAGGAACCATGAGAAAAAACTCATGGCACCTGTTGGAGACAGCAAAGCGAAGATAGTTATGTGCTGCTCGTGGAACGCCTTCTAAGTGTCTAAGCCTTTTTAATTTCCAATTCCATTTGATTCTGCCTATCGGTAATAATGATTGATGGTAATGTGGTAAGCACGTGAGTTCAGGAAGGAAAAAAAACAAACAGGTTGTGATGAGGAAACTGTTTAAACAATATGAAATTGCCAAATTTAAATGTGCCCTTTAAACAAATCCATCCTCTCTACCTCTCTTTTGTAAGTGCTGTAAATATGTCACTTCTTGTTTTCTTTAGTTTCAGACTCTTCTTATCTCTTAATAGAGTTTGATGGAAATATCCCACTAGCTCTTTCCCCCTTTTTCAACATGTCCAGTGAAGCAGGGTTACAATAACCAGGGCTACACTGAAAAACTTCTATTTGCATGATCATACCTCTTGCCAATTTTCACTTCTGCTCTCAATTTATTCCACACAGCTGATTTTAATAGCAATAACAAAGTTTCTGATATGCACAGTATGGTTTTTTAAACTTAATTTTAAAGAAGTAGGCTAAAAATTTCCAAAAGCAGCTTTTAATTCCTGGTGTAGTGATGATTTAAGCATCCAAATTAAGACAAGTGAGAGCCTATTTTAGAAGTGCTGAGCATCAGCAAGTCTGAGTTCTAGAGCATTAAAACTCAGCATAGCCAAGGGATCAAGCAGGCACTTACAAGCACTCCAAATCAGAGATTGCTTTTGGAAAATTTAGCCTTGTTTCTTAAGGGTGAAATCTTGGCCTTTCAAAGCCAATTACAAATCTCCCAATGACTTCAATAGGCTTGGATTTCACCCTTTATATTTTATAGGAAAAAACAAGCAACATCATACAGAAGTTTCTCTTTTATGATTTTCTTGATGTTTGCTCAACCCTGGCTTCCCTTTAGGTAGGAAAAATCATGGTTTCAATTTAAACTCCATAAAAACAAATAAACAGTAGCTTAATTACAAGGGTGGATGGGATGTTTCACAATGCTTAAACTAATGTAGTAAAACACCAAGTGTTTGAAAAAACATTCTTAAAACTCAGAAAACTTTAAACTGAAGTGAGTCTTCTCCTCCCTGTTCCCAACAATGCTGGAGTTGCTAATTTTACAGCACAAATGGGAAACTAATGACAATTCCTACTAAAGTAGGTTCCATTTATTTTGATTCATGCCAACAGCAGTACCGTAGAATAACATTTTTAACCACTTTATCTGTAGTAGGTGCTTCAGTATGTACTAACATACACTGTGTTTCTGCTCCAACTCTATGATATTGATCTCTTCGCATTTATTTGGGTACGATAATCTCATATTCATAAAGGTCCTATGTTTGTATAAACATAAAACATTTCTGTGTCTATACCAATAATTTATAAAATACTTTTACTGGTTGTCATCCTTAAAGATGAAATCCTTACTGGTGATTCTACAGAGACACTATTGCAACATAAATTCTGAAACACAAAGAGTGTATCTTTTTTAACATACAGACAGTCTCTTAGTCCTTGAATTGCTCTGGTCAGGTGAAAATGGACAAGTAAACCTTAGATCCTACAAAACTCCTTGTAAAATCTTGAAGATTCTTCTACTCTGTATCTCTGATATGATAAGAAATGTTATGGTCTGCCAGTTCAAACACTGAATGACTTATGTATCTATTCCAGTGCTTCCACTTGCCCATTTCTCCATGTGTTCACAAAACAAGGATTAGCCATGATAACATAGAAAATACAGCTCATTGTTTTGAACATGTACATGTGTAATCTATGTTGACTTGTTTTCCATAGGAAGATTAGATACAGAAAGTTTTTATCTGATAACTCTGTGACCACTCCCTTTCGGGACTAGAGCAGAACCAAGAACATTGTTGGTCTACATATGGAGGGTCTTTGCATGGAAAAAGATTTTGAGAAATAATACATCACTTCTTTGGGGGGTAGGATAATGATAATATTGACTTTAAAACTTATGCTGCTCCTCTTTTGTTTAAAGGTCAGAGATTTGAGGACAGATTTCCTTTCCACCTGCAGAAGGTGGTGTCAGCAGTGCTCATATTACCCTTATATAATTTCACTTGGTGCATTAGCACTAGTGGCTAGACAGTCAAGAGGCTTTATTTCCTACTCAGATTTGTTCCTTTAGCCTCACAGTTTACTTAGAGTACAGCTAGCCTTTATCAGCAATATGCTCGAGGCAAGAAAACTTGTCCTCCCCTATTTCAGTGGTTGGTTATTTTCAAATAGATTGGTGAAGTGTCTATGGCTGGAAGGTCTCATTTGTGCTGGCACAAGAATACAGACAACCTTTGATCATCCTGCCCAAAGCACAACACTGGATTCCATTTTAGAGCACAAGAGTAATTTCAGAAAGTTTTCCTTCAACAGCCAGCAAAGGTAAAATAACAAGACATTATATTTAATAATGGTTCCTTGCTGTGTGCCTAAGGGCCATATTTTCATCTGAGCTCCCCAAAGTCACAAACTCTTTGGGAAATTATACTCATTGTCATTCAATATCGATGCTAAATTTTAGTCATCCTCTTAAACTACTTTTTTACTGGGTTTTTAACCAACCAAAATAATACTGGTTATTTCTATAAATAAAGGAGAGCATTCACCCTGTGTATTTTATCTGGATCTGCTTTTGGACACTGCAAACTTGTTTCCAGGATCTTAAAATTCTCATAATAGAGGATGTATCTTTACCTACCCACCTATCAATTCTATGTTTATAATGTTCCTAGAAAATATGCTCAGAAACTAATGTGCTTCACTAGACCACTTTTTACCTTTTGCCTGGCAATACTCCTGAGGCATCTGTTCTCAGATCAAGGGAACATTGAAAGGCCTTAAATCTGATCTCTCTGACAGCTGTGCTAATTTAACTAAAGGGGCTACAAGAGAGGATGGAGAGAAATCTATAAAATATTTGGCTGACATTTGAAAAAAAGAGATAGGATGTTTTCTTGTTAACCTTTAGAGCAGCCCATTACATAAATTGTGACAATGTTTTCAGATTAAATGAGACTGTATTCTGTCTTAGCTCTAAATTTATCACTTCAGCAAATGAATTCTACTGTAAATTCTGGCAATATATCTTTTAAAGAATGTTGTTTATCTCACTGGGGAAGCAGAGTGCTGATAAATAAGGAGCACAGCCTTTTGGATGAAACATGGTAAAGATGGATTGAAAGGAAGATTCAATAGCTTTCCTGCTTCAGTGTAGGAATGTTCCATGTTATATGTCTGATTAAATTACAGGTTTCTCACAGCATTTCTTTAAGTTCTGAGATGATAAGCAAAAAAAAGATCTATTAAATGTTGCTTTCTCATAGCATTTGATTATGTGAATTCTAATTACATATAAAAAGCGTTTGTACAGAATTCAATGATGAATGGTTGTTCAGCAGCCGCTTCAGCTCCCACTTAGGTTTCCATTTGCTCTAAATGAATAATTTTCACCAACTTATGTCTATAAGAGCAGGCTGAGAATGGACATTTTAATAATTTAATTTTAAGGTCTCCTAAAATTAAAACAACTTTAATAGAATTTTTTAAGTCCCCCAAACACTAAACCCTGCAATAGTTTCTAAGCAATTAAAATTTCTTTGTCCTCATTCCAAACCTGGGTAATACAAGAATCTGAAAGAGATCTTATGGAAATCTTGAAAGTCCATGTGAATCTTTAGGAACAGAGTAGAAAAATGCTGGGGAAATTATTTTAGATTAAAATATGAACATATGATGTAAGAGTAAGAAATTTTATCAGAGGCTGTCAGTTTATTACAACTTCTTGCTAAAAAATATTTATTCAATTTCTGTAAAAAATATTTTTAAAGATCAATGCATTAGCTATTAATAAACTAAAGAATATGAAGCTTTATTCCATTAGGATGAATTATGAGTTTTTGAGATCTAAAAATCCCCACTTTCAATATTAGTGCCTAAACTGCACTGTGGAAGGAGTAAGGAGTTGCTAAAAGTCAAGGGGTTACACACATTGTAGTGTTCAGAATACTTTGATTATTCAAAGGGTAAATTGTAAGACTTGTAAGTTCTGCAAGTTTCAAACTATAATTACATCACTTATGGAAGTAATGCCTACTTGCCTAAATAAAGTAAAAATTCTTCCTTGTAGGGGAAAAATATTTTTGGTAAGGTTTTGTGTTCTGAGGGAACTGAACAGAGCTGACCAGAAAGCAGAAGTATATATTCCTAGCAGTCCCAGACACTAATTTTGTTGATGGTTGCAGTGTTTCTTTATTTTATCTTTATTTATCTTTATTTAGAAAGTTTGTTGGGTGATGGTGACTAATAGCTGAACATCTGGATGCAGTGACCTTTAAAAGCCTTTAGTCATTACTGTGCCCAATTAAACTCAGTATCAACAGAAGTGCTTGCATTTTGACTGGACTAGTATAAATCACTTTGCGAATCCATTGTGCAAACAGGGGGAAGTATTACCATCCTGGGCTCGTTCCCCTCTAAATGACTTCAGCAGGATGGGTCAGGAGCTAAGGGTTTGTTTTGGTTTTCAAAATACAAACTTTGACAATTAAGAAAATTAATTAATGAAGTTAGCTGGACCAAAAAGCTCAAAAACTTCATCAAGGAACACAACTGGAATTTATCTAAGTCAAACATACAAAAATTATCTGGGATTCACATCTCATACAGAGAGAAAATATCTTTCAAGAAAGCTTTTTAAAGGCCTAAGTGGATAAACAGCTATCTCATAAAAAGGATATTAGCAGTAAACAGGGAGTCTATCTGGAATGGGAAAACAAGCGATCATTTAGGGAAGTTTTACTTTAAAGGTCAAAAAGTTCAAGAACAAAGCAAAAATTTTGAAAAGCCAAGCTGGGTTTGCCTTTACAAAGGAAAATAAAACAGGTGAGCAGATAGCTCTTCTAAAAATGTCTAAAATGTGCAAGTGTGACTCCTGTTTGCTGAGGGGTCATTATCAGAGACAATCTAATGTGGCACCAGAGCCCAGCATTCAACCGAGCAAGGAAGAAGGAGATGGGTGGGCCAGAGAACAGCTGAGGCACTCCCAGACTCAGGATTCAGGCACCTCCAAGAGACAAGAAGAAGCCATGGCCAGGCTTTGGCCAGCAGGAAGGGTTTAGATCCAGGACAGGGAGGGTAACCGGGGGGGCTGGTGTGGACAGGGCTGAGGCCAGGCTGGGACAGCAGCTCAGCAGGGGCCATGCACAGGGTTGGAGCTGGGATGGAGATGTGTTCTCTGGCCTCTCTGGGATGGGGACTGACGGCTCCAGCTGAATGCCATCCTGCACTGCGGCAGGGGGAGCACCAGGGCTGGGAGAGGCATTTGTTTCCAGAGTTTCCCAAGTGTTAAGTTTTAGGCAGGGTAATTAGAAGCATGGTTTTCCCACGCTCCTTTAAAATCAATGGGGAAAAATCCTCTATAAACAAAAGCTCAAACTATCTTAGATGTAATTCGTGTCTGCAAATTCATGTCTCTCCATCAACAGGTTTTGGGCAGTTTCTGTGTTCATGTGATATGAAGTGATATGCTGAACTTGGGAGGGCTGGAAAGCATCGTTCCAGACCTTCAAGAAAATGGACTCAGAATGTAGCATGAAATAATAAAGATTCTGTCAGACTGAAGATTTTAGTTTATAGCTAGAAGCTGTACAACACAAAATTGGTATTTAAAAGAAGAAAAATGAGATCTCGGGTGGCTGAGGAACAATTGTTTAACCTTTGTAATATGGAACACCTGGAGAAAGTGTAATTGAAGATTTCATAATAAACAGAAAATTACATAATACACAATGAGTTTATCAAAGTTAATCATGGCATGCCAACAGAAAACTTTCGATTTTCCAGACAGTGCGCATATCCAAAGAGATTCATGATATCATGTCAGATAGGAAGCTTTTAATTTTACTACAATAAAATTATGGAGCTGTGAGACAATAAGTAAGTAAATAAGTGAAATAACAATAGGTTGTGGTGAAGGTAACTGTCAAGCTAGACACACTGTTACTCTTTGGAACTAGTGTTGTTCAGTATTTCTAATTAGTCGTTACAGAATAAAAAGTATATATATTTCCATAGAGCTTTTCAATAATTAGGATATGTTGTGTGTAGCCAGAGTGGGTGTCACCTTATACTTTGTAACTACCAAAAGTCCTGTTCCTTAACTGTCTGCGTTGGTGACCTACCTGGAGCATGTCACAGCTCCCTCTAGCCCAGATATTTGAGCATCTGGCAGAAGTGAGGCTGCTGTGTGTCTGCATCTTGCCCTGAGGTAGTCTTAGGAGAACTCTTAACATGAAACAAGTTAAATATAAACATTGTCAATGTAAGAATGATGACTTAGAGCACTGAAGAGTTAGGAATAAAACAAAGTCCAACAGTACAACATGCCCAGACTTACATGTGGATCTCAGAAAAATATCATATAGTTCAACAGTCTATAATTATATATATACAGATGCAGAGAAAGATCAGGTACTTAAATTTAAGCTTTATGAACATTGCTTGAAAAAACCCAATCCTTTTGTTCTGGTGAAGGACAGAGAGCTATTGCTGTCCTCTGCTAGCCCATCTCTACTAGCAGCAGGAAGCTGGCAAAAATAAAACTGATCTGGAGTCATTGAACTCAGCTTAGAAACTCCAAGGGAGCACTAATATTTAGAAATATGCAAAGACTACAATAAATCCAGCAGTCGTGGATTCAGTTGTGTCTAAACTGAATTTTAGGTGTGAATGTAATGTGAATAAAAATTTCAGTTCCTGGTAATTCAGATTAGGAAGCAAGGCTGAATACCTGCTCAGATTGGATGCAATTCCTGGATGTCATGTTCTGCAGAGGAGAAAAGCGAAGAAGGGAATATGATTTGTACCTATCATGGAATGGAGGTTAATTGAAATGAAGAAGCAAGTGCTTCATTATTTGCAAAGCAAATCTAAAAAGGCTGAAAGAAACAAAAGTATAATTCAGAAAATCATAATAAGAAAAGACACAGAACAATATTCTGTCACAGCAGACAAAAATTATGAACACTTTTGAATTTAAGCCTCTTAAACATTTTATCACCTTGTAAGGTTAAAAGTCTTCAGATTTATATCTGGTTGAAAAATGAAAGAAAAAGGAATATGTTGAAACAATTTGTGAAACAGAATTGTAAGCAAAACTATTTAGGCATCTAACTTGACTTTTAAATATTCTTGAAAAATATGTACATGAAAATTAAACATAATTAATTTTATCCTCTTACCTTATATTTTTTATAAAAAGTACCAAAAGGAAAATGAACTGCAGTGATTACTGACCTAACTATGTAAATATCCATGTCCATTTTGTCAGATATTGCCTTGCTGAAACTAAAACTGGAAAACCTTACAGCTAACCTTTAGACTTCAGTTTTCCTATTTTCTCCCTCCTTTAGTTTTTATGGATTTATTCCAAAGACAATTTAGGAGTAAATATCTTATTTATTTTTCATCCAGTCTAAGACTTTTTAAAATTCAGATATCTGCATCACATCTGTGGAAAAAAAGCATATGTCATTATTGAATTTTATAATGAAAGAGATGAACTCTCTAAGTGATCTTAAACTGATGAGAAAAATTGCACATAAAATATTGTCACAAGAAAAAGTGGGAGAAACACATACTAATCAGGGCAGTTGCTGTTTTCAAATCATGTTCCTGACAACCTGTGGCTATTGCTAAATCCAATCTCTGCAAAAGCTGTCTCTCTATATATGTTAATATACATTACCTGAGGAAGGCATAGTATAAATCTGTCATGTGGAGGACACTCAAGACCTAAGTCCTGAGACAAGACATGCAGCTCATTGGCTTGGATTTGTGGTTTTAGATGTCTGGAAGGTGTCTCAGGGCAGAAATCAAAGCCTTCTGCCACAGCACTCCCCACAAGTTACCACGACACTGGGCATGTCCAGCCTGGCCCTCCGTGAGGCAGCGCTGTGGATGGTAAGAAACATGACATGGCTGTGCCCAGGAAAGGAAGCGCTCATTAAGAGGTTTGCAAACGTTGCTATAGACTAAAAGCAATTTAGGGTTTGCTACAAAAGCTGCAGGGAGCGAAACATCTTGGACCTCAGCTTACATAGGTACCCTCAGTTGTTGAAGGTGGAGTTTTTAACAGCCCTTGCAACTGTTCCTAATAAAATCAATTGGTAAGTTTTCCCTTAGATACACTGAGGAAGAAACAACACCACAAACCAGAACACATTTCTTGAGTGGTCTTCTGTCCAAGATCAGGATTCTCACAGTTCCCAAAAATGTCCATGGTAATTTGTTGACTGCAAGGAACTGTTTTCCTATTTACTGCATGTTTCAGCCATGGCCTGCACTCAGGTCCTGTGTGTTGAGTATTTGTTGCCTGCCTTGAAGGTTACTCGCAAAGAAAGAAAGAGCACATCACATGAGACTATGCATAACCAGTGGTGATGGAGCAAATAGAAGCTGCAAGGTGTTATGATGTATTTAGCTTTGACTGCAAGATCCTCTGCTTGGATTTAACAAATTAGCTTCTCAGAAGTTTGCTCATCTGAGCAGCAGCTGTTTGCCATATGTATCAAAACTGTATTTGGCAAATGGAATCACTTCCTCATGCCCATCTGATTTTCATGTAGTCATATATCAGAATGTTTAAGGGAGGAGTTTGCTGGCCTGCTGAGAGTGGTTCAGCTGAGAAGTGTTTATTTTGTATCCCAGTTTTCTTTTTTTTTCTTTTTCCCAGGAAGTTCTTCTCCTACATAAGACTTAAAACCCAACAAAACAAAAAGTCCTGAAAACAAAGCTTACAAAGTAATATGAGGGAAAAAAAAGGTAGTGGAAAAGCATGTGAGAAATATGTTTTAATCTTAGTAAAGTAAGACAAATACTCTGAGTGAAATTCTGTCCCTGAGGAACAGGGACACTCCCTAAGAAACAGTGTATTTTTTTATATCTTCTAAATACTGGATTGCTATCAACAGATATGATTATTTAATCAAAGAATATGAAGATGATTAATGTCAGTTATAATATTAGTGCAGGAAGCATTAATAGTTTTAATACTTTAAAATGTTGAAAAGGAATTTCTCAGTTGAACAAATTACGGTTTAAGTCATGGAACAGGATTATGCAAATAGAAAGAAAAAAACCCCTTGTATGAGTTATAATCCTATGAGCACATAATTTTAGTTATAAACTTCTAGCACTGCTCATGTAAATCTGTCACAGCAGATTTCATGCTTTTAATGAATGAACAGAACCTCACAACACCTTCTGGTTGTTATGGGTTAGAATTGTTGGAACCAGTAACTAAAACGAATGAGATTATGAAATGTATTCGTGGACATAATGCATATCCAGATTTACATATTATGTTCACATGTCCCCATATGGATTCTTACACCAACAACACAAATCACAGAACATCAGAGAGATGATACATACATAAAAATTAGGTAACGTGTAATTGTGGATTTATTTATAATTTTGGGATGCTGTTCTCCTGATGAGGACACTGGTTCATTGACCTCTAGAGCTCTTGACTCATGACTTACCTAATCAGAACCTTAGCGACACAGGGAATGACTTTCTATCATCATAAGAATTATTTTTATTATTTTTACTTTTCTAGATTTTTTTTTACAAATTCCTATTGCTTTTTATTATTCTACTTAATTTATTACAAATTCTTATTGATTCCATATTACATCACAAACATACAAACATTGAGCTTTCATGTGTTTCCACTGGTTTCTGAATGGTTTTCTAATTCACTTCTGGTGCATTAAAGCAAAAAAAAATTCTGTCCTTTTCCTACTTTTTGTTCTATGGGATGTATTTCCTTAATTCTTACAATTTTTTCCTATTAATTTATCTTCTTGCAATCAAAATCAGTGAGAAAATTTCAGCTAAAAAGATTTAAGTTGAAGATACTCAGAAAGGTGGGCATTTGACTATGTGGAAGCAAGTACTTCCAGAATATTTTAAAGACAATCAAAAGTTGCCCTGAAATTTATTCTATGAAGGCTGATTGATTGTGACACCAAATGCTTCTTTACTTCTAACAATTGTACAGTGAAACCCAAATGATTACCTCAGATTTTAATTCCCAAACCCTGGACATCTAGCATTAGGTGAAATGAATACAACCCACAATTAAGAACAAAGAAAGGTACAAGTGAGAGGCTCACATAAACATTTCCATTGGAAAAATATCCTTTAGTAGGGAGCCATTATGTTTTATTTGTATTTTATTGCTTGTTTGTGACCAGCCAGTGTGTGCACGCCGTGGTTACTGGCAAAATGGTGTGTGTGCTGTTCCACCAGCACAGCTGTTGCTGTGGGATGTGACAAGTACCTGAAAGAGTGTTCTCAGGAGATGTGCACCCAGGAACATGGGCTTCCTCTGGTAAGGCTACAAGGCAGAATTATGTAGGAAGTGTAGGGTATAATATGGCATAAATATGTGTGATAGGCAGAAATATGTATTTTCCCATCTATGTAAGAGACAATCATAGGTGTAATGACTTGCCTCTCATCTAGTAGTATTTTTTTAGGCTTCCTGGACTCTAGAATATATCTGAAAGTTTTCTTATGTTTCCTATTTTCACTTCTGGTTCCCTGGTGTATATATAAAAATGTCTTTTTAAATGGATTTGTGGGTAGGCAACCTTCCATTCCAAACACAGATGGTACATCTGCATTTATTATTTAGACATGCTAAGTGGAACACTTTTTTACAGACTATTGTAACTATACTATTTTTCTCACTGACTTAATCCATTTGGATATGATGCAGTGACTCTTATTAAAAACAGAATATTTGTGCTCTATTACCCATTAAAAAAAATGAATAAGCAAACGGCTTTGTCCTTTTACTGCAGTTGCTATTCCTGCTTGACTGCAGAGATTTTTACCTACTTAGAAGGTTGTGTCATTGTCTTGATACTCATCAAGTATATGATCAATCTTGGTTTAAACAGTGTGATGAACTGCTGAAAAATTATTTTCCTTCCTGTTGAAGCCATGTCATATTTGACTGAATACTTGTTTCACCATGAGTGCTAATTCACTGGAATTTTTGCTGGCCAGAAAACCTATGATTTTCAGTTTGAATGCGCATTTTTCCATCTTGTTATTCTCTTCTTTGAATTCCATTACAAAACCTAGCTATTCATTCAAACTTGATTTTACAAGGCAGATGTTTATATTTCATCTTTTTTTTTGTGAGTGTTTTAACTCAGTATAAAACTGTATGTTTTTTATCAATAGTTTGTAAGTTATTTTGGAGTCAGCACCCTTTGAACATCTTCTATTTTTATAATTATAGTCCCATATACCTAGAGCCAAGAAAGTTCTTTTGAAAAAGTATCTAAAAACATTAGTAGTGCCATAGATATGACTGAGAGATAACCAAGGATAACCAAATTTGTGACCATATTTTGTTATCTCTTTGAAAATGGGTCACCCAGAGCCACAGCTAGTTAATGTTATTGGGATGTGATCTTTGTGAGCAGTAGAAAAGCTGATCCCTGCTGTTAAAGATTCATCTTTGAACAGGCTGCTGTTTACAGAGCTGATACTCTATCTGTATTAGGATACACCGGTGTGATAGAACATTTCAACCTCTTAGTATCCTTCTACCTCCTTAAGAAGTCTCTTTGAAAATCTGCCACAGAGAAGCATCTTTGGTTTGACTGTAACTACGTTCCAGCAGTTGTCCATGACCATGGACAGGATGGCAGGCAGCATCTCAGTATGCACCTAAAATGCCTACTCTGGGATTTAGCCACTAAATTTTGCCCTTGGAGTAATGATTCTTTGTTAACTTTTGTTCTTGTAAACTTCTCTTCTAGTGTTTGCTTCATAGGCCAAAATTAATTCATAAATCTTAGCTCAGATAACTGTATTTTGAAATTATTAAATATTTTAACAATACACAGGAAGACTGTGGTGTTTTAATAAAAGTTTTAAAAGAGAGGAAAGTGAAAAAGAGAGGTAGAAAAAAAAATAGAGAGGTAGGAAGAAAGTTAAAGGGAGATTGTGTTGGAGAGAGATAATATTAAATTCTATATCCAGTGTCAGTATCTACTGAAAATGAGGCATAGAAGTGGTTTACCACAGCAATTAGCACCCAAGGTAATTTAAAAATGTGATATACAGCATCCAACATTTTGGTTAACTATGCCTCCTGTTAAAAATTGGAAAACTATTTCCAGATACAGATGGGTTTCTATACCAGTCCTTTCAATAGGCCTTTATCAAACGTTTTTGTCATAAAATACAGATTGAATGTTGATAATGTGTTTTCTATTTTAATCTTGGGAAAGAAATACCAGATTCTTTTTTTCCCTTGGAGGAGTTATAAGAAAAATGGTTTAAACGTTGTTCATCTCAGGCTGAGTGACATATCCTTGTATTTCCTGTGGGTACTCAATGAACATTATCAGTGGTTTATCTGAAGTATTCCTTTAAGTGAAGGACATGTGTATAAAATAATCTCAGGCAAAAATAAAGAGTGTTGCCATTACTCTTTAACATATAAAGTGAAACTACATTGGTTTATCTACTGGGAATAAATGAAGAAATATATTGGAATGCCAAAAAAATGTTAATCAGATATGTGGTATGTAAATCTACATATTTTCTGTATTGATAGTTTTACTTCCTTATTAAAAATTGTTTATTTAAGGGTTTACATGAATTGTTTATTCAAGGGTTCACATGAAAAACAAGGACAGAAGGGTTATTAGGGTTTGGTTTGGTTTGGCTTCTTTTCTTCTCAAGAAAAAATAATAATATTGCAACTCTGAATATTCATTTTTCCATAGTATATGAAAAAAAGCTATTTTTTACCAGAAGGAAAAAGAAACTTCACAAAATTGTATATTTGAAAATCTCTTGCTCAGCTGATTTAACTTATATTTTTGCTTAGCTGTTTGCATGGGAAACATCTCTGCAAAGAGACAGAAAAAAGTCATAAATGATTGGGAAGATAATTAATTTCCTAGCACCAGAAGTTGATTGACCATCAAATGTTGGCAAGTTGGAAAACATTCTAAGGAAATATCACTGAAAACTTGTGCTGGTTTTATACTTTTCCCTAGACAAGCTTCACTGACTACTGATAGATAAAATTTCTTGTCCATTTGGACTTTTCCCTCAACCTAATCCGCAGACTGGTAAATTAAAACCCAGCATTACTGATCTGGGGAGTTAAGAGATACAGTGAGTATTAATCAGTATATCACTACTGTAAGAAAGACTTTCATAAACTTCCAGGAAAAATACAAAGTCAGAAATTATGTCTTTTAGTTTAGGGCACAGTACAACTGCTATTCAGCAGAGAAAAAGAACAAAAAACTTTTCCATAGTGTTTTCTATGCCACTATTGCAAATATATTCTTTTTTTGCTTTATGTTTCTATACATCAATCTGATTTTATGAATAAAAAAAAATCTTATTTAATAATATGACAAAAAATTGAAATAGGCCATCATACCAGCTTGCTTAGCAGTAGTATTCCAAATTCAAAACTTTTTTATTTGGTTCTTTTTATTTTTCATATAAAGAACAGGTTCAAAACTTCAACTAAGTTCAGCAAAGCTGCAGACAGCTTTAGAATTCTAGCTTCAGCCCATAGACATCCAAAGTCTGCTTCAGTCTTATTTTTGCTGCATAAATTGGTAGCAAAAACCTCAGCAGAAGAAAATGCTAAGGCAAGAATATACTCTGTCATTGTTTAATGTGCAGTGAAGCCTAATCATCCATGTCCAAATTTCACCTATAACAAATAAGCTTGGTCAACAGTTTATCTCTATGAAATGTGGGGATTTGGTACTTAGTAAAAAATTCTGTGCATAGTATTGAGGTATAGAATATTAAAAATAGCCTGGAAAAGTGAATATGCTTTATTGGCACAGCAGATGTGGAGCAATCACACCGTTATCAGCATCATTTCACTACCAGAATTGCAATAGCTCTGGCAAGACCTTAGGGGACAAAGGTGGGCTGACTAAAGGGTTTTTTCTTGAAGATATAAAAAAATGACACAGCAGAGAAATTTAACAGTTTGCCCTAGTCTTCCTTTGAGAGTTCCTGTCCTGATTCTGCAGCCACATGTCCCTTTTCCCTACTTGACTATTTTCCAGTAGCTGCATTACAAAGCTCATATCCCAAACAAGGAGACTTTGATTCAAATAAAGTACCCAAAGCTTATTCTTTAAAAGATGTCAAGCTGAGATTTCTCCTTTGATAACATCTTTTCTGATATCTTGGAAAGCTCTCTGTCTCTGGGCTTACAAACCTTAAACCAGGAAAGATCAGTATTTTATGGCCATGAATCATGACTTCTTTTTTGTTTGTGTTTCTTTCTGAGCTGTTATTAATATGGCCTCGTGTCTGAGAGACTGCTGGGAAACTGATGAATCCCTGTGAAGGTTTCTTTCTAAAATCTTTAACAGCACCCTAGGTAGAAATTCTCCTCTTTGATACCAAATCCTAGAGAATTTACTTTTGACAGCAAGTTCTGGAAGTCTTCAGTCTCTGGAATTCAAAGAGCTAAGGCTTTTGTCTCTGGATTTTTGAATTGCTGAAGTTGTTCCATAGCATGCTATCCACAGTCAAAGACCAGTTTAATTTTATTCTTTGGTACTCTAAACTTATTGAAAACACTTCTAAAAAATTTATACCAGTCTGAGATATATTAATAGTATTTTTATAGCAATATCTCATTTTTATTAAACCACTGTATATTATCTTTTTTATTGTATCTTATTTCTCAGCATCAGTTTTGGTGGTGTTTTCTCAGCTTATCTGGCAATGACTATTTTTTACAGAAGTATCATATTAGAACATAAAGATCCTTTGCTTTCAGCCACCATTTTACCTCCTCTAGGGATAAAATGTATGTTATACAGAACCTGTAAGAAAATTTTCCCAATTTGAAAGCACACATTTCTGTTGAACAAACCAATTCATGGGTCTGAATTAACATATCTACATTGCTTTTGTCAAAATTTTTCTGGAATAACTGTGGTTTGTTTGGACTTTTTATTGTATGTTATATATATATATATATATATATATATATATATTTAATTTCAAAGTAAAAAAACAAAAAAGGGCAGATTTGAAATCCATCAAAATTTTATTTTGTTTTTGAAATAAAAACAATTACTGAAAAAAAAAATACTCTGGGAAATGCAAAAATTATTCTCCATTTTGGGACCTCTGAAACCACCACAGATGGTGATAACATAAAAAGATCTTAGAAAAACTATCCTAGGTTTTATGGTTTAACCAGGTAAATGAAAACAAATATTCAGCCAGGGATGTTCAGTGGTTTTGTTTAAGCACATTCTTAGTTTTCACTGACTTAAAAAATGAAGGAGGAGGGGTGAATTATTTGTACATATAAAAGAAAGCTTTAATATACTGTCAAAATGACATGTATAAACACCTTACCTCAGGCACTAAAATTATTAAATTGATTTAAAAGACAGATAATTCTAAAGACAACATGAAAGACAACATGACTTGGAGATTTTCTTAGTGGTTAAATATTTTAGGTGGATATTTTCAAGCTTTTCAACAATAAAGGAAAAAGTACAAATACAAATGTAGATTTCCTTTACCATTGTCAAGTTTTGTACTTTACCTAAACATGCAAAGCAATGATGACTTTCTGAACCAAAACACATCCTCAGAGAAATAACTTTAACCATGGCATGTAAATTAAGGGTTTCTAGGGCTGTTGCTTCATATCAAACATACTTCTGTTTTTTTTCCAAAAGCCAGTAACACAATTTTAGTAGACCAAGGTCACAGAGAGGTTCATTTTTTCTTATATTCTTTTACCAAAAAAAAAAAAAAAAAAAAAAAAAAAAATTAAAAAGCTATTGTAAAGGGTTTGCAGTTCAAATTAGGCCTTGAGTAATACAAAATACATTAGAATCAATTTACCAGTACTGCTGTGATTCTTATATTTGCAGACTTTCTTGGCACTGCCTTTTTTTCTTTCTTTCTTTCTTTCTTTCTTTCTTTCTTTCTTTCTTTCTTTCTTTCTTTCTTTCTTTCTTTCTTTCTTTCTTTCTTTCTTTCTTTCTTTCTTTCTTTCTTTCTTTCTTTCTTTCTTTCTTTCTTTCTTTCTTTCTTTCTTTCTTTCTTTCTTTCTTTCTTTCTTTCTTTCTTTCTTTCTTTCTTTCTTTCTTTCTTTCTTTCTTTCTTTCTTTCTTTCTTTCTTTCTTTCTTTCTTTCTTTCTTTCTTTCTTTCTTTCTTTCTTTCTTTCTCTCTCTCTCTCTCTCTCTCTTCTCTTTCTTTCTTTCTTTCTTTCTTTCTTTCTTTCTTTCTTTCTCTCTCTCTCTCTCTCTTCTCTCTCTCTTCTTTCTTTCTTTCTTTCTTTCTTTCTTTCTTTCTTTCTTTCTTTCTTTCTTTCTTTCTTTCTTTCTTTCTTTCTTTCTTTCTTTCTTTCTTTCTTTCTTTCGTTCTCCCAAGTATTAGAATTAGTAATTTCTGATGGGCTGCATTATCATCTGCTGCCCTTGGGTACCATTCCATAAATTACTTAAACGACATTCACACCAGAACTTAAAAATTGTTCTGTTATCCATCTTAACTCTTACTTATCATATAACAAATATGAGAAAAGCAATTACCATATGTCCCAGGCAGGAAAACCATAAAGGATTTATGCTGTTAACTGACTGCAGGGATGAATGCTGGATTACCTGGCTCGGGTTTAGCAGCTGGGCCTGAACACCTGGGACTCTGGGTGCAGGAAGAATTGTAAATTATCTATGTTTTAATATTATGAATACATATGAATTATAATGGGTGGAATCAAGCCCAAACAAGCCACTCTGGAGCTCGTCTTCATCCTGGGGTTTCCCTGGTGGGGAATCAACACAAAGCCTCATGTGAGGTGCCACACGTTCCCTTTCCACCGCACGGGGCTCTCCACGCTTGACTGGTGTGGTGAATCTGCCCTCTGGGACCAGCAGGTCAGATCTGCAACATTTAGTATGATGACATGCAAAGTCCTTTGGACTGACTCTAGAATAGTCGACCGTGAAGTTTCTGAGCCTTTGCTTTCAACTGGACATTCATTCTTGTGTGTGGATCTTGTTATCCATTTCTTCCTGCGCCTCCTTCCAGCCTTCACGCCTTATTTCCCTTTCTTTTCCTGCAGGAAGAAGGCATGGGTATTATCTTGGAAAGTACCACGTGTTCCTAGAGCTTGGTGCTGTTACTCTGCTTAAACGCTGCCTTTCCCAGCAGTGTCAAATCTTGTGGTCCATACCACAGCCTTTTCTGTTCTTAATCTCAAGAACAGGTTAGAAAAGAAAGACAATAAAGCTTAATATTTCTTGAAATGTGAAACACAATTGCTTTGTTTACACTAGCCCAGCAGCCTGAGACTTTTTCATCCATCAGCTCTGTGTTTAACAATAATTACTGCAAGCACTTACTTATTTGGCTAACTCCCCGGTAGGACTTTACCACACTGATACCTACACCAGATAAATCAAGAAGTAAAAAAGATAATTTTGAGCAAAAGTGTTGCTTCATATGAGAGATGTTGATATATCTAGAAAAGTTTTCTTTGAATCTAATTGTGACTTATTATTTTGTATACATGTAAGGATTCCTGCCCAAACTGTGAATACCTAGCATTTCTGAATAGCAAGTTACATCTGAAAAACAGATTCAACTGTGTTTATGGTCAGAAAAGAGAATATAAAAATAGCAGTTTCTATGTGTTTGGTCATGTCTGCTTACTTTTCCAACCAAAATAAAGTTTTTCAAAATTTTTCACTCATGTAGGCAATCCAGAGCAAATATATCTTTGGTAAAGTGTGCAGTAACTCTTTTATTTTCAGATAACATCTGCAGCAATGTTATGCTACTTTCCTAATACAGAGCTACACTGATTTGAAAGCCAGGTTATCAGAGCAAGTTTGCAGAGCTGCCAAAAAATTAGAAAAAACCAACAACCCAAAAATCCCCACTCTCAGATAAGCCCCAAAAACAGAAATAGAGAAAAAGATTAATAGGTCAAAAAACATGCCCTCAAAAGGTCAGAAAACATAATATTATTGCATTAAACCTACTACTTTTGAATATTGTATTTCAATTTTTAGTTACTCTATGTGCAGACTGAAACTGAATATGGAATACTTTCTGAAAATTTAAGCATGAAAATGCAACTTTTGCAGCTTTCCTTCATATTGAAAATTCATTTCAAGGTAAAATTTGATTGAATTGATACAACATCATGCTTCCATTGCAAAATATATGAGGCAAGAAGAACCAGAAAAAGAAACATGTTGCATTTTGCATTATATGATGTGCCATCAAAAAGCATTTTCCTCTCATAGATCCAGATGCAAATCTTCGTCCTGACTGCTGACAAATAGAACATCTGAATATAGAATCTGTAGGATCTTTCTCATTCTCATGTACCTTCTGTCTCTGGCCCTCCAGTCCATGTGCCCTGACTTCCTCTGAGGGGAGATATTTATGGCAGAGGTATCCTCAAGCAGACCCCAAAACTGGACAAACGGAGAAGCAGGATTATAAAATTACACCTGCCCAGCAAAATACATGCAGCTAAAGAAGCTTATGACCAGAACCTGAGCTCTCCTACAGAACTGAGACACATCATTAATAATCCACATTGTAATTAATAGAATTTATAATAGGAATCCATATAGTAGAAAATTTCCTCAATTAAGGAGCACCCTAGTCCTCAAGAGACACAACAGCAATCTTCCTAAAATTTAGAAGGAATCTGAATGCAGGCCCAATGTTCCTCTCAGGGAAGTCAGTGGTAAAAAAATTCTACTTTAATGGTCCATGATTCTGTCCTCTGCAAAAAAAGGTCACTCAGCACATGCGTGGACATCTCAAATCATCATAGTCAAATACATCTGGTTAACAGAATGTGGCTATTTTGGGCTCAGAGTAGTGATATGGTTATTTTTGTTGCTTTTTGTTTATACTTATGTCTATCTTTGGCAGGGAGAAAAAAAAAACCAAAACCTGAGAAATCCATGTTTTATGAGTTGCAGTGGACAAGGATTCTACACAAGGTTGTTGGCCTGTGGAATACATGTTCTCTGTTTCTCAGGTTGTACATCTCCAAGAAATTCCTGGAAATTAACTTTTACTCTTGGGAGAAAAACAAGGACAGCAAAAAAAAAAATAAAAATAGATCAACTAAAACTTCTAGAAATAATGCTCATTCTGCAACAGAAAGTATTTTTTTCACACAATTGTGTTTTTCCTGTAATACCAAATGTTCAAAATATTTTCTTAACAGACTGTCTCTCAACTTGCTTTTGTCACCTTACTTTCATTTTGTAAGACAGTAACTCCCAAATGGAAATTTTTACTTTTGCCACTGGGCACAAACTGGGTAAAAATCCCACTCACATATATTGGAAATATTTGATTAAAAGTTATCTGTGGATCAGGAAACAACTTATTCTTTTAAGAACAGCTGTTTCACTCAAAGGTGCTAATCATCGATATGGGCTAAGGAGTCCGGACTGGGAAGGAGACACATTTTTCTGACTCATGGCACGGGGCCACATGTAGGTCTCTGGTTTATTTGTGGAAAATGGAGGGAAACAGTTTCCGCTGTTGTCACACACTCCTGCCCTAGATGGTAGGTGGATGCATGGGAGAAAGGAACAGTTTAAATTACAGCAAAACTTTTCCTCAAGTGTTTATTTTCGAACACTTGCGTGTCACGAAGGCCGGTCTCATGACTTTAAACAAAACCCAATGTCATTGCTTCCATGAGGTTAAAATGAAGTGCAAGAGAAGAATTACAATGACTTTGCCTGCGACAGAAGGAAGGTCAGGCATCGCTTTGGACTGAAGCTTGTCTCCATGGAACCACGCCTGCAGCTGATACTTGACCTTTAAATTCCTCAGAGCTGCCACAATTTTGGGGAAGTGGCATTTGTCAGATGGCCAAAGAGGGTGATGGAAAGGCCAGGCTGGTGGCAGCCGTGGGCAGGTCAGAGGAAAGGTGTTTCCTTACAGTGAAATTCTCCATGGGGTGGGAGAGTCCCAGGGAAATGGCTGTGGATCGAGGTGCTGCCTGGGGATGAGGCCAAGGGGCAGGTGCAGAAAGTGGGACGTTGTGAAGGGACATGTCTGCAGGGAAGGCAGGTCTGTTGTGGCTGCAGGTGAGATGGAATTGGGGTGTGTGAGGGAACCATGCAGCAGGAGCCACCAGCCCCGGGGCATGAGCTGAAGGACCCGGCCCGGCCCGGCTGCTCCTCTCGAGCCTCTTAGGGATGGAGAGAGAGAGGCGGGGTGGGGAAGGAGGGAGGGAGGGAGGGATGAGGCGATGGAAGCCCTCTCCCTGGGCTGGTTGAGGGGTGGGAGGGAAGGGAGGCAGCTCCTGAGGAGGGGAGGAGAAGAAGAGGCAGAGAGGGGATGTTGTTAAACAGTTTCTTACCGTAAGAGGGAGTTGGGACCCAGATCTTTCTAGTTAATCACACAACAAACTTAGATCATCGCAATAAAAAGCTCGGCTCACTCTGCCTCCTCGAGTGACCGGCGGTGCACGGGGTCCCTCCGAGGAGCCATCACCCCTTCTCCTCCCCGCCAGCCGCCGCGGGGGCCGCCAGCACCATGCGGGCCACCCACCTCCTGCCAGCCTTGCTGCTCCACCAGCTGCTGCTGCTGCCCACCGCCATCCCCGCGGCAGGTCAGTTCTTCTATCACTTCGCTAGCGACCCCCGTCCGCCTCGCAGCCGCAGCACGTCCCCTCTCCCCCGCTCCGCCGCGGCACGGAGGCTGCTGGGGCGGCGAGCAGGGGGCAGCCCGCAGGTCAGAGCCCGCAGGTCGGAGCCCGCAGCCCGCAGGTCGGAGCCCGCAGCCCGCAGGTCGGAGCCCGCAGCCCGCAGCCCGCAGCCCGCAGGTCGGAGCCCGCAGGTGGGCTGGCAGAGAGAGCCTCACCCTGCGTGGCCGGGCGGGGTGGCAGCGGCGCGGAGCCCAGCGCGGCGCAGCTGCGGCGCTCGGGACAAGCCGCGCTCCGGGCGCGCAGCCCTGCGGGAGGCGGGTCCCGGCCCGCGGCTGCGGAGCGGCCGCCGCTCCCCTCCGCCCGCACCGTGCGCGGGGCTCGCTCAGGACGGGCAGACCTGGAAACCGGGAGAGAGGGGAAGGAAACCTCATCTTTGCCCAGAGGTGCTCCCGGCCGGTATCAGGACGAGATCGTGTATCCTTAATTTCCAGCGGTAGAATAAATGTTAAATAACAGAAGTTGACGAGGAATACCCAAAGCACGGGATAGTGCATTGCTGTACGGGAATGCCCTTGATGAATTTCAACAGCATGAACATGCTATTTCCAGACTGAAATACTTGTAATTTCATTAGATGTTCCTGCTGAAATCCGGGAGATGGAGGAGGGGGGCAAGGAACAAACAATAAGTAATCAAGTGCTGGATGCTCTTTAGCTGAATTTCTTTCCTGAAGTGTCCCCCCTGGACTGGTTATCTGAAGAGCCAACTCTGTGCTTTCTATTGGCCCTCTGGGAAGACGTTTAAGGAAAAAAGTTTGTAAAGGTTTCTACAAACCTTTCCTTCCTTCCGGCAACATTGTTAGGGTCAGACCTTTGCACAGACAGAAACAAAGGACAGATACAATTCAGGGAAAAAATCTGCCAGGAGCGGGCAAAGCAAGGGCAGGGAAGTGTGGCAGCTGAGTTTTGGGGCAATATCTGAGGGCATTGGGCAAGGAATGCTGATGGCTTCCAAGATATGACTAGATGCTTTCCAGTTAAAAAAAAAAAAAAAAATATTTTGAAATGGGATTTCAAAGTGGAATATTTTGTGATCTGAGTGGGCAAGTCACAAACAAACTGGCAGCATCACGTGCAGTAAAACCTGTTGTTTTCCCCCTGGAAGCAAGAGTGTGGTTCTGTAGGATGCTGATCAATCTCATTACAGCTTCTGAGCTCAGTCTGCTCACTGGGGATATTGTTTTCACAGGCATTCTTTAGCAGGTGACACAGAGATGCAGACACTGTGATATTATACTCTTCGGAAATCCTTTTCCATGAACATTGGAATTTCCATTTTTTGGACATGCAGCTTCTCTGAAAAGTGATGACTAGACCTGGTTAGGAATTTTCTGAGAAAATATTTTGTGTTCCTTTTACTGGAAAATGCTGATACATTGAAACTTTTCACAAAAATAATTCCTGTTAAAGAGAAACTTTCTTTGGTTTGTTTCCCTCAAATCAAATGACAGAGAAATATGCAGCAGGGGACATTGCCAATAGCTTGTGGTCAGCTGCTCTTGAGAAACCTTTACCTGTGACAGAAGCTCATCAACTGATGGGACAGGTAGAAATAAAAAAGCAAAATGAACACTGCAGACACACACACACACACACACACACACACACACACACTTCATTCCATGGACCAAAGGTACACAGCTAGTCTATAGCCAAGGTCATAAGAAGCTAGGTCATGTTTTGCTGTCCTGGTAAGTCAGGGTGCTTTACTTGAGTGAAGGTCCTTGTTGTCCCTGACTGTAGGCTCTTAGTGTTGGTCTGTAGCTTACCAGCTTCAATGAGTGTTGGATCTATTTGATATTTTGAGAGGGACACTGAGAGACACCTTCTGTACTGCCTGTATCACTACTGGGCTGATGAATAGTGTTGTGCCTTAACCAAGGGGATCTCCAGTTTAGGAGTGAATAGTTCACCTTGATGAGGAGAAAAATTATATTTCCGAAATTTCAGAGTTTTTCAGAGTAGGACTTGTTTTCAGACCAGTTCTCATGGTGACAGTTTCTTGACAACCCTGACTTTCTTAATTTTCCTCCTCCACCTTCCTAATATTAATTAATCCTGTTGTTTGCCTTATTGGCAAGAAAAATGACTCTTATCACAAGCTGCCATTTTGTTTACCTTGTTTTTAAAAATACATGATCCTCAACACAAGTGTCTGTATATTTACACTGTAGGCAAGAGAAAGTTGTGCTACTTCTTTCTGAAGTACAAATGACAATTTACAAATTTCTGGATCATTTCTGAAAATGATTGTTTTGTAAACATACATGTTGTCTTTGGGACAATGGATCCTTTTTACTGGGTTGTTTTTAAGAAAGATTAAGATTTGCATACATATTGTTATTTTCAGATATGAAAAACAAGCTAAATAATGAAAACAGAATTAAAACATCTTTTGCTAATGCACATCTATACTTCTAGTGCTGTTCTGTTAAATCAAATTTCAAACGTACTTAACGATGAACATAGCTTCTTCTGTGAATGAATATTCTGGGTTTGTAATCCCATGCCCTAACTTCTGTGCAAAGACAATGTCCTGTGTAACAGAAGTTGCTGACTAATACAGTTGGGTTATATTAAGGAGTAAAGAAAAAGGAGGGTGAAGAAAACACAAGAAATTAAAATGTCAGCAAGCTGTCTACGCTATCACTTTCTGAGTTTCTCTTTAATATATAAAAGATAAGACTATGATTGATGAAAGATAAATGTGCATGGCTCCTATAGACTGCTTGCCTAGTCATTATCAATATCCTCTATGTCTCTGTCACTTGCACAAAGAATTTAATCTGTAGCTAATAACTTTATCAAGGAATTTTCATTCTTGTTCAAAAATACTTATTATTCAATATTCTTGGGAAGTATCTCTTTAATAATGTTCATCTAATGAAACTAAAAATTACTCTTTAATCAAAGCAACAAGTAGATTGGCATGTTGCAAAAGAGTGAATGCTAAAGATTTATTTAAATTAAAGATACATTTTTCTGTGAGAAGACTGCCAGCCAAGTGTGTTTATTTAAATTTATTTAAAGCACATTCTGTAGTTTGGATGATCTGAAGAAGTTGCTAATGAAGATGTGGGAGTTGCTCTTAGTTCCTATATATATAATTATCACTTAAAGAAAAATAAAATCCAATTCCATAGCCATAATCGATTTTTGAAAGTTGTGTATTCCTGTGGTCTGCATAGCTAAGTATATTTTTAAAAATTAATGTGATTTATACTTTCCCATCCCAGCTGTAGATAATCATTATGCTATATACTGTCAACAAAGTGAAATGATACTGTGCCAGTTGGAAGAGTGTATTCCTTCTGTTTAATGGAATCCTTTTGGTGCTCAGTGCCAGGGGCTGCTTGTTTTGCTCTCACATGTAATACAGCACTTACCCTGCTTAACAGATTTTCTGTTTCTATTAATGCCATTTTCATAAGCAACATAGCAGGAGAATATAGAGTTGAAAGACACGAGATTAAAATGTTGCGTAAAACTGGAAAATTGACCACTGAAGTCAAGGAAAGGAAAGCCTCTTATTGGAGGAGCTCATCTGTCATTATTGTAATACTTCAACTGAGGCCAGGGTTGGAAAGGAAATGTGCAGTCTCCCTGAGAGAGCAGAATATCTCCCTTTAGATCTTTATGCTGAACATTAGTTTGCCACTTAAGCATTTCAAACTTTTCCAAGGAGGTTTGAAACCAGGATAACTGGGCCTCTTTATGAGTAAAAGCGTGATGTGGAGTGAAAAGCATTGCCCTGAGTGTTTTACAATTACTTGTACTGGATGAGTGTTGGAATTTTGCTTTCTCTCCATCAGCATTGAGGTGGGGTGGAATGGCAGAGACTGGAAAGTAGCACAGAGGTGAGAATGGATTGACTATGGAGGTGAGAAAGGATTGATCTCCATGCTTACTTGGGAAGCAAGGGTAGTAGGACAGCTGCCATAATGGAAGCAAAACTTTGCTGTGGGGAACACATGGCAGCTAAAAAGAGCTGGCAAGAAGAGGTGAGGACATCCTCACTGCTACCCTAACTTTTCCTGTAGGTTTTTGTGGCAGTGCCCTCAGAGGGTTGTAGAGCTGTTCCTGAATGTGGTTAGTACCTACATGCAAAGCAGCACTGTGGTGAAGCAGAGCTGGGAACACGCTCCAGATTAATCAAATGTGTTGGCAAAGTCTAGCTGTAGTTTTGAGTGGCTTGTGGGCCTCCACCCATGTGCTGTCTGATGAGCCCAGCCGTGCCTGGCAGTCCTCGGTGCTGCTGGCCCAGCTGGGGACTGGCTGCTGCCTCTGTCCCCCTCAGCTCCAGCTTTTCCTATGACTCGCTGCCTTGGCCAGCAGCACTGTTTTTATGTATACAACATGCAGCAAGGCTCTCATCACTCCTCACAGGGGCTGTTTTGCTGCCCTCAGACATCTGTTATTCTTTGTCTTGCCCAATCCCTGCCCTGCCTACTTGTGCTTTTCTCCATACCCCTTGCTGCATGCCCAGAATTCCAGTTGGCTGGGACACCATCACAAAGGAAGGGCACAAGATGCTGGGTGCCTTGAAAGAGCCACCAGGTACTTGTAAAGATTATGGAATGCAATGGAAAATGGTGAGGATTTAATGCTTGTGCACAATGCATAAGAAGACAAATCTTACAAGGGAAAATCCTCTCAGTAATTTAGCCAGAGGTTAGATACGGTAAGTCAGAGTACAAACTGCAGCACATTTGTTTCTGCCAGTGGGTCCCAGCATCCTGCTGAGCAGATAACCTTTTCTTGGAAGGAAAAGAGCTGTCCATTTGCAGCTTCCATCCAATTTTAGAATATAAATATCAGTTGTTAGCATTGTCCTTAGCTGCTAGGGCTTTCATGCTGACTATAGGAGTGGGTTCCAAAGACAGGACTTAGCATAAAGTTGGGTTCCCAGTTTCATGGCAGTCTTTGCAGTTGTTAATAAGGGGGTGGGGCTGTGTGATGTTTGTGGTAATGTAAAGCCAGAAAGAAATATCTTTTTGAATTTCCTGAATCTCCTCAACAACTAGACTGAGAGCCAAAGTAGAAATACGGAAATCATTATCTATTATATATAGATATTGTATGGATAGTTATATATATATTTCAAACTGCTTTCTAAAAACTGTGTTTTTTCCCATGAGGCTCTTGTGCCAAGAAAATAAATTTCAGAAGTTAAAATATTCACATCATCTTCCAGGTACTTCTGAGAAACTGTTTAGTTTTGACAAGCTAGAGATGCCTCCTGGACAGCTGGTTTTATTTTGGTGACTTTCCATCTACACAGCTGACTGCAGATTTTATGGGTATGGTTGGTAAACTTCTTTTACGCCAAATTATTGTCTTACATAAATAACCGCATTAAACTTAATCTGGCATTTTTAAGCCTATCCAGTCTACAAAGTTGTTTTCTTGGGCACAGCTCAGATTGTTCCAGTTTCTCATTATGTTGGCCTGCCTTTCTTCCTTTTTTTTTTTTTTTCCTTCTCCCCCCAGATGAGAAGTCATTTGGAAAAGGTGTTCACTTTTTGCATTCTAGCCAGGAATCTGGATATTTCTGATACTGAAACAGGCAGAAGGAAAAGTCAAAGTAAATGAAAGTAAATTAAAAGTGTTGAGCATTAATTCTTTTTGTAAAGTGACTCTGTTATTACTTAAGAGACAAAATTACCTTGAATGTATTTATTGAAAAAGTGCTTTCTAATTCTTCACACAGATAACAATTCTGTGGTGACCCTATTAATCATCAGCATTCATCTTTAACATCTTTTCTTTTCAAAATGACCACACTGTTAACTTAAGCATGTTGCATCCAAAAGCATTTAGTAACATCTACTTTTACCATCTGGTGAAGATTGGGTTTGTTTGGTTTTTCCTTTTTTCTTGATGAGGCCAGTATATTTATGCTATCATACTGAGACACACACCAGAATACATTTACCCTCAATGTTTTATATCCTTTAAAAAGCATTGTCTTGGAAATACTTTATTGAATATAATCAAAACTATCCCTTCTATCATATTTTATAGACAAGTTAAACACCTCATTGTATTTGCATACTGGTGTCAACCCTTATATGGTGAGAATTCTTGCTTTTTTTTCAAACCCCACTCACTGATTTTTTCTTTTTACACAAGTTTTACCAATGCTATTTTATGCATATAAACATACTTTGTTTTTAATTTTTGTATTAAATTGTCAATGTTTATGCTTAGATAAGCATTCTGCTTTGATATATCTGACACTGTAATAATACATTGCTTTGCAGATTTTTGCTTTGCACAATTTTCCCATTCAGAAACATATGAATATAAGGTACCATTAATTTTTTGTCAAGTAGGGTGTCCCCTAATAAAATGTTTGACATGTTTATTGTGTTGAACTGTGCTTTCCTATGTTTATTTCAGGTGTGTTTAGCGTTGTTTTTTTTTTTATTTTTTTATTAAGGTCTTTCATATGGTACCATTCAAAGGATGGTAGATTTCTGATTTCCCACCCCCTGCACCCAAGTTTTAAATCACATGATATTCTCCTCATCATTTTTTTTCCTAGCCCATTGGGAAAATCCAGTTTACTTTAGCTTGCAGTGATGATTGTTTGCAAAATTAAATTAATAGCTAATCTCATTTTAGCATTCTGACCTGGTTATCAACTATAACACAAATAAGTCAATCTCTAGTTAGTCCATCTGTGAACTTCTCAAGGTCAAGTGACTTTATTTCAGTACAAACATGGTGCAAAATATTAAACAGAGATCTAACATGCCAGTTGATACGAAAGAAAGCGCCTATGCCTGTTTTATATTTCTGAAATATTGTGTCACTTTATATGACCATTTTTCTTCACTGGAATATATTTTGAATCATCAGTTTCTCTGTGCTTCCTGCACAGCATGTGGACAATTTCCCTCTTTTAAATATTTCTCCACATGCCATATTATTTTGTGTCTCATTCTCCATTTGGAAGGACTGCAGTGGATTCCTGCAGTTCTCTGACAGCATATTCTAGTCTCAGGAATTCAGGTATCCTCATTTTCTTGATTTATTTTCCCTATAGATTTAGTTTATCTCTTACATCTGACAAACAAAGAACAGTGGTGCTTTTACATGAGTGTTCATATGTTTTTAAAAACCAGAAGCTATAAAAAAGTCCTCACACAGTTGGAAGTTTAGCTCAACAAAGCAAATAAATAATAAAATGCTCAAGTTCTTCAAGTCTAAACAAACAGAAGAGGGAAAAAAACTCAATCACAAAGCACCAAGTATTCATTAAGAATTTCAATTTAAAAATAAACATTTAATTTAAATGTATTTATCTTCCCATTTGAAAAATTTAGTGTTAAGTTTTGATGGTTTTCTGTATAATAAAGTGGGATGCAAAATTAAAAACAAACAAAAGGAATAAGCTTTCTTACATTATCAGGAGACTTCAAGGTGTACTTCTTTAAGAAAGTACTAAAATTTGCTAGTGGAATTTGGAATTTGGAAACCCTGGAAGCTGACATGCTGAGTGCATCATAACTGGTATTTAATAAAAGATTTGTAGTCTGTAACAAGTCCATGGACGTTAAGATTTTTCTAGGGGAGGCAGCTGTAGTACTCCAGTTGTGCTCTGTAATACCATAACTTTGCAGCCTAAAATGTACATCTTTATTAGAAAAAGCTGGAGGGGTTGAGGAAAAAGAAAGGGATTACCAATGAAACAGGTGAATTCAGATAATCTCTTAGTAAAACTTTGCTGTAGATAACACAAGTAATGTTTTGAGCTCATTATAATGAACAAAGGTGGTCTTTGGGCCTATCACACCCTGTATGTTATTTGGATTACCACAACAATGGCATTGTATTTTCTATATTCAGTTTTTTTATTACTAAATAAATAATGCAAAACCAAATGTTTTTGTGATCAGATTAAGAGCTGAGGGTGTAAAATGTGACTTGCTCAGGTGTTTGAACTCTAAATAACCTGCAACTAGATTTATGCTGCATTTCTCTACCCTCATATAGCTCAGTATCAGACTAATTCTGCAAGGTGTAAGTTTTAATTTGAGATACAGAACATAATCAGGTAGTTTGAGAATTGAGGGATGTTGTAGCTTGGGAGCCCAAAGCCCTTTTCTGATGTAGGACATGAGGCCAGAAGTGAAAAAAATTAACTATTTTGATGTCATTTTTCTATCAGCCCAGTGATTACAGAATAACTGGAGAGAAAGAGAGATCAAAATACAAACACCTTTGCCAATTCAAACCTGTTTCTCTTGTTAATCAAGAAGGTGTCTTTCTATGATATTTATACTGTGGGTTCCATTTCTCACAGTTCTCTGTGTTGCTAGTTCTTTTTGTATAAATATAACTAAATCTAAAGTTAAACAGGTTCTAGAATACAGGCACTGCAATTTGTTGGTGAGTTTTCTTACAAAAATGCTGCAGAATGTCAATTTTGATTATCCCTGATTATTGAAATGATTTGACATGGACTGGAACTGCTCCAAGAAAAGGTATTGTTGAAAATCTTTTCCTCCAGGTGCCCTATAATTTGAGCAGTCTCAGTCAATGATTCTTGTAAGAAGACTGTATAGAAATCTCATTTGAAGATTTAGTAAGGGAACTGAAAGGTGAGTTCTTGTAGCTCCAAGGTAAATGTATTTCCCTGTGAGCTACCTTTTTTCTTAAGGAAATATTTAAAGTCTCTTATGAAAATGGGGAACACCAGCAGGGAGACTGTGGAAATCCCAAATGAAATTATGGAGCTCTTGTCCAATGCTGCATCCTACTAGAGGTGATGTGTCAGTTTCAATTTCCAGTTTCCTTGGGCACTGACTGAGCTCTCTTCTTTTCAGTTCAACTTCATGTTAAGAAACAGAAAAGGGAATCCTCCTCATGTTTTTGAGGTTTTTTTTAAGTTGACTGAAGAAATATTTTTAGTTAGTGATTGTTTCTGTTGAAGAGAAAAATGTTGGTTCGTATTTGACTGGATTCCTTTGTGTTTGAATCAGCTGCTGATATTTTCAAATTGAAGTGGAATGTCAGACTTCCTTGGTAATGTGATATGAAACTACAGGAAACATCATAGGACATGGCCCACAAAATGAGCAGAAATCCTGATTAATCAAAGTTTAAAAAATTTAAATGAATGGCAATCACAAATTAGTTGCATTGTTATAGCATATTGAATACCTAAGACATTATCTGAGTTAACATTTTATTAATAAAGCCACCTAATTTGACACAGAAAGAATATTATATTTATATATTTTGTTGTGAAAATTGTTAAAGTAGTGCTTTGCATTATTCTGATGTTTCTAACAGTCACACCACAGATGCACTTGGCCCTTTGCCTCTTGGATTATAAGCAAGACGTAGAATGTTGTTGTTTGAAAGCTAAACTAAATCAGGCTGTTATGAATTACTAAATGCAAGATCAAACCCATAATCCTCTTTGGACAAATGCTAGGAAAAGAAGGACAAAAAGAAAAAGCAGAACTCTGTACCATATTTTCAGGCAGAACATAATTTCTTGATGTTTTAATTCATATTCTTGCATGCTGGCTGGTGAGTTTAAGAAGCTGTTATCATTGGGAATTAAGATAATGACACTTATCAGTAGATGGGAAATGCTAGTATCGGGAACTGAAAGAAAATACTTTGATATTTCTCACAGATTCCTACCACCATTTGACATAAAAATCTTGGCTGAGACAACACAAAATGAGCAAGTATGTCTTGGAAGATAATAGATTGAGAAATACACCACAAAAGCTTTATAGCAGATTTGTTTTCCTTTGGTTGTCTTAAAGGGCAAATCCAGTCCTTTTTGAAACACTTTGGCTCTATCACAGGTGCAACAAAAAATAAAGCAGCTTCAATGTAGACATCACCTTTTCCAGTAACAGGATGCAGACCCTTAAGATGAAAAGGTTATAATAACATTTCTCTGTGCAGTGTTTAATTTTGGGTGCATGTGCACTGTAAAAATTGAAGGCTTAAAATGCTTAAGAGAGCTGATAGAGGTTCCTAACACAACACCAAAATTATTAGCATTTGATTTTTCAATCAAAAGCTTCTTCATAATAACAATTATATTTTAAAGCAAATAAACTCCTTTTTTTTCCTTAGTTTTTCTTTTTGAGAGGGATTGAAATTGTGAGTTGTTAGATGCTGGAGAGTAGCACAGTTTACTTTCATCAGTTCAAAAAGAAAGAAAGGAGGATGGGGTGAAGATTATTATATTTAAGCGATGTTATAGCAGAGATATTCTGCTGTTTTGTTTTTCTTTTTTTTAAAGATGAAGCTTGATGAGATCTAATGTAAATGTCTTTGTTATATTTCTGGGTGTCTTAGGGATAACTGACCACTGAGAGGTGTGATTTAGCTGAATCCAGTGAAAATGGATCAGTGATCAGGATGGAAGTTCTGCAAAGGGAACATCTCTAAGCCCTCTTTGGGTTTTCAGTATGTAGAGCTGTCATTATCTCTTCCAGAGCCTCAGCTTCTGCAATTTACAGTTATTCTGAGCTTCTGCAGAGTGCACCAAGAAAAACTTCATTGGCCTATGTACACTCTGCACTTGCATGAGAATCTATTCAAAGCACTAGACTGAGGTTTTTTTTTTGGAAAAACTCTGGCAAAATTTAATAATATGAACCTGAGCATTTATGTTCTGTTATTGTTGCAGAGTTTGTAGAGAAAAATGAAAGGACAGATGTGAATACAGTTACATGGAAATAAGTTACGGAAAATATTATTATCTACTTTGTAAACTAAGGAGGAATTTATTCACCTACCTTACATGGATAAGCCATCTAAGCCAAAAAGATCATCTGGGATAACTGAGTGAAACTGGTGAAATAGATCCACAAGGCAATTTATTCTCCCTGTGTTATTCATCTGACAGAATAGGGACAGTTACTCTCCAGATGTGCTCATCTGCCTTCACAGACAATGGAGTAGCCTTCACTGGCAGACTGGTTTTCATGAAATGCAAAGCAAAAATATAAACAAACATTGGCAAAACTCTGGACTTTTCTTGCATATATCAAAGACCTTTCCTCTTTCACTTCAGCCAGACATCTCTAAACAATCTTCCTCCTTCCATTTTATACCTCTTCCACAGGGCCTTTCAATAGAGACATGGAAACGAGATCATTGTGTTCGTTTTTGCAGGAATTTTTGCAACACTGAAGACTGTTTCCATGCTATGGCTTCTGCTTGACCTTATAATCTTTTCTGTGAGCTAACGACTCTAGTTCAGTCACACTTAAACTGGACACAACACTCACACTGAGACTTCACTGGAGCAGCGAGTGGACAAATTATTATTTTGTGTCACTTCCAGAATCCACTTCTTTTCACATTTTGTGATAAATGTATTGTTTTAAGAACAGGTTTTTTTTTTTTCATTCAGCAAGTGATACTCTTTCACTTGAGTTTGTCAAAAATTTACAAGATCTCAGATAAATTTTGGGCATATTTTGGAGGTTCTGAAAAAATTTACAAAGGGTGAGAAACTTTCCTTTTACCCTCTTACAACATGTCTTTATTTGAAACTAGTTTTTATTTATTTCCTACTATTTTGGTTTTAAAAATGGAAATCACCATCTAATATAATCAATTCTTCTGCACTGTATGCTTATACTCTCCTTTTGTGAGATTGTTTATGATTTAGGTACTGAAGATGCTAAAATTCCTTGGAAAAATTATCCATATACAGTGCCATCTTTACTCTCAGCATTCTTCCTAATATTGTTTTATTTTGTTGTTTTTTTTTCTTTAATTCTTTTTTCAGAGGGTAAAGGAAAAAAGAGAAATCCTCTTCATGACTTCAAAAAAACAGGAGAGCTGATGCTCATTAAAGTAAACAAAACACTGGAAGTAAAAACGAAGCTGTTAAATACCACAGAGCAATGTGCAAAGAGATGCAGCAGGAACAAGGGTCTCTCCTTCACTTGCAAGTAAGTTATGTATCGATTTTATCTGTTTTTTCTCCTAAGAGATCTCTTTTGTTCAAAGGTCCCTGCAATTATCATCAGTGGTAGCTTGTACCAAGAACAACCCAGGGATTGTGATTTTTGATTTCAGTGATCTGGCTGTACCTGTCCAGCATGTGTCAGTCTTTTCTGAGGCTTTTAGAGGCTTTATCTGAGTTGCCCGTCTTAGCTTGTCCAATCTGTAATCCTTTCCATAACATAGCTGAAAAAAATATTAAGGTGCAGGTGACTTGGGCTGCAATATAGCATTAGGTGAAGATTTCTGAGATTTTTATGTCTCTTATAAAATGGTTATCATCACACATCACAGCTGCAGGATTTCAGCACCACTTCAGACCATATCCTGTCTTCATTGTTTGCACATTACTCCTGCTGAAATCAACGAGAACCTCACACATGGAGCACAGATACATGCTCTGCTGAAGTTCACTGGCAAGTACTGCGAATCTGATACACTGGGATCAAACCTGGGCTGTGGATAGCCATCCTTCAGCATCTGCTGTCTCTTAGAAACACATCATGCAGCTGATCACTTGTCTGCCTTGTACGCATTCTCTATTATGTTTTGGAACAAATCACTATCATTTTTCTGAAGTATTAGACTTATACGATCCCCCTGGCCTCTCTTAGTCTAGACCATGAGCAATGAATGAAAGGCCATGAATGCAGATCTTGGAGACAGTGGATCACTTCTGCACTGGTGAGTGCTGGGCTAAATGTGACCCTGAACTTGAAACATAAAACAGTTTTGACCATTGGTACAAATGGAAGCTAGGCAAAATGTGACAATGAAACTTCTTCCTTGACAGAGAAGGGTCTCAACTGTGATTAAATTCTACCATAAGCCTTTAATTCCATTGTTGCAAGATCTCATTTGTATAATTCTGTGCTTTGACTATTTATATGTGTAAATAATGAGCAGAGTTAACTTTTTTCAGACAGAAAATATTTCCAGGCACTAATATTTTCCCCATTGGCAGAACTTCCATTGATGTCATTGCCAAGAGGATCAGGTTGTATTCAATACAGCAAGACAGCCCTGAGTTCTGATGAGCAGCAACAAGGAGTATTGCAAAACTAAGTATCACAGTATAAAACAAATTCTCAATAGCACCAAGCAAACAACAATTCTGCATTCTAGCATCAGTTTAGAAAAACTTTCTCAAACCACTTGTAGTTGCTCTGGATGCTATGTTTTGTGTTCTGAAAATAAAAAGCAAGTTAATATATGTGTCTATTCTCTTTTATAATAAAATTAATTTAGAATCTCAGAATTTTTAAAATTGTTTTGTAGATTTTTTTTTTTTGAGACAGTGTTTGTTGGATGTCCTAAGGGGAAATTTCTCCTTTAATGAATCAATGCAACAACATAGAGGAGACATGAGGGACTTTTGAGAGTAGAGCTTGGAAAAGCCCTGCTCACAGATAACAGAATGGCAATCTGTCATGTAATTACTTTGCATTGAGTGTGGAGAAGAATTACAGATCCTGATGACTTACTCTCTGAATTCCTGTTTTCCCTGGCAGCTTTTTAGCATGGACAGTGCTAAAAATCTGCTTTAGCAGTAGAGGTGTAGGTGATGAGGTCTTGCCTGAGCTACCACTATGCACAGAGCGCATGGGATTTTCTTTTCTGGAATCTCAGAAGACTCTTGTGGTTTCACTTTGACCCTCATATGGGTCCTATTGTAGTGTGAACTCTTCTTTGATGCTACTGTAAACACACATTTTACATGTGTTCCCTTTTAAAGGATCCAGTGTTTTCTAATCATTCCCTTTTATTCCTAGGATCCCAGTCTTTAATTTCGTACCAGCGCATGGTAACTACAAGGTGAAATTTGTTGCCAACTTAAATGAAACCAATTAGCTTCCTGCCTGCTGTGGGAGCATTCCAAATTAAGAAGTAACACAAAGTGACATTTTAAATGCTTGAAATATGATACTTGAAATTTCCTATGTTTATTGACATTTTCATGGCTTGATTCTTATACTCCGTATCCATGCAGCAGTCCATCTCTTGGGCCACCGCACTGATGTTTTATTTTCTGTATGCAAGCTTTTAAAAATGGAATTGCTTTGTAACATAATTGTGACAATAGCACTGGGAGCAACAACATCTGTGTCTCTGCACTGTGAGGTATACAAGCAGGAACAGTATTAGGTTTCTTTTTTTTCCAGAAAGTGGTGAAAGTAGCAGATTTCAGGCCCTACAGACTTGTAAATGTTCAGGTACTCCTTATTTTCTGGAGTGGGGGGGAAATTAAGACAACTTTTTATTTCTTCATTGTAAGTTTCTGCATCACTTGCAAGTAAATTTTGAGTATTTTATTGGTTTATCATTAATCCTTGCTGGTTTTAACTCTAACATTTTTATGTTGAAGCTATTATAAGCCACTTTTCATAACAGATATTTCCTCTATTCCCTGGCTGTCATGCTTGCACAGATCTTGTTCATTTCCAACACAGTTACAAGATCCTTATCTAGACTTGTTTCTTTTTCATAACATTATTCCTAAAATCTTCCATCAAAGAGCTCCTCAGATTCACTTACACTGTTTTTGTCTTCATAAATCTCTGTGCCTCTTCTCCTGCCTTCCCTATCAGTTTTATCAAGCTGCTGCTGCTGAACTGTTCTAATCCTTTGTTTCACCACTCTTTCCAGTCCATTGGTCCCTCTGTTTTTCTACAGACATCCTTACAGCTTTCCCCACTACAATTCCTACAGATAAAAAAGCCAATATAATTACTATTTTATTTGCTATACAGGCGACTTTTGCACCTGTCCCTTCCTTAGCTGCAAAGCTGTCACTGTCTTTGTTATCTGTTCAGAGTGTCTGTATTTACACAGGAAGGGATTTCAGTATAGACAACAGAATTTCAGTACCTGATAAGAAAATCTACACTATCTAAGACTATCTCAGTAAAAAGAGAAACAAAAAAAAATTGTTGTGATCGGCAGTATCAGTAGAAGAAAGTCCAAGAATTTGCTCAAATATGTTGACTTTGGAGGTATAAAACCCCTCCAAATTTGGGTCCAAGAAAAGATTGTTACAAACTTTTATATGAAGAAGTGGTTGAAGCCAAACTGGAAAGAAACCATAACGCAACTGAAAGGCAAAAACTGAAAGAATAGTTTGTAAACAGTGCATTCTGCATTCCCACTTTAGGAGGGAGGAGCGGAATCGAGAATGTAATTGGAAAGGCAGGAAAGGTCAAGGATATTTTTGTGAAGATGGAGTTAGAGGCACTTGGATATGCTCAAATTTGAGAATCAGCCAGAAGAGAACAGAAGGCTGCACAAGGGCAGAGGGATGAAGGTTAGCAGGTTGGAAACATTTGGAGTCAACAGAGTAGAGAGAGCAGTTGGATGAAAAATCTGTTTGGTGATGGAAACGATAATGAAGAAGATGTTTGAAAGAGAGAAGACTGGGGAGATTGGATAGGATCTTGTAGCATTTTTAACTGAAGCCAGCAAGATCTCACATAGAAAGCTTGTATGGTGAATTAAATGAAGATCAAGGAACTTCTTGTTGAAGGATGCAGTACTGAAGAGTATGGCAGAGCCAAAGTATGGATGAAGTGTAAGAAATCTGTGTGACTCTTGGATATTATCAAGTAGTGTTAAAATGCCTTCTCAGATGAGAATAAAATATCTCAGAAGGTATGGGATGAGTGACAAAAATGTAGATTTCGTGGTAGGCTGGAGGAAATAATGCCAGTTATTATTTGCTTCAAGTGAAAAATTAAGGAAAAAACACCTGTGGAGTTTTTTTCTTCTTTTTTAATATTTCCTTATTGGAATAGCTGTTGCCCCCTCCAAGGTGGTCAGTTGTGATTTTAAAATCCTTTAAAATATTTTACCTATAGTTAAAGACTATCCTTTCAAAACTGTTGTAGGAGAAAAAGGTCTGCATTTTTCATATTAAGTATTGAAAGAAAGTATTTTTACTCTGGATTTGTTTGTCTTTCTTGCCCTCCCCCATATCTAGTTCATTAAGCACACATTGTACTCACTCCTAGAAAGTAGTTAAAAATAAGAGAAAAAAAAGCAAAAGTAAGCAAGGACAAACTTTAGGTACACTATCACAGTTTATTTTATTATTACAAATAAAAATATTCTTGTTTTTAAACAACTCTGTTGTCTCTGTTGTTCTAGGCAAGAAACAGATTCCTTGTGCTTGAATTTTTCTCAATCCATCAGTGTGAGATACTTAACTATTTCAGAGGCATATTGTGAGCATAGCAAAGATGATGTTTTAGTCTTCATGTTTCTTTTCTTTTTTTCTCCCAGAGAGCAGAATAACTGAGGACACAAATGCTGTCTCAGTCACATTTATCTAAGTTTTAAAATAAAGATCTTTAATGACAAGGAAACTCTTAGATTAGTGTGAACAACCAAACTGGTATTTAATGTAATGACCACATCAATTTAATTTCTTTGTTTCTTTGCTCTTGTCAGCACAGTTGTGGGTTTAAATAGTAATTTGGACTGTTTCTCTGACTTTCCCAGTAAAAATAAATCTGATGTCATTGCATGCTCCTTGGCAGGCCATGTGTCATTATTATAAACCACACAGAGATTTTTTTCTCATCCAGATTTTCTTTGCAGGGCCTTTGCTTATGACAGAGTTACAAAACGGTGCCATTGGTTATCCTTCAACAGCTTGACAAATGGTGTGAGAAAGAAGCAAGACCATGCGTTTGATCTGTATGAAAAGAAGGGTAACTGATTTATTTACTGATTTTGTTTTTCCAGCCAGGGACGGGAAAAAAAAAACCCTGGGGTCAGTCAGTGATTTTTGGGTTGTAAGAACATCCTGGACATGGATGCTTTTATGCATTTTGAAAGCTGTATCCTACAGTTTTATCTACACATATCCTGAGTTTGCTGTCATGCAAATTTGTCTACATACTTGCTGCTGGTCAGTTTTCCAATCTACATTTTTGCCTACATACTAGTTTCATACTACATACTACATACATACTAGTTTCAGTTTTCTACTTCAATTTTCTATTGAGCAGCTCAGTTGTATGAGTTACCATTTATTACTTAACATTGCTCTTATTTACCTCATTAATGAGTAGGATACTCAAGTCCTCAGACATGGAGTTTTTTCAATCAGATACATTGGAAACATTTCCAGGATTTTTTTTGGGGTCAGATAGTGATCAATATTTGGAAAAAAAAAAAAGGATAGGCTTACATGTCAACAAATATGCAATAATTTTTAAGAATTAAGTATGTAAAGGCTAATAAATATATTATTTTTATATGAAAACAGATGATGAATTTTAATTTTTTGTACATTAACCAAATCCCTAATTTTCTTCTATTTCAATAGATTATGTCAGAAATTGTATCATTGGAAAAGGAGCAGACTATAAAGGAACAATATCTGTTACCAAAAGTGGTATCCAGTGTCAGGCCTGGAATTCAATGATCCCCCATGAGCACAGGTAAGAGTTCAGGAGCAGAGACAAAGGGAATAGTGCACAGACAGCTCCCATAAAGCATAAGAATTTATGGGAAAACTAACCTTAGACAACAAAATCTCTTAAGTATATTCTTGCATTTCTCCAAGAGATGCCATTCTCCAGATCGCAGAAAATCCTTATCTTGGGCTCTCTCCAAAGAGGTCTCTCCTAATGCCAGCCTGTGTGTCTGTATCTCTTTCTTTCCTGTGGGGTTTTTTTGGTTTTTTTTTTGCTTTTTTTTTAGCTGTTTATATCCTTTTGATCTCTTAGCTACTGGCAGAAACAAAACATCTGCATTATTTCAACCCAGAGTCTGAAAGTTCATCACTGTTTTCTAATTGACTCCCAAGGAATGAGCAATTTTGGAAACCACATCATTAGCAAGCCAGGGATATTAGACACCTATTTTCTTAGTATATAATATTGTTAGTATATTTTGCATATTTATTGTCAGTTCTCTGTTATTTATAGACTATGTTAAACTCTATGGAGCACTTAGGCCAGGCGACAAATCCATGGAAAGGACTGAAGAGGCTTTTGAAATCTTTCCCTTCAGATCATACAATCAATAAATAAAGACTGAAGGACCATGTACAAGACTTACCTTTTCAGCTTAGGACCTGGTACAGTGAGAAACTGAGGTCAAACCTACACTTTGAGAGTAAATCTAGTTGATTCGCTAAGGAAAAAGAGAAGAAAGCCAAAACCTGAAGCCGGGAGGAGTAATGGTAAAAACAGATTAATCCCCAACAAATGTTCCCAGAAACCAGTAAAAGGACTACAAAGTACCGGTCTACTTTTTAAAAACTTCTCTTTAAACATTTTTGTGCTGGCTTTAGCCATGTAGATAATTAAACTTTAAGAGACAAAACCAAAAGGTCCTTTCACCCATAAGCTTAGTATCCACATTGCCGCCTTTTGCTCTGTTCTCCCAGGGTCAGCAATTTGTTTAGGAGCATCCAGACTGGAGATGGCTGGTGAGGAACTGGGCTGTGCACTGCTGAGTCCTGTCCTGACCAAATCAATCCAGTGTGCAAGAGGATATCTTGGAACAACATTAAAAGGCAAAAGATAGTTGAGTTCTTTTCCCTTATGATGTGTTACAAAGCTGAGCCTCAGGCTTGGACTTACTGGACTTGGCTCTTACAGTATGGAGAGCAGTGTCTGCTTTTCAGTTTGGGACCAGGCCTGTTAACTGGGAGCATACCATAAATACCACCAGATCCCAAAGCAATGGCTTCTTGAGACTCAACACCTTGAAGCATATATCCTCAACTTCCAGAAGTGAAAGAATTCTAAGTCATTATAACCTAAGCAAAAATGAGCATTTATTCTACATAGTATACCTGTGACTTTATATAATTAAAGGAAGGAAAGTGTCTGGATAGCACACATTACCACTAAATAGCTTTTTAATACACAGCATACACAGTTTTATCCAATGCATCTGGACAACCACTCTTCTATGATGAATTTTATAAGAGTGACTCTTCTCCTGCCTTGTGCAATAAGTTTAATTTTTCAAAGGTCACCGGATAAATGAGGTGGCTGCATGCTAATTTTGTTTTTCAACATCAGAAAATATGATTTCATCATCAGAGACATGAGGGAGGTGGGGAGAAGCAGGCAGTAGTGGTGTGTTTGGAACTTATTAGTACAAAAGACTCAGATTTTTAGGTCAGTTTTTCTCAGCAGCTGATTATCACAAAGTGCCATTGGAAAAAAAAATAACTTTCATATTTAAGGGATAAATGTATTTTAATGATTTTTAATTATATTTCTAAGAAGAACTGAAAAAAACTTGAAACTTGAAACTTTTACTTCAGTCTAGTAAGTCACAATTTTATTTATTTGTATTCCACCAAAACACAGAGTAAAACCCTATTTTTTTCGTCTACATCTTAGCACAGATTATTGTCCATTGTCATTTCCATCTTAGTACAGATTTTAAGACTCTTGGAGAATTTTATATTTAAAAATGCAATGTAAAAAGGGCTCAAAGAGAAATGGTCAAAGAGCAGACCAGTGCTTCATAGACTTTTGGCCAGTTTCCATGACTTTTTGTGGTTGAATCTGTTTTTACCATTACTTTTACTGGCTTCAATTTTTGGCTTTTTTTCTTTTTTTCCTTACCTAATGTAGATGAACTAAATAATCAGTTTTAGGAGTGGCACTTTCTTCCTTTTATGGGTAGATCTTTACTGCAATTCATCCTTTCCTCTCTCAAGAATGTTGCTTCAGTACCTGTTGAAGCCATTTGTATATCTGACCCATCTCGCATTCCTAGTGCTACTCATTTAGAATTTTTATTTTTTTAATGCTCCTACAGCATATCTAATGTAATTTGAGATGCCTTTTCCTGTATTTTCTAATGAGCAGCAAAGTTAAATAGAATATTCCCAAATGCACTGACATACCATTTTAACACATATGCAGGTTGGAGTGTCCCATCAAAAATGTTTGCCTGGGGGTCTTTAATTAAATAAAGTTTAAGATACTTACATTATAAGACTACAGAATCTGTTTTACAGGCAGCAGGAATGACAAAAAAATTAATCTATTCAAGCACTAAAAATAAAAAAACCTTTGTGTAATGCTTCCACATTGCATTGACTAGAACCACAATGTGATTAAAAGAGGTATTTTTCACTTCAGTTACTTCAAGAATTTCATTAATGGGAATAAAACTTGAATAAAATATTACATGTCAAAATTTTCTTCTTGATTCTCTCAAAACACTCCAAATAAAATATTGGGTATTTTCAGAATAAAAGGTGCATTATTTATGATATTTTCACCAAAGCTTAAATAGTGATAAAAAAAAAAAAAAAAAAATCATATAGATCTCAATAAATTAATAAATAAATAAAGTTAAATTACCAGTTTTATGTGATCCCCTATGTAGTTAGCCTAGTATTTCAACTAACAAAAAAAAAATAATTTCATGGGGCAGATTTTTGATTTCAAGGTGTTTTCTAACTCCAGAGGTTTAGCTGCTGTTTAGCATGGCTGCAATGTAACAGGTAGAGAAATGTCACTGGATTTGTCTGCAATGTGCAGCCTGAACGTGGTCATGAGCTGTTGAAGTGGCATTGAACAGACCAGCTCTGGGGTTGGGTTCCTTACTATGGGGTTAGATGTTCCTTAATTTGTGGGGTAAATAAGCTAACATTACTTTTATGTGTAAAAATTTACGTATCTCTATATATCTATATATATATATATGACTAGTGTGTGTCACTGTGTGTGACACGGTTTCTCTAGATTTAAGCACATACTTTTACAGATACCTGAGAAGAAAACACCTTGACCCTGGGCATTTTAAGTCATCTGGGGTGCTGTTAAATGTCTGAACATATACAACACAATTATGAGTAGGTCTGTAAGTAGCAGACCCTAAGGTGACAACAGCGGTGCTCATGGCAGAACATGAAGGAACACGGCTAAAACAGCATCTGGGGAAATCTCTTGAGCTGAAATGCAAAGCAGTCCCTGGTTTCAGGCAGTGAAAGCCTCTCAGCGAGGTGCAGCACTCACATTCTGCTGATGATCTGTTCTTGCTGCTGCCTGCCCAGGGATGCAAAGAGGTTTGTCTAGTTGTGGGTTTCACAAAGTAGGTGAGCTCTGAGCCCAGCTGAGTTGTTTGTGCCAACATGAACAGGATAGAAAGGCCTCGCCCGGCCACAGACCCCATCAACCCTGGTGGACCCAGAGCTCCTGAAGGAGAATACAGCGCGGCCTGGCAGGGAGTGTGTGACTGCCTCTGGCTCTGCCCTAGATAGCTGGCTCTGGACAGCTGAGGGATGGGAGTAAAACTCTCTAGAGCACGCTATGGGCCAGACAAATTGTCCCAGATTTAGGCCATTTAAATTGAGTAATCCCAACTGAAGATGTGTATTTGTGTACGGACAGATATTTGGGTGTGTGAATTTGCTTAGGCAGGGTGGAGGGAGAAGGAAGCAGAAATGTGATTGTTTCTAACTTTGTAAAAATAGTATGATTAACCCCAACATTTGCATGCTCTTATACTGTAATGATTGTCATTTTAAAACTAGCTTTTTGCCTTCGAGCTATCGGGGAAAAGACCTGAGGGAAAACTACTGTCGAAACCCCCGAGGGGAAGAGGGAGGCCCGTGGTGCTTCACCACCAGTCCAGAGACACGCCACGAAGTCTGTGACATCCCCCTCTGCTCAGAAGGTAACCCAGCACAGCTTCTGCAGAGAGCTGCCTCTGCTCTGCTGACAGCAGCTGCACAGAGCTCCCAGGAAACACTTGCTCATGGCCTTTAGAGAAAGAATAGGAGATTCTCAATGAGAGTAACTCATATAGCAAGAAAAGAAGATGTTAGAGGAAGAGATTTTGTGAGGTTCCAGTGTGCTGGAAGGTTTCAGGCTCAGCAGCTTTTTTCAGGTTATGGAGGAGCTTGCACAAAGAAGTTGTGCTGATCGTACAAATGTGACCCTTTTTTTTGCTTGTCTAGTCCATAGTGAATCCATTAACAATTTCAGCATTATTATGTGATAAAAATCATCTAGTGCTATTCCATGGTAAAATCAGCTTTTCGTCTTCTTTTTGATGAAAATATAGATACTGGATTACAAGATGAAAGCTTAAGATAAGCATGCATTTTGTTTTTTGACTAAATACTGTAAATAAGTATAACTCTTTGCAAATCCAACCCCATTTGACTTTGAAGTCACAGAATTTGAGAGAGACTTTATATGCACCATTGCATATGTTGACTTTTAAATTCTATTAACCTCCAAACTAAGCTCTTATATCTTACTCTTAATCAGCCAATTCAGTTCCAGTCAATCAATCTATTTAAATCTTCAAGATAGGATGCCTTTAATTTTCCTGCTCATGGGTCACATGCAATAGCGATGTTGTTGTTAGGAAAGGAAGAGGAGAGGGAGGGAGATGGAGAGGAGGAGAGGAAAAGAAGGAGCAATAGAATAATTTACACAGTGCTTGAGAATTTGTTAAAATCTATCATTTAAAGATAAACTTATGTAACTTCAGACGGGATATTTGACCTGGAGCTCACTTTAGGATGAAGGCTTTGGTAGCTGATGTTTTATAATATCTGTAATTCCATACAATAGTATTTTCTAAATATCGTTCCTTATAATTACTCTAATTAGGGAGCATTTGAGAAGTTTATCTACAATTAATTCTGGTGAATTTGTTTTATATCTTTAGACATTTCATTTTAAATTTTGTTTAACAATGCTTTCAAATTCCTTTGGTAACTTTTTCCCACTCTCCATACCTTCTACCTACCTTGCCAGACCGGGACTGAAAATGTATCTTAGCTTAAACTGCCAAAAACTGTTATCATCAAAAAGATACAGTATCATACACAGCTGAAAGTGCTGGGTATATAAAGAGACATACAGTACTGCACTGAATTTGGGATTCTGCCAATATTCTGCACTTAAACTTGTCCTGTAATTATACTGTGACTTAGAGTGATTTAGAAAAATAAATGGTGCTTAATTCGATAATATCACCTTTAAAAAATACTTCTTCCATAGCTATGTGTCTCTCTCTCTTACTAACCATAAGTAAGGTTAAAAGACTGATAGGAACATGAATGCCTTTAGTAGCTCCTCTCTACTTGCTTCAGAACTAAGTGTCCCATAAAGTAATATAAAATTTAGGCCTCTGGATTAGCACTAATAGATACAATTACATTTTAAAGGGCATTAAATATACCAACCCAACAGAAAGGTACCATTTTTACTACCTCTTTAGGTTGGTATTATTATATAAGAGCAGGGACACGTTGGGGGTTTTTGTTGATTTTTTTTGGTTTAGGATTTTTTGGTTTTGTTGGGTATTTTTTATTCCTTTTTTTTTTTTTTTTCTTTTTTTTGTGGTATAAGTCATCAGTGTAATAAATGACTATTGTCTATTTTTTTTTTTTCCTAGTTGAATGCATGACCTGCAATGGAGAGAGTTATAGAGGGCCAATGGATCACACCGAGACAGGCAAGGAGTGTCAGCGCTGGGATCTTCAGAGACCACACAAGCACAAGTTTCGTCCAGAGAGGTAACCTCTCCTCCCCCCCAAGCAAGACCATGTGGTCATAATTTCAAAATTACACACATTCTGGAACCAGTTGAGTAAAACTAGCATTAGCTCAGCTGAAATTTTTATAGAGTTCACCAGTTTTAGATGCTTGGTCTCCTGGCCCATGGTGTAGGCTGGCTACTGACATGGTGGAGATGCAGGGTGGGTTTTGTGCAGCTCTGGTTACATCCCTTGCCTGACTAGTGTACTAATGTTTCTACTGCTTTAATTGATGAAAAACTCCTCCTTAGTTCATTGACAGTAAATAAATAACCTGTGAATATTTCTGTATATATTGATATGCAGCTGCAGTCAGTTTAAATATCTTAATCACATAGTATATAATGACTTAAAGTCATAATTTTTTGTTAGATTTTTTAACACAATTAGTGAATATAAACTTCCAATGTTATCAAATAACAGTATCTTCCTACTGCAATATTGAGCAGCTTTAAAGCTGTTGGTGACCTTCCATTATAATCACATTTAAGTATCCAATTTTTTTGACTGATTGTTTGTCCACTACATTTGTTTTTTCACTGTGGGAAAGGATTCAATCATTCTGTTTAGCATTACGTGAACTTTGATTTCCTTATTAGACTTCTTTATTATTATTTTTTTATTTAGGCACGGATTTACAGGGCCAAAAGCTGAGTCAGAAATAGTAAGACAAATTTTATCCCTGTTAGGGTTTGTCCTATAGGGCCAAATTCACCCAGCTGCAAAGGGTCCATAATACACACTTCTGAAAGTATTGTGGGAGGGAGAGGGTGTGCAGGGGTTAGGCCACACAGGATGGGGTCTCTGTTCATCTCAAACTGGACTACAGTTTCATTTAGTTTTATTCTGGATTTTGGATTAACTCCATTTATATATTGTTTTAAATAAACTTAAACTGCCAGACAATGCATACAACAATCAACAGAACCAAAATGATGAAGACATTCCACTGAAAATATCTTTTTACATGTTAAAGTGTTTCACCAAATAAAACATTATTTTTATTCTCAGAAATATGGGTACTGATAGGTTTTAGAAAGCCTGATTGTTCAGCAAAATATTCAGGATCTGCAGTTTTGGAGCTTATGAGGTATAATCTTTTTTTTCCTTTGGTTTGGATGATCTGCTTTATGAATAATAGCAGGCTATCCCATTGTTCTGCCACAATAAATATTTTGTATTAGTAGAGTGGGACTGAAGATAATCTGTTTCTGAGTTTTGCCATGCACTTACTGTGCATTCTACAATAAGTCACAGAAACAATTTTGTTCCTTGGGAGTGAAACATTTATAGAACTCCTGGGTACAAACAATAATAATTCTACTGTCAGGAGGAAATTTCTTTTTTTCCATTAATTTCTGATTGTTTGCAAAATGACTTTTCAGACTAACCACAGTCTTACGAACAATCGTGTTCCTCTTTGAAATAATTCCTTCTGAGAACATCTTCTTGAGAATTTTCAGACAGTAATAAAGGGGTTTTTCTTGTGTGTTTTTTTTTTTTTTTTAATCAAAAAGCAACCCATCCAGATTGAACTGACACGTGTGGGCCTTCAGAAGCATAATGTAGTCCAGCATATTTCTGATATGCTGATGTTAATTAGCTCTGTGAATGGTCACTAAAAGTAGCAACAATTATACTTTGATTATACCACATTTTTAAAATGTTGAAGGTTTTGATTTGCTGGGGTTTTCTTTCGTAGTCATGTAAGTTGAAAATAAGAGAAAAAGGTCTGGAACAAATGACTCATTAAAGTACAGCAGTATCTAGAGACAATTATAGTATATCATCCAGGTGCAATGTCAATAATCTGGAAACCAGGAAGGATTATGTGGACAGATTTCAAACTATTTTCATTTATGGCTTTGTCAATTCAATGATGAAGAAAAGGAATAAAGATAGTAATCTTTCCAAATGCACCAGTCTACCTGTTGTTGGACAGTGCTTTTGGCTCAGGGTAAATACAACTCACTTTTCTGTCACCTCAGTGAATTGAAAAAAAAAAAAAAGTGAGCAGAAGGAATGCCCCCAAACAGCTCCTGCAAGGCCCATTTTTAGCTATTAGTGGATGCAGGATTATATTCTGAAATTCCACTTCTCTTGTGTATTCCTCATGGGCACAGCTATGCCTCAGGATGGAAGGAGGTCCACTGAGGGTAATGTCTTGGGCATAGAGCAACATAAGGGGGAAAAGTTTTTTGTCCTTTTCTGCTCAAACTCAAACATCCTGTGAAAATATTTATTGCATGGAGGAAAGTAGAGTTGAAGTGCATCAGAGGAGGTGAATAACTGCTGATATCCTTTTATTAGTACTCTGGTTTATATCTCTTGTATGAAAATTTAATTTGTAAAAAATCAAGTTTCCAGTCCTACATTTAGTTTTTTTAAAAAAAACTAAAATGATGGGGAAAAGAAATATTGGTGAAGGGCTTTAGATACTACATTTCTTTTTATTTCCAGGAGAGCTGGAGATCAGCATCTGTCTCTTTAAAAAGAATACATTTATCTCTTCGGCTAATATTCTCCTCCCCTTTTTCCAGAAAATGAGATAAAGTCTTGATTTTGACACCAGATACATATCTTGATGCTTCAATTCAGTTCTGGCAGTGAAGTACAGCTACTGCTGTTTGAAGGGAGAAAAATCAGAAATATGTAGAGTTCTGGAAGATCTCTGACACCTCAGGCTCTTTCTTAGGTCTAAGAAAGAGGTCTATGCTCAAATGTACTGGAGAAGGAGGAGTGTGCACAACTGAGACAGCTCTCAGGGAATCCTGCATAGCCTCACTGTTAAATTGTGTGGAAGAGTTTGAAACCCTGCTATATATCTTATTGCTAATATTTGTTTCTTAAAGGTATTAATTGGCCTTTTTTATATCACTGTTGCTTGATGGGTATGAAGGAAGGCAGAAGCCTCCCTGAATACTGGAGGAAGAACCTTTGACTAGGAAGTCTAGTTTTGATTGAGGAAAGGACAAGTAGATCCAGTAGGTGAAAAGATACAGTTCACAGGCACTACTCCATCCCGTGAAGAAACTCAGAGCTTGATCCTGAAAGAACATCTCTACCTAAGTTTTAATTAGTAAATAACATTTTTGAAATACTGTGGGAACATGCCATATAACATTAGGCAGGATGGAGCATTCAGTGCAAAGACAGGTATTTGTATTATAGAACATGGATTCTTTACATCAAGAGCTGTTTCAAATGTTTTTTGTGAGATGTGACTACAGATGCTTTACCGTTCCTGGACTCACCTTGGTTTTTGGGTGGTAACATGCACTTTCCATGCTGTTTGACATGGAACGTGCTCCAGCAGCATCCAGGCTCATCACTGCACCTACTGGGAGGCCAAACCCATGTAGTTTTCTGCTGTATTATTAGCTCACTAACTATTTTTTGGGGAAATCCTTGGACACAACTTGCTCTTTACAGTTTGTTTTATACCTAGCAGAAAAGAAGTTAGTGTTGCTAGTTCTGAAATTACCCCGTTCCTCACTGCCATTGAATTCTCAGTTTTGTGAGGTTTCTCCTTGGTGGTTTTGTTGTCATTTTGTTTTGTTGTTTGTTTTTGGTTTTTTTAATTCTACTTAAATCTTATCCTTTTCCCTTGTATAGTCGAAGGAATCTGACTTTTCCTAAGAAACAGGAGATCAGGTTGCAATAGCATGATCATTTGAAAGAAAAAGCATTGTAGCAAAAACATACACTTGTAAATCATATTTTCCTCTGCTTGTGTGAAGCACATCTGCTTGCAGTTGTAAGTGGATTCAGGTTCCCAGGTAGTTAACTTTATTGTTCTCTTATATACTTTACATGTTTCCCTCAGAAGCAAACCTACTTTTTTGCTTCTTTTGCAAACACATTTCAACAAAACTGGAAGGCCCAGACAATTTGTACTCACTAGAGAAAGAAAAAAACTGATGTATTTATCTCCTTCAAGTTTATAGATGTTAGTATCATGTATTTATACAAAAAACCCCTGCCTATCTTGGATATCTGTCTCATCATCAGTGATGGCTGAAGGAATGTGGAAACATTTAAATATAACAAAATATCACAATATTATCAAGCGTTAATGAGATAAAGTGAGACAGAAGTTATTTCCTTTCTTTCCTCCTTCTTTCTCCCAATGCTTGAAATGAGGGCATGACCAAAAATGAGCTCTGTTACAAAAATGGAGCTATCATTATTAGCATAGCCACTCAAAATAACTTTCAGTTTGAACCCAGGGCTGTTGCACTGAACAACCTGTTTTCTTAATGAGTCCAGAATGGCAGGCAGTATTTAGATAATCCACATTTAATTGGTCTGTTTGAAAAAAAAAAGGGTGGCTTAAGTGTCTGGTCATCGGTTGACAGACACAAGAGCAAGAGTTTAGCAATTAGTGGAGTTAGTCTATCCGGTACCCTGTGCATTAGCCCAGCAGGGAGTCCCCTCAGTGGAGGTCTGATTCTGCTGCAGATTTGGAAAGTGTTTATACGTTATTAACTTCTAACAGCGTTAAAAGCGCATTTGCATCCATCCTACAGGATCAGACCCAAGGTTAATAGGAACCGGTTCTTGTTTTCCTCCGCTGAAATCTGTCCTTTAAGTACCTTGTAGAAGGCAGGGCAGTGTTGCCAGGAAGACTTCCCTGACACGTTTCTCATTGTGGTTTGCAGATATCCTGACAAGGGCTTTGATGATAATTACTGCCGCAATCCTGACGGCAAGCTGAGACCATGGTGCTACACTCTTGACCCTAACACCCCCTGGGAGTTCTGTGCAATTAAAACGTGTGGTGAGTTCAAGCAAAATTTATTACTTCCTTTTCCTTTCCAAAATCTGGACACAGATATTTCAAGCAGTGTAGGACCACCTTTAGTTCATTCATTGCCCTTCATTGGCTTTTAAAACACAGTTTCAAAGAGGGTCTCCTATAAACACTTTACATTTAATCTGGAGAGGAAAGAAGAGCTGTGTGTTACTTACAACTGGAATATGTATATGTCTTATGTACTGTAAATTGAATTAAAATATAGGAAAATCAATGACACGAGGATCTCGTGCAGTATTAGTTTGGCCATGTTGAACATTTGCATTATCACTTGAGAGTACCAAATATCATTTGTTGCACATACACAATGCCTCTTCAGTGTCCTCTGCTGACAACTCTTCACTGCTTTGCAGTTCTAGGCCTTGGGTCCTGCAAATCATTCAGTCTTGTCCTGAAGATGAGTTATTAATTTCCTCATGGGTGTCTCTGTGTTACTCAGCACTCCAAAGCAGTCCACAGGCAATGAATTTCTTTTCATCCATCAGCTACAAGGGTTTGTTAACCACACTTCAGAGACAGGGAACTGAATCAAAGTGACATTAAGGTGTACAGTTATTGGATGCTCACTTTGAGATTCTCTTGTTTAGCATTTTAGAGCTTATTGCAGCATGTTGTGTCTACAAAGCTCAAATCATCTTAACTTTGGTGACAGCTTTGACAGCTCTGTTTCACTGATAATTAGATGTCTTAAATGAGAAGTAAGGGGACAATGAGAAAGGTAAAACTCTTGGACGTTCCTTGAAAACTTGCATAAAGTAATTTTTCTAGACATTCATAGTAATACTGGGGCTAAGGCAGATGGTAGAATCAGTTTCATTGAGACATGCTCTAATATTAGGATGAGTGGTGGGAAAGAGGTAATAGCTCTGGTATGAAACTTTATTCTCTCCTAGAGAGAGATTCCCCACCTTCGCTTAGAATTCTTATCAAATGAATTATGCCATGCTTTCTGCCTGAATCACCAATAATTCAGAAGTTTCTCTCCTTGGCTGCTCATATCTTAGGCCAGTTCTAATTGGAGATTCAGTCTGGTCTAATAAATCTGTCAATTTCTGAAATTCAAGGCTTGAGTAAGAATATTATGTACCTCCTTATGTAGGGTAATTTAACTTATTCTATTTAATGTAACTGTAATTCCAGTATAAGGTAGTTAAAATATCAAAATTATTCCACTGTAAAAAAGTCAAAATTATTTCAATACTTAGGCCCATATCTAATGAGGCTCTCCAGAGACTGAAGAAACTTGGCAGGATTGCTGCTTGTTTTGGGTCAGGCACCCACTAAGTCACACCCACGGTGGAAGTCTTACCTGTGAACTACAGGACTAATTCCTGTATTTGTGTCTAGGCTTACTGATAATCTTTGATTAAGGGGAAAGCTCAGACTTTCTCCTTTGTGAACACAGATTGCTTAGCTGTGCAACTGAATCATCTCTCAATTTTTTCGTTACTCCATTAAGTAAGGAGCTGTTGCTTTGGACTTTTGGCCTGTGTTGGTTTGGGTTTTGTTTTGGTTTGTGGTTTGTTTTTTTAAACTAAACTGTGCTTCCTACACTTCTCCAATTATTAGATAACTTATGAATCATGAGTAACATACTAGAACTGTTCTTTTCCCCTGGTAAATATGTTACTATTATGAAAAAAGTACTCCTAAGTTACAGCTGACTGTTTCACAAATGCAACTTTTATAAACCTTTATCCTTTGGCATTTCCTGAGCTGATGTGTCAGTGTTCTGAGGATTCACATCTGGCTTTGCTGGTCACGTAAGCTTACTCTCCATGCAGCTTCCAGCATCTACAGTCTGGCCTCAGCCTTATAAAATAGTTAGGGGCTTTTCTCCTAGCTTTTCTCCTGAAAGCTACTGAATTATCAACCTCTGTCTACAAAGTCATAGTAGAGCCCTCAAGAAAAGGTAAAGATCAAAATGAAATTAAAAAGCTCCAAAACACAGTGTAATGGTTTTCATATTGTGATGAAAGCCTTTTGTCTCATTTCTAGGCAAAAGTTCACTGAAGGAACCAGAAATTCTTTCCTTCAGTTAGAAACTATATTAAAATCAGTGGAAATTCCACACGTAAAACTTGTAAAACATGAATTTTCCCTATATCTCTTTTGAAATACTTTTATATACTGTATCTCTTTTGAAATTAATAAGGCAATTCATATGAGAAAAAAATACAAAAAGTAGGGGTCTTGAAAGCTTAATCCAGCAGATACTTTCAAAAGGCTTTTCTCACAGGCATATGATATTTCCCTCTATGCAGTGCTCAGTGCTTTCCTTTATAACCTAGTGAGGGAATTTATTGTTGATGCTACTGTTAATTCACCATCTTGATGGCCAGAATACTAACAGAAAATATCAAAACTCTGCTTTCAGTTTTCTATCTTTCTTGAGACTCATAAAAAAACTGTTTTCCCACCTCCTAGCAGGGAGCCCAAAACACTTGGCTATTCTGGGTTTCGGTGGCTGCTCTGTGTTTCTGAAGCTGGGGCTGTTTGCAATCTCAGAGCACTAAAAAGAGAACATCATGAGTTATAGGTCTTTATAGCTTTGTGGTTTGGATTCCCACACAGGTTTTTAATTCCTATGCTGAGGACTGTTTATTTAATTTACAAGAAATACTAATTAGGAAAAATGCTTGCAAATCCAAGTCCTTGGGCCATATACAAAAATGTAGGTGTCCTCTCTTTGGGGAGTGACCACAAGGCAGCATGCTGCTTGCGGCTTTTGCTACATGTCGTGAGTGCTCTATAGCCAAAATGCTGACAACAGCTCATATACAAAATTTTCGGCAAAAAAGTTGGTGGAAGGAAGCGTTTAGAAAATAAATATGGTTTTAAGACTGAAGAGAGAGAGGGCATTGTAATTTTATTTCCAAGCACAGAATGCAGCATAAAACATTGTGGCTTACAGCCAGGGCTGTGAGAAAGAGATGACAGGAGCAATTAGGAATTAGAGATGGCTCAAGCTGCAAAAACTGGATTTGGATTAAGACTTTGGGGACCCCAGGACTGGTTTGAAGTTGCTCACATATGTGTCTGTGGTTTTGGCTTGAGACAATTTTTATTTAGAAGAGAGGATAAAAGGACAAGTAACAGCAATGAAGAAGTGTAAGATGAAATGAAGAAATGGAAGCAGTTCCAGCAAACATGAAAAAGGAAAATTACTGTTGTTTTGGCATGAATGAGAGCACTGGCTACAGGGAAGACAGGAGTAGGGGACTAATAATTCTTTAAAAAAAACCCCAAAGAGGTGGCATCTCCTCTATAGAAGAGCTTTAGAGAGGTGCTGAGGCCCATAAAGGAAGTTACAACTATCAGTCATCTGAGAACTGCAGAGCTTTTTGGACTTACTGTGTTAAGGACAGTGTTTCGTTGATGCCTACCTGATGTCCAGCCAACCTAGGTGCCTTTACTGTGGATTTAGCCTTTCCTCAAGTAGTCACTGACAGTAGTCAGGGGTGACCAGAGCCTGAAAAGCCTTGAGGAAGTTCAGTAAAGGCCTTGGTTTGTTGGGAAAGAACAAGTAATGAAACACCAAAACTGAGAATCTAGATCTAAAATGAACTGTTGCAGTGTGCTCACAGCCTGTGGGAAGGCAAAACCCCACCAATATTGAATTACTGATTCTTTAGAAATAGATATTTCAACTGCCCATTTGAAAGCACAGTTCTGATTAAAGAGTTATTTGTTGAATCATTGTATGTAAACAAATAAAAGTAAGACTTATTTAAAGTTAATATTTGTGTAAGATAAAGATGTTTATAGAAAGGAGGCAATGAAAAGAGACTGATAATTAGTAGTTGATAAAATGTTATCTTCCATCTTGCTTTAAAAGGAGACAAATAATAGGTCCAGTGTTCAGTGTTTATGCAACAGCTTAATCCATATTTCCTCAAAAAGGATCCTTCTCAAATAATTTTCATAATTTCTATGATAATTTGAAAGTGAAATTTGAGAACTCTAAATGTGAGGAGATTTTTACTCTTTCTAATAGATTTAAAATAAAAATTGTTTAAATTTAAAGCCTTCTTGTAGATACTGGAACAGCCTGGAAAGATCTCTCTGTGCTCATGGACAAATGAATTGTACGTGTAAAGGTTGTAGGTGACAATGAGTTCTTCCATACTGTGATTCTTGAGCTTGGCTATAATTGATTTCTTCACTTTCTCATATGTTTTTACTGAAAAAGAAAAGCAAAACGCTGAAAATCAGTGGGGTTTTTTTTTTTCCATTCTTGTACTGCGTCATGGTACATTGAAGAAAATATGGAAAGGAAGGAGCTGCCACTAAACTAGTGCCAGAACTGTAAATGCCATTGCTAAAGGAAGGGATGCCTGAAAGCAGTGTAACTGAGCATGAGCAGCTTCAAAACATCTCTCAGCTTTCTTACTAACACTTGCAGAATTGCATGGATCACATTTAGAATGAACTTTTAAAATTGCTTTGTTACAAATCAGGGCACATTTTCCTTCTGTTGGCTGACACTGTAGAAGAGACATTGCATGAATATAAGCAAGAGAAGGTACTCTCCTCATGATATAATTTAGGACTTTGCCTCTTTTACAACTATGTCTTTTTCCACAAATACAGAGGTTGTGTTGTCATGAAAGAACATGAATTCTCCAGCAAAATCTCTAACTTCTTTTAAGTCAGTGTGATTCTCACCACTGACCTAAAATTTTTGCAGGATTTTCTTCTGGGTCATTGGGATTAAAGTCAGAAATAGTATCTAGCTGCTTACTTCAGCTGTCGAATGACTCAAGGCCCCTGCTGATTCCCTCATGCTGGCGTTGCTGTGAGAACCAGAACTGAGAAGACTATCTGTGGCTTTACACATAAGGCTCAGGATAATGTTTCATCTTTTTACTTAAGCATTTATGAATGCATGAGCTGGCCCAAATTAATAAAGTTATGTATTTTGAAGTATCAAAAAAAGGGAGGTTTTATGGAAAAAATGGGTATCTTTGCATTATTGCTCTTAGATTGAGGACTTTAGAGTGAACATAAGGTAGAAATTCTACTAGTGGGAAATCCCCTCATGTGGTTGTCTGAATTACATGTTTAATCTTAGCCATCCAGAATTTAAAAAAGAAAACAAAAACCTACAAAGTTCAAAAGAAGGAAAATGCTGCCAACAATTACCAAATTCTTCTGTTCATAATGAACTTTTCTACAGGAGTAACAAGTGATACTTAATCCATAAATTGTAAATAGTGGTCTTTTGCAAGGTGGTATTTTGTGTCATCTTTCCTTAAAAGTGCTTGCAATCTCAGTTCAGAACTAAAAAAACATGAACTGAAGCAAAAAAATCCTGGGAACTTCCATTATGAAATATCAGTAAGTACTGCAAAGTAAGGATTGCTTGTTGATTTTAAATTAATCTAACTAAATTTATATTGTTTTCCTCATTGGAACATTCCCTTGGATTTTCAGATCTTAATTTATATTTGAGAGCATTTATTGGGAAAAAGATGGGAATTCAATTTTATAGATTTTGATCTTGATCTTGATTTTGCCTTGTAGGAGAACTTGGTGAGTGTGGTCTTAGGGCTCTTTCACCAATGCTCTGCACATCTGATGTTCATGTTCAGAGTTATTAGATTTAGTTAATTTGGTATGTGGGTGATGAGTAATTAGCCTCAGCAGCAAGACCAGTACTGAATGGAGATAACTATGTAAGTTGTAGGCTTGGACAGCCTGGGCACTTCTTATTTTGGCAAGTGCTGTGTAATCTGCAGTGTCTGGTGAGGCAGGCACTGCTCCTCAAGCTCTTGCCTGTTCCTGTGCACATCCAGCCCAACTTTCATTAACAGGAATAGGGAGACTGTTCCCATCATGCCTGTTTGTGGAATCGACAGATGAATGAAGGATTTCTCAAGCCTTTATTGGTAAGTTTTGAGTTTTCTGTGAGACTCAATAGCCAGAATGGGAATGGGTTCTGAGGCCACGAGCCCTCATAATTTCAGAATTAAATTTCAGAAATATTTTGGAGTCTCATTTTTCATGTTTCAAAATGAGATATTTGTAGTAGATGCAGGTGATAGAGCAAGAGGAATTTGGGGAGGGTTCTGTGTATCTTTTGAAACAATGGAACTGTTTTATTAGTTAAAATAAGAATATTTTAGTGATCTCTCTCATTACTTGAATTCTTAATGAGACCTGCCGCAACGTAGTAGCAGATAAACACTTTGCATATTTGAAATAATTTCTCTCTTAGTCATTATAGTGCAAGTCTTTCCAGAAAGGGGCTTGGCTGTGCAGGTGTTCATGACAGTGTCAAAGTTAAATTCTTCTGTTGCCTTCACGTTGTGTATTTTGACATGGCCAAGTTGTAAAATCTGATCTACAGGTAGAGGTCACTGTCCAGACTCATACGTCTGCAGATGTACAAGAAGGAATGCTCTACAAATTTACTGTGACCTTGCTCAAATCAATTGAGGCATTACTGATTTCATTTCAGGCACATGATTGAAAAAAACACCCAATCCCACATAATGATATATAAACACTAACCTAATTATTTTTTCTTTAGCAGGACTGAGTATACAGTAGGTGCCGATACAAGTCGTTACAGTTGAAATAGTAACTTTTTTTGTGCATAAATAAGGTCTTTGCACCAGCTTATAATGGACTGATTTTTTTCTACATTATTAGTATTATTTAAGACTTTTTGCTAGAGTTACATACTTTTAATTTATTCATTTACTTAGGAAATATTATGAAGGCAGGGTGTATGCTCAAATTTATCATCTTAGGGAACTCTTCACCCCTGCCCTCCCAGGTTTTTCCCCAAATCTCTTTCATTTGTATAAAAGAAATGCACGTATTTTTGAAAAAGACTGATATGTATTTGAATCTGGCATAGCTATGTTCACTCTAATCAGCTTAGATGCTATATTAGAATATAACATTTGTTTTCATATATTATTTATGATGGAAAATGTAAATATTGCAACTATTTATTACCTTAAGTTGTATGAATTCATCTTTTTGTAGTTTAATTATTTAAAAAGTGATATATAGACAAAAGTCTGTATATTTTGCTAGCTGCAGTACTGTTTGATGAGTCCCCTAGAAAGAGTGCATTTGTCAGCCTGCAAAAACCTCCTTGTGATACTTGCAGTGCCATATCCTTTTGACTTTGGAGTGACCTTGGAACTCAAAATCCCGTTGAAATAGGACAACATTTGCCTTGGGAAGGAGGGACAGGAAATTAATTTGACCATGAGACACTGATTTAAAAACATCAACCAGATGAAGAGCAAAAGAGATGCATGGATAAATGTAAAATTCAACTGCACAACTTGATGTTATCATCTGACAGGGAAATGATCTTTAACGTCAAAGATCAGTCAGCAAATCAGCCAAAACCATCTGTTATGACATTTGGTTTCCTTAAGATCCATATTTTCTCTGAGTTCAAGGAACTGGCTCAAGTTACCAGGAGTGAAATACATTATGAGTAACACACAAATACTGTTCTATTCACTGGACCATTTGAAGAAAACTAATTAAAGAACCTTATTAACATACTTTTTGCTGGCAACTAATACTTTTAAGAGAATTAATAAAATTAGTCTTGTGAAAAATAGCAATTACCAATAGATATGCAGATACTTTTAAAATATTGTATTGGGAACTTTTGAGGATATTGCAGAAGAATTGCTTCTACTGCAGTGTATTTAGTTTTGTACTACTTTGTATATATCTGATGCAATATCTGCGCCATTAATTTGCAATTATGAAAATTGCATAAGAAATAAAAAGAGACTTTAAAGTTATGTGGATGAGTCATTTAAAAACCACTGTTTTTCTGACTTTAGTTCAAGACAGCCCACACCAGGGTGAGTGCAGTGTATATCAACATCTGTAAGAGATCTTGAATCTGATGAATTTGTTAGTCTTTAAAACATTTTTCTCTCTGTAGAGAATACTGATCTTTGATTTCAAAAGCCAGGCCTTTTTTCCCCTCTTTTAACCATTAAAAAAACACCCAAACTTTCTAGGAGAAATTAGCAAAATAATTTATATGATCTATTTTTTTTATTACTTTTTATCTGCATCTTATTTTTTTTTCCAGTGACCTGATATTCTGGGAATTCTTTAGAGAAACCCAATTGTATTTTAATCCTATATAAATATGTGTTACCATGTTTAACAGTGCGCATGTGGGTGATCACTCAGTTTATTAAAGCTGAGGGAATGATATTTGCTGAACTTGAAAAAGTACCTGGGAATATCTTCTAACCTCCAATGGTACAGCATAGGCCAGGTGTGTCATGCAAGAAAATATAGCAGACTCTGCATACAAGTGGATAAACTAGCATAAAGTCTGGCATTTATTTTGAATTTGGATTTTTGGTAGATGTTGTAAATGTGAAAAGGAGAAAATTATTCTATAACCACATTGGCAATTTTACCAAAGAACTGCAATTACCATGATTTCAACATCATGTAATCCATGACTCCATCAGTAATGTGGAGTTCAAACCTGACATCCTGAGCCCTACTTGGGAGAATGAACCAGCACTTCTTGTCTGGGTCTGCAGAGGAAAGCTTCGTGAACAGCACAGAGGCGGCAGCTGAGACAACAACGTGCGTTCGGGGACAGGGCGAGGGCTACCGTGGCACCGTCAGCACCATCTGGAGTGGAGTCCAGTGCCAGAGGTGGGACTCCCAGCATCCTCACCAGCACAACATCACTCCTGAGAACTTCAAATGCAAGTGAGTAGAGACATGAGGGTATTTTTACTGCAGTGGGAAAAGAGCTGAGTTTTAAAACGTTTAAAATGTTTAACAATTCATGCCTCTGGAGCAGACCACAGGTCCCTTGTCCCTGCCCCATGTTGTGATGCATCCACTCTACCTGCTGAGGCTCAAAACCGTGTGAGCCTGGGAAAATCAGTCCTTCAGATCTCAAAGCAATAGTTTTAGATGAACTTGGGTGAAATCCTAAGGATTTTTATGAACTTTTCCTTCAAGCATGTATTCACCAATTTGACTGTGAAGTGTCTGGATGTGTTCCAGGCAGGGACCTGAATCCCAGCAGTGCTGATACATTAGCACTGGCTTTTTTAATGGAACTGAAAACTTCTTTGCAGCTTGATTGCTGACTTTAATTACATATGTAGTAAATATTATCTGAATGTAATCTTCTTTGTTATAATTAACATTTATAATACTTGAAAGCACTTTAATTTTTCATATTTTAAATCCTTTTTCTGTCTAATTACTAAATATAGATGCATCAATAGGACTGACCGCTGGTATTCAAACCTTCCTGTATGGTTCATAAACTTCCAAGGTGTGATTAATCTACTGATTTTAGGCAGTTACCTTAATAATGTTTGTTCAGTCCTTTTTTAACTAAGCATAGGGGAAACCTTGTTGATCAGATTGGAGCCACAGCCCAGTTTGTACTAAATATCTTTATTGATGGGTAAATATCAGTAAGCATTGCTGTGTTAGGGCCATTCTTTACATAGTCTGTTATCAGTAAGTGCTGCAGATGTAAAAAAACACAGTGAAATATGGAGATGCACAGAACATGGCAACAACTGTCAGGAGACGGGGAAATAAAACTTACATTTAAGAGCTTTGAATATTTCATGCAAGCTGCAAAAGACATTTAAAGATGCTCCCTTGTGACTAACTTTTGCTTTAAAGGTAACAGCTGTGTAGAATTTCAACATACACTTTTTTTATTTTCCATGATTCAGTTTCTTAAATGAGTTACTGATAGTCTAGCTCTGTTTCTACAAAGTCAGTAGAACCATTCAAAGTACAGGGAGTTTTAAGCACTCTGGCAAATGTTTATATTTAAAAGCACTTGTAATGTATTGCAGGTGTATCCAATGTCAGCTGAATGCAAATTTTGATGGAGGATCCTGAATGAAAATATTGTTAATCTTCAAATGAAATCTTAAATCCCATCAAAACATGTGTCTGCTGGAAATGAATTTCCACAAACATACTCTTCTTACAATTAATGTTTTTTTCTGGACACTGTGTTCTTACTGGCTCCTCATCTCCTTGCACTTGACACTGATCAGTAACACAGAGACCTGAATGAGCCTGAATTTTTGTTAATTCATAGCAAAAAACAATCGACCACATTGGTGAGCTTAGGTTATCCCTGCTGAGAGCTAACATATTTATTTTTATAGGGATTTGAGGGAGAACTACTGCCGAAATCCAGATGGATCTGAATCACCCTGGTGCTTTACCACTGACCCAAACATCCGTGTTGGTTATTGCTCCCAGATTCCGAAGTGCGATGTATCAAATGAACAAGGTAACAGAGGAAAGGGTGATAGTGTGACTTTAAGTGAATGCCGTACTGTCCCAAACATCAAATACCCTTGAAAACTGGAGAAGTTGTGTCTGAGTTGCACCTATGTAGCTCCACTTTGACTTTATTGGCATGCTTGGGATTAATTGTGGTGTAAATGAGATTCCTTTCTCAGCTTAATTTGTGAGTCCAGCAGGGAAAGCTGCAGCAAAGATTTGATTGGATCAGATTTTTAGACAAGGCCAATCTATGCATCGGCTCTACTATCTTTACTTTTCTTAATTTGAAAGCCCTTTTTCCACAGCTGAGATGACTGCCTTGGTTCATAGTCTTTTTATAAATGCATTTCAGACTACCAAAAGTGATTTTTTCCCCGTTTTATTTTCTTGCACATGCCTCCATGTCTAGAAGGGATTGATCCTCTGAGCTCTTACCTACCTCTGCCTGTGAGGTTCATTCTGAGTCTTCACGCAAATATTTTTCCCATGAGATTTTAATATTACTATAAGGAGTAATGTTGCATCCTAAATGGATATCAATCACAGCATCAACTGAGGCTAGCACCTCAGACCTATAACCCTACATCAGGCTACATTAACACCTCCATCTTTAAATTTTAGATGATTTTTCTGTAAATTTGAAAAAGTTTCAGTTCCAAGACTTATGTCAGAGAAAGGATTAAACTTTTATAGTCATTCTGTGTTTCTTGTAAAGTATCAATTATCAAAAAGTAAAAATACTGATGAATATGAAATTAAGTGCTTTATACAAAATGTCTTTATAGTTCTGATCATTTTAAACAATTCTCTTGAAAATTCTCAAAAAGGCTTGTGATAAAAGCTTATGAATTAAACATGACTTCTGATGGAGTGAACAGGTAAGTTTTGAATTACATTAAAATTGAAGTCATGATGATTTTTTTGATTTTGCTGAAGAATTACTTGACTCTAGAATTATACACCATTGCTAATATCTGGAAACTACACAAAACTAAACTGAATGCCTGGTTTTTGTGGAGGGAGAAATAGAGGACCACTTTTTCTTGGTTTTGAATAAACTAGTTTTGACAGCTTCTAGGATATTCTGTGTGACCCTTCTAAATTAATCATAAACCAACTATTTATGAAATAAATTTTCCAAGTATATGCAAGTAAGACAAAATTAAAAATGCTGCTGTGTTGGGAATGAAGGTTTCAAACAGGAGATTATGTATGTAAATTTGAAAACTATTTTCCATTTTTCTTCCGATCTGACTTATACAATTGTCTGATTAATAGTGTATAGCATTTGCTAAACAGCACTTGTCTTTAATAATTTGGATTACTGATGGAAAGGAAGAGTTTTCTTCTTAATGTTGCACTATCATTCCACTTTTTTGTCTCAACATTCTTTTTTCAGATTGCTATCGTGGCAATGGCAAGAGTTATATGGGGAATCTGTCCAAGACAAGATTTGGGCTAACTTGCTCCACATGGGACAAAAATATTGAAGACTTGCGTAGGTGTGTACATATTAAACAGAAAGAGATGGTTCAGTGAGTCCTGAATAAATACTGCCTCCAGATGGCAACTCTTTTTCATCTGCACTGATTTTTAAGTAGCCCCTTATGCCCTGAAGCTTTTAATATCTTTGTTTTCCTAATCTTTATTTTTATCTTTTTCTTTTTTTTGCTTTGTGTTTGTATATATTGCACAACATAACTTTGTTTTGGGCTAACCACTAATTGCAGGCTTTGGGATGTTTCTTAGTGTTTAGTTTACTGGCCTATTTTACCCCATTCTAGTCCTTGAAAGTTTGGTACAATAAGATATCAGAAATGAGAGGAAATGGTTGTCTCATCAGCCTCGTCTCATAGTTCATGCTGCTTCAAGGAGGAGGTTGAACTTGAAACCACCTAATGTTCCTTGCAGCCTGAAATTGACTCTTTAGTCTACAATCTAGTGACACTGGTGTCAAATGCCAATAAACAGACCAACAATTTCCATTGTTCATCATTACTTTGGCTTCATACTCAAGTAGTAGAAATGGCAAGTTAATTTATTTGTTGAAGTAAAATGAATTATCAGGAGAGATTCATAAAATGTTTTGCTGTGTATCACACGCACTAGTGGCTGTGATGAAAATAGTCTCTCCATTTTCTTTTAGTTTCTGAAGCTGATGCAAATGTGTCACTATTAGCTTTGGTACTTGTTTTAGGTTCACAGTGCTGAACATATAAGCTATTTTCTTTTGGAAGGACTGTGTGAGTCAGGAAGTCAGCCTTTGGGGAGGCTATATTGCAAAAGGCTTCAGTGGTCCTGTCTGCTACCATCACCTGGATTGCATGTGTTTCTTCCCACAGATGGTGTGAGAGAGGACACATGCTCCAGTGTGCTGCCCATGTAAGGGAAGCAGAGGTTAAAATTCATGCTTTATGAGAAGCATGATAAGTCTTAGTTTGCTGTGAATGAGGCAGTAGAAACCTACTGGATACTTGATGCAATTGCATTGATCTAATACAGCACAGATCAGCCTTTTGTTTCTTACTCCCACACATTTTCCACCTGGGAACTTCTTTGGGGAGTTTTCTGTCTTACTCCAACAGTTTCTCTGGTTATGGGTGTTCTAATGGCAGCATGCATAGTTGGTTATGAACTGAAGGAGTGGTACAGCTGTAACTAAGTAAGCTTGTATCCTTGTATCTGACAAGACAAAAATAAACATCTTCCTCCACTTCAGATTTTGGCCTCAAAATTTCACCTCTAAAGTGCTTCACGTAGGCTTGCGGCTTAGTGATCTATCACTGAAGTTTGTCTGAGCCATTCATCTTTCTCCTTGCCTGCTGCTCATCCTTTCTAACTTTCTTAGTTTGCCTTTCTTTTGCCTTTGATTCAGCATTGTAGATTCAATGCTCCCCTGTGCTGTTAACCTGCAGGAGAAGGTACCTGTGCTCCCCAGAGAGGCCTGCAGATTTGCTGAGGGCATCACAGGCACTCTTCTAATCAGTATAATGATCCCTCCTGAGGGTATCTAGAGATTTTAGCTTGAGTGGGAGATCTGGAAGTCTCCCAGCTGCCCAGTGGACACAGTGCTTAAAATACTAACCAGAGGAAAGTTGGACCCAGATCCAGAAAATACTTGGGTCTCATCTTCCCTTTGATTTTAACCAGCCCTAAACCCTGACCTGTAGGCTTCTCAATCAGCTAATAACACAATGTGGAGCAAAGCAACATTTAACCTTTGAAAATTTGGGCTATAGTATAAAGCTTTTCAACACTTTGAATTTTTTTTTCCCTGTAGGCATATACAAATATTCAGAGAACCAGATGTTAGTAAACTGAAGAAAAACTATTGCCGCAATCCAGATGATGATTTTCACGGTCCCTGGTGTTACACAGATGATCCTCTTGTTCCCTGGGATTACTGCCCTATTTCTCGATGTGAGTACTCGGTACGCCGCTGGCGTTGTCAGCTGTGCAGTCCCAGTGAAGGCACGGTGTCACATGCCTATGCACACCTTCCTGCTGGCTCTTGTGGCAGCAGAAAATGTGTGATTCTATCAGGAATCGATTGTGCGTGACTGAGAAGGAGCAGACAGAAGCTGCTTGTGCAACATATGAACAAGGGGTTCTTTTCCTTGACCAGCTTGGAGATTTCAAGACTTATTTATGCAGCAGGAGCACAAAGGGGCTATTACAGATGGTCAAACATTTTCCAACAGATCTAACTATTGAATGAGGGCTGGATGGAGACAAAGAATTGTCTAGCGGTCAGAATGCTGGCTGTGGCCTCAAGAAACCCAGGAAGAGTTATCTTCTGGTCTAAAAGCTTCAGAGACTCTTTGTGTGATGTCTTTGTAATGTTAGGATAACTCACTATATATATGCTGAAGTGTATATGTGCTATAAAGATTAGATTTTGCTTTTGGATGTTTATGAGATGATTTAACTCCTGGCAAGAATTAGAAAATTCATGCCTCTGAAACTGAATGTTTAAATCTAAATGGCTTAAATAAACAGAATTAATAATCCTAGGGAATTCAGCAGTAAACTGATGACAAGTAGAAAAAGATAGTTTTATGCTGAAAAATGTGCAATTCACATTTACATTCAGAATCTTTCTTTTCAATTCTTATTTCTAAATTACTTTGCTGTATGTCCTGGGAGAACACTTAAATGGTAAATCAGACTTTTGAATGCATGTCTGTGATCTCTAGAGGTTAAGGATAATGTTACACTCATTCCTAGCGGCAATTTGCTGCATTTCCTCACAGCCCAAGATCCAGCATCTCTAAAAAGTGGTATTTGAAGTCTCAGGTGATATTTTGGCATCTATGTGAAGAGTAAACAAAACTGTGAAAAAGGTTATTTGTGTAAATATAAATTAAGAATAACAGCTGAAGAAATATACTTTTTATTCACGTATTCTGAGTTCATTATTTGGATCTGTGAATTCCTAAGGATGTATTCTCAGCAAACATTTGTAGGGTATCCAGAATTGGTGTGTAGTACATTTCTGCAATAAACACCAGAGAGGGAATATGCCAGTTTTACAATTGTAACTCATATGGACCAGCATTACAATATTATATAAATATATATGCACACACATACAGTCATACATAGAAACACACGCAGGTATGCACACAAATGCATACAGATATACGCACATATTTATGCTTTTGTGTATAAATGCACATAGAAATTTAACTGTGGGTATAACTGTATGTATATATATGAATATACCTATATATGTGTGTGAGTATACACTCATGTTTTCTTAATGATGGAAATCTAGTTGGACGAGACTGTTTGAATTTTCCTTGTGCAAGTTTTCAGCAGTTACCCCTGTACCTCTAGGTCATAATGCTGTGTCACTCTGTATGTGTCACTGAAGGTAAACATTTAGAAACAAACTTGTAACTATTTTTTAAATTGGACTAGATGGAAGAGCTGAACCAAATTTTGGGGAGCATGTGTTGATAGGAAAAAGTTTTTGCTGACAGGAACATAAAATGTCTTTCAAAGTTTTTTAAGGAGTTGAGAATTTCTTTCAGTCTTCTTTGGATTTAATCACATGACTTCTAAAGTTCCTGAAAGCTTATATAAAAGTGATAACTTTATTTTTCAGCGTTTGCTTGTTTGAATGAAAGATGTAAATTGAACATGATTGGGAGCCTGATGTCTTCAGGATTCAGCCAAGAAGAAAAATGCTTGACATTCCTGTTACAAAATGTTTATCTCTTATTTAATTCTATTGGAATAAAATTTTGCCCTTTTGTTAAGCCTTACTGAATACTGATTTTACAGTGTATTGAAAAAATCATTGAAATTTAAAAAATTGGGAGCCATTAAAGTTAACAATATGTCATTTGTTGTTGTGTTTTATTCAATTTTTAAATATATTTTAATTTTATATTATGGCTATTTTATGTGTCTCTCTAGGTGAAGGTGATACAACTCCTACTACAACCAGCTTCGATGGTAAGTAAGTTTGTGTATGAACAGTGCATGACTATCTTCTCAATCTAGACATTTCTTTCCAATTGGGAAACAAAAAAAAGATTATTTAAGGTTATAAAAAAACCCACCATATAGACTCAGCAAAATTAATTTTACAAGACAAAAATGGGGAATAACTTTATTATATTTATCTATTTTCACTGTCATGTTTTGCCAGTGGTGTGATTTGGTAATGAGTGTCAATGTTTGGTTTTTAAGAATGTAAATCTCAAAAAACTATTTAAATTTATGTATTTTATATTCCCTATGGATATTTAAATAGACCTACTCAGCTGTACTGAAGTAGTTTTGATGGCCTAGAAATATATTCCATTAGCATAGGAAAGCTAATGTATAAGAAAGATTGACCTTCTTGTGGTCCTTATATGCAACTGTGATGGTTTCCTACCACTGTTTTTAGTAAAATGTGATCTCTGGACCTGCTTTCAGATACTGCCATTCCTTGTGCCTCAACAAAACATTTGAGAGTTGTAAATGGAATCCCAACACAAACTAACGAAGGATGGGTGGTTAGCTTGACATACAGGTAACTATCACTTTAATTAGAAGGACAATACAATTACTAGAATATTCATTTTTGAACTATAGAAAATGGTGACCATAATAAGAATATTTCTACATTGCAGTTAAGTTCTGCAAAAGCAGAGAATAAGCCTTCTTCTAATGTCAGGTGATGCCATAGCATTCACTCTGCTAGTGAAATACTTTATATGTTCATTATCACTAACTTACACACATGAACCTGCACTGCAATCATAGTGTTCTGCTCTTTCTATTAGCTACTGCAAGTCTTTTCATAACATTGGCTTCACATTCAGCATTAAACTGTTTGTTTTAGAGGCTGTTAGAAGAAAATGAATTTCAGATCAATATTTTCACTTTGATGGCAGAGCCTTTAATTGTGAATGTAGGATTCAGGATTTATGCCTGCGTCAAATTAAGCTTTTCCTTATGTCATTGCATAGGGGATTAAAATTTATTTTAATTGCAATTAATATTTATTTGGCAATAAAAAAATAAAGTAGGAGCTATAAGGAAATGCTTTTCATTCTGTGAAACAAGACCCTAACATGCACAACTTGTGTATAACACATGTATTACATTATTGCAGATCTTTACTGCAGCATAAAGGCCAGAACACAGAATGGCTGTTTCCTATGTTCTTTTCTCTGGTTCATAACTCATCAGCTGGAAGTGTGAGTCATTAGTTTATAACAGGAATCTCATGCATTGGCCCTGGATCTTCTATCATGAAAAAAAAAAAAACAAAAACCAAAACCAAAAAACCAAAATAAGGTCTTTTGTCTGCTGGACTAGACTAATTTAAATTCTATTAGCTTATGATTCATCATCTGTTTAAAAACTATGTTATAAAAGAGGTATTACATGGAAAATGGGAGTAAAGATAAAAAATATATATTCTCTACATCTTTTCATTGCTAGAGAAGTTCAGGGAGGGGGGGTTCTACCCATCCCTGGTAACCTTTGCATTTTCTGAGATCCATCAGATCTCGACATATTGGGAGTGCATTGGATGGTTTAGGGAGACTTTTCTAGAGGAAGATCACTAAATTCCTAGATAAGTAACCAAACAGGTGGGCTAAATCACTCCCTGGAAAAGTTTATCTTTGTACTGTTTTAAAAGTAGCTGTGATACTTGATGAACTTTTAGGCAGGTAAGGTGAATTACATCTTTGTGCCTAAAATTTAAATAGCTATTTTTAGGATAGTTGAACCTGGATTTTCTGATATGCAATAAAATTCTATGAAACATGAGTACTTAAATGATTGCAGATCCTTCTATGAATAGGCGATTCTTGGAATACTCCAGCAGCAAAATATATCTTGAAGTATTACATGTGGGCATAAAAATGTAGTTTTATTTTTCATTGTTACCAAGGAAGCAAATAGAACATTGTCAGAAACAAAATCTTAATAACTTCTGACCTTTCTGCAAGAAAGCCTAACTGTACACTCCAAAATGAACTGCTTTGTGTGAATGGTGAAGGTCCAGTGAAACTTAGAAACTACTTGTATTTGGTAACCAGAGCCCACCTCTAAATCTTAAATTAATCAATGAAATTTTCTTGTATATCCAATTCAGATTCTGTAACCAAGTGTATTTAAATGGATTTAATCTGTTTCATGGAACCAGCTCTAATTTTTCCCCATAAATGAGGAATTTACCTTTCTATGTGTACTAATGAGTCTTCTAATGCAGATAATGAAATTCTGTATGAGATAATAAGTGATGCAAACATAACATGGAAGAACATAGTTATATTCCTGTGATATTTTTATAATAAAACAATCTAGAACCTACATGTAGAAGACTCCAGTCTTTTGGACCAGATATTTTGCTCCTCAAACAAAATATGATTAAAAAATAATAAAAGTCAAAGCTCTGTGTTACCTTGCTGTCTGTGAACTCCACAGATAATCTGTTATCCATCCAGCAGTTCTTTACAAAGCTTTGAACATTTGTGTGATTTGAATTTATAAATTTTGAGATTTTAAGTTTTTCTCAAATTGCTGACAATTCTGACTCACTTTCCAGAGAGCTACAGAAAATAAATGCAATTTTGGCGGCACAGAGAAGGAAACTAATTAATTTACATTCCACAGTATTTTTTTTTTTTTAAGAACTGTCATGCCTAATTGCTTTAATTTTACTTGATATATTATGCTTCAGGTTTTCTATAATCACATGTAGGATGTCATACACTGCAGATTGTTTCCAACTGAAGTATGTGGGGACACAAATCTCCTAGGGCTTGTAATCAAATAGGAACTCTCCACCTTGAGGTCAATGCTTTGAATAATACTTACATGAATAATGACCAAATGTTGTTTACATCTGGTGGCAGTTTGGGGACTTGCTTGAAAGTTTCAGTCCAGTTCCTGTTACAAAGAATTGACCCTTTTATTAAAAAAAAAAAAAAATTAAATTAGGTGTCTTATTACAAATTCAGCTTTAAAATCACTAAATGAACAGGGTAACTGAACTTGTCTTTCTGATTTTTGCACATTGGAGTAAAGCTCTGTAATGTTATGTTACAGTAAGTGCTGAAACTGTAGAGCAAAGGGACAGAGACAAGTTTCCACATGTTGTCAGTCTGCCACTTTTCACCAGCAAACGTGTGGGGAGCAAAATACTAAATTTTTTGACTATGTAGAAACTAATACTACTGGTTCTGGGTTTTATTTTAACCTTTTTTTCTTTTCTTTTTCCCCCCAGGAATAAGCATATCTGTGGTGGTACTTTAATAAAAGAAGAGTGGGTTCTTACAGCAAGGCAGTGTTTCCCTTCTCGGTACAGTAGTCTGTAACTTTGCAGTATTAAAATACATCTATTTTCAGGAATTTATCAGCACAACTCTTCTTCAACTCGAATGCAGCAGTTTTTCCTCCTGTTTGGCTTTAACACTGCTTTTCTGATATAAAAGGCCTGTGGGACCTTGATATTTTCTGTTATTATTGCTATAAATCTAAATAGCTCTGGCTATTTTACATAGAAACATAAATAGATTTTCCAAGTGTTGCGGTTAGACAATTGCCTCTTTATGAGAATAATTTCATGCTTCTGCTTAACTGGACAAAATAAAATAAAAAACTTGGGTAAATCTAAAAAAGTTCAAAGGTTCATACTGTCCAATGATTTAAATGTTTGGATACTATTATGAAAAAAAATAGATTTTAGTAACAGTTAAAGATAAAATTATGTAATGGCTTCAGGCCAAAATCTTACATCCAAGCATGTTGATTTTGGAATAACAGTTGGCAGCATGAAGCCATTTCTGCTAAGGAGCGTTAGTTAAGATTTTCCAGCATAATCATATTAAGTAGAGTTTTTTTAGTTTTTTTATTACAGTCAAAAAAATCATAACCAACTTTGCCTCATTTAGGTACAAGGATTTGAAAGACTACAAAGCCTGGCTTGGAGTCCATAACATCAAGGGAAAGGGAGAGGAGAAGCGTAGACAAGTCCGGAATATCTCCCAGTTGGTATATGGCCCCGCAGGGTCAGATTTGGTCTTGCTGAAGCTTAGCAGGTTAGTAGCTGTGATTGTGAATTCCAGGAATTTCATCTGCTGGGTGAGAGTCTTCCTAAACGGGATTTGGAAGTTCATTGCTCTACTATCTCTAATACTACAGATGTTGTCTCCATGGGGTAAACTTCCAACTGAAAGGAATTTTGACTTGGTATACACAGAAATGCAGGTCCATCGACATTACTCAGAAAACAGATGATACTCTTGTGAAATCATACTGACATTATTCTTCCTGTTAACCGTGTTTAGGTTTGTTGGGAAATTTAAAGAAAACCCACAAAGTACCCACATGGACTAGTATATGGTTTTAATTTATAGAATAAGCACCAGATTGTAGCTGAAATCCTTGTGTATATACAAGCTTTCAAAATTTCTCCATATTAACAAACCTATATATCCAAATGAAATGCCATCACTGCTTACTTTTAAGAATAAAACCCAAGTTAAATATGCTGTGGTGACAGCATTTCAAGAATTTTTTGACAGTTGGCAGCTGTAGTACAAAAAATAGGTAGAAGAATCCATCATATTCTTCAAAGACAGAAAATGAAAGGAAAAGAATTGGAACAGATTTTAATTGCTGTGGTCTATAATAAACTTAATGTAATTTTAAAAATACATTTTAGAAAGTTAAGTAAAATCCATTATATCTATTACTTTTTTCCTCTTTTCAGACCTGCTATATTGACAAATTTTGTGGAAATAATCCGGCTGCCCATTTCTGGATGTACCATTCCAGAGAAGACCAGCTGCAGTGTTTATGGATGGGGATACACTGGATGTAAGAAACTATTTTTAAAAACTAAATGAATACGTTGAGAACTTACTTCCTCTTGTCATTATAGGTGAGGCTGCGGGTATTGCCTGATGCCATGGTTGTCCAACACTTCTTGTTCAGAAATAGAGTTGTTGTTTTCTTTTCTAATTTTGTCAATCTCTGAGCCTTTTATCCAAGTTAATTTAATATTAAATATTTTCCACTAGTCTTTCTTTGTTGTTGTTGTTGTTGTTTAAGGAACAAGCATAATGATTCAAACATTTCAAGGAGTGAATTAGAGAAAAACACCAATCTACATGTTAAAAAAAATAGCAAAATTGATTTGCAGAATGTTAGCAGGGTTTTTTGACAAATCTTTGTTCATCGACTTGAGGAGTCTCTTTCTGTAATCCAAAGCAGGCCCCTGTGGAAAAACTAATACAGAAACATGTAATCAAAGACTTTATTAACATACACAATAACAGTGAACTAGGGATGAACAGGCAACCCTAAGTCTGGCATTTCCTAACTTTTGAGTACTTGACTTTGCAACCTTTCTAATGTTTATTAAACACAGTTTTGTGTGAAGAAAATACAAATATGTGGGAGAACAGACATTTATTTAGTCTAGTAAATGCTATATCTGGCTAATTATGTGTTGATAAAAAGTTAATAGCTGCCAGTTGACAATAATTACTCCAATATTTACTGTGCTCAAATGTTGTTTTGCCACAGACCCTGAGTAAGCAGCCCTAATATGCTCACACTGTCCTGGAAGCAGAGCAGAAGCTAGGCTGGAATTCTGAGACTGTCTTCCTCGTAGCCACTACTCTGCCATTTCTTTGTGGGTGGCAATTAATCTGTACCAGCCCTCTCCCAAATGACTGCCTTTGATGTTCCCAGCATGTCCATATTAGCCATCCTCTGGGGCATTGGCTGTCTGGGGGACAGGGACATCAGGCTGGAGCACAGTACAGCATCACAGGAAAGCTTAGCTTAAGAGAACTGATAAGGAATTTGCAATGTTCTGGAGTTATGTAATACAGCAAATACATAACATCTGTCATCCAAGGACTTTGTACTATATTTTTTGCACTACTTATTATAATCCTCACAGAATCCTGGCCAGGGAAGGAAGAAGTGTTACATCCATTTTTTTTTTCAAGAAAACAGGATAATAAGTCAGTAAAGGGCAAGCTTGGCATTTTCTTTTGATGGCTGTGCAGAGAATGGGCAGGTCCAGACCCTTTATTTATCTTTGCAGCTTGTAGAGCCTTGTCTTTCGACATGTAGAACAAGAGTAAGCTCCACAGGGCTCCTGCTTCCTGACCTTCACACTGGTGAATGGAGATTGCACAAGGCTGTGGCTCTGCCCTTGCAGGCACAAAGTCATTCAGGGTAGCTGAGCCAGCACAGAATGAGAAAAACTCCACTCTGCTAGTGTTTTTCAAGTCACACGTCCTTCCCTAGGCCATGGCAGGCACTGTTACACATTAACTGGTGTTTAATCCTCCCTCCACTGATGGGAGTGATAACAATTTCAGGCTCTTTTTCTGATTTCTTTGGTGACTGGGCAAGCTGGTGGCGTGCTGTAGAGGAAGCCCAGTTACCCAGCTCTTTATCCTAGTACCAAAAACTTATCCAGATATTCTCAGAGAAATGAACAGACATGAAAACCAAACATCTGGACAATCCCATTAGCAAAAAATATAAGAAATCAAAAATACTAAACCATGATAGCAGCAGGGATAGACAAAAATATGAGTTTTGGAGAGAAAGTACAATAATTGAAATTACATTAATAAGTTTATCTAGACTGTATCTTGAAACACTTTTTCCCCTAAAATAAAATATTTTTTTTTAATTTTCTTTTCACTTGTAGTAGTTAACTATGATGGCCTTCTCCAAGTGGCAAACCTGTTTATTTTGGGAAATGAGAAATGCAACCAATATCTCAAAGGGAAGATTACTGTGAATGAGTCTGAAATCTGTGCTGTGGCTGAAACCATAGGTGCTGGGCCTTGTGAGGTAAATATTGCATTTCCTAATATATTTAGGGCTCTGGATATTTCTTTCCCCAAAAAATTAATTACTGGTGGTTCTATATAATTATTCTCATTGCACTAATATTTTGCACTGGAAAATGATTAGTGTTACAAGTGTTTTATTTTATGTCAGAGTGCAGAAATTAATTTCATTGTGATATCACACCATTTAAAGATTTACAGGAATCATATATATACTCATATACTAAAACACTTCACTAGACTGAGACAAACTTGTGTTCTGTATACTAAGGACAAAAGTGGACTCTGTGGTAGCAATACCTCTGTGTTTTGATTGAATAGAAATCAAAGGCTGGAGCAAGTTTACTTTCTTATTTAGATGAGGTATTGCATGCAAAATGCATAACAGTCAGTACTCAACAGAGCTGATAAAATTATAAAGGAAAGATCCAAGAATGTACTGAGGTTTTTACAAGCCAGAAGGCTGGAGCATTTTTGGTCTCCTGAGTCTGAGCACCATATTGGACAGAAGAACTATTTCAGTGGTCGTGTAGTTTGGTACAGTTGTTTTGTTTAGCACTGGTTTTGATGATGGAGAAAAAACATTTGGGGAGAAGAGCTGTAAATAATTTATTACAGGAAGATACAATTTTTATTTTTTAAATTTTATTTTTGGAAAATCTGACTGTGGATATTTAGAAGGAGGGAAGACAGGAACATTATTAAGTATTTATTATCTGGAATATAACTGTTGATTTCCTAATACCAATGTTAACCATGCAGTAAAATTTTCGCTACCCAAGGCTAGTACCAAACCAGGAGGAACAGAGGTCATCTTCATAAAACTGGGGCCTCTTCCTTTTGTTACTAATATTCCATGGGATCATTTCTTATTGCAAAGTATTTTCTTCAAAATAAAATATTTAATTGTAAATGAGGTCTTAGACTTGTCAAGGCTTATAAATGAAACATCTGCATGGAAGTCTTCTGGGGATCCTGCGCTTTGTTTTCCCCTGAAAGAAGAAATGGAATGAATTAATATTAGCAATCAGTCTTAATCACTGAGCAGTTTCCTGCTCCTTAAGTTCTCCTTTGAAGCTACTTTCCTCAGCAGAAAACAGGCAGAGGAACAAAATCAGATTGGCAGGTGAAACTCCACTCCTGAAAGTGTTGTATGAGCCTCTCTGATGGCGTTGACATAGTTCATTGTTCATGTGGGAACTAGTCTGCCGTCAGTCAGAAAAAATCCCAAACCAAATAAAGGTCAAGCATTGTTGTTTCTCTGGTGATCCAGAGAGAATGAAATGCTAATTGTCAGCTTTCATTTTTTGAAACAATGACTCACTATCTGATATGAGCATTTGCTGTCTAGTTTTGCAGCAAATTTCCTCTGTCCAGTCTACCTTTAGCCTGGGTAGAAACTGCAGCATCTGTGTTCAAGTCCCAGATCTATGTGATTGTATCTAACTCTGATCTTGGTGCATCGTACTCCAAATTTTCATAGAAAGTCTCATAGGTGTCTCACTCATTCAGAATAACAAAAAATATAATTTTAACAAGTTATGTCTCAAAAGAATGCTTAAAAATATTACCTTTTATTATGGTTGTCATCCCCCCCCCTGCCTATTAGTACATACAGATTCTCATCCTAGGGCCTTGCAAGAGGATTGACAGAAAGGAAGATACTAACCTGACTTTGTCAGCAGTGTTTAATGCAAAGCCTGTCATCATAACAAAGATGTTTATCTGTCAACTCACGTTCTGCTCATCTGATTTACATTCACAGAAAAAAATATTAGGCTTGCAGGTAGCTGAAAGAGGTGAATTAAATCTGGTAGTCTGAAGTCACTAGAATGACATGTAAAAATGGATTATAGAGCTTAATTTGCACAGAAAGGAACAAAAAAGTCAGAGACTAACTGACATTGTTTCTCATAAGTTTTGGTTATGAAAAAAAAGAGACTGGAAGTTGGTTTATGTCCTATGGCAGGAACACTATTGCCCAGTGCATCCTGCCAGCCCCAAAAGAAACCATTCAGTAGTAGAGAGGTGAGAGCTGTGTCTTGAAGAATTTTGAGAAGTGACACTCATGCTGTTTATTTTTTCCTAGCGAGATTATGGTGGTCCTTTGGTCTGTGAACAAAACAGGCTGAAGATAGTAATTGGTGTCATTGTTCCTGGCCGAGGATGTGCCATTCGAAATCGTCCTGGGATCTTTGTTCGTGTCTCATATTACTCCCGGTGGATACACAAGATTATGATGACCTACAGAAAACCCTGAAAAAGTCAACAACTCCCATTGAAAGATTTTGGACAGCATGTAATTAATGTATAATGTAAAGATCAACAATTTTTTAAGTACTTGATAGTCAAGTTTGTTGAGCTTCTTTTAATATTTATGGGTGTTTTTGGTGTTTTTGTCTATCAGTGTTGTTTTATAATGTTGGAGCGACTTACAGTATATGCAAGTATGGTGACATATCTCCTGAAGAAACTTGAATGGATAAACAATTTTGCTAAGACATTACTGGACGATAAATGGTTTTGTAGAAATAGAACAAATGACCTCCTTAAAGCTGCTCTTCAGATTATCTTAGAAGGAGAAACAAATTATAGTTCTACTTAACACTTAACACAGCTTATTCTTTCTGTGAGCCATATATTTCTCTTCATATATAACAAAAGCCCTACTGAGAGATATATGCATCTGTCAAGGACAGCATTTACGATCATATTTCTCTTTCCCCCTTCTGAGAGGTCCAAGATTTCAGTATTTTATTAAAAAATAATATCTTTAGTAAGTAATCTTTTCATTATTGATGGGCTTTGACAAGCCTGCTGTAAGCAGAGTTCTCGTAGAAGTCACTACCACGTTGTTTTACACAGTGCTTACGGGCTCTAGTTCTGCGCTTGGTTCCTTCACTGTATATGTGGTCCTCTAACAGATATCTCAAACCCCATTTTGGTTAGAAAACTATTGACCATTTCTTCAAAGTCTGACCCAGAAATAACTGTGGATTTGCAATGCAAAAGACAGCATATCATACAATTTGAAAAAGTAATCCTGATTAGCTGTTGGAATACTTTAGGCATTAAAAGAAATTTAAATCAAATATGCCAAATTTTTTTCTAAACAGAGAATTATTTGTCATAATTCATTCATAAAGTCATTTGGTTCTGGTTATTTCATGAAATTCTGCATTTATATCAAGAAAAAGAACAGTTGAATCTAGCACCTGGCTGAGATATTTAAGACTGGAAAAAGTAAGTTATACATTAATAGTTTTTCAGAAACTTGAGAAATTTAATAAAACCTTAACTAGATTTGGACAAAATTCTGTCCTTTGTATAATTCCTTTCAGGATAATAAAACAATTGCAGAGATTGATATGATCTTGTATTTAATATGGACAACATCACTGATAGTTTAGTTGCTTGTTTCCTGCCTATATATAGAACAATCTTTTTCCTTTATGCTGATAGGGAAAGGGAACAAAAAAAAAAAAAATCACAGAAAAGTTCTTGTTCTTCTGTAGGTATTTAGTTTTATATCTGGAAATATTGTACAAATATATTGTTATAGGTGGCACTGATTACCCTTTAATTTCTGGAAAATTGATACAATATATATCCAATTGTTATTTTTACTACTGTACATGTAATTACGTAAGTAACAGCACTGTTGCTTCACTTGTGACTGTGTAAATTGTAAATGTTTGCAGTAGTGTTTGGTCTGTGTATCATATCTAACTGCACAGTCATGAGGCTGACACCATGATGTAGCCATATAAAGGGACACTTGATGCAGAAGATGCAGAGTTGAATTCTGCCCTGTCAGAAAGAAACCACTTCAGGGGAGGTGTCTTGGGAGATAGGCCTCGTCTTGACTCACCAAATTTTCTTCAGCAGTGCACTTTGACTTCAATGGGACTCAAGCATGCTTACATCTGGTGAGCTGGGATGAGTTTCAGCCCTTGCTTAAAAGGTTTGGCTTGCTGAGATTTGTGTCACACACGCAGCAGATTCTACTGGCACATAGGAAGAAGTCTTTCAGCTTCTGAAATTCCTCCTGATGTAAATAGTCTCTTTGGACAAGATGTGACTTCTCTGTACAGCAGATTCAAGATTGTGGATGCTACACAGACAGTCTGTCTCAGTCTATTCTGGCCACCTCTGAAGGCTTTATGCTCCCTTTGGCCTCCCTTACTTACCAGGCTTAAAGAAGGCAGGAATTAGCCTGTTGTATTTACACTTAATAATTGTCATGTAGGTGAAGAGTGTATTCATACTAAGTATATACTGACCATATCTTATTGAAAAGATTACATTTTTTAAAAAGACTTTTAAGAAACTCCAAGTGAGTTTTGTTCTCAGCCACAAGTAGAACGTGGATAAAATATACAATTCCATGTTCATTCTTTGTATTCTAAAAATTGTTATGTGCTCACTGTATTATATTTGCAGGCATTTTGTTATGTCTATCTAAAAAAATAGAATCCTAAAATATTTTAGTTATAAGCTTCTGCTGTGCAGAAGTCTGTGATTTATATATATATATATCACACACACACACACACACACACACACATATATATATGATAAAAATATTGGGTTTTGTTATACAATGTGTAAGGATTTTTACCTGTTTGTTCTGGGCAGTGCCTCAGTAAAATAAATTGTGCAGAGTTGATGCTCCAGAACTTAACAAGTTCGTATGCACTTGCTTACCAGGTACTTTTGCTCTCCCTATCTCAGAATGGAGGGCACCTGAGATCCTGAGGAGCAAGGGAAGAGAAGAATAATGATATGTGGTAATGAGTCTGTACTTCATTTATTCCTGTGAATATTTCTTGTTGGTACCAATGGTACCGTACCAGGCAACTGTTATAACTACAGGACTCTCTTAAGAAAGGACACTCTATAGATATTTTTTAACTGTTCTAATATTTTTATCTCTGTTATAACAAGGGAACCTGATCTAGTGCCCATCTAAATTGCTGAAAAGCCACTAAATAACTGGGATTGGAACTTTACTTCATAAATGTGATTTTAATCAGATTAGAATAAGGGCTACAGAACCTAAATTTTTATCTAAGAATATTCTTAAAGTCCATTGAATTTCATTCTCATTCTCCTTGCTGTAACTAATCTTTTATGTCCTAAAGGTGAAATATCTGGATATAAAATTCTGGAACTAAATCCTAAGAGCTGATCATGTGCCACTGAAGTTAGTCTAACTTAATCATTATTTTCTTTGGGCATTGGAACTGTCTAACACTTCTTCCTCTTATTAAAGAAAACATTTTCCCATTAAAAAAGTTTTCTCCCTATCTTTTTTTCTCTCATAAATCTCATGACCCTCAGAGAAAAACGTAGCTCTGATTGGGAATGTACTGGTCCAGATTTTGCTGCTACTGCTGAAATCTCCTTCTCTATTTTAAGATTAAAATTCTCTGAGGCATTCTGCAATCCCTTCCTGCAGGTAATGCCAATGTACTTGACAGAGCTACTCACTTGAGTTAGAGCTTTTCAGACAAGGGTCCAAATATATTTCTGGGGGTCAAAATCTACTCAGGCAAAATGTCCCTTGAATTCAGTGAACATGATTGTCAAAAGAGCAGGGCCTAAGAATTGTTCAGTGCTTTTCCACATGGATCCTTGTACACAGATTCTCAGCTCCAAGGCAACCTCAGCAGGAGCTGAAGCTTTGTCATCATCCTTGTGCAAAGCTGGTTGTAAACCATCTGACCCCCATGGAGACTGTATGAAGCCTATTGGATTGGTTATTTAGCCTTGTGTCCTTATCAATTATTTTCTTCCTCCCTCATGTGCACTGGTATATTACTGTTTTTGTATGTTGGGGCTGCTGGCAGGAACTGACATGGCTTTTCACCTTAAAAGTTTCCAGTGTTCCTTTTTAAACATATCCTTGGGCATTTATGTATGATGTTTTCTTGCATGGGATCTAACTTCAGGGAGCTGCCTGTGGAGTTTAGTGTATGATAAAAGTATTTTTTTCTTATTTAAGTGGGAAAAATAATGCTCCCATTAAGTACAACTTGCTGAATGCCTAATGAAAAGGGAACACTGTGGTTATAACTTGTAATACAAATTTTCTGTAATTAACATCTTCATTAGTTAATAAAGTTGGTATTTTTGTAACCTTGTTTACTCTTATTATTCTTAATAAAGTATTTTATAAAAAACAAGAACTTAATTAGCATTACATTTCTTATTGAAAGAACAAGGTCAGAACCCCACTGCAAGTCTCTCAGTTTCAATTCCAGTGAGGGATTTTAATGTGCAAAGTAAGGAGGATTGGTGCTTTAAAGATCCTCTTGTGTCCAATTGCAGAATTGAAAACAAAATGAAAGAAAGAGTTGAATACATGGTGATCTTGTTGAGACTTCCCAAGACCTTTCTGGAATAATTCCTGCACTGAGAATGGTCTAAGCATATTACAGTGACACTGTATTTGCAGTGGAAAGGACTTTCTCAAGCTAAACATAAATATTTTCCAGGAGTTTTTAGTTCCTTACAATTTCAGTATGAGAGGCTTGGAATTTTACTTATTTGTATAAATGCACTTTACACTTCTGGAAAGGGCTCCCCTGTCAGTATCACTTAATAATACTGATGTACAAAAGATGATACAAAGGAGAGCAATAACTTGAAACAAACCTTGGTGCTGCTCCTGCCCTTAATACCACAACCAGCCAGCAGCTACTAGAAAAGGAAATAAGCAACACCCTTACTAAGCCCACCAGATCAGTGCCAAGTATTGTCAGACTCCTGCAATATCAGAGCATTCTGGCGAGTTCAAATAAGGGACAGTAAGTTCATTCTTCTTTGTCATTCTCCCGCTGAAATGTCAAAGTTGTAAGGATTTCTGGTTACACTGTGATTTTTATGATTTAAATATATATTTGCTCCAGCCATATCCACAGTGAATAATTTTTCAAATAAACTCATATGCAGAGTGTTTGAAATCTTGTTTTGAGGTTTCCCATGGCAAACATCACTTTTTTTTTTTGTTTGTTTGGTTTTTTTTTGTTTGTTTTTTTTTTATTTCCCAGAAATGGGGTGTTCTAATAAATCTGTAAAATCAATGGATTTTTATCAGGAATTCCTGAAATCAGTGGGAAGCTTACAATAACTTCAACCATTCAGGAGTGCTTCCAAAGTTCTAAAAATCTGTAAACAGTCCATATGTCAAAACAATACTTTGCTATAGTTTTACATTCAGTTTTCAGTATGTTCAAGTGACGTGTGTATCTTCTGGGAGTCATGAGAATTAACTGCTTGTACAGAAATTTGCACCACAAAGATCTCTAAAGGGATGTAGCCTTCATATTACATTCTGTTGTGGCTTTATCTTTTGTAGCTGCAGGAACACTAATCTGCAGATGATAAATGATGGAAACCCACACTGATGCTCACTGCTTGTGTCCTGCTCTGTGTGATTTAAAAAGCCTCATGTAAACAGAGCAGGCCATTTAGTAGGGTTCAGTTGTGTATCTACTCTGCCTACAAAAGCACCAATTTCTGGACAGCTATGATCCAATAAAACCCATGTGCAATAAATAGGAAAGAAAACAGCTGGGAGGGAAAAGGCAGACCATAAAAAGATTAATAACAAAATAAGCCCTAAAATAAAAAAAGATTTTTTTCTTATATTGTCTCAGTTTTTTAAAGCATAGAATATATGATATGAAAAGATGCAATACAATAGCTTAATAACTAAATCTACTTCACTTTGTTGAGAACACTTTGGAAGATGCAATGAATTCTCCACATGGTCACAGAAAATAAAGGACAAGTTGTACTTCTGTGTCTGAGGTCCTGATCCTACTTACATTGAAATCACCGTCACAACACTATTTTACAATACTATTTAGCCCAGTCTAGGGCTAATGGATATGTCTCAAAGCTTCCTTCTGGACCCCTTGGACCTTGTCATGACATTATTTCAGATCCTGACTTAAGGAAGTGCTCAGGGTATGTTTTAGACTCTTAATGAGTGTCAGAGGGAGAAAGTATACATTTTGTTTCAAATCTGGGCATCAAAGTTCAACTGCAGACTATCAAATAGTTTCAGAGTCTGATTCAAGATGAGAACAGGTTAATTAATTTAATATTCAATTTTTTTGGTTAAATAATAACAATAACAGTAACTTTATCATTATTACAAATTGTTAAGAAAAATGAGAAGAACAGCAACAACAGTCTTAAAACCCATGATGAATGCAGCTGCTATTAATGTAGCTTTTATACACAAAAGAATAAATTCTTTAGGGAAAAACTCCTCACCAGAGGAAAAAAAAGTACAACTTCAGAGTCCAAGAGATGTCATTTGCTGGAGATATCTCAAGTTTTGTCTGTTGAAGCTAGTATTGACCTCTATATAAAATTATATAGAGGACAATTCAATTCATAACAATTTATAAAAAATTAGGCAAGAAACACAACATTAGAGGTATACACTGCATTAGATGAGGCTAGTGTAAAACACAAAAAAGGATTTAGTCCTCCACAGAGAGAAGTTTTGCCTTCAGCAGTATATGAGTTTATAGTATTTAATTCAATTCATATTATACTAACTAAAAAAATTCCAGATGGTTTTCTTTTCTTGAGGATTAATGTCAGCATTATGCACACAATGAGCAAATATGCATTTACATCAACATTGCTATTACAAACCATGTCAACAACAGTCTCATGTCTTGGGCGTAAATATGCCATCTGCTGTTCAGCCTTGTGTTTAACAGGGCTCTCACTTCACAGAGCAGTTACACCACTGCAATCACAGGACTTCTTATTAATTTTTTTATTTATTTTTTCTTAATTTTTAAAATTAAATCAGAGAAAATTTGCTGATCACAGGCTGTAAGTTGTGGAAGATTTTCATGAAGCATTCACTTGAAAGCTTCTGCTTTCCATTTCTCTGCATCCTCACAAGGCAGATGAGTCCCAGTTATTGCCTGATCCTTCAGTTCTTTGAAGCCTATGTTTCTGTTGACAAAGTCCCCACATGGCCTCAGTTTTTCTTTTGTAAATAATCAGAAAAAGTCCTCAAAATACCTTTAGGAAGTGAAAATTCATTGCAGCTCACCCTTCAGCTATCTGCCCTGATGCTCCCAGCTTGCCATCAAGTACATTAACTCAAGGAAAGGAATGTTTTAGTGGGCTAGATAACTTCTACACATCCCACATCAGCAAAGCCTGGGGAGGTGCTCCACAGCCATCTATACCAAAGCAGCCATACTTTGCCAGAGGTCTGGGGTGGCTGAACACTGGAACCACACAAATTACACACGGATGCAGAAATAAGTGCACATCACACCCATCCAAATGCACATAAATGTCTTCACAGTGGTATCTAGCTGACTAATTAACAAGTTAATTAACAATTCTCAGTCTACACACATACTTCAGGAAAAGGATTATAACCTGGGGGTTTCCTTCTTCTGATGCTAACTCAAGTGCCTTAGTAAAGCAACAGGGCAGCATGAGAAGAGAGGTTGTCCCACCAGACAACTTATCTCACTTTCAAACTTACCAAGAATAACAAGGGGAAGCTTAATAGTGCCAGCCAGACATATGAACTTCTGATATCCTGATTTGGCACATTTGTGATAACAAACATTTGCAGTGTAAGCCTGAGCTGGAATAAAATCTTATGTACCTTTTATCCTTTGGCCATGCTCTGGATTAGCTGGATCAAAACCAATCACTTAGTTCTGTAGAGATGCATGTTTCACATGTTTTTGTGGGTGTGTGTGAGTGAGCATGTGTGCAGAAACACATGTATCTATTCTGCCTGGCAAAATGTACAAGCTCTAGGATTTCTTTTTATTGTTTTGGAAGCAAAGTAGACCTGGCTAATTTTCAGCCATCTGTGTTCTAGTTTTTACACTTTGGTGTAACTATAACCTGCATGTGAAAGCCCCAACATTTAAAAGTTAAGTTCAGCCTTGGCTCTTAAGATGCTCAAACACTTTACAGAATCAGTGCTACCCAACTTCTATCCACACTGCTAATTGAAAGAGTGCATAAGCCTTTGGAAATCCTTCTAGATAGTTTCTTATTTGTTTTACTCCACTTTAATTTTTGATAGGTATCAACAGAGGCTGGCCTTAGTTTTAAAGCTGTCTTAAAAACGAATGCTCTTCCTGTAGAAACCTCCTTTCTTACCAGAGCTCATTCTGGGCTGTTATCTTAATTAACTTGGTTAGCAGTCTCTTTTAAAGTCCTGTTTTCTCAGGCTGACTTCTCACTTTATTTTATTTTTTATTTTAAAAGAGACACCAGGCTGTATTTGCAAACATTTTTTTTTAATCCCCTCTGATGTTACTTAGTGTTAGCCACTTTTTACTTCATATAACTCCAGAACACTAATCCTTTAGCTTTCTGTGTAAGTTTTTATACATATGCCTGGAAAATAAAAGAAGGAAGAAAAAAAAAAAAAAAAAGGCTTTTCAGTTTTCTTTAACTGGCCTTTATATGAATGCTGTTAAATTTTCTTATCGGTACTTTTTCCCATCACGACATGCAGATCTTACCAGTCAGTCTGCAGGAACATGTCAGTTTTATTGGTATGTTTGACAGAGACCAGGCTGGTTTCCAACTGGAATCCATTTGTTTTCCCTCCAGCATGCTTGCTCACCTCCCCAGGCTCACTCTCTGTGTGGCTTTCTCCAAAGAGGTATTTCCCTGCCTGTTTGGGTATGTATTGTACATTGCCTTTCGAAACTGGCAGCAGTTCCTATCTTTCCCAAATTACCCTGTGGACAGTGGACTTTTTATCCCATTTCCTTGTCAAATTCTTCAGAAGAGTAAAATACTGCTTACCATTAAAGCAATTTCCAACTAAATGCAGGAAGGAATCGCTGAAGCTGATGTGGTCTTGGACAGCCAAAGCTTACAGGGAAACATCTCACTTGAGCATAAAGCAAAACCTCTGGATGTGCTTCCCTGTTAAATATTTAAATACAGTCTTGGCATTCCCATATTCCCCTGACTTGTTATTTCAGACACTTTAGAAGAGTTTGTGAATTCCTTTCTTGGATTGGACATGGTGAGGCAGGGGTGTCTGCACAGGCTGCTGCAAAGAGTGATCCAAGAGACTTCTCTGCTCTGCTGACAAACAAGGTCTCCAAGACGCTTTCTTCTCTAGTGGGTTTTCTTGCTTATTTTCTTGTTTGTCTTGTTTGTTTGTCTGGTACTTTATTATTCTATTTTAACGCTGACAGGAAGAAAATAAACAGGGAAGAGTAGGGCTGGTGGAAGTGTTGTGTTTGAACTGTCTTCTGGGTGAGATTTATGGTCTGCTAAGGACAGCTTTTTGGAAAGTTCTCTTCAATCCTTTCTTGGCAGTTTTTTTGGCCTTCTTTGCTGTTTGAAGACACTTCACTTTCTCTGTTTGGAAAGGGCTTTGCTCATTATCTTCCCTGTAATGTGATGAAGTCACTTTGTCTCCCCCCTTCCCACACCGCTATCTGTGTCCCTCGGTGCTGATTCAGCAACAGCACAGAGCACTCAGTGCAGGACATCTTCCCTCTGCAAAATCCTGACTGAGGGGATACTTGAGAAAACTTGTATCAGAGAACAAAATACAGCAAAGGAAGGGAGCAGAGTGGCATTTCTACATTTGCCTCATTCTCTCCAGAGACCATGCCTGTAAAGACAACTGTGGTGTGTGAGAGGAGACAAAGAAAACTCACTCTGGAAAAGAGAAGAATTGTTACACTCAGAATTGTTTCTCATATAGAAAGCTTTTGACTGCTCTTCAAGATGCACGTCTGCCTGCACATGCATAGTGAATAGAAGCCTGGTGTGAAACAAAGATGCTCTGCAGAGACAAATGCAAAGGTTAGGGGCCACCCTCTGGGAATTTTAGGTGAGAGAAAGCAGCACAATAATTTTAGGGCCCAGCCCTTAGGAGTGGCTACTGAGGATCTTGGGAACCACACAGCTTCTGACCATAATCCACGAGCCATATTGTTTTCAGGTCTCTTTCTTTGAAAGATAAATCTAAAAGAAGAAATTAAACTCTGAGGGAAAAATTTCAGCAAGCTCTGCTGAAAAAAAACCCAGCAGCACACCACTGACTTCCCTGAGATCAGCCCTTTGCACATGGAGCTGGTTTGGTTTGGTTTGGTTTGTTTTTTCTGTTTGCTATGGGCAAACTTTAAAAGTGGCCTGAACCAGTTTATGTCTGTATCTGAATTCATCCAGTCTTTTGAATCCAGCTCAGAAGATGAAGGGAAGAAATGTTTGGGTGTTTTTTAAATGTTCTTTTTCAGGCCACATCCTTCTTATCATTTTCCCAATTTCACACATTCATTAAAAGAAGAAATGTACTCATGCAGAAAACAAACCAAGCCCTCCAAGCGAGAACATATAGCAATTTCATTCAAAAATGCTTCTTTTAAGGCACAGTCTATAAAAACCACACCAAGAGAATACAGTACTCTGTGGTCATTTGTTAGTAAAGCTGACAGGAAATCAAAACTGAAAGGATTCTTCTGTAACTGCCAACTTGCTGTAATGGAAGCCAGGGGAAATATATTTATCTGTTTACTTGACTAAGAAGAAAGAAACCAAAACATATTTTCCTCCAATAGTAAAAGGAGATTAAACTGTTACTAGTCACTTGTGTGCTAGACTTCCCTCCAGGCCTTTCCTAATGTTTTGTCTCACATTCAAAACAAATAAAATATGAGCTCTGAGGAAAAGAAAACATTTCACAGATTACAGAAACTAAAAAGATCTTTATGTACCTAACATTTCACCTTATTGCCTAAAGGACATTGCCCAACAGTACACATTATTGAGAATCATAATTTTGTAAATTTTTTTGGAAATAGATTTCATGCCTGTCATGTGGTACAAAACTGCATCTGCAAAGAAGGACAAGCAACCTAGAATATGACTCACTAGGACTGGTTTTCCCTCCAAAATTAATTTGTGTTGCATTGAAATATATAGCATATAAGGGATCTGATTCTGTCACCTTGCTTAAGACTTGTTGATCTATAAAAGTCTCTCAAAACAATTTTGGACTTCTTGTAATGGATGATAAATGAATTGAATCATAGAGTGGGGGCTACTACCAATATGATAATAATGTGATCTCTACAGTCAGATCTCCATGAAAAACAGTTTCATGATGATGTGAAGAATAAAAATAGTATGAAATATTCCAAGGTCAGGCTCAGCAGTGGATTTTGTCATTGTTACATGGCTCTGATGATGCAGAGCTGCAATAAATGTCTTCAATTAATGTATTTATACAGAACTTTTCCCCTGCCATGTAGCAGTCAAAACCAGATGGCAAATCTTGTCACAGATACTTCATTTGATTAATTCTTCTGTCTGGGCAGATGCAGTGCAGTCTGTCAAACCATGAAGATAAATAAAAAATTAAGATGTTTTTCCTAGAGACTGCTAGTTGGGTAAAGCTTTGATAGCTGTAAGAGGGCAAGAATGAAATGGATTTTTTTCCTAACCAAGGATATTTACCCTACCAGGGTATCTTTGATGTGAATTTTAACATAACTCTTTTTAGGGTAGTTGCATGAGGGAAATCAGTCAGTTTATAGCGTGCAAGATAGTTCCACCAGATAAACAACATATTAGGTTTTGCCCAAGTTTAAAAATGCACAGCAGGAACCATCATATTTGTAGCAAGAGACGAATCTGCACATGTTACCACCACGTATCACATCAACAAGTTTCACTGTGGTTTTGTAGGCTTTTCAAATTCTGTCATAATGTTCAAAGTGCTGAGAAGGAATCTCTTGCATACACATTATTCTTAAACACTGAATATACCAATGGAAAATCAGTGTGAACAGGTAGACTGTAACTTACGATTTACTTAGCACCATAATAGGAGCATGAACAGATTATGCTGCAACAAATCATTTGGGTCCTCATTTGGGACCATAATTAAACATATGTTTAACTTCAAGCATAAACTTAAGGCCCATTGACAAGTGCCTGCCTTTGAAGATGCAAATAATCCAGTGAATTTATAAAGCATTGTGACTTTGGCTGAATGTGGGAAAGGACTCCAGTTAGAGATGAGACTTGTTTATACAGTGTCTAAGACAGGAACACCATAAACATAAAAAAAAGGTCTTCCAAAACTGACATTAAAAATGTTAATGACTCCCTTTAATTCCTCTTCTCTTTTCAAAGTAAAATGTAAATGACATTCAAAGGCCCAACAAAGGCAGCTATATGGGAGAGAACACATTGGAATTTACTTCTGATTTAACCACAGTTTGTGTGACTTCTGTGAAAAATGATGTAGTGACATGGTTTAGTCTTCAGAGCCTTATTAGATGTCTCATTTCATGTCTTTGTGCAGTTGAAAGCTAATGCAGGGAAGATTTTAATACAGTTGCATTTTAATGGCATTCCATCCAATTACTTCAGAATCTGTGGGGAACACCTATAACTGGCTTGTGCTCTGGAGCTGTATTTAGAGTTTATATCTCTTCAGCATCTATATTATGTGTCTAGACACATCTCTTAGGATTCAGAATTACAAATGACAGATTGTATACCAGGCCTGACATTTATGTGATTGAATATAGAGATATGTTTATAATATGATGATAACTGTATCTGATACGTGCTTCATCTAAGATCAGAATGAAGCCCAAAACATTCACAAGTGGCAGGGTCAACACCCCTTTATGATTACATCAGAGAATACAATATATCTGTATATGCGCAAAAGCACCACATCTTGGCTTTCCAAACTTTTTTTACATAAATTAAAATCAGGTCTATTCTCAGAAGGAATGAAAGATTAAAAAAGACTCAAAAAGCATTTTTGATATAGTACAAATACCTAAGTCATATAAATTGTTTGATAAAGCCAACTGAATTATGTTCAAGAAGTTATTCTATGTCATTTAGTAAAGCTCAATTCCACGAACAAGGCAATTGCTTTGAGACTAGCATGGAAGATTTGTGGATTAAAACCAAATGCTAATGACAAGCGTCACATGGAAGAGCTTGAGGACATGCTCCTCTCTAGAGGAAGAATCAGTTCTGAAATAGTTCTTTGCAATCAATATATTCATCGATTTTCTTACTATTAAAATTTAATTCCTTTTAATGATTAAACTAGAATTTATTAGAGTTGTATCCAGTTTTTGTCTCTGTCTCTGACTTTTCAAGATTTACTTTTTCTTTGAAAGTCTGTTGAGACCCTGAGTGTGCTCAGGAACCCTACTATCCCTGCATGTCCCTGGCACAGACCATCTCCCCTCATCCTGCTCAGGACCCCACTCCAGTCCCAGGAGCTGTCAGATCTTGTCCCAGGGAGGTTGTAGGATTCTGTCTCCACTCGTCCTGGCTCATCACAGCCACAGCCTACCCTCATTCCCATGGAGGTCCCACTGCCTGCCCTGCCTTGCCTTGGCTGCCCTGACACTCCCAGCCCCTGGCACATGGACCCACCAGCCCTGCCAGCACCATGATAACATTTCTTCTGTATTTTTAAGTACTTATAATATCTTCTTTCCCCCCATTTCTTATTACCAAACTAAGAAGAAGGCTGCTGATGCTCCTTTCTGCTGTGGTTAAAATTTTGTGTCTGTGAAGAGGAGTCAGTCAACCTGAATTACTTTGTTTGATATGACAGATCCTCCACATCTTTACCCCGTTCACTAAGTTTTTCAACACTTACCTTTTTTTCAACTGAATTTTTTTAACTTCTAAAGGAGACACTTTGTTTCAAAATGGAAATTAAAGGCTGCTCATTAGAAAGTGTTGGGGGAAAAAATATTGATTGTAGATAGAAGGTTTCATTTTAGAAATGTTCTCCTTTCACAGTTACCTTTAATCTTAATTCAGGAACAATTTTAACCAATTCTAATAGAAACACTTCCTTTGTTGGTTTTGTGACCTGTAGGTAGGGGTTGAGGTGTTCCGTATAAATTCTCACCAGGCTGAACAACAACACTGGACACGTGTCAGGGAACACTTATGTTTTATTATGTTGTTGCCATAACCTCAGCAACCAGCCCACTATTTAGGCTGAAAAGATGTTGGTTAAGCACTAAAATTCTTACAATACACTTCCACAAGAGTGGAGGCAAACAAACCCTTAATTAAGTACACTTCAGTAAGTTCTCAATTCCTGCAGTAAACTCCTCAAACGCTGCTGGCTCACAAGCCACAGCACACCAAAACCCAAAGGCTCCGGCTAACAAGCCACAGCACCCTGCCACAATGTCCCCCCTCCCACAATAAAGTCCCCTAGGGAGTAGGGGGTGGAATATGGAATATGGAATAGCTGCACTTTACTCAAGCAAAGCAAAGGCAAAGCAAGGGAAGAAAACAAATAATATGACCAGTATTTAGCTCTTGCATTGGCTGCACTGTGTGGATTGGGGTTTCAACAGAGAAGGGGAAAGAAGAAAAAGTCAGAGAGAAAGAGCCAGGGAAAAGAGAGAGAAAAAGAGTGAAGGGGCTTGATCTTCTCCCTTTTATAGTTAACCTGGTGATTGGCTCTTATGTAAATTAGACTTCTCACACATTTTGTTCCTGCTTTCACAGCCAGCCCTTCTCCAAGGAGTGAGGTGGGGGGAAGTGGACTGAGCCCCAGTCTCCAGGAGCAGCAGGAGGCTGGATCAGAGCAGCACTGCCCCATCTCTGCAGGGCCCTCTCTTCTGATCACACACTTCCTGCAGCAATACTCAGTGTCTGAGATAAAACATGCTTCGGTCTGGTCCTTTACAGCTGAACATCAGTGTTGAGTTCAAGGACACAACTCTGTTGCAGCTCTGTTATGATTAATGTTTCAAAATGCTCTACAAGAGGCTGTTGCTTTCTCCTGAGTCCTTATGAGATAGAAAGGTAATTGGCAGATATTTGCTTTCATCTGACTACAGACAACAAAGGTGAATCCATGCTTCTAAGATTCATAAGTTTTTTGTTTTCCCTAGCTACTTACATCAAAAATTTTGAATAGAACATGAGAAACAAGAGAAAACTGAAGTTTTTAAAGGTGTCAGATCTGAACATAAGGACTCCTAAATCCATTATATGTGTAAAAATAGAAGCTTTGGTTTTGTGTTTCTTTGCATTTCCTGAAGAAAAATTTACCAGTTTGGGTTTTATTGACAAGGTGTGAATTTTTTACATTTAACTGTAATAATTATATATCATGGTTGCTGATATAAACATACATAAACATATATATATATATATATATATATATATATATATAAAGGAACCTACCTTTCCTCCACCTTAGAGATTATCAGATATGAAGAAAATAGGCTTAAGCATCTGTAAGATAAAAGAAAATATACTATCACTATTTTATTTTATTTATTTTATTTTATTTTTTCACTTTGAAAGTGGATACAACCACATCTATTTGATATTTATTTGATATTGATGTTAAAAATTATGATAGATATTTCCAGATACTGTAGGATTTTAATTTCACATCAGGCTATTTTTACACATTAAATTTTCATAATATTTTCCTTATTGTTGAAGTAACTAAACAGGATAGTAGCTACATCCACCCCAAGAAGAAATGTACATGTTTTTTACAGCCATTGTGTACAAAACTTTGGTGCATGAAGTAATATATCCAAGCTGAATTGAAAGCGTAAGAGAAACTTTAAAGAGGTAGAATACAACCAGCATTGAAAGTTGGCAAAGATGCTACACAGTTTAACACAAGCTGTTCCTCTCTAATATCATAGTGACAGTTTCATATAAATGACATTTCGTGAGTAATAAAATGACAAATACATCATTAAAATTAGAGACAGATTGCTAAATGAATTAGACTGCAAGTATCTTGGATTTCTTTTTCCTTATTCTTCCACATGAATATTTCATCTTGCTGAAAGACTATATGCCAATGTTGTTTATATTGCCAAACCTTAAAATGAGCTTTTAAATTCATTCAGTTCTACCATGAAACAACTCTTTGAAGGGAGGAAATTCATCACTGATTTTTTTAGTATCCTTGAACAAACCACTCCCAAGCTCTTGGATGTATGAAGTTCCAGGCACACACGGGGCCTTGTACATGTATCAAATAATTGCAGAATAATGAAAGGGTGGGCCTTATTTTTTACATTATTTTTTTTAAAAAAAAATCTAGTTTACAGCTCAGGTTAGTGTATAAAAGGCTGTTACAAAACTTGGTCTCAAAGTACATAAATAACTAAAGTATTTGGGGTCTTATTTGGGGTCTAGAATAGGAACCAGTCAAACCACATTCACACAGGCAAATATTATACAAGATAATAGAAAGAAAACCAAATAAAATAAACTCCTCTCACAAAGAAACAAGGAGGCTTGCAAAATAGATATTTTCTAAAAAAATAATCATAAAACTATGGGACATCTAACATAAAGAGAGGTAGGCAGAGTTTTTTAAGATGTTGACAGAACCCTATGGTAAAAAGTACAATTTTCTTCTGGATTTCGGGCTGATTAAGATTATTTACTGTAAAATTCATTATAGAATAACCTAGAAGAAGTTTCCTAATCTTATTTAAGTCATTCAGGAGTCTACTAATTTTAGGGTCTATTTTTGCATGTCATTGCATTGTAGACTTGTGCCACTTATCAAGGGTAACTATAGTATGGCTGTAGCCCATGCAATAACAATAAACAAGATGATTTTCTGTTAATAGAGGAAAAAAGAGGATTGCTTTCCTATGGATGTGTCACCCTTAAACATCTTTCTCTGTAGAAACACCAAATCTGCCTCGCTGAACAGTACAGGGCAATTATGAGAGTGATCCAGAGCTCTGCATGTGCTGAAACAAATTTTTTGAGATACCTACCCTTTATTAAAGTGAGTTTGACCAGAGGATTCAAACGTTGTTAGAGATGGACAGAGCAGCAGACACCTGAAGGTGGAGGCTGCCCACGAGACAGCAATGCACCATCACAACAAAGCAGGCCTCCCATGCCAGAGGGACAAACACCTTCCAGGTCTTGGGGCATCTGACCTAGAAGGAGAAGCTGAGGGAACTGGGACTGTGCATATGTGATTCTGTACTCCCATTTCCTGAGGAAACTCATCTAAACAAGTATATATGAAATCATCAAAATATCTGTGCAGCTGTTTCAGTTTATTCAGTCTCACTGAACAAGTAATTTTGCTTACTGGGAACTGCTTACACATCCTGCAAACCCCACCTCTTGTACAAAGAGAGAGCATTTGAATGGAAAAAAAACTTGACAGAGAGCTCTGGATTTGTTAGAAGTGCCATACGTTTCTCTCACAGTGATTTGTTAGCCAAACTCCTCTTTTATGATAACACTAAAATATCTTTTACTGGGGAAACTAATGGATATCTTATCTAAAAAACAATGTTTTTAACAGTGTTCCAGTGGAAACCAGCAGGGAGACATTTTAGAATAACTGGACACAAGAGAACAGAACCAAACTACCTCCTTTTTTTTTTTTTTTCTTTTCTTCACTTTTTCTCCTGCACAAACCATAGAATTTACAGATTCAAATGGCAATTGCAGCCTGTAGGAGTAATCTTAACTTTAACTTGGCACTCTTTGATTAATTTGCAAGCTATTAAAAAGGAAGTGGAGAGTCCACCAAATTGACCATTAAGAAGTAAGTACATCTGATACAAATCAGGGCTATTAGTGGCTTGGTAGTTTCCACTTTTTGTTAATGAACTGTGGAAATGAAAAATTGGTAGACTTGGCCAAGGCATATTGTTTATAATAATCTTCAGGATTGCACTGGTCTTGGATCTAGCAGTACAAAACTGTACAGAACCGTACAAAACTGTCTCCATGCCAAGGCACAAGTGAGAGAAACAATACTGAAAAGTATTAAAGGGCCTGGAAGGTACTGAATTACTCTTGTGAAAGACTAAGAGCCCTTGGCTTCAGCTAAAGCAATGACCCACTCAGGGTGAGCACCTCACTCTGTGAAATAATCTGATTAAGCATGTGCTATTTTCTTCTCTCCTGAAATGAGCGTGTGCCCATTAACATCTGTAAATGTCAGACAAGTGATCTGCTGTACTGAGCAGTCTCACTTTAAACCTGTCTAATGCATGTCCTGTCTTAGTAAAGATACAGATGCTTTCTGTGGTCCTATAAAAATGTGCATTTTAATGATAAATGGGACAGTTTATAGTTCCAATTACTCTTGTCTCCTTTGAAGCAGGAAAATTGGCAATCCCTTATCTAGACTTTAGCAGGTTGAGATAAACCTCTATAGCAAAAAGTATCTGTATTGTCAAAGCTTTTAGTTACAGTAAACTGCTTAAACTAAAAGCAGCTGTTAGTCAAAAAGGAACAATACCCATTCATTTCTAAGATGTTCTGTGGCTGGGATACTATTAATGAGATTTTTCTTCAGATGAGACTGTTGTAAAAAGTCTGAGTTACACACACAGACACTCGTATGCACAAACGTGCACATCTAGTGATATAAAGCATGTAGAGTTTGAGGAAACCTTGTCTGGCTAACACACAGTAGTCACTTGGAAGAAATAATCCCTGGAGACCACTGTGTTCAGAAAAGCATTGTTTGGTTCCAACAGTATAATAGTGAGATTCCACTCACACTTATGAAAATGTTATTGTTGCCTTTACAAATCTATTATTCCCATTTAATGTCTGAGACAGTAAAATTATCCTCACTGAAAAATCCTCGGTCTGCTTCTTATTCGTTAAGTATATTGGAATTACACAGACAGGACAGTCTTCTATCATGTCTTCTGAATCACTACCCATGTATTTCAGTGTATTATAGAAAACAATCTTTCTAGGCTTTGTACTATATTTCTTCTAATATAGAAGAAATGTATAAAGTTATTATGTATATATATATATATATATATAAAGTAAATGATGTATATAATTATAAAATTTTCTGGTGCAAATTTAAGCCTGTTGTATTGCGAACAGGAAAAGATACTAATTCAATTTACATCATATCTTCAGTGTGTTCACTTTTTTTTACAAAACACTGTTGCAGTCTTAGAATTCTGTGTGGACTTATTCAGTCAAGGATGAAGACTCCTGTAGTTATGAATTGTGTCCCCAAAATGTATATACTATGCACCTATTTTCCCAAGCCAATCTCCTGATTACATGAAAAACCAAATTTACAAGACCAAAGCTTTAACTGACAAACAACTACAACTGACAGTGACAACAGTACATATGATTTCCAAAAGGTAAATACTTGCACCAGTTGAAAACTTCCCTCTGTTTGCAAAAATCTGTTCTGTTTGATTTTTCTGTGCTCTTCAAACTAACTAACTTCAGTATGCAACTCTCAATCAGCTCTGCTGGGGTTATAGCATATTTTCCCTTGAAAACCAGTTTGAACAGTGATGAAACTGTTCAGGCTGTACTTCCAACAGCCTACACTGATACTTGACTTTGCAACAACAGGGTAACGTCAGGACTCCTTTCTGGAATTTATGTATTAGTTCACTGTTGGCCATGAGACAGGGGTAAGCATCTAGTGGGAAAGATGAGGCTGGTGAAGGAGGGGGTTTGGGTTATTGTAGGTAATCTCCACACAGTTTGTGTCCAGACATCTGCCAGTGGGTCATCATAACTACGCAGAAGCACAATTTTCCTTCTGGTTCATTTCTGTGGAGGTACCAATACCAGATGAAGTTTGAACCCCTGCATTACACTCTGAAACTGAAGCTTAAATAAATAATTTATTCTAACAGAGAGAGAGGGGAATTGGCAGCCCATGAAAAGCTGAGGATTAGCCTTACCCCTTTCTTCATATTTTTGCATGAATTCAGACTTAGTTGATTTCCAAACAGATTTTCCCATTTTCATATGCATATGCTTATTCTTGACATGACATGATTTATGCCAGAACTTGGCAGTTTGATCCACAATTGTGAACTTCCCTCCCAGACAAGGACCTTGAGCCTCTCCTGTGAACCAAAGATCTGAGCTCCTTCTGTCCGGATTTCTTGTGTAATACTATAAAACAGCGGAGGTCTAATCCATTTAGTTTAAGCCCTGGTACCTTTCCAGTTTGAAATGTCTGGTGTCAGAAAAGGGAAGAAATATTATTTGAGTTTCACTAAGGTAACTGCCTGCATTCCTTTATCAGTTTTGAAGAGGAAAAAACACTACTGAGATCTGCAGATGGAATTTCAGGTTAGTGAAATCAATGTCTGCTGTGTGACCTGTAATTTAGGTACCACAAAAGAATAATCCAGTCTAGGGTATGTGCTTATCTTTTTCCTATTGAGAATACAATAAAATAACAGGAAACATTCATCTCCTCCATTCACTTGGGATGCATTCTACTGCTTTCATCTGAGCAGAAATTGAAATCTCCCAATCTGCAAAATGAATGAGATTTCACATGTGCAGGACCCCAGGATCTGCTCTGGATATAACCCAAAATCCCAATGGTGTTTTCCTCCCTAAGACCATGGCCTGCTGACCTGAGTCACTGTGCAGGCACTGGCCGGGACCAGTCAATGGAAATGTACCTAAGATACACACAGGTATCCGTTCTCTATTGAAATTATGACAAGACAAAACTTTCTGGGTTTCTCCAGAACATTTAGACAGAGTTGTGGTGTAGTTGTTCATAAACCAGATGCTAAAACTAAGATTTAGGTGGTGACGAAAAGGCTGCCATCTCATCTGAAGAAGTACTAGTGATCAGTCTGAGAGCTGCTTCTTCTATCCTTTCTCCTCAGAATTTTGTTGTTGGCTGATACAGCAATTATTGTTAGTTAGGTGCAAATGATGAGTAGAAGTGAATCAAACCATGCTATTAAACAAAACTGAGCGGTCTGGATTTTATACTTTCCCTAGCACAATGAAATTATTTATTCATTTGCCAATGAAATAAGACATCCTTGTGTATCAAGATTGCCAAGGGACTGAAATCAAATTTCTAAAATATGGATAAAAATTGTAAGGGGTATAAAAGGATAGGAAAGTCAGGCAGTTTTTAACATAATTATGAATTACAATACTGTGTTATACAACTTTCTTTTCAGTGTTTGTATTATTATAGTGCCAGATATTTTGAGCCTGCCACAGCCAATCAGATTTGATGAGAACATTAACTTGGCTTGGAGCCAGGAAATAGGTGTAAACATCAGACCTCATTACATTTTCCTGAACTGTACTGAAATTGAGGTTTATTTAATGCCATGTATAATTAGACAGTTATTGTAATTATTCCGATTTGTTTCACATCAAGACTTTTCCATTGCACCCTTTTAAGATGAAAACTGAAATCTTCTATGCCCCAAGGCAAATCAAAACAAAATTTGTCATGTCCTATCCATCTAGAGGACAATCAACATTTGTATCTGTCCTCCAATAACAGCCAACTCCTGATGCCTCTAAGAATGGCAGAATTTCAGCAGAACAGAGAATGCCTGTAGATGACATGTGTGTATAAGAAAGAATCTGAATTTTTAAAGGGTTATTTAAACCCACAATAATTAATTCATTTCTAAACTACTTTGTAGACTGAGTCCATCTTGAAATGTCTCATGAAAAATGATTCTGCAGAACTGACTGACTGGATTGAATGATTTGGGCATAGATTATTTCATCACACTTGAAAGCTTTTTCCATCTGCTGTCCTTGCATGCACAGCCTGTTTCTAGAAGCATTTTTGACAGATTTAAGCTGACTGGGTTTATGAATTTTGTTCATTTGTACACAGCAGGGTACGGCATCTACAGGCAGCTTCAGAACTCTGAGTCCAGTGGATGAAAAAGTAATAAAAATATTTATTTTTTTGAATAAAACCAGATAAGCTGAGGGAAAGCATATATGTTGGAAAAGAGGATGCAATTTTTTTCATTTGTGCTGCTTTTTAGTACAAATTCTTTTGTTTGTAGTTCATCTTGTGCTCTTTAGGGAATTCTAGACTGAAATTATATTCTTCCCAGGTTGTGACTATTGTGATCTCTCTGCACCAGCCCTTTACCCTTAGTCTCCTAAGACCCTCTTCTCCTTCAGTCATTCAAAACACAGCCTTGAAATTGTTGGAGAAACATTTTATCTTTTTGGGTCATCAGATATTTCCCATTGCCTTTGTCTGAAGTATCCTGAAGAATCTTTTTTCAACAGCTATAATGTTCTGACATTTGAAATAATTTTCAATTGTGGTAGATGTTTTCTTATAAAAATTATCATAGATCTGCACTACATTTTTATTTTATTGTCATAGTCAATCCACTTTATACTTCCTGGAAATGCCTTGAATACTAAAGGGCAAGTAGTGCCTTTGGAGCTTACTGGAAGGGAATAGAACTTTCTTGAAAATTATAAAATAGTACATTACATGATTATCTCCTCTCAGTTAATAATGAGCCCACCACATAATTGTCTTTGAACCTGTACTACTTACTAGGTTTTACTTAATTTAGTAACAAAACTGATTATTCAATAAATATTCAGTATGCCTTGCTGATACATATTTTTCTATTTGGAAAGATGGTCCTGGTCTTCTCATAATAGTATATTAAGACTAAGAGGAACACAGGATTTTTGAGGTTAGAGGCAAAAAACCCAAGTATAATGGTAGCAATGCTTGACTAGACTATGGTTATTTCTTATGGCCATTCACTGTGATAACGTGATAGTGATTGTGGCAATTGACTATAATAATGTGTTGCTAATTGTCATCAGAGAAACTGATCTGTAGTTTTAAGGCTTTACAAGCTGCATACCAGGAAGTACAGTTTCTAAGATTAACCTATGCAATGAGATTCTAGACCACCTTTTATCTCTAAAAGTCTTAAAGAGCTTTTAAACTCATAAGCAAAGTCAGGTTTGGCTTCACGGTCTATTGATAATAAAATTGTTCTGTTGAAGTATCCTATCAAAATACTATAAATGGTTGCTTTGGCTGGGAGATACGTTCTCTGAATTAAGACCCTTCGGAAATCAGAGCAGTGGACAGAAAAGGGTAAAGATGAGATTTCAGAGCTATTTCTGCACTGCTCTGGTTCAGAGAACACAGCTCTGTGGAAATTTTGACACCATGAACCAACTTCAGTGGTTCTGGGGAAGGTTTTCTGGTACAAAAGTAACAGTGGGTGCAACTGCAGCTAAACATTATTTCATACTTAATTTTGTCTTAGGAAAATGTGTAAAAGCAGGGCTGGATCAAAAGTGAGTGTGCTACAAGTAGAAAGAGAAACGTGCATATCACCTAGTGCTGCCACAAGGCTTTTGGATTGCGGTGCAGACTACAGTGATCAACCAATCATCCAAGCCAGTCATCAGACAAACATCCTCTCCTTCCAGTGGAGAAGGACACCTGTTAATGTCCTGATGGCACAGTGGGCTGCATGGGCTCTCTAGAATATTGTTTCCTCTGTTGTGCTGACTCTCCACCAATGCAACAAAGAAAAACTCATTCCTCCCTTATTACTTTGTCCAGCCATTTTCTTAACTTTCTCTTCTTGCATTTTGATAATGAGGCACAACCTGCCTGCAGATCACCTCCTGCTCATGGAAACTTTATTCTCAATACAACTCACAGCCTCCACCAGTTTTGATATCCAAACAGCACCATGAGGCAGAGAAAAAGAATTTAGGTAGTAGATTAGAAAACAAAAATGCAGATCTAAATTAATCAAATTAATATCAGAAGGATTGTGAAGCATCAGGCTAAGAGGAATCACGGAAGTTCCATATTCAAGAGCGAATGCATCACTTCAGATGGCATTATACTACAAAAATGAGGGAAGCATATGAACCAGAAGGTTTTCTTTTGATGATTCATGATGTTTTCAATCCATAACAAGACTTGAGGACAATAATGACAGTAGTCTTTCATTACAGTTCAGTTGATTATATTACAAAAACATGCCAAAAGCATTGTCATGATGCACTTGTCTAGCCATTTTGTCCTTGTATAGTTAGAAGGACAACTCTATTGGATTAGGTGGCCAACATATCTTCAGAAATTAGAAACAAAGTCATGCAAACCAGAATTGGAAAGTCATCCCAGTAGTTTATCTCTTGTACAAACAAGTACTGCTCTATCCCCGTGCTTCTCCCTGAGTATCAGAACATAATATGAACTTTCTTTGAGGGAAGATCCACCATGTCCCCAGGAGAAAAATTAATGACCTGCTGAGCCATTGGTCATTAATTCTAGATGCCAAAGACAAAAGAGCTTATTTGGAAGGTAAATTATAATTCCAGTCCTTATTTTAAATCCATTCTTTTAGGATTTTTTGGGTGGGTTTGTGTTTTTTGGTTGTTTTTTGATTCTTTTGTGTTGTTTTTCTTTTTGTGGAATGTCTTACAATGTGGCAATGTGAACTTAAAACATTGCAGGCAAACAAATTTTCCTATATTTTCATTTCTCCTCTTTTTTTTTTATTTTTTTTTTTATTATTTATTTATTTTTTTTTTTTTACATTATAAGTCTTCTCACAGAGCTGCTACAAAGGGAAGTAACATTTCACTCAGTGGCAACTAAAGTAACAAACACATCTGCCCCAAAACATGTACTTTCTATCCACAAATCTGTCCATTTTTTTCAGTCAGTACTAATGTGATAATGCCAGTTCCATTACAGGAGCTTGCTTTTGCCATGCAAATTATGATTAAACTTTCATTACATTTAAAACATATTTTCACACATATTTCTACAGACTTCCAGGCAAAACAACCTCACCTATTTCTTGGCTTGCTCATTTCACTTTGTGAAAATTAAGCTAGCTCAAGTTAAAACTGGAAGACAGGAGAAAATCTGTCTCTCTTTTTGCCCTCTCTCTAAAGAAGTTACTACTTGGCACATTACTAGTTCTTAGTCATAGTAGCTGTGAAGGAAGTCAGTTCAGGCTGTGTCATGTGACAGTGAAATAAATTGCTGAATGTTCCATCATCCAAATGATCAAATTGCAAAATATTTGTGTAGAAAAAGGGCAGCACTTTGTCCCTGCACTTACATGAGAATTTGTGTATACTCTGAAGCTGATGGTCAACAGATGTCAGAGGCTGGAAAACTCCCATTCTGTGAGTCCAAAAGGAGCAAAATACGAGATAGCCACCAAGTTAATATATGATACTTTACTTAGACTGGGCACATGTGTTACAGCAGAATTCTAAAGGCTTCAGATAAAAAATTCAGAAACTGAAAGAGTTATCAGGGATCTTGGAAAGTGTCTAGTTTAGACTAGACCTGTACATTTAAGCTGGTTAAAACTGAGATGAACTCAAACCACTAACAATTTTAAGTGGGGGTTGAACTTACATGCTAGTTTGTTCTGTGAGTCAGGCCAAAGTGCCTGTTATGACTAAGGAAGTTATTTGAGACTTTCTAGGGGCTAGATCACTGGAAACTTACTCAAATGGCTGAGTCCTCACATTCTAATCTAGCTGATGTCAAAGACACTCCTGAGAAAGGTCAAAAACTTGACTGACTTTTCAGTTTATCAATTCCACACCACTTTCAACTTACGATTGTAGAACAAGAGGAGGATTCCTCATTAGTTAAACTGACTGTCTTGGATTAAAGCTTAGTTGTGGAAGGGAGGTCCATCATCAGCTAATTTGTTTGTCTGCCTGGCAGGCTATTATTTTGCTGTGGAAAAACCTTAAGCCCACACTATAATGGCATTACTGTCTGGTATTCGTAATTCTAGCCACACAGTCCTCTTTCTTCAAAATTCATCTGCTCATTATTTGCTGAAGCCAACTTTATTTTTTCTGCAAGATGCAACAATAAGTAAACAACATATGCTGTTGATTCAAAGAATTAACAAAAGAGTGGTTTTTTCCCGCTTGAAAATCCTGTCTGTTGACTGTGTGTAATATACTTGCTGCTTTTGCTAATTTCTCCTGCTTCTAGATGTTTGCATTCAGAAGCTGAAAAGGACTTAGATGTTAATTGCACATGTGCTTTGAGTCATGAATTTATCCTTCTAAATATATCTTATATACACTTAGACAAATTCCTCTCTTTTTTCTTATTCTATCAGTCATTGTACAAATGAGTACAAACATTTGTCTTGATCTTCAGGAAACTATTGTGCATGGCTGGGTGAGTTGAAGTTCCTATTTTTCTGCAGTGGAGTATGATTTCATTTCTGGATTAGTGACACTATGTTTAGAGTACATGACTTATGTGCACTCTAACAGCAGCCAGTATTTAAAGTCTGCTCTTACTGACGTTGTTTTCTGTTGTGCAGAACTGTTTCTCAAATGTTTCTCACTTTTACCTGCAAGGACTCCAGGCATATTATAAATGTAATAGTGGAAACAGATTTCTGTATTATTCCCAAACCCATATTGCAAATCCTATGAAAATCAATAAAGAACATTTGCCTGAAATATATTGGTGGATTTGATGGCCCTTTTCAGTCAGTGATAGTAAAAGTGTAACTTTATTGTAAATTCAAAGTGTAAATCCTTCCCAGTAACCTTACCCACCCACCCAGTTTTCAGGAAAGCCTCTGACACATTTTTGCTGACATCCTCTGGCTCTTACTTTGTCTAAATTGTTCTTTGGCTTTGAAGATCATTTATGTCAGTGAAGTGCCTGTGTATGTGTTTGTCTAAATCTCAGTCACAGGAGGTTTTACATAGGAAATCAAGATTAAATACCAGCAAATATAATTTGTAAAATAGTTGTCTAGACAGGAGATGTAGCCATGTGAGACTTAGCTGGCCAATGAAAAAGCATGATGTGTAATGAGTCACAAGAATATTCATACTGAGGAGCCAGCAAATGATCAGAGCCTGAGAAAAAATCCAACCACAAAAAAGTAAAAAAATAGAAATTAAAGAATCATTAAAATATATCATTTTGTAAAAATAACCTATGCCCTGGCTTTTGACAATCACATTTCTAAAATCTATTAGTTATTTGAACATAAAACTTCTTTTCCCAGTTCTCACTGCAGTGCTAATAATGGGTAAAATGTTGTTATGATTTTATAGAAAGTGTATTTTTGTCTTCTACTAGCACTAGAAATCCTTCTATTGTAAAACATCTCCTTCCAGATGCAGTTGAGAATAATGCTTATACAAGATATACTGCATAAATTCCAACCAGTATAATACAACATACAACACACTACATTCAGTTCTCTGTGTCTATGTGGATCAGGTAATCGTAAGAGGTGATGTATGTTTATATATATATATGTTTTACATATATATATGTTCTTCAGAGTACTGGTGGAGACAGACATTCATATCCAGTACTCCTACACTAAGACAATAAATTTTAAAATTAGTTAAGAAGAAAAAATCAAAGTTTATGTGATTCCTGTTTATTATATCAGGCATTAAAACACATTCTACATAGGGTATATCAGATAAAAACAAAGATATATGTCAGTAATGAGTGAAAGGTTCCACTAAGTTGCAGAAAAATTTACAGTATGAAACAAAACAATGAGATAATAAATATAATAGCAAATTTATTTTTCACTTATTCTATTATTTTTAGTTGATATTCACTGAAAGGAACATTTTAAAATGCAACCCACAGTTTAGATTTATTTTAAGACAACTATAAACATGCAATTTTCAAAAGCACGCATAAAGTCTATATGTTAACAAATTTTATGTTTATATGTCTATATATTGAATCTAATAGTGAAGAATATTATCTCATATGTCCAATTTAATCAGCCATTTCACATTTTTACAATACATTTACATATGATGCACACACTAGCTATTATTAATTTAAATAAGGTAAAATGTAATTATTATTTCAATATATATTCTCTATGGACACTGCATTTAAGCTATGCATACCTACATGCTTGCATAGAGTTCTGTCAATTGTTTCTACAATTATGGAGTCTGCATTTCACTGTCTCCATCTACTCAATTATTTCTAATCTTTTCTGACGTCTTGTCCGTGAAGACCTGTCTGAAATCAGGCATCTGCTTCTGATTAGAATCAGTTGTGATTTACACATATCAACTTCTAATCTTGCTTTAGTAACTGGACCTTCGTGTGGTCACTAGTCTCTACTGGCTGAATGATTTCTAATTTGATTATCCTGCATTAGTCACCATCTAGCAGATGTAGACATGAAAAATTTCCCAGTAGGTTTATAAAGTCATTTATGACAGGAAGCAATTTTTCAGTGCATTCATCACTTCTGTCTCCATCACGCCATTTCTTTCAACAAAGGGTTTTTGAAATATAATACCAAAAAAGGTGAAACTATACAGCTCCATCTACAATTTTAATGATTATGCTTTCAACTTTTCCATATAGCCCAAGATCTGCTAAGCTGTTCATTGAAAAGTTAGTCTTTTGTAAATAATTTATGCTAACATCTGTATACTTCTGGTTTTACTTATAATTGCCAGTAATCATTATATCTGTGAATATATTATAGTTCAGTGGTTATTCTCAAAGTCATTAATTACTTACTCTTAGTGCTATAGGATTGGTTGCCAGCCATACTGTGCTAACCACATTGTATTAGCACTGTATTAGCTGCTAGACTCATTACATCTCCTTTTTATTAGTGAGCTAAAAATACATGATAGACTAATGAATAACAAAATTCAGATTCTTTTAATTAGTAAATTCATTCCTCACTGAGACACAGCTTCCTGTATGGGAACGCCTTTGTTAGAGCAGCTGAGATAGTTTGAATAAACAGGATATTCAGCACAGAAGACTTTCTTCAGGTGCAGTCCTCAAACTCAGAGAGAGATTGCTCCAAGCTTTAGCAAACCTGTTATGAATTAGATGTACGGGGAGATAACGTAATCTGGAACTGTGAAACAAAGAGGAGGGAGGAGATATTTGCATAACTACTAAGTTAGCTAAATTATATGGGAGAAAATAAAGAGAGGTAGGTGACTTGCTCTCTGTGAGACACGGAAAATAAATAAATATTATGGTTAGATATTCATGTGAAATATTCATTTTTTTAAATAGTTATGAGAGGTAAATCCAAATGTAACATAAAATTTGATAAATACAGGGAATCATGGGATGCAATGAAAGCTGAAAGAAGTGGAAGAAAATATATTCTTTATGTTCATTATTCAGCAGGTTTTAGTCAGCATAGAATTTAAAGACTTCTAGAACATTATTGCCCTTAAACCCTAAATTTCTTAAATTTTACTTTCTAATATGGGTTATACCCAAAGATTATAGGGTATAAATGTGTATTTAAAAATGTGTATTTGTTTGTTTGTGAGTTAGTTTAAATGGTTTTTTGAGGGGGTAGTAATGTTCAAGAGGAAAAAAACACTCTGGGCAGAGGAGCAATCACATGGTCTAGGTTCAGAAAGGTCTACAATTTATTTTGAAGCTGATCTCTACAAGGGAACAAATGCATTATAATAATAATCTTTGTTTTATTATTGCTCATGACTTAAACACCTTGATTTCCAATTTTATATTTAAATCTACTCTGGCTCTTACATTCCTCAGGTCATGATCCGAAAAAGGTCAGTGATTGCATGTGTGTGCTTTTAAAATGCAATACACACAATGTTTCAAAAATTAAGTAAACATTTAAGTTTAAACCAAAGATAACTAGATACAAGTGCTAGCAAGTGTATATTTTGGCTAAAAATCTACAAAATAGTAAAATTAAATGGATCTCTTAAAGAAATGTTGATATCATAACAAAAATGGTCACTTGTCACCATTATCAAACTATTCACAGGCATAGCCTTGCAGTTAGGACAGTGAGCACTGAAAAACCACTGTATATCCATTAAATATGCAATAGTCATTTTGCCTTATCTTATATTTGAACTTATTTGTTCAAACTCAGTTTTAACCAAAATCATTTTAGTTTTTTAGTTTTACAGTGATGTAAAGTGTGTATGGATAGATGTCTCTTTTTTCTTGTTTTTGTCATTTTTCTAAAGAAGACCACAAACAGAATTACTGCTACTTCTATTACTATACTGTGCTTGTTTTAACTGGCATGGAAGCACTACATATGGAACAAAGTCCCTTTTACAATCCCATCCCTATTTCTCTATAATGAAGTGAATGGGTTATGATGGTCCCATTCATGGAAGAATTCCCTTTAATCTGTTTGACCACTTCATCTGGGAAAGAACATTTGATGACCTAGTAAGTCCTGCATAACTTACTCATGACTAGGGTCTGAACACAATGAAATGAATATTTCAGGAAAATAATAATATTGACTTTTCATCCAAGAGGGACAAGATGTACCTTAGAGCCAGGACATTTCAAATATCGGGGCTGAAACCCTGTCAGCCACTTAACACTTTTTGTTCTCGCATCAGGAAAGTTAGTTCACCTGTTTTTTCTGGACTATTTCATTCCCCAGTGTATATCTAAGGAATTGCACCAGAGCAAGCTGCCCTGAAAGCAATCATTGTGTAGATTTAGTTAAAGGTCTGAATCAAGACAAAATCAGGTTTTATGAAATTGAGAATGGAGTATGATTAAGGGGGAGTGAAAAAAAGATAGAGATAGCAGCAGTTACAACATTCAGGCTCTCAGCTTTCTTTCTGGTGCACATGAAATTTTGTCCAAAGAAAATTTGTTAATACATACATTTCAGAAAATCTTTGCCTTTTGTTGAAACAATCAAGTACTAGGGAAAAAAATCTATCAAAAAATTCCTAAGCACTTCAGTATTGCTTTTTGTGGGGATAGAATCAATTTGAGCATGCTAATCTGAAAACTATGTATGAAGTTTCTCTCTATATTCTGCCTAATTAAAGAATGGAGAAAGTTAAACACTTGTTACTGGGGCTTTTTCCTAGTACTTTTTTCCCCTATTTCCAGTTTTTCCTTTACTCCCCAAACTTATTTTTTACTACTTTTTATTGGATGTGTCCAATAAAAGTCCTGAGAAATCTGTTAGCTATGGCAAAGTAAATACATTATATTTTCCAGGATTTTGTAATAAGCTTTCAGTTCTTCAGGTTTTTTTATATCCAGGGACAAGGAATACCTTAATCAGCATGAGGTCCAGCGTTCACTGGGAATGTTTGGCCTTGAATTCCACAATTTATTGTGATATAAAATAAATAAGCATTGCCTAAGACAAGGAGTTGGGTGCATCTCTCATTTAGGGCTGCACTGCTAAAAGCAGGGGATGGCCTGCTCTTGGAGGGCTTTTCTGCTCATTCTCATAGTCTGTGCTAGCTCATATTTCTGTTTGTTTCTCTACGGGCCACTTTGAGTACAGCAGATATGTATTTACTCCATGATCTACAGCTAAGCCATATTTCCTTTGTTGGGAGCCGGCTGAACCTGAGCTGAAAGCTGACATGTGGTTTATTTTAATGGGAAATTTCTTCTGTTTCACCATGGTATTTGTCATCTCAAAGTAACTGCAAGTTGTAGTCATATATACCTTCTCCCCTGAGTGGGATTTCCCATATGATGGGAAAAAAATAGCAGTGTCATGAAATTTGAGTACTGAAAAGGAACACCTTTTCTCGATCTCCAACTGTTTGAAACGCAGAGTAATAGCACCTCAGTAACAAGACAGGCAGGCTATTATCAAAGAATACCTTTTTTTCACTTTGTCATAGTGGAGGCAGAATATCTCTCACAGAATCTCCCTCCCAAAAAAAAAAAAAAAATAAAAAATGAAAGTATACTAACTTTTTAACATTTGCAAACATAGGTAATTTGAATCCTTTAGCAGCACCTAAGGAATTTTCCACTCTGTGAGCTTCAATTTTTATCTAGGCTTATTATACTATTGCTTATATTATAAGGACTATGGTAATCAGGGAATTTTTCTGTAGATAAGTGATTTTCACCACAGATTGAGATTAGAGAGATTATGTAATTAAAGGAATTACCTAGTTTATGAGTGACAGATTTTGGGACCTGGCTTCATCCACTTAAAAGAGACTCCTGTAGGTCTGAGAACACAGACATCTCTAACTTAGGAATGAATACTGAGGGTCTGTAAGAGTGACTCAATAACTTGGTGAGTTGTTTTGGATGAGTACAAAAGCATATTCTACAAAAGCTCATGCCTCTGACATCCTTTGACATTTGATTCCTTGTGTTCTTTGACAGCAATGCCATAATATAAGTATAGGTCTCTTAGTGAAGAAAATCAACATTTTCTAAAGCACTGATCATCATTTCTCTCATGAATTGAAATCAGAAGAGTCCTCCTGAAAATACTTCCAATAAGCTAAAGGGTGTTGTGATGCTGTGGAAATCGTTTCTTCATTGAAAAATCCATGCATGGAGAAAATAATGTGATTTCTTGAGCTCTTGTACAAGAGGATGTTAGTGGTGTGCCAGGACCAAAAAGGAAAACTAGGGCTGATCACATACCAAACTGATTAGATTGTTGGCTCTTCTCTACAAAATAAAAAAAAATTAAAATATATATGTAAAAAACAAACTTTATAATGCTTTTTAAGTTCCTTTTAAACTGTGACTTTTTCACTCACTCAATGACATTCCTCTGAAGTCCTGTAACAAGGAAAAGGTTTAATAAATAAATAATAATTTTCAGTGTTTTATTCATAATACTGAAACAGAGGATGCAGGAAAAAATGAGTTAAATATAACATTAAGGACTGAAATTTTCATGTGTGGAAATATGTTACATCATTAAAAAGTGCTACATCTTGATATGGTTGACCAGTTGAAGCTTCAACAATAAAAAATTATTCTGGCTGCTTTTATAACTAAGTGTCCTTAGTTTCTTTGTTTCTAGATACCTTCTCATCTTTCTTCTTACCCCTTTCTTTTTTCTTTTTTTTTTTTTAATTTTAATATAACCAAGGGAATTTTAAACTACTCTGCCATCCAGATCTATCTCTTATGATGGAACTAAGATGCCTAACTTAAAAACTTAGGTGATCAAGGGAAAGGGACATGTCCTTCCAGAGGGAGAAATGTGGTCCTGGTTGGATTGATTTGATGTAAAATGAATGTTGGTTTGTCTTCATGGGTATCGTCTAAGCATTAAAAATGAATGAAGACTTGCACGTGCAAAAAGGGCTCAAATATACTGTCAGATGGAAAAAGTCACTAAAGACAGAATACAGGGGTAATATAACTCAGGAATTTTGTTCAGGGTGAGGGGAACTCACCAGAAACTGTGACAAGAGTTAAGAATATAAAACCATCTGGTTTTAGTCAGATTAAAAACTCGTGTGCCAACATCATTTTGTTGATAGTGGTCAGCAAATACCTTGGTAACTGCACAGCTGTGCATCTTCCAACCATCTCTTCTTGGGGTTTTCTCAAACTGAAGATTACACCACATCATCTGGTTTATTAGTTTTTGATGGATCTTCCAGTTCTTAATTTTTTTAATGTGTTTTTGAATGCATTTACACTTTTGGCATGGGAAATTATCTGTGGCAGTGAGTTCCATATAATGAGGTGTTGGGTGAAAAAGTACTCCAGTTGCTTCCTTCAAACCTACTGCCTGATAATTCTACCTAGTTCTTTCTCATCCTTGTGTTATAAAATACAGAGAATGATTATTCCCCAGTGACCTTCTCAGCCTATTCATGATTTAACAGCCTGTCAAATCACTCTTAGTCCCTTATTTTCCTGAGAAGAGTTCTAGACTATTAAAATACTTCTCAGGTGGAAAGCACTCCTCTCCTCTCATCATCCTTGTCAAAGCTTTCTATACCTTACAAGTTTTGTTATTTTTATTTGGAGAGGAGAGTGGTGAGGAGCACTTTGAGCACTATAGCAGGTGTGTTTGAGTTTTACAGCGGTACAAGTTTTCCTGTTGTGTCTTTAACAGCATTCTACATTCCTCTGTTGATTATCACTGAACTGGTGATTCTAAAGAAATAACAATGATTCAAAGATCCCTTTCCTCATTGAGAGCAATTTATTTAAAGTCCATAATGCAATATGAGTAACTAGACTTAAACTATTTTGTATTTATCAACACTTAATTTTCATTTGATCTTTTAACAATCCAGTATCATCTAGTGTACTCAACACTTCAAAGTCAGTTTCTGGCTTTACTGCCTTGAAAAAATGTATATCAACAGTTTGGTTTTTTTCTTTTCATCCCTAGCCATTTATATTTAGCCATATGCATTGAAGTGCAGGTCTTTGTCGGTTAAAAATAGTAACATTCCTTACTGTTCTCATTATTTGTTTCCCAGCTTTTAACTGACCATTAGTCTGTAAGAAAACCTACCATTTTAGACTAAGAACTTTGATTAGGAGCTTTGAAAGTTCTTTGAAAATCCAGTTGTATTATTTGAAGGAGCTCCTCTGTAATTCTTTTTTTCATTCTCCCAGCACACAGTGAAGCACAACTTCCCCCAGCTAAACTTGTACTTAATATTATCCATTAAATCATATTTATTCATGTGGTTCATTATACAATTCAGCTACTTGGTCCAAGAGGAAAACACTTTCTTATGTGTATTTTCCTGATAACTCCAGTCAGAGTCTTTGAAAACCCACCACTTTATTCAGCACCTTCAGTCTTCCAGCTTCCAAGATGACTCAAGAAATTATGATCATCTCAAATATAATCTGATTTTGAGTTTTCAAGGCAAAACTATTTTGCTTTTCTAGTGTTATTAATGATAAAAAAATCATAATAACTCTAACTATTCTAAGCAAACTTCAGTTTGAGTTATTTCTTTGGATTTGTCTGCCATAGGGAAAGACTCAGTGTCAGAGCTTACCACCATTACTCTACAGTGAACACCAACGCCAATAATTCACTTAGCATTCCTGCTAAAACTGCATCTTCTTTGAGAAATTGTCTTCTTTCATCTTTTATATCAACTATCAATCCTGAAGACAAACTGGCATGCTCCTGCTTTGGTATGTTCAAAAAAGTTTTATTCACAGTTTTTATCCCTCTTGCAGTTATTTAAGAAAGTGATTTTTGGCCTATCTTATTCTAGGCTTGCCAGACTTTATGCTTAGCTCTGCCACTCTTACTTGAAAGCATTTTCTATTTCCTGAAGAAAGCCCTTCTGGTTCTAGTACCCTGTGTTATTCCTCCATGATGACTTTCTGTGGATCTGTTTGGGTCTCTTTGGGTAGGTGGTAAAAGTTTACTTTAAATCTTTGTTGCAGTGTTTTAAAACAATTTCCTTGCCACCTGTGAGCAGTTTGCAGAATATGAGGGAGTCAGACATCTGTTAATAACATATTTGAGGGAAAAAGAGATTTTGTCTTACAGATGCTTATGTGTTTGACAGTATTTGAGGTTAGGATTCACAGCCAGAAAAATTCTTTAAGCTATGCTTTTCAAAATTAATTAGGGCAAACACTCATGGTTGGACTCTATGATCTTCAGGTTCTTTTCCAATCTAAATAATTCTATGATTCTGTGATTAAATAGTCATTAACAAAAAAATATCGCATTGTTTTATATAATATGAAAAGTTAGTTTGGTGGTTTTTTTACTTCTACAAGGGTTAATATTCTATTTTTCAGGGAAATCTTCAATAATTTATTGAATGTGAAGAAAGTAATATAATTTTCCATTCTGAACTTAAGCAGAGGTTTACAGATACTTTCTTCTCCAGGGTTGTTTGTGCTCATTATACAAGGAGGAATCATGAAAAACACAGAAACAATATTGGGAGTAGAGTATTCTTAAGTGAACAGTGTGGAAGAAGAACAAATGGGTAGAAGAAAATTTCTTTGCTCAAACACTGGACAGGCTACTCAAAAGCTCCATAAGGAGGAGCAGTCAGGAGTGTGGCAGCAAGAGGAAACGTCTAGTAGAGGTCCCTTTTAAGAGGCTTTAAAAGCAAGTTCATTGCCTCTGAATATATGCTCTGGCACAAGGACAGACATCAAGAAAAGAACATAATTCTTTCTTCTCTGACAGATGTCCTTCTGAATGAATGCCCATGGCATTTGTGAAGTCAGGCATTTGAGAAATCAGCACTTCTAAGTAGAATTACGTATTTTCTGAGCCCAAGAAATGGCACTTTCAGGATACAAGCTTTTACAAGTTTTATGATAAATGTTTGACATAATGTCTTTTATATCAGTTGGCACTTAAAGGTGTGAATGAAGAACATGTAACGAATGCTTGACTCATAGGATGTGGGACAGTTCTTTTTGTTAGGATATTTCCAGTGTAATGGGGAACATAACCTGGTTCTGAGTAGCTCATCTTACTTTCGTTAAATAAAATAAAACTTAAAATAATAATTTTATCATAAAGATGACCGCTACAAACCACTTTTCTTCTGCTGTGACTTCAGACTAGCTGTTCTTAGTATATTACTCATTTCCCCTAAATATCTTCTTCAGGAAAAACCTAAAAAGGTCAAATCCTGGTTTATGCAAAGCTGCTTTTGACTCAGTGGTATTGTTGAAATAGAAAAGTGAACAGTATTTAGACACATGGTAGACAGGAAATATATTTCTTCTTTGTCAAGAGATGACATAAGTTTTTCTCATAATAATCCTTTGCATTTTATTAGGGGAAAAACATTAACCATAAGAAACACAGCTGAGGGGGAGTTGCTTTGTAATTAAAACAGGATGATTTCACCTACTTAACTGTCATGATCCAAAAACATAAGCATGTCTCAATTACAACTTTATATGGCACATCATTATTTCAGTACAAATTGGATTCAAAAGTCTGAAACAGTAAAATCCTCAAACTAGTATGGATGGATGGAATGGAAAAATATTAATTTTAATGATGTCTTGTTCCCTATGTGGGCCTATGCCTTCAGGAAGAACAATGAGTTATAAAAATTTTAATTCAGTTTACGATTTACTCTTCTTCTTAAGATATTTTCCATTCTGTTTTGCAACTAAGAGCCTAGAACTTCCTGTTAAAAAAAATGTGTTAAAAAGAGAAGAAACACAAAAAATGCATCAAACAAAATGTTTAGAGTTTCTGAATCCAGTTTTCAGTGAGTCAATTTTTTATTTTTTTTCTCTTTGGTGTGCTTGGATTTCAGGTAAGACTTAAGGGCTGGTTCAGCTTAGCACTGCAGTGCCTAAAGCTCGGGTGCCATAAGTGTGGGGTAGGTAGATCTCTGCTCTGAAAACTGGCTCAGCAGCCCTGCAGCAGTCGATAGGAGATGTCAAAGCACGAGTTTGCTTTGATTCTTCCACAGGAGTGTTTTGGTATACACCTCAAGGCTGCAGTCAAGAAAGTCTATGAAACTACAGTTTAGCTCTTGAAACTCTTTTCAAGGCTTAGGCGCAAAGTGGTTTTGTTTCGGGTTTTTGTTTGTTTGGTTTTTTTGGGTGGTTGTTTTTTTTTTTTTTTGGCTTTTTTATTTGTTTGAGTTTTTTTTCTTAAGCATAACTGCTAGTGGAGCAATTTTTTCCATTTCACATATTACTCTCTGATCCAGAGGACTTCTCAAGAAGCCTTTCTTGAGTAGAAAGGTGAAAAAAAAGAGTGAGGAAAAAATACATTTTGCACAAATTGCCAGAAGCTCTGCAGTCCAGTACTTCTACATCTGGAGAAGTTTCTGGAAAGGTCTCTCAATGCCTCTTTGGAAAAAATCAAGAACTGATGTGCAAGACTAAGTTTTCTTCATTGTCTTGTTTAATTTCCAGTGCAATAGGGACCCTGCTCAGCCTGTAGCTTCTTTTCTGGAGGAAAATCTGTCCCACAGGTCCAGTGGCATTGCATTCTCTATGGTGCTATGAGCTGCTGGCAGTAAATCTCCTTGAACAGCTCTTCATGCTGATTGTTGATTTCCTTGAATGCCACATGACATATCTGGAAGTTGAACCTGTTCCACATTTGAAAGACACAGATATTACTTTACTGATTTTTTTTTTTTTTTTTTAATGTTCAGATCCCTGAGTTTTTATTTTACTCATTGTAAAAGAAAGACAAATTTAAATCCCTTTGATTTGTGCTCACTCAGGGTCAAAGTAATTTCAGAAAACCAGCAATGGTACAAATCTAAAAATGTCAGTTCAGGCTATGAACCATCAAAAAGCATTTTCTGTTGTTATGATGCATAGAAGCTGTTCACAAAATATCTGGATTCACACTTTGAGAGGTACTCACTGATCTTTTTCCATTTGAGCTCCTGTCACGTGTTTCATGTCACATGTCTGGCAAGACTGCCAGCTCTACATTGTTGGTTACTGCTATTTGCATCATAGAAGGAAATTGCTGAGGAAATAGTTAAAAGGGTAAATGTCTTATGCCAAGTACTTAATACGTTAAGCTGTTGATTTATGCTGTGAATGCTGTATGTTTATGTATCAATATGTTTTAAGTTACTGTCGTTTTGGTTTTTGTTTGTTTTTTGTTTGGTTTTGTTGTTGTTTTTTTTTGTTGTTGTTGTTTCTTTTCTTTTACTTTAATCTTCTGTTCTTTGAGCCTGTTATATAATCATAGATTTAATTTATCAGTTGTACTGCCTGGCCTTAGATATTTACCACACAAGAAAAGAAACACTGAAGAGTCAGAATACTGCTAGAAAACAATTTTCCCTGAAATCCCCTGAACATAGAACATGATTAATTTCACAGCTGTGAATCAGACCTGGCCTAGATTAGTATACACAATCTACAAACAATGCATGTACATATTTATACATAATGAAACAAAGGAAAGAGCACAGAGTTTACTTGTCCAAGAACAAGTATTGCATCAGTCTAATATCTGAAAACCCCCAGAGACAGGATGAATCTCACAGCTTTGTAATATGATAATTTGATACTTTAATAGTTTTTTACATTGATGTTATAATAAATACTAGGCAGATGTTTAATTTGTATGTAGTCCATAGTACTGAAATCATGTGTCTTTGTAATATAGCTATCACCAGGATACAATAGAACACTGTTTTTTAATTAGGAAGCCTTGGGTTCAAACAGTGTGCTATTTCATAAAATAATGTCTAGAGTAAGAACAAAAGTTATTTAAAGTTATCTCAATACATTATTTTATTGAGTGAAGTGATAAGAATGGGAGTACACTTGAGACATAGAATTTTGTAAAAAATTAAAAATTAAGAAGGTCTGTGGAAAATTATATTTTAGAAGAAGTTTTGATAAAGTTTTCTGAATAAAAATAAATATTAGCTGTTTAAAATTATGGAAAATGCTTATAAACTGCCGTATGTAAACTTAAATTTAGATCTGTTCCCACCTCAGCTACTTTAAGCTCTATTTAAAATGGTAACATGACCTAATGAGAGAATAATTATCATTAGCTGATGAGTGAATTAAATTCATACTTGGAAAATTGAGGTCCTAGCTAAAATTTGTTGACATGACTTTAATTCTATAAACTAAAAATCTATTGTTTTTTTTTAACTGATGATTGCCACAAGCTTGATATTTTGATTTTCAGTCCTCAAATGCTGCAGGTTCTGCAGTTTCCCTGCTGTATTTCACACACCTGTCTCAGTGCCCCTGCAGGGAAACCCGACACCTGCCCTGAGTTTAAATTCTACTGGGTTTTGGAAACACCACCACCACCATCCATTTCATCTGCTGATTCTTAGGGTATGGGTATTTTAAAGTATTGAGTGAAACCTATCATGTATTACGCCATCAGCTGCAAAAGGAATCAGTAAACTGGCAGAAATAGAATTGGGCTGTCCATATTAATCCAACAAGTAAGTGACAAGGCCAGGAAGAGCACCTAAGTGTCCAGAATCCCCCAGAAGTCCTGTTGGCTGCCCCAAGTGAGCTTGCAAGGACTTCAATTTACTTCATGTGTCTTCAATTTCTGTGCTGCACAAGGTAATTCTGTAAATTACAGAATTTATGTTCAGCATGAAATTTAATACTTTTGTTTGCAAAAAATTATGTAATTTCTTCCTTTTTTCCCCCCACATTTCAAGTTAATTTATATACTATCTTGGTACATTATTATGTAGTTAATACAGAAATTTGTGGATTTAATGAAATTCATGGCTATTACTTGTATTACTTGTTTGCATTATCACAGAAAAAAAAAAAAAGAAACTAAAATTGTTTGTCCCCTTGGTATACTTTGGTTATCAGTTCAGAAGATCTTGACTTGCTCATGATAAGTCTGAACTTTTGTTCAGAGGGAAAAAAAAGTGATTCACTGACTGAGTCAGAGCTGCCTTTCCTTTTTCCTCTCTCCCTCCCCATCACTCTCCTTCTCTCATGCACCCCTGGCCCTCCTAAATTATTTCTTTTCTCTTGAAAGTTTAAAATAAATGATAGCAGCAAGCTACTTGGCTGCTATGCCTTGGTCCTCTTTTCTTGGTAACTGAATTAATCCTGTTTTCAGCTGTTCTGTGGAAGTCTGAGACATGCATGTGTTGGTGAGTGCTGTCTGGACCAGTCACTCTGCACCTGGGAGTTATAGTCTGGAAAAGCACAGCCAGCCTGAGGCTAAGTTGTTTCTCTTTGGCAAAGAAACTGCAACACCAGCCCTGGCACTCTCTAGCCAGAGAATAACTGACTGCAACCATTAATATGATATTAATACAAATGGGTTTTTTGATCACAATGTTGTACATAAGAATGTGTAGTAATCTTCTGAGCTCATTTCAGAGCATGCCTGATAGCTTTTCAACAAGGCCTGAAGGGAAAATTCCCACCTCTAGGCAAGTATTTAAAGCTTTATTCACACTGTATTACACCTTGCTCTTTGAATGGCTTTGGTGGTTTTACGGTTATCTAAGATGAACAAAGGAAAGAGAATTTGATCCTAAGCAAATGTGTAGATGTGCAAGAGAGAGGGAAAGACAGAGGCTGGAATATTTTTTCTGAAACTGGAGCCTTAAATGATTATGTTTCAAGCATTCCTATCTACAGTGGAAATCCTTTCCCCACAGTCAATCCAAAGCCTATTCAAGTCAATGGCTTTTGGATTTCTGTCATCTGCAGCTATGGCAGACAAACAAAACAAAATGCTATCAACTGTAATATGACCTAAGTGTTTGCAGCTCCTTAGCAAAAAAAGTCTGGCTTTGGGTAATTTCAAGGAACTTACCAAAGTGTTTGTTTCAAGTGTGTTCTGTTTCTAAGCAAATTCATATAAAGGAAGCAGGAGAAAATATAAGTTCTCACTGAGTTGTTCCAAGCACCTAATGCAGGAAAAGGTTTGAATACAGTTTTGAAACTTTTTTTTTCTGTTCTCCTGATAATAATAGGATTATTTAGCTGCAATTTGAAGGCAGAAAATTTCTCTCCGTCCAAACAAAAAATGTAAATTATGCTTAAAAACATCCAAATGAAATAGTACATGTTGAGCTGGCCCAAGTTGTTTTGTTTCCTTGAAACACTTCTAAGGCCCTGGCCCAATGTGTTTCATTTTGTCCAAGTGCTTTAGATCTGTGACAAGGCCCTGAATATATCACTGGTCTTGTTTATGAAAGTGAAGATATTCTGAGAATGAATAAAAAACCTTGTCTTAGAGACATCAGCACAACAGCTTCAGTTTGTTCACTTTCTGCTGCAAATTCCTGGTGTATGTCTTCACTTTTACTGACAGGGGTTAGGTAGTCATTCACTTTTGGAATTTAACTTCTTTTAGCAGAAGGAGACAAAAAATAAAGGACATGAACATCAGAACTTTGTCCCTTGTTGTCATAAAGTGTCTAATGAGATTGCTAGGAAATACAAACTGAGTCATTATCAATTTTCTGATTGCAGTAACAGACAGAACAGCTCTGCATAAATCGGTTTGGAAATACACCTTCTCATGTGCTGTCCTGTCAAAATTGGAACTTTTGGTGAAAATTGCAATCAGGACTGATGTCTTATGTACCAAGAGAAACTACAGAAAAATTGTGACATTAAAAAGGTATTAGCAATAAGGAGATTTAGAAGAGTCACTAAGAACATGACCAAAATTTTGATAAGTGGCTGGAGGTATTTTTTCCCTTATCACTTTGTTGGATAATCTGAAAAGGGGTGACAAAGTGTGTTTACACCTCTGAGGACAGAAAGGGGCAGAATTGCACCAGTCACTCTCCACCGAGGCTTAAGAATATTCACCTTTATTATTTATTTATTATTTATTTATTACCCCAGTCCCACTGCATAACTTCTGTCAGAAAAAAACAGACAAAAGGTGAGGGGTTTATATCTTAAACAGTTTTGGTGCTGCCGTTTGGTCTGCTTTGGGAGTCTGTGCCTAAATAAGATGTTCAGCAAAGAGACTCAAGTAATACTGTAGGGAAGAACTGCTAACAGTGAAGATCAGTTCACTTGTTGTGTTGCTAAGATGTCATTCATTTTCTCTGCCTTTAGAAAGGTGTTCGCTTGCTCCAGTCTCCATGTTTATCCCATCTTCTAAGGTTACAGCTGAACTTGTATTTATCACTAACTCGATGAATCTTGGTAAGATCAAACCTTGTTGCCACAGAAGTAAGCCAAACTTATGATCCTATTGATGTTGGCAATAAAAAATCTTACCAAGCTATTGGAAATCTGCAAGAATTTATTACTGACTTGAGCGAGTTCCTAATTTTATTTCTACTAAATCATTTAAGCACATTTCTGATCAGCATTTCGCTGGACAGAGATAGATTTGAAATCAGTATTCGTTCCACGGATGTAGCTTCCAAAATAGTTTCTTTTACAAAAGACATTCCACAAGCATGATCAAATAAAACATGTTCCTATTCCACCACAATGTACTTCAATAAAGGAAACTTTTTATATATATTTAAACAGAACTGACAGCATAAGCAGACAAAAATGCCTTAATGAACCATAACTCTATAAACCCTTGGGTTCACGAATTTTCGCTTTCTTAAAACATGGGATTCCAAGATAGGTTAAAATGAAAAAAAAAAAAAGTTTTAAATTAAAAACTGATACAGAATAACCCATGGTAGACTATGACATTAATTCTTAATTCAAAATAACAGCACGTAACCCTTTCAATGAGAGAGAAGGGAAAGCTTACCTTCCACTGGTATTTCGTGACTACAGTGGTCTTATGTCTTATTCTGTTTAATTACATTCCACACAAGTTGCATTTGTAAATATGAACTATCAAAATATCAGACATGCATGGAAAACCTTGAAAATACTATATTAAAGGAAAATCATGTTTCATATCTTGAGAAAAGCACACATGAGAAAAGCATGTTTATCTATGATTTTTTCAGGTGCTAGTGTCATTAAAATGACAACACATTCACTTCTGAAACTGGATTAAAAAATATGAATTAATGACTTGAAAGATTTATTCCTTCATGGGCAAACAAAACAATTCACAACAAATATTTTCTAATTCACTGAAAACCTCAGATATAACTGATTCTAAATTTATTGAAGGAACATGTGTCTGGTGATGCTTTTTCTCCCAAACCCTTTTCTCTGTAACTGGTGAAATATGAATGACAAGGGTTTTTTGAGCGGAAAAAATCCTGCCTGCCTTTAGTCACCTTGCCTGCCTTTTGTCAGAGACGTAGATCACATCCTTTCAAGAAATGATCAAGGGACTCTTAGGACAGGGCCCTGAGAATGTTCCTGGGCAAGCATCTTGTCATGCTTTAAGTCAGTCACAGGACAATATTGTATTAAAATTTAGGGGCAAGTACAGCTGGATTTCCCTTGGCATACAAACACTGGCCAGAAGCGTGCTACTGGAGATGGAACAGAAGTGAAAATCTGGTCATTAGCTTTGACTCAGGGCCAATTCCTCAGTGTCTATAACTCTAATGAAATATTAATGTGAAATTAAAGTGTTAAAATGTCCCTTTCTAAAATATCACTTTTTGCTACCACATCTCAAACCTAAACCAGGGGGACCATTTTCCTGCTCAGGAAAAACTTCAGACTCCATGAGCAGCCAGATTCTGACTTGTCTTTGAGAATGGTCAGAAAATTTTGTAAATTAATGTTCATTATAATGAAGTACATCCTCTTCCACTGACATCAGAACTGGAAGAGATAAATTTATTATTTTTATGGATTACTTACTTATTTTAAAGTAGCTTTAGTAGATTGTTTATGTTATTGTATAGCTTAAGTTTATTTTTAGAATAGTACTTGTGTAAGTGGAAAACCATATCAATAACTCCCTACTCTAATTATTATCATGGATACAGTTCAGAACAGAAGATGATAAATGAAAACAACTTAAAACTAAATTGAATGGAAAAGAAGCCTTTTGTTCATTCTTTTTAAGGTTTAGATAAGGGTAAATTTGGATTGGCACAAAATGGAAACCTTTTTAGAAAATTGAAAATACAAATGAGATGGACTAGCACTAACCAAATTCACCGGTAACTAAGGTTATAATTAAAGTTGTCATGTTAAAAACAGGCAAGAAAACCTTAGAATTAGGCCTTGGCCAATTGTAAAAATCTGTCCAGGTCAACTTTGAAAGGATTTCCAATGCAAAAGGTTAAAATAAGTACCAGAATATTGAAAAATACTTTCCTCTTGGACAGAACTTCTGAAACATTTTTCAAAACATAGCTTTAGAGGAATTTGAAACAAGAGACAGATACAAATGTTTCTGCACTACTCATATTTTACTGTACTACCTATGAACAATTTGAAAAACAAGCCAAACTAAACCAGGTTTTAGTTTTGGTCTAGAGCCGAAAGAGATATTAATGAGAATTATCCAGTTTTTACTCAATCTAAAGGCTTTTCAGTACAGCTGATTATATGAGAAATGGTGACAGATAAATGATGCAGGGAGTAATTTAACTCTTTAGTTTGCATTATGTCTGAAAGAGAATTGCATTATGCAATTAGTTATCCACTCTTTTTGAAGTACTATGGAAACAGCAAGTAGAAATATGTGGTAAGAGTGGAAAGCCAAAAGCACAAACACAATATCCTCCGAACGACACAGAACCACAGAATGGTTGACTTTGGAAGAGACCTCTGCAGGTCAGTTTGTCCAACTTCCCTGTTCAAGCAGGACCTTGTACCTCCTTCCCAGGGCCAAGTCCAGGAGGCTTCTGAATATCTCTGAGGAGGAAGATTCCACAACTGCCCTGGGACACCACTGCCAGTGCTCAGACATCCACCAGTAAAAAAGTGATTGCTGAAATTTAGGCAACATGTCCTACATTTCTGTTTGTGCCCATTGTGACCACCCACGTCACTTAGAATAAATTTATTCTTCTGGAGAATTTATTCTTCCTTCCTCTGTGTCTTGAATTCTGAACTGTAGTTTTTGGTAATGATGAATAAGAAGTGCAAAGTATTAAAAATATAGATTATTTAATGCTCAAAGCCACCTCATCCTTCCTGATAAAGTTCACAGTCATCTAACGACAAAACTTAAGTAAATAAAGCTTGGGGGAGACTGTTCTTTTGCAGTCTATGAAAGTAACTGAAAATAAATTAGCTGGAAGGAATCTAACAAGATTAAAAAGAAAGGAGAGATGCAAATAGAATTATCACCTGTTCATTTTCTCTTCCACAGTGTTTTACTTGGAGGGCTAATAAGTCCAATATTTTCCATTCCTACTTATAAATGATCAGATTTTTGTTTCTACAGAAAAATTTTTAGATTCATAAGGTTAAAGTTCATTTAGCATTTAAGAGACAAATGAGGTCAGCATTAGTACTGCAAACGTTTTTCATTATAGAAATTTAGTCACAGGCTGGTTCAGAAGTTGAAAACACCATAAGGAGAGCACAAGACACTAATCTCCTTCGTGACAGTGACAATTCCCAGAGCTTTTTAATACCAGTAAATGCTCTCACATATTTGAAAAAGACCAGCATTTCATATGGATAGAATCCAAAATATCATGGTTCTTGAAAATTTAAAAGCATATTTTTGTGTTTGTTCTTTTAGCTCTATTGGGAATCTTATATTTTCTATCCAAAATAAATTTCAGGTTGATTTTGGCAGGTGTTTATTGTTGCTGAAAATCACCAGAATTGGAACAATATGAGGAGGAGCTCTGGCTGAGGAACCACCCTAGAAAGTTGCTGAAATATCATCTCCTCTGATCAAATTTTAAATTTATCTCTTTTCTTCCTCATGACTTTTTGAAATCCAGATGTCTTCCACTGTTTCTGAAACAGTGTTATAAGCTGCTGTTCATCCTATATGTTTCCAATCCTGCTATTCACGCTTCTTACGTCACTTCTCACATGTTCATTTTAGCCTGGAATTCTTCTGCCAGCTCAGATCCTATTTTACTACACTGTTTTTGTATCTTCAAAATAAATGAAATTTTTATCCCAGATTCTGTAGCATTTTAGTGTTTAGATCTGCAATCCTAAAACTTTGGTTTAATATTGTCTTGATTTTGGATCAAGGATAAAAATATTATTTTTCAGCACATTCTCAGTTTAAAATGTGGATTTCTTCAGTTCTGAGGATTATTTTCTGCTTCAATAAAATAAATTTCAGTTAAGGACTTCAGTAACAAAATAAATTTGGTACTGAAGGGAGAATTCAAACTACTCTTTTCATCTGCTCTCCTGTTTTTGTACTTGACTGCTACCAAGGCTTACACAGATTTCACCAAAGAGAACACTGGCAATAATAATGTGAATATGTTTGGGGTTTCTGCTCACAAATATTTCAAAAAACACATTAATGGACCATAGCCCCTGGCTATTACCACCACAAAACACTCCCTAACTAGAACCTTTTATGAATATTCAGCTTTCAGCCTGGAAATGCTATAAAACAGCAACACTGACTACAAACTACCTTCTCCACTATGAAAGAGCCTATTTGTCAAGCTGGGTTGTGCAATACACGTACCTGCTATATTCATTATCAGTCCTTGAAATTTCTCTTTCCATAATAGCATTATTGATAAATTTTATTTTCAGTCTCAGTAGTTCTGTTGGATTTTAACTAGACTACTGCTGAAAGCTTATTTGATTTCTATATTTAACATCTTATCTTTACAGGCCACATTCTGAAATGTATTTTTTTAATAAGGTATTCTGAACCAATATTAATATTTTATTTTTAAAATAAGTAATGAATAAGTAATGATAGGCTGTCTTTTATAAATATCTGAAACAGTTAAAATTGTTGCCATGATAGTAGCAATCAGTGGTGGGCTCCAATGAGATCTTGCTCATTTTCCTTTCTTAAAAAATGAGCAAAACATGTAACAAATAGGCAAACAAGGACACCCCATATCCAGCGATGCTTCTTTAGCCTCTTCAACAGTGTTGAGAAGCCCAAAGTCAACCCCATGTCTCTAAAATTGAGAGGGGATTGAAATATGTCTTGTACAAACTAATGATATTTCTGAATAATGTGAATATAAATCAAGCTTTTCTTTGCAAGCAGACGAGTTATCATTGAACTTCAACGTATGTTTGGTAGGAAAAAAGGCAGAAAATTACAAAAATTACAAATTACAAAATGACAAAATTTATAAAATATAACCTTTTAATAAATCTTTTTTTTTTTTTTCCCCTATGTTATAGAGAGTAAAGCTGCAGTGACACAGTCAATAGCAGATATGGGAAGCAAAGAGCAGATCCTATAGCATGCTATATGGCAAAGAAACAATGAAAGCTAATCTTACTCTGCCTACTCTCTTTCATCATGACTGTTCAGCCAGTGTCTTGAGAAAAATTTGGTCTAGTCACATAAATTTGCAGTAGCTTGAATCTGTTTAGGTGGAGTGCAAAGGAACTGAGGATCTGGAAGTCACCCCTGCCAAGATGAGAGTCAGAGCACATGCCTTTTGCATAACCCCTCACTTCACAGCTGCTTTTCAAAACACGGCCTGGCTCCCTCTCCCGCAGGCTGTGCTCAGAGCCAGGGGTGCTGGATATGTTTGAACAAGTGCCCTGGACGCTCTCTTTACGTATTAAGCCAACCTTCTGTAGCAGCCAATGTAGATTTGGCTTGGAGAATATTTCAAGGGTGCAAAAAACAAGTATGATATGCAAACCCTTCCTATAGGCGCTTTATGTTTTATTTGCACAATTTACATTGTCCTTGGCATTTGGTAAATGTGATATTTTTTTATGCACACTTTCAGCTAACTCTTTCACTGCTGTGAATATAGGGTATCTAGCTAGGCAGGCTGAGGGTTTATTTAATAATGTGAAATGAATGAACACATACTAAATAAAACTTGACCCAGTGGACCAGAAAAATAGCTGTCCAAAGGCAAAAAACAAGTCTCTGCTATACAGTACAGGCTAGGGCAAGAAAATATGCTACTGACACGTGGTGAATCACAGCAGAAAACTATAACAAAGTAGATTAGCATGATAGTCAGCAGGAAAAGTTCTACAGCAATTGTTAGCTAAAGGGTAATTGTGAAAAAAAAAATAGGAATAGGATGAGCCTTCAGAGTGAATGCACTTTTGTCTAACCAGAAGAGGACATGCAAAGAACCATTTCCTAATCTAAAGTGGAAGGTCCATTCTCGCTCCTCATTCTTGTATTGTTCTTTACTTTGTGTTCTGAGAGACATTAAGGTGAAATAATTCCAGTGAAATGCTGCACTTCAGGAATGAATTCAAATTGGTACAACACAAGCTTTTGACCTCAGACTCTTAAGTGGCTCTTGATACGTGTTAAAAAAACATGGCCTTTTTCAGACAATGATATATAACTAGGTTTGGGTGATTATTAATTTTTCTGCTTGAAGGTAATTAAATTCAATGTCTTTTTTAAAAGAAAGTTAATTTCATTGAAATCAACCAACATTTTTTGTCTAAGAACTATAGATAGTCGGTGCTGACAACTTTAATGTAATGCATACTCATATGTAAATAATATCAGACATTTTGAAAAATTAGGAAAACTTTATCCTGTCCAAATGATCTGTCTTATTTTTATTTTATGGCTTAAACACATTAAGACAGTAATTCCTGAAATGGGTACTATTTCAGTAGCTGTCTGTGCAGTTCTTGCAAGAGATCCATATCCTGAATAAACCCTTGAAATAAATTATTAAACCTGCTGAAAAAAATGTCCTACATAATCAACAGAGATCTATCCTTTTTATGATTTCTCATTAAAAATTCCTGGGAAAATTGCCAAACTGATGTGATACAAACCTTCTCTAGAAGGGACTTCTGGACATCTGGCACATTATGTAGCCTAGGAATGGCCGAGGAATGACCTTTTCCCACTGTTTTCCCTGAGGGAAGACAAAGGTAAACAGAAGTCCCTCTAATCCTTGAGGAAATCAGCAAGGGGGGCATCCCTGGAAAGATGATGTAGCTGTTTTGATCTGTCAAACTGAACTTGAGATCCACTGACAGAAGCCTTGTTTGAGCAGATGGATTATTGAAGAGGAATGCATTTAAATGTAAGTATTAGGGCATTCATTTAGCATGGAACACAATTACACACATATGTTTCAAGAGAAAAAGAGTGCTTTGAGAATGCATTTTTGGCTAATTATATTTGTAATTAGATTAATTAAATGTCAATTATTTTAACTATTCTTCTGAAAAATAAACATTTTTCATTTACATTTTTTTTTTCTATAAAGATGCTGCAATTTCCACAATTTCTGTTTGATGGCAGCTCTTGGACTTCAGTAGGACTTCTGCATGCACGTGAAACTGTCCTACAGAAGTTGCTGCACGGATAACACCTGGGAAGTTCTGCTAGCATTCCTAGCTGGTATTAGTGTACTCATAACACCAAAACAGAAAAATAACCTTGACCCAGGGGTTTTCTTTTTTATGTTATATGTTCCCATCTTTCTTCCCTTGACCTGGTCCATCAGGGCTGAGTTGCAAAGCTCACAGTGCTCTTGTGAAATTGCTTTGGCTCACAGCAGGAGGATGGTTGATATGTCTAAGTCTAAAGATATGTTCTTGAAATGTTATTGAAAGAAATATCCAGTAACCACGTTGGATTTTTTCCTATGAACTCCCAAAGGAAAAGAGACTGTAAAACGAAGAGACTTGCTTTCTCTTGAATGTGTCACTGCCTTCAAAGATTAATTTGTCTTCCCTACACTATCTTGACCAGATACCTAAGAGACTGTTGATGTTATTTGGCAACTTCCTTCTCCATGGATCTAACTTTTCAGTGTGTAAAAGATCACATATATTTTTAAAGAAGATCAGCGGTAGCAGAAGCATGTTGATTGTATATAAAGCTCAAAATATCTAGTTCTGTCAAAGTCTACATAAATTGCACACACTTTCTTCTAAATCATATATATTTTTAGATTTAAAAATATACCTTTTTACAAATTTACGTCCATTGCCTAAATTGGAGGTGTTTTCATACTGATGCAAAAAGTACATTTACTGTGTTTTTATGTATTTAAAAAGCAGCAACTATAGGATGCTGAGAATGTTTTGATTAATGTTTTTATTTTTTTGATATGAGAAATCCTTGATGAATGCATAGGAGCTCCCTTTAGGACACATTAACTTAGGTGCACAATAGAATTTTGGTCTGAGCCAGGAAAAGGAATTTACACCCTAAGACAAATTGTGCCCAGTCTGGGAACTCACTGGGAATTAAGGTGATATAAATTAACACTAAATTTGGAACACTTGATCCTCAACCTTTGTGTCTTACAATGAATTACAGTCACAAAACAGAAAGAGAATGAAGTATATGGCCCATGTCTTTTATAATAACATTCCTCTTGTGAGCCAAGATATATCATTATACAGTTCAAGTAACATAACATAACGGCCCAACTGAGCCGGGCTAGTCACACCTAAGCAAGGACACTTTCATATATTTTTGTGTTATCACATTTGTATAAAGGCAGATTTTCTTCAGCTAGCATGTAATTCCAAACAGTAGAGCATACAAATAGGAAACAGATTTTGTGCTGTATCCATAAATCCTAAGCTACAGAGCTGCAAAGTAAACTGATTTATAGTTCTGAGAATTATAAAAAAAAAAAAAAAAAGTTACATTATAAAAATGGTTTGGTTGTGTAAAAATGAAAATTTAACAGGATTCACAGTCCTTCTAAAGTTTGGAACTGGATCACTAGATAGGCTTTGTTTACGTGATCTCTCCTCATATGATTAATATTAGCTCACAGTATGTTATTTTTAAAAGTACTTTTTCAAAAGGCATAAAAAAAATCATGTTCTCATTTAACTATTTTGTTTTTAGTTTTTGTCTGCTGCATTCTTTAGCTAAAACAACTACATTCTTTTTAGTGGATCCAGATAGCGAATGATTTATAAAACCTCTGAACTAGTTTTGAGTTATGAAACTGACTATAAAGAAAGACTACAAAATGATCTGTAAACAATGGTTATTCCAAAAAGATGGTCTCTTTGTTAAACTCTTCCTATTACTTTCTATTGATTTTAAAGATTAATTTTGCTTTAAGGTGTGTTGAGCAATAAAAGTCCTATGGAGTAGGGAAGAGGATTAGACAATAGGAGCGGAAAGTCTTCAGAAAGAATTTATTCCTACAATCTCCACAGCTTCCTCTTATATATGAAATTTACTTTGCAGCTAAGCTGTTAACAAGTAAGAGAATTTGATATTTATAGAAGCATGTTCTCAGTCCAAAACTATACACTAATACACATTTTCACTACTAATTCCTTAAAAATGAAATCGGGAAGAGATTTTTTTGAAAAAATCACAGCTTAGAATGACAAATTAAAAACACAATTCCAGTTCAGATACTTGGGAGAATTTCAGTTGAATTCACTGGGATTCAAACTGAGCCCTAAGACATTTAACACCACTTCTAATTGGATTCTGTCAAAAACCTGAAGTACTAGAATGATTATTGTCTACCAGGAGCTCCTCACTGTAGCAAGTACAAAATCACCCAAAGTATCATGGCAAATGCAACACGGACAGACATGGAGAAGAAAACATGCTGGGAAACATTTAACCAAATTTATGATAATGTGGTGTTTAGTTTTGAGCTTAATAATCCTTATTTATATTCAATGGAGTAAAACAGACAACTGTGAGGTGCATAACTTATTTATTACATGAATCTCATTTTTACAGTGTCTAATTATTTTCATTCACTTTATAAGAAGCTTTTTTTGGCTAGGTAATATATACTAATCATGGAGGCATTCATGCCACCCTATGCATGTCACACAAGTCTGTCTTGCCATGTGTCCCCTGAGTCAAAGCTGAGGATGCTTTACCTTGTGGATCTCACTAGGCATAGAAAGGGAATGAAAGAATGGTTTACAGATGCTCTGAGGAGAGGGAGGGGAAAAGAGAGGGGGGGAAATGTAAATATTTTCAGAAAAAAATTATGTAAATTATCATACGGCTTTGCTGTCCTGGCTTGTATGTGTTCTTATGGGTTCAACATTAATTACTCTGGTAGAAGAGCACATTTCAGTCATGATTTAACTAACACAACTAAAATGTTCAGAGCTGTTTTTATTTTTCATTTCTACCCAGGGAAAACAGGTATGCAGGGGAATTCTTTAGACATGCATGTTCCCTGAGTTTGTGAAGGAAAATGGGCATCTGATAGCAGTTTAGAGTTGTCCTGACTGAGACCTGGAGAGTTTGCTTTTCTAGTTTCCTCTCTTGAAAACAGCCTGTAACGTTCAAGTTATGACAGCAGGACCAGTTTATGGACATTTTCAGTGCTGGTCTGTATGCACAGACTCCTGACTGCACAGTTCTCTTAGTCATACCACGCTTTGATAATCGAGCAGAAAAACTGAGCAGGAACATATCTTGTAAAGCCAATACCCTGGAAAGATCACACCCAACATCCTGTTCATCTGTGAATCATAGAGGAGGGAAAACAAAAGATCATTAAACAAACATTCCTACAGATCTCCAGTTAAAGGTGTTCTTTTTTCTGTCTGATGTTTCCTGGGAACTCTGCAAGCACATCCATCTATCCATCAGCAATGTGTCACTTATGGAGTCTGTGCCCTTTTAGCCTCCAAAGTTCCACTCGTATGAACTGTTTCCTCTGCTCCCCCTGCCACTTCTGCAAAGTCTCCGTCCCTCTGCTTTTCATGCTGTTGGAATTTCCTATGGAAACGACTGTAAGTACAGATCAATTACTTAATTTAAGTCCAGTCTCCTCTGTCATTGCCTTTTGTGCCTGTATGTCAACCAGTAAGGGCATGACTGATCAGGGCAAGAGGAGATTATTGGTCATCAGATACTCTGAAAAGGCAGCAGGGGAAGACTTTGCCTGTTAAGGCTTCAAGAGCTCTGCTGGCAAATAGGCTGCAAGATCTTCAAAACTCTTTCAGCCAAAGGACTGGCTATCCTAACATGAGATTCCAAAGTCTTTGCCTAAAAAATTGTCCCTTGCAGCAGGAAGACTGGACACACACATCACATTTTGTAACCAAATTTTATCAAGTTCCTGGTCATTTCCAGTGGTATGATGCTGATAAGAATGTCAAATTCATAGAAAATTGCATAGTCCAAGGCCTGAGGTTGCTTTGGTAATATTACATTTTGATTTTTTTTGAATAAAAGTTCTTTGCAATTCCCAATTTGCTTACAAAAATGAAAGAAAGTATTTCAGTCTGAACTGAATGCATCCCCTGAGTTTCCTGTAAAGAGGCTTATTCTTTAATCAATTGAAGAACTCTTTTATACACAGAAGTGCTCACAGATTTATATACTAGTTTCATGGTGATGACCAATTACAAAAACAAAAAGCAAATGACAGTTGAAAAGGGCAACTTGTATTCAAAAGCATAGCCCAGATTGAAGAAAGTTTGAAGGAGTTATTGTTTCTGCATATAAATCCTATTTCTTTTATGCAGTTTTACCATTTCCAGATGTTAAGTTCCTGTGATAGATACAAAAAAATAAACAAAAAATACACATATAAAATTATTATATCATACATTGGCACAATCACGGCATGAATCAAAGCAATAAATAATGAGGATTTTTTTTTTAAAAAAATTATTTATTTATTTATTTATTTATTTATTTATTTATTTATTTATTTATTTGTTTATTTATTTATTTATTTATTTTTATATGCAGGTAAATACTTCCTTCATAATCTTTTGGAATTACTGCACTGAAAGACATGAAAAACATTTAACCACATAGTAAACGGCCAATGGAGTGGTGTCACTTCTGTGACTACACTGGATAAGCTCATTTCTTCTTCCCCCAACTTGTGTTGTAGTAAATACAGAATTTTAGTGATTTTTATCTATTTTTATGACTTTTCAAATACCAAAAATCACAGTTTCCTATATAAGTAATGTACAAATAAATATGATAATTTAATCACCATTTCTTTTGTAATGAGCACAGTATCAAAAGTTGATGTATAGACTATAGTGCATAATGACAATATCATTTTGGACAAATCCAAATTATGGATTTAACTTGTTTTCTCCCTTTCTTTCACATATAGATTTTAAAGGAAGCTATAATAAACATGAGAATGAATGAGAAATAATCTGAGGTAAAACAGAAGATAAATATGTGAAAATATTAAAAAAGTGACAAAGCATGAAAAAACAAAGGATAAAACAGAATGGAAAAAGGAAAGAAAGAAAGAAGGGCAGAAAAACAAGTAAGGTGATTATGAGACTGATATGGAAGCAGACATTTAACATTTTTACTAGGATATTTCCAGAATATTGTCATATATCTGTGGGAATATATCTTGATTATTTTCATTATGGAACATAATTCCATGGTGGCGGGACTTCCATGCTTGGGTTCCAGTCTTTAGATTTTTGGCACTTTTTGGATCTTCCTTTCTATAATATTAGTCTCCAATCAGTCATTATGCATTTGCTGAGCTAGTTTTTTTCATATTTATCCAACTTCTATTTAGAACTCATTGGGCTTAAAATTATTTGGTGATCTTATAATACAATTTTATTTTATAGGGAAAAAAAATAACTCTTGCATAAATTCTGGCTAAGACAAAAGGATGTAGGAACAGACCCAAAGCATATGGGTTAAATTAACGCCTGCTGAGTTGCAGTGCCAGCATTTGTCTGATTTAATGACATGATTTTAAATAATTGGAGGGGGGTCTTGAGCATCCTCCCTGTGATTTTCTGATGGATTAATTTTAAACAGAGGCGCAGGGAACATTTGGGACCACTAGTGTGAATGTTTTCTGTTGGTTAACAGTGAATAATTGGCCTAGTTTCTTGTCCCATTTCTCCTTCAGAAAAACATAATTAATTCAAATGTGCTGGCCAGTGATATGCATAGCTGAGCTGCAAGCCGTGCTAATAAGGCCAATCTCAGGAGTGAATAAAGCAGATCAGATGGTCAGGAGTGGGACAGGCAACAAAAATGAATCAATAAGAAACAGGTCAGTCAAGTTCAGCCTATCATTACATAGGCCAAGAATATTTAAAAATATAAAGATTTATTTACAATTAAACACTAATACAAAAGTAAAAGAATATTAGAAGTGACATTTTAGGTGCTGATCATGATTCTGGAGTTTAGAAGTGAAAATCAAATGATAAAGTCTGCTTTTCCTAGCACCTGAGTAGTTCTTTCAATGACTGCTTCAAAAACACTTTTTTCAACATATTATTTTTCCTTCAACAACCACCTCTTTTGTTTCATGGTATAAGATGCTACCTGGTTTTAAAGGATTGCTTTTCAAGCTGTTAAGACTAATAAAAAAAATTGAATTTTTTTTTTTTTGATTAACTTAGGCAAACATGCAGATGTAGATCTAAATCTGCAACTTCATTTATGTAACAGAGATTAAAATTCCATACAAAAACTGTTTTATGAAAATGTTGTAAAGAATGTATGTGTATACATTTAACATGGAGAGCCATTTCAGAAGAAAAAGTGAATTATTTAATCAGAAATAGTATATTGTGCTGCATTTTGGTAAATACTGTTGTTTACAACACACAAACTGGAGAGTGGATCGTAAGTACATAAATGCTCTACTTATACCAATTTATTTTTAGGATGTGGAATACATGGACTGGGAAAATGAGCACATTCATTGCAAATCCAAAACTGAGTGTGTAATGTTACCTGCAATTTAATCACAACAAAGGTAGCTTTTTCTTGGTAGATAGCTCACTACAGAGACTTTATTTCCTATATTTCTGCAAACTAAATACAATAGCCCCATACTTTGAGTTAATCAGTCTGTTATTCCCTCAAGGTTTTGAGCAACTTTTCTAACTTGGTTGAACAAGAAATATCCAGTTTTCAAAAGTAGGCAGGTTTTAAAAAGGGATGGTGCAGAATTTTTCTAATATAAATCCACTTTCTTTGCATTCTTTGAAGATAAGCACATCAAGGTGTCTCCTGTAATGCTGTGCATCTGCACAATGATGTGTTTTAAATGAAAGCAGAATTTAGAAATAAGAACTAGTGGGACAGAAAACTGAATGGTAACTCAATAAAACACTTATGAGCTGAGAAATGTTTGGAACTTGAACAGAACAGCTGGAATTTATAATTTCTGCTTTGCAAAAATTTTGTCTTTCCTGAAAAATATGGGGTTTCATGCCTGAAAAGTCTGAATGGTTTGTTCAGCAAAGAATCCCAACTTTTTGCTTTTGGATAAATTTGCAAATTGTGAGAAACTTCCCATATTTATACTTCTGAAATGATTTTCCTTGTACTTGTGTCTGCCTAATCAAGTGAAATATTTTTTTCACAAAAAACTTTCAAGAAAATTAAGAATTTTCAGTACAAGCAGAACAATCTTCCCTTACTCAAAGCTGTCCTGGTAAAGTAATTCTGACCAGTTGTTTGCAATAATAATGACCTCAGGATGATATCTCACTTCAATATCATTTACATGAACTTGGAAAATGTAAATCAGTCTATTAAGTCAAAATGCTGTTTTTATTTAGACTTAATTCCACCTTAAAAAAAGTCAATTGAGTCTTTGAGTTTTGAAATAAACAAAAAAAAACCAAACAAACAAAAACCCAAAACCAAAACCTAAAATGAAACTACTTGTTAGTAATATTTTTACAAGTGTTAAAACCAGAGGAGACTTCTTCACTCAACCAGTCTGAGTTTTTCTTTACCACAGTGCAAACCAGGAAGAAAGGGAGCTGATAGCAGCCCAGATCTGACCTGATTTTTAGAAGAGCTGAACACTGAGAGTTTAAGCTGAAGCCAGCAGGCCTTGCAGCTGTGTGGTTTTCTTGCCAATCAACCAGTTGGCCCAAAAATAAGAAAATAGCTTTAAACTTGCTAAGGACTGGGGAAAATGATCATTGGTTATTGACAGTAATAAAGGGGTATTACTTTTATAGTAGCTTGACCTCCTTTATTTTAAGAAAGAATATACAATGCAACATTTATTTTGGAATATAACATCATGAAGCTTAAGCTGAAATTTCATTTTCTTTAAGATGGTGGTATTCTTTGTATCATACCTGGGATAATGTTACAGAGACTAGAAAGGAAAACATTGTCCAATCTCTGAGTCGCAGGGGGGGTATGTGACAGAGTCAAAACATGCCTTTTCATTTCACTGAGCTGTTTCATGTGATAGATATTTCCAACAGCCTGAAAGTTTATTATCTATAAACTGTGTTATAAAATCAATTATTTAAGTACTGTTTAATATTATTAGAATATTAGAACTGGTGAAGTAATATAAATATATATTCCCAAAGGAAGGATTCAAAACCATTTGTTTCAGGATAAAAATCTGCACATTTTAAAATATCTGCTTTCACAGTACATGTATGAGCCCCTAAGTTATCTTGGATGATACCTAAAAACCCACCAAAAATTCATGAAAGTGTTAGACTCATAATAAACTAAAATGGAGAAATAAATAATTCCTTAGTCCATAAGTTATCTCTATGATGCTTTTCATACACTTTTTTCTTCTCAGTTCTCTTCTGGTCCTCAACAAGCACAAAAATGTGAACTCAAAATAGCTGCCCATGTGCAGAACAGCCCTTCACTAACTCCTTCTAAAAGTAAAGGAAGAAACTAAATTTGCAGCAGCATCAGCCATGAGCTTGCTCCTCACTTGGTCTCTACTCTCAGCTGGGAAGTTTTCTGGGAGTGCTGGGCCACGCGAAGGTGAAGCCATGCTATGCCTTAGCTTCCTCTTATGTCAATTTTCTTCCAAAGTCTAAAGGCCAGTTTGAATTCATCCTTCACATCTAATTAGTCTGAGGACCAGATCTCAGATCTAATTTTGTTATATTTCCAGAAATGCATCTCAAGGAATTCAATAATATGTCTTTTCCCATTTCAATTGTTCCTTGAGTCTAGTGTTCTACTTTCTTTTTTTGGCTCTGCACCAAGATACCTCACAAAAACTTTTCATAATGTCCCCTTCTGGTTTATCTAATTATTTATTTCTGTTTTCAAAATACATTTCACTGAGGGAGGCCAATACATTTCACTGAGGTTCAAGTCTCCTTGAACTATGAGGACCTTGCTGCTCCTCACCAGAGGGCTTCAGCAATCTGAGGCAGTGAGAGTCACAGAATGTACCTTCCCACTGCCAAAGTACCTGTTATTTCAAAGGATGGAGACAATAATCTTCCCCTTCTACTTTGGAAATCTCCTATGCTGTGCCACTGCACAACCAGTTGAAATGTCAGTCAAATATGATCACTGCATTTTGCATTAAGTATTTTTGTGAACATTGAGGAAACAGCAAGAAAACCCCACGGTTTATCTGCATAAAACAGAGAGATTTTATTTCCTTGCAAATCACTGCAAATCAATCACAGCAGATGGAACCCATTATTCACTTGATCTGGGGTTTCCAGTAACTTGAAGTGACAGTCAAGCTAAATCTTCATATTTCTTTAATTGTCTGGTTAGAGTCACTGGCAAAGCAACCCACAATGGAGAATTTTACTTCTGAGCCCTGCTGCTTGCTCCTCCAGGCCATCAGCACTGCTCAGTAAGGGTAGGTTCAGCTTGATGTGGTCCTTTTGGAGGCAAAACCTGTTATCCATCTAGTTCTTACTCAGTCCTCCGCAGTTCTAACACCTGTTATAAGCCTTGGCTGTAAAGCATCTGTGGAAAGGGCCATATTTCCAGGGATCCTTGATCATGTGGGGTTTTTTCTTTTTTTTTTTTTTTTGTTTGTTTGTTTTAGTTTGTTTGGCACTTTGTTGTTATTTCTTGTTATGATGCTCTCAATATTATAAGAAAAAGTCCATCATTATTTTCTGCTGAAGGAATAAGTTCTATTATTTTTCTTCAGTTGGTTGGTGTTGTTTGTTTGCTTGTTTTGTTTTGAGGGTTTTTAGTTTTTTTTTTATTTTTTGGGGGTTTGTTTATTTTTTTTTCCCTGATAGTAACAGTGATACCTTTATATCTGGGGTCTATGTTCTTCAGTAGCTGAATTTATTTACAGAAATTCATTCTCAGTGCAAGCAGATAATTTCCTTCCGTCTTAGGTGAACTGGAAACACCATATTAATATTATTATTTTCTGCTCAGAAAGTGTAAAAGTTGGATTACTGTGCATATGTTTAGAAGACTGGCAAATCTTATGCTGTTGATAGCTTTTGGAATATCTTATTTTAGATTTTTTTGTTGATCTTCCCAACACAGTTTCTCTCAGAGAACTCCTGGTTACTTTCTTAAGCAGCTGTAGAGATGGAATAAGCTATGGTAACCTTCTAATCAAAGATTTAATTCTTTGTGAGTTTTAAGATTAAAAAATTGTTCTGACTTCTAATGAAATTAAAATGTTTCAGTCATACTTCCTGATTTGTGATGACACTTCCACATAAATAAATAAAGTCTGTACTGCTTATCTTTCAGTCGTGAGAACAACTTGTGATCCACTTGGGATCCAATTCAAGGTGATGAGAGAAGTGATGGAAATACTCCATACACTAAAAAAGACTTGTCTGGATGGAGGATGGACATGCTGAGCTCTTTTAACCTCTTCAATAATCTTGTGATTTCTCTTGGGAATGAGAAAGTTCTTTCTTTTCAGTGGATTCCTTGGCAGTGACTGTGCATATATCCATCTTGACTTTGACCTCCAAAGCTCACAGCAGTCGATTAAGCAGCATATCTGTGAACTGTCCTACTTTAAACAGTCCTGTCATAATGTCATACTTATTTTCTTCAAACTCTGCCTAAGTAACAATGCATTTTGGATATATCCTGGTATTAATAGCCGAGCAATTTTATTCTGTGTTTTGAACCTCCCATGGAAATTGATTTTTTATTACCTATAATTAAGCTCAAACCAAATTGTGATCTTTAAATGGTCCTAGACTTGCATGTACCAGCCAGCATGGTGAGCACATTGGAGCACACAGCCAAATTGGAAACACCTTGGCCCAGTGTGTCTCTGCAGAGTAATTTAAGGATATGCCCATACTGGTTTAGCTACTTGCCATCTGTAAAAAAGGCAAACAAAATGGCTCTTCTCTGGCTCTAAGGCCAAATGTCATAGTTTAAATCAGAGGTATGACTAAACTCTGTCCCCCAAACCTCCAAAACTGCACAGCTACATCCAAACTATGTTAACATGTAACCTTACCTTGTACTCCCCAAAGGGCTTCTGAGCACTGGGAAAGCTCCAGCTGAGGTGGGAAAAGCCCATTCCAGGGCTGTACATTAAACAGTACATGTCAGTGGGTCAGTGATCTAGCCTGTGCCTTGGATGAGTTTTGTTTGCCTGTATATTGATGGAGCCTAATTATCTGCAAGGTGATAAACTGAAGTGCAGAGATATTTTGAATGTGTGTGAGGAAGGTAAAAAGCAGACAATGTTCTTTAACCCCTTCGTCATGGGTAGGAAACACAGGAAAATAATCTGATTCCAATTACATTCATAAGAAGCAAAACTTTACTGCCAGCCAGGAAATTCACAGCCCATTTCCAGCTTTAAGCAAAATGTCATGGCCAACATATAAACTGCTTAAAAATGGCTTTATGTAATGAAAGTGCTGACAGATCTTTAATTATATCCGTGAGTGTGACTATATAGCTGAATAATTTTCAATTCTTCTTTGATTCTTGAGGTCTGAAGCAATTTTACTTCACTGTGAAGTGACATCTACCAGAGTACCAGTGTGAGTAACTTTATTTTAATATTAAACATATGGAATTACAAACTGATTATTTCCTAAGTGTCCATAACTTTGCACTGGCTCCAAAGTAGTCAATTAAATGTATTATCATTAATAAAAATGTGTTTCTGTAACTGTGGAAGTGGAGGAATAATATAAATAATAGAATATAACATAACATAACATAACATAATATAATATAATATAATATAATATAATAATCTTACTGATTTTTGGTAACTTATTCTACCTACTAATTATAATTATGGCAGCAGGAAAATTCATTTAACATTGGCTAATACTTGAAAGTTTAGGAACTTTTGTCATCCTATTATAATTTTGCCAGACTTCAACAGTTTGCTGCAACTTGCCCCTGCCAAGTATATGCCTAAATCTGAAAGATTTTCCCTTCTTTGTTTTCTATTTTTTTTTATATTTTAAGTGCTACAAGCAACTCAGTTAATGTGGAACTTTATAAAGATGTGATAAATTACAGACTTATGTATATAGTTAAGCCATATACAAAGAATATATATATATATACATATATGTATATATAATATAATATAATATAATATAATATAATATAATATAATATAATATAATATAATATAATATAATATAATATAATATAATATAATATAATATAATATAATATAATATAATATAATATAATATAATATAATATAATATAATATAATATAATATAATATAATATAATATAATATAATATAATATAAATATACAGCCCAGCAAAGAATTATATGTTCATGTAAAGTTATGCTGTCTAAATAGTCCAGATGATTCTAATGATGCACATTTAAGCTGTGCAATATAAAGCATGTCTATATCTATTTGTGTAGAAGAAAGTACCTTACAGTGTCTATTAGTGGTGAAAGCATTTCAGTTTCATAGAATAGAAGTTCAAATAAGAGTAAGATCATTCATGTAGAATTATGGCTGATAAAACTTAGATACAAGGAGGAGAGTACTCCATATGTTTTTCAAATATCAGTATTTAGTCCAGCTCAAAGTACAGCACAAATCCTATTAACAAGACTGCTAGATCTAAGTGCCTGAAAAGGAAAATAGTATGAATAAATCATTATCATAGATCTAGTCTAAAGTTTAATTTACAATTCAGAGGCTTTTGTGGGGATGCAGTTTTAGCAAACACTGATGATCTATGTATCTGATGGAAGGACCTTATTACAAATAAAGAGATATTTTTCAGGCCTTGAAGATTATTGAAGGATACAAATTCTCCTGCCTTGCAGCTGAAATATATGTATGTGCAAAGTGGAAATGGTCATGCAGTTTTCCCATTGTGAAAAATAGCACTAATTATGCAAAAAAAACCCCAAACAAAACCTATTCATCCTCCCCCTCAAAGAAGCCTTATTTATTTCATACCAGAGCCTCTTGGTTGACTTGACTAAAGGTACTTTTCTCTAAAGCCTTTCAGTAAAGTAGAAAATTCAATTTCCCTGATACACACATATTTCCATGTACCACCTACTCACAGATGAGCAGCACCTGATGATTGCAATACAGGGCTTTTAAGTAGCAAAAATATCTTTGACTCCACTTACTTCAAAGAGGAAAACAAAGTTTGCTTCTTGGCTGGAATTTCAAATACTGCTGAAGCCAAGCAGTTTGATTCCAATAATGTAGGTGGAAATAGGTTCCTTCATTGCACCTTTATGTAAAATTGAACAGTGGCAGTCATTGACTTATAACCCCAGAAACCCCAAAGACTTTTTGTGTTGGTGGGGAAGGAAGATGAAATGATAATTCCCAAATTAATCATAATAGTCTCATGTGCCATCTATAAAAATCATGAAATTTGTCCTATCATCTTCTTTAAATTAATTGTCTTTGAGTCAGTTCATTAACTCAATTGTTTTACGTTCTTGCTACAGAAGTTCAAGAATAACACACTATGCCCCCATCTTCTTCACAACAGTACCCTATGATATTATGGGACATTATTCCACCACCCCTATCCACACTTCCCCAAGCCATAGAAAACAATTTGTGACAGTTGAGGCAAATACTGTATGCAGCAAAATAAAAGGCAAACATCAGGGGTCAATAACATTCTTAATGTATTTTTATAGTACTGCTAGCTAGTGAACATGGAAATTGCTGATTTTTTTGAAGATTATTAATAATGGGGATGCATTTTTCTATTTAATAAGGGGGAAAGCATCCATTAGTTAGTTTAATATTTCTGTGTAGGAATTGCTTTGATTTAAACTAGCTAAATTTATCTGGGCACAGGGCAATTGTTAGAGAATTTAGGGTTCTTTGGGGTCTTTTTTTTGATGAGGAGTGCAGGCTGAGTGGTTGCAGTGTTAAGGCTGAGCTGCCAAAACTCTGGCAACATTAGTCTCGTTGGAACAGCGTGTCACGGAGAGCTGTGTTGAGCCCCGGGCTGAGGCTGAGCAGGCTCCACAGCTGTCCTGCAGAATCCCTCCCTGGGGAGCCCCACAGGCTCCTGCTGCCTGCGGAGGTGCTGCTTGCCACTGTCAGCGCAGGAGATGTGATGTGTTCAGAGAAATGCATAAAAGTACACCTGGGAGCAAACCAGGCAGGAGATAAACAACTGTTCTCCTTTCGGGGCTGTGGAGAAAGTGCAAAGGCAATTTGAAAAATTATTATTATCATTATTTTTATTGCTACTATTTATTTGCTGATCAATCAATTTTTGTTGGATTTTTTCCGTGTTTTGCATTGACCAGTCTCCCAATATTAATTGTCTCCCAATCTTAATTTCATAAACTGACTTGGTTTTCCAGAGGTATTGACACTGTTATTTGAAAGAGGTTGATGTTAACGAACAGGCTACCAGTGTTTACATGTTTTTGACAATTGCTGTATAGACTCCCTGTTTAGGAGACTCATATTTGGATATTAGAAGTGGCCAGTTCTTTTAAACTGAACTGCTACTGGTAGAACTTTAGAAAACTCCAAATTTTATAGAAGCAGGTATACAGACAATATCCATTTTTAAAAATCTGTACAGCTTCATTTGATAATGCAAACTGATTACCTAATTATAAAAATAAATGACGATTTATAATTCTGTGAATATAAGTTTTTTTAAAGTTGCACATTATGGTTACTTTAAAAGTTTAAATAGCCCTTTTTAAAAATCCTACTCTATAATTAAAATCAGCAAAAAATACACTGGTTGCTTATGCTGCCAGGTATACATAAACAATAATAATTACACTGAAAAACAAAACTGAATCTCAGTAGCCTCTCACAGCTGGAGTGGTAGATTGGAGTATTTTCTAGTAAAAATACTAATTATATATATACTAATAGTAAATCTGATTCCATTAGACACAAGGCTGTCTTTGCTGTCAACACAATCAACCTTCTGATGTCAACTAATAGGTACATAATAATAATAATATAATAATTCCAATTCTTTTACAGAAGTAAAATTAGTATGATGCAACTTTGTAATTAGACATGGTGAGTATGAATCTGAGCTCTTCATGTTCTGTATTTCCATGGTTTTGCAAGGAACAGAAACAAGATTTTAGCTATAGAACAACATAATAGGGAGAGACAACTGATTTTTTTCTCACATATAAAGATCCATTATATGCCATTGAATACTTAATTTTACCATTGCAAAATTCTGCAGACCATTATTGTTCTGTTCAAATGGAGAACTATGTGTGTGAAAACCACAATTGCAGTAATATGATCTTCTTCTGCCATAGACTGAAAAAATATTGTGGAGGATATGTGTCTTCCACTTTCTGAGCATTCAGAGGAGACAATTTCAAATCTGTGCCTGTAGATATATGCAGACCCATACTACTGAGAGGGAGGTGGCACATGTACACATGTTAAGGATATATTTACTTGTGTACTGTGACTATACAATTAAACAAAAATTTGTTTTCAACCTAAAATAGAATTAAGTATTCTAATAATTATGCTAATAAATAATTCTAATCAGTGTTCTAACACACATACACACGAAGTACAGCCTAGGGAATACATTGCAAAATGCAGTCATGTATTTCACAGAATCCCATATTCTTGCTTCAGTGTAACTCTTACACCAAAGCACTGCATAAAAACATTGCAAATACATTTTGCACAGTGTTTAATGAACAACATAATTTCATCACTGTAAATCATAATTGATTAAAACTCTGTGAATGACCCATATTTGGAGCTGGCACAGTCTGAGTACCTTCACTGAACTCAGTGGATTTAAGCAGTTTAACTGATGTCAGTATCTGCCCCTGTGACTGAAAGCTGCGAAAAACAGTCTATTGTAATATAGAACTGTTTATTTATGAGAAACTCCCTGTGAAGAACAGCAGGATGCCAGCCTAGCTGAATAGAGGATGACAGAGGAAAGGCAAAAAGAAAATGTGGAGAGGGCAGAAACAGGGAGGGTCTGCCCATAAGGAATGTAGAAGGATTAGATAGGGATGGAACTGGGAAGACCAAACCTTGATTTGGTTTGATTTGCAAAGGATGCTAAAGGCAAAACAATGGCTTATAGCTGCAAAGGGCAGACCATGAGGGCTCATAGGTAGGTGGTGAAGAAGGCTTGTTTTTAAGTTCATGGACACAGAAAAAGAAAATATACTGCTCATGATCTGGGAGTTCAAGGAGAGTCCAGGAAACCATTGTCTGCTCAGTCACAACTTAGTCACTGGAAAAACTGTAGTGAAAGTGCCCATGAAGGGCAACTCATTCCAGTCTAAATCTTCTGTGATTTTCGGCAATTCAGTATCGCTTATACAATACAACATTTAAAAATTTTAAATAATGAAAACAGAGGCTTATAAATGAAAACATCACCCCATAAAATTAAGCACAAATCTTAATTTATTTGATATGCAAGAAATTAAACTATGTTTCATGCTTAAATAGTTATCACTCTTCTTACTTTTGATTACTACTTATGACTCTGGGGTTTAATTCCATAAAGGGAAACCTTGTTTACCATTACTGAGTTTTGAAGTGATACTTCCTACTGCTGCCATTTCCTTTAGCTTAATATTTCTGTATACTGTAATACAAGGACACTTTTAAATATAATTTCTTACCTCATTCTGTATCTACTTTTTTCTTATCTTTCAGGGTAAACATTTCCATTCAGTGTTTCTACGCTGGTGCTCACCTGTCTTTTATCTAGCTTAATTCTTGTGTATGAGATGGATTGACAATTAGTGGTTCCACATGGAGGCTCTATTCCTTTCATCCTGGATGTGCCAAGGTGCTGTAGGCACAAAGCATTTCTTAACTCATATAAATATTTAACCTGCTGTTTTGACTCCTCCCATTTCTGTCCCATTTCCCATTTGCCCAAAGTAAGCAATTATACAATAAAAATTAAGTTTTTGTTTTTTTTTTTTTTTAAAAAAGGGTCTCATATTCATTTTAAACTCTTCTGCTCTTCCTTCTCTCCTTTCCAGACCCATATTTAATATGTCATCACTCTATTGCCCTATAAAATCTTTCTTAACACTCTGGGAATGCTTTGAATCTGCTGCAAGTCTAAACTTCAAAGGAGATAGAGTTTGTAGATTGATAAAGACAAATTGCTTTAGAGATCTACATTGAAAGACTTGAATTAAAAAAAAAAAACCAAAAAAACAAAACAAAAAAAAAAAACCACAAAACCTGTACATGGAATAAATGGCAAGAAATTACATTTCTAGGGTTTTCAAAATGGAAATAAAGTTCTAAGCATGGAACTACCTAGAAATGTTAGATTGTTGAAGAAACCTGGAGAAGAAGCTGACCTGGAAATATCTACATTAAATAAAATACATACTGCAATGGATAGCAAGCTACAGTCCTGCAGAAGTGGGAACAAAAACTGAGCTGTATGAAGCTCTCTTCTTATCATGGCTTGTGATCATTTAATTAGCTTGGATATTTCCTTCAATCTCTCCCCTCCCCTCCCCTCCCCTCCCCTCCCCTCCCAAATGATGGTGTCACTGTCGGGCACAGAGCAGATTTGTGTGGAAAATAAAATTAAAATACCCTAAAAACACAAAAAGCTGATGTGGAGTGGAATGTGTAACTGATAATGTGACTGTATAGAAATGCTGATGTGTATTTATAGAAATCATTAAGAATGGCATAAACCTCTGCCAGTGCAGTTCTTGGTGGTAGAACTAGTAGATTCCACTATCTCGACATGTTTATATATTCCTAACTTGCATCTCTTGTTAGAAGTCTCTGATCTTATTCCAGTTAAAAGTTTACTCCTTAAAAATAACATGGATGGCAGAATGAGGACTAGAATTTATTTCATACTCTTTGCTTTCTGCACTATGATTCACCATCATAAATGTTTGCTTTAGTTTGAGGCTTCCAGATGTTGACTTCCCTCTGTTGAACTCAGCAAAACAAAGACTCGTGGCAGGAAGATTTTGTGATCTGTGAGCAGGGTTGACCACCTGTTGTTTAATTACTGTGGTTATTTGGTCACTGTTTATAATTAAGTTCAGTTTATAAAAGACTAATAAGCTTTAAATTAAATTCCGTCAAGTCCTAGATGTCAGTAAAACAATCTATCACACTTTCTATTGCTGGGCTACTGATTATCTACCAGGCATATTAGCCATGTTTGGCTCTATATTTCCTGGCCAATTCTTCATCTTTTGCGTTACTTCTCAGCAGAACTTTGATATGATTCAAAATTTCAGTTTTAAAATTTATAGTAGAGTATAATTTCAATTAATATATTTCATTTTTGTTGGGTTTTTGTGTCCAGAGGAAGGCAAGAAAGATGGTGAAGGGCCTCAAGGGGAGCTGGGTGAGGAGCAGCTGAAGGCACTTGGTCTGTTCAGCCTGGAGGAGACCAAGGGGAGACCTCACTGCTGTTACAGCTTCCTTGTGAGAGGAGGAGCAGGGACAGGCACTGATTTCTGCTCTGTGATCAGTGACAGGACCTGAGGGAGTGGCCTGAAGTTGTGTAGGGGAGGTTTAGATTGGATATTAGGAAGAGGTTCTTCCCCCAGAGTTTGGTTGTGCTCTGGAGCAGCTCCCCAGGGAGGATCACAGCAGCAGCCTGACACAGCTCAGGCAGTGTTTGGACACTGCTCTCAGGCACTCTTGGGGCTGACCTGCGCTGGGCCAGGAGCTGGACTCAGTGATCCTCCTGGCTCCCTTCCAACTCAGCATATTTTGTGATTCTGTGATTATTTTCCTTTCCTTTATTTTTCTCCTTAAAGAGAATAATGTTATATCATGGCTTCAGAATTTTATGTAATTTTTTAGTCAATAGGACCCTCCTAATAAGATTTACCTCTTCAGCTCCAATAATTTCATTTCTGAGCAGCCACACAATCAGACTCCATTGTGTGGGCCTTCCCATATGTAGGAGACATGCATGCTTTTATTAGAGTTTTTGTTTTGCAATTTCTGATTTGATTTAGTACATGATTTAAAAATATGGGTTGAGCCTATTTTATAAAGGACTACAGTACAAAAGCTGCTTTTTCAGGCTCAGGTCTTGTAAAGTGCTACAGGTATACATGTGAATAAAGCTGAATTTCTGAAATTTAGCCAAGTACAGATCAGCACTGAGAAACTACCTTTCTTCCATTTAGTCTTATTTTCAATGAAGGGTATCTCAGACATAATATATGTTTTACAGTTTCTAAGGCTCAGTGCTGTTGCATTTGAGCAAATGGCATTTTCTGACTTGATTGTACTATCCATGACCAGCTGTGGAGGGGGAAAAAACCCACACAATCAAAAACGTGTCTCTATTGCATCATTAACTATTTTGATATAGTTTATAAAGCTTGTAGTTATCTTATTATTTTATATTAGGAAAAAAAAAAAGCCTTTTTATAAATATAGTTTGCTTCTATGATTTATTTATTAGAGTTGCCACCCAGAATACTTGAAAACTAATGTGATGATGGAAGAACCTTTTAATGCAGATTAAGTAGGATTCAGATATAAAAATGTAATTGCTGTAAAAGAGAATTACACAATATGGCCACCCACTATTGAAAGGTCCTTTAACCTCAAAGTGTTTAAAGTCTCGTCCCAATCATGCAAACAGGAGTTGTTGCCAAGTCATGTGTTAAACACAAAAATGACATTGAAGGATTCTGCCAGGAGCCCTTTGAGACAAGTGAAACACTGTAGACTTCCAAGAAAGCAAGTACATGTATATTTTAAAACAGAGAAAGCCAAATGAAAACTTTCCACTTAGCACTGAAACGCTCTGTGGAAGGCTGAGCCTGAACAAAAGAGGTGAGCATGTGGAGGTCTGCACAGGCTTTCCCACAGCATTTTGGAAGGTCTAGTCTTTGAACATAAGTGAAGACAAACACAAGCAAGACTCCAGCCAACACAGCACGCTGACACCAGCTTAATCTGGAGTGGAGGACTGTTTATGCTTCAGATGACTAATTATCATAGATAGAAGAGTACTTAAGTTATGCAGAGGTAGCCAAGCTTTAAAAACCTCACAGTGAAGCAAGAAAGTGAACTACAAGAATTTGTAAGTAATAAAGCTAAGAACTGAAGTGTCAAGGAGAATTTTGCTGAGAAATAACAAACCAGAAAGCCAGCTATAGCTACATCTGCAGCAAATAGCAAGCAGTGATACTCACAGACTTCCAGTTACTTTCTATAATACTGTACAGAAAAAATGGATGGAGAAGACATAAAGCCAAAGAAGAGAAGTTGTGAGATGAATTTCAGGAAAGTGCACCTAAAAAGAGAAGACTTTCATAGTTTTTCACAGGTACTATGTAATAGCTCATGTTGGCTTTTTTTTTATTATTTTTTTATTGTATATCTAAATTTGCCTCAGCGTATTCTTAAAAGAGAGAAATTTGAATGTTTCATCAATGACATGACACTACAGCCTACCAGAGACAGAATTTTCTGACCAATGTGTCTCAGATTTCTAAAATAATCAAAGTTTTTGCACACAGATGAAACAAAGGCACTGTGCATGTTTTATTGCATGCATGATACAAACTGTTGATCTGCTGTGACCTATCCTTTTGATCCTTATTAAATACCTTTTGAACTACTCACAGAGCACCTAATAATGCAATTAGGCAGATGAAGAAAACACTTCTGGACAGTTAACTATGAGTGGGATGGGACAGATACATTTTGCAAGAGTTATCAACCCATCAGCATTTCACAGCTGCTTACTGCCTTCATTTGGCTGATAATTGAACCCTAAAGCTGAGGAGGGAGGTTTCTCTGTGTCTTCCTCTGTGTCCAGTGGAAAGAATTATGTGAAAAGAGGCCTAAGTAGATCCGAAGTCTCTGCTTGACCTTGCTTGGATATAAGAACAGTGACTAGAGGACCAAAATCTGATACTCGGATAAAAAATTAGCCTAAAGTGTGAGATTGTCCTGAAAATACTGATTTTTGGATGGGAAAAATCACCTTCTGAATGTACCCTCATACCTAAAGAAAGATTAAGCTATGAGACCCTACCAATGTCCAAATTTTAAAGAATCAAAGTTAGATTTCTTGAAACTTCTGATGATTAATTTGAAATAATGCCACATATTGATATCCCATTATGAAAATAGAGATGGTCTGCCCAGCTAGGTCAGCTCAGCAGCTCTTAACAGTGGTAAAATTAGCTGATGCTTATTTTCCTCACATTGAAATATATTGCTGTCGCTCATAGGGTCATTGAATCAAATACCCAAGAACAATTCCATGAGAACTATGCACCACAGTTTTCCACATGGAAGTAAACAAAGTTCCAGTTGCAAACAATTGTTTTAGCTTTATATGCTCTGTTGATATAAAACAACCTTTCAGTTAAGTTGGCACCCACTATACATTAAGCTGCCTCTCTGCTTTTTAATCCAAATAGACATCAGCTTCTATTATAATTAACTTAAAAACTACATTTTCTTGACAAAATACTTACCTGGCTCGCAAAGTGAATCACATGTAATTTGAAGTAGATTTCAAAGTTCTTTCACATCTGAATCTGTGTATTTAAATCAGAGAAATACATTGACACCAGAATATAATCTACATGGCTATTGTCAATTCTGAAAGCCATTGCATAATAAAGATTGATTATACTCTTTTCAAACCTAGGCTTAAAAGTGGATATGAGCCTAAACCCACAGGCAACAGCAGCAACAACAAAAAAACAAAAAAATCCCCCAAAAAAGCAGACCAGAAAACAAAAAAGAGGGAGAGAAAAGGAAAAACAAATTTGTTTGGTAAAGTGCAGTTTTATCCCTCAATTGCCTTTTTTTTGTACCATGGTTCAGAAGAAATAAACTGTGTCTGAATAATTCTGATAAATTTTTAGTTGATGATGTAATAGAATGAAAAATATTGGTGAGCAGTAATTGAGAAGCACTGTATACCATTTTCAGATCTGTATTTTACAATTGATAAAATTAATCCAACTTCTTTTATCTGTATGCTTGAGCTTCTTACGGCAAGGTGCCTTTTACATTTGGCATGGAAAAAGTGTAACAGACCATGTGAATCTGAGGCTAAGGAGAGCTATTTTCATTCTTCTACTCAGTGCTGGCAACTACAAAATTCATGGCAGTTTCTGCCATTTTGGTTATGTCATTTGCTGCAGCCATGCACTGTCTCATAGCACACCCACTGTTCTTTAGTCTACCACATCATTATTTTAAGCTACGTCAATCTTTATGTAAATATGGATTGAATATATGATATTTTGTTTCTAAAAGTAAAGATCACTTATCAGGAAAGAGTAGACAGCTTTATTTAACTTACTAAAGAATTCAATGGAATATTTAATCAGATAAGCATTTAAAACTACTTTCCTGTTTACACCATTACAAGAGAGGACTAACCAAGAGGTCGTGATTTGATTAGTTTCTTTTAATTGGTAACAGATTACAAAGACATACAGATTCCCAGACAAATTGACTGGCAGGTCCTTTCTTCAGATCCTGTGAAATATTAGCTCTCTGTAAAGCATTAAAACTGTGGCTGGCAGTGCACCTTTTTGGGGCTAACACTGGTGCTTGCCTTTGAAAGTGAATCCAGGGTGATACCCAGAAATGGAAAAGTAGTAATTCACACTTTCATCAAAGGCTTATTTTATACAGATGCTACTTTAGCCTTGTGCAATTAGAGAATATTGAAAGCATAATTCAGCTTTTCCTTGACAGACTTTGGTAAATACTCAGTAAGGTGTAGTTGAGAAATCAGGCCATATATATAGAGAGAACACACATAAGATGTGTTCAGCAAAATTAATGTGTTATTCTTCCTGGTAATAGGAAACTCACTGAACCATGGCAAAGCAGAGCTCTCTGCAAGTATCATTTGGTTCACAGCCCTGGAAAATTATGTACAGACCTAGACAGCAGGAAAAGCATCATAGAAAGAAAGGGTAGTAAAGTGACTGGGGGCAAGTTCAGCTTGGTATTGCTGAAATTGAAAGTTTTGGGGCATTGCAGTGGAAAAAAATTGTAAAAAATAGAATTCAAGATTTTTATTTTTATTTTAATGTAACATATATTTTCATGTTGCTGCAAAACACTTTGGAAATGCCTACCCACTACATTTTAGCTATTTTGGAACAATGTTAGAAAATATTAATAATCTCATAAATCATTAGGAAAACTTTAGTTTTTAGAGTCTTTGAAGCTTGTGATCATTATTCACAATGCCTGAAAAGGAAAAGCACTGTTAAATCTTAGTCCAGCACTAACCTCAGTGATTGACAGATTTTCCTAAAATACTTTTAGCTGTCTTGAGGGTATGAGACAAAATTTGTAAGTGTCCTGAATTATCTGTCAAGCTTTCTGACTCAGAAAAAATTCTGTGCCTGAGTGCACTCAAAAAATTTGCATCAGGAAACTGTTCATATGGATATTTTTTTTAACTTGATCTGAAACTTCATCAGTAGACAGAATATGTCTTTTAACTGGACTATGAAGACTTATTTCGTATTTGCTCTGTGAGATATAGATAGGCAAGCCCCTATTGATATTTTTTAGTGATAACATTTTGAACCTTTACAAGCCTGACTGTGCACTCCTGTACCACATTATTTCTGGTAGCAGGCCACAGGCTTTGTATTGAGCTGGCCAGGCTTGAGGACTGAGGCTTGTTGGATTTGCCTGTATAAACTTGCATTGCCTGACCTGCAGGTTTGTTTCTTTCTTGGTTTAGCTGAAATAGAAATTTTCTTCACCTGATCAGGTGGCTGCAGCTGGTTTGGTTCACCTTTCCTTTCTAGGGTTAAACCATTAAAATGGTGCAATCATAGTTTTATAGAGGTTGCACTGGCAAGTAATTCTTTTGTGCAGAATGAGATATTTTCAGCATTAACACAATGATGTCATGGAGAGACATTCAATCCTGGCACAATATCAGAGACCTCCAGAGGCAGAAAGGCAGGAGGCAGAGCAGAGGAGTTCAGGGCTAGGGTGAGAAGAAATGGGTACCAGAGATGGCTGCAAACAACTCACTAGTTGTCAGCAGAAGAAATGCCGACCTGCAGCTGGCCAAAGTTTCTTTAAGGGTAACAGAATAAAAGAATGATACTACATCTGCTAAATTCACCACATTCTGTAAATTCAGATGTAACAAGGAGTTACAGAGCAATGCAGAATGGGAAGTGGTGTATCAAACTGCCCAAGTGAATCACAGAGTGACAAACAATAAATGATTGACACACACGTCATATTCCTGCCAGTGAAAACTCCGGACAACTCATCATGGCATCACTCCAGCACCAGATTCAGCCACCAGCCTTGGATTCAGAGGAGAAATGGTAGGTGAGTCCACCACCACATAAAGAGATAGAAGCAAAGAAGTGTCTGTATAACAATTTAAACTATTGCTATTATTATTATTATTATTATTATTATTATTATTATTATTATTATTATTATTATTATTATTATTATAATATTAATTTCCTAGTTTTCATTTTCTCTTGCTATAATAATTTTATCTGGGCTCACAGTGATTCTTGAACAGACTCTTGAGATTTCAATTATGTTAACAATTATCTGCTTTATATACAAGGCATGTTTTCTCTTTTCCCTTAAACAAGATTCTGGGCACAACAGTAGAAATAAAATATTCTAGACTAATAAACAATGTTCAATTAATTACATATGTTTGCCATTAGCAAATTGTAACACATGAGAAAAAGAGAAACTAATACATCAGGGTACACCACCAGCAAAGTGTGATTATGTGAAAAACTTCTAAATATCCCCAAGTTTATCAATATTTTCTAATGAACACTACTCACCAGTCTCTGATATCACAAGCCAAAATTCAGACAGATGCATATTAACATCTTTGTTTTAAAATCCTTTGGATTTGCAATCAATAGTTGCATGTGTGAATTTGTCAGTGATGATTAAAAGCTATCTAACCTTAGTCATAGGTCTCTGCATGCATGTCATTCTAAATATAAATAGTAAAAACAGATAGTATAATTTTTCATGTCAAATTATAGTAGATTGAGAATGATTTGACGTGTGTTCATGAAAGTTTTTGAGCAATGTAGATATGTGTTTGTGCAAGGGATTTACTGGCTGTTGGAGAAGTGGAGGTACTTGTAACAGTAATTATTTTTTTGTTCTTTAGGATGTGATTTATGAGCCTTCTATTTGTAGTCTGGCATATAAAATAATATATATTACACAATCCAGAGCCATTTTCTTCCTTTGAAATGTTTTGATAAATATTTACTTATTCACTTCACTTATTTTATTGTGACAAATAATAGTGACATTTTTTATTGATAAGATAGATCTCTATTACTCTGGAAACAAAAAATGAAATATTAGGATACTTTGTGTGCAGTAAATCCCATCAGCTTAGAAACTAAGAGAAGAGCATAATAAAAAAAACCCAACAAACTTGGCATTTAATCTTCTGGGATTTTGTGGTCCTTACTCTGCAATCTCTTTTTTTCCAGACAACACAAATAATTAGTTCACACTCTTTCTCTCTCAACTGCTTAGGCTTTCCAGCAGGATGCATTTAGATCAAATCATGATATCATTACACTTACAGCCACTGATTGAAGTCATTTTTGAGTGAGATGAGAACAAAGCTACCCAGCAAGAAAAACTGTACTTGTGTATTTGATTCCATAACCTACCAATCTGCTATTAGCAACATACCTGTGATTGCACTGAGTGATATAATCAGGGCTTGATTTCCCTTCAAAGTGGCATCAAAGTGGCATTGCTCTTTTTCCATATTGGTCTGTGGGTGAATGAAAATTATTCAATGCAGATTAGAAACTTTTTTTTTTTTTTTTTTTGGTAAGCGCAAGTCCATTTTATTAAACATTTGTGAAGAAATCAGAAAGTGAAATATCTTAACTTGAATTTAATATCAAGAGAGCACTTTGCTGACATAAGGTCATGGTCTGACTGTGACACCACTATAGGTTGACTATGACTTTGTAAAATGAAAATAAAGTTGTTTTGAAAGGATATATCTGCTTTACTGAATTACAGACCTAAGAGTGACAGTTAGGAGGAAGACTTTCAAAATAATGCAAAATTTCAAAATATATTTCTGTCATCTGAAATTTTTCTATGTGGATGTTTATTCTACAACACATAGTGTGTAGAAAGTCTGTGACAACTATATTCCTAATTTAGATGCTAAGTGTGTTGCCTAAAATTAAGTGAGAACAATCTGGAGCAAGCTCTCTGGATTGCTGTAACTGTGCTGAAAGACAATTTAAAAATTATATATCTAGAGCTTGAAACTAAGCCAATAAGGATAGGAGGAAGGGTATGTTATCTTAGAGAGTTTTCTGCCTTGAGTGGGATAGAAACCAGGAACAGTTTTTACTTTAATGATGATATACCCATTTTTGCAAGAACTTGAAACTTGACATCAGTATCCTTGCCAAATTTCTGTATGGATGGCTATGTTCTACTTTTATGTATTTCTCTCCATGTTCTGCCTGGCATCACACACACCTTCTTGCTATTACTTACACTAGTATGTCAAAGAATACTACTGTCCTATTATAAGATTTGAAATTGCATTTGAATCTTCTCATCAGCTGCCTTTCTACTTAGGAATCAAGAGATAATGATAGATTCCTTTGCAGGCAATAAAGCATTTTAATGAAACACTCTGAACAGATTGCTTATCCCACAAGAGTGTGTCCGCCTGCTGTGTCTGTGCATGTACATAAATAGAGGTAGTCTGCTGTAGTTATTTTACCTGGCTCTTGTATGTCCTGCATTTTTATTTTTTTGTGGCACTTTTCTTATTTTAGCTTTACAGATGGATCACCTGTATCATTCTTTACCTTTTGGTAACAGCACAAATACAAACAGTGGTGCTGGAGCTGTGAATTTGCCAGTGTACAATGAGGTAGAACCTGCCTGATTCAAACATGTGCATCTTACAGGGACCAACCAATCCATATGACACCAAATGCTAGTGCAGAGTTATATATTTTACTGTGCCTTGTCACAGCTAATGTTGGTATTTCAGGTTCACCTCCATGTTCAGACCTGAGTTTCCACAGTCGTTTTTTGAAAGAATTAAAGTGTATTTGTTCTTGTCTAACTTGAATAATCTAAGATATTAGTTGCTCCACTTTTTTTTTTTTTTTCTCAAATAATCTAATAAACAAGAAGATTAATAAACTGCTTGCGTACTCTGGTGTTTGGGATTCACCACATCTTCAAGTATATTAACTACAGGATGGTGGAGTAGAAAGATTTAAGGAGAGATTTTGAAGGGGCATTAATATTTAGTAAATTAGGAAAAAAATTAGGAAAGTCTACTTTTTTTTTTCTTTCTGACTGTTGTACCTGATCACTCTGGGAACTTTAATGATATTTCTTATCTGGAGCTTGTCCCTTGAGAGTTCTGCCTAAGGCAGCCCTGAAATAGGAGACCTGAAAGCACCTAAAAAGTTTGGAAAACACTTGGTGAAAAGTTTGGGAACTATAAGCACACCAGTGCTTAATAAGTGTGGGTACATGAATCACAGGTTTGCATTTATTTCTTTCAAGTATATTTTTCCTTGTGCAGCGAAGTATTTTTCACAAGAAACACTGAAATGCCTTTACAATCATCCAGTGAGAAAAATGAAGTGATATGGAGAGACTCACAATACCTCAGTGCAACTGAATCAGGCCCAATCCCTTATAAAATAACTAAATTTATTCTTTCTATATGGTATCTATTTCTGGTTATTTCCTTGAGACGTACTATTCCAAAAATGACTTTCACTTTGTTATGACCTGTCCAAATTCTAAAAATAATACAACCTGGAGTGAGATAGCCAGATAAGTAATTAACACACTAAGCCAGTAAATCAAATTAAGAAGCCACAGCCATAAGGAACTCAGAGTGTCAGGACACTTGCAGACCAGACACAACAGATGGTAACTGTCTAAATCCTTTAATTTCATTGTTCAGTGACACAATATTGAAATAAACGTCTCTCACGCATATCCCTACAGCTACAGATATCCCCAGTGTTTAAAGACATCGCTAATTCAATCTTTCATTCCACTCAAACCCATTATTTGAATACTTATTTCTGACAAAATGTTACTAAAACCCTCTCTGAACTTTTCTATGGCTACTTCAGTGCTGCAGCCTTTGTCTTGTCGCTGCTGCTCTGCATGTCAGAGCTTTCTGCTCAGCCCAGCAGCACGGAGCTGGGATCCAAATTCCATGGTACTGACATTGCAGCATGCACAAGGTTTGTGTTACCCAGGTAGAAACATTAGGGAACACTTCTTGGAGCAGAAAAATAAAATAGCCAGAAACCTTTCCAAAAAGATTGTCAGCAGTGGGTCTGGGAGAAGCAGAGACTGAAGAAGGTGGCATGCATACGGTGGGGAAAATGAAAAAAAAGAAAAAGAAAGCTTATAGAATCAGAGATAAATAATCCATACTGTAAAATACTAATGCAGTGGATCACCAAAAACACAAAAGAAATATTAAAGGGTCAAATTTGATAGACATCTTCTCCACCGTATATAGATGAGTTAGTCCTAATTAATAGAAAAAGGTGGTCAAGAGGAATCTGCTACAGAGAAAAAACACCAAAAACCCACCAGTAAAGACTTGAAAAAAAAGTCAATATTAATTTTATAATACAGAAGATAATGCACCCAGCATGAGGAAACAATATTTTAGGCCTCATTATATAAGATGAAGTTATTAAACTTTGTAAGGCTATGTCTGACAAGGGACTTGTTATCATTATCTTGTTATAGTCAGTGTAAGGAAACGTATCTAATAATGTGTAATCAGTAGGTCATTTATTCTGAAGACAAAAAAAGATAGAATGGACTGAAAAAAAATATGATATAAAAAGTAAAGAAGGCTTTCTCACGTGGCTGAAAAGCCATAGTTAAAAAAACTAAAAAGAAAAAAGAAAACCGAAATTAATTTGATTTACTGGAAGAGTAAATATAGTAGTTAGAAATGGAAGAAGAATGTGTAAAAGATCTCTGGATGGAAATACAGTAGTCTGATATATTTATAAACTAGAAAGTAAAGAGAGGAAGAAGGAAGAAAGAGTGAGAGAAGAGAGTGAGGGAAGGAAGGAAAGAGAAAGAAAAAGTGGAAAAGAGAAAGAGAAAGAATGTGAAGAAAAGGAGACAAGAAAAAAAATTAAGTATAAGAGAAAGACAGAAAGAGTAAAAAAAAAAACTAAATAGGAGGGAATAAGAGAAATAGAAAGAGAAAGAAGAAGAAGAATATAAGTATGACAAATGAAAACAATTATTTTTAAAGTTTAGCAACAGTAATGGTTTGTTACTGAATAGAGATGACAGTGCTCTTCAGTGTTGCACTTATCTTCTATAAATATTTCTGTCCTGTATTTGGAAAGTAAGATGACACACTTACTAGACAAACATGGTGCTTTCCAGATAAACCACATTTACAGGGAGTTAACATTTTAAAAACACAGGATTAAACTATTCATTGGCACCTCCAGGGCTGTAGAAGACTATTAGTGGCTGGGGTTAATTTGCACATATATTTTTCAACATCCAGAGGCATTTAGATGGAGGACTTTACATCAGAAAGAACGCAAAAGTTAACTCACATCTGGAAAAATGCAGACAATCAAACCATGACGCATAGGGTCACTCTAAACAAACATCCCTGCATTTGCAGTTTGTTGCAAGGAAGAAGATTTGGTTAGTGAGATGGATAGCTCATTTTTGTGGTTTTTCTAAAGAAGAAGGACCCCCTTTCGCTTGTATTTTGTGGTGAGGATTTTGTGTAGGTTCAATGCAACTACTCATGGTAGATGCCCCAACAGATGCTGGGAAGGCAATTACAATACATACAAAGCAAATTCTAACTAAAATATAGGGAATTTAATTTAAAATCTGTTTAGATCTGTGACAGGGAAAAATCTTGAAAGTTTAACAGCATTACTGGTAAAATTTGACTAGCCTGACAGGAAGACTAATTTCTTTTTGTGAAAGCTTAGCTGTAATTTTTTTACTCTGGATCTAAGGCTTGTTAGGAAACTGAGATAATATCCAAAGATTCACAGATCAGTATTTTATGCACACTTTTCCAGGACTGAAGGGTTCTCTATTCATTTTGGGTATTACAATTTATCAAGGCAATAACCCTTGCTACTCCTTCGTGTGGATTTATGGCATTGTTGTCAAAACATTTGCAGAACGATCACAGGATGAGAAGGTTTCAGAAGGATTTGTCAGAGCCCAGAGAGAAGCTGTCCTGGTGCTGCCACCTACAGAAGCAGGAGTTCCTAAGGAGCTTTCAGAATGACAGACAGCTGACCAAGAATTCAGCACTCTCATGAATTATCTGAAATTGTATTTGGCTAATAATAGCTTACAGATGACACAAAGCTGACACGGGGATGGGAAGCAGAAGATGGAGTAGCTGTATCCAGAGGTGCAGCTTTCCTGGCAACATCCATTCCACAGAATGCTTTGTAAGCTGCAAATACTAAGTTACGCACCTGGAAAGATTGAAGGTGTCTGACATTACTCATCTTTGTATCCTGATCTCTTCCAGGGGGTATCACAGAAGAAAATATAAAATCTCTGCAGCACAGATGGCTGTTTCATAATAACATAAAAGAATGTCCTATTCTGACCATTTTTTTTTAACAGGGAAACAATCAATAGGAGTGAAGAGGGAAACATTTTCTTTCTGCATATTTTCCAGGAATACAGTTTCCATATTTTCATGTTCAAAGTTTTTAAAGGTTTATAAACATGAACAAAAATTAAGAAAATAGAGGAAAATTATTTCAGTGGCTGAAGAAATCCCTTAATTGAAAAATGAAAGTTTTTCAGAAAGTGATACTTTACGTGACCATTGCTTAATTGAAGTGTCTGCATGCCTTTAGAGAAACACTGCACATCCTTTGGTTCTTTTTATAAGCTAGAAAAGTATGAAACCCTCCATACAGTTAAAAATACAAAACAGAAGTCCTTGATTTTGATTTATGGCCAACACAGTGTAACTGTGAGTTGTTAACTATAGGTGAAAAGTACCAAAAAAAGAAATAAAATCTGCAGTTCTCTGTTGGACTGGATTATTTTTTAGTTGGTAGAATTTAAATAAATGCCACTTACTTGATTCAGAACCGGATAATTAAATCAAGCATAGAAGTACCCAAAGAGTAATAATACCTGAAATTAATATCAAAAACTCTTTGGGGGCCAAATGTATGTGTTTGGTTTTGTTTGTTCTTGGTTCAGTTTGGATTGGCTTGATTTGCTTTGATTTCACAAATCTGAAAGCCTCTGTGTGAATAAGGGCAAGGAAAGTTCTACAATTTGCAGTCAGTTACAGTAAATATAATGAGGATTCTTCAGGATTTAAATTTAGTAAATCAAACAAATATTTCCTTTTCAGAAGTATTACAGCTGTTGAAACTGACAGAATTTGGGTACAGATGTACTTCCATACTTATAATACACATTTGACATAGGAATATTAATTGATTTTATATTTAATTTGTATGTTTATATTTTTTAAATAGCAATTGTTTACCTTTTCTCTGCTGCTACAAGTCCTTTTCAGAAGAGTATAGCATTACTGTTATAGGTTCTGAAACCTGTAGTCCTCTTGTGCTTGCTTTCTGCATGACAATGTATTACATAATTATTTATGTGTTCTTTTCTCAAATACAGCAAAATAATCTTCAGAATCAAAAACATATTCTGCTCCCTTTTACGCAATATTTCTGTAACCTATTTATTCAATAATATTTTGATGCTAGAAAATACCAGATCCAAATTTAATCATAAAAGCACGAACCTAAATGGCTCTCCCTGCAACTGAAACTTTATAAGTTCAAATTTTTGAACTATTTTCTTCTTAATTACTCTCTGTTTAGTTTTAGTTTTAGCACTCCCACTCTAGAGGACTGATTAAGTTCTGCAAAAGTCTTTAAGAGTATGCTACCATCTTCTGGAAAGAGATGAAAATAGAGCTTTTACCTATTTAAGATCAAGCAGATTTATGTTATGATCATCACTTGCAGACTGTATGTTTATGCTTCCCAAAAGCCATCTGAGATTTTTCTGAATAGGGAAAATATTTCTGAAACCCAAAATAATAGGAATTAACTATGGGTGCTTAAGAAATCTCTCCAGGAGGGAGCTTTTTTTTGTCCTCTCTTTAAACTGCATCTCAAATTACATAACTCTTGAAATTTTAAGGCTCAATAACAATTTACTTGCACAGCATTAAATCTTTAGAGATAAGGTCAACATTGCTGTAAAGGACTCTCATTTCGTCAGCTGAAAATTCAGAATTCAGCTCATTTTATTTTGCCATTAACATCAGCCTAGAAAGCAAAGTTCATGTCACATCCAAAGCTGCACAGATTTCCAGTAAATGTATCCAAGCTTGTGGGTTGGCCTGTTACAGAGATAAGGCTGTTTATAAAGGTCAGTCCAGAGAGCTGAGGGACTAGATTCTAGTGAAGCAAGCCAAAAAGTAAAAAAACTTTTTGGATTAAATCAACCAATGTAGTGGCTGCAACTGAAACCATATCATCTTTTGAAATTAAAAGTTCTGCTCTATATTAGAAAAATGACATATGGAGCACTGTAGCCCTGGTATTGATGCTTGCCATATTTAATATTTCATGTACTGAACATTTTGCAGAACACTTTCTAGAAATTTTTTTCTAAGAAACAGCATTCATTTAAAAGGCTAAAAATCTTTGATGCAGGACTTAACTATTCTTTTAACTATGATTTTCATTAGTAAATGGTGCATACCATGGCAATTCTAGATCTCATTATTATAAATGCAGCTCACTGAATTTATTTTTTTTTAGATACTTGCTGTAAGAATATGTATCCTGGAATATAACAATAAGAATGGTATTAAAAGATCTGCACAGTAAACTTGGAAAAGAAACTCTTTCTTTTGAAACTACTGTGGGAACCTTTTACGACACTCTAACATGTCTGATGAAATTAGACTGGTTAGGTTACCTTAAGGGAAAACAAGATTTTAGAAAGACAGATACATACGTAGACTTTCAAAAAAGAAATAAACATTAAAATTTAGGTGGTCATATTTCTGCTCTCAGTATTTCTTCATTTCCTGTTTGAACTGGCAAATGGGGGAAGCTAGTGTGGAAGAGAAAAAAAGAATTTTTGTTAGTCTATACTTTTTAATTTGCATGTTTTATATTTTCAAAGTCCAAAGAAAACACTGCAAAAAAAGAAAAGCGGCAGTACTTTTTGTACCATAGTTACTCAATTTTTTTTCTGTCTTTGATGTATCAGAAAAGAAGAAAATATGGACAACTATTCTCTTTCACCTAATATTTTGGGCTTTTTTTACCTGTGTTTTTTTCATTGATGACTCACAAACAAAATAGAAAGTTAGCATCCAACCTTGACTACTGTTGGTTGACCTTCACAAGGAAGAACAGAATATTGCAATGATAATAACATTTATATGAAGGTTAAATGGCTGAAAAGTTATGTGGATTATCAAAATTGGTAAAGTTTGTTAATTGAAATTTCACAATTTTCCTTTAAAAATGTGGGAGACAGGGTCGTACTTAAAAAAAATTGCTTGTCATACGACTAAAAAAAAATTATTTGCATCACAGGAAATATTCAGGTAAGCATAATTACAAATGCTTTAGGGACTGATATATAAACTACATGAAAATTTGGAATAAGTGGAAGATTGCTTATTTAATTCATGTAAAATTCAGATTTTAAGCAGGTGTAATACTTCCATTAGTTGAGCCAAGCAACTTAATAAGAAAAGTAAATCCACCCACCTTTTATTTTTTTTTCCTGTTCTATAATACTTCAGTGTTCTGTGTATTTGTTATTCCACTGCAATTTGTTTATTTGGTTATTTTACAATGAATATTTTCAGTTGTGGTTATTCTGAGTGTTTTAACCCTATAAACCTGTCTGTTAAGCAGAACAGGTTTTATTCTGAAACACTGAAGGAGAACACATTTTTTAGAAAAAAATTTAGTAAGTTTTGATCATGGTATCTTTGAGGTGATTTCTAAGACACTGACTCCAGTTGAGCTGAAGCTCTACTGCTTAATGTTTGGATTAACTGAACATGAAGTGATCATGAACAAACAAATGAAAATTCATTCTGGGAATCACTTGAGCACCAGCAGAAAAAGAATTCTCATTATAGCCCCAGATGTAGTGGCATTTGTCCAGGACACTTGGCTTAGCAAACCAAGTCTTGCAAAAACATCAAGGGACTTTTCATGATCACATCATCCTGCACGAACTAAGGTAAGATGACTGCTGCTAGAACATGCTTATGCAAACATTCCTCCATTTTTGATATGCCACTTGGGGTTTTTTGGGTTGTTGTTTTTTTGCATTACCATGTATTTTTTACATTACCAGGTAAATAACACTATTGGGTTGAATATCACTTTGCTGGGCTACTCATCTGTGGTTTTTTGCGTTATTAAAGTAACAGAGTCCTAGTTTTGATAAACCTGTATATCTTGTTGGTTTTTTGTTTTGTTTTGGTTTTTTTTCCCAAAGATAACATTATTCTTGACTTTTCTTTGCAATGTATTTCAATTTTACAATTAGGGTTTAGTTAGGAGGAATTTGATTTCAGTAAGTGTAAATATTAAGATTCTACTTCTAAAAGAGTAAAAAAAAAATCTCATTTATCTTTTTATCAACAGTTAGGCTCATTAACTTCACTAAAATTGTTAATGTGTTAACATGTTTATCAATGTTATGGTAATGAACACTTTTACTAGAAAGCATAATAAACATTATGGACTTGGTTATGCTTTCTAGGTATTAATTAAATAGGAACATGCATATGTTTCCTCATAGTTCTCTGAAAAATATGTTAAAGCTCTGTTTTTCCTGGTTCAGAAATAAAGGCAAAAGCAGCTAGAGAGGAGCAAATTGAATGACTAAGACCAGCAAAAATGGAAAATTATTATTTTCACGTCAAGACACAAGGAGAGGAAATAGCTAGAAATGCATTAGAAAGGTTCCTGAAGTAAAAATGAATTTTAAAAAAAGTTTCATTTTGTAATGAAAGATGATGTCATGTAATATAAACACTGGTACCAGGTATGCAGCATGGTTTTCCTTCTTAAGGAAATGCTAAAATGACTAAATATGCACATTATGGTGTCAGAATTCCAGGGGCATATTAACCCCAGACATCATCCACCAACACATGTGCGTGATCTGTGTCAGCATTCCCCTGGCTCTGGAAAAGCAGGCACTTCAGCCTGGATTGCTTTAGTACCAGCGGGGGATTTGTTTATTCCAGCTCCTTTGTACGTCAGTGGTTGGGGTGTCAGCTTGGGAGACTCGGATGTTGTCTCTGCTTGGGGATGTCAGACCAACTGTGCCTCAGCTGCCCGAGTATAAAATAGCAGCACAGCCCCTCTTTGCAGGAATGGTGCAAGGTTGGATGTGTTCAGGTTTGCTGCTGAAGTAGTGACCAAAGAGGCTCCAGGAGCTCCCCAGTGAATGGGTCTGAAGGGAGTTAGGCAGGGCTCTGTCTATCTGATGTGATGCACAGACACACAATGAGGGGTACAGAGAGAAAAAGAGAAAAAACATAAGCAAAGGCTGCTTCGCATTTGCTTTCAAACGTTTTAAATTTTCATCACTGAACAACTTTTTACACAGGCTGATTTACACAGGACAAGGTGGGGTGGTTCTAAAGTAAAAGATGAGAGAGTTAGATAAGACAGGTGTTAGGAAGAGATTCTTTAATCAGAGAATGGTGAGGCACTGGAACAGGTAGCCCAGATGAGCTGAGGATGCCCCATCCCTGGAAGTGTTCAAGGACAGGTTGGATGGAGCTTTGAGGATCCTCATCGAGTGGAAGGTGTCCCTGCCCATGGCAGAGGGTTGGGAAAGATGAACTTTTGAGGCCCCGTCCAAGCCCAACCATTCCATTATTCCATGATTCTATGATTACAGTTTTATATTAAAAAGTGGGTTTTTTTAAAAAAATTACATATGTAATACTGGAGAAGGAGGGTCCAAAACAGGGTTGATCAATAGTAACAATTGCTAAAAATTTGTCAAATGAGTTTAGTATCTTCCAACCTTTAAAGAGAAACAGCACTGGAAAAACTGATAGCTGTCAAAAGAATGTCTTTTTAGATTTATCTAAATATTCTAAATGCAATAGATTCCTTTAGACATAATTGTTTCAGTTACAACTATAGAATGAAATATTTTTAAATGTTGCATTTAATGAAAAATCCTGAGACTTTTTCTTCTTGTCTTGTTTGGAACAAAACCAAACTTCAGAAAAAGGGCTTTACAGACGTGTATAATAATAATAATAATAATAATAATAATAATAATAATAATAATAATAATAATAATAATAATAATAATAATAATAATAATAATAGTAATGAAGAAGAAGAAGGAGAAGAAGAAGAAGGAGAAGATATGTGATAAAACTTTTCACACCTCCATTTTTAATGAAGCATTGCGACCATAGAGGTTCAAAATATGTTGAATCTTGTTTAGGATGCATTTGGATACTTAATGCAGAGATAACTTTTTAGTTAATAACTTGACTGAGTAAAGGAAGAGGATTTACATATTAATGGTATTGGTATTCCCTGAAGGATGGAATAGAAATCTTATATGGTTATAAAACCCTAGTTCTTTATTGTCCACCAAGTGCAATTTGTGTGGGGAAAATAGTGGGGAGTGTCCACTATGGGAGTTACTTGTGTTTGTGGGAAAAAAATCCCTCCAAATTAGAAATGTCTGTTAAGTAATTTATTGTGAGTTATTTATTTATTTTTCTTACAACTTTCAGTAACTTTCATAAGTATACTGTAGATAAAACACAACCTTAATGCATCAACTTTTTATAAAACTTTTTTTTTTTTTACTAGCTTTTCCAGATAGTCACTGGAATTCAGAAATTCAATATATGATCTATTTATTTTAAGCTAATCTTTAAATGAACTATTGGAGATTGCTATCAGTACATGGAACAGTCTTTTCCTATGGAAATGTTCCACACATACAGCTTATGAACATAGCTGGCCTCTCTAGTCTCTGGCTTGCTCTACATTTCCTTGTATTTTGCATTCCCATGAATGAGAATGAGCTATTATTTATTCTTGGCTCTCCCAAGAATGGAGTGAAGGATTAACTTAACTTTTGCCCTCAGTGTCTCCACCTCCTCCAGTCAGAGCAGATGTCACGGGCATGTGCTAACTTTCAGCCATCCATATTATGTCTTAATCATGTTCTCAACTTACTCATTCCCAGGAGTCAACAAAGAGTAGTCAAGCAGTAGGAGTAGTTATGGGAAAGAAGAATAAATAGTGCAGATGTCAGGAATTAAATCTGGACCATATTTAAAATGTTTCTTGCCTCTCCTGGAGCCCAGATCTCAACTTTTCTCTTCGGAGTCCCAGTCCAATGGTTTCAGTGTTCTGGCACCAGCCCTGGATGCAGCTCTGAACCAGCAGAGGGGTTGCTCAGCTCTGGGGTGTGCCCAGCTCCCTCAGAGCAGCCTCACCTCACTGATGGGAGTGCAGGGATTTCAGTGAGCTACCCCCAGGAACCACCACCTTGCTCTACATTCCAGTCAGGATCTGGGCTTTACCAGAGGGAAGAAGAGAGGTGGGTAATCAGCACAGTGTCATAAAATATCCTGAGCTGGAATAGACCCACAAGAATGATTGAGTTCACTTCCTGCCCCTGCACAGAAGAGTCCCAAAAAAACGCACTATGTGCTTGAGAGCACTTCTTGAAATGTGCACTTGAACTCTGTCAGGTTTGGTGTTGTGACCAGTTCCCTGGGGAGCCTCTTCCAGTGCCCAAACACCCACAGGGAGAGGAATCTCTTCCAAGTATCTAACCTAGACTCTCTGACAGCTTCAGGCTGTTTCCTCAGGTCCTGTCACTGGTCACCAGAGAGAAGAGATCAACATCTGCCCCTTCTCTTCCACTAACGAGGAAGTTGCAAACCATGATTGTTTCCTCTCAATCTCTTTTTCTTGAGGCTGAACAGACCAAGTGATCCCAGCCACTTCTCATACGGCTTTCCTTTCACCAGCTTTGTGGACCTCCTTTGGGCACTTTGTAAGAACTTTATACTTTTTTATATTGTGGTGCCCTGAACTGCACACAAGACTCGAGGTGAGACCACAAAACAGAAAGTGACAATCACCTGCTTGGAGTGAAGAATAGGAGGGAACAGCAAAAAGAGGCAGGAAAACCAGGAAATGACCTGGTAACCAGGGAGAGGAGGAATTCTGCCCCATGGAGAAGCCGTGCAAGAGAGCAGGGATCCCAGCACCTGCTCTAAACCTGGCGTGCAAATTTCGTGTGGCACATGCTGCTGGTTTGCTGTGTGGCCACCAGATGCCATCAGTGAACCAGGAATGGATTTGGTTTGGCTTTTTTATTCCTCTCTCTCAAGAAGCTGCAGGAAGGAGCTGCTGGACTCTGGGAATATTTGATGTGGTTTGTGAATAGTTTTTGATTCCTTCTGTGATGGTGACAAGACGATTAAATTTCAGACACTTGAAAATTCATAGCACGGATGTGAAAATAGCTCAACCACTGGACCAAATCTGTGGCTTTAATTATACTAAATCTCTTCAAAATGTTTTGACCCTTGAAGCTACTTTATTGATTCTTCTTGCTAAGAACTGGCTAAGCAATACTGTCTGAGCAATGAACAAAGTCCATAGAAATTATTTGCATTTTGACCCAGTGTTTTATTCCATTGCCTTTTCCCCTTTTTCTTTTTTTTATTTGCAAATATAGGGCAAAGATGGTTTTCTTCTATTTTATTTTTTATCTATGTATATAATCTCTTGATTGAGACTCAGTTAAACTTAGCTTTGATGAGGTTATTTTTATGCAAATCTTTAATCAGCAATTCTTTATGGGGAATTTTAACCCATCATGAATTTTGGTTTGGTAAATTTTGTATTTGCAGAAAGAGTTTCACAAAATCCATTTAGAAGCATTAGCAGGATAGCAGGATTGACTTTGAGCTTGTATTCAATTCAGTTCTAAATAGCTAAATAAAATACAATAACAGCACAATAATTGGCAACTGAAATTAATATCCCGTTTCAAAATCTGTGAATGCCTCAGTTGTTATATTATTGTTTCTTTTTGAGTTTAACAACAGGTATGCAGTTAAGTCTATGACAGTAAAACTATTGTAATACATATATCAGACTATGAAACATGTTGATCATCAAAGAATACACAACATTCATAACCCAGAACCAAAGATATTCTGCTCTTGATCACTTCAGCTTGAAAATAAACTATCAATATAAATCAAATATAAGCTCTTTTTTTACAGATGATAACACTGACATAATTTTAACACACTGGAATGATTTGCAACAGTCTCTGGATGTTATTTCCAGCTTAAGTAATATATTGGTGTTACTATTATAAGCTGTTGATCTACAAATACCATTTTGGTTCTGCAAAATTCTTCGCAAAATGCCCATATTAGAATAACAGCAATGCAAAATATGTGGTTGGCACAACTCAGTCTTCTCAATTAAACAGAGAGATGCTTGACTCATTATTAGATGTTCACATTTGACACTCAGCAACCATTGGAACACGATTTCTGTTTTTTCCCTTCTCTTATACTGAAGCAGCAAGTGGCTCTCTAAAAGCATGTTAAGTTTTAAGGGAAGCAGCTGGCTTTGGGTCAAAACCACACAAAGCTCTTGTTGGTTGTTTTCCACTGAAGCTGTTTTCCAACAGGATATTGGGTTTTCTTTAGAATGACATTTTTTGGAAGGTGCCTGTTTTCTGCAGACAATTTAATCTTTTATTTTTGTTGGAAAAAGAGAACACCTGACAGCTGAAAACCGTTTGGCTGAAAACAAAACAAAACAGAGACTTGGAAATGCCCTCCAGTGCTTTACATCATATGTCCAAGTCAGACGGCCCCCCTGTACTGCACCCCAACAGTCTGGACTGCAGGGTGGGGAGGCACTGGGCTGCAAAAGCAGGAAAAGGGGCAATCACCCACTTTTATAAACCCCAAAGGATGGCTTTTAAGCAATTTTTTTCAGGTTCCAACTGAGGGTTTTTATGAATACCATCAGATATTTTCTTCTAAATATTTTTTTAATAATAGAAAAAAGTATGTATTTTGTAAACTTTTCTGTTTGTTTGTTTTTTTTTTTCAAGTGCCCTACTTGCACAGAACAACACGGCTGAACTGAGCCAGGCTGGGATATCATCGTGCCTGTGGGGCAGGGCAAGGTCTGGTGAGGGGAACTGGGGGTGGACAGAGCCTAAAAGAAGTGGGCAGGGCTGTGGGGACAAGGACATGGCAAAGGCCAGCCAGGATGGCAGGTTAGTGAGCTGGGGTCCAGATGGGCAGGGCAAGTGTCCAGAGATGGGCATGGCTGCAATGGTCAGCGGCTGGTGGAGCTGAGATTGCTCAGGGTGGGAGCTGTGGATAGCAGATGCAGAGACATTGCTCTGCTGGGGGAGACTGGGACTGAGATCCCAGAGAGTGGCTGAGGATCCTGGTGAAATGAAGGGCTACAGGAACTGAGGGCAGGGCTTTGAACTGTTTGGTGGAGCAGGAATGCAACTTCTGAAACAGGAAAGTGGAGAAACCCTTACCTGTGAGAACCATTGGAAACTTTTTGCTTGCTTGTCTGATTCAGGCTCAAATGTATTCTTTTCATTCCCAAGAATTTTGCTTTTGAACTAGCTCTGCTTCTCACTTCCACAAGACTCTTCTGTTTTGTGTCTCTGATATTCTGGATTTAATTTTAGCCCTAATTCTAACATTTTCCCCCTGTCTAAATCACAGTATTGTTCACCTAAAACTGTCCACATGACTCCTACGAGTAGATAAATCGTTCCCCTCCAGCCCTCCTTCAGAGCTAGCTGGATTTAGTTCATTTGCAGCTAACAAATGCCATCTAGTGGTTCTTTTGGGCTTGATTGAGCGTCTAATAAAATACAGCAGCTTGGTGTTGAATGAATAAGAATCATAAGCAGTTAATACGAAAAAGGGGACTCTGTGCTTAGAACATTCTCAAGTTATCTCACAGTTTTTGTGGATTAAGACATAAATAAATGCATATTGATCTGATTGTGTTGATGTATGATGTTTCCTTGCCACCCATACTAGTTACATAGTCATCAATACTAATCAAGTTAGTGCAGCCACACTCCATTTTCTGAATAAAATTTGTATATGCACAGTGAAACTTCTCCACACTTGGGACTACTTTTTCACTGCTGCAAACAAGTATTGTGATTCATGGAAGATATTTCCATTTAATTAAGCCAATGAGTCAGGCATTCAATTAGTGCAAATTTATTAAACAAAAGAATATTTCCAAACCAGAGATTTGTATAAGCCATGGAGGGGTGTTAAAGCATTGGAATCCAGAGGTGAAAGTCCACCTATGAAAGCAGTGGATATTTACAGGGGTTTGTAAAGTCACGATCTGTACTGGGCAGTAGTTACAGAGAGAAGTTATCATTCCTCAGTATTATAATACAGAAGATTTGAAAGAAGTACATTTTCACTATGTGCACATAATTAACTCTTGGGATGTATTGCTGTAGGATTCTTACCACAACTGCATGTGAGTTTAAAAATGAGCTCTGAAAAATTGATCTGGTGTAGATCCATCCTGTGATGTGTGTGTATCATGCCTGGATGAACTGTCTAGCTCAGGATTTCCTACAATGCTGAAAATAGTCAGGGTCTCCATTATGAAAAATTAGCCTATGTTTATCTCACTTTATGTAATTTTTACCTGAGAAATAAGTTATCAACAATCATTTGGTAAAAGGCTCTGGACTTTGCTTCAGCCCTGGATGTCAGCTCTGACAGTCTTATCTGGCTCAGAAACTTCATAAATATTGGCTGATTTAAGAGATTTCCTACATGAAGTGCATATAATCCTTTAGTGGAAGGTATTAAATATCCACAATTTTTATGCATTATATGCACTGTATACACACTCATTCATTACAATTCTGACCTATTTCACACTTCCCCTTTTGACTTTTATTTAATTTTCCTTTTCCATGTCTTCATCTGTCTCCTTTCCGGCTTGACTAAACAGAGAAAAATGCTCTCCACACTGAGATAAGTATCTCCTTTGCCAAAGGGTGGTGTATGAATAAAGTGATAAAACAATCTTGCCTGTTCCTACTTTGTGTATTATAAACTACAGAACAAAGATTGTAAGTAAAATTTCTCTGAGGTTTGCCCTTCATGACCAGCTTAATGAATCACTTTTCACACAGCATGTAGAGCGCCTACCAGATGAAAGATGAAGATCATGAGCTTGTTCACTGTAGTTCATTGTGTGCTAACTCTAAAAAGAAACAGAACAGTCTTTTAGTCCCAATTTATCATAAAATAGGTTACATTCCTACATAATGAGGTTAATTTATAAAGAAAAGTAAATTACTGAATGTGGAATAATAGTGCAACCATGTCACCTGTAATTTCAATGAGGACGAAGAGTCACCCAGCAGCATTACAACAGGTCACGTCTTTCCACAGATTGAAAAAATCCACCAAATCATGAAGAGGTAGCAGCCATCAGGAAATTTCTCACCAAAGAAATTGATGGCAGCTTCAGTAGTCATCCTGTTTCTGTGGGGGTGACACCTGTGGCCTCTGACTGGGAAGTAAGAAACCTCTTGATGTTGCTTTAGTTTCTATTGAGCCTCCACTTACACAGGGGCATGAGCCAGGGGGGATCAGTGGTGGCAGCAGTGACCTGGAAGCTTGTCTTTGCTTTGGGGGAAAACACAGCCAGATAAACTTTTGATGGTGCATGCACTGAGCTCACTGTTGAATTGTTTGCATTAAACAACTTAAGGTTCAGAAAAGTCTAACTGTTTAGTAATTTATATAAGAATCAGGAAATTATTTGAGATTACATGCAATTTTTGTTTTCTTTATAAAAGTCATAGGTGAGAAGATTCCAGCTTAGATGGGCAAGGCCCATATGTGATCTGTCTTACAGCACATAGCAAGAGAGCTCTCTATTCAGTCCTTCTCCTCTGACCGCAAGCTTTGTCCCATCTCAAAGAACACGGATGAACTGAGCTGTTGAGTTCTGCCGAACCCCAGAATCCAGCAAACACTCTCACCTACTCTGACTCAAATATGTTTACTGCCTCTTCTAAGGTAAGTTTAATGCAGTATGTGCTTTCCTGTTTGACAGAAGGTTTTGCTACTTAGTAAATTAAAAACCATAACCAGAAGAAGAAGAAGAAGAGGTGTTAAAACTCATTCTTCCTGGGGAGGTTTGAAAGTTTAATGTCCTGCCTCCAGGCCAGGTTTGTGACTGTGGTAATGGAGGTTCATTACCTGCTCCTAGGGCTGGGTCACTGGGCAGATGAGTTGCCTGGCCCGTCCAGCTCAGCACTGCCCCCTCTGAAGCTGCAATCACCCCCTAGCTCCCATCCCACTTTCACAGTGCTCTTGAACCACTCTTCATTCCCCTGGGCAAACTACCTGACCCTGCTGTGCGACAGCAGTGATTTACCACCCCAGGGGCAAATAAAAATTAAAAAAAAAATATTTTAATGTAGATTTTCTTGGTTTACTTATTGATTGTTTCCTCTTACTTTATTAATGCAGTTTCTCAGGAATGCAAAATATCTATACTGAGTCTTGTCTGGAGTGATTGATTCTACAATTCTACATTAAATACACTAAATAGTTCACGAGGTTAAAAGGATAACATAATAAACATATTTCCCAAACTCACACTTGCTCAACTGTTTACATTCATATCTGTAGAAGAAACAAAATCTGATTAATGGAACTACCCTGGTAGTTTTCATACTAACTGATCAAATCCCCTTTTCTAGACTTGAATGTCATAACATAAGTTAAATGTATATTTTACAAAGTTGTCATGATTTTTATGGTGGAATAAGGGTCACTAATGAGCTTCAGTTCCATTTGACCTGCGTAAGTGTAGAAACAACCTTTCACAATACTTTCTCTGTATTTATCCCCATCTTCAGTGTGTTTAAATAAGTAGTTGAAATAACAGCCACAGCGAAATAAAAAACCCAACGGGGGCAAAAATGTATCAGGCAAGCAGGTTACATTTATGATAACTGGTTATCCATATGTTCAGATGGATACACATACTCTAAATCAAATGAGATATTTCAGGAATCTTGAAAAATGTATCAGCTTTCAGAACTTGGTTCTCAGAGGATAAATGGAGAGTTAAAAGTCTAGCCACATCTGCTGATTTCATATATGCTGTCATAGTGTACTGCAACTAATGAAATAAGATATAATGAGTCAATGCATTTCCCAAAAAGAATGAAAATAATATGTTTCTCAGCATTATGTATAAGACACACTTTTGGAATGGGAATATATGAAAGACCTGTCGATCACAATTAAAAAAAAAAAAAAAGAACAGAGATTTTAAATATTTCTGTGATTTGAATATGAAAAATGAAATTAAGTAGGAGTTTCCAGGAATGAAAGGCCTAAGGGATAGCTCCTATTAAATTAAATTATATCTGACTCATTTGTCAGAGCAGGGATCAACAGTGAAGGTTCTGTAAGTAGGAGGAGATGAACAATATTTTAAAAGTCTTGTAATGTGTTAATTTCTGTTCTGGTACAATGTCAGCATTTAAAAGGATCTCTGTAGAAAAGACTATTAAAAAGTAGCAGATACCTTTTGTGCCTCTGCAAGGTCATGATTGCTCAAATATATTTTAGACACCAGTCCCCAGACTTCCTGCAAAGATATGTAAGATACAGGATTTAGGTATCCAAGCCTATGCTTAGGAAAAGATAGTTTATAACACTCTGTAATGGGTTTAGATACTGATATTGAATAGGGGAATTAAACATCTGCCTGCTCACCACATACAATACAAAAATGTTAAGAGCTAATTGGAAGAGGTGATTTAGCAGTCTGTATCACAAAACCTGTACAGATATGTAAGATAGGCAACTGATCCCAAAAGCTCAAATAATAGATATTTTAATAGGTTTGAAGCTGAAAAATAAAGGATTGATGGAAAGAACAATGACATTTAAAGCATTTTAACAGAATTATTTTTAAATTGAGTTGTAAAATTGTTGACTTCAGGACTGTGTATTTGCTAAGCATGAACAGCATGATGCAGATGTTACCTTTTTCTATAAAACCACAAAGTCTTAAAACTGCGTTAACAATATTTTTAATTTTTTTAATAATAGATGCAAGTGCTCTACAAACGTAATCTAAAAGCAGGGAGTGTATATTTTATCACCCCACTGGAAGAATTGGAAAGTGGATCCACATGCTACCTTTTGAGGATACAAGGTGGCTAAACAGAACTTATGAAAATGGTAATCAGTACAGACTGTTCTTATTCTCAGTGGCAATCTGATATGTGCTGGAGCATGGTCAGGCACACAGACACACAGCATTTCTTTGGGATCTCTGCTTAAGTGCTGCAGAATATGGGGTGTTTTCTCACTGCTGTCACATCTAAGGTTTGCAAAGTTGGATAATTCAGGATCCTTCCTGGCAGCTATGCCATAGTTCTGTGTAAGCTGTAAATTACTGCAGTGGGACAGTCTCCAAACCACTCTTATGACTCTCAGATGAGCATCAAGATTTGTTTTTTCCTATCTTCAGCAAGCAGATGAAAATTTGAATTTTCTTTCATTAGACATTTTGCCTTTTTTTTTTTAATTTTTTTTATTAATACTTTAAAGAGGTATTGGCTGCAGTCTCTTGATGGGTCACTGTGAGGGGACAGCTGTATGTATGGTGGAGAGTGAACCTTTAACAAATAAATTGATAAAACATGGCTGTGACTGATTAACAAAATAGATCTCGATCAAAACTTGAATGAGGGTATTAAACATGACTAGAAAACATACCCTGAACAACTACCTAGTTACTGCATAAAGGCAAAATTCCTCTGGAGAGTGGAATACATGATCATGAATCATCTCACCTCTGACTAATGACAATAAAATACTTTCCTAAAGAAAATTAGCATAAAAGAAATTGTAACCCATAGGGATTGAGAAACCTGCAGCATTAGAGATTCTATCTTTGGGTTAAACCTAAATTCTTGCTCACTGGAGTAATATAGACAGCATTAAAGTCTTTGCTCAAGGAAAAAAAGTGTTTTGCCTCTCTCAGGACTCCTTGAAGCTTCCACTGACACCTTTTGATTCCTTTCTAACTCTGTTCTTTAGAAGAATTTGAGGGTGCTTTTATACCAAGGGCACCTGGAGGCAGAAATTAAATAAACAATAACCTAGATATTAGACTTCATGTTTTGTCAATGTATATTTATCATTTTGCAAAGAACTGGAATGTTATTATTAATCAACTTTATTGGGGTCATAAAAGCTCTGATCAGAGAAATGATTTGTCCCTGGCTGTCCAGCTGCAGAAACATAATCCAGGAGTCCTAAATATTGATGCCAAGAGCGTCCAATCTTACATGTCTTTTATACCAGTTTTAAAAGTCTTCTGGCAGAAGATGAAAGGTGCTGTAAAAATATTAAGCTATACAGTTAAAAGACACTTTTTTCTAGTTCATATTCAATAGTCTAGGATGGAGGTCCCTGCCTCACAGATGTTTCCTACTATAGGAGCTGTCTTGAATACTGCCCTGATTAATTTTTTAAAAGAAGTAGATTAGCACATGTCTTTATCCAACTTTTCTAACAATACTTTCTAATATTTATTAAGACATTCATATTGCATGACACTGTTGCAACACAGTAAGAGAATTTGTTAGATTTCCATGTCTTTGAACTGTTGTAATGCAAGATTAAAAGTGCTGCAGAGTCTCAAGAAAAATCATGAGGTGTGAGAGTTGTGTGAAAGCTTATGAATACCACATCATGTTTGAGCTCTTTCATATTCATTTAAACATGGTGCAAAGCTGATGTATTGTTGTAAATACACGCAAAAAGGGGGATTATTTAAAAAGAATAAATTTTTACAGATGTGTGTTATACTAGATTTGAATGAGATCTTGCTTCATGCCCAGAGACAAGCTATTCACTCTCACACCAGGACTTCTCAATCAGATTTCAATTATTGTTTTCAATCTGCATGCAAGTACCTGTGTCTTGTATAGGATTTGGGATGGAAGACACAATCTGAGAGCATCTCATCTGAGTGCTTCTCTCTTAGCAATGCAGCTCCATCCTCACCAAATCTCCACTCTTAGGTAAAATCCTGATACTCTTTTTTTTTAATTATTAATCTCATCAAAGTTATTTCTTTCTTACTGACTTTTTGATAGCATGTTGTTCCAAGGTCTACAAGAGTACATTTTTTGCTTCGGAAGTGACCATTTTAAGAGACTTTTGTCTGCTCATGTCTATGTCTTTGATTTATTACACCCTTCAGTCCCACTGGTACACTGAAATAAACACTGACTCCAGCAAAAAGAAACCCCAAACTAAAACACCAAAGACAAAAGTAATTCTTTATTTCACTTTACAACATGGCACATAAAAGGGGTAGGGAATTACAGGCCAAGGTAGCAGCCAGCAGTTGAGAACAGGCTGCAATATTGGAAAAAGCTTGTAACATGAAGACAAAATATATGCAAAATTGAATCATTAAAAGAAAAAATTAATTTGAAATGGTTGGCTGAGAAAATTTTACTGTGAGACAGGAATCCAGATGAAATGTACTAATTCACTACTTCAGCATTTTGGGCCTAACATAAATTTCTTTTTTATGAAAATTTATATAACAACAGGCCACAGGATGATCTTTCACTTTGTTTCTCAGTAGATTGGTCTGAAAGTTTTCCTCAGAGAAATAAAGAAAATAGCAGCAAACTCACCCAAGACTTAATTTATCAGGAGGAGTCCAACGAAATGGACCCTTAAAAAACAATTTAAAGAGAACAGGTCTGAGGCTGCATTCGTGTATAGCCCAGCTGTTAACATTACCAGAGGTCAAACTTAGTTTGTTTTCAGCATGTTTCCTTGAACAGATATTAGTCTTTGTCTTTAATTTTGGCTATGTTGGTATTTTCCTAGCTCAGGTTAATCTAACACACCATCTGTCTTTTTGTTTCTTTAAAAAACCTCAACAACCGACATTTACAGTCACAGTATTTGAAATACTTTTCTTTGGGTCAGTTTACTAAATTGCTTCATATTAAATAAACAAAATCACAGTCTGCTATGTTTTGAATAGTGTAAATTTATTTATATAGAATATCTGTTATTTTGGGGTAAAACCAGCAAGCCATATCCTTAACCCCTATAAGAAATTATAGATCTACAGAAGTTACATGGTTTCTGCTCTCTGAGGGCCCGGCACAAGAGGTTATTATTACATGATACAGACACATTTTAGATATTTCTTTTACTAAAGGCCACAGTTTTCAGATGATCGGAGTGGGAAAAAGGGTGTTTTTGCAAACATATATAACATTATAACTGGGCATTATATATTCATAATAAATTAATTTTTTTTTGTCTTTCTTGATGTGACCTAATCTGACTTCAGCTGTTAATTTTCAGATGATATTGTATCTAGCCCTTCAGATATTTAAGATCAGATTTAAGGCTAAGTTAAAAAAAAAAAGTGGATTTAAGGCATAGTGTATAGGACCCATGTTATATTCCGAAAAATCTGTTGTGCTTGTGACCAGAACTCACTGTGAGGCCTCACCATCTGATTTATGCAGTTCTCCAGCTCTTCCCATGTGTTACATGAGAGAAAGATTTGTCACAACCTACTCCATAAGTGGTGCACAACCTACTCCACAAGTGGTGCACATGGTGCCTAGACTAGACAACACTGAATGCTGCAGAGGGTTATATATGACACTTTCTCCAGCTTAGGTGCCCTTGTGTTATGAAGATTTAGAGTCTGAAACAGATTAATGTGTTTTTGTTAAACATATTTTTTTTCATCAAAAAAACCTCGTTTTTTCTCCCCTTTCCTAACAGTGGTTAGAGCAGTGCATAGAAAGTCAGAGCTTTAAGATACTGTCCCTTCTCATGTCTCATTGCAATATATCCCTGTGGGTATTTCTCACATAAGAAGAGTAGATGAAAATGTACACTGACTATTCTGCTTGTCAAAGTTGAGCCTCTATACATCCAGGAATGAAAAATTCCCTGGCTCAGAGACAGTGCGTGGTGTTGACTGCACTTCTGGCCAATTCTTGTCTCTTTATAGCTCTAATTTATTAAGTAGGGGAAGGGGGCAAAAAAACTACCTCTATAAAGAAAGGTTCCTTTAAAAGCTGGAAATTGACCTCAGTTCATGTAGTTGAGGATATGTGTTTAAATTTTCTGCACTAATCCCACATGTTCTTCCTGCTGTAGAATTTATAGGGATGCAATCGAGCTCTGCTCTGCATGTAACTCCTTCTACTGTCAGTGCTCATCTTCTTGCTGGTATCTAAAATTGGATTTGGGCCTGTGGAAATGGGTTTGTTGTTATAAGTTTCTCATTCCCTCTTTTATAGAAAGCACTATTAAAAGGAGAAGAATCCTGAATGCTTCAATTTTTTATAACCAAAATAGAATGGTGCAAATTAGCATCATGTTTTTCCTAGATATTGAATTTACCAAATCCTTAAAGAAAAAACATTTAGTAGAATATATACATATAATTTTATTACAAACCACATGAAAAATCCAACTGAAGTTGGGCCAAATGTTTAAACCATCAACTCTTTAGTAATTTTAATTATGCTTTAAGACCATTTTCTGGTTAGAGTGAATACAAAATCCTCATAAATCCCATATGAAGAATTTAATCTTTTTTTTTCTTTACACTATAGCAGTCAGTCCCATAATATTTTATGTGTTTAAAATTAAATTAGTATTTTTTTTAGTTTCAAAATATTAGAAAAATAAACCATTTCTAAACAGAGTAACTGCATGAAACAATAAAACTTTATTTAGCAGACCATTTTCCATTAAAAAACTGATCAAATACTTCTACAGGCTTTGATAACAAAATCAGAATTAAGTCCTGCTCTTATTTAAAGATAAGATGGGGCTGTGTTAGTATCTCTGTTTGAAAGGATTGATGGTATTACAAACACTTTAAATGTAACCATGCATATTCTTCAGGTTGTTTCCTTCTCCCCGGCTGAATTTGTATTTCTGTTAAAATAGTGTGCTAAGAAATTCAGTGATTTTGTTGCTATATGTTTCATGACTAAGGTCCTGCTTGTGTGTCTGTCCTTCTTTCTACTTGGACACAAAGTGCTGGGAGAAGTGTAAGGCAGATCTTAATTGGCCCTTTATTTTTAAGTAAAAGTTCAATAAAAGACTCTTTACTTCTCTTCACCGAGCTCTTTCAATAACTAGACAGCAATCATAAAATTGCAGTACTTTCAGGAGAAATTGCTAATGAAATCAAATTTCAAAACAAGGTTTAGTTCAACAGAGAGCAGAAAAGATCATCAGATGTAGGTTTAATAATAATTGTTCATGTGTATGAGAATTACATTCCAAGTATATGCAAATTTTCTTCCTAAAAAAAACACTACAATAATCATACAGAGGAAATTAGTTTACTAAGGACTTGGTTCAATTACTCATGTTCTCTGTGGTCCAACAAATCTGACATGAATTGTGAATCATTCCTGAAAAATTACAAGTACTACAGGAAAGCCATCAATTTTCAGATAAAAGAAGCAGTTGTTGTTGCAGGAATCTGGTTTTACTACCCTTCAGCAGAACAGTACGCAAAGTTTCAATAATGGAGGCAATTCAGGAATTATAAAGACTTTGGTTTAGATGTATATTGCCTTTCCCAGAATCACCAAACGATTCCAGTTCAATATGATTTGCAAACACAAAAGCAGATCTATAAATGTTTCTTGTGAGTATTTTATAAAATTGACACTTTTCAAAGTTGTCCAAGATATTGCAGTTGACAAGGGAATCAAACAAGATTGCTTTGAATCTTATATTAAGCCAGTAGCAATAAAGAAATACAATTTTACAGTGATTTTTCCTATGACTGCATTAAAATTATGTTTCAGTTCCTGAGTGTCTGGATAAAATTGCTTTTATTTACCATTCAATCACCAGAAAATTACCTAAGCAGATGGAAATACTTTAATCTCTTATTGTGTTTGTCTCATGCTGGGTATAACTCATGCTGAAATCAAAAGCTCAAGTCAAACAGGCCAAAATTTTGATATTTAAAGAAAAAAATACCATAAAGAAGTAAAAGGACATTCACTGAGAACTTTGTTTCTCAAGAGCCCCAAAATCCAGAGCACCCTCCTGTAGTCCTCATTTAAAAAATATTGATCATAATGTATCTGAGTCACAGGTTATTTTGAAAAGTTTTCCAGCTGAAGAATCATTTATCTATTCCAATCACACAGCAGCAGCAGCACCAGCATAAAGAATGTCAGAAAAGAAGTAAACAAGAAGCATTATGAAGATCTATCCAGAACCAATAACTCTATCTGCTACCCAAACAGGTTCTCTCCTTTGCATTACAGAAGCAGAGGAAGAAAACAGCTCAGTAAATGCGATTCTTTGTGTTTGCTTTTAAAGCAGGTTCAGAGAAGCTGAAACAAGACCCTGTCCCCAAGAGGAGGGTACCACTTCTCCCTCTGCTCTAAACCCCTGCCATGTGAATTGTTGCACGTGATGTGCACAATGCACAATACACAATACACAATAATACAATGGCCAAAACAGCACCTGAGTCTGCAGCAAGCCTGAAACACCTGAGTATTTACCTCCCAATGGTGGAAATTCACCTGCTCACAAGAAAGCCAGCAGTGTCTGTGAATGAAATCCTGCTTACACAGTTTGAGTCATCGTTTTCTTGATGAATCCAGTAAAATGAGTTAGGAAGTACGAGCTTCTGTAAATCACAGATTGGGACATATGTGTCAGGGAAGTTTTCAACAGTTTTTTTACAAGAAAATGTAAGCTTGTAGATATTTAAAAAGTTGGAATTTAGAAATTGGATTACTTGTTTTGTTGGGGTTTTTTGTGGGGCTTTTTTTTGTGGGTTTTTTTTTGGTTTTGGGGGTTTTTTTGGTTTTTTTGTTTTTTTTGGTTTTTTTTGTTTTTTTTAATTTTTATTTTCTCCAGAATAATTTGCTAAAAATATCTTTCTGGTATAAAGAGGAAAGTTGTTGTAGAAAAGAAATATAAAGGAAGTGGATCCAGCTGAGCCAAGTTCTCACATGCAGGGGTATTTTATCCTGTGCCTTGCACAGATCACACTGGTTTATATCTTGAATATTTTTCTTCTTCTAGACCAGTGAATAAACAATTATTCTCACACAGGATCCTCTTCAGAAGACAACTCTGATGTACACTGTTAACTTAGTCTGGGATAGTATTCATTCTGTACAAGAATACTTGTGGAACAATCTGTCTTATACACAGAGAATTTGCTCTTTGCCACTTTCTGTGGTTCATTTTCATCAGCTAAAGTGATAGATTAATGATGTATCAACACTCCCTCTGCAGGGACCTGACTGTGGGTTTTCTCTGTCCTAAAATAGTGCCCTAGACAACAGACACTTCTGATCCTGTCAAGGGGGTTAGAGAGGGAGTAGTGAAAGAGAACAAAAGTAATTGTTAAGTTTATGCTTTGAAGGAAAGCATTAAAACCTCTGAAAATTCCTAAGGAATAATAAAAAAAAATCATATAATATTAGTTCAGGAAGTTAGCTGTGCAATGAATTACATACATAGCATTTGAGTGAACCTTTTTTACTTTATTAATATCTTACTGTACTTGAACATGACATTCTAAAAATGGTCTTTTTAGTTACATTGTAAAGGTAAGATGATTTCATTACATTAAGTACATCTTTATTTAAGACATCAGAAGCTACTATTTACTGTCTCTAATTTCACATGACACAAGTGCATCTTTAATTTCACCACATCCAGGAGTTACTTTCAATCTATCAATGATTTCCCATACAGCAAGTCCTGCTGCTGGCTCTTGGCTCGTCCCTGCAGCCTGAAGAAGCTCATTTGTCGTGAATTTCCATCTTTTCTGCTCATGTTTAAATTGTGTCACTTCTTTTATCATATTCATAGGATTTAAAGGAAACTTCAGGCAATGACATGGCACATTTTACTATGGGTTTATATGACATTTAAGATTAAAGTGGTTCAAAAATTTTATTCAAATTTTTTAATCTGAGTTTCATATACTGAGTCTGCACAAGGTCTGATGCAGCTATTTTTCTTTACCCACCTCTTCACTAATTCCTACTACTGTAGTAATGTCACCTATAAAACAGGATAACTCAAGGAAAGAATCTTTCTTAAAAACCACACTAAATAATTTAAGGTTTGGATATGTATGGTGATATTCCTCCAGGCACTTTGCACAAGTTTAGTGTTAAATTTGGCATCCAAGCTGGTGCTTGTATCAGTGATTATTTCCTACAGGTAAATTAGGCCAGTTTTGCTTCATGTCAGAAATCAGAGCTAGCTTGTGCTGCAGTCCTTGTGCACATCCCTCAGAGGTGGAAGAGCCGGTGTGCCTCTCAGAGCACGCCTGCTCTGTCCCATGGGCATTACTGTCACCCAGAACTTCTCATGAGGAGGAGACAAGCTCAGTGCTCAGGGTGCTGCATCTGAGCTCCCCCACCCTCCTGATGATGGGACAGTGCTCATTACTGTGCCACTGCACTCCCACAGCCACACTGCTCTCACAGGTCAGTTCTACAGCTCTGCCCCCCAGATAGTCTGACCTCAAAACCTTGTTTCTGTGATTTTTTGTTGAGCATGAGCACACCTCTAATTTTTAACTTTTGGTGTATGTCATCAGTCTGTGGTAGCTTTCATATTTATGTTCAGGCAAGAACACCGATTGAGCTGCCATCCTGATGCAGATGCAGGAGACATTGCACTGACTGCATTGCTGCATTTTCTCTAGTAAAGCTCGGTCCTTGAGCTTCATAATCTTTCTGATGTGAGCAGAGTTGTGTAATATAAGCCATATTTGCCTCAAGTATGTATTATTCAAGGTGGGAAACAAAGGAGTTTTCTTATCTAGTCCAAACTCCTGCATAACATGGGTTGTAGAATTTCATCCCATAATTTTGTCAGTGTTTTTTTTTAAGCCGTGTTGTGTTAGAAGAATAATAGAAACTTTGTCTTAAGACTGCCAGAAAATGTAGACAGTTCTTAACCCCCAGAACTGCCAAGGAAATGTGTGCACGTTAAATCTTTTCTATTTTAGTATTGACTAGTGTTTGCCTAAGAATAAAATATACAAGGCATAATTAAAACCTGCTGTATTTCTTCTACAGCCCATGTCCTCAATAAAACAAAGTAATCAAAGCTGTGGCACATTCAAAAAAGACTTGGTTTGTTCTAGAAAAAAAAATCTGGTTAGTTTTCTCCAGGAAGCTAAAGATTAAAAAAATATACTATTCCACAGCAGTAAATATGCTTAATAAACAGCCTCTCACATGAATAAACTCTGTTTAAAATTGTTACTATTTTTATTTTATTATGCAAGAGGAATTACATGAAAAAGCTGAGAATAGATTAGAGACAAAAGCCTGAGCTGATATAAATGTTTTGTTTGAAAAGTTTCATGGCCTAGTTTGTTAGGCTTTCCTGGCAGGATACAAAAATGTCAGTAGCTAGTGTCCTTATATTTATTTTCTCTTGTTTATTTCCTTTTGTGTATCACTAAATTTGAACTCCCTACACTATAATTACACTGTATTTCCTTAGTGATTCAAAGCCTGGTGGCTGGAGCTGAATGAATAATATTTGACTGACTAAAAGTGTGGCATATTCTAACCCCTAATTATTTATCATGTACCAAGAAATAAGGGCCGTGTTAATAAATTTCATTAAGTGCAGGCTGCTTGGTCTGGGCAGTGGCATTTGCCTCTCACAAAGCTGTAGAGTCACAAGGGACAAATAAGCATTTATCTCTCTTTCCTTGCACACTGCTGCTGTCTCACTAAAGGAGTACAGACTCCAGCCACAGCCATTACACTTTGGATTTTCAAAGGCATGTCTGTAGTGGTGCATACTCCAGCCTGGAGCTCGGAGGTAACACAAAGAACAGTGATATTTATTTTGCAGAAGGTGACTGAAACAGTGTCTGAAGCATGCATGAAGTGCAGGAAGAACTCTAAATCTTCATATAAATGTATATACATGAAATGAGGACTGCTACTTCTGATCCTGCCAAAGGGCATCTTTCAGATATCCCATGTGTAACAGAGGCTACTAGCCAGCTGGTGGGCTGCAAAACACACCAGCATATAGCTGCAGCTACTCTAAAAAGTGCTGAAAATATTTTACAAGCCAAACCCAGTCATTTTCATATGAGTTTTCCTTTAAAAAAGTAAATTATAAGAAAACTAGATAAAAAAAAAACAAAAACTGGACAGACATGAACAAGGATTAGCATAGCTAAAAACCTCTCCAAACTCCTGTAAAATTAAAATAACTTAGTGCATTAGATAGTGGATCTCTTTATATGAAAAACAGATGGGTGAAGGAAGTAGAAGAAAAGTTACGCTGCAGAGCACTAAAAAAAAAGATACAAAATATCATTTAATGAGGTAAAAAATGTCTTCAGTTGGCACTTTTTCTAGCACTCACATCCGCCGTACAGATCCTCTCAAGGAAGTGCCTTATTCTCATACCTATTAACTGGCTTCTCAATTCTGCTCTAGAAATCATATCATGACTTGCAGCTTCACTCAGACTGCACAGAAGTTGAAGTCAAATGTCAATGCTTATAAGAAAAGGGCCAAACTAGCACTAGGACTGGCTACACAGTCTTAGATTTTTTTTTAAATTATAATTCTGAGACATGAGGTATGTGAGTGGGATGCCAAAAGTTTTGAGAAAAAAGAAGGCTCTTTTCTTTTTTGTTTTTTCTTTTTTCCTTCCCCCCGCCCAGGAACTAGATCTCCTAAACACTAAAGAGCAGTTCAAACATGCTGTAAATATGTAAATAGTCAAACAAATAAGAAAAATACCAAAAACCTCTGTGTGGGAGTGACAGTGGTAAGGTCTTCTGCTCCTCTAGAAGTAGCTCATGACATGTTACAGAAAAGCTATTTGCTGTTCTAATTTCCTGGCTTTAGTGATAAAACTCAGATGCTTTAGAGAAGATGCAAAGGATGTACAATAGGAATAATTTCTTCCAGAAAAATTTTCCTTTAATCTTTCACATAAAAGAAATTGATTTAAACCTGAAATAGAGACTTTTCAAAGCCTTTCCACTATTCTTTATTTTATCATTAATCATAACAGCTTTAGCTTTTTTTGAGATACATATAAATTACAAACTCTTTTAAATTTGGTGGGGGATAATCTAAGACATATTCTGTTACAGAGTTGGTGAAACAATGATTTGGTGCTTATATGGAAAAGAAATGAAAGATGCTGTACACAAAGGAGAAGTATTAATTGAATTTATCAAAGCCTATTAGGGCTAATTTATAGAGACTGGGCCATTTAAGAGCAAGAATGGAGATGGCACATAACAATATAAATCATAATTACATATAATGATTTGCATCACTGAGATGTTCAGCTGTAATTAATGGGATAAGCTAGGTCTTTTGTTTTGAAGACTAGTTTTAAATTGTTAAACTAGTAGACAATTTTTTTTTAAAGACGGGGCCTAAATTGTTAATGCCTTCATGATCACTAATATCTAAAAGATTAGGGTGAGATATAAAATCATTTCTATTTAGACTGTTTCCCAAATCATTCTGCAAATTTATTGACAAGCACTGTGAAGGCTATCACTCAAGGAATAAGATTTAAAAAAAACCATAAAAATCAAAGACCTACAAATGAACAAATGAAAGGTGCAAAAATTCTTTGGATGAAGCTTCTTAGTCAAGTGTTCTAATAGAAATGTATTCTTGCTTTCATTCAAATTTCAGTCAAATAACATGTCTATAATTGGTGTGTTATATTGGGTAAAGAAAAGTTTAAGAACTTAAGTGTTCAATTAAGGTTATGAGCAAAGCTTTGAGCATATCTGAATTTTTGATTCATTAAAAGAAAAAAAAAGAAAAAAATTGAAGGATATTGTTTTTAAATGTCCCATTTGAAATGGCCTTTTATTCCCATGGGGTAAAAGCTGTAAAACTTGTATTCAGCTCTGTCCTAAATTAAATATTTAATTAAGCAAGAATTTATTTTCCTGTTCCCTCTTTCACCTCCCAACTCTCAATAGAGACTCAGCTATAGCACAAAATTTTATTTATAGTGTGTATTTGTTTCCTAGTAATGGTTCCAAGAAAGGACAGAACATAGGAAAGAAGGTGGGAAGAAATGAATTATTAAGTATTTCATCTATCTCTCAAGTGTCACAAGTATTCACATGTAATCTGTGACTTTCCAATTCTTTTAGTCTAGGAAAAAAATCAAAAAGGTAATATTTTTATTTTTTACCACATACTTTTACCCCACTGATGTCAACAAGGCCAAAGGACAAATTGTAGCCTTAAGGAAGCTGAATGGTGACAGTTCTGGGATCATCCTGGTGTTTGCTAGAGTATGAAAAACCGGTCAAGTTTCCCTTCAGACACTGTCTCCTGTCATTCCTCTAACATGCACAGGGCCTACAGGCTGAGAGCTGAGCATCCCCTACAAAGGGCAACCTCAGCCAGCTCCTCTTGACAGGATTTTGATGCAGAACAGCAACAAAAAGTCAGGCTGGGGAGATCTTCTACATCTGTTTTGAGCAATTAATCCCCTAGAGGTAACTCCACTCACATGAAACTAATTTTGCAGTGTTTTAGCTAGAATGTGATTGAGTGAGCAGACTGGAAATTGAAGAGACTCGGTATTTATTTTGTGAAAACAAATGAAGAGGCCATTAACCTTCCAATAGAAATGATTACCATATATATTTTAAAACACTACTCTTTTCTGTTCCCAGGCTTGAGAGCTGTGCAACAGCATTGGTGACAATCAAGATGATGCTGCTTGTCAACACTAAGCCAAAACAGATTATTGTGATGAGGGAATCAAATCTCTCCGAAGACAATCATGAAATCTGACACCATAGACTCCTGCAGCCTCTCTTGTTATCAATCAGCTGTGGGTTAAATTCTCTCAGAGAAGAAAGTAATCAAAGTTTATTTCAGAGTGCATTAAGAAAATTTCCTAGACCTCAGTGAAATAAATGAATGCCTCTCTCACAAATTAGTGTCTGTTTGGACTTCAATAAAGAATGCTGAATTTCCTGTATTCCTTGAATATATGAGGCCACAAAAAAAGAAGTAAATGCAATTTCTAAGACTTAAGATTCACATAAATCCATCAGCTTGTATGTGCATACATTTTATCATTCCATTGCCAATGTACAGACTTGAGAGACAGATTTTGTCTAGTTATATTTTATTTTGCACATAAACGCAGATATTTAACAACACAAAGTTTTCTTGAAAATGATGGTAAAGTGGGTATCAAAACCTCTGCTCTGGACTGACATGAAATCACTGTTAAAAATAATAACTTTTATCATTGTTAGCTCTGAATAATTTTTTTTTTTTTATTCCTAGTAATTCTTACGTACTATAGGCTGATCAAAATAGAAATGTTCCACATAATTAGCAGGTTTTTAAATAATGTTTTAGCAGTGTACCTATCCTCTGTGGGAAAAAATGGGGACAGGAGAGTTAGGGTATCTGAGCAAGTGCTTGTCTTAAAAGTGTACCTTACAGCAATTTTATTCTTTAGCCACCTTTATCTCCATGTTACTTCCAAGGAATTTTGCATCTTATTACCCAGTTTTACCTCTAGCTGATGGAAGGAAGGATATCAAAGTATTATTAAAACCCTGGTAGCTGAGTAGAGGAGGAATACCAAGATAACTACCCCCAATTGAAGAATAAAAATATCTCCAGAGAAGTCACATATATTACTGTTAGATACTTAACAATACACACAGGACAGAACTGTACGAAACTCACAGAAAATCAGGCTTTATAAAACCTGCTTCTTCTGCAAGTGCTTATCTTCCTGGCTGTGTACAAAGAAATTCCCAGGGTAGACACTATTTAGCCACAGCTCATTGTGAAGGAATCATATTCAATAGCTTGGTCACCCTGCAATTTCTGAGGCCAAGCTGTTTTAGAAACATTCATTTCTTCTGTGTTGTAAAGTCAAACATAAATTCAATCTCCTTGTGGTGTCCCTCCCACAAAACAACTTCTGGGTGAACGCCATTCATTTATTTGGAGAAGTTTTGTAGCACTGAGTGCAAGTAAACCTACTAGGGATAAGAGTTTTTAAACTTTCTAACACATTGCCTAAGCAATAGACACAGCTTATCCTCTTCAGGCTCCATCTTCATTCACTTTGATATTGAAAAGAATTTTTATTTTAATAAATTTCTTTGGCAAATCTAAACTAGCCATCCAAACTTACATTTAACTCAAAGATAAATTTAACCTACTGCTTCCAAATGGCAGGTTAACCACAGAATCATAGAATGTTTTGTGTTGGAAAGGACCTTAAAAATTATTTCATCCAACCCTTCTGCCACGGGCAGGGACACCTTCCACTGGACCAGGTTGCTCAAAGCCCCATCCAAATGTGGACTTGAGCACTAAAAGAGAGGACATTGTCCCCAGCTTCTCTGGGCAACTTGTTTCAGTGCATCACCACTCTCACAGAAAAAAAAATATTTAATTTGTTTACAGTTTCAAATTAAATTGGTATTTTATAAGCCAAGTCTGTATCCTCACATAATAAAGAAATTATGACTGCTGTGCAGAAATATATAGATAAGATCAGTTGAAAGCTAAAATCATGTAAATAATTATTGCTAATTTTCAAAAATTTGATGTGTATTAAAGAGATTGATATGAGTGTTTTTGAGTTTGTTTTTTTTTCCCACCTGAAACATTCAGGGGTTTGTAAGTCATTGAATTTTAGAAACAGCAGGATCTCTTGTTCTAAACAGATATGTGTCTTGAGCCCTCTTTCCCCATGGAGCTCTTTTATGACTAAATCTGATAGGAATTTACTTCCAGAGTTATCTTTAAGATATCAGACAATCTTTCTCTCAGCCCTCAAATCCAGTTAGATCTTCAAGTCTGGGATAAGTTTTTATTATTGACAGAATCAAGTGATCTAGTTCCCAAAGACCTTTTGTAGTTGGAAAATCTTTTAAGAGACACTTTATTCTGATGACAGTTCTCTACATATCCAGAAACATAGCAAACATTTAGAAAATGCTTTGCTTGCCAGCAGATTAACTGTTCTGACTGATGTTAAAAAAAGAAAAGAGCTATTACTAGTATTGTCATAAATTGCTGGTCCCTTCCCCCTGCACCTGAATGACCAGGCAGAAGATCTGAGCTTACAAAGTTTGTCTGGGTGGATCTTCTCTTGGATCAGCCTTGGACTGGTAGAGCCACTGCTCAGGGCTGAATTACTTAGCTTGAAACAAGCACATCCAGGATGATTTTGATGGGATATTTAGTCATAAAAAATTAGTTGTTATGAAAATCTTTTTTCATTTAGAAAAGAGGATTGTTGGACAGGAACTCCACGAAGAAAAATCCACCTTAAAAATATGCAGATAATGTGAAAAGTGAAGGGACACACTGAAAACGCAGAATTAAGAAACACATAATCAATGCCAAACACTGATAAGTAGGTTACTATGCTATCTAAAGAACTATTTTTATGTTTTACAGTTTTCTTCACTTGGAACACATCATCTCACTGCATGCTAGCTCACACCGATTATCATTATGCGTGAACTGTGTGTCTTTTTGTGTCAATGGACTGTAAGTTCTCATAAAAAATAAAGCATGTTGAGCTCTCAAAAAACAAAATACAATGAAAAAAGATTAATTGGATAAAATCCAGCTTGGAGATTTATTCTATTTTTTATGTGAAAAAAGTGTAGGTGCTTTATGATCCCTCTGGGTACAACAGTTCTTAAACCTTGTGAATTTTAATATGAGTATATGAAACCATACAGATTTGAATAAGATTTATGAACAACATACACTTAAAATTATTGTCTACACATAGCAAAAATAAAAGCTCATCTCATCACTAGTTTCTTCTCACCCTGAACTTTCCCTTTAAATCTTATAAACCTGATAAAAGAAGCAAGGGGGATGTCACAAGTCTAAACTGTTTTTCTGTCATCGGGTCAGTAAGGTTTCATGTATTTTCAGACAATTTTATGATTTACAGTTCTCACATTCCAGTCTGGTTATGACTGTAGCGACTGTCACATCCATGAGTCACATTATTAATCCACTGCCAGACTCTGTTTGAACTGCTACACTTGTGAAGGAGCCAGCAAGAAACTCTTGGTTTTTGCAGACTGTCTGGTAGATCCTTAGTGAGTGAAAACTAAAGTTTCATAGACCTCAATACAATTCCAGCCAAACACAGCCACTGATAGTCCCTTGGTGTTTATCTCAACTCCTGTTGACTTATTAGGTGTCTAAACAGCAGTAGCATGCAGGGATCAGAGTCACAGAACATGCATTTTGTAGAAATGCCAGAAAAATATTTGGACATGACAGTGACAAAAGAATATTTCTAGTGCATTGTGCTGATAAATCTTACAGAACATCCTACATTCAATAAGATACATTTTAGTAATCAGTTTTTTATATTTGTCATATTACCCTTCTGTATCATCCAGCCATTGGTGTTAATAACAAATTTTACTCATGACAGCATGGATCTAGAGGCACACAATCTGATTAAATTCCTGTCATGCTCAAATCTTTACTGAGCAACTCACAGGCACAAATATTAGTTTAATATTTGACAAGAATGATGCTAAAATACATGAACAGCACATCTGTATTACAAATACATTTTAAATTTTGGTGGGTTATTTTCTGAATAGACTACTGTAGACTGATTAATAGAGCAAGCCCTTTTGCACTGCAGTAAGAAAGAGCATAAATTTTTTTTTCTCTGTATTAAGAGAATTCTGACTTGAATCCAGTATCAGAAAAAATAAATGCAGTCATAAAAATCAAGGACTGTAAGAAAGTAATGAGAAAATATTTATCAGAGCATATTACTTATTTAGAAACTGCTGGGATTTCTCAGTTGTGGAAAAAGTGTTTAAGAAAGGATTTTGAGGGAAATAACACAACAGCTATGTGACTCTTAAATGAAATGAAGGGCAAGATGGGAGAAAACCTCAAAATTCATATGCCTCAAAATTCACAAATTTTGAAAATTGGGCAGTGAAAAGCAGTACTAAGATTGGAGTTGAAGCTGATGCTTCAATACAAATGATGAGATGACAGGACAACCCTTGACATTAAGGCAAACTATTGTGGGACTACGTATGGCAAGGGAGGTCACGAGCACAGTAAATGGTAAAGGACATGGCAGTGCAAGAGCTCTCACAGCAGGTTTGGTGTGTAGCACTACATTTGGCAAAGCCCAACCAAGGATATTTATAATAGAAGTCCAAGATGATGAAGGTCTGGACAAAACCTTTAGCTGAAGATGATGGGAAGGGGAGATATCCTGGATTTGTTGTATGGGAGGAGCACAACCAGGCTCATAGTGCTGCGATGAGGTGATCTGGTGTGCGAGTGACCACGGCCTACACCAGGCAGATCATCACCCTGACTGCCACTATGACTGGGGAAAGGCAGCATGGAACATGTGAAAGTGGCAAAAACAGGAGCAAGCAAAAGGAGGAACAACAACTACAATTTGTACATTCAGAATACGCAGCTCAATTTCTATTTGCAGGAAAAAAAAATATACAAAAAATACAGAGAGAAAAAAAATCATAGGATCATTTACGTTGGAAAAGGCCTATAAGACCATCATATCCAATCATAAACTCAACATTGCCAAGCCCACAACTTAACCAAAGACTACTGAAAAGAAATAATAAGGAAAAGAGTAGGAGGAGAATGGATGCTCATCTCAGAAGATTGGAAAGACCAAGGTCCCTCAAAGACAAGGAAGACTAGAGAGGATAATGAATGAGAAATATCTGCGCTTATAGAGGAGAAGAAGGAGCAAGAGTGAGGTGAGTGCTTGTATGGAAATCTTGCTGTTCCTCTCTGCTTTCATATATAGACAGTCAATGACAGGAGTGGGAGGCTCAAGTGACTTAATTAAAATTGCAAATATGCTTATGGGGTCCTACTTGATTTTGGAGTTACAGGTCTTAAAATCCAGTGGAGTTTAACTGAGCCTGTCTGCATTCAGGTGTAACTCTTACCATTTGATTTGCAAAGTGTATGTCCACATGTGAGCTGATTACTCTGCGCTCCTTTCACAGTCAGTGAAGAGAAATTCATACCTGTAGGAAACAACTTAGGCTGACTTATCTCTGGGTCTCCTATTTGGATGAGTTGGGTTTTTGTTCTATTTCTTTCTAGTCATTGCAAAAGAAACATTGGGCAACTAGTTCTAACTTCAATGTCTGTCATAGAGCTCTAAATTGTCTGCTTTTGGCCAACAGAATAACTCTTTTTAATGATTATTTTATAATGATGTTATAATAGTCTCTTTGGTCCAAAGCACTCTAAAATAATTTGAGATTTTTTTGAATTTTCTGAACATGTAGACTGAGACCATAAGAATCCACTGGCATCATGAATTACGTCCCTTTATTTATAAAATGTTGCAGTCCTGGGGATATTTATGCAGCATCGATTCAGGTCCAGGGACTCTTTTAGCTCTAATGGTCACCTTTGCATTTGATCATTCTGTGAAATCACAGGGGATTAGGGAAATATCTGTCACCATGCTAGACAGTAGTAAACAGAAATTTTACGGTAAAAGGCAGGTTATTTGATTTTGCTTATATATTTTTTCTACAACTGAGGGTAACAGTTCTCATGTGTGTGCCCTTTCATACGTCAATGTACATATTTAAAATTCATATAAGTTTATATATACATGTTTAAATACACATGCTGTTTATATTAAGGTTGATCCTCCATTCCTGCAGTGATAACAGAACCAAAACTCCCTTGATCATATTCCCTCTAACATCTGCTTGCTTTTTCATACATGCCCATTTGGGATGAAGTTCTTTGAGCCTATTCACCTCTTTAACTATTTTAGTCAGCTCAGAGAATATAGAAAAATGGGAATTTCATGCAAGATACCTCAACTGGAGAAAAATTAGATAAGCATGAATTATGACAGTTATAAAAATAGCAAAATAATCCACCCTCCCTCTTGTGTGTATTTCTCCCTCTATATGGGTCCAAACTCAGTTTTTAAAGGGAAGTTTAGGAAAGTAGATACTGATGTTCCAAATCTGTACTTGTGCTGCATCAATTGCCTACTGGGAAGAAAGGCTCAGCATGGGTGTTTGTCCTGGAACAACACGCTTGTGTAATTTATTTGCTTTTATAAAGCCTAGAGTGGCTCTAAGAATCCTTTAGCATGTGACCTGGAAGAAACTGGAAGCTATTGCAGTACTTTAGGATTGTCAGACTAGCAGGTTTCTGCCAGGCATCACCAACTCTGCCCTGCAATATTGTCTCAAGCTATTTGCATTGGCTCTGTGCTGCAGGGTGAGCTGTCATTTGGCCATTTCCACCAGTTTTTCTTCACCAAAGAAGCCGTCTAGCCCTCAGCTCACAGCATTTACAAAATACTGCTGTTTTCTATTTAGGGGTGAGGGAGAGGGTTGAAAGTTTAGCCTGGTATTCTTCAGCCTTCACTATGTAGGAGCACTTCACATCGTTAGCTCAGTATCTGCCAACACACTGGCACACTGCATGGGAATGCTCCTTACTTCCAAAAATAACAAAGCAAGAACAAGGGAAAAGCCTGTATTTTATACAAAATAAAGCAAGCTTTAGTCTGCTATGTGTACTCCTAAGTGAACCCACAGAAGAATTTCCTTATGTCTCTCAAAGCAAAAAAAAAATTTAGAAATTATAGGAATATAGGATACAGGAAAGCTCAAGAGGGACCATGGGTGGTCCTCAGTAGTTAGACACCACAGGATTACTTAGTCAGAAAGCAAAGCTCTGGAACAGAAACCAAACCTCTGTGGCAGATGAGAACTATATAAACAGCCGTAGAAGTGGGGGATTCCAAGGAGGATACTTGCCTAGCCATGCCTTCAGTCTCAAGACCAGTAGTAAAAGACCAAAATTTGAACTATATCACAAAAAAGGATCAGAAGAGACACCTTCCTTTATCAGAATAAAGTTCAGATCATCCAATCATCCCTACTGACATAGACACAGGGACAGAAAATTTCTGTGAAACTTGATTCTAACCTAATGTACAATCCCTTAATACAGAGTGCTTCAACAGGTCACATAAATAGACACCACTAATTGTTTGATATACAGAAGGACAACAGTAATCTCTAGCCAAATCTTTAACATGCTACTGGTTCTATTTCTATGATTACTTTTCAATTAACTTCCTCGCAAGCTCTTTTAATTTGTTGATTTGTTAATTTTTTTGTTTGCTGGGTTATTTTTTTTTTTTGGTTTTTTCCTAAGCAAAGACTTACAGGAAACTTACAGAAACAGAAGAAAAAAATATTTGGAGAGAATTTCAGAGGTTTCTAATCCAGCCTCTTGGAGGATGGCTAAATTTGAGGTTAGATTAAAAAAAACCTGTTTTTTGATTTTTTCTGAGGACAGAGCTTTGAAAATGTCTGTACCTGGGTATAGGGTTTCACATGTGTTTTTGTCAAAACTTCTGCCACTTCTCTGGGTCCATCATTTTAGCTTGCCCAGGTTCCAATCCTCTGAAGGACAGCCCTTCCCTGCTGGGGTTTGACACTACCCCACAGGGTGCCACCTGTGAAGGTGAGGCTGTCCTGTCCCATTGCCCAGGTTTTCAGTCGATAAATTAAACACTACAGGCATTGTACCAACCCCTTAGGAACATTATTTGTAGCTCAGCACCAGTCAGATTTTAAATGGTAGCTGCTTGTTTCATATTAAAGTACTTCCACTCTTTGAAATTATGCACAGTTAAAGTGAGACATTCCAAAGAATTGGCATAATCCCAAATCCAGCGACACAAGCTGGTTTTCACCCACCCTGAAGTCCACCTATCTAGTCCATAGTCTTGGCAATAACCTGACTACAGGACTCTTTTGTGGTACCCTATCAAAACCTTGCTGAAGCCTGCCTCTTCTTCTATTACCCCCAAGATGTTACAGATGTTCTCGTTTGTTTTTCCTATAACCTATCCTCACACTGTGTGTGCTCTCAGGAATATTTATGTTGGTCAGAATTCAAAAACAGTTTCAGAGTACATATGATGTGATCACTATAGTGATGAAATATCTTGATGATATCACCAAAAAGTTGATATCAGCACTAGAGGTGCTACAGAAAGAATAAAGCAGAACTATTCCAAGGATACTGAGGGCTGCATGTCTCAAGCTTAGTCAGACCATGCTTCCAAAATAACCCTACATTTAGCCTCTCTTCACCCAGTGTGTCTCAAAAATAATTTCCTCTTTACTTTTTACTATGTAGGTACCCAAAAGAATTACAGATTTTCTTGTTTCAGTCTTTGTTTGAACACTTTCATTTTAAACAAGCTAGTCAGCATTGTTTTCTGAGCAGAGCATCAACATGAAGTTTACAGAGAAAGCCAAAAAATAAAATAACTTAAAAACATGATCAAAGAAACAACAAAAAAAGCCAAGTCCCCAACACACACAAATGAAAAAGAGAAAGCGGTTCCTGAACATCTAGTCCAAGGAGAATGTATTGAGGTGAATATCTCTGAATTTTTACCTAGCCTGATGTGGAAGAAGCACCATTTATAGAAACTGTCAATTAAAACCAGAGATGTAATGCTGTAAAAATTAACTCTTATAATACCATCACAGCATATCTTCCAAACTATACTTCTGTGCTGTGGCATGAAGAAAGTTAATTTCATAGACAGATAAAAAAAGGCTATTAGGACATCCCTTTATCCTTTAGGATAGTAGTAAAAATGCAGCATGGCAGAATGCAGGGAAGTTCTGATTCTTGACAGAAGTGTGAAGCATGTGTTGTGTATGTGCTCTGTATGGAAGTAGGGAATGCTCAGTGGAGCTCTGAATCCTCTCAGCAACAGCCCAGACACTCTGTGAAATAAAAATCCAGACATCAGTCTGGCTGAATGCATTGAAACTAAGCTAAAACCATATGTGATTACTTGTGTAGGTGACAAGAGAAACTGGAATATAAAGTATTCTAGACAGTCAATAAACTTGTCTTACAAACTTCCCTTTGTCCTCAGTAAAAAAACCCCAACAAACAACAGACCTCTCAAAATCATCCAAAAACTTAGCCTCAAGAGTAACTAAACATAAATGTCAAATATTTTAGAAAACACAAGGTTAGTAAGGTTTTCTGACTGCAAAAAGACTACACATTCAAATATACAGAAAATAATCCCAGCTCTGCACAATAACTGTGCTTTCTGTCTGCTCCTGCAGTTTACACATTAAAGACTATTCGGTGCATCACTAACATGTTCTGCAAACTGTGCCACAGGGTTGGATGGCCAGTGGCAACTGTGAGATCTGACTTCTCAGTCTTGGAACAATGTGCTTCCCTACATGATCTTGGAAGGCTGAAACAGCAGAATCCTTTATCACCATAAACATCCCAATATTAGATACAGATAAGAGTAGTTTTGAATGAAAACAGTTTATTACTATTTGGCCAACATTTTTCCTTTTTTTTTTTTTTTCTCCACAGCTTTCAATTGAAAAGGCTGTAAGAGGGAAGGAAAAAGAACAAGAAAATTGCATTTTTCATAAAGTCAACAGGTATCATTAGTAAAGAGTGTCATGATGTGCTGCTGAACAGCATTTGTGATAATTGCAATGAAAATAAATGGACTATTTTAAAGAAGCAGCTGATAGTGTTTTCATTATAATTGCCACGAGTACCTTTTCAAAGGGGGATGATATAAATATTCCACATTGACTAAATTATGTTAACACATAATTGCCTTACAAGCCAATGTGGGATACTTTCCACAAGTAATAATGCACTTAAAGTTCAAAAGAAGTTCTTTCAGTTTCTATAACAAAGAAAAGTCTTTGATGATCCCAGAATAAGGCTCAAAAAGTTCTAGAAGGTTTTAAGACAGAGCCCAGAAGCTGCTTTAAAACCTTCGCTCTAGTAACAAAGGAGAAGGAGAAGCTCAGTGTGTGTTACCCTATAACTGAGGCTGTCATCTCTGCAAGAGGAGCTGGGCTAGGGACACCTTAAACTGCACCTGAGCTACTTTTAGCTGTGCTGGTCAATGCTTTTCCACATGTAAAGCAGCAATCACCTCTTGACACAAACCTTCTTCTTTTCAAGCTAAGGACTAGGTTTCTAAAAGTGGCTATCTTGAAAAATTGATGCACAAACTCACGGTGTTGTTAGTCACTCCTCTGCAGGTGCTCCAGAACTTGCCACATCAAAGATAATGTGTCTCACCTGACAGTGAGGAAAAGCTGGTCTGACAGATTGAGGGCAGTCAGAGGGCAGCTAAGGTAATTACATAGAGAGGCCATTACAAAATAAATGAAGCAATAAAACCAACCTTGTGATGCATAGATCCTCAAACAACACAGTGCTAGAAGCTAATGAATATATTAGAATAGGAACAGATAGAAAAGTAAATTGTGACAGCTTTTGCCTCAGAAGTTTACAAATGATTTGTTCTACCTTCATGGTGATATTCTTCAGGTGTTTTTTGTGCTAAATACTTCAGAAGTTCCAGAAGTTTAACTGCCTTCAAACTACCATGCCCAGTCTTCTGAGACTTCTCATGCTGCATGAATTAGTTTGTGTGCCATGCTGTGAAAGCTCTGTTGTAATCACAAATCATTTTTTCCAGAGAAGGGAATCTGGCAATGCATGAACATTAGAGATCAGAGTATTCTGCAGAACAGTGAGAGATTCCATGCACCAATTATGGAATACATACATGAGAGAGGAAAAATCATCTAATTTGATTCCATGGATCCAATTCACTCTTTTCTGTGTTCAGGTCTAGCACAGATGAGAAATACCAAATATTGTGCTAGCCCAAGTATTTTATACTGGGTAACACCCAGTCTAAGGTGGCTTTAATTGTGAAAATGGTGTCAAACACCTTTTCCATTCTGATGAGCAAGTTATAGAATCATAAAGCTATAGAATCATAGAATCTGCAGAGTTGGAAGGGATCCATCAGAATGGAACCCTGTGCACGACACCCAAAGAATCACACCATAGGCCTGATACCATTGTCCAGGTGTTTATTGAGCTCTGTCAGGATTGGTGCTGTGACTGGGGAGACAGTTCCAGTGCTCAAACACCCTCTGGGTAAAAAGCCTTTTCCTGATATCCAAACTAAACTTTCCCTGACTCAGCTCCCTGCCATTCCCTCAAATCCTGTCTCCAGCCATGAGAGTGAACAGATCAGTACCTGCTTCTCTACTGCCCCTCATGAGGATCTTGAAAATCATAATGAGGTCTTACCTCTGTCTTCTCTTTCCCAGACTGAAATCCAAATCAAGTGACCTCAGCTGCTCCTCATAAGGATTCCCCTCCAGACCCTTCATCATCCTCATGGCCCTCCTTTGCACACTCTCCAATGTCTTTTTTATATTGTGGTGACCAAAACTGCCCCCAGGACTCAAAGTGAGGCTGCCCCAGTGCAGAGCAGAGCAGAACAATCCCCTCCCTAGCCCTGATGCCACGCTGGATATGGTTGGCCCTCCTGGCTGCCAGGGCACTGCTGACCCATTTTCAACCAGGACCCCCAGGTCCCTTTCTGCAGCTGCTCTCCATCCTCTCATTCCCCAGTCTTTACACAAAACCAGGAGAGTCCCCTGGCAGGGGCAGAATCCAGCCCCTTTCCTGGTTGAACTACACATGGTTGCTGATTGTCCATCTCTCTGCAGGACCTCTCTGCCCTCAAGGGACTTAAAAGCTCCTCCCAGTTTAGTGACATTGACAAACTTCCTTAGTATTCATTTGAGTCCTGTGTCCAGGTTGTTAATGAAGATATTGAAGAGAACAGGGCTGAGGATGGAGGCCTGCAGAGCCCCACTAGGGACAGGTAACCAGCCTGTAAGCAAGTTCTTTTAGATTTCCTTATTAGGTGGATTTACACTATATTTTATTTCAAATCAAGCAGGCACAAATGATGAGAACTATAAATGCAGTTGAGTTGTCAGGTGAAATCTAGTCCAGAAATCAAGGTAATCTAATTTAGGTTTAAAAAGCTGCAGATAAATGGCTACATCCCTTTTGAGACCTTCAAAATAATTGCCAGTACTGATGTTAAAATATTTTGGCAAAGGGCTGGTATTAGCTGTTATTAAGTGCTACTGAAAGTGGAAAAAGTCTTAGGAATTCTTTCAAGAATTGGGTCTTATCTTTCCCTAGATTGTATCTATAATCTTATAGAAAGTATGCCAGGTTTCTTTCTGATGGTTGCTAAAAGCTGCTGGAAGCTCAGAAAGAGCCTGATTTTTTCACTTAAAAAGTACTGGAGAGTTCCAATTGACCTCAAGCTCTATTCTGACATAATACAGCTTGTAGTTAACTGAAAAAAATTTTAGAGGCTTGTATATATTTTTTTAAAATGTGTTTTACTGCATAAATGGTAAAATATATAGATATTTATAGGAATACATGTGTGTATAGAGCCTGGTTAGTCTATTACAGAATATATTGAACTAAAATTTTATGCTTATAAATTGACTTAGAAATGCATTCAAATTTTTCTTCAGCCATTACCTCCTCCAGATGTTATTTTCTCTGACATTTTAAAATATAAGTATAAACCATTTCTAAGATATCCCTCAATACAGTATGTTCAAATGCTTCTTAATTAAAGAATTTTAAATAATATATGTTTAAACAATATGTGTTTTCTGGATTGAGGCACATGTTTTGTAAATCTTATCTGGGATAAATTTTATTGCAATCTAGCATGAGAACAAGGTGAGTTTCTAAAATAGTTTACTGTGGTGGGTTTGGATACTCTCGTTTATTCATCTGCATTTTCACTGGACAAGTTAATTTTCTAGGGACCTAAATAACTGTAAGACAACATCCTCTCTTAGCACTCTATTTCCCTCATCACTTTACATTCCCCAGCCTTACAGACAGAGCTTCCAGTGTTTTTATTCTAAACATAGCTTTTCAGATCTTATTTTTAAAAGTGACTAAGAAATACCTAAACCAATAAAATAATCCTGTCCTCACTATGGATACCAAACCAAGCTGGTTGTTTGGTATTTTGGGGGTTTTTCTTTGTTTTGTTCCTTTTTGTTTGTTTGTTTTCTTTGTTTAAACATGTTATTTTGAGAACAGGTGAAGGGTAGGCTGGCTCCAGACAGAGTTAGGCAAAGAAAAACCAGCCACACTGCCCAGCTGGCTCCACATTGGCATTGGCTATACCAGGCAGGAGCTCTGGGAGACTTGGCATGCTGGAGTGAATATCTCAGAACTCTCTGTACTGGTGCCCAAAGCAGGAGGATTTCACCCTGAGTATCACACCAGTGTGGTTTCCATGGCTCCAGCATCAAAACTGGCTCAAATTAATCAAAGTCAACCAAAGGGAAATTCCTCCTTTGCCTCCCTCATGCCAACAGCAGCACTTATAAGGCTGGGTGGGGAGCCAAGGCACTTCCAGGTAGACAGAGACTGTTTGGATCAGGAAAACAACCTGTGGGTAAAAAAAGAAAAATAAATAAAAAAATAAAATAAAATAAAAAAATAAAGAAGAAAAGGAAAAATATGGGTTCTCTGCATTTTAGCTCTGCTTCCACAGTAGAGGTAGAGGCAAAAAGAGGGATCAGACTATGGTCAACTTAGAAACAGGCTTCGCTTATCAGAGCTCATGCATGGAGGACTATGTTGTCTGATTTTTCTGTGAGGAGAGAAAAGCTGCCTCCAGGCCTGCCAGGCATTACATGCTTTTCTTTCTCCTACTATCGGCTATATGTGGCCTTTATGTAGAGACTTCTTAGGTAGAATTCAACAGTGGAATGATCAGAAGAAAAACAAAATGAAATTGCTTTAGCTGAGGCATTTAGGAATAGAGTGAGAGCAGCCAGAAGCCAAGAGCTTGGTGAATGCAGTCAGTAACTATCCAGAAAGTTTAATTCCAGTTTTATATCTGGCTATCATGTGCTAGGTTTGCTCAGATAAAGAGAAAGGAACCATTTGGATCAATAGCTGTGTCAGTCAGTATAACTGCGCTGTAGAAGAGGAAGGGAAGTGAGGTTTCTTTTCACAATGTAAATATAAGTTTGTGGCAAAATTGTGTGATTCCCCAAATGAGTTGTTTCACACACTTGTATAAATCTAAGTTTTGGCTTGAGAATGAGAGTTCTAACACTTTTTCTCAGAGTGGTTTCCAAAGTGTAAAGAGAGTTGGACAGATATTGTAGGGGTTCCAAAAGAAACAAGCATAGAAACATTATCAACAATTACACAGTAAATACAGAATCCACAAGCAACTTCATCCTCTTTGGATTACCTGAATTAATTTCTCTTTTTCCTTTTTATAGAAACTTAGAGATATTTTTGTTGATTTTTTCTCTTTTAAGTGAATAAATTACAAAGAAAGATGTAAATGCAGTTTTATACAGAAAGACATTGAGGTAGTGACAATATCTCTTCTTAAACTGTCCAGTTACTGAAGTGAGTGGTTTTGATCCAAGGTGAAAGAACTGCCCAGAAATAAAATTCAAGATCTAATGGAATGAAGTGTATGTATGGCTGACATCTTTCTGACAGTTTGAAGTTAAAGGTCAGAAGGTCACACTGCAGAGCAAAGTTAGAGAAATTAAACCCAGAATCACCAAAGCTAACAAGGATAGAGATCCAGAGCTTCTCTTGTTGTGTTCAACCATGTTAAGCAGTGTAAGAGAGGGCTCAGACCCAACACATATGTAAAAATGTAATCAGATTTCATAACATAATAGATATTTTCATGTTTCCAAAGATGTAAAAAAACCCCAAACTAATGAAAGAAAACAACACCAAAGCTTCTCTACAAAAGTCTAAATCAGAGTTTTAAAAACCACCTTCTTTTTATGCACTCAATATAAAATAAAAATAGATTATTAGAAACATTATCTTGAACCACCACTTAATGTTTCTTAGATTTCTTGGACACCTATAAAGGTCAGTTTATCTCCATTTCTTGGAAAGGAAAATAGAATGTCCAAAAGGCTGTTGGGCACTGGAAAGATGAGGTGTCATAGCATGGTAAGTGACAAGATGAAAGGACATCTTTGGTTTATTTTGATAGGTATTCCTGTCCTACAACATAGGGCTTCAACATTTAGAAAAAGTCACAGTGAATTATGTGCTCACATGTGCCCACTGGCCTCTCCAGAACATTTACCCCTTTACTGGCAAAATATAAACCTTCCCACATTCCTTCTGTAACCTGAAAAACATAATATGATATTGTCAGAAGCAAAATTTTTTAAATAACCATCCTAGATGAAATACACAAAGCCAGCTGAGATGTGCCAGAGAGCCAGCTGTGTTTACCAATTGACAATAAGACAAATTTACTGTGCAGATGAACAACCCCAAAATGTGGTTTTCACCTCTCAAAAAAAAAAACCTGTGTTTGATTTAAATGTGTAATTATAATTTTGTTGAGTTTTCATTTTATTCAGTCTACTGGAGCTAAGAGATATGGGGGTTTTAGACAAATTATATATAAGCCTTCTTAAATACATGAAAGTGGAACCTTCAGCTTGATGCTCATAGTAGCTTAACTTCAGTGCATACCATGCTAAAAGAGCAAATATGTTGAAGGCACCTTAGGGATTGAGTGGTTACATGATTTATTTTCTGAAGGACACTACAGAGACATTCTCATTCTCAATACCCAAGTAAACCACTGCAATTTTTAAAGTAGTGTGCAATATATGTCATAGATGAATGAATAATCTTCTGTTATACAAAATCAAGGGGGCTGAGGTCTACAAATATTACTGTAAATGTCAAAAGTTTCCACTTCTTCCAAATGTGAAAACCCAACATGATAAAAGCAAAACAGGAAAGTATTTTCTCAAGGCTTGTTTAATCAGCATTTAATAATAGTGGAGATTTTAGCTGTCCTTTCGGTTAACTATTGGTTTACATTGCAAATTACAGTTGCTGCTTTTTTAAATATTACTTTTTCAGTGGCAGGGAAAGAAAAATTTAAAGATGCCATAATTCTGAGTTTACAGATCTTTAGATGCCAGTGGTTGAGCTGATTAATGAACACATCTGTAAGTTAAATTCTCAGAGGCTGTTTCCATGCTGGCTGAAACCAGAAAGTGTTGGAAATCTATTGAGAAGGTTTAAGATTCCAAGGCACACACACTTGCCTAAGGATCTGAATGGAGTTATTTGAAACCAGATTGCTGCCACCAGTCTATTCATATTCAGAGCTACAGAATTTGCCAGCTTATGGATTGGCTTATTTATGAGATAGAGTCACATTGTGCTCTATTCAGTCCAAACCACATGATAAGCAGAAGGGATGGAGTTGTGGGGTTTTTTTCTGTAATTTGTCCTTAGTCTGCTTTCACTTTGTGTGCGGTCTCATCACTTACAGCAATCAAGAAATACATGAACACTTCCAGTAGAATAAGGCAGCATGTGACTCTGGAACCTGATTGTATTCTTGATGATTAAAGTAAAAGAAGTAATTGAAATTTCTAAATGATGCCAGAATCAGAGTAGGGTTGAAAAGACTACACTACTACAAAGTAGGAAAATGAAAAACTAACATAATTTCAGTACATGAAGCTATAGTAAAAATATAATAATTTACGTTTTTTGGTAATGATTTCCTGACTTTAATAACTTCATAAAAGTTAAAGCAAAGTTATTTTCCTTTTCAAAGAAGCTTTTGGAAAAGTAAGAAGAAAGATTTGCCTAGTTTAATTGACCTTTTTCCTTTGTTGCACCAAATGCTTTTAGAAAGTAGCACCAATCTGATGGGAAGGTGGTACACAGAAATTTAAGAATATTTTCACACACTCAAATTCCCTATAAATCATAGGTTATCTTATCAAGCACCATTTTTCTTTTGAGTCCAATTCAAGTTTAAGATATGACCGGCTCAGGAGCCCTGAAAATCAGAGTGTTCCTTCCAGAAGCTGTGCTGTGTGTTTGATTGTACCAGACCATTTTAACTTCTGTTTTTATCTAGCTTTGTTCTGGCTACAAACATCATGAGAATACTTTCAGCTCTCAGGCCAAAAGTGTTGCTCTATTGGGAACAGCGAGAAGAACGACACAGACTCTCTTGTGTGTTGAACAGGAGAGCCTGTGTCATTCTTCTTGCCGTTCACAATAGAGCAGCACAAAGGAATTACTGAAGCAAGATTCTTTTTATTTCTTTCAAGTGTGTCCTAGCTGTCCTGTGGCCAGGTAAATCCAAAAAGACTGATAAATTACCTGACCACATGCTTTCCAGTGAGAAGCTTACCTTAACTTACTTCACATTCAAAACTTTTTTTCACAGTCTCTTTCAGCTTTTGATGACAATCTCTAAAACTGGAATAAACTTATCATGCCCTATTTTTCACTTCCTCTATCATTTACAGGTAATGCTTACCTGTACTGTCATGGCTTTAAAGAGAGACATGAATTTATCTTAAACAAAAGATATGAGCATGAATTTATTGGCTAAAGCTTCACACAGGGGTCAAGTAATGTTATTTGTCTGAATACCTCTTTTCTAGGACAAGAAATATATAGGAAATAAGGAGCAGCTATAACTAATAAAGCTTGTCTTTAGACTGAATTTCAGACCTTGGTCTTTGCAGTTGAAAAGCAATTCTGCAAGCTCAATTGCCAATAATGTTTCTTACTGGATTTTAAGACAGGATGCTTTGTGTGAATCAGTACTTGACTGGAAGATCAGGGTGCTACTCACAATGATTCACTCTCATCTTCAACAAGTGATGTTGGCCTGTTGAGAGATTGGTAATTTTAGGATTTATGCAAGGAATTTACTATTTCAGACATTTGGGATTACAAAAAAGAAAAACAAAAAAAACAACTAATATATATTTAGGAAAAGGAATCAGTGGTCATTTCTGTGTCCCTCATGCATTATGAAAAATTGTTCTGGATGTCTTAGACTTTTTCCAGTGTGGTGAAGGGTTAATAGAGAAAGAAATCCTACACTCCTGGCTAATGCAAATGTTTCAATCAAATCATGTTTGTGTTTTGACAAAAGGGTTCAAATTCAGCATTCACTTAACTTCACTAGTTTCTTTGGTCCTTTTGCAGAATTAAATTACTAATTTAATTTACTAAGTGGCACATTTAGTTACCATACAGCCAGATCCTGAAACCATTCCAGAATCTCATACCAGCAGACACTGAGATGTGTATTCATTCTGGGACTAGTGCTGATCATTCTTGGCCCAGACAGCTTCCATCCATTTATTGTTGATGAAAAAATAAATTATTTAAGTAGATACAATACTCAGGCTTTTATGCTGTATTATCCTTCAGTGTTATGAATTCCTTCCAACCACCAGTAGGGAAATAGATAATGCATCCCCCTTACTTATGACATGGAAAGAAATTATCTTTGTTTCTTTTATTATTTTTTTTCCAATATATAATTTGCTGAAAAACAAAGTAAAATATAAGTGGTTTTCTTTAATGCAGTTGATAAAATTAGTTTCCTATCAACAATTTGTTTTTATATGTGAAATAATTTGCACTTTTAATAAATACTTTTCCCTACTTTCTTCACACTGCTGCTTCCAAGAGTGTTATTAGAGTTTCAGACTATAGCAATTCACTATAAAAGTTGAAAGTAATTGAGATGACATCTTTAGAAAGACAATCTGAGTCTGTATTTATAATGAAGTATGACAAGTTATCAAGGTACTGTGTAGCTGAGGGAAAAGCTAAGATGCAGGCAATATGATCACTTGAAGAATTGAAAGGTTCTGATGTAAGAAATATTATTGAAGCCCAGTCTATTGTAAACATATTTAACTTGAGAAAATACAGAAAATTATACTTCAATCACAATGTTTTGTCCATAATAAAATAATCTGGAACATAACAATATTTTCTGGAGTTAGTTTTACAGTAGAGAAGAATCAGAGTAAATTGGACAATAAATACTTCTTTTTTCCTTCATCCAGATATGTCCCTGGGAGGATGGCTCAGTGCTCCCTTTGGTCATCTGGCAGAAGCTGAGCTCTTCTAGGTCCCAGAATGGATGTATTATTGTGAGAAGCAGCAAAGTGAAACAGTTTGTGAAAAGCAGTATTTCCAGAGAATGAGAGAAAACGAAGGTGCCTGACTCAGATACTTCAGTCAGCTCTTGTAGCTATGCTGTGGACTGTCCAGCTGAGTCACCATTTTACTATAAATGCAGAATAAATCATATCAAAGGCATAGATCAAAGACTGTATAAAAGAAAATCTCTAGGGCAGAGCTACTAATCAAAACTAATTCTTTTGAGACTGCCAAACCAGCCTTCTTAGCTTGTCTGTGTTAGTAACTGTGCAAAATCTAAAACACAAGTCAGATGACAGCAAAAAAAGACAAAAAGCCTACACAGAAAGGATGTACTGGGGATAACCAGTTAAACAATGGTGTAATGGTTTGGGGTGACCGTATCTGAGTACAGGAAGGGGATCATTTGGCCAGTTGGAAAGAAATAGAAAGGAAATTGAAAAGTATGGAATGGTTTAGGGATGAAAAAAAGAAGAGTTAACAATGTGTGGAAACTCAGTTGAAAAATGTGTAGTTAAATGATAAAAGCTCCTGTATCAGACAACTAAAATGGGCAGAGGAGTAGTGGTTCAGGTAGAAAATAGCTTCAAGGTGCCATTAACAACAATCAATCAGATGTTTCTAGAAATAAATTTTTGTTGGATGATGTCAATAAGTTTTAAAGTTCAAAGGAAAATCCATCCACAAAAGTTGTCAGTCTTCAACTCTCCATCTGAGCCATGAACATGGAAAACTTTCATTCCTAGCTTCTTTTTCACTGTCAGGAGAAAGTAATGCCTGTTGCATGACAGCATCATTTGTAGTTCAATATAAACTTCTAGCTCTTTAATCTACCTGGAAAATTAAAATTCCTCTATAAGTAAGGAAGTATATTTTACTGATTTTTGTTGTTGTTGCTTTAATTTGATGCAGGGATGTATTTTGTTCTCTTTTATTCTTTTATTATTTATTTTTATTTTTATTTTCTTTATTTTTTTCATTACTTTACTTCATCAGCACTGTGAAGGAGAACAAATATCTTCAAATGAAAAAATCATTCTCTGAAGTGCAAAGCAAAAGCTGGCTCACATTGGAGCTCACTATTCATGAACCATAGAGATTTTCCAAGATACCTGCCCCAGCGGACTCCCTTTTTTATGCATTAAGCATAGTCCATAAATTTTATTTCAAAGTTGAAATTTACAATGGACTCCATTCATAAAACTGTCATGGTAGGTTTTCTAAGAGCATTTCACACTGATGTGCAGAATGCTTCCAAGCTGAGTAAAACCAGAGTGGCTCATACATATCAAAGCTTTCTCCCTTACAGACAGATGGTCAGCTTGCCATCGGACTGAGCGAAGGCGATGGGAGCAGCGCTACCTCAGACGTGCCAGACTACAATGAAAGTGCTTCATAAAGAGCTGATCTGTGCTCTTTGCTGCCTGCTCAGAACCCATTTTAAGAACGTGACCTAACTCCCATCGAATCCACCTGGCTTCAGCAGGAGCTGGAACATGCCATGTGTCTGAAAGAAAGCACTTCTCTGCATGAAGCAAAACAACTCGAGAGTGGAAGTTAAGAGAGCATGGCAAAAGGAAAGAAATTTCTGTCTTATGAAATTTCCTCTTTGCTATTGTATTAAAAATATAACTCGTTTCATGCCTTGAAAAATGTTCAGTCATGTCAAACAGATTCTTAGTTGATAGAAGTTGCCACAATTGTGACTCATGTAGATCTACAATAACTTCTGATTTATTCGTACCATGATCCTTTATATTAAATAGAGGAGGAGATACATTATGTATTGATTGGGTAAAGATCATCATGTAATGGCAGCATTCTAATTCTTCTGTACTGAATTTCTTGGGGTTTATTGTTCTATAATTAATTTCCAGTCAATTCCCTGCAACAGTTGTAATGCAATCTTTTCTTGAGAGGCAGAGGTCAAAATTTTTGAAAATAAAGTCCCTCACTGGTCTTTCTAATCCTTCATTAACTGCAGAAAGAACCGAAGAAAATTATGACTCAAATATCACGGTCATAAATCACAGATTATGTTTTAATTGTATATTATAGATGGATCAGCAAAATATCAGAACTATGACTGAATACTAGAGATCTAGAACTCTTTGACTCATTAATCTCAGGATTTCACACAATGATATGTCCTATATTCATTAGTTATTCTCAGTTATTTCTCCTGAAAATGCAACAGAAAGACTAATGAAAAGCGACCATACAGAACAGAAACTTAAAGAGATATGAGAAGATTAAAAAATGAGGATATTCAAATATGTTTTCTCTACAAGATTTGTTATGAAATATTTAAAGCAAGAGTTTTATAAAATTTTCTCTTAAGAGTTATTATGATGATTTTGGAGAATAAATTCAGTCCACAGAATGTAAGGAGAGGTTTTCAAATCTCCTCTCTGTGTAAACCATAATGCAGCTTTTAACTATTGATGCCTTGACAATTTTATAAGGATGTAAAGCTCACAGCAGCATTCACATTGGGCTTTTGTCTTTCTCCTAAACTGATGGGATAACTGAATAATAGACTGATTCTCTTTGCCACTACATGTCTTGCCTTGATTGTTTTGATACAAATGTCTTTTTAAGAAAAATGTTTATTTTCTAGTCCATTTACTTTGGATGCCTTTTTATTGATTTATAGGCTTCCTAACTGAACTTATAGCAAAGACATTGGCTATTTGATCCCATCAAAGCACATAATTAAGGCTGTGAAATAAAATATCCTCAAATGAGACAAACCTTCTGTATTTCTGTTTTACTTGGATCATCTGTTTGTTCTTGAGAGCCTAGTAAAAAAACAACCTAAAACATTACATTGACCAAAATATTATTGCTATGTGTAGGATACATTTTATTTTAAGCTAAGCTAAACCAATTTCCCTGGTTTAGTTACTTGCAAAAAACTTGAAGTTTTCCAGTTTAATTCAGCTGGAAAAAGTGGACTTCCTTAGATAAGAGCCTGGACCCGTATTTGTCATTATTTATATTGCTAAAGCACTTTGTGCCATCACAGGGGCTCTGAGCTTCCTGTGCTGGAGAGCACAAGCCCATTTGTAGGTATGGGCTACATCCAAGCACCTGAGCCTTTACTTTAGGTGTTAATAGAATAAATTTAATTAAAAAAAAAAACAACAAAAGAAAACCCCCAAAAAACCCAAAAAACCCCAAACCCCTCCCCCTCACCAAAAAAAAAAACAAAAAACCAAACACAAAAAACAACTAGTTATAAGAATAGTATTCAAAGATTAAGGAAAGGAAGATTTTTCAAGTTCACCACACTGGATTAAATCTGCATTTAGGGAATTCCACAGAAATGGAAGATGCTGGCTCAGCAGGTGGCACTATTCGCTCAAAATCAGTATATATAGCCCTTGACAGGAATTTTGGATGTTGAGGTAATAAAAGTCTCCTGTTGAAGATGTACAACATTCTTCATACAGTCTCTGTGGTGATTAATTATAGGAAAATATACATGATATTGCCTTGCCAAGAAAATAGCAATGTTGGAGAAAAACAGTATGTAATTTTTTTCTTTTTTTACTTAAGATATTTTTTTTCCCTAATGTTTCGACATTTTTGTATCTTAGGGGGTTAATTAGATTAAATAGCTGAATTTGGTGAAAAATGCCAATTTACTAAAACTTGATATTTCATAGTTTTTTTGTTAATGATAATAAAATTCATAAAATCAAGTCATTTCTGAACTCAGAAATCTTACACTACCTGGAAGGATTTATTTGGAAAAAAAAAAGATTTTTGAAATACAATTTTTTTGAACATATCAACATAAATACATATTTCTGAATATGTAACTTTCTAAAAGTTAATGGTTACAAATTCAAAAAATGAAGTGCCTAAGAGAGTAGGGTGAATGTTAATAAATGGTGAAAATATTTGTACTTGAATCCATCACTGATAGATTCCAGTTGCTCCTGTACTGCAGACTGCTCAGTTAAGCTTTCTTTAGGAACTTGCATTCAGAATAAGAGTCTGACTTACAAATCAAACACTTGGAAGCATCTTTTGTAGACCTCTTTGCAATACCATTGTGCAATACTCTTTTGTAATATACTCAGTTAAAACTTTTTGATATTGAAAATAGCAATGAACTGCATGAACCTCACAATCAGTGCACAATGCAGTATGAATTGAAAAGGAGTGTTAGTTCTATAGTACCCAATTTCATGGGTGCTTTCCAAACTCATAAAAACTTTAAAAATATACTTATCCTTATTTGTAATAACTCTTTTAGGCTAAAAGTCAGTGTGTATAATAACCCTTCCGAAGAAGAAAAATGTTATTAGTATGAAATAATATCTGAATTATTATAATTTTTTTACTAGAACTAAATCATTTCTAGTTTAACTAGGCAGATTATCTCAATAGCTAAATTTTTATTTAAAGCTTTCAAATTACTCAGGAGAGGTTTTACGGAAAATGTTCTCTGTAGTCAACATGTTAATGCTGTTCTGTCTGAACAGAATATCCACGTGTCACTGATCATCTCAGAAGAGATTAAAGGTCTTAATTTGGCAGTATATTTCTTCAAAGTGCTTTTAGGAAAATAAAATCACATGATATAATAGAAGCAATATTGGAATTCTTTATCCCTTAATTGCAGTTGTTTATTTTTCCATCTTGCAATCCAAGCATTCAGGCACTTTACAACTTACATGCAGATTTTGCTTGTAAAATAAACCATCACATGTGTAACCTATCACACTAAAAGTGAATGAAGCTTTATGGTAACTTTGAGGGTCTTTTATGGCATAGAGAAAAGTCCACAGCTACCCTGGTGTTACAGATTGTTAACAGTTGCTATTTGAATTCTTCTTAATGGATAACACCCAATAATTGTTTTGCTTTTCACTGTGCCTGCAATCCGATATCTTTAAGAAATCCTAAATCTGAGTCAGCTTAAAATTTTTACTAAAATATTAAAGAAGAGAATGAATAATAAAGCACCCAGTGTTTCTAAAAGACATATGCCCTTATTTTTAATGTCCTAAAGTTCAAGCTATCCCCAGTTTGCAATAATATTAACTTCTTGGTTCAACTTTGGCTTAACTTGTATAAGCAAAGCAAAAAAATAAGGAGTATCCACACACTAACAAAGGTGATGATGATTTCAGAAGTGGTTCCAAATTCAAGTCTGAGAAAAATATGGCTCTATCATTAAAAGTAATTCCTCTGCTGGCACAGAGCTCCTCAGCAACCGGGTCATGGCTGGTTCCCAATGGCTGGCCTTGGCAGAGGAGAAAACTGAGCCCAATCTACATTTCACATTCAATACGGTACCTAGAAGTAAGTGCAGGTTCAAAAAGCACTTAATGGAGAACACTTGGTTGAAGCTCAGTACTTCCCATTGCAATCCCTTCATAGTAAGTGGTTCCATACATAGTAAGAGAGTAGAACAAAAATGGTTTATTTTTAAAATCCTATTTCACGGCATTAATTTATATTTACCTGGGGTTTCTAGAAATTGCTGAATGCAGAACATTGCAAATTCCACTAGCTTTTGCTGATTTTTTTTTAAATCTCATTGCTTAATAATTTTTCTGATATTTCTCAATCTACAAAAGTACCTTTGCTTCTATCCATGGTTGATAGAATTCTAAATTATCTCATCTTGTACTGAGGCACTCTGTCATCATCACAGGAATCTCTTCAACAGACTGGATTCTGTTCAGAATTGGCAAAGATGCAATTCCTAATTTGACTCCTGTAATTTTGTTATTTCTTCCAAATTAGAAATGAAAAATAATCACAATATGAAACATGAGTAAAAATATATTTATATGCACAGTCTGTATCTTGTTTTTGCGCTTTTGTTTTTTTGTTGGTTTTTTTTTTTTTGGTAATTGAACAGCCATAAATATTACACACTTTATTGTTGGGACCTAGCATATAAATAGGTATGCAATATTCTCTATAAAATGTATCTGGTTGAAAGTATGTCTTCTTTAATTTGCACACAATAAATGCTGTCTTGCATTAAAAAGCTCATTTAATTTTACAAGTTAGGGCTAGTTTCTTATGAAGGAGAGGCAGATATAAATTTTTCCACCTGATGAAGCAATTGATCCAGCTATAGTTCTAAACCTTGACTGTCCTTCAGTTGCCATTAATTTTGAGAACGAACACATTTTCTCTTCAAGGAATGATTTATTTTTTTTTTTTTTTTTTTGTGTTGTTTGTTTGTTTGTTTGAATTTTGGATTTATTTTGGTTTGGTTTGGTTTTTTTGGGTTTTGTTTTGTGCCTGCTAGACACCTGCAGTGTCTAGCCTAAAATCACTTTATGCTAGATAATCACTTGTGATTTTAAGTAGTAGGCTGCTTATTTTTTCCAATTTTTTGATATGAATACTGTTGGAATAAATTAGCTCTTGGACTACAAAGAATACCTATTCAATATGCTTCAGAAAATATCTTAAAACATCATGAATATTGATAAAAAATTCAGGAGGAAACTGCCCAGGTTGAAAATATCATCTTGTTGAAAACACGCACCTCTTTTTATCACTGTGGATAAAGGTCTTTGGTAAAGTGCATGTAATTTATGCACTGGTTGTAACAAATAGCATGTGGAATTCCATATGCTGTGCTTCATAAAACTTATGCAAACTGTCCCTCCATAGCAGACAGTGGAAACACTGTTAGAATGAAACGTGCTGTGAATGGAGTCCAGTGTTGGAAGGCAGTTCAAAGAAACTTTATCTAAGCAAATTGGAATGGCTGATTTCCTTGCAGTTTTACAGTAATTATTAGACATATGCCAAGCTTCTCAGGAAAACTGGTAGTAACTTTGAAATGAGGTAACACAAATATTGGTCTCCTCTACTTGGGAAAGTTTAGTAGTATGAAAATATTTTTTTTGCATTGTGAACTTTTCTTTAAAGCTTCTTTGCACATAACTACGCTTTCCCCATAGGCAGAGGCTTTGAATATTCCTAAATTTAAGCACTTTAGATCCCCTATTGACTAAAGAAAAGGCTATCAAATATCCATCATTAAATATGTTAATAAATCCTATGCAATCATGTACTTCAAAGGCTTACTTCCAAGTACAAGCATGAAAAATGGCAACAGTTGTATAAAGAGAAGAAAAACTAAGAAATTCTTTTCTCAGCTGAACTATGAGCCATAATTAAATTTATATTGAAGTGCTATTTAATAGTTCTATATAATAGTTAGTGTTCAAATATATTGTAATAATTTGAAAATTCCTAAAGAGCTTTGCAAAGAAAAAATTCAATAGTAATATTTTAATTTCTCTACTGTGGTGATGGAAGAATGGAGATAATTTATCCAACGCATTCGAGGGCAATGGCAAAGCTGTGTTTAGAAGTACTGAATCTAATTCTACATTTCATCAGTGTGATGTAGTCTCTTAAATGAGCATTTTCAGTATCTGCCTCAGCTCTCACAGGATCCATGACACAAATCAACAGTTTCACAGTGCCTGCACATCTTCAGTTTTACAATTTCACTTTATCTCATATGAGTTGTGTATTTCAAACATTTGTCAACACAGCAAAATAGTTAGACAAATGTATTAAAAAAGCTGTTTCCTAGGCTAAGGCTATGGAAAGAGTTACAAAGATCTCAGGAGCTCTCCTCACATCTTAATTCAAAACTGAGGGCTTTGTCCATAAATCAGTAACTTAATCTTCCAGTCTAAATAAGAGGAATCATCTCATCTGTGAATGCCTACAGCTGAACACATTAAGTCTAAGTTACAGTAGTGTCTCTTTGTAGTCTGTTGAGGGAAGTGTCTTATTATTCAAACATGTCAGGTCAGAAGAATTCTCTTTTTGAAGTTATCTTTTTTTCTCTCCATTGTCCATTTAATACACACATAACACCTAGCTCAGACATAAGCATCTGACTTCAGGATGCTCAAGTTGATTCCTGGGCAGGTGAAACTCTTCTCAAACTGTCTATAGGTTTTTAAATAATCTTTCTGCTTTCTGCAATGAATTGTTCTTCACTGATAGTCACTCAGAAAATGCTAGCAATGTCTCTTTTAAATCTGAAATAGTGCCATGAATGAATGATTAACATCTGGAGCAGTTTGTAAATAGACCATAAGAAACCATTTTCCTGTAATCTTCAGTATCAGGTACTTTCAACATGAGGATTTTGGTGGAGGAATATCTGTATGGTACTGTTGTCAGAAAATGTTGGTTTACTTTTATTTTTTCACATGAAGAGCTCAACTTCAGTAACCTGAAATGTTTTCCAAATGCACTCTGTAGGATTTAGATTTATATAGCCCTTTCTCATGATTAAGTAATTCCAGCATGAGTGAACCCAGCATTTCCATATACTCTATTATGTTCCCCTTTCTGATAGATTGTTTGGTTCATGGGAAACCTTTAGTTATAGCTTTACAGAATGATTTAATAGTAGAAGACATAAGAAATTATACCATTTTTTCTATTATAATATATTTTCTAATTAAGAAACACACCGTGATGGTAACAGCAAGGCAGAACCTCTCTGAATTCAGTAGTATCAATTAATTACTGCGTAGAATTTGACATCACAGTCCTAACAAAAATTTGTAAATCACTATGAACAAATCTGCACTGTTTGACATGATAGTGCAGCACCTTCTTAGTAGTTACACTGTCTTTAATGCAGACTCCTGGAATTTAATACCAACTCCAGTTTGATTTATTCAGGCCCTTTAGCTGTAATGCAGCACAGCCCTACTGCAAACACACACGTCTGATAGTATATAAAAACTATTTTATTAAGTCACATAATGTTTGTAGGCAAGCACGCCAGACTCTTTAAGAGCCATGTACCTGATCATTCATGCAGTCAACATATATGCAACATCTGCTTCTATAAAGATTTAATACTTCTTCCTTGTAGAATTTGGATCTCATTGTTCTTAAAAGAAGTTAAAAGCAGAGAAATAGAAAACTTCATAAGTGCAGAAAATAAAAGCATGTGGGTTTTAAAAATAACAGATCCTTGTTGGTGAACTTAACATAGACAGTCTTAATTAGACCAGGCAGACTTACAAAACCAACGTAACCCTTGTATAGAATTCTTATGGAGAATACAGAAACTCCATGAAGTTTCTCTCTTGATGTTTCTCTCTAGAAGTTTTCCTGTTTGTGAGAAAGGTTTGGTTTTTTTTTTCTCTAACTGTACTTTTGCTTTGCCATAAAAGACAGAAAAAACCCATATACAGTTTACTGACAAGGTTTTTGCCACATTCATAGGGTTGAAAATGTCTCTGCTATGTGTGTCCCTCCAGAACTCTCTGCTTTAGAGACTGCTTCATAGCATGAAGACAGATACATCCAAAACTACATGGATTTTATAAGCATCAGTTTGCATGACAGGAGAAGGTGCAAGAGTCAAGAAAGTGTGGTAAATATTTTTTTCCCAGGACAGCTGTTTCCACATCAGTCCTTCCTGAAAGGGATTTCAGAGCAAAGTCAGAATAATAGGTTATGAAGAACTATTACTACATTCAAGGCTCATCTTAAAATTTTTACCATCTCTTTCTATTTCCTTTAACTTTAGATAAAAAGTAATGACAAGTTTCCTTCCACTGATGCAAAATGTAAATTGAGTTACAATGGTTCCATTTATATCAAGTCAATGAACAATCACAAAAACTGAAGACCTGTCCTGAAGTTCATAGCTTTACATAATATTAAGTACTGAAAACATGAAACATATTTTGCAGTGTTATCTAGATATAAGACTTCTCACACCCAAAAGTTTTCAGACAGTGCAGAACATGTTTGTTCACTAGGAAGAATTGCAATGGAAAACCTAACTCAACAATACAAACTATCTCAGGTAAGTATTCTTCATTCTGAATTCTATTTCTTCATATCCCCCACACCTGACAAGTTTTTGCAAGACAAGAAAGCCACAATAATGGCAGTCTACATTTGAAGCATCCCTGAGCCCAGTGTAACCAACATGCATCATGGTTGCTGATGAAGTGTAATGTCAGCAAATTCATTATCACTAAAAGGATAGAATACAGCACCCTGCAAGTGCTGTGAGAACTTGTACAAGTGAAGCCAACTATGTTTGATTCAACCTAGCTCTTATTGTTATCTACTGCTTTCTACGCAAAAATTTACTGTGGTGTTCCATTTCTGCTTTTCCAATGGCACAGTCTCTCGTGATTTAAACATCCTCTGTGGTTATTTTGGACAGTACTGCAGGGATAAGTAGTCTGACATTCTAAGACAGAACTTAATCAGAATATGTGGACTGGAGATTTCAGAAAGTATCCTAGGATCTCTGCAATAAGAATGAGGACAAATTGTTTCTATCTTTCATCCAGAATGCAGCAAATTGAGATCATCAGCTAATGTAAATCAGCAGAACCCCACTGAATTCATTAGAGCTCTTCTGGTTCACATCTGCAGACAATCTGCATAATCATGTTGTCACATGTAATAGTTATATTATGTTCTCATGATTCCACTTTAGCTGGATAGAAATGGCTTTCCTGTCCACAAAAATGTTAATGTCTTTAGAAAATTCCCATTCCATGTTAGGGCAAGCCTAAGACTAAACTTGTATGTATAATATTTTGAAGTTTTTTGGTTCAGAGGCAAATGGCAAATAAAACTGATTTTTGCGGTATTTTCAGACAATTGTAATTTTTTTTTCTTTTTGATCAAATGAAATGTTTTAGACTTCTTGAAGAACAAAATGTTGAATTATAAACCATTTTAGATTAAAGCAAATGAAAGAAGAGAATGTGTTTTGTTAAGAGGTTATGGGGTAATATTCCATATTCTCTGGCAGAAAGAATGGGGAGAAGGATTCACATGTCCTGTGTACCTGAGGGGAAACCAAGTCATTTTTTTATGATGGGTGATATCCACTTTAACAAACAGGTGTATATAATTTAAAATGGCTTCAGAGCTGTATTGTTTTCCTCCCTCACTCCTCAAACTCTTCTAAACAAGAATCAGGAGACATATATTTTATCTCATAGTCCAAGCTGGATGAGAGAGCATATGAACACAAGGTTCTTATATCTGTTGAGTTCAATAAAAACTGAAAAACTTTTCTCTTAATAAATAATGTTTTTAGAGCATGTATAAGATAATTTGTTATCATTCAAAGGTGTCTTGCAGTATTTACATTTCTAACTACTCTCCAATGAAAAGGGAATGGCTCAGAAACTCAGGAACAAACCTTGCCTGTGGTAGAGAGATTCAGGTTCAGTTCTCTTTTGCATAGTTATAGGAATAGCTCAATTAAAAGAGCCTTTTAAGGCAGACTCCCAAAAGTTGTCTGTGTACTTCATCATCATCATCATCATCATTGCCTTTGTTGGATAAATGTAGGATCTGCTAGCACTTCCACAATTTGGAATAGATGTTTTTTTCCTGTATTGATACATGTACCTGAAAGCAGCATTAGAATATCAATGCAATTCCTGCTCCACCAGACTGTTTCAAAACACTCTGCTATTTCCTACATATTGCTTTAAATCAAAATCTTGTGCAGTTGGAAACTCTTCAAGGTCTCATATGTTAAACAATAAATGTCTGTCCATGCTTTTTTACCGGCAGCAAAAGTGATTGCCAAGCCAGGCTGGCAACATTTCAGATCCTGTCTGCTACCTCTAAAGGATCAATGATCCTCATACCTATGTTTTCAGAGAGACAGGAAAAATTTACTTCAAAATTTCAAAAATCAGTGAATAGTTTATATGAACTCTCACCCATCTCAGAGCTTGATGATCCAAGTAATACTACTGTTCCTTCTCAGTGAATATACATATATGTACAGCTAAGCAACCAAATTAGGTAATGGAGTAGAACCCCAACATTTAGGATACCCAGTTCTTATTGTTTCCTGATTGTTATACTTTTATCACTTTATTTGCTCAAAAATTTCCCCCGAAGGCCGTGCTGACCACCCAAGGATTCAGACACTTTGCAGTGGCCCTGTCCCAGCACTGGCTAGCGCTGAGGCTGTGTGGCCCTTTCCAACACAGTAAAGGATTCAGGATGACCTCAGCAAGACTGGCTGTAAATGCACAGCATCCTGCTACAGCCACGACTTCATTGCAGCAGCAGTAGAAAGAGTATAACTTTTGTAGAGAAATTTCAATAGTCTTACTGGTTTCCCTATAGGATATTATTTTGACTAAATTCTCACAGCTGTTCCTTGCCCTCCATGCAATTTCATCAGGGTGCTGGGATGTACATTGCCATTTCTTTGCTGATGGAGGGGTGGCTGTCCTGCTTGAAGAACTTTGTGAAACTGATTTAGTGTTAGTATAGCCATATAAACAGACAATCATGGAGTAGTTCGGGTCAGAAGGGATCTCTAAATGTCTTTCAGTCCAAGCTTTCTGCAATGACCAGGAATGTCTTCAACTAGATCAGGCTGCTCAGAGCCCTGTCCAACCAAATCGTAGACCCTGAATGTTTCCAGCCATGGGACACCTACCACCTCTCTGGGCACCTCTCTGGGAAGCTCTGGAAGCTCTTTTCCATTGTTTGGAAAAGGTTTTGGCTGTGAATTCGTATCCTATCCTATAAGAAGCCTCTGCACTTGAAGCTTATTATTATTAAGCCACAAATTGACACAGATATTTTCTAAGCTACAAAGCAAAGAAACACGGATAGATTAGTGTTAAGAAGGAATGAAAAAATATTTCAGCACTGCAATTAGATTCTTTTTATATAATTTTAGCTTTCACCTTCTAAGCTGGTGATTAGGTTCCCTGAAGAGTCAGTAGAGCAAAGGATTTTACTCAGTAGACCAAATTCACCACCCTCTGGGGGTGATTCATCCCTCATGTATCATACTGCTTATTTTTACAGAACAGCTCTTTAGATAAGCATAGCTAAATACTTTGTGTGTTTTACCTACTTTTAAAATCCATTTCTCTCAAAAGAGGCTTAGAAAATTCTTTTTCTGTAAAACTTTCTGATCCATAGAAATATTATATTAAGAATATATTAAGGAGTCTGAAACAATGCTGTGAATGCCTGAGGTTAGTAAAATACTGTAGTGAGAAATCAGCTTATTCTAAGAATTTTATGCATATCTTTGCTCTTAAAGAGTGTTTTAACTTTATGGCTAGAGTTGCTATATTATACCTAAATGCAATACAAACTTCTGAGATGTTATTTAATCACCAGCTGGAAGTCAGATATTGTGCACTGGTGTGTCTTGTCTCATGTGTAGCCCACTATATCCTTTCCCATGGAACACATTTCTTACATTAACAGAAAAGTATGTAGTCACCACTTCTATTTGATTTTAACTGCTGCATAAATTCGGGAAAAAAATAAAGCATTTATGTATTATTTCTCTAATGTTATGTTCTATCATTTCAGCTTGTCCTATATAAGTGGGAAAGAACACCACTTAATACCAAATATCACTGATGAGTATCATAAATTTTCTTTGGTAGTGTCCTTCAGGTTGATCTCAGGGAAATAACATTGCATCTGGATGTGTAACAAGAGCTTTAATTTTATTAATTTCATTTTTAATTAATGATGTTCTAAGGTTTTAGGAAAACTTGTACAGTAATATCTCTTATATTTTCTTGCTGTGTTTACTTAGCTATGTGATGCTTAAGGAGTCTGGTTCTTGGAGAATTTTGCTAATAACAGTAATTACTATTTTCTCATCTTTGAGAGAAATTAATTTTGACTTGGTAATTTTGACGTGTAATTTTATATAGCCAGAAATTCTATTTATTATAACTCATGAAGTAAATTAAAGTGGAGTGATTTGAGGTCTGGTTTTCAGTCATGTTGTAGTCTAAGATCATTTATTTTTTATTTTTTTTTTTTTAGATGAGAATTTAGCAGTGCCATTTTTTACTTTGGGTGTCCTTTAATAATTGTCTTAGAAACTCAGCTCAGGGAATCTGCAAAATTTTCACCTGTATGAACTCTGTTCTTTATCTTATCCTTATTCTTTTTGAAATTATTTATTGTAAAAATTAGATTTTAGTATGAAAAAAGATAAGTACAAATAAAAGGAGAAAGTTTTAAAAGGCAAACCATCATATTGTTTAAATATTTATTCATTGTTTAGTTTTCTACAGGTTTAAAGAGATATATCTAGAATTCAGACACTTCTTCCAATAAATGCATTATTTTGTTAGGGAAATAATAATAATAAAAAAAGTAACATTCCAGTTTATTCATAAAATTAAAGTGTTCCAATCTGCATACCACATTCTCTAGAATACCATAGGAACCAAAAAGAAAATAATTTTATTTTTGTAATTATTTTCATTTTATTCACAGCATTTTGCCAATAATACACAGGTAAGAATTCTTGCTGTCACTTGTATTTATCAGTGCTTTCTGACTGATTTTCCTAGATCTTTGTTTCCATTCTATGTAAGTTTCCTTTTCTAGATAAAACCAGTGCCATCACTTCATTCCCCCTTACATTCCTATTCTAACATAATGCTTAAATAAAATAAGTTGAAAACAAACAAACAAAATAAGCAGAATTATTGATCATATATTTTAAAAGGTTAACCCACACTGACATCTGAAAGGAATGATCCCACACACATTTGCTGCACAGCTGGGCTTCCTTTGCAAAGTCCTTAGGTCAAGTCCTGCCACGAAGGCACAGCCAGTGTCTGCCAGGGGAAGCAGCAGTGGCAGGAGTGCAGCCAGCAAAGAGCTTGGAGTTAAACAGATTGTTCATCAGCTGCAATTATTTAATCTCACTGATCAAGCATATAGCCTATGCATCCCCCCTAAGATTTGAATCCTACTCATAACTGTAGTGCTGAGTGTATTATATTTTATTCTTCATAGAGCAGAAAATTTAAATGGTTGTTTAAAAAAGGAAGACCAAGTAAATTTCTAGGCCTACTAAACTGATAAACATTCATCTTAATTGTGCAAAGACTGTGGAAAATGATGTCAGCAAAAATTCTCTCAATCTTTAACTGTGTTCCGAGGTGTATTTTCTCCAGGCACAAAGATGGAGAATATATCAGAAAACGATTTTGTTTAATTTAAAATAATTTCAAAGAAGTATCCCATTAATGGTTTGCTCTGCTAGGCAATGCCACATAGGTTTCAGCTCCTCTCGACCTCCTGCAGAACAGGACAAAAAACTGTAAGAGACTGAAGTTTCCAGCAATTTTGCTGGAAGATAATTTGTCAAGCATGGAACCCAAGCACCTGTTCTGATTTCATAGCTGAGTAGGAATGCACAAAACACAACAGAAATGGAAGTCGCTACTTACACTTACTTATTTGTAGTTTAACATACTATCAATTGGTCACAGTACCAAACCTGCCAGACAACACTCTGAGGCACACGGGGTGATTTTGGGGATTGTCCTGTGCAGTTTGACTTCAGCAATCCTTGTGGGTCCCTTCCAATTCAGGATATTCTATGATGATTCTATGATATTGTCTTTGCTATTCTTAAATATATTCTTTCAAGAAGTAGTAGATTTTCCCTCATCTTGGCATAGTTCCCCCAGGAGTCTGTTTCAACCATGCTGAAAATTATATACTAGTGAATATTCAACCCTTTTTAGTCTCTATAGTTAGAAGTGCTTTCTTTATAAAAGGATCTTAGTGGGGGTGGAATTCTGAAATTTTCTACTGAAGTGCTCTTAAAGTAAACATGCCTTGAGCTGTTATGGATGAAAGGTGTTTGTTAAATTGCTTGATGTTACAAATATCTGAAATTGAGTGGGTGATTGATTTAATTGCAGTTGTCAGACTGGTTTTAAAAGCATATTTCTCATTTTGTTCTGTTTTTTAGAACTGCAGAACAGTTGGATTCTGAACATAAAGAAAAGAACGTGTCTGACTATACTAATCACAAAATGCAGCTTCTGGCTAAGCCAAGGCATGCTGTCAAGATGAAGTGCTGCATAATTTTTAAAACACTCAGTCTGGCCAATGCATTCAGTCTCTGAATAGCAGTGCCCCTGTTGTTCCAGTATCTGCTATTTTTCTGAATTAAAATATCTAATAATTGTGATACTATGTTACTTTCACATATATGGAAAGCTAACACAAATAGGAAAATTAGTGTGATGCTGCAACTTTGAGCTTGGTAGCATTTCCCAAGTTACCAAACCCTATCAGTGACAGGGGATCCATCAAAACCCAGTTCCTCATTTTTGTGTCAAAGCTTGCTGTTCTAGAATAAAAGCAATTTGAGCAGCACTCAGTATGTGATTTGCTTCAGCCCAATTCTTTGCTGAAGCACAAAAATAAATGGTGCTGAGCTGTTAGTGTACTATGCTCCTGTAGTTCCCACTGATTTAAACCTGCAACAATCAGAGTTACCTTCACTAGAAGGGCTTTAGTTAGGTGATACTATAGCTCAGAGTGCCACTCTGCTCAAACACTGGTATATAGTTAGGCAGCTTCTCAACCTCTTCTCTATCAGCTCTATATTGTGTACAATAATCACAGGTTTAAAAGGCTAGAGAAAATTTTAGATAATTTACCATGATAAGTCCTTTCTTCTTTCCAGTGAAAGATGAATGTTGTAGCATTTCAAAGAAAGCAGAGAAATTGTAATGGGAGAAACTGTGAAAAAAACCTCCTTTGGCAGCACAGGATACCCTGTAGCTTGAATCTCAGCTGCTTAGAAAGGTAGAGTCAGCAAGGTGAATCCCTAGATGAAGTGTGGTGGATAAATTATCTTCCTGAGTCAAAAATTACTAAAAAATAATTAAATTAGCATTTTCTTGTGAATTCATAAAAATCTACAATTTACATGCTGTCAGTTACTGTGGTTCTTCTCTTGAGTGGTAACTCATTAAATAAGTAATCCTTTAATTGTTTTTTACTGCCTGCCCATGTCCTAAATTTCTTCTCTGACATCTTTGAAAATACTGGTCTTGCATCTCAAATAGCCTAAAATCTGTTTTGAAACACTTACTAACGTGAAAGTTCCCCATTGATTTTAATGGGCTTTGGATCAGCCCCATGAATAATAGGAAAAAGCCGTAAATTCTTTCATATGCTTTATCACTGGGAAGCAGGGAAAATTACCTTCATGCACAGTGTGCTTGTATAGCTTAGTCTTTAGTTCTCAGTTAGATGATATTATTGTCTGGCATCAAAGCAAAATTCAGAAGAAACAAAACAAAACAAAAAAGCTTGTAGGAAAACATTTATTGAAGCACAGGATAATCTTAGATTCACTTTTGTTTGTGTGTGAAGGAATGTGCGTATCAGCAAAGTCCTGAGCAGACAGGTCTTTCAAGGTTTCACATAAAATGACAGATTCCAGGAAGCATCAGACTCTTTCACAGCTTTAGGCATCATTAACCAGCATTGTCTAAAATGTGTAGGGTTCAGAAGAGGCCTCTGTTTGGCTCTTACAGAGGGAAAACAGTTTGTCTCATTTTTCAGGGTCTGCACCAGAGGTTACTGAGGAACTGATGTGGGACCTCATGGCCATTTGACTCTTCCTCACGAGGGGAAGAAGAGGAGCAGGCACTGATGCACTGGTCTCTTGTCTCTGGTGTGGAACAGTGTGGAGGTGTGCTAGGGAAGGTTAAGCTAGGTATTATGATAAGATTTTTAACTGAGGGAGTGGTTGGGCACTGGAACAGGCTCCCAGTGAGGCTGGTACAGCACTGAGCCTCACAGAGTTCAGGAAGTGTTTGGACAACACTCACACACAGGGTGCAATCCTTTGGGTTGTTCTGTGCAGGACCAGGTGTTGGACTCAATGATCCTTGATGTTCTCTTACAACTCAGGGTACTCTATGAGTCTATCATTCTCTGATCTACAAACTTTCTGCCCTCAGTGGAATCTGGATTAAGCCTATGAGAAGCAGTTTAAACTGTGCAAGGTCAGCTGTAGCTGGAACAGATTCACAAGTGTTGGAAACAGCATTATGGGTGTGCCCTGCTGTCACCCCATAAGTACAGCTATAGCACAACAGACATGGAAATTTGTGTTCAGTATTAAATTGAAGAGATGTAGAGATACCAAACTGGCTGAGGTGATGTGCTATTATAATTTCTGATTCTGACATTTAAAAGACATGAAAAATGATGTTAATTGGTAAGGAAAAGATAGTAAGTGCATGCAAAAATACAGTAATTATTTATAACCCTAGAGAAGGTCCAATAAAAGGAGGAGAAATATATTTCACTAAAAGCATATATTAAGAATTCAGGCAGCACTTTATTTGCAGATTCTTTATTTCTGTTTAAAAGCCCTTCTATCTGACACAAGCCTAACCAGATCTTTATGTATCATTTATCATAATATTGCAGTTTAATCAACATCACAAAACCTTTTACTGTGTTTCTGGTGTCAATAACTATTCTCAACTCCTATCTGGACCTTTTCTAAGGTTTTCATGAAGTACCTGAATGGAAAATTCCTACTCAATCTCCTTTTTTTCTCATCAAGACATTTCAATGGAGAATTTCTCTCCAGCTCTAATAACTTCTCATTTATTACTGGGCACGCATATGATGGAATGGAAAAGCTGTAGACTGTTCAGCTCTCCTGGTGGCAGTAATGCTGGCTTGCCTCCCTCCCTCTCTCACCACATCAGCGGCTCTCCAGGCCAGGACAGTGCCCTTGAAAGCCAAATTGTTTTGTGTAATGCGTCCATTGCTGCAGATATAGGAGCTGGTAACCCGCCTCATGAGCTCTTGGCCCGCAGGCAAATTGTGCTTTGTCTTCAAAGGTACCTGGGTAAGATCTGCAAAGCAATTCTGCAAACAGTGAGAAGAGGAAATTAAATCCTTCTGGCAATATTTGCTTCTGGCTGTGGCAGTGCACCTGTGGTGTTTCCCTGTGTAGGGCATTGCCAGATTGCTGGGGAGGGGTAACGGAGGGGTTTGGTGAGAGCCTACACAAGAGGTACCCTGGGGTGAGCTGAAGGCTCTCCCTGGGGGCACTGGGAGGAGGGCTCAGGGCTTGGCAACAGGGGTGCCTGGGATCAAACTGATGTGGATGGTCCTGAGCTTATACAACTGCTGAGACCCAAGGTCACTCAGTGGCTGGGGGAAACCAAACACTCATGTCCTGGGTGGGGACTTTCAGCAATTTACTGTCATTCCTACCTCTGCTTTATTAGCTTTAAACTGTGCAGGTATTTGATGAAATGTTATTCAGAAAGTCCCAGTTAAACTCTTCATCTGAACCTTTCCATGATGTAAGAATGTGGGCCCAACAGAGCAGTTGCAGATGTTGACTTTATGAGGCTGGGAAAGACATCTTCCCCTATCCTCTCTGACCCTTTCTGACACTTGTTTCCCAAGGAAGAAATTAGTTTATCTGTCTTAGCACCCTGAACCCTTGGCCTGCCTCACCCAGAGGAAGCATATGCTTTCTCTGTGCTTTAACCTCAGGAGATATTTTTGGCTTTGTGCACAACAAGGAGATAGGCAAAGTGATGTAGGTGCAAGGACATTTGGGCTGTATTTAAAGACAAAGAACCAAAGCATATGCAAGTGACCAGCCCTGAGAAAATCCAACCTTACAGATTGTTAGAAAGGTTGCAAGTACAATCATTGCCTCCAGCCTACCCTCATGTTTGGATGTTATTTAGGGGGTAGTGTCAGACAGAGACTATTCCCAGTAGTCTTTCCTTTGAGGGGCAAGGATACTCCTTTATGTGTGCAAGAGACTTGTCACATTGAGTTAATGGAGGTCTCACAAGATTTACTAACCTTGATGTAACCTCTAGTACATTCCCTCTTCTTCAGCTTTCTCTCTAGATTTTGACACAGACAAAATTAATAGATAAATGTAGCATGTATAAAACATAGTTAACCATCTATAACCCTTAGGTTTTCATTGAAGTTATTATTAATCTTATTTTTAATATATCTACGTGTTAATCACCACTTTCCTGACAGATAACTAAGCCTGAAGATATCTATGTCAGGGTCCAAGGCAGTCTGGGTAATCAATAGAGAGACAAAAGCCTCCTGGGGACACTCTTGAGACCCTAAATTAGGAATCTAATAATTAACAAAATGAGATGCAATAATTCCTTTCTATAGAGTCTTGCAAAATCCTCTAAAAAAGTAGAAATTCTTCTCCAGTTTTTCAGCTGATGAAGGGCTCCTTTGTGTTCCAAATAATTTTTGATTTTAATATCTCATGTTAAATATATCTGATAAACAAGGTTGTGATTTCTCCTTCAGATCTCATTTTGCTTCCTTTGGCTCTACCATGATTATTTTTTGAAAAAATAATAATTGTATTGTTTTAGTGGAATTAGTTATACACTAATCAAGGCAGTAAATTTCAGGTAAGGAAATGAACCTGAAAAGTAATAATATCATTTATTAATTTTTTATTTAATATTACTGTTATTTTATTTTCAGTTAAATATTTAAAGACAAACAAATACAAAGAATCCCTCTCAAAACCTCTGATTTTAGCATCAGGTCTTAAAATCTACAGTGTGTACTCCTAAATAACAAAGACATCTTTGTGTAGTTAAAGGTTAAATATTTTGATAGACCAAAAAATTCATGCCTGGACTAAATGTAATATACTTTTATTGTGCCTGAATTTTCTCATGAATGGGGCTGTAATATCTTATGTAATGGAAACAGAATATGAACAGGGCATTTATATTCAAAGAATACTATGAAATTTCATATTTTCCCCTTTGGGTTTTCTTGAGTGGGGCTTTATAATTCTAGCCACATATGCAAACACAGATAAAATATGTGGCTTCTTTTTTGGCCAGGGGACAGAGATATGAGTCATGGAAAGCAAGATTTATTGGTCTACCAGAAACTTTTAGCTTAAATTTTCTCCTGTCAAATTCTTTCAAAGAAACTGAATCTGCATGTAATTGCACACAACCATGAAAAGTGCAGCTTACTCTTTGACTAATTTAATTCACTGCCTTTTTGCTGAGGTTCTGGCCTGTGGCTTTGCTCTAATAGACACAAATCTTGTGTTGACTTATTCAAGTCTCCTGTTTGATTTACTGTTTTAATGTACCAGTGATAAACAGCTTTATATACTCCTTGCAGTACTTGAATATACTGTCCAATTATTGTCATATTGCCTAAAGGTGTGAGTTGACACAAAGACTTTTCTAAAATCTGTTCACTGTTTGAGAACTGCATGAAAATAAGAGTTAAATAATGAGATGGGTGGCTGGTCTGTGAAATTGGCATCCAGCTCAGAGGGGCTTGAAGGGACAATAGCAGCAGTGTCACAGAGCATCAAGAAAAATGCCAAAGGCTCCCTGCTGCAAAGGGGAAAACTCCACAACCTGTTCCCTTGGAGCTTTGGGAGCTCTGACATCAAGAGGTGAGCCAGGACTGGCTGGTTTGTACCAGGGGAGCCCATCTGTGGGGTCAGGAGTTAAGCCCCACCTGGAGTGAGGTTCACCTCGCTCCAAGGAAAATCCTGAAAACTCTAGTTAGTTCTGGAGTTATATATATATATATATATGTATCCTTCTCTTTCTCTCTCTCTTTTTTTCTCTCTATATATATAAATATCTGGGTCCTGACCTTAGGGAAGATACAGTAATTTGGCTAAGGACTCTCCCCATTTTCCAGGTACATCTGCCAAAGAGAAGGGACATTTCAGTGCTATGGGATATTTGGTCAATAAATGAGGCTTTGTTGACATTTAAAAGTCTGTAGCAATATAGTGTCTTCTGTGGAAGTACTCAGCCTTCCAGGAAAACATTCACTTACACCCAGAAACAGGGTGAGTTTAGATAGTATTATATGAGTATGAGAGGGCAATTTAGGGAAAACTTGACTGACTTCTTTAATTGGTCAATAAGGCCTTAGATTTCAGAAGGCAGAAAAAAAAGACTTCTTCAGCAACCTAAACTAGTATTAATGGATGTCTCCAGCAGTATCTTCAAAAATTTGAGTACACACAGGTCTTTCTCCTGCTGCACACTTCACAAAATCCCTGATGGGAGCACAGTTCTCCTAGGCGCATTTGGAGCATAACACGTTGGCTCTCCTGTTTGTTTGTAGTGGCAACATCTGTGTGGCAGAACATTAACTCAGAAATAAAGGACCTGAATTCAAGGGTTTCCTAAGCCTGTGGATGTTTCAATCCTATTTGCTCACACAGAAAAGTGCTATAATGGCCAGACTACAGATTATAAGCATCTAAGGGATGCACCCTTACACCCTCAGCACCCTCCAAAGGAGAGAATGGTTAAACCACGCCTGGGCCTCCTAGAGAGTGTAGAGCATTATGCTGGGTGTGAAGCAGCAGAGGCCTCTGCTGTCAAGATTAATTATGGGGTTTATCCCAAAATTGTATAAAAATCCATAAAGGAGCTAAAGGAGAGTTTCTGGACTTGGGACTGAGAAATGAGTAGCTGAACCCAGTGCTAGTGAGCTCAGGTCCCTCCAGTCTACTTTTCCTCCTTCCTGGTCCTTTTAAAAGAAAAAAAAAGAAAAAAAAAGGAAAAAGTGCTGTTGATTGAAAGTCCTAATTTGATTAAATCATATTTCTAAAGGCTTCTTCTGTTGTCATAATAGTGACTTCATTTAGGCTTTTATTGAAGAGATTGAAATAAAAAAGATATTAAAGTTCTGTCTGGAATACTAATGTTATAAGAAAACATTATGATTTGGGGAATCTCCAAATTTTTCTGGGTTTTTGACTTTTTTTTAACTTATTTTTTTAATATGAAGTATTTTGTTCTCTCTCATTTGTATTCTTAACCTCAGAAGGACTTTAAAAAAACTGCTGTACAAACAGCATACCTGCTTGCATGAGCGCTCTCCACATTTTCACATTCTGGAAATGCACTTATGAACAAATATTTTCTTGTACAACAGCTCTCAAAAGGCTAATAAAAGAACTTAAGAACATTATCAAAGCAAATACATGTGGCACCTGGTACATGAACATTTAGGATCACATTTTTGCAGGACAGAGCCAATGCCAACAGGGTTTCAGTACAACGTGCAGAAGTGCACTTCTGAAGATTCAAAGATATGCATTATCTCAGCAAGAATTAGAAGATCTTGGAGAGTTCCCTGGGTGATATTCTAGCTCTGATAAACTGAGGGACAGCTTTTCTACTTTCTGCCATCAAAAGCAATTTCATGTGTTCTGATATTATTCCATAGTTTACTTCCACTTTATTTTCAGGACATAACATTCTCTTGTTTGCTTGGATCATTTGTTGAAAACAACAAACCGAAATTAAATTGAGATAAATTTTATTTGACAGTCCACAACCCACTAAAGTCAAGATAACAACTTGTGCTTGTTCCGAGGGCCTTCAGCCAGCTGCTGACTGCCTATGACATATCTGAAATAGATTAGCAGTAGGATTTATGGTGTAAGAAACAGGCTATTTTTGTTTCATCTCTTTTAATAACAGTCAATGCTCCAGAGGAAATTTTCAAACTCAGATATTAAGTTTCCTCCAGACTAAAGGTAAGAGATGAAATCTTGGAGACTACACAGCTGGCCAGTACAGTTAGAAATCCACTTCATGGATTGTGATATCCTCTGTCCCTCTGTAATGTTTGCAGCCTTAGAACAAACCTTCCAGTACTTGTACTTCCCTTTGACAGCAGAGGGAGCATTTCATCCAGTAACTCATTTCTTCTTCTATGTTCTCATGAAAATCCTGGCAATGGTTAATAAATAATTACATTAGCAAACCAAATATCTCTAATCAGGCAGGTAGCCTGTGGTTATTTAACTCTAAACCAAGGCACAGCAGCTAAAAAATCACACAATGTAAGAAAATCAGAAGGTGTTAATGGAGGAGATCAGAAACTGTTCCTCCTTTTTTTCTTGAGAGATAATTTTGTGGAGAGTATGAATCTAAATGAGTGAAAGAGAATACTTTTTCACTACTGAAAGTAAAGACCATGAGGGATAAAGCAATTGGAAAATATTAAAAACTCCCAACAACTAAAGAACAAACAAACAAACAAACAAACAAACAAACAAAAAAACCCTGAGTAAGGAGAGTCCCCAAACCTCAAATTTGCTCTCGAATTTTTTAAGGTCTGGCTCCTCAGAGCTCCTCATGGGTTTCCTTCAGACATGGCTGTGCTTAAAGCACCGACTGTTTTGTCACTGAATCCACCCCTTTAGCTTCTGGGGACGTAAAGGAGAGCAGGCAGAACTTCAAACCTAAAGTACCTGGAATAAGAAGGACATCACTGCTTTAATTGCAACCTGTGTAAGGGTAACAGATAAAAAGGGCATTGACAGAACACAAATTTTAGTAGCTCTGATCAGATGATAAACATTAAGTAGCAATTTCCTATTGCAGTAATTATTTAACGAGATGTTTCTCTCTTTTTCAAAAATGTGCTGGCCCTGTCTCTAGCCATTTCTGCTTATAAAAACATTACTGAGTACACCATCAAATGTACCCTTTCCACTGCAGCCATGGCACTGACAGTGCTAGCATTTCCGTGAGCTTTTCTCACTGGAGAGTTTATTGATCATATTGTTTGTTTCATTGAATAGTCTTTCTATTTTTCCTTGGCCCTTATGCATACAGACTATGTACTTCAAAGAGATTTTATTAAATGAAGACCACTTGCCTCCAGGTGATATTAATAACTTTGACTCAACTACACTATGAACTGATTAAAACCAGGCTGTATTCATATATCAGGTTAAACCATGAGTTTAAAAAGAAGAACAATTTCTTCTCTAAATCAGTGGAAATTTTGTCTGCTCAAGGAGATGGTAACAAACATTCAAATAGTTTTATTTGCTTATTAACTTAGGCTTCAGCCCTGAATCAAGGTCTGCCAACATTTTTAACAAAACTTGTAATACAACCTGTCCTCAAGGGATACAGAATGTTTCTGATTACATAGAAAGCCATCGAAGTATAAGGTAAGATAGGTGATAAAATATATTTTTAAAGTTTTAAAAACTTCACACTTTATTAGGAACAGGCTGAAAACAATGTTTAAGCTGAAGCTTGCTCTGAAAAATGAAATGTTATAGTTAGAAATTCGATTTATGGGTCAGGGACCCTTACCCATTGTTTTCTTTTGGTAAGAAGGCTTCTTGATCAGTAACATCAAGGGTGAGGTTGTAGATGGACCTGATACATCACTGATCAGAGAGTCTCAGAATGGTTGAGACTGGAAGAGATTACTGGTGATGTTCATCTGGTCCAACCTTCCTGATCAAGCTAGAGCACATGGCAAAGGATTGCATCCAAACAGTTCTTGAATATCTCCAGGGAAGGAGACTCCACAACCTCTCCAGGCAAAAGATAACTTAAAATCTCTCAGTTTTTATATTCTCTTTATCAGTTTTTTTTCCTTTTTTTTTTTTTTTTTTTTTTTCACTCTACTTCAGATTTTAATGGAATATTTTCACATGTTTTTCTATTTGAATCAACATTTCCTAACCATTGAGGTGGTTGGCCAGGAGCACATTTGAAATGAGCATACCCCTTACAATGTGAGTATTTTAGGGTGACTCAGACAGTCTCACAAGCATGTTGCAAACCTGGAAGCATTGTATCATTTCTGAAGGGAGGACTTTTCTTATCTACAATGAGTAAGGCAGTTTTCTAGATTCACCAGCCTAAATGCTCACGATTTCTTATTAAGCCAGTTTTCTAAGTGGAAATAACTGTGTACCTAGCAGCCACTTGTGCTAGCTGAGCGAGATGAATGTTAAAAATTGCTCCCACACAGAAAAATAAATATATAAACAACAATAAAAATCAAGAAGAAGAAGAAAAACTCTTTGAATATTTGTTTGCTTCAATTCTGTAGGCACTTCTTAGGATTCCTCTGGCTGGCCATAATTCCATATTTGTCTAACTGTATTTGAAGTGTGGAGAAGAGCTGTTTTATTTTGAGAAGGCAATATGCAGACCCTGAAATTTGTGACAGACAACATGCTGGGCTATTTTTATTAAAGAAACTCCAGAATCCATGGCATGTTATGATAAATGCTTATCCTTGCACATTCTTAGAGATGAATTTAAAAGAAACAGGAGAATGAGGCCAGCAGCTAAGATACCTGTCTAGAAAGGGGACCATAATTTTCAGCAAGTGGTAGGAACAGATCCAAGTCCTGTCTTAGCTTAGACCTCTTTGAGTCGATGGGTTTGCACTTGTGTAAATGAGAGAGGAGCTTGGCTTGTAAACTTCAAAAGATTCACAACAGAAAACAGAGAAAAAAACAGAAGAAATGAAAAAGCAAACAATGCCATGTGGAATGAATCTGAGACATCCCATCCCAGTAAGAACACTCAGCAGTCCATTATATTTATTCAGATCAAATGCAGACTGTGAGATATATAGACTGTGTTAGGATAGGGTGGGAAAGCAAAAATGTTCAAATAAAAGCATAATTTTGGCACTGCTGCTGAGATTAGTGTGGGTTATAAAAAGAGTGCATCTAAGGCTGGCACTGGAACTCCTGATAGCTAAGCAGGTTCACAGAGATGAACTTATTATGACAACCCTAATACTGAGGGAAAGAAAACACAAAATCAGGACCTATAATTTTATATGAAGTAATTACTGGTAGTAAAAATGTTTAATATAAATGGAACAATGAGGTTTGAAATTGAATGGGAATATATTAAACAAATTATTGTAATAATACCTGAATAATTGAAGAACAAAAATGACACGAGACAAATTAGTCCTTCAATGGAAAAAAAGTACTTTATGCATACTAAGTACTGAAGATCTGCATCACCAACACCTACACCTACAGGCCAGGGAAGCTTACATGGTCCCCATTCATGCACATATTACCTTTCAGTTATGAAAACTATGGCTATCTAAAGCTTCTTGGAGATAAGTGAATTTGTAGGTCAAAATTGCAGAAAGTCTTCTACCTGCTTATTTTGGTTCTGCTGTGTAACCACAGGATTACTCTCTCTTTTCTGATTGCTGGAGAACAGCTTCTACCCCAAAAAACATCCTTAGAAGCACAGGAGCTTTACCATTCCTTTTTCATTGCTTAAATTGTAAAAAACAGTAGTGAAGAGTGGGCAGGAATGTGTCTAACACAGAATTGCACTAAAGAAAGACTCGGCTCCACTGCAGGCTACAGCAAACCTAAGACCATCAGCTGTATGCTCCAAATGAAGCCTTTCAGTGTTCAACTGCTTTTCAGCTGGTTCCTGTAGTGGGTTTTTGTGTTAACAGGGAAAAATTTCCCCTTGCAGAGAGCTGCTCATGGTATCTGTAGCAGCATTGTTATGTGTCAGATGATTCACCTTTTGAGGTTCACATTTCCTGTGTTACAGAGTCAGCCTGGTGAGGTTGGCTTGGACACATATTTCAGACAGTTCGAGTAGGTGGAAAGCACAAGTTTGACCTTGATTTACTGAGAGATACCTGTCTGAAACATTCTTAAACTTCCTATTTTGATCTTATTTTTCAAGTACACAGTTTGACTTATTTACTTGTCCTGAGTTATTTAGCAGCATATGCATAGGTTTGACTCTATTTGCCCAGTTGCTATGGATGAAACTAATCTAGATGAAGTGGCTAATAAACCCAGACCAGAAGGGAGGTGAAATTACATCATTACATTCAGCAATTCTTGAAGAGAGAAGAGCCTCCAAAGCGACTATATAGATTATCCTCCTTATGACTCACAAGAAAGTTGCTTAATCTGAGGAAATATATAGCACATGTAGAACTTGTTTCTAATAGAATCATCCTCTAAATATTTCAAAAGTCACTTCAGCTAACTGAACTTTAAAACCATTTCATGCCTCTCTGCCAAACAGAGTTAGAACAAAGTTCTGTCTGCTTGAAAGGAAAAAAAAAATTAAAAAATCTTACTGCCCTGATTCCTAGTTCTACTAGCTGAATATGATTTTACTAGGCTATCAAAATCAGTACTTTGTGTTGGTAACTTGAAATATGACTATCTTCTTGCAAATTGAAATTCATAATTGAAAAATCATGACATAATCTGGCTTTGCTTTCGCAAGTTTGTAAAGGAGAGGGGTTAAAAATATTCAGTAAAAAATATTTGCCAAAGTGCTAGATACAGATTTTTTAGTGTCTGTGGGCATGCAAGCAATTTTAAATGGTGAATTTGTTTTTCTTCTTTCCGTTTAAATTAGATGAAAAACTGGTGGTGCCAGTTTGAGCACTGTTATCTTTGTACCTGAATTTTATAAAACAAACCCTTGTTTTGGAAAGCAACCTCTATGCTTTGAGAGAATTTTGAAATTCCATTAAAAATTGTCAGGCAATCAAAACATTAATTCCTTTGGAATCAGTTCCATCCCTTTCCTCTTGAGGGACACTAACTCCAAAACATGATTTACTGGGAAATTTTGCATTATCTTAAGGTTGTATGAAGGTTCTTATTCAATATTTTGATATTGAAACATTTTATGCTTTATGAAATGTTGTTCCAGATGGTAGTAAATTCTTTTTCTTGATGTCTCAAACTCAAAAAACTTGTCTGTTTCTGTTATTTCAGTGAATATATCTGTTCCATAAGTTAGGCAGCTACTACACTTGACACAACAGTGATGCGGGTAACTACTTGGAAGATCTTAAGTACAGTTAAGTTGTGACATAATTATTGTTTAATAAGCTAACGTAAGTTATATTAATTTAGTTTTCCTAAATTTTTACTTCAGAATTTGAGTAAAAAATTAGAGATAATCCAAAAGGCAATTTCTTATTCAGCAGCAGTCTGACATAGTAAATTGAAATAAGAGGGAAGGTTTAGTTAAATTTAAAGTCACAATAAATAATTTAAACATAGGTTCTCTATTGAAAAACTGAAATAAATATAATTAGAGAAATTAAATATCCTTCCTGCAATAATCCCAGATTAATTAGTCTTTAGAAGATCCATGGCTGAACACACCATCCATCACCTTATAATGAGACTGAAGGAGAATGTTTGCAAAATACCAATTATTCACCAACAATAGAAATAGTGCTGTTCCATTACGCTGTAAGATCCCTTTTCTGTATTTTTTTCATTTTTTTTAATTGTTAGAGAAGGTATTTGTTCTGCATGCTTTTATTTTCACATTTATACCCAAAGGAGGGTTTTATCTTTTGTAATCCTGGTATGCATGCAATGGCTTAACTGATATTAGCATCATACATCTATCATTAATTCTTAACTTTCTGTCTTACTGGGTTTTACTCTATTTTAGATATTATTAAAAATTTTATGTGAGACATCTTTTATGCTTTTCTCTTTTAACATGAAATCTAGCAGAGCTTTTCTGAAACGGTGGGAGAGCAAACAGTTAAAATAGCTTTCCTACAAGCATTAAATTTTACTGAAAGCAGTTACTTCTACTTTGGCATATATTAACACCTACTGAGGATGTGGTTGAGGAGCAGTAAACATTCCCTTATAAATAAGTTTAAATTGTGTTTGTTTCTAAGAATAAAATAATTCTGTAGATTGCAAAATTAATTGGATTATTAAATGTGTTGTCTTGTCCTGAAATATACCTATTATTTATGGCCACAGCTTCATCAGGATTAAGAACAAATGAAATATATCATATTGCCATCCTAGAAAGTACAAAATGCCCCTCCTGGCTTAAAGGATGAATGATGTAATGCTTGTAACTGTAAGCCCCATGCTAATTACTACAGATCAAATGTCACCATCAAGCATTTCAAAATCATTATTATGTTCATGATTATTTCTATATTTGGTCAGGTTAAAACAGTATGAAGAATCTCCTGCTGATTTTAATAATTACAGACTGATTCAAGCACATCAGTATTATCATGGTCTTCCTGCATCTTTACATTTCTATTTTCTCTTAGCATTAAAGGGGTAAAAGAAATCAGTATATCTGAAAGAAAAAAAATAAAAAAAATAAAAAATCAAAACCAGACAAAACAGAAATGGTTTGATTGCTTTAAGAATCCAAACACATTTTGAACTCAAGTCTGAACAGAAAAATACTTTTATATTCTGTAAAAGTCTAGAAAAAGCAACACAGAGGTTATTTGAAGTATTTTTGCCTCTGACACATAATGGTCTTGTCCTCCTTGGGAACATGTAGCTTGGATAACCCACTTTTTCAGTCCAAGGAGAGTGAAAAGCAGGAAAATTGCAGTCATGAATGAGGTTACATGGAAACTCTATTTTAAAAATAAATGAAGGTAGCTGAATTCATATTGTAGCAGTGTTTTGAGTACCTGAACCCCAGCAAACATCTTCCCTACCAGATGAGGCTGCTCAAGTCCTCCCAAGCAGCACATGCCTCAGGCAGATGGATGACTGAGTATGCAGGAATTTAGACAGCAGCTCCTAAACACATCAATTGAAGATGACCACAGTAAGTGGGAAATGTGGCAGTAGAACAAAGATATCCCAGTTCTTCACCTAGGATTGTATATATGTGTCCTCTTAGTAAATGCTTAAAATCATTCAATGCCAAGGTACTGTTAGACTTACATTTTATAAAGATATTGGCACAAAATCAATGTAGACAATGATTTCCTCCAATAATTGCTTCTTTTTTTTTTTTTTTTTTTTTCAATAGAGAAGGAAGTGACAATTTTAAAAATTTGCTGACAAGTGTTATGTCAACATATGGCATAAATATGCATTTTTTGGGTTTACATCCTAAATATTGTTGGGATAGGAAAAATAAAAGTTAAGAAAAAGTTGATTTTAAATGTCAGCATATTCATGGAAGACATTTCTATCCTGAAGTGTTTGAAATCAACTGATGCTGACCTCAGAAGTCAGGTGTGGCTTTTACTTTCCTAGGTGACTATTGTTTGGTGGCTGGAAGTGCAGAGTGAAGACACCAAAGCATGAACTACAACTAACAAATGCTGCTCACATTTAAGTCACCATATATGGAGTCAGCATAATTCCTTTTACTATTCATTTGTTTGGTCTGATATCTGGAACATTCTCTTTTATGGCCAAAAACATCACCGAATGGTTTTGCAAATTACTTAAAACCTGTCAAAATTTTATATTTTAAAAATGATAAATAAGTCATTAAGTACCACAGATTTTTTGTCCCAATATTAAATAAAAAAGTCACATGGGAGCACCATGTCTTCCAAGAACTAATATAATGAACTCTCCTCTAGCTGAAATGCAAAACTATAAAATTAATTTTTAGGCATTAAAGCACTTAAGATCAAATTTCTAAAACACTGTATGAATAGTACATGAATTATTGATCAAATTGAAAAAGACCTTTTTCTTTAAAGCTAAGGTGGACATATGTCTTTTCTGCAGTATTTGTGGGCTTGCCAATAAAAATATATATATATATATATATATATATATATATATATATCTGTAGCCTGAATGATCTCAAGACAACAGTCTTGGTTTTATAAATTACATCAATGCACTTTTGGGAGTACAGACCAGGAGCTCAGGTAGCTTGGAACAAAGTTCTTTTGTTGTGTTTATGGCTGGGGAAGAGGCAAGGTGTGCCAACAAAAGCTTTTATTTTGTCTTGTGATCTCAGTCAGACCAAAACAGGTCACATTCAGATTTTGTGTGGCAGTCAGGTTTTGGCATTTCAAAATCAAAATAAACTTCCTAATAATCCAGTGCTTCAGAGCAGCATAATCATGGATCTGCTATAAGTCAAAATAACACAGTGCCTCACAAAGGAGTTAAATGTACCTTCTTAAACGATACAAAATGTAATAGATGTTTTCTACATTAATAGACTTTAATAGCAGATGGTTTTGAAACATAGCTGCAAGATTAATTTTGACCACACATCAAACAGGGCAGTAATATAAGATATAAGCTGTAAGAATGCCTGGTCTTCCTCCAGTCAAATGTGGTAGCCTTCTGTTTCTGTGTGTTTTCCTGTGTCCATGTTGTAAATAAGGTTTTTAACCACAGAAATCTTCCCAAAAATCAGAAGCCTATTTAGTGATTATATCACCTTTTCCTCATTATATCCTTTATGTATGGTACTGTGGGCTTTCTACTAGCTTCATTTCTTCTTTATTTTTTTTTTTTTTTATTTATGAACAGAAATTATTTTCTTTATTATCTTTATTTGTTTTTTAAGATTCTCAACTCTTTAAGTCTCCTCATATATCACAGGTTTTCCTTTTTTCCTGTTAGCCCAGTAGCCATTCTTGGCATCTCCTCTGGTCTAAATTAATTTTCATTCAACAGAGATCTCTCTGCAGAGATTTTTTGACCATCATAGTCATTCAGATTTTGGGTGGTGATTCCAGTCTTCCTTTGTAATTAAGTTGATTCCCAGTACCTCCTGGTTTATAATAATGTTTACAATAAGGATTGAATTTTCCTAATAGAACTTTAATTCAGATTTTTCTAAAGACTATAAACTGAGGCCTTCCCTTAAAAGCCTTTTTCCAGCCAGATTCTATCTTCCTCAATCACTGCCTTTCTTGATCCATCCCTTTGTTCAACACTCAGATCCTCTGCTAATCCCCATCTCCTCCAGTTTCAGCTGGAATTTCCTTTGTGCCATTGCATCAAATCCTTTACCAAAGTAGAGAGAAACAAAAGCTGCAACATTTCTTTTGGCTTGGAAAAGAATTTCCTTATCAAGGAAGTTACCTTTTCAAAGATCTCTGAGAATATCTGCCTTTGGGAAACACATGTTGAAGTTTACCTCATTTATTATTGCCTTATGTCTTTAATTATTCCCCTCATCCATAGCTCATTCTAATATATGCATGAAATTGAGAAATATATCCAAAATGGTCTTTTTTTCTCCTACACATCTCCCACTAGACATCAGAATTTCTATATGACTGTTTCATTTAAGAGTCCCTGGTACTGGGTCTGTGATTTCACGTGCCAGTTTTTTATGGCCCTGGAATGAGTTTATGCTGGCTTCCCTTTCTGAGAAAATTTCACCTCTTTAGATTTTGTTGCTACTCAAGAGTTGTTTTCGTTTTCACATTCTCATTTTCATTTGCCTTTGATTCTCTACCCAAACATAATTATTCTCCCTGAAACCTGACATTAAGCACTCAATCATCTTCACTCCTGTAACTGGGTAACACTAATGCCCAAAGTCAGTGTGCTGCACAGCTCTTCACACTTTCTGCATCTTCAGTCTGTGTATAGCAGAAAAATAGAAGTAGCTTTAAATTACTGCAACCATATGGAAAGTCAGTGAAGTATGGGTTAATCTCTGATTAGTGCTGGCTATGAATGACGAGACTTTTTTTATTACTTCTCATTTTTTCTTCTATTTTAATTTCAGTAATTACAATTCGTCTTTGTTATGCACCACTATTCAGCCTTTGCACCAACTTCAGGCATCCTTTCTCTTAACTCTTCCTGAGTTCTGACAGATTTATTCCTGTCTGAAAGATTATATCCCATTACTATAAACCCTTATTTTCATAGACCCTATCTCTACTATTTCCGTCTCCTCTTTCCCAGTTATCCTGACCTGTCTCCCTGTGATTTGAATCAGTCTTAAGAAAGGTGATTGCTGATTCTCTGTAGATACATTTCACATTTTTCTTGTCTTCAGCTCTACCAATTTACCAAGCATTTTCTCTGCATCTCATATGTTTTTTTTTTTTTCTCTTTTCACTCCCCTATCTCTTCTTTCCTTAAAGGTTAGTTTATTTTTAATGATTCTTAATTTTGTCCTCACATTTTTCTCTACAAATCCATAGCTTTTCTTTCAGATAATGCCTTAACATTAGCTGAAAGATCTCAACGACTTTTTTTGTTATAGTAATACTAGTGGAACCATGTTAACATAAACTTCAATCCAGACTAGGTGCCTTAGAGCATGTCTGAGATCACTGATGTATTCCCTGAACTAGAATCTATGTGTTCATAACTGATTTCAACAACTATCTAAACAGGCTAGAGTAGAACCTCTATGGATAAGCTTATCTCAATTGCCTTTGGACCAAAAATAAGTTTCTAGTTTCTCAAGTGCTCATAAATGTAACTTGCAAAATTACAATATTAAGTCAAATGATGTGAGATTAATTAAAAAAAAAAAAAAAAGTATTTATGCCTGACAAGCTAACCTACAGGCCTTTTCAAAATAAAATCTAGTTCTCAAACCTAGAATAGGTACAGGAATTAGGAGTATCACTGGAGGTACAAAAGGTTGGACTTCTCATCTGCATGACATACATAAGCAACTTGAATATGTGGCACACACAGACCAGGTGGATAAGATGTTCACCAAGTAATTGATTAGCAGACACTAAATTGTATTCCCTCACTGAACAATGAAGAGTAAACAAACTTTTGGATAGTGATGAATTGGCACTTTTTATTCAATCCTGGGCTTAATATTCCATGGTCCAGATGAATGTCCTTATCCCGTGTCTATAGACACAGAGAAAATACTCTTTCCTCTGTTTCTGGGAATAGGAAATTAATTTCTAAAATGGGACAACGTCACTAACACAAACTACAGTAAACTCATCCAATATTAGTCTCAAATCATACTCCTGTGGTGATTCAAGTCCTTGGTCTGAAACATGCCAGACATGTTTCCTGGTAAGTTCTCACTCACTTAACCCCTGTCAATCCCTTCTCCACAGCATCCCTCTCTTTCCCTTCCTCCTTTCTTATCTTAGTGTGGTACTTGCTTTGACAAACATTAGCTCTTGGCTGATGGAAAAATTTTCATAAAAAACCAAAAATATTGTCTTCACTATGATTCCTTGAGAAGGTTCAGTTTTAAATAACTGGTATTTTCTGTCAAAATTGTTTTGGTGGAAAATCTCCAGTCAGAAACAGCATGAATATATTGTCAAGGAAATTTACTTACACAATTTAGGACCAGCCAATGTGGGCTATTGGGTATTTGTTGATTTCAGAAAATTCTCTGAAAAAAATGTTCATAAACATTTATAATAAATCAAGTAAATTATTTAAGTGAATATAATTTTAAATAAATATATAAATATTAAATAAATAAAATTAAATTAAATTAATTAAATTAAAATAAGTATATTAAAATATACTGTAAATCTGTCAGATTAGGAAAGATTGCAACTAAAATTGCATCTTGTTATATCATTCTGATGTCTTCATAAATTCATAATATTAATACATTAATTAATACATTCATTACAATGTAGCCTTTAATTATATAATCTTATGTTATTTATTACATGCAGAGAGTGGGAAGTGCTCACTTGTGAAGAGCTAATCAACGTTGTATATACAGTGCAGTGTTTGCTGTGTCACCCAAGTTATGTTTTCTGACCAAAATGTAGGAGTTGCAATAGATTATTAAAAATCAACATGTGCTTTGTCATGACATTCTTCTGTGAATTCACTGTGACATCCAAGTCCTTTGCATTTGTTCACTAATTTTCACATCTTTCATGGTATTGGTGTCTGTGAGAAATGGGAGAAGGTCATAAAACTTGAAGCTGATGCACACAGTAAATCAAATGGATCTTTGAGTTTGAGGCACCTATTAATTTGTTTGTTTAAGTATACACCATGACACAGCACTATCACTGCTCAAAACACACCAAGTGTATCTGCAAATTTCTTACCAGAAAAAAGGGGCAAACACAGAAATAAATATAAAAACCACGGTTATTGACATCTGGGACAAATTTCTCTGAAGCAGGATGCTAATATTGATGTCTTCAAGGCAAATGCAGACTAGAGGTTCTCAAGGCAAAGTTCAACAGCACTTCATTTTCCCATAGTTAACCTTTGTCACTCAATGCTCATCTTCCATATCTGTGGGAATGCTAAGATGCAACGTCCGTACGGAGCTCTGGCTGATTTTGTGCTGTGACTAGGACAGGGCAAATTTGGAAGATTTAAATAGGAGATTACATGTCAGCCTTTGTCATATTGAGATTGCTCAGGAAATATAAATTCTGAAATTGTCCAGTTTTGTATTTCCTTATTTTGGAGCCCTAATTCTACTGAATGGGGCATGGCAGGAATTATTCATATTGCTAATGAACTAGCTAGAAGATGGAAAACTAGTGGTCAAATTTCACAGTATGAGGAGATAACCAGTGAAATCATTCCAAGACCTATGGAAAAAGCTGATATTAACATAACTGATTTAGAATGAAGGGCCAAAGGCAAGCTGACAGAATTTGTGTGTTTGGGCACATAAAGCAACAGCTGACTATAAAGTTTTGCAGCAAATACTTGCAAAATACTTGGGTATCTAGGGGAGAATATGAATAATTGTGCAAAAAATCAGTCCCAAATTTAATTTTATCAAGTAGTTCTTACCTAGCTGTTATGATGTTGAAATGAGATAATGAATTAGATAGAAGAGATTCTGTGGTTAACAAGTGGAAATCAAAAAAACCCCCATGTTTTATACCTCTGTAAAGACCCCTGATGCATCAACTTTACCACTGTGTGAAAAATGAAGATGTAGTGAAACTGGGGAAAGTGCAAGAGGTAGAGAACAGTTTCTGGATTAGGAGGGTAGTACAGACATTTATCAAAAGCCTGCTCAAAAACAAAATCAAAGGCAGAATATGTGAAAGAACCCTTTGTCCTGACAGGGAGATGGCTGAAAGATGGAAGAAAACCTGAGCTGGAAATATCCATTCATTGTCTCTTCAGTTTCAAAGAGCAAAGATTCTCAGATGAAACTGAGTTCGGCAGGGCATTCTTAGGTTCAAAATTAAGTAGAGAAATATTTATCCATATGAGATTAATTTACATACTGGTATTTTCTGCAGAACTCTGAATGGCTAAAGCTTATACAGCTTCAATTTGCATAAGTTCATGGGAGAGAAATCCCTTGAAAGCTACAACAGAGTTCAGAGCCATCACTTCTGGCACAGCAGGTCCCCATTTATTGTGTTTATTAGGGAGTGCTGGAGGGGAGTGCCACACACTTCTTCTGTTAGGCTCTCTCATGCCTGTGACCTACTTTGAGTGACAGCATACTAGGCTACAGAAAGAGTGCAAATATTGTATTTCTTCTATTCATGTTATGTTTTCCTGTGTGAGTTAAATATATGTAGAACAGAGAACCAAAAGGCACATAAACGTTTTCAAATATAAGAAATTTTTAAGTTTTTTGATTTTCATTTTTTTAAATTTTTAAGGTAATTGACTTAAAATCAGTTTAATATTCTAAGTATATTGTGGAGCTGAAGCTTGCATCATTGTTCATATTAAAAGTTTCTAGACAAAATTAATTACTCTTACACCAGCCAAACAAAGCATTCTATGTGGATGTACACATACTGCTACAAGTATGTGTTTTATATGTGATCACTTTCAGCTGTATTTAGACTTTGACATAATTTGGACCTCTCAGCTTTTTGCCCCTAAATTTGTGCCTGCCCTTCATCTACTTGACCTGTGTTCTCATATACTGTAGGAGGGAATTCATAAATCTTAAAATAGAAAAGAAGCTGGAAGTAGCTTCACCTACATAACTCCTAAGATGAGCATTTGTGCCATATTTTGTTACCTATGGAAGACTAAGATTTGGAATGGATATTTTAGCATATTTTTTTAGCAATCAAATTCAGTGGTCCATTGTGATTATCCCAGCAGGTGCCCAAAAAAATAAAAATTAGGTGTCTTTGAATCTCTTTCTTTCAAAAACCCCAAACAGCCAAAACATCTTTGGGACAAGAAAATCCATAGATTCCTTGGTGAATGAAAATTAATGGATGTACTGTGCAGTAAGATTATCTCCAGTTCTGGCAGCTGACAAACTGGCCACTTCTATTTAAAACAACAACTTCCAGTGCTATAATAGAAATCTAATTTAATGAGACTCCGAGTCTGTTTTCCTGCATCTGATTTCAGAGTCCACTGGGGAGCTGAGATACTATTCTCCAGATGCTTGTAGAGAAGGCAAGAAGTAACTAGGCGAGAAGTAACTGAATCATGGACTCTAATTTTGTATATTCACATCAGCAGGATCCTACCCAAATGGAAGATGTGATTTCCTGTCTTTAAGAGATCCCCTTAAACATAGCTCTTCTACAGTGAGGTAGTTATTGCAGAGTATTTTGGAAAAGAATTATTATTTTACAAAAAATGGTATCTTCAACATGTAGAGACATATAAATGCATACAGATTTTCAGTTACCTAAAATCCTCCATGAACTTCAAATTTGAAATCCTATTTAAGGAAACATCTTTCTTTTCTAATCTGTCCTCAGGCTGAAATTGAACAGAGTTTGTGTCTCTGCAAAGGCACAAACTACAAAGGTTAATTATAGTATAATTAAAAAGAAAAGGTCTTATTGTCACTGGAAATTTTAGTTTTGAATTATATGATTATGGTGACTGCAAATCTTTTCCTCCAAAATTCCTTAAACTGCCTCCTTAAAAATGGTTTATATTTTGCTTGTCTATTTTAAGATTATTTTAATTTTCATTTCACTTACTTTTGTTTTATAAAAGTAAAGTAAAAAGAAACCACAAAGTCACTTTGTAATGTCAAAACGTTAAGATAATAAGGATCTTTGATGACTTTATACTGAAATTTTTAGGCACATAAATACACAGTATTTGAAAGTGCACATTGTTCATTGCTCAACAGTTGCTCAAGTGTTCCAGGCCAGGACTTCTGCACCAGTGACATAGTTTAGCTGTTCAGATTCAGAGGCAGACGAAGATGTGGTGCCTATGCCAGAAGATAATTCCTGTGTGTTATAGTCAGTAAATTCACTTCCATCTGCTGTGATCTCGTTGGCCAGCGAGTACAGAATCCCCACTACAGCAAAACTCTGGCTCTGCATTAAGTTGAGCTGGGCTACAGGCCTAGGGCCATCACATGTGCTTTGTTTGGACTTGGCTTGCCTTTCTCCAGCTTGTTTGGCTTTAACAAGCACTGATTAATGACAAGGTGGCTGTTAATTTTAGTTTATTTAGCGTTTTATTGTTATGTGGCGAAATGCCTGTGGTTATACTATAGAAAAGTGAACTACTGTAGTGAACCATGATGAAGCTTAAAGGACAATGCTTAGATGACAGCAGAGGCCTCGAAGATTTAGGCACAATATGATCCCAGTGGTAGAAGGGCTATCAATAACTCACCAGTAATCACTTCAGAAAAATATCAAAACTCAGGAGCTGGTGAGGGCAAAAAAAGAAAAAGGAACAAGTTTACAGTGCAAAGTGATAAAAGATCAGGGTGTAAAGCTCATTTGAAAACACAAAAATGGCATAAGGAGGACAAAAGAAACCATTAACATTGCACTCTTTCTGAAAAACAAAAGGATTTGACCCACATGATTAGCACCATGGTCTCACAGAAAAGGTTTCAAGGAACACATGAATCCCCACGAATCCCTCTAGGCTGAACTGTTCATCTTAGGCTGCAGAGAACAGTGCAAAGGTGAGGCTAAGAACAGATAATAGCAGTTTGTTGGTAGAGAGTTTATGTAAATAACAACTTTAAAATGTGGTATTGCTAACAAGACTTGCTTTCTATTTAAATTGTACTAGCATCAGTGTATCTGGACTAATAATAGTACATGTTTGCTACATTTTAGTTATGCTGCTAAAGTTTTCAATTCAGCCAAGAGTAAATTCTAGGCTTCACACAGAAGGTCCCCTTATAGCCGTAACAAGGTTTTGAGTGTAACACTGCTGAGATATAGGATATTAACAGTTGGTTTTATACTGCTAGTCCCTGGCTTCTGGAAAGCCAGCTGGGAACTCATGCAGCTGTTGCAATTCAGTATAGCTTTAATTTCCTGTGAACAGTTTATCAGACCAGACCAATACTGGTCATTGAAAAATTCTGTAATCACCAAGCCAGGAATAGTTTTGGAGCCACTTCATTGCCTCATTCTGCAGACTAGGCATCAGGCTAACCAGTCTGCTAAAACACACAAGGTGATTCACAGCATCTCTAAAGCAAGTTTCAATTAGAAACACCCTCTTTGCATTCCTCCCTTTTCCAAAACAAAAGCTTTAAATGAGAAAAGAGTAGTTGAAATGTTTATAACCAGTCAAAATGAGAAGAATAGAAAGAAATCTTTGATGTCTAAATAAGTTATGCTGAAACAGCTACATCATGCAAACTTTAAAGTTTTTAATGATCCCTGTTCACCAGCTCCTATGAGACAAATGCAATTCCTCCCACTTTACAGTCAAAGTGAGACACCCATATACTTATGTACAGCAGGAAACTGGGTTACAGAGTATGAATACTTCCAAAGTAATTGTGCCTGCTATCATTTTCACTACCTGAATAGTTTCCAGTTATCCTGGCTTGACTTCTGGCTTGCAGTACACAAAATATTCACTGTGTGAGACATAGAAATGGACTGATGTGTACAAAAATAAAAAAGAAGGCTTGTATTCTAGGTACTTCAGTTAAATTCTTCAAGTTGGGTTGGATGGTTTCATGATAAAAATGGAAATGACAGTATTGGTCAAAAGTTCTATTTCCAAAGTCATAAAATTTCCTTGTTTTAGACACTGACTTGACATAACCACTTTTCCTTCTACCACTCCATCCAAATTTTGCTATGTATAAAAAAATTGCCTCCTTACCTGCCATTTGGATAGAGAACATATGCCCATGCTATACCTCACTAGTCTGCATCACTAAAAGTTATCAATCCTAAGGATTTTTTACCAAAGAAAAAGTGCAGAAATTAAGCAGAAATGAGGTTGTTAAATAATAAATGATTCTTAAAGAAAGAAAATTAAAACTACCAAACTAAACTCCCCGAACACGAGCTCTTTCTCATTCTTCCTGTAGCAGTACAAATATTTTTGTTTGCAGTAAAGAAATGCATGATTACACGTACACCTTTTACATCTGAAAGTGATATACATTGCTACAGTCAAAGGGTATTATACCTTCTCTATAACAAATTGTACCAAATAAATACATGTGATACTGAAACACACTTACAGCCATTTCAAGAGAGGATGTAACAGTGATGGGGCACAACCAGTCACAATTAACACCACAGCCCTGCTCTGTCAGCAGCTTGGCAATTCTTTTAAAAGCAACAGCAGTTAAATTACAGTCTCTGGACTTTTGTGGGAGAGTGGCATTTTAAAGAACTTTCCATTAGGAAACTGTTTCTAAAGGCAGTAATAATGACTCAATTGGGCTTAAAATATTGTTATTGCCCACAGTATTTGGTATGCATTTTGCAGTGGCTTAAATTGCTCTAAAGGTGTTCTCTTAGTTAAACACCGATTTTTGTTGTCAGTCCTGTGAGGTTATTGACTATAGCATTTTATATACTTAGACTTTACAATAAATGCTCTTAAAGCTTATATAGGATCCCAGATAAATGCAATAGTTAGGACTGTAACCCTGCAGTGCTGAAATTTGCCTATTGACTTGAATGAGCTCATATCAGTCACAAAGTTCACAAGGAAGAATGTGTTCAGGGTGGGGATGTATGGGTTTATTCAAATAAGTCTAAAATCAATATATCTGAATTTTCATTATATTCAAAATTTTCCTGCATCTTTTATGAATAAAAAGGTAAACAATATAATTGTACAGCAAAAGCAAAGCACAACTTAATTGTGAACATTACTCCTGCTACCATCAGGATCTTAAATGGGCTTAAATAGCCTTCCCACTAAAAAATAAACCCTGTCCTTAGTGAAATTTATCATTACTTGCCATAATAAAAGGTAATGAGATAAAAGTAAGGAAATTCAAATTCCACACTGAATAACAAAATCAAATTCCATTGCCGCAGACTTCAGGTTTGCACTGTGTGACACTAAATAAATGAGTGTACACCTCACTTCCTTTTTAAAGTTTCTTAGGAGAAACTCTGACAGTAGGAAATTAGTTTGAGCTAAGAAAGAACAGATTGCAGCTGCTTTGGTCCACACCCTATTTGCTTGAGGGAAAAAGAAAAGCCAGCAAGGGTTTCCAATCTATAAGCTGTGCCTTTATGATAAAGAAAATAGAATGGTATAGAGTGGTTGTAAGCATTTTCAAGTGTAGCCTGTCCATTTCTGCTTTGAGGTAATTTCCTCACTGTGGAAAGCAGCACTAGGATGACTGTGAGACTCCTCTGCATAAGCAAGAAGGGTATTAATTGTAGAAGCTTGAGGAATTAATACAAATAAATTCTTTTGAAATCTAATAAGGGCTACCAGGAGACATTCTTTGGGATAGTTCCATTTTGAAAATATGTACTTGGTGTGAGCATCACAACAAAATTAAGTATGTTAGGAAACATCAAGGTGAAACAGATTTGTTTTGTAGTGATTCACAAAACAGGAATTATGCTTGTTTATAAGAAAATAGTTATTGCCTTCCCTGAAACAAAATAAAATAAACTAGTAAATGAAGGTTTCTTTGGATCCTAAAGGCATACATCAAAGCTGTCCTGTTAACTTCAGTAAGATTTGGGGGCATTTTTACTTTATTGATTAAAAAGGTAAATACTCAGCACAGTGACTTCATGTATGTTTAGGGTTACATTTCCTAGACTGAGTGCCATCTCTCAGAACACGAAAAACATAAAATTATAGCAACATGGCTTTAATAATTCTTCAGCCATCCTTATTATCCACTAGAATACTTATTTATTCATTTGATTACTTTTTACCATACTTTTCCCTACCTTCCCCCCATCCCCGCTAAAAATCAGGCTATTAAAAGAGATTTTGGTAGGAAAATCCGGAGATGAGAGAAATAAGTTGCAGAAACCGTTGATTTGGAAAATGAAAAAGTAAGGAAGGATTATCTGAATATTCTGACTATTCTGCAAAAAGGTATTCAGACCAAAACCAGGCCTTAGACTCAAGGCATCTCCACATGAATCTGTGAGCTCTGAATATTGAAAGTTTACAGAAACTGGTATTAGTAGTTTATACAAGTTGCAGCTTTTTTTCTTAAACTTCTGCTGCCTAATCAGACCAACCAGCAGTTGATCTATTGAACATATATAATCTAGGTCTGTTTGATTTAGATTTCTAATATGTTTTTATTGCAATGGATTGTAAGTATATAAAATAAGAAGGGTATGTAAAATGACCTCTGTAACACTACTTTGTTATATTATCCCTTTAAACACAGTGCAAGGTCACCCAGGAACATGATGGAAAAGGGGCCCACAACACACAGAGGGTGTGATTGATGTATCAGGTTTAGAATGTAATCTGAAGTACAAGAGATTTAATTTATTCCATGACATACAGCCTGAAGTTTGTTTTCAGTTTGGTCTGAAATAATGAAAATAATGTTTCCATTTGCAGCTGCCATTGATTACTGTAATCCACAAAGAAATTAAAAGACACAGTGGATCAAACCAAGGTATTGGAAAGATGGCTCATTTGCAGTGCAGAAGTGCAAGATAGCATATGCATGAGAAATATGTTAACTATGCTAACTTTTCCCCCCATGCTGCTAGAAATGAGAAGTTATGATTAATAGCTTAAATACCAACAGTTAGGCCTACTCACCATGCTATCTTATCTCCCTGTCTGAAATGGCATGTGGTGTTAATGTGTTAAATATGATATCTTAGTTTTCTTGTGACCTGTTTTTTAAGAAGTGACATATGTATGCACACACACATGAAGTGCAGGCAGTCTGCTATTTTCTCAAGGCCTATTACCTCATGTGGGTGAGGCTCTTCTTTTCCAGAACAAACCTGGGATTGTATATAGCCTATAATTTTTCTTTCTCCTCTGGCTATTTTTCCTTTAGAAGATCTCCATCTGTCTATCATTATAATAAGTTTGGACTATGAAATACTCTCTAAATCATAAAGATTTTTGGAGGAAGCAATAGGAGTAGGGAAGGCTTAATCACTCTTTGCTCTGCCCTGTGAAATGGAAGAAAGATTTTTGGTTTTGGGTTAACAGGAAGAGACATGGGATTAAATGTACTTTTAAACTCCTGTTGAAACATGGTATGTATCTAAAGGTACTGTATGTAAAGAACAAAGCCCATAATTGCCAGCCTTTAGCGAGCCAAAACTGCCACTGAATCCTCTGTCAGTAGAGGCAGAAATTCCATTTCTTTGTCAGGACCTAAATGTTGGGTCCGGAATATTTTTTGCTGCTGCGAGTTAAAAAGTTAAGAAGCTTCTTCATGGCTAGCTTTGTGATAAAGTTGTGATGTTTGTGAGAAGCAGCAGGAACTAGAAAATGATATTTTTAGGGACAGCTAAACTTAACTGGAGTTTTTGGTGTAGGCACTAATGTGTGATGACCCTGACATGGAGCAAGATTTGGGAGGTCACTGAGCTATAGTATCACATGTTTATTTGAAAGCATGTAATTTTCCTGGTGCTTCCTTCATTATGTATTAGTTGGTTACCTCACATACAGATTTCTAAAATACATTTTAACAAAATACTTATTGTTAGAAAATAGCTGGTGATGTTTTGGGGTTTTGGGGGATGGAATATGGGGGAGGGATGGTGCCATTTGATGGACAAATCTTCTTAGAGTCTCTTCTCTTATTCACACCAAAAATGTGAATTAATATTCTGCCTGTCTTTCCCAGGAATGTGCCAAATACATGAGATTGGCATGGTTGTATTCTTTCATTGGTAGACTGGTTCATCTAGCATAGCATTTTTCCTCTGCAGAACTGCAGAGACTTTTTTCTCACTTCTCTTGGTCCCCAGAAAATGCTGCTGATCAACCAGCAAATATTCCATAATCTAGTTATTCTCCAAAAAACACAATCTATATTAAATCTTGTAATTTTGGATTGGCAATGTGCCCCAGAAAACTTAGCTTACCTTGTATTTATCAAACCCTTTGGAACACTTTTTCATGATCAGTTCCTCAGTACTGATAGGCAGAAACACTGCTAAGATATTATATATGAGTTAAATGGACTGCTGGGTACAAAAAGTTTTACTCAAATTTGAAGTTATTATTCAATGGTGGTAAATTCTGTTGTGTGTACTCCAGAACTGACAGCAACACATATCCTTCAACATCTTCATCAGCATCCTGGAAATTACTAAACTAAACAAAACTGAAGTTCCAGTTTCCCTACTGGAGAGTACTAATGTGTTGTGTGGAAGCCAGGTGAATGCACAAATTACAAAAGAATAAACAAATCACAAATTATGTGATTTGTATAGTGGACTGCATTAAATGGAGTGTGGCAAACAGACAGAAAGTATTTCTTTCACTTGTGATGAAGCTGTTGCTAGGATATGGTGCCTGGTCTGGGTCGCCCTTGTTCCAAAAGGATATCAAGAAACTGGAGGAGGTTCAGGGTAGGGCTGTGAAGATACTGAGCACCAATTGCACATGACCTGAGAGGTAAAGCTGAGGGAAATGTGTTTCCTTAGTCTGGTGTAGAGGAAACTAAATGGACATCTAAATGCACATCTTTGAAGGCTGTTAAAAAGACAAAATTTTCTCCCTACTATCAAAGCCTATAACAAGGCCCACAGCCTGAAGATTTGGACTGGACATCAGGAATTCTTCACTGAGAAAAAATCACCTGGGGAGGCTTGGAACTCTTGGATATTTTCAAGACGTAACAACATGCAAAGCCATAGCTGATGTGCTTTAGTATTGTTTGTGATTGTCCCTCTTGAAACTCAATCAGAATTCCTATGATTCTGATGTTTCTTTTCAAGACATACTTTGTGGTGCTTGTGCAATCCCATAAATACAGGGATCACTGTGCTCAGAGAATTGTGACCCCCAAAACAGCCACAACTGAAAGAAAAGGTGGCCTATAGAATATCACATGGCTAATAAAAATTATCTAGGTATCACAAACTTCTTGATTGGCTTTTAGTTTGACAGAAGGTTTATTGAATCCCATTTTTACAGATGTAATTCTTATGATTTCTGCTGCCAAATCGAGACAAGCTATAGGAATTTTGGATAGCAGAACTCAGTGAAATATGCAAAGATTTAATTTGTCCTAATGTAACCTCACCTGACAATGCCTAAGTCTCTTAGGGCATTTTTCTGAGGAGTGAAATCAGCTCTGAACAAACTTATAAGTTCAGTCTGTTACAGTTTAGCACATCCTGCCTTCACAGATACAATTTTTATGAGCCAAAATGCAAAAAGAGAGGTGTGGTAATTATAAGAATGTCTCTCTGAGGTATTATAGGACATAAAGTACAGCCAGAAAACATCAATCATAATATTATCTCAGTGTTTTTGTTTCCATATTACTTTATAAAATATGTTTTAAGAAAAAATGAGATAGAATTATTTTATTTTTTTTATTGCAGGTGTGATTCAGTGCTTGATTGAGAATGTTAAAGCAATAAATTTGTAGCTTCTGCCAAAGATCAGTGTTGCCTTAAAAAGATCACCAGCAAATGAAGCTTTATCTTCATGTGAATACTCGCAAAAACATTAGAGTCATTATTCCAATTATTAGAAGATTAAAAATATTTTTTGATGGTTTCCCATAAATGTCACACTCTACTTAGCTAAAGAAAAAATTCAATTTTATTTTCATTTTGTTTTTGTCATGAGTTACCTGAAAAAAAAATGCTCTTTCTAAACTAATAGAAACCCCCAGATAAAAATAAAGAAATTTTCCTTCAGAAAAAAATACCATATATTGGCTGCTTATATACTTTTCAGAGCCCTGATTATAAATATCAGTGGGCCGTAAATGTTAAAGGTTAATGTTGTTATTTATTGCTGTGGCTGAAAGGTGTTTAACTTTAGGAATTACTAGCGAAAAATTTATGTCTGTTGAGGTCAGATGAAAGGATCATAATGGCCCTGTCTTGTCTATAATCCTTGACTGAATCAATAGCATGAATGCCATAAAAAAACCCCTAAAGGACAGACAAACCCATTCTGATTTAGATGAAAATGTGAATGTACATTAATTAGATGTGTAAAACATTAAAAAAATATAATATATCATAAGATAAATAATAAAGAATTGGATTTGACATATTTGACATACAGGTAAATTTGATTTACAGTGTGCTACTTTATAAGCCACATCTTCTTCCAATCTGGACTGTTTTGGGGTGATTTTTTGATACATAAAATATTATTTTTACTATCTGAGTTCTTCACTGACAATGCAATAAGTCTACTTCAGCTTATTTTAGAATTCCTTCAGTTTATAAACATCAAAAATTGTACGTGGTGTATTTCATATTTCATAATCAAATATCACTGAGACAGTTTGTTCTTTCTCAAGGCAGACCTGATCTGAAACTCCTTTCTCATACTCTCCCACTCATGCTGTGGGTGTCAGCCACACTGTGACACAACACATGAGATCTTAAATGTGAATATTTCCTTTCCACAGCCAGATTTGTTCAGGTGTATCTGTGTATGCACTAGGTTGCCTCATGACAAGGACTGAATGATGTGTACAGACATGAGGGTGATTTCAAAACTGCGTAGATATAAGGATACTAAACTTGTCCATGACCACGCTGTGACTGTCTCAGACAATTCTTTTAATATTGTGCCTGGGCATTCATTTAAATTTTTCTATAACTATAAGAACAAAAAAGACTTTGTTTAATTTCTTAACTCCAAATATGAATGCAAAGATAGACACTGGAAAAAGAGTGTAGGAAAGACTTTATGAATATGGCAGCTAACGTGATACTCTCATGGTGGAATATATTGGAATATATTTTTTGGCTAGAAAAATACATATTCAGTATGTAATTACTGAATGTGCATCACTACTGCCACCAGCCCTTCAGGAAGCACAGCTTGATGTGGAAAAGCCACTTTGGACATTGGCTGTAGTCACCTGCAAAAATGAGTCACACAGTGGTACTATCAGCGTACTTGTGATCCTGTTCTCTGGGAATTCTTTCTTTTTTCTTTTTGGAACCTCCTATCTGCTTCTCTCCTAAATCCTTACTCACCTGGATTTGCAGCTTTCTGAATGGGTCAGTGAAAATGCTTTCAATTAGTTGCAGCTGCATGATGTGCTGCAATGATATTTGGAGATGACAAAGTGGGACATGCAAGACACATGGTCATGATTAAATTAAAAGCTTTCTCCCAGAACAGAACTGTGGAGAAAATTCCTTCATTTCTCAATTTCCTATTAAACTGACAACGTTCTTCCACTCCCAATAAGTGGTGTGCTGTTAGCTGGGTCCCAGTCACCCTTTCCATTCACCCAAAGCTGACTCCTTTGACAAGTATTCCTAAACACTGAGTCCATGACTGAAGTGGAATATTCAATACAGAGGGAGCTATTATTATTAGGTTTCTATTATACATGTAGGAGTGACACAGTATGGAGGAAAAATAAAGCAATGTCCAAAACTAATACTTCTATAATCCATCACAATAAAAGATAAATTAAGGAAACCTTGCAATTACTGTATTTCAGATCTCAAGCCAGTTTGAGTTTCTGTACTTCAACAGAGTTCAAACAGAGGCTTTTATTTACTTGTGATAAATCAAGCAGCCAGCTGATAGATGTTGGGCCAGCTAACTTTTGAACATGATACACAAGTTGGTATTTTCCCTAGGTGTTTTTTGGCTCAGTTTTTCTGTCTTTAGTGACACATATGTCTACTTTCACCACTTTAGACAAACAAAAAATAGAAGATAAAGTCATTCTTTTTATTGACTCCTCCACCTGTTTTTTCTTTTTCTCCCCTTGACAGATTGATGAGCATCTTTATTTCTTTTCTTTAAGAGACACAGGTTATTTCCCTTGTAACCTCGTAAGTGAACAATCAAGCTCACCCTTTAAAATCAGCTTTTCAACACTGTAATTTACTTGCCTTTCAATAGTGTAATTTACTTCATTACAGGCAGAATCTAAATTCTATTTTTTGACTTTCAAAACTGTAACAAGGTAGGAAACTGTAGGAGAGAAATTACTGACGATGGCAAACACAAAATCACAAAAGCACAGAAAGGCTGAGGTTGGAAGAGACTTCTGGGGGGGTCATATAGTTTAGCCCATCTTTTCAAGCAGGGCCAGCTAAACCAGGCTGTCCAGGGCCAGACCTCCAGATGGCTTTTGAATATCAGTCCTATCTGATTATAAATATAACTGGGATGAAGAGGACTGAAGAAAACCACTATTTATAACAGCCAGAAAGTAGGGAAAGGTAACAAGAAAAAATCCTAGAAAATAGTTGCTACCTTACTGGAGGTTTTGAGGTTTCCAAATAAAAAACTCTCTTAAGAATTATAGAGTTAACAGTGAAGTACTTAAAGACTGGAGGAGATATTTCAGAGGTAGATGCATTTGTGTTGAATTAGAGATGGTCTTCATTAGAATTCATTTACAATTTAGCCTTCCTCGAAGTCTGTTCATAGATATGTTTACAGCTATAAAGGACTCAAATTTTCCTGATAAATTTTGGTTTGCAAACAGTTTGGACAGTCAATAATCAACTCAAGGCAATGTTTCACATTACTTACTATGAAAATAATCAACATACAGTAGCTGTGACAAATGTAAATAAAATATGTTCCATATTGTGAGGAGGAGGTTGTGTGAGTGTGGATGTGGATGTGAAATTATAAATGTATGTCACCTTCTCCTTCTGGGACCATACTTGGCTAGAGCAACCAGGTTTTGCATATGATGTTCCATAAAGGGTTTCTGTTCTCGTAAGCTAACAACTAATAGATATTAGTTAAACTATTATTTTTCTATAATATTCTTCTGTACTATATTTTTCTTGGTTTGAGGAAATTAAAAGTTAAATTTGCTGTTTCTCAAGGGAAGAAGTTCTTATTATCAGGGTATACCAGGGTATACATGGCTTTCATGAAGATATTCAGGGGCTCTTTTGTTGAAAAGGTTCTATGCCTATAACTTTTAGAGATTTGACAGAAGGAAGGATGGGTTCCATCCCAATTCAAAATTTTATTTAATCAGAATTTAATGAATTTCTAAGAACCAAGTATCTGGAGAATATAATTTTCAGTAAATGATAACTTATGTCCTTGCTAGCCACCTTTCTGAATCACAAGTACCACTTTAACAGAAGGAATTGATTCTTGCAGGCTCCCGCAGCATCCTGGAGGAAGAGAAATGTCTAACAAGGGCTTTAGACTGGATATGCCTTAATTAGTGTTACAATTCAGAATATTTAGATAGTCATCTGCTGAGCAGCAGCTTTCTCAGTAAGATGAAGTTCTGCCTTTATGTGGAAATTAAATAATCAAAGAAACACAAAATCTCTGTCTTAGTGCTTGAAAGGTCCTAGGAATATAGGTTGCACCATATGAAATTTGATAACGACCTCAAATGATTTCAACAAAGTGCCCATCACATGCCAAGATGGTAGCTATGCCAAATATTCTACAGTTTTAGATAAACAGCTCAGAACCTGCCAACTTCAGAATCATAGAATATCCTGAGTTGGCAGGAAATTATATAGATATCAATATCAAATATCAAGAGCCTGGCTGTTTTTATTTTCCATCCTGGTATTCCAAAGAATCCTGATCACTGTAACCACTGTGCTTATAGTATATAAGACCAACTGAAAGTGGAGACTTGGCAACTAACTAGCATTACAGAAAAAAATTCTATTTTTTGACTTTCAAAACTGTTTTAATATGACTTCTTTATAAAAACTTCTTTCATATAGAATTTATCAATTCATATTTTTGTTGTCCTAGTTTGGGACAGACTTTGGAAGAAAAACAATTGCTACATTTGCTTAGTTTAAAAAAAGCCAGTGTTAAAATCTGAATAATTTGTTTTTATAAACATTTGTTGATTTTCTAAATATTAATTCTTACTGACCAGGACAACCTTAATTGAATTCATAAATCTTCCTCATCTATATGCAAAGAGTTATATAGATTTTATTGAACACTGTCATTTTGGGGAAATTCCCTCCTTCCTAAATCCTCATGGAGGCTGCAAGGGGCTGTACCTCAGTGCTTAACTCTTCTAATGGTGTCTGTCTTATAAAAAAAAAGGACAAATAGAAACTTCTTATCTAAGGGAAGAAAAGTACCCTAGAGTCTTATCAAACTTTTAGCAGTTTCCTCTTCCCAGTTGTTCTACAGCTTTATCCAACCTGCTTTCTCTTCTGCTTCACAGGGATTGCTCTACAGTTCCATCTCCAAACTTATGAACTACTCTGAATATTTTTGCTTGCATGCACATGATCCAAGCCCATAACAACAGGCGTTTTTGCAACTACAAAACAGCCTTCTTATATCTATTCTAAATCTACCCGTCTAATTTTGAAACTGTTACCCATTGTCCTTTCATAAAAGGCCCTGATAAAGAGGTCTCTAAGACCAAAATAAGGTCTCTCTGGAGTATTCTCTTCTTCAGGCTGATCAATATGAGCTCCATGCCTATGATCATTTTCGTGTCCCTCCTCTGGAGTTACTCTGGGAGGTTAAAGCCTTTCCTGTGCTGGGACCCCAGAGATGGATGCAGCACTGCAGGTGGGGACTCACCAGCACGGAGCAGAGGCACAGAATCCCCTCCCTCTCCGTTCTGGCCATGATGCTTTGGATGCAGCTCATGACAAGACTGCTTTTCAGGTGCCCACTGCTGGGTCATGTCCAGCTTCTCATCCATAAACACCCACAAGTCCTTCTCACTGGGCTGCTCTCAATCTGTTTATCCCCCAGCCTGTGTTGACAGCAAGGGTTGCCCCAAGCCAGGTGCAGAACTTGTGAGGTTCCCATGTGCCAACTCCTCAGACTTGTCCAGGTCCCTCTGGGAGGCCTCCCATCCCTTAGACATCCCTTAGCTGACCACACAGCTCAGCTGAGTGTTTTCAGCTTTGCTGTGGGTGCACTTGATCCCACTGTGTCTCACTGATGAAGCTATTAAATGTTAGCCATCCCGGACTCCTGACTCCATTTGGTAGGAACTCTGTCACCAATCTCCATCAAAACACTGAGCTGCTGACCACCCCCTGGATGAGACCATCCAGACAGACCAGTTCATGTAGTGAGATGAAAATTATGGTCCCATACCTATGAACTGTACTGGATAAACATTAAAAGGAGCTTTCACAGTTCTGCTTCTCACTGCTCACATCAACTAAACTTTCTCTGTTTGAATGGGAATATATTTAATTCTTCCAATCTGAAGTTGGAGAGCTCTATATATTTCTTTTGTCTATTCTATTTGATAAATCTAAAGAACAAATAATTTACACCACCTGCAAAATTTGTATCTTTTTCTATAAAGTTACTAGTCAGGGCTGATTTTGTATGGTTTTCTGATTGTCAAAAACCATCAGAGTGCTCATCATCCTATGATGAAAGGCATTCTGGCTTTCCAGTCCTTTTCTTATGTTCCTGACTTGTCCAGACTTGAAAGCCCAGGGATGGTGGGGACAGGATACATTGGAAAGGCTGTATTTAGGGTATTGCAGAGGTTTGGAAGGTGTGGACACCCTAGAAACATAAGGCAGCTCCACTGGAGGGATTTGTGTTCTAGAAACAGATCAGTGGCTACAGAAACATCCAGTCCTTGAACTCAAGATGTTTTCTTAACATGCAGAATCAGTATGCAAATCCAAACACAGCTGCCTGGTGAGTGACCAGAAGGAGCAAACTTTAATTTTCCCTATGACAGTTTGGATACACTTCATCAGTCAAAAAGAGAGGGTTCTGTGACAAGAAATTTTCAAAGTTTCCATTTTCAGGAAATTTTAAAGGAATGTCATTATGGCTTACTCCAAATATATATTGTGGCAAACAAAAAAAAAATACAGTAATAGTCTATTTTCCAAAGAGTATACTTTCCTTCCTTCCTCCCTCCCTCCCTTCCTAAATAAATAAATAAATAAATAAATAAATCGCTAAATAAATAAATAAATAAATAAATAACATTATTTACTTCATATTTAAAAAAAAATTGCAGATATCAAATTTTATATTGTAAGTAATTGAAATATTAAAGAGTGTGATATTTCTTAGCAAGCTTTTGTTATTTTGCCAAGGTATTATCTCCATATCAGTAATGTTCAGAAAAAATGGTATTAATACACAATAACAGGAATCAATAATGAGACAGCTTGCCTTTCATATTTTCTTTACAAATATTTGAAATGACAATGAAAATGTTCTAAAAAGTTGACAAGCTCAAGTGTTAGGCTTCATTTTTACATTCACACAAAAAAAAAGAGCACAAAAAATTATACATATCTATTAGCGCACAGCTCTGTGAGTTTCATAGAACCACAATTAAGAAGCAAATTTCAACAAAGTAAAATAGGCTAAATTTTATAAAGTATCATTTTATAAGAAATACTACTTCAATAATAACTCTTCTTCTAAAAATGTGGGGTTTTTAAAAAGATATTAAGACTTTGCACATATTAACAATCCTGAAATACAACAGTTTTTCTTTTAGTTGCTTTTTACATTTACAAGAGTACAAAAGTTATTCTGAACCACAGAGGAATTATGATAAATTGTGAAGTAAAGAAAAAGCATGGACCAGAAAAATAGATAAAGGTCTATAAAATGGTTTGTTTCCCTCTATATTTATCCCAGAGAAAGTGTTAAGGCATATATGACTTTCAGGCAAAATTTGGCTGAAATTATTATAGTCTGATATTGGGTACACTTAAGGAATGCAGCATACCTCTGACAGTAATTAATAAATAAATAACTAAAACCAGCAAATGTAAATCAAGTCCTGTTTATTGTTGCTTTTTATTTTTATTCCTTCATGTGAGCAGGACACAAAAATTAGGAACAGGCTTAGCCTTGCAGGTAAAATGTATCCTTGCTCCAAAGGCTTCAGATGGGATAATGTGCTGACAGTATCTCTAAACCCCTCCCTTTCCTTAAGCCTTATGAACAGAACTGAGCTTCAGTCTTGCAAGATCCACACCATAAATTTTGTCTGTGTTCCCAGTTTTTCGTGCTGCTGGTGAAAGGCCAGCCTTAGCTGTTGGGTGAGCTCATCCATCAGGGAGTGAAGGGTCAGGTCCTCTGACTGCCTCCAGAGGTTGTCTGGGTGTGACCAACAGCAACAGCTGGACCTAGGAACTGGGAAAAGAACTTTTTCCACTGGACTGACACTGGCAATTGTCCTTTGCTAATAGCAAAAATATTCACACTGCAGCCCAGCATGCCTTAAGAAAATATGGAGTTCACCGTGCATTGAAGAAACCCTTCCTGGAAAGACAAACATCTAAGCCTATAATGTATAAATTAATCTAAAAACAACCAAACGTTTAAAATTCAGCTGTTTTTGTCACTTTAAAATGTTTGTTAGAAACATTAATTTTTTAGGACGAGAATATATTCCCCTACCTTCACCTAAAGTTTTTCCTCATAAAGAATCATTAAATTTACTTCTAAACCTGTGAAGTACTGTTCTTGCTGATCATAAATATAATGGGATTAATTGTTAGGGAAAATACAAATCTTCAAAGCTTGGAGCAGTCAGAAATCTCATTCTATTATGATCTTTCAAATCTTTTAAACACCAGACCTTGTGTGGTCCCCAGATGATCTTTGGATAGTGCAATGAGCATTTACAAAGTGAAATTCCAAAATGATTTAAGGATGTGCCCTGTCTCTTATATCCAGACCACAGCTGTGCCTCCTGTAAACAATGCAGATCTTATATAGATCTTATATAGCTGCAGATATCTTATATAGATATAGATCTTATATAATTGCATCATAAAAATATATTTCTATATATACTGTTAATTTTTTCCAGCACAAATAATAGCACTATTTCTGCATAATGTCAATATGGCTCAGAAATAAACAAGTATTTTCATATATCACTGCACGTATTACATATTAAAAAATACAAAAAAATCTGTACTTAGAATTCAGAAACAGAAAGTTTATCCTGCTAAATTTCTTAAATTAATTATAATGTTAATGATATTCCATTTAAAATTCCCTGCAATCACAGTTATAGACTGATTGCAATTTATTTCAAGATTAATTTTAATTAAATTCTAAACTAATTTTGAAAATCTAGTGTCAAAACAAAAATATCCTTTGCTCTTCTAATTTACCCAATTTTAGGGTCTCAGAAATGCTTACAGAATGAAAAAGATAGTAACTTCCATGGTAAAAAATATTATTCTTAGTGATATAGCATTAAAATATAAACTGAACTTGAATTTAGAACAATATCACCCTAAAGAATTCCCTGTATCTCCTTTCTCAAATCATCAAACAAGTAGCAGTTAATTTTCACAAAGTAAATAATTTTAATAAACCTTTGGGATAATACTCTTTGACTCACTTAACCCAAGATGTCTATATCTCATTAAAATCTGAACCTGGTTCTTGTTTTCTGTTGTTGTTGTTACACAGAAATCAACAGTTTCAGGGGACAATTCATTTGCTTTAGCTCAACAATAGCACTTCAATATCCCCCAGGAACTGCTACAGGACACCACACTCAGATGCCTGCCTTGGGTCAGACAATTTCTTGTGATATCTAGAAAGAAGTTTCCAGAAACACAGAAAGTGTATTATTCAGGATCCAGGTCAGTGTTGCAAAGTGAACTCCTATAAGGTGCATTCTGAGCCAGACAGAGCAAGGATATATTTATGTATGCTTTACAATTAAAGAATATTTTTTAAATGTCAAAGCTTTTATTAAATTTGCTAGGAAGCAAGCTATTTTCCTCACCTTTCTACTTATAGTACCCCTCTATCCAAGTATATTCCTCTTGGATATACTTTTTGGGACATTTGAATTTAGCTCTATGCAAACAGATATTAATAATCCCAACCAAGATGCTGACCTCAACTTTTTTCCCTATCTCTCCTCCTTCATACTCATGACTTTCTGTACAACTTAGGATCCCACCCTGAGACCCAGGCAATTTTTAGTTTTAAAAAGAAACAGGTGATGTTTTCATAGCTGGGCTGTATTAGAATTGAAAATAACCATGCTACATAAAATGAAGACTTCTGATTTCTGATGTATTTAATACACAGGAAGAAATCTTTTGGATTAATATTTTTATGACTAGCTCCAGAAGTGCTGACTGTAATCAGCTGAGTATCAGGTCAGGAGCTTTCATTTCTGGCTATCTCCCATCTTTACCCTCTTCTCTCAATCTGTTTCTAATGACTTGTTCTTTTTGGTTTTAAGTTTTAAATTGCTCCAAGTGTTTGAAAGGACATCTCTTTGGGGTAGTGTAGTCAATATAGTCAATAAAACTCAAACTATTTTCAAGGATGTATGGCAATATGAGTTTAAATTAGAAATATAAAAATAAAAGCTTGAGGGCTCATAAATCATAATGTTTTCCACATAAAGAATGGAGAGGATGTTGTTCTCCTGGAAACTCCCCACCAAGGGATATAAACATAATCTCTAATATATGTTCCTCTGATTTTTTTTTGAAAGTTGTAACACAATGAAACTGAAATAAGATTACAAGAAAGACTTGAGGTGCTGGAGTGTGTCCAAAGAAGAACAAAAAGTTGGTGAAGGCTCTCAAGCACAGGTCTTATGAAGAGTGGTTGAGGGACTTGGGATTGTTTAGCCTGGAGAAAAGGAGGGTTGGGGATACCCTATTGCTCTCATCAACTCCTTGAAAGGAGGTTCTAGCCAGGTGAGGGTCAGTCTCTTCTCCCAGGTAAAGGAAACAAGAAAAAAGTAAATGGCCTCTGATTTCACTGGGGAAGGTATAGGTTGGACACTAGGATAAAATTTCTTCATGTCAAGGGTTACCAAGACCTGGAACAGGCTGCTCAGGGACACAATCTAGTGCTGGACCTGGGTTAGCAGTTGGCTCAATCATCTTAAAGATTTTTTCCAAACTAAATAACTCTATGATTCTATGAAATTGTGGGTTTTTTCCTTTTTCTTTTAATTTTTTCTCCTTTTTTTAAAATACAATTTTATGTGCTTCACTGGTTTTCAAGGAAATGAACATAATTTCTCTAGTTTTTCTGTAAATACAAGTCATAGATTTATTTTCTGATATCTCACTGAAGCAAAGGAATAGTTTTATTTTTAATACAAAATGGCATGTTGATTTTGTTTAATACAAAATAGCATTTAATACAAAAATGTGCATGAAATGCACATTTAAGAGTTCTAAAAATAACTATTTTACTTTAGAAAGGAATTTTTTTTAAGTAATAAATATTTTTAATGGACATTTAATATCTTACCTATCCAATAATATTTTTTTTTTTGGTTTATAAAATCATTCAGTTAAATTGACAAGGAAAAATGTGAACTTTTGAACAATACTGGAAGGAACAAAATAAAATATTTCAGATCGAAACAAGCAGTTTCTTTAGCATACAAAAACATAAAGAACAAACAAGTTTAGTTTTTTACTTGGCTAGGTAGCATGTAGCAGGGAGGCACAGTACACAGTGCAAGGGCTTGGTGAATGTGCAGTTATCAAGATACAATTCCTACTAGCTCCTTCCAGTTCCTTCCCACATAGTAGGTTTATCTATTCTTGTCTTAACTTTACACATCAATAGTGGCTCTATTTGCCATGCTATTTTCTCCTCTGCCCATTAATAAATTTGAGAATAAAGCAAGGAAATCCAGCAGGAGAAAGAAGTTGTACACCATGGATGAAATTGTACAAACTGCTCACTTTAGTAAGGTACACTGCGGGATGAATAAGGAGAGGTCCTGATAATGCCAGGGTGTGTGGAACTGGTCAGTGCTCGAACACTGCAGCCAGATACAAAGTACAGCTGATCTGCTTCTTTGAACCTGGATGTTTTGCTGTGCTGCCATCTGCTCTCAAGGAGGACAGCAGGAGGATTCCATCCTTCTTAGCTTGTAAGGAACATAACACATCAGGGCTTCCCAATTTTTTCATTTTATTGAAGTTAACAACATCTCCATAAAAATACACTCATGGAAAATAGTGAACAGCCCTTAGAAAGAGTTTATAAATAGTATTTTAATTTACATTCTCAGCTTGTGATTTGCTTTGAGGATTTCCTTTTTTTTTCTTTTTTTCTTTCTTCCTAATTGTCACAGAATCATAATCCCTTTCATGGGTCTCTATCTATTAGAAAATGATAAATAGATCACAGTTATCTCAAGGATAAGAATGATTTTCAATAAGTGTTGAACAGTTGGACAGCTCTGCTGGAAATGAACTTGGTCTAAATCTATCCCAGATGTATTCAATCCGACGTCAACTGTACAGAACCTCAGAAAACAATCCTTGTGCTGGGCTGCAGGGTCACCAGGGCTGCCTCTGGCAAGTTCACTGTGTTACTGTAACTGTTTGCCATGGGCTCTACACAGAGATCATAAATCAGCCCAGAAGAACATGATGAAAGGAGGTCTGTGATTACTTGCTTGAGAGAGATAACCCTATTCCCCTGTTCCTGTCATGTCACCCCCAACCGTTTTTGGATTTTCTTCGTTATAACAACTGGGTTTACCCAGAAAAGTGTTCAAGATGCTGACATGTATAAAGATGATAGAACAAATCATGGGTTCTTTAAGGGATTCTCATTATTTTGATGGTTTAGGAGAAATCACATGCAAAAACTACTTTAAAGTATTTCAGGGAAAAAGATCTTAAAACAGGTATGCGAGTATAACTTACTAAAGGCTAACTTGTGTTCCTTCCAGTGAAACTAAGGAATCTAGTTTTAAGAAATGGCAACTTAAAGTCTAGTTAGTTAGGTAAGTTTTAATGAAAAAAAGTTTAATCTTTCAGTCTTCCGAGTACGCTTAAACTTGAAGGTACATACATTGACTCATCTTTCAAGGGTATATTTTGTGATAAAGCTTTGTAGCAACTAGGGAGAGATAAAAGGTTTAGATGTTTAATTTAATAAGATTGGAGTGCTAGTAACAGGCATTGATTTATATTTACCACACTAATGACATATGGGGTTTACTCATGAAGTAAAGGTTTTTTGGATAAAACCTAACAGGAAAAATGCCCCCCTATATGCCAACAATGTTGTGTCAGAAAAAAATACCACAATATTTTTTTCCCTGCAAATATTTTCTTCTGATGTTCTTTTCTTTCAATTATTATAACCAGTATCTGAATTCAATAGCATTAAATATTTTCTCTACAGTATTAATGTGCTATTAATTCACTTTGCTAAAGGAAATAAAAAATAAGATAAATCAAAGAACATCTTTTGTCAATTTGAAACTCAACCAACATTTGACACTTTTTCTGACCCTGCAGGTGAATTTAAGTCCTGTCGATGGTGTTCATTTCCAGTGCTTTTTGAGTTAATATTTTACACATGCAAAAAGATGAAATCTCAAATGCACTGAATTTCAATTAAACTCACCATGGAGATCAAACAACATTTATTTTTCAAAGTGGTATATTTGAAAAATATGCTAACTTGATTAATCTAGGATATATGTGCTCCACATCTTTTTTGTTTCTTTTACTATAACATAATATTTATATGAATCATGAAATCTACAATCTTGTAAATGGAACAAATCAAAACAAGGTACTGTCTAACTGATCAACATTCATTCAATTATAAAAAGAAAAAGAGTAATAGGTGTGAATAATAATTAGCCATATGTGTTTACAATAAAAAGCCTAAATAAGGTGTTACTGGCTTTATCTCTTCTTTGTGGTATGAAAAACTGTCCATCTTATGTTGTGCAGATTTGAGGCTGCTGTGCATGTCTGGTCCTAAGAGTAATGATTTAGATATATCATAAATATATATAAATATATCTTAATAATAAATAATCTTAAATAATATATAAATATATCTTTAAATATATTTAACTATATCTTAAGTAAATGTTTGCTCTCCTACAGGATGACAGGCAACAAGCAAGTGATCCTGTCCCTCAGCTCAGTACCGGTGATACACATCTGGAGCACTCAATCCAGTCCTGGGTTCCCCAGTACATGGGAAACACAGACATGCTGGAGACACCCCAATAAAGGCCAAAAAAATAATGGACTGGGTCATTTCTTCTAAGAGGAAAGCCTGAGAGAACTGGGACCATATAGCCCAGAGAAAAAGAAGGCCCAGGGGGAAGGAGGATGCAGAGAAGATGGAGCCAGGCTCCTTCCAGTGGTGCTGTGGGACAGAACCAGAGTCAATAGGCAGAAGGAAACACAGGAGGTTCTTTCTAATATCAGGGAACATCAGCTTTGTGCTGTGAGGGTGACAGCACTGGCACAGATTGCCCAGGCAGGTTGTGCAGCCTCTGTGCTTGGATGTATTCAAAAGCTGCTTGCTCACAGTCCTGGGCAACCTGCTTTAAGTGGCCCTGATAAGGCAGCGAGTCTGAAACAAATGAACCCAAACAATTCTGTGATTTTGTGATTCTGTATGAGCCTCATCCAGTAAATATTGCCTAAAACCTGAGATGAACTGAGATGACACCAATGCCCACTTCAGCTTCCCCATGGGATATACAGAAAAAAGATAAACACTTGAAAACCAGTAATGATGAACACAGAATTCCATGAATACCAATAAAACTTCAATTTCCTTGAACAATTTCCTAGTCTTGAAATTTTCTTTCTGGGTGTCTGTTGTATCTGACCATGGTACAGAGGAAAGGGAAACCAGCAACCCAGAAACTCCATGAGCTGAATCCCTACCAGAATCACTATCCTGTTGAAGAGAGACATTCCAGATTCCCAGACTTGTCTGTTTAGGGTCATCACCCAGGAGAATTATTCAATGGCATTTTTGCTGCTGTACTGCTATAACTCTCCCATGTTTCAATATAAATATTGCCATAATACAGCAATTTCTCTTCTCCAGTGTAATTTCTTTGGATGCAGTGTAATTATTAGAAAAAAAGTTGCTTGGAAAGAGTGTCCACCTGGGGAGTTACCCCTTAATGGTTGTAGGAGTGCAATTATCCAACTTCATATTACAACAGAAATATCACTTAATTACAGTAAGTGCCTAAAGATACATATATATATATACTTCTTTCTTTCTGATCCCAACCATTTAATGACTAAAATGAGTATTTTTACTGATGAAATAGTTGCTATGACCAACCCACCTCTGAAGGGGAGGGTAACTTAGGTTCTTTTAATAGATCACATGGGGAGAATTAGAATGAAAAAACTCCTAAGTACTGCTGTTTATATCTGTGTGTATATATATGTGTGCATGTGCATATACACATATGTACATGTATATATATATATATATATATTTATGTAGGGTTTGTTTTAGAACAACTTGGTTGCAATGGAGGGAGGTATGTAGACATTTTGGTTACATAGCAATACAAAAGCATAAAAATAATATTTAAAGGAATTGTTTAAGGAAAGGAAAGAAAGAAAGAAAGGGTAAAAAAGGAAGAGTAGAAAGATATCATTATGTGTGGATCCAGGGACAAGACTTGATTGTTGCTACTTAGGAGTCTGTCATCAAAGTGATGGTTGCTGTCTTGATCATTGGGAGTGAGGCAGCCCACAGAAGATAGAGTTCAAAGGGTTAATATACATTCAGGTTTACATGGAATGCCCAGGAACCTCCCCTGGGTGTGGGTTTTACACTGCCTGATGCAACACTGTGGATTTGTTGCAACACTGTGGATTACGTGCAGTTCCCTGATGGAAAGCCCCAGAAATGAGTCGGGGCATTTGAAGGGACAGATGTTTGTGGCACCTTCCAAGACACGAAAGCTGCCTCTCACATCAGCATCGTTGCTCTGTCAGAAGGGATAAACACCTTCTAGATCTATATGTGAAAGCTGTTTCCTGTGTCACTTAATAGACCTCTAAGCTCTATTGTATTGGCCAGATGTTCCATTCAGTTTCTTATATGCAGTCCTCCAGTCACATTTAAGATGCCCAGGGATACCATGACTGACTTCCAGCCATTGCTCCAGAAGGGTTTGGCTCTTCCGTAGGTCCTTGCATATGCATTTTGATCATATCTGCCAGCTCCTTGCATATACATCTTGATTATCTTGGGCACATCAGAATATTCTAGAGGTTTATTTATTGGTAACTGAATCAGACCACAGGTTCTTCGCTCTAATAGTCACTTAGATAGCTGGGTAATATGTAGACACCAAAGGATCTTAATCTTGGGCCAGATCCCCGGTTCTAGTGTCAAACATGGAGCTACATTTTATTGGACATTTAGCACTGCACTAGGGATGCTTGCAACAGAAGTTCAGGAAACATTTTTATTCAGACAACTTCAAAGCTTCTAGAAGTACAGGGACTGTTTCAGAGTTGCTTTTCTGTATTTAATAGCCTGTAAAGCATAAGAGACATGTAGAATGTCTATCTTCATGCTCATCTGTTCACAAAAGGCTGCTGTGGATAGCATCAATAGCTTCTGTCATTCTTGAGAGGGGGAAAATACAAAGCACAATTAATATGGTCTAATTGTATGCTGCTGCATGTGGTGCTTTAGTTAGCAATGAAAGAAAGACAGATTTTGTAATAGAAAGATTTTTCATGGGAGATGAACATCTCCCTGTGTCTGTACGTAGGAAAATCTTACCATAAATTTTAGTAATGCATTAACCACCAGCTTTCTCACATCATACTCTCAATTCTTCTTTCCTTACATATCCCAGTGAAATGCTCAGAAAAGTTCTGTTGTGGTAGAAAGCTGTCACTTAAACAAAAATTAACCTACGGATTATTCTTTGCAGTAAAATTCCATTCAAACTGTTTTACATTGCAATACCCTTTGAGGACTTATGCAGCACATAGAGTATCTTGTCTTCAGGTATCCAGTGTGCTAACTGAAAAAGATTCCTATCACGTCATCCATGTTTTCCTATTTCTTTATTATATTGAACTTAAAACCATCAAACTTTAGAAATCTATTATCAGAAATCCAGTTGTAACTATAGTTCAAACTATTAATTCCGTGATTTTTAGGCTTGTCTCCCTGTTTATTAAAAAGACAGTAAAAAACCTGAATAATTTGCTGTTGATTGTGGATTATTATCTGAACGGTATTTCTGACAAAAAGACTTATTATATCTGTTTGCATTACAATACCATTTGAACTTGGCATCACAAACACAACTGCAAATTTTATTTCTTTTGGGGACTGGGGTTTTGCTTCTCTTGTAAAAACAAGAAATCATTGTACTGAGGGTTCCAGAGTGACATTTGAAAGAAAAATAAACAAGATCTTTTTTGCCAAATTTGCCACCTTTATATTCCATTTTTTTTCAAAAGTTGCCTTCTAGATGTTTTGTAGACAAAGGGCCATGCATACATTTGCTCCATATATCCCTGTGTACCACTGATCACTCAGCTAAAAAATAATACCCTAAATCATAGCTATGAATTAACAGATTAGCAAAACATCTCTAATAAAATTTAGGAAGATCTCATGACTCTGTCATCAGAAAATGAGCAAAATGTGAATGGAGAGAGTTTTGCAAAGATTGTTGAGACTTCAATTTAGTTTTATGTTGTTTTTCACAGAAGATAAAAAATACATCCACTTCCATTCATCAGTAAAGGGCACTTCTTTAAAGACACATGTAGACAACAAGGATTTGGAACATTTAAATTAGCAATGCTATTTTTGCAAGGTGAATACTGACAGAGCTATGGAAGTAATTTTACTTATATCAAGTTTATGACTTTGTTGCCTTTTAGCAAGTGGCACAACAATTGAGGGAACACTGCAGTCCATATTCCATATTTCAAAATTCATACGAGCTTTTCATTATTTCATCCATCTACACATACTGTTTGTTTTTTTATATAAAGATCAATTCAAACATATGGTACTTTATCCTGAAAGTGTATTTGTTCCTATGCCATGTGCAATGGAATAAATTCATAACACTTATTGTTTCTAAGAATCGCATGACTAACCCATCATACACACACCAACAGAAGTTTAATTTCAAATGTTCTAATGGTTTCAGGAAACACAAATAACTTTTGGATTTTATGGGAATATTCACTACTTACTACTGACAAGAAATGAGACAGAAAATTCCATTTATTAGAATAAATGCTTCCCAGATTCAGGGGTAACAACATAATGAAGCTAAGACTGAATGATGCCTCCTTCTTTCTTTATAATGCTCTTGTCACACTTATGCTTCAGAAAAATACAGGTTTTATGGATATCAGAAATTTTGAAGGGAGAAATTAATACTAACAGCATAAATGCTCAAAGAATTCAGCAAAACTCTCTTAGAATGCTCAGAAAATTTTAATGAAAGAGGATGTGAGTAATGTGAAGTTCACCTTATCTTCCAATTGAAATGTACTGCAAATATTTCAACTATTTTGCAGACATAGACAGGTAAAGTTTCTTCTAACTAATAATTAACATTTATCTTAGAAGGAATTTCATGACCTTCCTTCAAACCAGGCACCGAAACTTTGGGAGGAGGAGGTAAATAGAAACTGAACATATCTCTAATGAAGTTTAACAAAGAAATTATTGTTGCTGAGGTTTTAGACCTTTTCTTTCTTTAATTACATTGGCATAGTTCAAAGCAAATTGAACACAGAGGAAGATTTCTGCTTGTTTTCGTGGACTTTTGATTTGGTCTAATGTAAGAAATGTTTAAATAAGTGCAGATACTCCACTGTTAAACCGACAGCAGTCACAGGATTCAGCATTCTTAAGTTCAATATACAACTGGAGATAATTTTCACAGCCCATTTGAGCACAAAAGTTTTTTTTCTTTTTCTCATGATAGCTTTTATTTTTCCTTCTTTTTGCTGTTGCTGTTTTGTTGGATTTCTTTTTTTCTTTTTTCTTTTTTTTTTTTTTTTTTGGTTTGGATGATTTTATTAATCTTTGAACTCATATTAAAAGAAGATGTAACTTTAATTGAATATGGAATTTGTTTGACTGGAAGCCATGGAACAGTCCTAGTCCTAGAAAACAGTGCTGGTTCTTACAACTAATTGCAGATTTCGTAATTTACTGTGGAAAAACAAAGTCAAGTGTACCTTGGGGATAGAGATTCTGAATTCATATGCTTAGAAATAATATTAAGAATAACAACAACAAAAAAAAAAATTAAGGCATTTAAAAATAAACAGTAATATTTATGTGTTATGTTAGCAGACCATTCAAATAGATTGTAAAGGCAATATGAATTTACTGAAAAAGAGAAAAAAAATCCAATTATTAGTTGCTTTATTTCATGAATGTTTATAGCCTCGCTGCTGTTTTTAATGAATCAAAACTGAAGATTAAAAACTTGGATATAGTACAGAACTTCTGACTTTAAAGGGAGGATTTACTGATTCAGTCTTGATCTGTAACCAACGAAAATTACTCCACTTATATGTCCTCATTTTAACTAAAGTTTTATATAGTTCATCATTTGGACACTAGTTTAGCTGTTCTCTTACTTGTCTTCTTTTTTTTTAATCACATTTGTAAGTCAGAGGTTGCATTTTTTAATTTTAAGGGATTTTTCTGAAAGGCTAAAACAAACAAATATACATCACTGACAACAGAATGCCTCATGCCAGGCACAGAAAAAGTTCTGTAAACATTGTTTCAAGTCTCTTTTCTTTCCTAAATTCCTAAATCTCCTCTCCGTGAATGGACTACTGAAAGCCATTTACTCACTGAGGAGGTAACCTGGAAAAAAAAAGAGTGACAATCTAGATCTGGCTGTGAAATATAGTTATCCAAGAGCAGGGAACCTGCTGTTTGCATGTGTGTTTAGCCATTAAAAAGGTATTACGCTCATATTGGTTGTCAGTCGATAACACAGGCTCTTGGTGTGCTGGGGTATAATATTGGTAACCAACAGAGCTTCCATTAGCAGTAGCCTGAAAAAAGAGAACAGGGCTAGGCAAGAAACACAGTTCCTATGTCGGAGAGCAGGCAAGGAGTGGTAACCCCAATTTACAAACATCAAAGTAGAAAAGTCTCATGTCTTGTTAGGGGTTTCTAGACATAGATTTTGTGAAGCTAAACCTACAATCATATTGCCTGAAGCACACTCTTTCTCTGCAGATGCATTACCTAATTGTGTCTGCTGCTCTTTGATTATTCTTTGGATTTCTTTCTAACTTCTTCAGCCAAATGAAATGTTAACAAAATCCCCTTCTTCCCAAAGAAAACAATTGCACCCAAATTTGTCAGACATGAAGAATTCTGGGTAAGGTACTAATCTTTCAAGTACTCCTGTATTTAATTAGGTTTATGAAAAATATTTCTGAGCATATTGTAATGACTTGCACATACAGAGGAAAATGTATGGGTGAGAAATTATGGAGTTGGGAACAGATTTATTTCAGTCTGTATTGTTTATTTCTCTAAAAAAATTTACAGTACCAAAATGGAAATAATAAGCACTTGTAAAATTAGAACTGCACAATATTATATAAAGCTGAGTTCAGGATAAAGACCTGACAGAATCAACAACCAAAGCAAAAAAAAAAAAAAAAAAAATAGACACAAGGAGCCAAACAAAAACAATTACTGTAAGTTAAGTATTCTCAAGGGAGAAAATTATCTTGCCACCTACTCAATTCAGGCATACTAACAACCTCTGAGAAAAAATGTCTGGGAAAAATTTGAATTGGAAATAAAATAAAAATATGCATTTGAAAATAGAAATTAGAAAATAATATCATAAATATTTTGCTTTCTTCACTTTAATTAGTGAAAGCCCACATTAAAGGCAGCAGCAATTTATAATGCTTTTTTAATTTTTTCTTACACAGACATCCCCGTTCCTTTTCAGAGTGATATGTTCAGTATTTTTTAGATTACATAAAATAAAATAACTCATATGTACATGAAGTGTGCAGTTATGGTCTTTGAGCAATTGAGATCTTTCAAGTATTTTTGTGTGTGAGTGGGATACTGATTGCTTCCCAACCTGCTTTAGACTCTTCCTGAAACAAGACAGAGTGAACAGCACAACTCAGACAAAATATCAGGTATTCATTGTCTGTGAACAACTCTTTCCATTGCAAAAATTTTTTAAAAAAGGACCCCACACAATTAGATGGTATCACATTTGTATGATGAGTAATTGGTTGTTAGAGGGAAACCAGTGGCACACTTTAGAAAAGAATATAAAAAAAATTGTGCTCTTACTATTTGGCCAGAATAAAAAAAAAATAGTATTTTCAATAAATAGAATTGCATCAGTTTAGTCAGCTGTAGCATTTTCTAAAATGCCAGAAGAACAAATATGTAGAAGAATTTTCAAACTAAATAAAACTGTGTTAATAAACAAAGCAAAAAGACTTTACATCCAAAGTTTATGTTCCAGAAGTACAACTCAGAGACCAAAGCTATTCATTCATCTCTTGTTTCGCCTGGCACCCAGTTCTTTTGTTTGATAACGTTTTCTGCCAGACTTATCCACTTCCTCAGCATATTGCTAAATATTGAATTAAGGCACGGCTCAGGCCTTGCCTATGGGTTAATTTCCCAGGGGGAAGCCACCACAGCCCTGTCTCCTGGGCACAGGTCCTGGTGCAGGAATTGAAAGGCGTTCCACAGCGTGAGTTACCAAGTGACCTGTAACAACACATATGTTGTTCCCATATGTTTCCGAAATACTTTGTCCAGCTGCCTCAATGTGCACATTATGCCTGCAGACAGCTGGCCAGCCTTCTGAGAGGGAAGCCAAAGCACATAGCTGCTCTCTCCTGACCCCTTACACACATAGTGCTACCCTGAAAAACACACCTTGGCACTCAGCTTGTCGTTAAGTGAACTCCTGGATGGATTGGCTTTCCCTCCCATGCAGAGGGAAAAATAGAGGGAATTCTTGTGTTAAAGTATTGTTTTCTGCATGGCAGGCTGGCCAGGAATACATTTGTTGTTTAGAGCAGGATGAAGTATTCCCACTGTGAATCTCAGCAAAGCTTTGAGTAACTAAGATTTGCTTTATCATACAATTTAGTGATCTTCTCGAAAACCTATGAACTAGAACCTCTAAATTTTGTTTCTACCTCTACCAACCTTTTAAGCTTTACAATGGGCCCAGTCATGTAATTTGAGTGACCTTCATTTGAAGCAACAAATAAACCGTTTAACTGCTGCTACTCACCTTTGTGGAATGTTGGAAGAACTCTTTTTCTGCACTACAACTAATGATCACTCTAGAATATTAATTCTAAGCATGTTGCTGTTGCTGAGGGGTAAAGGGTATCACTGTCCTGTTTTTCAGAACAAAATTGTTAGAGGCTCTCCTGAATTCATCATCAGTTTGCAATTAAGTCAGTGTGTGATTGCTTTTATTTGGTGTTGAACCGGGTCCTCTCAGCTTTTAATCCTCCCTGTTCCCTACAGCTCCAAGTGCCTTCAGTGTCACTGCCTCTTACTCACATGACTATTTCACTTATGCTTTCCCATTTATTTAAACATGGCATTTTAAACCCATTTATTCTGCTCATTGATAGCAGTATTGAGTAAATTTTGCATGGGCTTCACTTTATATCTTTCAATTTTTGCCATATGAAGTAGCTTGCGTAAGTAATGTGCAATACATACACTACAAACTGTATTTACATTAATCTACGAGTGCTCTGGAGAGAATATAAAGTATACTGCCAGAGATTCAAATTTCAAGGGTCATAACATACAGTATTCAGTGTTACTGCCCAGTAATTTACTCCAGATAGGCAGGAACATATTGGAAAGTTATACATGGCTTACCTGCTTGTAGAGCTCATATACACAGCTCAGAATACCATAGCTGATAAAATAAGCAATTATACAAATGAATAAATATTATCATAATCACAAACAAGGACTGTCTGTATACATATAATGTATATGTAATGCCTATATGCAGACTCAAAATACCACTGACTTTTCCTGTATTTATATTTATTTATGTTGCTGTTTGCAATAGTACTCTTTCAAGTTATGTAGTCTTTGAAAATGGTCCTTGCAAAATATTGAAGCAACACAGTAGAAGATAATTCATTAAGGTGAAGCATCTCAGGATTTTGCTGAGGGTGCAACACAATATTTAATATTCAGCCACATGCTGTGATTTCAAGTGTATTATTAACTTTCCACCCTTCATTGTACCTACTGTCTTGGTTCATAGAAAGATGCACATTTGCATACTCTAATTATAGTCAAGTACAAAACTTTCTGACATCAGTTGTTTTGTGGGGTTGTTGTGCAGTTTGAAGCTCCTGGGCTCAGACAACTGATTGGTCTGGGTTTTAACACTGCCCCAGCTCCACGACCGGAGATATGTCTGCTTCTGCATTGAACGTGACTGGCTGAGGTCCCTGCTTGGGTTTGAATTTAACCCATCCCTGCCCCATCCATGGACCTGTGTTACTTCTAGGCTGCTTGAGTCTGGGGGTTTGATATAGCCAAATTTATTTGGCAGCTACAGGTCAGACTGTGGCAATCTGTGAGAGCCTTCCAACTGTTTTCTACTGCTGCTGGATCAGGGCCAACTGTGACTGGATTAATTTTCAAGATCAATTTTAGAAATATACTAAATGTAAAAAAATCAATGTTTCTTTGGTACAGATTACTAGAATTACATCTTGAGGCTGGTAACAGTCTGCAGGGTATCTCTCACAGGAGCTGGAGTGTATTTTCTATCCCCTGTAGGCTGCAGGTGCTGCCCACTCTGAAAAAAAAAGCTGATCAATGTTCCGTCTCTTTCTATAACATGAAAATCCAGATGCTCGTAACATTTTAAAACTCACTCTTAGCAGTCTTCCTTTTTCTTTGAAGTTTGTTTCTAACTCTTTGTGAGATTTTATTTCTAAATTAGTTTACCAGAAGATGAAAATTAAAGTGAATCAGAGTGGAGAAACAGAATAGCAGTTCTGATCTAATGAACATATGTCTCTAAAAGAAACTTAAGTTCTATATTAAGCATCTAGTAAATATAGATTTTTTAACAATAATTTAATTATAACTCCTAGCTATGGACCTTTAAAACAGAAATTCATTGGAATATGGTTATTCATTCAGGCTATACTGTAGATAGCAGTGAAATAGATAACATATAATGGGGTATAAAATGGTAAATTATGATTTTGAAATATCTCCTCAGTCTATTGTGATGTTTTAGTAACACATACACACATTGACAGAAACTTATTAATTACAGAGTTATGTAAATAAAATTCTGACATAAAAATTCAAATTAAAAGTCAGGGCGGTGAAAGAAGGGGCCAACGGGGCATCCTGAGATACGTTTATTTTACATATATTGTTTTATTGTGGGAGACTGCTTCTGTTATCATGATGATCGTAGATCAAATTGAGAACACTTTTAAATTGCAATAGCATATGGAATTTAAATCACATTGCTGCAGGTTATGCCTGGGTGGTGGCCAACATGAACTGAGCAATAGTTTCTAGCATTGGTATGACAAAAAATGAGAACAAAGAAAGGACAGAAGGCAGAAAAACTAGTTTTAGAGATTTCTACAGATAGAGAACAGGAGAGGATGTTTGTTAGTATCTCATAATTTGAAGGTTACTGCATTAGCCTCAGACTGTTGGCCATATTTTAACTAAGAACTGAAGGAACAAATCCTGTTAACAAAGCTAAAATAATGGTCATGGCAGGTCCTGCACTGGGAGCAAGGAGAGAAGTGATAACAGGAGCAGAGCAGATTAAACTGGGTGTCCTATCTGCAGAAGTTTGACAATACCAAAGTGTGAGTGGGGTATTCTCATCAGAAGGGGAAGGAACCAGCTGTCTCAGCAGCTGCCTCAGCAGAAAACTGCAAAATGGCATTAGCTATGCATGAGAAGTAGGTATTTTACAGAGCTTGCTTGTGGCTTTGTTAGGTTTTTTTGGTTTGGTTTTTTTTTTTAACTGCTGATTTGGAATACACATAATCTATTACACATCCAAAATTATTATATCTTTCAGGACAATGAGCTATGACTGAGGAGTGATGGACATTTTTTATTTCTTGCTCAGATTAATGATATATAGGAATTGCCAGTAATAATAAAACTCAGAATAAATCCATTCTAAAAGTTTAGCTTTAACTTGGACTAATTGCTGGAAGGGGAAAAGGCAATAACTGGTTTAATTTGACAGTAAGTTTTATGTATGTATATGGTTATAGATTGGCATAATTGTTTCTCTCAAGTAGTCATTTTCTTCACTTTTCTTATATTTTTTTCCCTTATTTTTTAAGGGTTAAAAAAATTAAGACTTTGAAATTACATTGCTCAGGGCAGTTTACCATATGATTTACCAGTCTTGTAATATTCTCCAAGCTAATTGTTGTAGGATAATTCCCCCCAAACTCTTGTTCCTGCAGGTGACCTGTGTGACATATTTTGGTGAAGAGCTAACCATTTATATAAGGGAAATAGACTTCTCTCTTCAGTCTTGACCTTGATTTTCTTTGATTTTCTAACATTACAACTTGTTTGCTTTTCAGCCATATCACACACTATGCTGGAGGCTACAGAAATAAAATTACATCCTTTTACCTTTTGAGTGACAGTGTGATATGATATGATGCAAATACATTTAGACACCAATGATAGTGGGTAAAGTATCACAAATATTAAAAAATTCCCTAAGGGTGTTATATCTTCAGTGTTGCTAGTATCTGAATGCACTGTAAAAAGTAAAATCCAGACCACAGGAAGTATTACTGCTGTCTTAAAATGTGAGATATTCTTTAAAATTACTCCTTACTGCAATACTGCATCAGAAGTATGATGAGACAGATGATCTATGTCTGAATATAGCACTTTTCAGATGAAACACAAACCTAGCAAACAGACTGAAAGAGGTGTTTCTGAAGACAATATATGCAGTAAACTGGGCTTTATTTTCTCCATGAAGATTGCTCACAGGCCTATTATAACTTTCTTAAAAGTAACTTTCATTCTCATTTTAACATGTTGAATAAATATCGTCAGATTTTTCTGAGAAGGTATTTCTAAAAAACCATCCAAAACATCTTAAATCATTAAAAAAAAGAAAAAGGATTCAGATTGGTAATATAGGGAATTAAATCATTAAGTCTAGCAAATTAGGGAATTAAATTACTGCAGTGCTGCTGGGCATGGCCATTTTATAATCTCACTAGGTCCATCAATTTGGCACATACTATGTGTGTTCTTTATCAAGAAAATATCATTTTTGCAGTATGGTGCTAACATAATGTTCCTCACTTCTAACTGTTACACTTATTGCATTAAAGAAGTTAAGCCAAGTATAGATTACAAAAGCTAAAACTAGTTACACCTAAAATTTGTATTCAAACATTAGAAGGTTTTGTTTTGATGAGTGATTGGAGAATAAGCTTCCTGTGGTGGAATTTAACAAACGGCTGCTTGAGCTCAAAATGGAAAAGTGTAATATTTCATTGGCCTGGAAGACAACACTTAATATTCATAGTTTTAAAACTCAATATGGTTCTCTAATTCAATACAGATGCTTGTAACAAGTCACTCAGTGTCTGAGTGACACAATTAACATTTTTCTTGTTTGCTAAAAATCTTAATTGCTTCACTTATTCATCCTGGGCTGATGAATACTGAAATAGTTCCTGGTTTAAACTTGACCTTTCCTTTCAGTCATCAGTCATTTTTATTAACAACCAAGTGTATCACAAATATGCCTTTCATTTTGCATACCAGTGTGAGAAGACACAGAATTCTCAACAAGAATGTTTATTTCTTTAAATATGCATTAATTAATGAAGTGTTGCATATACTACTTTTGTAGCATATGACACAACAAGTGAGAAAACACTTAAGTCTATCACTTAGAAAATCAGAAATATTCAGGCTCCCTAGATTCCATCTGAATTGGGATTTACATGGAATAGAAGCATCAAAAATATACAAGGTACACATTGCACTTCTAGTGATACCTAGTGAATGGGGCTGATATTCTCATTTTGAGACATGATTCTGTTTCTCCTCCTCAGAGGTACAACCATCAGATGGGACAAGCCTTAGGTGTGGTTCCAGATATTGTCTTTTCCAGACTGGGTTCCTGGAGGAGGAAACAAAATCTAGACCCCGCTCCACCCAAGGGGGTAACCCATTTCACCAAGACACAGAAATGGCTCTTCCTTCTTCAGGTGCCTGGAAAGAGATACCTCAGAGAAAAGACCTCAGAGTAATTCTGAAGGGTCAGGCTATAATGGCTTTATTCAGGTACTCTGCAACTTAGATAACTCATACCTGTTACCATATTAGAGGGTTTTTTTGTCATTTTCTTATTATAATAGAGTCAGTATTCTTCTGAAATCTCCTTACTGAGAACCTTAAACTCAAAAAGCAGTCAAAAAGACATTGATTCACTCTACAGAACCAGCAGACAGAACAGAGATCCATACTGAATAAATTTTATGCCCAGATTAATCCTTCTCTGATGAGATATTACTCTGAACATCTAAAATAGGCTAACTAAATCTGAGTTTTATTTTTCATTGAACATTTGTTTTCAATGAATCTTAGTAATGTCTTTAGAAAATCAATGTGTTAATTTGTGTACTGCATGAAAATAGAATTTTAATCTCATTTCAAAAACCTTCCATATGAATTGAGTCCAAATACGTGTGTTTTTCATGTATTGTGGGAATATAGAAGAATATTTAAGTTCCTGCCAGCTACAGTACACGTTACAGTAGAAGAGAGAAGTGAAGAAAAATTTCCTTTAACAAGCCTGTGGATACAGAAATAGCAAGGAATATTATCCATCTGAATTGCCCAAACAGTTTTAAATTGGCCTATTTAAAGCTTGTGCAGAAGCCAAGTTTACCATCTTATGTATTCCTCCAAGCAGTGCAACATGATTTTTAATGATCAGAGGTGCTTGATTTCAAATTGATGACTTACAGTATGTCATGCCCCAACACCATTGTAGGTCAGGGATGCAATGAGTTCACAAGGACATCAACTGCTAAATCGGTCATGCTATTTCCTCATCATTTAGATCTTCTTATGAGAAATACACCAGTCTAAGATATATTAAATTTGAGATTATGTGACTGATAAATGATCTGAGAATTCACACTGCCTAGTCCATGCCATACAGTGGTGAATTCAGATGTCAACTACATATAGAAAAAATACATATGTGTATATATGTGTATGCATGCCTGTGTATGTATGCCTATGTATCAGGAGCTTGCCTCTACCCTACAACTATTCTCACATACCTCTTTCATATCAGGTGCTTCTGTTTTATTATAAAGTTATGACTTGCATTTCTGTAACTATGCAGGGTAAGGAAGCCAAATTTAGGATTAAATGAAGCTTTATCAAACATGTTATTTCTTATGTTTGAATGGTAACCTGGCATTTTCGTTTTAAAGTCAGGTAACAGATGACCTGGAGGTTTTGACAATATATAGTCAATAGTTTCCATTGAACTGTCAGCAAAAGTGCTTTTGTTATAATTGAATATGAATACATATTTAGCAACTTCTAGTTGATAAAGTATTAATGGCTCATGTAATGCCAGTTCTTTTCTACTGGATCTCTCACTGTGGCATCTATTCCCTTTCATTGGTATAACTCTAAGTGATATAATTTGCAGTAGATTTTCTGTTTGCGTATGACACTACAAAAGACTGAAAATAATATTTTGTTTCCTTTATAGAATGCTTCATACAGTGAAATTTAGAAGAATCTAGATTGATTTTAACAAAAATTAGAATGGTTTCTTTTATATCTAATCTGAAGTGTCCAGGAGAGACATGGTACTTTCATGATCCCTGGCAATTCAACAACAGCAGTTGGCCTGGAGGCAATTGAAGTAGTATGTGTGGTGAGTTAACAGGCCACAGGGGACCTGGAACATGAGCAAAGGCATAACCATCACAACAAGCCCATGTTTTCTTACAGGCAGCTTGCTGTTGTAAGGTCATAGGCTGTAAAGCTGTAGTTAGAGAAAGAAATTAGTCATGAAAACAGCGTAACCCAGTGGGGATTCATAATACATGAATCAAGCCCAATTTTTGTTTGTTTAAAAGAAGTTTGCTTAAAAAAAAAAAAAACAACCCAAAACATTCTTAACAGTATCCTAGTGGCCTAAGCCCATGTTTGGGAGGGTTTCTATCAAATGCACCATGTTAAATAATTTCAGGACATGACAGTCCAAAAGTAAGAATAAAAGGGAGGAATTTAGTGCTAGGGATGCTCCAATTCACTCAGGAAAGCCACCACACCTAGTAGGAGAAACTATGTTGGCTTCCTCTGAAAGCCACAAACCTTTCTGAATGCAAATTTTTTCATGGGGTGGTGTCCACTGCTAAAGGAAATGCAAAATTCTACAGAATTTAATAGTTGTCAAAGAGTGGTCAGAACACAAAGCCAGTAACAGTTTGGGATATCTGTGCAAGCGTGCTGCTAATGGGGTGTCAGGAGGTACCTACCCCGTGATGATTCACTGCCAGCAGCACCTACAACAAACATAACTAAATCAAGAGTCAGCAATGGCTCATACTTTGAGATGAGAAATGAGGACTTGGGAAGCAAACCCAAGCAGCACAAACCAGCAAGCTGATACTAGTTAGCAGTCATCAGCCTGACACCAGTTCTAGCAGTTATGTCTGAAGGATATTCCTGGGATGGAAATATTAAGCTAGCAAATGCAGCAATAGACTGTCACTGCCATCGAGGCAGTATCTAGGAAGCAATAGCTGGGATGAATACACCAGTGTAAAGCCTGATAAACAGATTGTGCATTTAAAATTTAGATATTGCAAGACAGCAGAAAAAATGTCTGGAGAGTTCATTTGGTAGAATTCCAAAGCAGTAGATTTCCTTCATCTCTGCTCTCTGTAGCCCTTTTTACATGCTCAAACAACTTTTTTGTTGCACAGCTCTTAAACTGAACCACAGCCACAGTTTTATTGAACAAAGATATACTTCAGCCCAAAGGAAAACACCTGTGAAAAAGTGTTGAAAGAACAGCTTACTGTAATGAAAAAGTGTATTGAATGAGACACCACAAATAAATGAAGATTAGTCACCAAAAGAAGTCAGCTGTTATTCACACCCTGAGAACAAGTCAAAAGTGTAATGAAATATGAAAGGAAATTGAGATTAAAGAAATTAATAAGCTATTTCCTAATAGAAGAATAGTTAAATGTAGGAATAATTTACTTAGGAAAGTTGCTGAACTTCTGTTACTGAAGTATATAAGACTGGACTAGAACAATGCCCTTTGGAATTGCTAAAGCCTTGCTAAAGTCAGACTAGATGACATATCAAGATATCTACTAGGTGTTTTCTCTTTGTATGAAATACAGATCTGGACAAATTACAACTCTGCATAGGGCATGTACACTTGTTAAGTCTGTGTTGGAGATGCAGTATGGATACATGCCAATTAATTATATTATTTTCCTGGGTCACAGGTAAGAGCCATAGGCACTGCAATGGGAACATCCCTGTTCAGATCTTCAGATGCCCCAGAAAAAGTAGCTGTTATACTGAGAATCTTTCTTTCTGATCAGAGAAGCTTCAAATAACAGCACCAAGGAATAGATTGCACCAAAGAGAACAACCATGCCTGGCAACAAATGTTTTCTTTGTCATTCTTAGTGAGACTACTCAACACCAAGAAATAGAAATCAGAAGGGCCATGAGCACACACACAACTATTTCATAACCTAGAAATAAGAACATCCTCTTGTACTATTACGAATTATTGAGCATGGAATTACCTACAAATGGTTAAAAATCATTATATCATCTAATAAAAGATGGCTGAAAGAGCAAAATAATAAAATCCTTCTTCTTTCTTTAGCTGTAAACCCATATAAAAACTACAGTATAAAATGCTTTTCCCATGAGTTTCTGATAGCTGTTATCTTTTATTTATTTTTATATTTATTATTTTTATACAACTAATGTTACCTAGAGAAGATGATTGTGATAACTCCAATAATTTCTTTAAGAACATTAAATTGTTAGTATATATTCACAATATTAGGAATATAATAAATATTATATATATTATATATATATATAAATATAAATAAAATTTAAAGGTTTTTCTTCCAAGGATTATAATATTATAGTTTTCTTTATAAAGTTTGATGTCTAGAAAATGTCTTAAAGGCATGGGAAAAGCATAAAAAGCATAGAGGTCAATGATCAAGGTTCTTCTTAAGAGCACGGAGCAAAGTAAATGAGAATAAACGATTTCAGAAAAAAAAAATAGAAGAAAAAATACTGCAACTGAATAGCTGAGACTTTTTTGTTGTTGTTTTACAAGCTTTATATATCATTATATTAACTTATTAGAAAAAGGAGCTTAAAATTCTATTCTTGTTACTATAAAATCAGAAGTTCTGTAAATTGTTGCCCATTATGTACTCTAAGCTTCTCATATTATTGCAAATATCCACCATCTACCTTTACAACAATGCTGGAGGTTCCCCTATTGCCCCATACCTATGGAGTATTTTTTTTTTGTTCTGCAAATAAGACTAATAATTCTAATTTCCTTTATTAATTCTAGGAAGCATTGTAAGTGTAACGCAGTTAACATGCTTAGCTGTATTGATTCATGCTTTTACAGTCACAGAAGTTGTAGTGCTTAAATAGTATTCATTTTGATCTCTGTTAAAATGAAGGCTGCATGGGTATATCTAAGTTCATGATGTAAATTGAATAACTACAGCAAATGATCTTAAATGCTTCAGATAAAGTGCATTAGACTTGCAGAAATTTATTCATCAGTATTCATAATTCAGGAGAGTAGATTGTTAGAAAGCTAATGAAGACTTTCTTATCTTTATGTTGCATGGATTTACGAAAAGCTTAATAGAGATTTAATATGCCTAACTTCCAGCAATTCATTCAAGGATTTTTAATATTCCTATTAAGCAACACATTATGACAAATATCAACAGGATATAAATATTTTAAGTGGTTCAACAAAGGAGATGTTATGAGAAATAAAGCTCTTTTGAAATGTAGTGGAGCAAACAGAGTTTGAATTCAGAAGGACTGAGGAAAGGAGTTGGCAATAGTAAACTTAGAGAAGTGGTAATGACAATATCAGTCTCCAATTGCCTTAAAAAGTATTTATAGAATAAAGGAGAGATTTCATTAAAACTTCAGTGAATTTCTATTACTGTAATTAATTTTTCAGGGCTGTACATAAGGGTGTCACTATTTCCATTCTAAACCTCTGTTTTAAAGGAAACAGCAAAAAAAAAAAAAAAACAAAAACTGTGGGGTTCTGCACAAAACTGTCATATAAAAGCTCATCCTGGGAATCCATCTTATATTTTTTCTTTAAAAAGTATTAGGTTTTCACAATAAGTTAAGAGCACGTTAATTATTGTTTTTAACTTTATGACTAATTGTAACTGGTTTCTGATTTCCAATAAGGAAATCCCTTGAAATAAATTTGATAGTGGGATAAGCTGAGCATCCATTCTTTGGAAATTAACCTTTACAGGAAAGTTGATACCAAGAACCTAAAACTAAACAAACTCCAAAAAGTCCAGCCAGCAATTTTTATTACAGATGGCCTATTTGCCAATGCAAAGATGTATTATTCATACACATATTTATCACTTCATGACCCCACAGAAAAGACACAGCAATGAAATTACGAAGCATTAACAGCAGGCTGTGACTGTATTGGCTAATTTTGGATCAGCAGCCTGAACTCATGTAGTGCAATAAAGTTGAGAAAGAGGATATACGATTGTTAGGTTCATTGGATGGTAGAAATATTATTCAAAAGAATAATCTTGTTTATTTATCAGTTTTACAGTAAAAAAAAATAAAATCGTACTGCAGCCAGATTAAAATAACCAGGAAAGAATTGGCTGATGAGTAGGAAGTTTCAGTCTTTCCCCACTGATGCTGTATTTTGCTGCCACACTGGAAATAGCTTGTACCCTGAGATGCCCTGAAAACTTGACTGCTAGGGAGTTATTCAACATAAGAAAAGTGCATCCTCATTTCACAGAGGGGACATCATGTCACCACACAAGCCAGAGTATTCCCCTATTACAGTATCTAAATTTATGGCTCATACACCTGTACTGAAATTTAGACTGCTTCCATCCCTGTCATTATTAAGATTCTTCTGTCTTGTTTCTATAGTTATAATTCTAGTTCTTTTTGTGGCTAATGCTGGGATTTTAGCATCATCAAATCCATGCCTCTCCAGTTTAGAGACAAGGATGTCATGTGGGACAGTGTCAAATGCTCTACATAAGCCCAGGTAGGTGATGATGATGTCTGTTGCTCTTCAGGGAGGCAATCCCTAGATAGTGACCTGCTTTCTTGGGCCCCATTTATTCTCTGGGGCTTTATATCACAGCACTCTACCAAGGAGTTCCCTAGAGAGGCCAAAATCTGCTCTCGTGAAGTCCAGGGCAGTGAGATTGCTGTGCATCCTCCTCTCTGCCCTAAGGATGCTGAACTCTGCCCTTGATCACTGCAGCCAAGGCTGCCCTTGGCCTTCCCATTGCCCACCAGACCCTCCTTATTGATAACAAACTCTGGCATAAAACCTCTACTTGCTGGCTTCTCTATCAGTTGGAGAATGAAGTCGTCATCAATACACTGATATGTTCCAGGAACCTCCTTGATTGCTTATTCCCTGCTGTGTTTTCCCTCCTCAGGGTGGTTGAAGGTCCCCCTGGAGGACCAGGGCTTGTGAATGTGAGTCTGGTCCTATCTGTCTATAGAGGGACTCATCCTCTTGGTATTTCTGGTGCAGCATCTCAGCAGACCCTCGCTACAGTGACATCCCATCCCTACCCTCTCTTTAATTCTGACCCTAAAACTGTCAGGAAACAGGGAACAAGTAAGGGTTTAATGGAAAATATGCTGCTGCTGGTATCAGTGAGACAATAAACAGCTTGAAACTGCTATAAAGACACATGAAGTGGGATCTAGAGGCAGGCACAAAATGACACAACTTTCAAAACTGAGTAGTCAGATAGCCATGACAGAAATGCGATATTATGAAACAGGTGGTTCAGCATTTATTTAAATTAAAGGAAACCTTTTTCTTCACAGAAGGACACATACTTCATAAGATGTGAACTTAAACTGGAAATTGATTAAAAAAACCCTGAAAAACTAGTAATGAAGTTGGTAAGGCAGATACCAAAGCTCACTTTGATATAAAATTATATTTTTCATGGAGCTTTATAAATAATTATCACCCAATCCTCCTTCAGAGATTTAGGCCAGCTCTCACATACTGTTGTGATGGTAGAAGAAAGTATTAGTTTATCATTGTAGTGGAGTGATGACAGAAGTACATTCCAGCCCACTCTGAATTGCTAATAGAATTACACACAGAGTCAAAGCATGGGGAGTGATTTTTTCCTTATGTAGCATTGTTGATATTAAATGCAAAATGCTATTAGAAACGTGCAAAAATTGTTGATGCTGCAGTGCAAAACATGAGATAGTAAAAACAGTCATAAAAACAGGGTTATAATTCCATTAGTTTTAAGAAAAGTGGATACAATAAGAGTATTCAAGAGAAAGATATATAAGAATATAAATACGTAGAGCTGAGCCAAGCCATAACAAATAGATACAGTATTTGCTTTTACGTATTTCATAAACAATGTGTAAAATAGGTTCAAATGGTTCAAAAAAGATTGAAAAATTACATTAAGTCATGAGGACTATATGTTTACTTTCAAGTTAAGACCAATATGCTCCTGGAAAGAGATATGTAAATATTATCACTAAATATTTTTCACCACACCCTTAATTCTAGAATACAGATGCTGGGAGAAGCACAAATAATACAAGTTAGCTGCTCAAACTTTGAACTTACTGAACTCCTCAGATGTGCCTGGGACATGGATCAGGCCCAGTGGAGGGAACCATGTTCAGACGTGCTCTGGGATGGGCGGGCAGGGCTGTGGGATGAGATGGGGTCAGAACAGGCTGGCAGCACCAGGGTGACAGGGCCAGGGCTTGGCTCAGGTGAGACCCAAGAGCCTCAGCTGGAAGCAGATCCCCTGAGTGTGGCTTGGCCACCAGCGAGGGTGGCAGCTTTCTCCAGTCAGAAGTAGCCATGTGCTCCTCCTCAGGTGACATCCCATTAGCCACGGGGACCCTGAGGGGACCCAGGGCAGGAGGGTTATGCTGGGGCCCTCCCCATATATATCTTTCTGCACATCATCACTTCACAAGGGTCCATGGTTTGCTGAAGACACTGCTAACCAAATGCTTGGTCTTGATCTCGCAGATGTTCTCTACAGAAGTCAAGGAAAAAGAAAGATATTTAGGCCTGGATTTCCAACTGCCTTTGGACCCTGCTACCTCTCACATGGAGAAGTGAAAGGTTCCTATGCCACACACAGAAAGATAATTCAGACTTTTACAGTGGGTTGTTAGAGCACTCAACTACAGAGAAAAACTTCAGTTCTTGTCTTCATCTCAGTACAAATTTATATTTCTGCATAGGGAACAGTCTTTGAATTAAACATTTACATAGCTATTAGTTTAAGAGTTTAAATCCATCCTGGACCATGCTGGGAGAAGAGTCCTATCATTATGGGATTGTAATTACTCTCTCTTATGTACACCTATCTTTCTTCTCCCTAGTTCTTTCATTTACAGAGAAATTTTTAACAAACATGATATCCCCAAGGCTTTCCACATACTGTATGGTAACACACCTAGGCTATTCCAATGGACTGGAAAGATTAGTGAGAAAAACTTCTGTAGCTGATGCCTTTCTCCCCCATCTTCTCCCAGAAAATAAAAAAAAGCCCTGTTTGCTTGTATTGCCATGGTCCTGGTAACCCTGTATTTGATCTTTTCTTCATTACAAAAGACAAATAATCCACAATAATCATCCACTGTGCTCTGGTTGCAACAATGCAACACCTTTCTGTGATTGATCACTTTGAACTATTATTAATTAAAACTACCATATGTAGTATGGCCTTGAATGAGACCCTAGTGAAACCTGTGGAATTCAGTGCCCCATCTGTGAATAAAGCAGAGCTGGACAGAAATTAATTACTTACCCAGTCAGGTTAGTATTTGGCCTGGAGGGAGGAGCTTGGGGATATTTTCAGTGGTCTCAAAAACTTCAGTTCCCATGTTTTTGACTTAAAGTTAGGCAAAATATTAAATTATTTTGCCTGAGTCTCTTTTGAAGAAATGAAACTAAGCTTCAGGAATTTTGCTTTATTTATTTTAATTATAATTATAATACTGATTTGGAAAGGATGGAAATATAATGCTTGACATACATCTATCCCATTTTATATAACCAAGCTCACTGACTTGAGTGAGCTTGGTTTGTATTAGTACAAAATGATACAAAGCAGATGATATATGGCAAGATGTCTTTTAAACTTTTTATTTGCATACTTTGGACATTTTCTGAGTAAATTAATCTAACTGTGCAACAGAAACTCAGAATTCTCTTCTAGCTCAGCATTTTGGGTACCTATGCTTATTTTTCTTTCTTTTAATGGAAATGGCTTCACATTTCTCAGGATTACATTTCCTTTGCCACCTGTCATCCCATTTATGGAGAAGGTCCTGAGTTGTTTGAAGCTTGCTTTTTAAAGGCTCAATACTCATCTGTTTCAGTCCCTCTCTTCCTCCCTAGATACCTGGACATGAAAGCTAAGTAATTAACCAAGGTTAAAAGCTGTAGCAAACTGAAAAACCCACGATGTGCTCAACAGGACAGTTCTTGACTATTTTCCACACATAATAACATCAGCTTCTCAATAGATCCCTGTGTATTCTTTTTTTTACTGCAACTTTCTTAAACCCTCCTAGTTAAGGCAGAGGTGTGTGACTTGCAGTTTCTACAAAAGTCAATGACAGGGCATCTGAAAGTTCAGATTAATTATCCAGTTTGGCACAACTGGTACAACTGACTTGGTGTAACCAAATTGATGAATGGCTACAAAGGGTCCTGGGCTGGGTCACGAGAGGGTTTGTATGGGCACACAGGTGGGGAGTGCATGTGTTGCTTCCCTTGTACAGTTCTGCAGCAACTGCAACACAGTCTGTACTTAGAATAAGCTTAGGTGACAAGGAAAATGGGAAAAAAGAGCTAAACTGCTCTTCTGAGTCAAGTATCCCAGCAATATACAAATATATGAGAATTAATAAATATAAATGTAATTGTGTTGAATGCATCTGTCATTGCTTTTTTAACTTCAAATATCTATTCTGATTGAAGAGAAGAAAATTGATAAAATACACCTTTTTCTGAGCAAACAGAAAAGTCAAGATCTCATTTCTGTAAAAAAAAAAAGGTTGAAATGAATGAAAAAATCTTTCTTAGCTTTCCAAATTATGAACCATAACAGCTTGTCTTTATCCAGATGTGAAAATGAAAATTTATGACATTTTTTAGTTTCAAGGTCCTCAGCCTTCTTTAAAATGCATTCAGATTATAATATACAAAGAAATATATGTAGCATGAACACACTCTGCATCAGAATTCTACCAGTGTACATCAAAGGATATCTTGAAGTTTTAAGGTTGTAGAGTATCTAAGTTGCACAAACAAAGTTAGCACACTTTGTCCACATGTTGCATTCCTCTGATATTCTGGCTAAGTTTCTGATTCTAAAATGCCTTCCAGATGCCATCATTGCAGATCTAATCCAAGTTTAGAATACCTAAACTTGAAAAAAAAAAAAATAAAAAAAATAAAAGCAGCTGTAGAATCAATTCTTTAGAGACACCAGTAATCGTTTGGGAACAAGGTTTAAGACTGTCTTACATTTACTGAAATATAAAATCAAAGAAGCAAAGGACTTTCATAAGAATTTTATGGTGATGATTCATAAAAATTTTATGGTGATTTGATATGTGTTTATACTATTTTATGATTATATATTTCCCCTCACTGAAAAGTAGATGTTTTATAATTTGGATTTATTCAAATAATATCAATGGAAATTAAATAAGAAATCAGAGATTATTATTTGTTTCCCTAGAAGATAAAATAAATGCAATACTCTTCAGATATGATGTTTTCAGTCCTATGAACTGCATTTACAATTGAGCTTTACCAACATGTTAGGCTGATAATGCAGCCACATATCACAGTGGTGGTGCCAGATGACTGTAGAATGATGCTAACTCTTGGAAACAGATGAATAACCCCAGATTTATTTATTCTCAAATAAGCTAAAAGCAAAAAAATCAATATGCTATAATACTAGACTTAGCAAAGGAACAAAAGAAACACTCAATGTACATGCCACAATATTTGTATATATTCATTAAAGATATATTTCTTGTACAAAATAGTTATATTTTTGTGAACAAGGGTTGCTGAAAATTTCTCTTCTGCATAATACTGAAGAATAAAATGCATTTGAAAATTTCCTCTCTTGTACTGATAAGGCAAATTTCTATAGCAAAGCATTATGTAAAAGAAGAATTGTTTCAAACACTTTATTGTAAAGTTAAATTTCAAGGCATGGGAATGTTTTGATAAATTATTCCTTCTATTTCATTATAGCAATATGACATTGTTATTCTTTCTTTTTGTGATCATAATGGTTCCAGGAAATGCTACATCCCCTTTTATTGAACAGATAGGAAATAACTGCTTTCTGTCCTCACAGTAAAAGCCTGCAGACCACACAAATTCAAGTCACACAGTATAAACGAGCAGGATCTGAACGAAAATCTTAATATTTGAGCTGCTGTAAGTAAAGCAATGGATCAGATGGTGCCACTTAGTATTTTACATCAGGCTGGGCAAACAAAGGGAGATATATGGTTTCAGTATTCCTTTTTGTCAAAGGAAGATTAGAGCTACAAGAGCTGCAGAAAAACCAAACTGATGATACACATCAGTTTGTTTAATCAAAAGTACTTGCAATGTTTAGTATAGAAAGGGATAGGAGCCTACCCTTTCACTGCAGTTTGATTCACCTAAGCATGAATAATCATCTATCTGGGACACCTGTCCTCCTTGTCTCATTCATGTCTATGATAACACTTGATAAGACACTCTGTGACCTAGTGACCCAGCTGTGCCCTCCCAGTACCTGAGGGGAGCCTTCAAAAAAGGTGGAGAAGAACATTTTACAAAAGCATGTAGTGAGAGGACAAGGAGGGATGGCTTTAAACTGAAAGAAAGTAGATTTAGATTAGATGTTAGGAGGAAATCCTTTGCTGTAAGGGTGGTGAGGCACTGGAAGAGGTTGCCCAGAAAGGTTGTGGCTGTGCTGTCCCTGGATGTGTTCAACTCCAGGCTGGATGGAGCTCTGAGGAGCCTGGTCTAGTTTAATGTGCTCCTGCCCATGGCAGGGAGATTGGAACTAGATCACCTTGAAGATCCCTTCCAACCCAAATATTTATATATTTCTGTGATATGTATGCACATATATTAAATTATTAAATATATTACAATCCATAGGTGAAATGTACACAGTTTTGCCAGTTTTTTTCACATCCTATTTTTAACAAAACAAAGAACATAGTGAAATTTATCTAATCCACATTACTACTACTATTTTAATGTAGCTACCCATGTTTTTTTTGTTCATACTGTGCATATATGTCTCTACAGAAGCACTTCTGTTGAGCAAATGCAAGGGGAGATCTCTTACAGTCAAAGCTGAACTTGATTTTATTGCACACAGTACAAGCAGTGTCCACGTAGACATTGAGCAAGAAGGACTGACGCTGCCAATTTGAAGCACAGACCTTCTTGAACTGTTTAACACATTGTCATTATGGATCAGTGCTTCAGAGGATTCAGTAAAGCTCTTACGCTGTCATTCTCTTTCTGTTTTCACTGGTTCCCTGCTCTAAGCAAACATCTTTTTCATTGAGCTCTGTAATTTTGTATTTTAAAGGGCTTGAGTGTTCATTTTGAAGGACAATGTACAATCACAGAATTGTGCTTAAATTTAGATGAGAGAAAACATTTTCAAAAAGCTAGTATTTATTATAGCATGAAAATTAGTAATTAGAAGTGATGTCCTACGGCTCATGTAAGTCCATTCAGCTTCAGGGTAACAATTCCTGCTTTTAGAATGTATTTTTTTAAAAAGGAACCCATTTTATACAATATTTCTAAAAGTTTTGTATGAAGTCTCTATCTTATGTTATCTGTCACTTAAAAGGATAAAGTTAAATCTTTATTGTCTCAGCTAAGAATTAGCAATGAATTACACCTGCATAATCATTTCTATAAATGATTATAAAATTTCAATAAACATTATCAAGAGAAAATATTTTCTTATTTATGGAAAAAATAAAAGTGTTAAAGTTGTCTAAACATCAGAACAGTATTTTACCTGATTTTACTATATCTGCTGAAAAGTTGGTGACTCCAATCCAGGTTTAAGATGAGGTAGAAGACATTAATCAAAAGGTAAAAAAATACATCCTGACTTATTCTGTTGGACTTCCCTGTTAGACAAGGGAAAGGATGGAAATAAATGCCTGAAAAAAGCTGCAAGACATATTTAAATACACAAGTCGTTGGTCAGACCCAGGTTTCTTCTAGAACGGTACAGGAGGAAGGACTAGCTGCAGCAGTTGTACCCCAGCCAGAATGACTTTATCTTTTGGGTAACTTTTCACTATGAAACACCAAGAGGAAACCTTGTGGAGTGAATGTGAAATCTAGGTGCAAATCATGCATTATCTTTTCCATCTCTAGCTCTCTCTAAACCTAGTAATGGTGATATCGATGCTTAGGACTAATAAAGATGTAGTATTTCTTTGGTTTAGCCTCACGTTTGCTGTGGGTGAATTCTGAATAACTAGAAAATTAATTTTGTTTCTCTGGCTGTGGTCAATCTGAAATCTGGTATTTTAGTGAATTCCAGAGTAAAAGGGACTTCTCAACACAAGCTTAAGGACTAGTTTAAGACCTAATTGTTTACAGCAGAGTTTGTGATTGTTTTCTTTGACTTTCATTAGCCTTAACCTTCACAATGTAAGAAAGGCACCAGATATTTCTTCAGGCAGTATATGTCAGTATAATAAGCAGTGTATTCAACCAGAAAAAAATCCAGACCCACTGCATCAAAACAAAACAAAACAAAACAAAACAAAACAAAACAAAACAAAACAAAACAAAACAAAACAAAACAAAACAAAACAAAACAAAATAAAATAAAATAATAAAACAAAACAAAATAAAGCAACAATAAGAATAAAACCTTTTGTTTCATAAAGGATTAGGAAAATCAGCAGTCTTTAAGAATATGAAGATATTCTAAAGTTCATAAAGGGGAACAAAAGGGTTTGCAGCAAGATAACTTGCATGCACTTTGCTTTTATAATGAAATTATTTTCACATTACAAAATGTGAAGGAAAAAAAACCCAACAAAACCAAGCAATAAAAAAAGAAAAAAGCAAGGTGCGTGACTGTCATCATTCTGCTCTCTCAAGAAGTTGTTTTTTTATTGAGAGATTTAATAGAAAACTTGTGTTTCACCCGGTGTTAAGTTTTATTAAACAGCTTTCTATCCTTAGTTCACCCTTCAAAATCTGACCTCCTTGGACTAGGGTTCTTATACAGGCCTCTTGTCATCTTGTCATGTTATGAAGCTTATATTTCCTGGCATAGAATTAGAAAATTCAAAATACTTTATTTTCCACATTAAATGAGTCATTTGTTAACACTTGAAAGCAATTATTATCTGCAATTTTACCATTTTGAATTTGCCAGTACTTGCTGACTTTATTATCTTTTGGAGGTAAATATAACTCCTTTTTCCATTTCTTAAACCTCTAGTGGAAAACTTTGAATGGGTTTGTTACATTTCTGTTGTTACTGGTCAGCACTGAAGTGCAAAGCTTGGATTTTATGGGTGCTGAGCTCCAACAACCTTCACAGATGTCAGCAGATGCTGAAGTTTATCTGGTTTGGAAAAATATCGGAAAGCAGCCTACCAAATTATTGTGTCTAACTGTAGGCACCTATCTTCAAAGTGCAACCAAGGACAATTAAAACTCCACACTTAAGTTATATATAAAGAAAATAAGAGAGGCAGGAAAATTAAGATAACAATTACAATGTTGTAGCCTGAGGGCAGGAAAATTATGAAAACTTTTGGACTGAGATATAATTGCAACCAAACAAGCGTCACTATGAAAGTGACTCATGTACAAAGCCTGCGTTCACTGAATAGTGACAGTGAAGTGCTTGCTGACAACTTTCTGTGATTTAATTATTCCATGATGTTCTTATGTGCGTGTCATGTAATGTGGTTAGAATGGGAGGGGGAGAAGGTAGAATTTTATTTTTTTGACTGGCAAATTTTGCAGGTAAAGATGCTTCTGCCCATAAATGAACTTATTCTAATCTTATGCTGTGTCCACGATGTAATATCATAATACAAACTACCTTTATTATGCGTGTTCAGTAACTTCATTCTGCAAGGATAAACCCTACATGAAACTCTCCTTTCTAATAGGGTTTGGGACTTGACCAGAGGATATGTGTTGAGATGTTACCACCTCACATTTTTCCTCTTCTGTTTCATTCATTCTGATTGTTTTCACACATGCAGCCACATGAGCAGTAATTCTTCCCAGAGTAGCAGAGAGAACATGAGCACTGTATCTGTTCAGAATAATGACAGAGGAGCAAGCTCAAACCAGCAAACATACTGAAATTTGTGATCTTATCTGTATGCTGACTATTGTAACATGTAAGTGTTATTTCCTGAACACAGTGAAAGCAACTAAAAGCTCTTATTAAAGTATTAAAACACTTATGGTCTCTTCACTCTTCACTCCTTTATTACTGAACTTAAAAAATGCCCAACTTTATTTGGTAATTGAAGCTTACATTTTTTCTATGTGAGATGGAGAAAAATAATATGAATATTTTTCCATATATTAGGAGATTTACAGAAGCTTTAGTAATTAAAGGAATTATTTCTCAATAGTGATGGCTATTAAAGATGATAATGAAAACTGATCAGTTTATGGTTGTTCTCCAGAGTGACTGAATCTAACTACTACTGCTTTTCAGCTTTTCCTGTAACAACAACATCGTTCTTACATTAAAAGCTAAAGGCTATTTTTTCCATATCAAAACCTGAATGGTAGTTCAGGAACCCTTTATAAAAGAGTGTGGGTTAGGGTCACTGCCAACACCCTTACTTCAGTTGTGAGAGGAGTGTTATTCTGGGGAAAGGTGGATCTTATGGGGTTGAAAAAAATACATCTTTTGGTAGCTGCTGGTGAGCAAAGAAAAATGTGGGAATGACCAAATATGCAGAAAAATTCTAAATGGGAGTTTATTCAGTTAGATTCAAGGACTGATAAAGCTAATACCAACTTTTTACTTTAACTCCTGTTTAACACATGAAAGGCAAATGTATCATAGTGATCTCAATTCACCTTAGAACTTCTCTGGAAAAAGAAGTATTAAGAACACACTTTAACTTTTCTCTTCTTCAGTGCTGTTGAGTTCAATGCAAACAGCATAGGAGTTTCAGAGTTAAATATAGATATCAAAATTTAGAGAAGAACCCTACTATGAAGGTCCCTGTAAATCTATGCTAAATTAGATTATCAGCTGAAGTTTTTGCAAAGTATTTTTTTTGTGTATTTAAACAGTGAATTATATCCTGCTTGCTATAAAATCCTGTGTACTATCCTACTGTATTTATACCTTCTGCTAATGGATGGTCTAGTATAAAACTGCTTGTACAAAGGCTCTGAAAGAAATCAGCCTGGACATAGTTCATAAAAAGCAGAGGTGTGGCAATATTCTCAGCAAGCTGGAGAATAGAAAACCACAAGCAATAAATACATTCTTTCTACTTCACTACATTCTACTTCCTCTCTGTTAGAGTTCTGGATTCATGACAAAGCTAATGCAAAAAGGGAAAAGGAAAAAAGGAAAAAAAGCCAGTTGCCTTTCAAAAGATCAATATTACACACTGAAGACAGTATTTATCAAAATGTATAATCACTGGCAATCTAATCCTTTCGTTTTTTAACTTCTTTTTTATTCTGAAATATGGGATGAATCAAGCATATAACTCAGAGAAAAATCTCATTCTTGTTATTATTTTTGAGACACATACATCACTTACTGTAGTAAGGCACTGGAACATGATTTGTTAGACATTTGGAAAAAAATGATGGATTGCCAGATTGATAGACAAGTTTTCTCTCCTTCTCTTCTCTTCTCTTCTCTTCTCTTCTCTTCTCTTCTCTTCTCTTCTCTTCTCTTCTCTTCTCTTCTCTTCTCTTCTCTTCTCTTCTCTTCTCTTCTCTTCTCTTCTCTTCTCTTCTCTTCTCTTCTTCTCTTCTCTTCTCTTCTCTTCTCTTCTCTTCTCTTCTCTTCTCTTCTCTTCTCTTCTCTTCTCTTCTCTTCTCTCTTCTCTTCTCTTCTCTTCTCTTTCTGTCCTTCTTTCCCTTTCCCTTTCCCTTTTTTTCTTTTTAATTTTATTGAAAATGGAAGCAAGTAAAACAAAGACACAATTGAGGTTTTTGCTTTGGACTGATCCTCTTAAGAGATTAATTTTGCACTGTTCAAGTTAGTTGAATCCCAGACAATTACATTAGTGGGTTTAAGATCAACTTCTAGTAACATCAGCATCTTTTTTCCTTGATCATATCTTTCTTTGACCAGAAAAGTTATTTGAAAAATAAAGATTGAGTTAAAAAAAAAAAAAAGAAGAAAAAGAAAAAGGAAAATATACAGCAAAAAAACCCACTTTCATCATCTTACAACACCATTGAAATAGAAATTATTTTATTTAATGGACCACAACTTCTTTTCTCATTATCTCTGTTTTACAGCTGAGGAACAGAAAATAGTGCAGCAATGCAAAAAATCAACAATATTGGGGGAAATAGAAGATTGCTGTCATGTGGCCAGCATAATAATAAGCATAATAAGCATTTATGATTTTGCATACACACATTTTAGAAATTTGCTTGGTCATATAATGAAGTGTTCTATAAAAATAGCTTTAGCATGTTGCAATATTTGAGAAGAAGGGCTTAAAAGTCTGATTTGAACAAGGACAGAGGGCAGGTAATAGGTGTGCTCTGTAATTTTGTTCTTTTCAGAGTATTCTAAAGCTTTGTATTTAAAAGAAGGTAATGGTCAATTTATTTGTGAGATGGAACCATTTTCTTAGCAGAATAAACCAGGAAGCAGTTTACCCTTTGCTGCAAACAAGGTGCTATAAGAAATGATTTCTCAGGCAGGAGATCAAACACAGTGTTGCCCTAAGTACACTACAGATCATAGCTCTGGCAGACCAAGGTTACTTTAGATAAACATCCCAGCCTAAAATGAGATTTGTTCCTGCCTTGCAAGTGCTTTATTTACTGCTGGAACAGTTGTTACCGGAAAAAATGTGGCTGAGGCCAGACCATTAATCTAAAAAGACAGCTCTTTTACAATCAATGTTACAGCAAAGTTTATTTAAGAAATAAGAAGAAAAAAAGGCAAAAAACTCTGCGGAGTGTTCAAATCAAGTCCATTTCTGAGCAGGCCTATTCTATTTATACCACCCTGGCATTGCCAGAAGCATCAAGACTGAGCTCAGACCAGCTCTATTGCATCATTCTTGCCGTTCTCCTTAAGTGCCTTCCTTGACAGGTGAAAGGAAGGCAAAGGGCAAAACTTAGGAGCTTTTCCATCATGTGGCCTGTCCACAGTGTTATTGATGCTGCAAACACCCCTGCCTGCAGCAGCCTGAGCCTGGTCTCACTTGTGCTGCCTGACATACCTGCAGGCTGTCACTGGACAAGAGCAAACTCCAGAGCAAAGGCTACTTCTCTGTGTGGAAACTACAGATCTTGAGAGGCTTATCCCACCAAAGCCATATCACTGTGAAGATGAATAACCAGCTGGATCAACATGCCCATAATTGACTGATTACCAGGAATATAAGAATTGGGAAGATGATAGCATGTCATTTTGGGGACAAAGAAGGAAAGGAAGAGGAAAATCCTCCTCTAAGTATCCAGTGTCTAAAAGGTCTTTGGCTCAGTGCTTGTCACATATGTTCATAGGCTTAAAGTAGAAAAAAGAAATGACAGTGTGTCAAGATATGGAAAAATGAGGTTGAAGAATTTGACATATCCCTGTGGCTTTTTGCCAGAGCAGTGTTTTATGACCATGTCAAGAGCCATTACAGTGAGCTCTGTGAGTGTTTGCCCAAACCAGTCAGAAACCTACCCAGACTTGGTCACTTCCCAGAGCACCAAGGAGCCTTTACAGTATTGCCACCAATGTAAGCCAAGGAGAAAATATGGAGCATCAATAAGGTTGTTTTGGCATTGTCTTCTCTTGAGACAATTAAAAAAGGCATTCCAAGGCAGAATTGGACACAAATTTTGAGCACTGACCACATAAGAGGAGACAAGGGAAGATACAATCTCAAATTTAAGTCTAGCACTATCACCCTCACTTAGGGATTTTGCAGTGGTTCGCACTGGTATGCGTCTTGAGGTAAGGGAACTTTTCCAGCTTTTCAGAATCCTGTAGAGAATGAGGTTGACATGTGAGAACTTTGAAATATGGAAAATTTGTGGCAACTTTCACAAAAAAAGAGGGTTTCATGTGAAAGCAGGAGGAACAGGAGGAGCAATGTGCTGAGAAGCTGCATCAATTCATCCAACTTGCTTAAATGTTTGTGCTAGGAGAATAAGAAGTTAAAAAGACTTGTCAACACCATAAATTTTAGGAAGTAGCAATTCAGCTGTCAGCATTAGTGGAAAGTTCAAGTTCATTAACCAGTGCATTTCCTAGTTGATTTCCTAGACATGAAAGAGACAAAGGATCAAAGATAACATTAAGTAAAGTTTTAAGTTATCTGGATGTCATATGTTCAGTTTTAGAATTACCCTTGGCTGTCTAAGTTAAAGATGCACATTCACTACCTCAGTAGATGATTTGTATTAAATATAAAACCAGAAAAAAATGTTAACTTCAACTCATAGGTTCTTAAACAGGTTCCTGCAAGTATTAAGTTTGCTGGAAAACATCTAATTTTCTTCTCTCTAATAATAATTTTTACATTTTTCAAATTTGTGTATTTATGAATTTCCTGAAGTATATGTCCTCATCTACTTCATAAGTCCTCTTATATTCTCTATCACTTCTCTATAAGTGCCAGATTTTGGCTATTATACCTTTAATGATGTCACAGAAATAATCAGTTTTCCATGACTGCTAAGGAGTGGATCTGAAAAAATAATTTGATTTTAAGGGAATATTTGATTAACTAACATAGATACCAGCATATGCAACATTGATATTGATTTGTATTCTCTTTAGAGAAACTACTAACTGAATCTCAGTCTTTCCCAGATGACAGTTCTCTTTTCTTGATGTATATTACTTTGTGCTGGCTGACAATATATTTATTTAATGCATATCTTCTGTGAAGACATATTATTGGACTCAGTCTCTACAAAATAGAATATAAATCTGCAGTTCTTATGGTCTATGTTCTTTCATCAGTCCAAGTCAGTAGTTAAAAAATCTTCCAACATAGATCTCAGGGCACTGGAACTTAAAAGCCTTGTAAATTCATTGAGATTTGGCTCCCAGGGAAGAAATGAAAATATAGATAACATTTGGAAAACTTGGTGGTTAGCTGAAATAAATCATGTGCAAAAGTTGAAGGTCACAAACTTTTCTGAGTATGAGGAGCAGTGGGAGCACAGAGAACCTCCAGCATTTCTGAATAAGACTGAGCTACCAAGGTTCTATCACTCCTTAAAAACCTTATAGAAGATTATGCTGTTAGAAATATATAACTTTAACTATTCTGAAAATACTGCTGTGCAATATTACCTTCTTGTAAATTTGTTTATTCACCCATGAAAAAATTTAACTCAAGGATTCATCTCACAGGAAGAAGTGGCACTTACTTGCACTACTTCAAACACAGGAAAGACCTGTAGATTTATCCACTTCTTGCAATTTCTATCTCTACAAGTTGGAAAGCATTTTGATTAAGTTTTGCTGAGTAGTGAATAATGTCAGTGTACAGAAAAGTTCTGCTAATCCCTTGTCCCTTTATTTGTCTGATCCAAAAATTATAAAAATAAGTAATTAACTCTGCTTGTTTTGACTTTCATTAGATTTTATTCCAGTAAAACCTAAACAAGTGTAGTTAACCATGTTTTACACATGTGGTGTGCATATATAGAAGATTTTACTGTTGTGAAACATTCATCTAATAAGTGACGTAAAGCAATCACTGATACATTTTTCTATTAATAAAATAATTTTTTATAGAAAGAAAAAGACAAACTCTAGTTTACAAATTGCCGGAGATGCTTTGGGGGTCTTTAGAGTCAGAGATTATGAAGATAAAAATACCTCCATACAACTCAGCACGAAAGAGCAATTTCAAATCTGCAAGCTGTTACAAGCATTGTATTTATTTCTCTTGCCATATAGACTTTGGGACTAAAATTCATAGCTTCTTCATCTCAATTTTTTGGAATATTTTCCAATAATTAACACTCTTTCAAAAACATAGCTAGCAGCAGGAAAAAAATCGCCAAATTAATGAATGCTAAGAAATAGTTAAATTCTCAGGATTTACTCAAAGGATTGAGAACAAACGTGTATTTTAACAGAGTATCAGACAAATTGTAACATCAAAGGCTCTAGAGATTAATATGCAATAATTTGTTGATGACCAGAGCCTTACTGTCTGTGACACAGATGGAATTAAAGGCATAGACACATCTGGATTAGTTTAATCATTTCTCAGTTATAGCAGGGAATAAAGAAGACAAATAAGTAAGTTCATTTTTGTTGTTAATGAACATCTGGGGTTCCTGAACATTCTAACTGTAAATAATATCTGATCCAAAATATTTCACATTCTGCATATTAAAATAATATATCCAAAGATCTAAGAGAATGACTGAGGGGCAATAGCAATAAAACACAGTGACATTAGGAAAGAATTAACTGTTAAACATGAAATGAGCCTAGCTTCCTGCCTCATTCAAGATGAATGCAGTCAAAGGGCATTTATGATAACAGTAATGCTGACAAGACTGGTTAAAAATTGTTCACCCAGGAGATTTGTACTGTTTCTTAGTAGAAATCTGAGCTTTTGACACTGAATATTTCTGTGGGATTTCCTATAAATACTAAAGTTTATTTTCTTTTTTTTGATAGTCAGAGAAAAGCTAAACTTTTCTACTGAAGAAAATGTCAATTAGCTGTAATAATATTCTGAACTGCATGAATATTTGGAAGATTAACAAATTTATACTCCTGAATGACTGGGATGATGAGTGATTTGCTAGTAGAATATATTTTAAATGTAAAACTATTTAGGACTAGTTCTCTTCCAAATTCCACACATCAGTGTGAAGAGCTCCAAGATTCCCTCTCCCTACTAAGTCTTTATTCCTTGCCTTTAGGATTATTGAAGTTTGAGTATCTTAATTTTTTTCCCCTTAGATATTTTCTTGAACATAGACATAAACTTACTGCTGTTAGTTTTGAACATGTCATGTTCTATCTTCTTTGACAATAGTTCAAAGAATATTTAAGATTTTTCAGTTTGTGATAGATGCATGCCTTGTTTGTGGCTCAGACATGCTCCATACATATTATGCCACTGTTTGGTAGGAAATCTTCAGTGAAGGAAAATATTATTACCTAGGTATAGTGGTTTTATTTAAAAATATATGCTGAAAAAAGCTTTTGGCTTGGAATCTTTGGGGTTTTTGTTTAGTTGCCTCTTGAGGTTTTTTGTTTGGGGGGGGGATTAGCAGACAAAACCTCATGAGTATTTTTACTTTAGAGGACAACAAAAAAGGAAAAACACGGAAATAGGCACAAGCTGCAGTAAGAGAAATTCTTGCTAGATACTAGGAAACCTTCACAGTGAAGCTGCTCAAACATGGGAATAGGTTGCCCAAAGCATCTGTGAAAATTTATATCCTTGTGGAAATAACTCCATTAACTCAAACTCCATTTGAAGTAATCTGATCTATCTCTGAAGTTGGTCCCACTTTGAGTGGGAGAAGTGGGTTTGGACCAAATGACCTACAGAAACAATTTCCAAGCTGGATTTCCTCTTGGTTACCATCCTAGTTTTCAGTTGCCAAGGGCAGGGAAGCTGCCAGCACCCAGTGCTGTAGAATCTGCCCCTCTTCCACTAATGCCTGTCCCTTCCCATCCCTCGGGAGAATGCGAGTCCAGGCGGAGAGCCCAGCCAGGCCCGACCAAGAGCATGGGCACTGCAGGGAAGGGAGCAGAGACCTGCCCCGCCGTGCCTGCACACCACAGCTGCTGGGGCTGGAAGGACCTGCAGGGAGTGGGCTGGAGCAGCATGGAGCAGACAATCCAGCTTTTGGGAGTTTGTCCATCTTTTTGTTGTTGTTGTTGTTGTTGTTTCAGGCTTGGGGAAGGAGAATTCCAGCTGCGGTGGCATCCACCCTTTTCTCTTCTCTTCAGAAGGCTGTGTGGCACCAACTGTGATAACATCCATCATTTTGTCTTTGACTCGATGGCCAGGCAGGGATGGGTCGTGGGGATGAGCACATATTTGTGTGTAAATCACCCTAACTTTTGTATACTTTTTTGTTAATGTTGTTGCTGTTACTGTTCTTTGCTTATCCCATGGCTGATTGTTTTCAGGGAATTACGTCGACCAAGAGCCTTTGCCTTTGTCCCCCTCTCACCAGACAGGTGGGGGAAGAAGAGGGTCTTGTTTGTAGTTTAATTGTCAGCTGGTTTTAAACAAAAACATTTAAGAATCAGTTCAATTTATCCTTAAGGCCAAGTTGGATGGACCTCTGAGCAGCCTGCTCTAGTGAAAGATGTCCCTGTCCATGGCAAAGAAGTTGTAACTAGATTATGTTTAAAGCCCCTTCCAACATGGGAAATTCTATGACTCTAGATTAATGATGATCTAGATGAAGTAATGTCATTAAACAAATCTATTTACTACAAGTCTTAATAATATTTTTCAATTTGCTAAAACAATTAAAGTGCTTTCTTATGATTTTTTTTTCCTCTTTTCACTCACACCTCCGCTATAGAGCGCTGTAATGAGTGCATGAGTGTAACATAAACCAGACGATTGGGGATAGCAGTATCATAAAGTCACCCCAGGATACCATAGCAAAGCTCAGACTAGGTCATTTTTGTTAAAGAACTGAATTTGCAAACTATGTCAATAGACATGGAACCTTCTTCTGAGGGTAAGTTATAAAGAGAATGGGACAAACACTTTGCTATCATATTATTTCACTGTTCAAGATTTTAAAAATCGCTGATATCATATTCTCATACAGATGGAAAAGTCATAAATATAACATGAAATAATTATGACTAAAAAGTATGTCATAAACACATATGAAATAGAAATGAAAATTCTTGTACAAGCAATTCCATTTTTAATTTTTGATGGAACTCAAAAAAAGTATATTGAAATATCATTTTAGCCAAAATATCTCATTGAAATTACTAGAAATGAGTTCATTCTTATCAGTACCTAAGGATTAATCAAAAAAAAAATTAATCTTTTGCACAGAGTGAAGAGGAATTATAAATTCAATGACCTAGTCAATCTTTTAAATTTAGAGTTTTTACAAAAGGTCACATTATTCTCTTTTATAAATAAATAAATTCTCCTACTTTCCTGTCCACCATATAGTTATATAAATGAATGTGAAGAAAGCCTCACTGTTATACTTTTCACAACCATGTATCCTACTTCTGGACTCAGTAATTTCACTTTTTTTTTGTTTAATCATGTGACTTTCCCTCTCCCCCTGTATAAAATTTTGCTATATTAAGTTATATTTCTTCTATTTTCTTAAGTCTGCTTTTAAAAGAATTTATTTATTCCATCCACTCCTAGAACCATATGTTGATTTAACATGTGTTGTGCAATTATTCTACAAAGACGATACCAAATCCCTCTCTGTACCCTCGATAACTGCCTGGTATTTAGTGCTCCCTCTCGTATTGTATTTCAGTAAACCTAACATATTTGCAGCTGGTTTCCCTGTCTGTATCCTTTATGCAGATGAGAAACATCAAAAGATTTGGAGTCATAACACCTGTTGAATTTCTTTCTGTATTTATTTGCAGATTGGAACATTTCTGTTTGACATGTAATCTGCTTTCTGTTTCAGAATACTTTCCTTTCCATTGACTCACATGCTTCTGAATAATTCCCTCCCCATCTCTATTTTCCAGATCAGAAAACACTGCCCACAACAAAGACACAGAAAGGACCTGTATAAAAATTCTGATAGGATGTATGGCATATTTAAAGCCTTCAGAGGAATAAGCAGAAGAAGTCATAATAATAGTACTTACTGTGCCTGTCCCCAGTTTTGTTTACATTTGTACTATGCTGAAACCAGGACAATTATCATTACAATTATCATCTATGTTGTGATTATGGTTATTATAATCATAACAGTCCTATCCTTCCTCATTGTGCAGCTCACAAAGGTTTATGTAGACCATCAAGTTTGACTTATTTTCTTTTGATAATCAAAAATATTCCATTCCTTGATTGATATAATGATTTTATGTTGAGTTGCAAAACAGTCCGCCTCTGCCTACAGGTTTCAGACAGAAAAAGGATCATGAAACCTTAAATACCACATTTTCTACAAAACTCATGTTATTTAGCTGTTGGATTGCCTTGGGCTTGGCCTCTTTCCTAAAGACAATGGAAGTCACATGATATAATTGCTCCAATTCCATTTAGAATGTGATCAAGTATTTGCTTTGGCAAAATTCTTGGTTGCCTTTAAATCTTCCATAGTTTGTGAAGCAAAGCAAAGTACCTCTTCTGGTCGATACAACTTCTAGGTGTGAATTATTTCAAGAACTTGTATAAATGCTTCTAAATTTCATATTATACTTCCACCTGGTTATATTAGCTCTGAAGAATACATATGAAAGGACAGAAGCCTGCAGAGTACATTATATTGGATATAACAACAAATAATGCCTACTTAGTAATTTGTTGTCTTAAATCAATCTTAATGACTGCATATATGTGCACATAATTTGACAAAATTTGGGCCTAAGTATTCACAAGAGAGCAGAGAATTTCATCCACTCTAATCTGCCTCAGCTTTTCTTATTCTTGTTCCCTTATATTAGGAATTAATTTCAGTTGCAATGAGCTGTTTACTCTGACAAACTCAGTGCCAAAGAAGCTGAATCTAAAAATACATCTATGTCTATAATGCCTATTAATAGGATGCAAGTGTGATATGTAATGTAAAACATTTAGATTCTTCCTAACGCAACACAGATTATAAATGACATTGCTGGTACACTTTGGAGGTCCATCATGATAAGCAAATATTTTTTATAAATCCATGGGTGCATGACTTCAATGAAGTTGCATGGGGCATAAGTCAGAACAGCACAGGCCCCAGGAGTTTTATGAGGCATGGCTTTTTATAAATTTCTATTTTTTATATAATTTCACTCTTTGTTGACTACATTAAATAAAAATTAGTTTCAGAAAAGCCAATTTCTGTTTTCAAATGCAGATCTACAGCCAGAAATAAAACATTAGACTATTTTTTTTGTGCTCACTTACCACAATTGATTTCTCCAGTATGAAATGGAGTTTAAAACAGATTTTAGAAATTAAAAAAGATGTGAAGACTTAAAAGGATTTTTCATAAAATTAAACAATTTCATTACATAGTTACAACGACATTTTTTTCTATTAAATAACACATTTTTGAAAAATAGGAAAACACATTCATGCTCTTTTATTTTATAAATGACACTTATTTATAGAAATTGGATTAGTATTTTTTGCTTATTTCAAATTTGCCTAGTTAAATTACTAGAAAAGATGTAGAACTGAAAGAAAATACTTTCTATTCAAGCAAAAATGATCTTGACTAACAGGGTTTTACACTGAAACCACTATAGTTATGTTGATCTGCGTCAGCCAGGGATCTCAGTCTTATAAACAAGTTGAGTCTGCTTTTACTAATGGTATATATGCTGAGTTTCAAAAGGGATACTCACATTTGATGTGGAACACATGTGGAAATATTTGAGTTATAAAAATAGCAATAGGCAAAATCACTTTAAAATGTGATATAAATGTTCAGATTCTGGAAATATGTTGGGATTCTTTGCACCTAATAAACAGACAATAGACACTCCATGTTGCCACACTGGCCATTTCATTCTCCTAAACTGGAAAACAAGCAGCTGCTAGTTTTTCTGATGAAGCAGAAAAAGAATATTTCTAGTGCTATTGAAACAAGCATAATAAAGGAAAGAATTGCCACATAAGACACGATGACATTACTGGAGTGCTGTGGGATTCTCTGATTAAATAAACTGATGTTTCAAGAATTACGTGCCAGCCTGTGTAGAATAACTGGAAATTTGGATTCATTATGCTTATCTTATTGTTAATGTTGTATATTATTATTAGCTAATGAAAAATTTCAACATAAACTTAGGTTAAAATTAATTAGTTTATTTTTCCCCTGTAAAAAGAATATTCCTGGGCACATCCTTCTGGCACATTGGCCTGGCCTTTTGCTTTCTGGCTTTCTAGCTTTTACTCTTAGTCCTTCCATAAATGTTGTCTTCATCCTGCTTTTGATTTTACAGGGTGAATAAAATATTTCACCTTTAATTAATTGATCTCCATTTCAAGATAGTGATCTGTTCTGCCACTATTCCACTGTGAGCTGGTTTCCTCCAGAGAATGTCTTGCTATCAGTTTGTGGATGAGATTGGGAAGATCTCTGTATAATGACTTCACAGGAATAGAGACACTGGAACAAAGGTGGCCAGATGCCTTCCCTGCTCAACCACAGGAACAGGACATCAAGTCCTGCTTCACATATTCCACACAACCCAGATAACCCTTGAATAATGGGGATTGTTTTGTTCAATGTGCCTACATTAGAGAATAAATCAACACAGTGATTTTACTGAGTGTAGTTACTGCTGATGGTCCAATGTCCACATCACAAGCACTTCAAGGGTTATATTCCCAAATCAGTCTTGTCTTGGACCTCGGACCTCAGTATGATGGTTGGAACATATTATCTTTCAGGAATTTCTCTTCTGGATTCATTTGCTCTGTAAGGAATCCAGTTTTCATACTTTGGGGCCATCCTCTGCTTCCAACCACAGCACTATAATTGAGGCAGCCAGGGTATTTCCTTCAAAAATGGGTTACTGATACTGATTAGAATGAGAACACTAGATGCACCCTTCATTTTGTTTTCTATACTAAACTATTGAGTCTTGGTAGCATCAGAATTGGCATGATACTATACAGTGTAGAATAAGCCACACGAGACAATTCTGAAACATAAAAGCCTTGATGCTGAACCATTAAGGTATTGCTGGTGGTTTGAATTAAAATGAATAATGAATACAGTTTGGAGTAGAAGTATGGGACCAGGATTTTTTCTTTGTTACTAAGATGTGATGACTTTCTTGATTTGCTTGTAAAAATTGAGAGTTCAACTTTGAATTAGTTCTTTATTTCTCTCTTCATACCATCAACAACTATTGGTCAGCATGGTAGGAATAGAAGAATAGATGATGGAATGTTCTGTTCCAAAGGACATATGCAACTCCTTAAGAAGTATATTTAGGCCTACACTCTATTATTTAGACAGAACCCATATGTAGGGTGTGGTATGGATCTGGACAAGATTGCAGTTTCTTGGCACCTAAAGTACTTGGTTTACATTGGCCCTATACAGTTTCCAGATTTTTTGGAAATTCTCCTGGAGTTCATACTGATCTGGATGAGGAAGAACATATGGAGATATTAATCCACGCACTCATGCAAGCTTCATGACTGGAAGCATAGCTAAATGTCTGCTTCCTCAGGGAAGAGCTGGTATATTTTGGTGCTTACTGGAAACCCAGTTCACGTTCTTTCATCATAAACCATTCTGCTGGTTCTTTACAGACCTGCTGTGCAAGCACTTCTCTTCAATGTTCCTTCTCTCAGGGGACCATTAGGGAATACCTGTGTCCATTCAACAGCCCAGCAAGATTGCCCAGGAGATGCCTACAATGAAATCCAGTGAAAGGGATAATACTGTAGAGCCTTAGAACATTTTGGGTATTGATTTTCATGGAATTTTATTGCTCTTGTATCTTCTATTGAGGTAGTTTTTAAAGTGTACTGGGTACACTGAGCAAAATATTTTTATTTGATCTGTAGGTGCTTTATGTTTCACATTGTTTAAGGTTTTTAGTCTCTACTTTCAGCATGTTAGTGGAAATATTCATATGGGCCATAGCATGTGTCCATCCTTTACACATTCTCTACTGGCCTACTATTGGGGAAGAGGGGGTGCAGACACTGAAAGCTGCTGCCAAATTATTTAGGAATTCTCAAATTTAACTCCAGCATTTTCTGTCACCAGTGAGGCCCTAAACCCAGCAATCAATAAGCCAGATTCTTCTCTCAGTTGTACTTATTATTAGGAGTAACTTCTCTAAGATTGAAACTAATTTGAGCTCTGTGGTCAACAGACAGCATGCCCTGTATAAATACACTATCTTTCTATCTAAATTTTTGGTCTATATTTTTACTCAGGTCTCATACATTATAATTGAATATTACCCTCTTGGAGTTTATGACAACAAAGACTTTAAATCCTACTCTATTTCCCGTAAATAATATTCTTGCATTTTTGGGTGCTGCTGATTTACTGGTTCTCTGATTATGGTCATGTGAAAGCCAAACAAAAGTGTGAAACTGACATTACCTTGGGTATAAAAGGGAAGAGCCATCCCATTCCAGCTGAGAGGAGACTGATTTGGGTGAAGATTTGTATCTACCTTCAAAAGATAAACACTGAAAATTGCAACATCCTCACTGACAAAGGGTCACTGTTAACTATTTCAGCAAGGATTGTTACTAAATCAATTTAACATAGAAGTCAGTGAAACAGGATTATTGTACTTACAGTAGGTTTACTTGTACTCAGAGTTTTCCAGAACAAACAGTGAAGTTTGTTATTACAAGACTATAAATGACCCAAATCATCTTTCCTTAAGGGAAATGTGAGCTAGCTGCCATTGCCATCCCTAAGACACATTTTTCATCCAACAGCAAATTTTTTTTCATTTTTTTTTTTTCCCCAGGAACAATGTATTGACTAATGTGCTAAATTGCTGAAACTGCAATAGATTAGTCTTTTTTTTTTTTTTTTTTTTTTTAATATCAAAGCCTTCCAGTCAGCTATGACTTCACATCAACAAAACCAGCTCTTGTCATTTACATACCTCTGGTGAATAAAAGGAGTTTTAGAGAGAAAGCCTATCACATATATCAGCCAGCTACCTTTTTTTTTATCATCCTTACTGCATGAGTTTGTTCAATCAATTTTTATGTAAATCTACACATCTATATTACTACAGCTTTAAAAAACTCATGAAGTTTGAAGGCAGGCTTACCTACTGATCAAGTCTGAAAAATCTCAGCTATTAATTTTGTATAGGCTCTATAACTACAGTCTGAGCTATCTATTAGAAAGATCCAGTTTCTTTCTCAGAAAATAACGAGTTTCAATTCTATAAGGAGAATCTTCAAAGTCACACAATAAGTACTGTCAGTGGGAAATTGTCTTTCTTGTTCAAAAATAATATCCTTATTTTTAGTTCAGAATAGACTTTTTAATAAAAGGGAAATACCCACATAATTTTCTGGAATACAATAACAAACAAAAAACTCAACCAATACAAAAACCTCTATTTCATTGCATAATAGAGATTTGTATGGTTAATTTCCTTCTTCTGTGACATAATGAAAGCATATGATGCTGTCACATGCCAGAACTAATCAAATTAATAAATTAATTAAACCAGAATTAAATACGAGAGACTCTTGTTTTCTCCTCTGCTCAGTGCTTGAGTTCATAGTTACTGTGCAAATTTGATTTATGACCTTTCCCTTGAGCACACACCTCTTGGGTTTCTGGCTGTTATTGATTAGCTTAATACCGATTCGCACAATTCTTTGCTAAATCTGGGTCATGGTTCCAAGGATCATTTTCTGAACACTTCTATCTTAACTTCAAGCCCTTCAGTCTGCTCCCTTTGGCCAGATTGCTTCCTTCAAATTAAATACCATGTATTTAGAACAAAACCCTAAATCAAAACTCCTTAAACAGACTGCGCAAATCTTAAGACTGTAAAATATTTACCTTCCAAGTTGGTACCAAACAAAGTAGCTGCCTACAAACTCTTCCAGTTTGTGCAGCCCTTTGATCTTGCACACCAGCCTCTGAAAAAACAATTTTTCAGCTACACTGGAAAAGAGGGAAGGTGTAATTTGGCGCTTTATCTTCTAGGCATGTGTTTGACAAGTACTGGCCGTCATTCTTATATGTTTCTTCATGATGCTTTCGTGCATCACATCTGTAAAATGCATATTTCTCAAAAATCATTACAAATTAATCTGAAATCACACAGGAAAAAAGCTAACAAGGCTTCATATCATCACATCACTGCCTAGGCACACCTCATGTGCTGTGTCCATAAAACTGTGCTTAGTGTACTTGGAATATTCCTCTGGAAGAGCTCCCATCTGTTTGACACCAAGGTGCCTGTTGTGGCCTTCATAAAAAGCTGATCTATGTGATCACATTTTATGAAAATGTTACCTTCCTAGAATTCCTAGACTCATATAACAATCTGTTGATACTTCAGCTGTCTTCAGCAGAAACTTTTATAAATTATAGCCTTAAGACCACTTCCAACATGCAAAGCTTTTTGTTTTCCTAGGGAAATTTAAGATCTTTCTCTTGAACATAAGTGAGTTCCACTACACCTAAGTTTTGTGCAGTTGCCATAGCCTGAAATTCAGATCTTATTCAGTAGATCACAAAAGCAAATGATTTTGGAAAATGTAAAGAAAATAATTCCTACTTAAAAAGAAAAAACCCACCAAAACCGTTTTAACTATGTAAAGAATTAAATAACAGGGTGTACATACAGGTTGTACTTTAACAGTTATAGAAATATAAAGGGGTAAAAGACCTAATTTTCAATATATTCATATGAAATTAACCTATACTTGTTGTGATAAAAAGCAACTATATAGGCTGGAAAGAGGCCAGGATGTTTTCTGACAGATTAATCTAGCTAAAAACAACCACATTCTAAGCCAGGGAACAGACCAGTCTGAGAATAGCTGCAGAAACAATATAAAATACTCTTTAGAGGCTGAGTGCAATGGACATGGCAATCTTCAATACCTGAAGTTTCTTCTTAACTCTTGGAGGCTAAGAAAGAAACACTCATAAAAGATGCACCAAGTTTCTCGGACACAAGAAAACTAATGTAACTTGCCATTTTTACCTGATATTGACATAAATTTAGGTACAAGGAATCATAATGGAAGTAATGGTCTGTTTTACTTAAAAATGGACTATGTAACTTGTCGTAAATATTCTTTAGCCAATTTGAACATTACAAGTTAGGATTTGGCTGGTTTGTGAGCACTTCATATTTACTGTCCTACTCAGACTTGCCAAAATACATGTTTACTTGATGAAAATGTGTTTTACTTTCTGTCAAAATGTGAGCTCTTATAGAGGTAAGAAAGCAGTCTCCTTTGTGTCAGAAGTTTCTTGAAGATATTTAAAACTCCTGGGCCCTATTTCCCTTTTTCAAACAATGGAGTAAAACAGGCAGAGCTCCTTGGCAACGGGTGGAGGGCAGCAGCTCCATCTGGAGATGTGGAAATGGATGTGATGTGATTGCAACAGCAACGCAAAACTGCTGGACTTAACTAATATCCAAAAGGAAATGTTGCCAATAATTCCTCAAAACTGATGACTCTCCCATACCATTTCTCCTCTATCTGTTTATTGACTGCTATCCCTCTCCCTGGAAAGGCTTAAGAGAGAAAAAAATGGCCAGATAATTAATTCAAAGGCCAACAGTTCTTTTTCTATGTACTCATACAATGAAATACAGACAGACAAATAAAAAAAAATCCATCTCTGCAATCATCTGAAACCTATTCCATTATGGTTTTATTGTATCTAATGGTTTGTTAATGATATATCTGACATGATAAAAACACCTATCTATAATTTGAGACTCACTGTGTGGGATTAGAGAACAGCCTAAGGGGTAATGTCAGATAGGACTGAGTGTCCTCAAGATCCACATCTGAAAACCTCCAAAAGTTTTGAGCTTCTACTCAAATGCAGATTATTTAAGCCAAGCCTAATATCTGGAAATCCATTAGCTGCCAGAGATCTGAACAGGTATCAAAACTGCAAAGAAGACACATTTATGAGACTTTGGTACTTTCATGAAGGCTCTGTTAACACACAGAGTGGCACATGCAGCATTTTCTAAATGCAGTTATTGCATGGTTGCACTTTGGGTGTTACTAAAGGTACCTTGCAAAGCTTCCACAAAATTTATTGTAGATGGTTTCTATATGAGTATGTTTGAGGAATTGTGAAAGTGTAGCTTATGGTCTTTTATGCTGATTGCATATTTTCAACTAATTATAAGAAAACTGATATATGCTTGAGAATCAAAATGGAACTAGAAAAGTAACATCTTACTTCACACTTTGGGTTTTGACACATTCAAATTCATCAGGCTGAAAATACCTCACAGTCCACTGGGTGTCTCTTACTTCAAAAGAATCTGCATCCATGAATTTTAGTTTTATTAATAAAATAAATAAATTAGAGCAGTGATCTAAGGGTCCATGTTCTCTCCCATTTCCATATTTTTCTTATTCCATAAATCGTTGTAGTATTTCTTATTTAATCATTTTATACTTCAAAATGGAATTGCTCTTATTTGATTAAAATGATCAAATAAGAAATTTGTTCTGTAAGGAACAGGGTACGCAAGAAATAATTAGTGATTTACCTCTTTTTTGTACTGCACAATTTTTGAAGAGCAAGAGGTTTTAAATGGAAAGCTGATTATATATCTCAGATGTGGTTTTTCATTAGCTGATTGCTTAAGGTAAGTTTTTAGATTTTATAAAGTAAACCATTTGGCACTGCACTAGGTTCATTGGTGTTCCTAACTCAGTAGGGAAAGCCCAATGTATGAGAAGTGAGAAAACACAGGTTTAAAATGCTGTCTTGAAAAATTCATCATCATTAATGCTTGAGAAAGATGGGCATCTGGAGAGGTGTCCCCACAAAAATTATGTGGAAATTGTTTTTATATAGGTTTGAGTGGTTTTTTTCACCTAATCTTATTTGTGTTATTCCCATTGGGAGATGGAGAAAAACTGTACTATTCAATCCATCTACCAGCATATTCTCCTATAATAGGATTCTGCAGTTTCTTCTAATGCTCTTGAGTATTCTCCACTTCCTGACTAGCATATTAAATAACTTAGAAATATAATTTAATCCAGGTATTTCGCTGACAATTTGGGCTCAACTGCAATGTAAAGCTAATTTGAATATATTTACCTGTTAGTTAGTGAACTGGCTGAATTAGAGCATATGATTTTCAAAAAAATGCATAAGCTAATTCAGAACACTGAATTTCAGGCAGGACTGTGTTTCACCTGCGTATGCTACGGCTGAGACTGTAATAGGCCAAAGCAAAATAAGCGTTAATATGCTCATGAAGAACATTCTTCCCATTCTTGACAAATATTTTAATGATTTATGACAGCATGTTAATTGTTAGGTGGCAGGGATTTCATTAGTAACCACATATAGGTCAGAAGGACAAAAAAAAATACATGAGCAAGAAATGAACAGTTGCAGGCCAGACAAACAAAAAATCCTGGGCTGCATCTGCAGCAGTGTGGGCAGCAGGGTGAGGGAGGTGGCTCTGCCCCTCTGCTCAGCTCTGGTGAGACCCCACCTGCAGGGCTTCATCCAGCTCTGGGACTTTTCTGCAGGACCAGAAAATCAGGGACCTCTTGGACCAGGTACAGAGGAGGGTCACAAAAATGATCAGAGGCATGGAGACAGGCTGAGAGAGGATTGTTCAGCTTGGGAAAGAGAAGGCTCTGGGGAGGTCTTAATGTTGTTTTTCAGTACTTATAGGGGGCTTACAAGAAAGGTGAAGAGAAACTCTTTAGCAGAGTCTGTTTTAGCACAAGGGGTGTTGCTTTTAAACTAAAAGACTATCGATTTAGACTAAATATAAGGAAAAAAATTTTTACAATCAGGTGGTGAAACACTGGAACAGGTTGCCTGAAGAGGTGATAGGTGTCCCCTAGAAACATTCAGGGCAAGTTTGGATGGGGGTCTGAGCAACCTTGTCCGGTGAAAAACAGTCCTGCCTGGAACAAGAGGATCTTTTAGGTGCCTTCCAACCTAAATCATTCCAGGATTCTGTGACAAGACTGAAAGGCATTTCTGCATGAATATACATATAAAATCAATCTGCTGCACTGCTTTCTCTGCATATTTGCATACTGCAATGCCTATTTGCAATGCTTATTTCAAGCAATAATTGCTCAGTGTCCACCTGCAAAGGACCAGGTGTCATCTCATGCAGTGTTTATACTTGCATGCTGCTCCTCTTGAGAAGTTATTTTTCATCACCAGCACCTGCATTCACAGATGTCTAGCCAGTAAATAATTTTTGCTCATCCTGCACAGGACAACTTGAAAAATATGTTATTGTAAGTAAGTTCCGGAATAAGCATAATATTTTTCTGAAAGTGGATTTTTCAGTCATCCCTGGGAATTGAGGTACAAAAAAATCTACTGGTCTGGATTTCATGAGAGGACAAAGAATGCTTCTGAGGCACACTGTTGTGTGTAACTCTGCTTTCTGTTTGCCTGCAGATACCTTTACAGATAAATAAAAACACATGCTACAACTACATGATACACTGTTGGTTCACTATATAAATCTAGTTTAGGTTTATTGATCTTATAAAATATAGCATTCGTATAGGGAATACAGGGTTTTTCACATAGTATATGGGCACCTAAAATGCTTTACACAAGGCATTTCTAATTAATTTATTGGGACAAAAGATTGGTCTACATGCCAGTTGCACTCTGATGATTTTAATTCACCTTATCTTGTTAATTCCATATCCTCTTTAAAACAGTTTCCAACCACTGAGCTGAAAAATAGATTAAAAGAACTCAGGATATTAAAACAAAACCCTAAATATTTATCTAGTTTGAATGATTCTTTCCTCCAGGAAAATTTAAAAAAAGGAAGGGGGGGGGGGGGGGAGGAAGATAAAAAGTAACAAGTATCCTTTCAAAGAAAAACAGAAAAAAAAAAAAAGTAGATAATTTCCTTTTATACACAAAATTAGTGAGACTGTGACTGTCTTTTTTCTGTGTCCCAATAAGCCCACTTGCAGACAGTATGGAAAAGTAGAATTGAAAGAAGACATTTCATGGATATTTTGCAGACACAATGAAAATGTGATGAATCCTTCTTGACAATGTTGCATCACATACTTGGACAACTATTGACAGTTTGATTCAGATCCTTGCTCTGAATCCAGCAGAGTACATTCCATTTGCATGCCAAAAATGTATTGGGTGTCAATAGCAATAAAGTATAGCATGTCCTTCTTTAATGTATACATGTAAATTGCTTTCATATTTAAAACCAGGATCTGAAAGGAGACCTGATTTCTTTGCTCAGTGTTTAAGATATTCATGTGTAAAGTAGCATCCTGCCTTTTTCTGAGATAGCCTATCATATAGTGGCTGAAGTTTTTTTCCTGTAGAAGATAAATGAATAAAACTTCCCTTAAACTAAGGAAAGAGTATTCCATCAAACATCTCCAATATTACAGCTAAGTGACATACTGCTTTAATACAACAGTACTAGAACTCTCATTGAGGAATAGGTGTTTCCTCCCTTTGCTCCTCTTGATCAAAAAAAGGTTAAAAATAGTCCAAATATGGATTTTTATTTTTTTTTTTTTTAAATTCATGTATGCTTTAACCATATGGCTAGCATATAAACTACTGAAAAATACAGTGATCCCTGTCCTGCTATAAAATCAAAACCTCAGCATGCTGCTACTCAGAAAACTGCTCTGTAAAATCTGCATTATGAGGCTCTGTATTTATTGCCTGAGGAACTGCAGACAAAGTTTTTTTAGGTATTTCCTAAGTGTCAGTCCTGGAAGCCATGAGAGCTGCTTTGATTTCTTTCTGACTCATACAGTAACAAAAGTATTAAAGACCCTGTCAAACCAAGTCTACTGGGAACACCTTTCTCTCTTCAATTTCTGCCTCTACTTTAAAGCAGGGAAGTATAAAAATGAGGGCAGAATATGGTACTGCAGCTGAAAATTTGCTTAAATCCTCAGACTGTAAAACAAAACGTGACTCATTTTTCCATAGACGTTCATTGTTCAATATTCCAGTGATGACCAAAAGCTCATTTTCATCACTTATATATTCATCTCCAAATGATTATGAACAGGTATATTAGGTTTAAAAAAAACATTTTCTGGTATTTTAGTATGAGGATTCAAACGACAAATACTACCTGAAAATATCTATCTGTAAGCCTAGCGACTGGAAGAAGTAGAATATCATCAAAAATACTTTTATTAATTTTTTATGTGTCATAAATATTGACGTATTTGTGTCATTTGTGTATACTATGATTTCATATTGAGCTTTACCCTAAGCTTCAAGGCTCCTTTAAGGCTCATCAGATGATCAATAGTATAATCTTAATCACCAGTAGTGTTGAACAGAATTTAGAGGCTACACAAGAACCCAGACACAACCCATGGTGAACATCTCAAGCAGAGAATAATGTGAAGGCATCAAGGTGCCTGACATGGTCTGGAGCAATGAAACAGATCTGAGAAATGTGGTGTCCTTCCTTTCACATCTCACAACACAAAAGATTCAGGATCAGAACAAGAACAGAGAAGCAGCTAAGAAAACCAGAGAGGACAAGCATGCGATTGAAGTGGATGGAAGTGAAAATTACCTCTAAGGGAGAGATTTTTTATTTGACTAGATCCAGAAGGATTAGGAGATTGAAAAAAATAGCTGGATCAGAAAGGAAGTGTGAACTATTGAATCTGAGGTGGGAAAAATCTCTCAACATGTGTATCTGTGTAAAATTTGCTTTTACAACTATAACTTACATAGAGTAAATACCATATATGCAATGTGTAGTCAGAAACAGTCAGGCTTGAGGTTTAGTCAGACTGAAAAGGTCTGGCATGAGTGGCTAATCTAAAATTAGTTATTACCGTTTCTCCTTATAGGTGATGCCTTGCTACTTTCAGGTCAACAGAACAGTGATTTCCCTTTGCCTGTGCCAGTAGACCTTGCTCTGGGAAGACTGTTGGTTCACAGAAAGGCTGCAGCCTAAGGAGTCTCATGTCATCCTACTTCTTTTATTATATATATTTTAGGTCAATTGAATAGAATGTATCATTAACCCACAATACACCAAAACGTGCACTGAAGTTGGAAAGCAGACTGAGTTCTTCGAAGGGAATGTAAATTCACTCATGTTTGAATAAAAGCACCTGCTAAAGCACTCTAAGAAAAATGTGTTTTGCTTTTCATTCTTTCTCTTCTCCATTGTCCAGCTTTCCAAAGTTATTACATTTATTATCTATATTGTCAACAGTTGTTAAAACAGACACATAGGAATGGAATTTATCATGCTCTCAATTTGCTACAAGAATTAAACAATACATGATACTTTGCTTTTTTCCAGGGTCTTTGTCATTCTGATATCAGCATTAAACCATCTGAATTAATAGATATGCAAGCTAAAACTAATTTGCATGATAAACACATCATCTACCAGAGTTTAAAATTTGTATTAGGAACTCTAACATGTACATGACAAACAATCCTTTTGTTTGTGTTGGAAGTCAAAAGTATAAATTTCATCTGTTTTTTTTAAGGGATCTTGTGCTTTGTCAAGGCCATAAATGAAGAATACTAGACACAGAAGATACTGGTATTTATGGTCTCTTCCATATTTTTATACAAATATGAACTCAGTAATCATAAACACTCTTACAATTTTGTTCTCATTTATTCCAGCTTTGTGAAAATCTGTTTCCATGGAATTTAAAGTAAAACAAAGTCCTAGAAATATCCATCTCACACTTTCCTGAGAACTGATACACCTAGACATCCCCACTGCTCTAATTCCTTAGTGAAAAAAACTTAATTTCTTAGGCGTTTTTTATCATCCTTGACACAGTGACTCCATAAAAGAAGAAATGTATCCTATATGAATTTTTAAAGAAAAGTACACTGGAGTGGAACAATTTCTTGAAAATTAAGATTCTCAGACACTGTATTACTATTTTTTACCACTAAAGTATAATTTCCCTTATCATATTTCTTATTCACTTCTTTCATCTTACTAGGATCAAGTCAAACTTCAGCCATACAAAAATTTTACTTAGTTAAAGTGGTTTACGTTAGCATATGCTTCTTCCAATGTTTAACCATTTTGAAGCAAATATATTACCTTGAATCTTAATGAAATATATGTCCTATAATTTCTTTCTCCAGAAAGGAGTCAATTAGAATTGCAAGATGCAATTTTACTGAAACTTGAGTAAATTAACCATGGTTTCATTTTGCATTGTTATCCACTATAGAAAAGTTTATATGAACTTTATAAGGGAAATTTTCCTTGTCTTTTTGTGCAGTTCTGTGGTTTGTATAAAACCTTTAATTGCTGCACTTAATGAATCTTTGTAGTATAATCTTATTCATTGATTGTTTATGCTTATAGGCTTTCCAAATTGCAAAGTAAAACCCATTAAATTGAGCTAGAGCTAGTAATGAGCATAATTTAGATTAAACACACTTCATTTCAGACCTCAGGTGAGGGAAGAATATGCACAGTCAGCTCCTGTTGCACATCTGATGAGTGGAAACTCATTAAAATTAAATTATTGTTGACTCTGTGGCAAGACCTGAGGGAATTCTTTCAAGCAGTACCTGGCAGTAACCCTTTGCATGCCTCTTTAATTTCATAAACAGTTTGAAAGACTCTAAAAGGGTTACTGAGCAGTGTTGAGCATAAGGAAAATTGTAGAAAAAATTCAGGAGTGGAAATGGAACAGGAGTATTTTTTTCCAAAGAGAATATATTTAGAAATTCATGGAGTACAGCTGATTTTTCCCCACTACCAGACAACTCCCTGTGAAAACATGCACTTGTTACAATATGTAACATCATGTCACAGACCTCAATAATCTACTACCTCTTCAGAAACAACAGGACAGACCATTAATATTTTATGTAGTAATCTTTGAAGAAATTACCTTATAAAGGCAAAGCTTTATAACTTCAGAATAATGACTCTTGCAATCCACTTCAAATATTCTGTGGAATGTGTAACATGACTAGTACATTTAGCTGTCCCTGACCCAGAACTCAGATTGACATTTGTAGAATTGACAGATTTTTCTGGTGATTTTAAAGGTTCTTATTTGTGGTAAAATATGAGGGATTTTCAGGGGTTGATTAAGAACTCTGTGTAGTACCTGTGCAAACTTACTTGATCTAATATGCCTTTTCTTTGCAAGATAATTCCCAATTGTTAAAAGAGTAAACAAATACCATATTAAATTGTTACTCTATATTTTTTGGTTTTGATTTTGTTTGGTTGGTTTTTTTTCCATAAAATATGCAGTTGTGCAATGAAAGAGGGGTAAAAATTGAGGAGAACTCCATTTGGATTTGATGTGGGTAAACTATCAGAACCCTTTCTTCTTGAACAAGGGATTTATTTATTCCTTTGAGCTTTTTTCTTTCACCCTTGACCTCATTCCTATCTTGGTCCTCCTGTAACATTCCCCCAAGTTTCAGGGCTCAATTTATCTTCAATTTGTGTACCGCATATTTCATTCTTTTATTTTTGGGGATTTTGTCTTTCTTTTTTTAAGAAGGGTACTGGCAACAAGCAGCTTCTAAGGTTCATTCAGTCAGACCCCACTCAGCCCTTACATTCTTTGTGCCTTTCCCGGCATACTTCATGCCAGACAGAAGCTGGAGAGCCAGATAAACTCCACAGGTCTTGCTGGGAATGTGAGATGAGTAAGAAGATACTGGCACGTCTGCCAGATTTATGGCTGGGGTTCACTTCAGGGAAATTATTGTATCTCAGCCAGGGTAGTCAATCTAGACTTCTAACACACTGTGGCTGCATAAATGTTCCTCATGAATCCAATTCCCAGTGTTTTCCAGTGGGCAAATCCTGTCAACCCACTGAGTGGAATGTCAGTAACAATGATTGTTACAATAAACTTCCATCTCAAGACTGAAACACATCACTGCTCAGCATACAGCATGTAGATCAAAAAAATTTAATAAAATCAAAGTTGCATTATTGGATTGAAAAATCTCTGACATATCATAAATATATTCCTTGTAATAAAAAAAAAATATAGATATAACCTATATTCCCTTAATAACAAGGAGTATCTTACTCTGGAAAAAGCACAGGCCAAATTTTTCTAGGATGCTTTTCTTGAGTATCCATTTGATAAAGTCTTCTCTCACCAAGACATAGTCATATGACAAAAATACTTTTGACAAAATAAATAAGATTAATAAAGATGTGATCTATTTTTGCCAATTTTTTCAAAAGGAGTGATGTTTACTTTGCACTTTAATGCATAGCTATTTGTTACAAATTCACATTAAGAAAAAAATCCTTTCAATCAAAAAGAATAGTTTAACAATATAAAATCTGCCAGTTTTCAGTGTTGGTGTTTCAGAGATAGATTGATATATATTTTTGTGTAGAGACTTTTTTTTTTACAGTACTCAAAAATTTAATATTTTTGGGAATACTCTGTAAAATTATATTAGAAATGCAGACAGAGACACATCAAATATATTAATTATTGACTGTAGGAGTTTAGAGTCTAAGATATGGGCTTGTAATGCCCCCATTTACTTCTGAACTTACTATAGGCTACTTTTCTAGTCAGTGGAGCACAGTGAGCACTTTGTGGAAGTAATATGCTCAGTACTAAAATGGCTTCACTGAAACAACATAAAATTATTTATTTTAGAGAGAGATTGTAGGGAAACTATGGTCGAAAAAAGACATTTACTTTTTTCTAAGTGTAAATGTCTATAGTTTATACATAAACTTCTGTAGTCTATAGGAAAATGATTTTATACTGTGTTTCTAATGTACTGGTTTTGGTGTGAAATCTATTAGAGATATTAAGTCTTAAAAGGGAATTAAATCTGAAATTTAAAGTCAAATTAATGCAGCAATTTTATTTCAGATGCATTTGTTTTTGAAATTTTGATTGAAACACTTCATGGTCTAAATATATGCATGTATGAGAAAAGAAATATATGTATATAAAGATGAAAATGTGAAAGAATGAAGGAAATATTCAACCTATATATATGTGTATGTGAAGGAATTATAGCTATATAAATATGAACTAGTATATATATATATAGTGTACATCTCTCCTTTATAACCATTGACCTTTGGCAAATCTGTTTATATCAGCCATTTGGTTTCATCTGTATGAATTATGCAGCAACTGTTTTTAAATATAACTGAATTTAATAGGATACTTATTGTAGAATAATTATGTTTCAAATGTTTATTGAAAACATGTAAGATTTACAGAGCTCTGATGATTCTTCTGGAAAACTGTATCTGTCAAGTTTCAAAGAATAGTTGTTTAAAATCAGACATTGGATTTTCATAAACATTACTGCCAAGCTCCATATTAAACATATTCAAGCTGTGACTGAGTCATCTCTTTTATATTTTACAGATGAAGGGTACTGCATATTTTCCTGTGACCAAGATGTGTTTAAATTATATAGACAATTCAAGCAGGACAATAATTCTTACATTAAATGTTGATAATTTACAGTAATTACATGATTGTTTTTCACACATCTAATACAAATTTTAGTTAACACATTCATTATCTCTCATTAATTATACCACAGGCTGAATAAATACACTGAAAATAACTATGACACACCTGTCCTGGTTTCTGTCCAGTGCTGCACTGCACTAAGTTACACTCCAGGCAGACATAAAAATTCAGACAGTCAAAATTTACAAACATCCAAAATTGGATAGAAAGGTACATTTAATATCATAAGCATTGAAATTCAACTGATTACATGAAGAGATGAAATACAGGTTTGTTGCTCTTTACCACACTAATAACTTCCTTAACAAAACAGTGATTCCTTGAAATGAAACTTATGTTGTCACTTTATCAGAAGAAAACTCCTCATTAATTCAATTTTATTTGGCTTCTGTAAAATTTTTTACAGCTGCTATTCTCACATAATGAGAAACAATTTCCTAACCTTATGTCCTTTTCCAGTCTTTCATATATTTTATTTCTCTAAGTGCATGAAGAGATAAAAAAATATATATATGAATAAAACCCAACAGCACATGTAAAATTGTACATTATTGAATAAGATATTTGGTTTATTACATTTGAATTACTATATTAAGTAGATTCTTTAAAGAAAGGGAGACAATGTTGTTTTGACTGCTTGTATTACCTGATTAGTCAAATGCTCTTCAATACAATATGTAAATAGTAATACATGGAATTGACGTTAATTCAATAATTGTGTTGGCAAAGAAATGGTTACTAATACAGTATTTTTTGCTATTCTTTAATTTTTCCATTTAAATTTCTTCATCAAGTAATTATTTGATTATATTTTCTCTCCATAAAGCTTGATATTCTTTCAAAATAAAGACAAACACGATGTAAAAGATAAACTGATTTCACCTTATAATTGCTTATAATCAATCATTTATTAATAAGTCATTTCAGATGTAATTTAAGACAAAGTGTAAGGGAAATAAAAAAATCTGCTAAGATTATGAAGTTAGGTACAAAGTTCTAATCAATTAGGAAGGGAGTAAGGTAAGTAAACTGGGAAAAGTCACTCAAAGATTTAAGTGTAGAAAAAGTTTGCAATTTCTCTAAAGCAAACATGCCCAAAACATCTGGAGGTATCACCACAAGGAGGGAGCACAGCGGAGAGGAGGGCTCCAGGAGTAACTCCATGAATCATCTCTAGGAGGATATTAGCAGTGAGGAAGGAATGCTACACATGAGAGATCAGGAAACGCATCAAAAAAGATTCATTACAGAGGAATAAAGATCAGTGGCAAGTGTTTCTTTAATGGTAAATGAGAGCCAGAAAACAAACAGAATAGTTCAAAGCTAGGATTGGTAAATTTTGAAGTAGTTTTTTGATAAGATCTACTAATAACCTTTTGGTCTCTGTGTCCAATGAGAATGCTCCTGTATGATGTGGGATTTAAGCAAGCTGGTTGATAGAAATGAAGATGGAAAAGTGATGTTAAATAATTTTTAAAAAACCAAACAACTTAAAAGACTGTGGCTAATGTCCCCAACAAAGAAGGTGAGCACCCACACAGCCACTTAATCTCTTCACCTCTGTAGTGGATTGACCCTGTCTGGATGCCAGGCACCCACAAAAACCTAACACCCCCCTCCACAAGGGGACAGGGGAGAGAAAATATATTGAAGAGTTCATGGGTTAAGATAATGACTGGGAGAGAACATTCTCCAAATACTGTCATGGGCAGAACAGACTCAAGTTGGGGATATTAATTGAATTTATTACTAACAAAACCAGAGCAGGATGATAAGCAGTAAAATAAATCTTAAAAACACCCTCCTCCCACCCCTCATTCTTTTCCAAGATCTACGTCTTCCCCACCAGCAGCACTGGGAAACAGGGAATGGGTGCTCCAGTCAGTTCTCCCAGAGCTGTTTCTGCTGCTGCTCAGGGAGAGGAGTCCCTCTCTTGTTCCAGCCTGGGGCCACTAGAATGTCCCAATTCCAAATACCCAATACCCAATATCAATACCTTTTATAGACTGTATATATGGGGGTGTATATAGATACACACCAATGAGCCAAAAAAAACCCAACCAACCAACCAACCAACCAAGCAAACAAACAAAAAAAACCTATTGTTTTTTACTGCTTTCATTTTTTGTTTCCAATAAACTGAATTTGACATACACTGGAAAGAAAAATTCCAGAATTCCAACAGCTCTTGCCCAATATCTTCAGAAAAAACATTTGCTCTTGTTTGCAAAATAAATTTAACTGCTACTTTGCTCCAGACCCTTTTATAGTCTTGGCCTACAGAAGTTTTCTTACACCTAGAATGGCCCGGGGTGAATAGGTCAATCCTTCAAACTCAATGGGCACATTCAACATCTAAAGAGAAAAAGACTATTAAAAATTCTTGAAGAAATTGGAGTATTTGTAGAGGTGAGTTGTTAGACAAGAGGGAATTCTGCTACATGTTCTCAAATTCTGCAAACATTAGAGGACAATCTAATGGCTCCTCTTTTATGAGGAGGTTGCTGAGGTAACCTGTGCAAGATAGATTTGATGTTTACTTTTGGTAGAAGTCAAGCCATGAGGCCTGTAAAAAGAATTATGATGTTTCAGCCATTTTAGTGTCAACAGAGTTGCTGTATCTATTACCTTGGCTTCTTTGATGGAAGCTTGAGGGCTTCTGTTACAAACTTCCTCATATTTCAAACACCGGGTGAGCACACATCAACTGTGGATTTTCCCCATCTGTGTATTTTCATTTGAAAGAGAAAGAGAACTCTGTTTTCTGGTTCACCTACTGAAGAAAAAAGATTTAACTCATGGAAAATGCTGTTAAATGGAAACACGGAGGAACTCGGGTTTTTTGGGAAATGTATAGATTTAATTATGATCTCTCTCAGAAACTCTAAGTAGAACTATGAAATTATCAGGTCTCCCTTTTTTTTTCTGTCATATTATAACTTTTCTAACATGATCTGACAAATGCTTTGAAGTGTGTAGGTCTCTGCAGAGCAGTTGGTTTCAAGAAAGGGCTTTGCTAAAGGATTCAAAACTAGTCAAATGAAATTGCATTTTTAGTTCAAGATAACTTATGCTAGGAGAAATACTTGTCTCCAAATATGAATTGAGAAAGATAGTTGTACAACTCAATAGTTATATTTAACTATTTATTTCATCAGGGAAAATTCAAGAAGGAAGCACTTGCTTGAAAGAAAATCCCTTGGGATTCAGATATCTCCCATTGAAATACTTCACCTACATTTAAAGAGAGAATTTGGCATGATAACATGAAAAGTGTTAACTGTATGGAAAATTACAACCTTTAAGACAGTAAATGTCCCAGATGTTGTCATACATCAAGTCAAGTAAACAGGGAGAATCTGAGGTCCTCAATAGGACTCATAAATAAGATTTGCATACAAGTACAAGTGTAGTTTGGAAGCATGCATGATAATCCATGCTTAAAAAAAAAGTTTATTTTTGGTCTGTTAAAATAGATTCTTTTTCCTAGTTGCTAATAAGAAAAAATAAGTTAAAAATTTATATTGATATTTAAATCCTCAAGTTTATTATACATGCTTATTATACATGCAATTCTCTTTCCAAATCCAACCCCCTTTTTATCAGTATTGTAGGAAGCTTACTAAATAGAAAAGATAATTAATTTGTTTTTGTTTCATTTTGTTTGAATTTCAAGAAAACACTGCACAAAATTAATTTACTCAATAGAAACAAAACTGTAAACTCACAGGATGCAATGCAGGAGGTCGGTAATAAAGGGAAGTTGTTTTGTTCTTGCAATCAATCATCTGGTCAACCTCCACATGACCAAAACACAACTTTTTATTTACCTGCTTCCTCATTTTCTATTATATAATATCTTTAATTACAGCTTTTCATTTTTAAAAAAGGTAGGTAAACTCTTTTTATGGGTGGGATATATGATATTGTAATGTCCTGTTCAGTGTCCTTGGGAAACAAAATCCTCCCTGGATAATATTGTTATGCTGCTTTTGTTTGAATCATTCTGCTCTTTCCCTTTTTCCTTATGCATTCAACATATACAGCAAAGAGCAATCAATATTAGGTACTTAAATGGATGACCTAAGGCCTTTTCATTCTCTAATCATTGTCTCTGGTCCATTAAAAATGTTAAAACATCATTTACTGTATCAAATAATTAGGCTAAAATTTTTAAAATAGAAAACTACCTAGTGATATCATGTTCTATATTCCTCTTGCTCATGAATGAAAATAAAAATAGAGTATTAAATGAAGAGTAATAACAGTCTTGTTCTTTCTGTTTAGAGTTGTTTCATGCTGAATCCATTAAATTTTATACTTTGAAGAAATTAATATTGCAGTTTAATTTATTAATTTATTATTTTATTAATTAATTGAGAGTAAAATTCTTTGCATGTTTTCGGCAGCTAGTTCTTCTGACTTCATAAAATAATAACTGAAAATGATAGTGAAGGCAAAGAAATGAAGCAAAGAACCAGTATTATTGTGAAGTGAATTCTGTCACTTTTGGTCATAAAAAGTGACATTTTTATTTAATAAAAAAAAATTTAAACTGAACATTCTTTTCCTATACAGCTGTCCCTCCACACAAGGAAAGACTGATGATTCTCCTCTGCTTGCATCGGTCCCTGGTCCAATCCTTGGGACATGGCTGGATCACACAATGGAGGGAGAGTTTCCCTCTGTGACTAATGTTTATAATCTGCCCCAGTTCCACTCTGACTAAGCAAATGCAGGCTCTGTGTATTACTGAGGCCTAAGATGCCCCAGGATCTGTGTTAGGAAACGTGTGCAGGAAGCATGCAAACAGCTAATCCCGAGTCATTCTCAGTGAATTGCTCAAAAGGAGCTCAATGACTCAAGTCCTTCACTTTTTCTGTTCAAATGCTTATGGCTGACCTTGGATAACTTCCCTCCTCCTTTGATTTATGATGATACTGCTGTTTACATGCTGGTGTTGCTACAGGTCTCCTGACATTTTTCCTTGGCATAAAGCAGTACTTTGAGTGTGGAAAAAAAAGACATTGTCCCTTTCATTTTGGGCCTTTGTTGGTTTGAGTGGAACCTCACAGCTCTAGCACAGGAATGGACCTTCTTTCTGGCCACTGCCAGATGCATCTGTGAGCATCAACGAATAAATTACAAGTGGGGAAAATCAGGAAAGAAGTCAGAAAGCCAGTGTGATACTCTAGCAATTGTACGAGTGTGTTAACGAAAATGAAATAAAACATTTTGGTCCTAATTGAGTCAGAACAGATACACACAAAATATATATTTTATTCTCATTTAAATCTTCAATGTAAGGATTAAATAATATTAAAATAAATATTAAATAATATTTTAATAATCCTGGGGTAGGGGTTCTCTGCATGGATAAAAACTTTCTGCTGCATGAGACAAAGTACTGTAAACTGAGTAACACCTCTCAGTATCCTGCAGCTAAGACTAGCTAAACAAACTACATTCCCATTATGTATGTTAATGATGATAAATAGAAGTTGAGAGAATGGAGAGAAGTTTTCCCTCAGTCTCTTGTAACAGATGCAGTAATTTAAAGTATGTCTTGTTAAAGGAAATATTTCCTAGTTGTTCTTTTGTTTATAAAAGTTTCTCAGCCATTACAAATAATAAATAAAAAAGCAAATAGGCTGAAAATTGACCTACACTTACAGGTTATGAGTGCAGTTTTTATGAATTTTATTTTTCACACACTTTAAAGAATGACATTAGGGTGAACACAACTTTCAGAGCTTAAAATGTTGTATTTTGCAATTACACTTTATACATGAAGACAATAAAGCTGCTTTGTCAAGAATTGATTAAAAAAATCAGTTGTGTAATCTTTCAAAGAAAATCTTTTCAAACAATGCCTTCTAAAACAAAATTTGATGTGTTTCAATTCAGTCTCTATGTCTTGTCAATTCAGGTATGGACAAGTAAACTGAGTCCCAAGTGGTATGCCTGATTTACAAAGAAAGAGAGATTTTGTGAAACTACAAAATACTTTCCAGACCTAGTACTGGTGGAATTTATACTGTTTCCTTAACAGGTCAGAGTTGGGGTGCCAAGCTCATGATCAGTGCTTTTGTGGTCATTGTTAATAATTCAAATGTAATTTTTTTCCTTTTTTTCTTTTCTCCAATTGTTTCATTCCACCCAAATTCTTATGATATTTGGATTGGTTCAGATGATTTCTTCACCTAACCCATTTGTTTGCAGAAATTTTCAGGGTAATTAGAAGAAAAACAGACCTATAGAGAATTGGTTGTACAACCAGCGCCGTGCCATTAAAACAGATAGTAGTATATCCCTCATCTTCATGATTTGTTTGCATTTGCAAGAGAAAAGGTTAAATATTTTTCCCCTATGAATAGATAGTAGTCTGCAAGCATTTAATAACCCTTCTGGCTAACTGGCTCTGATAACTGAAGTCCATTAAAGCTGTTGCCAACCGTTCCATGCACAGTCAAGTTTTGTTGATCGGAGCAGATGAATCATTAATATGCTAAGGGATCCAGCAAAAAACCGAAAGTACAACCAGCTGGTAACTAATGCCTGGCAGATCTACAGTGTCTGATCGGTCTGTGGGCTTGTTTTGCTGGTATAATTCACCTGCAGTGTAAGACATTGCAAGAATAAGGAGTATCACCAGTACCTTGTTATCTCTGACCCACATAGTGTGATTAAGGTCTGCATTATATACAGGAAGTTATACTGGATACTCACACTGCTTTATATAAATCAAATGGTGTGGTTAACCTTTCAGAAGTCCAGCTTTATATATAACAGCACAGGAAATTTATGCTGCTTACTACCTTAATACATAAAAGTATGATGTCTGCAATCTGTAACATATGTCCTCGAAGATCTGAAGTTTCTTGATTTTAGGGTGTATCACATTATATTTTCTCCATGCAAACTCCATCTGCTGCTGAAGCAACCCTTAATAGCATGTCCTGGACATGGCCTGGAGACTTGGCCAGAGCCTATTTCTGCTTGGAGCTGAAATAAACAAGGTTTCCTTTCTCTGAACAAAATGATCTTTTATAAATGTTTTTTTCTGCCAGATTCTGAGTCTTGTTCCTTGTCCAGTGTGTTTGAGATCAAGGGAGGAAGCTTTCCTCTCAGTCAATAGATGTTCCTGCTGTTTTGTCAGATCACCAAAGAAAGGTAGAGTCGGCACAAAATCAAAGTTTACAACAATCATGTCCATGACAAATACTGAATTTCCTGCTACTTGCTGTGTACTCTGGGATATGGCAGCAAGGATAGATGTTTGTCCTTAAGAGATGGAACAGAACTGAACTGAACTACTATTCTACTCCCTTGTACTTTTCTGGCTAGATTAATATCTTATTCCAAAGGTTATTCAGGATGAGGGTATTACATGTCATTTTCTCCAAAAATATCAAAATATTAATGCTGTATTCACTTTTGATCATCATAATTTCATAAGTATTACCTGTTCTTTAGATTAAAATTGCCACTGTCTTTCTCTCTCTTTTATGTTAAAGTTGCCTGTTAGCAAATCCACCAAGAAATGAGTAACAGTCTTGAGTTAAGGTCCCTGCCTGAGCTATGGAAGTAACTGGAGAAGGAAAGGGATACTTAGCCTATTTACAGCGTGCTTTTGTCACTAACACACTGGCCCAAGTTCCATTATTCTTACTACAATTTATTATTAAATGATAAAATAGAGTGGAAATTGACAAGTGTCCTGGCTATACTGTTACAGAGCTGTGCTTCCCCAGATAATACCATTTCATCTTCATGCTTATCATCACCTAAGGTATTCCATTCTGTTCCAGTTTCTGGAACTAGATTTTTTTTCCATTCAAGGTGACAACTTAAAAGAAAGTGAGATAATGTACCCAGCCATGATCCAAGAACAACAGCCACTGTTCAGAAAATAATTTTAGGCTCAGTAAAAGACATTTTCTTTAATCTGAATATTTCATCTTAAAAATAATCCTGAATCTGGAATTAAAAAGAGTCCTGGATAATAAAGAAGGCTATGGCTATTTAAGGAATGTATTTTTTACATTTACTTGACTCTTGGGTCCAAATAATGTCAGTGCTATAAAAACTGCTAACAATCAGCATTTTATGATCCCAGTCTTCCCCATTTTCCTTTCATAGTATGGTAAATGTTCTGATACTTTAAAGTCAAAGTAAACTCTTGTTACTTATGAAAATGAGCAAAGGAAAACCTAGGTTAAATATCAAGAGGCATTTTGGCAGTGAGGGTGCCATGCTCTTCCCTGCCTTATGGAGTACTTTTTAGTGCAGCAGGCCTGTAAAGAATCCAATATGTAGAGAAAAAGAGAATGATCATTCCTGGGGATATTCCTTGGGCTAGGGATGTGGGCGAGTGCTGTCCACTCAACACACTATCATTTATGTTTGAAAGATATCAAGGATCTGGATGTGCGGTGAAAATTATGTTTTGTATTCCATGTTCCATATGCACATTTCTGCCTCAGTGCCACACAGCAGATACTCCTGGATGCACCAAGTCTGAAATCTAGCCCATTCTTCTTGAAACATTAAGGAAAATACATGTGTTAGACTTTGCACTTAACAAAAACCCCCAGCTCTCAGAACTTGCAGTGCAACATCCAGCTTCAGTTCAGAGATCTTGGTGAAGATGGTAGGACCCTCAGGGGGAAAACTAAATTCTGTAAAATGAGATCTGAAACAGTTTCATTTCTGATCTGAAAATGTCAAGGGGCAAGGAGCTGGAAAATACACATTGTTTGAGGGTGACATGCTTCAGGAATCTGTCCTAATCCATTCAGGATTATCATCCAGCATGGATGATTCACTCCTCCAAAATGAAGCAAGACTCTCCCTTTAAAAGTATGGGTTACAAGAAATGTGCCATTTTTCAAACGCTTTGTGCTACATATGTCACTGACACCATCTAGAAATGAGAGATTAATACCATCCACAAGCTAAAGGAGTTCAGATACAAAGCCCTGGCTCACCTTCAAGTTAAACCACACTGAGCAGGGCACCTACAATAACTCTAGTTCCACAAGAGAAAAAAAATAAAATAAGTGTGTTGAATGACAAAAAAAAAAAAAAAATCTGTCATTTATGTTCTGCTGGAGTCATCAATATGGATTTTTTTCTAAAAGACATTGTGTAGTTTATCAGAAAATCCACCAACCGTCTATGTTTATTATAAGGGTTTATCTCAACCAGAGTATGTCCACAGTCAGATGTATATTTCTAGATGAGATCTTTTCAGTGATTTTTTTATGAAGTTAAGGTATTTTCCCTTGGAAAGACTCAAACTGTCCAAAATGTATTGATTCAATCAGAACAATTTTATTTTATATTTACAGTGTATTTTAGCAAAACTTTGTGTTTTGTGGTGCTTCTCTGTCTAAAGCAATTTCATTACAAAAAAAAAAAAATCCCTATTTGAGAATGGATCAGAATTCTTTTGTAACAATTTCCATTACTTGCTTTTATTTTGACAATCAGAGCGTTTCAGAGTGTATGCCAACAACAGCTAAAAACTACAGCTGAGTATTTGACAGAACAAATTCTTCTCATGCAAGAGGACGGCAAGCCCATACGATATTGATCAAATTCCTGTTTCTTTCAAAGCCCAGATAAACAAGCAAACAAACAGAACAGTCTTTGATTGTTCACATAGTTATGAAATAGTCCATAATAGGATATTTTAAAATTATCTGGGCTTTGATGGTCTGATAATGAGTCTAGAAATTGTAAATACTGAATGACAACATATGGCAGGTATAAGTGGACTGTATTGGAAAGACAACTTCTGTACAAGCAAGGAGAACAGTTTTTGGGAGAAACCTTTCCATGGGTCAATTTTGTGTTTTTGATCTACCTGGCCTCAGATAGGGATTAAAAATACCAGCATTGTGCATGACCAGCCCCATCAGGAAACAATCTCCTGTTGGAACATCTGTTTCTGTCCCCACTCCAGGGTCATCAGAGCACATCAGAGCATTGAGCTGTGTTGAATCATCTCGATACAACATCACCACAAAACTGTAAAAGTCTCTAGCAAGTTCTAAGAACTCCAATGTTCTTTTAACACTATTACATTGGTATGTCACTAAATTTGTCTTACCAATATAAGCTTGGAACAGATTTCAGTGTTTAGAGAATCTTACATATAACAAGAGAAAGGGAGAAAGAATTGTGATGTTGCCAAGGATGCCAAGAGAAGAAGGAAGAATGTAAAATGAGAGCAGAAAGTAATGTACAAAGTTAAGTTTATAGCATGGCTGCCTGCCTACTGCATGCTGTTATTTTTATTCTTAAGTGCTTTGACAGTACATAAACATTTATATGTACTTTGACTTACTTCAGCAAGGAAAACTGTGAACTAAAGTGTCACAACTGCAGGTCTGGCATTGTGCTTCCTGCCATGACACACAAAACTATTGGGAGAAAGTTTGTAAGGTCATTGAAACACCAGAAACAACCCTAAGCCATGAAAAAGGTGAACTTCATGTTCTTGCACTGATAATAACAATTCAAAATATTTTGTTAACTTCTTTTTCTCATTTATAAGGAACACCTGTGATTTGCCAGTGCAATAATAAGTCCTAAAAAAGCCAAATGTCTGATATAACTATTCAGTCTGGTGTCACTTCTTGGATGTGACTGCGGGAAAGGGTTAACTGATTGAGAAGCAATCAAAAAACAATTCCTGCAAATTTTCCCTCAAAGCCAATATGGGTTCAAATGTAAATTATCCTGACCACAGACAGTCCTGATTTACCAGTGTAATCATAGTGCTTATTTTTTCAACCTATCCTAGAGATGGAAAGAGTTATTTCATTCCAAGGGAGCTCAGTGGAATTTAACTTCAGGTCAGTAAATCAGCTGAAAGAGCTATAACGAAACAGAGTTCAGCCCCTACTTTTAAACATTCAGTTTATTTTTACAAAGTACAGAATAAATGGAAATGGTTAACTTGGAGGCCCAAGCATGACTGCTCAATGCCTTTTTTTGTAGGATTCCTCTATTTCACTGATTTCATACACTCAGCAATAATCCACCATGCCTTTATGCAGGAGTCAAAAGGGGTAGAAAAGAAAAATCTGAGACTTCAAATAATTTTCTCAAAATTTGAATATTGGAAAGCTGTCATCATTTGGATACTATCTTTCCCCTTTACAGAAATTCAAGGGGGAAAAAATAAAAGAGAGGTTTGGACTGTGCATTTAAGGAATAAAAATAGACACAATAATTTATTTGCCTAGTAAGATTTAATAGGGTGGTTATCTTTGCAAATTTTCATTTTTTTGGGTTTAGTGTCTGTTTTTGCCAACAATGGATCTTTGCCTACCCCCTTTTCTTTCCCACTGATGTGTCCATTACACTATTTGTCCAATCAAGTTCCACCCAAATACTTATTTTGGTGATATTCTGACAATAAGTGGCTCTGGATCTGGTTTCTAAAAAATTCCATTTTTTAATTTGATTATTCAGGGAGATTAGGTTAGAAAAATACCCATTAAAATGAAGGGTATTTATATTCCCTGATTTGGAATGAATGCAGCTCAGATTTGTCCTGATAGCTATAATCAGAATGCAGTCCAAATTCCATTGCTATCTCTAGCACTTTTGGCAGAACAAAGACTGAATCAGAGACAAACAACAGGATGCCATCAAACACATAAATGTTTTTCTTTTTCTGAATGCGTTCATTTAGCCACAGATACCTAATCAGCACAGCATAAATGCAATATTTACATAACAGAAATGACACAAGTCACATTTTTTGTGGTGCATTTATGCAAGAAAATGGATGGCCCCTGTATGAGCAATTCCAAGATATTATTCCTGAATACACCATCCATTGAGCATATATCCTTTGGGCAAAACTACATTTTCATCTTTTTTTTTAATTGCCACCCAAACAAAATGTATTGCTTAAAATTATCCTGAAAAAAAAAAAAAAATTAGATGTTAAAAATTTTCAGCTGCAAAACAAGTCTTGAGATTAATGTCTTAGTCTATCAGACTTTTGGAGTAGTCCAGGAGGATATGGGCAGGAGAAAGCCATACCCTTCTTTTGAGAAGCATTTCACAATTAAATCCTCATCATACTGCTTGTTTCTTCCAAACCCTAATAAAAAATCCACAAATGTTTTTGCTCTTTAAAGCCAAAACTTCCCTTAAATGCTTTGCAATGCTAACATAAAAACTGTAAATTGTAGTTCAGCACCTTCAATAACTTCTTCTTTCTCCTTTCTTGGTTTTCCCAGTGGCATACCAAGCCTTGGTGGAAGCTGCCTGGATATTGATGGCAGCTTTGCAAAGGGCCAGGGAAAGTTTTTGCTGCAATGGGGACCGAAGCAGTGCACTGATTTCCAGTAAGTCTCCTAAAGAGAATCAGGAATTATTAACTTTTTGGTCACTATTACTGACTTGGAACTGATTCTAACAAATAACCCATATTCAATTAATAAAGATCTGAAACTATCAGTTCTCAGCTTCAATATTTTTTCCATATATAATCTAAAATATTGAGAACATATTTATAATTTAATACAGTTATTATGATTCTGTGCCAGCTATTATCTCATGCACATAACTTGCATGTAAGGTTATAGAATAACCCAAGCCAAGAGAAAGGTAGATTTCTTTACCCACAAAATCTCTACAAATTATAACTTTGTGTCATGCTGTAAATAGACATATTTTTGGTTTTACATTTAATATAAAATAAGTATAATAATATTTATGTTAAAGCAGTACAAAAGTGCAGGAAACACTGCCATCATGTTAGTACACACATACAAACAAACATTTAGCATAAGATTGATCAATAATTTTTTCTCCCTCCAATGTTAAAAAGAAAATATCTACGAGGCAGCTCAGGGTGCTTTGATGAAACACACAGTGCACTTGCATTTTGGGAGGTAACTAAGAAAAACACAGACTCAGATATGGGTGCTCAAGAAAACAGGATTTTTTTTTTTTGCATATGAGAGAAACCTGGGCCCATTTCAGGTCCATGGAATTTTTCATTTTGACTTGACTTTACTGGAGCCATGATTTTATCCAATACCTTTAAAAGGAAACTGAAGAATGCAGCCTGGCTTTCAGCACTATGGATTGTCATACATAGATGATGGCAGCAGCAGCACCATTTTGTTCAGGACTATTCTAAGGAATCCAAACCATCTAGACATGCACAAAATGTCACAGCTGTTGCCTCTGTCTTTACCCAAATATATTTTCACAATGCAGAATGTACACTGCAGTGTGCAAATTGCCTTCAAATTAGCAGTTGGAAAAGGGACTGCAATTCATTTATAACACATTTCATTAAGTGCAGAATCTCACTAATACTATTTTAGTTTCTGTATCAAAATAGGACTTAGTTTAGCTTCAGCAAAACTGCAGATTAGAAAGCTAGAGAAAAGAGCATTCACTTGCTGGAATGTTTTCTTTGTATAGCCAATGTAGTAGAGATTATAAACCCAAATTTATTTGCAACAATGTTTAATGTATTTAATTACTTGAAACTTTTTTTTGTATTTGCTCTAATTTTAAATAAGGTCCCCCAATGTGGAAATCAACCACTTCTCTGAAGAGACATCCTTAAAAGTTAGAATGTAAGGGTCAAAAGCCATACTGATGTTTCAGAAGACAGTACAACCTTGAACTGATAAGGATTTTTCCTAATTATACAACAAGCAACTGAAATTCTGCTTTTACTATACATCATGATTTTTCATTTGTCAGCTAGAAATCACTTTTATGTTCCATACAATTCTGTCACTGGTCCTAAATTTGCAGATTGTCCAAGATTTGCTTCTGAAAAGAAAACACTTTCCTTATTTGAATATGAATAGCAGCTATACAGTATTTTCAGTTATGTAAAACACTAACTTTTTCTTAGTGCAAAGCTTTTTTTTCACCTCTTACAAAGTCACTTTTCACAACATTTACAATTCAACACAAGAGGTTGGGTGGCCTGATAAAAGGGATTTGTTGCCATTGAACACTGGAGAAAGGATAACAACCAGTAGTATGGGAAATTGGAATGTGTGATTTAATTTTCTCTTTTTATTTTTCCATTTTATTCAAGGATTATTGTCATGATAAACCTCCTAATTACTATGTTTTCTTATGAAAAATGAGTGACAGTAGGCATCTCAAACCTTCTTGTCACAGTTTGAGTTTGGAGATCCTGTTTCTAGATTATTCATTTGCCAAGGATAATCTCTCCTAGTCCAAACCTGTTTTGATACAAGAAAGTTTTCTTTTCTCTTACATACAGCTTGTCTATAATATCTTATTTATTTTGTTTCAGTGTTGAGGTTGCAAAAAAATTCTTGAATTTTTTGGGAAAAAAGCTATATTGTTTTTCTTTAGGAGAGCATATGAATCAGCTCAAATTCATGCTGAAGACTGTAATCATTGTAGCATTTTTATTTCTCTTTCACTTTCTTTAAAGAAAATATCTTAATTTTTGGTGCAAAATGTAATTTGAAGACCTCAGCATGCTCTGGAAGCACATAATTTCATTAAACTTTACAGATGAAACTGCCATTTCAAATATTTATTTAGGACTGAAGTTGAAGAGTAGCAGGACGGTATATCCCTGGGTGCCTGCAGGGTGAAGAGGGCTGGAAATACGCTGTTACAGTAGTGCAGATGGCCATCCACTGCACAGGATGTACCACTTTCACAAGGAAAAATTCTTCTGAAACTCATTCTGAAGGAGCTCAATTGGGCTCTGAGAGAGACTGATGCAAAACAAGGTGAGACTGGGTCTGGGACATGAGGAAGTCTACAGAAAACAAAGGTTTATAGCATGACCTGTCAAAGATTTAATGCAACACGGAATTTCTTCAACACCTTTCTTAATTTGCAGGAAGTTGAGGCTCAGGTAATTGCTCCCATTGCCCTGTGGTTTCTTGTTTGAACTCTGACTGTTGGACCAAGTAGTCAGAAGGTTCCCACAGACCTCATGACACGGGATCCCAAAGATCTCTATGGTGCCTCAAAGAGCAGGAGGTACATTCGTGTGGGCACCTGAGAAAGGTCTCCAAGGTCAGGTTCAGGTCCAGGCTCAGACACATGAAGATGTCCTTGTTACACATGAGCTGGATGGGCTATGTCTGCCCTCCATGGAGGCCAGAGCAGGGCTCTGCTCACAAATGCTCCAGCACCTCGCTGCCTGCAGTCTGCAGACCTGACTGGCTGTATTGACAGTGGGTTTGACTCTCTTGCCTGGGCCAGGGCAGGCACTGGCATTTCTCATTCTCAGCACCCACACCAGCTGCAGGAACGACACACAGGAACCCTGCAGCAGCCCTGGCCTCTGCAGCAGCAACAGACCAGGCACAACAAGCCTGGCTTGGAGCAGCTCGGCTGGCAGTAACCATCTGCATGCTGAGTCATCCCCATGGATATCCCCACTGTCTCTAAAAAGAGCTATGTGTAATTTGCATGCAAGCATCTATACATTGGTATTTAAATGCAGGCATTTTACTTTGCCTGGTGAATCCTGACCTTGATGTTTCCTCCTCATTACTTGTTTGCACTGCAACTCCAGCCACCATTGATCTTGTTAGCCAGGGTAAGTGTAGCCATATCCCACCTCTTTTTTTTCTCCTAAATGACTGTCCCATTTGCATTGTGCTACCATCAGCTCCTCTTTATAGGGAAACTTAAAGAGTTCCCCTCTTGCTGAAAACTGTATCTGACAACAGGCTCTGATGTCATGTACCTCTGTGCCTGTTTGGTCTAGGAAGACAATGCATCACATCAGAGTGGTCATCACATCACAACAGGAAAAGCCCAGTGCTGCTCCTGTGTGTTTGTTCTTCTGCATTGAGTACAGCGCTACAATCCTTCAAAAACAATCAGTACATTAAGATGAGCATCAATGGGGAAATGTATGCTCAGAAATTTTGAAGAGCTTTACCTCCTGTTTGATTAGTGCTGTTCTGAACTGATTAAACTTAGATTTGGTTATGTAAGTTACGAAACAACTTTCAAAACTCCTTAGATCTTCAGAACCAGCATACTGTAATTGTTGTTTATTTTTTTAATATAATATTTATGAATATTTCCCATAAAGACCTTTTTTCTACATTTTGATATAAGGAAAACTGACTTGTGGGTTTTTTTGGTTTTTTTTATAATGGAATCATAATATTTGTGTGAATAGGTAAATTGCTGTGAAGAATTGACACATTATTTTTTATTTAAATAGACTAGGTTAAAAGATTTTAAAATGCTTCTGTTTTGGTGAAAGGAGAACTGAAGTGATCACTGACTCCTGTTTTCCCCTAGTTATATCTTCTATTCATTACTGTTTGCTCAGAAAAAAAGCCTATCTAGAAGAATAAGCAATACCATGTGGCTTGGCCTGTCCTTTGCTGATGTCAAGCCAAATACTGAACTGCAGCAGTCTAAATAAATAGTTTAAAAACAACCATTCATCTCTGAAGAACAAAACTCTCTGATACACCATTAAATATTGAGGGTTGCCCTTACACTAGTAAAGTGAACTCGCAGGAGTCTGGGTTCAAACACTGGAACAGGGTACAGCATTCTGGTGAACATGCCCAGTGGCACAGTTTTTGCTTGTCCCAACTCTTATCATCAGATAGTGCTGAGAACAGGACTTCTCCCAAAAGACAGCACATATGAGAGGGCTCTGTCTAGCAGAGGAAAAGAGTGTAGCAGTATGGATGTGCATTATGTAAATTTGGTGCTTGGGGGCCAAATGACCCCTAGACTATTTAATTGTCAAATACAGATGAAGTTTAATGGGAAATCAAAGAGGATAGTTCAGGCTGAAAATAATAAAACTTTCACAAACACACCTTCACATAATCAGCATTTGGGTCTTTGGTCAACTGCAAGAGCTGTTTGAGGGAAACTCACGCTCAGAATAAAAGTTGCACTTATCAGAAAAAAATTTCTTCTTCATAATTTAGCCAATATTAAGTGTGGTTCTTAGCTTCATCAGGAATTAGGCTTGTTTATCTGAAGATAAAAAATTGTAAATGTTCCAAAGAGCTTAGTGAGGGAGAATTATACTGCAGAAATATTAAAAATTATATTCTTCCATCATTATAATAAAAAATGTGTACAGCAGTAAATTTTAGATTCAAAAAGTGATTCTAGGGTTTAAATTTCCCCTGTAAAACACAATATAAATTCATAACTTTTAATTAAAGTAAGTTTTAGATAATTTGAGAATGATTTATTGTGCTATCTTCATATATGTGAAATGCTTCAAGGACTAAAGGAAATAAGAAATGTGTTTAAAACCTAAAACTCTTCAGTGTATTTAAAATATTCATGGGTGGCAGATGCACTTTGGTCTGTAATGATCCTAACAGCTGGTTACAACAGCTTCCTCCAAAACAGAGACTTTTTTTTCCAGTCAGATGAGTTTTCTTTCTTTTTCAGCTAAAGACAACGTTCTTCCAGATTTCTGCCTAGACTTTAGGCAAGTTGAGTAGATGCCAGTGGAATTTAAAAACAAATAAAAAAGGTATACATTTTATTCCTGCTTACTTCTTGAGCGTTTATCATGATAGCTGTGGTTAATCCTCATTGAAAGGCAACCATTTTTAAAGGGAAATCAGAGTTATGCATTTTTTTGAGTAGCCACATATTGAACCAGAAAAATTTTTGTCCTTTTCCCAAAATATATGGTAACGGGTAAAAAGAGTAGAATTATCACCTGCCACAGTAACTCTTTTAAAAGGCACTCTTAATAAGATAAGTATATAAATCAAGGAAATAAATTCCTTGGGGTATTGTGAAGTTTAAAAGAATAGCAGTTCCAGGAGGTATTAGACAGACTCATCCAGGAACAAGGGCTATAGAACATGGTTCAAACTTCCTGTGAGGAAGTGACCAAAGCAACAGCTGCCACAGGCTCTGTGGCCACGGGAAATGTCAGCCCATGCTTTCACTGCCCATTTACGTTTTCCACGGACACTGATAGCGGCACCGCTAAGCGTAAAATACTGGAAGGGATGGACCCTTCCTTGAACAGAATAAAGATGATTTATACCAGTGAAGATGCTCATCATTTGCTCTTTGCCTGCCATCTGTTATAGGTTGAAATACATGCACATATTCATTTTGAGCAGTGGAAAAATATATACGAAATATGGTACAGCAGATTCATAATCCCCTTCATATTACTATGTCTCTGATTTTATACATATAGGAATTTTGTAAATGGAAATTTAAAATTAAATATTAAATTTAGGTGAAAAAAAACCTTGTTTAGGAAAAAAATAACTAGTTAGGAAAAGAAATAACTAAATAGGTCAAATATTTGTCTAAGACAGGAATAATATTGAAATTTGCATCAACCTGACCACCAGTGGAACCTCCATAACACAAGACAAACAAAAGATTGAAAGAAAAGCTGCAAAGTATTAAAATTGAATACCATTAATAATTTACTTTTTTAAATTCATCAAAATGAGGAAGCCAGCTATAGATTCTATGCAGCCAATCACCCCAGGAAAACCACTGGGGATCACAGTGGAGGGAAATAGTTAAACCGGAACATTTCACAGTGAAAGATTTCGCAGAGCATCTGCCTAAAATTTAACTGACCACAGAGTATAGGATATATAAACAAAATCAATAGGAAAATTCCAGAAACAGAGCTTAGCAATTACCCAAGATTTCTATGGGCACTCTAAAAGATGAGATAGTTGAAATTTTAATAGTAATGTGCAATCCCTTGTAAGAATTGTTGTAATATATGATGACAGGAAGTGGCAAAACTTCCAGAAAGCCTCCAGGCAGTTCTGAAGGAAATAGTCCTCCAAATCTGATACTTGGTCTTGGCAAATTACTAGAAACTGTAATAAAGAAAATAATCTATAGATACCTTTAGATATAGCCTGCTTAGAAAGTGTCATTAGTGCTTTTACAAAAATATTTAAGGTCTTTAAAACCCTACAGAGTACCTTAAAACAACAAAATGGTGGGAACAAAGGTATATTGCTGATAGAGTTTTTCTTGGATTTCCAAAGGCTCTTGGCAAAGCCTCTCAGCATTTGCATCTAAGGAAACAAGGAGCAAAGCATAAAAAGAATGTCCTTCCTTAATAAATCATTTGCTAAAAGGATGGTAAACAGAAGGCTGAAATACATGGCAGGACCTTGCAAGAGGGGGACACTGGTACAGTTCTGGAGGGAGCTGTACTGAGATCTGCAGGTTTATCTTACAAATAACTGATCCAGGGGGGATCAGTAAGGTAAGAAAGTTTGCAAAGGTTGTTAAATTAATCGCATAAATAGAGAGGAGCAGCAGCTGTAAAGCCTTGCAAAATGGCTTTATGAGACTGAGCTGTAAAGTAATAAAATGGGAAAGGGAATTCAAAATGGATAAACATAAAGCAATGCACTCAAAGAAAAAGAAGCCCAGCATCACATATAGGAGGATGGGCTCTGAGTTGATCATTACATCAGTTGTAAGAAGTTTGGGTTATGATAGAGTCATAAAGTCCAAAGTCTTGGAAGTCCAAAACTCAGTCAAAAAAAAAAGTCAGAAGAACAAGCAATTAAGAATTACTGGGAAGGAAATAGAGAACACAACAGAAAACACTGTGTACTTTTATCTTGAAATATGTAAATCTAATCTCCATATCTCCAAAATTATATTAATAAAACTGGAAAAAGTGCACAAAAGGGCAACAAAGGTTTTCAGTGGACTGAAATGGTAGCTAAGATCTTTTTTGTCTCAAAAAGTGATGACTTGGATGTACAGCAGAAGTCTACAATCATGAGTGGCAGAGAAAAGAAGATCAGGGATATATGGTTCATTTTCTACCAGGATAAAAATACAATACAGGTGAAGGAGAGATCAAGTGGAAAACAAAAAAGGTAACATTTCATGCAGAGGAGAATGGATGTGTAGAACTCCTCTCTAAAAGATGGTGTGCATGCCAAAAATTTACAGAATTACTTGGAAAGTTCATGGGAAAAAAATATCACAGAGTATAACTAAATTTCAAGTATCTTAGTAAATACACTGAGCTGAAAATAGCTAGGATGTGGCAGAGAGAATGGAGAAGTTTCCTTGCTCTTACTGCTTTCTTGGTTGATTCCAGTTTGTGCCCATTGCTGGAGGCCAAACACTGGGTTAGGTGAAAAGTTCTTCTGGGCTGATACCATAATTCTCACATTTCTTTGTTCTCACATATTTGCAAAAGGGAATAATATGGAACTAATTCATGAAGACAATGAGATACCCTCACCAGCAATGAGTATTCATGTGGCAGCACTGGAAGAAGTTCTTTTGGTAGGAGTTCCTTTATTTCCTCCACATGATGGGCTGCAGATGAATTAACAGAAATTTGTGACTTGTGCAATTTCCTGGCATATTTCTTTTAATTGTGTCCTCTTAGAAGCAAATTTTCCAGCTGTCACTGTTGGTATGACAAATTTCATACCAAGTCTATTTAAAGTGTGTTTTGCATGCACTAATCAATGTAAGCCAAAGGGCATCTTTCTTACTTCTAGTATATGAATTTCATATGCTGATTGGTTTAATTGTATTCTAATCCCATTAGCCAACACTATCATTTTTTCTCTCTCATAAAAAAACAGTTTGGTATCAGAGAACATGAAAAGAAAATTAACTGACTCAAACCTCAAAATGTTTCAATGTCTTGGCTGGTTTTCTTAATTTTTTTTCTTGCAGTATAGGCAGTTCGGGCACACAAAATACAGGATAGCAAGCAATGGCTCAGACACCAAAACACAGCTAGTGCCATGAGAAGTTCAGAAAGGGCAGGCATCAAAGCTTGTGAAAGCTCTCCCCTATTTAATAGTATAATTTACATGTCTTTTGTTTCCACCATTCTATTTTACAGGGTCATTTGGGTTTTGTCCCTATTAGTGGGGAAAGGTAGTAAAAAAAGATTCAAAGACAGGGAAATAAATTTCTTATTTTTTCTACTATATATTTGAATAAAAGCACAACAAAGATTAAATCTATTCTGCTCCTCACTCATTCAGATTTCTACCATACTTGTTTTTTAAAATGAGATGTTTACATACATGTATGTATATATATATATATAGGTGTCTGTTTAAAAATGTGTATGTGGGGCCACTTTCACCATTTTTAACACCTCTGCAGAAGTAAATGGCAAATGTAGGAAAAGGTAGAATCAATAATTTGTTGTTAACAAGGCATTACATTTGTGCTTTTTCTTCTTAACTTTCATCACTTTTCCAGATGCGAAGAACTGCAAGAGACAGTCTTACCAATGCCTTTTTAGTGGCTGTAAAGTGTGTTTTTCTTGGCTATTCTGATGTAAATGTGCTAGTAACATACAGCTATACCTATAGCCAAAGTTAACTCTAAGTCTGATCAGAGTTATCTATTTATTTATTCATTTGTAACTGTGGCAATTGTATCTCTTGTGTAAGAATCTGTGGCTGTTTGACTCTTTTCTGCAACACTTAATGCCTTCACTGACCTAATGTTAAACGTCAGGAAACAGCTATGAAAGCTGTGGATGTAAATCTGTGCCTCTGCAGCATGAAACCATCATGTCACATGAATGAGGAGAGAAATATCAGCAATCTAGACAGCTGCCTTGTTACTTTCCTTGCCTCATCCATGAGTTACAGTCCAGACTGTGGTATCAACCCACTGAACAGAGTTTTTAAACAGCACTGTGTAACATATCCTACTTTCATGTGCGCAGCAAAAAAATCTGGAGTCATGTTTTTTTTTTTTAATTCTGTGATCCTTATGGGTCGCTTTCAGCTTGGGATATCCTATGATTCTATGACTCTGTATCAATATTTTTCATTTGAAAAAATAATTTGAGACTGGATTGGTTTCAAAAATATATAGAAAACACATATGAGTTTGACACAGAACTTGAAGGGGAAGATTCTACAGTCTGCAGCATGCAAGGGATGATATTGCAACTGTAAACACAGCACAAATCAAGTCTCACTTTCCTGTGCTTGCTGCAATCACCTCTAGGCTCTTAAATTGCAGCTGAAATGTAGCAGGAGTTGAGAATACATCTATTATGATGGTAATATATAATTATCTAATTTATGCTGTATCAAGTCCTCTCAGTTGGGCTGCCTTTAAAAAAATTCAGAATTCAATATAGATGCCAGCAAGGTAGTCAAATGAGATAGCAACATGCACACTTGTAAAGATCTACAGGAATGGAACATTTCCAAGAGTGTGCAAAGTAAACTTAAGTTCTACACATGATAACCTTTTCTGCATTCTGTATTTATGCTTGTCTGAATGCAACAAGTTGAGGAAAATAGTTATTAAACTCCATTAAAAATTTCTTTATAAAATGTATGACATTTTTTCTACCAATTAACTCTTCTATAGCAAATGTGTAGGGAGACAGCCCAGCTAATTGATAGAGACCAGAAAGAGAATATGTACTCAGAGCCAAAATGCAAAGCACCCTCTCTAAAGCAGGGAAAATTGCTTTCTGGACACTTAGCTTTTGACTGAAGCAGGTGTACTTTGAAAATACTGAAATATTCTGGTTTTTTTTTTTTTCTTTTTAAATGTCTCACTGCTGCATTTTCCTTATTTTAATGGTAATACTGCACACAAATTGCACCAATTAGTATCCATTAAAATCCACCTCTGCTGTCACTAGTGTGTGCCTCATGCAAAGCCTGTGTCAGTTCTCTGATTATTGACTGGCATGTTACCCTGAAGACCTCACAAGCAGCTGAAATCAGAGTCTGTGGTTCCTTCCCTGATTTTGAATCCTTTTACTAGCCATAGAATATATAGCCACTTTTCCAACTTGCAGCTATGTAAAGCTCAAGCACACACCAGCAATGTTTTTTTTAAACTTGTGTTCTGTATAAAATGTATTAGGCTAAATCAGCTACCAGAGAGCAGCAGTATTGCCTGTTTCTGAACCAAACTACCTATGCCCTGTGATTTTTTGTGGTTGGAGCATGTTTTTCACCGTTGCTTATCATGCCAGTTTTTCTCCCTCCTTCAGCTCCTTCTCCCTGAGGCTACTGCTTCGCATTCACCTTTTTAACAGTGACTCTTTTTCCTGATCCACTTATCTTAATTATTTAGACCTAATGTGTGTTGTACAGAATCAAGGAAAATTGCAACTTTACAAAGTGTTTATAATTACATCTTTCCTTCTTTTGTAGCATTTTTCTGTTTATATCTTGAAACATCTCAGTGATTTCGTAAAGGGGTTTTGGGTTGTTATTGTGGGGGTTTTTTGTGTGTAATGATTATTTTTACTTTTTATTTATACTTGTGATCAATACAGAATATGAGCTAAAGGGATAAAGGATGTATGTAATACTTATTTGTATGCTCTCAGACAGCTTTGCTTTGTCTCTTCTCCAGTGCTTTTACCAATCCCAGCTTTATTTCAAGCAGGCTTCCCAGAAGTGCCATAAAGAGATGGCTTTTTAAAGCTGGATAGATAAAACACATAAATCATAAATGCTTCTGAGATTTCCCTGCAGACATTCATCCAAGGTGCATGGAGTTTTGCATGGGGAAGTAATTCGAATGGAGAGCTGGCCAGGTCAAGTTGAGAGATCCTTTTCAAGCCTCTGATGACATCATCATATTAATATAGGGCACCTTGGAGAGATCCTGGCTTGAGTTTAGTCTGGGGGTCTTGTAAGGTTTTGGGGGAGAAGACAATGATGAAGTCACCAGACAAACTCTCATTTCAAAATTTTAGCTAGAAATCTGTTTTTAGGAGTCCAGCTTATTTCTCAAGGTCAAGTCCTGCTGTGCATGATGTTAAATCCCCTAAAACACAACAGCATCAGAAATTCAGTAGAGAAATTATCCAGCCTTTTTGGCAGGACAGGACATGCCTATGGTGTCAGCTTTGAGGAAATTAGTTGATTACCCAAGATTTCTGAAAAAGAGGAAAGGAAAACCTGTTCACAACTGACTCTTCCTGACACCATCTGACTCCTTCTGCTCCTTTCCCATCCCAAAGAAAGAGATTTGCCTCTATTGCTGAATGAGTTTCTGAGCATCCTTTTCTGTCTTCATCACCAGCACAGTGTGTGCTGTGAGCCTGCAGCTGGCAGGCCAGCTCTGATCTGGCAGCAGCCCATTTATGTCATGCAGCATCCTGACAGAGGAGACCGATCCTAGCCTAGGGAGAGATGTAGGGTATAGGAACACACTTATATTTCCAGATGTCTGCTGAAAGCAGGACTTTTTGTTTCATTCTTGTGTGAAATCATCACATTCATAAGCATGAAAATGAAATGTCAATGTTTATAATTTTTAACTCTCTTCAAGGTATTAGGCAATGTCTAGACACATGAAAAAAATGCAACGCAGACCCCCTCTTTTACAGTGGCTACTTCTGAATGCTCAGTAATAGCTTTAACAACATATAAGATCTAATAGCTGTTTGAGGGCAGCATTATTAAACTTCCACTAGCTGATGGCAAGTAAAGTTGTCCTACTACAGCTTCTAAAGACATTCTTTTCCAAATAAATTTTAGTGATTTTCACTCAGCAAGTTTAAAATTAGACACATAAATATATTTTTACAAATGCCATGTGTTTAGATCTGTGGTAGAGTTAAAAAAGAAGAGCAGCTGAGCGAAGCAATTATAAAGGATCTAAACTGAGAGAGGGTGAAGAGATGGGACGATTAAAAGGTATTTGAAATGCAATATTAGAGGGGAAATATATCTAAAACTATCTCTCTATATATATGTGCATATATGTATATAGATATAGATAGATGATATAGACATATATAGATGGCTCACATATTAATAATGCACATATACCAATGCTGGAAAGACAAAGCCTGAACTGAAAATCAGTCTCTGATAAATAAATATTTTCTACTGGTGTTAGGAGCTTAAGAAATTTGGGTTTCAAAGGTGATGTTGAATAAGGGAGTGAATCCAGTATATACTCAGCACATATTGGCTTAGATGTTACTAATGTTTAACTGGTGATGAGCCCATTGAATAAACTCTCAATTTCCTGTTAATCCTTTGAGGAAAGGGTAAGTCTTTAACAGAACATTATGAAATTAGTCAGGCTTGTTTTCATAGAAGGAGAAGGGTGCTTCCATCCAGTGTTGCACACTGCAACATTAGTATCCATGCTACAGTGACTCCAGATCTCACAGTTTTGCATTAAACCCAAAGTAATGTAACAGAGTTAATAAAAAAAAAAAAAAGGCAAATAAAGGAGGCATTTTTGGCTTCTCTTTCTGCAAATTTCAGTACCTGATGAAGCATCTGATGTATTGTCGTGGTTTTAAACCAGTAACTAAAAAATTACTTATTTCCTGCTCTGAGATATGGATTAGAGCAAGAGCAAAACAGGCTTAGAATTTGAAAAGGAATAAAGAAAGTTTATTAACAAACTACAAGAACACCAGAATAAACTTCCAGAAAACCCTTTTTATCCCCCACTACCCACCATTCCCTTGTTCACATGACAACAGAGACAAAAACTTTGGAACTTTGGTGGTTAAAACAGTCCCAATTCCTGCTACAGTCTTTTCATCAGTCTCTGTAGAGAAACAGAATTCTCTTTCTGTTAATCTATGGAGTGTCTCACAGTAAAACTATTTCTGTTATAGCTTTCTATTTCCCTGATGTCAGCTGCCCAGAAATTCTGTCATCAGAGCTCACTCCTCCCATCTCACATCACTCTGAGGTGTGTTATGGGTCAATGAGTTTAGGGACGTCATTTTAAGGATGAGTTATTCAAAGGCAAAAGTCTTCTTCATCTGTCTCTGTGAGCTCCACTAGAAAAGTTTTCTCATTGCCCCCCAAGGCTTCAAATTTTCGCTTCACTCTGTTCCAGCACTTCACTGTATCACAATTACTCTACTTTTTACTCAAAATCCACACTTTGAACACTCCATTCCTCCCTATATACTCTATCATGAATTAAAGGAGTTTTTTCAGGACCTTATTGTCCATCTCCACAGCTTCAACAGCAAAATATTTCAGCTTATAAAGCATCTCCTTATTCTCTACCTTTTCTGAAGCTTCTTTTCTTTACTGTCTCTGATAGTTTATAAAGTCTCTTTACATGTTGATTACTCCCTTTTTCTCTCTCTGGATAAAAGGATTAATCCACAAGTCTCGTCTGGGTAATGAAAAGGTTAAAATCTTGCCCAGGCTTTTGTAGATGGTTCTGTAATCTCTGCCGGAGCAGCAGCTGGAGCTGTCTGCAATGGAAGATTCTTCATGGCTGCTCTGGAGAGTGTGGTCGCTGTCTCAGCCTGCCGCAGGTCCAGAGCTTTTTATTCCTTTCTTTACTCAGCAGTCTCTGGTGAATTCAGTCACAGCAAAAACTGCAGCCAAGCCAGGGACCGGCCTGGCCCGGCCAGAGCCCGGGGCAAGCCCCGCAGGCTCCATCTCCTGGCCGGGAGCCGCTGGGCCCAGCCCAGCCCCTGCCCGGGCCGCATGGGCTGGGCAGGGAACGGGAGGCCAGCCAGAGCTCTGTTACCTTTCACAGCCAGGAAACAAAGAGCACTAAAGTGCCCTGACTTTACATCTTAAGGAGGTGTTTACAAGTTGACTTCACTTTTTAATGGTTAAAACTGCTGTCAATTCTTAGAAATGACTGATAATTGGTCAGGAGAAAAGACTCCCATCAGCCACCAGCAGCTTCAACTTCCCTAGCTCCCAAAGCTATCTTAAAGGTAAAGCCACCCCATGACATGTATGTACATGAGTGAATGGTATATCAGAGAATGAACAAATGCCCCATCCAAAATTAAAAAATATTTGCTCTTTTTTTCCAAAAGCATCAAGATTTTTGGAAGAGTCTGGGATCAGGGGCTCCTTAAGGCCATCTCTGCTTTCCTGTAGCAGAGCCCAGAGGCTGCTGTAGCCCTAGCCGGCCCTGTTCTCTGAGGAATTGTACATCAGCTGGGAGATGACAAACAGGCCCAAGTACACTTTCATTTGTCTCAATATAAAGAATGAGAAATTTTCTGGCTGCCTAGAATATCTTCATCAAGAAAAGAACATGGATAATTTTTGTTTGTAGATATGACCATGGTAAATAAATACTCTGGAGGAGGACAGAAGCAGAAGACATATGGCACTGAGGGTTAGACAGACTGCACAGTGTTCATTGGAGTATCACAAGATAGCTGTATATATTTACTTTCAAAAACACATTAAATAATAAATAACAAACTAATTAATAAACATTAGAATAATGAAGTGTGCATAGCCTTCACCTTATTCAATACCACTTTTGCTTTGCGTTTGCTGATATTTGCAAAGATTGTGTCCAAAGTTTTGGACAAAACTAGTAAAATATAAAATCATCTACAAGTGGTTTTGAAAATGCATTTGATTCACATACCATTGACCACTGAAAAGTTTCATAGAGAGAGAAAATCTCATAGGTTAGGGGTGGCATTGGTCTTCATCATTTCTTCAAACTAAAGATGACTCTGAAACATTTACTTATGTTCATTAGTTTTTCCCCAGAAATGGTCCCCTCGAGCAGTTATATTTCTTTAGCCTTTCCTGAGCACAATGTTATATGTAGCCATGTATAATGCAGCACTGTTTGCCTGACCTCTTCCAGTCTGCTTCTGTTGCATTTTTATTGGAAAGCTTCCAAAAATCGTTGTTAAAAACTGTGCACAACGAGATCAAGAGAACACTCAAGCTTTGTTGGACTACTGGTTGGGAGGCATGGTTGAACTGCATTCCCTGTATAAAAACATGTTAAATATGAAACTCAGTAAAACAGAATTCATGGTGACAGTATGCAGTCACTCAGCTGAAATCTCAGAGGTTACAAAAATTACAGGAGCAGAGAAGTTGCCAATGCCCCAAGTACAAAAGAAAGCTCAGAGTGTTGTCAATGAGTTATTCGTGGTTCACATTTTTCTGAAGAACATTAAAGACAGAAAAACAGAAAGATGATAGAAACATAAAAAATGTGCATGGACAAGCATATCAAAGAAATAAAAGTCAATGTTTTAGGAAAATAGGAAAAATTAGAATTGATTACTTAAATGTATGCTGTGGATCTTGATGGATAATTCAGTCAAATGCTAGAGAACAAGATATTAAAATAAAGGTTGGGCTAGAATTATTGAATTTTGTAATAAATTTCTTCTTACTTTAAACTCAATCTGTTATTAAAAATAATAGGTGATGGGTTATTAATCATTTATGAAAAGTGCATCCACTCTGAAAATACTCAGATTTACCATTCCACAGACAGACACCACAGTTCTCAGGAATCCTTGACAAATTACAAAGTATCCATCAGAAAAGGAGAGAGAGAGTATTCTTCTGAACTGATTCAGCTGTCTAAAAGTTAAGCACCTATTCTAGTCTTGTTCAGGATCAGAGGTCCCTCAGTACAGGCTTCCTAAAAAGGCTGACAGGCATCTAAGATTATCCATGTAAATAATTATCCGGAGCTACTTATGGAGATGATATGGTTAATTTAGCCAGGACAGTTAACTTAAATATATCCAGAATCAAGGAGCAGATGAAACCCAGCTGAATATTTGACCTCTCTGTCTCTACTGAGTCACTGAATGCAGGGTGTCCTCATCTTTCATCAGAGTGCAATAAATAGGGTACTTCAGAGGCCAGTGCTGCAAGTTTGCCATTATCTATTGTAATCTACTAGCTCACAGAATCAGTTCCTGTTTTCTCATATAATCACAATTCAAATATAAATACAGGATTGATTCCTCACCAGGGGTATAGTTTCCTAATATGATAAGACAAAGAAACAGACACATCACTTTCTTGAGAGCTTAGAAAAGGAAGAAGCAAGCTATAGGATTTTGTACATTTCACATTGAAACAACAATGGAAAAAAGTTGGAAATCTGTCCAAAAGACCAATATAGTAGTCTAGACAGGAAATATTTAGGGCATGAACGACTATTTTGGCCCTTGATAAATTAAAAAGTCTGAATTGTTGCTTTACTAAGTTTATTTAATGTGAATGATTTGGCAACTGTACCAGTAAGAGTAGCAACATTTAGCCTAATGTGAAATTGCAGATTCTTAAAGATGAAACATGAATTAGGTGTGAAGAAATGGGTTTGAGAAACTGTCTTTGACATTGCTGGAGCCAGGATTTCCCCTGTGAGTGGAAGCAATACCACATTCTTACAGAAGCATTATACATCTGCTTACACTCATTTTACGCAGGTGTGAACTGATTAGCATTGGATTCATAAGCATTTTCTAGGAAAAAATGTACACTCAGCATTTCAGAATTGCTTTGTAAATTTGGATTCATCTTGTTAAGAAATAAATTGTTGTTTCAGTACTCTAAAATAAATTTCTTTGAAGCAGCTTTCTGGCTGAGTTTCGAAGAAGTTTGAGATGCTATTAAAAGCGAGAAGTTGAAACAAAACATTTGTTCTTCACAAAACAGAATGTCTTAACATATTTTTAATTAATCTTTCATTCTTTTGCTTTGTTAGAAATCTCAAACCACCTGGGTTTTTTTCCAGAAGAAAAAGTTTATAGAGTTTGAAATTGACTATGAACCTCCTAAAGATTTTTTTTTTTCTTTTTACAAGAGTTATACCAGATATAAAGTATCAGAAATATCTGTCTTATAATGAGGCCTAAAATTTCCTTAACTTTTTTCTCTATTTTTATTTTATGAACTAAATGAAGTTACAGCTAGAAATATATAGGTATTTTTTCTATACTTGGAACTGGAACAGAATGTGCAAAAAGTACCAAAAGAAACTTTTGAAAGTAGTTTGACTTAATATCATGAGCCCTATTATATATTATTTAGCAATTAATGTATCCTACTGACATAGAAGCAAAATACGTTTTCTGAGGGAAGGTCACAGTGAAAGCAGTTTCTAAATAGAGGTTTTGTAGTTAAAGATTAATTGGATGTTGGACAGAAAGTTCTAAGAAAACACTCCTGTGCATGTGCATACATATGTGCAAGTAGCAGCCTTGCAACAGCTACTGAAAGACCTTGCTTGACTAAAGGCCAGGCAGTGGGTCTGCTTTTCAAGGTGGCAGATGTGGAAGTGTGGCTCTGCTGAGCTGTTCCCCAGCTCAGGGTCCCTGTGGGTGTCTGCTGAGACAGTCACATCAGACAGGATGGGAGGACTCTCAGCATCTCCCACCCTTAAGCCCAGTACTTGCTATAAATAGTGGAGTATTTCTCTTGAAACCATGGCAGATAAAAGCAGCTCCATATTCATTGATACTCGATCTCTGCAGTAAAAGCAGCAGCAATTGGATCTCAGTCTGGTGTGAGTGTGTGATCGAGTTCCAGTTGTGGCATGTGAGCTCTGCCAGAGCCCACCACATGGTGCTGGGGCTGCTTTTGTGAAGCTGCAGGAGAACAGATGATACTTGATCTAATCCTGAGTCTGCCAGGACAAAATTACCCTATCAAAATATTTTGAACAAATTTGAAGCAGGACTATGAACTTGCACCAGTTCTGCACTTGGTGGTGTGTGGCTTCAGCTCTTTCAGTTGATTACTGGAAGCTGCAAACCCATCTTTCTTTGAGGAGCTATTTAATTATTTGGAAAAGCCGACCCTCTGATGCTGAGTTTCATGTGTAAAAGCACAGAATATGATGTTTTCTTTGTAGAACTGGAAAAGAAGAGAATTCTCTTGATCTAGCTAAACATAAAAGAAAAAAAAAATCATACAAGAAATTTTCATACAAGAAAAAAATCAAATGAGGACTTGCCACTAGATATATACCTAAAAGGAAAAAATCCAGATTTGAAACCTAGATCTCATTTATTAAATGACATGACTTTCAGAACTGTATCAGATCTCCCAGAGATTAGGGAAGAACTTAGATTTGTCCTTGGGTCTATCTCCTTGTAGAGAGTTTAGGGAAAATAATCAAATAAGTATTTTCTTCTTTGCCTGCTGGTTCTTCCTTTTGCTTTTATGCTTCAGTAAGGACCACAGAATGAGAATGTAGAAGCATTGAACTACACCTGCAGCCCTTGGATACAATCTCCTCACCTGGGATTTCCAGATCAAAGACAAATTCAGCTTTCTTTTGTCTGACACCTCAAACACATTGAACCTTTGTTTAATTTCAAAGCATTTCAATCAGTGCACAATAGAGAATGGGAAATCATGTTGGATTTCAGATCTGGCATTTCTTAGAAACTCAGGGACAGATCACACCCAGGTAGAACAGGAAATTAGGGTAAGTGAAATGTCTTCAGAACACGTCTATTTTAACAACAGCCCAATTCATTAAAGATTTTTTTTATTATTATTTTCTAAACATAGCTACTCATTTCCTTCATTCCATTATTTTGATATTTGATTGTTTTATAAGAAATCCCATTTTATGAGATGGAAATATCTGTACAATCTGTTTCTGAAGGGGACATAGCTGCCAAACCCAGGTTCTGTTAGCTGCTGCTCATTTGTTTCCAATTTTTTCTCTTCTCTGTCTTGTTTATTTAAATACTTTAATGAGATTGATTTTAGGATCTACATATTTCCATGTGTGGGTGCAAGACAGAATTACTTCTCAGGTCATGCACTAAAGAGTCCGGACCACTGAGTGTGGTGGTGAATGTCTCTGAAATCTAATCCCACTTTTGTTCTGTCAAGTCTTGCATGGCTGACAGCAACTCAGCAGTGACAAAAGGTCAACGTGGAAGTCAAAGACTTAATTCTAAGTCTCATTTGTCTGGAAGCCATGGAAGTCTTATTTCTTTCCCAATATTTAAACATGAGAAGACCTCTCAAAGAAACCTGCTTTACAAAATGTCCATATTCATTCCCCTGTAAAAATACAATTCTGGATTAAAGCTGAAATAAATAAAAGGGCTCACAAGATAAGTTAAAATCGACAGCCAAAATTTTTTGTCACTGTGGGCAGACACACTGACTTCTAGGATAATTCTCAATGGAATTAGGTCAGTGCTCAGTTGTCTGTCCATGGTTTGAGGTGAAGTCCTTGGCTCTGGGTAATGTACACATTGTACTGCACTACTGGTGGCCTGTGCTTATTTCGCCCTAGAGAAATAAACTTGTATCTTGCCTGTTCTGAACTGCATTGACAGGAAATTACAGCACTCTTAGTTGGATCCATTTTGTCAGTGAGTGTCTTCTGAAGTAAAGTGGAAGCTTCTTTCATCTCTTTTGCCCTTTTGCTTGAGGAAAAATTGTAAGGCCAGAAAAATCTGAAAAACAATATCCTGGGAGAGCTATGTGCAAGAAACAGATGTAAGAGACCCATAAATGTGCATAGAATTCACTCCCCTCCCATGAAACCAAGGGAAATATTAAAAATTCAGGAGCAAACCTGAAACTAGATGATGTCCTGGTTTGCAGCACAGGGTATTCAGGGAATTTTGGTAGGGTTTGGACTTTGTTCTTTAATCCTGATGATTTGTATAAACTCTGTGGAGATCCACAGAGTTGAGGAGATACAAAAAGGGATGCACATGTTCCTTCTGCTGATTGCCCTGGAAGCTGTGTACACACCCGAGGACAAGCAGTGCACAGTGGTTGTTCCTGTAAGGTCTTTCATAACAGGTTTATTTTCTCTGCAGTATATGGAAGTTGGTTTAATTCCCAAGATCTCTTACAAAAGGCTTTGTCTGTGCACTCAGGCTTTTGGCAGAACAATGTACTTCTAACTAACTGGAAATAAACAAATAGATAAAATAAATGTCTTTGCATTTTCCTGTTACCCACAGAATAATTATTCCACAGAATACTCAGAAAAAATACATCCTTTCCCATTTTGTTTTCATTTGTATTTCTTTCACGCTATATTTTGAACCATGATGAAGACAAATAATAGAATTTTGCAAAGTGTAACTGCTGCACTAGAATCAGGATAATGTCATGGTGCATTTTAGTCATTTGTTCAGAAAAAATATTAATGTTTTCCCCCTCCTCTTCTGAATGTTTAATTTGAAAATTAATTTATTTAATTATTATAAATGATCCTGTTAAATAAAGAACATCAGTATGGTCCAAACAAATCATGATGGTATTACAGCTTCTTAATTAGAACAAATCACTGGTCTCAATTAAAAATGAATGTGAGTATCAAGAATCAAACAAGCTTTTATTCCTCACTCATCTTTGCATTTAGGAACACATCTGGTCTAGTTTAAATGAATTTTCAGTGCTAAAAAGGGCGGAATCTTGTCACTAAAGCCTTCAAGTTCCCAGCCAGTCTCTTTTTATCTGGCTCTGCCAAGCCGTGGTCCTGTAATGAACTTCTCGGGAGAAGGGTCCTACAGAGATGCTGTTAAGGGAATAATCTGCAGGGGCAGATAGGCACAGGGTGGGCACCAAGGTCTTGACAAAACAAGAACATGCTGTGTCCACTGCTTTACTGTGCAAAGAGGAGACCCTGAGGCTCCTACCCCTGTGCAGGGTCAAGGGTTGGACTCTACAATCCTGATGGGTCCCTTCCAACTCATATTCCATGATTCTGCCATCGATTCCATGATTCTCTTCCACAGCTTGCTACATTGGGCCTCAGGTGCTACAATACCACATAAAAAGCAATTTCCTTTCCATTTACTGGAGAGCCTTATGGATTGTCAGGAGCACACCTGAAGAAATAAGGATTTAATTATTTTTTTTAATAGAGGACTGAGGCATAAGACCAGAAGGAAAATTAAGCCTCAGAAAGACTCTTGTAACAGATAAGAGTTTAAGGTGGTGAAGAGATACAACACTATTGTATCAATAGGGATTTTCAGGCATCTGACAGGTGTGGACAATTAAGTATTTTCTGGAAAGAGCAAGACTAATCTGCAGTGAAGAAAACATGTGAAAACAACATGACATAGAGCGAGACAGGTTTTCTAAGGAGAATAAGATAATTACTCTATTACCAGATACACTTATACCTCCTATAAAAAAGAAAGAATGTCAAAAACTGAGGTAATAAAGGCAGAGGTGTTCTAGAACCTAGATTCTAGAATGAATAGCAACGCAGAGTGAGGGTACATTTGCAGGAGAAACAAGAAGTAGAAACAAAAAGAATAAACCAGTCAGATAGTGAAAGATGATTAAATGTAAAATAAAGACAAAAAACCCAAATCAAACCTGCAACTTTTTTGGATGGGAAACTATCTGACACAAGGCTTGTGTGTAGGAATAGCAAGGCTTGAAAGTGAGGACAGAGAGATAAATAGAAAAATATGTTCTTACATAGCTAGAGAGACAAGTTAGCAGATGGAAGGCCTCTGTTCTTTTATTTTCAATCACTAGCAATACTGTTTCAATGGAGAGCTTGTGGAGTCACTTTTTTCCGTGGGAAACTATATGCATGTGAAAAGGAACAGATTAATTTAGATAAAAAGACATGCAAGATGTTTATTTAACTAAAATAGATGAAATGTGTCATTTTATTCCTTCTGCTAGCACTGAAACATATGGACTTTCCTGAGTAAAACTCCCCTTGGGGTAATCAAGGTCAGCTATAAGTCCTCATATAAATACACAAATGTTTACCACAAATCATTTCCCTCAAATATTTCAGACTAAATGATTCTTCCACTGGAAACACCCATTCATCTACTCCTAGCTTGATCCTAAACCTTAGTAGTGAAGACTTTATGGATGAAAGCAAGACTTGATTAGGAAAATAAGAAAGAGGTACTATTTCTATATCATATTCTAGTAACTAGAAAAAAAAAAAATTGCATAATATAAACAACAGGCAGGAAATACGTAAGACCACACACATGAATAAAATTAACAGGATAATCCTTAATACTCTACATGATACACTGTTCCTCTAGGCCACACAGTTTGATCATTTGACCTTTACAGGTGGCTCTGATCATCCAAAATAGCCAGGACTGACTACCTAGAGACCTTAGTGCAACCAAGGAGGGAGGGTGAAAGCAAAGCTATGTAAAGAATGCTGGTCCTGAAATGCTGCATTACTCATTCAGGGTTTAGATGTGCTCTTGCAGCCAAACTTAAATTGAGAGTCAAAGTTTAAGGCTCTATCCACTTAGCATGAAGATTGCATTGTGTCTTTCAATGTTTCATTACTTTTTATGAACAGGTGAAAATTTGGAAGCCATCAGGTACTGAGGAAGAAAAGTACTCAAATGCAGAATGAGAACTTAAAAAATTAAGGAAGTGACTTACATTTTTCTGTATATGAAATTCCAGTGAAAAATAAACTTTAAAAACTGTATTGTAACTAAAGAAAGTGCTATGTATCTACTGCATCTATAATTGTTATATTGATGATCAAAGTTTCTCTTTCCCAGAGGATAAGGAGGCTTTTAGGAAGCTTTGAGAAGTACAGGACATTCAGTGGACCTCATTTTACTCAGCAAAGGTTATGCATATATCTACAGCTTTATTTACATTTCATTGCAGAGCTGTCTATAAATTCCAAATACTTAGTGACAAGGCAATAAAATGGTATGCACTACCTTCTTTATTTACCAGATAATTTCTATCAGTACTTTTTAGGCAATTGAGGATAATCTATATCAAATTTTATGACTTTTTTTTTTTTCCTTGTAGGCTGATATAAACTGGAGGTTATAATTTGATCCAGAGTTGGAAAATGTAAGCTCTGTTAAAATCTTTAATTAATTAATTAATTTCTTACTGGAATGCCTGGATCTTATAAATAAATAATTAAATAAATAAATAAGTAAAATTTATCTCCTTTTAAATTATAGACTCAGTCTCTACCATCAATAGGTTTATGTACCTTACATACTCAGTGGGCTCATGGTGCAAGAAGGAACCAATTACTTTCTGTGCTTTGCTTCTCAACCTGGAGGCTGGAAAGGCCACACTGATCTCTTACTAAACTCTCAGTTAAAAATAGATGAGCTCTGGGCCAGAGCTTTCAGGTCCAAGGTCCTTGTAACACAAAAGGCAGCCGAGTAGGCAGTTGTATTTGGATGATGTAGTGTGTGCAGCCAAGCCCCCTCCATCTCCCCAAAGTCAGGCTCTGGAAACCTTTTGTAGCAGCTGATCTGAATCTGAACCACTCTCATATTCTGTGGCATTACATGGGAATGTAATATTCAGAGATACCAAGCCCTACGTTCACCTTTCCAGCCTCTGCATGCTGCAGCACAGAGATTACTCTGGCAAACACCTGAAATCCAGGCAGAAAACCATAGGATAGGCATGCCTGAAGGCAGTACCTCACACCCACTGAAGTTAGACCAGGCTGTACTAAATGAGAGATGTCAGGAAAGTCCATGCCTTTCCTGGCCTGGAAACTGCAGGAGTTTCTTTGCCCTCTGTCCAACCTCCATACTGTTCTTTTTCCTGGTAAGTAATGATACCTTCTTTAACAAATGCCACAGTCTATTGCCAGAACATCAAGCAGATCAATAGACTGTAACTTTCTGAATCTTGCACAGATGTGCTCTCAGCCTTTTGCTGAGACAATACATTGCTTGAATTGCATCACAGATAATAATCAGCTGTTAACCATTCATAAACAACATATGAAAATAATATAGAACATGCAGAATTTTTAATAATAGACATAATATAAAACAGAACAAAATCAAAATGCAACTGTAGAGATATGTTGTTTTTCCCATTCAGTACAGAGGTACTTCTGAAGCTTTCAGAATGCCAACTACCCTGAAATGAACCACCACCAGCAGCAAACTAAGCATCAGTGGTTTAGAGGGTTGCTTTGATCCCATCACTCTCAGTTATTTTGCTGTCCTAAGATTATCCCTCATCCTGAGCTTCATTTGAAGCAATTGGTTGAGGCTTATTGATTTCTTGATATAAATTCTTTAACTTAGACACTGCTGATCCCAGCATATCAGTTTTCAGACCCACTTAGATAAAACTCACACATTGTATTGAGCCATGGTTGAGTCCAGGCTTTGCTTTGGAGCGGTGGTTCAGAGTCAGGGTTGCCATGTATGTGGTGAACCACAAAGCTGAGCTGTGTTACTCTTGCCTTCTTTTTAGTGTGTGGTTGCACACAGTTGTATTACTCTTGACTTCTTATTAGTTTGTGGTTGCACAGTGCAGGTCACATTGAGGTTGGTCTGTGTGAGGAAGACTGGCAGTATGGAAAGGATGAAAAAATCCATCTTCACCCATGGTTTAGGATTCATTCTGAAACCATTCCTAGGCAAAACAGAGTCTAATCCAAAGGGGTATGGATATTATCAAGTAAAAAAAAGAGCATTTAAGAGGCAGTTAAAATCCTTAAATCCAGTTCTTTACAGTCCCTGCCACCAGTCATTCAGTTATGGGGACTCAGCCTTAGCATAAGGGGTGAGGATCCCAGAGTAGTGGTACAGCACAGATCTCCTGCTGCCTTCACAGCCCTGGAGCTCAGGTTGTCTGTAAGGCAGCAGTTGAGTCTCATGCACTGACAGTTCCAGCCTTTCCTCAGAACTCCTGGAGGTACAGCTCGCCTTTATGGCAAGGTTAATCACTTTTCTTTCACTCAAATGTTACGTAAGTTCTTGGTCTAACAAGCTCCCAGCCATATGAATAGAATCTCAGTGTCTCTGAGGTTGGAAAAGACCTGTAGGATCACCAAGTCCAACTCTTAACCCAGCACTGACAAGTCTGACACCAGACCATGTCACTAAGCACTGCATCTAGAGGGTTTTTGAATTCTTCAGGAGGGGTGGATCCAGCATTTCCCTGAGTGATAATGCCCGACCACCCTTCCAGTGAAGAAATTTTTCCTGATATTCAATCTAAACCACCTTGGAGCAGCTTGAGGCCTTTTCCTCATTTCTCACAATGCGATTTGTGAGGTCAGGAAGTAAAATGAGGATGCAGCTCCCTCCAGCAAAGCCTGTGCCAAAGTCAGGCTCTGTGTTCCTTTCCTGTATGTGTACGGCTCCCACTTGTATCCATCAAGAGTCAAATGACAAGTGTTGCCCAAATTCTGCCTTTTGACTGTGAAAGTCGATAACTGTGAAGAATACATGTTGTGCCTGAGCTGCTCCCAAAAGTCAGAAATGCATCTGTCCTCTGGTGGCTGCACAGAATAGGGGGCACAGCTTTGGAGTGATGCCGGCATGGCCCAGGAGCACATGCCCAAGCATCACTGGCAGCACTGCAGGGGAAGCTGTGCAGTTTGAAACAGCAGCCCATGAAGGCACACCCAGAGGCTGACAATAAGTATTTGGAAGCACAGCTCATAGGGACAGCCCACAGTTTTGTGGCTGAAGTGTGGAGGGAGGAAAGTTTCCTTGAAGTGAAATCTCATTCTGGTTCTGGAAAGCTGTGAACTCTCTAGGGAAGTCACAACTGTTTTGAGGAAACAAGCAGGAAAAAAAAAAAAGACACTGACAATAAAGAATTATGGAGTAAGAAAAAAACAGATTATCAGTAGTGAAGAAATCCTTATGAAAGGTCATTCATTAAAGAGAGAAGAAAGAACCTAGATCAGAATCATGATCTTAACAAGATCCAGTCCAGGGTGTTACTTCTTAATGGAAAACTTCTGACAGATCACAAGGGGAAACAGCCTGAAAACTCAGCTTTCCAAAAGCCTTCATGTGATTTTGATTTCAGAGTATGAAAAGTGCTGAACCCAAATGTCAGGACATCTGCTCAGTAAAATCTATGAAAATGTTTTCAATCTCCACTCATCTCTCAGATGCAATGAATTTCTTCATAGTTTATAACATTTCTGCTAATTTCTTCACCTCTATTCTCATATATTCATGTTAAAGTTCTAGAAAAAAAGTTTCTTTTACTAGGAGTGCTAATTATTTACTAGATAATTGCAGCTTTTCCACCATCTCATATCCAGGCCAGCAGTATTATGAAACAATAACAGTCTACTGTTAACTTACACACAACATACTTTACATTTCTGTGACAAAATTAGATATTTCCTTAAATAACATACAGCATAAAAATATCTACTGACTAGTGACCAGGCAGTTAAATTTTCATTCTATATTCCAGATCCAAAAGTGATGAAATGAAGTAGACTTTCACATTAATTTCAGCATTCAACTTGTGTCTGAGCCCAGTCATAGGCATCTGCACTCATTATGTGCTGATATTTTTGATGCTTTAAATGAAATCTGCATATGCCAAAATTTGTAACAAAATTGTAAGGCATGCTGCCTATATGTCCTAGCTGTATGTAGAAGTTATTTGATGCATCTTTTATCAGCAACTTTCTGATGGGGTCAACAGTTTCTATTACATAGCATGGTTGTGACTTTAATGAAAGAAACCCAGCATGAATATTCACCCTTAGTATCTTCTGATGAGTTAACACTGAGTAATTGCAGCAGTCCTGGGGCAGATCTGAGACTTCTGCTGGCAGATGGTTTTGCTCTGCAGACCCCTGGCACCCTCTCCCCTGTCCCTGCCACTACACCCCTGCTTTAGTTACCTTGGGACCAGATACCTACAGAAATGACAAATAAAAAAGGTGTGATTTAACAAGAGAAGTGATCTCTGTGTGTCTATGGAGCCAAGAGATGGATATTATTTGACTATTTCCAGCAGTTTAAATCAGTGATATGCCACTGGGTGAGTGGGGAAAGTGGGAATATAGGAAGCAGCAGAAGGATCCAGCTCAGTGCATCTGTGGCTGTGTTTGTGTAGCAGTGAATGACTACTGCCTGTAAGGGACCGTAAATTTTCTGAGACAATCTAATTAAGGCCAAGGCTGCATGAAGTCCATGAAAAAAACAAAACATAACAAAACAAAACAACTCACACACTTCCTCTCAACCTTCCCCTAACTCCCCCAAAATGGGGGAGGGGAAAGGGAATGAAAAAGAACTGAGTGCTGTGACTGATCCTGAGCAATATCTTTCCAGAAGTGCAAAAGCAGCTTTTAAGGCAGGCATTGTCATTTTTTTGGAAAAATTGCAAGAGTATGTCTGCCTTGTAGTCAGATACACATAACACCTTGATAGGAAGGAGTACTCCCAGGACTTGCTTCATACCTCAGGAAATTACTGTAAAATAAAGAAAAATGGAACTTTTGACACAGGGTGCTTGCAAACACCCATCAGAAGTTGCACAGTAGCAGTGATGGGATGTTGTAGCTCAGACAGATTTTTTTGTGCAGTTTCATTTCATGGTCTTTATATGTTGTCAACTTATTTTCCTAAGTATAATGATATATTTTTGCTAAAAATTTCAAACAGAAAAATAAAGAAAATACAAGGCTGTATTTATCAGATTTCTTGCATCAACCACAATCAAAATGTTTGGCCAATTTTATTCTAAGCCATCAACATATAAGAAAGCATCTGTTTACCAGCTGGCTTGGTAGCTGCCCAAACTAATCAGAATGACCTCAGCTGGAACAGGCTGACCTCCATCAAGTTGAAGAATCGATTTCTCCCGTGCATACATATTCAGCAGTGGTTTTGAACTACAGCCTAGAAACTGATCTTCTGCCTTCTGCACCGTATTAGTTCCATATATTATTTAGGAACGTTGCTACTTTTCTTACTTTCTAAATCTACATTTTTAGGCATAAAATAAATGGTTAATTTTTTTATTAGGAAAGTCATGTTCCTATAATATGTTCTTCTGTGAAGGGGGAAAAAATAGCATCTAACTTTATCCTTTAGTTACTATTGCCACAGTATAGAGATCTTTTAACTATGGTAGTAAATGGGATACTAGGCAAGGTAGAGAGAAGCTTTCACAGCATCTGCCTTGGGATTTATAACAGTAGTGTTTTGTTCTGTCAAACTGTTCTTTGAGTAGGAGGAGAGGTTCACATTCCAGGTGAGTGTAATTTCCTCCTTGACACAGAAAAGAGTAGAAATAAAAATAGGACAGTGTTCACCTTTGTGTTAACATATAAATCCTTACTTACTTACACAGTGATAATTAATGGGAAAACAGTGACTAGTGAATTTGGAGTTTTAAATATGTCTAAGACTCTAACATCAGCTCCTATTCAGGCACCTTTTGTACAGTGGCTGCTCCTTAATGCTGATCCAATTACTCACAATTGTGAAAATTTTAGTCTTAAAGACAAGTTAGCACAGGGTTCTTTATCCTGAAAACACTGACCAAATTTATGACTAGGTTCTGGGGACTGATCCAGTTATGAGTAACCTCATATCTCCCCTCTCTCTCACCACTGCATGTTTGATTGAATGTTTTGCAATGGTAAATGACTTCAAAACTTACAGAGCCATGATTTCCATCCATACATATGAAATATACAGGAAGTTGGAAAATTTCAGATTTGCCTTCCAGTTCCTATAAACACTTGTCCCAGTGGAAAAAAAAAAAAAATTGCAAACCTGATTGCAAAAAAAACAACAAAAAAAACCAAAAAAACACCTGCAGTAGAATATTTTCAAGCCAGTTTAGACAGGCAACTCTTCTTACACAAAATGTAAAGGACAGAAGAGGTCCAGATTCTGCTTGTTTCAGTAATCACCATTATGTGCTTACATTGCTGCAATAAGTAAGGCTGTCATATACAAGCCACTTGGGTTTGACTTTGAGGTATTGTTTCTGTTTTGCTTTTTTTTGTTGCTTTTTGCTGGGATTTGTTTGTTTGTTTTTGTTTTTGTGTGGGGAATTTTTTGTGTGTGGGGGTTATTTTATTTTTATTTTGAGCTTTGCAGTTTTGGTGGTTTTTTTCATGGAAGAGTTGAACAAAAGAGGGAAGGAAAAGTACAAAGGAAGGAAGAAGAGAGAATGAAGAGAAAAAAAAGGGAAGGGAGGGAAGAAGAGAGAAAGATAAGGATAGAAAGGGAAGGAAAAATGCATTTCAAGGGATATGTCTTGTTTCAAGCAATGCCTACTTTTATTAACTGGAAACACACTACAATAGTTAAAAGGATCCTGCAACAATGGAGATTTGAAAAAGATAGCTAGCTCAAAATGCTGAAAATGAAAACCAGAAGAAAGTTCAGTATTAAAACCTTTGTTGGCTTTTGCTGGACATGAAGTGATCTCTTACATTTGTTCTTTCAGCTAATCCTGACTCCCCAAAGATTCAGTCGGCTTTGCTGGATAGAGGTTCAGCCACTCTGTGACTTAATGCTGAATCCTGCTATATGTAGTCATGGTTAGAAAATCTCCACTGGTGGAAATTGCTTCTAAACAAGGGCAACTCCTTTTTTATTTATTGTTTGAATCTAATCATATGGTTTCCTGCCTTGCACATCTGGTCTTAGATAGATCTGGAAATGTTAGCTTTTTACATTGTTAACCCCACCCTGTAGTGTTGTAAGGACTTGAGCCAAATCCCAGACAGCGTCTTTTCTACTGACTACGGTGGAACTGGATCAGTTCCCCCCTGAATTGCTGCCTCCTGTGAATTGGAGGTTAAGAAGAAAAGATTTGAGGAAAAAAAAAATCTATGCTTTCTTGTGCTGGTAAGAAACCAGGCATCCTTAATCAAAGAACTAGTATTACTTTTGTGTCACAGAAGTCTTCATTTGTCCCTTGGTGTTCATTAAGTTATCTCTGTCTCCTGAGGCTCTCAGTTGCTGCTAAAATATGACTAACTTAGGATATAAACAACAGACTTGATGTTTTTATTATGTGTCATTCTATGTTTGACTTGTTTGTCTAATACACAAATTTATCTTACCAATGTATTCCCCCTTTAAAGGACTCCCCAGCTCCATCACAGTTGAGTAAAATGAGTTTATGGAAGGCAAAAAAAAAAAAAAAATCCTGTTTCCTGATGCTCCCAGTTGTATAATATGACCATAATAATATATTATTAATTAAGGATACATTTAGATTGAAAACCTAAGTAAGTTATGTTTACTCAAAAGAAGAGTGAGAATTGTAGTCCTATTTGTCATATTTATCATGACATCACCTTTTAAAAGTAGGGAGTAGTCTGCTTTTAGGAACAAGCAGATCACTATGAGCAGCATCCCACTGGATAAGGACTCAGCTTTCGTTGGGTTTTGGGTAATTTTTGTTCCTAGGACAAGTATTCAAGGTTGTGGAAAGGAACAGGGAGAGAAAGTGCTACATCCTTCTGGAATTTTTCCCATGAAAAATAGATACATGTAATGTGCCTGAATGAAAGAATGTCAGCAGAGTTAAAGCCAACAAGCATGAGATTAGCCCTGCTCTCAAATCACCTGAATAGAAAGAAATTTTAAAAAAAAGGAAAAAGAGAAGGAAAAAAAAACAGTCTATTTTTTTTCTTGTGCATTAATTTGATCCTGTTTTAAAGTAAAATTCAATGTGTTTATATTGCAGAGACTACATATGTCTCATTTGTAAACTATTCAGCATGCTAGTATCTGGTACTATGGAACAAAAGTTATTTTCACGTTTACCTGGGCTAGGGCTCAAAAAGACAAGAACTTTGGCTTTGAGGCTCTTTCTGTCAGTTCCAAAACTGTGACCACATCCCACAAAGAACTGATACAGTATAAACACATTTTGCTGATTTGGTTCAGATTTGTTCAAAACATTTTGAAGGGTTAACCAGGGAGCTCTCTGTTGGGCCAGAGAGCATCTGTCCTCGTACAGCCAGCAAAAATCTGCCAAAAAAGTACAATATGCCAGTTCATGCAGTTCTAGCTGGTTTGGTTTTGCACATGTTCTGAGTCACATTTGTGTGTGGATTGCACTGGAATTGCCCCACAGTGCAATCAGGGACTGGGACTGCAGCAGTGAACAGGCTGTTCACTATCATGGTACAGCTATCTTTGAACAGTTTTGCTTCTCCACCACCCCCAGCAAGTATTTCCTTTTTTTAATTGCCAGTAAACATTCCATGCTGACAAAGTGTATCAGAAGTGTGACAGGCTTTTCCCAAAGACCTTTGACCAAAGTGATACAGTGAGGCAAATGTCAGTGATTTCTGAGATATGTGACTTCATAAATTTGCTTATTTTCAACTTTAAGACTATCTATGATTTGACCTTAATAAATGAACTGTACATATTTTAAATAATTAATACACTTTTTATATTATAAAAAAAAATAGTTCACTGCATTTACCACATATTCATTCACCCCCCTGTTATCTCTGGCTGAAGATAAGAGTTACAATTTTCTTTTACATATAGAAGATGAGAAATATGGGATATTTTCCAAAACTCACTTAAATCATTGAACATCTTCCTACTGACATCAGCGAGCCTATAGACTTTGACAACTGGAGACCAGAGCAGAGGACCCACCTTCCACAGACAGAGCTCAAATAGGAGTGCAAGCTCAACCAGCTGTGTCTGTGAGGGTGAAATGAGTTTAGTTTCATGAGATTCATTTGTTTGTTTAATTGAACTTTTTTCTTTTTTAAAAAAAAATCAGCTTGAAACTCCTCCTTGGGTGTCAAGAAAGAACACTCAGCTGTTTTTGTAACAGTACTCAAGACTTCACAGAAACTACTGACTCACATTCGTACCAGTAAAATGTTTTTAAATATTGCACCAGGGACTAAGCAGGAAAAATGTGTTGTAGTTCTGGTGATTCAACCAAGGATTTCATAGCTACACATCATTAACACTATAAAATGATCTGTTTCATTTCTTTTTGCATTTATAATTCTCTCATATCTCCTTTGTCAGATCTCTGGAGATTTTTCTTTCAATTCCCTGTGCTACTAAACCTGGAAAAGAATAATTTTGTAATTACCTATTCACCTGAATGCAAGATTTAGCTCTTAGAGAAGTGAAAAAGCTTAAGTGAGCTTTTTTTTTTTTTTTCTCATGCTTATCTCAGTCTATTCTATGGCAATTTTTTCACAAGTATTTCAAAGCAAAGAATAAAAAATCATGTGTTGAAAAGATGACTAGCATGAAGGAAAACTAAGCAATTTTGGAGAAACACAGTAACATTTTAAGAAATGTATAAAATCGGTTGAATATTATATGGTTTGTTTAGGATGCTAAAATTTTATTTCATTTCTCAGGTCTTGATATTTTTAGTGGATTTCCTTTATTCTTACTATTCATACATATATTTATATCATGAGGTAGTGTGTTATAGGGAAAGAAATCCAGAAACTATTACAGCAACATTCAAACAAAGAGTGATATACACAAGACACTGTTTCTAAAATAACAAGAGTTGTCATTTATTAATTCAGGAAGATGTTTGGTCTCATGTGGAGCTGCTATTTTGGGACAAGCTGATACTGCTCTGGGATCCACAGCGTGCTGCCCTGTGGCTTCTGCCCTACTGACTCGATTTGCTTGGGCATCCATAGAACACACTACGTGTCCACAGCAGAAATTACAAGTTATATTTGCCAGTAACCTGAGGTTCTTCAATATGTTTTACCTAGGAAAAAAAGCCAAAAATCACTTGTAGTACACAAAGACCCCATCAAAACAATTGCCCTTACTCTCTATCAAGAGAATATATAAGTTATTTTCTATGTTTAGGTCACACAGATTACAGATTTCCTTGACTATTTTCATATTCGGTTGCAGTTTCATTTCTACCATTTCCTTTGTGTTATTCTACAAGGAAATTCATGCAAACTGAATTATTCCAGTTGATTCCTGAAGGTTCACAGCTCTACTGCTAATGTCAAAGCCTGTAATATGTTGAATGCCTAAGCCAATTTGTATAACACTACTGCCTCTATAAAGATTTTTTTTTACTATTGTAATGTTAGCTACTATTATTCTCTCTGAATATTTGTTCATCTAATTATTGATGTTAAGGCAGCAAACCCCTCTGAGTGTGGAAGGTGCACTAAACAGGAGTTACAGGATAGTCCTTAAACAAATTCATCCAGTATGGACAAATCTGATCAAGAGTAATTTCCAAAAGCCTGAGGTAGAACCCGTTTTACAGTTTGGGAACTGAGCACTTTCTCCTGAGAGACTATTGGAGCTCTTGCTTACCTTGTTGGAATTTGCTTGTCTCTCTTGCTCATTTTAGGTAGGTAGAAATCCATTTAATAATCTCTGTTTATTATTTCATGCCTGATTTGGAGGCTGAATCAATGTAAACCCATTTGTTTCCCACCTCAAGATGCTTTTTCCAATTTTCATATCACACCCTTCCATCTGATCCAACCAATGCAACTGTTTGTATGGCTGTGCTGCAAATTGTGTTACTCGAATTATCCAGTTTAAAAGCAACTTTAGCCTGAATGGTATTAAACACTTTTTGCTACTGAAGCTGAACTATTTTGAATAGAGATCTTTTGTGAGCAATGTCTTGACCTTTGTGCTTTCCATGTGAAGTCCAGCACGTGTCTGAATGACTTTTCTGGTTAAAGAAATACATTTACAACTTCCATTTTCAATACTCTGGACTTTTTTCAGAAATTGAATTGTTTCAGATTCTTGGAAAGAAAAACAAGAACTTTGTGGAAGAATAATTTGGTTCATATTGTTCTTATTGACCACATCAGAGGCAGTAGAATCATGATAAATAAACATGCTCTCCATAGAGCTTCTTGAAAGGGCTGCTCATTGTCCACAGGCCCTCCATAAGTCATAATCAGAACTAGACCCATTAGTGAGCAGATTGCAAAACAAATATTCAGGGTAGGATGCCTTTAAATATATGCCAGAGAGAACATGCCCTTTAGGGGACAAATAGTGCTGGAGCTTCAATCACAGCACATGTGCTGATAACCAGCACAGCCCAGACAGCCCAGGCCAGGAGGGGACAGCACGGGCCTGTGCCAGCACCTGGGACATCAGAAGTATCATAATCATGGAGATGGTATGCTTCTGACCTGGCTTTTGAAAAGATTGAAGCTGAAAAATCAGTGCTAGAATTTTTCTTATGCTCTTCTACTCTGTCTGGAGTAGAAGGAGAGCAGCAGGTCCTGATCACTGTGTGCCTCGAGTCTGCAATCTGCTGCCTGGGCTCTGCCACATGACTGATTTTGTGCCTGTTACATGCAGCACCTGCTGCTCTGTGCAATACTTTGGGGAAAGCCAGGAAAACTGAATACACATTTTTTCCTCATGACTTCATATTAACTAAAAGCCTGTGACATACAAAACTTGATGTTGTTACAAACTCTGCTTCTGAGTAATAACCTCTCCCTCTCTCAAGGGGAGATAAAAGTTTGAGCTTGAAACCAGGGCTCCAACTGTGTCCTAATCTGATTTTTTGTCACTGACCCATGCAAAAAATGATGCATGTTTGTAATATATCAGAATTGTCACATTAATGCACAGGTTTTTATTTTTATAAAAATTAGAAGTTGCCCAGCACTTATGTTAGGATCTAGAAATAATGGCTGGAAATTCTCCTTGGAAGAGCAAACATTTTGACAATCCTTAAGTGTCTTCCAGATAATAATTATGTTAAATTTTTATTTTGTTTATACTGACAAAAATTGATAGTAACAGGAAACAGATAATGTAATAAACTATGCCTTTGTTATATAGACAAGAAAGAATATTATAGTTTTATTATCTGGCCTTTCAAAGACAAGACTAATACTGTTTGCAATCAGAAACATGTGCCTCATCAGCGTCTTTGTGGCCAGATTAGAAAAGCTGTGATGCCCAATTTGTAAGGCCACAAATCATGGATAAGAGTTTTAGTGCAAAACAACAGCTACAGTATAAAGCCTAAGGAAAAAAACCACCATACTTTGGATTCACAAACTTCTGTGGACTTTTATATTTCTTCCTGTTCCTTATACATACATAAAAATTAGTTTTCATCAGCGGTGGTTAAACCAACAGTCATGAGGATAAACTGCTATGATCTCATGGATAAAGAGACAAAAGATTTCATTCCATTTCTATCCCATGTTGGTCCAAGTGTATGGCTGATCCTGATGATCTCTGCAGCTCTGTATGTAGAGTTCTGTATATACTCCCAAACCCTAGAGTTATGAGCTCCAAATGAGTGTATGAGGGGGAGAAAGACAAGATTTAACCATCCAGTTTCTACAAGTTCAATGGGAGAGCTGGATGTAAGATCACACAACAAATCCACTAAGATGGGAACTAGAAAAAAATGGATTTGCTTTTTGACAAAGATGCCACTGACCCAGCTATGGGTTGAGTCCATCTATGCCATGAGAAGTTTTGCTGTCAGTGAGGCCAGAGCATGGCTGGCTCAGGGGCATGGTGGGGACCCTAGCTAACCTAGCTAACAGCAGTGGCCCATCCCCACCACTCCTTTTGGGCAGGAGCTGGAGCTCTTCTACTGCCAGAGCCTCAGTAAAGCTGTAGTTACTGGGGATTTGCAGGTAGGGCACTTCTGCTGCAGTGAGTAACCTGCACTCAGTGTCCTTGAAATGAGCCTGCACCCCTTGGGTCTGCACTGGTATCACCATCTCCTCCTGCAGCAGAATTAGTAACAGGTCTTGAGCTGGAATTAACAGCATGGTCCACCACACAATACTTGACACCAAGAGATTACAGGAAATGCATAAAAAAATGCAGGAAAGGGCACAACAAATGTTTAGGCACAACTGTGCAGTTCCTCAGGGTAACAAATTCAGTGGCCAGGATGTCCTGCCTATCAGCTTTTCCCTCTCCTTCAGTTCTGCACAGCATTTCTAATTATACTCCACTACGTCTCTGTGTGCACCACAGTTATCATTAAAAAGTCAGCATTTCTCAGCAATGCCACCCAAGAGTACCTGATACATCATATTCCTTTCTCTGGGAAGGACAGAATTGCTGCACTAAAATTTGTTGGGTTTGTTTTGGTATTTTTATGGCAGCTACTATACTTTCAAGTCCTACCCTTGCTGTGTTTTAAAAGGCCTAGCAAAGACAGATATTTTATGTGTTTAGCATATTTCTAATTTACAACACTAATACTAAATTCAATTTATATGAGACATAAATGAATCATTGCATCCAAGAGACTAATAAAGTATCTTCATTTGTTTACTAAATTACAGCATTTTTTCCAAAATACATTTTAATGGAAATAGATGACACTAGATAAAAACGTGTTTCTATGCATGCAGATACCCAGCACCTCCCTTCAGAGTGCTGCTCCTCACTGAACTGGCCATGGTGCAGATTCTCTGTGCCTTCCACACAAATGCTTGTCTCTTACAGGATTCAGTGTACAGTTTTATGCCCGGGGAGCTTCACCTTTGAAAAAAGAGTGCTTCTAACACAGAGTTAATGATTTGGAACGAATTATCACACCCAAAACTACATCCAAAGATTATGTTCTCTGAAAGATACTGTCATCTGTTTCCATTAAAATTTATTTTGGAGCAAATTCTGGTAAGGAATTAAAGTACAAGCACAATTTCCAATAAATTCTGTATTTTACTGATACATTTGATACAATATTTCAAAATATTTAGGGAAACAAAGTCTGATTAGAAAACTTTTTCTTTCTAGACTCCTGTCCTCATCTGGTTATACAGTTCACAGAATATATAACCAACCTTTTTTCAAAAAGTCTTTAAAATATAGGCTGTGGGCTTAGCTTGTAAGAATAAATTACGTTAAAAGAACAGAAGCTGAAACCTGCAAGACATTCTTTGTCTTCCTCTGTGTAATAAGAATTTAGCCCTTGATATGGTGTAAACACCAGGAGAAGAAAGAAACCCCATGAAAGGTCTATGAAATCTATATAAAAATCCCTACATGTGCATGAAAAGGCCTCACAAATTGATGCAGATGCCTCAGGACTAAATGATTAACTGCAGAATCACATTCAAAAATAAATTACAGGCAATAGATACAGGCCCAAAAAGGCCTGCTCTGCAGGGAAATAATTTTCTCTGTTCATTGTCACTTCATATTACCCATCCATCATTTGGTCACCAGTTTCAGCTATTCACTTGCTGCCAAGTCTATTTTCAAGTTTCCACATTCCTTCTGTGTCATTGCATCTTCCCTTTCTCCAGGAACACTCTGGCGCTGTGTCTGCTGGCTCTCCCGGCTCCAGGGTTAAATGCAAAGTGTGTTCGGGGTCTTGAGGGAGTGTGTTGCTTTCTTGGGGCTTTTTCAAGCCATAATTTTTATCTTTTGTTCTTGCACAGCTGCTCTATTACTTCACCCAAGAAAGCCTGGCGTCTCAAGCAAGAGTGTGAAGTATCTGTGCATCCCCTGTGGCCTTTGGGTGGGATGATGGGATGACACTAACTATTGTCACCTTCTTAGGGTGCTAATTAATCCCTTGATATTGGTTTACAGTAGGATACAAGTGGGTTTTTTTTTTTGTTTTTTTGTTTTGTTTTTTTTTGCTGTTGTTTTTTGGTTTTTTTTTGTTTTGTTTTGTTTTTTGGGTGGTTTGTTGTTGTTGTTGTTAGGTTTCTTTTTTTTTATGAAAAGGGAATATTTTCTGGTTTATGGCTTCTGAGAATTTCTGGCCAAAATCCTGTTCCAGCTTACTGTCATGTATCTGGAATTTTTCCACCATGTTGAAACAAAATGTAAATTTCTCTGCTCTCTCCAGAAAGCTCCTTTGGAAAACCCTGTGCAATATTATTGTATTGGTTGGGGCACCATTAAATGGTTGGGACAGGATTTTCTAGAATAGTAATTTATGTTGTGCTACCTGCAGAAGAAACACAATGTAAAGTTACATTTAAAGGAAATATCAAGGACTGAACTTACATCTACTGCCCTGGCCATACCCATTTCACAGAATTTTTCAAGGTTTCTTTTCTTGTGAAACTGGAGAATAAACAGCACCCTTTCTTTTCACTGAGTGCTTCCTTGACTGTTTCTGTGCTCTTCATTCTTCTTTCTCACTCTTTGGTATCCTGAGAAAACAGGTACAGCCCTGCCCAAAAATACTCCTTATTTTTCCATGCAGGGTTAAAAATGAATCATAAATTTTTCCATGTTTGCCAAGAAATTCTTACACAGATCTTGAAACACATTTTTTTCCTCTATTCTGAAGCAGTTGAGTAGAGAAGTTTTCCTAATTTTTTTTTAATCACGTTGTAATTTATTTCTGAGCACACTTCCTGCTGCCTTTTTAAAAGATATATATATGGCAGTTGCGTTGAGACATTTTGTTATTATTAGCATTTTTGGAAAAAGAAACAAGATTCAAGTAGATCCCTCAATGAAAGTTTACCAATGATGGTGTTTTCATTTTATGTGACTGACAGCAGTCAAATAAAATTTTAACAGTAAGATGCAGTGCTGGCTCAGTTTTTCTCAGCAGTGACAGTAAAAATGAATAACTGTCCCACAGGATTTTGTTTGAATCCCTTTGGTATTACCACTAGCATCGTGGCTTGATGAAAAGACCGAGAGAAGGAGTTGGCTGCAGCAATCAGAGCTGAGACAGCGCTTTCTGAGTCAGTGCCTGCCTTTGCCTCTTCCCGTCCTGCCAGAGCTGAAGGGGCACGACCAGACCTCCTGTGGTCACACAGCGTGGATACCATCCAGGTCAGCTGCAGTGCTCAGGACAAAGGTGTTCAAAGGAAAACTGCTCGCTTTGAATTTATCCAAAGTTTTCCTTCTAACTGGGATATTCACAGACAGCCTCTCCACCCAGAAACCAGGGAAGCACAAAGCCTTGCTTTTCCCACCCCTACCTGTCTGAGTAACTTTCTCTAAGCTCTGCTTTCTGCCTGCCTGAAGGCTGCCTGAGAAATACATAGCTATTAAAACATGGATCCATAAAGAGATCCATGGGACTTTGCTCCCTGTTAACTGTGCCGTTAATTTCTTTTTCCTGCCTATAAATGATTTGCCTTAATTTCCCCATTACCAGCCCTCATACTTACCCTTTTGTTCTACAACTTGTCTCAATTTAGGCCACAGCTGTCTCTAGTCTCTGGGCTAAATTCTAAGTTAGCAGATTTTAGTAAAATAACTCACTCTCTTTTCACCAGTAAATAATCAAAAGCAACCAAACAACAAATCTCATGGCTTGGGCTCATTCTCTCAGTTGCCCTTGCTACCATTGTCTGGTTCTTGGCTTCACTTTTCTGTTCTGTTTGTCTTTCTTGATGGGTCACTTTTTTCCAGACCTTTTTCTTTTATTTTTGGTCTTCTTCAGCCATCACCTTTTCCCTACTACCTGTCGCTATTTTATGTTCAGAGCATTGCAACCATTTATTTCAATTTCTAACCATAATAAAACCTTTCTGTTCAAATCAATCTGGATGCTTTTAAACAACTGCACCCCACAGCGACAGATAACATTAATGAAGTAATTAAGCTATGCTAGGAGTACTATCCAAGGAAATTAAGCTGTTATAGTTTCTACCTCCCTAAATATCAAAGGTGCAATTGGTTTGGTTTTGTTTTGTTTTGCTTTTGGTTGTTTAAGTTGTTGGGTTTTGTTTTGTTTTTTTTTTTATGGAGAGGTTATTAAATATAAAATACTCATTTATTTGTCATGCTCTGCTACTTGAGTAATTGTACAAAGGCACTTCAGCTGTTTGATATCTTCCATCCATCATCTGGACAGTGAGAAATAACCCCTCAACCCCTAAAGTGGTTGCTCCACGCAACTGGAATTCACAATGCAGGGAATGTTCATTGTATCAACTGGCCCTGATCTGGTTTACAATATGTCAACACTTTGTGCTGTGTTTATCGAGTGCATGTCAGAAGCAATTGAGGTTCAACAAAGGGGAAGAGGAATATGCCAGTTTTTACAGCTGATTTATTAAATTGTATGATCCAGGAGGAAAAAAAAAATTAAAAAATTAAAAATCAGTCCAAACAGCTGAGTTTTACATGAGCTGACTTGACCCTAATTGTCCTTTGAGGAGAAAACTTTTTATCTGTACCCTTTCTCCCCAACTGCACTAAGTGCAACCATGCTCCTCAAGCACACTAATTGAGGTAAATATGAGGCTTAAAGTAGAGCTTTAGTAATCCTCTGTAGCTTGAATAAAAGTAAGTTTTGTTTGGACTGCCAAACTAAGAAAGTTCTGATTCAAGCAGTGAGTTCTCAAGGTCCATTCTTTGAAATGTGAAGAATCACAGAAGTCAGGATAGGCTGAATTTGAAATTTGTGGCCTAAATAAATTCAAACTTGAGCTTACAGCACTTATTTTAATGCCCAAACATGAGGTCAGTCATGAGAAAAGACATGATGAGTGTAAGCTTGAAAGAAATGGAGGAGTGACACAATATTAATTTCAGAATTTACTTTCTGGCTTTCATCTTTGCCATAATTTTCTTTTTAAATTTCTTCTTGTATATAACCTGAATTCCTCTATTGTTCTGTTCTGATCTCTATTTCTCTGTAAAGATGAAGAAGACACATAAAGTGATTTAAATGTGTCCCTTTCTTATTTTTGCTGTGCTGGCTCAAAATTTATGATGCAACCCAGGAATTTGAGTTGACATTTCACAATCACTCTTTACTGTTTTTTGGGTTTTTTTTACAAACTGTGAAAGCAATTTTTTCTGTATTTCTGGTATAAATCTTGGAAATTATGTATGTAAATATGTTTTTGAAAGATAATTTGTATTAGGACTATTTTTGAGGCATCCTGAGGAAAAATAACAGAGAGAGGAGTGTATTTTTTTAAAACATGGACCACTGAAACAGCACAAAGAAGGAAGAGTAAGGCAACAGAGAAAGCAGATAGCATGCAGTCCACAGGCCAAAATCATGATTTGTTAACCTGTAACTCAGGAAAAAGACAAAGAAAGGAGCTATGGTTTATGACTAGCTGTCAAGAGGTAACTGAGTATGTGCTTATGCAATAAATTCTGTATTAATTCTCTGTAGGTAGAAGATTTTTTTTCTCTATTTTCCCCTCCAGCAGGGAAATTGGATAAGCACAAGCAGATTAATGCTGGTGAGCTTATTACTTCTTCTGTATATAAAGCTGCCGTTCTGATCTTCAGAGCTGAATTTATTGTTTAGTAGAACAGTATCCATATGCAGAGAAATAACATTTTCTCATATGTTCATCACTACAATCCTCATCTACCTAAAGCTGTTTCCAATGTAAATAAGTAAAATACTATATTAGAGATGCATTTGACCTTAGTTTCTTTAAAATGCACCGAAGATTAAGCATCATGTTGTTTGTTTTCTATGTGTTAGTTTATTACAAATTACATTTTCAAATACTTTTGCTATGGAAAAAAAACCCTGGAAATGAGAGGTCCTATAGGATCTGCCAAGGCAGAAAGGATAATGAAATTGATTTCACCTGCAGACTAAGGAGTGGAAAGTTAAAACATGACATTTTTTGAAAAGTTGTTTAAGATATCAAAATCTGATTGTAACAGTATACAAGTGTATCATATGAATTAGTTCCACTACCTGGGAAAATGTCCAAAGGCTTCTTATCAGGAAAGCAAATACTTTCCTGAACCAACCCACATTTCAGGGAAAATGTTACTCAAACAGAGATTATCTACCTAAACACCATCCCTAGAGCTCCTTAAATTCTCTCTGTAAAAAGGTATTTTCTTGTGGCCTACAAAGTTTAGGACCCAAAATATTGGCTTTTACCTAATTCTACGCCAGCCAAAGATAGCATAATCTACTTTCTGATTAAATCAGAGCAACTTAGGCAGTTGAGGAGCAAGAATCAATGATCACTTTAACCACACCTCCCTCAAACAAGGCATTAAAAAACCACCAAAGAGAAGCTCCATGAAAAATACCTTTTAATCTGCAAAAATAAATAAATAAAAAATTAATGGTGAAGTAATTAAATTTTCACTGGAGACAGAGCAAAAATGTTAATGCCTGGGATGTTCAAAAAATTCCATGTCTCTTTTTCTGGTTTATAATTTGCTATTTGAATGCTTGCATTTGATATAGTAATAACAATAACCATTCTACCATTTAAGATCATTCAAGACATTTTTCTTGTTTCTCAACTTTTTGAAACCGCCCATTACATCAGAATGACATTTTTGGTTCCATTCCTTAGAAAAATCTTTAACTTATCCTGACTCTGAAAAAACAAGGAAATAAAAAAATAAAGCTTAAAATTTATTAACCCAATGAAAGCATTTCAGAAAGGTATTTTGGGCTTTTTGTTGTGTTGTTTTTGTTGTTGCTTTTAGCATGCATTTATTGATTAATGGGCCAGTCTTATGATTTTAGAAGAGGAACATGTTTTTCATCAGTGTGAAATTGGGTCAATCTGAATCTCACTGCAGGATTATGGTCTAGGGTTTGTCTATGGAGAGAAGGCACAACAGAGAGAGAAAGAGAGAGGCAGAGTAGAGCACCTTCTCTTCATTAACCCCCTACTTAGACACTTCCTGAATCTGGGATAATGCTGTCATATTTTGGAGAAATTTACTACACTCAGATGACCTTTACAAGGAAACCTATTAACAGAAATCTTTTCCAGGACTGTGAGATGGAGCTTTCTTGAATCCCTTGCCTCACTCACCATCCAGTTTTCTGGGAATGATAATAAACTAATAGAAGTAATTCAGATTATGATCATTTGTTTGAATAAAAGGTTTGTTTTTTTCTGGCCAGTAAGCTACCAAAAGAATTAACAATCACATTTGTCATTATTTTTACTCTTCACTGCAGTCATATTTCATATGAAATCTGTTTCTAATTCATGCTTAGGGATCAGGGAAACATACAGAATAGTGTTAAAGAAAATTATTTTTAAATAAACATTCTGATTCTTTCAAGCAAATTCAGTGATCATAGAAAAACAAACAAACCAATGCAGAAGGCAACCAAAATACTGCAGCTGCTGAAGCTGTTTTGTTTGTTTGTTAGTTTGCTTTTAATTTGGGTTTTGTTGCCTTGAAAATACTTTTTACAATATTATTGACTACATTTTCAATACTGTAAAAGAATGATATTAAATATATGGTTTTGAAATGCTTATATGGATATTGTGCAGGTTTTGTCCCAGAAGGAAGCACATGGCCATGGGCCAGGAGCATTACAGAAGGATGATTAAAGTGCCACAGAACCAAAACTCGTGAGTCATTCCAAATACTCTCCCAGCATTGCCCCTAAATATTAATGGGTCCCTGCCTGAGGAGTCAGAGGCAGCCAGATGTGGTGCCCTCCTCACCCTGGGAAATACCCAATGCTGAAGTTTGGCTTGAGCAGCTCCTGGACCCTGCTTGCATGGGCTTCAATCAGAACAAAGATTAAACTGCTGCCATCACACGGCTGCCTCACATCTTTCCACTCACAGAGCAAATTTATGCAGCTTATTTCAGGTTACAAGCAGAAATGCAGGCTTGTTCTTGAAGTGTCAACCTGTTGCAAAATCAAGAGGGGGTTTGACCTTAGTTCCTTTAGGTGCTCCATGCTGATCTGTGCTCAATGTCCAGTGCTCATTTCAAGAACATATTTGATTTCTACAGGGTATATTACATTATAGCTATTACAGCTGTTCAATATTTTCTTACTGGTTACTATAATAGAAGAAAATATTTTCACTAAAAATACATCTTTTCCTTTTAAAAATGTTTTAAGCAAGCAAAAGAGTGTGGTAGTTTAAGGATAAAAATATTTTTCATTTATATTTGAATTTTTTTCCTTCCTTCCTTCCTTCCTTCCTTCCTTCCTTCCTTCCTTCCTTCCTTCCTTCCTTCCTTCCTTCCTTCCTTCCTTCCTTCCTTCCTTCCTTCCTTCCTTCCTTCCTTCCTTCCTTCCTTCCTTCCTTCCTTCCTTCCTTCCTTCCTTCCTTCCTTCCTTCCTTCCTTCCTTCCTTCCTTCCTTCCTTCCTTCCTTCCTTCCTTCCTTCCTTCCTTCCCTCCCTTTAATAAGAATTTCTTTCCATTTTGTTGTTAAAACCTAGCTATGATTACAGTCTGTGCAATTTTTGCTTTCCCTAATCAATTAACCTTTGAAGTCCCTATGGAGAGACTGTTTCTGGTTCTTTCCCTACTGAACTGCCTACTTGCCTCTGCCTCCTGTGCACCTGTGATGCCATAAATTAGTCACAGATGGCCTGCTAGGATATAATCACTGCCATTTGTCATGAAGTTGATGGCTGTATCACTTTCTCTTGCTCTGCAGAATTTACCTCTTGACAGGTCAAAACTTCTACCTCTGTGAGTTCTAGTAGGAAAAGAAAGGTTCAGAGGTCAAGCCATGCCAGGACTCCAGCCTGTTGAAATGGAGTAACAAATCTCATATTAGATGCCTAGAATCTAACGTGTGCTGGGTGTGGAAACTTTGATGCCAAAATAGCAAACCCTGTGAGATTTCCAACCGACCTCTGTCCTCTAGTTACCCAGAGCAAGGTAAAACACAAAAAATGAATCTTTTTAAAATCCCATAGCCATGATGAGGAGTATGTTCCTACACTCTCCCTTCTGGCAGGTTTGATTTTTTTTGGTCTCCCTGAAATACTGGCATGGAGCCATGTCAAGAGAAAAGGGTTTCCTTGTCTTTGTAATAACCTAATAGTTGTGGTGTTTCTCTAAGAATTCAATAAGATAGGTGGTGTGTTTCCTTTTTCCTTCTCTTACTACCGCACAGGAACCTCTCTTAGCTCTTCCAGGAGGACTTATTTAATTTTCCAGGAAAGGGCCACAAGCAGCCACCCACCCCCTGTGTTGCTGATGGTGTTGCCATGTGGCAAACAGCTCAGGACAAAGTGGTGAAAAGGCAGCGTGGCTGCACAGCTGCTGCTGGGTGTGTGACCCTGGCAGATCCAGCCCTTGGCACCCTTCTCTTTCCCTGGGTGATCCCCCTGCCCCTGGGGCCAGGCCATTACTGGCCTGTGGAGCAGGAAAGGAAGGAACTGAAACCTGAGAGGAGATCTGAGTGTGAAACAAGCTTTGTCTGTCTGTCCTGAGACACTGCAGGTCCTGTACAGACTTTCAAACGAGCTTCTTGGATACAGCAGTTCTTTGCTCTTGGAGGGGTTTCTTTTCCACAATAAACCTATTTTTTATATCAGCCTAATTGTAATATCAATTTTAAAACTAGATAAATTCTTTCATCTTGTAGTTTGCTTTTACATAAACTTCCTTAGTAAAAGAAACATTTTGTAAACAGCAATTATCTAGGGGTGTTCTGCTCACTTCAAGGATTTTCATTGGAGAAGTAGCAAATGATCAGGTTTTCAAATTATGCTTTAACAGCAATAAGATGAGGCTTGGAACCCAGAACCAAAGGCAAGTTTTTCAGAAGTGTGACAGTTAACTTTTGGATGCTCACCTTGGAATATTTTCTAGGGAAGAATGTCTGAAAATCATAAAACCTTAAAATTTGAGCCTGTATTCCCCAGTTTTCAGACTTCAACTGCTAGATCATGTTTCTGCTATCACCTTTACTATCATCTTGAATCTCAAACATTTTAGAAAAAAAGGGTAAAATTCATCTTTTGAGTCTGGTCAAATGAATTACACCCAAATAAGCCAATACTTGACCTAAAACCAGCACAAACCTGACATAAAAATATTTTGGGACTTGATATCACTGTTTGTCCTTACAAAGTTTATAATTAATGTAAAACAATAGCAGCTGGTGCTTGTTTATAGGGCAGCCTGATCTTTGGGTGGTACTGTGTGCTGTGTAGCTGAAGAACAGTCACTTCAGTAACCTCTACTGAAATATTTTTGGGCTTTTTCAGACAAATTTTCATTGATTATAAATGTTTTACTTTGCTGCAGTTATACTTTGCACAAACAAACCATTTCCCTAAACTAAAGGAAGGAAGCCAGATTCCTACACACTGCATCAATGTCCAAACCACCATCAAGTACAAATATCATTATGTTAAACATTTCCCTGTTCTACTGAGTGTCTGAATGCAAAATACAAAAAACAAACAAACAAACCCCAAACAAAAACAAAAAAAAACCAAACCAAACCAAAACATAATACCTCCCCCCCCAAAAAATACCAAAAAAACCTCTGTCAGCTCCACTGCTATGTACATTATAACACAGTAAATAGAGACCTTCCTGAGAAAATAGAAGCTATATATCCATGGAAGTATTTTCAGACAAATTTAGGAAAAATGTGACTATTTTGAAGTTTGATTTATGCAATAAAGAGGATTTTAATATTTTCTTAGCCCTTTCCTTCTTCTCTCCATCTTTTACAATACAAAACTATTTGAAAATGTTGAAAATGTTAGTTTGTGAATAGAACTGAAATAATTTTTTACATATTTTACAGCAATTAACTTTAGAGTAACCAAATTCACACAATTTAAGAATAGTCTTATTGAAATTGATATGGAATTATTGAGCTTAGAAAAGACTTTAAAGATCATTGAGACCAACAGTTAATCCAGCACTACCAAGTCACCACTTAATCCTATGTCCTTAAGTGCCACATCTTCACATATTTTAAATATCTCCAGAGCAAGTGACTCAACCACTTTCCTGGGCAGCCTGTTCCTGTGCTTGAGAAACCCTTTGGGTGAAGAATTTTTTCCTCATATCCAGTCTAAACCTCCCCTGGTGTAACTTGAGGCCATTTCCTCTTGTCTGTTGCTTGTTACTCGGGAGACAGATCCCTATCTTACTATAACTTCCTTTCAGGTACTTGTAGAGAGCCATAGTTTGTTGGTAATAAATAAAAATTCTGTTACAGCACAGTGACACAGTATCAACCCAGTGTTGTATTCCTCTTTGATTCTACCTTCATTTTGCATGCAGAAAAATTATTGCCTAATACTTATTGTAGCGCTTTTTTTTTCCTTAGGAGTTTGCTGGCTTGTTCTGAGAGCCACAGCTTCAAACAAAATAGGGATGATTTATTCTGGTGAGGTTCCAAGTAGGTGAATTGAATTGTCATATTTTTGGTCAACATAAACTAAAGCAGAACAGAGAGAAATCTGAGCATGTTTAATCACAGAGTGCTGTCGTGCTGCTAAGTAAAGTCATAAACAGTTGACTCCAAGCTGGGAACACCATGCCAAACATTTGTATCTGGAACAGGACTGTACGTTCCACCAGCATGCTGCAACAGGGAGAGCGTTAACACAGGGAGTTCAGTACATGCAGAAAAATGTTTTGGAAATGAAAGGGGTCAGAACAGGGGTGTGGAATGGGCCTGGAGGGTGTTGTGCATCCAGAAGAGAAACAAAATATTATGCTTCCTAATACTGGACAAAACTGAGTAAAATTATTTGCTATATAATCCATTCAGAAAAGAAAAAAAGTCAAAGAATTCCCAAGTGATTTCTTTTTCTTTCCAGTCATACTCAAAATAAGTAATTTTGAGTGACAGACAACTGAATCCACTACAATTAGCATATGCCTTCCTTGCTGGCAGTGAGATCAAACTGAGGACTGTACGAGCACTCTATGCCCATCATGTTACTAAAACTCTTGCTAAGCACAGGAAGGAAATGATACTGCTTTGATGTTACTTTTGGCTTCCAGTCCCAGGATTTGGACAAAAAAAGACTGAAATAATATTTTAACCTGCTTACAGGGATTCAAACCCATCTCTCTCAGCAGAGTGCCCTAATCACTCTGTGGTTTAGGGAAGGAAGCACACTCCACATGCCTACTGCTGAAATTGCTCCAGGATTCACTGGTGGAGGGAGAAGAGCTAGGAGAGGCAGATGGAAAACAGATTGTATTCCTGTGGTAAGGCATTAACCTTGGAGAAACACAGTCCCTCTGCTAATGTTTGTGCTATCAGGGTGTGGGTGGAATGCATGTCTCCTTCCAGGCTGCAGTCCCAACATCTGGGATCCCAGCCCAGGTCAGCTCAGTACCATAACTAGAAGAGTTTTGTGCCGAGCTAAACTCCCAAGTTCTGCGCCTTAAACACTGAGTCACACTTTCTCTCAAACCATCTGGCTTTGGCTAGTTTTGACCTTTCACTTTCATCAGGTGAGTCTGTTCTAAACATCACCTTTCCCATATGAACTGTCAGAGGATTTGTGTCGAGCAGACAGACAAGCCTGGATCTGGATCTTCCAGGGATGAAGCGGGAGTACAGCTGCAGCCCTGTGCTAAAGAATTTCTGCTTAAGAAAGCTCTGGGTCATCATCCTGATCTCCAACTCTCCCCATGCTGTGACTACAGGGTCAGTGAGTTTCATTCAGGATTTTGGCTTGTTTTGGGGGCCAGGCTGACACTCTTCAGGGCACCATGCTACCTTCCCCAGAGATGCTTGAATCTGCACCCTAAGCCTTATGCATTAATCCGTCACTTATGCAGCACTTATGTATAATTCCTGATTAAACTGTTCCTGTGCCATGAATTTAATTTTTCTTAGCCTTAAGATCTTCATGAATTCATTTGTACTGCTAAATTTCACCTTATTTCTAGCTCTATAACATGACTTTCCTTCTCTTTTGCTGCTTCTGCAGCTATTCTGGTCTTTGGCCAATTCTTAGTCAAATATGTTCAAATTAATGCAGGTGGCTTAAAACCTATTTAAATTAGTAAATGAATGAAATGTAAATCAAAATCAACAGACACTTCCCCTTAGCATACTGTATGTTTTCTGTTATCAGACTGTTTAAATTATAGAATGTCTGGTCTATGTCTTCTTCTATTTCTTCAGCAGCACTTAGTACAAGTAAACAGGGGTATTCAGCAAAATCTAATCCAAACAGAGCAACTCCTTGATTTACCCCAAAACTACATATTAGAATAAAGACAAGTCTATATTTTCTTAAATCTCTGTTTTGACTAGTAAGCAATGACTCTACAGGCCAAATTCCCCTTCCTTCAATTAAAGTTGCGTATTTTTTTTTTGTTCAAACGACCACACACAAATTGTTCTGGTCTAGTGCCCAGAGAGTACACAGATTTCTTGTAGCAATTCATTTAAGAAAGTTGATTACTGTATTTCATATCTTACTTGTTATTTGATAAATTAGCTGTGCCTTTTTTTCTGTGTAAAATGCATTTTTCCAAGGGTATATTGTTGTTCCAAACTTCTACATAAAAAAAATAAAAAATAAAAAATTTTGCATTTGTTCCCCTTAAGGATCATTTAACATAATCCTATCCTTTCAAAAATTTGGATTAAGTTTTTTGGTTTTCTAATTTTTTTTCACCAAATTTCTGTCCTCTTCTGAGACTAAACCTCTGGATAGATGAAAATTGTCATTTATCAGAGTAAGCAGAAACAAAATCCATAAAATTAATGTCAAATCAGGTATATTTTATGATAATTTCAAATGTGCTCAGACAGAAAACTGTCTGTTAAAGACCTGACTGTACATTCAAAATCTCATTTATATTAACTTCAGCCAATCCGTTTTGTTTGAATTGAAAAGTCAAATAATTTTGCTTTGGAAAAATGGTACTACTTAACAGGAAATATATAAGTCAATGTACATTAGTGTAAGACTTGAGTTTCCTTGTTTGTTAACATCTGATAATGCTCCAGGACACAACACTCTTAATGCCCAGCACTGGTTCTGCTTTGCCCCTACTTGTCTGCATGATGCTGACTGACACCTCACGATTTTTAGTCACACTGTCTCCTTTTCCTCCTTAGCTTGATTCCTCCATAGCTGGTTCAGCAGCCAACACATTCTATCAATCTCCATTCTACGGTAGTGCAAATGGTAATTCATCCATCCAAATAAATGAGAAAAGAAATCCTCACAACTTAGAAGTATGCGTTAGATTTACATCTTGTTTAGTTCAGAGACATCCTGTATCTCTCACATATAACTCTAAAAACTGGGGATGTTGCCTAGGGTTTGCAGAGTAAACAATTCTTAATCTACACAGTGCTTTTCCCTGCTGTACACACCCTGTAACTTAACTATATCCCAAACATGCTGCAATCATTTAAAGAAAATGTCTCGGCTTTCATTCAAAAACTTTTTGAACTTGAAAACCATACATCTGTAAATCTGAGTCAGAACCATTTCAACCTATCTTACTGAGGCCAAAGGGAAGACAGAAGTGTGACAATTATCTAATGTTACCCTTCCTGACCCCAGCAGAGTCTGTGGGAGTTTTCCCACTGGGTTCATGGAGTGGAAATTTTGACCTGGGTTACTTCCAACCTTTGAAGAGAAGAGGGTGAACAGCACCTGCAATCTCTTTTATATGATTGTTAGGACATGGTGAAAACAAGTGTTTCTTCCCAAAATAAAAGCCCATCTCTAGCACCTTTTCTGAGGCACCCTTATGATTCAGATGGAAAAAGAAATCTGAATTACCCCAAAGACAACCAAAGGAATTGCATTCTGAAAAAGTGATGTAAGTCTAGTGTGTTGTATTTCATCTCCTATCATGTAAAACTCAACCACAGTGAGAAATGTCAGTCAGCATCCATGAAATTATGACTGTCTAAAACAAAGTGATGCAGAGTACGTTTTCTCCAAGATTTTCTGTATCTTCCCTCCTCCTGAAAAAATTTGCCATGATTCAGGCAACACAATGATGCAATTGTGCCAGCAAAACCCATTGAAATTGGTGGCTGTGGTTTCAGTTCATGTCCACAAGGTCTGAGCATATACTGCTCTGAGCAAGAGCAAATTTTAGAGATCAATTGCAAAATAAAATTCTACTGAATTTCTGAAAATACTTCTCCCTTGTGCTTTCTCTCTTTCTGTACCACAAGACAAATGTAATGGCTTTCTTATCTTTCCCTTCTGCTTTGTAGGTACCAGCTGCCTTTACTGAATGAAATAATTAAATAAATCCCAGAACAGTCATTCTGAACCTTTTGTTTCTGCCAGTAATGAAACCTTCTCTCATTAAAACACAAGTCTCTGGCTGAACACCTTGCTGTGATTTGCAGTATGATTTCTATGTATTCAAAGGCAACATTTCACACAGGTATAAGCGCTTGACTTTACATTTGTAAATTAGGTAGGTGTTAAGTCTGCAAATATTCCTCCTGGTGTGCAAATATTCCTCTCTCTTTTCTTCTCTCCAGGAAAACTCCAATAAAAAATATTTTATGTCATTGCTGTATTCCAACTACTGGAATTGTTTTCACCTTGTTTCACTTTTATGTTGACCTTCACCCAAATATTTGCATAGCACCAATGTAGTAAGTAAATTAATTTCAAAAAGTGAGAAATCTGATTTCATTCCAGCCTGAGGGAACTCAAAACCATCCTTATATTTTCTGAAAAATGTTCTAACAGACATGCTGTTAAGAGTATTTGAGCTTTGGTGCTAATAGAAAATGAAACCATATAGAAATCTTAAGAAAATTGAGTCATTGAAGCTGGGGCTCTACAACCAGTGATGCAGAACCTAGGGATCCACAACCACAGCATCCCGGCAGCTGCCCTGAAGGAAAATAAATATGTGGACCCCTACCTGATCACCAATTTCTATTATTTTTCCTATAGATTTTTAAAGTAAAATACACTTAATAAGTAAGACCTGATGTTTGGACTAAAAAGGGAAGGGAAATGAAAAAAAAAATTCTGCTCTTAGTCTATCATGTTGGGTAGCTGACGATGATGTCTTCACAGATTCCTTAGTCTCTGCCACATTGATTATTCTTAGTTTCTTAATTTCTTAATTGTAGCTATTAGTTGTGTTATTTGGGCAATTACTCTAGACCTTGATCTCAGTGTTTAGTATTGAAATTATTTTAAAAGCATATCTTTCAATATTGTGTGATATTTTATAGCTACAGCTCTGGTAAATAGCAAGTGATTTCTATTGCCTGGCATTGCTTTAAAACAAAGCATCCTTTTCTTTTTGCAGGGGATGAAGACAGATTTCTCCTCTCTAGTTCTTTTAAATGATGCATATACTTCATTTTAATAATGTGTTTATATCTCAGTGACTTTTAATAAATGGTGGCATTGAAACCTTTGTGGACTGAGAGTTTTTCCTGGGCAGAGGTGGAAGATGGACAATCAGGATTTGCTGTTTTTTAGCTGTCATATATGGCACAGTTTCTAGATTTTCCAAGCTGCACATATTGAATAAAAAAAGCTGCATGTACTAGTTAACATGGTACATGTCAGGTACCAGAGTTGTGAGGCATTAGGCCAGACATAAACACAGGAGTCAAACAGCAAGGCATTGTTCAGGAATAAATTGAGCTGCCTGTCCCTCTTTGGGAGGGAACACATTCCCTTAATAAAATACCCAGTAGATTTTACAATTACTCCATGTAAAATGAACAGCAAGAAAATTCAGCCTTCTGCAGAAAGTGATGCTTCTGATGCAAACTGCTGTTTAACTAGAAATTGATGTAGACATGTACCACACATATTAATCATTAATATAAAAATGAAGAGAATTTGTGAAAAATCTCTTTGGGAAAAGACATTACCACTGATAATTAATTTCAAATGAATCTAATAGAACTGACTATGCATGAAGACCAAAATTTTGGCAGTAATTACATTTACCTAACAATTTCTAAAAATATTCTCCAGTTTAATTACATCAGGAATAAAGTTAATAATAGTAATAATGACAACATCACCAATAGAGCAACAAAAACAATAACATTAATTATAATAACAGTTACAATGTTCATTTTCATAATAATAATAATAACATAATTACTGTCTCAAATTCATAAAATAAATCTCAACTGCCTAAAATGACAATTTCTATAAAAGTCTCTGACCTTTTATAATTTCTACCTTTGGTCTGTATTATCCACTACTGTCACAGGAACAAAATATTGTCAAATAATGAAATAAGGTTATTTTTTAATAATTTCCAAGCTGGATAGAGGAAAAGTCTTGGAAAGCTTAAGGAAGCCTCTTTCCACTGTATTTGCAGTTCAACTTTTAAATGAAAGTTATTTAAATAAACATCAACACAACCCAACAAAACCTCTGTTTTTTTGACATCTCAGGCTGAGAATCACAGTGAAAACATAAACGTGTTAGCACTGGAAAGTTACTGTCAAAAACTTATGGGTGCTAAAAAAAAAAAAAAGCACTGGGGACAATCCAAACCAGTATAGTTATAATGCTTGAAGCAAAAAAAAGTCATCATTCTGAAGCCAAAATATGACAATCATAACAATGTGTTTTAGTCCTAATGCATTCTGGCAAATGCTAAACACATAAGAATTTAGCAACATCAATTTAGCACTATCAAGTTCAAGGACCAAATATTTCAAACCAGTGGAATATACTATCTGTATGTAATTCTGAAGTCAACTATCCTGATGAACTATGATCAGTTTCAATAATGTGGGTGGATCTATTTAAAAATTAAGTAAAGCCAAACAATCAAAAATTTATATTATATTTCAGCTTATTTCAAAAAGACAGTTTGTTCTGCTCTATACAAGAACAAATGTGAAGAATATATGCCACAATAACAGTAATTTACTGGATCCTTTATCTTTGGTTAATTCTGACTGCTTTATTTTACTAGAATAATTGTATAGAGCAGCTGTTCTTGCCTTCCATCTCAGTCTGAAGGCAGAAGTTTAAGAAAATTCAACCTGTCCATTCTTTGTGGAGCTCCAAAAGTTGAGCTCACTGAAACTTTTCAAGATTTGCATCTCTCTAAGCTTTAAAACATAAACAGTTACAGATAAACTGTGAGAAACAGATCAAGGGTACCAAATCAGGTCTACCATTTCCACTTAGAATCAAATCATATAATCTCTTAAACAATTTCACCCATCATGAGCTTAAAAATGCTTAGAGTCCTAATTTTTCTATGTGCTGGATGCATAAAACATCTTGATATGTATAGAAACACATTGCTTTATAAAAATTCATTTATAGTTTACAGACATTTATTTTTGCATCAAGATTATCCTTGTATTAGAGCAACCTTTATTTACTGATGGAAATCCAGTTGGTTTGGATTTATACAGGTGTAAAAATAAATTGGTATAAATGTGTGTGTGTGAGTGTGTGCATCCTCACAGAGATATCCATGCACACGTGCATGTACACATCCACACACATCCATGCCCACCATCCACACATCCCCATCCCTGTGGGCGTCCAAGGCCAGGCTGGACAGGGCTCTGAGCCACTTGGTCTAGGGAATGGTGTCTGTCCATGGCTCAGGGTTGGAATGACATAGTCTTTAATATCCCTTCCAAACAAAACCATTCTGATTCTGTGATATATGTACATGCACATATATCCATATGTCTACACATACACATATATATTTTAAGCTATTTTTACATATATAGTGAATCATGGAATTGCTTAGGTTGGAAAAGATCTCTAAGATCATTGAGTCCAAGATACTGTTTTATACAACATTACTGGCACTTTGTGCACAAACATGTCTATATGTTTATGGTGGATCTTGATGGTCTTACATGTCTTTTCCAACCTAAATGTTTCTGTGACTCTGTAATACATAAATACTCTGCCGTCGATCAGGAAAACATGTTTCCTGTGAGCAAGAAAACAAAATACATGAATAGATTTGCTTTCTTCCATTAACACACATTACAAACAAACAAATCTTTTTTACAAATACAAACTTTGCCTTGAACTCTGAATGTCATTGAAGTTTTAAGGAAGTAATCAATCCCCAGGATGGAGATGGGATATTGTTTTCTCAGTACACTTTAAAAAAACCCAAATACTTTCATTTTCCAATTTATTTAAATTCCCCTTTTTAGTGTTTATCATTGTTAATTACCTGTACTCTGACCTAGGAAACTACCTTCTAGATATGCAGTTTGAATGAAACATCCAACAACAAACTCGAAATTTCAAATTAAAACATCCCACAGTACAAAAACATTTCCATCCAGCAACAACCTTGAAATTTCAAATTCAAACACCCCACAGTATAAAAACATTTCCAACAATATTGACAAGAGTTTAGTTATCCTTTATATTGTCAAAGGCATGGTGTGCATGTCCATTCCCTAACACCTTTAAAAGGGGTCTATAGCCAACTTTGTCTATTTTCCAGCCATGCAAACCAAACACCTTTCTATGTCTTGAATATTTACAGCTCAACAGCTGCAGAGAGTATTTCATCTTCATCTCTTCTCACTTGGAGTATCCACCCCCGTTATTTTCCCACTTCTAAACTGAAAACCCCACAGTATGTATTGTTTGTGTTGGTACTCCAGAGCTGTTCCTCAGGTTGACAATGAAACTCTTTTCAGAAGGTGTCTGTAAGGTTTACAATAGTCCAGTGTGGATGTGAATGACAGAATTCTGCCAAAGAGAATTCTCACTACAAAACTGCAGTGTCCTTACATAGGAAGGCTGGAAGAGAGCTGCTGTTTTACAAAAACCTCCTATACAATCTTGAAAACATTGAACCTTTGAAGTCTGTTCCAGTGAGGAGGTTCTCCAGTATGAGGTCATGACTGAGAGTTTCAAATAAGTTTTCCATATCATACTGGTATGGATGAAAACATTGTTACTCTTTTAGCATTGCAGCAAATATTTATTACTGCACATCCTGGCACTTTAATTTAGAGAAATTAGTCTTTCTAATTGTTCTATTGTTTCCTCTGCTCTGAGCATAACACAGGACTGGCACTGGTCTTTTCCTTCATTGCCAAGTCTATAGACAGATCCTACAATATTGCACAGACCAGTGTGTGAAATATTTGCACTGTAAAATTACCCTTTTCTTCCTGAAACAACAGATTTTTTTTTTTTTTACTCCTCTTCACCTTCTTAATCCCTGGTACATCAATGCACATTTGAGGTCTGGAAACTCCATATCTGCCTCAAACTCTAATTTCTCAGACAGAATTTGGAAGATCTTTCAGCTGGCATTCAGTCTATAAGTTTCCCAAATGCTTTCACATTCAGCTCAGCATGAATGCACTTCTTCTTTAACATATTTTCATATGTCTTTCATTAATTTTACTGGAAGACAAAAATCTAAGAATTTGGAATTGAGACTCAGTAAAAAAAAGTAGAGTCTGTATTACATTGGTTTTATATCCAGAATTCTCTGTATTTGAGTCTAAACTGAGAACGATGATCTACCACAGCTTTTAGTTATAATAGCAAAATTAGCAAATAGTTTATCCATTCAAAATAACTCTTATACTGAAGGGTAGCAAGAAAAATTATGTTTCTTGAGCTTTTTGTGTAAATCAGATATTTTTAAATTATACTCAGATCAAAGAAACTGAAAAGCTGGTATTCAGACTTCAAGATTATATTATTTATTCCAGCACTAAAACATTTTTTAAGAACTCTTGTAGTCCAGGAGATTATGGAGAGCCAGGTCACAAATGGTAATCTTAATCTTTAACTTTTTCAAAGATTTAAGAAGCCCCAGGAGGAAAATATTTTATATTAGGCTCTTCAAGATGGAGTATGACACATGGCTTAGTTCAGATTTAATACCACAGTCCTGGAATACTACTCATCACAAGTCAGGGTTTTCAGGAGACAACCTCATATTTCTATTCTCATTTTTTTTTACCAAACAAAAATATTTCAGACTACACTGATGTAGGATATCCAAGGTATGGATTAAGATTTGGAACTGAATTTGAAATATATGGAAATCATTAATGTAAAGGACCCCACAAATAGTCATTGGAAATCTAACAGCATAATAAACAGATTAACATAAATTTAATAATTCAAATTGACATTCATCTTCTTACTTGGACAATCTAAACCAAAATGAAATATTTAAAAATGAAATATTTAAAAATTCATGTTTTATTTATTTTAATGTATTTTTCATTGCTAGAAAAAAGATTCCATATAGTTCTAAATCTTGGAAGCTACATGATATAGTCCTCTCTTGGGAAATTGCAAAGAGGTTTTTGCAGGCACAAAAGGCCCAGGGAGTCTTCAAAGTACTAAAAGGTACCCTTGCTTTGAGATAAAAATCCTAATTTCTCTGAAAAATTAAAAACAATGAAATTTTTACTGCTATTATTCATACAAAAAACAACCCATACCAATCACAAGGAAACACCATTAATATTTTTTTTCTTTCAAAGAAGAAAGATGCAACCAGAAATTAAATCCTTTCCCTTTTGGTGTTGCACTGCCTTTCTTGCATTCTCACTTTTATTAAAATTAATGAAGGTTTGCAGTCCTGTGATTTCTAATAACATTTGTTGAGATGTGTAGGTGTGTTAGTCCTGAACTGACTCCTTGTCTGCACTCCTGCTCCTTCAAACTGGTGAAGCATCTGGAAGAAAAAAATAATGGTCCATTTACCAATTATTCCCCTTCTTTGTCTATTTCCAAAGCAAGCCCACAGAATTTTATAAGAGCTCAGAATGTTTTTAACTTCATTTAAAACATGTATAATTTTGCCTCCTTTCTCCTCTGAAAGATCCATAAGAAAACAGTTGGAAAAACAGCCTGAAAAGAGAGATGGTATTTTTTTGGCTCAGCTGTAAGCAACAAAGAGCTAAAAATCTCCCAGATGCATTGGAAGACAAGGTGAAGGACAAGGCCAGTGACATTCCTCTCACATATCTGTGCAGGTATGAAATAGTTTTCCACACTTGAAATAGCCACTTTTTCTATACAATCAATACCAATAAACAAGGTGGGTGCAGCTCAGATTAGCTTTCTCCTTTTTGAAGAGATTAAGTGTTCCCTAAGTTTCTACTCTTCAAAGATTACAAATAGTTAACAATCTCAGGTGTCAGTCAGGAGGCCACAGCTGTTAAGATAAATCCCATTCAGGCTATCTTCCTTTCTTTGAACATGTGTATTGGCTTCTGTGTCCCTACAGCGAGACTGAACCTATTAATGACAGCTTCAAAATCCCCCCATTCCTCTGCAATGTGTAATGTGTATAAACAATTTCCAGTAAAGCTGTATAGTTTAAATCAGCTTCAGTTTGGGTATTCTGTCTGTAAAGGATGGAACTTCACAATGATATATTTTAATTGACCTTAGTGAGGTGAGGATGCCACCCACAGCTCTCCTGAGTGATTTTTTAATATATTCCAATTGAACAACAGCCTGCCAGTGTAATAAAGAAAAATTAACAGTAAGTTGCAGCCAATTGTGAGCAAGTAAGAGACCTCAAACATTTTCAGGAGGGTTAAAGAGACTAATGTTTTTATTTCTACCCTCCCTCAATAAAGTCTTTCCTTTCAGATGGATTATGCAATTGTTGCTTTTTTCTGTCAACTGACAAGTCAATCCTCTCCCTCCCTCAAAATTAGGTCTGAAGCAGGATTACTTTTGTTTGTTTAAAGCAGGGTAGGGATAGAGGTAGGGGTGGGGGTGTGGGCAAGACAGAGTTTGGGCTGAAATAAATATTTCCCTTGGATCTCTGTTGCATTTACCAGGGTGTCTCAGACTAATTTTTTCTTTTGAGTGTTGAGCTACATTTTCTACCTTCTAGAAAAGTGCCACAACTGCTAGATCATGGGTATTCTGTCACACAGTGTTATGAATATCTTCTTTGACACATTTTGTCTTGCAAGAATTATGAAATACTTAGAAAGAGAAACCATTCTGAGGGCATACAATAATTCTTAAGCGAACAAAAAATTCTCCTTGGTTTTGCATTCTGTTCAAAACAAAACAGCTTAAAAATGAGAGGCAGGGGAAGAATCAGCTGAAAAAAATGAAAAACATAAAGGATAAGGGATTATTCTGAAGGGCTGAAAATCCTTGTTCAAATTTCTGTAGGATACTGGAAATAGCTGGGAGTGACGAATGAATGGCTTGTATAAAAGAAAAAGCATGAAATACACTGCCTCCAGCACCTACTTCCAAAGCTGGCCCTGATTTTAACCAGAAGAAAATATTTGGTAAACTCAGGATCTGAATAGCTTTGGGACTAATGGCATTACATTTTTCAAGAAATAAAGTATTTACAGATGCACAGATGTGTGTTAACACTTCTACATGCTGTTTCCAGTTTTCCTTTGACACTCAGTTGCTGAAATGTGCTACTTAGGCAGATGCTTGACATACAAAGCTTCCCTTGAGACCTATATTTCATAGTACATCAGATTTTGGCTGGGCCAAATGAGATTTCAGAGATCCAGTTCTTCTGAAGTTTAGAGTTGTCTTTCTAGATAGAGGTAGCCAGAATGGAGTATCCTGAATTAAAGATCTTTTATACAACCCCATCTTAAATACATTACTGCTATACTTAACTTTTCTGGAAGCTTCTCTGGTTGCAGGGTGGCTTGTGAACAGGCTAATACTTTCCCTAAAGCACACTGGTGAAACCACACTGCACAGCACTTGAGGGACACTGATCTTTCTGTCTCCATACATTCTGTCTGTTCTCCCAAAACACATCTACACTATGTGTGGCTTTTCCAGTACAGTGTGTGAAATGACATTAGAGCTGTGCTGCTGAAAATGTGCAGGGATGGAGGCTTGGTGGGGTAGTATGAAAAGGCAATGTGGCATAAAGGGAGTTGATTCTGGTGCAGTTTCGTCTCTGTGGTTTATTGGAGCATGTTCTCTTCATAATAAAGCAGGAAAATTGACTGACACCCTTATGGGCTTTCCTCATTTTTTCCATTCCAAATAATAAATTTGATGGAATTACTTTGGATTTCTCTGGTACTGTGGATCAAGTTGGTTAATTCCTAACTTTATTTACCATAATAGATAGATGACACACAATCTTGGAGTTTTCAAAACAGCTATATGACTTCATAAATCTTATACAAATTCACATTCTTCCATATATATTATCCCTATACATCTGTGAAGAAGGTGCCATCTGATTGTTATTTGACACTCTCAGGTGCTCTTGGTATCATTACAGTACAATTAGTTCCCCTTTCTAACAGTATGGTTTTATCTGACATCTATTTCTTATAGGATTTTTAACATCAGAAGGAGGTGGGCTTGATTACAGTATCAGGTACCACAGTGTAGACAATCACCCAAAGCACAGCTGTTGACACCTGTACTAAATACCTACACTGTTGTACATACCCAGGAGAGGCACCTTTAACAATTTTTTCAATTGCAAATTATTACCAGTTGAAGACAAAATCAATGTCATATGAGATCAAACACAGAAAATTCTTCCACTGAGTGAATAAGTACAAATAATCCTTAGCTTCTCTTATAGCTATTTTAGACTGGCTAAACCACTACTGCTTGAAGTTAAAATAGCAAGGAAATGAAAGTATGCAAAGAAGGCTTCCCTTCATTTCCATTTTTGTCTCCACCCCACCCCCACCTTGTGCAAGAGTGCAATAAAGATGCAGACCCAGATTGGAAGGATACCAATACACACCCTGTGAGATTTTGATCTGGCCAGACCCAACCCTTTCCCAATCTCTTGAACTACGAAGATCAGGAGTTTGTCATTGCAGCTCAGTGATAACTGCAGAGGCTGAGCAGAGCTCAGCAGGTTTGGTGCAGAGCTGTGCTAACACAGCCCTCTGACAGATTGGAGCTGGCTCCCATCCACCTACCCTGGAGTACAGACAAAACAAGTTCACATCTATCTGCACGTGTTCATAAAAGCCAACGCACAGCTGCACGGCCCAAAAGAGGAAGGGAGTGGCTCAGGCTAGAGGCTCACCCTGCTTCCTACACATTCACTGCCTAAAAAAGGAAAGGCAGCTCAATATTCCGGAGGGGGGGAAAAAAAAAGCTCTGGCTTGACTAGTTTGATGACACAAGAGACAGAAAGTTGTGCAAGAAGTTTGCCTTTCAGAGAGGTATGGAGCTGCACTTCCCTGCACAGAGAGCCAGGGCTAAATGGCACAGCTAATCCTTCGGGGTATGATTCCTGCATTTGTCTTTGAGCCTCCATTAGGTCACCCAGCTGTGAAAAGAAGGAGAAAATGCTTGGTGGGAAGGGAAAAAAAAAGCAAGGCACTGTGCACATGTATTTGTCTCCATATTTCTCCCATATGAACACTAGGTAGGAAGGAAAATCTGTTAACAATTCAGTTTTGTGTGTCTCGTCTTTGAGAATTCTATTTCATTCCCTGTAATGGTAGGATTTACAATAAACAGATTTTATAAATAATTTTAATGAATTTCAGGTCACCTTCTTGGTCTCAGCTTTAAATTTTCCAGCCAATTTAAACTAAATTCAAAGAAAAATAATATTATTGCTATTACTAAAAGAAAGACAAACAAAATGGCATCTGTGGGATTTTATTCCTTCATGGCTTGTTTAAAAGCTATATGAGCTTTAAAACGTGTATTTTAAAAAGTGTATTTTAAAAAGTGTATTTTAAAAAGTGAATGTAGGGAAGTTTTTATTAAGATCAGCTGCAGAAGGACAGAAAATGACTGAAAGAGCCTAGTGTTCATGAGACTACAATTCCATGGGAGACTGGATCAGTGGAAACGGGAAGAGCAAATGATGTCCTCTACATAGACTTTTGTAAGGCCTTTGATAAGGTCCCCCACAGCAGTCTTACTTCTAAATTGGCAAGATAAGAGCTTGATGAATGGGATATTAGATTGATAAGGGATTGGGTGCAGGGGCAAATTCAAAGATCTGCAGTCAATGGCTCTGTGTCCAAATGGATATCAGTAACCAGTAGTGTTCTTTGAGGGCTAGTACTGGGTCCAAAAATCCTTAATATGTTCATCAATGATGGGACCAAGTGCACCCTCTGCAAGTTTGCAGATGACATCAAGATGATTGGTGCAGATTGCTGAAATTTCAACAAGCTCAAACAAGGGGCCTGAGCAAACCTCATGAACTTCAACAAGGCCATGTAAAAGGTGCTGCACCTGGTTCAGGGCAACCCCCAGTCACAACATGGCTGGGAGATGGATTTAAGGGTATTGATGGGTGAAAAAAATTGGACATGAGTCAGAAATGGGCACTTACAGCCCAGAAAGCCAACCACATCTTGGTCTGTAGTTACAAAAAGATGTCCAGTAAGTCCAAAGAGGTAATTCTTATCCCCCATTCTGTTCTTCTGAGAGCCCACCTGAAGTACTCTGTTCAGTTCTTGGGTCCAGTACAAGAAATACATGGATCTGTTAGAGCAGATCTGGATGAGAGCCATAAAATATCAGAGGGCTAAAGCACTTCTGTTTTGAAAACAGGTTGAGAGAGTTGGCGTTGTTCAGACTGGAGAATAGAAGGCTCTGGGAGACCTTAGAGCAGCCCTTAATAGGGCTTAATAGGACTTAAAGGAAAGATGAAGAAAGACTTTTTACCAGGGTCTCTAGTGGCAAAATGAGGCAAAAAGGTTTTTAATCTAAAGAGGGCAGACTAAGGCTGGGCATTAGGGAAGAAATTCTTTACTGTAAGGGTGGTGAGAAACAGGAATAAGATGCCCAGAGAAGTTTAAGGGTATGTGTTAAGAACCCATCCCTGGAGGTGTTTAAGGGCAGGTTGGGTGGGGTTTTGAGCAGCCTGATCTAGTGAAAGGTGTCCTTGCCCACAGCAAGGGAGTTGGAATGAGACTGTGTGTAATAATACATGTGTATAATAAAATAATTATGTGTAATATACACATGTGGGTCTCTTCCAACCCAAACCAGTCTACGATTCTGGTAAAAATGCAGCTCATTGGGGCCTAACTTAATAAAGCAGCTTTTGCTCATCAGTGAAGATTTTGTTCTCAGGAACAGGCAATTAAAGTCAGTAAAATATCTGAGTATAAAAAATTTACTGCAAGAATTGGTCATTTTTGTCTCTATGTCCTTGCATCAATTAAAAAGGTTGTTGTAGGTTCAAAAGTTAGTCACTTGATTTCTTCACAAGATGATAAATTTGTTTAATATAGTGACTTGATGTCAAATAACAAGGATTATAAATTCTCATCAAGTTGAAGAGGTTTGAAGTTGTAATAATTTACAAATAACCTTTCCAAATTTTCTAGAAATTATATCAAGATTTATCACTTATAGTTCCAAGTAAAATGGAATTCCTTCCACTGCTGGACATAATTTATTATCCACAGAGATCCTGCAAATACTGAGGAAAAATCTTAAAAATAAAAAATGTGCTCGTACTTCTTGAGGTTTAAAACCTCAAGAATTACCAGAAGTAGGGTAAAAGCAAAAATAACCAATGGAATTTAAAATGTTTTATTGACTTTCTTTGCCCATAGTTTCTTAGGTTTTTCTCTCCCAGTTTGTGTGAATGATTATTTTTAATTTCTTTATTTTATTCTTTAAATAAAAAAGATTTTGGACTCTTTTTTAAAAGCTTGTTGTCTTACTGATCTCACCAGGTTTGCAAGAATGCATCACTGGAACCATGTATGCTACTCATTGCATAAAGGAACATTTATAAAAGAACATTTATAAAAGAGAAATCAACATTATTTCTCTTTTGCCAGTTCTGGAAGAAAAAGCTTAAATATCCACCAAAGGCACAGCACATACCTGAAAGACTCCTTTGTCAGAAAACTGTTTCTAAAGGCAACTTCTTAAGAAGACGAAATTACTCAACAAGTGCAGAAGGATAAAAAACAAATGTTGAACAAAGAAATGTAAAAAGTAATTTTTTAAGACATAGGTTTCACAAAGAGCTGTCTGTTACTTCTTGCCATGTCTGTGATTGTGGAGGAAGTTTTTGCTTCTTGTTCTTGGATAAGATTTCAATCAGCTATTTTTTTATTGTGTGTATCATACACCAATTATAATGAGCTCCAGATCTCTGTCTTGAAAACTGTTTTCTAAAGTAAACAACACAAACAAAGGATAACACCATTGCAAGACACTCAGTAAGTCTGGGGTGGTTTAGATCCAGCTACTCTACTGCTGTCTGGAGAGCAACCACTGTTTTCTACTCTGAATTCTTCCACATCAGGAAACCTTGCTTGAACACTTCTTTAACATGTACTTTTACATCAGTAATTCTGTGCAACAGATTCTAATGACAATTCTGCATGATGATGGTCAAAGGCTTTGACTGAGGCCAACTTGTATTCAATTTTAATGATATAGAAAATCAGCATATCGCTGATAAATCCCTTTTATGTTAATACTGAGAACAGAAGAGTTTTACACTCTTGTAGAGTGTTTATACATCTGCTTAAAGGTAAAAACCCAGCCAGGATTTAAATGAACCATCAGGTCAAAAAGAAAAGACCTGGACTTTTGTTTTTATATTCAACCATAAGGGTTCTTTCTTTCTGCCAGTGTGCATTACAGCTTGCAGACATTTCAGTGTTGTTTTTTTTACTCTTGTTGTAGCTCTCTCTACTTGAGTTATAATACACAAAGAAAGACAGATTGATTTATAGATTAATCTTATGAGGCACTGAGCTTGCTACTGAAGATGCTGGGAGGTGGACACAGCTTTTCTATTGTTCATCAATATGAGCTAAGGGAGGACATTAGATTTTAAACACCTGTGAAAAAAACAGGGTTCCGGACACATCAGTAAAGATATGGAGAATATTCAGTATTTGATCCTAAAATCATATTATGAAAGTTCTTGTAACAAAAAATCAGTTGTAGTATAGGATTTGCTTTTCCTTGACCTTTTTTTAGTTTCCTTTTCCACAGTGCATTGGTGCCACTAAGAAGCTCAAAGCAGCCTAGCAACAGTTAGTACACAATGTATGTGTGGCAGAAGCAACACATTCCAGTTATGATTTCTGGGATATGGCCATGAGAAAGAAAATATGCCCAGATTGCTGATGAGCATGAAGTGGCTATTCACAGCTAAGTATGTCAAAAAAGCCAGAATAACCTCTGCAGTCTTGTTAGCTGCTTTATAATAAGGTAAAAAATTTCCATATCAGCACCTTCTCCTTGCCCTTAATCGCCCTCCCATTATCTCCTAATGAAGAGGCAGCACAGCAATTCAAGCAAACTTTTAGACTTTAGAATATATTAGCATATGATGAATTAGAAACTGTAAAGATTAAGGATTAGCTTTGACTGAAGCTATGGTAGCACTTCCCCAGTAAAGCTGCAGGTACTGTGAAGCACAGCATTCCTTCACAGGAGAAGAAGCCCTTGGACAGGCTTTGGAAGTGCAGAGATATTCAGAGGTTCTGAGCACATCCCTAACTAGCAGAACTGTAAAGAGGAGAGGGGAAAAAGACCCTGCCTCTCTTTCAAAGAAGATTTTCTGTTTGGCAATCTGCTCAAAGGCAGACACAGCAGTGTGAAGTAGCTGGAGGGGAATGTGAGCAGAGGCAGCAAGACCCAATCTTCAGTCACCTACACAATACCAGATGTAGGTGCAATTCCTCAGATGCCTGATAACTTCTTCACTTGGTCCTCTGAAAAATGCCCAGGTGAGCTCTTCTGCTTACACCTTGATGAGGTTAAGGTGACTGAACAAGTTAGCTTTTGGTCTTCCTCTGCTGGAAGAATCATCAGGAGAATCACTCTTACCACTCCACCTTATTAGTTATCTGCAAAGGGTGAGGCAAAAAGGCAATTAGAGGCAGAAAGAAAGAAGAATACTTTCATTGCATTGCCCCAGACTTGTTAGCAGGATTAGCAGTCAGTAACAACCCAAGAAAAGCACATGGAAGGAGAATAGAGACATATGAAGAATAAATTAAAGAATAATCTCCCAAGAGAGATTTGATTCAAATTCCCTGTGCAATAGTATATAAATATAATGAGATTAAATACTTACAGTAGTAAGGATCAAATGCCAAGGTTTATAACACATTTTTGGCAGAGGAATGTGAAAACAAATCAATGCCTGGTGGCCTACATGCAGGCTTAGCAGGATGGTCGTATCTCTCAGTGAAATCAGGATAAGTCAGAAACTTCTGAAAATCCCATCAAGTGCTTGGGTAGTAGCTCTGCATGTCTACATAGCATCTGAAAATCTCTCAGCTAAATCATGAATCAAAAACCACAAGATAGCAGACAACAAATTATTATAGTTCTCACCACAGTTTCTATTTCATCCAGGAAAAAGAAAAAATCGGAAATATGAAAAATAAAACATTATCATTTTAAGAGTTGGTAGTGACTCAAAGAATTTCACATCTGTGTTTTAGAAAAACAAAATATGTATTATATCCCCAAAAGCAAATAAAATACAAAATGGAAATACAAAAGCATTGAAGCACTTTCAATACTTTTACAAATTTGTTTAGGACTCATTAAACTTAGCTAACATGACAAAGTTCAACAGAAGCTTACTGTGACCCTAATTATTATTAGAAAAATAGCCCTTTTTTTTCTGTTATGAGTGGTGAATATCAACACAGATGTCACTTCTAGGTGAAAAAATAGGCTTTTCCTATTTGTGTCATGGCTGGGCTCCCACACATTTACTGGATACACTGATTCTGGGCTCAGTCATTTACCCTTCAAAATTCCCAGCCCCAAATAAAAGTACTCCACTTGCATCATGAGATCAGTGACTCATGCCATAAAATCAGGCTTCCTCTTTATTTGGACATTGAACAACTGGCTTGACCCAAGATGTAACAACTGTTGCAAAGGGAAAAAAAACCCTTAAGCATAAAGAGAGCTGGATGCCAGCTTAAGTGGGTTAACAGGGTCACACAACCATTTACATTTTGTTTGGTGTGTGAGTTTTTGAAGTTCTGTGTAGCTTTTAAAGAAATGCAATTATTTTACTAGGAAAGGAGGAGACACAATCCCATCAACATTTATACAAACAATAGGTCTATTAGCTAAGAGAGTTCAAAAACTTCACCCCTTTATGTTGGAAACTGAATTCTTGACTACAAATAAATTTGCTGTCAAAAGCACAGGGAGCAAGCAATTTAGAATATGTTGCAGATGTAACAATCTATAGTCTATTAATCTGAGTAGACACCAATGCTTCAGATGTTCAAACTGGTTTTAATTACTATTTTTACTTTGAAATTCTATTTTATATTAACTTACGAAGGTTGTATTGATGCCAAACAAAAATCCCAGCCATTTCTCCTGCTCCTGTCCCCAGTCTTAGGTAATGCCCTGCATGTTTTATCTGTGCTCTTTAGCATATTCATAAATATTCAGCAGACAAATTTCTCTATTTCTGTTACATTATGATTTTCCTTTGCTTACACCTGCACAATCCCATTACCTTCAAAACACATCCTCAGATACAACTGCAAAATGTTACTGAGGATAATGACAATTACATGCCAAATAATATTAAAAAGCATCATATTTATGAAAAGGCAGAAATGTAAATCACTCCTCTGGAAAACAAAAAGGAACCCAAACCAAACTGAAATTATCGTCTCAAATAGATAGGAACACAAAAACCTGATTCAAATGAAAGATAACTATAGGGCTGGGCCACCACTTCCATGAAGTCAAGGCTGAGAGAGTTGGGCTTGTTCAACCTGGAGAAGACCCCAGGGAGACCTTGGAGCATCTTCCAGTGTCCGAAGGGACTTTTTACAAGGGCATGTGGTGACAGGACAAGGGGGAATGGCTTCCAACCTGCAAGACAGCAGGTTCAGATTAGATCTGAGGAAGAAATTCTTCACTGTGAGAGTGGAAAGACACTTGAACAGGTTGCCCAGAGAAGCTGCGAATGTCACATATGCCAGGTTGGATGGGACTTTAAGCAGACTGGTCTAGTGGCAGCTGCCCCTGCTCATTGCAGAGGTTTGGAACTAGGTCTTTATGGTGCTTTCAAACCCAACCATTTTATGAATACATGATTCTAGGAATGTCAAGTAATATATTGCTTTATTCATATCAACACAATGCATTCAAACAATGATCAGAACCATAAAATGCTGCAGAAGAATAGTATCAAGAGACAAATTTTTGTTCTGTAGAAAGTGGAAATAAGCACAGGTTCCATCCAGGTTTTAGCAGAGTTAATAATATATTTCTGGAATAGAAGGGGGACTCAGTGAAAATTAAATCCTTAGCAAAATAAAACAGGAACTACTAATAATCTTTAAGTTGTTGTTGTGATTTGTCATAGTGAACCAAACACCACCTCCAAGCAGAAATGGGCTTTTAGCAATTGACAGACACTTTGCTGCCAAACATTTCAAAGAATTCACATGGTCAAGCATAGAGGTGTATGATAAAATATCTTGAAATTTTTTTGTACCACTACCAGACAGATAGGAATTGAATACATAGAACTATAATTTTTCCCCCTAAGAGCTGCCTGGTACAGAGAACTGTCTTTGTTAACAGAAAAATTCCAACTTGAAAGTTCAAACCTATATCAGTGCTTGCTGCCAACACACAGAAGTGAGAAATGCAAGAGTTAGACACAGCAGGGGAGTAAGGGGATATTGTAAAACTAGTCCTTTTTGTTCACCCCAGCATTCCCAGCACTGGAGCCCAGATTTCCATGGAAACCTGTGCTGAGTCAGGCAGGCGAAATCTGCTGGTCTGCTCTCCCAGCCATGGGACAGATCTCCTTTCCGTGCACCATCAGAAATCCACATACATCTCTCTGTCTCTGATGCAATTACTAGGCCTGCACCTGGGCTTGTTAAGAAATTTTAGCCTGAGATCTTAGATCTTATTTTGGTGGTCACAAGGTTCCAGAGGAGGCTTGCACAAAAGGGCACATTTTTTTAATAACTGTAGCCATCTCCCAATATTTTATTATTTCATGGCAGTGCTTTATCCAGATCTTTTTAAAATATTCAGATGTTATGTGAAGTATGTCTGTTTCCACAGTCCCAACAGGCTCTAAAGGCTCTAAAAATCATACCCAGACTTCATAAGGAGTAAACTGACATCATCACACTCAACTTGCTGACTGTACTGTCTCCAGTCAAGGTACTCAGAGCTGCCAATACGGGAGATACAACCCCTCATCTGCAAATCTTACACATCCTCTCATGAGCATGTAGAAAAACATCTGCCACTACATGGCAGGGGAAGTGATTTAATTCCTTTTCCCATACAATTATGGGAAAGTTCAATAAATGACCTATATTTTTGATGTGAGGATTCCTACTTCTTCATAATAGATCTTTGTTCTGGCATTCCCTTGCCAAAAGCTCATACAGCTTATGAGCTGTATGAAAAGAAGTCCTATTCTTTCATACTCAAAATATGCAATGTTTATTGTCACAGCCTATGATTCTAAGCCATTCAGTGGAACTTGTTTATCTGTCTATATATTAGATATATGAGAAAAAATCACTGTATGTTTTGATCCTTTTTACAAAGTCAGTGCATTACACTTGATAGTTATCTAGGAGATCTCAGTTCTGTAGTTGTGTTATCATTCTCAGGATTTCTGTTGTGTTGGAATACAGCCACATACAGAGCATGAAACATGAATTTTTCTAACTTAGCACACTATTTTTCTGAGAGGAGATTTAAAAAATATTGTATCCATACCAAACCAGAGGGAAAATGTAGGCGCCACTCTACACAGTACTTTCAATTAGCTGGAATTTGCCCAGGACCATAGGGCTAACTTCTCTGCTCTTGCTAATCACCAGTTTGGCTAAGTGCTAAGCCCTGCAATTTTGCAAGTCTTCAGATGTTGCAGAAATGTTTTCACTTCTCAAGATCAGACTTTAAATAAATTATAGGGTACTTAATAATAGCACATGATCAACTTTGTGTCTCATCCAGCTTTATGGATCATCACCAAACTATCAGAAGAGAGTAAGATCAATTTAATTACTAAGTTTGAAGAAGACTTACTTATTAATCCTCATTTTCAGAGCCTCCATATGTCTGCTTGCTCTATGAGTCAACCTCTCCAGGCATGACATGCTTGGCTTCTATAACTAAATCAGTCCTCTTAAGATAACAAAATGAAATGCAAGAAAAGTAATCCCTTTCCATATGGAAAACTTTCTGGTCACACATGTCAAGACACAAGATATTATCCCCACTTTACACCTCCTCTTTTTCTCTAAATTCCAGATAACTAGGAAATCCATATTCTTTCGTGGCAGCATCATCATGGCAGCATCACTACAGAGATGTACTTCTAAGACATATTTTTGTGATAGTTTTCATCACATATAAAATCAGCCACACTGCTCTAGAGTCCAACTAGCCCGGTAATGTCTTCAGAAATATCCTCCTGTGGAAATATCAGGAAAAAGAGAACCAGACCAAGCTGCTGTGATATTTCACCCATAATACTTTGTTTGCCTCAATTTACTTTCAGATTTATTTATAAGTGCTCCTTCAATCTATCTGTTAATCCATATAAATGTTTTGCAAACAAAGCATCTTTTGGCAAAGATCTACACAGTCATAAAACCTGTTGCATGAAGAATTGCTGCTTTTTGTTTGTTTTGAAGTTCTCTACTCTGAGATGGTAATAGATGGGGACCATCTGATGGAGCATGCACTGGAAAAAAACACAGATCCCTATCTACCTTCTCTATGGTGCTAATTATTTTGCTGATCTTTATCATACTCATAAACTTTCTTTTCTGTAGGATGAGGAGGTCCAACCTGCTCAGTTGTTGCTTTTGTGAAAGCTGCTTTACATCTTCAATCTTATTACCCCTTGTTCCCTTTTTTTGTGATACCAAGGTAAACACATTATGAAGCAAGGAATCAAGCACTACCTTAATCATGTTTTTTTTAGTTTTTTTATTTATTTTCCAAAAAATTCTTCATATTTTATTTACCTTCTTCAAAACTGACAGACTGTGAGCTCTTATTTTCATAGAACTTTTGTGTCAGTGAAAAGAATTATAGAAGCAGTTCAATGTATTTTAAACTTGTGAGACTACTAAAAGTCACAATATGTTAAGCCCTCCTAATAATAACTGTATGAATTTATAACAGAGATTTCATTGGTAAATTTATGTGTTGTGTTTCAGAGATGGAAGAGAGATATTCAGCTGACAAAGGAGTCATCACCTACAGCAGCTCAGGTGCTGGACCACTCACACCTGGCTATATTCAGGTGTGGCCCTAAGAAGAGGATAAGGTAGCATTAGACTTCCCTATAAATAATGTCTGGTAAAGGATATTTTTCTATGATACATTTGTACATTTATGTACCAAGAGCTGACTTCTACCTCTTTGCCTCAAGACATGTGAGGAAAGCAACAGCACTCTCAGCAGTTTGAAATTCTGGAATGTACATTGTCTGTTAAAACAAAAGCTCAGCCAAAAACTGGGAGAGAGGCTTAGGAACTCAATCTAAAAGCTTCCACATTAACAAGGCAGGGGATGTCTTGATGTGTCTAATTTCATGGGTGTTGCAGGATTGTGCTGCTTGTCACTGGGTTCCTATGTGCTGCAAAAACTGGAGTTTTTTTAGTTGAAATATGTACTTTTTGCAGAAACTTTCTATACCTGAATTCAGAACTCCATTGAACCAAACTATAACCACAGTTCCAGAACCCCCAATTTTGTGCTGATATATCTTTTTCCCTAGGCAATGAAGGCATGCATTTATGTCATTTCTCAGAGACGTTGGTCTTTTCCTTTCTTATATGAATTAGACTAGAGGTGAAAGAATAGACACTTGCTATAAGAGAGAACGGAGATAATTCCTGCACTATGTGAATATTTCACTGTCCTGCTTTTAGTTATTTTTTGATATAGCTCCTCCAAAGTGCCAAAAAGAGCTTTTGGCAAGAATTACTGTTCCCATGTAAAGGGTGTGCAATATTATCAGTCCTTGTTAACTTCTATTGATTCTCTTTGGTTTAAAAGAATCTGAGGATGGATACTGATCACTTAAAAAGAGATCAGTGACATACTTTCTACTTTTACAGCTAATAGTGTAATTATTATAGTCCATAGTGTAAAGACTTTTATTCAGGGCTGAGAATATAGTCCTGAAAAGATGAAATATGAACAGGCAAAATGTAGACTTTTTTTCTAAAGGAGGAAGAAGTTCAGAGTACTGTAAAAATAAAATAGCTGCATAGAGCAATTTACATTGGCTTATTAAAATCAGCATTTAAATTGAGGGTGAACTCTTCTAAAGTACTGTAAGAAAGAGCGGGAATGCCAGTTGGATAACTAATTTTAGCTGGAAAACCAGAATAAGGTGTAGTTTAAAGAGAAAATCAAAGAGAGAGATTTATAGAAAAGGTATGGTGTACTAGCTACCAGCACAGGAAGTTACCATCAAGGCAACCAAAGTCAAAGACAGAGTGCAATTATTTAAAAGCACAAATGGATACAGCATGTTCCTGCTTGGCATTCAGAGCTGTTTCTCTAACCCTGTAACTCAGGCTGGAAATGAACTCCTATTAGCAGGAAAAGTAGAGAGAGAAAAACTGTAGCGAGCTTTGTGGATCTGAATGTCTTTATCTTCATTAGTGAATCTTGTCAGCCTATTAAATTTATGTCAGTGCATAAATGATTGAGCAAACCTCACAGTAAACAAAGAGAAAGTGGGAAGAGAAGCACACAAGATTGCAGAAAAGCAGTTGACTGTTTAAGAGAGATGTTTTTTTTTTCCCCTGACACATAAAATGTCAGTGGAGAGGGCTCTTGCATTGAGGAATAATTATTTTTTCCAAAACAACTTTTAAATCAGTTTGATCATAGAACAAAAAGCCTGAAGGATTCACCCTGCCAAGCTGTTCTAACATCCTATAGGACACAGGCCTTGGGATTTTTATTTAATCTATGTGCAGAGCCCTAACACCAGGACTACAATTTTAATCTCACAACATACTGAAACAAAACCAGATTTCGATTCTTTTTAGGGCTGAGTTGATTGCATTTACAGATATTAATGATAAACATCAGAGAACGAGTCATACAATCTTCAAGCAATGATACTATACTGATCAACATATACATGATAATAACTACACAGGCTGCAACTTTACCTACTTTTTTTTATGAAGTTACAATGAGCCTGGTCCATCAGTGATTCAAGCTGGCACATGTAGCAGCAGCAAATTTTGCCTGTGATGGTTTGCACCAAAAGACATTTGCCTGGTTAGATTGCTGTCAGCAGAATTGTTCATTTGCTGTTTATCCCAGATCTGTTTGCAAACACTGCTGCAAAAGTCAGCCAGCTTTAAAACACTATGTACTCTTGTAATGAAATAAAATAAATAATGGTAAGTATATTTTTCATGTCTAATTTACATGCCTTCAAGGGCTTTATAATCTTGCTAGTGCAGTTAAATAACTAAAGGTCTGGTCCTTAACAACTCTTTTTCTGCTCTGGGAAGCACTTAAATTTTGTGAGCTCTCACACTGACCTCAGGAATATTGCTGGAGTTATTAATCACAAGTCAAAATTTTATTAGGGCATCTGTTCTTAGATGATGGCATTATCTGCAGGAAGGCCCAAATTTTCTGCAATGGGCATAAATAAATTGAACATAGACTTGAAGAAAATTCAACTGGCCCTTGGTAAACTGGAGCATCCTTAGGATGCCAGTGCTGTAGGTGATGCAGTTGCTCTTGTGTATTTTGGCCAAAGGGAGACATGCAATTTGTGAAGTTTCAGATACACCTATAATCCTGCCATATTTCCCCATTTCAGGTTCCATATAGCCTCCTTTTCATTTCCTTATTTTCTGTGCCTTGGAAGAGTTCTTGTACAGTAGGACATATGAACATTCGTTTTTTTTCCAAAGGCTCAAAAAATGCCACATTTACTTCCAAACCTATGTCTCTTCTCAGACAGCAGTGCAGCGCGTTGCTGCCAAATCCAAACTTGTGGGCTAGTTTCCTTGTTTAACAAAGGTAACCTGAAACTCTGTAAATTTGGTGTAAAGCTAACATCTGCATTTATTCAGCTGAAAATTATAAGCACAAGGCTAGCTCCTAGCTGGTGTAAACAAGGACAGATTCTCTGAAGTCGCTGAGGGTTGCATCCACTTACACAATCTAAACATATGGTATATATTCATCAGTTCACTTCCCTTACACAAAGTTGGCCAGATTGCCAGTGAGCTATTCATTCATGGACTACTCATACATACTCTTGTGCTGTGAACAGAAGCCCTCAATTATAAATCCAAGCATGTATTTATTTAAAAATGACTCTCAGAAAGTTTAACTACCTGCTGCAGCTGCCTTTTTGTGCACAAATTGGGCAGCTCTGCTGGCTCTTTCTCTCCTGCTTCATGCCCACTTAGTCTTGGATTCAGAAATTCTCCATAGTTGTTTGTATATGAAAATCTTGTTTCCCCCTGCCCCACGCACTGTTCCAAGCTCTGCTCCATGGGCGCTAGCCGTGATGGGAATGGATCAAAGTTTGACACCTAAATCCTGGCTAAAAGGCAAGGAAGAGCAAACAGGACTAGAAAGCAGGACAGACAAAGGGGATCAAAAAGCAGGCTAGACTACATAAAAGGGAGTCACAAAACCAGGCAGATTATTCTTCCTGGAGCACAGTGGAAGGACAAGGGGTGATCAAGGAAAGGATGGATCAAAACTGCAATAAGGAAACTCCAGTTCAGACAAGAGGAAAAAATCTTTGCTACAAGGGTGCTTATGGACACCTCTCCAAGCAGGCTGCTCAGGTGCCTGAACATCAGCCCTTGGAGATTTTTAGGAGCTGATGGGATAAGGAGCAATGTGTTCCTACATTGAGACTGGTTTAACTCCAGAGTCAGTCCTGCATTTAAAGGGGATCGAATGAGATTAAATCCTTGCAAACCTAAATCACCCTGCCATTCTGCACTTAAGTTAAATTCACTTTTATGTGACAAAAGTTGTCAACAAGAGAATTCCAGTGACTGCAGGTGAGTATTATTGTGCTGACATGAATGCAATTTACAAAGAAACCCATGCACTCCATTATGATGGATTATATTATGTCTGATATATTATAATATGATATGACACAATGATATAATATATAGTATAATTTCTTAATTTAAACTATCCCCAACAAATAGCCAAATTTTTACATGATGCTCTGATAAAACCTACAACTTAGGCAGACATGAAGACAGAAAAAACACTTTCAGCTGTTTCCTATAGAGTACAAGTTTACTAATGTAGAACAACAGCTTTGATAGCTTTTTTCTTTTCACTCTCAGAGAGAAATTTCTAAAGAAAATGTTGACTTTAAAGAAAAGGGCCATGAAGTATTGAAATATTGAATGTTTTAGTGTCTGGGATTCTCTGTATATTTTAAATACCAAAGGAATTTAAATTCTTTTGATTAGAGATTAAAAAATGAAAGCTTTATTGGTCATTTGATCTTGATGAGCTTTTTAGATCTGCAAATGCTAAGAAAACATACTTTAATTCTAATTCTCTGGAACTTATGATGATAACTAGATACTATGCTTGTGATTTTTTTCAGAAAGTGAACTTTTACTCTGAATTCTCTTCAATGCTTACATTTATTTATTACATTATTTACATTTTATTCTTTTACTAGTAACAGCTAAGATGATATAAGCTCTAAAGGGAATCTAAGTGATTAAAAAAAAAAAACAAACAACCCCAAATTTGTTTGATTCCTCATACTATAACACCCCATATAGAAATCACTTTTCTGTAGACTGTGTGTGGGAGGGGGAAGCTGCTCACTGAAAGCAGATGATCTGTATACAAATTCACTGTTTATGTGCCATAAAAATTACTAACTCCATTTATGGAAATCACATGTTTCTCATGTATTACAATTGTGTAATGGGAACATAAAAACTCCTTAAAAGTTAAATCATTCTCTTTTGATTGCGACTTACATCACCCTGCACCTGTGTAAACCACCAAACAAGGTGTGAAGTAATCAGCAGAGATTTCAAAATACCTCCTCATTAACAAAGATGCTTTAAAAGATTTCTGTCCAAAATTAGTTTCTATGATAAGAGTATAAAATTAGCATCTTTAAATATTTACACAGTGACACGTATTTTAAAACTACCTTGGAAATCAACATTCTCCTTAAGATGCAAATATAGCCTGACAAACTATTCAGAATGAAAAAATGTATTCAACAACTCGAGCATCGTTTTCCTCTCAAGCATCTTTTGTGAATGGACTTGATTTTTTGACAATGCCTTCATTATTCAAAAATATTTTAACCAGTCATTACCCAAAGATGAAGATAAGCATGAATGAGTCCCGTGGCTGTTTGAGATGGCTCACAAATATCTATTTGCACTTTAAAAGATTTGGGGATTTTTGCATATCAGACTTGTTCTTTGAAAGCTTGCAGACAGAGTTTGATATATGATAGAAAACACTCTTGATAAATATTATTTTTTTCTGCAGTGACCCCTTCCAAGTTTTGCCAGGTTTCTAACTTCATGCCTTCTCTGGATTTGAAAAGATGTCCCACACCAATACAGAAAATGAGTCACACTGTCTCTGACTAAGTAGATTTGTATGACATTGAAAACACAGGTATGCTCTGGTGTTACTGGATGTTGCTGATGGCTTATTAAAAGTTTTTCAGTTTTCCTTGAGTCATAATGGATTAGCTTTAAAAAACCACCTAAAGGCAATATAACATTAGGTGAAAAAGGCATTGAGAGACAGAGCCTTTTTGTAAAGTTTCCCATTCAAATAGAGAAGCTGGAGAAAAAACGCAACGAGGGATTGTCTCACTTTTGCCACGTCTCCTTTTCTGTGGGAAGTAAAGCCTAGGCACATAGGAAAGGAGGTGAAGTTGTGACCCACAGGAATTAACCATCAAGATCACAGAAGAAAATTAAGAGTTGTACATTGGTATCAGGTTTTTGCCAGGGTGTGGAAATGATTTTTCCCCCCAAATGGGTTGGGGAAATGTTTATTTGTTTGTGTGCTTTTAGTACCACAAGAGTGAATAGCGAATACTTCCTTATAGTCTCATTTTGTTTTTTACCAGACCCAGAGTGAATAAAACTATTCCATCAAGCAGGTAGAAACAGGAGAATGGGACACCTGGGCACAAGTCTGAAGCCTGTAGAAGGCTGCAGCTTTCCTTTGGATCAATCACATGGAAGAGACTGAAGGAAAGTGTATCTGCTGGCCTATGGAAGCCAGTGACTCTTGAAGTGATAACAAATATTTTCTTCTGAGAAAGTAGTAACAGCTCTTTCATACATTAGACTGCCTGTTTCAAAAACAGTTGCAATAAAATTCCTAAAATAACATAAAGCAGTTTTGAGTTTAAAGGTACTAGGAAAAAAACCTTGAAATATAGATTGGAAAAATAATGAAACCTCCTGAAACCTCTAGCTAATGTGTGTTCCCAGGATGCACAATGTTTCTGATAGAGAATTAAAACTACAGAAGAGGTACACTGCCATTTTATTACAATTATGACCATTAAAAGATGATCTAAACCTGATAGCATTATAAAGCAGACTACATGGCAGAAGGCTCCCTGCTCCTGAGCAGCTAAAAACATAAGTGGACACCCATCTCCAGCTGAGTTCCATTTGCCATTTATTGTTTTTGATCTTCAAGTATGTAGGTAATGATCAGAATTACAGCAGTATCAACAAAGATTGGAAAAAAAAAATGTACAGGAAGAATTTTGGAGGAGAAGCTGCTGGTATGTATGACAAATAAAAATCTTACAATTTTGTTCAGGCATGAATGTAAATCCACACAAGCAGCTCCACTAGTTATTCCACATGTGGAGCAAGGACAGCACTCCCAAAATCAGCCAGTCATGGAGCCATATGATTTCAGCCTGTTCCAAATAAAGACGCCAGCTTGAATATTGGAATTAATCTGGGCCGTAGTCCATCATTCCAAGTATTTTTTATCTGGTGAATTTTAAAAAAAAACTCCTGTCATTTTCCCTAAAGCAGAAGAGAGAAAGAAATTTAAAAATCTGAGGTTGCAGATGCAGAATTTAATTGATATTATTTCAATCTCTTACAGCAGGGATTCTTTTATTGATACTGAGGTACTATTGCCTTGGGGAGTGTACTGAGTACTTAAAAAGATCTGCAGGTGGTAACACAAATTATTTGTAAATTCATAGCTCAGTGAACTTACTGGCTTCACCAGAATAATATTTCTTGTGCCAAATGCACTTCTGGCTTTTCAATTCTTATGTAATGTCCATGCAGTAATGAAGTGGATTGAAATTCAATGCACATAAATCTTTCCCCTACAGGATTCTTTTGATATTAATTAATAGTTCTTCATAAAACTGCACAGATGACAAAATGACCAAATTCAGTTCTACATTTCAACTACCAGTTTCTGCAAATAACAGATTACTGCTGGATCTCTGCATATTTCTGGTATATGCCAAAGGAAAAAAAATAAATAAAAAATTGACAAGCAGGTGAATACCCAAAACATACCTAAAAGCAATTTGTATTCTGCTTGTCATATTGTTTTTTCTTATAGCTGTCAGTGAAAGGGATTTAAAGGAGTGATCATCTGATATATAGTACATTATTCCAGGAAATGGGACAATGAAATACATCCTTAGTAGATGCTAAATAATATTAAATCAGAAAAATATGCTCTGAGAGACTCAGAATTAAAAGGATCAATTGGTGATTGGGGTGGATGAGGATGACACAAGAAAATCCTTGTCTAGAGACATTTTCAATAGCTGAGAGAAGAGGCACAGGGTGAGATGTTGACAATCCCTGCACAAGACACCCAGTGTGTGCACCCAAGTCCATCTCTGTTCAAGAGCACCAATGCATGATAACAGTCTTTCAGGGCTCTGAAAGCTCCACTTAGTGGGGTTTTTCTGTTGGTGGTGGAGGGTTTTTTTGTTTGGTTGGTTGATTTTTTTGTTTGTTTCTGATTCCAGAATGATGATTTTCTGTTTTGCTGGGAAACAATGCAACATTCACCAACATTAGCAGAAGCCATTACATTATATTTTGGGATCTAACTTCTAATCTGAATTTTTTGGTGGGGAGTAGAGAAAAGACAATTGTTTTCCATCCCAAACATTTCTCAGATCCTTATTTTGATATGGCGCATATCTGTATTCCTCCAGTTCTCACATTTTACATCATTCACAAAGTTAGAGTCTCAGGATTAAGTATTTTTCCAATTTTTTTTTTTTTTACTCAACCAGAAGCTTAAGGATTCATGTCCTTTGTCTTACACATGTTCTAACTCTTTAACTTTCATTCTCTTGGAGGGCATGAGCAAGTTCCTAATGCTAAACCTGCCCTGGCATACTTCCTGAATTGTGTCCATAAGTCAAAACACCAACTTTTGGCTTTGTTGCCTTATGTGGTAATTTCTAGACTGCAAAAGCAGTACTTTGCCTTTTCTTTGGTCTCCTCTTGCATCTTCAGACTATCTAGGAAAAGAATACAGGCAGTGAACCATCCCTGTCCCAATAACTTCTTTAAGCTATTCCTAATTACAGAAGTATTAATATTTTTTACTTCATTGGTTCATAAGTGCAGATAATTACCATTTCCTATAATGCAAGTGTGTATATTTGAGATGCATTTAATAGTCTAAGTGCATGAATAATGCCCTCTTATGGCAAAATTTAGAGATTTCTAAAAATTTATTTGTTCTAAAATCATTTACAGGATAAATTGATGTCCAGAGAAAACAAACAGACAAATAAACAAACAAAAACAACAAAAAACTCAAACAACAACAAAAAAAAATTAAAGAAAACCCAAACCAAAACAAAACCCCAACACTTACACAGAAAAAAAAAAAAGAAAATTATGCTGCACATGATACTACAGTCTTAAGGTGTTACACTAACTTTTTCCTTCTTTATACTTCCTCCACTTCTCTAATATTTGAGAGGAAAACCTGTCTAAAAAACAGTTTCTAAACAATTAGGATAAGAAACTAATTTTTAAAACATTTTAATGAGTGTTCTTTGATGAGCGGTAAATTAAATTTAATGTACATAAAGAAAAGAACAAGCATGTATACATATATATATATATATACATATATTTATTGATATTGACAATAAAGGATTTAACTAATTTCTGGAAGTGTTTGTAATATAAGTTAACTGCAAGGAATAAATAGGCAAGAGTGCATGGAAGTATTACTGAAAATGTTTATCTCCAATTTCATAATACTTTGGAAATATATTAAGATAAATTTGAAGTAGTAAAAGTAAGTTTTTTAAATGTTAGCTGTTGCAAAATGGTGAAAAATAAAGGTTTTAATAAATATTTTGTATCAATACAGTGTCTTGACTTTTTTTACTCCTAATTGACTTTGAATAATGGGCAATAAATAAATTGAATTTAAGTTAAAAAGGTGTAACGTTGGAGAAGATACTGTGTACTGGCTGTCATCCAGACTATTTATTTTAATTATTTTTTAGTCTTTTTGGCTTAAAACAAACTACTGCTAATAGATTCAAATAAAGATGCAATTAACAGATGTTCTGGAGACATTCATATAAAAAAGATAAATATTTAGTGGAATGTTTATGTTGCTCAAAAAAAAAAAAATAAAAAAGCATAGGTTCACTTTCAATTGTAGTTCTCTCAATAAAAAGCCAAGACCCAATTTAAAGCAATAGAAACTTTTCAGTAGGATAGCAAAGTCAGAGGCTTGGTTCATATTGTGAGAAGTGATGCTGTTTCTTGCATGCCTCAAGTGCTACTAATCCTGTGCTAACTTTGAGTAGGCAACTAATAAAATAATAGCAATAAAGTGTATTTCCAATCCATAATAGCCAATAAATACATAGGTCCGAGTCTATGACTACTTTTAAATACTTTTTAACTAATGAAATTTGATTTTAAGCTGATGACTTAATGTTATTTTAAATTAACCCATATCCCCAGGCCCAAAAACCATACAAAAGAACTCAGCAGACTCCCTTAAACTCCACTGAACACGTCGCCCTCATCGGCTTCTACCACCACGTTCTAGTGAATACCGTGGGGTAGCTTTCAAGAGGGGTTTTGGTGACTGAAGTATGACAACTTAATATACTGCAAAAAGCATTTTTACAGAATCTCAAAACATCTATTGCACTGAGAGTGGAAAAAGGAAAACAGAGCTCCTGTCCCCATGGAATCATGAGCATTTGGAGGCACCTGAGACAAAGGTTTCTACCTTAGCAAAGGCCACACTTCCTGAGACTTCACACAGTCAATACAGCACAGAACACAATCTAAAGCACAGCTTCAATTTTATCTTCTTTAGGAGCTTAGAAGCATGCAGTGGTATCTGTATAACAAAGGACATAAATGTCAGCATTGCACCTAAAACATCAGTACAACTCCAGGTGTACCATGTTGATTCCAGAGACAAAACTTGCCTCATGGCAGACAACACATCTGTCTGAAAATGGGATCAGTTTGCTGGAAGGAAGAATGCATTCCTTAATGCTGTGGTAAAGAATTATGACTTGAACTCTACAGCATCTCAATTTTTCCAGTTTGGGGAAGTTAAAGGGTACATTGGATTTACATGAAAATAGCCAATGGTTCTTTGGTTTCCTCAAGAAAATGGAAGCATGGTCATACTGGGTTACTTGAGAGATCTGGTTTAAAATCCCAGCTCCACTGAGAGCTAGGACATAAGGCAAAAGGATCAGGTTTGATATGTAGGAGAGGAGATATCTCTGAAGCCAATTCCATTCCTCAGCATTCTCTGGTCCCATATGCACAGACCCTTGACATCTCCAGGGGACAGCAGGCATTATTGAGATTGCTTCAGTCAATGCTCTGCCTGGCATGCATGCTTCAAATTACAAACTTTCTAAGTAGTTTTTATCTTCTTTCATCTGGAGACACAAGTTATTTTATGTCTTCTGCATGGCAAAAAGTTCCTTAGGGAGAGTAAATGGGACAGTGGCCAAGAGGACATGCTCAGGGAAGGACAAGGCATACACAGAACAGCCCTTCTGCTCCTCTTCTAAAGGAATAGCCTGCAAAATGCAAACAACATGTAGTCAGGAACTAGATGGCAAATACCATCAGTAAAGCTTAGTCTGTGCTTACAGAGGACAAAACAAATCGAAGACTGTAAGGTATGGAGTCATTATTAGTCTGACGATGAAGGATGGAGGGAAATAGGACTATGCTGGTAAATTATCTGGGACCAGACTGGGGTGGCTGTTTTTTTATAATCAGGCTTGTAGGAGTGTGTTTCAAACCTACAGTGAATAGGGAAAAAATCATAAGCCTTCTTTTATGTTTTTACTTCTTTAAAAAAAACCAAAAAAACCCCAGTAATTCACACAATGCTCTACAAACACTAAAGTAGCTGACTCAATGACAAAAAGATACCTTTCCAAAACTTCCTTCCCATAGAGTGAGAGGACTCTCTTGAGTGCTGTGAGCCCTGTAGATGTAGCAGTGGATCAAGTACTAGGCTGTAGAGTGGCACATGCTGGAAATGGCCATGACACACAGGGTTATGTAACTGCCCCAGCAGTAATCCCTTGCCTTCCCTCCCCTCCTATCTCTATTTTTTTGCTTGGATAAAAAGTTCCATAGCTGCTGCTGCCTCATTTCCCTGTGTGTTTATAGACTCCTTGCATCATATGACCTTCATTCCAAGTACTTCCAATGCACAGTGGAAGTTACAAATTGTTGCCTCCTCTATGCATTTGTGCTTTCTTCTATTTGTAGCTTGCTTGGCCTGAAGCCATCCCTGGTGCATCAACAACCCTTTCCTTTCTTTCATTCAAGACTTCCTTATACATATTCTTAGTCATCAGCTTGTGAAATAATGATGACTTGTTTGATTTCTTAAAAATTCAAACACATTTTTGTGCAAGAACAGTGACTCTGGTTGTATCACTGACCTCATTTAGTCATAGTGGCTAAAAAGTGGAAAATCTGACTACAACACTGTCTTTCTCCTAGAAACAGCAATAATGTGGCTGCCGTACTGAAAAGGAGAAGCATGAAGGCCTGGTAGCATACCAGGAACATGCTCACATCTTGTGTACAGGCACAGAAGGACTTATTTGATTCTGACCTTGCCCAAGTCACAGTCACTTCAAGGGCAGAGTTACTATGAAGTGCTGGCTCACTGACTTCCAGGGAAGCCACTCAGAGAAGGGCCTATTTAATGAAACAACTGGACTTTTATCAAGCTAAGAGCATAATGCTTTCCTCTGTTCCCATCCAGGTAATAGCACTTCATTACGTGGTTACACCAATCCTGATCCTAAGCACCTAATTTTTCTTAAGCTCTGAAAAGACAAATTATCTCCTGAAAATGGACTTTCACAGAACCTTAAGCATTAAGAAGCAATCTGATTAATTCTGTTTGACATCTCATTGTTAGTTACATGCCAGCAGTTTTATAAGGCTGTGACCTTGGTGAAGAAGCTTCACTCTTCGTGGCCAGTCTGACACTGACCCACCCAAACAAGGCCATTGACAAGTGGGGGCACACTATGTTCAAGGACTTTATGCCATCTCTGATCAGACTGTGGTGACACCAGGACACCACATGTCCTTATTATCTCTTGAATCTTCGAAGTATTGGTTGTGAAAAACAATATAAATTGCTGTTCATACGAGCGTACCTTCAAAACAAACACCTAATAGCTTTCCCACAACAAAGTGCTGATATATTTCACACTTTCCCTAGTTCTTGCAACTGTAAGAAAGAAAATAAACAATGATGAATTAATTGGATTACCTCATGACCCTGCATTTCTTTAAGGTGATTTGACACTCATAAATGAGGGCAGAGAAAATAGATGTTATAGCATTTTCTCTCATCACTTGGAATCTGGACATTTACTGTATACAGCATTCCTTTGATTTTTAATGAATTCCATTTGATGGTCAATTTATTATGTCTTTACTACATTTTTCTTTATAATGGCTGGCACTTGATCTCGTCTTGATCTGTGCTTGTGTTCAAAGCAGAATCTGATTATCAAGCCTGTTGATCTTCATATTGGCTATCCAGTGAAATTATTTGATTCTATTCCACTGTGCTGTCTTTAACCATCCAACTGCCTCTCAGAAGGTTCCTGTCTTTCTCCTCTTTATCATTCTTATTTTCCTACCTTCTTCTAAACCTGCGCTCCTTCCGGTCCTAATGCCTCCTACAATATGTTCACTTCTTCAGGAGCTTAAAATCTAAGTGAGGGGAAACAAAACAAATCAAAACAAAAAGGCCAAGCCCCAAGCCCATATGTTAAGTAAACATTCAAATCCACTCTTGTCTTTCTTAGTCCTGGCTATAGCTCATGTTTAAGTCTAAAGCTAGGCCTGGGTCCATTAAGATGCCTTGTTTGGTTAAGAAGCAAACACCATGCACAGATAGAACAATACCAGCTCTATTTGTTTTGGCCAGGGGGATTTGCCTGCTCAGATCACACTCCAAGAGTCAGAACTGCTCCAGCTCCAAAGCCGACTGAGGGCCTGACTCTGTCCCCACATATGTGATGTGACCTGGAATTACTGCCCTTAGCTACAGATCTCACGTGCAAGAAATCAGAACCAGAAGGAAATCGTACAAGACATTGTACACTTTATGTAATAGAGGAATGATTAAAAATCAGCTGAAACCACAGTCCAACTTACTTGTCCTCATCCCCTGTTAGGCTGTAAAATACACAGCCTGGAAAGCAAGTGTCTTGCATACTTTTCATTTAACTCACAGGGCTGATTCATGCCAGTAAATGCTGAAACCCCACCTCATAATTGGGAGAAGTAATTTCCATTCCATGAGTTTTGCTTGAAGCTAATGCATGCTATTACAAAACACCTAAAGTAAAACTTTAACCATTTCTCTTAGCCCAGCTGTAAAGTTCAAACTGCTTTTTAAAGTTAATTATCATGCTCTGACCTGCACATATGCACATGTTAAATACAAATAAATCAATATGGCAAGCTTGTTCTTGCTTCAATTTGCTTTTTAAAATTAGCATACTCTGGCTTTGCCTATCAGATATGAGCATGATGGTATCTCACAGATTAAAGTTTTGTATTTGTCTCTTTGTAGTTCATTTGCTATTTTATAAGCCCAAAGTCCATGAGGGAGTGTTGGAAAGCCCCACAATTTTCCTCAATGTTCCATTTTACCTTTTTATCTCCAATGTAGCTAGCACATGTGAAGAAGTGCAGATAGCCAGATGGCCCTGCAGTGTCCATACATACAGAAACTCCTTGACAAACACAAGTGACTTTAACTAATGCTGATGTTGATTCATGTTTGAGCATATTCTTGTTGTTCTCTTTTTTCTTTATTTTAAGGAGCATGTGCTTGTTCTTACATAGAAAATCAGTACTATTAAGGAAAAAAAAGTAGATTTTTTTTTTTTTTATTAAAGAAAATATTTGGGAAGGACAGGATCATTATAAATTCTAGTGTTGGTATTTCATGGTAACATTCTTTTCTTTCTCTGACTGGTATCACCATCCATTACACATCTCCCCAAAATCTCCTAAAGAGAAAGGTTTTCGTATTTGTTCTGTGGCTTTCTGTGCATTTTCCTTTGAATCACCCTGCGTAGATCACAGCAAGAGGGAGAACACTGGATTGGATGATTCACTTCTGCTGCTCTGTGTGACGATCTCTAATTGCACTTAGTTGTGGGGATTTTCCAAAGCAAAAAAAGTGACTTCTCCTTTTGCCAGGGTGCTGCTGTCAGACTGAGGCATTTGAATATCACCAAATTCAAGGATGAGCAGCATCATGTTCACAACCACACTGCCTGCCCATGGAGAGAACTAATTTAAACCACTCTCTGGGACAGCAAGTGTTCACACATTTCTGTGTAGCTTATTTGTGTTAACGAGGAGAACTGGAAGAGAACCAATGTTTTTAAGGACTTGTGATCTGAAGAGTTTGGTTCATCTGAAGGCATCAGCTAATTAACCTTCAAGACATGATCTGAAATGGATTAAGCTTTTAAAAATTCTGGATCCATTTCTTTTCTGGCATCAGCTGTAAATCTGACTTTTCATTTCAGAGGATGGACCATCCCATACCTTTGTGTCCTCTGGGATGGTAAGTGCCATACAGTACTGGAATTTCATGCATGAAGAAAGCACTAACTTGCTAGCCTGGCCCCTGGGGATACACTCTTCGAAATATGTGTGACCCTAACTTATGCAAGTGAGCCTTTACAGAAAGTAATCAATAGACACAGGCCAGAAAGACATCCACATGGATAGACAAAGCTTGTTTAGTCAGGGTGCTGTATTCAGGCTACTCCCTGATCTCTGGCTATAACACCACCACTATTATTGATTGTTTTGGTTAGTATGGCCATAGTGTCTAACAGTTGGAAACAAAACTGTGACTCGAGCATGTGCACATTCATTATGGGTACTTGTTTACTTCTTAACATATTTCTGGCTGTGGGAGATGGCTCCAAGTACACCACGAGATTTGCTCCCTCTCAAAGTCCTGCTGTGACAGACAGTACACTGCTGAGTGATCCACACCACCTCGACCGCATCAGAGACCATCTCTCTCTCTGCAAAAATGAAAATCTTGATCCAAAAGAAGTTTGCACCTGGCAGGTCAGAGCAGCACAGAATATGCTCGCAAGACAGTTTAGGAAAACCTAAGCCAAAACCCAAGTGACGTTGCTTGGAAATTCCTTGACTTTAAGGGAGTCGACACCTTGGGTAAAATTTTCAGCGCTGGCCTGCCATTGTAAGAGCACAAATCTCACCAAATGGGAAAGGCTGCTCAGCGTATCCTAGGGAAAACTGAGCTTGTGTAAATATAGCTCCCAATCTCTGCAAAAAAGCTTCTGATAGCTGGGGTAAAACACCTGGATCAATCTGGACATTGAGTCTAAGCACTGTTCTAATGCTTCGCTTACTCTTTCTCGCTTTTAAATATTTAAATGGAGGAAACAGTTCGAGGGGAGTGGGGAAGAGCCCCCCCCGAGGAGTCTGGCTGTCACCCGGTACCCCCTTATCGCAGCCCGCTCTCATTCCCTCCATACAGTGACACCTACCGGCCTCCCGCCCGCTCCCGCATCCCTCATCCCTCCGGCCCCGCTCCCGCATCCCTCCCGGCCCCGCTCCCGCATCCCTCCCGGCCCCGCTCTGCTCCCCGCCCGGGGCTGCTCTCCCCCGGCCCCGCCGCCTCCCCCCGGCTCTGCCCCGGCCCGAGCTGCGCGCTGGCAGCCCCGGCACGACCCGCCCGGTGGGGCAGAAACTTTCCCGGCGAGTTCCGCTCCCTCCGCGGGCGCGCACAGTGCGCGATGGGGCTGAGCCGCTCGGGCCGAGCGCGGGGCTGTGCCCCCGGGGAGCCCTGGGCTGCTGTACGAGCCCCCTCAGCCCCGGGGAGCCCTCGGCTGCCGTACGAGCCCCCTCAGCCCCAGGGAGCCCTCGGCTGCCGTACGAGCCCCTTCAGCCCCCGGGGAGCCCTGGGCTGCTGTACGAGCCCCGTCAGCCCCGGGGAGCCCTCGGCTGCCGTACGAGCCCCCTCAGCCCCGGGGAGCCCTCGGCTGCCGTACGAGCCCATTCATCCCCCGGGGAGCCCTCGGCTGCTGTACGAGCCCCCTCAGCCCCGGGGAGCCCTCGGCTGCCGTACGAGCCCCCTCAGCCCCGGGGAGCCCTGGGCTGCCGTACGAGCCCCCTCAGCCCCGGGGAGCCCTCGGCTGCCGTACGAGCCCCCTCAGCCCCGGGGAGCCCTCGGCTGCCGTACGAGCCCCCTCAGCCCCGGGGAGCCCTCGGCTGCCGTACGAGCACCCTCAGCCCCGGGGAACCCGCAGCTCCCCTGCCAGCTCCGAGCCGCTGTTCGCGCCCCTCCCGCTCCGCGCGGTGCCCGGGCCGGGCGGACGGGCCGGGCGGCAGCCGGCGGCGCGCAGGGCGGGGTGTGGCCTCGCCATTATTTATGAGCTCCAGCCCCTATTTGCTCAGCTAATGATGCACCGGCGGCCGCCGAGCCTCGCCTCGCTGGAGCGGCGGCCAGGGGAGGGCAGCGCCTGTAACTGGAAACCAGCGCCGGCACCGCGCCGCCGCTCCATTCACTGCTCGGGGTGTGAATGCGCGCAGGGGAGACGCGCTCGCTGAGCCTCGGGAGCCACTGCCGGGATTATTGTACAGAGGACCCGCGAGTATCTTTGCAACCAACACGAGGAGAGTCTTTTCCTTTTTTTTTTTCTTTTTTTTTTTTTTCCCCCTTTTTTTTAAATTTATTTTTCTCTCTGCCGTGAGGCAGGTTTGGAATTAAAATGTTCTGGTAGCAGGAGTGGAGTCTGTAAAGTGATAGAAACCAAATAGGAATCAGTATTACTGGTGCCTCCAATAGCCGGGTAAGCATAACTTAAAGTTCTCTTTCTTTTCTGTAATACATGTGAAATGGTTCTGATGGTTGAATTTTGCTGCTGTTCACAGATAGTTAAATCAATGTTTTCCAGATTGGCACAGTCCGTGTTTGGCAGGGTTTGTTTTTGTTTTTTTTTTCTTCTCCATTTCTTTTCTTCCTTCTGCCAAATGATTTTTCCTGGCGGATTTAAGGGTAGGACCCAGCCTGTAGCGGATGACACCTGCGCAGCACTTCCTAGCAAAGCGGTACTGTACTTTCCAGAAGCCGTGCAACATGCTGCCAGCGACCTCCGTAGCAGGGAAACTTCACTACTTCACTTTGGTAGCGGTTTGTCTGTTTGTTTACAGTTAGACTAGAGTGTAAGAACAGAAATGCAATTAGACACTGCTTTTTGTCTGTCCTGTAGGATTCTTTTAAAGTACTTGCAAGGTCTGTGTGTTGTCAGCAGAGATCATGTGCACTGGACGTGCTGAATATAGTAGCATGACTTACTGAGATAAATTCAGAGCTGGGATATAAGCCCAAAGCAAGAGTCAAACCTGCAATGAGCTGTCAGTTACCAGCTCTGTAAATCTCTGAAATTAAACCTATTTCCATTAGGTAACTCACATGTCAGACACCCTGAGGTACCTCTTTGGAACTGTATGCATTTATTATTTATGTGTCTAAAAGCTGTGTAGGAACCATGCTGCTCAGCACTTGAATCTTATATTTGCCTGTCACTTCTGTGTTAACGGTGAAGATCTGCAATTTGAGCAATGAAATGTAGCAATGTTTCACTCCTCTAACTGATTACACTAGAATTGGCAGGAGGCACGAGAGTGGGAGGGAAAGAGAGCTAAAAGGGTTCTTTTTTTTTCTATTATTGTTTCCTACAGTATTATTTAAAGGAAGAAGGAAAGCTGCACACTTGTTCCTCTTTGACTTTTTATCTATATTGCAAAGAAAGGATAGTGTTACTACTGTAAAATACTAATCCCATTGCATCTGTTAAATCACATGTTTTGTATGATTGGCTGTTTCCTTTGGCCTGACAAGGAATTTCATTGGGATTTAATGCCTCTCTTAGAAGAGGAGTAAGTTAAAGGATATCCCATGGGCAAGTCACAATTTTTTAAAGCCCACAAAGCAACATTAGTGCTAGAGTTTGTGCAGCCTATTTAAAAATTATTCTTGGCAAAAACTCTGCAACTATCATTTTTTTAGTTAACAGACCCTTAGAGATAATTTGGAACTGGGCCAGAATGGATATATTTTTCCTACAGACCCAATGTGTAGCTGGCAAGTTTCTGACAAGGTTGTTTTTGTCAATTAGCAGAGTTGTAGAATTATTTGATCTTCGTGCATTTCTCAGTACTCAGAGCAAACAGTGAAGGAGAGTTTATAGAGTGTGGGCTGCAGAGCTCTCCGCTTTCCTGCACGCTCTCCTTCCCACCCCCAGCTTGATGTGAAGTCCTCCTGCAAAGAGAATCCTTTCCAAGCGATTTCCAGTGAGCGGGTAGGGAATGGCGGAGGTGGTGATGAGAGACGGGGCTTGCACCGCTAAGGCAGTGATGTGGATCCAGCCCAAACGAGTGCTGACCTAAAGCCAGCCCCGCCTGACAGCTCATTCCTGCCGTGCTGGGGCGTTGAAGCCGCTGCTTTAAGGACAGGTGTGAACCTCAGAGGGACAGGGTGAACGAGCCTGTAGAAATATTGGCTTCCACTGGAGGGACTGTAGTGCTGGAGCAGAGCTGAGGTGAAGAACGGTAAGCTGACTGCACAGGTAACAAGTCTCTTTGTCAAATAAATGTATAGCCTTTAATGATCTAGCTGTAGGGCTTGTGTCTTTCAAAGTGCTTCCAGTTGCCAAAAAATCAAGTATAACACCTGATTAACTACTAAGTGGTGTCTAGTAGAAGGGCTGTTTATATAAAAAAGAAATATATATATATATATATATATATATAAGCAGTGTGGAAGAATGGGCCTAAAATGACAGTGTTAGGTGTTCTCACGCAAATGACTAAGTTGTTACAATAGGTGAAGTGAAATTTGCACTTCACAATTTTTGGAGAGATGCAGTTTAGTAGCAGATGTGATACAGATATGCAGTTTTCAGCTTCTAAAGGTGGATGGGTTTTTTGGATCTGGTCCAAAGTGTGTTAGAAAAGCTACTTTCCTCCAGTGATTCCAGTGGCCTCAAGTCCTTCCTGAACTAAGAGATACAGAGTTCTGGAGATTTTTCTGATTCTCTGAGATGCTCAGGTTTCTCAGCAGCTAACTCCTGTAAAATGAAGGTTCAGCAGATGTGCAGGAGAAGGAGCAGATGTATGAAGTGTAGTATCATTGTCCAACTCTGGGATTCTTAATGTCCTGTAGAAGTCAATGAGAGCAGGTGCGTATCCTGAAAGGAGCTATCCCAAAAAGCAAACACTGACTAACAGTTTCAACTGTGTTGAAATACTGTTGGTTTCATGGTTTTGAAATTAATGACATACATAGCCAGAATTTTTTTGAAGAAAAACTTGAGGGTGATTAGAGAGCTCAGCTTACTAAAACTTAAAGCTCATTTCCAAGCGCCTTTGGTTTCAGATGTTTAAAGAAAAGAAAAAAACCCAAACAACCAATAAACCAAACCTCCCCTTGCTTAACATGAGAGAGAGAAAGAGATGTCTAAAAATATCAGCCAGATTTTTATTCGTGAAACTTTATCTCCTGTCCTTGCTTTGCTCTGCCTTGACATTTAGTATAATTATATTTCCAGCAGGTGGAATTGTCTTCATTTTAAATAAACTGAGTCTAAGGCTGTAATCTGCCCTACCCAAAAGTTGGTCTCTCTTGGTTCCTGCTAACAGGCAGAGTTCTTCTTGTGCCAGCACAGAAGACTGCTGGAGAAAACCACTTTCAGATGCACAAAGGAAAAACAGAGGTGCTGTACCTCCTTCACATCAGTAATTATGGCTTCAGCTGGAAGAGGCTTCCAACACAATCTTTCTGTACTGTTGTTTTTGCTCCACAAGATTATATAAGAGTAATGTGATATCTCTCTCTTTCAGGTTTCGTTTCTTGGATATTAAGTTGCAAATCTGAGGAGATGGCATTTCTTGCAGTGAACCTGTTGATTGGGATATTTATTTACTTTAGCAGTGTAAAAGGATCTTCCCAGCCTCAAGCAAGGGTGTTCCTATCATTCAATGGTAAGAAAGAAGATAAACATTCTTAAACAAATATTATGATTGAACATTTTCTTCTTCCCCTTAAATTCAATAACTGAGTAGAAACTGGCTTTTTGGTCTGTGTCTACAATTACTATTTTTGTGTTGCTGAAGCACCTGTCAGCCTAAATTTGATTCTTTTACCAGAGTCTACCCATCATATGATATAGGTGCATAATGAAAATATAATTAATAATTAATGGGGTTTTCTCTTTATTTTGAATTATTATGACTTACTAACAACTAAAGGTTTATTTCTTATCCTTTGTTTTTAACAAAAAATGTAAAAAATACCGCACATGACATATAGTGGAGAGTATTAATGGTTTGAGTTGCTTTCATTGGTGCCCAGCTGAAACACTTTATATTCAGAAAATGAGGCTGCCTGAAGCTTTACTAAAATAGTTAGCCAGGCACAGAGTCTTTTGAAAAAATATCATTCCTTGTGCACTTTGTGCTTTGTGTAGGATGCATATAGCATGCAGCAATCACTGATGACTGCCTACTGTAAACCAGCAATGAAAATTACCATTTTCAAAAGAGTTTCTTTTGCTACTAAAGTGCTGAGCAGTACCTTATTGCTGCAGTAATACCCCAGCATTTACCCCAGCATTACTTTTAATAGTAAAGTGACTTATTCTTCTAGTCCTAAATGCTGATTTTAGCCACCACTTCAGAATGTGTGTGTTCTTCAATTTACAGTGTCTGTTAAATCTGAGCTGAAACTTTCTGTCACTAATTATATGGGCATTGACTTTCTTCAGCCCTCTGCCTTTTCTGTGATTGTCTTTGAGGCGTGAGGGCTTGCTATTCCCTGGACCAGTGCTGTTTGCATTAGGATGGCTTCTGTGGTTCATTAGTGCAGGGATGCCCTGCCACTGCCTTGGAAATATTCTGTGTGCTCTGAACAGTCTTTAAGAATTGCTTTAAAAATTATCAGAGCTAGTAAGTATCTCAAACTTTTACTTGCTATAATGATCAATATCTATGTAAGCATGAGACTGAGAGACATCCAGAAGGAGACTGCCAAGCTAGACCTTCCACAAATACCACCCAGAGTTTGAATAATTATATTATAGAATAAGGGCCCTAAACTGATGAATGCAGTACTTAATAAGTGTAAGATAGGATGGCTCAGTAAAAGCAATAACTGGAATTGAGTTCCAAGAGGGAATTCAAATGAAGAAGTAGGGATAAGAATTTTTTTCCTTGCTTAAAGCCTGCACTGACCTTGGTGGAGATGGTACTGTTTTGGCACAAGTCAACACAGAAGCAAGTTTGGCTGTGGTTGTTTGTTACATTGCAGGTTTTCCACAGTAATGCACAACAGGCTGATTTAGATTTCCACATCATCTACTTGGTGGCCTTGAAAGTAATCTAGGCTTCCCCTGATCTCTGGTATGACCATGAAGTAGGAAGTGTTCAGGTTTTGTGGTATTCAACCTTGTGAATGGGAAAGAATTGTAATGACAGGCAAATGGTTTTAACAGAAACTCAAGAGATTTTGTTTCATCACAGGTATCCTGCAAGGCTGAAACAGTGAAGCTGCCATAGGGCAAAAGACACCAAACCTTGGAATTTAAAAAAAAAATACTGAATTAAAAACTTATTTTCTGTGTCCCTGAAAGAAGGTTGTCCCTTCTTCCTTTAGAAGGAGCTATGACAGCTTTAAGCTGCAGTGACCCCTTTGTCTGGTCAGGTTCTTGAGCCCCAAGGGTTCTGTCCCCTGTGCCAGCCCTGGGGACACAGCCTTGCCTCAGTTCAGCTCCTGCTGTAACCCTTCTTGTTTGCCTCAGTTAGACAGCCTTGCAATACTATCTGATTTTCTTAAAACTGACTTTCTACTCTCCCTGATACTTAAAAGCCAACCTTTAAAAAAGAAATTACGTTTTTAGGTCCTAAATTTTTATTTGGTCTTTTGAAGTCATAAAAGTAAAAAAAACAATTATGTGTTTTATAATATGAGAAGTATGTCTGAAATAAAAAGCTAAGCTTTTTGTATAATATATAAACAGAAGTTTTATTTTTAAACCTGATTTCCAGATGGTAAGAAAGAACTTTCATTATGTGAAAAGAGTTTGCAGGTTGTTGTGTATACCAAGGGAATGGCCCCACCTGTAGCATGAAATTATGCTCTGTAAATCTTTGTTTACTTACATAAGTAGAGATGTAATAGAAAAAGGTGTAACTGTATTCTTGTCTAGATAAGTGTGATAACATGCTCTTTCTTCATAAGCTGCTTCATAACTTATTGTTTTTAAATCATTTAGCAATACCAAGTTGTTTGGCAGTCTCCTTGCCCTGAGAAGCTGTCACTTTTTGAGGAGAATTGTCACTCTTTTAAAGTGTATAGTTTGAAAATAAAACCATAATTAGGACTCCTTATGTTGTAAGTGGCATTAGACAATAAAGACAAGTCATTCAAGCTTAGGATACTTATGTGATATTTTTCAAGCTCTGAATTGGATTTGGCTTGGTGTCTACAATTACATTGCATAAGTTTTGGGGGTAGAGTGTATAGAGGAGGAGAAAATGAGTGATGTTTTTCAAAGCTAACCTGCTCCTTCAGCATCAAGTAAATTGAGCTTATTCACATTGCGGCATTTCTCATGGGAAAATCCAGCAAGTATCTTGACCTATTCTGTTTTTCATCAGGAAAGATAAAAATGTGAATCATTTGAATCATGGGCTGCTTTTCTCTTTACCATCTACTTCATTAAGAATCAAATGTAATTAAAAAGTGAGCCTGGGTAATACCTCAAGAGCCTGATAATAGGGATTTTGCAATTAACTTCAATAGATGAAGGACTGCAACCCTAACTTCTATTTTTGAAATCAAAAGCCTGGCCCCTTGTCTAATTAAAATGTAGTTCATGACTTAGCTGAGGTTGTTAGCTGTGTGTGTGATGTGAGTGTGGAAGTTACTGCTGTCTGCACCCTGAGTGTCCTGAACAGTGCCGTACAGAACCCCGAGCCTGATTCCGATTGCTTTGCACCTTGTACAGCTGTTTGCTCAGCTGGAAGGAAAGGTCAGGCTGGGGCTGAACTGCTGCTTTGCTCAGGTGAGCGTGGCTGTACAGGGGACTGTGGAGAATCGGGCAAAGGGGATCTCCGTGTGCCTGGAGCGATTTTACACGACCTAATTGTCCTGTTCAGTGATGATGGCTCAGACCACTGACACTTGTGCAGCTCTGCACTTGAGGAGCCACTGCAGCTGAAGAAAGAAAGATGGTCCCAGGTTTGTCTGATTCTGAAATTGCAAAGATGCGAAGCCTGTGATGCAGCAGGTGCAGCAGTGTTGGCAGTCATCTGCAGTGTTTCCATTGAGCATGCAGGACTGGGGGAACCTGGGATGGGGCAAGCAAAGGACTCAACATGTCTCCCTACACTGTTAATACACTATTCCCCCCTCTTCCTCCCTCTTTGGGCTCCTTGTCCCTGGAATAGATATTTTTTAATCTACTTAAATCACCTATCACAATTTAAAGCACCACAGTTTATTTTCTCTCCAAGCAAAAGACTTACCTTATCTGTTTATGAACTATCAAGTGCGGTGCCTGCAGTTTCTCAAGCTCCATGCATTCCTCCTTGTTACTGCATGTTCCTGAACTGATAATTGGGAGCTGTATCCTTCAGGCTGCACAGGGCAAAAGCCCTTCTGAAATCAGTGGGAGTATTATCAGAATAAGGAAGGAGGTACTAGACTCCAGATTAGTGTCAGTGTTTGTTTCATTCCAACTCACATTTACTTTGAGTTTTGTTCCTGCCCTAAAATGCTGAGTATTTTAACATCAAATTCTGTATTGATTGAAGCAGATAGAGTACTTATTTTTAAAAATACACTCAAACAAACCTTCTTTGGGATTTAAATTTATATGGTGATACACAACAAAGTGATAATTTCACAATTTACTGAGAGCATTCAATGCATTCCTACCTCAATTGTCTGGTCTAGCAGATATTTCCCATGGAGATTCTCCTATTGTGTGCAGTGAAAATTCCATATGAGAAGTGGATCAAGGCTAATTTGCAGACAGTTTTGTTCTTCTCTTTGTTATAAAATTACTAGAACACGTAAAGGACTTTTAAGAAAGTATCAGTCAGATTCATTAATGACAATTAAAGTGCATAAAATGTCACCAGAGCAACAGCAGCACTTATTCAACTGTCAACATATTTTAAAAGATTTAATGCAACCCCTGTGGTTACCCTCAAGGAAAAATAAAGGAACTGAGAACCATTTTCCTTGAGCTCTTGAGCAACAGCAGTACAACTTGTTTTTAAACAATCCCTCATTGTAATGTTAATGTTACCACAGTTAATAAAAAGTTCATTTATTATTTGGGGGACTTTGTGCTGATGACAGTCCAGTAGGCAAAGGTTTACGCTCATATAGTTGACTGGATCTTTTTTGGTGTCTATGGAATGAAAGCTATTTATGAAATGAAGTAGAAGTAAAGCCTTGAAAGAGGGGGAAAAAAAAAAAAAAAAGAGAGAGAAAAAATCCATTGTTTAATTTCATTTACATGCAGAACTTACCTTGAATGTTCATATAGTTGCTTAATTTCCAGCAAATTATGAGTAATATTTTCTCAAAATTAACTTATTTATGGCTCCCACAGTATCATGGGTCTTAAATAATGTTAATTTATAAAGTGTTGAACATCAGCAATATTAATTTTTTTTTCCAATTTAATTGTGTCTCACTGAAGATCTGAAAACTTTTTTGAATACATCCAACTAAAAATAAAATTCTTTTTTTCTCTTTAGTAGTGAGGATTGATTTTTACAGTTTGTTGTAGAATGTTAAGGGGTTGGAATAGATCTTAATGTATCTGGTCCCAACATCCCCTGACATGGGCAGGGATACCTCCCACCAGACCAGGTTGCTCAAGGCTTTATCCAAGCTGCCCTTGAACAGTGCCAGCGTTGGGGTATCCACAAGTTCCGTGGCAACCTGTTTCAGTGTCTGACCACTCTCACAGAACAAAAATTCTTCCTGATATCTAACCTAAATTTCCCCATCTTTCAGTTTGTGCCCATTGCTCTGTCCCATCAGTACAGTTCCTGACAAAAAGCCTTTCTCTGGCTTCTCTCGTAGCCCCTTCAGGTACTGGGAAGTTGCTGGGATGTCTCCAAACCTTCTCTTCTCCAGGCTGAACAGCACCAACTTTCTCAGCCTTTTTTTGTATGGGAGGTGTTCCAGTCCCCTTAACAGCTTTTTGGCCTCTGGATTTGCTCCAATAATTTCAAGTCCTTCCTATTTCGGGGGCACCAGAACTGTGCTCAGTATTCCAGATTGGGTCTTGAATTGACAGCTTTGGTTGTTCCTAAAGACAAATGCCTAATTTACAAATAATGGTCTTTGGGGGTCATTCTTAGACTTCTGCCTTCTCTGTATTTTTTTTGTTTGTTTGTTTGTATTTCTTTATTTCTCAGATAAACAGAGGCTCAATGCAATGAATCTTGCATTGAAATTGAATTACTTGAATAGGCTATGAGTTAAATGTTAAAAAAAAAAAAACAAAAAACCCAAAGAATTTCCCCAAACATATTAAAGGAAGAATTATGCAAAAAAACCTCTGTATTCTTTGTAGAGTTCCATGGGTAAAGGTCCTACATGCCAAATGACATTGAATCTGCTTATTTTCCCACTCTTGTTCAGTGGCAGTGTCTTTGAGTTGGCTTCACTGTCATTATTGTTGACATGAGTGTACAGGAGAGGATAATTTATTGTTTGTGTTTTTAGTTAAGTTGTGCCATGTGATTTGACTTCAGCTATGAAAATGGTCTTGCAGTACAGCTGAAGCCACAGATGGTGTTTGGTCCAATAATGTGTTTGTGCTCTAAAATTACTGTACCCTCATGGGAAAGCACAAATAAGAACATCTTCAAGGTAGTTAATTATAAGGTAACAAAAGTGTCTGATGATTAACAAAGGTAGTTAATTACCAGGCAACAAATTATCAGCCTATAAATTTGATCCTACTCTTGGATGAAGAGCTCATCTGAATTTGACAAAATTTGTGAAGACTTGTTTTTTCTTGCACACTAATAAGTAGATCTGTAATCTAAGAGATTACTTGCTTCCTTTAAGCTCTTTATGTTCCTCAACTCAGTCAACTTGACCTGTATCTGAACCAGCCCATGGTTTTGTTTGTTTGTTTTTTTTTATTTTGGTATGGAAAAATCAAACTTTATCTTAGAACATTTTGACAGGTTCTTGCTCTCTAGTTGTCATAGAAGAAAGCAGCTTATTCTGGCCAATTGCATTGCTCTGTCATTACAATCCTTTCTTGTGTTGCCAGTCCAAGGCAAATGCTGAAGTCCCTACGTAGGCAGTTAAATTGCCATTATTCTACAACACGTCTTCTTTTTATGTTTAAAAAAATGTGATGAGAGAGAAATGGCATAGACGTTTCTAATACCCCATTTTTTTCCAGATTGTTCCGGTACCAGTAACAAGAGCTCCTCTGTGAGCCATTTCCATACTGGATGAGCTCACAGTGCACTTTGATATGTAGAGCTGCACAAGCCTTTCTTGTGTATCAGATGTAATTAGTGACGTGACTCACAATAATTACTCATTTTATTGAAGTGCGTTGACTGAGATCCTGCCATGAATAAACATATAGACCAAGAACTTATCCTGTTATTTGAACTGGCTGTTCCCTCAACATGTGTATTTTGTTCTTTTTGCTGCTGACTTTTCAGAGTTCTCAGTAACACTCCTTAATAAAAAGACTAGGCACTGTTTCTCAGGGAAAGGTCTGTTTTAGAGACACAGTTTACTAATTCACAGGGCAGCTCCTCAGCTCATGTTGTCTCACATTCAGACATCACTGGCTCAGCAGACACCAGGTTAAAACAAGACTAAATATTTTTCCCTGTTCAACTGATCACAGAGTTGGGGCCTCAGGGATACAACTGAGTGAAAAGTGCTCCATTACTTGTGTGAATCAGGGCAATGTTGTATTTCTCTTACTGGGAATCAAGATAAAAGTGTGTTTCCAGGGATGAAGAGAATGATTGTGATTAACAGAGGGTTTACATCATTCCTCCCTTCCCTTTGTATCTCCATCCTTATTCAGTGCAAACTTGGTACAGTTGCATTTTCATCATTACTTCATCAGCCACTGGCATAGCTTCTTCAGGAAGCAGAAATCCTAGCAGTGATTTACTGGAGCTACGACTCAGGTGTGACCATGGAAAGAAGATAGGAAGTTATTGCTCTGCCTCTCCCATGAAACCACTCTGGAGCTGGGACCATCATCCCTTTAGAGAGTTTAGCTCTTTTTCTTATCTTTGTGGATGTTAGGCTAACTATTCCTCCCTGAGGAGAAGTTTCTTGATTCTTTTGTGTGTAAGGTTGGTGGAAGTTTTGTTTCCTGCTCCTTTGTACAGCTGTGTTTGGGATATTTCCTGCTCTAACTCGGCAAATCAGTTATGCAAAAGTGAGTGCTACAAAGGCTCCTCAATTACCACAACTAATACCTCAGATTATATGAAGATTTTTTTTTTTTTTTTTTTTTCAGAAACACAATACACATAGTTTTAATTTATAATCTTAGGAGGCTTATATTCAAAGGCAGCATCTGGAAGAAATGTCTTGATGCCATTTTACAAGAAATTAGGTCGTGGTATTTCATCATTATTGATCGGGAGAGAAAAAGAAAAAATTCTGGAACTCTCCATCAAATCACCTTGATAGAAAAAAAGTCTCTGGAAAGCATTTCACCAGTACACAGCTCCAGAGTCCTACCAGGGAGCTGTAAGAGATGCAGGATGTATTGGGAACTCTGTGTGTTGTTAGGGAGAAGTGAATTTCAGATCTGGTATATGAATGCCCTCAAATCACTGTTTTAGCTTAGAGACTGGTCTGTGAGCAATTGTCAGGGCTGAGCTCATGATCTGTGATTTAGCCACCATCTCCCAAGTGCTATATGTAATTTTTTAATGACATTGATAATACTGAGGAAGGAAGAGTGTTTTGAGTTTTGTTTGGGGTTTTTAAATTTTTATTTGGGGGCTGTAAGTAAAGACTTCATTTGAAATACTTCCTATTTTTATGAGAATGTTTTATTTCCAGTAAAAATTTCAAATGCAAATGTGATTCTGTGAAATGCAATTTTTAGTGATAGAATGGAATGAATACCCAGACTTTTGAACTGTTCTGCCTAATCTTACACACTGCTCTGGAATAAATTATTACCTCACCAAAATGATCTTCTAGAATGTGGATGAGGAGACATCACAGTCAGCTGGGACTGCCAAGTTTCTTCATGGAAAAAAAATGTGTATTGGCAGTTACTTCTATTTTTTTGAAAAAAGAACTCAAAATTAAGCTGAATCCAAATTCTTTTCATTACAGACACTGCTTTCAGCCATTAAGAAGATCAGACTGGCATTCCAAAATTTTTAAAAGAATGGTTTTAATAATTACATAGTAAATGTGTGATGTACTAAAATTCACTTTCAACTATTGTCTCAACTATTGTCTCCTTTTAGAATTTCTTTTGTAATTTCACAGTTCTGATATTGCTTTGAAATGGAACTGAGAAACACAAGGTCTAGTAAATCCCTCCGTGAGAGTAATAGGCTTTCTCAGTTACTTGTTCTCCTTATCATTAGTTGTTGTTTCTATTAGCTTAATAATTTTTTTTCTGTTGCTTCTGTCTCTTTATTCTTAATGAAATATATTTATTTTCAAAAGCTTTGAGTTGTGCAGAATAAATGAATTTATGTCAGCTCAGAATCTATTAAATAGCAAAAACATTTGTCTTCTTTTAACATCTGTGTAAATCAGGCTAGATCTCAGTCTCCCAGCTTAAAGGAGCTACAGACTTAAATTTACAGGCGTAAGAGAAATATGCAAGGCAAGTGCCTGATCCCTTATTTAGCTCAACTGGCTGAGAATGATGAGCTTCATCTTCTTTCCTTCTCATGATGCAAACAAAGTTTTGAACAGCAGAAGAAGAAGTACCATGATATATATGCACACTACAATTAATAGTCCAACAGGAAACAGAGAGTAACAGGAAGCAGAGAGTAGATATATTCATGATCCTTCAATAATTTCTTTTTAATGAAAAAGGCATATGTATTTAGAACAGTGTTACAGACACATGAATTTGAGGCCTGCATTTGCTGTTTGTTGATCCCAAGCATTTAACTTTGTTTGAACACTGATGCAGAAACTCCTTGAAAAATACTACTGGTCTCAGGAGAGTGGATTTTCCTTATCCTCTGAGAAATCCACTGAGCCATAGCCAGCCAGGGAATGAAGCACTGATTTCCTTGGGTCCAACAGTGTCACACATGTCTTTGGCCTTTCTGGTGCTTTACAGCAGCACAGGATACACATAGTGACATGTACTTTCTATAGCCCTTAGAAACTCCTCCTTGTCTGGAATAAGCAGCCTGCATGCCTCTCAGTGCAGTTTTCTGAGACAGTCTCTGTGTGAGTATGTTGAGTGCTCTTACAAGGCAAATATCAATTAGAACACAAAAATGTGAGCACTTGCATTTTCAGAATGGTACTTTCCTTTTTTTTAATATCAACCAATTAAGATGTTATTTTCAAGGAGAGGCTTGGCATTTTTTCAAAAATTTACTTCTTGAGGCCTGAAAAGGATTTAGTTGGCATGGAGAAGTGATCCCAGGCTTAGACTTTGCGATGGCTTCAACGTGAACACAGCTGGAATTTTTTAAGCTGATTCGACTAAAAACCACTTCCTGCCACTGTTGAAAATAATGCACTATAATTTTTTTTTTTTTTTCCCTAAAGCAGACAAACCTACAGCAAAGACAAAAGACTTTAAACCCCCCATAAGGTGTTTTATTGTGGTTTGCATTAGGGATCTAAAACAGTTCATACACAGCTATTAAATATGAAAATAAATACGCCTGTAAAGCACTGACTTCTTATTTAATAACTTATCATCTTTGTAGCTTTGGTAACTCCCTTTAAAATGAGAAGAGTGTCAGCCATTTATTTCTTCAGTAGGAACAGTTTTTTACAAATCTTATACTTGAAAGTATAAGATTTTCTTTAGACAAAATTTTGAAAAGTAAAGTAAGTAAAGAATCATTTGTCAGTAATTTTTATTCCATTGAATGTTTTCTCAAGCTCCCTTTCTTTTATTTCCTGGTCTCAGGTACATGTGTTCTTAAGTTCACACCTGAAGCTGAAAGACTTAGCTGCATAAAATTGCAAAAATAATTGGAAGCTTTCAGATGCAGTCAGGTATACCACTGTCTGCCTGAGCAGCACTCAGAAAGTGGAGCTAGGAGGAGGCTTATGAACTTGTCCAGCACAGTTTGGCCCACCAGCCAGGTCCAACAAACCACAGACTTTTTTCATCTAGTCACATTTTTTCCATTGAGACATGGGAGAATCTGCTTGCACGGTATGTGCCTCTATAGGTGATGAATTCATCCTCCCCAGCACCCAGAAGGTGAGCAGTGGGTTCATGGAGCTCTAGCATGGTGCTTACTGAAGAGAAAGAACATGAGTCTTGCTGCATTTTTGTGTGTATGTGCCCCTGGATGAGTCAGAGCAGGCTCTGGGGAAGAGGGGCAAGCACAGGAATTCTGCATCTCCCCAGCAGCTGGGGAGAGCAGAGCGACCACCCTGGTGCAGGGGCTCTGAGGAGGCTTTTATAGAGGCTGTGCCAGCTGAATCAATACTGGGGCAGGTTTCATACCTTCTGTGGTAATTTACAGAGATGTGTTGGATGGGGGAGTCAACCTCAGAATTAATTAAGAAAATCCAACTATTTAATCTTTCTTGAGTAGGATTTATTTTTTTTTTTTCTTCCAGATACAGGAATCTGCCTCAAATGATGATTTAATTTCCATTTGCTGTTAAAAAAATAAAAACGCATATTTTATTCCAAATTCTCTGTGTCATTGCCAAAGAACTTTCCTTCATAAAAACATTCCAGTTACATGCAGCACTGCAGTCCAGTGATGAGATCCCTCACTATCATTATTATTATTATTATTATTATTATTATTATTTATTATTATTATTTTTATTATTATTATTATTATTATTATTATTATTATTATTATTATTATTATTATTATTATTATTATTATTATTACTATTATTATATATTTGTGCTTATATCCATTGCATTTTTATGGTTGCTGGTATTTTGGTATTGGTATTAGCATTGGTACCAGGGTCAAGCATTGAATGCTGGCTATGAAGCAGCCTGTCCTGCTCCTTGTATACACACTTCCACTCTTACCTTGTTCTTAAAGAAGTGAAAGAGTTTTGCCTAGATTTTTCCAAGAGGCAAGAAGCTGAGTTTATGCTTTTCACTCTGTGTGGTGACTGTGACAGACTTTCTCTTCAAGTTTTTGGTTTTTTTTTTGCCCAAGGGGACAATGGCATAGGAAGGAGTTTATGGCTTGCTCATGACTATTGAAAGCTTCCCTAGCCAGCTGGAGATCCCTTTCAGATTGGGTTGGATGTGAGAGAAAACATTTAACATCCAAGATAGAGCTAAACTTGGGTGTCTGTTTAGGGACTTTTTGATTTGTGTTTAACATCAATAAACCACAGCACTCTGAATAAACAAGGTGGCCGCTCACTGTTTACTGTTTCCTTTGCTTATTTTTTCAGCACTGTGTCTGTGATAGCCCCAACCTGTTTGTTGAGCAGTTTAAAATAGGTTTTGCTCAAAATAGGTCTAATTCCTAGTTGATAGGTGTAAGTTCTATGTGGAAATGTGTTAGAGAGAACTAGCAGACTGTGGGACAATTTTTCTCTATAAGGCCCTTTAAATAAAACAAATATTTATCAGTGGAGAGTGAGGGGGTAACATAGGAAGCTCTAGGAGGTGAAAGGGGCTTGTAGAGATTATCACAGACACAAAATACTGCTCATGTAGTATGAGAACATTCAGCCTTAGTGTCTGGTGCAGAGGTAATCTCCAGTTCCTTTGAAGCTGGCTTGAAATCTGCTGTCAGATTTGGTGTTGAAGGAAGTATATGTGTGTTCTTTTTAGCCCCATTTAGGAGGCAAAATGCTATTTTTTCATGTAGGAATAGAGCATAGTTCTTGCCCAATCTGTCATTTATGTGTTAAAGTTTTCTGCAGTCATGCCAATTTATTTGTTTTTATTTGTGGAGATGAAAGATCAGGGAAAGAGGCTGTTCAGTTTTGGACCCTCCCAGCATAAGAAGTTCTGGCAAAATAGGGGCCACAAGGCTGCTGCATATGATGGAGCAAATGGTAAGCAGAGTTTCTTCTGTTTAGATAGTAGGACTTCTTCTCTTTTTTTCCTTTCTTTTTTTTTCCTTTTCTCTTTTTTGTTTGTTTGTTTTTAGTTGGTTTCTTTTGTTTTTTGGGCTTTTTTTTTGTTTTTCTTTTTTTTTTCTGTAAACACACTGAGACATTGAAGCAGGTTATTCAAAGAGGCAACAGACTCACCACTGCTCCAGGTATTTGAAGCTCAGCTAGATGAGGTTCTGTGCAAACCCACCTCACCTCAGTGGGCAGCCCTGTTTTGAGCAGCATTTTGGCTGACACAACCTTCCAATATCTTTTCCAACCTGCATTTCTTTTGCTTCTGTGATTTTATCAGAGATCAGCAGGTGTGAGTGTTAAGACGTTGGTATCTATGTTGGCAGTGTTTCCAGTACAGCTTATCTACTAAAGTAGTTCTGAAAAAGAAAGCTTCTCTCAAAAAGGTCAGAAATTTGACCCAAATGACCTGGCATCCTGTGTGCTGTTCTCCACAATGAACGCTATAAACACTCAACATCTGGAATTTTTACTCAGGTGCCTTCTGCAGATTATTGTGCCTAAAGTGTGAGTTTCCAAGACTGAAACCTTGTATGTTGTGTAAATTGTTTTCTTACAGTAAGAAATTGAATAGATTTCCCTGGTGTGGAGAGGAAAATCGCAGGTCTATCTGATTTGGTTGAACAGTAAAATATAACAATTCCTCTTCTAAGGAATGGCAAAAATCCTAGATATGCAGCATTACATGGAATTATATGAGGACAAGATCATGTGATTCCATGTGTATTTTCTTTACATAATCTCCTTTTTACTCTTATTTAAGAAAAAGAGATTTCCTTCTTTTTGAACTTTTTAAACATTCCTAATACAATTAATAAATCAGTATCAATATCACTATGATAGAGCATGGAGTATGTAGCTAAAATTACAGGTTTAAATAAATTCTGTAACATCTTTATTTATTTATTTTTTAAATTCTGTTGAACTCTTTTATTACAAATCAGAATAAAGGTTAAATTATATAAGTTGCATTTCTGACCATATTTCACAGTATGCGTTTCGTCTCAGAACAGATACTAGATCTTGTTCTGGTTCTAGTTTACTCTCAGTTTGTATCTGTGTGTGTGTAATGTTACACAGAACTGATAAAGCAGATTTCTCCAGTGCACGCTCTATTTGGGGAGGTACACATGTCTACTTCTGGGCAGATTTTATGTTATCTGATATATTGCAGGTTAAAAAATTCTAAATTACCTGGCCACATCCTGTATTGAATGCTTAGCATCCTAATTTTTGTCCAAGCTATTTTCTTTCATTTGAGTGCCTGAATTTGCATGCTCAAGCTCTGCTCTTTAGTGGTGTATGTGCACACATACACAACCAGCACTGAAAAAAATAGTACCATGATAAAAGCTTCTGAGCTTAAACTTTTTCAGTCTGCAGTTTATACTGTAATATTTTGAATATTTGACAAATTCATTAGAATACTATTGATTATTAGTCTTTACAGACTTAGGGAAGATTTCTTTAGCCTCTTTGCAAGCCCGTACTGGTCTCTGACTGTCATTATTTATCGAAGTCCCACTGTTGTTCCTGTCTGCTATAAAGTTGTGGAATCCTGTGGCTTGGAAGGGACCTCCAGCCAACATCATGCTCAAAGCAGGTCTGATTAGATCAGGTTGATTTGAGACAAGTCCACTTAAGTCTGTCATAACTGTAGTGGTGGAAATCCCACCCTTTTATATCAATGTTCCAGTAGCGTTCCAGCAGATCATTTTACACATCAGTGAGAAGAGTAATTTCCCATCACTGAAAGTGTTCCAGGCCAGGTTGGATGAGGCTTTGAGCAGCCTGCTTTAGTGAAAGGTGTCCCTGCCTATGGCAGGGGATGTGAAATTAGATGATCTTTTTACAACCTAAACCATTCTATGGTTGACTCTAGGATTTCCTCTTTTCATTTGCCTTTAAAAACTGAAGAAACTCAGTTCTGTCATCTCTCCATGGAAGCCATGTGGCCCAGAAACTTGTATCCTTTCTTTGGCTTATTTTTAGTCTTGGGAAGTGATCTTGTCATTCTAATGATTAGTTGCTTACTTCAGTATCTGCTCACCATCTCTTCAGCCCTCTCCAGGTTCATCTGTGCATATAAAATGAGCAGAGTCTGACTCTGTGTCTATTGTAATAATTCATAACTCAGCCACTTTAAAACTGTGTAAGAACTATATATCTCTCTTCGTATATACTTACTGACTATTAAGTTCTTTTGGTGTCCATTTGGGGAAGAAAAAAGAGGATATTGTTGGCCTCAATGTTGTTAGAGTCAGCTCTTGAGGGTTTTTTTTCCCAGAGAATGTGAACAAATGTGAGTGCTTTGAGTCCCCATGGCAGATGTTGAGTGATTGTTGAAGCTGAGTTTGATGATATTATGAGGAAATCACCTGCCAGCCATTTCTAGAGGAATTTCTCTATAGCTTTCTGAGGATACCCTTTGATTCCTTCCCATAAATCAATTTCTATATACAGTTTAAAAGGAAAAGTCTGTTTACTAGTTCCCTGTTAATTTACATTTTGGACATTAATTCTGGTCACTGGGGGAAGCCGAAGTATTGTGTCATTTGGCAATACCAGAATTGCTTTTATATGGAGAATAAAATAGAATAAATCTCAATTCACTTCTTAAGATTCTCTGCAGACAAAATCATTCTCTGTGTGGTAAAGGATAGGTGGATTTTGTCTGTAAAGGGATATTCATTTTCATTTGATCTGCCTTAATCCTGAGGATCTGGCTTCAGATCCCAGAGCTATTGAAAATATTAACTTGATGCTTCCATCAGCCCTGAAAAGCTCTGTGATTGAAGGCTCTCAGCTGTTATCTACTATAATAAATACCAATGATAAAAAAGACTAGAGGAGCTGAGGGTTTTTTTTTTTTTTAAGAACAAATAAAAGTGTTTTCTTTCTAAATTAAATTAGGGGGAAAAAAAAAAACCTTTGATGATTAATTTATTGGTAGAGAGTACCAGCAAGATTTTTCTTTTTGACAAACACTTCTTAGGATTTGGGAGTCAAAGTTCACTGCAAAATAAGCTGCTTGTTTACCCAGCTGCCACACCTCCTTTGCCTTGTATCCTCCTGTATGTGAAAAAAAGCTGAAAGCAAGGTAAAGGGAATAACAGGTTTAGTGCTGCTCTGCTTGTAGGCCGTAGTCCTTAACAGGATTAAGACTTTTTGATTCCATGTGCATATCGCACCCTAGAGGAATGCTACCCTAGGATTTAAGCACAGGCAAGATAGCACAGTCTCCTGGCATGGTTTTGGCTATATAGTGACATGTATTGGTGATCCAAAATACAGGAATAAGTCTTGAAACTTTTTTGGGTTTTTTTTATTATGTTTTTTGGTTGTTTTTTTTGGGGGGGGGTGGTGGGGAGAGGAGGTGGTGGTAGTGGTGGTGTTTGATTTTTTTCATAATTTTTTTACTGTCAGTCATGGTTAAAATTATGGGGAACTGCTCCTCCAACATAATCTGGATAGTGTAGGCAGAATAGGCCCTCAGACTGAAGCAAGCCAAAATGCCAAAACCAAAGGAGACTCTTAGAGGAAGGATACAGGAAGGATGTTTCTTTAATCTTTCATTCCAATTTCAATTTTATGGATGTTACACAGAAATTAAAGTAAGATTATATTACAGAACTGTGTATTACAAAGCCTTATGGCACAAAACTTAAAAAAAAAATCCATATTCATGTCAGATGCATTTTAATTTCAAAATGGTCCACAGGGTTTATGCCCAGCATATCATTTGTATTGCAGCAGTATTTTTCTGTCTTACATGTTTCCATTTGGTTTTGGCAAAACAAAAGGAAACAGTTAAAAGACATTTCTCTTTGTGGGGACAAAAAAAACCCTTTCTGAAGTCCAGTGATGTTACTGAACTTTGGATCATGATTGTGTTTTCCAGTGGTTGCAGTATTTCAATGAGAAATCTACATTTAATCAGTCTCCACACCAAAAGAGGGTGTGCAATTATGAACACATGACAGTGTTTAATGATGTCTTTCATTGTAAGAAAGTGTTAAATTTTCTAATGAATGCTAGAATGAAAACAGAATAGATTAAAATCAGTTTCTATGTTTTTACAGGTTTTTTTAGATGTCCAAACTGCAGCATGAAGCGTTTACCCAGTTCAGAGTTTCAGGGCCATGGATGTGGTTTTGCATTAGCAAGGTGGCATTTACATGGCTTGGGACAGGCCTTGCTACTCCTCTTGGCAATGATGGAAAGGACACATGTTTGCTACTGTCCTTTCCTCACTGCCCGTGCCAGTAATTGCCACTTTGTATTATTTATAGAGACTGAGTTGGTTCACAGTATTGTTTATTCCTGCTTTTCTCTTCAGCCGCTATCCGACACAACTGCACCCAAGCCTTTTTTTGAGGTTTGTCTGGTGGAAGCAGAATTAAAGATTTTTGTGTACTTTGTTGTCTTATGACAACTGGCAGCAATTGAAATGAGGCATGTCAAGTGACTACCACAAAAATAAGCCAGTAATTTACAAGTTCAGACAGAGGTTGAAGGAACAAACCTTCTCTGTAGTTGTTCTGTCTTGTACAGTCTGTTAATATTTTCATATTTGAAAATATTTAATTTTCCTAATTGAGAACGTTACACTACAGTTGAGAAGAAAAGGCAAAATTAAAAGCAGAATACTCTCGTTTTCAGTAAAGCAGTGCTAATGCTTATGATAGTCAGTGAGAAAAACATGGGGGTGGATGAGAAACAATAATTCATTACTGTCTCTCCTGTAGATAATTAAATATGTCTCATATGTAGCTGATTAAAGCTGCCTTTTTTCAATAATTATAATCATCATTATCATCATCATCATCATCATCATCATCATCATTGGAAACAGACTGAGTGAGACTGGGACCATTTCTTCCACCTTTAGTGGGAAGGAAAAAGTAAAACCAAAACCCAAATGCCAGCCTGGCCAGGTTGAGTTGGATCATGCAGTCAATATCCATAGCTCGCAATAGGAGCTAAGTTATTCTTACTGCTCTGATCTTGCTGCCTGGTCATAGCTTGACCTGCTGAATCTTAACCAGGGCGCTGCATCTGAGAAGTTTTTGCACATGACAAAAGCGGAGGTTAGAAAGATGATCTGATGTCTTCACACACAAGTCTAATGTAAAGTTCACATGTGAAATCATAGATGGCCTCGTGTAAAAAGAACCTTCCTCATCCTCAATTTATCTGCTTTTAAAATAGTATCTAGAAGGATTTTGGAAAACCAATCTCTGTATAATGTCCTTCTCTTTCTATAAAACATGCTGTTATTTATTTCCAAGCTCCTTAAGATACTACATACTACTTCGCTTGGCTAAAATATGCATCGCCCTTACAATTTTTCACATATGCTGTCTCCTTCAATTTGATTCACATTTTCTCCCTTCTGTATCTAGTTCCCTGTCCAAGTTGAAATGTAAAATAAAGTAGAAGAGATTCCTGGGCCCCTGAACACATTGCTGAAATGTTCGTTTCTCTGCACACAAGTTTCAGAGTATTTCTCACAGAAGAATTGCATAAATTATGGAAATTCCAGTCACAGAACAGTGAATGGTATTGTCAGTTTGCTTAGGAAAAACTAATGAGGTTGTAAAGAAATACCGTCTACTTTATAAGAGTAAAAATTGACAGCTGGACAAACAAGGGCAATAGGCTGGTTTCCATTTTCCATTGATTTTAGCCCCCAACATTCAGAAGACTTCCTTTTCTGCAAAACCGCATTCACACTGCCTACAGATGAACACACAATGCTCTTTTGCTTCAAGCCAGAGGCAGATTAAACTTCATTAGGAGAGTAAGGCTTGAGGAAAGTTCAAACTGTAACAGATAGTAATTTGACAAATAAAGAATTAGGGTTTGTTTTACTAAGCCAAAAATAAAGGCCAGAGCAAGGTTCCCATGGCTCTTTTGTGCCTTTAACCACTGGGTAGGAATACCATCCCTTTTCATAGTCTGGTTTACATACTGTGTAAGCCCAGTAGACACATACCATGGCTGTTTTAATGCATTTAAGCACTCACTGGAAGCACACATATCTCTCATTAAATTAAAAAAGAAAAAGAAACCCATGAAGTATTTCCCTTAGAGCAAGAAATAAGAACAGGAACTTAGAATATGTGTTCAAAGTATTCTTACTAGTATGCACTAGTAGCTCAGCTTAAAATCAACAAAAATGAATGCATTTTATATCTGAATGGATTTAATTAGCTTTCTGTAGCAACATTAAATTCTCAGCCAAGGATACTCATATTTACATATTTACACATTTACACATTCCCAGGCTTCGTTGTTCTAGGATAAAGGATGGATCATTGCAGGTGAGTGACAGATACCTATGGTAACTGATGGGCTGTGATTTGAGAATGTAGGTTCTTCTCACTCAGTAGCAAACCCTGTAATGGCTAATGTGCAGTGGCACAATCCCATACAAAGGTCTCTGACATCATTATCTGAAAACTTTCTACTAATATATATTGGATGAACTTCAACAGACCATCCACCTGCTAAATGTTGTACACTGGAATACACAGTGTACTAGATAGGGACTGCATGCAAACAATATTGCAGAGTGAGGGCTAATAAAGAATGATGTGCTGAAATGCCTGGCAAAAACATTGTGAGACTGTCTCCTGGGGACTGGAAAGCAAAGCCACCGTGTGTTTGTGTCTGTGCTTGTTCTTGGGAGTTAGGCACCTCAGACTGGGAGCTGGAGTAACCCTGTCAAATAAACAAATGCTCCAAAAATCATCAGGCTTCTTTAAACATTACCTGGAAGTATCTAGGGGAGAATCTTTGAGGACAGGAATAAGACACAAACCTTGGTATTTAGTTGTCTTGTTCAAGTCTGCAGGGAGGGATAACTATTAGCCTGGAATCTGCAAAGAGGATCATTGCCTAAAGAGAAATGAAGAGAAAAAATAGTTTTAATTTCTGTATTAATTTGGAAGCAAAGAGTTAGAAATTCCAATTCTAACCCATGTTTCTTAAGTAATGTAGTAGGTAGGAGACATATGCTAAATTAATTGAGGTTCACTTTTCACTCCTCTATTTACCCTCTGCCCCAATACACAAAAAATAATTCAAAATGAGCTAAATTCGACTGAAAAGTTTAAGGGGTTCAGATTAGATCTGAGTCGTTAAGTGCAATGTCTTCTTTTCATAATAGCTACTTTATTTTGTAGTAACTGTTAGCTCTGTAAAACTGAGGAATTGTCCTTTAGGGACATTCTCTGGATGGTGGAAGACTGGAGCTGTGGCCAACCACTATTCAGTTCTTCATATTCATCAAATGATTCCTGCAGCCTGCTGAAGAGGCATTAGCCACCTGCCCCCAAAATCCTCTTTGACTGTCTTCTGCACACATCTCATAGATCAGTTGTTCTCAATCTCCAAAGCTGAATCTTGGGAAACATGTAATTTTCAAGGGTTAGTAACACTTTGTCCTGGCTTTAGACTGGCACACAGATGCTGTAACTGAGTTAATTCTGTGCATGTTGCCAGAAGGTACTCCTGTGAGTGGAGGTTTTAAGTTCTTGCTATTGTGAGTGAGCAAGTCTGTCAGTTCTATTGCTAGAATGCAAACCCCAAAGCTGCATACAGACATACAGAGATGCCTGTGTCCTGGAATGGATTTCAGCCCTGGTGAACAACTCCTGTAAAACTTTATAAGGTTAGTTAAATTGTCGTTTGGTATTTTCTAAGAATAATTTACTTCACAACTTGAAGGAAACTGCTGCATTGAAAGCAACTATAAAATGATAAAAACTGTAAATTAAATTTTCTAACTTATTTTTACAGAAGTTAAGAAAAAAAAGCAGTAAAATGAGTCTTAGTGAAAATGGTACATTTCTTCAAAATAGGCCTACACTGTAGTCAGTATATGTATAAGAACAGTCTTGGCAATGCTGATTTAAAACCCATGAAATGCAGAGCAATATGTACTTAGAACCCAGTGCTGAAGTGTGTAATGAATAGAAATTGCCTTGTGTTGCAATTAGAATTTGTGCTGACAGTGAAAAATACAGTTTGAAACCACACATTTGGACTGACTCCCTTTTCTGTCTTCGTCATTCAAAGTAGACTTCTCAGCTGTGTATGTGGGGGCAGCTGCATTTACCTCTAATGAAATTACGGCAGCAGAGAATTTGGCTTTGTTTCATTAACTTCACTTGTTTTTTGGTGCTTTTATGTCTCATTCCCTCAAGCAACAGGATAGATATCTATTCAAGGTGTTTGTGAATTCAGAATACTTTATATTTTGTGCCTCAGGTAAGGAAGGTATCTAAATCTCTCTCTTTTCCTAATGCACGCATGTACACGCAATATTCTGTCATTTTATGTACATGTGTAAACATACACACAGGCACAAAAAGTCACTGTGAGACCCCTGACTTAAGGAATAGGCCAAATCAATATTTGAATCCAGTCATAATGAAAAGATGTGTTTTAATGTAGGAAATTTGAAAAACAGAAATATTAGAAATCTTAACCCTCTAATCCACCTCATTTTATTGAAAAAGTGTTTGCTGCAGCACATTTTTGTAGTGCTTTCTCTTGTTTAGTAATGAATGCCTTAAGCACAGAAACTTATTTTCTGAGCTGTTATTTCAGGAGGAAGAATTACTTTCTAACTGTGAGCCTTTGTTTTGTATTTTGTAACTCTTTGTAACAGTGAATTATACTTTTGTGTACTATAGTAATCCTACCCAGTTTGAGCACAGAGTACTCATACTGAAACTGTTGCTGTGTTGCTTTATAATATTTTTTGTTTTTTTACCTTGGTGGCCCTCCTTGGTTTGTTTGTTTGCTTGTTCATGATTTCTTGATGTGCCTTCATAATTCAGTCTCTTCATAATTGAATACTTACAGTGTTCCAAACTTGTACCAGTTGTCGTTCACACTACTAATACTGAAAAACTTGGAAAGAAAGTTCATTGGATAAACTCAGGGTGGTAAAGGAGTGTTCAGTCATGAGATTCTTCCAGGTAACCTTCAAAGTGATGCTAAATACAAGTCAGAGCATTTTTAATTTATTTCTTGCAGGTGCATACTCTTCCATTGTTCTAACGGTAATTTAATGTGTGCAAATCCAGACTGACTCCCTTGAAGCTGGAGAATATGCATCACCTTCCTAATTGTGTATTAAGGGATGAGATTTGAAATAGTAAAAGTACAGTGAGCCAAGTCCATAGGCTCCCTCACATATCAGCAGTGAAACACAACTGGTGAAGTAATGGAGCCAAGACTTTGGACAACTCTATTTACATGCTTATGTGGATGCTGTTTCCTGAAACTTGTCATTTTGCTGTTGACTCACCAGCTGCACAAATGCACAGGGCTGCACTCTCAACTTTTTAATTTATTCAGACACAAGTCTATTCTTGTCTTCTACAGGACATGTGTGCAGTAGAACAGCAGCATGAATTAGGGAGTATGTTTTTCCAGAGGTTTTCAGAGTAACTCATCCTAGATTTTGCCAGTGAGCTTGACTGGAGATGGAAATCCCAAGTTTTTCCTATGAAAGGAAATGATACCTGAAGATCACTCAGAGAATTTCCTTACTGCTACCTGAGACAGGATTGACCTGTCAGGTGTTGGGGGAGGCCCATGTGGAGTTGGATTGCTGGTAAGAGCAGGTGCTGATGCTTCATTAGGCTCCTTATCTCAGGAATTTGTCTCCCCACTTCCCCCTGCAGGATTTTGACTTGCATATAAACTTGTGCTCTGAACAGTCTCACACTTAAAGAAGGATGTTTAGGTCTGAAGTTTTGTGTGACCCCCAGGCTTGGTGAAGCACTGTTTATTCAGACAATTGTCACTGGTGCCAGCAGTGCTCATTACTCAACTGTTCAGTCTGCTGCCTCCTCGGCCCTCAGCATCAAGACATACTCTGCAGAAAGCAGCCTCAGCATGCCCTGAAAGGAGATGAAAATGTGCTTCAGCAGTGGAGTCCTTACTGCTGTTGTGCAATATGCATATAAAATCATCTCCTTATGCCTGTTGTTTACTGCATAACAGAAATTGAGGAATTTTCAGTTTTAAGAAGAAAAAATTTAGCTGATCCAGTTTCTTGGGATGGGGCATAAAAGGGGTGTAGAGAAACAAGTGCTTAGGGGACATAAGGGGGCTTTTGTTAAAGAAAAATCGAGAACAAGAAAGACTTACCATGATGCTCTGAAAAAGCTTGTAATTTAAGATATTATGTGAGCTATAAAATATGTATTATGTATATATTAAAGTAAGATATTATTTTAATAGCATTTGTGTCCATACAAAATAGGACTCAGGTAAATACAACAAACAAAGTTAGACTTATATGGGTTGGGTGATTTGCTGGCTTTTTTAATTTTTTTTTCAGGTGCACAAGATACCTGAAGGCAGTTTTAACTTGCATAGGCTTCAAAGGATTGTAGTAAATGATATATGCAAAATAAGAAGAATTTCTTGTTTGTTCTCTTGCTTTCTTTATGGATAAATGTCTGTGTGCCAGGCAGCAGACAGATTTAAAGTGCAGAACTGTTTAGGTATGCAAGAGGGAATGGTGTTCAATTAATGGTGTTTAAATAATTTGATGCTAAATTCTTTAAGCAGAATAAATGAATGTAATGAATGTTCTTTAAGCAGAGTAAATGAATGTAATGAATGTAGGCAGTACCTTTTGAGCCCATTAGCTTTATCACTTCCTTGAAGGTATGAAAAAATTTGATGGCAGCATCAGAAAAAATATGAAATAAAATCAAAAATTCTTATATTTTTACTGGGATCATTTGAGTTTGTCCTTGGATTTTAACACATTTTTTCATTGCCTACTCTGAAGAGGTTTTTCATAAAAACCAAAAAACTTGTATGAGAATGTTGTGCAATATTAACCATTTCAGGAGGCTCTGTGTAGGAGAGCCACTGAGTGAACTACAGAAATAGCATCAAAATCTGTAAGTCTGGTAGGAAAATAAGAGTCCACTATCACTTTTCCATGTGTATTAGGCATCAGAATTGAAAATCAGAGAAATCAGTCCTTCTAATCTTCAGTTATATTTTATGTCATTTTCTCTCCTGCTCATCTCCATTACTGCTTTACACAGTTGAATGCAGAGTTTTGTGTAGCAATGCTACAGCAGTTCTAATGATCATTCTTCCTGAGCCTGCTTTGATGCCGTGCTTCTCACACATTATGACTCACCCGTGTCTGAACAGGGAATTGGATTTTCCTGGGTGCTGAGTGTCTGCGTAAATCTGGCCATGTCCAACCTCCACATCTCCATGCGAACAGCGCGGCTGCCACAGCCGGACACAGCTCCCAGCTCTGCTCTGCAGGGCTGCTGCCCGTGCCAGGGCTGAGCTCCTTTGACTTTTTGCCCAGATGACAGAGCTGCCCTGCGAGCCTGTCCGGGGTCACGGCTGTCCCTGTGCACTCGGCAGGGAGCGGAGCTGCCTCCCCGGGCAGATGCCACTGCCAGCGGGCAGCTGTGTCTCAGCAGTGTATTTTTGGAAGTCTCTGAACTTTACAGTTAAAGATGTGCCAGAAGTATTCAGGAAAAGTTCAGGAGACATGGAGCACTTGAGTGCTTGCCTACTAACCCTCTGGCATGACGGCGCTAATAAAACTTAGTTTGACAGTCCTCAACTCATTTTAAGAGGATAAAGCTTTCTGCTGCAGGTTGGTTTGTTTCAGTTTCCTCATGGGCTACAATATGCTCCGTAGAAACACGCAGCATTTTAAAACAATGATTAAAATATATGTTCAGGTTCCTAAGAAAGAAAAGCCTTTACGAATATAATTATTCCAGGAATTGATCCTGGAATAACGTGGGCTGAGCAAGTTTTAGCACCACCAGTGCTGGTGCTGCTGCAGTGGCAGTCTCTGATCAGCAGCAGAGTGAGACAGAGATTGGAGAAGAAGAGTGGGGAGTGATGGCAGGAGGAAAACAGAAGTGGACTCTGCTTCAGAATGAGCAGACCAATCAATAAAGTACTGAGCTGAATTAAAGTGGGAAAGAACTATTTTATTTCTGTCCCATAGAAAAAAAAATAATGAAAAGCTTTGGTTATTCTGTCTGGAGTCTAATTTAATTAAACTTAGTGGGACATTTGCCAGCTGCCATGGAAGGAAGAACTTCTAAATCCTGTTAAAAACGAATAAAATTTCCTGTTGCATCAAGTGTTCCACCTTTTCTTTCAGTAATGCTCCTAAGTATTTCCCACGAGGTACTCATCGGCTTCTCAGGGGATTTGGCATTCATGTAACAGTCCAGAAACATAATTGTCTCATGATTTGTTATTACAGCAAAGATATTTTGAAGAGATTTGTGAGGAGGGCAGAGTTTGGAGGAACAGCACAGTGCCTGCTGTCTTCTCACAACAGGGTTTTGCCTCCCCTCTGTGACCACCCACTCTCGTCCTATGTACATTTAGCACCTGTGAAGGGCTTAGGGTGTGATGCTCTTCTACTGTGCCTCTTCCTGCTCTGCACTTCTCTTATGAGTGCCTCAGCTGGGATATATCTGAAATGTTTAACTTTGCTACTTAATGTGATTTGTAAGTCCAGACCAAAAAGTTTAAATTAATAGGATCTTTTGTACTGCAAAACATAGACATTTAGTACACCAAGTACTGATGTAATTCACGTGTGGAGATATTTTGAGTGGGGAGAAGATGGAATCTCATTTGAAAAATTATTTCCATTATATTCTTCACTGGTAGCTATCTTGGGGTAGACACAGCACAGACTTCTGGTGTGAGCTAAATCAGCTTTCTTTTGTTCTAACATAAAGCCCATTAAGCATTTCACAGGAAGACTCTTCTGGGTTGCACGGCTGTCCAGCTGTCTGGCCAGACTCTGTACAACAGGTGTTTGGTTATGATCTCAGTTACATATATACCAATAGTGTCTTCTGCTTCCTTTCAATGCTTTGTTTTACCTCAAAATCTAATAGTTTCAACTTGATATCACTATTGATTGTAAGTCAAATGATCATGAACGCCTGTCCATAATAAACACAGTGGAAGACCCAATTCTGAAGCTCATTTGGTTTAAAAAAAAGAGGCAACAAGACTGAATTATTACTCTTATTTTAAGAATTAAAATCAATATTTTACAAAATTGCAAAGACTAACACCTACTTTTTCCATCCTTTTCCTTCTAGCAATCAACATGTTTTACCCAGCAGGTCTAACAAACAGCCATATGCTCTCTAGTCTCAAGGGAGCTAGTTCCAGCTTGAAAATCAATATGTCACTACCAGGCTGTGGTAATAGATGCTTACAGCAGCAGGTTTATATAAGCTAATGGTTCTGTGTGCAACAGCAGCTCATTTAGATGAAAGGGTCATTCAAATGTTTGGGGCAGCAGAAATGAATGTTTGTAAAAGCTGATCAAAATGGTAGTTTGTTCACTGATGAACAAAGCCTGTCTATAGTTGCTACTCTAGAGATCCTACCAAAAATACAGTGTGCACTAGTTGATGAGGTTATTTCTGCAAGATATTTTCATGTTTGTAAAGACTGTCACTACCCTATCAGCTGGAATGAAACAATATAGTTTAAATTGTTTGGCATGAGCATCAATCCCTCTGGATTTGGATAAACTGGAAAAAATCTGCAGAAAACCAAAATTTTAAATATGTGAAATTCAGATAGATTTTTACAAAACTGCCTAGAAAGCAAGACCTGGAAAGGCCTAAAATTAGGGGTTTATAAAATAATATTGCCTTTGTTTTTTATGGTGGTTTGTTGTGGAGAACAATGGTGATAGGTCACATGGATGAAAGTTTGTTGAAGTAACTATTTTTTATGTTGTGTGCCATTGCAAAGCCATTTGCACTGCTGTTAGTGACATCCTGCTTGCTTCCACAGAAGGTTATTTACATCACTGCTGCTAATACATTCTACCTAGTGTTTTTAGAGCAGTTAAAATACTCTTCTAATGCAGTGTATCACTGCCTCTTTTAGAGCAATTGCGAGCAGTCTTTAGAGCTAAATACAGAGGAAACTGCAGACATGTACATTGCTGTAACTGTGTACAAGTTCACTTCATGTGCTGTAAGGTAATGCTCAGTCTCATTTCTTTCTCCTGCTTGGGATGTCCACAGCATGGTTTTTCACCTGAAATATGTGTTTGAGTTATCAAAGACAGGAGCATTGTTTTGGCTAGAAAATACAAGTTCATCAAGTCAGCCAAGACTTCTGTCCTCTCGTTATGAATGGTGATCAACAAGATATTTCCTGAATTCCAGACTTTATCGTGTAGTACATAACCCATTTTATGAAACCTACTTCTCATTTCCATCAATATGTTTTCAAGATGAGTTGCCTCTCTAGATTTACTTCCATCTAATACAAGAAGTCTTGAGGCAGTTCTTTCCACTCCTTTTCTATTATTTAGGGTAAAATTACTTGTCTGAATAATTCACATCTACACACCAGACTTTGCTTGAGTTTAGCTCTAGAACTGAGTGAAATTTTGTGCAGGGGAAAGGAAAGTAACTCCTAATTGTGTCTGTTTAATTCTTGCATGCATGGCTTTTGGGGGCTTATTTAAGAACAGTTGCAACACTTAAGGCTGTGTATATCTTAATCTCCTGTTCAGACATGGTGCTTGTAGCTTAAATAAGTAGTGAAACAGAGCTATTTAATAACCCTTTGTAACTTGTGGGAGCAAGAGCTTTTCTTGTTGAGCCTTTAAAATCTAACTAAGCTGCATTTTGGTGATGTAGAGTATCTCTTTCTGTTTATTTCAAACTCTTCCAAACTCTTCCAGCATCTTGTTTTATATATATTTATAAGTCAAGTTTCATCGAAAGGACATGTGGCCTCTTGTTTGCAAATTTACAGGGTGCATCAAAGGACATTATAAATATGCTGAAAATTTCCTCTAGCAAGAAACAAAACCACCAGATTATTTGTGCACTATGCATGTTTATAGCCTACTTCAAAGATTTTGGTTACCTTAGCTCTGAGCCGTGGAATCTCTCTTGCAATGCATGAGGAGGTCAAGAGCTCCTACAGACGTACAGACATCAGCCTGGCAGTCTAAACCCAATGTAACAATTCAGTGTACACATTAGCGTGTTTCCTTCTGTATGAACAGTGGTCTGAAGCCCTCAAAAATACAGAGAAAACTTCACTTTTGGCATCTTCTTTAAATCTGATTCACTGTCCCTTAAAATCAGTTGAAAGATTCCCATGACCTGAACAGAACTATGGAGTCTCTTTCCTCAGAGGGAGCCTGTCTTCATTCTCCAATGGGATCCCAGGTTGGATAAAAAGTGAAAAACTGACAAACTGTATTATCAAATATCAGAAAGCATTAGAGCTTGTGAAATGTGAAGCCTTTCCATATATTAGGTCAGCTACTCACAGAGCTGCCCCTTCACATCAGCCTGGAAATAGAACTGGTGGGTGAGCATGGGTGAGAATCAAACTCATTACAAAAGTCTTCCAAAACCGAGAAGAGAAGAGAACATTACTGAAGGATCAAATCAATCACTAAAAGACTAGAAAATAGCCAGCCTAAATTTAACTGAGCTATTTTGTGATCATGTATTGTGAAATCACCATTCCATTTTTTTGTAAGCCTTTATCTATAGAATTTATGGAGGCCTTAGATAGGATTCCTGGTTCTCTGTCATCATTTGTAGATGGTGCAAAGTGTAAGAGAAACATTTCAGCCCAGTGTTTCTTAGGAAATTGGCTCTTCTTCTTTGCATGTTCCACAGTTTTTATTGAAAGTTCTAGACCAGTCAGTTAGTGTTTTCAGATGGTCACAAAGTGCTTTTAGCGGGGCTGAGATTTCTGTTTGATTGTGAAGCGCCAAACACTTAAACTTTCAATTTTCCATCTGTAAGTTACTAGACATTAATAGCAGTTTATTTAAGTTAAGGTTAAGTTTAGTTAAGGTTTCTAAAGACACTCAGATGCCCATTTGAGCAGAACTGAAAAACCCCATTGGAATTACGAATATTTTTTTCAGGAAAGGTCAGATGACTCTAGAACTGAGGAATAAAGGTAAAAAAAAGAAAAAAATTGCTTCAAGGTTATTCAATGCACTGAAGGAGCTAATTGGAGTGCTAAGGAAAAATGTGCTGGTATAATTATAGAAACATGTTACAATTCATGGTATTATAATTCACAATAACACAGGGGTCAAATTCAGTTTTTTTCAGACAGTTTGCATCTCCTGAGTGCTTAAATTTGCAGCATGAGTTTTCTTTCAAAGTAAAGCTGAATGAATTTATAAAAAACTTAACAACAGTGTTTTGAAAGCATTCTGAATGCTTTCTTCCTCTTTTGCTGAAATTCTACAATCATACTCATGCTCATAAAAATCATAAACAGTGTAAATCGTAAATCATATATGATTTTTGAGAACATGAGATCCTCTCCAACCGAAGAGGCTCTGGCACTGAGATGACCCTTGCTGATGAAACCCATAGGAAAAATCAGTTTTTATCCATAGTGCATCCTCCCTCCTGGTGTTATACCTGACTGAAAAGGGATAAATAAACATATTGCAGTTACAAGTTTAACAATTTAGTGTGGAGAAAGAGAGAAACTGTTCTGAATTCAAGAGAAGCAAGTTAAAGGATATTTATCCAAGCTAGATAATTTCAAATGTGTAGCTAATTATCCTAGACAAATTTAAGGGAAGAGTAAGTTCCTCAGTTCCAAGGCTATGGTTGTAATAACAAATACAACTTTCTAGGAGCTTTCCTGGGTACTGATGCTATGAGACATGAAACAGACCAGGTTTCCACTAAAAATTACCTTTGCCTTCAAAACAGGGAATCTGCATCCAAAGCGTTTGCTAGTAATCGTAGATCCTGGAAATTTCCATCCTTAAACCTGACCTCAGTATTTGGTTGGGAAAGTGCTGCCAAGCAAGGGCAGGTTCCTGTTTTCACTGCTCAACACTACAGACTTGTGTCTTCAGTGTTACTCACGTAACTGGGACTTTCTCTGACCTGCTAAGTGCAGCGTCAGTGAGTGTTCAAGAGCCCTTCAAGGATGATAATGCCCAAGTGGGTCAGAGCATGGTGGATCAGCAAATATGAGGCTGCTCTTTGGAAAGAAGTAAACAGAGGGTTTAAAAAAGCACAGACAAGTCAATATTGTGGCAACCAGAAAGCTTCCAGACTGACTAAAGTTCTGTAGAAATCAGTTTAAATACATTGGAAGGATACAGATGCGGATTGAATGAAACAAAGTAGATTTATAAGGACTAAAGTAGATTTTAGTCTGATCCAAATTTCTTCTTTCATAGAGTGTCTGCTTTTGTGGATGTGAGGAAGTACATCAGTTACAACTTGATTTGACATTTTCCCATTTCAAATTCATTAAACTAAACTATGGAATTAAGGTGTAGATTAATTTAATGTATGTGGTGGGTGGAAAATAATTTATGAATACTGTTTTCCTGTCAAACTGGAAAGACTTCTCTAGTGTGATTACAGAGTGTCTGTCTGGAATCTATTTCTATGATACATTTTTCAGCAGCAGTTTGGATGATGGAATAAAATTTCCACATTTGAACATGAGAGCAAGCTGAGGGGGATTTCAAGATTTTTGGAGGATAAGGTCAGAGCTCAAAATAATTTCACTTAATTGAAAAGTGATCTGAAGTCAATAAATTTAAATTCAACAATGAGAACTGTGTATGCAATTAAGAAAATAAAATTAAATGGTCAAATAAAGAAAGGGAAGAAAATTGTGTGGCAACATGACAGAACTGGAGTTAGAGCTGGCTTTAGTCTACCTTGCAGACTAAGAAATGGAAAGCATAAGTGTTTCAGATAAATTTATGGAAATGTCCATGTCAGGAACAGGAGTCAATTACTCTATTTCACACTGCTGAGTGCAGTTTTGGTCACTGCATTTAGCAAAGATGTGGACAAAGCCAAGGGAGTCTGGAGGACTGATAAGAGGTATAGAAGATATGACCTGCATGGAAAGCTTGAAATAACTGGTTTTGTTTAGTCTGGAAGGAGGAAGACTCGTGCTGTGGGAGAAGGGAACTTGATAAGAGTCTTCAAAACCATTACATCCTCAGGGGTTATCAGTTGTTCCCCAGATCTGTGGAGGATGAGACATGCAGCTACTGACTTAATTTGTAGTAGGCATTCAAAAAGAAAAACTTCATCAGGCAGACCTCAACAGAAGTTGTATTGGAAGAATGGGAGTGATGGTTTGCAGAGAATTACACATTTGTCAGAAAAAAACCATTGTGAATCTGTCTACATATAGTGATTCTTTTCCAGTTTAGCAGGATGTGATCCTTACCAACTCTGTGTCTCCATTTTGATTTACTTTAGCTTCCATGTCTATGGTATAATAAATAAAACATACAATTCTTGCCTTTGCTGAAACATAAATTAGTCAAGTAACTTGCAGCAATCCACTACTTTTAACATTTTTAAAATGAAAACTTATTTCTCCATTGTTTTTTTAGAAGGAAAAGATGTCAGTGTTTGATGGTAATTAACATTTTCTATATATAAGCATTTAATAACCACAACAATATTATATTTCACACATTTCTGTATGTTTCATACATTCTATATATTTCCATGATAAAGTTATCTCATTTTCATGGTCTTTCCGTCACAGTATGCTAGGACTTATAAACTGTTTTTTAAAATAACTATTGTCTAATTGTCAGCATCCACCCAAACTTTCAAATAAACCCTTTCCTCCAAAAATGGTACCAGTGATCATAAAATTTGGCTCTAGTACAAATTTCATTTTTTCAAAATGAAAATGAGAAAATCTAAATGTCCTCTCTGGATCCATGAAATCATTCAATATTTTGCCACAGACTTCAGTGGAAATAAGACGTTTTCAATAAGCTAAAGGTAGCTTCGAAATCCACTTTTGGTTGCCTTTGCAAAAGTGCATATTTCCTGATTCAGCTCTGGGATGGCTGCCATCTCTGAGTGATGCCATCATTTGGGTTGTGGTGCACAGTGTTACAAGCCTGGCATTTCCCACATTTTTCATTCATGTTTTGTCTTTCATAATTCTTCAAGCCTCTTTTTTTTTCTCTTTTTTTTTCTCTTTTTTTTAAATTTTTTTTTTTCCATATCATACTTTGCTGAGTTGAGTCTCCTGTCTCCTGTACTGAAGATGTATATTAAAATTTCTGGAATCCTTCTAGGGAGGCCCCATGTTCCTACCCTAACTTTGAGTGAGAAGTTTAAACAGAATTGCATGGTATGCTCAAAGACAATACAGCCCAAGCTATTGGAATGAACCATATATATAAGAAAGGAAAAATGTAAATCAAAATGTATTACTCCATTGTTACTGCAAATGGGTTCTGACATGGCAATTCTTTTGGTTTTGTGGTTTTTTACCTTGCTTTTGTGCATTAGAGGGTTCTTTGTGATCTCAAGCGTGCACTCACCTTTAGTTGCTGCTTGCTGCTTCTGGAGAGCCTTTGGTCATCAATATTGAATGAACTTCAGTATTGAACTACCACAGATGCATTTGTAAAAGTGTGCCAGTGCACCTTCAGTGCTGGAAGTGAGGTACTGTGACCTGTGAGCTCTCTGGGCACATTCAGCAAAGGCAGCAGACACCAGCACCCCAAGGGAAAAGAAAGAAAAAGCTGGTGAGGATGGAGCCATGGGGCTTTGGGGGTGAATAAATCACATTTACAGAAAAAAGTCATCAGCGATTGTTATAAATAATTTTATTATACAACAGTTTGTGAAATGATACTGCACATTTGCATCAAACATAAGAATGTACAACAAAAAAGTAATTATTTGGTTCAGTGCAGTTGTCTTGAAAGGCCATAGAAATGTGGCTGGTATTTACCAATTGATTGCATATGACTTCTTTGCACATGCAAATAGTGCCTAATTGAACCCCTCTGCCAAGAGCTGAGCTGGCCTAGCCTAGGTCTGCCAAGATTTGAAGAGAAATACTACAATACTACAAGAGGCATTAAGCCAATCTAACTCACATATATACAGAATATATTGGTGTGAAAGTGTTACTGCACCCATATGTTAAACTAAAGATTACAACTTTTTAGGGCAAGATTGGTTTGGATTAGTATTACCCACACAGGATGCAGGGGAGTGAATAAATAATTGATGAAGATGATTTTGACTGAATGAGCCAGGGTAGCCCACTATTCGTCATTGATCAGCAGTAGAAATGAAGGATTTGAGAGCTTTGGGCTGAGGTCAGAACTTGATCTTTTGATGGTTTGTAGTTAGCTTTTTGTTTGAGATTCAGCATGAATGTTTTGTTTGGACTGAGGTGTCCCTGCTGCCACACCTGAGGTAAGAACTGGAAGCTAAATGTGTTTATCGTGTTGGATTGATATGATTCATTATGAATGAATAAAGGGCACAGGCGACTAATATAATTATGTAGCTTCAGCTAGTAGAGGTGTAAGATAAATACTGCATGTGGTTAAAACTTTAGTGAGTTAAAAACAGTGCTGGATCTGCACAAAGGGGAGGTATCCCCAGTGTAAGCTCTAACAGCATTATTTTGATCAACCACATTTGTGAAGGTCAATCTTACCTCACATGTATGACAAACCCACTTGCTTGTTAGTATTTCTTATCAACTATTCCCACAAGGAAAGGTGAATATCTGAGATGTTGAATTTATGCAGTATCTGCTTTCTGGTGAGATTCCAGCTGTAAAATAATATCTCCATTATTAAATATTAGGAACCTAGGGGGAATGCATTTATTAAACTCTTTGAAACAAAGGCTGTAGTTCTGATAATGTTATGATGGTCCAGGATGCATCCCTGGAACTGAGAATTGAATGCACTTCTAAAAAGTACTGAAATGTAGGGAAGCTCTGCAATTATGAATGGAGGTGCCAGACTGAAGTTACCCATTATGACTAAATGGGAGAGTCTGTAATCCAGAGGCTTCTATATTGAGTGTTCGAGCTCCATCATTTTTTTGGTATCTCAGTCCTCTGTTGTGCTCCATAAAAACTCAAGGTTTTCCCATCAGTAGTTAAAGATATCTAGATTATATCAGAAATGATTGTTGCACCAAAAATTCAGGAGGTTAGAGGCCTTGTATTTCCAGGTGGCTTGATGCTTTTAAAAACAACATAAACATAATATAGAGATATACTGCATACTATACTCCTAGGGATAGGATGATTTCAGTCTTCCTGACTTTTAAGCATAGAGATATGTATGAAATTATCAACATGGAATTTAAGATATTGACATATTTTTTGGAAAGGAAAATTACTTGGCAGTAATGCAAAATGTGTAAGGAGGTGGTACAGCAGGCATGTTAAAGACATTGAACTGATCTTCTGGTTGTACAAGTGTTTGACACTGATTTACTCGAAGGCAGCAGTGGCCTTAAAGATTCATAATTGTTTTCATTACATCGGGGTTGAATCAAATCTGTCTTCAACATTTGTGTGCATAACTGTTCTGTTCTATAGCTATAAGGTGAAATCTCTCTAAAATGTACCTGTGACTGCAGATGTGCTTTCTGGTCTGCCACACCAGCTCCTCTGCTGTCTAAATGACTTGATACTGCTTTGTAAATGTTCACTTTTCATACCATTTAACAAAAAAATTGTCCCTTTGAATAACAGTGCCTCATTTGACTTGTAATTGAAATTGTAGGTAACTCCGAGGTTACCACCTGCTGAGACAATAAAATCTTTGATGGCACAGTGTCTCAGTAGACTAGGGAGGTGGGTAGAAATGTTTGCTGCACTTCAGAGGCTGTGGTTTTGTTCACAGCCTGCTGGTTTGGATTAGAGTCAGAGATGAGTTTCCAAATCAGCATGTACAGCACCCTGCCAGAAAGTTGTTCTTGGAGCTGCTGCTTCTTTGTAAAATGCAGAGGGAACAAAAAAAATAAAAAATAAAAAAAAAAATTAAAGAGAAAAAAAAAAAGGAAAGGGTGAGATTTTCACTTCTACATTTGCGGATGTTGTAGAGACAACAACCAACACTGCCTGGACTTTGATGCATCGAGTCCTGGGTGGGCAGTACATTTTCTCACTTTTGATTGATTTTGTTTTTACAGCAGTGTTAGAAGGGAGAGTTTTCACTGAGACTAACAGTACAAGCAGTATGTGTTTAATTTGTGAATGAAGCAGTAGTTCTATCTTTTATATAATACATAGTGGAAAGCTTATTATATGTTTCACAATTTTCTAATTACCCTTGAAAGGAAGAATAAAAAAACTGGTTTGGAAATTAAAAAATGTACTTTCCCACAAACAGATGAACATTTTTCCATTTTCTGTAAAGAGGAGTGTACAAAATCATTACACTTACAGGGACTTAGTCAGCGTACACAATGAAAGTATGTAAAGAATTTCAACACAGTGGTTGTTTGTAAGATATTTAGACCGGTACTACTGAATCAAAAGTTGAATGGCAGAAACAGTAATAATATTGCTACTAATATTTAGTAATAATATTTTTACAATACTTTTCAAGAAGAAAGCAAAAAGTTTTGCAAGGCACATGATTCAATAGATAAACTGAAGGATTGAGAAGTTGTCTTGATTGTCCAAGTCCAAGAGAGTCTACATTACTCCTTTAGACACAAGCATGAGCAGGATACAACACCCCCACTGCTTTTCTGTAAATGTTACATACCCTGATCAAGGTTTTAAATCTTAACCAAGCAAAACTACATTTCTGCCAGTTTTGCCTAGATCTGTTCTGGCAGAAGGCTGACCAAGCAGCTGGGGTCCCTCCTGCAGATGGAAGTTCACCTTCCTTCTGCCTAACAAGCTTTGAGCAAATATCGTGTCTTCTGCCTGTGATTTCCCATCAGCAGATCAGCATTGGTGCCACAGATATATTATGAGGAAAAAGACACTTAAAAATTTGACTTGTATTATGGTAACCAGAGGCATGTAAGGCAGAACAATTATTTATTATTGTGTATGCCTGGGCTCAGAGTCATTTCAACAGGGATTCAGTTGTGCAAAGTCTGGGTCGGTGCAGTCCACAGAGAGTGCATAACCAAGACTTTGTTTCCATTATTTACTTTCATCTTAAGGCTGATGCAGTTATGCATTATGTAAATATCTAAAGGGAATACCAGTTCTAAATTTCACTTGGCTGATCATTTACCAAGTGAGTTCTTGTATATTCATGCTCGACTCATTTCAAGCGACACAGCATGTATTGAGAGGAAACAGTTTGCAGTTTATTTACTTAGCATTTCATATAGTCCTACCATCATTTTTAGAGAAAGAATTCTAGAAAATTACCAGTTGTAAAGCAATCATTTTGATACTGTCCCTGTATCCCTTGTCATTTAAAAACTCTTCCCTAAGAAATTAAAAAACATGAAAAGATATTACTCATCCAGCTTTTCTACTACTGTGCTCTTTATGAGTTCTGCATCCTCAGTTTGCAACCTTAAATGGAATTACTGTGTTTGCTAATTGTAAACTAAGTAAATAAAACAAAGTTCCTTTTCTGCATTTGGCATTACTTCTTATTTTTTTTATTTTGTAAATTTTGGCAGAGACTACAGGACCATACATATTTGTAAAACACAGTGTACTGTAAGCCTATATTTTGAAATGACATTATTTTTTTTCTAAAAGTACTAGAGGGTGGGGCAATCAGAAGCAATTATGGCCTGACAGGACAAATCTTACTGAAAGTATGTGGTATTGCTAAACCTTTTAGATGGAAAATTCTTCTCATACTTTTCACATTACAACAGTAAAATCTGTGTAATTAGTCCAATCAGAAGATAATGCAATGTGAATCACAAAGAAAACAAGATCAGAGTAATATAAAACTATAAACATATTGAAAGGGGAACTTAAGCATCTTTTTGCTTACAGCAAACATTTTTTTCTTGGAAGCAGCAGAAGGAAAAGCACTGGGGCATGTTGATGTCTGCAAGTGTGCTCTTTGAAGGCCTTGGAGCTACAAAACAATGAAGAAAATTAATTAAAATGTAATAGTAAAAAAGAGAAATGTGATTTTCCAGAAAACAAAACCTTTTCCTTTCTCACCTGGGTGACAAATCTACCTGTAAAACTTTTCTCTCATGCATTTTGATGAGATCTCTTCTGTCATAGAATTAAGTTTGCTCCATAGGTCAGTGCTGGAGGTGCCCTCTGGACAGAGGAGCCCTGGTTTCCCTGCTTGGAGGTCTGTGATAAGCCTCTGCATCACAGTGGAGCCTTGGAGGAGGATAAACAGTGCACAGCCATGGTTTGTTTATAAAAACAAGTTGTCCTGGCAGCGAGTGTTAGCAACCATAGAACAGAGGCTGTCAGATCTTTTGGTAAAAGCTAATAAGCTTTTAACTTCTGTCCGGGGCTTGCAGTGTCTTCTGCTGTGTCCTGGTGCACACAACACTTCCTTCAGGCATTGTCATAGCTAGAGAAAGGCTTTTACTATTGTAACATTAGATTTCTTGACTTGGTTAACTAACCTGGTAATGAAGCCTTTCATGCCATCTGCATCATGTCAGCAAAGTAATCTTCAGCTTAGACAGCAGCTGGGCATGGTTTTTCCTGACAGATGGTATCCTGTCATCTCTTTAGCAGCTGTTTGGATGTGGCTGTGTGTCAACGCCACCATGATATAATCATTGTATCCTGTGAAGCAAGCCCAATGTGACCCTTAAGGCACTTGGCATCGTGCTGTTGGTGGCATATTTTGCAAGAATATTTTGAAGAAAGGGTACGGAAACAAGAAATCCGAGCACGTGTCACATATGTCCTTCCTGTGCACACTTCCATGGGAAGCGACAAATGTGTTCCAGCACTTTAACAGTAAGTCTTTTGCTGGTTGCAAAACTAAATTTTGGATTTAGAAGGCTATATAGAGTTACTATGAAAGCATGCCAGTTTTGCAGTAATGTTACATTTTTCTGGCTTTATTCCACTGATACTGAAGAGAGTCTTTTACATTTAGCTTTTAATTGAGGTTCTAGGTGGTGTCAACCAGCAAACTTTAAAATCGGTGAGAGAATATTTATGCAATTTTTGGAAAGCTGTTTTCAGAACATAATTTCTTTCCCTTGATGTATGTGGTCATGGCAATTCTGAGACAAGGAGGGGGTACAAGATTTAACATAATCAATGCTCTGAAGAAAAACAGCAACAGGGTGCATTTTCATGGAATTCAAATGCTTAACCTGGTGGCTATAAGGAGATTCTTTACATTTTTTGGACTCCTGTATTGTAAATAACAAGCCTTAGCCATGTGTTTTACATCCGAAAGCTCAGTTCTCTTCACTGTTTAATGTGCTTTAATGATCAAATGTCCTTTTTTTTTTACCTTTTTTGTTTCCACATATGCATCTTCTGCTTAATCACATTATGTGCTCTCACTCTGCCTATGGCTGAAGTCCCCAGTGTAGCACTAACAGCTGTGACACAGTTCCTCCTATGGCTTGGTGGCTCTCCCTGCAGAAGGCTGGGCTGGCAGCCTTAGGGAGTCGTGTGTGTCTGTGTACACACATCCATAGAGCTGCATCCAAGCCACTGTGGCCACTATCTCAGAGTTCAAAGAATCTCCAGCATGAGTGTTAATTTTGTCCAGATGTAAGTTCTTTCGGTCAAACTGAGTCATACGTAGGACCTCACCACAGGAATCTCATTTCTGATGCTTCCTTCTTTGTCCTTTTCTGTACAGTTAATTAGCAAGTATTGTGACTTATCAGTGAGGACTGGCAGGTGACAATTATGTTTTCTATTTCTGTGGGCCAATTATATGTGATTTTACTGCCAGGCAATACAGCTTTGGTCAGCTACATGCACGTGACAGAAAGACAACTTATGTAGTTATTAAATAATTCAGTGTTTCTCAGTGTTGATGAAGTATTAGAGAAGCTCAACACACAAATGTAGCACGTTTTCAACGTAGTCAAGTGCACAACAATAGACTTCATAGCTTCTTTGTGCAGTTTTCTCTTTGTTTGTCTTTTTTGCTGGCATTGAGAAATAATATTCCCAAGACTATTGTGGGCTCTCTGTGCTCAGTAACTGGGGAGGTTTAAATTGCTATTTTTGGTCTAATTCTTTACAAAGGAGAAGTGAATAATAACAAATATGTTACTTCTCTGTCATCATTGTTTCCAATAGATGGTTTAAAAAGGTTTTCAAGGATATTATGTTTTCCAAGACTGATGAGTATGCTTTGTTTTACTGAACTACAGCTTTAAAAGACCAAAAAAACCTTTTCTAAACCTTCAGGTTTCTGACTTTGTGAGGATTCAACTTTTGTTTTGAGCACACCTTGACACATCACCTAGGTTTTGCAGCCGCTCTGGTTTGCCAAGGATCCTGGCAGCTGTTGAGGCTGTGAATTTAATGGGAGCTGGATTGGTATCCAGGCACACCCAGCTGCAGTTTGGCTGGTGGTTCAGTGACTGACCATCAGTACAACCAGATTATAGTTGGATTCTTTGTGCTCTTGGAGGAGCTATCCCTTAGGTGAAATGTTAAACAGAAATCAAGTTACTAAAGTTTGAAGACTAAGATATAAAATGTGAGCCCATATTTAGCTTTGTAAAGTCTAAGCCTCTGACTTTAGTGTTTGACCAACCATCTTTTTTTTTATTTCAGTATCACTTTTATCCTTATCCTCAAGCTTGAGTGTTGTTTGCTATGGTGTGAAACAGCTGTTCCTTTTAACCTGGAGCTGGTTATTGAGATGTGTTCTCTATACTGTGTTCACTCTTCTCTGGGCTGTGTTTTAAGGATTATTTAAAGTGGTTTGAGATCCTTGGGGAAGTGTTACCACATGTTTAGTGTTTTGCTACCTGCTGTTCAGTACTAGTTTTTAAATTGCTTTTATCTTAATTCGTAAATTTAATTTGTAAATCTAACACTCAAAATGGTGTATTAGAAGGTTGAGAGCACAAATCTGTTTATTTGGATACATGGTTTATTATGGTCCAGTTTCTGACCTTTCAGCAGATTTCCTTATGCAACTAAACTAAAAAAAGTTAATAGTATCCAAATAAATAGTTCACATCCTATTATCCTCCTAAGTAAAATTCAAAAGAAATTATACAAAGTTTCATGCCAAAGCAGCTGACCTAGTCACAGAAAGGTTCTTCTATCTGGTCAGGTAGGCCATTCCTACTCAAGATTAAAACCTCCAAAAAGTAAGCAATTCCATTGCTTTATTCCTGAATGTATGTAGCAAGCAGGAGTTGAGCTCTTTCTGGACAAGGGATGTGAGGCTGTGTGCTTCCCTTGAGGGAAAAGGAAATAATTTTTTGAGAAAAAACAATTTGTTTACCAAATGCATTAATACATGTATTTTTCATTTTTGTATACTATATTCTACCACTTTTTTTTTCACTACAATCACTTGCTTTATTATTCTAAACATATCAACTAATTTCTGTGTGTGCATTTTGCAATTTGAATGCTTGCATTGTCTCATAGCTAGATTCATCAATATTAATTGATATATTAGGCATTTATTGGTATCCAGTCAGACTGGATGAATAGAATTGTTGTACTTAGAAAGCTGAATACTTTATATGGTTTAAGAAATTAATTAAAACTTCTACTATTTAGCCTGCAGGTGTAGCTTATGCAACTTAATCCTAGTTGTAACAGATACAAATATATTATGAGCCCATAAATACTGGTGTATTTCTAACTAGTATTTATTAATTCCCTGTGTAATGTTAGGCAACAAATGAAGCTTCTGTGAGAAATTTGTGCTGGGAAACTTTATCACATTATCATGTGGCTTGTTTTTACAGTTTGTAAGTTACAGTGATGAGAAGAGCCTTGGTAAAGTCAAGATGTAGTTTGCTGACGATAAACACAAGAAGTTTGAAAGCCAACTCTCATGCTGACTGTACTCAGTCCTTTCTCATGATTTCTTCTTCCTGGACTTAATTTAATTGAGTGTGCATCAGTTCACTGTCTCCATGGCCTATTAAAAACAAAGTCTTCTATTAAGTTTTATTTCTTTCTATAATGTTTTTCTATTGCCACAAGTACTGTGCCTGATCAGGCAGATGCTTTATAGAGATGATCCATTCCTGTATTCATCCTCACATCAGTTCCTTTGGTGTCAGTTTCTCGGAGCAGTATGAGCCAGGACACACTGACTGGCTGCTGCACTGGGAAAATGGGCTTTTGGGGCAGAGAGATGAGGCTAGGAGGAGCTCAGGAGTACATTCTGGAAAGCATGCTGCCTTGCAGAAGTCCTTGGCTGCAGCCCCAGCCGGCGTGTCCTGCCCACCCTCTGCGAGTGCCCTGACGTGGGGGATGCGCCCGTTCACACGACCCCGCATGTGGAGCCTGGAGTGTCCAGGAACAGAAACTTGGGAGGTCTCTAATGGGCTTGGACCAAGCCCTGTGTCAGACTCAGTGTTGATAATTGACTGTCTCTGTCTGACATCATGCTGAAGTTCGTGTCAAAGAGAGAATCTGAAAAAGTAACTCAGAAGGTTACAGGACTTCAGGAAGTATCAAACCACTTCCAAACAAACTGGAGGTGCCATATTTCCCATGAGACTTCTGCTCTTCTTCTAATAGAACAGTGGGAACCAACATTCAGTAAGATTTCAAGGAAGAAAGTCAAGTTTTATGGAATGTTAGTAACTGACCTTATTTTAGAGGAATAGCACAAGTTTTATTATTTCATATCGAGTCATCTTCTCATTATAAAACAGAAATAGTTTGCTGATTTTCATGTTTGCTTTATGATCTTTGTACTACCAGTGACTTTGTTTTCTTAAATCTTCAGCTCCTGAGCTCCTCTAGCAAAAATTGTCTGGAACCAGGTTTAGTCATACTCCTGCTGTGTAAGCCAATGTTTGGCAAAAATTGTATTTGTCTCACTATTCAGATTGCTCCAAGCACTTTTATGTCGGCTGTGTTTGTTTGTTTGTTAAAAAAATGTTTCTTAACTTTTAAGTTGTGTAATATTCCTCAGGCAGTGATATTTATAAGAGTAACAAAAATTTGCACCTTCGTTTGATGACTTGAGGAGGATGTCAGGGTTAAGTGGAGACCAGCAGATCCTGCTGCTTCCACACAGTGGCAAACATACATTCCTTTTCACTCTCCGAATTTGGTTTGAAGCACATCTCTGCTATGGAATGTGTCAGTGGCTGCTTCAAAAATTCTAGTTTTTGGGTCAAAGCCCTTACATTTGAGACACTGGCTCACCAAGATACTTGTACATGGACAAAGCATTTATTTTTTTAGGGAACCTTAGAACATTTTTTCTCTTCGGTTGTGCATCTGGGTTTTCTTGTTCGTCCTATTCTCCCTCTTCTTTTTGTTTTCAGGGTGGTGATGAGTTTATTCATTGTAACAGCATTCTAATGCAGTGACATAAGTCCCTTGCTAGTAGGAAACAGGAATAACAAATAGCTTTATATACCTTCAGTGCAAAGCATGTGAAGTATAGAATAACAAATGTCAAGACAAGTTGGAAGAGTTGTCATTGCACTTGGATGTCAGTGAAAAGGTGTGGAAGTAGCAAGCCTTTGCTGTTTCATATGCACTACTTGGAGGCTGTTGTGTGCTAAAAATTCCATTGCTAGATTGCATGCTTATTTCTCTCTAGAATATCTCTGTTTGGGAATCATCTTTTCCTTCAGGTTTACAGGAGAAAAGACACTTCTTTTTGCCTACATAAAACTTTCTATTGTTCCTCAAAAATGATCATTAGTAGCAGTTAACTAAGTTAAATATATATCATTATATATATGATCAAAACCCAAGGGAGGCATGTTTAGGAGGTAGGAGAGGCAGATGGTCTGAATGATCTCTTAACTCAGTTTTATGTAATGTGGGAGGCTAGGAGTGAAGTTTATTAGCGTGGGCTTTATAATAAAAACTTCCTTCTGACAAGTTTTCCAGGGATGAACAACCAGCCCATCCTCCCAGGCCAGTAAAATGTGAACCTCATGGGACTTAATCTCATTAAATGTCTTCGTCACTGCACAGCTTAATTTGACCCATAAAGAAAAAACAAATTCAGATTGTGTTTGCAGCCATTGTTATTTTTAGTTAAACCACAAGCCATTAATGGCTGTTTAAAGTAGGGGGTTCTGCGTTTTTCTCCTCAAGCATGTGGTGCTTGCTTCCTACCCATGCAAATTCAGAGCCAGAGCACTTGGTCCCTCCAAGGCCACTGGAAAGGCTTCAGAGTAGTCGAGTTGCACTAAAGCTCTAAGAAGGGATCCTGTCTCTGCCTCATACCAGCTCCTTAGGGATGGCTGTTCCCAAATGATTTGTTCCTCTGCATGATGAAAGACCACGGTGCTACCTTTGCTTGAACGCGATGTGAAAGTGGGCCTTGGCAGTAAATGCCCTTCCCAGTTACGGTCTTGGATGACTTTTGGCAAGTCACTATCACTCTTTACGTTTCTGATTTCTGTTTGAGTTGTTTACAAAGGTGCAGCTGTTTTTGACAGATGTTTGTGTTCAGCCCTATGTTTCTGCTATGCAGAGTTGCAATTTTACTTTCAATCTGAAGTAAATTGATGCTGACAACTAAATTATCTGATAGATACATTAGCATCTTTGGTTTATGAGAAGTATCTTCTCACAGTCCATCTTTGTATCCTTAACCTAGAGGGATTCTTGAGGTCATCTGCTATTAAACATGTCCAAGTGAGATTGTATAGAGGTAGAAAGAGGAAAACTGTGTTTAAATCAATTTTCAGCTGTATTGACAATCTTATTTCTAGATTTATTTTTTTTTTTCTTGCTCTCTTTCTGGTTTGGTGTTTCTTTGGAGTGTTATCCTCTCTTATTTCTTGTTGATTATTTCCTCTGCTGGGATAGCAATACATTATTGTGGCAGCCCACTGTTTCTGTACAACCAGATAAAATTTAGCTTCCTATCTTCCCGTAAGACACTGCTGTGTATTTTAAAACATTGAAATAACTATTGTCATTTGTAATAAATAACCCAATATTTCAATTTCCTTGCCTTCTTTTTTCCCCTCAAAAGTGATTGTCTTTCTTCACTTTCTTTTTTACCTGAAATTAAAAATTGGTCCAGTAGAGCATTTAAAGATGCTTAGTTTGCATTCCTGAGAAGTCCTAGTGGAAATTCTTGTATGTTTTCAATTAAACTCTAAGTGCTTATTATTTTTCTAGAGAAGACTATATTACAACTGTATCAGATTAAAATCACTTTATCACTTGCCTCTCTTTTGTTCTTGTATACTTTTTAAATTTTTTATTTCAATCTTTTAACCTTGCCCTATGGAAAACACTGCCACCAGTCTTTCAGTGTGATCTTGTGAATTCCATTGATTGTGAAAGATGCGAGTGCAGAGATAAAGATCTAGAGAGGGATCCGCTCTCCAAGTGATTAATCTCTTTGAAAGGGCATAAAAGGAAGTTGGAAGTTTTATTAACTGAAGTTAGTTTGTTAACTTTATATTGTCCATGATCCTGTTAGAGACATGGATAACCCTGCAGCATTTTTAAATACTTGTAAGAAAACATACATAACCACTGACCTATGAGCCTGGTGTTTTGAAAAATACCCACAATGTTTTGTTCAAGGAGTTGCAATTTCCATCTGTTCTGATGGGAATTGTTCTGATGGACAGTTCATGGGGAATTGTCACCATTAGGCATGACCTTATGCAGATCAAGCAAACTGACAGCTACTTGTAAAGCAGAGTCCTCATCCCCCTCTCTCTTTAACCCTCTGATTTTTCCCTCTCAGAGAGAATTTACAGAGCTTCTACAAACTGTTCTCCTAAATTCAGTACCTCAGATCCCTGCAGTGGACTGTATGACTGCCCAGCCTGCTGAATCAGCTAATGTGCAAACTCTCCTCTCTTTGGAATTTGGCTTTATTAGTGCAAATGAGAGACTAGTGCAAACCATTCCCTTACCTTCAGATAACCTGGAATGCTTAACATGGGACTCCTGAGCCACTCTTAATTGCTTATGTTTCCCTGAGTCAGGATGGAGACATTTGTATTTGGAAGAATACCCTTGTTTTTCTCCTCCTAGAATGTTTGCGGGTCTGTTGTAGCTTAGTGGCAATCCTGACTTTGAGCCTGTGGTTTGTGCTGCCATACAACGTATTTTTGACTTTCTACAGACCTTCCCTGCTTAATATTCAAAGCCAGTTGTTACATACACTTGCCTGCTGATTTGCTTCAGAAGATGATGCTTAGATTACTTGTAATCCTAATGCCCACAGAGGATTTGGTGTTGGCTTGGGCTGTTACAATGTTTGAGTGACTCAGTATCAATGACAAGGTATTTACCCTGGACCTCCCAACACAGCAAAGCAGACAGGAGGCAACCTGATAGAAAGTTTCCAACAAGAACTTTGCTCAGTCAGTTCAAAATGCAAATTGGGGGCACAATTTTTTTCCTCATTGATATTGCAGTAGACTGAAGTTATGTAATATACCACCCTGTCCTTCTGCACAGACATTCAGAAGCTGCTGTGTGTGGTCCCAGCTTGAGAAGTTTATAATCCAAATAAACAAGATAGACCAAAGCCAGGAGGAGAACTAGACAGATGAAATGATGCACCTTTGGTTCTGCATCTGGCCAGTAGCAGAGTTCAAGTTAATCTAAGAGGTGCTTGTCACAAGAAATATGTTGTTCCAGTAAGAAAAACCTGGCTTATGCCAGCTACAAGCTGAGTCAATTGACTTTTATAAGCTACTCACTAAAATTTCAGAGGCAAGACATAGAAAAAAAGTGTTGATTTAATGAATTCACAAACTGAGAAAAGAAGTAAGAGCATTGTCTACTGTGTCGTGAAATGGAATCAGAAATAACATGTCCCTTTATCACAGTGGGATATGCTGACACACCCCCACAATAATTAAGTGCTCTTTACCTTGACATACTGTTGCCTTTTTCCCAACCTGGAAATGAAACTTGAGATAATTTTAGTAAGGAGGTAATATAAAAGGGGATCTTTGTTGGAAGGCCTTCAGGAGCAGCTATGGAAAGATGTCCACAAAAGCCCAACCCCCCAAGGGTGAGTACATTTTTATAGGTTTTAGGAAATTAGCATGATTGATAAAAAGCACCAGTTGGGAGGTGATGCAGTTCTCCCCCAGATCAAGCCCCTTCTCTGGAGCCCCCCTTCAGCACTAGCTGTACTTTGTCCATGAGAATGTATCACCAAAATTGGTCTTGGCTTTGGTTGCCAGGAAGAACCAAGATAGCACAGAGCCTTCTACTTCCCAGGGCTTTGAGCCCTGGAATTTGTTCTGTCTTTCTGCTTAAGGAAAAGCCATGAAAAAATATTGGGAAAACTAGTCACTAATACAGTAGACTACAGAGCTACAAATATATGTGTGAAGAATACAGAGAACATACAAAAGAAAAAAGGCAAAAACTAAATTGCATCAATATAGAAAAAGAGATGAGATTCTGGGAATATTATAATATTTTTTCTATTCTAGACTGGTAATGCGTATTTATATGTCCTCATATCTAATCATCAACAGTTATTTTATGCCTTTTATATTCGTATTTTTTCTTCAGTATGGATGCAAGCTTGTTTAACTACTTGCTCATTTCTAATTAGATTTTTTTCCCCAAGGCTATTGACATAGTTTTCTTTGTTCAATTAAACCTAGTTAAGCATTAATATTTCTTGAGTAACAGTATCATTGCAGCAGAGAAAACAGTTCAAACAAATTGCACTCTATAGTCACTTGCTAGGCAGATATCCACACACTAACATTGTTAATTAATGTAATTGATAGGTCTTAATTACAGTAATGCAATAGCTATAAATAACTTTGGAAGATATTTAAAATTCCTTATGTGAACAACTAAAGGGATTTTTGGTGTCAGCTACTTGAAGCAGAATTCTTGCAGTGTATGAATAATTTGGGGGCCAAGACACAGAACAAAAGCTGTCTTTTAGCAGCAGCATTTCATAATTTTGAAAGGTATATGTTATCACTTGGACCTGGGTTCTCTACCACTTCACTTGGTATGCATAAGTTCATACTAGCTGAAAGGATAGTCCTTTACCTTAGAGAGCAGCAGAAAGGGAAGCAGAACTGAAGGAGAAAACCACTATTAATTGCATGATCTGGACAGTGATCATTTATCTTTGAGCAGCATCTAAATATTGGTAATGTGCAGCCTGACAGAACCTTCAAACATTTACTTGCATGATTATCTTTTGGTATCTGTGAAAAGTTACCTTCTGATTACTTCTATGAATAGTGTTTTCAGGACAAATCATGCAGGTCTGCTTTGGCTTAGTGTGCAAGAGGCAGGGGGATACTAGACAGTATCTAAGGTCATCAGATTTATGCAAATGTATTCAAATTGCAGATATTTTATTGCCCTCCCTTCCTTCCTCTCTCATGTGCCCCTTACTTTCTAAGATGATAAATCCAAGAAGTTAATTTGTCATGATTCTGCCTATGTGTTATTTGTCCTGCTTGAAGGTTTTTGATACAATTACATTTGAGTTCACTACAGTTGCAGAGAATTAGATTTTTTTTTTTTATTTCAGTGGCCCAAAGTCAATAATTGAAATAAACAAACCCTTTAGTTAACTGTTTTCAGATAATTTTTTTTACTGTGTTACACTTGTCACATAAAGTACCAGGTGATTCAAAGTTGTACTTTTGTCACACTGAGGAAGTTCAACTTTAACATAGTCAGGAAATTCTGTGTCATCATGCAAATATTTTATATCTAGTCTGAGTTAATCATTCAGGCTTCTTTTGTAGCCATTAGAGAAAAACAAAACAAATCAAGAACCTGAAGAAGAAGGATGAAATTAATAACAAAGGAGAAAATTATGTAGGTTTGGATGACAGTTTCTTGTGTTACTCTTTTCTCCCTCATTCCCCAGAATGTTTTCCCCCAGAGTAGTCATTGATTGTTAAGATTTCCCTTTTCTCATGCCCAAGGCTAAAGTACACTGTCATGTTTTAAGCCTGAAGAAATTGTTGCATTTTCTGGCAGTGCAGGATTTGTGACCATTTTGTTTGGTATGAGGAACACTGAAGGACTTCTCTGCGTGTACTTTATCTCACAAGTTGTAAATTATTATCACTTGCTCTGTGTTGTTCAGTTTCCAGGCAAGCATTCACTGATTTGACATGCTAAAGGGGCATCGATAGGCAGTGACAAGTGAGGCACAGCCCACTTTGCCTCCTGTGAGAAGACTCAGGAGTTAGACCTCTGAGCATGGCAGTCTCATATCTGCATGTCTCCTTCTTGTGGCACATGGGAAGCAGAATGAAGGGACAGTATAATTCCCCAGATTCCAGTGTGTTTCCTTTGTTATGAAATGTGTTGAGAATTTTCTTAGAGGACCTATTTTAGAACATAATGTGGCATTGCTGTACAAAATTTAACTGTAAAAGAGATGAAAGTAGTTGTGATATTACCAAAGCTAGAGTAAAGGAAGTGAAATATGGAAGGGAAGTACAACCACGAATTTAATACACCAGTTATGCACCTAAGCTGGCATCTAGGTAGGATTTAGGAGTCTGAATTCATAATATCAATTCAGGAAAATCCAGCCCAAATCATGTTCAGATATTTTCCCAGATGTAAACTGTACTACTTGGAATGCCCTGCACAGTTTTCTTAGTTTCTCTTTGCATTGGGTTGGCTGCCTAAAGTGTACTGGCTTGCTGAACACAATCATTTCTCTGCCAAAGTTCTTTGGTGAGCCTGATATGATGGTCAGGCCTTACCAACCTGCACCAAATGGTTTGTGATTGCTGTAAAAAAAAAAAAAAAAGACAGAAGGATAATTCCTGAAATATTCTCAAAAGTAGCTGGATATTTGTGCTCTCCTTGGTTCTGCCTTAGGGTTGCTGTACCAGGAGGGTCTGATTGGTATTGCCAAACTGAGAATGACATTTCTGAAAATTATTGTCTGTGCTCTAGTTTAGTTTGTAATACCAGGGCTAGAGCCCAAGCACCTGAACTTCTAGGTCATTTCTCACCCTCATGCTTTAATAATCTTTGAAATTTTACCTGCTGGTAATTTTACCATACTGGTCAGTATGGTACATTTGGAGACTTCATTTCTGACAGTTGTTTGGAAAGTTGAGAATTGATTTTAAGGCTTTAATGCTATGTTTTACACCAGTGGCTCTTGTTGGTTTTATTGGTGTTGAGAGTTGAACATTCATAGCAATGCAGTGAAAAATCAGGTCAGCAGACACTGGTCAGTGACAAAATCCAGCATCACGTAAAGTGTTTTAGGTCTCAGGCTAATGATATTCACATAGCAAGAGTAGATTTGATAACTTTTGTAGCACAAATGGAAAAGATCAGTATCACTAGATTTTAGTGTCTTCAATGATAATGTGTCTTCAAAGCTTTTGATTGCCATCAAAAACACATCAAAATAAGTTTAAATTATTTATTCTACACTAAATATGCATCTGTTGAAAGAAACCCCTTCTTCTAAGAACTTTCAGTGCCAGTAACTCAGCATGAAATAGCAAACAGGGCTGAGCAAGAGGAGCAACTATGAGAGATCGTTTAACAAATCCAAAAGTTATTAGAATAAATGCTAGTTTTTATAACTGATAATCAGTTTGTTAAAACATAAAGATTAAAATGTACAGTGAAATGCTATGAAGGTGAAGCTATTTAAGGAAACAAATCAAAATATGTCTTATATAACACTGAAAACCCTATTTAATAAACACCAGCCAAAAGACTTAAACCTGTTGAAAATATTTTTCATTCAATGTGAGTTCAAAAGGTCACTGTTTGGCATTCCTCCTCACAGCCAAATCTGCTGAAGTTAACATGCCTTTAGTAAACAAATTCTGATTAAAAGCTATTCAGAGCTGTCTCTATTTGCTTTGTCACAATCACATTGTAGATATTTTCTTTCTATAGTAATCAAATTCATGACATCTATTTAATGGAGCTAAAATGGATTGTACATTAAGGAGCATTGCTTAATACAAAAAAGGAAACACTAAAGCATCTGTACCTGTAAAATAGAGGGATTTAAATGTATTATGCAATAAGCCTAATAATAAGTTAGCAGGAACTCAAATTAGAATACCACCTTGAACATAAAAATGCCTTTAATTTGGTTTTTTTGGAACAAAAGTACATTAACTGAACTGGATAGTAATTCTGAAAGACAGGTAAGTGTTGTTATAAACATTTAGCAGATGGTTAAACTGACATAAATGGAGGGTGAGAGGTTTGTTCAAGGTCAGAGAGCAAGTGCCCAGGAGTTCTGACATACAGTTAGTTCTCTGTTCTGATCATGAAACAAATCTCCTTTGTTCTATGTATTTGCACATTACACTTGAAGAGAATAGCCATATTATTTTGCTTGTGCTTCTAAAATATAAGTACAGGGCATACAGAAGAAACACAATCTGATTTTTGCCCCTAAATTAATGCAATTTTTGTTGTAAGGATCAAGGGCACAGAGTTATATACTGAAAGCACTTGCATCATCCTCTGCTACAGTTAGTAGTTTGCTGTGGAGATAAGTGGATGACTGTGGTTGACTTCTATCCTATTGACACTTCCTGTCCTGTACCTGCACTGTGCCAATTTTAATCTGTCAGCAATCTAAATACCCTTCAGGTTCGGTTTGCTGCTTGAATCTTTCCTTCCTTGAACTCCACTTTCTGTACTGAACCTGTAGGAGAAATAACAACATGATATTTTATTGAGTATGTTACTCATCTTGACTCTTCTGCCTTTTTATCTGGAAGCAGAAATTTGTCTTCTTTTTCTTCTTAGCTGTTGTTCAGGATATCCAAATACGCTAATTTCTTAGTTCTGTTAGAGCCTCCCATTATCTGAAAGAGATAGTGTTGTAATCATGAGATGTTTAATAACTGAAAGTTGAATATAAACAAGTAGGTTTTATCTACTTTTATTTTTTATCTGTGTAAATGCAAAAGAGGGAATTCTTATACTTTTTTTTTTCCCGCTTTTGGCCAAGTTCTAAATGGTCATCTTGATGAATAAATATGGCAAGTCTAGTTTAAACATGGAGTGAGTGACTGTAGAAGATTTATTTATTTTAATGGCTTTCCATTCAGATTAAATATAAACAGAAAAGCATAAAAGTTATCTCTTAAATCCAAACCAGAGTTTTGGCTGAGCTTATTAAGTCTGAAGTGTCTGGACTTGAAACAAACAAACAAACAAAAAATACCTCTTTTTGCATATGAAATACATTTGAAATAACTTCCTTCAGCTATTTAGTTTTCATTTCAAAGGCTTTTTTGTACATTACCATGTGCAATTCAAAAGAAAAATCTCGGGCAAATAAGTACCAAACTGTTACCTTCACCTTACATATACAAGTCAGAGATTATGTGACATGTCTAAAGTCAAAAGCAAAACACCAGCAGAATAGGATTTAGAGCTGAGAGGACTCTAATCCACCAGGCTCTGCTCAGCCCACTGAACATGACTTTTATTGTGCACCCAAATACCAGCTGGTGATCACTTGAAGATTGATGGTAGCATGCAGCTCTGGAATGTGTTCCTAAATTCACTCTTTGTGTCAGTGTTCATGGTGTGAAAAAGAGTGAAAAACGTTTGTGCTCTGTGTGTTTAAACAGCAAGTGTTCTTCCCACTGGGCACGGCTGCCCACAGGCTTGGGGCACTCGTGCTCCCCGGAGCCAGCAGTAGGGACAGCCACTCCTATAAATGTCACCTAGCAATGACAGAGCCAAATCCATACAGAAAAAAAAAATAAAAAAATAAGCTTTAATGAAATACTGCACACATGCTTAGAAATATTTTGTTTTTAAAGTTGACACTTGAAAAAAAAACACTCTAAGTCTTAATTAATTTAATATTTAAAGTACTCATAACAGTCCTCGATGTTCAGCAACAGGAGCAGAAAACACTGGTAATGATATTAATGATTTCCAGTTGTGTCCAACCACTGAAGTCCTCTGGGGGACATGGCAAACCCCATGTAAGCAGGTTGTGTCATAACAGTGATTTGAAAAAGAATAAATAAAAATTAATGTGTAATCTGATGACACCGCATGGCTATTCATCCAATAGGAGAGAATGCATTTAATATACCAGAAAAATCTATTTCAAGAAAAAATAAAGAATCAATTGCCCAGACATTTAAAGAGAGGCTTGACCTTTTCTCCCAAACCAAACTTCCCTTGGCTTCAGAAAGCATCCCAAACACCCACGTCCAGAAAGCAGCTTGCTTCCTGTCAGTGGAAAAGGCTGGGTGGCCTTGCAGCTGCAAAATAAAATTCAATCCAAGAGCTCAAATTAGGCTACAAGGGGTAGTACAGTGGGTACTCTACTAAAGCATACAGAACAACAAATAAATACAGGAAAAGGAATTAAGAATAATGTGGAAAAGTATTCTATTATTCTAAAAATTCTGTAAATTGAAATACCAATGAAAGATTTGGATAAATGCAGTTGTGACACGACTGTGGGATTGAGCGTGGCTGTTGCTTTTGGTGAAATTTGTTATCTCCAATATAATGACCCTTCTGGCATCGTGTTGAACTAGGGGTTCATGGAAGGTTCACTGAGCAGGGGATGCCATTTGTTGACCTCCAGCTGCTTTGTTTTCTCACACAGTTGAGTGAGAATAAGTGTTTCTTTTATCCCTCCCAGATGTAATGCAGAGCTTGCTAACTATCTTGACTTGGCATATAGAGATGATTATCTGATATATAGACAAGACTATGTAGACAGGTAAATGCATCCCACTGACATACTGATACTGAGGAAACAAGAAAACACACCAAAAATAAGAAGCAATGGTTTACCTATTTGTGTGTGATACCTGCCATGCCACATATTTGTTTGCTTGGTTTCGCTATGGACAACTTAACTGTTTTTATGAGTATCCCACAAAATTAAAATTTTTTTTGTGTATAAAAATACTACCCTTTATTTCAGCAGTCAACTGAAACAAATTTATTACTGTAATTCTTTTGAATGAGAAATACTGCCTTCCAAAGTTTCTTCTGCTCATAACTGGGTAAATTTTACATTATTTTAATGAAGAATGAATGAAAGCTAAGCACTGGGATTTAGCTTGATCTGTTTATGCCTGATGTCTGCCTGATAGCTAATCCTAATTTGATTAAATTGATAATAATAATAATGAAATTCTAACCAAGCCTGCATATACTAAATTGCCCTATTTTTTAAAGAGTAGTGGTGAGAAGTGACTGGTGAAGATATGAACAATATGTTTTAAGGAGATTTGTGGATAAAGTAGCATGGCTAAAATTGCAGTACAGTTGGTAACATCAATAAAGGCAAGGATTACTGCAGCAAGGGCAATAATGCCAATTGTAGACATACAGAGATTAGCTGAATCTCTGGGGAGGTTGCTCTTTGAGGGAGAGAAAGGAATATAATGGAAAGGGTTCCTCTGCCTTGCCACAGTGAAGTGGGTTTTTACTTTATTACAGAAACCATAATGAAAAGTTTCAGAGGATAAGCTGCGTTTTCTGAAAAAGTTTTTATTAACTCTGGAAACAAATAATTTGGCAGCATAGTGAAAATATGCTCAGAGAGAAAAGCACTGCATGTGAGCTAAGAGCTTTTTCAGTCTGAAAAGGAGTTAGGAGACTACTATCAAGCTTTCATTATTTAGGTGTTGATTATTCTTAAACATTTGATAGATCTTTACTACAGTTCAATGTCACCGTTGTTGGTACATCAGCAAAGATGTATTACCATTTCAAAACTGAACACTGCTACTGCCCAGTAGCTGTCAGTTTTGCAAAATCCAAATTATGTCTTCACTGTCTACAGACTACCTCGATACATCTGCAAAGTGCTCACTTAGATTGAACAGAAAGATAAATTTGCAAAGACAATTCTAGCAGTAAAACAACCTACCTCTCACCCAACCTTCCTTACACTCTCTCCCTTCCCAATATTCAGAGATGTCTCAGCTGACATCATCTGACCCATCTGTTTGTGGGGAGTAAATAGTCAGGTACTTAAGCCTAAGCCTTAAAAGGTTTGCTTTTATCACAAAAGCAATAGTCTGAATGAGATGCAGAACTAAAGAGAAGTCCACTCAGACCTTGTTGTCCTTGTGGCTAACCCATTAGTGGCAAATGGGATGAAGATATATGATTTGGAAGAACAGTTCCCAGATCTCATGTTGTTGCCCAGTTCTGACTTGAAGACTACCACAAGCTTCAGTCTTAATTAATTTTTTTGGGCAGACAATTACAAGAATTCACTTTCTTCCATTCCTCATATCTCTCTGTAAATTTGTATCAGAGTTTCAGTGTCTGCATACATTCAGGGGTTTAGCTGTCCAGTTAGTCTGATCCCTACTTGGAACATTTCTCTGCATGCCTGAGCATCACAGGAAGAAGTGCAGCCATTCTTCCAGTTGTGTGATTGGTGGTCCACTAGAAAAAAAAAAAGGAAGAGCAAAAACACAAGAGGTTACAGTGACGAGATATACTTCTCCCAGAAGAAGTAAAACTATGTGGAATCTGTCTGACTTCTCCAGGGGTGTGGCTTTTTTTTTTCTTACTCTGTCTCAAAAATAATGTCATACTTGGCAGCCAAAATCTTCTCACTCCTGCATCTGGAAAACAGAAACATCCCGAGTGCCAATGGCAAAGCCACTGTGTGCACCCAGGCTGAGCTCCCTTTGGGCAGTGTGGCAAGGGCCCTCTCTCTCCGTGGGTTTTGGAAAGCAGCCAAAGGGGTAAACTCTGTGTAACTGTGCAGACTTTGAGGTATGCAGCTCTTGGAGAGCAGCTTTCATGCTGCAGAGCTGTTGTACACAGGCTTGTTGCACACACAGCTTGGAGGAGACTGGCTCTGATTTGCGTAACTCAGCTGCAGTAATCTTAAACCCATTTGGCCTGTCTTTATGGCTCTCCAAGCTTGCCAAAGTTGTCCCTTTCGTTTTGGGACCCAAAATGAAAGCAAGGCCTGGACAGGATAATATTGAGAAGAAAAGAACAAGATAATATTTGAAAAAATAGGATATCTTCTAGAAAGTTCTGTAGAATGGCAGTATTTGTAGCATGTTCTGAAATAAAACATTCAAATTGCATTTATATAAAATCATAACTTCACACTAAAATTGGAACTTCACTCTAAAAAGCAACAAGCATACTTTTCAATGTTTTTATTGAAATGCCTATACAGACTTCAGAGGAGTTATTCAAGATTTACAGTGAGGTAAATGGAGGAATAACCTGAAAATTACGCCCAGAAGTGTCTACAGCCTAGTGAGACTAGATGGCTGGAGGGTGTGGGTGGTCTTGCATAATGCTCAATGAAGGAATCTCAATACTGGAATATTTGGCAAGACTTAGGATAGCTGTGTAACTGTAGTTTGGAAAACATTGACACATTTTTTTCTCTTTGTTTTGGAGTAGATTTTCTGTTGTGGAATGTAGTATGATTTCACATGACAATATCCTTGAAAATGAAAAAGGAATGATATCTCTTCTTCATAATTTAAAGCTTCAATAAAGAGGCACAGAGCATCGTGGGGTGTCTTGGGTTCATAAGTGTGCCACAAAGCCATGTTAATACATTTTGCCACACATGAGTAAGTGGCTTTCTCTTCTTGTGTGTTTGCTTTTGCTTAGAAAGCACATTCCTTCTGCACAAAACTGGCAGCTGCCCACACCTCAGAGGATATGCCCCTCCTTTTTTCTTCAAAATATATAAATATAAATAATAAAGTATAAGATGAATAAAAGATGAAAATTCTGTTACAGATTTCAGTAATTTTAATAAAACAGCACTCTGTTATGAAGTATTTCCCTTTTGGTACAACTTTTTAAAAGGCACAATGTTAAAAGCCAGTTAATACTCAATTATGATTTTTTTTAAAGTCTGTGAGTAACCAGGATTTCAAGAGTTTTGAGTATTTTGCAAATTGTAAAAAAAAAACCCATCTACTGACATATGTGAACGCTCTGCTTAAGGTCAACTGTTAACTGGTATGTCTTTTCCTATCAACACATGGTCCCCTTCACAAAGAGCTATTGAGTGTTTTACTGCTCCTAATGTATATGTTAAACTGCTGAAGGTGACAAATTGTTCTTCAGATATGCTAGAGCCACCTCTGGGCCTGATTCTCCAAAGACCTCACCTTGGTGCTCTGATTTCCCTTTATAAAAGACTGCACTATCTCAGTCCAGTAATGTTTAAATTCCACTCTCAACTCACTTAGCAAATACACCCACAAGTATTCAAGGTGTATATTTGAACCAGATCATACTTAGATATCATTGACATTTCCTTGTTATTTACTCTCATTCCAAATGCAGCAATTAAGTTTCCTTCTAGCAGATTATACATTTTAGCTCTGGGCAAAGAGAGGGTTCTGTTTCAGCCTGTACTGTCTGAACTCCCTTCTCTCTTGTTCAAATGATCTTGTTAATTAGTTAGCCTGTGATTTTATGAGCATTTGTAAATCTATTTTCTTCCCTTTCACTTTTTTTTTTTTAATAAAAATGAATTAAACCCCTTTCAGATGGATTCAGAAGCAAGCAAGTGTGCACATCTGTGATTTCTAGTTCTTATGAAGCTATTACTCCTGTATAAAAAGCCAGATTTCATTGTCACAGCATTAAAGAAAAGAGGAAAAGTCTCATGCATGAAGAAGAGATAAAGAGATAAAGAAAAGGTCAAAGGTCCACCTGAGCTTTTTTGGGCCCTGTGTAGTTTAGGCACACAAGGGAATGACCAGTAGCACATCTGGCCACTTTTGGCTCTTTGGTGAGGTGACTGTGTCCCCCTTCACAATGGGATTCACTTGAGCGTGGCTGAGGGATGGTTTGAACACTGCATGAGCAGTGGCAAAATGCTTCAGCAGCTCCCTTATCTCAGCCCTTTAACCAGCAGGAATCAATATATATATCTTCAAAGAAAAGGAATATTGACAGGGCAAAGGTGATTCATTCTGAAGTTTTGAAGAGAAATATTCTGGCTTTACTTGTTCTCTTTCCATACATAAAATTGAAAAAGTAGTCACTGGTGTTCTCAGACTTGCAATATTATAGCAGACTATTTCCACATGCACTTTGTAAACTATAAAAATGGTGCATTTATTTCTTCTATAGCTTTAAAAAATTAAAAATAAAGCCAAAAATAATTAAAAATTTTAGGTTCTTATGAAATCTGATACCATTTAGCTAAATATTTTCCAATCATTTCTGCTAAAATGTTACAAAACAGATTTGTAAATACAAAGTAGAAGGGAGAATATTTAAACTAAAATAAAACAGAACTTTTCTTCTGGCTGAACTTCTTTGGTTTTGGGATTTTTTAAATTATTTTTGGTAACTTTGCAAAAACCTCAGATTTCACTTACATTCTTAAAATACATAACCATTCCATTCAATACTAGCAACATTTTGCATAGTGTCTAGATGTACAAATTACTTTTTCACCTGTTTAAACATGACCTGTTGGCAAAAGGGGACTATTTCCATTTGATGTTATAATAAAAAATATTTTTCTACTTAAGTATTTATTTCTAGGGAAAAAAAAAAAGAAAAAGAGAAAGAAAATTTCTTTCTTTCTAGTTCCTAGAAGGTGAGATTTTACATTGCAGTCTCACATTTGGCATGGGCTGGCATATTTGTTGGCACAAACTCAAAACTTAATGAGGCTTAAGAGAGTCTTACAGCCTCCGTAACCAGAGGCTAACATCGAGCTTGCTACTAGATACACACAAGGCATGTGAGTTGTGCACCCCACACCCCATGAGAATGTAAAATAAAATGTTGTATTGCTGACTTCCACGTCAGTAAGGCTACATAAAATCCATGCCAATTTGGGCAGCAGAGGTCCTGTGGGGAGATGGAGCCTGTCTTCCTGGAAAGCTGTGTTTGTTCACTGTGGTGCTGCGTGTGAATGAATTGTTGTGTTTTACTCCTGCTTGATTCTGAGGCACCAAATCTCTGCTTTTGCTCTGAACTTGCCCATAAACAGCCTTTTGAGACTGAATCCTTATGCCAGCAGGATATAAGGAGGAAAGCATATTATTTCTTGCACTCTTCCACAGGGGATCCTAAATTAAAAGTTTGTCAGACCATCCTAGGCTTGCTCAAAGAAGCCCTGCTAGGCTGGAAACCCAGGGATGGCAGAGTGCATGCAGTCTCCCATTTCATCCACAGTTTGTCACTGGATGAATTCAGTCATTTGAACTTGGGCTAGGGATGCTTGCACACCATGGCTGTAGTTTACCAAACCCTGCAACTAAAGATAATTCTTGATTATGTTGAAGTCATTCTTGATTATGTTGAACATTCATTAATAAGTGGTTATGTGAGTCTGCAAAAAGGAAGTTGTATTTTGGGAGGATCCTGCTAAAAATTGCATAAATTTCAGTAGCAAATGCATCAAACATCCTTATAAGATGTTAACCAAGGAAGTTACTTAGGGTTTTACCTCTATATATCAGAGATACTTATATTCCTTAGTCTGGGAGTCAGGCTGTTTTTAACATAGTGCTACCATTGAATTTGAAATAAGGAGTGATGAAAGTTTGAGGTTGAGTGATTAAATAAGACATTCAGAGGACTACCTGATGGATCTAGCTCTTGTATCCTTAGGCAGGCTGGACAATTTGGTTATTATAGGCTGTGTGAGATAACCACACCTGTCTCTAATAGCTGAAATGGTTTTGTTCTGGCCAATGTATTTAGGTTTGTTACAAAGGCTTTTGTGATGTCAGTAATAGACATGGCACAAATATTTTGTTATTTCTTTTGTGAGAACACTTTTTAAAAATAATGCTTTTTTTTGTGGTGGATTAGAAGGATAATTAAAGAGTAAGACTTAAATTGTCTAATTGTCAGTAATCTGTGCACTGTGTACAGAGAAAACTCCCAGTCATTGGGATCTCCAAAATGTGCAGTTCAATAATAAGCATAATTCTGGAAAGAGAACTCACTGAGGTTTTGGTTTTTTTGTTAGAGCAACCTGTCCTCTAAGATCAGATATCTTACAGCAGCGATCAAGTTGGTATTGGTTTTATCCATGAAGAAAGGCAAATTTCACCAAGTGATGAAGAAAACTACCAGCAAAGATTATTTTTGTATCATTAAGGATGAAAGTTACATATATATTGTTTTATTGACAATTTTTTTTTAGTATTCAGAGAGATGTCTGTAGCATCATTCTCTATCTAGGTTTTACTGCTTTCAATGTTTGGTTGAATTCTCAAAGCATGGAATAGAATTGCTCAGAATGTCAGTAAATATCTTCTTCATTTTTTGACAAAAACTTTTGTTTGAGAGAGATGAAAGGGAATGTGAAAGATCATACAGCATCTTTGCAGCCACTGCTTTCTCCAAGCAACAACAACCAGATAGTAAATCTTTAAAAATTCAAATTTTCTTGGGTGATTGTGTGGTAAATTTTGTTGAATGAAAATAGAATTTGATTAGGTATAAATTCCTTCCCTACTTGCTTGAGTAGCCCAGAGAGTGTAATAAGCTGTAAGCTTCAGCATTAAAAGAAATAAAACAAATAAATCAGTGTGAGAATATTTGTTTCACAGCTTTCCTTTCTTTTATGAATGGTGTTGAGTTTCCATAGCTTTGTAACCTGACATAAGGTGTTCATCAGCAGCTCGATGGAGGCAGATTACCTTCAGGAGCCTAGGAAAGAATAATACCATTTCAAAGAGGTTAAAATTCCAAGAAAATAATAGATTTTGATAAGTGAAAATTGTGGAAATCTGTTGTTTCTGTCTGTTTAAAAGCAATCATCATGAGTATGTTTTACATCAGCCATGGTGGTTTCATTGTCAGGCAGTGTCAGTCAGTGAGGCAGGAAGGTGGAACATTACATTGTGCATTCACTGTGCTCACATTTACCCCGTGCTGTGTGGGAAACCCTCCCAGTTTATCTCTGCTTTCCTGGTATATCAAGCGTACAGGTGGGAGAAGGTTCAGTTTCACCTCACAGCTGCCAAATGTTATGGTAAAGTTAATAATGCCCAGGAAAAGGGATGAGCACGAGTGTCTGAGAGTGGCTGTGAGCATTTGAGGGCAGCCAAAGGTCCTGGGTGTTAATGGCACTGTGCTGGTGAGTCTCCAGCTGCCTGGGGCAATCCTAGCTAAGAGCTTACAGGGAGAATTTTGTTAAAGTGAAGTAGAACAGTTGATTTTTGAACCACTAAATAAAAACTTCTGAAAGTACTGTGAAGAATTTTCATATATATTTAACAAGTTCTTTTTCAGTTTTTAGGCACAGATTATAAATCTTGATTGTATGTTTATCTGTTGTCAAGGGACAAAAGAAATACTATTTGGGTTTTTTTAATATTATCGTAAATAAATGGCTCCTGAAAGCTGTCACACATCTAAATTAATCAAAATACAATTATCTTTCAGTAACTGGAAAAATTTTTCATCTTCCTATGAAACTATTTAATAATGATAAAAAATTAATTTGAGTTATGTATCATATTTACCAATGCAAACTATATTCTGATAAGTGTTCTTGCAGTCGTTAGTTCTCTACTAGACAGGCATAAATCCTAGGACTCCAGCTTTTGCCTGCTATTAAAAATGGCTCTCCATCTTAAGTAATTTTCAAAAAAAAAAAAAAAAAAATTTCTTTCAGCTAAGTATGTCTTTTGCAGAAGGTTCAGACTTGAGGCACACTTTTATTGGCACAGTTTTTTGGTTTGTTTTTTTTTTTCAGGAGCACATATACAAAATATTTATTTTTTGAGAGTTTTATTTTATAAAATATCAGTAGCTTTAGATGACTACTTTTGTATAAGACATTTACTGCTTCTCATAGAGAAAGAATGAGCAAAAAAATTTACTTTTAAAAAATCTTTAGCAAAAGTGACAACCCGTATTGTCCCAGACAACGTTTGCAACTGAGAACTGTGGGCTCAGATCTTACATTTATGAATAAACATGATAGCAGCACTTCATTTTCATAAGTACTGTGTATTTACCACCCTTTTAGAGTCACAGGGAACACGATTCGATCTTAATATTCATGAAGAAAGAAAGCATAATGATATGTTAAGTATTTTAACAAAGACAAATTGTTTATTAAGGTTTTATTTTTCCACTCTCAGCTCTTGAGAAATCTCCCTTCTGTTATTACAGAAAAGTAAAACAATCTGACTGGGGGCCAAAATATATTGGCCAAGCAAAGATGGGAAGGCTGAGCTTTCTTGAGGGCAGCAAGTAATACTTAGATTGCAGTTCCTGCTATTCCTGTAACAGGCCTGATCCTGCACTGCTGAGATCAAAGCATGTTTTCACTGTGTTGAAGAAAGTTTTAAGTAGAAAAATAGAGTTCCTTCTACAGTTCTGTTAGTTTGGTCCAAACCTGTAAACAAACAACTGAATGAACAGGCACATTGAGGCTTGACTGAATAATTTTGTTTTTCTTTTAAGTAAGCCATGCATGGTGATGAAGAACAAAGTAAAATTTGACCTTGAAAATGATAAAAACCTATTCTTAGTGAAGCCCCCTATTAGGGAAAGGAAGTAAAATGTTCATTGATCTTGTGGATTTTCTGTAGTCATAATATTGAACACATTGATTAATTTAATAAATTATCTTCCTTAAAAGCCAAACCTGTAAATAATAATATCCATTAAAATAAGAGTTAATTAGATGAATGAATAACAGCACTGCCTGATTTTTATGAGCTATGTCTACTTAATGCACAAGATAATTGTATTCAAACTGGAAAAAGAAAATTTGTTTTATGTCAGCCATTGTATTATTGTCTAGTGTCCAATGAGGCACTTTCTTCCCTCCCTTACCCCACTTGTGTCTAAAGATGTCTTTACTTAGAAAGAAATGCAGTTGAGAAGCAAGAAACGTGAGTGAACTGCTTTACTATGCTACTGTCTTTACTATTTCAGAGCTGCAAGAAACTAAGACCTCTGAGTATCACAGGATATCCCACAGCCCCCTGGATTACAGGATATTATTGATGGATGAAGATCAGGATCGGATCTACGTGGGGAGTAAAGATCATATTCTGTCCCTGAATATTAACAATATAAGCCAAGACCCCCTCAGTGTAAGTTCAAGTTTTATTTTGAGAATCTGAGGTTGCTTTACTCCATGCCCTTCCTTTTAAGACAAAAAAATGGTGTTTGATTATTTTGCATTGAAGTCCATGCCCTCATCTTATTGAATTTTCAGTCCTGGCTTGATGTGTAATGCAGATGAAGCTATACGCTGTTCCTCAAACACTGTTTAAAACTGACCTGTTTACCAATTGTGAAGAAATACTCTGCTTGGCCTGACCTCACAAGGAGAACCTGTGTGGTTTGACACTTTTCACCTCTTTCCAAGATCAGGTATTTCAGAGATGCACTTCTGGAAGAATCCTCAAGGAAGAATAAGATCCACACTACCATTCTCACACCGTATGGAAAAAAAAAGCAAGGACAGGGTTTCCTTAACCTTATACTACTTTTTTTTTTTTTGTTTTCTGCTATCAACCCTAATCACTGAACTATTTTCCAATCTCTTGTTATGTCTGTGTTATCCTTTGCCCTTCAGTTGGGTAGCTGAGACACCTTATTTGGGTTTTTTGGGTACTGTGACCTACAGCTATTCCTTGACACCACCTCTTTTCTGTCTTCTCTCACCTTCTGAGATGGTGTTCTCCCAGGACTTTGTATTCCCTCACCAAACAGTAGTAGGCAATCTCTGTGTGAAAATAATAACATTATCAAATGCTTACAGATTCCTCTCTTGTCTCCAAAGCCAGCTGAAATTCAGCCTCTCTGCTTTTGAAATAGGTGACCTGCAGAAGTACTTGTGTGCCCAGAAGCTTGGCTGTTGAGCTATTACTGCCTGTCTACAGACTTTGTCTTGCCTGTCTTTAGACTGTCACAGCTACTGCCCTGCCTGAAACTGCACCAAAAAGGCCTTGTTCCTCCAAATCCATCCAGTCCTTTAATCTCTGGGCTTTATTACTGTACCTTGTTCCTCCAAATCCATCCAGTCCTTTAATCTCTGGGCTTTATTACTGTACCTCAGAGGGGCAGCGATACCCAGCTGGCAATAGGGAAGATAAATGCTTTCCTTAAGAGACAAGGCTTTTAGTGTGTCAGGGGAGAGAGGGGGCGCTGCCAGAGAGTGATTGAGCACAGTCAAGTTCGGCTTTGCTCTGAATCACTCTCTGGACTTTCCTGTCCACCTGAATTTATTGTTCAGGGAGCCAGGGATTCTAACTTACCCATTTAAATTAAATGCCTCTCGTTCAATGGTGTGAATGCATCCTTCCCCCCTCCTAATGGTACCCAAATCTCCCTCTGAAATGGGGCTGCCTCCTAGGATCTGAAATACCTTCTGTGACCTTTTGGCTAATTTCCATCTCACAGTGATCCAGCCACCCTGGTCTGGCAGGAGCTGTGCCCCAGCACGGCACGCTCCCTCCTGTCCTTGGCAGGTTGGGTTTGATCCTGTGCTGGGTTTGGTTAGGTAGGAGGGCCTCTGTTACATGGAATATTTTCTGCAGTGTAAAGCTGTGAGGCACTTCAACAGCTCATGTAGGCCTGGAGAAACAAGAATTAAAAAATAAAAAAAATCAAGAGAAAGGAAAAACACACAAAGCCTTCTGGCGGTGAATGTGATCACCCAGTATTAAGTTCAAAATGAATCACTGCAAATCTGCACAGTCTTCCATTTGTTTATTTATTTTAACAATAGATTCACTATGCAGATTCTATATATCTACAGAAATCCTATATACATATACATTCAAATCCACAATTCTACATCTATATATGCATGTGTACATATATACACAGATCCTTTAATGATACTGTTTATGTTATCTTGGGGCTAAATGTTATCAGGCTCTGTCATTTACTAGGTTTCTAGGGAACATTTGTAATGGATGTCTTTCCTATTTCAAAATCAAAATAAATAATGGAAGAAGCTCAAAATACTTACAGTTTGAGATAAACTGATAAATGTTCAGACACTGTGGTATTTCTTGAAAAACTCTCTGAAAGAAATTAATGTGAAATCTTGAGATTTCAAGTAGGTTTTATCATTATCTAGCCAAACCTTTAATAATAGAATTGAAAATTTTTTACAAGAGCTCTTCTTTCAATATTTAAGTCTTCTGGTTTCTAGTGTGAATAATTTCTACAAGTTCAATACAAGTAAAAAAGTAAAGATGGATAGTAATTTAGGCAATAGTGTTGGAAAATCTCTCTTCTTTAGAAGAAAAAAATCTGAATTAATTAACTTGCCTTAAAAATATGTAATAAACTTAATATATATCAGTCAAAAACTTGAACCTTGATTTTGTTTAGTGCATGCTAAGGCAGTTTTATTTACCAACAAAAATCCATTTTTTCCTTATAATCAAAATGTAAATTTTATCTAAATATTTATCTATGAGTGTGAGGCAGTAAAACTATTTTTTTTAAATTATGTAATCAATATACTACTTGAACAATACTTCTTTCCTTACAGATTTTCTGGCCAGCATCGGCAAACAAGGTTGAAGAGTGCAAAATGGCTGGAAAGGATCCTACAGTAAGTTATAATCCACATGCACACTTACACACATATTAGGTATTTGGCAATAAAGTAAGAGCACCTTGAGTGCAGCCAAAGCAAAATGAAATAAGTCTTTGTTTTTCTTTTAAAATGCTTTGAAAGCCAACCTATAAAGTGAAATTTCGGAAAATCAGGCAAAGTAAACAGAATGAATCTTCAGACTGCCAGGTGGGAGAAGATACGCAGTGTCCATTTCCTCGCCTTGTTTGGTTGTTACTAATCAAGCAGGGAAATGGTGCTTTTCCAGATGTGTCCTGGGGTGATGCTGAACAGCCTGCTGAGCTGCTCTTCCGAGTGGGGAAGTTCTGTGGCTGGCTGCTCCCCCAGGAGCTCACTGTGAATGAAGATGGGTGGTGCCCACTGACTGCAGTCTGAAGACCCCAGTTGTGCACCAGTTTTCAGATGATGTTGTATGGTGCTGGCTCCTGCTGAACCAAAAATGTGAATGCCTTTAAAAGTAAATAAACCACTGCAGTCTGCCAAACAAGGATTAACTCCACTGATTTTCATGAAGATGACTGAAGGCACAGTTTCCAACGCTGTGCTCATAAAACATATGCAGTTCTCACTGTCTTGAGTGAGGTTCGGATTATTGAATATGAAAGCAGTGCTGGGATATGGGTAAGAAAAAATATTCATGAAAAAAATCTATTTTCAGCCTAAAGTGAATTAACACCTGATCATAGTAAGAAATGAAAGAGTTAGAGAACAAAGGGAAGGAAAAAACTGTAAATCCAATATTGTGAACTGTGTTTCCCTTAACATTCTGTTTTAATTTTCATGTTGATTTGAAGATATTACTGTATGTCTTCAATACAAAGCAACAATTGACTGCAAACCTCAGTTTAAAGTTTTTGAAATAAATTGTTTATATAAACAATAAAATCTGATATTTGGACTTGCTTTCTTTTTAATTATCTCCGTTTATGTTGAACAAATCTGGGGGAAGAGGAGACAGATTCAGAGATGTCCTTAAGGAAACTTTCTAAGGTTACATACACCTTGGTCTTCTAGAGGTCCTACTTCCTCTCATGCAAGAGAAATATGTGAATGAAAATTGGATTGCTGTGTGGAAGTGGGAAAGCTACATGGACTCCTCTATAACTCATCTGTGGTGCTCCATCAGAGAGAGCCCAGCTCCCCAAAGCAGGCAAAATGACATGAAAGGAAACACCTGTCCAAATCCAGAGACTAACAAATTCAGTAGTTGTTTTCACGATGCAATTAAAATGATATGTCATGCCTGTTCCCTGGAGTTCCCAACATCTCATACATTTGCCGCTGTGGGGTGACTGTTCTCTGTGTGTCCCTGTTTCCTGCAGCACGGCTGTGGGAATTTTGTGCGGGTGATCCAGTCGTACAACCGCACCCACCTGTACGTCTGCGGCAGCGGCGCCTTCAGCCCCGTCTGTGTCTACATCAACAGGGGACGCAGGTCTGAGGTACCTCCCTTTTCAATCTGTCCACTCATCTTGTGGTCCATCCTACTGGTCTGGTGTGAAAGCTCCAAGTTTTGAAAATGCAAGAATCAGTGGTCCTGGTGTGTTCCTTCACCGATGTTAAGGTGCCAAAGAGCAAAGGTCCATAGTTTTCTGACCTGATACCAGCTAGAATCAAAAATCATGCCTCAAATATGATGGTTGTCCAAAATTCCACAGTCATACCAAAATCTAGGATACATTTGATAATACTTTTTATTTGACATTGCTGGTGGATTCATTCCTACCATTTGGTAGAAAAATGCCCCAAAAAAACTTGAAAAAAAATAGCCAGTTAGATGAAAAGTAACATACAAAGTCCACTTTTTATAACTTCCATGTGTTACTGGTTCCCTGGAGGAGCCCTTAATTTGGCTAACTATTCAGGTTAAACTGGAATTCAGCCTAACACCAGCTAGACGCAATCCCAGTACAGGAACTTTATCTACTGTGTAAGTTTTGCCCTACTAGATGGTATCCAGACAAAGTTGGTAAGTTTCACTGTAAGATCTTATTTTTTCTAGATAGGTCTCCAGTTTTTCTATATTCAGTTTTACTGAGTGTATTTTCAGTACAAGTATCAGATGTTTCAGAAGTATGTGGTCCAAGTTTCCTGATTTGAAAGTGAAGTGTTTGTTTATGTGCAAATGTAATAGGTAATAAATTAATCAACTAGAAGGAAAAAGAAAGGCATTTAAGCAGGAGGCAGCACCTCAGTAGCTTTTGGGTCAGATTCATGTCTGCAGGCACAGGGGTGTGCAGTATATTTTGCAGAACAATGTGGAAGCAGATGTGTTGGGAAGGAAGATCAGAGAGTGCTACCTGGAGCTTTGCCACGTGAGGGCAGCTTTAAAAGCTGGGCTGGCTTCTCGGGAAGACACTGAGAAATTCATCACTGATTTCATTGGGAGTGGGATGGGAATTCTGGCTGAGACCCAAGATTGCTGCAGAGTTGCCAGGGAGGTGATTAGTCAGTGTTTCTCCAGGTCAGTTTGCATGGTATGAGCTCAGTGACTTTTGGTAGATCTCTACCTGGCTCCAGTGTCCTTAACAGAGCATGCACTCAGAATCACTGCACTTCAATCCTACTAAAATATCCAAAAGTAGAGACTGTAGGCCTGGATTTAAAAGCAGAAGCAAGCAGAATTAGTATGTAAATCTATCCTGGTTAAAAAATTCTTCATTGACTTATTTTGATGTATTTTGAAATGGGGGTCAATTTTTCCCGGCATTTTTCTATTTCTTGAAAAATCATTTAAAACATGAACAGTGATCTCATTTGCCTTTAATTAATGTAATACTCTATCATCTTAAGTACTGGTATTTCAGCTCAGAGAAGTTTGAATCTCATTATTTTAGACTGTTTGTAAATGAGATTGGGACAGAGGGAAGGGCAGGAAATTACATCTGCAGATGATGCAAGATGTTAAATTTCTTAAATGAAAAGTAAAGATACATGACTTGGAAAAGCAGAACTGGCTTCACTTAGGCTGTCTGTATAGCTGCATGCCTATGATCAATTGATTAAATAAACTGCTGTTTCAGACATCTGGAGTCTGAGACACTTGACTGTAGACACTTCATGCTCAAAGCCATTACTGTACAGGCCAACAATAGCATAACAGTTTAAACCCAAGCATTTCCTTCTGAACTCATTGCATATATCTGTGCATGACTAATTGATAGAGCAGAATGAGGAACCATGTAGTGCTGATGGGACTAGTGAAAATTCATTTTTTCCTCTGCTTTTATCATTTCACCTTCTATTTGGTACAATTTTCAATGCACAAAAGGCTGTTTTTGCACGTGCAAAATGAATATTTTACAAAGCACATCTGTTTTTCTCTAGAAGCTACAAATCCTGACAGAGTCATATCAAGCAATCGTAAGAACTGGGCCTGTTTTGCTCTTCTGTCTCCAGGACCCCACATGAGCTCACAAAAAAAAAAAAAAAAGGGTTACATTGATGAAGTAAAATTTTACCCTTTTCCCTGAAACAGAGGTTATGAAACAATTAATTTTCTTCCTTGGCACGCTTGGTACTTTGGTCTTTGGTAATTACTCCCTTAGTCACCCAAATATATTCTAATGTCAAAGTAAATGCAAACAGAAGGAAATGTAATCCCTATGTGGAATAATTATAGACTAAATAGCAGTTTAATATATATGAAAATCAAGTGTAATCCTGGAGCTTTCTTAATAGAAGACTAATGGGCATTTTGAATTGGTAAATAGTGGTTTAATATAGTAAATATGGATTAGAATCAAGCTGCATATAATCTAGAAGTAAGAAAACAACAAAGATACCACCCAAGATCACATTAGAAACTTCATACTTGTGTTTTACATTGTTTAGAGAGCTTATTACTGAAACAGTAGATAAAATCTCTGGGATTAAACTAGGCAAAACAGAAGGGGAAAAGAGGGGATAATGATATGAAAACTTCCTGATGCAGCTGTGCATTTGAGTTTGGTGTAATCTTCAATTTGCTGGTGCCAAATGCTTAGGGACTTGCGTGGCATCCCCACTCCCCTGTGATTTACATTAACTGGTACAGGGATTACAAGGAGTTTCTGTCCTTTCTCAAATAACTATTTCTTGGCATCTACCTGACAGAAGACTTGCTTTGGAATTTTTGTCAGCTACGTTTTTCTTTGGAAATGTTTCAGTTTGGTTATTTGTTGTTGGGTTTTTTTCCTTGCAATTGTGTCTTTTGGCTTTTTGTTGAAGTTTGGAATTTTGTTGTAGGAGCCTAAGAACAAGTTCTTTGGTATACAGTGTGTGTTGGGTCAGAGTATCTGCCATTGTTGACTGCAGTTTTTTAGGAATGATCTTGGGCCTGAGTCACTTCTTGCTGAGCACACTGTGCTAATATTTCTGGGAGCAAAGAAGTGAAGAGTTGCACCAAAAGGAGCAGGTTTTTTAAAGATATTCAGGTTGTTTGTATTTTAAGCTGTAGTAGTCCAAATTGCTTCTACTTTGCTAAATGTATTTCCTGTTCATAAAGTACAAAACATATAAACAAATCACTGTACCATCATTTCTTAAAAAAAACCCAAAAAAACACAACCAACAAACCCCAGGAGATTTCAGACCATGGTAAGAGGTATCAATAAATCATCTATCACTGTGGATTTGGAGCTCTACACGAAATCCAAGAGATGGTATTGAAGAAAATAAATGTTGGGAGATTTTTGGAGGTCTGATAGCTCAGTAAAGACCAAATTATTTATGCTATAATCTAATGACAGTTGTTTTAAGAGATCTTTATTTTATATGTATTATTGTTCTAATAGCTTTATTGTAATGTCCTAGACAGGTATAAGTACACCAATATATTCAGAAAATAAATGATAAAGAACTTCAAACCCACAGGAGCAATCTCCACAGATATTATTGCAGAGATCAGTCAACCTATCCTTAACAGACACAGAGGGGACTTTTTTTTGATTCAGTGTCTTGAATTTATAATAAGAGTCTTGGAAATAACCATGTGTCAGTGTTATCTAACAAAATGATGGAATTCTGAATAGAAGAGTTAAACTACCCATAGTACAGTAAAAGTGGCCAATAGAGCACTGCTAATAGAGCAGTGCTAATGCTGTGAACAGCCAGGCATAAAAATCAGCTTAGATCTAATGGTTTCTGACATGAGAAGTGACACACAAATCTACTTTGCAGGAACAAATCTTCAAGATCGACTCCAAGTGTGAATCAGGAAAGGGACGCTGTTCTTTCAACCCTAACGTGAATACTGTGTCTGTGATGATCAGTAAGTAAAGATACTCCAAGTTGCTGAGGTCTAAACCCATATGGTCATGTGTAGGGTGGGCTGATGGAATAACCCAAGGGAGCTGAACACAGAATTCAGCCTCCCAGGAGCAGTGCCTTTTGTCTGGCTGATGGGCTCAAGGGGTGGATCCATCTGTGTTTCAAGGCTTAAAGTGGGTGGACAAATGAAATGCAGGAATAAGTTATTTAAAGGGGGAGAGAGACACAGGAAACAAAAGGTTCTCCCTTTTCCAGATTACACATTTTGTTCCCAGGAATAGTTTCAGCTTTGCATTACCCTGTCTAGCATTTGTGTTTGAATGGTTTCTGACCTTGTTCATCCTAGACAGCACTTGTGTCTTACTTAATTATTTTTAAAATCTCAGAGTAGCCAGGGAAAGAAAGCCTGAAAACTTCAGATGCTTTAAATTTCATTTTTGTTCTCATTGCTGCTGTAGAGCCCACCAACTATAAAGCTCTTCATTCTTCAATTGGCTTTTTACCCAACCAATTTTGCAATTTTCTTCCATCTGAAAGGCCAGAAAGTGAAGCAATAAAGGATTTCTGCTGTGCTTGTTGCACACCTACGAGAAAACTCAAAGTGGGCATACACTTTGAGCAGCCTAAGTCATCTGTAAAAGATACTTTTATTTTTTTCAACCAGGAAGTGCTGGAAATACATAGTGTAAGCTGACCTTTCACATTTGCAGTATGTTCACACACTCCTAGTGCCAAAGCCTGATTTTTCAGCATGTGCCTGCTCCTTGCTGTATTTTTGGCTATGATGGTAACAACAGTTGCACAGATTTTTGAAACTTTCCTAGTAAATAAAACTTATTGCACACAGGTACTGCATATTTCACCCGAAGCTTACAGGGGAGCAATGTGCAGTGTTTCTGATGCTCACCTTCCTCTGAAGTCTCTTACATATTTTGCAATATATTTTCTTTAAAATCTTATGGATCTTAAGGGAAGTGTTATACAGTCTGTCCTACATGGCCTGTTCAAAATATAAATTGCCTTGTTTTGTTTTGTTTTATGGGTTTTGTTTTGTTGGTTTTTTTTTTTTTTTGATTTCTCATTGCAAATATATTTTCAACAAAGGACAAGTATATCTATTCAAAAATACATGGAGTGAACACCTTTAGAGAACAGGTAAATGCTACCTAGACATCTTTCTGAACCTTGGCTGCACTTACACCTTTATCTCAACAGTGATCTAGGGATAGAGTTTACAGATACTCACAGTGTAAAGAAAATATTTGTTTGAAGTCAGTGATAACTGAGTCCACTGCTACTCATTGCCATTGTGGTATTAGGTGAAGCAACTGTTTCCTTTCCTTGTTTCTTCTGGATTTTGTATAGCAACATTAAAGAGCATTGTTTCTGAGTTATTGTTTGCATAGTAAGCTCATTTCTTTCTACAGTAGATCTGTGGCAGCTTTGTTCATCTTAACAGACTTTTCGTTATCTTCCTTGATCTCTGTTGTGTGACTAAGGAGACTTTCCCTAATGTTTGACTTATCTTTCATGACATGGTTCATCTACAAAGTTTAAATTATTCCACAAAGGTAAAAAGAGTCTTGTAAAAAAGAGTTCACAGATTGGGTTTTATAGTTTCAGTTGTAAAGTCCAGTCACTTCAAAAACATTATGCTCTAATGAATTTAGCCTTAGTATCCATGCCAGAAATGTGAACATTTTCTAAGTTTCAGCTCATGTAGTAATGAGGGGACTGAGCCAATGTATTGGACTCACCTTTGAGCTTTCTGCAGGAGGAATTCCCTCCCATATTCAGACGATAGTACATACCACCAGACCAACTAACTCTCCCACAATAAAAGAACCCTTTTTAAATTTAGATGCAATTTCTTGACTATTTTGGACATCACAGGCCTAGAATACAGCAGGAAAGCTGACTCACCCTTCAGAAGAAAGTGGTGCTATAAAAATAAATTTGAACTTTGTACAGTTTGCCATTGTACACAAATGCATTTGCATCAAAGCAATGAAGAAGGTGCTTGAAGCATTGCTAGTGTGGAGGGTGCATGTCTCTCTCCCCACCAGGACTGAGATATTTATAAAAGCAGACATACCTCATCAATTCAGTAATTCCCCCCAGAAACAAAGTGAACTCATTGTGCTGTGCAGACCAAATACTGAGTGGAATTTAAGGATTTTACCAGAACAAAGTGGAACTGATGGATCTCCTCTGATACATGATTAGCAGACACTAGGAATGCTTAAGACATAAGTAATACCATTGATATGTAATAGGATTAAAATTACATAGTATAATACTGTTGCTGAGGTGTGTATGTATGTATTTATGCACAGGACTGTACACAACATTTAGTGAGAGCTATAAACCTGATCTCTTTCAGCCCATTTGTTTCATAATAAGAATAAAGTTCTGATGGATTGAGGCAAGGAGGCAGATGTACAAAATCACTTATAAATTTGTACAGATCTGACATCATTCTGTCAATACGTGCTCCAGAAATAAACACTTCAGCAACATGCAGCAAATGCATTGCTTAAATCCCCTGTGTACGAATCTTGTCATCACAGGGAGAGGTGAGAGCAGAAGAGTGGCTGCTGGATGCCCTGGCAGGGTTCACTTCAGGCTCCAGTTAGCAGCAGAAAAGCAAATTCTCCAGAGTTTTGATTCTCTCAGGAGCTTCTCAGTAGTCTTCCATGCTGATTATGAACACACACGCACAAAATGCACACACACAGAGCATGAAAATAGCCTCAAGTATTTCTGAGCCTGTGACTTTTGCCAGCTTGACCACACTCTCTGGGTAGTCCAGGAGTACAGACAAAAACATCAATCAAAGGACCCAGCTGTACTGGAACATATTCAGCCACTACTCCCACTCTGAGAGTGAGAGTTTATTTTAGCTACTGTTTTCTACTCTGGGGTTTCTTTGTCATTATTCAGTGGAAATTGCTTGGTTATTCACAGAGTAGAAAATGATAGTATATGTAATTATAATTGTAATTATATATACGTTTATGCACACACACAGACTCAAACAAACACAGATAGACATCCTGACTGATGGGCTGAGTTTCCAGCCCTGCACAGGGAGCAGAAGCTCACAGTTATGTTAATGTAGGAGTTGAATGTCTCATTCTGCTCAAGCATAATGACCCTGTGCTTAGAACCAAGTGCACAAAAGGGGACAATTATTGCTCTGTGTTACTCTGAGTAAAGTTCAACAATATGATTGTCTGGCCTCTGCAGTACTGAAGTCAGCTTGAGGCTGCCTGGGCAGCCGTAACTGCTGCTGGTAAAAATTGGCACTGATCCATTGACTGCAATAGATGTCGTGTCAGTTTACAGCAGCAATAAATTCAATCCAGTCATTTCATCTACTTTTGTAACAACAAAAAAACAATTCTTTGAAGTTCATACTTAACATACTGAATGTGATACCTTTTGGTAACAGTAGCCTTATTCTCCCTTAGTCCTTAGCAGTGCAAATGGAACATCTAAACTTTCTATCACGAATGGTTTCCCATATATTCAGCTCTGCTGTGACATTTAATGGTACAGTTCCATGAAGTCTCTAAGAAAAATCTGATTACTCTCATGCATTCTAGGTTAAGTCTTTGTAAATCAGAGAAATCCTCATTCCCATGACCCACTATTTATAGACTCCTGTGTAAATAAGGAGCTGATGAATTTAAAATAAACTTTTGTTTTCTCAAAAGCCATAACAATTCCCCCTCCATTTCAATTCTTTTCAGATGAAGAGCTTTTTTCAGGAATGTATATTGATTTCATGGGGACAGATGCGGCCATTTTTCGCAGTCTGACCAGGAGGAATGCAGTGAGGACTGACCAGCACAACTCCAAGTGGCTGAGTGGTGAGATGCCTTTAATTTACCAGAATATTAATGGGTTTCACAGAGATTCTGCTTTCCTTTGCTTAAAACAAAGACCTTATCTTTTAAAGAGCTTTTCTGAATTTAATTTATGAAGTTGAACTGTGAAGAATGTGTGTAAATACAAACTGTAGACAATGCACAGATGTAGAGGGATCCCTTCATGAACCAAGCTCCACCTGAGGGCCTTTTTGCATTAAGGCTGAACCAAGTTGTTTGAGGGCAAGTGCATGAAAACCTTTCCAGTGCCAATTGGTCAGACAGTCTGATTTCTAGAAAAATGCCTACACCTCTAATGAATCAGATATTGCCTTAAATTAGAGTTTGATTCTAAGCCACCAGCTTCAGTTAATTCAAGGCAATCCATCTCTGCACAGAAGTTTCACCACCACTTGCATTTGAAATGTGTGCAGAAGAGTGTCCCACTATCAGAGAAGTCAATGAGGGTCATTGCCACTTAATTCAGTGGTGAGGAATTGTTCATCTAAACAGAGTAGAAAAACTCACTTCTGAGTGGAATCACATAACTCTTTGCTTTACTGACATCACTGTGAAAATTTTCCCTGTCTTTTTTGGTAAGAAGACTCCTTCCAATGAAATCAATTTAAATTAAAATGGTGGTCAACCCTCTGAGCAGAGGTAGGTGTGAAAGGCTTTAGAGCAACTAACATAGCAGTTACAGTTTTAAAAAGCCTTCAGGTATGTTGAAGTAAAGTTACTGTGGTTTTGTCTTGATATTTTTTATGGTGACTTATTACTCCTGTCTGGCTGTAACTACAAAGAAATCACAAGATTTCAGTCACAAATTCATTTCACTATGAAAAGGAAACTATGCCTGCTCTCTAATTTTTTTTTTCTGTTTGTTGTACATTTTTATACTTATCTGCACACCCTAACATGTGCATCCTAAAATGAGAGAAAAAGAAAATTTTAAAATGCCTAATTTCTGGAAAATCTACCTGTTCAAAACAGGTACTTGAAAGTACAATTTATTTCCATGTTCTTTTAGAGCCAGTCATGACATTTATTATATTAATTGAGAATAGAATTACGTGAACAGAAAAATGCTGCAGTCTTAAAAGAGTTTTCTGTCAGACATTCAACCTTTGTGTCAGATTGTTTCAAACTTTGTACTGCACTTCAACAGGACAAGCAATCTTGCATGATCATTGAAAAGACAAATGCAGGGAAAGGGGCCACTTCTTCCTTCAGTCAAAGGAGGTGTTCTGAGAGCTCCTGCGCTGTCCATTATATGCTTGCTGTTAAGGTTATAAATCGTTTTTCTCTCTCCCTAATTCTCATTTGCAGTGTTTTGCACATGTATTTCAGAATGTTTACCAGCCTCTGATATGAGGTCAGATGCTGCTCAAGCATTTGCATACTCTGCTTTCCTTTTCTGGGTTACACAAATTGTTTTCCTCTCTTATCTATGAACCTCATTTGTTATATTTCTAAGCTCTTCCAGCTTATTTTTATGTTTTGTCTCAATGAGACATTCCTTTGGTGCCCCAGATAACACACTGATTCTTCCTTCTTCCTTGAAGTCTTTGAGTCTCTGCATTAATCTAATACCACTGCTTCTGGACTGCTTCTCTAAAAATCTGCTATGAAATAAAATTTGAGGATGCAAACACATATGGTTGCCAGCAAGGGGCCATTTACTTCTTAATATTTGGTATATTCACCACTTCCTTGAAGCAGTCAGTAAATGTCAAATCATTCATTGCTTATACTGATACATCTTTTGGTTTCATCCTTTTGGTAAACTTTTTCATTTCAGAGCCTATTTTTGTGGATGCTCATGTTATCCCAGATGGCACTGACCCCAATGATGCCAAAATCTACTTCTTCTTCAAAGAAAGACTCACAGACAACAGCGGCAGCACAAAGCAAATTCATTCAATGATTGCAAGAGTATGCCCAGTAAGAACTATTTTTTTTACCAGGTTGCTGGGATAAGCTGCTAGTGTGACATGATCATGTAAAAGACTAAATGTTTGAAAAGCCTTGGCGGATTTGACAAAAAGATTTGACAAAGTTTCCTGTTCCTGTGTCACCATTCATAATTGAGAAGAGTTGTTACTGAACTCACAGCTAGGGTCTGAACAGGTTATGTATATCTGACTTTATGTGTAAGAATATGGAAATGTAAAGGTTCAGGAATTTGTGTATTTCTCTGACTGAGTCAGAATAGCTGCCAGTGTTGGATTTTCCTTGAAATTGTTGAATTGTCCTTGGCACAAATAAGGCACATTATTTTCTTAATAAAAATGAACTTTAAGCAGTGAAGGCTTTCACACACACACACACTCAAAATATTTAAAGCATATCCAAAATATCAAGCTTTTAAGTTGGTGGATTTAACTTGCAAATGCTGTTTTCATTTTTATGGCATCTGTTCTTTCTACTTGCTTGTATTGATGCATGTGTGAGCCTAACTTTAAAAATGTGCACAGGAAATTTAAATTCAGGAGCTATAGCTATTCCTGGGCAATAATTAATTTTTTTTTGCAGAACTCTTCATTGTCTCTATTTTGTGGGTTTGGGGTTTTTTTTTATATCTCTAATCAACTGTAGATGAAAAATTACTGAAGCAGCTATTAATATCTCTGGCAAAATCAATTATTTTTTTTTCTTTAATGAGAGAAAAATTATAAATGTACAATTGCTGCTAGCCTATTCATTCTTTCTTTTGGAAGGTTTCAGGAAGTTCATTGTGAGTGTTTATATATTCCTTTTCTTTACATTGGGTTTTCTTTAAAATTTGATGCTTTGTGATGTTGTTTTGCCTAGGTGTGAAGGTGCTTGTCCTTCTCTGGCATGTGATCTCTTTTATAATCTCCGTTCCCTGTATTTTAGTGAGAGTGCCTAAAGGCCTTTTTTGGTATTTTGCAAGAAGACATTTGACACAATTACAGCTGCATTTGGTTTTTCACTGTTACAGCAAAGCCCAGATGATTTTTGAAAGGCCTAAGCCTTTTTAGGCTTACACTGAAGCCAGTGGCAGAATCCCAAGGCAAATGAAAATAAATCTGAGCCAGTCGTTTTTGTATACTTGTATACACACCATCGTGTTCATGTATCAACACCTTTGAGACTGGCAAGATATATCACCCCCTGAAAAGACTCCTTATAAGTCACCCAAAACATTGGATTACCAACTCCAACAGCATCAGTGAATAGCATAGCACTTTATTGAAATCACATTTCAATTTGGTTTTTCTCTTTCCTTGGGTGACATCATGTTGTGCAGTTTGGAAGACGCTGCTCTTACATAAGGCATTCACCAGCACAGTTAGCCAGGATCTGTCACCAAACTGCTGCATCCCCTGGTTTGGCAGCTACAGTTCCCACCTAGAGCCATGGAAAATTGGAAAGATCTGCAAGTGAGCTGTGACCAGGCCATATCTGGACCAAGCTAGCAGGACTTGCAACAGTGCATAACTAGCTTGACCGACAGTAGCCATCATTTCTGAGTATTGTCTAGAGCATCCACCTCATGTGAAGTGTGTTTTATTAGGTCAGGTGCAGCTATGCTGCTGTCAGGACGAGAAGAAACATTCCTCTGTAGATCCATGAGACCTTTCAGAGTGTGCATGGTCTTTATCCTGGGTGCCAATGAGTGATGCAGTCATTTCCAGTCATAACAGCATACACTGCTGATGCACAAAATCTACTGCCCAACCCTCCAACCCTTCTAGCCCAGCAGAAAAAGTCCACTCAGAAAACTAATTCTCGTTTTTTTTCTGCATATAGAATGCTTAGATGAGGGGATTTTGCTTAGGCCTATCTCTGTTAAATATGAAATTTACCAGATAATTATCTTGATAATGAATTAACCTGAGAAAAATGTGGGAAAACCCAGTAAAATATTAGCTGTTTTATTTCTTCTCTTATGAAAATAATATTCCTTTCCAGAATGACACAGGAGGTCAGCGCAGTCTCGTGAACAAGTGGACAACATTCTTGAAAGCAAGACTTGTGTGCTCAGTAATGGATGAAGATGGAACAGAAACATACTTTGATGAATTAGGTATCACAAAAAACATTCCTTAAAATTTTATCTGAATGCTACATTTTGTGCATATTTAATGACTGATTTTCATTCAGTTTCTCAGTCAAGTTGTTCTTAGTGAAATCATAGCACTAGAAGTCCATGACAAAATTCCTCTTTCAGTTTTATGATGGCAAAATAAAAAAAACTTCCTAAGTCTCTCTGTGTAATTATCATTACCTTTGAAATAAAGGTAATTGATCTTGACTATGTAAAACAATGACATATGTAAAGAATTAATATTTAGAAGGAAACATCTGAGTGACTTTTAATATTTTGCTACTAGCTTGGATTACAATAGAGGGTTTTTAACATCCCTTTGAAACTGTTTCTTATACCACTGTGTAACACACAGTGTTACACATCATTTTCCATAATGCATTTTTTTTTCTATTTTTTGATCACAGTCCTAAATTTGGTAATTCAAGATAATACTAATAAATCCTGTTACTGGCACCAGCAATAGCACTATTCATAAATATAATTTCTCAGGAATCATTCAGTCACATCAATTTTTGTTTCAACATGTGAAATACTGTAAATATTCTATGCATATAATCTTTATTACGTTATTACGTATTTATCAGTACTTAACATTAATAATAATATTGATGTTAACTACTATTTAAATTACTATCATTCAATATTAATGATGTTGATATGTAATATTAATGCTAATAAACATTAATATTACATCTATATATATTACATAATCTATATTATGATACAGCAATCACAAGAAGTTTCTTTTCATGAAGGAATTAATAGATGCATGTACTTACATGCCAAACAACATTATCAGAAAGTTTCAAATTCTATATTTTCCACAGCTGAGATGTGCAAAATCATAGTTCTAAATTCAGGTATTGGAAGATTTAGTATGTGCTTTACTATAAATACAAGTAATATAGGCAGCTAATGTGCCCTGCACTGGGTCTGCATCTGGTTCTGATCTTCTCTCATTGTATCCTCTCCCTCTTTTGTCCATTCTTATTTCTGATTCCCACCATAGCAAATGAGGTTTAGAGTCTTTTGAGTTTATATATTTACAACTCTTTTGTGTACTTGCTTTGGTTCAAGTTTTCAATGGAACCTGATTGGACCTAGGAATAGTTCCTAACCTGGTCTAGCTCGGAATGCGCAAGGTGCTTGGAGGACTGATTTTCTGAAGTTTACAGTGCCTCAGCACTGCCACAGCTCATCTTTCAGAACTGTGATTTACCAACCCCCTCCTCATCAACAAAGCAGTAGGATAAGTGCTTTTAGTTTCTTGTATGACAAAGTGTAGGACCATAGTGAACAGGGGACAATGCTCTCAGCGTGGGCTCCCAGCACAATTTCACAGCAAAGAGGAAGAATCCAATCACAGCTGGAAATTCAGAAAACTGGGAGAGAGCAAACACATGATTCTGTGTTCATGTATAATGCAGGAGAGTATAACACTTCCAGTTCTGCATGGTGAAGTCTTTTGCTTTTGACATACTGAAAAGAATATTTAAAAAATTCAGCAGGCTAAATGAAAGAGCCACATAAATTAATGGAAAGCTGAAGAACATATTCTGTGATAAAAAGCTCAAACAGTTCAGTCTTTTTTTGTTGTAAATTAAGTGTAAGAGGTAGCATGATTATAGTTATTAAAAACATTTGTGAGGAGAAAATGTCAGAGATTAAAGTGGTCCTCACTGAAGTGTAAAAAAAAAATCAACAGATCAGAGGTAATAGTGGGTAGATTGATTTTGGTGAGTAGGTACAGTGAGTTTTGCACGGTGCAGTCAATAAATCCCTACACAACAGGAGGCAGGAGGTTTACATCCCTCACCGTCTTTACTGCAAAGCTGTCTGTTCATACCATGTTGAAAATGCACTAGTGAGGACACTCCAGTGCAGTCTGGACAATAAAACACCTAATTTCCCTGTTCTCAATTACATCCATCTATGGGAACTCTTTGTCTTTAACCTAATGCAACTTTAATGTTTCCCTACTGCTAAACAACCTGCTGAAACAAGATACAGCTGAGAAAAATGTGTGACATAGATCCTGAATGTATTTGAAAATCTTTGCCTTCTGTCTCCACAAGGCTAGGGGGCATGAAGTTAATTTCCAAATTTGTTTCTGAATGTTCAAATGCCAGATATATGCATAAATGGTCTGTTCATGTGGTAAGTCTCCTTGTTCCCATTCAAGTCTTGAGATAAAACTACTGTTGAGTTTAGGAGAAATAAAATCATCAATTAAACTGGAAAATAAAGGTTTTAAAAATAAAGAAAAACTATTCAAAATGTTTTTCTTTCTCTTTCTTACAGAGGATGTGTTTCTCCTAGAGACAGATAACCCCAGAACAACACTCGTGTATGGAATTTTTACAACATCAAGGTAAACATGGAGATTTGAAAAAAAATTACCTGAACTGCCTGATTTTCTGTATGAAAACTCAAACTGGTATTTTGTGGATGAGGCTGTGCTGGGCAATTTTGTGTGTCTGCTTTGGCTGTGGTTTGCATGCAGGAGTCTCAGTGTCATTGCTGTTGCTATCTGTGTCAGAGCTATGCCTCTTGGAGCAAACTGCTTCCTGCCACACTGTCAGCTGCCACTGGGAAAACGTTCCAGAGAACTCATGTGGCATCTGAGAGCACTTAACACCTCCTGAAGAACATCCAGCATCCCTGAAGGATCAAACCAGGAATTCTTACATGAATTCATACCAATGATTTCCAGTCTCTGGGCTGGCTGATGATCACAGAGGTTGGCTTTGGTTGGCTACAAAAGGAGAAGCTTAAGTGGCATTTGGTCACCTCCTTGCAGCTCCCTGTTGCCAGTCAGTAGTGTTCACTCACTGTCTGGTTTAGAAAGCATTTTCTGAGCTCCCAAGGGTGGTAGAAGCACTAGATGTGGCTTACTATGCTGAAACTCTCCACAAAGATAGACTGACAGGTGGACCAACAGATTCTTCCACCTCCACCTCTATTTTTTATTTTTCCTCTTGCCCTCACTACACAGTGTTAACACAGAGTAAAATTGGTTACTACCCCCTGATTTCTGATATGCTACCCTTTATTATTTACCTGTTATTTATTACACTCAAAGAAGTCTTCTGTTTTGTTTTTTTTAATTTTAATTTAATTTATTTAATTAAATTAGAAAATTATGTAATTTATTATTAATAATTCCTTTAATGGCAATTTTTAGTAAAAAAATACTTTCAGATCCTTTTTGCTCCAATAAACTTTTTTTTACTGGATACAGGGGTCTGCTTGCTCAAATATGTAAATATGACAGGAGAATAAGATTCTGTGATATCTAATTCAGAAAAAAAGTATCACTTAACTTGTAAACTTAGATGTTGTCTATAATTCCTATTTCACAAAAAGAGAAAAGGATGAGCTTATGTTTAGTAGTAAAACCACACTTATCTTTAGGTTAGGGGTGCAACAAGACTGAACTGGAAACACTTCTACCTAATTCTGGTATTTCTCAGTGGAAATGAGGTTTGAATCAAGGGACCACATAAGGTTACAAAAAAAAAAAAAAAAAAAAAAGAAAAATTCACTTTTTCCTGGCTCTTAAGATATTTTCTCTCTCTACTGAAGTTTTTACACATGCATTTCTGTTATCATTAAGCATACGGTCTATTCTTGCTTTATTTTTGTTCAGCTATAGGTTCAATGTGTTACCTAGTTAAATACAGAAACCGTAAGGATTTTTACTCCTTAATAGTTCCCATATCTTCATCTCTGTAGACTTCCAACTCATAAGAGTAGCAAGAGAGAAATATCACAGGAAGTAATAACTAGTAGTATTTTTATCTAAATCATAGAGAAGGAAACTGAGTAATCTGAACTAAATTATTTTAGTGTCATAATATGCTGTAAATGTAACATAAAACATTTGGAAAGACTAAATGCATTTCTCAAAATCTATTAATGCCTAGTAAAATTTCCACAAATGCCATAATCCAGCTAAAAGGTTCATTCCACTAATCCATATATATCTGAGAGCAATGTGGATTTCACTTTGGTTGTGTTACACTATGTGTAATATTTTCAGGCTTTTTTCTGGAGTGTTTTTTCTTCTTCAGCTGAAAACAGTTACTCAGATTATCTTCATCCTACAGTTAACACCAGGCAGATTTTAGACTGTCTAGAGTTTCCACTTTTTAAAAATGAATGTTACAAACCTTACATGAAGTGAGAGTTAAAATGAAGTTCATTCACTGTAGTCAGCCTTAGCATCAACCTGGAAATTTTTTTCCCTAGTGCTCTTCATCATCACAGGGTGATGGAGAACATTCAGGGCTTGTGCTACCTGTATCCATGGCTGAATCTAGAGCAGTGGGAAGAACATTCCCTTTTCTTAGGCAAATCCCTTGGTTCTCCTCAGGAAACTTCAAACTTGGATCTTCATAAGACCAGTTTTATGGGTGGACTGTACAGGAGTAATTCCTTTACAGCCACATCATGTCCCCATTTTTTGCAAAAACATCTGGAAAGTGATTATAATTATCCAACTGATTGTCATCGCTTTGGATATTTTGATTATATTTTAGCCATGTATTGTAGGAGGCTCATGGAGGTCTTGTGGTTAATATACTGGAAGGGAGTTATGGAAACCTGTGCTGAGCTTGGCAGTAAAAAGTTTATAAAACTCCTGCCTCACTGAACTCAGCAATATTTTTGCCATTGATTTAAATGGAGCCAGATTATATTTCTTCTATATTTAGCATTACGAAATCTTATTGCACCAGCAGGGCAGTGCCTGCCCCTCTCTTTTTTCAGTTCACTGTTCAGAAAGGTGCTAAGTCTTAAGAAGTAGTGGTGCATATTGGGCAGCTAGATTAGTTGATTTAAAATGTTTTAAATCCATATAAAAGCAATAAATTGTATGAAATATTATATTAGAGGTGTCTTTCAACATTGGACCATGTAAAATTATGGAAGAGCTATAAAAAAGTTTTTGTAAAACTATAAAAAAGTAGATTGCAATGCTAACTTTTTCTTCTGTCTTCCAGCTCCATATTTAAAGGCTCAGCCGTGTGTGTGTATCATCTGTCTGACATCCAGACTGTGTTCAATGGACCATTTGCACACAAGGAGGGCCCAAACCACCAGCTGATTCCATATCAGGGCAGAATTCCATACCCACGACCTGGCACCGTAAGTACAAAGATGTTTATTCAGTCTTGCCAACTGCTTGTCCTCATTTAATGCATAAATAAATATTATTTATTCCAGGAGAAAAGTCTGTATGTGACTGTGACAGTTACAATTCAGAACTATTTTATTTGCTTTTCAGTTGCCTACAAATCCAACTACAAATCGCGTAGTGTCTGGAAATCTAAAAAGAATTAAAAGTCATGTAAAATGCTACTCGTTCTTTTTCTGCTCAGAGGTGATAAGAATTAGTTCATTAGGTGATAGGCTTCTTGTTTGCATGTGCATTTCCATTTTTTGGGTACATTTGAGCAAACTGTAGTTAAATAAACAAGCATGCAAAGACAGCATTGTTAGTGTGTTCCACAGCCTGGATCCAAGTGTCTGTAAGTCTGTTTTCTGTCTGTATGAGTTTTCTTTAGTTGTCTAGACTCTTGCGCCTCTACTCAGATGCTTAGGAGATGTAGTAGGAGATTTAGACAATGAGGTTTCTGGGACTTGTCACTTGACTAAATCATACCCTGACAGGTTCTGAATCTTAGAAGAGAGACCTAGAAATAGATGTTTCTAGAAAATTTTCTTGTCATTCAGTTCACCATAGTCTCCCTCATAAGAATGCTTTCTGTATGCCTTACTTTCAGAACTTTCTTTAACTGTGTCAGGGGTAGTAATAATCTTCCAATAAATTCTGTACACAATTAGAGTTAGCTCTGTTTCCCAGTTGTGTAAAAGTATCTCATGAAATATTTTAAACAAAACAGTTGTTTCTTCTTACTTTTCAACTTCATGATGTATAAAATTGCTGTTAATGCACTTTCTTCTTTATTTATTTACTTACTTATTTTAGCTGTTCTTAATTTATGTTTAGCAGAAATGTGACATCTAATATTTCAAGCTTTAATGAAGAATGTATGAACTTTCTATAGAATCATCTCCGAATCCAAATTTGCTAAATGAAGTATGGTAGTGTGTGTGTGTGTTGACTCCTATGAAGTCTTACAGTTTCTCAAGTATCAGAATGAAATAAGTATGCAGAGAAACATAAATTATCTCTCAACAATGCAGTTATATATTTTTTTAGATTAACACTTTGTTGCTTTTCCATTCATCACAGGAAATTAAATTTTATTTAAATTTTGCCAGTCCCTGTGAGAACCTTTAGCCATATCACTATTTTAGTCTGATTTGTCTTTATACTGCAAAATCTTGTCCTTTTTATATCTTTCTTTCTTTCTTGTACATGGAATAGCTAGGTACATGGAATAGCTCTCCCCATTCACACAATTCTTCATGACATTTTAATGCAGTTGTTTCTGGCTTTAAGAGTTAGGACTTCACATTCCCAGATCTCTAGAATTAACTAATCAATACCTGACATACCACTAAGCTCTAATGCTAGCATTAGTCTTTCCTTGCAATTAATTCATACAGCTCTAATCTCATGAGTTCACTGGGGCTTTTAAAAAAAGACTCATTTGAACAGGAAGTTTCACACCCTTGTGATTAGTCACATTTCAAAGTTTCTTGCTTCTTCAGAGTATTTTGTTTGTATGTGTTTCCTCAACCACTGCCATGTTTTTCTTGGTTCATGTCTTGGAGGCTTTTGCGGTATTCCAGATGGGCCTAAAGAAATTGGGCAACACAACAGAAAGGGGAAAAAAATCAGATTTGGATTTTACATGGTGACAGAAGTTATCTACACTTTCCAGATACGCTGATGAGCTCTGAATTTGAAGATAAATTCTTAAATCATAGCTCATAGAGATTCCTTTAGATGACCATTGCTGGTTTTTGGATCACTGGCTTTTGTGTGTTCCTCATGATTCAGCCACAACACAGTATCCATAAGTCATATTTTTTAAGATGGAATTTCTTTGGCTTTTCTTTTATTTCCCTGCCGAAATAAAATCCACTTTTAATGTGTGCCACAAACTTCATTTTTCACTTATATCAAAGCATCTGTGAAAATCAGGACATGGGGATTTTTCCTTACTCAGAATTTGTGCTCAAAGAGTTAACATGATTAGCCAGGTTTGCAGTCTGTGGGGCTTCTTTTCTTCCCTGGAATGTACTTTCTTTGTAACTTCTGGGATGCTGCACTAGAGAGGCATGCCTTTTTATATGACATGGAAAATCCTATGTTGCAGTTGCCTAAAGAGATATTCATACTAAACCTCTGGCTAGAAATGAAAGTTCATTGTGTTGCAGTACACTGGATAAACAATGGACAGGCTTCAGTGTAGCTTGAGTAGGATTAAATAAAGCAATACAGTCTTTTGGCCATGATCAACTCTGCAGTGTTTGGCTGGCCTTCACTAAATACCAATGGTTTCTTATTTCTCCACAAGCAAAACTTACTTATGGAAAAAAAAAATACATAATTGGCAGCTTGCTACTGAACTCTGTGATGTTTGAGGGTAGTTTCCATTTTTCAGAGTTTACAGAAATAGTTTTTGTACCTACATCATATGGGGGAATATGCTGTAAATTAAAGAATTTTGATAATCGAGTGTGAACATAAAATTGTGTAGACAAGTTCTCAAATGAGCTGTGAAGGCTGCCCATTCAATCCTTCCAGGAAAGAGAGAGCTTATGGGTTTCTTCAGTATCATCTTTTGCTTGTCACTGGTTTAGCAAAAGAATTAATTGATTAAAGATGTTTGCTAAGGCTTTGCTCGGAACAATGATATAATGTAAGTTTTTAGGGTCATGCTGGTGTGAATCATAGCACAGACATTTTTGCAAGAAGTCACAGACAGAAGTCTTATGACTCCAAGTCAATAATGGAAGGGTTGAAAGTATCAGAGAAAGAGTTTTAATTGAGTTATGTGAGACAGGAAGGTTTAAGTTGAACTGTTTGTGAAACAGAATCCCTCTTGAAAGGAAATAGGGTCTGGCAGAGTACTACCAAGTAGAATAATCTTACTAATGATGAATGCAGTTCTTTTTTAAGCATTTGTTGCTAATCTTAACAGATAGTTCCATACATTTTCTGGAATGTGGATGAAAATTCCAGAGAGGGTAAAGCAAGCAAGATAATAAGAATTCTCCTTTGTGAGCAACCTTAGAGTGTTAACATATAGCATCATTTCTAATGAGAGCCAAAACAAAACCCTTAGGATAAATATGAGCCCAGAAAAATAAATTGTCAGGGATGTCAGATGAGAGAAACAACCCATGTCTGAGCTGAGTTCTGGTTCTTCTTCCTGGATGGAACTGATGCCAGAGCAATTTCTTTTAAAGAGTTCCTACCAGAGCTGTTCTACTTTGTCTAAATAATTGACTCCTAATTGAGCCAGAAGATGACTCTAAAGCTTGTGATTAGGCTGGAGTCCCCTCTCTATTTGTTTTCTGGTATGGCCAATGAGCAGTGAATTGGGTGCACAATATGGAGCAGCTTTAGCAGTGAGGGTAGAACAGGCTGTGGTTACTCTCCTGCCTGTGGTTACGGGGATGCCCCGGGAGGTGAAGACCCAAATTCTAACATTGCATCTCATCAGGTAGGTTGGACACATGACTCACATTTCCCCAGACAGTTTCCAAGTCTCTCAGAATATGATTCATTTTATGTCATTTTAGCCATCTAAAAGCAGGGTGTTTAGTCCGAATTGCTGACTACAGAGGAAACCTAAGAATAGATGCCTGACTTTAAGAGAGTAAAAGTCAGGTGAGGTAAATCTCTCCCTAAGCTACTGGCTATTTTGTGTCTGTGGTTTTGACCAGAAATTCCATCCTAGATGTAAGAATGGCCCTTGTCAAAATAAACAAATTTCTGTCAAGTGCTTTTTATTGAACAAATCATTTTCCAGTTGGAAAAAAATACTGCATTGAAACACTTCTGAATCTCTCCAGTACTCTGAGGAGAGTCACAGCTCAGAAATATGGTTAGGGGAAAAAATGAAAACTCAGGAGCAGCAATAAGAAGTGAGGTAGTGGTAGCTGGAAAAAATAAATCAAGTAAATTAACATCGATACATCCAGAACTTTGTACAAATTACTGATAAAACTCAGATTTCTTCACAATTTCCTTTTATTTTCAAACTCAGTAAAGACTTTTCTAAGATGTCTAATATTTTCTCATGAGGCCCAGAATGCCTCAGGGATGATTATTTGGATAGTTCTTCATTATAGTTAAAGAAGCATCCAAAGTATTCATGGACTTCAGTTACTTCTCAGGCATAGGGGAAAGTATAGACAACCTTTTCAGATATAAATAAGTTGTTATGGGACTCCCTCCTTAACTCCATATTATTGCTCTTTCAAATGAAGATGAGTAACAGGCCCTTTCATCATCTTATAATCAACAGAATGACAAGAGGGATATTGGCCAAATTACAATTAAGTATCAGATTTTGTCTTCTGCCTTTGTAGTAATTCTGTAAAAATCAAATGCCAAAGTTTGGTATCTTCCTGTACCAACCTTTTGGATTTTTTTTTTTTTTCAACAGGCAGTTTAGAAGCATAAAACATGTAGAAATAGTTTCAGAAGTACAGATCTTTGCAATCAAGCTGGATTTTGAAAATGCAAAAATATGTTTTGGTTTGTTTTATCAAAAGTGATGGGAGTTCAAAGTGTAGCTATTCAACACTTCATTGCCCTTACTGGAATATAGTAAGTTTGGCCCAAGTCTGAAGTGTTTTTTTTGAATTTTCTTTGTCGGCTATCTGTCCATATTTGTAAATGATGTGGAGATGAAAACTCTCTGAAAGATGGTAAGTGCTGTTCACCATTTCTGTGCATGTTTCTTGCAGTGTCCTGGAGGAGCCTTCACACCCAACGTGCGGACAACCAAAGAGTTTCCAGACGATGTTGTGACCTTCATTAGGAACCACCCTTTGATGTTTAATCCCATTTACCCAATACACAAGAGGCCATTAATCATCAGGATAGGAGCTGACTACAAGTATACAAAGATTGCTGTGGATCGAGTGAATGCTGCTGATGGAAGATACCATGTCTTGTTTCTCGGAACAGGTGAGACAAATTTGGCAGCATTCATTTTCCTCTGTTGCAATGTAATCTGCAATCAACTCTGATTTTTAAAATTTACAGCTTTCAGAAATATTTGTGTAAATGTTTCCACTATACAGAAATGTTATAGAAATCCAGGAATTATGTTCTTTTTACTTTCTGTGCATTTTTCCATTTACCATAGACATCAATTATGTGCAAGAGATACAATGTGTTGATCTTATTTTTGAGACAAAAAACAACACCAGTGCATATTTTATTTGATCTAAATTATAATACTTCTCTTGAATATGGTATGTCTGCAATATGATTCCACATTAGATTTTGATGATCTCTAGCACAAGAAAAAAATACCAAAATCTGGCTTTATAATGTTTTTATATACTCCCATCATCATTATTTAATTTATGCTGTGTAAGCTACTTCTGAAGAAAAGCACGATCTGATCAAGATGTTGCAAAGGCAGAAACAACTCCTCCAGAAAACAGTGGTAATATGGAAGTACTTAGCAGAGAAAAAGAAACAAATGGTTGGAGTCCTAGCAGTAGTGGACACAGAGAATTTGATCCAACTATTCTAAAATAATTTCTGTCTAATATAACCTATATTCTGTTTTTACTTACATCAAATTTGAATCTGGTGTTATGTGTCTGAAGTCTACAGGGAACAGGTTAAGTGATTCTTGTACTGATCAATTTTGATTTTTTTAAATATTCTGATATGAATCACACACTTTAGATTGAAGCAGACAAGTAGAGTGCTACTCTGAGTAGACCCTAGGACTCACTCACATCTGAAACTCCCACTGTTTTAACAGGGCATTAGAGGTTGATAGGCACAAAGACTAATCTTTTTTACTTTTTTTACTTTCAAGTAGAACAAAGGAAAATAACTCTATAGAGTTCTTTTAAAGAACAAATGTATCTCTGAACATCAGAAAATGATTACAGAGATGTCTTGCACTGCTTTTATGGTTCACATATTATTGGGGTCCTGATTGTTTTCTGCTTATGGAATAACTGTGTCTGCCAACTAACTCGCATGGGGCAGGGAATAACCATCTTGTTATAATAGATTTAGGAAGTGAGTGCTAAAAAATCACATAATGTCAGGCTTCTATAGAGAAAGTACTTAATGAAAGTATCTCTCTTCACTCTTCTTAGAAAAACCTCTCCAGCTATCAAAATCAGCAGGGTGCCTATGTGCCAAAGGAGGCCAACTGCACACTGTGCTGTGCATGCAGAAGTGTATCCAGCAAACAGGTTGATGGAAAGGATTTTTTCCCTGTATTTGGCTTCTGTTGGGAGTACTGTGCCCAGCTGTGGGCTCACCAGTACAAAAAAAACATTAACCTAGTGGAGCAGGATCAGTGGAGGGACTGTATGATGTATAAAAAAAAGATGAGAAGATGGGTTTATTCAGAGAAAGCTAAGGGGAGACCTTAATGCTGCTCACAGCTGTCAAATGGGTGGATACAATAGTCTAGTGGGAAGAAAACAGACGGGGACTCTTCTCAAGGTGCTCAGTGCCAAGGTGAGCATTTCACACAAGTTGCAATGTGGGACAGTGCTATTAGATATAAAGGAAAAAGTTTTTGCCAGCAGCATGATCAAACAGTTGGAAAAAGGATCCAGAGAGGTGATGAATTCTCCATCTTCAGAGACTCAAGAGATTTAAAACCCAGACAAACACAGAACTGCTCTAATAGGACTTGCTTTGAGTGTGGGACTGCACCAGATGTCTTCTGTCCCCTTAGATACACACGAGTCCTTGGGGCTGGATGGGATCCACCCAAGGATATTGAGGGAGCTGGCAGAGTTCTCACCAAGCCACTTTCCATCACTTAGCACAGTCCTGGCTAACTGGGGAGGACCCAGCTGATTGGAAGTTATGTGATGCCATCCACAAAAAGGGCCACAGGGAGGATGTGGGGAACTACAGACCTGTCAGTCAGACCTCAGGGCTGCAGAAGGGTGTGGAGCAGATAATTTTGAGTGCCATCACATGGTGTGTGCAGGACACTCAGGGATCAGACCCAGCCAGCAAGGGTTTGTGAAAAGCAGGTCCTGCTTGACCAGCCTGAGCTCCTTCTATGACCCACATGGGAGGTGACCCACACAGTGGATGAGGGAAAGGCTCTGGGTGTTGTTTACCTGGACTTTAGTAAAGCCTTTGACACCATTCCCACAGCATTCTCCTGGAGAAACTGGCTGATCATGGCCTGGATGGGAGCACTGTTCACTGGGGATAAAACTGGAGAGCTGGGCCCAGAGAGTGGTGCTGAATGGAGTCACAGCCAGCTGGTGGCTGGTCCCAAAGTGTTCCTTCAGGTCTCTCCCAACCTAAGCGATTCTATGATTCCATGTTTTTCCACTAAACCTTTACCGAGTCTTCATCTGATGTAGAGTGAATGCTTAGTATATGAAAAGGCATAGTCAGGGTAATGAATTATTCAAAGAATTTCATAAGTTTTTGATCTGGGTATTACTGTTTTCTTGACTGTAAGTTGATAAATTAGTTTTAAGGGATTCTTGACGTTTTCCTACTTGCAGCTGTTGGAAACTACTAAATGAACCCAATTAGGACAGGGATTTCTCTTTTTTTTCTTTTCAATGTATAGTGGTGCCATTGTTTCAAAGTGCTCTGTAAGCATCTAATGTTATTTGGAGGCAAATTCTACTGAAGCTTAGTGGAAAAGATTGAGACACAAGTTCCCAGACTATATAGATTGTTAATGTAGCAATGATAGTTAAAGCTAGAAAACTATTGAAAAGCTGAAATGTCCTTGAAATCACAATTTGATAGTAAACATTTTAATAACTCTGCAAGAGTTAAACATAGGTAATTTCATTTTATCCTTTGATGATCATCTGAGTGATTTTAGGTGATCAGTGTGGCCTCATAGACACACGTGAGCTGTTAAAAACATAAACATACCTTAGTCTGTTCTTATGTTAATCCTCCTCTGTGTACTGGCCCCATTATGGATCAGATACAAAAAGTGCAGCTCTTGATACTTTATATCCATTGCTTTATCTTCTTCATTACACTGGAGACAAGGATCATTTTCTGCATTCTAGTGAGATGGAGGGCAGGCATTATTCTTCCTGAGCAGGGCACAGGACATTAATACCTTCCAAGGTCTTCCTCCAAAGAAATCGTTGCAATATAAGTTACTGCATTTCTCAGCCCTTTCAAACAAAAGTGATCAGGTTTCAGCCACTGAGAGGAGAAACTTGTTTTCTTTATTCTCTGCTTTCTGTGAGACTCAGGAGGATTTGATAGAGATATTAAGTGTCAAAAGGAATGCAGAGGGAATTTGCTTTGGTGTCAGTTCATCCCAGCAAATGCAAAAACCACATTGTATGGGAGAATTTCATGTGACAATTTCCTTGGGAGTCTGAAGCCCCACAGCCAGACAATGGGACTTGACACCTGGTGACAATTACACTCAGTTCAAATGATGAGTTACTGCTGCTGAACTGAGATGTTGCCAGCCATGTCTGTCACTGTCAGTGACCTGTCTCATGCTTGAAATCAGAGTGTTTTATGTCTTGCCAGATGCAAAGCACACGAAATGTTTAGCTTTTCCTCTTTTCCTCCTCTAGCCTTAGTAATAAATCAGTTCCTGAAAGCAAGCGAAGAATAACAGAAGTAAAGAGCTCCAACAACCCCAGTGGCTTTCATCATGTAGCCATGGCACAGGAGGGTATAGGCAGCTCTGTAATTTTTTTCACCTTGGTGTGAACTAAATGTAGTGTTTCCTTTGCTCCCTCAGGCAGTTCTGTGCTCACAGGTGCTGGTCCATAGCCAGAGTTAATGCACTGCTTTTGTCCCTTTAAGGGAGACAAACAAAATAAATCCCAGGGACAGACATTGTTCTTGTGGCATTCCATGCTTTTCAAATGATTACAATCTCCTGGTTTTCCTATGTGTTTAAACATGAAGGCTCCCAAAGCACTTAACAAAACTTGATAGTTTTGTTAGGTCTCCCCTAAGGGGTCTCTTCACCCCTGTCTGGGCTGAGCTGATGTGGACTAAGGTGCAAGTCTGGACTGGTAGAGAGCAGTGCTGCAAGAAAAGAGTGCTGTCTATCTATCTTGTCTTCCCAAACAGAAACCCAAGACATAGTTTATTTGGAAAGAATGTAATCACTCATATGCATATTTGACTAGAGCAGTGCTGATGGTATTTTTTCCATATGCAATGAGAAATAACATAGTTCAAGAATTTGGGATTAGATTTCTGTTTCAATTATTCTATTTCTGTGATGGGGCAGGACTCAGTCCTGAGTTTTTTGGATTCACCCTAGGGTTTTACTGTAATTTGTTTACTCATTTCAGTTATATGTAAAAAACCTGAGCTTTCAATATTTTGTGTTCATCCTTTTGTATATTGTTTTCTGAGTTATAAGACAGGAGTAAAAACATCATGCAAACATATTTATGAGATTAATCTTCATTTACTAAGTGCCACCTACTGCTTGCAGCTCAAAAGCCTTTGGTCAGAGTACACACAGACTGCACAACCAAAAGATTATTCATGGGGTTTTTTATTGCTCTTGTTATTATGAAAATATTTAAATGTCTGGGTCAAACTTGGGTGCATTAAATAGCTATGGGCACCAATGGGATTTTTTTTCAGCTCCTTGCTATCAAGATATGATATGTTTTTCTGGAAAGAGATCTGAGTTACTGTCATAAAAAGGCACTACAGACTTCAGTGTGGCTTATTGAGATGATTAATGTCAGCCACATGCATCTGATGTGGCATGAGGCTGATCGATGTTTCTCATTATCTTTCCTTCTCTGATGAAACATTTGTTTTCAAAGTCTGGATGCATTAAGTGCCTCCAGAGCATAAGTTTGTAATACTCATTTTCATGGTGTTGTATGATGGCAGTCTTTTTGGAAAACCAACCCTTGCTGACAGTAGTAGCCTCCAGTAATGCAATAGCCAAATGATCTACAGATTCTAACGGGGAGATAATCTTGTCAAAAGAGCAAACTTGCCTCCCGTAGTTTTCCTGGCTGCTGCTTCGTGACTGTGAGCTTGGGAAGATGATGTTGCACAACAGTGGCACAACAGGCGTCAGACACAATTTCCTTCTTCCTCTTGGTCATAGTGCCTGAGTCATTCATAACCTTTTGTTGGCCTGTTCATCTGAAGCCTTTTCACAGTTTTAAGATGTAAGTTAAGATGTTATACCTCCACCTGCTTCATTTCCTTTGTTCAGCTTTTATTCAAGCAAGCTCACCCTGTGTCCCAAAAGATTGACTGAGCGAGGGCTATACAAAAACTTAGCCCTCAAGTGTGAGCATTTGTATTTGTCTTTTTGTTCTTTGATGCAGCTTGAATTTTATGAAGTTTCACAGAGATATTATGAGCTGGAAAAAAATTACCCCCATTTGACAGATGAGTGAAGTAAGCACAGAGAGGTTAGTGGCCATGGTGGGAGCTCTGAGTTACAGCAGACACAGAGCGTGGGAACGTGGCTGTCAGGCCTGACTGCTAACCTGCCACCCTCTCAGGTGCTCTGCTGAGCCTCAGCAGAGGCTGTTTTCTCAAACAGACATTTCAAACATTCTATCAACTTTTTGCTTTCTTTTTTTCTTTGTAAGGTTATTTGTATACATCAGGATCAACTCAGATAAGAGACCAGAAATAATTAGTTGCCATTAGGCTGACAGGTAAAACATGAAGAAAAGTTTTTAGAGGGTCTCCAGCAGTATCAGACACATCAGGGGTGGGGATTACTGAGAGAAGCTTCTTAAAACTCATGTCAGAGTAGAATTTGGTTCCTATTGCAGTCGTTTTTTATGATGTGGAAAATTTGGTGGTTTTATTTGTACTTCAGTTTGTCCATGTGATGTGGATCAGGAGTAAATGGGTCCTGGCTCTCTTTGAGGCTCACATTACTGACAGCTGCAGTGTTCACTTGGAACTGGAAAAATAAAAACTAGTCAAAATTCAGAGAAAAAGTTTTATACTCAGACCTTCTGATTCAGCCAAAAAACTCCATATTTTTCGTATCTGTTCATTAAGCTTTACTTTTTCCATTGCCCATGGTCAGGCAGACTAGGAATTAATGTAATCAGGCACAGTCTAACTGGTATTGATGAAGCTTAGCTGATTAATATCAGTCCAGAATCATGCCTTGCATTTCAATAAATATTATTATAATTATGATGAGTTGCCTCTTATGCTTCCATTCCATTTATCGGAATGCTTTCCTTCTTCATTTATTTCCCACTCTGGATACATTCTACACCTTTTTTTGGTCTGCACTTCCCTTCCTTGCTGTTCCCAGTTTCTCAGTCCTCTCAGAAGGAATGTGATCTCAGTGTCATTGTCTTTCATGTCAAGCTGGGGCACCCACATTTGTTAAGCAGGTTTGAAATGGAAAAGCATTTTGGGTCACTCCTGTCCTTTTGCTGTCAGCTTGAGGGAGATTCTCTTTTGTTTGTCCATCTCCCCCTAACTCACAGACTGCTGAGCTGATGCAAGGCTGCAAACAGCTCCCAGTGAGGAATTGGGAAAGTGGTGACCAAAATTCTGCCTCTTTATTTCTTAGTGACGGATTGATATTCTGGAGACATAGTAGCTTTTTCTTGACTATGTAAAATCATAGCAGTGGAGAACTGTTTTCAAGTGGATTTCTGGAAGGAACAAGTAAATGGCAAAGGAAACCATGCTATTCCTTTTTATGAATTTTAGAGGAGTACCTTCTAATTTCATACATTGGCCAAACTTGAAAAAATTTCACTTGCACTTGTTTGATGATCTCTTATGCCTGATTTACAGCATAAAATATTATCTATTGTGAAATAAACTCAGAAACAGCTCAGGCAATACTTTGCATAAATGTTCTGTAGTGCACAGTGCTTCATCCTTTCCTCTGACCCAGGGAATTTAGTTCACATTTTTGCCATTAGCAGAAATAATCAAATAATATTTTTAACAAAACTCAAATGTACCATAAGCTTTGTATGTGAACACATGTAAGTGACTTGATTTGTCAGATACAAATTTGTGTTTATAGTGGAGACAGCAGTGCTGCTGAGAAAGAAACAAAAAGTGGGGTTTGGGGACAAATATTTGCTTTCCATTTATTAAGGAAGAGGCTGACTAACAGTAGCAAGACTATTTTTAGAAGCAATGGGAGAACTATAGCCTTTATATTATTGCTTTATATTATTGGAAGTGTTTATATATAGGTGTATATAGAGAGATATATATGTACAGACTATTAGAATCCCTTGCTTTAAGAAATTTCATTTAATCAATAGCTTTCTATTACCTACATGAATATTTATTCTAAATGTTGTATTAAGTCTTCTTTGAAACAATGGAACATTCCTTTCTGCAAGGACCTGTCTATCATGGTACAATACTGAGTCAAAGCAAATGGTAAAATACTGAGTCAAAGGGAATTAATACAAAGGTAAACAGTCCTTCACTCTGTGTATTTTTCTGGGGTGTGACAAAAAGGTAGATAGGAACCTGCTTTACAAATAGGAAAGGTTATTAGGACACAAGGACTTGGCGTCAGGCATTATCAATATTTTCTGTGCCAATGCCCAGGATAAAATCTCCTCTCAGGTTCTGATTTCAGTTTGGTGAAATGTTTGAGGACTCAAGACAATTTAGGAATTTTAAATGTGTGGCGTGTGCTAATGGATCATTGACATAAACCGGTTCTTCAGAGGCTCAGCAGCCTTACATTCCTTTGCAGGTAAGGTCACTGTCAACATGCTTAGTGCCCTGTCTGTCAGGGTTACAGGTACTTGACATTTTGCAGGCAGCTGCAAAAAACAACCCAAAAGGCTGCAATTCCTTCCTGCATTTCTGACTGAGTATTTTGTATAGAGTTTAATGTTAGAGAGAGAGAACTGATAAAAGAATGCAAAGAGGCAGAAGTAGGCTGGACTGAAGCCATGTGCATGTGTGAGTGGGTTATTCCCTTAAGCAGGAGAAGAAATACACACAACCCCTTTCTCCTTTCCTCTGAGGGAGGCATCTGCAGCAGTTTAACACTTCAGTGGGTCCTGGCAGTTACTAAATCTCTCTCAGATTCTCGTAGCTTTGCTAATACTGGCACCCAGGCTAGACCACAGCTGTGCTATCACAAGATTGAGTTTCAGTAAAGTTTCTTCAGAAGGAACTGTTTTATCATGCCATTGTATAATGAGAATAAATGTCTCCGTAGAAATTCTCATGAAAAATTCATGCCTAACTTGCCCTGAGCATGTGCCATTGATAGCTACACATTTTTAAGTCTTGTCAGCTTTCAATTTCTCTTTCCCTTCTTTTTTTTAAAGACCAAATACTGTAATGTGCTCTCTGTGTGTGGTCAAGTGATTAAATATCAGTATTCTGTCTTTAAACCTTTTTTTTTTTTTGTAATAATAATAATAATAACAACAACAACAAGTAGTAGTAGTAGTAGTAGTGGTGATGGTGGTAGTAGTGGTAGTATCTGGCTTCTTCAAGTGAAATAAAGAGATGCAAATTACTTACAGTAATCATCTTACTCTGCAGCTCTAGCTACAGAATTTAGTCACTGAGCTTAAAGCAAAAATAAAATTCAACTTTTTCAGCTTACATTGTCTTTGTTATGAGTTGCCAAACAGGAAACTGAAATTTCCCCATAAATGTAGATACTTGCCTATATTGTGCTATGCTAATGTTCTTCCAACTGCACGACTCTACATTGCTCTTAAAACTTTTGAAGGCTGAACAAAATCTGTCCCGTGTGTTCTCATTCCTGAGAATCAGTATTGAGCAGGTAGATTTATTCTACTCAGTCTAATTTCTAGGTCTTTCAGGTAAGAGGAATTCTATGTGCTTTTTCCAAGTTAAAATGCTTGTTGTTGTGATTATCCTACAGTCTGCCTCTTCTGCCACATTAGAAATACTTCAGTGGCTGCCTCAGCCTTTAAGAGCCTTCACAGATGGACCCCTTCATCTTACGTATTCTTTCCACATAAGAAATTTGGAAAACTAATCACAAATTTCCCTTTGGTCTCACTCATCACATCTACCCTGCAAAAACACTGTCATTGCCACATATTTCTACTTCTTACTCCTTTGTTCTGAGTGGATTTGTGAGGTTTGGAACTGTATTTTGAGAGGGAAGCCATGATACAATAGCTAAAATATCTTCACCTAACTTTTTCTTTTTACCTTACAGAGCAAAATATTAACTCCTGCCAATATATAATGTACTTGATTATTATTTTAATTTCATTTTTTAAAAAAAGCTTTCATCTTACTGTGTTAATGTGTAGATAGAGTTACTCTTTGTCAGGTTTACCTTTCATGTCATCAGTTTTCCTAGCGTTTTATTATTGGATATGAATATATCACATCCTGCAATAGCTCCCTTTTACCTGCTTGTATTGTATTTTACCTTAAGATCATTAGGATAGATTCTGCCTCTGTGTGTCTGTACAGCAAGAGAACATACTGATTTTTATTGATCTTTTCATGTAGAATGGTAGCAGTAATGGTAATAACTCCAATCTTATCATGACTTATATTCATATATGAGAATAACATTTTAATAGTATTCCTGTATAAGGAATCATCTCATCATTCTTACTGACTCCAAACTGCAGAAATTACTGAACATTTCTTACCTGTCTCTATGTCCTGGTGCTTGTTTTGATGGTTTTCTTTAATAATTAATGAAGGTTCATCTGCTTTTTTATTTCTCCCTCTCTGTGTCATATGGTCTCACTTGTTCTCACCTATTGCAGATCAAGGAACTGTACAAAAAGTTGTTGTCCTACCCACCAACTTCTCTGCAAGTGGAGAACTCATTTTAGAAGAGATGGAGGTTTTTCAGGTTTGGCTTTCTCCTCCTTTTGTTTTTCCAGTGTCTATGTTCACACAAACACTTTGTTCTAACAGACTTTGGCAAGGACAACTGTGATTTGATAAAATACCAAGTAAATGTGCATGATGTCAGGTTGATAACCATGTAAAGAGGATTATGAAATGTTGACTGTTATGAAGCCTATGGCTACCTGAAGCCCTTTTCTTCTCTGGTATTTCAGTTGCCAATTTTTTATGTTGATATACTGGCTAGAAATATTTTGATAATCAGTTTTTTAGGACGTCATGTTACAATGGCTTCCAGAAGGAGACTTTTATCATTGGCATCACTATAGAGACTGTTTCTGTGTATGGTTGGAATTTCAGATTTCTGTACTTCGATTATCTAAAAATCTTCCTGGTTCTCGGTTGCAAAATGAAATCAAATTAATGTTGTTTTTATTTAACTCCTGTTCTTCAAAGTCACATGCTTCTGGAGTCAAGAAAGCTACAAGTCTAAAACAACATAAGCTGAAAATAAACACAAAAACTACAAGGAGATAAAAGAATTGCCTCTGTCAATCACTCTGGCATGTAACAGTTGTAATAACCTAAAGAAAATATTCACCCCCATGTTGAAAAATCCCTCTCAAATATTTGAATGGGCTATTCATTAAACAGTACTCTCTGGGAAAATGGTAGTATGCATCTATAAACTTAGTTAAGGATTTTGTCATGGCTTTTTATCAATTTAATTGACAAAATACAAAAAAGGAAAATGTAAGGTTCTTTATTGAGGCAGCATTAACAGTTTCCTTAAGAAAGGAACGCTCATAAAGGTATCTGTGTTAACACTCATTAAGGCACAGTTAGTCTTCTTAGGCTTTCATCGAAGACTTCCTGCTAAAAAAGATACATGTGTACTTAAACCACGGTCTTCATTGAGATTTTGCTCATTCCAGTTACTGAAACATCAATTAATGCAGCAGGAAGATAGATGGGCTGAGAGTCATCCTCAGCCTAAACCCAGTTCTGGGCTTCTATGCACAGACCTTTTTATCCTGAGCCCTAAAAACCATGAAATCACAACTTCTGCTGTTACAAGCTGTGTGGCATCATGGTGTTTAGATGCTCTCTCCAAGAGAGCAGGGATGAAGTCATGAGCCCTGTGCTCATTAATATCAAGGGTAGCAAAGGAGTCATCCTCTTCCAGAGTCAACAAGGAGAGCAGAGCGTGGCATCAGATCCAGTGTTGCATTTGACCTGCAGTGTCCAAACAGTTCATGAAGCAACTCTAAACTTCTCCAAACCTTTGCCAATTCACATCATTTGCAGCCAGATTTTCTAGTCCTGACCTCCCTGCTGATTGTGGTCTACTGCAGTTAATCCTAGCCTGCTGTTATGGCTTTCCTTTGTGACTGAGCAAATTCTGAATCTTAAAAAAATGCTGAATATTTTTATTACCATCGATTTTATCACTTGTTTGGATGAACATAATGACTTAAGGCAATGAAAGTAACAATTCCTTTTCCAGCTTTTTAATATTTGATTTGGACACAGACATTAATAGACTGCTATGATGACACATAGTAGTATACTGTCTCTGGGAAAGAAACATTCAAGAACACTTATGCCATTTTAAAAGAATCTAGTCATTGATAATCTGAATTTATATGTTGCATGGTAGCCAAACTATATTCACGGTAGATAATTTGTAGGAAAAGAGTTTTGAATTCTTGTCTAGATCATGTGGTAAATGTTCATGAGCTATTTTATGATTTTTCCTTATTATCATAATTAAAGAGAAAACATTGTTTCTTATTACAAAGTAAAAGTAATGGCTCCTATATTTCTGAGATGGCACAGATGCAGTTTAATTATGAGTGTACAAAAACCTTTTAGATACATGTAATAATATTGTGGTTCAACAATATATTTTGTGAGACATTAATTGTCTATGTTTCATTTGTTTAGTTCTGAAAATAGCAGTACTTAGTAGGGGTGAGTGGTCCCTTTCCAGGATATGAAAACGTATAGTTTTCTTAGGTTTATAGTTATAGGTTTTTTTATAGGTTTTTCTTATAGTTTTTCTAGCTTATAGTTTTTCTTTAGGTTTTTAGTCACTAAAACTTAGGTTTTAGTGACTTTTAAATATTAATTTTGGGACAGAGTTCTTGACAATGGTTTGTAATTCTGTCTTTCAGAGTAATTCTCCTATAACAACAATGAAGATTTCATCTAAAAAGGTAAGGCAAAGTAGAATGTCTGCTTAGTGCTTGACAGCTGAGAAGCAAATTGACTTAGATGTTAGAATAGCAATTCTTGTGCAGCACGCTAAATAAAGGTGAATTTTCCATAGAGTAGAGACTGAAGTGTGCAGGAGCTGTTTATATGCCCTTCAGCCACTATGATAAAACAATTTTTATTCCTAATGTCATTTCTAAGTCAGTGAAAGTGTCAGTTTTTTGGTTGTTTTTATTTACAATTAAAGAATCAAAAAAAAAACTAAAAGAGGAAATTCACCCTCCCCATTTTTTTCTCTAAAGTCCCAAACAGAATTTTTTCCTTGGAAGTCTGTCTGATCAGTGTGAAAAGGCAGTGTTGTGTCCTTGGTGCAATTGTGCATGTTTGTTTAGCAGTAATAAACAATGGCAATAAGAATGGTGAAAACAGCTGAGAGGATTTCTGCTGAAATGCTTAACACACAAGCTAAAAGTGTGTATTTTATGATTTTGCAAGCAAGATGTTGCTCAATATTTTGCAAAGGTACTACTGACTTGAATTTCATATGCTTTTTCATTTTTATGATAAAAAGATCAAAGGAATTTCAAGGGGTTTAATTCAATATTGATTTATATTTTTAGAATGATTAATTGTTTTTGTAAAATAGTCATTTTGGCCCAGATTTTGGTAATGACCTACTCCCTTTGAACTTCTCTTGCAGCAGCTCTGATTTATTGTGAAAGTTCTCTTGGCTTATTTTTCCAGGTATATAAGGCTATCAGAATCTGGCCATAAGCCTCAACATAATCTCTAGCTTTTACATCTTGGATATGTATGCACTGGAGGATCCAACTAGGAACTCTGCATAATATTTATTAAAGTGACTATGTGCAGAGAAAATACTTAGTTCAAAGGCTTGAGCCAATAATCCTCATAGAGTAAGAACCAAGTTCTCAAATCTGAGCGATATTAACTCAGCCTGTCTGCCCCAGAGCAGAACAGTGACACTCAATGTCCAATAAACCATTAACATTCCCCAGTGTTTCTAGGTGTTTTCTAGCAGGAAGGTGCAAATAATGTAGGCCTGTTCACCTGGGAGATTTCTGTTGATCTTGATTTTATATGTATTTTTGGCTCCCTTCTTGGTATTGAGGTAATTCCAAAATTAATTTAAAAGCTTTTTGGGTGTGTTATCCAGGTCTCGGGTGAAACTCCTCCACATGTGAAATAAACCTTCCCATTTCCTCCTGCAGCAACAGTTGTACGTGAGCTCAGATGAGGGGGTCACCCAGGTTTCCTTGCATCGCTGCCACATCTACGGCACCGCCTGTGCTGACTGCTGCCTAGCCCGAGATCCATACTGCGCCTGGGATGGCAACTCCTGCTCCAGGTTTTATCCCACAGGAAAACGGTGAGCAGCCTGGTGAAGTTTGCCAGGGAAGATGGTTTTTGTTCTGCTGCATAGCCTGGAGTGTTGTGATAGAGAAGCAGGATGTCATTCCTTTCATGAGCATCTACAAACAGTACCCCCATAGCTGGTGTGCTTGGAGTAATTCATCACCCAGGACTGTGTGCTACAAGAGTGTATGGTAAAGAGCTTGGCTTTTCATATTTAAATAATGGATGGGAAAAAAAAAGAAAAGGAGAAAAATGGTTCCTAATCATAAATATTAATCTTTCTGTCTCACGCACACAAAATCAGTGAGACATTTGTTCCTTTCATTTAACTTCAATTACTTACCGTGGATGTAATTATGATAGCCCTAAATACACCAAAAGATCTCTCAGGCTGTCTGAGGAATAAACTCATTTATATTTTTTCGTTCCTCATTTGTTCCTAAGTGAGAAGAATTGTTTTCAGGAAAATTTTAGGCAAATGTGATTTCCATGTAATGCCTGTGGATTTGAGTCTTTTGACATGAGGTTTATTAAAGCAGACAGGGAAAGCAATTTCTGTTTAATTTACAACAGAATTAATCGTCCATCTCATAATTTTATGCAAATCGGGAGTCTTTTTCCTCCTCCCAGGGGAAATATTTAATAGCAGAAGACTGTAGTGAGCTCTTCTCTTAATAAGATTTCACTTCATATACAAACAAAGCTACAGAATACACAATGAAGTGTTACTGCAGAGGAGACAAACCTTCCACATGTATGCTCTCTACAACTACCTGGAAGGAGGCTGTAGCCAGCGGGGGTTGGGCTCCTCTCCCAGGTGACAAGCAAAAAGACAAAAGGAAACAGCCTCAAGTTGTGCCAGAAGAGGTTTAGATTGCATATTCTAGAATCAGAATCATGAAATATGCTGAGTTGGAAAGGACCCACCAGGACTATTGAGTGCAACTCCTGGCCTGCACAGGATACTCCAGGAATCACAACATGTGCCTGAGAGCATTTCCCAAACACTTCTTCAAGACTTGGTGACCAGTTCCCTGGGGAGCCTGTTCCAGTGCCCAGCCACCTTCTGGATGAAGAACTTGACATCCAGCCTAAACCTGTGACTGTGCTCAGTGTCTACACCTGAGCTGCAGGTGCAGAAGGCCTCATACAGTCACTGGCTTTTATTGCTCTTCCCTCATGGAGGGAGACAGTTAACAGAAACAGGCAAAGCCTGGATCTGCTGCTAATAAAGTCATCCCCTGGACAATTGTTTTTGTTACTGCAAAGTTCTCTTGACTCAATCCATACTTGAGATTACAAGGTAAAGCCCAAACTGGCCACATAGCAATAGGTAGAGAACATGGGGTTGTTAGCTGCTTTCATTCAGAATATTCAGCCACAAGTCTGCAAACTCATTGTTTTCTTCCGTGGAACAAAGGTCAGAATATGGGGGAGGAAAGGAAAGGAAAGAAAAAATCCCCATGTCTCAGGCCACCTAACTCCTACAGTAACATAGCTGCCAAAAGGTACAAGGAGCAGTCAGGTACACCCAGCCTCTGCAGTTTCCAGTTTGCCATCCCCATTATACACACCCACCCAGGGTTATTTCCTCTGGGGCTTACTTTCTGTATTTTGCTTGCAATTTTCTCTTTATGTCAAACCAAAATAAACACCTCAAACTGTATGGAAAAAGTTCTGGTTTTCATATGTGAAGGAAATAAGTTGTCTCTTTATCTAACAAGACAGATTATGAAGGAGAAAACATTGGTAATTAGAGCCAAATCCCATTGTCTAGACAGTAGTTTCTGCTGTATGCATTTGCTTATTTGCTTCTTTTGACACTTCTGTCTCCCGTGAATTACAGTAGTTCCTCATGCAACATTGATTTACCCCAAAACACCTTATGGTATTATCTTTATTTTCTAACTACCACTTTTTTTTTTTTTTTTAATAAATATCTAAGTGCTAAGTTTACGTTCTCAGAACTGCTTAATGCAAACAACATGCCATTTCTGACAGCGTGGAGCAGCTCATGGCTGCACAAGAACTCTGATATTCACTCAGAAATTCTTCATTGCCTCCCTTGACTTCTGTAAATAGTTCACAAGGGTTAAGACCCCAAGGCATAAAATGAAATATTTTTGACGGTAAACATAAAAACTATACTTGGAATGTCAGTAATTACACCTTTCAAATATTTTCTTTTCAAATGATGCCGTGAAGGCTCGGGTGACAGAGGATTATGAACACTTTCTCTGGGTGTTTGTGCACTACCTGCTATAACGTGGTCACAGATCTGTCACCCTTCACTCAGCAGTAATGGAGCTCCAGGGGCTTCTTATGGTTTCTGATCCTCAAGTCCTTAGTGCATGGTTCAGAATACAGCTGTTTAATATCCCAACAGTGTCCATTTGCAACTGTCTATCACCAATATATTTTTTTCTTGAACTTGATAAGTACTGAACTACCTTACACAATATTTAGCAATGAAAATAATATATCTTAATAAAAAAATTGTGTACCAGCTTTTCATGCACTGAATTCTGCAAGCTGTGATCTCCTAGCTGAGGAGGACTGAAATGCCAATATTCTCAGGCCCTTAATTGCTAAAATCAAGGCAGGAGCATGCCCTTTATCATAATTTTGTGCTGGTGTGTTAGACATGAGCAGTATGACTCTTCTGCGTGTCACTGTCAGCTGCTTGCCTTTATGAAGAGTTCTGGCTGGGGCTTCTGGCTTTGAATGCTTGGTTTTGTGAGTGAACAGAGGTCTCTTTCATGTATCACCTCCAGTCCTTCCATCTCTATACCCCCACTGCACAACTGCTTTACCTACAAAAACTGCACCTGTTTTTTAAAGCTTCAACAGATGCTTCACCTAAACAGGATCTTCACTCGAGCCAAGAGTAGTGCACATTTAAGCACACTCACAGTAGGTCATGAACTACCTCTAGCATTTGATCTAGTAAAAAAAAAAAACAAAACACAACAAATCCACAAATAAAAGAGTGGTTATTTTCAGTGTTTCTATCTTGGAATAACATTTTGTTTTTACAAAATATTGCAGGAGGAGCCGTAGACAAGACGTGAGACATGGAAACCCTCTGACTCAGTGCCGAGGTTTCAACCTGAAAGGTACTATAATTTAGAGATTCTCATGCTATATAAAGAACACATGGCTTTCCTTTATATGATTCATTGTAACTGACATTATTGGTATGGTTTACTGGTAAAGCATAATTATTTTCCAAGTCTGAGTTTTGTTTTGATTTGGTTTTAGCATCTTTCCTTGCAATTACATGAAAGTTGCACATATATGATAAAATGATGAGCCCTGAAATACATAGTCCAGCATACTTGAATTGATGGGCTGACACTGTTGACTAGAAAAAGATGAAGTTAATTTGAGGGCTTCTCTACCTCTGTTTCTCTTCAGTCTTTATTACTGCCTTTTCATTCATTTAAGTTTTGGACCTCAGAATTTTTCTGAATGTTTGATCCCATAATGAGTTTTGGAGCACACCTTTCACCAAACAGCAGGATCTAGGCTGGCCTCTCTTTTTATTTGTGATTATTTCCTTCTCCTTTTACATGGGAAAAGAAGCAAACCTATTCCAAATTTCTTTATGAAGTCTCTTATTTCCAGCTGTGCAACTCTTCTGTCAGCCTGGCATGGTAAGGGTGGCCAGGGGAGCCAAGGCTTTGCCCTCCCAGCTAGCATTTTCTCCAGATTGATGGACACCAGTCAGATATGCCCAAAGTCATGGGAGTAAATAAATATGTAAAGGCAGCTCACTCCTATTCAACCCCATGCATGTCTGAGCTAGGCAGTGGCAATATATGCCATCAGACCAAGGGCACACAGAGAATTATGCTCCTTTCACCTCTATTTATGAGCCTGAATTCTGAAGCATGTCCTCATCTGTACCACCTGGAGACCAAATAATAGAGTTGATTGTAAATGTTTTTATTGATGTTTTCCCAATCAAAGAACAATGCTTTAAGGGTTACATGTGGAAGGTTCTGTTAATAATAATTCTACTGATACAGTCTCCACTGATTGCTGGAAGAATCTCCTGGATGAGAAAAGACCACAGCAGTCAGCTGAACGCAGATCCCTCTGCTTAAATGAGCCTTTGCCCATGAGTCAGTATTAGCTCATTTCTATGAAGCTGAAGAGCTTGAACAGGTAATTCCAAGAGATGACCCCAGTGTTAGAGAATACACCTGAGCTCTGAGAGATCCACGTTGAAGCAACTTGAGCTGCCTGTCTTCCCCTGCAGGCATGTGCTGATACCTCCCACCCATTGTCTGTCCCAAGGGTGGGTGTCTCCTCTTTCCATGTGGAAAATGTGAGAATGTGGACTGTCTGCATTCAGCCCTGAGGCTTGACAGTCTTGTCTTGTCTTGTGAAACAGGTTTCTTGTTTTCCAGCCACTTTTGTAGTGTGGATGTATTTCTAGGTTTATGTATTTAGCATTTATAAGTTTATGTATTTTAGCATCTTTGTAAAGGAAGTGTTGGTGGTAGCAGCGGGATATAGGATAGATAAATGACAGTTGTTTGCCTGGAAAAAAATAAATTAAAAGAAAGAGCAATTTAGACCCTTGCGAAATATAATTAGAGCCATTTATAGCAAAATGACTATGTTTGAGAAAAAAATGAAATTACCTAAAACACAAAAGAGCAGAGAACCAAGAAAAGCCAAGGAATCTTCCAAGCTCATAGAGAATCAAAATGCTGAATCAAAGTCTTTAAACATGGTAGACCTCTAAGCACATATAAACTCAACATTTTTGGCACATCGTTATTTTTAAATAAATCATCAAGAACTAAGCAATCTTGTAGGTTTTCTTTTCAAGTCTGTTTAATATTGTTATGTTTGTGTTAGCCCTTATAGCCATTACAGAAATGCATTTTGAGTGCAAAATATTTCCACATTATTCTCCTAAAAGTTAGAATTGGTTTTGGTACAACTCCTAAATGTGCTGAAGGACTAGAACCAGTCAAAGTCTCCTTCCTTCAGAAGAATGGATTTCAATTTCACATATCAGTTGATGAAAGAAGCTGAAAAGAATGGGAGATAAAGTAGAGACTGAGGAAAACCTGTCTTAGGTCTTTGCAAAAACGGAGACGGGTTTTAGACATGCAAACCTCTAGGTATTTGCAGTTCTCATATTACTTTATATCCATTGCTCCTTTCTCAAAAAAAAAAAAAAAGGAAAAATTTTATTTCATATGTGAGGCAAGCTTTTAAATCTGGAGGTGCTTTGTTTTCAGGACAAATATTACGATTTTGACCAAGCAATAAGCATCCAGAAGTTCCTACTGGTAACTGCCAATTATCCATCTATCGAGGCTATAAAGGGACACAACAAGTCTAAGTGATGACATATGCTCAGCACTTGCCCAGGTGTTGGTGGAGGGCTATAAATCTGTCTTTCTCTCTGTTGCTGGCTTGTCTACATATTCATAACATTTCAGGTTGAGAGCCAAGTCCCGTCCTTGTGTTGGATGAGAAGCAGAGGAGCGGGAGCCCAGCCTGCCCTCTCTCCTCCCTGGGATGCTGGAGCCTTCTTTAGGGCATGATGCTTTATTTTGGTCAAATTCCCCCAACTCATAAATAGTGAAATGTGAAGAAATATATTAAATACTTCATTCTCTTTTGGAGTAGTAAAGAATGAGATAATTTCATAGAAAAATATCCCTGAGCTCAGTTATCCAATATATCCAATATAGCCTATAGGTATCCTAATTTCTCAGAACAGACTAGGTATGTCACTCTGAAAACACTGGCATTTGAAACTGAATGTGCTTCACATTTAATTTAATTTAATTTCTTTGAAAATTTTCCCCAATTTTTTTTTTTTTATTTTTGGCCAATATCAGAATCAGGCATACTTAATTTAATCTATATTGCAAAGAGTTACATGTTTTCCTAATCAAATCACCATTCACAGTATCCTGACCTGTTTTTTTTTTTTTTTTTCTTTCTTTCTTTCTTTCTAGCATACAGAAATGCTGCAGAAATAGTTCAGTATGGAGTAAAAAACAACACCACCTTTCTGGAATGCACACCTAAATCTCCTCAGGCTTCTATTAAATGGCTGCTACAGAAAGACAATGACAGGAGGAAAGAGGTGAGTAATGTGAGCAGGAGCTCTGGGAGAATCCTGTCAGCATCACATTCCCTCCCCAGACAAAGGCAAGGGACAGTTTGTGTTTTTGTTAGGCACTCTGGCTACAGTGAAGCTGGAGAATTTGTGTGGGTGCAGGACCGTGCCCATCATTTACTCAAACTTAGAAGAGCAGGCTCAGTACAGCTGGGACTTCAGCCTCAGCCCCACTGATGTCTGTCAGATCAGCACAGCAACCAGAAAATTAAAGAATCTTTGCTTCACACTTTACAAATTGCAAACTGAAGGTTTGCAGCACTCAGAATTTGATTGATCTAAGGAAATAGGCACAAAAACAATAACTTGTATAAAGTTCAGGGAGAAGTCAGCGTGCAGTAGCTCCTCTGTGCCATTGAAGAGATAAAAGGCAAAAGTGGGAGAAAAGTGAAAGATTTCTTTAGCAAGAAACTAGTCCAGTCTAAGAACACGTATTGACAAAAGCATTTCCTCACCATGGTGCAATCACATTTTCCATTACTGCACTCTCTAAGGCTCTCGAGTTTCAGCACTGTAATATACAGTATTATTGTTTATGGGGAATGTGCCTTCCTTAAGTAATGTAAAAGGGGAAAAAATCCATTTCAAATCCAAGGCACTTACTATATGGATAAAAAGAAACATCTTTCAAAAGGAACTTTTAAGTAATGTGGTGTCTGTTGATATGTTATAAATACTGTAAAGTATTATTCTCCTATGAGTCCATTTTAAAAAAACAGAGGGGACTTGCAAATGTCTCACTGAGTTTTCTAACTATTCAAAGACTCAAGCCATGTCCTGGCAATAGGTGCAATTCTTTAACTCATTACTTCAGCAGAACATCTCCCTTTTTTTTCTCATGTTCAGTAACTGCATTTGAATCAATGCAGTTTCAAGGTACAACAGGCAGAATAAAACAATCAAAGTGTTAATTAGTTTTCAAGCTCTCAGATTTCTGGAAATCTTCCACAAAGTCTACAGAAGTTTACAATAGCAGAATACCATAATAAGTAAATTAGTTCCCCAGAGAACTGAATATAATGCAAAGTTGAGTAGCAAAATAGAAAAACCATTCAGAAAAATACCAGCAGTGATTTCCTCTCATAACGGATTGAACTACCAATTTTTACTTCATACTGATATGCTAAGGGACATCTGCACATTCATTTATAGTTGGATGATAACAAGCTCTGGTAGCTTGCTTCTTTCAGATGATGTGACCATCTCCTGGGACAGTGCAGGGTCTGAAGGCAGAAAGGAAATAGGAGAGTACCTGTGCTCCTGGTTCACATTGAGCCAAGTCCCACTTGAGACCACGGTGGCGATAATCTTTATACGAGGCTATAGACTCTGCAGAGCAGATAGAGTTCCTCAGCAGGAGCCTGCTCAAAGTCAAAATATTTAATGAGAAGCCACCTTGAGTTCAGTGCCAAATTAGCCTCCCTGATCCTGCACCTTTCTTCCACTGATTCTCAGCAACAATCTCTTGATGCTGAAAGAGACATTATCAGGAGTGCAGCAGGGCAAATAAAAGTTCATTTCTTCAACTCTGCTATTTGAACATTATGAAAACTTCTATTTCATGTGGTTTCCAAATTTTCATCTTTGTCTACATCCTGATCAAATTTATTCTAATATAAGAAATAAAAATATTCAAGTAGTTTTCTTCAGCAGCAGTTGCCTTCCTTGAGATAAGGTCTCTCCTAAAGGTAGCAATATTGGTGGTGTCTTGAAGATAATTACATAAAAATATAGTGACTTTAAGAAAGCTATGTTTGAAGTGAAGCTTCCCAGAAGGTCCATAACCTTCCCTAAAAGGTTCCTCCTGCCTTTTTTCTCTCTAGGTCAAGCTGAACGAGAGGATCATAGCCACTGAGCACGGGCTCCTGATCCGCTCTGTGCAGGACAGCGACCGGGGCCTTTACCACTGCATCGCAACAGAGAACAGCTTCAAGCAGACCTTGGCAAAGATCAATTTCAAAGTCTTGGATTCGGAGATGGTGGCTGTCATGACTGACAAGTGGTCCCCTTGGAGCTGGGCCAGCTCGGTGCGAGCGCTGCAGTTCCACCCCAAGGACTTTGTGGGGGCCTTCAGCCACTCCGAGATGCAGATGATTAACCAGTACTGCAAAGACAGCAGGCAGGCAGGGCAGCAGAGGGAAGACTCCCAGAAGATGAGAGGGGACTACAGCAAACTAAAGGCCCTTATCAATAGCAGAAAAAGTAGAAATAGAAGGAATCAATTACCTGGATCTTAATTTTATTTTATAGTAATAGATATTTTTGTCCTCAGTGTAGGGGGCTTATATTTGTCTATTGAGAACAAATTTGTGCAAATCGGATAAAAAATTTAATTAAAATCCAACACACGTCATAAAAGATCTGTCTCCTGATAAAATGCAGTGTAACCTAACTAAAGAAAGTAACTCAGAGCATTTTCTTTCCTGGATGCTTAGTGACTCTAGGCTGGACTCTGTCCTAGAAGCAGCACTGGGTATGCATCTTAAACCAGATTCATCTTTAACAACAGTATTTAATTACAGCTGAATAGAAATTTTTACAAAATCGGTGCATTGTCTTGCAACTCTGGAACCGTACCAACTAGACTGATGGTGAAAGAATCTGGGTTAAGATGTGTCTTCAGAGTAGGATGGTACTAAGATTTCCTTGCACTGTGTTTAAGAGCATGAGTTTCTTCTTGTTTGCTGCTCAATATTGGGTTTACAGCTTTCACTCATCGATCAAATCATGTGAATGCATGACAGGAAGCAAGTAAAGTGTAGTAGAAATGTTTCATTTGCTCAGAGGTCAAATGAAGGAACAAACAGAAGGAAAACAAAGAATTTATACTTTATCAGAGTAAGCACTGATTATTGTGCATAGTATGAGTTGTAATAAATTAATGAGTTCTGGAATGTAACTTAAAATATCTCTGCTCATCATATTGATTTTTATTAAAATAGGGTGTCCTATAACACTACATAGCTTTATAAGAGGCACAAAGGTAACATGAGAATGTTCATTATGCATACAATTTTGAAAAACACCTAAGTGACTTAGGTATTTTAGCTACTTTTCAAAGGATTACACTCCAATTTCTTTTCAATGGACAGAATGTAGATATACTGTATAGTGCTTGTTCATAAATGAAAAATATAGATTATCTTTATTCTGTTCCATGATTAAATTGGAGCTGGTCTGCAATGTGGAAACAAGTCATAAGTGTCTTTAAAAATTTTAAAACACTATTTTTTCAACTTTTTTCTCAAAGTTGCAAATATTTTAACTAGAATTTTCTAATTAAACCATTCCCATTTTCCAGTCTTTGTACCCTTATTCTTTTCCAGGTTATTTTCCCAATTTGCTCCTATTTTCAGTTCACTGCTGAAAAGCAGATCAGGAAAAGAAAAGAAGAAAAAAATGAATGAGGGAAAAATAAAACTGAAAAATGGGTTTGGGTCAAAAACCAAAACCTATAACTTGAGAGGCATGTTCAAACAGAAATCTTTTGCTTAAGAAGCAGCTGTCAGGTTAATGAAGCAAGTTTTGTTGAAAATTATGTGAGTGTGCACAAAGCTATGCTAGGAAAAGCAATCACTTTTTTGTTGTTTTTTTTTTAATCAACACAAATGCCAAAAAGAGGGACAGATCATCAATCCTTTTACTTTTAATGTAAGAGTGTTCTGTAAGTCACTGAGTCTGTTCAAAACAGTAACAGGGAGTAAAAATGTATTAGTACCTTAGAAAAATCACAATTATTTATGACATTATACAAAAATATTAACTGATGTTCAGCTCAAAACTGAGCTATGTTGTTAAAATCCTGCTTTTAATAGAATACTCCGGGAGTAATTCAACAGGGCATGGGGAAACACTTCTGGGTTTGTGCCTGTGTGAATTCAGTCTAGTGTAATGGAGGTAACACTGGTATTTACCTGCCTTTAGTTGGATTGTCACTTTATCACCACCTCATGAAGGATAGCTGGGAAATGAGCCCTAATCACACCTTTTAAACAGTTTCTAAGTCCCTTTGATGCTGGTGGGAGCTCTTTGAACTTGTGTGGTTACTGCTTGCATGGCAGGGCCAGCCTGCTCTTATTTTGCCATCTAGTTAAGTGATCTCCTCCCTCACTCAAGGCCTAAATGTGTATTTCTGCAATATTTAGCCATTGATAACTAAGGTCCTTCTTATGGAAACTGACCTCCATGAGATTGAATTTGGCCCCATGAGCTGGCAAAGTAGATTCTGGAGGAATCTGGGGGTTTTTATTTTATTTTTTTTCCCCTGAATATGACTGACTTCTGAAGTGTGTAAGTGACAAACCAAAAATTGAGTGCCATGGAACAAAACTACCTCCTGGGATGACAGTAGTGCATATTCTCTCTATGCTGCCATGCTTTCCCTGTCTCCCCAGCAGATTCACTGCAGAGTTAGTGTGATACTAATGTCTGTTGTGAGCATCAGAATTGCTTCCAGATGGAATACAGTGATTAATAGGTATTTCAGGGTACAAATTGCCCTGTAAGTGGTTAGGTACAGTGATATTTTAATGGGCCCCCATTAGGCCTCAGAAATTACAGTTACACTTTTCCAATAGAATATTGGCAATAAGGGATTCCATTAAAACAATCAGCATAGCTCAGAGTTTCATATGATTATAAAATAATATTTTTAAAGCTGCTTCATATACCATTATTATGGTATGACTGTTTAAGGGATTATACTTAAACTAACATTTTTCCTGCTGCATGAGAACTCCAGTATATGAATACAATAAGCTTCTGTCAGTGCATAACTGGTCCAAGCCTCCATGCTTTAGAAGCCTTCCTGCATGTATAGAGAAGTCAGGAGCCAGATGCTCAGCTGGTGTAAACTGAAGTTACTAATGTAACTTCCTTACTGTCCTTATAGCTACTGGGGTTGATACCAGCTGAGTGTTTGGCCTTAAATGTACAGAAAAGACAAACTGCAACTTTTGTTTAAAGTAGCCCCTCTACTGTAGGTAACACCAAAACTTAAGACTATAATATTATTTGTGCTATTTAATACTTCCTATTTTGAGGATTTCTAAATAATGTATATAATTTTATTCCTTAAAAAAATGCAAAAGCAAAATGACTTCTAGGCATAACTTCACCAAATGTAAAGATGTGTTCGCTGCCAAGAACTCACTATGTATTGTTATTTTTTTTTTGCCTTTTTATTTTGTGTAGTTTGTAAAGTTTGCTGAATTCTTGACCTAACAATGTGTTCTTTGCAATTGTTGTTACTGTAGATATGCGTGTTTTATTAAGAGAATCTTGGTTTTAAAAGTGTAGTTATGTGTATAAGTTCCTAGCATGATGAAACTGTCACGACAGTGAATATGCATCATATAGTGTGTAAGAAAGAACAAAATGTAGTTTAACATAGTGCTATTTAATTGAATATCTAAAATGCCCAACAAAATAAAGTGTGTTGCAACATCTTAAAAATTTGTTGGTTTGCCCCTTAAGGATGTGCATTAAAAAATGTTTTGTTTTAATTTGTTTTTTTGAAGGAAGGAACCTGAAAAGCAATTCTCTAGATTTTCTAAATAAGTTCAAGAAAATATTTGGAGCATCAGGTATTGTAGCTGATCAGTTCTGAGCCCTGCTTTAGACTGAAGCCCAGTCACAGAGATAATGAGGAGCTCATGAGGAGTCAGAGATTGATTCTTTCAGAGGTTATCCCATATAAGTACCTTGCATAAAAGCAAGTTACTTTTATTCATTATTAAAAAAAGAGACTAAAAAGATTTGTGTTCTCCTAGGAGTACAAAGTAAATCAGAAATGTCTGACTGAAAAAGGGGAGTGAAGTGTAAATGTTTTTGGTTGGTTTTTTTTTTTTTTTTATTTTATTACACTGGAAAAAAAAACCAACAAAATATGAAAAAAAAATAAATTCTCCAGCTATCTCTGCAGGCTTCTGGGGCTGCACCACAGGGTGGTGCACACAGCTGTCTCCCAGTTTCTTGGCTTGTACTTGCAGTGAAATAACCTGCCTGACACCTACAGTATGCTCCTTTTTCCTGCAGTTAGCATCTGAGCAGTGTTATTGCTGCTCTTCTTACTGATTGTTTTTCCAGATGGGTTTTAACAAGAAAGCATAGGTACTCTTCAGTTCTTTGGGATAATAATTGAAAATTAAATGCCACAAATACTGACCTTCATAGCAAGATTCTGGATAGTTAAACCCAGATTTTGATTTCCCAGCTAGATAGGTTGCTGCAAGGCTTTATGAAGTGTGAGTGGATAAGATGACCTCACTCCAGGATTTCCATATTGGCTGGTTCTGAGATGTGCTGGTATTGGATAGTTACCTGCTCAGCACTCAGACCAGTCTGGGTCAGAAGCTGAGTTTTCAAGCACTCCCATATGCTGTAGGAAATGTTTGGATAAGGCTCCAAAACAGATGGACATTTATAGAGTTTTACACTCTGAGAAAGCTTTCCCAGTCTGATCCTCTGTCCATACTGCTCAGTTGTCTTTTGCTGATCTTCCCTGACTCTTTTTTGCCCTCTCCTGCAGGGTTCAGCACTTAAGGTTTTGATGCCTTGACTCTGAGCAGTGTCCAAACAAGACGTTTTTGGATGTCAGATGTGAGACCTCTGGGGGTCTGACGCTTCTCCCTTGACTTTCAAATGTGTGTTAGATCACTTTTTTTTCCAGTAGCTCCATTGGGAGGTACTGCTTTTTCTAAGGTCTGCCTTCTGGTGGAAAGACCTTTCTAAGGTTTCCCTTTGAGTAAATGCAGGATGCAGAACTCAGGCACTTCCTCATAGGACTGAGCAGTGTCAAGCACAGTCTCCTCCAGGCAGCCACAGAAGCCCAGAGGCGACCAGTGAAAAATGTTCCCTGCACAGGAGGGGCTGCCAACACTGGTCCGGCCCCCAATGCTACCAGATTGTTGCCTCTGGAATTAATTGTTTCCTCCAGAATGAAATCAGCAAATGTAATTCTACTGTGAAGGCCATAAAAAACAGGTTGTGGCATTGTGGCTTTTGCCCAAAGCAATGGGCTAGGTCTCAGGAGGCCAGTGCTTCTTTATCCTTTTCACTGCAAGTGGCTTGCTGAGCCCTTCTCACACACCCCAGGTGGCTCCATGTGCTCTGAGCCCAAGTACAACTACACAGAGACACAGAGTAGGTCCCAGATATTCATGCATACATGGAGCTACCTGCATACAGGGGAGCTTTTCTTTCCATGCAGTACTTGCCTTTCTTTAACATTGATGTGTGTCCTCTTCTGTTTCCACGTGGGCAGAATCAGTCCTCACAGTCCCAAGACACCAACAGCTTGTAGGTATTGTTGTTCCCATCTCTGAGAGCATTTTAAAGACAAGTAAATAGTCAACAAAAGTTCTTCTATTCACTCTTCTTTCCAGCTTACCTTGTTCTGTACCATCTCAACAAGAATTTGCTTTTAGCATCAGGAGACTAGCACAGTGTAAGTAATAAAAAATGTGCTGTCATTTAACATGTCTAATCGAATCTAAAGACCGAGATTTAAAGATGTGTTGGCATTCTGAACACACCAAGAAGCAAATTCAACACAGCTGGCTCAGCAGTCAACAAATAATTACTCTATAGTGATAGACTGTCCTGTGTCTCAGGACTCATTATTGGATTCCAGATACAGCTTTACAAAGCAAACAGCATTTGTGTATTCTTAGCACTCTATCAGCTTCATTACTGCTGATTTGAATGCCTGATAAACGAACAGCCTCATATGCTGGCCTTATAAATGAACCTGAATGTTTGCTAAGCTCCACATTCAAGACAGTTTAGGCCAAGGGATTTCATCACATCCAACATTTTATAGAGCCATAGATCTTTTTTCAAAAGGATCTTAGGGAAAAAAAAAAAAAAAGCCAAATTAAAAACCAGCCATTTTTGTTGTCTAAGGTAAATGAGAGTTGTTAAAAAGGATTGTTTTCTAGCTTGTACAGAAACATGCAGGGTGGGGAAGGAATAAGAAAAATACATTTGTTTAATCTTGGGTTCACAACCTTTTGAATGGATGCTGTTCCTTAGCTCTTCATAGTAGTCCTTTTTCCAGTATCTGCTCTCCCTGTCTGCATTTCAAAGGCCCTTAAAACCATGCAATTTATAGGTTCTTTCCAAGCTGACAACTTAGAACATGATGTTCAGGGCATCCTTTCATCTTTTTGTATAATAAGACCTCAGTAAAAGCTGTATTGCATTCAGTTTTGCCTATGATATCTGCCTAATAAATGTCATTATTTGATTCAATATTTGGGAAAAAAAAATGTAATATTTGTAAGGCTGTGCTGAAAATGGCACAGACCCCAGAAATAAACAGAGCAATGGAACATGCCATGGTCCTTACATGAACACTGTGAACATTTCCTCACTGCTGCATGTTGTTATACGATAGAAAAATATTATTCTTATTGTAGTCCTGAAAGCCAAATTTTCTCATGGGTTAAAGCTCACCAAGACTAAGGTCCTTTCACTGCTCACAATGAGATTCTGGTTGAGCCCTTTGAAGAGCTTTTATACCCCCCTTAATTTTGGGTAAAAATTAAGCCATTTCCTCCTTCAAAAGCTCTTCTTCCTCTATGGTTCTACTCCTCCTTCTCTGTATAGACTCTTCTTTATTCCTTTTCCTTTTCTCAGCTGAACTCATGCTAATAGTCCCACTTTAATTGAACTCTTTTCATTATAACTCCTTTTCACACCAATACTCTGAAATATATTACCTATTATAATCTTCAAAAGATGCTGGACTTTTTATCATCAAGTTTCTTTGCTTGTAGTGTCAGCAAACAAAATATAATAAGTATAAAACACCTCCAATGTGCTTGTAGCGTTTGAGCTTAAGAGCAAGGATTGGAACTAAACTACTAGCTACATGTCTGTGTTCACACCTAAGAAACATTAAAATAATATTTTTTGCTATTATTTTCAGCACGACATTCATGTTGCAGGTTGCTGTTTATTCCATACCTGACACTACAAGTATCCGAGCTAAAGGATTTTGTTTTGGGGAACTTGAGGTATAGTACAGGATATAGATTAAAAATATCAATGGATTATATTATATAGATCTATTTGTCAGATTGCCAGTCTTAAACACCTTTATTTTAATTACCTGTAGGAAAAATTATTTTTTAACGCAGGTTATTACTGAAAATAATTAGTCTAAGGTACCCAAAGCATCGAGCACAAAAATTGTTCCTAAGACTGTTCTTTGGAGGGGCAAACCTTTTGCCACAGAATAGAAAGATCACATTTATTATTTCAGCAACAAATCCAGGTGCCTCCTTCACATATATGGGATGAAAAGGAGCTTTCAAGTTTTCTTCCCTTTGCAAGTTTTCTAAGGATTAGAAAGATTAATGATATTTACCTATATATGGGTTTTTGCTGTGCATGGATCTGTCCTGTGCTGTGCTTTCCACCTAGAGATGTCTGAGCTATGAGGAAATGGTTAAAGCAGAGAATACCATGCCTGCTGAGATATCCAGCACTCCAGAAGTTAGGAATAATGTTTGGTGCCATTTGGTAACCACCTGGCCCTCTGGAGAATGCTAGTCATCTCCCTGCAGAGGGGCTGTTGTGGCTCAGCACACACAGGCCAAGGAGCCCCAAATGGAGCTAGAGACAGCTCATTTTCCAGTGTTGCTGGAGACCAGCTAGAGATTAACAAAGAAAGAATTGCCTTGCCAGTTTATTCGTTCCTGTCAAGAAGGCAAGCTGTTATTTTGAAAGGAGCTAACGACACGATGGCGAAAACCATATAAGCTGAACAGAAACTTCCCCTGTATCCTCCAGCCAACTGTAAATTCAGCCAGCAGAAATCTTGGAAATGGTACAAGCCTTCCTGCGCTAAGAGCACTCAGGTTGGGCTGCCAAGAATAAATCTCCCTCTGAGGGAAACCTCTGAAGTGACTGCTGTTGACTGAGCTGTTCCTGGCTGTGAAGGCAGAGCTGAGTGTGGCAGACAGTATCGTGCCATGCCAGATGCTGCATCCCCCCAGCCCTGTTTACACCAGATTTTGTGTTACTTGTCAGTGAAAGAGAAGGAAATGGTGCAGTCCCCCTTCCTTTGCTTCAGACTGGCAACGCTGCGCCTCTCCTTCGATTTACTCCAGCTACTCTGTGCTGTCCCAGAAAGCTGAGACAGTCATAAACAGCATTTAACTGGTTGATTAAGTTGATTAACAGCTGCTTTTCGTCACCAGCATTTTGCAAAGCAGCCATTGGGTGTAGGCCATTATTTTAAGTCCCTCTATGGGGACAGAGCTCTACGTTGCACAGAGTTGGGTCATACCAGCATCCCAAAGAAGGGCACGTGCAGAAACCAGGAACTCTGATTTGCAAATCATTCTTGGCAGTGACCTTTTTCAGCTGTAAGATGAGAATAGTTAAGAATAATTTCTTAAATGTTTACAGCATGCTGCATACCTATTTCACTAAACAAAGTGAAAGATACTTTCAAATTGAAATAAAAAATATATCATTCATGAAAGAACCAGAATTAAGTCAAGGCAGTTCATGCTAACATACCCTGAGTCTTAAGCAATGCCATAAACTCCTTGGCTAATGCATCCATAATCTAGCAATTCCTATTCAGATCCTAGGAAAGATCCAGCAAGTATTTCCTTGAAGACTTTTTAAATTGCAGTCTAGTCCAATGTAGTTCCTTTCTCAGTTCCCTAAGCCAGGTTCCTAGTGAAAACTCCTACTGAGGTCACTCAGCTTGGATGAGTGAGGGCTGAATAAGGCCTGTGGGATTTAACTTTCTAAGAAGCATGCTCAGTCTCCTTTTCCTGTGTCCAGGGTCTTCTGAATTGGAAATCTTTCTCACCACCTGGTCAAGGGTGATCTATAAACTCTCTTGATAAATTCATTCCAAATCACTGAGAGAACATTTATTTTCTGTGTTATTTATTTTAGGTTACTATGGCCATAGTTACCATATACAAATTGCAAATTTAAATTATTGCAAACACACAGTAATGAGAAAACATTCAGAATACACGTTAAAAAAAAAAAAAAAAAGAAAGAGGAGAAAAATTGTTGTTTCAGTAACATTAAGAAAAAATCAAACCCTGAAATTCGAATTAAATAATCTCCTACACATTCTGGCATTATGTAGAAATTAAAATGCACTCTGATGCTGATTTTATTTGACAAATGTCTGTCATAACTGTGATAATTTTAGTCCTCTGCATCATCTCCATGCCCCAAAGCTCTGGATTATTTCCTCTGCTCTGGGTGATTTGTAAGGCTGCTAAACAGTTTCTTCACTGGATGTTCTCCCTTGTAGGATGAATCACATTTTTTCAGGAGTTACTGCAGTCCTAAACCTAAACAGAGATACACGGATGAATTTGTAAGCCCAGCTGTCCTGTGACTGTGCTCTTTAGTCCATCAACTCCAGCAACACCATTATTGCCAGTCTGATGAAATGTGGCATTTGGGACCTGTTTGCTGCCTTGAAGTTGCCTTTAAAGTTGGCTAGATGGTGCTAGAACATGCTGCATTACATTAAGTAGCATATGGCTCACATCCTTCTTACTGTTGATCAGAGACTACTTAAAACTTGGGTTTACAATGTGCCTCTTCACTTAAAAATTGCAAAATGAGCCAGTTCTACACTTCAGTCCTGGACTAGAAATCATGAATAGTGCACTACTAACTAAATAGTGATTTGTGTTTAGGGATGAAATTTTTTAAATGTAAATTTAAAAATCCCTTCCTTTGCCATTGGTAACAGCTACTTGGCCTTGTAGTAGGGCTTTGTACCTCTGCAGGTTTGTCTTCCTTAATAAAGGAATTTATACCATTGTGCAGCTTAATTTTTCTTGCTGCCACATGTCTTCACCCTTGATCTCTCTAACTGTCTTTGCAGGGTGGTTCTGTGTTTTTCTTTGCTTGTTTGCCTGTAGCTCACTTGGGTCCACTGACTGAAGGAAACATGTAATTTAATTATATGGCAGACCTGCAGACACAGTTGAGCACAGCCTGAATTTATATTTTCATTTGGCTGGTCAGAAAATTGGTTGCAATTCAAAATAAGTATGTCATTCCAGATCTCACACTCTGGTCTGTGGACAGCTACATACACATAGCAACAGCTGAAATGAAAATGTAGGTCTCAAAGGACATTTAACCTCCAATATTTTCTGCTTCTCTTATCACCACTGACCCCACACTACATATTGGCCTTTCCACAAAGATAAAAAATGGGTTCAAGCTGATAAAAAAAGAGTTCTATTAAATAAACACAATGTATACATCCTCATATTCTGTTTGTAAGCACATGATTGCTGATATTTTATAACTAGCCTTGGGAAGATGATTTTCACTTTTGCTGATGTGTGCTAGGTGCCTGCTGAGCATCCCACCATGCACAGCGATTTCCAGGGACATGAGCAATCTGACCACAGCTCAGCCACTGCCATGGATGTAGCTCCATGTTTGTAAAATGGCAGCAGTTTCCCTTTCACCTCCAATTTTAAATCTGAATTTACAAAGATTTTTTTTTTTTTTTTCAGCCCAGGAACTGGAGAAAACACGCAAAAAAAGAAGACGACTGACACGGAGAAATCACTTTACTGTTAAGGTAATATTGATACAGCTGTTTATTGCCCAACACACTGAGAGAAACAATACCTCAATGAGGTCAAAGGGTTTTCAAATAAACATTAACACACTTTCTGCAAGAGTAAGTTTCAAATTATTGCAGAAGGATGTGCCACATGAATGCAGATCTCACTGACTGATTTGTTCAGGATTTGCTGCTGTCAGTCCTCCTGACAGCAGGAAGAGGTGTTGAGCAAGTCTCAGGCCACAACATTGGGCTGCTCTGTGTAGTATGAATTAGAAAGAATCTCTGGGGTGGACTTCAGTCCAATCAGAACAAGAGGAAGGTTTAAATGCTCAGAGAGAACAGAGTATTTTTCAGGTGACAGTCCTGAACAATGTACTGCTGAGGCTTCTGAGGTTTCTTTATTCTTTTTTTTTTTTTTTTCCATGCAAAGCCAAAAAAAAGAGGCATGAGATACTTCAATACCCCTGCTCAAGATGCAACAAGAGAGCTAATTTCAAACTGGTTGAGAGAAGCAAAAAAAATCTCTTTGGTTGGGGAGAAATTGGCATTTGAGTTAGGCCACGATCTGTGATTGAAATTGGAGGAAGAGAGGATTCCTCCTCTGGATGTGTTTGTTTGGGCTTGTACATAATCTGAGAACTTCTAAGAGCTTAGGTGACTGCTGTGCTCTCCTGTGGGCAGATGACAGCTGATTGTGGTCAGAAAGTAGGTGAAGTGGGAGTTTAGATTTAGGCATCCAGAGAGAGAGATGCAACATATTGAAGAGAAAGTTCTCCTGCAGATAGGTCCCATGATCAACACAAAAGTTTGATTCCAAGATAAAACCCAAAACTTTCTCTCTAGTGCTGGGCAGCCCTAAACACAGCAAATGTGAGTGGAGCTACTTGTTTTACACTGGCCAGTCCTCTGCTCTTGGCCCTGGTCAGATAGACAAATGATGGCCTTCTTCTAGGTCAGCAAGGCAGGGAAAAGGCAGGACTCCCAGGGCAGCGCAGCTGAAAGGCTGCAGTGATAACTGAGTTGCTGGGCAGATACACATGAAACCTCTCTGTTTCTGGGGATCTGCTCCCAGGAACGGCTTCCTCCACCTTATCCAGCTTCCAGACCTTTGCAACAGAAGAGATACGCAAACTTAATGTTCTTTCTGAAAAGTAACTCAGACTATTCAGCACACCTCTGGGACCACAGCACCTGATCAAACTTGATTTTAGATTACCTTATTTAATTGTAGGAAACGGCCTTTGGCCTTATGCCACTGCTTTTAAGAGAATTGCTTCAGTCCCAGTCATTATATTTATGCATGAACCACCCACTTTGATATGGAAATTGTCACAGCCCAAGGGGATTTCATTAAGTAATTAGGGAGGAGAGCATATAATGTCATTTGCTGTAACTGGATCTACAGAGTCAATCAATAAGTGACCATATGCACGTGAGCCTGGAGCATTTCAATACCCTTAGCATCCTTGTGAAAAAGAAAAACAATGCAATAGAGATTTCCTTTATCTGTGACACAATCTTGAAGTATAGGGCGTATTTTCATTGCTTAAAAGAATTGCACGAGCCATGCTGTCATATCAAACTGCACAAAGCAGGCAGATTTATTGTCTGCCTGGAAATGCTCTGCAAGCAGACCTTTGTGGTTCCAAGTCCAAGGCTTGACAAGCACTGTAAGAATAAAACCTGCTTTCTATCAGAGCTTTCAGAATCAAGCAATGTTTTGCATTTATATTCCTAGTTTGCTACTTTTAAAGGTCAGGTTTTTTCTTGAATCTGAAAGAAATTCATGTTATTAAGTGTTAATGCAGCTGTAAATACAGATTTCTAGCTTTATCTTATTATTATTTCTTCTCCTGTTCTGTTGGCTAAAACCTTAGACAGCTGTTGCTTGCTAGATTGCATTCTTAGGGTGAAGAGTTTGTCCTACATACACAGAATGTGTTCATTCCTCAGGAATCAAGTGACCACACCAGAGCTAAACAATGCATAAAGCATACAATTTACTTTGGACAATGATTTCTCCAGATGCTTAAAGCTGGTACATTTATTAAGTTTTGATTACTAGCCACTGATTTTCAGTAGAAAAATGCATAAAATAAAGAGCAATTCTTTTCCTGGGAGGTATTATTTGGAGCTTTGCTAAATTCTCGTTGCTTTCATATCTACTCATTTGCAGCACCATCTCTGAACACAGAAATAAGACAAAGTGGATGAATTTTTGCTTGCAAGAAACCTATCATTAAGGCCAAATGTCTTGAACTGATACTGACTGCACTAAAGGAAAAGTTTTCATTGGAATTTTGGGAGCTGGGGTGGGCCGTCTGGTTTGCCATCCGAGCCTGTGCTGTTGAAATGGTGTCCATTGTAGGTAGGTTTGGGTTTTGCTCCTCAGCTGCTCTTTGGATTGGGTGGGTGTCTGTAGACATTATGATCCATTGCCCTGGGCTCACATTTTCATGGCTCATTACAACCAAAGCAACCTAAGCCTTGGGCCCGAGCTACCCCTGTAGCTGAGTACCTGTAGGATACTGAAATTATTTGGGGGTCATAAATGCCAGCAGTGCTGCAGAGGTTGGACCTCTGTCAGCTTCTGGGTGTGAATACCCTGCCCATGGAGGTTTAAGCTGCAGAAGACAGAACTGCTTCCTGAGGGAAGTCCCTCTCTGAGTCCCACCTGCAACCACCAAGAGCAAGGACAATGGCCTGGAAAAGGTGTAAAGGTGTTTTATCCTTTGGTAGCACAGTTATAAAACACCTCAGTCCTGTCAATAGACTTGTGACTCTTTTCCAGTCCTTTTCCTAATCCTGTAATTTTCAGAAATTGATGACACCAGGAAACAAATGCCTGTGCCTTTTCCAGTCACACTGCCAGCACAAGGCTGCCCATCTCAGACCCTACAGCATTCTGCACCAAAATGTCACCCCATATTTTGACTAAACTGTTGGTATACACTGAATAAATCTCTAATACTCCATGTGAAAAAGCCTTGGACACATATTTTCACAGCAATCAAGGTTTCTTTAAGCAGAGGGGCTGGTGGGAACTTAAAGACATTACCAGTCTTGTGTATGAGGCTGCATTCTGCAGGGAAAATATAGATCATGTCCAAAAAACATGTTTGTGCATATTTTCCCCTATTGCATTCAGTTTAAGTTTGTTTATTTATGATGGTAAAGTTGCTCAAGAGTGTGAGGCCACATTTCACATGGGTGATGATACCTCATGAGGGACATGATACATTTTATCTTCCCAAATATGTTTCTGTTGTCTCACTGCCATCTGGCTTTTAACCCCCATCCCTGCTTACCTGAGGATTCCAGGTAAGTTTGTGCAGGGAGTTAGAGTCATTATCAAAGCAATGGGTGGATATCAAGACAGAAGAAATGGGTGGGGAGAGTGTGATGTGGCACATGGGTGTGTTTGCAGATGGTGTAATGGAGAGTCTCAGCCTTGTACAAGGTAAAGCAATTTTACTTTTTGTTTATGTGGGTGTGCTGTAATGATGTCAAGTGTGCAGTGACTCCTGCTTCACAATATGGCTTTTTTTGCTAGCTGTCAATGCCAGGCTGGAGGATTTCATGGCAGCCACTGCTGAGGGCTGGAGGAAACAGAGTGATGGGACAGAAGCAGAGAAATAGTATTTTGTACATCAGCAGCTGTGTGTGTTCCCTTGGGAGCCAGCAGCTGGAGATGAATTCACACTATGGCAGCTGCCTATGAAATCTCCTTTGGCAAAGCCAGTAATGTAGAAATTTTAATGCACATTGTAAATTTGTAATTTTAAAATGCTTCCACCACCTCCTCAGACCTGGAAATGCTCTCTCTGCCCTCCAGGCACCCAGCATGAAGGCTTAGTCTTCATCAGGGAGATAAATTACCATGTGCTGAGCTTCCATCAGGGAGGACTTGCTGCAAAGCTCATTTGTGAAGCTGATTTGGAAAATGGATACAAGTTTCTAAATCATTTAAAGCACAACAACACAAAAGCCTTCACTACAGTTGGTACCAGGTCCCCACAGGATTATCTCTGTGCCAAGTTCAGCTTGTATGGGTAAAGATATTAAAAATTCATTTTCCTTCAGTGAAAGGCAGGTGTGCCAAAAACTAATTTCAGTGACTAGTAGAAGGTAGAGGTCTATTGTTTAAAATTTATTAAAAAAACAATATGGTAATTATATATATATGAAAAGGCCATAAGAGGTATTTCATACTACATGACAGTGAAATTTAGCATTAAATTTTCATCCTAAAATTGTCACCAGAAACCTCCATGACATAGAGTGACAAGTAGTCACACTTACATTCAATATGTTCCTCATACCAGTTGTAGACCAGCCAACAGAAACCATAACTTTAGGACATCCACATCTGCATTTTGCAACTACAAACAGAGAAGAAAATGAGCCCAGCATTTGACACCTTGTCTGTTTAGCAGCAGAGTAAACTTCTGATGTAACGTCTTGGTCCTCATTTCTCTGAGAAATTACTTACACTCTACTTCTCACTCTCTGTCCATACAATTCAAGTCACTCAGTTTTGAAAAATAAACTGATATATCATAATTTAAATGGTCTTTTGAGTGTTAAAAGTAGTTTCACCTGGGTATTAGGATGTCATCTCACACGTATGAGACATCATAACCCATGATTTCTTAACAGAGACTCCAATATTTCTCTTTGTGTCTGTAATTATATATAAAAATCACAAACAGATATATTTATCACTGTTGTCCTATCTCCATAACTCTGTGAACTACATATATGTTAGGTTTAAAAAATACACAGAGAGGGATAGATAAATACATTATTTCCATAAATAATGGACACAGGTGAATAGTAGTCTAATCATAATTTCAACTAGACCTGTCCAGCTTGCTGAGGTGCTGCTTCTCACCAGGTCTTTACTTCTTGGTTTGACAGTAAGGGTCAGAAATCGCTCACAGGCTGCTTACTCTTCTGTAGACATATTTTTGAAGGCAGGCTAAAAGTCAAGTTTGCAATGTACATGGTTTTTTTGTTGTTTTTTTTTTTCATTCCTGTCATTCATGACTGCTATCATGGACATCTTATTAATGGATATTGCTGTCATATGTTTTCCCAACTTATAACTATCTAGCCATTAATTTTTTGTAAATATATTTGGTTTTCCCATATACAAAAAATAGAAACATAACCTCCTTTCTCTGCAACCAAACATGTCCTGCAGTAAAGGCAATGTTATCATTTAGTTGTTAGAGCCTTGATTTACAACAGAATATCTGAGAGGGATATTGTATCCCTATTTAAGCAAATATCTTAAATACAAAATTATATACATCCATACAGAGCCATTTCTAGACACGACAGCATTTCTAGCAAAACTGAGATAAAATGCTTGTGATCATGGTCAGGTGTCCTTATAGCCCCGAGAAGCAGGGAAAATCAGCACAGGTGAGTTTTTTGTCTGGAGAAAAGGAGGAAAAGTGAGAGCTGATGCCCTGATGATATGGTAAGAGCCCTGTAATATCTATTTCATGTGGAAATGCTGCAACCATCTACACTGTGTGAGGCAGTGATGTGATGCAATTTTTTTATGCTCTGGAGTACTGTGAAATAAAATAGTCCTCAGCTGAAGGCTCAGTACACCCAAAGTGTATCACCCAAAAGGCGGTGCGGGGTGAGCCGCTCTGGACAGGATATTTCAGGATATTTGGAGAATTAGGAGATTCCTACATATTGCATTGCCATCTAGTGAACATCACTGAGACTGCATGGTGAAGCCGGGAAGCTGAGATTCCCGGCACTAAAGAAATGGAAAAAAGGAGTGGAAGCTTCAGAAAAGTTAGGCTGGAAGATCATTATGCCGTGGCAGGAAGAAAGTCTTATTAGAATTCCCCAGTGTCCTTTTTTTTTCTAAAGGAGCACGAATCAATTTTGTGAGGGCACAGTAAGAGAAATTTGAAACTCTGAGCTCTTTCATTTTCCTCCTTCCTTCTCTAGGAGAACTCAGGGAAAAGTCCTCCGTACTCCCTCCCTGTAAATACAGAAAGGAAAAGCTGCAGGTGTCCTTTGCAGTGTTTCCTCTTTCAGCTCAGTATTTGCTCAAAAATCGAATGCAAATATGTAACTCTCATTTCTCAGTCAAAATTTTTCACTGTTTGCCTTTGGGAGTGCTCCACAGCTTGCACATTACTCCCACACTGTGACTGTGACTCAGGGTTGTAAAGCATTGCTCTCTGCCACTTCTGCTCGGTCTGTGGCATTCCCAGGCTTTGCTGCATGGATGCATGTGGACCATCCTGGCTGGACATCAGATGCCTACCAAAGCCAGTCTATCCCTACCCTCCCCAGCTGGGCAGGGGAGAGGAAATACAACGAAAGACTCAAGAGTCAGGGTAAGGACAGGGAGAGATCAGTTATCAGTTACTGTCCTGGGCAGGCAAAACAAACTTAACATGGAGAAACAAACTTAATGTATTAATAATTAAATCAGAGTAGGGAAATGAGAAATAAACTCAAATCTTAGAAATACCTGTCCCTTACCCCTCTCCTCTTACTGAACATAACTTTATTCCCAACTCCCTACTTCCATCCTGCAAGTGGCACAGGGCGACAGGGAGTGGAGGTTGAGGTCAGTTCCTCACATGTTGCCTCTGCTGCCTCTTCCTCCTTGGGGGAAGGACTCCTCAGTCTTCTCCTGTCCCGGGGTGGGCTCCATCCCATGGGAGATAGTCTTCCAGAATGTTCTCCAATGTGGATCTCTCCCACAGGCAGAAATTCTCCATTAACTACTCCAGCGTGTGTCTCTTCCATGGGCTGAAGTCCCTCAGGAGCACAATGCTATGGTGTGGCACAGGGTCACAAATGCTGCCAGCAAACCTGCTCCACTGTGGGCTTCCCACAATGCCACAGCCTCCTTTGGGCATCCATGTGCTCTGGCATGGCTTCTTCTACACTGCTCAGCAGATCTGTGCTCCCGCATCCCTGGGCTGCAGGGGCACAGCTGCCTCGCCTGGGGCTGCACCAGGGGCTGCAGCTCCAGCACCTGGAGCACCTCCTGCCCCTCCTTTGCACTGACCTGGGTGCCTGCAGGGATGTTTCTCTCAGATACTCTCACTCCTCTCTCCAGCTGCAATTTCTCCTGCACAACAACTTTCCCCCCTTCTTTACTCTGTTATCCTAGAGGCACTGCCACTGTCGCTGATGGGCTGAGACTTGGCCAGCAGTGGGTCCATCTTGTAGCCAACTGGCTTTGTCACACATGCGGAACAAAAATACTCAAAACTTTCAAAAGAGTAAAATATGCCTTTTTGTATCTAACCATGGCATTCAGGGTTTCAGGCTGCAAGAGAGCGTTTCTTCCAAAATACTGTTTTGAAATATCCAAGAAGCAACTGTGGAAAAAAAACAAAAAACAAAAAAACAAACCTTAGAAGAGATTAGCAAGAGAAGTTAATAGAAAACTGCTCCTGAATTATTTAGTTGGGTGTTCTTGCAATTCATTTCTTCTCCTCAGAAAGAGGTTTATGGGAGGTACCATAAAAGGGCTAAGGTCTGAATAAAGAACATAAAAATATTTAAATGTTGAATACCTGGTCCCATACCAGTGAATGATGTAGCTTGGCTGCTTATCAAGGGAGGATTGAGGGTCTGAGATGAGGATAAGCAAGGCCAGTTTTTTCAGAGGGACTCTACCAAAGCTAGATGTATAGGCTCAGTGACTAACCTCCTACATGACTTTTGTGGCCTCCTGCACTCATAAACCCTCTTTCTGCCTGGTTTTCAGCTCAATAACTGTGTTAAAAAGCCCAGTTTTGAAAAATGCAGGTATGGAAAAAGATTGTTAAATTATCTAACAAGACTTCTCACAGGACATCCTCTGGGATATTTGAGGTATCCAAGAGTCACCATTATCCTCATTACTTTGCAAGGGGGCACTCAAGAATTGCTGATATGGCTGTTCAATTGGGTTTTGTCAAAAGTCATCCATCCATTCCCATCACCATGTGAGATGCCCTTCATTCTTCCCTACATCTACATTTCATCCCCCACTTTTCAACTTTTACTTTAAAGGGAAGAGGGAGAAAGCAGAACACAGTAGATGAGTTGCTGAAATAGACAATTAGCATTTCCCAGTAAGGTACACACACAAGACTCAGCAACCAATTAAAGCTGCAAAATCTGTTCCAGACTGAAGTACATCTCAGACAGCTCTTTGAGCACAATGAGAGAGGAAAAGAAGTGGCACAATAGCAAGGTAAGATATAATTGCAGTTACTTGGAAAATAGTATTTACACGCAATGCTTTACTGAAAAAGATGTCCTGAAAATGATATTCATCTGAAGGAAGCCCTGTCACTTCTTGTTGTCCCACTACCTCCTAAACTTCTTTGGGTTTTGTTTTGGAAGAGTTGCCATTAGCTTCTGTATACCATGAGCTATGGACACTGCAATTACATCTTTGTGTCTGTAAATATTTCATCATCCTTTGTGCAATACTGAGAACTTCTGGTCTCTTAGAGTTGATGACCAAATAGGTGATTTTAACCACCTGTCAGAAATTTAAACACTCATAAAACTATGTAACAGGTCTCAGTCAGATCTGATTGATCAGAGATAGTTGCCTAAATTGTCTTCTCTGTGTGCTGCATTAGATAGATTGAAACACAAAGTCAAATATACTAATTCAAGGTAGAACCACTCATGAATGGTTTAAACTCAGATATCTGTTTGACTTGTTCTGTTTCAATCCTTTGTGAGAATTAATAAGATTCAAATTTCAGCTTTTAGTGCATAATGAGATATCAGACATTATGTAAAAATTGTTTTAATTTGCTATCTGGGAGGTTTTGATGTGGTGTGATCTAACCTCTACCACCACAGCTAGGGTCACTGACCATCCATGCTCCTGAAGCTGTGAAGTAAGGCTTGCAGGACTCTCTTACCAAATGAATTTGAGTTAAATACACTCTTGAAAGTTTTCACAGTGGCATGAGGCATTGTCATGCTAAACCATCTGTGTATATTTGCTTTTATTTTTGTGTAAAATTTCAGGGACCACCAGCCTTTTCACTCAGGGATTCCAGACAGAATACCCTCTTTGGGGTGAAAGCAGCCTTAAACAGAACTACTTAAATGTTTTGAGAGTTGGTGCTCCAATGCCTAGGAGATGCTTGGCTCCAGAAAGAAATTCAGGTAAAACACAGGGTAAAGTCTGGCTTTTCATCTGGATTGATAAAATCTGGTGTTCTAAGAAATAGATAATATAAACTCCAAAAACTGATGCACCTTTCTCCTTCCTTGAGGAGAAGATGCATTTAGCACGTGTGTTAAGAGGTTCTCCACCAGGATAGAAAGGAAGATCAAGAGTTTCTGGCCTTAGGTTTTTGACTACTTCTGATTCCAACCCAGTAAGAATTAAAACTAACAAAAAGAGTCCTGTATATCTGAACCGTTATCCCAACAGAGCCAGAATCCCCTTCATCTTTGTGGACTAAAAATCATCTTCCTCCCGGTCTTTAGCTTTGTGTAAAGGAATAACCTCAACCATAGCATGTTCTTCATCTGAGTCAGTGTAATCCAAATGGATTCACATCAGAATAGAAGCTTTTGGAATGCCCATATTCCACATTATGGCTGATAACTCTGGCTATTAACTTATTCTTACTGCTAGAAAAACTGTGTAAGTCTATTAGACTTGTTCAGGATTGTACCAAAATGACATGTATGTACATCCATTCAGCAAAGCAGGTGATGCTCCTGGGTGCTCAGGAAATACTTTTTCTACTGCCTGGAAGATTAGATGTCTACTGGAATAGATTTCCTGAATTAAGGTCTTAATGGCACTGATTTATCACTGAATTAAAGCATATGCTTTGCCAGAAGTTCTTTCTTAATGCATTCCCACTACTCATAGGAAAAAAATTGAAATAATTAGTGGCTTCTGGTTACCTTTTCCACCTTATTTTCTGTCAGTGTGACTCTGTGAATGTCAATAGTGTTCTTCATTTTCTCCTGCTGAAGACAACCAGGCTGAGCTTGTCAAGACTGCAGAATAAAATGTAGCTCCTGCAGTGACAGTGTGTGTTTTTTGGTTTTTGTTTTTGGGGGGTGGGGGTGCTTTCACTGTAGTGATAACTTTTGATTTTACAAAACAGACCAGGTGTTTGACCAATATAAAGATAGCTACACCTGTGGAGTGAATTCATGGAAAAGGAAATGCCTCCACATGTCTGGTAAAAACACAGGAAATGTCAGTACCCAAGAGTACCTGCACCTCCAGCAGGCTTTTACTTTCTGCTGCTGGGTTTAGCTCCTATCATGAAAGAATCAATCAAGAAATTTAACTTCAGAAGCATTCACATGGGAGCTTTTCAGCTGGAAAATTACGAGGGCAAAGCATGGGCAAAAATGTGACTTTCCCAGTCCTATGCCCAGATATTCTGGTAAAGATAAAATTGCAAATCTAAATCACATGAAAGAGCCCACACAGAGCTCAATGTAATTCCTGATTTGTCCACAAATCCTTGGTGTTACACAAGGGATGCTGTGCAAGAAGTAGTCCTGGAAACTTTGGGTGGGCTTACTTTTATCAACCATGTATTTTGTAAAAACAACAATTCATAGAACTCAAAGGAAACCATGGTCTTAGTAAAGCACTCCAGAATATTAATGGCCATTAAAATTTGTCTTAGACCTTCATTCAACAACCTGACATCTAGCAGACACTTATGGACTTTTTGTTGCACTGCTTTAAAAGTGTTGTAATTTTATATGGTGATGTTAGCTGGCAGAGGTAGCAAAACTTAATTATAGCCAGAATAATTTTTGATTGCCTATGATGAGGTGAAGCAAAAGAACTTATGAAAACCTGGATGCCCTTTGGGTGGCGCCTGACACAAAGCATTTGGTTTCTCTTACAAAATAGAACTGAGAAAGATCCCAGCCTGGTGATGCCTGGGTAGGCTGTAAATCCCTGCCTGCTTCAGGTACTGCACCTTCGGGAGAGGGTGAAACCACAGGGCATCAGGGCCAATGGATAGGCAAAGAGGGAACAGAGAATGGAAAATGAATAGCATTTATTTATAAATGCAGATTACATTTGGTATGTACAAGTCATTTGTCTTTCTGGTCTCTGTTTTTATATGGCTACTGAGAAAGAAAAAGAAGCTGTAAGCATATTTTATTAGTTATTAAATTTCTTTTTTAATTATGCTGATGTGTACACCCACGAATAAAACAAGCCCTTCCCTACTCTCACAGTTAAAAGAACATAGAAGGCACTAATTTTCTTTCTTTTTCAAGGTATAGTAACATGTTTATGTTACCTTAACAGACAGTGGTAGGCTAGGTGGGAAGAACAGGTTTTAACACATACATAATTACAGTTAGAGATCAAGAGCTGGCACACCCACTCTTGGGTGTAAGTGTGTGGGCTGTTAGATCTTTGGTCAGATCTGCCTTTCAAATTGACCAGCAATTTTCACACATAAGGACCTGGGGTTTGTGGGGAACATGAGGCATGAGCATAGCCAGTCTTGCCTCCCACCCAACCTGCTGGGCCAGCAGAGCCAGGAAATTCCCTTGGTGTTGTGCTGTGCAGTGGATGTGCCAACACCTGCCAACACAAGGGTTTGAAAATGTGCCTCTCTCTGAGCTTGGCTTCCTGGGTTTGTTTAGAATTGCTTCAGTTTAGACATTCTGAGCTCACCGTGTTCAGCAAAGTCTTCTCCTTTTTGTGATCCAGAACATAAATCACAGAATCAGAATATTCTGAGGTGGAAGGGACCCATAAGGATCATTGAATAGAACTGTTAAGTGAATTGACCACATGGGGATCAAATGCACGACTTTGGTGTTATTAGCACTGGCTTCTAACCAACAGAGACAGTAAATGTTGTATGCCACTGATATTTCTAATATATCACGCAGCAACATGCCCTTCTAGGAAGCTGAGGTGTGCCAGAGTAAAATGATTTAACTAAGTTAGCTGTAGCCTCAGTTATCCATTAATTTATAAAATCAGTTTCTAGAAAAATAAAACATACCCCAAAATACCAAGAAAAGAGACACAAGAACTTCATTATTCAACACAGAAATTTTTATTTACAATTAAACATAAGGATATCAGAAAAAAAAAAATTTGAGCTTTATTTTATTTGTATTTTTATTAATGTTTCTAATGACAGTTTACCCTGCACTGTGTGAACAAATGTAAATACTTAATATTAGCCTTAGTATCATAAATTAACAATAACTGTAACTGATGCTTTGGATAAAGAACTACAAATTACAATTCAAGTGCAGTCTAGGTGTTGGACATAGTTTAAAATCCAAACCTGCATTGAAATCAATGAGATTATGCATATGGACAAACATAGTTCTATATAAAATTGTCCATATAAAATTTGGCCCTGAGACATTTAAAATCATGGCCTGACTTGCTGGATCACTGCCGCTGGAGCACCACATAGCACTAAAGAACACTGGTAAAGCAAACACTAACTGACAATGTACTTGAAGTGAAATAAAATGAAGCTGAAATATTAGCATATCAAAAGCTACAGGAGCACTGCAGTTGTTCCTTTCATGTTAGATCCTGACACAAAGGACATTTTATTATAAAAAGTTGCTGTCAGATCTTGAACCACAGCAGAGCTGTGTTTATCTCAGAGATGTGGCTGAATTACTTTAGCTGTCCCCACAATTTTTGAGCAGTCAATAGGACTCTAGGGATGGCTTCAGTTGTGTCAAATTATCCCCAGACTAATATGGGAACAGAGCATCACATATGACACCAGCAATAATGAGGATGTGAGAGAAAGGTGTTCTTCATTGACTAGCCAGCAGCATGAGTAGTCAAATACACAGGCTGAGAGCAGCCCTCCCCTCGAGTGTCACACCAGCTGCCCTGGCAGCTGGCAGCTCCAGCTCACAGCTGAAAGGAGAGTGCAGCCATGTACCTCACCTTCAAGAATAGTATCTTGGGATTTCTGTGACTCATCAGCTCTACTGATTGCTGTAAGACTTTGTCCATAAGGAACAATGGAATAAAACACCAGCATTATAATCAGTTGGATTTTCCCGTTATTTCCAAAGGTAAGAACACCTTACACTACCCAGCCAAAGACATTGTCCTTTAATAGCAAGACAAACCTTTCTTGCTTAAAGTCCACTGTAGCATTGTTTCCAAACAGCAGGATATGAGAGGCTGACCTCTCAAGGGAAATGTTTGATTTCCCTTTTTCTTTTCTTTTCTTTTCTTATCTTAAATAAGGGGATAAAAGATTTGAAAAGAAATCTCAGAAAATGCTGAACTTAGGCTCTTGATCTGAATTTATTGAATCCATGGAAAGAGACTTCGTAACACTCCATATTTGCCCCATTTACTCTCAGAATAAAATACAGCATTCAGATAAATTGAAAACGTCAATGATTTATGGAGATGTCAGTGTTTGCTACCTGTCTACAGGCTGATACACCTCATTAAACAAATGGTTTCGCAAATTTCCTTGTGGCAGATGGTTTATCAGTAAGTAATTGGTGCTACCTGTTTTCATTTGTGTGCTTCTATAGCAAGTGGAACCCTCTGATGTTTGATCAAAGTCATTATCTCAGTCTTTCCTGTCTCTGAAGCATTTTGGAATATTTTCTCTTGGCCTGTCACGTGACAGATCATTTTCCAAGGGAGAAGTGGGCCAAGTGGGCTTAGTGCACTGCAGAGGCTGGTGTTCAAACAAGAGGCAGATATAAAAGCTTACAGGAGGCAACAGGAAGAGCAGTGGAGCAGGTTGGAAGTTAGGGAGTGGTCCAGATTAATAAACAGCATGTGGAGACATGTCAATGAGCTCCATCAACATATGGATGACTGTGGTGTATCTATGAGCCATCTCCATATAAAATGTATGAACCACATATTTTAGTAAGTTTTTTATAAACTTCATGTATTACAGTTAGTAACTTTACATAATAAACTTCACATTCAATGCAATTCACATCCCTGAATAGAGGACAGAGAGCAGTTCTATTGCAGCAGCTTCCATTCCTTGAAGGGAACAGAGAGAAATATTGCAATGAGAGCATCTAGAGCACAGCATGAGTTCCAAATTGTTTTCATTCCCAGTCTGTGCTCAGAGATGGAACATCAGCAAGCGGCTTTCATTTTTCTTGCAAATCCAGAAGAAAATGAGTAGCAAGTTGCATAACGGCAGAAGGTGGACTAAAATCCAACTGCACCTCCACTTCAGTCTGCTTGAATGCAATTTAAAATGTGTAAAAAGTTTCAAAGTCTTTTGATAGTGTATTTTCCACAGTGGCTTATTTAGTGATGTCAGAATTGTGGATCTTCAAAAACTTCAGCTTCTTTGGGTTAGTAAGCTGGTCTTCTCAAAATGGAAAAACATGTTGAATTCCACAGCACATGGATTAAATGTGTCTTGAATCATACCTTTTGTCTCTGAATTTTAACAAGCTGCTTAGCTGAAATTTCAATTAAACATTGACTGCTTCTGAAGTCTTTTCACCTGTTGTGAAATTAAATCAGAATTCAGCACATGGTGAAGTCTTCAGTTTAAGAATACCTCTTTAGTATAGTATATTTATCACTATAATGTTCATGTCTCAGCACTTCTTTTAAATAACTTCAAAATTGTGTTTGCTTCCCCAGATATCAGCACATCAATCCAGCACTTGGTCAGTCTACCCCTGATGGGAGCATATTTGCCTCTGTGGGCTAGGTATGTCCAGGAGGTGCTCAGGCTAACATTACTGAGATGCACACTGAGAGAAAGAAGTGAGAAACCAGCACTCAATAGAAAGTGCCGTTTACAGTGGGTTCTCTGAACCTCTGACAGGGGGATGTCCTGGGAGAGCACAGCAACCTGCAGCCGTGTGGCCTCAGTCTCAGAAAGGTGCTAGAGGACACTTCTGAGCACTTCAACAGTCTTGGACAAAACAGTGACTATAAAGAAATCTCAACAAACAAAAATGTTCTGATCTAGTTCCCAGTGCTCACTCCTGAGTTAAGAGCATTCTGAAAGATTTATGATGGGAAGAGAACTTGAAAATATTATCTGGATGATTTCCTACAGAAGAGCTACTGAATTTTCTAGCATGTAAGAAAATAAGAACAACAAAATAGGTAATGATTCTGAACTCTTGGAACACTGAGAAGTCACTGCTGAGTACTGAGCTGTTAAGTGCTTACTTACTTATTTTAATTTCTTTGACCTGCATATGAAGAAGGATCCCATGAACGCCAGGAACAGCACAGAGCCTCCAATGATTAATGCCATCTGCAGCATGCTCAGCATCTGGAGCCGACCGGAGATTTTCGTTCTGAACATTTCTGCTTTCTCATCCCCAATAACAGCAGACTGAAACAGTGAAAAGAAAACATCAGTCAAAGGTACACATGCAAGACCTCCCTTGTCGAATATACTCTTGGTGTGGTGAGAATCACAGCATGAGTTTAATTATCCAGTTTCAGGGCACCAAGACTGATATAGCTAGGTAGGTTTGTTTTTTTTGTTGTTTATTTGTTTGTTTGTTTCAAAACAGAGAATGCTAATAGACATAAAATTTACTAACCTCATTTAGCCAAAGAAGAGGGAACACATAGGGTTTTTTAATATTTTTTAAAGGCCTGAAATGAGAAAACAAGTACAGTATGTTACTTTTAGTTTGTTATATAAGCCCACTCTGTACTTAAACATTTTTCTTCTCTAACTATATTTATCTGGTTTCCAGATGTCCCTTTTAAATATACTTTTGGAGTGAAAAAAACCAAACCAAACCAAAACTACAATTAATAACAGCCATTTTACATATTGGGCAACTATCATTTTCTGTCTAATCTGCATATGGGGAGTCAGACACAGAGAGGGGTGAAGATCTGTGTGGTGTTCATATTTACAAGATGCCAAAGGCATGTTTATCTATGTACATTTAGGCCAATGAAGAGGAAAAACAAAACAGCTAGAGACCCACTGACCCTTATGATAAAACTATCTAGTGATAGGGAATACATAAATTCTCTTTCTCATTGGATTTATTACAGAAAGTACAGTTTGTCGTTTTGTTCATCCTCATGGCCCCCATTTGGGTTTTATCAGAATGTTATTTTTGAGAACATTTTGTCTTGTAAACCTCTGTAGGGAAATCAAATGTGTGTTAAAATACTTGGGCAGTGCCCTGCTCAGGAAGATTTACTTTGAACAAGCTTTGGAGAAATATTCTTATTCTTTCTTGTCCAAGACATTTCTACTCATACTCTCATAGACCACTTAAAATTTCTTTAAAAATAAAATAAAGATGTAGCACTTACTTAATTTTTGAAGGCCTCACAAGGAGGTTTACTTGCAGCCTTTTTGCAAATCGTAGTGTAAAACCAGTCACCTAAAACCAGTGAAAAAATCCAACAAAACATTGATTTAAATTTCTTAGATGTCAAAGCCTACAATATGGACTGTGTCAAAAAGCATTTTGGGATTATTTTCTCCTTAAGTTTTGAGGGATTAATTTTTATGAAATGGTAATGTTTCTAAGGGTTTCTCATTTCTCACAGAAATTCTAATTTTATGGCTTTACCATAGCTACTTTTGTAATTTACATTTAAACCTGAAGACAACGTTAACAACTACTAAATCAGTCATGGCATATTTCATATAAAAATATGCTTCAGGGTTTTTTTCCAGCAAAAAAATCAGATACATTTTCTTTTTAAAAATGAAGGATATTTACCTTGCATAAGGCAGAAAAAACCCCTTTCCTATCAGGACAAACAGATGTATACAAAGGTCAAATCTGTTCTTCATATCTCTCTTCTGCTCTCTATCTTTCACAGAAAAAGGCTGTGATTCTTGAAATTTTTGTGTAACATTTAGGAAAATATGGTTGATATCTCTATTCCAAATAAGGTGAAACAAAGATTTAACTTCATGTCTCCTCATTGAAGTTATATAGCTTAACTGCCTAATTTTAGTGAGAAATCATCGATTTTACCTTTTCATTCAAAGTAAGAGCAAAATAGAATTTTGGAACCTTTGAATTCATCATACAATTCACAAAACTTTGGTAAGTACACCTATAGATCTGAATCACTGAAACAGAAATAAAGGTAAATTTGTAAGAAGTCAAATTCATTCTGTTTGGTAGATCTGCTGGACAATTCATGTCACAAGGACTTAAATTAGGTCCATTTAAATCATACTGTTCAGAGTTCTATCAACTGGAAAGAAACTCATCTATGTTTATTTAGTTTCAATTGAGATAGTAGTTATCAAAAAATGGCTAGTTATAAAAAAAAGAAAAAAATCAAAAATTAAATGTAGAGGAAACAGAAATTTCATTCAGAAATTTTCACAAATTCACACAGAAATTTTCTCAAAGTACCTGAAGATCATAAAAAAGCTACAACATACTTCACAGTTTGCAGAATCTATTACGTTCCCCATAAAGTAAAAATCAAAACAGATTGTCCAAACTTTGAAGGTCAGAATGAGATAAAGCCCTGTTCTAAATTTCCCCTGCTGAAACCATACCACTTTGAAAGAGGACCTTAGAAAAGCAAGCATGAAAATATTGCACCTTCTGCTTATCCCTCTGGTAAAAAGGCCAAGTTCTACTACTATTAAATTTAAACATTGAAAGTTTTCCACGGTACAAGCATTAAACACTTGGACTTACAGGCTCTATGTCTAGATATGTCTCATGCTCCTTTTCATTTGGGCTCAGGCCTTCCACATTATCCAATATAGATTTGCTTGCATGAAGAAAATGAGGAAGAGAGATATATACCGGTCTTTCTATTGAAAAAAAAACAACAAACTCTCTTGAATCATGAAGTCTTTGGTACTCATCTTCGCTGGTTATTTTCTAAACATAGTTTTGCTGTATAGATGTAAAATCCAGATAAAAATGTTAATAGTCTAATCCCACCACCCCCCAAAAAAAAACCAAAAAACCCCAACCCAAACCAAAAGAAAAATACAAAATTTGAGCATTTTGTGATTTATTTTTTGTCCTGAGGAGAATTTGCATAGTGAGATAAACTGCAGTTACAAATCCTGCTTATCCTGTGTCTACACTGTGGAGCTGGCAGAGCTCCCAGTTTCATGCTGTGGTGAGGACATGGCTGTCACTGTCTCCCCCACCTTCATGATCTTGTTTTAGCCTGAAGGGACCCCTTGCAGCTCACTCTGCACCAAATGCAGACTCAGTATATATTTATTTTACCAACACCACACTAAGCCAATATTGTCTGTGTACATTCATACAACTGTGTACATTCCCACCCCCACCATGTGTGTGAATTGCCACAGACACAAGGTGCAGAACTGTCTCTGGTTTTACACAGTGCCCCTCCTGTCCCTTCTCCACACACATTCCTGCAGTTTCAGTACATAATCTATGGTATCCCAACCTTGCATAGTACTATGCAAAATACAGAAATACCATAGTCCTCATTCTGGGCAATGAGGCTGCAGAAATGTGAGGGGTCTCACGAGCAACCTTTGGAAGAATTCACAGACAAACATCCTGAGTATCAGAGTCAGATTTCATCTCCAGGACAAGTGCCTTGTCCCCAGTTAAACATCTTGTGTGGCAATACTGTGTCACCACCATACTTGCTTTGCAGGCACTGATGTCCAGGACTCCAGCTAATGTGCAGTTCTCTGATATTTCTCGATCCGTGCAGAAGCAATAATTGTCTCCAACTTCAGTTGGTGATGCAAATGCTTCACGAGGAACTATGAAACGATACAGTGTGATTCCCTTCACAACCTGCTTCTCGGAGAAAACTCCATAGATTGATCTGAACACAAAAGAGGAGAAATGTATTTCAGCCATTTGGATTAAAAGTCTAAATTTGTGGCAATGCTTCTGAAAGATCTCCCAAATGCCTCTGTCAAAAGAAACAACCCCCTCAGGGACACAACGCCCAGGCTCCTGCCACACTGTTCAGTGAATTGTAGAGGTGTTTCTCTGTAGTGGAGAATATTCCACACCTTCACAAAAAGATTTACAAGCTCAGAGGCGAGCATGCCAGTACAAGAAACACCAGAAAAAAAATCAAATATTAATAATAAACGATATAGACAGAATAAACAAACTAACTGAGATCTCTTTTCCCTACACACAGCTACATCAACAGTCATTATAAGGTTTTTGAAAGTTTCAGGACTACAGTAGAGACGCTTATCCATATAAAGCATCTCTGATATGGTTTTTTGCTGACCTCATAATAATCTAAGCTTTATGATGCAGACAATATCCTGCATATAACCTTATTCCATTGAATATGAAACAGAATACTACTTAAGCTTCTTCTTGCTAATTCAATATCAGCTGACACAGAGATATGGTTGCTACACTGTACTGTAACCAGGACACCAACACTTTGTATTGAAGCCAAACAAAAGATGAGTTTTGCAATATGGACAGAAAAATTTTTCCTGACCCTGCCTCTGCAGGACCTTTGGGCAATTGTTATTGTCTTTTGCTGTTCATGGATGGTGAGAATTTAATGGCCAGAGGGATCTATTGTGTGCAATAAATCCAAAGAATTTTATCATTTCTCCCCTGCATAGATTTCGCTTTTCTATGAATTGGGAAATGTTTTCCAGTTTGTGGATAAAATTGGTTCACAAAAAAAAACAAACCCTTAACTTCATATAAAAACACTGATCTTTGAAAACAAGCACTCTGCAAAGCAAAGTCCCACTTTATGCCGAATAAAAAGGAAGTATCTGTTTCCAGGCAGCAAAATAAATAAAGGGTTTGAACCTCCCAAAGTAAATACACTGTGATGCACTTTAAATCTTTGACATTTCTTTCAGTGATCCCACTGGAGAACCTGGGGACACTGGATGGCCCAAGAGAAGCAGCAGGCTTAAAAGTCATCAGCATGACATGTATTAAGCAGGATTGTTTGCTTGTAAATACATAAAATATGTAAAAATATCCCATGAGAAAACAATTTTGAGTACCTATTGAATGATAGTAAATACTGTTCTGCATAGATGAGATTTTCCAGACATGCCAAAGATGGACCTAAATAGACCCTGCTGTACCTGTTGCTTTCTCAGACGAAACAAGGCTGGGTCCTGATCTTAGAAGAGGTTCAAGACTGTGAACCCTGTGGCCCTCAGTGCCCTTTACAGATCTCTAACAATGTCTCATTTTTCTGAATATACATCTTTAACTATCTGAAATAAAATACATTTTATTAGCTTGCTACTTGACATAAAAGCGGTAGAATCAGGCTCTGAGCCACGAGCACAACTCACAACGTTACTTGTGTTTTAGATGAAAAGTTTGTGCTGCACTGCCTGGCTGTCCTGAGCCCAAGCACAGCCACCACAGCCTCCCCCTGAAAACAAAAACATTCAGTGGCACACGTGGGTGTGAACACACTCCAGGAAGGGAGCAGCCTACCTGCAAATATCAGAGGAGAAGAAGCGAAGTACCTGATTCTTCTTAACAAATGGTGGGAAGGATGCTCCATCTGTGAATAAAATAAAAAAACAGCTTGAAGGCAATTCTACTTAGAAGACATGATTTAAGTTCTAGCTCAGTTGTTACTTTCCTGTAAAGCTGTGACAAAAGTAAACTATGAGTAATTTGTGGGGAAAATGTTTATGTAAGTTATTGCACATTGACAGGCACTTCACAGATAAGATGTAATTGTTTTTGAAAGTGAGCCAAGATACAGCAGTTTCGTTTTTTTTTTTGTCCCCAGATGTGAAGCTGTATGATCAGCCCATTTAAAACAGAGGATAGTAAAAAAAAAAAAAAAAGAAAAAAAAGAAAAAAAAAATTTCTGCTTAATATGAAGCCAAAACCTGTTGCAAGGTTTATGCAGTCTATAGACCTAAACCCTCCTAGAGATGCTTGAGTCATCTGCAGTTATGACACTCAGGGCTTACAAGAAACACAGCTTTAGACTTCAAACTGTATTTAATAATCAGGGCTAAACCTTTTCCACCAAAGATTGCTCAAGTGAGCCTCTAAGTTGAGGTCCTTCTAGAACTAATGGAGAGGAGGAAACCAACTCTAGAGCGCAGTCCACTTCACCCCATGGTAGATATGCAAAGTAAGTCACAGGAGTAGCACTTGGGTGTTGTTTCTCTCCACTTGCACTAAAAGGGTGCAGACACTCAGATTTGCACTTCTGCATTGCAAGCACCCAGAGTTATGTAAGAGGAGCCTCTGCCATTTTCCCAATTAAGGTGTTGTAACCAACCTTTAACCACTACATTTGTTAGTTTTTTGCAACAATTTCTGTTTAGTTTCTTAGGCAGCAGCCATAACCCAACAATTGCAAACATCTGTGATATCTTTGAATCCAGCTGGCAAGAGCACGAAGGATAAATTACACACTGCCACTTGCCCATTGCTGACAGAAGCACTTTTTTTCAAAGATTTGAGATCATCTTAAACACACTCTCTGTTTCTAAATCTTGGCATTTTGTAAGATTGGCAAACATGGATTCATGTCAAGACCCATACATTGTTTTATATTTTTATCTATCTATTTTCTTATGCTACACATGTTGAGCTTTCTTTTGAAAGCTTACAAGGTATTACTTTACACTTACAAGAATTTTTAAACCTGTTGCATCTCCAAATGTAGCAATTTTGCACTGAATGACCTTGTAAACTGTGAAGCAATCTTTGGTGACAAGTAAAAGCTCATTTTCCCTGTACTGGAGCACTTAATTAGCAGCGTATGTTTATTCCATCAGTTACAGAAGAAAAATAAACAAAATTTAGGCCCCATAAGAAAGGAGGGAAGTCCTAGAATGTAAGAAAATATTGTTTCTTATAAAATTAATTACATTATTTAAAAAGGACCTAATCTTTTGTGGCTCACAGACTTTTGGAAAAACAGATTCTTGTGATGAAATTTAAATACTACAAAAAAATCTTGTTGCACAATCTGGGTTATCAGGAAAATTATCTATGCCAGGTAAAGCAGAATGGAAAATGGAGGAAAAAACCCCAAACAAAACAACACAACACAAAAGCCTTCATTTACTGAAGGTCTGGAACATTCTGCAAAAGCCTCCATCAAGACACCTGCCAGCCTCAGCTCCACAGATTGTGGTGTCCTCACAGCAGTGCTTTCACTATCCAAAAAGAAAAATATCACCTTGAACAAATGTCTCTTAACTCAGCTGTGTGCATATGCAGTCTAAAAGAAAATTCAAAAGTATTTGTCTACAGTCTATTCATCCAAGTCTAAACTACTTTGCTTCTTCATCCCTTTTCATTTTCCAGTGATCTACAAGTCATTCACCTGACAGCCTCCTCTTTTGTTGCCTCAATTTCTATTCATATATCAGGATGTTCATTCTGGTACATTTAATTAAATTTTCAAAAGTGTAAATGAATGTACATTATTAAAATGCCAAGGTAATTTTCAACAGGTATAGTAAAGAAAAAAAAAATATTAATTTTATTGTACTATGAAAATAATTAATAGAAACAAGAGAACTGGATAATTTTGTTTCTCTTCCACATTTACTCTAGATATAGAGGCTGTGTGCATGTGTATATAAAATGATGTACAGTAATAAATAATTCATATATTTTAATAGATACACACATATGCATCTATAATGTTAGTAGTATATCTGTATATATATAGATACTTAATACACAGAATACAGAACTGGCAAAGCCCAGGGGAGTTAATTTAAATATTGTAACTCATTATTCCCTTGAAATATGAAGAAAAGTGTTGAAGTTTTAAAAAGCTTTAATAGGCTCACCTGTGCCATTAACCATATCACAGTGACCTTCCCAGTATGAAAGAGTCCTATAACATAAAAAAAAGTCATGCTGCATGTAGTAAATTCTGCCATGTAAACACTTTAATTACCTGTATTACCAAATATAATTGTTCCAGGATAAGCCTGACCCTTAGGAAAGGCTAAGGACAGAGATGTCAATTTATTCAGATAAATTATAGGATCCATTAGAAGGGGATAAAAGGAGTCTATCTACTTAAGAATGCAAAACAGAAGTAAATACTTTTATCAAAGAATCAACAACAGTCTTAAGTCCAAGCTCCTTACAGAATTATTGATAGCTGAAAGAAAGTGATGGTTTTGGCTTCATCCTGTTTCTTTTGAATCATTGAAGTTTCTTCCATTTACCTATAGCTCCTAATGAAACAAGTTTTAAAAGCCATACCTTGAAAATACATATATATATATATATTACTTTACAATATTATGATACCTTTTATTTTTATAGCTTTCAATTATTGCTGTTTTTGTAATATCTTCTGTCCCAGTATACACATTGTAAGGTCCATCGCTTGTCCCATTATACTGCAACAGATGCAACAAGAAGGAATAACAGTTAGAAATATTGAACAAAATTATAGCATTTTCTTCCTCAGAGCAGGAGGTTTTATTCACAGAATGGTAACAGAAGTCATTTTCTCCTCATTGATTTCACTTACTGGGTAGAAGACTCCCACAGTTGCTTTCACTCCAGGGAAGGGGATACTTTTTAAGAAAGGGTCTTCGTATCCCCACAGTATTTCTTTGATGGTTCTGTTCTGCAGTATGGTTGTGTTGGGAGGAATCCAAGTGTTTATTATTGATTGCATAAAACCACCTGGGTACAAGGCAGGTACAGCCTACAAAAGCAATAAAATCAGTGCTCAGTATAAAATTCTCCATGTGCTTTGGATTAAAAGCAAAGAGACTGACTCTAAGAAATGTCTGCCAAATCCAGTTCCCAGATTTGCAACTCCCTTGAAGTTAAGTTTTTACATAAAGCTGACACTTCTTAACAAAACAACTACTGGCCATAAGCTGCAGACAGTTTTTCTTGACTGATTACATGAGTTCACTAGATCAGCCCTAATCACAAAATGACAGAACGGCTGAAGTTCACAGGGATCCCTGGAGACCATCTGCTCCAATCCCTGCTCAAGCAGGACCACTGAGAGGCAGTTGCCCTGGACCATGGCCAGATGGGCTTCTGAAGAGCTCCAAGTAATGATTTCACAAAAGCTTGGATCAGATGATCTTCTGAAGACCATGCCTTCCAGCATGGGCTCTTCTGAGACTCTGTGACTGCTGGTATGGTTCTGTTGTGCATTAGCACCACCCATCCTCATCCTCTGCCCCTTGCAGACACCTCACAGCAATCCTGAGCACTCATGCAGAAATTTGGTGCAACACAACCAGGGCTGAATATATGTATGAAAACTCTAAATATTAGTCAAAGACAAACATTCTCAGCCTGTGACTGAGCCTTAAAAGGCTCTAGCACTACTCTGTGTAAAGATCCCTGTGCTTTTCTTTGAATAACTAATGCTCAGTAGGACAGAAGAGTTCCAGGATTGAACCATGGGGCTCTGTGGTGGCGAGGCCACGTAGGAACTTGGTTCCATGTGGGAACCAATGCAGCCTCCCCTGCCAAGCAGACCTGAGGGTATTATGGAAAGAACATGGAAAATTCACCCTGTACTCCTTATGCAGTGCCTCACACACAAAGGGAACCCATCCACAAACTCTTGATTTATTCCTGTGCTAAAATTAACTAGGAAGATGTTTTTTGAGCTCTGAACATGCTGTAGTGAAAGATATCCCTGCCCACGACAGGGGGGTTGGAACTGGATGATGTTTAAGGTCCCTTCCTACCCAAACCATGCTATGATTCTGTGACCTTCCTCCCTGTTTCCTCCAGTAGCTCAACATTTGTATCTGGACACTATAGATTTGTTTCTGTACTTACTGCAACAGCAAGATTGAGGACGGTTACGTTGTCATTTTCTGTCCCAACAGACATATCAGGTACAAAATCAGCAATATTAGGCAACATGTAGGATATTGTGCCATTCTGACCTTCCATGACATTTTCTTTGGGTAAATATCGCACCCTGGAAATACAAAACACAAACAGAGAATATTTTTAATCTTTGATTTTTAAGAAAACACATAACCATGCCTGACTGAAGGTTTTTTAGAATTTGATGAACATTTCAGTAAAATGAATGTTGAACATTGTATAACCACTAAAAGGTTTATCAACTTTTCATGTGATTATATGTAAAAATTAAATTTTCTACAAATATTGTTCTTTTGGAAATAATTAATTTTTTTAAATTTTTATGTCATTAATGGATCTTATATGTTTTTGTATATTTTTTAATGAATTATGATTTTTCACATTTCATAAGCTATCTCATGGTTGTCATGGGGTGACACAGACATAAAACCTCAGAATTTTAGTCTGGTAGACATGTGTTGCAACAAAACAGGTTAATCCCATAATGTTACTTTGATAATATTTAATATGCATGCAGATATTTATAAGAAATCTTTCAGTCCCACTGAGGTTCTGCCAGTCATGCCCTGCCAGGAGATCTCTAAGGTACAAATTTCAGCTGCAGTTCTAGTTTTCACTCCACTCTTCCAGTCCCACCCTCTTCCTGACCCCTCTGTGGGGACAGCAGCCAGCAGGGATCAAATTACAGTCCATGCTGCAGGTCCAGAAAGCTTCTCACAGCTCCAGCCCAGAAGGGATCTTCAGGACACTCCAGGATCAGATTTTCCAGCATGAGTGTTGGGGGTACAAAAGGAACAGAGAGCATTTTCCCATGGTATAGATGTAGCCAGTGAAGGCGGGTTTTATCTGAAGAGCAGCTGGATCTTGGCTTCTCAGAATTGTTTTGTATACATGTAATTTTAACTATTGTCCTGATGAGTAGAGCGCCTATCTGAAAGTTGGGTGATTTTTCTTCCTAATTTATGTGCTTTTGAGTTGTTCTACACTATAGTAACTTATTAAATATTTAAAGGGGATTGAGAGAGAGAGAGACTCAATGTCACAGTTACTCGGGTAGACCAAATATCCTAGGAGTGCAGCAGTGAGAAGAACCTTCATTTCATAGTCATCATTTCTTACTTAGTCTTATTTAGGCTGCTGGCTGAGATTTGTCCCTAAGGGAAAAAAAAGCATCATCAGCAGCACCACAGTAAAATTTTTCTGTTTGGTGGGAATTCACGTTCTGCATTATTTCTTAACTGTTTTTTTCCTGATTCCTGTGTAAGTCTTTCCTTTGTCTTCCCAGGTACTCTATGAAACAAACCTTCTCTCTTTCCATTGAGAAATAAATAAGCTTTTAGGCATCAAGGCATTTTGGCTGAAGATGCTGAAATGGGAAACTATCTTGTGAATATAATATACATCCCTAAAGTTATTGAGAAAGAAATATCCTATCATCGTAGGAAAGAAATTTCCTAACAAGGGTGCCAGTGATAACAAATATTTGGCTTAATAAGTTGATGCTCAAGAAGCATCAACTAGTCCTATGTCAACATCACATTTAACATTAAACAGATAATAAAACCTCCCCTGAATGTGGGAGGACTGCTGCATCTACATCCTAGCTAGTACACTCAGAAAAAGGAATGCTTTTCCAAGCAAAATTTGAAAAAAGAAAAGCTATTGATTAAAAATCTCATAAAGGAGAAAAAACAAAAGCAAACCATGTTGTTAAAATAAGTATTAGTGATGCATGGATGATAAGATAATCTCTTGGTTTTAGGGCATCTGGCACATTTTCTCCCATTATAAATCTGATGAAAACTGAACAGGAAGGAATGCAACTGTCTCTGTGATACTGTGGCAAATGAATTATTGTTTTTCACAAGTACAAGCAGCTTCACATCAAATTACCTATTTCTATTTGTGTTTTCATTATGTTAGACACAATCCAGAAAATATTTAGGATTGCTGTGTGTAGCTGCAATTTAGGCATTTTTTGTCATGTCTAACTAAAGTATGATGATGGAATTTCAAAAATAAATTTTATTTCAGCAGATATAATGTCACATATTAAAGTGTCTTTTTTTACCTGTATGTGTAAGGTCCTCTTTGTTCAAATTTTGGTTTAGACCCATTGATAACCTCTGAAGGATTTAACACATGGAAAATCCAAAATTCCCTGTAAACTGAGCTTCCTGGCACAAGCCAATTTTGATAAGCAGCGGAACCATTGACAATGACAGCTTCCTGAAAGTACAAAAATCAAAGTTAAAATTATCCACAAAAGAAACAAGTGAGAAGTTGCATTTACTTTTTAGATGGTTGTTGAAGATTTCAAAGCAAACAGAAAAATACTCCATTTTAGCATCAGTATGAGATGTACAGCCCAGTTGGCCAACATCTGGAGGCAGCTTGACATTCCTGCTCAGTGAGAGCAAAAGTGAATCCCCCTAAAACAAAAGACCACAAAGCTGATATAACTGCTGATGTAGCTGGTAGCAAAGCTTTGCTATTGCTGTGGTGGGGCATTCCCTTAGTTCTCAAACACTTCCAAAAACAGTGATTATTTATAAAGGGAAAATCTTTGATGACTGAATGATACCCAGCAGGTCACAGAATCCATAAATTACTTTTCATACATTGCAAATAGCCCAAGGGAGGAAATGAGAGTTGTGCCTGAGCATTTTTCAGGCTCTAAATAATAATTTAATAATAATTTTGCACCCAGAGAAATCACATAGTACTCTTGAAGTTTTTTTGACAAAAATTTCTTGTCACCAAAGCTGAGACTTTCTAAGAAATCTCTCTAATTATGATAACATTTTATTAGGAAATTTTCCCAGATTTAAGGAAGAAGGGAAAAAACTATATCAGGAACCCCTGTAGAGGAATCAACAGCTTTAAGTCTGTGCCACTCAGCCATATGAAAAATGGCAATTCAAGTCTCAGGACTGTAGAGTGAGAAGGAGAGTTTTAAAGTATGTTACCATGTATAGTCAGGGGAATGCCTGATTTGCCTGGTCTGTATCAGGCCTCTTCAATAGGTTTTTCCCAAAGCCCTGAGATAATGTAATTTTTCCCCATGGCAGTAAAAATTCATAAAAGTGTTTCTCAGCAAGAAGAAAAATCTAGGCTGCGTGTCTCTAACATAAAAGATGCTTTTCTTTATTAGAGTGATTGAAGATGAATTAGCTAATTTTCACAACTCGTAAAGTCCAGAAATTAAAAGGCTCTGATTTCTCCAGAGAGCAAGGAAAGACATTTTAAATAGAAAGTTTCTAGTTTTGGTGGTTTTTTTTTTTTTTTCTAGTTTAAGTTTGTGCCTCTAAAGTTTGCTTAGCAATCAACAGGTAAACAAAATAGATACTAGCTCTAGTCACTAGATATTTGTTTCTAACTGCCAGTCACTAGCTCCTGCAGTTAGAAACAAATATCTCATTTTGGAAAGTTGTAGCACAGTCAGGGTTCTGTCAGTGAAAAGCCTGTTTGTCTGGTGGAGGTGCAAACACTTGCTGATGGTGTAAAGCAGCAGGCTTGCTGCCTGAATGTCTGCTATAATTTGTGTGCATTCGTGTGAGAGGGGAAGGAAACCTTGCTGCAGCAAGTGTGTCTTGCACTCAAACCTTGCAAGGTCAAAGATTATCCCAGCTGTGGCCCAGCATGGGGCAGCCCACCACCTGGATGAAGAGGGACAAATTTACATGGTTCAGAGATTGCCTTCCTCATTTTCACAGAGAATTGTTCAAATAATCTGGGAGAAACAAGATGGTATAAAAAGTGCAACTCAGTCTGCCCAGACTCTGCCTGTGACCAGTACTCAGCAGGGTCCTGAGACCAGGACAGATGCCAGGATTTGACCTCCCACTGTGTAACTGGAGTGGGAGAATGGTTACATTTCTAGCAGATATATTGTCAATAAGACACACTAATCTCTCTAGAAGACAATAGTCAGGAACAGAGAATAGAGAAGTTTCAACCTTGTGACAATAATATCTGTTAAAGTGATGTTACTTACATTTTGAAATTGTTCCCCTACATCCATTCCCCTTCTCCTTATAACCCTTTGCCAGGGGTTGGAGCAGTGCAGATGAAGTGCCAACTCTGCCACTGCATTCTGCCAGGTCACAAAGTGTGGATTTGCAGCCCACCATTCACTGTGAGCTAATGCCACTGTGGACACTCCTCCCTAGGGAATGCTTCAAGGGTACAGCTGATCTCACCTGGCAGTTCTGCAGCCACGGGGAAACTGGCTCCCACAGTGCACAGTTCCTGATCTATGTGACATCCTCGTCCTTTGCACCAGCTCAGGGAGCTGTTTCTGCCTGACAGACAGGAGGAATATAATTCCCTTATTGTTTTTTGCTTTCTGTGTTACCTTTCTACCAGTTAGCCATTTGGCTCAGGGGTCTGTGTAGAGGGAATCAGCACTAGGACATGGGAAGCAGCAGGACAAAAGAAGGAGAGGGAAGGAAGATAACAAGACCATTATTTTCTGTGGCATTTAGCCATTATTGTTAATATTTCTCCCACAAAAGAGGTGTGTGTGATTCCCTGTCACATACTTTAAGAGTGAAAATGGTGGGTTAAAGTGGAATAAAATCTAGAGCTCTTTTTCATGTCTTCATTTTATAAACTAATACCGTCACACCAGCAAGCCCTTTGTTTTTGCTGTTTGATCACTGGTGATCAATCCCTAAATATGCCTCTCCCTAGCTGGGCAGTTACATATCTCCCTATTAACACTGCTGTGTTTTGGGATGTTGTGAGAGGACGAGTGATTTTGGAAACTAATATGCAACTGATCGTACGAAACACTTCTCAACTCCCTAGTCCATCTGCATCAGTGCATCAGCTCTAGTATCTCACGCAATAGTTAACTTCTCTCAGCCAAAGTAGCTACCCAAATGTGATTGCTACACAGCCAAATTCATGCCATGACCCAGCTGTGCAAGATTGAGTGAAACTGGTGGGAACTTTGACCCTTTTTGCTTCTGACAATTTTCCCCCCACTAGAGGTGGGTCAAGTAGCAATACATAAATTCAAGAAGTGCTGAACAGTCAGCAGTAGAAGGCTGCTGTACTTCATTGGTTCAAAGTAAATTAAGCCATCGTGATTTCTGATGAAAACCACAAAATTAAGACAAAGTTTCTGTCTTGACAAAGAATCTGGCCAGATGGACAAAATATACCATTTTCAGGGAACTGAGAAGCGATATGAATACTTTGGACTGTATCAAAATTGTGTATGTTGGACTGCCTACGTAAACTGGAGGAAACAAACAATACAATTCTATAAAACTGAAAAAGATCAAGAAAAGCAAATAATCTTTTCCCATTTTGCAGCTGGAAGAGTAACACATCACATCTTAAATGATGATTTATATCTTATTATTAGCCTTTCTACTCAGGTTTTGTTGGATCACAACTTTTATTCCTTTTCAGTCCTTGATAATAAAGAATTCTGGGACTCAATAAAGCTTAAAATTGATAATGTGGGAATATGTGTGGTTAGAACTTTTGTGTTCTGCTGAGAGCTAGCAGTTGCTTTAGCTTCATTACTTTGTATAAAGAAGTGGCATATGAATGTCACAAACAGAGTTTTAAACTAAGGTGTTTCCGATGCCTCCAGTAGCTGAGGAGATACAATCTGGACAATCATAGATCACAGATATGTAGAAACAAATGAATAAATATAATAATAGCTACAATTGAAAGCCTTATTTCTAAAAATAACTGAGACTAACCCAGTAGAGCATTGAGGCATTGTGGCAAATCATTCACCATTCTATATTATCAGTTCATCAGGAGTTCAAGATTTTAAGTATTGTTATGTGGCTTCTGTTCAGCTCCTGAGCACGTGTACTCAGGTAGAAAGTGGAAGAACTTAGAGAAGTCATGATAAAGATTTTTCTAGGAAATTAATACACTACCAATAGCTTTGAGTGGTTGAATCTAGCTGGGAAAGAAAACCCATAACTGAAGTGATGGGACTTTTGCCTAAAAGGATAATATTGTTTTAAGGAGGGAAAGGCAAAAAGTAGAAATTGAGCCATGTCAAAATATCTTTTTCCAACAATATCAGATAAAATCTTTCTGATTTGTTGCTTTGAATGCTCATTTCCTTTCACTTTTTTTTATTCTTTTTTTAATTTTAGACTTGATTGTATCTAGTATTAATGACAACAGACATGATAATGTCCAACTGAAATGTGTGGAGTCAGTTAAAAAATATTTTTACAATCTCAAACAAAGTATTTGTAGAGAACTCGGAAAGTTATGTTTCACTCATAACTCTACTAAGACAAATTTTCTAAACCCTTAAGACCTTTATGGAAAATTTTCACCCCTGTGGACAGATTCAGTGTTTGTAGAAATTGGGACAGGACTTTTGCCCTTTGCTCCTGAAATCAAGGGCACCTTTCCATGAATAGTACCAGAGCTGAAATAGTTTAACACTAATCTCCTGTGGATCCCTGCCAAGCTGCTGCTGCTGCTGGTGTCATTTTGAGTGTGCTCTTCAAATGACAGTTTCTTTAAAGTGTCTTGAAAACTATTCAGAACATATAAAAAAAAAAATATATATATATATATATATGATTTTTTTTTTTTTAACTCTGTCCTCTGCTGGACATTGGAGCTGAAACAACTTATCCAAATTTTTGGAGCCACAGGTAAAGCATTCTAGGGCTAGAGAACATAGCCATGTGTTCTGATTTGAAGCACAGATGTTTGGTAATAAATTGGAACAAATGAAGGCATCCAGGTGTTTTATGTCACATGGACTTTGTTTGGGTTGCTCTCTCACAGACTCCTCACGGGTGGAACACAGCACCCACCTGCCAGGAGGTAACAGCCAACAGACTCAGAGTCTCTGTCCAGTTCCTAAGGGCACCTGAGATTTTCTGTACAGTTGTAGATGTTTTCTCTCTGCTTCAAAACCAGTTTGCAGCCTTCCAGCAAAATATACCCTGCTGTGTTTACTCTGGCTAATCTCTCAGTGACTACAATAAAAGAGAAACGAGGCTGGTAAAGTGTAAAGATGTGTGCTTAAGGGAAGCTTAAGGAAAGCATGGTTAGACTGCTGCTGCTAGCAGAAAAGGACAAAAAAAACCTATTGATTGCATCGATTTTTAAAATGAAAGTTCCTCCAATTCATTGGGAGATGCAAAAAAGTTCATCTGGACTTGATTCATCTTGCTTTAGAGTAAATTGACAGTAATAGTTTTTGATTAAACTTTGATAACAGGTTAATTTAGGGCAATTTGTCTTGGTATAGTACAGAGTGTCCTAAAACTATTCAACATTTGTTATTCTAATCCAGCTTTAACATTTGAAAGCAACTTTCATTTCCTCCAAAAATATAGAATTGGTCCTACTACCATGAAAAAGACTGGAATTTTTTCTAAGATAGGATAGCCAGAAGAAAAACTAGGGTTCTTTTTTCAAGCTTTGATGCTGAAGAATATAAGAGAAGATTTTGCCTTTACTGGTTGTGTCTGAAACAGTTTTTACCTTTCATTAGAAATACGGCATACTGAGTTTTGTTTGCACCTAATCCAAGAGAGGCTGAGGACCTCTCTTAGATTTTTCCTCATATGAGTAAAAATGGAAATAACATAGATTCAATAAGGTTGGAAAAGGCCTCCAAGGTCATCCACTCCAATCTTTGACTACAATGTTCACTAAACCATATCTTGAAGTGCCATATATACTAATTTTTTAAGCACTTCCAGGGCTGGTGACTACAACTCTTCCATAGGCAGGCTGCTCCATATAAATGCTTACAGGCCATATCTGAAAGGACATCTCTCTGTTTTTTTCCTGTCCTGTGATCCCTGTTCTTGAGAAATTCCAAACAAATTTGTCATGGAAACTGATCTGTTTCTACCAAAGATTTTTCATAAAAACATTTCCGAAAGTGAAATATTTCAGAAAAAAAAATGTATTTTGAGCACTCTCTGCTTGGAAGATCTGTTTCCTTTGCAGTCAGCTCCATATTTATCCTAAATATAACTGCAAAGAATAACAAATTTGTTCTTATTAACAGACCTTTCATCCACACAGCAAAATCAGAATTAGTTAAATTCAGGTCCCTCTGGAGCATCTGCTGAACTGATCACATATTTCAGCTGTTGGACCTTGGCCCATCTTGTCTGAAATGGAATTGTCTCAAGAGTCTTATGATGCCACTGAATAATCAGCATACTAAACAGAAAGACAATAGTTTGGTATGACTTGTGCTTAGGAAAAAAAACATAGCTATTTACTTCAGTAAATAAAGTCTCTACAAATTTATTCTTTTATGTTTTATGTGACTACTGGTACAATTTTTTTTTTATATACATCAAACAAGCATCTGAAGCATGATGACAATGCAGAAAATTAAAAAGTGGTTGAGGAGAAAATTACTCCCTCTAATGCTTTACCACCACGGACTCTTGCAGGTATAATTGAGTATGTAGGCATTTACAAACCATGCTGTATAACTGGTTCATTACTGTTTGTAAATGGATGAGCACATAACACTGCAAGCATTTGTAATTTGCTTTCAAAATATTGAATGATATGAGACAACATGCAGGATTAATTTAAGTAAGTATTCAGTATAAGGAGATATACATAATTTTAAATTTATGTGCCTTCTAGAAAACCTGTCATTTCCTCAATATGGCAAACAACTAAAATTGTTTGCAAATATAGAGAGTCTGACTCCTCTGTAAAATGTTTCAAGGCAGTTGAGGCATTATCTAGTGAGATTTTTTTTTATTCTCTATGAACTTTAAAATTTGAATTCTTGAAAAATACACTAACAATTGGAAAATTTCTCTACAGGCTGGTTTTTATTGGGTTACCTGAAAAAAATAAGATGATATATAGGAGCCATTTTTTTCAATTTTTTTAAAAAAATAACATTATAATATAGCCAAGGCCTCAACAGACAGTTCAACATTTCCTGACACTTCAGGTGTCCACCTCCTTACTTGACTTCTACAGCTATTGAGCTAAGGCTGCTCTTCCAGAAGAGCCTTTGGATAAGTGTCTCCAACATGTCCACGATCTTCAACACCACAGAAGATCAATAGCAGGACTGAGCAATAGACCAGGATTTTAAGATTACCAGATTTTTAACATTCAGAGAACCAACCTTGGCTGCCCTGACCCCAAGGAGATTTTGTCACCACAGTGGACACTCCAGGGCTGCCATTCCAGATTATTCCACAATTTAAACCTTCAGTTATGTACACTTTTCACCAAAGATCTAAGTAATTTTTTTCTGTTTTCTTTACAAAATAATCTAGATTTTAGGGATATAATCTAAAAATCAGAAAAAAAACCCTGTGTCTGCTGGGTCTAAAGCATTCTACTTCAATCTCAAAACAGAGCGATGCATTTTATTAGATCCTCCAGTCATGTGGAGAACATCGACTTGGATCATACAATCATAGAATGTGAGCTGAATCCATGAAGTGCAGGATTAGATTCTGCAGCAGAGGACTGTTTAGATTATTTGCAGTATATAACTGCATGGAGTGAACACCAAAGTATGAAAATAACTTCTAAAAAAAATTAAAAAAGGAAAATATCAAGAAAAAAGAAAATATCATAAATACAACAAAAATAAAATCCACTTACTTCTAAATTGTATTCTGAAAACACCATATTTTAGCTTATAATGTGAAGCACAAGACAGAGCAAATAAGTAAATGTGACAATATAATGAGTATATTTTTAAAACTTTTGCTGTTGCATATATTTCCAGAGAAGTTTGAAGCATCTAATTTATAAAAACTATGTTAAAGAAAAAACAAACAAACAAACCAGAATCAGCACATAAGATATAAAAATAATGACTATTCAATAACCACAAACCATATGTCCAGGGAAGGTGAGAAAAATAAAAGTACCTTTTTTACTGCTTTGCTTATAAGATGATCTCCAACTGGTATTAGAACTCCTCCAAAGATGGCCAGTACACCACCGATGATGGCCCCAGTGAGGAGCCCACAGTTTCTGTTACAGGCCATTCCTCTTTTTAGTTAGGGTACAGGTAAACTGTACAAAAATATCCTTGTTGTTAGGCTTGATGGTTTTCCTCACTTCTTGATCCCAACAGACTTGCTGATCTTCTTTAGAGGAGCTGCTAATATAAGCAAAAAGTGATCAAAAAATCAAATTCCAAAGCTCAAAGTACAAAGCACACGACATGAAGCAAGTAGGAAGATAACAAGTCAAACACAGACAGACAGCAGCCAGCTACAGGCAGAAAAAAACAAAAAAAAGTTGCGGCTACTTTTGCCGTGTTAATTGCTTGCTACATATGACTATCTATCTTTCTTCATTCCAGTTGCCTAAACAAACTGCAAAGTTTTTTTCACTAGTCTTTTTTTTTTTTTTTTTTTTTGGCTCTGTCACATTAGGGCAAGCTGACATTGTTATTATTCATAGGACATTCTTCCTGCTGTAGACATCTTTAAATCTCCCTCTGCCAAAGGAGGAGGGTATAGAGAGCTCTGCTTTTATCTCAGCCTGCCATGCCCATGGCTCCCACTTCAGGCAAAAGCAGGAGCTACACTCCACTGGCTGTTTCTGCCCTGTGCCGGTAAGAAAGTCCTCAAAGCCCATCAGCATCTCCGTGGGAAAGGCAACCTCTAAAGGGAGGCACCCACAAGAAGCCTCTTTCCAGATCTCTATCAGCCCATGGTCCTCTACTGAACAGCCAGAACTTTGTTTCAGCAACTTCATTACAAAGGCACAACTGGATTTCTCTTTTACAGCTGAATTCTTGCCACCAAGTAATTTCATCAATCCCAATTGCCTTATAGAACATCAGAGTTTTTAAAGCAAGACTAGAGCTTCATCTTTGAAGGAGTTAATGCCTAAAATTTCAAGATTATTCAGTCTCAGAAGAAAAATGTCTGTGATTAGTCATTGGAAAATAAGAGTTGTTAGTAATATATATTAATATATCTTACAAACTGGCCCCTAGTGAAAGGGGTTGTAAAAATCAGAATGACACTAGTGCTGAAGTGGTAAAGTATAAACTCCCAGTGATATTTTTTTCTGATTTGTTTATGAATAATTGAGACAAAGAGCTGCCTAATTTGTAATTTATTCTTTATTATTATGAAATAATCACATACACAGGATTTTCAAGTTAGTTATTTCTTTAGATCTCCAGTTAACAGAAAAATCTGCCCTTTTCTGTGTTAGATGTCACTTCCATCTCCTTTTTATTCTTAATAATTTCTGCTTGTAAATATGTTGTGTCCATCTCTAAATCAATTCTCAAGCAGGTATTAGTTAAGAGTTAATTACATATTCAAGGCCAAACACAGAGAGAAGGAAAACAGAAAGATGAAGTGGAAGAACAAGTCAACCAGTTTGCTCATGAGGTCTAAAGAATTAGAAGGGCTTCATGAATTTCTAAATAGTAAAGCAGGTATGGGTATATATCCTTTTATCACAGAAAGACATACAACTTCCCCTAACAGATTAGGTACTGTGAAAAACGAGATTCATTTTTCTTAATAAATTATAAAAAAAGTTTAATATAAACAAAAAGACAATTAGGAGACAGAGGAAATAAATCAAAGGGTTAAAACGGCCGGGTGCCCTGGCGTGTTGCCAGGAACACACCTGATATCTTTGGAACATTCTTTTTATCCCCTCCTGCTGTGGGGATTTAATGCATATTCAAACTTTTCTAAGAAGCATTTTGCATGATTACACCCTGAACCCGCCTCTTCAGAGCACACTTCGTATGATTTTTATTTTTGGTGATCATCATTTTATTTGAATTTGATTTCCTTTCTTTGCAAGAGGTCAGTGCTGATAAGTCTGGGCCCCTCATCCTGCCACTGGTGACAGCTGGGCTTCACATCCTTCTGCTGCCAACCGCCTGGTCCTGGCTGCTGATAACACCCTGGTCTTCACTGTCCTTCTGATAACAGCTTGGCCCCACTGTCTTTGCCCTCTGGGGTTTCCTTGCTTTGTACCACAAAATTCCCTTAAGCTTAAAAGTTGTTAGCAAGAGGAAAAGTACATACATAGCCAAAAAGTATTTAACATATAATATTCATCCTAATACTTGTGACAGCCAATATCACAATATGGATTTATAACAGTACCATGGTCAGCGGGCCACTGATGTGTCCTCCCTTGTCATCCTAAACTCACAATTTTGTCACATTTCTACCTGTCACCAGACACCTCCCTTTAACTGCACTGGAAACCCACCTCTTGTACCAGCAGCAGTTTATGGCTCCCTTGCCTTTGACAATGTCTGTTTCTGAACATCTGAGATTGTTTGGTATGTTAAGAATTTCTCCTTGGATATTTTCAAGCAGAATGACCAAAAGACTGTTTGCAGTCTTGGAAAAATATCCCTACTATCCTTATTGTAAAATTCAGCCTGTCTGTCCACTTGCCACCAGGTTATTCTGTGTGCTTCCCACTCCAAAGCCATTAAAGGCTTTTTGATGTAGTGGATGTGTTTAACCACAAATTCCAAAGTATATTTAAGTTAGAAATTTATTAGACTTGAGGAACTTTTAAGTGAAAATAGCTTGGGCCAAATCTTGTATTGTTGTAGCTAGGCTGAGATCAGGATCCTTAGTTTGGCAAAGACAGAACAGTAGAAGGCAATTAATTGGGTAGGTCATGTGGGGATTTGAAAATCTGATTGCTGTTACATATTCTAGCAAATCTATGGAAAAGCAGACATTTCAATTAAATCAGATTCTGAAAAGTACCTAACTCCACTCGATTTTTCCCCCAATACAAGCATTTTTATTTTTTTTTTTCCTGTGTGGAAACACACATTTTAAAATTTAAAATGAAAATTAGATCTTTCAGAAATGTTTAAGGGTGTCTTTTAGATATCATCAGACTTTTTTCCTTGACTTGCATACTGAAGCTTTTCAAATTCCACAGTAATATACTTTCCACCAAATACATTTCCACTTAAGTTTCTAAAAGCTTTTCCAATGGTTTTTTTTTTTTTTTTTTTTTTTGGCAGATTAGGCATCTCTCAGGAGTACTAGAAATGAATAGCTAGAAAGAAAGTGATTGCTAACAACTTGTGTCTATTCCAAGCTTCTGCAAATTGAAAAATATTCACCCTTCTCCCACCAAACACAATGTAATCGCAGTCTAGACATCCAAATTTATGCAATTCAAACTATAAATTACACAACTGTGAGTGAAGAGCACTCATATAACATTTAATTCTTATAGAAGTCAACACACTATTCTCATCTATCAGAACTGAATTAAAAATATGAAGATTAAGGTAGAAATTTCCAATAAGAATGCACTTTCTAGGAACTTATATTCAAGTGAAAATTATGTTCCTTAAGCAGAATAGAAAGTACCATAACAAAATTAGCTCTGGTCTATGAGGCTGTTATATCATTTACACTCAGATTTGACTGTGGGATTAATATGATCTTTCACCCCATTCTAGAGTGTTGGGTATGTACTTTTTAATATTGTTTCAAAGATCTTTTAGAGAATATTAATTAATAACAATGAAAATGGTCCATTCAGATATCTGAAAGACAATTTATAAGCAACTGTATAGAAGAGATGCAAAATGTTATTAAATACTTTCTTCACTATTCAAGTTAAGCTTCTGTACATCAGCTTAAAGCAAGCCCTTGTAAATACAAATAATCTCATTATATATTTGATGTTCTTTGAAATTATAGTTTCAAGCTTTTTAGCTGCAACAGTAAATGTTAGAAAAAATTACTTCAAAATACGTATTTCTTATAAATTCACATGACTCCAGAACTGTACTTTCAAGAACATTAAATATCAAAAGACAGAATGCAATTGGAAAAGCCAGCCACACTGAACATAAAACACCAATGTTATCATAGTGACAAACCATTTCACTCATCCATGTAAAATGTCACTTTTTCTTGCAAGCAGCTTTGTAAAATCCTTCCATTTTATTTTGCATTAAAAATAAGTATTTTCAAGAACTTCCACCCAACTGACCTTAAAAGTATTCCTGAGGAAAACCCTCTGATTTTAAATCTTGTATCGTATGACTCACCTTGAATAAGGGCAACTGATTTTTCAGCTGAACATAGAAGTACTTAGCACATGACTTGCATCAAGTTACCAGCAGACAAGCAGCTAAATCTCCCCACCAAGCACATAGGCTGGGAGCTGTGAGGGAGTGATTATATATTCCCAGAGACGTCAGTTCCCTCTTTATCTTTTTGCCAGAAGAAAAAGTTAACTTGTACTGCTGCTGGGGGAAGGGGTTATTTTTGCAGCCTGACTAAAAGCCACTACCTACATCTCGTGGTAATATACTTAGCAACTGCAATCTTTATCCAGTTTTGATCCAAGTGAGTCAAAGGTCAAGGAGACAAAAGGGTAACTTACTTATTTGGCTTCTAGTCACTTCTTTCATATCTGCATATGTTTATTTTACTCATCATGATAGTGTATTTTCAAACCATAAAAATTAGGAAATTTTAGAATAATTTTAATAGGATTTCTTTTCAGGTATCAGATACAACATTTCCTTACAAAGTGTGAAGGCTCTTCCTATTTTACTGGAAGTTCAGTGAACATCATCCCAGAAACTTCTTTTTCTGAATGTATCTAAAAATCATTTATTTTTACACTGACGTCTCTGTCAACCAACATATTTCTCCATCACAGTGTCTACTACTAAATAATAACAGTTTGGCAAACTTTTGCATAAATATTTTATAAATACTTCTTTTTCTCAGGTAAATTCAATTAGTAGATTGTTGCAAAAGATTCCTCTGGCAGTAGCAAGAGGAAGTGACTTTTATTTGGCTTAATTATGACAGAGAAAATATTCCTAAAAATAGATCCTTAGGTCCAGACTTTGACAGTACAGCACTGAATAGCTTGCAATTCACAAATATTTTCTATATGTTTTGACTGACTGCTGTTCTGTCATTTTATGCTGGTCTACTTGGGAGTTTAGCTTTTGTGGGAAAACTTGCCTTTTTCTAATCTATTTCTGCTAAGCAAATCTAAGGTGGATGAAAATTAATGAATTTGAGGTTTTAATCTCCTAGTAGTGAAGGCAAGACTGAAAGTGACCCTGGTCTTTTGAAAACAGCCTTTTGTGCAGTTTTCAGTACAAGGCTCACTGCCAGGGCAAATTAGTGACCCTGAATAACTCCAGCTTCTCATCCTTGAAAAGTGCAGAAATTTTGTCTTTTTCTGTTTTCTAATTAGAGATGCTTTACTGCTGACAGTTAAGCAGTCCTCCACACTGTGCTTGCCATGAGCTACTTTTATTGTCATTAATAGTTTCTATTGTACATGTTCTCCTATGATGGTCTCCTGAGGATGTTCTGGTTTGGGATCCTCCTTTACTGCTGCCTGTGAAGCTGCTCCCTACCATGCCCCTTTTCTCTTTTTGCAGTGTGTGGGAGTCAGTGTGCACCTCTCATGAAGAAAATATCTACTGGGGTTTTTTGTTGGAATCTGCTGCTGTCAATGTAATGATGTTCAGTTTTCAACACATGCATGCTGAATTGTATCACCTAGCATTATGATTTACAGTATCCTACTATCATCCTGAATTAGCAAAATCTCTTCTTGCAGCAGGGCTTGGCAGTGAAATGAAGACTGCCTGGGTCAACCGCAGAAACCAGCTAAAAGGATGGGAAGATCACAGAGAAGCTGTAAACTTTTGGATGTCAGTCATTTCTGTATCTTAAAACCAAACTAAAACAAACCATAAGTATTTAATGGTCCTGTGTCCTCTGGCTTCATATCAGAGTTCAGAGGTTGCAGAGAAAGTAGAGACACAGCAACAGAGGAAAAACACATAAAACAAACAATTGTGCACTTCTTCAGAGTCCCCAGTGGTGCAGCAACAGAAAAACTGCCCACAAGGAAAAGTTGTCAAAAAGGAGAAACAGAGTAAATGACACTCACATGCCTCATGAAGACACAGAAAACTGCAGGAAGCAGAAAAAGGGAAATCCTGTTGTTATTTCCAAATGAAGTCCACATACATTTTCTGAAGTAAACATACTACTGACAAGAAAATGCTGGAGAGATGAGTGCTGTTCATGGCTTTTATACATATCTAATAGTGATCCTTTTGGAAAACACTTTCTTCAGGCTGCTTTCCTATATGCCCTGAGATTCCTAAATAGGTTATGTCTCCCTTTTTTTGTTTTTTTTTTAAGATCCATTCTATCAGACATACCTTTATGGTACATAGAATTTGAATTTTCAAGATGATTACATAAACATTCCCACATTCCTGTGGGAATTCTTTGCTGTACAGTATAGCACAGCATGAGTTAATATTTCTGTGTTTCCCAGTTTTTACACTCAGGACTTTTCTTCAACTGCCTATCACGAAGCTTATAAAAACTAATGTTAACATTAATTCTTTTTCATATGTGGAAATGCTAGCATATGTTAGATGACACTAGGAAGCAAATTAGAATGCTCCAGGAAATTCCTGTCTGTGCTTTTGCACCCTCTGAACTTTTAAAGGACATTAACTGTTAAAAAACACCCAAGAAAATCTTCTTTTTAGTTCTTAGGTAAAATGCCAACCCCTGGGGCAACAGATGAAGTTAATATTCTCAGCATCCAAAACATGAATTTTTATAAGCTTTTGGGTACTCTCCCTGATTTTGACACAAAGGTAGAAGGAATTATGTTTACTTTCTTTCCATGATAAGTTTATGCACAAACTTATTATTTACCCAGTTTATTATATTAGCATTATTTTATGTGGCTTCTATTCTCTCTACTGAAAATCCTGTTGTCACCGCTCAGTGGCCCTCTGACTTCTTCAAAGGAAGTAGAAAAGTCCCACAGGAAGGGTTGTACCTTGCTCAGTAGTGAAAAATTAAATCATTAAACCTGCCCCCCTCAAAAGAAAAACCATACATATATACATGAAAAAAAAAAAACCCCAAACAAAAAACCAACCATGTTTTCTGTCCCCAAATAAGCTCTTTCTGATTCAACGCACTCATGTTCACCCATGTGCCCTTAGTTCTACTGAGGAGAATGATGAAAATGAATCATCTGGAGAAGAAAAAAGAAAGTATGTAATATGTCACCAGCTGGGTGAGACTTCTGCCTCTCTATGTGTACTGGAGGTACTATGAGGTACTACTTTATAGGGAGAGAAATTTTGTATTCATGAAAGTTCATTTGATTTCCTAAGGAAATCAAAACCTTCTGTATATCACATCACACAGTACATGAGAAGCAGCACGTGAGCTATCCACTCAAACCAGCTTTGACAATTCACTTCCATTTCACAAGAGCCATCCTAGAGTGAACATGGCCTTTCTTCACAAATTTCACATAAAGAGAATGAATGTATAACACGCAAATTATAAAATTATAATGCAGAACTAATATGATTCCTGAATTTCATATTCCCTATTTCTGTCTTATCTATTTTCACAGTGACTGCTATTTTATATCACCTCATTTTCCAAAAGCCAGAGGATACAACAGTTTTATCAGTCAGGTCTCCTCACATGAAAGGAAGGAAGAACAAAGATATTTTAGTGTTTCAGCTTTCTTTTTACTATCTTATCCATAAGGCTCTAAAATAAAAGAAGGACATAGTTTCGTATTATTTATTTTTCTTGTTTAAGTTAATGACAAATATTTGTTACCAACAAACTTATCCAGCTAAAAGCAGGCATCTGGCCTACGGGAGACCAACTGCTTTCCTTTCCTCTCACTAGAGATGAATAAACATAACTCATCCCAAGTACTTGAAATATTTTCTTGGGCAAGAATACATAGAATCATAGAATCATACAATCATTAGGGTTGGAAAAGACCTCCAAGATCATCAAGTCCAACGTTTGACCAAGTACCACCGTGTTCACTAAACCATAACACAGAGTTACAACTACTTATTTTTGAACAGTTCCAGGGAATGAATATCTTTTAGAGGTACTGATGTCTCCCCTTTAACTGCAAAGAATCAAAACAATGGACCTAAGTTAGGTATCTAATGATTAGAATGTTAATGTTAGAACAATTCTACTCAAAGTCCCTAAAAAGGACTTTAATTTCCTTTCCACATCAGTGCACCATACTGATAGTACCAGAACAGCTGCACAAGGTTCTGGTAAATGCATACAAGTTGTGAAACAACAGAAAATTCAAGAAGAAAACTTCAAAATATTTACCATTTGGCATTAATAGAAAGTTGGGACAAAGATTGCAGGCATGGTATAGCACTCTTTTGCTTCAGGTCACATCACAGATTTTACTGCAAGATGTGATGGCCTTCGAGGATTGCCAGTGCATGCCCCAAGTCATGGTCCAACCACTCATATCAAGCATTATTCAACCTCCTGAAAAAAATCCTCCCCAGCATGCATACCTTATTTCTCCTCACAAGAGCTTGGAAGACTCTTCTCAAACTGCTGTACACCTCCTTCATTACCCACCAGAGACTCCCAGCTGTAGCTTTCCCAGCTCTGTTAAGTGTAAGGTCCTAAGGTGCTGTCCCTTGTGGTTCTCAATGTGTCCTGACGATATGGAAAAACATCCTAAAATACCAGCTGCTCAAGCCAACTTGGCAGCAGTACAGTGGAAACAGTGTGATATATTTGGCTCCTGTCACTGATGAGTTCCTCCCTCAAACCGTAGTGAAGTTCTTTAAGGGGAAAATGGGTGATGGAAAACCCAGCAATTGCTTCAGTTTTTTCCCCTGTAGATACTGCTTTTGAGCCCTTCTTCACTGATTGTGTCATGCATAAACTGTTGCCTTTGTCAGTCCTCAAAATCACTTTTAAAACTTGTTTTCAAGGGACTTTAGCTGAGGTGTTAGGTGAAGAAAGCCCAAGAGCAGCAGGGATAGACCAGACTCTGATTCTCCTACTCCTGTGGGTTCATGTGAGAGTAATTGAGAACACAGATAGGAAGGAACTTAGTACAACAGAATTCAACCCAGAAACTGTAATATTATAACACAGAATTCTTGTGAGTCCGGAACAGTGAAGGGCTATGAAAATCTCCTACTGAAAGGGTTAGTTTGGTCTATTAATGCTAGAGACATTTCTCAGTGAAACCTAAGTGTTGCCCCAAAAATTAGGATTCATCCCCCAGTGTGCAGTGAGTCAACCACAGACAGAGCCAAGGGCTTTGTTATTTCATATTTGCACGAAGATGGGTGTTGTGTGGTCAATCCACAAAGCTATCACCCTAAGTAAAACAATAAGGGCTCTTAATATGCTGTTAATTTTTATATGCTCTGCTTATCTAATATATTCAGTGTTTAGTATTTGACTATTTCTGAGTTGTGCTGAGCTGGCTTCTTATCTTGGATGGCCTGGGGCTCATTGGTGTTTACAATTCTATCATTGTCAGGCTGTCTTCCTTAATTTCTTCTTATCTTGGGTGTTCTGCAGTAACAGATTCTTCCTCCCAGTCTTTGTTACTCCCCTCGTTCTATGACATTTGAAGTGGGTTGAGCCCTGAAATAAGACAATGCTACTGAGAAAAATATTGTCTTAGACATTACAAGGAGGGACAGAGAGGAGGCTTCCAATGGCAGGAGACAAAAGATTTAAAGCAAACATCTTCTGAAAGTCAGGGGAAATTTAATAAATCTTATCCCCACTTGGATATATTCCATTTCTTGCAAAACTCTTCTCCTTAGATCAGAAGTCACAGAATAATGGAGTAATTCTAAAATCTTTCACTAGTGCAATACCTGGTTGAGAAATAGTCACCATAATGAATCATCCCAGGCAATGTCAGTGGTTTTGAAGAGTGAGTGGGTAGTCCTTATGTTAGTTTTTGCCTACCAGCTACACTGTAATTTTGTCTCCATAATAATTAAGAACAACATACGTACAGGGGATTTTTCCAGCTGTGAAGACCTAAGTTTGAGGTCAACTTCTTGGTGACTTCTCTATTATTAAAGACCTGTCAAATGACTGACACCCTTATCTTTCAGTTTACATGTTCCAGACCTGGAGACATGTCCTTGGTCTGAAAAATCTACAGAAGACCTTCCCTGGGGCTTCGGTCCAGCCTCAAACACCAAAGCCAAACCATCAACGAGGAAGAGCCCTGCTCCCCATCAGGCCAGCACAAGAAGAAAGTTTTACTGAAGCTACCCCTGGGGCAGCTGCCAACTCCACTCAGGGAACATGAATTGGTGGCTAGAGTAGGTAAAAACTTCTTGTAATACAAAAAAGGACTTTTTTTCCTTTTTTTCATATTTTTCTTGAGAAGATATTTAATTGCCAAAATAAAGGAATCAAACATAATTCACATGCAGACAAGAAAAAACACAAAACCCCAACACTAAAAAATAAAATTACCCTTGCCACAGGAGATCCCTTGGCAGAAACTAAAGAGATTATGAAAAATTGTGTAATATCATGATGTATTGAGAAATATTAACACCTATGAAGAACAGAGCAGTAGAAAAAGTACCAGCAGCAATTTCTGTGCACTAGCAGTAAATACGTGAGGGAACTAATGATACCCTGAACTTCTCAGATCATGTAATTTTCAATCCAAAGATATGGTATTGTTCTTTCAGATGAAAACATGTTACAGAAATATGCATATAACTATCAGTTACAGAAAAAAAAAATAGTCTTAAAATACAGTAATTTAACCCAGGCTCCTTACATTTCTGATAATTTTCCTGGTTGTCCCAATTATATAAATGTTTTTGAAGTCTCACTTGATTGAGGACAGGAAAAAAAAAAAAAAACAAACTAAGTAACTGCAGACTACATATTTTTATTAGTAGGATATTTTTGCCAAGTTAAAAAAAAAAATCACTGAGTAAATATAGTTATTGTGTCAATTGTCAAGAAAATAAATCACCAAAATAGCATATGATTATGCTATATTTATTGGTTTAATCTCAGGATTTCCATATAAAATTGATTCATGTTACATTGGCATACTTATTACACAAAAATTATAGTTTTAAAACTACGCTGAAATGCATATATGTGCTTTTTTTCATTTAATTAAGAATTATACAATTCCTGTAATTAATATTGATTACAGTATCTTTCATATGTTCTTTTATATCAGTTATTAAATGCATAGAGCCATAAACTCTACCTGCTCATATTTTTATAACATATATTTAGTTGCTTATATAATAGGCTTCTATATACAAGATAATTATAATTATCATATAATTAATTATAAGATAGTAAGGCATATACAATATATATATAGATATATATATATAAGATATATGGCAAATGATTAATACATTTTCTGCAGTTAAAACTTCAATATATTTCTTTCTAGTTGCAATATACAGTGAAATACTAGCAATATACACAATATTATCAAGATATGCAGGTGAAACAATTTGATTACCAGTATATTTAGTCTTTATAAATTTTACTGAATGAACTTTTCTTGGATTTTTACAGAGTCAAGAAAATAGAGGCTGAATGACATCTCTCTGCTTTCAGTAACTAGCAGTTAGGAACCTTTTGCAAGTTATAGAATGCAATAATACAGTTACAAGAAGTCTGTACAATATCCAGCTGTGTGCTCAGAATCTGCCTCCAGCCTGGGAGCAGGGTCACATACCCGTATGGAGGGAGAGCTGCTCTCACAACTCTTGCCACAAGGAACTGCAGAGGTGCAGAAGAGCCTGCAAATTTACCTCCTTATTAACAGAAGGTTAGAGCTGCCCTGGCAGCCCGAAGCAACCCTGCTGCCCAGTGCCCCACCAGACAGTTTGATCCTGTATCAGCCACAAGGAGAAAGCTGCACAGACCTTCTAAACTCTAGGCAAGCTGTCTCCAGTGATAAGGAATTATGAAAGCTCTGAGCCCAAGGTAATACCCTCTCACACTTATGCTTTACAAGAAAGACCAGTCCTAAAATACCCGTTCAGGACCAGCCTTTGCCTCTGACCCCTTTAGCCTCTGCAATTGGATGCAATGTATCAGGTCCCTGTTGCCAATCCAGAACAAGTTTAATTGATTTTGCTCTTTGCAGTAACTCTTTGCAAACACAGTCTAATCCCATTTAATCCCCATAAAGTACTGGAAGCCAGGTAATACATGTCATATTAGAGGTAATTTTTCAGATTTGGGTTTATTATATTTATTTTCACAAAGCATAGAGACAGGTAAGCATGAGGGATCCCAGCTGTGAATACAGCCGTCCAAATTCACAAGACTCTAACATTTCCACAGGCTTTGCTTCAAAGCTGGTTGTCTAAAAAAACATCCAAACCAAGTGGCAGTGCTATTGCCTCCTCTGCCTGTCTTTTTGGATCTTTTCTACATCCTTTTATCATAGCAGGGCTGATATTTTTCTAAAATTATTAAAATATTAATAATTAAGCACTGTATTATTTTTTTTATTTGAACAGCCTATAAAGGACCTCTTTACAGAAAGTTACAGCAGATAGCAACAGTTATCAGCCTGTCTGCCAAGTGCTTTCATAATTAAGATAATAGCTGTCCCAGAGGATTATAAGGACCTTGGAGGTGAGTTATTATGACAGGTGCTATAAAACTCCATATGTACTAACTCAAGGGGCACTCCATGGCATAAACCTTTAACCTGGTTTTCTATGAAACTTCTGCTTCTCTAAAGTTAGATGGAAAATCAAGTGACAAGGAAAAGGTAGGAATAAAAAAATATTCCTGAAATTTGCATTAATCTGCATATTTTCTGACCCATCCCCTATGTAAACGCTGTTGTTCTACCTTTGGTCTTCTTGGAGTCCTATTGATTGCTTCCTGTGCGCCTTTCACAGCTGCAGCCTCCAGCTTGTTGCCAGACTTCTGCCTTCCTTTCTACAAACGCTTCCTTTTACCCCTGTTTCCTTCTCCAGGAATCTCCTCCCGCCTCCAGTTCTGTGTATGTCTCTCACCTTCCACCCTATCATCTCACAGCATCTCCCCTAGTTTGTCTCCTCCCTCCTTGGATTATCCCCTGGGGTTTTTTTCCCCGTTTATCCAGAATTTACTGCTTTAAATCAATTCTGTCCTTGTTCCTTAGCATTAACATTTATTTTCCCCCAATCTCCCTTTATACTTTTTTCCTTCTATTTCTCTTTTCTCCCTCTGTATGAAGTTCTGGTACATAACCTTCTCACACCATCAGTTAATCAAAAAGCTGGTTGCAAAAGAAAGTCATATTTTTCAGTGTTCTTTGGTACACCACAGACAAGTTTTACCTGAAAAGGCTAATTATAAATAATAATTTAAATTTGGTAACTTAATACTTTTGTCTTGTTTGTGTTTCTTCCTAAAGTCTCAGAACAGTAAAGCAACCAGTATTTCTACCCATTACCTATTTGCTGCACAGCTGTCATTCAGCACTCTTTTCAAAGTCCTCCCGCTTTTAAGAAAATTAAAACTGAGCAGCTTCAGCCATACCCAAAGAAACAGATGAAAAGAAAAGAAAAGAAAAAAGAAAAGAAAAGAAAAGAAAAGAAAAGAAAAGAAAAGAAAAGAAAAGAAAAGAAAAGAAAAGAAAAGAAAAGAAAAGAAAAGAAAAGAAAAGAAAAGAAAAGAAAAGAAAAGAAAAGAAAAGAAAAGAAAAGAAAAGAAAAGAAAAGAAAAGAAAAGAAAAGAAAAGAAAAGAAAAGAAAAGAAAAGAAAAGAAAAGAAAAGAAAAGAAAAGAAAAGAAAAAGGAAAATTGAAAAGAGAAAAATTGAAAAGAAAAAAATTAAAAAGAAAAAATATTAAAAAAGAAAAAATATTAAAAAGAAAAATTTCTTCCCCTCTTACCTGCACCAGAACTGGGAAAGGATCTGAGATGAGGCTGGAAACAGCTCAGAGTTTTCTGAATACAGTGCCAGGCAGGTTCAGTGGCAAAGCAGGCGTACTGGGCTACCAAAACCAGTGCTGTGCCCTTCCTTCCAACCCACAACAGCTAGAAAGGAAATGGGATGTATCCTTCATCTTTTTCTTATGATTTGAGAAGTCAGAGCACTCATTAGTGTTTAGCATTTAAAAAAAAAAATCCATAAAATTAGATAGGCTCAAGATTACAGAATTGTAAACATTTCGTCACAACATGAAACACCCCAGGCATGTTTGTGGCAAAGCACACACCCTCCGTATAATTATAGACAGGCTTCTCTGTTTTAGGCAAAAAGTAACAACAGTCACTTGTTAGATTCTCAAAGTGGTATTGGAGAGGATTCAGCAGGACACTCCCAAGACTTTCTGGGTAGTAGCAGACAGAGGATTGCAGACACATAAATGTTTAGTCCTTCCAGTTTCTGGAAATTATTTATTCTATGCTGGATTCTGTTCTCTTAGTGGTTTTCTAGTCAGTTTTTCACCAGTCTATCTCTCACAATTCCTTTTCTCACTCTGCAATTCTATCTCAGTCTTTTCCTTTCCCCAGATCTCACTACCAGGCTGTCTGCCCACCTCCTCTCAGAGGATAACCATGTCAGAATAGTATCTCTAAAAGTCTTGTGTGCTCATTCAGCATTGCACATTCATGCCACAGAGGAAGCTTTTTTTCCTGCTGTACTTCTGTGTGTGACACTGTTTTAACAGCAGTTACACATTGCAAGTCTTACTGAACTGTACTTTTCAGTCTGTGTGCCCAAGGGAGCATTCTGGTCTATTGGTCAAACAAACACCATGGACACCTAGCAGCTGATGTCTGTCAGGATAACTACAATGTCTCTGACTATAGTTTAGTGTTCCTGTGGTTTTAATGCACACATAACTAAACAATGTGTGCACATTCCAATAACATCTATGGATCTCCTTAAAAGAGACAGAAACAACTGCAGTGGAGGTGGTTTTTCAGCTTCAGAATAGCATTCATGGCAAACAGCTTCCATCCATTGCCTTATGAAAAACCTACTAAAAGACTTTTAGACCCAGCAGATCCTGGTATTTTCCTTCTTCATCTGCATGTAATGAGAAGAATTTTTACCTTGGCATGACAGGCATATGCTGACTCATGAGCTGGCGAGGCTTGTGAGAAGATATTTTCTTGAATAGTAACCGTGGGGGCATATTTTCCTGTGGATATTTTACTTTCCTTCGACCCAGTCAAATGTGAAGGCTTTCCTCTCTGAGGTCAATAATCTGGTTTTGACCAACTAAATACTTTATACATGCCTTCATGTACACGTGAACATACATGCTGGTGCCCTGCTTCAATTCTGAAGAGTCTACCTGAAACTTAGTGTCAAGCCAAGCTTTTTTTTGCCTCTTGCCATTTTCCGCCTTGCAAGCACCCTGCAAAATGCTACCTTTTCCTTGGAAAATCCCATGTGTGCCTCACTGAAATGCATGTGGCTGGGAGGACTTGTGCCTAACTTTGAAGCTATGCTGTAATTCCTTGCAGGGCCATACTTTTCATACCATCCAGGTTGCTCACCTGAAGAACACGGCAGGAATACAGACCCATTGCTTTGGCATGTTGCCATGCTTGGTGTGCTGCTTAAAGTGAGGTGCTTGCTGGGGTGCTACAGCTCTCTTTGATGTGGCTCCTGCATTTGTATGTAATCTTCCCTGTCTTATGATCAAATTCATCCATGAAGAGACTCCCTCTTTTACAGCTATCCCTCCTCTAAATACCACTTCCATATTTCATGTTTAGTTCACATTGTATACTGGGCATGTATCGAGTGAATCCAAAGCTTTTAAGGGAATTTCATTATTGCAGATACATCTCCTACTCAAACTCATGAGGCCTTAGAAGGGAGCAGAAACAAAATTACAATATAAGCTTTGTCTGATTTGTTCTAATCCTCATTTCATTATTCAGACTTATTTGATTAGTGGAATTATTTCTCTGAAAAGAGCTTACTCCTCAAAAAGTGACCGTAGTTAGTGAGACTTCATACAATGAGTAGGATTTAAACAGCCTATAAACATTGACCCTGGGTTTTACTCAGGATAAATTTAATCGCTGTTCAAAGAGCTCATAATACCCTTTGTTAAATAATCACAGCATAAATTCTCATATATTACCTAATTCACTAAGTTTTTATTCTCTTTCTTTTCATGTTCTTTATTCCACCATGTTGCAATTAGTAAAAATCAATTTAATATTCAATTGATTAATAATTAAAAGTTTTCAAACATCCTGTGCTTCCAGTGCATGAAGCTTAAGCTTCATGGAGTGCAGCACAGAGTGCAGATGGAATTTCAATCAATGGTTTGTGTCAAGTGGTTTTGGATACATAATAGAGCCATAACATGAATTAAATATTTATGACTCAAAATAAATTAGTGACTAATTAGTTCACTATTAAGGCTTAGCAAGGAGCATGCTAACTTAGACAGACCATGCAATGATGAGTGATATTTATGAAGAAATATTACAGTAACAAATATTTGACATTTATATCTGTCATAACATATCTCTAATAAAATTAAAAAAATGGGATGTATTGGGTATGTCACATCCTTTTTCAGAAACTACAGCATTATGGTGTGTATTATGTGAGTAATTGATACTTCAGGTAAAACAGTGGGATAGCCAAATTATTTTTCTAAGGGAAAAACAAAATATTTCATTAAAAGTTCAGTGGTTTAGTCTCTGATATGACAAATAGATTTTTATAGAGTTTATAAAGTTAAGAGCCCTTAGAAGTAGTGCTCTACCTGCTTTTTATCAAAAGAGATCCTAACAAAGTTATGAATAAAAATGTAAGAAATAAATTTATACACTCTTACTCTTCCTATATATCCAAGGTTCCAAGGTTCAAAGTTAGTCTGAGCTTAAAAACTGCAAAGTGGTGCACTTATTTAAAGACAGCCTGCCCCTGCCAGATTTATTCAGGTAATTGAGTGTTCACAGAGCCCCTGCAGAGCCTGGGGGAAGCCGGTGCCAAGTCGGGGCGGTGAGACTGGAAACTCCAGTGGCGCAAAGCAAAATGTCAGAGGAGGATTTTTATCCCGTCCTGTTGCCTGCTGCCCACACTCCTGGCATTAGTGACAGCTGCTGTCCCTTTCTGTAGCTGGGTCCTGAGGTACTCAGTGCCTTCCAGACGTAGAAGCCAGACCAAGTGACAGGCCACAGGAATCTACAAGTATTTACATTACTGAAGTAACGATGTTATATAAATCTAAGGCAGTGTAAAGGCAGAACCTCCATGGTTTTATTTAAATTTTCAGAGATAATACCTGTTTATTTCCATGCATTTAGTCTCAGCATGTCTGAAAACATTTCTGCTCTATTTCTGAAAACCAAGCACTGCAATATGCTAATGTATATAAATCCTAAAATTTTTATTTTCAGACGTCACAAATTGTACTGGATGCCTTGAAATTTATACTGCTGATTTAATAAGATTGCTGTTTGTCCTCTGAAAAATCAGATACTGTTCAATTGAAATTTACATGTTCCTCAAAACAGAGAAATCAGCTTTGCCAAAAAAACTTTTAAAATAAGGAATTTCTGGTTACTTAGATAATGAGAGTGTTGTGTTTGTTTATACAGTATGTACACAGTGAAAAATAAAATAGTTTTTGATTATTTCAGTCTTGCTAAGTGGCAATTGCTGTAGTCATTAGCAGTCAAATGTAGTCATTTTATGCTCAAAACAAGCAAAACCCCAAACCCCTTAGATCTAGATTGCTCAGGTGAATAGTTATCTGCTATCTCTGAAAACCTAAGTAAGAAGAATTTCTGTCAGGTTTTTAGCCACACAACTCAGAATTCTTTCCACCAGGTTTAGCTGGATTGTTCCCAGTAGAGCTCTCACAGTGGCTAGCTACTCTCCTACTACAAAGCTTCTTAAGATTTGTTTTTCATCTCAGGAGAATTCAATTAGCTCTCATTTCTTTGGCCTTTTATCTTCCAAACAAAAGTTCTGTGTCTGTAAAACACCTTCTGATGAAAATGTAAGACTGAATATGCCTTATGTCTTTTGAACAAATGCTGGCTTCCAGTTTAGCCCAAGTTTCTTCAGCACAACTTCCTTGGAACGCCTGTTTGGGAGTTCTTAAAAATCAGGCCACAGGTCTATCATCAGAGGATGCTATTAACATTAATTCATGAATTTCCTATTTAAAACTCAAGCTTTTATATAAAGGCTGTCAGCTTCACCAATCTCGTTGTTACACTTCTGAAATAAAGGATCCTTTAATAAGGTGCATGAATGTCTGGACTGCTCTTGCTTCCTTGAGGCAGTGGTCCCCCGTGAATTAAGCAGTGGTAAGAGTTTTCATCTCTTTTTATTTTGAATGAACATTCTTTTATTTCAGCATTTTCAAACTTAAACAGATAATTGACGTTTTCTTTTAGGCAATATGCAGTCTTTCTAATTAATGAGATAAGTGAAATGATCCTAAGTAAAAACTCGTGTTCAAAATCAACTGATATTTGCATTATTATTAAAATCAGAATGCAGAATCCAGTGGGAAGACTGAAAATGCATCTTTTGCTCAAGGACCTCCTGCCCTACTGAGCAGTTGTAACAAAAACTGATCACGGTTAAATTAGAAAGATACTGAACAAAATGTCACAAGAATGCTTCTTGCACTTTGTCAGGACTTGGAATCACACATGCACTTTGGGTCTCTAATGGCTCTTGCAGTAATTGTGGGAAGAGTAGCAGCTATGCCAGAAAGTAAGAACATGAGCAAAAGAAACATATTGGGACTGAGACAGATCTTGACATTGCACAAGTCATACTTAGATGAGTGCCAAGAATGACTACTCAGAGGCCAGTAGCCCAAAGATACTTGGCTTTTCTTTTCACTTTAATCATCCTGTTCCAGACACGTATAAACAATACCTAATTGTAGGAAAGCTGGGAGGCAATTTTTAAATCCAAGGAGTATGTGAAAGGGTAAAGGAAACCCTGATGTTCATAATGAAGAACAAGACTTAAGACGCACTATCTGAACAGCCTCAAGGGACTTGACAGCAAATTGACTAACAATTCTCACTCATGAGTATGCTGTGGAGGGGAAGTAGGAAAAAAGTAAAGGTTCAAAAGAGGTGCTAAAAATAACTAAGAAAAAAACCAAAACTAGGTAAGTGTGATAGGTTGACTTGCTGGACACTATGTGCCCACCAAGTTGCTCTATCACTCCCCTCCTCGACTGGACAGGGGAAGAAAATGCATTGGAAAGTTCATGCTTTGGGATAAGGATCATTCACCAGTTACTGTCACAGGCAAAATAGATTCATCTTAGGGAAATTCATTTACTTCATTGCCAATTAGGCAGAGTAGGATAATGAGAAACAAAAGCACTTCTGAAACCAACTTCCTACACACACCCTTCTTCTGGATTTTGCTTCAGTCCAAACTCTTCTACCCCCTCCTCCTCAGTGGCACAGGGGGATGGAATGGGGGCTGTGGTCAGTTCATCATGTGCCACCCCTCCAACTCCTTCCTCTGCAGGGGAAGGACTCCTCACATGCTTCCCCTGCTCCAGCACAGGGTCCCTCCCATGGCAGACAGTCCTCCATGAACTTCTCCAACATGAAGAAGGGCATCCTTCCTCACCATGGGCTGCAGGCAAATGTCCTCTCTGGCATCTGGATCACCTCCTCACCCTTCTTCTGCACTGACCTCGGTGTCTGCAGGATTTTCTCTCACATGTTTTCACTCCTGTCCCTCCCATCTCTTGCACAGCTATGACACCACCTTGCCTTTGGCCAGGTGGCAGTGACAGCTCCCTCTTGGAGCCAGCTGCAGGTGCCCGTGCCAGATATGGGGACAACTTCTGGCAGCTTATCAGAGAAACTGCACTTGCAGCCTTCATTCCTGGCTACCAACACATTGCCATACAATCCCAATGTAGGAGATATTAAAAAAAATAAAAAATAAAAAATAATGAAACATTAGGAGTACCTCAGGTAGCTTTGACTCTTTTGAAATCAGCATTACCCAACAGGCTCATCATTTCCTTGTGAAGCTTACAATATTTGGGATGGTATGACTCTCAATTGTAGAGCAGAGCTTTAGCAAGAGCACCTCAACTTTCGTTTCTGAGGAAAAGTTTGTCACTAGTAGAGCTATACAAAAAACTGGAGAAAAAAAATTGAAGTGAATCCAGTCTCCTACTCTAACAAGATTAATTTATTATTCCTGAGGGCTGTGGTGGGCTTGTGTGTGTTGAAAATTTCCAATTTTTGCAAAAATTATCATCGTTTTGGGAGAATTCTAGTGGATGCATTTTAAATATTAGAATGCATCATTATTACAAAATTCTTGAGGGCAAGTAATATTTTTAAAGGATATTCTCTCTTTCCTTAATTCTGGCACATTGGCAATAATTTAAGAACTATACTCAGAAAGGAATACAATCTTTACAGCTTTTTTTGTAAAGAAATAAAAAGGAAATTACAAGAGTCAGTGCTGTCTCAAGAGTTTTCAAATAAGGCATATACTTTTACATAAAATATATTATTACAGACTTCCAAAAGTGCCTGGAGAGGCAGATTTCCTCCTTTGGTTTTGTTAATGATCTGTTATATTTCAGTGGGGGGTTCTGTGTTTCAACTTTTTTTTTAAACTCAGAATATATTTGGACACCACTTCTGAATGTCCTAAAAATGAATTCCTTTTCCTACATTTTCTAAACACACAAATGCAGGAAATTGCTATAAGAAATGTTCTATAAACAGCATTGTTTTAATGGATTAACATTTCTGATTCTTCTAACCCTGCACTGATTTTTAGGCAGTACTCTAACAGAAAAAGTAAGGCAATGTTCTGGAATATGCAGCTGTATCTGTAGCATCTAAGGAACCAGCCATTCTTTCAAAAGAATCTGAGTAAAAGTAAGTGAAATAAGTGAAAAAGAAAACCCCATTGCTTACAAAGAAAATGTTCTGTAGTGATTCCCCAGTGGCACAGGGTTTCTCTGCACAGAAAAGTACATGAACAAAACAAGGAAGACAGCTCTTAATCATGAATCTGACAGGCCTGACCTTGCATGTGTTGTTAGGATCCAAGAGAGGATTTCTCAATTGCTTTGTTTCATGCATTGCTATTTTGGTGTCTCATCATCCATCTAGCAATTAAAAGCTCTGTCACTTACAATGCTGCCTAAATCAGTAATTACTTCATACCACGTATGTGATTTAACACTGGCCTATTTAAAAGGATTCAACAGCCACTGAAGGCTTGATAGACAAACAAACCTATAAATGCTGTAGTTGCAGCTGAGTAGTATAGTGTAGTATATTAACCCTCCTAAAAGCAATAAAACTCCTTTCAAGAAGTATTTAATTGGTCTTTACTAAGCAAGAGCATGGATGTATTACCACAAGGCAGTTCATAATAGCTTTTATGACAATACAATGGATTGTAGGTTCTTGAAAACGTGAGGTTGCATTCATTTGTGATAAATAGACTCATGTAGGTTTTCACTGTAAATCCTGTTTTTTTGTTAAGGGACAAAGCAACCAACAGTATTTTGAGATTATAATTTTGCTTACTGTGAGAGCTTAAAAGAGTATCTGTTTTCATGACATGCCATGGTCATCACTTTTTTCAGGCTTCCTATTGTGTTTGTTTAATTAAAATAAGACTTATCTGAGCCCTTCAATGGTATCAAGTATCTTACTCTGCTCCAAGGTTTTCACATTATTCATTTTTCCTCTCATCCCAAGTCATGCCTTCATTAAAACAGAAAAGTTGGGCTGAACTGACATCTCTGACTGATGACTGCAGATCCCGACCTTCCTTCCTTGCCTCCCACTTCAGCACGCCTGCTTTGAGTGATTGATTTCCTGATAGCTGCTGTGAAGAAACAACTGGAGTATGTGAGGCTGAGCTGATGGGAATGAAAACTGGTTTAATAAGATTGTTTTGCTACTCTGTGTAGTTTACTAGTGTTTGGAGAAAGCTGAAAGCTCAGTTATGTGACCTGTGGTTGAAGAGTCTGTTCTGTTCAGATGTGATTGGTAAAGAGAAGCAGATGCGCTTTTTTACTTCAATAAGAAGTCAGGGCAATTGCTGAAATTAAACTTTTTATCTGGGGTGTTTCAGTTGTAATTTCTATGCTAAATTTCTATACAAAACAAAATCCAAGCCCTGTTTATATAGATCAAAACTAGTACAATAAATGCCATCACCTTTTGAGGAGTATGTGTCCTTCTGTGTAGGAAATTATCTTCTTTTTTAGCTGGGATAGACGTTTCAATCTACAATAGTAAGTCCAACACTCAGTGCAGTGAATAGCTGGTTGGGACTTTTCCAATTCAGTCAGCATACCATATGAATACTCTTGCACACATCCTCACTTTATTTGCATAAAAAAATCAATTGTAAGGCAAAGTCCTGAAATTCTCTCTGGCGCCAGGAATTTATCTGAGAGAAGATACAATAAAAAGTGTTCAAAGTCTGTCCAAATTGAAACATAGCCTGGAAAACCATGATCAAAAATGATTAAATGAAAAATTCTTTATCAGAGACAGGACACATAGATGTCATCCTACAGTGTTCCATGTCATTGTGAAGAAGAGCTTTTAGCTCATTCTGCTTTACATGGAATGTAGTGCAGAAAAGACCTGGAACATGTTTTATTATAGCTCTGGCCTTAGAAATAAATCAAAACAGTAGAGGATTAATCCACTGGTTGGAATACAGTCCAAATTATTCAGGTAAAGGATTAAGATAATATTGCCCTATTTTAAAGAGTGAGATAAAATTATTGTAGTAATTTTATCAAGAACTGAAAGCAAATCATAACATTAGGGCTGCAGTTGGAACCATTGAGCAGATCTCTTCTAAGTGATGCTGTCTGCCAGGTTTCCTGGGGGAGATGAGTAACAATCAAGGAAATTGAATGAGCAACACTGACTATCTAGGACATATTTCAACAATAGTTAAGTGCTGCTTGCTGCAGGTGGAAGGGAGGAAAAAAAGATAAAAATATACAGAGGAGAGGCCCAGATACAAGGCAAGATAAAACAAATTCAGTGGGAAACTACTGTACCTCAACACTATTAGAGTAATATAGACACACAATCATGGATCTTTACAGAAACTTCATTGAACAAAAAATAAAAAAAAGTTTTACACATAAGCTCAATATTTTTTCAGTGAAAGAAGACGCCTGCTATGAGCAGAGATCTGGGGGGGAAGAGCTCCACAAGAAAACATTAAGAGGGATGGAAACTCACAGCAGTGTGAAAATGGGAAAGGTTTGATAAGATGGTAAAAATAGCCAGTCATCTGCTAGTATCCACATCTTCTACCAAGGTGAAGACCTGCACAGCAGTCTTCAGTGCATTTTGAGTTGGATACATGATGGTTAAGTCCTGTCTTCCTCTCTGTGGTTCCACTGTGTGGTGTTTTGAACAACAAAGGAGTGAAATGAGACAGGATGGGAGAGAATCTGAACACCGCTTTCCAGACCCTAACTTTGCATTCCTAACCACCAGACTTTTGCAAAAAATGAAAGCACTTTTGCCAAGAGTGCATCACTCATCACCTGTGCTTAGGTTCATCCCATTCACTAAAGGTGCATTTGCCAGCATAACAAATCCCACTCCTACAGCCTTTTCTGGAGCCTGGAAACATCAAGATTTTGTTTATAATCTAGTCCTATGACAGAATATGAAGAACTGCTCTTAGACTACTTATGCCTCTTCTTAATTTCTCACCTAAAATTTAAGTAGCTGAAGTTGAGAAGAACTGTATTTAATTTGTTAAATAGTTTAAATTTTTAAAAAGTATGACCATGTTTTTGAATATCTAGTCTTCCAGGTCCACATGCAAACATTAATCACATAGCCTGAAATCAGTCTTAGTACACAGAAAATATTGTTTTTAATTTGAAGCTGGGAGGTGATATGAACTTGGTTCTGACATAACTCAAGGAAATAGGTAAGTCCCAGGGAAGAATTAATAAATGCCTCCCTTTTGTCAAGGAAAGTCATGTCTCAGAGTTTTCTTTGAAGAAACAAGCAACAGTGGAAGCGGGAAACCTGTGTGTCAGTTATGTCAATTCAAAAACGTTGTTTAAATCAGCCATCCACCAAATATTGTTGAAGAAACTAAAGTGGAAAAGCACAAGAAGGAAAATCCTTAAGTGAACAAAGAACTGTACAAAAAATGGGCAACAGACCTCAAGTAGAAATAATGAGGTTTTTCTGTTTCATGTCATTCTTTAGTTTTCACATCCCTATGAAAATTAGTAATTTCATATAATACCAAGGAATCTGATTGATTCTGGTCCCTGAAATTAAACTAAACAAAATGGGCTTTCTGTTCCTCAATTATCTTCCTCTTCTGGCTATTTTGAGTGAAATGGCATGGTGCTGGGGAACAGAGTTGTAGTTCTAGGGGCTAGCAGGAGACAATCAATAACAAGTTGACCTTTAGAAATGCTTTGTTTGTCCCTTTTGCTCACTTGTTTCTTTCACAATTCTTTCACAAATTTGTTTCTTCTGTAGGTAAATCTTTTTTGTTTTGTTATTTCAACTCATTTCACTTTGGGGCAGTCTGTAGAGTAGTTTGGCTAGCCAGAATTGTGAGATAGAAATATTTGGCAGGATAGGTCTTGTATGCAGATGTTCTTATTGCTGCTAGCTGTTTGGCACTCTGTTGTTGATTTGTTGTGTAGGTGTAGTTCTTTTCATGCAAATAGTGAATAAGGAATCTCTATCCCCCAAGGTTGTGATAGATAGACCAAGTGGGTTAATTAAAGGAGTCACAAAGAGTTTCCTCATGAACACAGCTGAATGAAAGCTGAGTATCCTTCTTGTTTGAATATCTATTTGAATTTGAATTACAAAACAAGCCACATGAGGATCTTAATAGTGGAGTAATTTTTTTTCACTTTTACAGGTTGTGTTTTTTCAAAGGGATGAACAACTGTAATTAGTCAAGAATCTTAAAGCTCTGAGAGTTTGGCTTTTGTGATGAATTTTACATTTTATATACTATTTAGACTTGCTTAGAAGGGGAAGAGAAAAATCCTACGAAAAGGAGAAAAGTATTCAGAAAATATTCTGGCAGCACTCCAACAACAATTAAGATTTATAAACAACTCCCACCAATTTATTTTCCAATCTATTGTTCTATTTTCTACTATCATTTTACCTTTTAAGAGTAAAAATATCTTTAATTTATAGTAGATCACTCTTCTATGCAGGTAACAGTTCACTTTCTCTACCCAGCTCTTTGTTTTCTCTCTAACTAATGACCATTCATATTGCCTTCCCTATCAGCCCTGAGCTTTTAGATTTCTTTCTACAATGAAATCTGTGTTTCCCCAAGGTTATTCCTGTTTTCTGCTCAATAGCATGTTTTTTCCTAACATTTTCCATATCCTCTTTGTAGTACCAGTCCCCTTGTCCTCTTTTGTCTCCTTGCTGGTATGATATTTTGTTACTTGTTTACACTGACCTCAGCAAATCACTGTGTTCCCACAGTCATGCCTCCCTTAAATTATTTTTAATTCCAAAAGAAAAGATTGCAGGATTTCTGACCAAGATAGCTGAGTGTGATATCAACCCTTGAAATGAAGGGTGCAGATAAAACAGCACAGACATTAAAAATGCAGTGTAGTGATATGATCACCAGAATCTCTTTCAGCCCCTGATTGTGTAAAAATCCTCTGTACTTTTCCCACTAGAACATCTTCTCCCACTTGTTATCCTCTTGCCTTTGAGCTACCTGTTGTCCAGTACTCTGATTATTATTGAAATATCAAATAAGCATCAGAAGGATCAAAGAGGGAAAGAAGCACTAAAGAAGGGAGTACCAGTGTGAGGTACTTTAGAAGGTACAAAACTGGCTCATTTTTAAGAGAGACTTCCCTGTGCTGTGGAAATCCAATTAAGTTCCAGATTTTTCACCCATTTCTTAATTGTCACTTTCAAGTTAATTAACTCCATACCTTCATAGCTCCCCTAAGTGCTGCAAGGCTTTGAAATAATTCTTAATATATCACATAATTCCTAGAGTGAACTATGGGTCCTTCATACAAAGCACAAACAAGGAAACAGCTGTCTAACTTACCCATAGAGGAAAAGTGAACAAGGGTCTGTATGTTAGTTCCTCATTCATCACAGGATGTTTAGCCATGAACTCTCAGCTGTGGTGAAAGGCTCCTCCATGGGCAGTTCCTCCTAAGTGGGATTGTTGGACAGATCACCCCCATTTCAATCCTTGAATCAATTCACTTTTCCCCACCTACCTCTGAATGACAGATCTTTTGCCATAATGCTGCTCAGGGGACACTGAAAGGATCAAGGTGTTGTTTTTTTCCTACCTGGTTCACCAAGCATGGCTCCACCTTAGATCTCGGCAGCTTTCAGTATGTTCACTGGCAGCCTGTGTCTAGTCTAGTTAGAGAAGCAGGGGTAGCCTGGATTGCTGTATACAGTCCAAAAACAGTATAGAAATATATATATTTATATGTATATATATAGCTGTACTCTATATAGACTAACTTCCTAATCTCACTGAATCTACTAAATAACTGGATTTGTTCCCCAAATCCTCCTGGGTGTAATTTTCTACCTCACGCTAGCTCTGAGGATGAGTGTATGTGTAGGTTTGACAGGCAGAGTGACTGGGGCTGGAGAAAACAGTGGGTGCTGTGTGTGCAGGTAAGGATGAGACACTGCAAATGCTGGCAGTGGGGCAGGGGCTCTTACTCTGTGCCTTCACCAAGGGAAAAAGCCACTGGGATCTTCTTGCCTGTGTGAGGGCCTCACCATAATATTCCTTTTTAGACACTTCCATGTCATTCACTTCAATGCTGAAATCATCTCTGCCTTCACAGAGCTGGAACACAAGAGCCTCTTTTTTTTCTTAAAGCATGAATGACCTAAACAGTTCTTACAATATATAATAATAATGATAGTTAAAAACAAAAGAAAAGAAATAGCAGCCTAATCCCACTAATTAAAAATAAGTACTTACTATAATTATTCCTTAAGAAAAAACCCTTAAATATTCCTAGTTTGCACAAATGTTGGTTGCACCATGTTCGCACAAAATATTCTTTAATTAATGCAATGGTCTCTAATCCAGAATTGCAGGGTGTGGACCAAATATTCCACTCAACCCAGGCCATGTGTTCTGGACCTTCACCACCATTAAGGCATCATCTTGGCAAATGGTGCAGAATCTGAAATCCTGATTCAGCTCTTTGGAGGAGAGTGGTGAAAATCCCCACTGTTTCGTTGAGGGATTTTAATTTCAGAGATTTTTCCTTTGAGTGTTTCATAAACTGCACCAATGCCTGCAGCTAAAGACACAAATGGCAACCTGCAACCTGGTACTTTTTAAGGTAATGCTTAAGCCTTGAAAGTCTTGGAAGAACACAGTAATCACCTGTGTCACGATTTCCAGTGAGGTGGCATCCCTAAGACCTCTTGTATGGAATGACTTTTTTATAAAGTTTAATGAATTTTGTCATTCTGACACAGAGTTTTAAAACAGAAAGTTGCATAAATCAAGGACCAATATTTAATCACTGATGCTGAAAATCTTCTACCTTCACAACAGTGTTACTGATTCAAATTTTTCTTGACTTTTGAGAGTCAAAAGTGGTTTTTGCATAAAATTGATTGATATTTATTAAAAAAAAAACATTGCATTTTGAGGAGGGTCAGAAAAGTTCACTGGCTTGGCATAGCCACTGTGTAAATAGTTCTGTTTCACAGCTATCTGTTATTACCCATATACATAAACTATAATATTTGTGATCCCCCAAAATATTTCAAATCATAACCAATATAAATTATTTTTCTTAGCCTGTTTAAAAATATACTTTGAATGGTTATGGATCATCCCAGATTTTCTGTTAGATTAAACAGATAAAAGTTAAATCCTTGCACTGCTGACATGGCTGTTTCACCTGTGCTGTTAACAAATATGGGATTAAAGCTCCAAAGCTAAAAATAATAATTCCAATATTGAGAGTACAGCAAGCATAGAACATGGTTTAAGCTGCATTCAAATCTTGTTTTCAGGACACATGAAATTTCTCCTAAATCATCACAATGGCCTTTGAATTTAAAAAAATTATTTACAATATAAAGATGAAGCACAGGAGAGAAGTTGTACCAAGCACATCATGGGGATTCTCCAGAGACAGATTTGAGGTTAATCTTTAGAACTACATATAAGGAAAACTGCTCCAATTAAACAGCCTCTAGTGTAAGAGAACAAAGAACTATTTGCAAGGGGAAGTATCAGAAAAGACACAAAAATAGCTTGTGCATTATGAGTAAGTGTCATGACAGGAAAGCCACAAGTGAAGAGTCACATGAAAAATCTACTTACATACACAATCAAGGAAATCTTTCACCCAAAGATGATAATTTAGGTGTCCTGGCTTAACCTCTGAAAGAATATAAGCTTAAACCAAGCAAAAATTACTTTTAGGGATCAAGGTATACCTAGTGTTGGCTTTCAGTCAGATGGGCCATGGCAGAAAGTACCCAAATGGCCACAGTGGTGGTTAATAGTTGTATAACACATTTCTAGAACCAGAGAAGAACAAACCCCCACTGGTACTTGTGCATGACAGCTAATTAAACCAAATAAAAGTCTTCTCATGTCAGGAGAAATGTTTTAAGTGCTTTAAGTGTTAGCAGGACCAGAAATCTTGTTCTATAGTACATTCTTGACAGCAGAGAAGGTCAAACATTTCTAAGCCCCTAAATTCACATTTGTAGATCACATTGCAGTCAGCATCTTCTCATGAAGAATTTGTTCAGAACTTGTTACAGGCTCTCTCAAAACTCACTTGATGGAAAAAACACTCTAAATAGGGTTATCTTTTTTAATTTTGCATAATTTTACAGCTTTGTGCATTGCACAGTTCTACATCTATCTGTACTCAAAGAGCAAGTCTGTGGCCCACAGAGAAAGACTTGAATGCATCTTTCCGATTCTTTATCTAGTTTTCTGAAAATTATGGTCAAATTATGAAGTCAGCCCCACTATGTTTACTGGACTTGCCAACTAAGTAAATTTCTAATGATATGAGCACCAAATGGTTACGATCATTGATTCTTGTTGAACTCCAATCTGTAGTCAGCCAAAATTTGTTTCTGGACACAGACAAGGGGTTTATTCTAAAAGCTTGATATTGATATTCCCTCAGTCATAGTAATGTTCTAAAGATTAATTTCTTAAAATCTCCTGTAATCTTCTGTGAGATCTTTAGAAAGGGCATGCCTAATTAATTACTATTATCATCATATATTGTCCTGAAGGCTCAGTGGAGAATTTGTGCTTTTCAAAACAACCAGTTTCTTTGAAGGGAATAAAATAAGAATGTTTACTTCTAATTATGAAATGTGAGGGCTGATAGATGTGAAGAGGCCACAGCACAAAGGATTGGTCTAAGCAGTGAGTGGAGATACACATTACATAATTGTGTGTTACAAGCATTTAGATGGTGATGGTGATGGCCACACATTTTTTAATTAAATGGTGAGACAATTTACGTCAGATGGTCAGCTTAGACACCATTCCTGCATGATGAGAGTGTCCCTTCAGCACAGGTACAGATTATTGACTGCTACAAATCAGAACTGAAAAATGAGCTCCTGCACAGGAGAACCTTCAGCTGTCTCTTTTCTAACAGAAGATCTCCTAGAAATAGTTCAGCCCTACAAAAAAGATTTGAATAATAATTTCTTCTTTTGCTGTGTTATTTTAAGAATTCCTCATCAAGCAGCAGCCCTTGATCTGCTCCTTCTTCTTGATCATTACAACCAAACCCCTTTTTATTTCTTGCTTAGTTTCCAGCTGAGTATGTTCCCAAGCACACCAAATGTGAAGCAGTACAAACAGAGGGATTAAATAGAATGGTAAAAGTGTAGGGGTTGCCTAATTATTTTAAATGCATATTTATGCCAAATACCTAAACATGGCATGTAGCAGCTGGATGTGCAAGTTAACCCCATCCTCATAGTTGTTTGCAACATAATCCAGACACGAGTGGGGATTCTTTAGTGTCAAAAAGAATTGATAAGGAGTTTCTAGAAATCTCCTGGAAGGAAACCCATGTTCTAAAACATCATGTTTAGTGGCTGCATCACCCACTGTTAATTAAAATGTAGTTTTTATCACAGCTCATTAAAAGGGCAGCATTTTATTGCTGAGCTGGGGATCAGATCTAGAAAGAGATTTGAATCCAAAGTATCTCACTCAGGGAACAAAAAAAACCAAAAAAACCACAAACAACAAAACAAACAAACAAACAACAAACAAACAAAAAACCCCATACCTGTATGTGTAGTAGATTATTGTCTGGAGTATCATTTTCATGAGGCCAAACTCCTGCACATGGTGCCATGGTTAATCTCTCTGTTAAAATTGCTTAGCCCAAGTATGCTGCAATTCAGGATTCAACTGACTCAGCAATAATTTGTCAGATAAAATACAGCTGCATAATGGAAGCAAAGTTAAATTTGATTTAGTTAAAATGAGAGTCCCCAGAACTCTTAAAACTCTTGTCTGAAACTAAGAGCATTTATAGGGAAAATAAAATATAAGAAAAAGGAAAAAACAAAAAAAACAAAAACAAACAAACAAAAAAAACCCTAAGGTGAAATAAGTAAGAATATAAAGCAAAGCAATTCATAATGATGCACTTTTTCCACACAAGCATTAGACATGTGAAACTGTCATAGGTTTAAGCAGGGAGAGGTTGCCACTCTGAATTTGTAGTACCTTCTCACTAGTATTGTGTCTTACATTTGTGTGTACAAAGTGTGTTCTAGGGTCACATTGCAAACTCATAAAACAGTGGCAATTTGATGTCATACAAGCCACAGGACAATCCTGTAATACCTGATGTAAATTCCTTCTCTTTTTCTTTAGTGTAACATCTTTAGATAAACCAAGGAAACAGACATTCATTTGAACTTGAGCTGAATGAAGATCCACAAGTGAAACTGTTTACAGAAGTGCTAGCTGAAAAGAGTATGTCCATAGGTCCCAGATCCAATCTCCTGTTTAAAGCAAGAGTTTCACCAGCTGCAACTTTCATTGGCTATGCTTTGAAAATATCAAAGGACAGATTCTCCATAGTCTTCCAATGCTGCATTATCCTGCATCCGCTAAAAAAAAAAACTTTTTCTATTGTTCAAAACTGTTTAGCCTCTGACTCTCTTCTCTTCTCATAGATCAACCACTACTGAGGTTTTGGTTTTCTCTGTACAATTTCCTCTCAAGTAGTTTTCAGACTGCAGTTTCATTTACCCTTAGTCTTTAAAAACACATTTACTAGCAGTTTTTTGTGGTCAGAAAGTCAAAGTTAATACTGTTTCATATTATCAAGGAAGTTCATGCAATTTTATAGTATAAAGACTAATTCTACATTTAGGGCATGAGATTTTCCTAACATAGACTTACCTGGATTCTCTAAGTTTTCAAAGAAAACAGTGCACTGGAACTAGAACATTTCCCCTAATAGAATCTAAGGATTTCCTAGATTTTATGCACAAACAAACTTCACCTCCTACTAAAAACCTCCTATGTGAGCATCAGGTTGTGATCAGGATTTATGCACTAATTTTGATGCCATTTGCCCACATTTAATTTCAGACCTGAACCTTACAGGGCTTTCACCTTAGGAGCATCTAATTCTGTCAGAATTCTGTTAGAAAAGTTATAGATCATACAGAGAGACTAAAAACTTTTAGTTTGGTGTTGCCCCAGCAGAAGCTCTTGCTGGTGAGCACCACCATACCAAGACTGTCCGCTGTACAACTGTGCTACGACAGTGAGTGCAAGGGAGCCATGAAAGCCAGTCAGAGCTTAGTGGAACCAGATCTCCTGTTTCTAACTCTCTTCTTTCTCTTAGGGTTTTGGAAAAGTTCCTGGGTCTTACAGCATGTTTGCCACTTTGTGGGCAGTGAAGTGTGACTACACATTTATTTCAGTTCATGTGAGTGGCACACAGCTAATTTTGTCCCTCTGTGTTGTCATAATCTCATGTATCTCCTTTCTGTTTCATGTATCATCTCAGCTTTCTGCTGTGAATTTGTCCTACCTTAGAGCAACTCTGCAAAAATGGTTATCTTTCACCAGTGCCTTTGCCCTGGATTGCTTCAAAACTGGCATCTAGCCAAGACCGTGTCATCTCCAAATGGCGCTGGACTTTCATTTCTGCGCTAATCCAGCAGCCCGCATTTGAAGACACATTTTAATGAAAACCAAAAATGTTTTAGTGAAGCCCAAGGTATTGTTCTGTCCCCGAGAACAGTCACATTAAATTCTGCTTCTTGCAAAGTGCTGGGGATCGTGTGGTTGGTTGGTTAATCACAGCTCAGCCTCAGAGGGGTGTCACAGCTTTAGCCAGGATTTTCTAGTCCAGAGCCCAAATGTCTGGTGCCAGAACTGACAGCAAATCTCCCAACTCCCTCCCTTTGCTGGGTGACCAGTGCTCCCCCACCTTTTCAAGTGGGATAACACTAAATGTATTGCAACATGAAGAAAAATTAGGTAGTGTTAAATTTTACAGAGGCACAGAGAACATGCTGTCTGTGCCTTTCTTTTATCTCAGGTCAGACAAACTAACCTAGCAAGGAAAATCTAAAATAAATATTTTTTAATATTTAACTAAGCTTATCAAGAATAGTGGATCTGGTAAGCAATAAGGTGCCCATCTAATATTGCCTGTTGTTATTACATAATCCCTACTACTTTATCATATAAATGGAAAAGATAAATGGAAAATACGAAGTTATATGTAAATATAAAATATATTTTGATTACATAAAATAAAAATAAACACACTAAAGTTGCATATAAATGGAAAATACATTTTTTACATAAATAAAAGATAAAAATAAATATCAAGGTTAAGTAAAAATAAAAAAAATTAATTAGAATATACAAGTGAGACCATTTATGTGGAGAAAAGCTATTTATATTCTATTACTGAATACTTTCTGAAAATCTGATTGTGCATGTATTTGCCATGTAAGGGGTGTGAGTTCTGACTTATGTTCATCAAGAGCCAAAAAGAAAGAGAATTGTTTATTATTGTTGGTCAATAACTGCAGAAGTGGCAAGGAATTCTGAGATTTTTTTGACAGGCCACTCTGAAAAATGTGTGTGCACAAATTTTGGTCAAAATCGTGTACTTAGAAATACTTGTAATGCATTTTTCATTCCTGACATGAATGATTATATAGAATAGAGAAAGAGTTCAAATTTACATATATAATTAAAATATATGTGCAGTAAACTTTTGAAAAAAGTTTTTGCTATGCCAAAAATGAGCACAAAATGCTGCCAGAAAAAGTCAGGCTGAAAGCAGGACAAGATGAGCAGCCTGGAGCTCTTCACCTCCTTGATAGCAAACTGGAGAGCTTTTAATTTTTTAGCATCAGCATTTTCCCAGTGTTCTGCTGCAGCAGATAATTATCTGCTGCTCTAACAGGCCTTTTAAATTATTAATTCAGTGTAATGTTTTCTTGGCAAAGTAACACAATTAGAGTACACAAAGTTTTGATTTTAGATATCTTCTTTTTCATAGTGGAACATGGCTAGAAAGATCCCTTTGCCTTGAGTAGGGCAGAGCTGATTATGTTCTGCTACATACACTGAAATAGTCTAAATCAAAGTGAATCATTTGATATCAAATGTGTGAGGCTAAAGAACTCAAATCTTCAGTTCCCTGAGCATGATGAATTTCCTTCTGCCATTGGCAAAGGCTTTTGGGAGATCCAGAGACACCTCCATGAATTTTTCAGTGGCTGTGGTAGGTCCCTGCAGTGAGCACTGTTTGCAGGGAACTGTGGGGGATGTTCCATGAGTTTACTGCTGAGTCAGACGTTTTGAAATGTGTGATCCAGCAATTGCACAAGAAGCCTTTATTCTAAAATAAGTATTTTTTAAAGGAACGCTGACAGAAATTCTCAACGAAATGGAGCTATGGCTATAATTTTAAAGAAAGCATGGTAAGTGACAGCAGTGGCCTTTAAAGCAGCAGGCTGGCTGTGAAGTCCTTCCTGGGAACAGGTTTTACTAAGTCTATAGCTGTGCTTCTGGGAGTAGCACAGAACTACTCCCAGTAGTGAACCAGTGACCAGCTGCATTTTGTAGTCCTGCTGAGAACAGCGTGTCAATATTTGTATAAACAGTTTGTCCTTGTTGTTTTACTGAGGGAAAAAAAAAAATTGTGCAGTTTCCAACTGTGTCTAAATTTGAGCCTTCCTGCATCTTGAAGAGTAATCACATTTTTGAGTTAAGTAAGCAGGAAGTGGCTTCTAATCACGGAGCAATCAGGGGAAGGACCTGTGCTCTAGTACTGTGCCTGGGGTTTGCTGAGCCCTAGCTGCGGGAAATGCAGGGATACCAGGATAACTGCTCCTCTGAAGCGCTCTGTGAGACCGTGTGACAGCCAGAATTAACTAAAAGTAACCTAAACACCCTTATATCCACCTATAGTGTAATACATTTCTCAAATTCACTGTTGCATTTAGTTACAGAGAATGAGGGAGAAAACAGAAACAACCGAGTGCTCTGTGTTTCTGTTCATTACATATACATGAGCATGTTAAGGATAATTAAATACCTTCTGCTGCTTTTGCAACTCCATCCTGGAAGCAGCCCCACTGATATTCTTGTTTCTTAACTGTTAAGGGCACAAAACGATATTCCACACCCATACAGAGAAGATTTGGAAGAAATTCCCTGGAGTGAGTAGAATGATATAGTGGAGCAGTAATTAAAAAGTCCAGACCAGGATCCCATTTTTCTACTTTAGAAAAGCACTGCTGTTTTCCTTCTGTATCTTTTCAGACTTTGCTTTCCTGGCCTGGATTTTTTTGTTTTCATTACAGGTCACTGGAATTCCCCCTTTTATTTTTTTTTTTTAATTTTTTTTTTATTTTTTTTTGTGTAAGACTGCTTTCAAAGGTTACAATGAGATGACAAAGCATAAGAACCATATAAGAAACCATCTAAAAACCCAAAACAATAATATATCCCCTCCCACAAGCTTTTTGTTGCCCTGAAAAAATTCCATATTCCCCCCCCTTCCGAAGAGAAAACCATATATTTCAATGTCTTTTTGATCCATTTGGTCTGGCTCTTTAGTAGGGAAAGTTGTGCAAATGACAAAAACTCAGTGAGAAGAGAGAAGCTGCTGGTTGTGCTGGACAGAGGACTCTGGACAGCAAAAGGCTGAGTGGCTGCTGGTCAGAGGGAGTGTGACACACATCTTGTCACTTTGCAGAGAGCAGCAGCTCCACTAGGCACCATTCTGGAAACCGAGAGGTCAACGTCCCACACAGGTAACAGAAAACCAAATCTGGGAAGTCCATTTACAGCTGGAAATGGGTTTGGGGGTTTGGTGTTTTGAAATGGGTTTTTTGGGGGTTTGTTGGTTTTTTTTTTCACCAAATCATAGCATCTACATTGCAGATACAATGCAGAAGAAGAAAAATTCATAGGCATAGTAATGAAGTCATTAAAATGTCAATTCAAAAGAAGACATTATAACAAGCTTACCTGTCAATAGTTACAATATCATCAAAGTTACAGAATTATTTTGAAAACAAACACAAATATACATTTTTCATTCAAAAAGCAGACTGATAATTTAAATTCTCAGTCAGAAATACTCAGAAAGTATCTGAGTTTTCCAGGAACTCCTAATTGCTTCACTGGTTTTCATGGTACAAATCTATGTAAATAAATCAGAAGTGAGCTGCTCTTAAGTATTAGCCTGTATTAGTTTAAATCCAGTTTCTATACAACTAGAACATTAAAGCTTGTTAGAATTTATACATATACATGATTTAAACACAGTTCATTGATTTCTTTTGTCATTTTTATGATGTTTGTAGTAATAATGCAGCAGTTCCTCAAAATAAAAACATCAGGACAACTGTGTAAAATCCATGCAGCCTCTCTCAAAAATACTTAAAGACTTAAACATGAAATTGTATTGCCAGTATAAGTTATAGCCACTGCTTAGGTGAAGAAGTAGTATGAAAAATTAAGATGAGAAGCATTTGAAATTATGACTTTCACAAAGCATCTCAAGAAGTACATAAAAATATTCACTATGTCAACTAGAAAATACTAATAAGAAGGAACAACCAGAGATGTTTAGTCCATTAAAGGAAATTCCCTCAATATATTTCTTTTTAGAGAGCAATCTCCAACAGTTGTGCATAACAGGCAAAAGAATTTTAGAAGCAGTATTCACTGATAAAGAGAATCACCAGCAAGGCTACAGATAATCATCTGTGGGAAGTGGAATTCCTTGACTTTGTTTACAGCCTCCAACAATCAAGGTCAGTTTGTAAAATGTATTCAACATTTACAAAGGTTTTTAAGCATTTCTGAAAATGTGGATGGATGCCAGCCATGAATGAATGGCTATGGACACCAGCCATGTCCGTGACAGTGGCCATGACTACATTACTCAGACTTAATAAAATCCACTTAAGTTTTAAAAGAGTGAGATGGAAGCGTATTCTGACTGAAAAATGTGCAGTGGTGTTTTGTTTCAGTGACAGCAATGATCCATCAACACAGGACATAAATTTCTCTATGAAAAAGGGGCCTTCTGACCATTCCTGGGTACCAACTTCTGCAGTCAGAAGCATGTGCTTGTGCTCAAGGGCAAACACCAATAAACTTTCTATTTTCTCTCTGTTAATCCTTACACCCCTTTCTTACAAAAAAAAAAAAAAATCAAACTCAGGTATTGGACCCAAAGGTTCAATAAGATAAAAAGAGTAAAAACTAAAAAAAGTTGTAGAAAAATGGGGGGAAAAATGAAAAAAAGATAGACAAGACAGGGGGTGTCTTGACATTTTAGAAGCCAGCTACTCAAATGAGGTGTAGCAGGAACAAGTTCTAGGCAGGGATTCCACAGTACAAAATGTTCCAAATGGAGCAACACAATGGTTTGTAGTTTTTATAGAAATACCTGATGAGTTTCCCAAAAGGAAACTCTCAACAGATTGGGCTAATACCAGTAAACCTTGACATAAAGAAGGCTAAATCACCTCAAATGGAGGCTTGTCTTGCCAGAAATATGTTGTACTTGAGATAAACTGATGAGAAGCTACCCACAGCCATTTCTGTCAATGTTGTTCTGAGAAACCAGATTGCCTCGCTCTTCTCTCTAACAGGCAGAGTCAGAAATCACCCTTCAGTCCTACAGGATATTAACTCACTCCTATTGATGATTGATTTGCCCATGGGCAATGGAGGCAGCTGCTTAGAAAAGCAGACAGAGAAAAAAACCCCAAACATCTTCTCCCCTGCAATGGTTTATGGTAACTGCAGCTTTACAAAGCTGTTTTGTCACTCTCTGGTGAGTGGGCTGGTGTGTAGTGCTGGGGAGAGGGGCAGGAGGAGCTCCCTCAGACACCATCCTTTATTTCCCTGTCTCCTGGGAGTGAGTAGTAGCAGCTAGCCCAGCTTGACCCATTTTCCCACCACCTTCCTCTTCCTTCCTTCTAGGGGGAGCTGCTCAGCCCCAGACAACCTCTTGTGCCAGGTCTATTTCTTGGAGTAGCGAAATTCAGAATTAATTACAAGGCTTGCTCTGTCTTATGTTCAAGGGGTGGGAATTGCTGTGCCAGGTAAAGCTAAATTCTAGGAAGACATCGAGAGACAACTTGAAGGAAAAATATGACTCCAGAGCAAATAAAGATTAATCCTATGGTTCCATTTTATTTCCTATTAAATGCTTTATAGAACATAGAAAAGGGAAGATGCAGCACAGCATGAGATGAGAACAGTGTAATCTTATTTTCTCTGAAATCTCCCCTAGAGGATTGCATTACACTTACCTGTCTAAGGGTAGCTTCAGATTTTTCATTTAATTTCAGGTTTCCATTAAAGGACATAATTTATCTTTTCTCTGGGAGACTACTTCTAAAACTCACCCTAATATAAAACTTTTTTTATAAATATATTTATTATTGATGTGCTTTTGTGTGTCTGTTTCAGTACTTTTCCAAACAAGTGAAAAAACATGGCTTGAGGATTTCACTAGTTCCTTCCCAGTCTGCATACAGAATTTGCTTTCTCATCTTTTTCTATTTTTTTATAAACTGTGTGATTTTAATTTAACGGTATTTTTATTTTAGAGCCTCAGCCATATATGTTATAAATTCTGGTAAAATTCTGATTTCACCTTTAGAAAAACAGTAACAAACACCCTTTTTGGTTTTGCTTCAAATCTCACATCTAAGGCAAAAAACTCTAAGAGGCAAAATGGGGAAAGAAAAAGGATTTGTAGGAGAAAGAGAGAGAGACAAACTTTATCATCTTGGGGATGGGGACTATATTGGTGGGCTGTGGCTTGAGGTGTGGTCATATATTTATGTCATATTAATGAACCCTGGAAGTCCTTAAGAGGACCTGCATGGTGTATCCTGACAAAAATTTAGTCACCTTTGTATCGCCTTTATCCTCATGGTTATCCCTGACTGGGAGGGCCCAACACTGAGTTCCTCTGAACAAACCAATAGGGAGGATGTGGAGAACCCATAACCAGAATGATGAGAAAATCCCAAATTCTGCTGCTGCTGCTGCTGCATTGGGGCTCTCTAGTGGAACACATGCTGCACAGATGGCTTCTCCTGTTTGGCTGCCTAACAAACCTTGATTGTTTATCTGGACTTTATTGTTTGTCTGAGGTCCTGTGGAGTACAAAAAAGGAAGTTAACACATTTCCTAGTATTCTTTTTTCAATATCTAGTATGAGTTTACTCTAAACTCCTTGAATTCCTCAACAGCATCATCTGGCAGAGGAATAATTCTTCTGTGATTGAAGACAGGGTTTCTAGATTGCCAGCACATCATGCAATTTGACTTACATTTTTAGAATTTTCTCTGTCTGAACACAGATAAACACCAAAACTACAGGATGAGTCTGAGCTTGAGTCTCTGTTAACCACATATTTTTGCTGGTTACTTGAATGTTCAGATCATTTGAATGGTTATGAATAATGGTCCAGCAGAAGAAGGATGGGGCTGCTGTGATTTGTGTAACTGAGATAAACAGGAGGTGGCCAGAACTCTCAGTTATCCATTCATGGGTACAATAATTTAAATTCTTATCTTTCCTTGTGCTCCTTCTTCTTAAGGGAAACTCACATAAGTGGGGCAGCTGAGGGACTCACAGCCTGCAGAGGGTGGACTGATTAATTCTCTGTCTTTTTTCCTTTTTACACTGCTCTTCAGCCTCATGCTATCTGGATGCTCATAAGCACCAGGTCCCCCATTTCAGATCCAGTATGAGTACAGGACTTCAGGGAGTCCCCTGTCCAGTCCTGCTTTATCTTTGGATCTCACCACTTCCTGGTGTAACACCATGAAATTAAGGGAGAGAAGATGAGGAAAATATGTAGAAAAGGAAGTAATACATTCAAAATTAGAACAAAGTGATATGTGCATTACTACTGCATCTAAGCATTCATGAAGGAACAATACAACAAAAGGTTCTGGTTCGAGGCAGAATGGAAAAGATGACCAGCAATATAGTTTATAAACACTGCCAGTGGAATTACTGAAAGCTTTTGTAGAAGGATGGCATGCATTAATGCTTGTAAATGTCCTGGTGGTCAGTTAGTTGCCATCAGTATAAGGAGTCAGCTCCTATGTTCCCTGAGTTACTAGGGACCCTGACACACATCACTATCCATTCTTTTATTCCTGGTGTTACCACAGCACTTAAATGCATCAAGTGGGTATCAGGACTTTTTCTGCGCACAGCTGAGCAGAAATGCAGCACAAGCCTGGACTTCCAATAACTGGAAAATATAGTGCTGAACTATGAATATAATTTCCAACTGGATAACAAGAAACAGGACTTCCCTAAAATCTTGTTCGAACAGATCCACTCTTGCAAAACTCCCTCTGCAGGCAGGCTCTTTGTAATTATCAATCAGTGAAACAATAAAAGATGGAGGGGAAGGAAGATCAGGAACAATAAAATGAGCACACCTCCCTAAATATGAGGAGGTTTCAGCCCAAGACCTTTGTTTTCTATCACCACCTAAGCAATGTTCTAGTTTTTGTTAAATGCTCAACAAAAGAAGGAAACAGGTAGTAGTTAAAGTAGCTTAAAGTAGTTAAACAATTGTCTTAATAGCTGTTTTCAAGTCTTGAATACATCCTTAATAAACCAAAACATCTTAAGAATTTCTTAAGTAAAGATCCATTCATATCTCCTAAGATAATAAGACTTACACAAACTTATATGCTCCTATTGTGAAAAACACACAAGATAAGTTTCAGATCACCGATTTTGGTGCCAGTGAGAAACCTGAAGAGCAATTAAGAATTTTGGGAAGAATTAAGAGAATCTCAGTATTCACTGTCAAGCTTGATGTAACCCTGAATGTGGTCAGGTTCAAATTTATATTTTATGCCATAAGGTCCTTCAAATAATCTTGATCAGAGCAGCCACATATATTTCCACCTAGCTCTCATCCTCAATCAGACTTTAAAAGATGAGTTTAACTCTCCAAAAAGAGGGGAGAACATCCTTATTCTGGTTTATCAGTTGTCAAGTACTAGATATAAAGAAAAAACATGTATTTTCTTGAGTGCCTATCCACTACAGAGAACCAAACCACTAGACTACAGAGACATCTTACTTTATGACCTCCTTCTTAGCATTTTCTGTTGTTGGTAGAAAAGTCTGAGCTAAATTTCACGCTCAACACCTCTTTGGAGAGTTCAGGCGCTCTCCTGGAGGCTCCTACCCCTGATTGCAGCAGGACCCTTGCTAAGCAGCGTCAGCACTCTGGCTCACCTCACAGGCCCAGGACAGCCCTACCACATATTGGGGTGGCTAATCCATATGGTCAGAGTCATTTTGAATGGTCATTTTGAATCTGGGTGAAACCATCAGCTGCAAACTGAGGTAACTTGGAATTCCTCAATTAATCTGGACTAAATTCTGTGCAGCTTTTTCTTTCTTATCTTTTTTTTTTTTTTTTTTTTTTTAATACTGTATTGTTTACTCAGGTCTCCCCTTTGAGTCATGGAATCCTGTGAAAAGCAAGGAATGACCATGTGTTTGGAGGCTCTAGGAAAAAGCCAGCCTAAACAAAGTTTCTCAAATCCTTGTAATTTTCTTTAAAGTAAATAAAGAGGTGTGCTTTAATCTGGCCTACATTAAGGCATATGTTACAATATTTCAGTGTATCATTCAGGAAGGAAAGAGAAACAATCATGAGGATCTTTGTAGATAGCCAAAAAGACTAGTTGAGGAAGAAGTCACTGAGCTAGCTAAATTTTGTAAAGGCACACTAGAATTCATGTGAATTAGAAAAGAAATTAAATGTAATAGTACATAGGGCTACAGAAACTTCAAAAGATGTATTCTGTCTCTCTGCATTAAATATGCTGGATTTAGTTTGCCATAATGGTGTCTGATACATGACTATTGTGGTTATGATTTCCATAAACTTCACATATAACATCTTACAGTGCTAAACTTCCACTACAGTTAGAAAGTTTTCAGAAGATCTAATAGAAACATTTCCTGTCTTAAATGATGACCTTTTTTTTTCTAACCTGTGCATTTGATTTCCATTCTCTTGAAAATGCTTGTTTGGTATTTTTAGGCTATTATGAAGACTTTTGCATTTTATTTCCTTGTTAGTTTATCTTCCAAACTTAAAAAAATCAGTGCTATTTTTTATTCTCACTGTGACCTTTATTTTCATAAACTCATTATTTTCTAATGCCCAATGCAACTTGTCTTGGATTTGTTACCTAAACACCATAATCCCCTTGCATATTCTTTATCAGTTAATAATGGAAAAACATATCTAATCTGTCAAAACTATTACAAATAAAATAAATTTATGGTCATACTTTCAGATTGTATATATTACACTAGATAAACACTTAAAAAAAATTCAATGTATTTCTTGCAAAAAGTTAGATCATAAGAGGTCAGTTGCCCATTACATTCAGCTGGTGTTTATTTACAAAGTGGAAATGTGAATGTACATAAAGCTTTTGTATACAAAGTGCCTGTATTTTCAATCAGAAAATGTGTAACAAGGAGAAAGAAGACTTTTACCTCCATTATGAGCTTCTGCACTTAAGAAGCTTCTCTAAGAATATGAAACCAAGCACCTCCCCTTGTGTTATGAAACTCTGCTTGTATTTCTGTTGTACTGTTTATTAACTGCTTGTACTGTTATTTCTGGGTAGAACTCTCCTTGACGATGTTGACTTGGATATTATCAACTATAATTCCTTTCAGGTATGCCTGTTATGACAGATCTGTAACTCTAAGACAGGCATCGTATTCAGAAGATGTCTGTATATCCACTTTCTTCTTGCCCTTAGTATATATGAAGAAATGAGGCTTTCAACATCTTCCTCCTCCTAAAACTTTATCTTTTTTTCTTTTTTTTTTTTTTTTTTTTTTCCCCCATATGATTTCCATGTACACCCACAGAGACTCAAAACAATTCAGAACTCAGCCTGTAGTAAAACAGAGGTTTTTCTATAGTGGATCATAATTCAGTGTAGTCAGATACACAGTAACCAATTTTTTTCTTGCTTGTGCAGTTCATTTATATTTCTTTTTCTGCTAGAGACAACAGTTCTGTTTTATTTCTGTTGGTCTGTCTTTTTGGGGTTGGGTTTGTTTTGTTTTGTTTTCATTTTGAAACACATGAGTTCTGAACAAGTGTTTTATTATTCAGACTGCAAGACATGAACAGGTAGAATTTATCCCAGAGATGGATTCTATTCCTAGTTACCAATTAGATATAACATCTGACATAAATCTGTCCTTGTAAAAGTGACATTTAGATGAATGGGAAACTATACAATTAATCTGGTAAAAGGAAATTAAATGTGTTATATTACTTGAGAAATAGGAAAAAAACCCAACCACCCTACACACAAAAGATCTCTTGTCAACACAAAGATGAATGCAGCTGTCAACACAGGGACATTCCCTGTCCCCCATTGCCCTTAATCACCATTTCAGTTTGTGTTCATAGATCAACCACTGAAGTATTTTAACAAAATATGTAATTTTATCAATAAAATTGCTGTATCATTTAATTTCTGTTACAACATGTTGGAAATTATCACTGGCTTCTGCCATTGTACAACTTTCTCTCTTTTTTCCAGGCTTTTTTTTTTGGAGTACTCATTAATTTCACATGGACCTTTTTCCAGCAGGTCCTGGAGTTTATCAGGATGTCTCTGGTGTGGCAGCCACCATCCACTGAAGGCAGCCTCCAGTAACCTCTGCAGGAAACTGCCATTAACAAGTCAGACGTGTCCAGGAACTGAAGTCTGGAAAAGCTTACTTCAAGATCTTTACACAGTGTTTTCCTAAACTGGGAAGCTGACCTTTGTCTCTTGGAGTTATTCTAGACATTGCTGACATCGTCAGCTGTCCAACAACTTTGAGAAAATCAGTTCATCCACAGCTTCTGCACCAGCTACTTGCATGGGAGAAGGACACTATTAAAATTCTCCCTGGAGAGCTGCTGAATTTAGAACAGTGAAAAAAACCAGGATGGTGCTGGGGAAAAGGATTTTCTTCTAGTGGGAAAAATGCTCAGAAGAACTTTTGTGACAGTGTAAGTGAGACAAAAAGGTTTTAGTTTCCTTGCTGAAGGCTTTTGGCAGCAAAAGATGAGAACTCTGCACTGCATGCTTCAAATATGAGAGAAAACTGAACTGTGGAAGGGTCTATTATTTTTTATTGTCTATAAAAATGACTGAAGGTGACTTGTCCAGGTGTCAGCTTGTACACTGCTGGCATCTGCAGACAGTTGCAACTCATGTCAAAATATACATTTCAAGATGGTAACAGCAGTGACAGAATAGTTTTATTAACCATTAATGATTTAAATATTTATAAATAAAGAGTATACATAACATAAAGAGAGCAATAAAATAGTACATATACACAAAAACTGCAAAACCTCTCTTTTATCAGTAAGTTACACACTTGGCATGGAAATTGGTATGTTAGTCCCTGGCCTGCTACAAGCACAAAACAGTATGTTTTGGATAAAGGGCTAGGGTGAAAAGGAAGAGAGAATGGAAGGATGAATTAAAGAAAGAGAGAGGGAAATTTACATTCTGTTATTGAATAATTTATGTTAATCTCATACATGCGTGTATTTTCCATGTAAGGGGTGTGAATTCTATTTAATGTTCATCAAAAACCAAAAAGATTATTGGTTTATTATTGTCTGTCAATAAGTACACATGTGTTAGGGAATTCTGAGATTTGTTTCACAGGATACTGTGTGTGCAATAGTTTTGTTCAAAATCATGTATTTAGAAATATTTACAACACATTTTTCATTATTGAAGTGAATAAGTAAACATATATAGAATCCAAATTTAGGTACAACTTTTCTGAGCTGAGGTGATTTACAGTTTATATGACACACATAAAAACCTCCCACAGTGCAGATCGAGGCCATTTTGCCTTGTTCTGACACTTTTTACCTGGGAGAGGAGACCAACCTCCACCTGTTTACAGCTTCCTTTCAGGCAGTTGTAGAGAGTGATAATGTCCCCCTTGAGCCTCCTTTTCTCCAGAATAATCGTCCCCAGCTCCCCCAGCTGCTCCTCAGTAGACTTGTGCCCCAGACCCTTCTCCAGCTCTGTTGCCCTTCTTTGGCAAGGCAATTTTACAATTTACCCTTACTTACTGTGTCGGAGCATATTTCCCAAGATGATGACACAGGGAGGATGCTGAGCACATGGCTGATCAGAGCCTTGAGCAAAAAATGCTGGTTCTGGATACAGGCAGGCCAATAATTTCAACAGATTACCAGGGAGCACATCACTGCCTGTTCTCTTCTGAACACAGGACTTTCCAGGTGTTAACCTTGAGGACTCTCCACAAGCCAGAGGAGAATAATAAACTGGTGGGAAATGCAGGAAGAGGAGTTTCTGCTCTTCGCTTGATAGTACTTAGGGTTTCAGCAGGAGTGGAAGGGAGCTGCCAGATGCCCACAGAACACTGAAGGACCACTTTGTTGAATAAGTTTTGTGTTCCTGAGTCACATGGGTATTGCCCACACACATGGATCGGGGTTGATGGTGCTGTAAAATAAGCAGGATGCTGCAGCCATCTAACAGAAGTGCCATGTCAGCTCCAGAACATGTGACTCACACCTACAGGAGCTGAGAACAATTGTCACAGTCCAGCTCAGGTCTATTAATAAACTGTCACTCTTCAAACCAAGCAGGTTGCAAGCAATCTGCCTTTAGTTGTGCCAATATTTTCTGGCCAAGTCTATGAAATGTTCAGGGAATATCATAAGCACATCAAATTCTTTATTGGGACTGTCCTAAGACATACAAGCACAGAGAATCCAGTTCCAGGAAAATTGTCAGGCACTCTTGAGTTTACTAATACAGCTGATGCCTATAAATTCAACGTATAACTGAAGGCAGGGGGCAAATACAGAGTAAGAAGGTGTTTTTCTTTTTGTCACATGCCACAAGATATTCCATGAGAGCAGGTGATGTGGAAAAGCAGCGTGCATCGCTGAACCATGTCTGTAAGGAACAGTTTAACTGCAAAGTGGGGATCTGAACAGAGTATGGGACTGGATACATACATCTGTGTGTATGTTTGTTTGATCACCCACACAGGGGTCCAGCCCTGCAGCATCTGTGCTTCAGAGAGACTTAAAAACTGAGCAGGTCCAAATGAAATATAAGACCCAAGCAGAGCACCACACTGAAGCACGAGCCGTGACTGCTTAGCCAGCAGGACCGTGGCAGGTTTTTGAGCTGGAATCACACAGGGCAGGGCCTGGCATCCAACCAGCAGCTCAGCCCACAGGTGACTTTTCATCAGGGTGACTCTGGAGCAGCAGAGGGCACGCAGATAAATAGTCTGCCAGAGTTGTGTGAAATATCAGTAACAAAGCTTGCCAGCTGCACAGCACATCAAAATAAGAGACAGGCACTGCAGTGACTTCTGAAGAAAATGTCACCCTGCATCCCATGAAAGTGCTACCACAACAGATTTAGTAATAAATACAAAAAGACAACATCAATTTCCAGAATAAACAAAACATTTCAGACATTGAACACTACAACATGGAGTAACTCAAGCTATCTTACAGAGTGTCTTAAACACCTGCAGCCTTATCTTGCAGAATCTGTAATGAGAAAATTGCTCAAACAAGCAAATATGAAAACATATTGTACAAAAAACTGGCAGATTCTGCTCTGCACTTCAGTTAGAGGAAGACTTAAATAAAGATAACTTTGAGACATGAAAGAAAGGGAAGAAATTAAAGACACATTTTCACAAAACATCTGTAGCTGCCAAGAAAACAAAATCTCAAAAGACTAGAACTAAGACCACTTAAACTTGTAACTGAGAATAAAACAGGAGAGATTTTTAATTCTGGAAAAGGTTGATTTTGAGAAGCAAAAAACATCATCCCCGAAGGCATAGTCAGCATACGCTGACTGAAGGTATGGTAGTGTTCCCCATCTCAACATGTCATTTTATAATTACCCAATTACATTTCTTTTTGATCTTTTGTTGAAGGCATAGACCCACTCCTGTCTGTGATTTCTTAAGGAACAACACTTAGACACTACTGGCATTCACAAAATGTCTGGCTAGCCTTGTAGGCCCTTCCCTTTCCTTTGCGCCGAAGTCCAGACCTCAACTCTTATGACACCTGAGTTTTCAGAGATTTACATTCTTCCCATCAACTTATTGAATGTGGGTGGAGTTCTTAACATATGTGCTTAGGATCTTCCTTCCCAAATACCCAGGGGGCTTGATCTGTTCTTAATCCATTCAGGAGAGTAATAAAAACATTTTGTTTTTGTTTTTCCTTCCCAATCTCAGGATGGAACATTTTGGGGTGGAGGCCAGCCTAGCTCAGGAAGAAATGTTCAGCTGTTTAAAATTTCTCTGAGGGGAGTGGGAGCTGAGAAGAATGAGATAATTTCCCTTTTCCCTTGAATTTTTCCCAGGACAATGCATATTTTTCTAGGGGAAGTGTCAGCTAGACTTGTATTAATTAGAACACTGCTTCATAACTAGAATGGAAGAATACAATAAACATCCCCAAAGAGTTAAAATTCCCAATATTACCTTCATATGCTGCATGGTTTGGGATGAGGTATACCATGTCACCATCTCACAGTGCTGCAGGACACCTGCAAGAGAGAAAACACTTCAGGTATTCAGCTAAAGACCTTAAAAAGTTAGGGAGATCTGACCATGGAGGAAGGCAATGTATAGGACTAAATCAGAGGCTAAAATAGTTACAAACCACAAAGATAATAAAAGATAACTTTTCTTCTCTGAAGAAATAACTTTTCTTTTAGAACTTACACTGAACAAGATAGAAGAGTTTTCCCAGAATTATTTCAATATTATAGATATTACCTTACCACATTTAGGTGCCATGCTTTATCCTTTTAAATATTTAACACAGGGTAACAGTGATATGAATCATTAAAAAATATTAAAATAATTAAAATTTGTTTAAAAAATCCTCTCTAAAAACCTATCAAATTAAGGATCTTATTTAGTAATTATGTCCTGGAATGTGATTGAAAGAACAAATATAACACAGCAGATGTCAGTCAGCCTCCATAAGTATGTAATATAAGAATCCATGCTAAATAAAACAGATTGAAGTATGTTAACTCAGCAGCAGAATAACCTCTTCTACAGATGTTTCTGCAGGTATTGTTGCAATATAGCAACAGCTCTTATGAAAATCTTGTGGACACCTTCCACACAGAAGAGTTGACATCCTGGAAATCTCTCCAAGCTCTGAAAATACACACTTGCATCCTTGTCAGCATTTAGAAATCGTATTTTATCCAGCCGCTACATATCTGTGTTGATACAGAGCTGCATGGATTCTGACGAGGGGATTGAAATCACAAGTTTTTTAGCTGGGAAAAGTCTGCCAAATAAAAGATAAGGAATGCTAATCTGCTGGGAAAAGATGTCTTTATTTTTTTCCATAATTTGTGTTGCATGTTTGTTTGACACTAAAAGCAAAGGTTAAAATATTTGTTATTTAAAAGGTTTTACAAGTCAAATCAGAATTGAGTTTGCATTTACTCTTTAATTTCTGGCTATCAAGGAACAATGGGACTTGATGAGTCAATATATGGCCCTACAGGGAATTGGAACTGTTCAGAGTGGGATGTTGACAAAATATTTCCTTATTGTTTTAAGCTCTTTTTTTTTTTTAATGTACCTTTTGACTGTTCACCTTGTACTAGAAACTTAATTCTTTCATCAGAGACAGCAGGCATCACCCATTTTTCTATTAAGATTCCCTTTTCCTTTTTTTCCCTTTTTCTCCCCTTGCTGAACATACCAGGTGCATCTCTTACAGGAGTAAGCAGGAGAGAGTCTTGGACAATCCAGTGGGAAGTACATGAGTTCAAAGATCTGAAATCATGTTATAATGCACTAACTCCTGGCCTTTCTTTTCCATTTTCTTGTCTGAATCAGCAATAAGCCACAAGAAAAATTAAACTTACCATAGCAGAGAGATCATTTGTTAATCTTTGTAGAAAGGTCAGGGCCTGAAATATTTGCTGTTCTTATGTGAGAAGTCAGGGGAAGCTGCTAAGCTCAGTGCAGCTCTGTCAAACACTTCCCAGGCATTCTGTAAGCACAGACTGGAATATTGGTTCAAGAGACACTGAAGGGTTTGGGCTTTTATAGCTTTGCACTGGATGTTGCTTTTTTCCCCACAGGTCAGCCAAATATGTATATCAAGTTTCAGACTTTTGGAATGACCAGTTCTTAATCTGCACACGGCAGCTCAGCCACACATCTACTGTCAAAAATTGGCGTAGGACTCCTGATAACGCAGGCAATGTTTCAGCTGAGGTACTGGCAAACTTGTCAGAGCTCAGTGGCTCTTACCTGGACCAATCTCAGCCAGTGAGTCCCCCCTAGTGCTCAGTAACTTTTTCTCACACAGTGTTGCATTCCATTGAATCAGCATAAACTGCAATTACAGAACAAAGGATAATGAGTGTACTGAAGCCACAGCAGCTCAGCTATGTCATAGTGGGACTAAGATTTTCACAAAAAGGGAAATATCAATGCTTCTTATATCAATACTTGAGGAAAAATGTTTGACAGGATTGAAAATGTAGGAACTCTTTATTGTTTTAAAAACATTTTCTTTAGACATCTGTAATGTTGTTTCTATCCTTTTTTTTTTTTTTTCACCTCTGTGAGAAGTGGAAATGAATGACCATTCCTTTTACCTTTCTTATAGAACTAAATGGCTTTGCAAATTTTGCAGTATCATCCCTGTACTAAGATAGAGCTAAGAGCTAAGATTTTCTTTTTTTTCTACTGCTATTTGGTAAGGTTTCCTAGAGAAAAGATGACAAATTGGGTGGTGAGGAGCTGAAATGACACAAAAACCTTAGATTTCACTTAGATTTTCATATTTATATCCTGTACTGAAAAGGGAAACAGAAAGCTTAGGAAGAGGCAGAGCAAATAAAAAAAAAATCAGGTCCTATGTTTTTGTTTATATTGAGGGTAAAAAAGAAGAAGTAAAACAAAGGCCTTGGTAGCCCAAATATATTTTTTAAGCCCAATATATTTATAAAGCCCAAGCTTTATAAATTAAAGCTAAGGTAAAGCTAGTTGAAATTTCTCTAAGAAAACAATAGAACTATTTTTGTTGGGAGAGACTTCCTGTGGTCTCTAGTCTAACCCTCAGCTCTAAGTAGAAATAAATTCAAACTTAAAGTTTCCCAGGGCTTTTCATTGCTGAATTAGGAGGCTTCCTCTGGGTCCATCTTACATTCCTGTGCAAAGCTGCCAGGAGGATGTCAGCAGCAGGCAGGCAGTGCCTGCCCTGTGCAGGTGACAATGCAGCCTGAGCAGGGGACACAGCACAGCCCTGCCTGGGGACACCAGCTCAGCTCCACAAACATTCTGACCCCGTGACTGTGGCCCAGTGCCAGAGATAAGGCTCAGAACAGGTCTCAAAAGCTAAAATATCTGTCACTGAGCAGGTATCTTTGCACATTGGAAATTACTAAAGTCTGGATGGGTTTGTCAATGTTTCAGTGGGTCTTTTTCCCACTGAAATGTTGCCAGTGTGTAATTGGGAGGCACATTGCAAGAAATTCAGTAGCCAGACAAAAGAGATGAACAGTTTCCTCTGATTCTAAAAGGCATTGTACTGGAGATTTTTCAAGCTTCCTTTATTTAGAAACATATTGAAGGATTTGTATTAAAAGTTCCTAAATTTAGAGAAATCTATTTTTTCTAAAACTTCCTCCTTTTTCATCCATGTCATTCCACTAAATTTCATCAAGGAAAAGACAAAAAGTTCATTTTAGTGAAAAAATGGAAAATATTAACAAATTCCACTCTGAACAAATTATAAATTCAAAGTCCTAGAGAGAAAGTAAGAGACAAAATTTAAAAGGTATGACTTTCCTTAGCTATTCCTCTTTCTTTGGCTAGGACATATTTAGTACTTTCAGATGAAATTGGAAATTAAAATCTAAGTTACGTGAGAATTCTGTTACCAGGAGAATCTATATCATTTGCCAAAAAATCCCAGACCAGTAAAACTTTAATACAAAACAAAAATTTGCAACTGGAATCTGAAATGCCCCATCCAAGAATTTTGAAGAGATTTTGAAACAGCCTTTCAGCCGGTCTGAGAGCTGGTACAGCTGCAGAATGTTTTAGTGAACACTCTATATTTAATCAGCACCACCTAGAGCGAATCACCAGAAACAACTCCAGCCCCAAAACCTATATTCTTTACAATGCAGAACTTCATTTCAAAGGAGCATTTTCCAGACTTACCTTCAAAGATTTCCATACCAAATAAAGGTGGCTGAAACAATAGAAGAAAAGCAAGGCGAGACCATATTTTTATTATTGCACCTAGAAGAGCTCAAGAAAATATATTGAAAAGCATTTTAGAATCAACTGAGCCCTGTAAGGCATTCTCTATTAGTTCTGGCTTAATAATCATCAGCAGAAATTTTCTCAATCAAAACATTGTTAGTGATGATGAGGAGGAAGAGGATGTCTAAAGAAAAACATAATCCTGTTTACTCTCTAAAGAAGTAGAAATATTGTTGTGGGGCTTTTTTCAATAAACTATTAAAAGTTTGAAGGTAGAGCTGAGTAAATAAAATGGATAATATAGACACTGCATGTTTATGGAATAATAGGTTTTATCTTTATTTATGCACATTCTCTTTACCTGCTTGATTTAGACATCTACTTACTTAAAGCCAATTCCTGTACATAGCCATAATAACAGAGAATGTTAGGAAACTTCTATTTTGGGATGGACATTGATTTTCCATTATTTTCCATCTAGGAAAAATTATGTATATTAAGATTCACTTACATCTGTCCAGTGAGCTGAATGGTTTACCCTTACCCTCTTCCAGTTTGATACCGCAAAAATTAAATGCAAAATTAATAGAATTGCACTAGTAAATGTGTAGAACAACTCAGTAGTGAATTGGGCCAGTAATTTGGAGATGATGTTCATCTCCAGGATTTGTGATATCAGTTAATATTTAGTTCTGTTAGTTTTCAAAAATGCTTACTTTTCAACCCCCCTGAAATCCATAGGAACACTGTACTTGCCTACAGTTCTGATAAACAGACACCTGGCCCTCATATCACACTTCCAAAGTTGCTTATTTTCATTTTTTAAACAAATCAGTTACTACTATGGCTGTGTAAATATCTTATGATGGACTGTTTTAAATGATAAACAAAGTAGGAACATAAGCTTAACAAAACAGAGAATTTCCTTGCATTGTGAATATACATGCAAAAATTGAGCCATTTACAAGCACTGATTGCTCATTTTGGTGCATGGAGACTGAAAGCTGCATGGCTTCGTGTGCTGCTGGCTGAAGAACATGCAGACAAGCCACAGCTTTGTGTCTTCACTGCACTGGGGTCAAAAATCAGTCCTGAGAAGTCAGCCAGTGCTGAAGGGGATGAGCACAGCAAAGGACCTGTCTTTTGTCAGGAGACAGCTCTCTCTCTCCAGCAGCAGTAGCTCAGAGCTCATGAGTGCACTGGTGATATTTGTTCTGCTGATATTTGTTCTGCTCACTCTCACCTTCCCCAGCCAGTAGCAGTTGCCTGCCTGTTGCATCTGGGCTCCACACTGCTGTGGGGAGGTTTCCTTCCACTGCGATGGGATGAGCTTGCCTCTGGCCCTCTTCCTCATCTATCTTCTGACCTAAAAATACTTCTAACATGGATCAAAACAACCTGCATGCTTATTTTACCCTTAAACATTATTTTCATGCTGAACCTTATATATTTACATACTGTGAAGTTAGAGCTTTATTAACTAGTATTAGTGAATGATTGTAGAATTGTAATATAATTTCATGTTTATGCTTTTTACATAACCAGAATAACTTCACCTTATGAAGTGAGCTAGTATAAGTCTAGAATGAATAATAGTCTTTCACACTGGTGAGATTTATTTAATTTAAATCCTTAATCTGAAGAGAAAGGGCAAAAAGAAGTATTTTTTATCTTTTAATTCTGGCACTAATTGCATACTTTTTCACTGCCACACTATTACAGTAGATATATTTTCTCAATATACTGCTGACACCATGTGTCAGGTAATATTTCCACCATATCACATTTCTATAATACTATGAAGAAACTGAAAATGAAAATGAAATGAAAACATTTCTGCACTATGAAGAAACTAATTGAAAATATTACATCCATGGGGAGAACCTGGCCTGTGCCCTTTCTTTAAGAAATGGTGTGGTGCTTTCAGCCAAAACTGATAATTGCTAATAAAATATTTTTTAAAAATGGCTAAGACTATGATATTAATGAAGGAATGTCTGTGCAAAATTATTGCAAATTACTGTAAGGTGTCCTTTACCATTCCAAGAAAATAAATGTGCTTGCCATAATATGAAAATGCAGCAAACATTCCACATGCTAATTAATAAATCAAAAATAATAAATCAAAATAATTCAAATTCTGTCATTTGAAAATATAGGATACATATATTTAGAGCTATAATCGCTGAGAAAGATGAAAATTTAAAAGTGGAAATGCTGGGTTTTTTGCTTCAGGGCATGCATGCTGCTACACAAGCTGAAAATTTTACTCTATAGTTATTTCCAATCCTGTTTCAAGACATTTTACACATTTTTTTTGGAGTGTGTGAAGCAAAACCTCCCTGAACCAGAAGAGAGATCTATGTACACCTTAGTTTTCTCTTGAATGGGTAACTCCAGTTGTATGACATCACAACACCTCTTTTTTGTGTTCCTATGTAAATGCCTGCCCACAGCATCTCCAGCTCATGTGACAGGTGAAAAAGGACCATTTGATTTGAAGGCTGACCAGAGAGGTGGAACAGGATTTGAAAATTTTCTTTAAGCACTGATGGTTGTCCTTCTGAATTAAAGCTGATAAGAAGTAAATCAGCTGCATAAAAAGAATTTTTACTGTCTCAAAATGGGCAGTGGAGCCAGTTCAGAGAGCAAGGAGTCGGCCAGGAGATCCAGAGAACTGGAAAAGAAACTCCAGGAAGATGCAGAGAGGGAAGCCAGGACAGTCAAACTGCTGCTGTTGGGTAAATAGAATAAAAATTCCTCACAATGCTTTTCCATGGAGGGATTGTTTTTCCTCTGGAATTACATTTCAGTACAGTGAATTTCTCAGCTCTCACTAATTTATTTGAAAAATATTCTGTAATATATGTTTAAAATATTTTCTGGTTGTGGCCACTTACAAAGACACAAGGAATAGGCTGGAAATGGCCATGTTGCTGCATGTATTAAATTTTAAATGTTATAAATCCTTGACTTTGAATATATTTGAGAAATGAGAGCTTGCATTTAGAATAAATGCTATGATACAAACTTACACAGAACATAGCAGACATCTCTTTTTTTCATGGATCTACATGCATTAATTTGCAGGAGGATTAAGTAAGACAAGTGGTAAAAAATCCACACGTGTCACAAGATATTGACATTATTTGTCTTGCAAAGTGTTTCATTCCATTTTTTAAAGACACAGAAAGTGATTTAGAATGGCTTTTTTTTGATGTATAATGGAAAGTGGAATGAAAAGTACTCAGATGAATAGAGATAATATTCTCACAAACTACTACTTCTAATTCCCACTGTGATCAATTTATTAGAAGACAGAGGCTATAATTACAAAAGAAAATATATTCTTTTTCTTGATACAGCTTTATTCTTGTCTTTTTATTCCCATGGTGCTCTGTAGCTTACAAGGAATATCCAAGAGCACATTAACACCACCATTGTCTTACTATTTTTCTTCTAACAGCCTCTTGTAAAAGTTAACAGTGTTTCTCCCAATGAATAGAAAAACAGTCTTTAATCATTAGAGTGTTTCTCTTTTTGCCTTTCTTGTAACTGCAGTTCTTGCAAATGCTTTTAAACTGATGTTTATTCAGACAACTAGATCCTTTATCTAAAGTAAATCAACTCTGGTTTTTTGTATCTTAGGAAAAAGGTCTATTTATACCTGTTAAAAATCAAACAATTATCATTCAAAAATAAATAAGGGACGAACAAGCAGGTTTCTCAAATAATAATAGGAAAACAGCAGTTTTTGGTACTCTTTATGTACCATCAGTATTTGGAGTGTACAAAGCTTTTCAGTCCAATTAAGAATACAGATTTTCTGTGCCACAGTAATATAAAATATTGCTCCTAATGAGGAAAGTTTAAGTTGGTCAAAAAAACCCAGAACAATGTTTTCATTTAAAATTCCATAAATTTAAAATAATTTATATGTAGTTTTACAAAAATAAATTGGGACACTGAGTTAGAACCAGGATCTATCTAATTCAGCATTCTGTCTTTGACCTTATCCAACCTTATCCATGAGGAAAAAGTAAGAAATCCTTTAAGAAGAATGTATAGGATAAAGAGGAATTTTCCAGATAAAGAGGAATTTATATAAGTTAAGCAGTTTTATCTTCAAGGTTTTATGCCCTTACAGTATTACTGAAAGCTGGTTTACAGCAGGACACCAAGTAAATTGGTGAATTTACTGAACATATGTATGTATTTAGTATTGAGGAATTTAGTGTTAAATGTTTCCTATATAATCAGTCTTCTTCTGACACTATTAATATACTTGAGATACTTTTAGTAAAATACTTTGAAATTCAATGCAAGCTACATGAAAAAGGCTTCATTTCCAGCCTGAACAGATTTCAGTTTCATTAGCTGTGGAAGCACTCTTTTCATGAGACAAGATAGTCGTTTGGATCTGAAATACTTCTTTATAGATTTTTACAGTATCTTCCTTTACTCATGTCACACATGATAAAAATTCAAATTTGTCAGTGGATAGTGTTTTGGAAGGCTTTTTTTTCTCCTGAACACATCAGAAACTCTTCATAAAACACATAATGAAGAGACAAAAAAAAAAAAATTAAAAAAATATTCATAACCTAAATTTTCTTGTTCTTAAAAAAATGAGAAGTGAATAAATTGTGTATCTGGAGCCCATTGCACCACAAGAGTGAAAGTGTCTCTCAAACATCTGGAACCAGAGATGCTGAAGCAATGTTCAAGGGGGCACCATATCATGCCTTCCATAGGGGCTGTGTGAAAGGGTCAGATAGGAAAGTATTAAATCTACCATGTTCTGATTTGTACCTGTTATCTTTCCACACCTCTGAGATGATATCAGAAATGACACAAATTTTAGACTTCATAAATCAAGGGCAGCTCTACTCAAGCCAGCCTAGTGCTGCATAGTCCTAGCTTTCTCTTCAGTCAGACTTTACATTGCCTTTATATTTCAGACCAGATATCATCATTTCTTTTTGCAATAGGCAGGTTGGTAGAAAATATTAAGAAAAAAATTGAGATATATATCATAAGCTTTTTAGTGTTATCACTTCTTTCCTTACACCTAAAATGTGAAAAAAACTGTGTATTCTGACTCTTTTCTGAGAGGAATATTTAAAATATAGTTTGTTGTCTCTACAGCCTCCAGTAGATCCCTTTACAAAAAATAGAAATTATATTCAGAAGAAAAGACACCGTGTTTGTTTGTGTCAAGTTCTGTGACCCAGGCAGACACACTATGATTTAAAGTTTGTATGGGTGAGGAGAGAAATGGTGTCACTTTCTGATGTTCCCCACAAGCTGGCCAGCAGCCAAGAGCATAAAGTGCTCTATGCTGGGTGTTCCCATGCTATCAAAGCCATCCCATCCCCCAACATTTCCAAGAATCTGGTCTCTACATATTTATACTTGAAAAAGATCAGGTTGTTTTATGGGTCTGGAACAAATTCCAAGGTGATTGTTTTCCTTTACATCAGGGCTGTACCTGGCCTGCCATATCACGTAGTTTGTATTATTGGCAGGATGACAGCTTTCAATTTATAGGTGTGCAAAGTGCAGTGCACGTTCCAAATATGGCCAAAATAGCTGATGCTCACAGTGATGTTTCACAGAAATAAGAACTTAGGTTCAGTCTAAACAATCATTAACATTTTAACTTATTTATTTTCAAAGTATTACTCCATGTCTCATTATCTACAATGACCACAGAACTGGTCATCCTCATCTTACTTTACTCCTTTCTGGGTCAAAACTCACACAATTTAATTTAAACATCTGCTTCAGGGGAGCAGAAATTGAAGCTGTTTGATTTAGTTTTTGTAACAAATATTTCTCTCCACTGACTATGAAAGGTCTCTGGTAAGTAGTCTGAATGTAGAAATTTATAGTATGGATACTTAACACCAGTTAAATTAATCAGTTACTGTAGTACAGGAGCTTAACTTCCTGTTCTGGAAACACAGACTTTGGGCACAAAGACAGCCCAATAATCCCATTGTTGGGAATATACTGATTTTCTTTTTGGGAGGGTGGGGCAGTATTTAAAGACTTCGTTCTCTCAGGAGGGTTATATCTTAGAACTTTTTTTCTCAAGCTTCTTTCTCTTATAGACTAAGTTTGTTGAGTCTCATAAGATGACCAGGAAGATATGATTTCCATTCTAGTTCACAACATCCAGAGCTCTGAATGGCACAGACAAACCTCAGGGAGGGGTGGGAAACATTTTCTAATTTTATTTGAATATTTTCTTCTGCTTTTTGCTGATTTATGTCATTGTCAGTGGTTTTTCTGACAAGTTTTAAACAAAGTATTCCGCAGGGGTTTTTTATTTCCTTATGTTTAATTCTGGAAAATTTTCAAAACTAAACATTTCCTTCCACAGGAATAATAACTATAAAGAGATAATAATTCTTTATCTGAGACACAAAAGAACTTTAATATATAAGAATTTCTGAGCAGATGCTAATTTTGAAAGCTAATACTCTCCACAATTACTCAAAGAAATTCTGCTTAGAAAAACAAAAATGTCAAATCACAGCTGAGGGCCTGGGTTCTGTTTCCACTTGAATTTGTGAGATTCTCACTGGGTTTCAAGACACCTCTGGGTTTTTTACCTATTTCTGCTCTGTCTACATGACTCCCAGAGCTGGAGGGAGATCTGTGTCAAGCTGCTGGGGGACAGCTCCTTTGCAGCCTTGCTGCATGACCGCTCCTCCTGAGCCTGCTTTTCATCCCCAGGATGCCCAGAGCCACGGCAGGCTTGGCACAGGGTGGGATGCAGTTCTGGAATACCCAAAGCATGGAAAGATGCAGGTCACAGCCAGACAGAGCTCAGCACCTCACTGAAGGTGAATGTGGTGTGCCCTTTGAGGTGATCTTTGGGAAGAAATCTCGATGTTACTGGCAGTGGGGACATATTTCAGCTCCCAGGAACTGTGCCAGAGTTTCAGGCATTGACTGAGATTCTTGTGCCTGTATTCTCTGTGCAGTTACCCATATCAAGGAAATAGAGAACTGAATTTAAGTTAAGATTTAAGATCTTAAATATATGAAATATAAAATATGGCAATGATTTATCACTAGTACCTGTCTGCTGGAGCTATAAATCATCACAGCTGACAGAGTTTTTTAAAACTCAGTTTAATTAAGTTCTTTCTGAGCTTCAGAACAAGACTCTCGTAAGTTTTTGTCTATGATTCAGAAAATCTGGGCTTGAGGAAGATGCCTTCAGCTTCCTGTGTAGTCACACCAGGTCTTTTGTGATGCACTTTTGCCACTATTTCTGCAAGAAGAAATCCACCACAACAGGTGGAAGTACAACCCTATCCCTGGTCTTCTGCACCGGGGACTGGCCAAAGGAGGAGGGTACACGGCGAAGGGAAGGAATAAAAAAATTAGGTGCAAAGAAAATTATTCCTGACCCACTTCCTGGGGTGAAAATGCTGCTACAACTAAGATGATACTCCATGGTAAAGCCTGAAAGTTGTCATCTGTTGTTTAGATAAAAGCATTATTGGATTGAAAATTAAAGATGAACAGAGGTAGAAAAATACATCCAAAAGATATAAATTATGTCTCTCACTCTATTTTAGCACCATTTTTCAGATCTGGAAGAGAAGTTAATTTCTATATTATGTTTCCTGGCATCTTCCCATGAAGCGAATGTACAAATTCTCAGTATAGGCTTCCCTACAAAAAGTGTAGCAAACACTACTCTGCAGATAGGGCTTTACCAAGTTCTTCAGAAGGTCACTGAAAGGATAATAAATGATCTACAACAAATTTGCATTTTTTCCAAACTGTGGCAGATGGCAGCATCAGCCCATTTTGCATGGGCTTGTTTTTCTCTCACACTTTCTACCGTTCACATCATGGGTTTCAGAAAATGCTTTGAGTATGGTTTGCTGTCTTTTGTGATTCATTTGATTAAATTAATCCCTTTCATTTGAATACTGTTACCTTTATAAAATCTGTTTGAAAAGTAATCAATTTGTTCCAATTACTGAGAAGTCCTTGTTTAAAAAACTTAGGCCTTGGATTTTGGTTTTTTCAGAAGTATTTGACACCATACCACCAGGGAAAAGGCAATCTACAAGGAGAAAGCAGTGATTAATCTTTTTGTACTTCAGCAGAGCTTTTGTTACTTTCTCTCACAAGATCCTTCTAGATAAAATGTGCAGCTCATGGCTGGATAACCGAGTTACACAATGGATGAGCAATGGGCTCACGGGTCAGGCACAAAGGTCACAGTGACTGGGGGGACACCAGGCTGGGGACCTGTCACTGCTGGGGTTCCACCAGGCTCCATCCTCAGCCTGGTTCAGGACTTAAAGAAAATGCATGAAGTTGTGTCAGGGGAACTTTAGACTGGATATTGGGAAAAGTTTCTTCACCCAGAGGGTGTCTGGGCACCAGAACAGGCTCCCCAGAGAATTGGTCACAGCACCAGCCTGACAGAGTTCAAGAAGTGTTTGGACAATGCTCTCAGGCACAGGGTATGAGTCTGGGGGTGTATTGTGAGGACCAGCATATTCTCTGATGCTATGAATCCTGTCCCATGGATTCCCAAAGTTAAATCCTCTCTTCAGGTGCTTTCAAAATCCATCTCTTCTTTGTCAGCTCTTGCCAACCCTCATCACTCTCATTGACCGGAGATGATAGTCACTGGTGTTGATTTGCAGTGGAGACACTTTGCATTGCGATTACGCACTTTCCATGAGATAAAAGGCCTAATTAGTAGTACATAATCTGGCCAAACCTATGGCCTAGTTTCTTCAACTGGCTGTGTAAGCAAATGCCTGCACCTCCTCAGCAGCTGTGGGGTCTTCCTGTATAATCATTCCCAGGGTGGAGCTGGCCCACTGCTCTGCAGGTTTCCCATTTTCAGCCACAATACTTCATGGCAGAAGACCATGTGGCAGAGGAACTGATGCGAAAAAAAAGTGCCAAGACTTTTGTTCAACTGCTGCCTTTGCATCATGAGCTAGACCACATGTAAGTCTTTACACTCTGGTTTTCCAGCTGCTCATGAAAGCTGGCTGAAGGGCATGGAGCTGGTTTACTTGGCTTACAGGCCATAATACACATTAAAGGAACAGCTATAAACCAGGTAATAAATGGGACACTATCAGAGGCTGTACTTTGTTCATGTTTTCCTGCCCATCTGCCAGAGATGAAATCAAAATATTATCCATATTTTATTTACTTGCTAATTAAAAATTCTGTAATTTTCTTTAATTGACTAAACATTCACTTCAAGTGTCCCTTTCCTTTTCAGTATTAATACTTTTACCTAGACTTTGTTCTTTTTAAATCCAAATGGACATTTGAGAGGCTTTATACTTAGTACAATGAGAAACTAAGACATCTGTATTTCTCTTCGTAGATAGAAAATTCTGTGTTCCAGAGAGTTATTTTTAATACTTGCTTCTTATTCATCTATCAATCATATCTTCTCAACATTCCCCTTTCTGCAGGTGCTGGAGAGTCAGGAAAGAGCACTATTGTAAAGCAAATGAAGTAAGTATCTGAATATGCATATCAGCTGTTGAATTTGGTATTTGTAGTATAAGCTGTCTAGCTAAAGTCTTATTACGATGTTTATGCTTATTTGAATAAAATGCAAAGAAACATCATTCAAATCAAGCTTCCATTCAAACACAATATAAAGAAAATTACAAAATGTCTGAGACACACAGGTGGATTGGTAGTCAAATCTGACTGACCAAACCATGCACTGGTCCCATGCACAGAGACGAGAATCTGCTCCCTTGGCTTTGGTGGGAATGCTGCAGTGGGAGTGAGACTGTGTGAGACAAGCAGTGCTGGCTGATCCACCTGGCACAGCCTGTCTCCAGCAGATGCCAATGGAGGATGTTTGCAGCAGACCATCAGAGCAGCCAAGCCAACACACTTGTGCTGGATACCCTGGCAGTATCTGACAGTCTGTGGCTTGGGAACCATCCTGAAACCAAGACAGCACCACTCTGTGTCTATAGCAGCCCTCAGTTAATCCATGTCTACCCCTGGATCTTGAACCAATGCAAACAACATCCACAGCATTCTACAGCAAGTAGTTCCACAGTTAAATTACACTTGCTGTGAATCATCTCTCCTATTAATTTCATTTGACTTCACTGCATTTCAAGAGCAAGTATTAAAATATTCACATTTTACCATAGAACAGAGAAGGTTTTCTTCCTGTTATTTTGGGGGGATGGGGTTATTTTGGTGGTGTTGGTTGTTTTCTTGGTTGGTTGATTGGTTTTTTTTCCCCAAATTGGCCTCTATAGGTCATTCTTGGTCTCCAGAGCTCCTGCTGAGGTTAAAAAGGTATCCCACAGGCCAGGGGAGAATATATTTAGCCACCTGCAGAATGAGCAGCTGCTACCCATGATGCCATGGGTAGGGACTGATGTAAGAACTCCTGTTAGTAAGAACATTATCAATATAAAAAGTTTTTATACATTAATCAACCTGGAAAAAACAACCAAGAGAGGCTGTACAAGCTCATATGCAGAAATCCCAGTTCAAAATTTGGACCGATTATCTGGTTACAGAGATACTGTGAGTGCATCATAAATCTACTGCAAGAATACTTGCGGTTGTTTGCTCTAAGTGTTTAAGGTGCCTCACAGACTGAAATCAGGAGCTTCACTTCCCTTGGCTTCAAAGAAAGGTCAAATCTCTCTGCCTGTGTGTGCTGATTTATATTTTAGTTTGATAGTATTTTCATATCTAGTAAAGCAGGTTACAACTAAATTCATACATGTTTTTTGTTTTAAAGGCTACCAAAAATGCTCATCATGTATCTGGTTTAAATTAATGATCCACCAAAGTTCAAGGGACCATACTTACACTGATAGCAAAAGTCCTCCTTTACTGCACAACCTGATAAAATATTGCTGTTGTGTTTAGTCTTATTTTCATAAAGAGGTCCAGGCCTGATTCCTAAACTTGTCCAAATGCAGTAAAAGTACACAGGGATTGCAGCTGTTTATATTTGATCCCACTTTGTAAGCATCAGTCTCTTCCTGTGTAAAAATCAAGCAGCCTGCAATTGGTAATACTATTCTGAGCTTAAGTTCCCCTCCTATTTATTATCTTCACCAATGCATTTTAAAGAGTTAAGTAAAAAATAGTATGTCATAAGAACAATTTCAACTATTTAAGTAACTCATAAAACAGCTGATTCAGAACTATCCACTAAATAATTTTTTTTCCAGTTAAATAGTAGATAAATTTATTTCTGGTTTGAGTTCCATTCTGGAGACCCTCCCTACTCAGCAAATCAGTGAGGTGTATTGTGCTCAAAGCTTCCCCAAACAGGAGCAGATTAAAGTTCTTCCTCTGAACTGAGAACTCTAAGAAGGCTGATAAGCTTTAACAGCATGGAAGAGGGGGAGAGCACTGCAAAGCTGAGAGTTATATTTAAAGACTTTTGCATTTATGACCTGTCAAATTGATCACAAATATGAACTATTTTACAGGAAAATTGTTCACAAAAATTGTATTTTTTCATATGTCATCTTTCTGTCACTAGCAAGGACATTTTAAAGGAATTTTTTTAGTTAAAACCCACAATATCAGTTAATTTTTTTTCAGTGAAGCATAACATTTTCTAAAGAATACTGATAAATGCTTACAAAAGAAATAATTTTGAAAATACCATTTCCAGAAAAATCATAATAATTTTATGACTAATAATACAATTTTCTAATTAATAAATCACATTTTTTTTAGTCTCAATCAAAGTTATAACCCTCCACTAAGCTTTAGAAAATATCTTCTGAAACTCACAATATAGATATGCTGCAAGGCCCTTGCAGCATAAAAAGATGAGGATGGTTATGAGAGTTACTAAAAAAAAAAATCTCTGAAGCTCTGTGCTTCTAACTGCATAATTTCCAATGCGCAATCTAAGTTTTTTAAAACCAAGTTGTGTATCTCTGTGCTGTGCCCTCATTTAGCAGTACGAAGTTTCTACAAATACTTCAGTGAATGAAAAGCAGGAAGCAAAATATTTGGTAACTCATCGTGCCTGTTGAGATTGAATCAAAGCCACCTATCTGATAATAGCCCTGCTTTTGTGAATAAAAGCCTCAGAAGATACATCCATAAAATGGAGGGTCTCTGCTCCATGAGCTCCTCTTTTTTCTTTCTCCCAAGTTCAACAGGACTCCTTTGAATCTTGCAGAATTTGTTTGAATTCGTGATTAAAACAGCATTCAGAAAAAACAAACAAACAATGAAGCTTCAAAAGAGTGTTCATAGAGTTGTCTTATCTAGAAGTGATTGGGAAAACATTTTAGAGAGCCTTTTTTTTCCTACAGATGTTATTCCTACAGAATGCAACTTCTGAGTTTTCTGACATCCATAAATCAGACAGATGATAAGACACATTTGGGTTTTGTGTGGGTGTATGTGAGAGTATTATTTTTTTACAGGGCTGACTTGGCCACTTAGGTAACTCTGTCCAGAGTGTATCTCAGGCACGATTGGGTAAAACACCAAACCCCAAAGCCCAGAAATTCTGTATTTAATAGCCTTCATCTCCGACCACCTGAGGTGAGGAGGAATAGAGCCTTGGTTCCAGCAGCCAAAGCAGTTTGGTGTCTTTTCATTGAGAGCACACCAGGCCAAAGTCAGTGAAGATTTCATCCTTTTCAGAACTCATGAAAAAAATTCCTCTAAGCCATGACATGATCTGTACACTGATTTGGAGAATTTTAGCCACATGCCATTCTCCAGTCAAGGAGGATTATGAAATTCTAGTTCCTCTGTCAGAATTAGATTACTGAAATTGATTACTAAGGCTCTTTACCCTCTGGAGTAAAATGCCTGTCTCCAAAGCCTGGATATAATAAGACATTGCTATAACTGGAAGATGCACAAAGAAATACTAACATTTTTTTTCTTGTTTTTTTTGATAAGTGCCTCCCGGTGTTGAAACATTTTTTCCAATATTTTTTCTATCTAGGTAAGATTCTGGATAAATATCAGAATGACTGAACAAACAATGACAGCCCATAACTAATGTTGTTGTTAATAGTGAAACTACGGATCTAGGTACGGAAATGCATCTTGCCCTGTATCTCCAGAGATAGGCCTGGTCCCTGTTCTAGAATAATACTTTGTTTTAGATTATTCCCCAAGGGGAAAAACCAGCATCTATTCACTCAGACTGGGTGCAGACAGTTAACCTCACATAGACAAAAACTGCTCTTTTCCTGTTCTAGCAGAATAGGCAGATTAAACATTAAAAAACGCTTTTCCAAGGGACATATGGATTCAGTTCTTTCTCACATTGACCACAAAAGCACCTGACCTAACTTTTAATTACTATTTTCTTTTCTTTTTTTTTTTTTTAATTATTTTTAAAGTATCCCATAAGCTTTGTGTTGTTTATTTTTTCACCAGGATCATCCATAAAGATGGTTTCACCTATGAGGAACGCATGGAGTTCAGACCTATTGTTTACAGTAATGCAGTGCAGTCCATCCTGGCTATTGTGAAAGCAATGACTAAGTTAGGAATCAGTTATGAAAATCCTGCTAGAACTGTGAGTATTGACACCTTTTTTCTTGAAATAGGCATTAGAACACATTTTCTTTTTTGGTAATATAATAGTAGAGACTAGTAGAACAAAGAGGATCCAGTATTTTCTTTATGACTCTTGAAACAGAGTACCATGTGCGTTACATGTGACAAAATGTCCTCCCTTATTTTTATTTTCTCAGAACTGTTGCCTGAGGTCAAACTTTTGCATATACTCACATTTTGATTGCTACAAAAGAAATGTTCAAGTTGAAAAGACATTTTAAAAAAGCAGAAAAAGAAAAAAAACAAAAAACAAAGAACATTTTCTTAGCTGCTTAGACACTTACTTATTGCTATTGGGAAATGTAAAAAATCTTTTCCTCTTATGACCAAACCTTGGGGTTCAGCCTTGTAAGGAAAGGTCATGTAGACATGTTGGGAGCATTTCAATGTGTCATTGCTCCTGGAGCAGAGACCTCCCTGCTGTGTGGACACAGTACTGGCACACTGGCACCACAGGGCAGTGGAGCCCAACATTCCTGACACTGTCAGTAATCCTCTGCACAGGCATGTGGAGGCAAAGCCACACGAAGAAGATCTGTTGTCTTCTGTCAATCATGCCAAATATTCAAGGACAGAAACAAAGGGAAAGCTTTCCTTCTCCATGCTTAATTCTCTTCTACATAAGAAAATCTGTAGATTCTCTTAAATCTAATGATTAGCCTGTAATTCAGATCTTGCTGAGAATTTCTCAAATGCCTGTCAGAATATCAATTGATTCCAGTTTGGGCAAATTCTGCCTAATCCCTAGAGGTTTATCTTGGAGGGAATAACATCTGCTTATCTGAAAGAACTTTACTTGTTCCAGAAGTCTACATTTCATGTGGTACTTTGACCTAAAATATGATAAACAAAATCTTCAGAGGTTACTAAAGCTCATACTGGCATTTGTCAAAATAGAAATTAAATATTTTCCATGAATGCAAGTCATTCAAACAAATGTAACAAGGCCCAAAAGCAGCACACACAAAACAGGGCAATATTAATGTGCTGTACTGCATAAGGAGCCATCAACCACCCTGCATGGCCCAAGCCATGGCTACAGCTGGACCTTGCAGCACTGGCCACAAGTCCTGCCTGGTTCAGCCCATGATATCCACTACGTGGTGCAGACTCTGCCACCTGTTACTGAGATATTGACTCAATCTTCTCGAGTGGCCCGGCTAGCTCAGTGATGAGGTTTCTCTTCACTCTGGTTTCGAGCCAGCATATGTTTGTGGGGTTCACTGATTTTCTTCAAGAATTCAAGTCTATAGAGCGAGTAAAGAAATCGGGGGGGATTCTCTCTCTGGTTTGCATTCCACAGTTTATTTCTGTGAAGGGGAATCTAAAGGATGAGAGACAAAGGATTTGGGGTCTGGGGGGTTTCTTTTAACAGGGTTTCTCGGAGGGTGGGAACATCAGAGAAAGAACCAATTATTTTTCTCAGTTAGTACATCTTACAAACTTTCTACAAATCAAGGGTACACACACCAAGATAAGAAATAACAGACACCAACTTCTTCAAATGCCCACAAAGGTGTAGGAGTATTCTCTACAGAGGGACAGAGGGGGAGAGGGGGGGGGGGCTTGGTTTCCTGGCAACACAGGGGGGAAAGAAAGGGAAGGCAAGGTAAGCATGCCCTCTCAGCTTCCATAGCTCAGAAGCATTCTGGGACAGGAAAAACAAAGTTAGAAACTTCCGTGTTGGAAAGAAGGGTCTCTCTTCTCCCAACCCCGTGCTTTCCTGGGCTAAAGAAACTTCAAGCAGCTGGAAATGCCAGCACGGTCTTCTCTTTACTCTATCTGGCCTCTCGCCGTGGAGCTGAGGAGAGAAACTTCAGTAACCATGGTAACTTGACGCCAGGTAAACAATTAGGAGAAAGAGAAGCTGGGGGGGGAGGAAATCACAACTAAAAGATGGGAAAAATACTTTTCAAGCTATCAACTACAACAAGATATGTTCTGTGGCCCAGTATTTCAGCCTCTTTTCTCAACCCTGACAAATTTTCTGAGATATCTGTACAGGTTCACTCTATGCCAGATACATAGACACTCTTTTGAAGGGACTTCACAACATGGAGAATGTGTTAAACAGCCCAGTCCATTTCTTAACATTATCTGTAACCAAATGCATAAAATACAGCTTTTGTAAATTTATCATTTATAGCACAGTCAGCTCACTCTTGCTTTCTTTGCAGATTAGGTTCTAGGAACACAGTTGAATACAGCTGTACAGAATGTTTGCAGTGCCTGTCTTCTTTTCCCCCAGAAGAGCAGCCTGGATGTGATTTTTTGGAGAAAATAGAAATTTTGGTCACATTTATATGAATTACCAGTAAACTTTTTTTTTTCTTACAAAACCCTCCACAATCTTAGCTTACATAAAATCATAAACCTTTGGTAATCTTGAGTTGTTTTTATATAAGCTTTGATTTCAGCTGGACTTTGTTCTTGCTGTGTGTTCTGGCCAGATTTAGATGCTCAAAATCATCTAATTCAAGGACTGGGATTATCTTGGTCCCAAAAGCAATGTGCTTATCCATGTTCCAGGTCTGCCTGCAAATACATCTCACTGGTACAGAAAAGGCCTTAGCACTTAATTTACAGAACATCTGTTCTGGGAAGCAAGGTAATTATTTCTTTCTAAAACATCATTCCAATCTATTTTTGAAAATCATCTGAAGTCTTTGTAAATGCCAGAGAGAAACAAAAAACCATTGTACAAATCAGGTTTATGATAAATTCAATCTGCTGATATCTTCCTTTATTGCGTAAGCACCAAAATCCACACTTTCTCCCTTTCGCATAATAGTCAATGAACATTCACCCTCTACACCTAGAGACTCTGAACTCAAGGCTTTTCATTGTAGACCATGCAACCTACAACCTAGTAGGTGGATAGCTGTAATCATTCCGTGATATGTCATATCTTGAAGCAGAGAACATTCCAACTCTTATCTTGCAGCTGAGCAAGTGTGCACCCTGGAGACAAATGCGGGCACACACGAGAGCGTGACTCGCTTCTGCTGATCCCAGCACTGCAGGAGGGCATGGGGGTGGAAATGGAGCTGCTGCTGTTTGATGTAGAAGGGCAATTATCCTGCTGTCCTCCTCCCTTGTTCCAGTGAAGGCAATTTTCTAGTGGTTATTTCCCCAGTTTTTGGGTTTTTCTCTCTGTGCCTACTCAATTTCTCTTTCAGAAAAAAATTCAGTGTTCAATTTTTGATCTGTCTCTGACTTTTATGAAGTTTCCATAAACTGCAGTTTCTCTTGAGACATAAAGATATAGAGCATTCCTAAAATAAATTTGTTAAATTTTTTTGTGAACATGCTTCCTGGTTTTGAATAAAACATACTCCCTGCCAAAACAGAGTCTCTCAGAATCCATTTATACTTTTGCAACTATTGACTGCAAGTCATTTGAGTTGTCTACTTCTACGACTAGGAAGGAATTATGTTTTATAATTATCCCTTGCTGTGGCAGTGTTTCAAATGACTATTTTAATCATGCTCTTTATTTACAGCAAGTGACTATATTAATAATGCTCTTCATTTACAGAAAATTCCTAAGCTGTTAACTACTGAAAATAAATATTTTTTTAATGAAATAGATTATTTAAAATATTTTTTTATTTGACTATGATAGGAAGAAATTACAGAATAATATATTTAAAATATTTGGGATTTTATTCTGTACAGGTTTTTTCTTCCCCACATATGGGAAATGCATCCACTAATCATATTCACTTTGTCATATTTCTTATTGGGGTCTAAAGAATTTTTTCGTACCAACACTTTCAAAAACACTTTTAAATACAGATTTCTGCATTGATATAGTTATAATACATTTTAACTTTAAATGTAAAAAGTTTAAAAAACTTTTAAACTTAATTTTTGATACCCTATTACTCTCTCTTGATATAAAAGCCTTCTATCCAAGCTAGACTACTTGTGAAGGCTTATGGCAAGATGAAACTGAGGCAAAATAAAACAGTAAAAAGATGAAAACTCTGTGTATCACAATTTCAGTCTAACCTTGGCACTACCTAAAGGGAAGCAAGCTTGTAAAAGGATGTTTACATGCACAGGCCAGTGCAGCAACCTGGAAAAAAAAACCAGTGAAAATGAGAAATTTTGCCCTTGCAACTCATTATAAACCAAGCACATCCTCAAGGAGGTGAAGGGGCACAGCGCGCTTGCACAATATTTACTGAAATTTCTCTTTAGGAAGACGAGAGGAAGCTGTGTGCCATGGCAACAACTCTGGAGGATGGCAGCATGTCTTCTGAACTGGTTGAGCTCATCAAACAACTGTGGCGTGACGGGGGGACACAGGCCTGCTTCGCCAGGGCGGCCGAGTACCAGCTCAGCGACTCGGCAGCCTAGTAGGTGACACCAGCTGCTGCACAGCTGGCTGCTGAACAGCTGGATGCTGCACAGCTGGCTGCTGAACAGCTGGATGCTGCACAGCTGGATGCTGCACGGCTGGCTCCTGAACAGCTGGATGCTGCACAGCTGGATGCTGCACAGCTGGATGCTGCTGCCACAATGACTGTCCCCACGTAGAATGGCCTGCGAAAATCATGGCTCATTAACCCGAAAAAAGAGGAGGTTGCTAAGGTTTATAATATAACAGAAATGGTTAATTGGCGGAAACAAGTGAAAACAAGGTTTCAGAAACAATTTGTTTCAGTAAGTTTTTGGTAAAAAACTTACAGAATGGTAAAACTTTACAAATGGTAAACAACAACAAAAAAAAAAGCATATGCTTCCTCTGCATATTTCTAGGATTGACAAAATGAGGGAAAGGTGACTTGAAGCAGCTTAGGTTTTATCTAGAGTGATACTTTGTATATGTTGCAAGACGCTAAGTATAAATCCAGCGGAAACTATACAAACTTTCCTCTAAGCTAACCCGGCTGTATGCACAGGTGTTCCCTGGACCATTCCCCCTCCTCTGAACCAGTCTCCAGCCTGACAGCCCCAGCTCCCTCTCTGAGCCCTGGGGGCTGCCAGACACATAAGCAGGGGGCTGAGCAGGGCTGCTCAACCCTACAGAGGATCACCATCCAGCTGGGGCACATCTCACCTCAGATGTAGCCAGTGACTTTAGACTTTTCAGGAGTCCCTGGCCTGGCTGTTCCTGCAGCTGTTCTTGCAGGCTGCAGTCCAGCTGCCTTCTCACTCAGCTCATACTCGGCCATGAAGGGAGGTGTCGCTGGGTCAGAGTCTTCTGAGAGTGCTCCAGCCTGTCCAGACCTGGGGCAGAGGTTTGTTCCAGCCAAGATCCATCTTCTGAGACCTGGAGGTGGAGGTTTTCCCACTCCTGGAGCTCCTCCTACAGCCTGAGGGCACCTGCAGGGTGCAGCTTCCCGAGGTGTTGGGTGCGTCCTTCTGCAGGCAGGAAAAGAAAGGCATGGCTGAATGTTGGGATCCAGGGGGCAACCATAGTTCAATAATTGTAGATAAAGTGCAGGGAATATGCAGAAAAAAATATTAAAAATTCTTCATCACTTTATATCCTCCAAACAAGAATGAAGACCTTTTGCAAGAGCCCTAAACAAAGAAAATACTGCCTATGTTGATTTGTGCCTGATTTGACAGTATTTTATAGCAGCTTTCTATCTTTATAAGAATGGTACAGAGAAATTTTTTTCTAATGTACCCCTTCTGACAGGCTCCACTGCCTTACCCACTAAAAGCCCATAACAAGCTAGCCATAATAAGTAAAAGGAAAACTGACTCTTAAATTAAAAAAAAAAAACAACAAAAAAAACCCAAAAAACAAAAACAACTAAACACTGTTTACCAGTTGACATTCTTTTGTGTACACTCTGCCGGGCAAATTAGGTTTTGTTGTCTACAAAGAAGATAGAAGAACCTAAATTAATTCCCTTTCAGTGTTATTTTTGTGTCCTGTTGTAACCTTGCAATAGGTTTCAGTATTTAAGGAAGTTAATATAGATTGTATTTGTAGTTATTATTTATTTCTAGACTTACATTAAAAACAACTACAGTGATGTTTTTCATCTGCTTGAACATTTCTGCTAATTTCTTGAAAATCCTGCTTCTCTGTCTTCATCTTTTGGTACCTGATGTTTCTGAAATTCTAGCCTTTGGCTCTGAACCATTAAAATCAACTTAATATTTGCCCTTGCTGCTGGGTTTCTAATGATAAGTTCAAAGTCAGCTACAGTCAATCAACCATCTAATGCTGCAGTTAAATTTCTTTTAAAGCCACAACCCTGTTTCTCAGCACCTGTGAATCAAATCCTACAAAGACTATTGATTAATACTGTGTAAACTGGCTTTCTGAGGTTATCTTCTCTGAGATATTTCACTGTTAATTCATGCTAATGAAGTTTCATCACTGCTTTTCCTTTGTGTGCTTTAATTGAAAAAAAAAAATTGGCATGTTATGAATAATAGAAAAATTTCCTCTTTGTCAAACTTGGCTGGAATTTCTCCCTTAAACTCACCTGCAACTAATTCTGTTTTAAAATGGAATGATGGCTGTGGAAGGGCAAGGTTGGGATTATAAATTGTGACTTTAAATGTCATTGTACAGCTACCAGTACTACATGGTGCATTTTGCTAGCTCAGTCATTTTCCTCTTGGGACAGGAGTCCTGTCACCTCATCCAAGCCAAGGAAAGACCAGCATTTACCGACCTACCAGTTATCATTCCCTCCTTTCCCAGTGATGGTCTGCAGCCTCTCCTTGGAGCTGTCTACGGCTCGAGGAAGAGCCTGAAATTGCCTCCTGCTCCTTTAACTAGATAATTGACTTGGTCTAATTTTTTCTGCAATTACAGCTGGCTGTGTTGAATTGAATTTAGGCATTTGTGGCTAAGAACTATCAGAATTTTATTTTATATTCAAGTGTTTATTTTAGTGCTTACATGCTTTAAAGACAACAAAACGCCTTTTGTTTCTGCCTTCCACAAAGGTGAGCTGAGCTTGCCTCAGGCCCTATTCAGAGAAACAGAGATATATAGCTTCTTTTTTCTTTTCCCAACAGATTGTTTCCTGGCCTCAGATAATGGGGAAATATTGAATTACTCAGATCGGGTTCAACATCCCTTGCAGACTGGATAAAGTTTATTTGACTTAAAATAAGAAATCCCACTTCCAGACATTACTTGGAAATATCCAAGTGAAAGATTCAAGCTTTTTTAATTTTTATTTTATTTCCTTTTATTATTCTATTTTTTAATTTTTTTTTTTTTTAAATTAACTGTGAAACTACCACACAGATCTATCAAATATTGCACACAAAGAGGATGATCTGTGAGGTTTCTTTTGGAAGATTCTGGTTAAACTGAGCATCAGAACTTCCTGCAGGGCAGACTTAGTGTAGAGAGGAAAAAAGAAGGCATGGAGCCTAACAGACATTAGAGACATAGTGTTTTGTTTGTCAGAGACATGAGACTACAAATAGGAAGGTGCCAACTGGACACTGAAAATGCTCCAGCTGTTGTGTGGTTTCTTGCTTTGGTCTTTGTTTGAATATTTGTGGCTAAAATGCAGGAGGTTACTCAGGCATCACCTTTTCTTCCCCTTTTGTCAGCTCAAAACCCCTCTACACAGATTCCCAGACCAGCCAGTGGGATTCAGAGGTTCTGCCCAGTCATTTAAAGAAAGTTGTCTGCCCCAAGAAGAGACAGAAGTGTTGGACAAAAACATGCTTCAAAGATCTGGTTTGGGTTCTCATATTATGCAGATTTTGTCTCTGTATACCAGAAGTAAAAACAGATAATCCATTTTTTCAAGGGCTCATCAGAACACTAACCCAGGGAATCCTCAGCTTTATTGAAGCTTCTGGTTTTTACTAAAAAATATATATTTTTTAAAACCACCATGTACAGTCTTGTTGTAAATTGAGAGATCTACAGAGAAAACAGCCTTCAGAGTGAATTCCTCCAAAATTCTATTCCTTCCCTTTCACTTAGGAAGGAAAATACTGTTGCAACCAGTCTGACAGGGTGAGGTGATTCCTTATGCATCTGTTTCTGCAGGATGCTTGTGATTCTTCCCCTGAGGTAGCAATTCCCACTTGCTGAGAGAAAAATGGTCAAAACCCCTTTGCTGACAAGGTGGTTTTCAAACATCCCTAAGGAAAATAAGGATTTTCCTTTGCTGCAATTCTCAGAAAGATCTTTTATTATGTGCAATTGAATTACACTTCTATGTACAAGAAAAAAAAAATAAAAGCTCTGAATTGTGGAACTCAGTTGAACAAAAACCAAAGTACTGTATTTAAATGTGTAATTTGCCTAATGTATTTAAAAGTGCCTCAGTGTGGAGTGATTATGTAATGGACATTTCACTTTTTGAATTCACCAACCTCCATTTCTTTCTTACTCTCCCTAGTTACCTCGATGATTTGGACAGGTTGGCAATGCCAGACTATGTCCCTACCGAGCAAGATGTCCTGCACTCCCGAGTGCAGACAACTGGGATAATAGAGACTCAGTTTTCTTTCAAGGATTTAAACTTCAGGTATGAATGCCATATTTTGCAGTTTTCTTGGGGTTTATCTTAAGTATTTTCTTTCACAGGTATTGATTTGTTATCACCTTATTGACACAGGTGATATCATTGTGATATCATTGAATCTAGTTTAATTTAACAGTTTACACAGCTGAAAAAAGAAAGAGGTTTTATCATCAGTACTCCAACTTTGAGCATATAATGGACCATTATAAACAGGTCACAGAATACTAGGTTCTAAAAGAACATTTTTACATATGTAAATGTCTAAAAAGCTTTAGCTATATCCTGCCATTTGAGTAATTGTGACATTTATGAAATTTGCTTACTTAAATATCCTTAAGAGCATGCAAAAAACATTTGATGTCTACCAATTTACATGCACTCTCAACCTTTCGCTCTTCTTTGGAGAGTGGAAATAACTGCTTTTAGCACTGGAATGCACTGCAGTTGGCTAAAAAAAAAAAAAAAAATTCTGTCCCATGAGAAATTTCAGCATTATCAAGCATGTCTTCATGCTCATTTAAGATGATAACCAAAAGGTTCAGAAAAAAATTTTGAAAATAATGCCTCTGAGAAATTTGACTGAATGTTTTTCACTTTCAGATATTCAAGATCTAGTTATGCTTGGTGAACCAATTAAAAACATCTAATTGCACATGAAAACAGTTTGAATGAATTATTATCATTTCAGAGTTCTATAATGCTTTTCTCTGTGGACTGAAATCCATTTAATTCTTAATTTAAAGGCTGGGGCACATATTGAGGAATGCAGTCTAGACAAGAAACTGCCTGTAGAGACAGACAGATTTATAAAGCATGAGGATTATAACTTTTACATTTTTCATTTGGCTTCTTTCTTTCTCCTCATGTGCCAATTAAGCATTCCCCAAACCATCTATGCTACCACGCAGATGCTTTAACACAACAGAGACTGCACATACAAAATGAGATCCTGAGGTAGATGTCTTACAAATAACTTATTATCATCTATCAATATTCTGGTCATTCATGAAAATTCATGAGTTTCCAGCAAATGATACAGTGCAATTTCATAAACATCATCTTATTTTTCTCTGATTAACATATTTCCAGACAGCTTTGAACACTGGAAACTTGAATGCCTTCAGTTACAATCATAGTTCATGAAAGAAATAAATTCAGGGTGGAGAAAGAAACCACCAGAGGGAAATCCTCATTGACATGGATGCTATCAGTTCTGATATGACAATATCAGCATTAGTGTTTGGGTCTAGCTGAAATGCAGCACAACTGAGAATTTAGATACTTGAGTGTCTGCAAAAAGAGGAATGATCTTAATGACATCACAAACACAAACTCGCTGTTTTTACCCTCTCTGCTGTGCATCACAGTAGTGTTATGTGAGCAAATTCATTGGTGGCTTTAGGCAGTTGAGTAATAGCAGGTAAAATCTCTACAAAGGAGTCTGAGGGGTTTGAGCTGCTGAAGTGGTACAGAATAATTATAAATCCATGTTAACCAGCCAGGTACTGTTACTTTGCATTGCCATAGCAAAGCAAAACAGCTGGAGGATCCTGATGTCTCTGCACCAAGTTAGGTAAGTACCATAGAAACATCTCGAAAGAGAGGAGCACTTACACATTCAGAGTGAGTTTTGGCTGATGCACTGATGGGGCGTCAGGTCACAAGCCACACATGGATACAAGAAGCCCATGAACAGATGCCTCATTTACTAAACACTTATCCCTTCACTGAATTGAATGAGACAGAAAATATTTTGTATTTGTGCAGTAAAAGGCTAAATCCCAGTACCGCTCCAGGGAACTGAATTACTGTTGCACAGAAAATATCAATTTTTATTTGCTCCTTGTTTAGTGGTTACTTTGCTGGTTTAGTGCAATTTAGCTTCCATGTGCTTTTCAATTTATTTCGATAATGTTGACTTAGAACATATTTTAATGTTTTTCAGAAAAGATCTGAGCTATGATCTATGATCTATGATATGTCATCTTCTAGTGTCCTTTCTATTGGTGTGCTAGGAAGAGTTTGACTGAAATCAATCAAGCTTTATTTCAATCATCAGGCCTCTGTGTATACCACTGAATGAGTTTATAGCTAACTCTGCATCTTCAGCTAAACTTTTCAAGAGAAATTCTGGGAAAATATAGAGATTTCTAGACTAACTTTGACTATCTTAGTAAAATAAGATAATCTAATTTTCTATCATTTATGGAGGGACTTTGGTTTTACATGTGCAAGTGTTAAGTTCTGGGCTGAGAGGAGAGAAGCAAACTAAGGTTAGAAGAAGCAAATCTGCCCATTGACATTACCTCTGGCCTTGGTCTTGTCCTTTTTAACTGACTTCTCATGAATATTCAAAGAGCCACAAGCTAAAAGGTCACAGGAAGTGAATACTTCTTCACATGATTATGTATACTGAAACAAAACTTTTCTGAAGATTAAATTTTGAAGCTTTTAAATTTTTTTTTCCTGCCATAACCCTCATTTCAGTTATACACCACAAATCAAGAAAGGCATGTAATTATAGGAGACTTTTGAGTACTAATCAGAGACAAAAGTCAAGATACTTTATTTGTGTTGACCCCACTCCTCAGCAGGCCTTCTGAACTCAGTGAAGATATGCTTGAAAGAATGCCATTACTATTATCAAAATCTTGTTCCACAACAATTTCCCAATTTCCAAAATAATTCACTTTTATAGACACCCAATAAAAAAAGAGATTAAATGTACCAGAAAAAAAAAAAATTACTCCTCAGATGAAAAAAACATTATGAGCATTGGAAAGGGTTTCATTTTTTTCTTAGAAGGATGAAAAATTACAAAAAAATAACCTTTTTAAACATCAACTGCACTGCTGATGGTGAAGGAAGCAAAGGATTAAGATACTGAAAAAAAAAAATATTTCAGTAACAAATTATTGTTATTCTGTTTACTACTGACATGATTTTTTCTTACTGAATCCCATTGTATTTGTTGCTATAAGAGCTGTTGAGTTGTGTTTAATTTTCAGACACTGCAGCATCCAGAGATCTAATGCATATTCTTGAAGGAAGGGGTAACCCAACAGGGGATTAGTTTTTATGGTACTAAGTTCAACAACCAGCAACAAAGGGAAAAGTCATCATGCACACTAGGAAGCAGAAAACCTATGGGCAGGATAAATTTGATTTTTGTTTTATTTTTTTCCCTGCTTTCTAATGCACTTAAAAAATCTTCAAGTTTAGCACCTTTTGTTTCAGAAAAACAGTGAAAAGGAAGCCCTTGTCACTGAAGAACTGTGAATCTAAGTGTGAGTTTTGGGAGCTAGGGCTAAGGGCCCTAACTAGTTCCCAGCTAGGTGTGCCCAGCTGGCTTTGGATCCCATAGAGAGTCCATAGAGAGTTCATATGACACTACCCAAAGGCAGTAGCGATTCCTGGCAAAGATGGAAGGAAATTATTGCAGAGAAGGAGAGCCCTACAATTCCCACTGTACAAAGGAAGGGATTCCTGCTCTCCAGGAATTGCTGCTTAAGAGCAGCTGATGAGATGGACAGGGAAGGGACCCTCCAAAGGTGTGTTGCAGGCTGTGTGGTGAGCTCAGTGATCACTCCAGGGCAGTGAGCAGATGGCAGCATCTATTCATGAACAACCAGGGGTCAATGTGTGACTGGCCTTCAGCTGAATGTCTAATGGTCAATATGTTAGTTCACTGCAAGCAAAACCATGAATTGGTAAATGACACTGAGCTTGAGGGTCTGCTACCAATGTCTCAGAACTCTGGCCTAATTAAATCCTAGCCTGCAAGTCTTAGTCCCTCACTGAGCCCCACTTCCTCAACACAAAGTGCCACATCAAAGTACCATTAATCCTAAATGCAGGCATTTAAGCCTTTTTATTTCATTTTATACCCACTACAAAACCATGAGTAACAAAGCACTCGACCTATTGGGGTAGAAACAGACCAATATTTGAGAAAACTGGATATTTTTCATCTCCATTTGAACTCTGTGCATTAAAAGCATGACTACATCCTTATTAGTGCTTTACACTGTACATATGTTATTTTTTCTGCAAAGGATGTTTGATGTGGGTGGACAACGATCAGAGAGGAAAAAGTGGATTCACTGCTTTGAAGGAGTGACTTGCATCATATTCTGTGCTGCACTCAGTGCCTATGACATGGTTCTGGTGGAAGATAAAGAAGTGGTGAGTCAGAACAGACAAAAAGCCCTTTTTGCTGCTAAGTTTTAATGTACTCTATGATGGTACATTCCTATTCTCTGATAACCATTTAAAGGCTTTTACACTGTATTGGTTCTTTCCAGTAAAGAACATTGCAGTAAAATGACATATGGGGATGAGATTTGTCAGTCTTGTGTTTATCTTTTGCACCTCAACAGAACAGAATGCATGAAAGCCTTCATCTGTTCAACAGCATCTGCAACCATAAGTGCTTTGCAGCCACTTCCATTGTGCTGTTCCTAAACAAAAAAGACCTCTTTCAAGAGAAAATAACAAAAGTTCACCTGAATATCTGCTTTCCTGAGTATAATGGTAAGTTTGGAGTGTCTGAGAGAAAGCACATTCAGATGTTTAGTGTAGCCCATGCATTAAAGACTGAGACTTTGACTCAGGTCACCAGTATATAAGCCTTTAAATATTAAGGCTCTTATCCAAGCATCTTCTCATGAAAGAATGGTATGAGACAGACATGGCCAGAATTCAACTCATCTCATATGCAAGAGAATATGTGTCAGAAATTGCAAGAGAAAAACTAGTTTAGATAAAAAAATTTCATACCTAATGCATGAAGTCAATTCAAATAGAAAGAAAAGAAAAGAAAAAAAAAAAAAAGGGCAGAAAATATTTCTTGTCTCTTTGCAGTTGTGAGGACCTGCCAGTCAAAATGTGTCTTCTTTTGCTTTTCTTTCCGCTAGGACAAAACACATTTGAAGATGCTGCAAATTACATCAAGAAACAATTTCTAGACTTGAACATAAGGAAACAAGATAAAGAGATATATTGTCACTTGACCTGTGCCACAGACACCCAGAATGTCAAATTTGTTTTTGATGCAGTCACAGATATAATAATCAAAGAAAATCTGAAAGACTGTGGGCTTTTCTAACCATTAATTCCCTTGCTCAGAGCTTCACTCCACTTTCCTCTCTTCATCTGATGTGCTGGCTGAAATAAAAAGCCCCTCTAGGTAAGAATCAATATCAGTTAGGCACCCATTAGCATCATTACCATTGGCTGTACCATTAGTTGGGTACAGCCTAAGCATTGCAGAGCAACACAGACCTTCCAGATACAAGAAGATTAAAAAAATTGTTCCTGCTCTACAAAGATGACAGCTGCTGATAAATCCTATTGGAATCAAAGTTGCATTCCTACTTAAATCAATATCAAAGAATCATCGAATTCTTTGGTTTGGAAGAGACCTTAAAGAACATCTAGTTCCAGCCCTGATGCCATAGGCAGCAAAATCTTCCACTAGAGCAGGCAATCAGCACTTCTCAGGAATCTGGGGACACCTCAGTATCCTGAGTCTTCTAGTGATAGGATGAGAAAAGTTAATATATAACAGACAACTGACTTACTTGCAATTGAAGCCTAAAGAAAACTATACCTTTACACAGTACCAATACATAATTTACAATCTGTTTTGTGTTTGTGTTACACAAACAACTGAAAGCGACATGCCGTTGATTCAACAAAAGCAAACCTCCCCATACTTAGATGGTGGATGATGAAAAGCAGTGAAAATCTGAATGTTTAATGATACTGTTTAGTTAGGAGAGCTAAGGAACATATGCATAAAAACTGCACACATACAAAATTGACAAAATTCCCAGTTTGAGAAAAATTAAACACAGTAAGATGGAGGCAAGTTTTGTAAATCCCTAAGGAGAAAAAAAAATAAAAATTATAATGACTGTCAGTTTCTGCCTAAGTCACAAAGGCAAGTTGAAACATTTTTGGTTTATAATTAAATATGAGACTTTCTTAAAATGTGATTAATAATCCTGCTACTCAGCAGGAATGGCAGCAGTAACTTCTACCAGTGCAGAGCAGATCTAAACCCACAGTTCTCATGACAAAAGCACATCCTTGGGACTCTGGCACAGAGCACCTTTCTCTTCACAGAGATCTTGCTAATGCAGATCTGCTCTCCCTTAACTCCTGTTGGTTCATTGTGACTAACTAGAGGAAATATTTGACTATTTTAAACAGAATGGGACTTTTTCCTGGTTTCAGCTGGGATAGAGTTAATTTTCTTCCGAGTAGCTGCCACAGTGCTGAGTGTTGCATTTAGTGTAAGAATAATGATAGCACATTGATGGTTTAGTTTTTGCTCAGTAGTGCTGATTCTGCATCCAAGACTTTTCAGCATCTCAGGCTCTGCCAGTGAGAGATGCCACAAGATGCATGCATGGACACGAGGACAAAAAACTGACCAAAAAGGGACATTCCATAGCACAGAACATCATGCCCAGGAAAGTGACTGGGGGTGATTGGCCAGGAGAGTTTGATGATGCTGAGGGACAGACAAGGAATGGGTTAGCAGGTAGTGAGCAGCCACACTCTAAGGTTTTATTGCTCTCTTTCTTTTTCATTCTCCTTACTATGATTATTGTTACTATTGTTGCTATTATTATTATTGTATTTTACTTTCTTTCAGTTATTAAACTGTTCTAGTATCAACCCACAGACTTTACCTTTTCCTCATTCTCTTCCCCATCTCAATGCAGGTTTTGGTGTGTGTGTGTGAGCAAACAGCTGTGTGGTATTTATTTGCCAGCTGAAGTTAGAGCATGACAGAGTTCTAAAAATATTCAACTGAAACTTGAAATTTGGCCTTGAAATAACACTTACTTTTTAAACAGAATCCTTGATAAAGGGTTTCTTTCTGCCTTTGTCTTTTTTATTTTTTTAATATATTTCAACCTAATTTTCACCATAAACTCCCTGTGTTTTACTTAATTTAATTAGAACAGGGAACTTGGCCACTGAACAGCAGCATCCTGCAAGCTGTCTGCATGAGCAGGGACATCAGGGTCTGTAGGTCTCCCAAAAGAAGTTGGATGTGAAGAGCCAAAATACATTTTGCATTGCTGGGATTTCTGCTGCTGCCTCATTTTTAGTGCTTCACTTGATTAATTCCTTGTTTGTATTTAATGGATTTCCAGTGGTAAGGATTCTGGATTCATTTCCAGCAATAAATCTAATTTAAAATGAGTAATTTGAACTATGGTGACATCAACATTAATTCCTGATCCCTTGATGGCATAATAAAAGCCAAGGTCTTTAAGAAAAAATCCATGAATAAATATATCTCAAACATATTCTTCATCAAATGCCTGAGAAATCAAAAAGGTTTTACACCACAGCCTCAAAGCTCATACAGGTAAGACTGCTCAGATTGGGTTTCCAGCTCATGTGGACAAGGTTTGGGAGGCCTAAGCGTGCCCCGTGACAGAAGTGATCTTTCAGCTTGTGATCCTCTGAGAGAAGAGGCTGCAGGCAGTGTCAGCAGGACCCCAGGGCACTGAGGAACACGCTGGGGGAGCAGCACAGGTCGGGGTGCTCGGGATGTCCTGCAGCCCAGTCAGTGTCCCCATGACACACTCAGCTGGGATGGGTGCCTGCACCCAGTGCTGTGTGCAGCAGTGCTGCAGGCATCTCACCCTGGGCCTGTATCTCAAATAATCCCATTCCAGGGGCTGCTGCTGCCACCCACAGCCCCAGGCCAGGCAGGAGCAGCAGCCAAGCCATCCCCAGGAGTGCAGGCTCCTGATGCCTCTAATTCCCTCCTCCAGACACACAGAGGGAGGCAGGGCCCAAGGGCGGCAGCTCTTACTGCATGGGATGAAACCCAGCTCACCTGCACCTGCTTGGGCTGAGCTACCCCACAGACCAAGCAGGATCACTTTCTTCTCAGTCCTGGCTAATCCTTTAAGGTCATTAAGTATTTCTGAATGTACCCTGTGGAGTCACTGAGCTTCTGGATTCAGACACCCACCTGTGGTCAGCAGGGCCAAACCTGCACTGGCACCTGCACTGAAGCCTGACCCTGTATAGCCCTGCAGCAATCTGAACTCAGCCTGAATTCCCTGGAAGGGCCAAAAAGTGAGGGGTGAGGAGGATCATGGTGAACAGGCTGTAGTGGAGGACAGGAAGAGTGAAGACTGTGATATCTGCTATGTGAGTTTAGTACATGGTGACTTTTTAGCCTTTTTTTATTATGTACACACTTTGTGATTGAAAAGAATTTTTCACAAGGAAAACAAATTTTTGAGATTAGATGGAACATGAAACATGACTTCCAGAGAAAAAATAGACAGAGGTTTCGGAATATTTTCCCAGGAATGTGTCTGCCCTAGAAAAGGCACTGAATAATAGAAGCCACTCCAATGTTAACCCTAACTGCAATTTTTGCCTTAGCTAGAAACAAAGTTGATCCCATAAGCTGAGAATGATGAAGAACAGGTGTCTCCAACAGTGTGAAACCTGTTCTATGCACTACAGCTGTACTGGGGACAAAGTGGCCAGAAAGGCCACTCAAGAAACACCAAAGTTTTAACTTTCCTCACTGAGGATTACAAGATTCTCTACATTTGCCCTAAGAGAATAGTGATGAGGAAAGGTCATGCTCATTCTCAACTCTGAGTCAGCCACTTATCCTAACAGATGGAGTTAAAATCTCTCCAGTCCATTCTTTCATCCACTGGGACATTTAAATCTGATTAATGTGAATGAAAGTGGCAGGACACTCAGGTAACATACCCTTCTTACAATGTGTGCCTATGTGATGTATTACATGCTCTGAAACCACTTTCTGTAACATCATAGAAAACCTGCCATAAATACAGACCCTTTTCTGTAACATTTTAAGAACACAGGAATGGCATATAAATCACAAGACAGTGATTCTCTGAGGATGAGCATTGTGAAAGCTTCTTATCCTTGCTACAACCCATTAAAAACAAATCACAAATTCTGAAGTAGCACATATGAGGATCCTCTGAGGCCTAAGATCAAAGGGCACTTACATGTTGAACATGCATTTATCAAACCTGTTAGCTCTGTTTACCCTTGAGTGAAAGTCCTGTCCACACAGGAGCAGGGAACTGTAAAATGAAAATATTCAGCTACGAGAGGCGTTCACATGAGATCTTACTCAAAAGATACTAACCTACAATTTGCTACCTACTGGGACTGTTCAGTGGGTGGCTTTGTGATAGCAAGATGTTTAGGGAGGAATGAGATAGACTGATACTCTATTTAGTTTATGAGGGCAAAGAACATAGTAAATCTGAGGATATTTTTGCAAGTTTTACAAGTTGTATATGTTGATTGAGGCTGTGGTAAAGAGCTGCAGCTTAAGGGGACATCATGTTCATTCCAGTTAGAAGTAGAGATTTGCAAAAAGGAAGCCGTAATGTCTCTCTTAAGTGAGTTTTTCCCCCTGTAAAATAGGCAGTTATTTGGCTTGCAAGATACACCCAGCATATAGATACTCACAATACTGAGTTTGGTCAGATCTCACCATGGATTAAATGTTAGTGGATTGTTCTGCATAACATCAACATCATGGTGTACTATAGGTGATACATTTCCTCATGATTACTTTGATTTTATAATTTTTTTATATTCCTTATTGTGCTATTTTTGAAAAACCAATATAACCTTGTTTAGGAGTTTTGCTTAAAATTGATGCTCATTGTATGTTATAATAGAACATCAATTAGTAGTTAGTTTTTATGTTGGCTCTTTGAGAATTAAAATCAGAAAGAAAAACAAAGGCTGAAAATCAGAACCTGCCTGAAGGGGAATGCCCACTCTTTGCACAGCTCTAGGCAGCAGCACTTGTTTTCAGAGCTGGTTTGGTTCAGCAGTTTCCCTGAGTGTGAGTCTGCACCAGCAGAGAGCAGTAGTAGTCCCATCATTAAGGGCTAGACCCTGCCAGATGTGTGGGTTTTGTTTGATTTAGGGACACAGTGGGGTCTGTGGGCACCAGCTGAAAAAGTGGCACCCAGAAAACTCTGAGTCTGGTCTGCTCGCCATTCCTCAGCTCTCCCACCTCAAAGGCTACACAGGTGCAGGTATTTTGATATTCTCCTTTATATTTTTGTTCAGGTTGACAAGAACAGTGGGGAATTATGCCCAAAATATTTGCTTGCCATCTATAAGTTCACAAGTATGAAGGAGCTGCTGCTTTCTCCTTTCGATATTTAGTATGCAGTTGCTTTTAACTTTTGCTTACTGAATTTAGGTTTCTTAAGTTTTATTCCATAAAACAATGTTTATATACATATACATTCGTGTTTATATTATAACAAGATTTCTACTTTTTATGAAGACTGTTCCAGCAAACACAGACTTTCTAGTTCCACGAGGCCCCAGTAAATGCCTGTTTACATTATTTCTGTGGTCTGTAACTGAGAACCCAGCTGAGCCCCTACAGATTTACAAGCCCAGTGAATCCTTGAGGTTAAGATATCAAACATCCACTTGCTAATTGTGACATTAATCTCACACTGTCTGCTGCTGAGATGTTATTGCTGTACTAGTGCCACATTTCCATTTAAAGTCATTTCATCCTGTAGTGCAAGTCATGTGGTTCTGTCTGCTGGTACAGATCCAGCAGATGGATTGAGAAGGAGTAAGAAGAAGAAAGCAAAATGCAAAGAGACTCATAGATTTTAAAATATGGCATATTAGATGTAGCCCTTGCTTTTTGATTTCTTGGTTCTTAAGAACCTAAAGTAAGGTGAGGACTCTCATAGTTCAGACAGACACCCAGACCTGGGTGCTGGGGAATGCTGCAGTTAACACAAGGTAAAGGGATTTAGACACAGAGAAGCAGTTTTTGAAGTAAAATTCACTCCCCTGAGGACAGTGGTGAAGTTCCCTACAAAGTGAGAGGGAAAAGTTCAGCTCAGCAAGTGAGCATGAGCTACCAAGAGCCAGCATGCAGCAGAAGGAGCTCAGGGCAGTCAATAGAAAATCCTGCAGCAAAGGTTTTGCTGCAGAGATTGACTTTCCTAAACATAAGTGGGAATCCAGACACCTCCTTCAAGGAGAATCTGATACCCAAAGAGACCTTGCTATTTGGTCCTCTGTGGAAGGACTCGAGCACTTTGCTGGGAGTATTTAGTACTTGATAGAACTGGAATCTGAAATGTTACTTCATAAATGGGTTCTGCAACAAGAATGGTAAATAATAGAATTTGTGAAAATAAGAAAAATTGCCGAGAGTCTGAATATACCTCATGGTTTCCATTTCCATTAACTGAATGCTAAAATCAAATAACATACACTTAATGGAAGAGAATAACAACGTACCTTGGAATTTATATATACAATCAAAATAAGTAAAAAAGCTGCGCCCTGGTGGTCATAAAGACAATATTGAAAAAAAAAAGATATTACAGAGAACACATTTCTGAGGAAAAAAAACTGTGTGCTACCTTTAAAGATTATTGCAACAATATTTCATAGCCAACCAAAACCAAAAAAGGTTTACATAAATGTTTTCAATGCAAGTTTTTATGCCTAATTCTGACAGACATGAGGCCAAGAGAGAAAAGTTGGGAAAGCTGCAGCCCATTCTAGGGAAGCAGCTGCTTTCAACTGGAATTGAGTGAGAGTTGTCATGAGTGAAAATATGTTAGCCAGGAAAAAAACTTCCATTTGGCATCTTGTAGAAGGTTCAGCCTGTTCTCTCTCTCCTTCTCCCTCTCTCTGGATAGCTTATTAGCAAGTGGATCTTTCCTGCTCAGGTGGAAGCTGCCACAAGCCAGATATTTTTAGCTTATAGAGTAATGGATTCTTCTTGTTAGTCTCCCTGTTTAGCTTCTACCTCCTCAAGGTTTCACTGTTATATAGTATTGTACAATACAAAAGAATAATTTTAATGTAATCAGTAATGTGAAATGGGATTAATAATGACTGTTCAATTTGGCAGGCTGAAACAGAGAGTTCCTCATAAATAGGAGAGATTCTGTATTGCTAACACTGAGTTTTCCTTTCCCAGGTTCATTAGCTTCACTGTCTTCCTCTGAGGAAAGTGATTTACAGGGAAACCTTTCATACTTTGGCAATTTTGTTTGATGAGAGGTAAAAAATGCTGTGTACTGAGGGTCAAATGCTTAAAGCATTTCCCAGAGAAGCTTGCAGCCTTCAGTGAGACTGATTCACATCTCCAGTTCATTTTCCCAGAGATCTGCATGAACATTTTCCAGTAACCCTTTTTGTTGTATGAGGAGAAGGCCAGGTCACCAACACCAGCTGACCACCACAAAAAGAAGCTCAAGTACAATTAGGATAATGTTTCCCCTCATAACTTGTGACAAGCAATCCAAAAGCTTTTGAACCATCTGGAGAGGATTTCTATTTTCCCATTTTTCATAGGGGCAAGATGACCTGGATAATTTTGTTGACTACAATCATCTTATTATAGCTGGCTATCCCTAGTGTTGATTATACAGTCCCTGGAAATTCTGTAACCCTAACTTTGACCTCTCCTCAGGCTAGCTGGCTAAAAGCGAGGTGAAGATGTTCAGCCAGGTCTCTCTGGAGAAGAAATGGCTGAAGCACTCTTGGCCTACATGATGAAGCTCTGTCACTGGACATAGGACAGTGATGTGCCAAAATGTGCATGTGTGCATATATGCAAGCATATTTTTATGAGCATATGAAAAGTTTAAGGGTTGCTTTTGATATATTCAATTTCACAGCGCTCTCCTGGGGGTAAGAATTCCCAATCTCTCCATCTGTATGCAATATATGTTTTGTCCCAAACAATTCAAGTGCAACATGCCATTTTCTGCAGCTACAAAAAGTACAGCACAGTTAGGAGGCTGCTAATGCAGCAGCATATACAACATGAAGTTTTAAACTCATAATCATCTGAAATCTTTTCTTAGCTGCAGCATAATGTTTCTTGTGCTTGTAGTAACCTATAATAAGGATTCAAACTTTATCCCCCAAAATTGTGAAGTAGGCATTTAAAGTGATAAAGCTATCATTTGCTGTAGAATTTTCTATTTAAAAGAAAAACACGGATTCATGTTTATCTTCCAGCTCACTGAAGACTGGGATTTTGTAAGAACTTTTGCTTCTGGGAGAGGTATTGTTTATGAGTTTGTCTAGCTGCCACTGTAAACACAGGCCTGCCTTTGTGTGCATCAGGTCTTTATGTAACCACTGTGAGGGATGTGGGGCTCTCCTTCAGAAAGCAGCACAGGTCAGAGCTTTGTCTGGAAGGGTGGGGAACGGATACGGGTGATCTTTATTCCTGGAAACTGATGGGCTTTTGAGATGTCAGTATGACACTGTTGTCCCTTGCAGGCTCTTCAAAGGTTCCCTGCCATTACATCGTCTGCCCACGGCAACATTCATCACAGTACAGACTGAGTGGCTGAACAGAGCATCTGATAAATTCAGCCTCCTTTTGGCTACAAAGAGACAGCTCATAGCACAGGAGCACAGGGGAATAGTAAAGGTGGTGACTGAAGAAATATCTCCCTTCAAAAGGAAACACAAAAACCTAGGAAAGACATTTCTCCCACCTCCTCATTTCTCCTGAGTGCACACAGGTGCTGTGGGAGGCAGTAAAAGCAGCTCAGCTCCTCAGGAGCGGTGTTACACTCCATCTCTTGAAAACTCCATCAGAGCAGGGAGGCTGGGGCTGGGAACTGAGCCATCTCAGGGGCCATGGAGTATCTCAGGATGGCCACTCTCAGGAAAGTCCAGGTTGCAGAGCAGTCCTGCAGCTGATCTTTGCAGCCCAACACAGGAGAAGGCTTTCACAGAACAACTTCTCCACCTTGGCCTCTGGCTGCTAATTTTAAAGGACTGATTCAGCTGTATTTATTCTGAGATATGGAACAAAGGTAGCCACCAAATACCTTCATCAGGGCTTCCTCCAGGTCTAGCACTGGATAAGGTCAGTCATGCTGGAAATTCCTTAGAAAAATAACTTTGACTTAGAGGAGTCTGCTCAAGGGAGGGAGGCATCTCCTGCTCATTCTCCCCATTTCAGTGAAGCACAATAATTTTACCATTGCTACTTTTAAGTACAGGAGACTCTCTATATGTTCACTAAGGTGTCTTTCCTTTAGGGATTGCTGGCATTAATGCCTCATACTAACACAGGATTTTATTTTAGACTTCAGGAACTACACAAGAGTGATGTCTTGGATACTCTTTGTTCCATTGGTGTGATCCCTTACCACAGAGCACTGGTCACCACCTGTTCTTATATTGCAATGCCCACCACTGCTGAAACTATTCTTTTAAATCTAAGCAGAATCAACAATTCACAAGAGGTTTAAGAGGCAGTACAGCTCCTTTCATCTTCCCTGACAGTCTCTTCAAAAAATATGTTGGAGTTTTTTTGTGAGTCCAGATGAACAAGAATGACAGTAGTACATCAATAGCACCAATCTGTAGCTCCATGGAGCTGAGAAAAAAGTATTTTTACTGCAAAAGACTGGCATATCATTTGTCTAAAGGCAAGATGAAGTAATTATGCACTTTTACTGTAGCCTGGGGTGTTTAGGATGCAGAGGAACAGATTTTCAAAGTGCACACCAATCCTGCCTGCTCATGGAAGGATGGTGATCAACAGCTTCTCCCAAAAATAGTTTCTCTGAATCTACTTAGAATTGCCTTAACATCAGCCTCAGATGCAGGGAGACAATGAAAGTCCAGGCTGTTACACATTCTAGTGTCCAAAAACCCTGGTACAAATCTCAGCAGTTCTGGGATCACAGCATAAATCATAATGGTATGGAAGCTGGCTCTGAAGGATAGACAGACAGTCAGAGCTGGAAGTGCTTTTGCCTGATACCAGTAATCAGTGCTATTCCTGTCAGTGATTATACCCAGTGCTGCCATTAGCAAAGGCAGCATCTATCAAAAATATTTTTATATTCCTGATTTAGACTATTGCAGCTGGAAACATTTTAAGCAATCAAAGCTTCTCCCTCTACAGATTAAATCTGAGAATGGAAGCTGTTTTTCAAAAGAATTTCAAGATTTCAGTGTATGAGTTTATTCTGATAGGAATCAGTGTTACTGATTTTTTTTTCCTTGAAGATAAGTCCCAAAAGCACAGAAACAAAAAGCTGGAACCATTCTCAATGTTTACTTTTAGAAAAACTGAAATACTTTCATACTGACTTTTTAAGATACGTTATTGGATAGTTAAAAGAAAATCTTATGAACTAAACAGAAATCCAAATGTCTTGCTCTGAATCTTTCCAAATAAAATTACATTGCTGTAATCTTTTCTATTGAAGGAACTCTGGATCAATCTGATTTTACAATGTGTTTTAGATCCAGTTGAAAGCATATTCAGATGCAAATTCAGTCCATCAAAATTGCTCTCAGCAGTTCTACTTGGGATACAAAAGTTCATCTAATTAGCATCCACCAGGATGCTTATTTGCTTGTTCAAGATGAGAGACCAATTTTCAAAGCAAAATTACATCCTCTGAGTGGAATAGGAACCCTGACATGACACTCAGCTTTTCAATAACTATTTTCAATGCAAATAAGGTTTCAAAAGACTGCTCTGAGAAAAAACTCACAAAGTGAACAAGTTCCTTCCTGTCTCATTCTTAAAGTGTACAGTATGGCAGTTTGAATTACTAATATGAAGCATAAGTGTAAAATATATTTTCTTAGAATTATAAGGACCTTTACACTTTACCTCTCTATCTCTCTTTCTATTCAGTGAAGATGCAAACAAAACATTGTTTGTAGCTTCATTCACTTTGAAATGTGAATGGAGGTAAAAGGGCTCTACCCGGTTACTCTGGCCAGCAGCAGAGAAGGGGCTGACTGAGGTAAAACTTTAATCAAAGCACTGTCAAGGCAGCTTAACTTATTGTCAACTGTTTTTGAATGAGTTCTGCATCATATAAAATGTGACTAAAACATCTGTTACAAAATTACATGTGATTATTTCGTCACTTCTGGTCACCAGTCTTTCTGTGTATGACAGAACTAGTGCTGCAGGCAGTATTGCTAAGAATCTTACATTTAAGTGGCATTTGCAATAAAAATAAAGCAGACAATGTTTTTCTGGAAGGGGGTACTCAGCTGTCAAAAGCACTTCTTGAGTTGCTACATCACACTTAACCTTGTTGCTATACTTAAAGAACCATTCCTTATATAAATACCCTATAAATACCACAGACATCAGCTCGTTCTCATCGTCACAGAGACTCAAAGCAATGCATAAATAGAGCAGAAAGCAGACTGGGGAATGAGGTGTTGTATCCATGATAAATTTCCATGCTCCCCTTCTCGGCACACTGACATTTTTAGAAGACTTCAAGCTAGCAGAGATAAAGTCCATATTTTGTTGATGGGAGAAAAAAAGTTACTATTTCTTCTTGCTCAGAAGACATTCAGACGCTGTGCTGACAGGCATAATAGAAATGCCTGCATAAATTAGAGTAAGAGAAAGAGGGAAAGACTGCAGAGCTTGAGCTCTGCAGATAATCATAACATAATAGGAATATTAGATCACTGCAAATTTTTTCTCTCTGTTACAATTTGCTGGGTTCTTTCTTGGGGCAGAAATTTTTAGGATGTGATCCTGTTTTTCCTCTCCTCAATCTCACCCTGTTATCTGAATCACTTGTCAGATAGTCACCCATGATGCGTAGCCACCCATCACCTTGGGGATCTAGTTTGTGCTACATAAAATACTCTGCCTAGTAGGGGAATTCTGGGCATGGTGACAAATGAACAGCTATAAAGTCTGAGTTCAGTGCTGATGTCACTTTATAGCCAGACTGGAGAAAAAATGTGAAGCAGACCTTGCATTAAAGTATTTCAAGTTTATTGATGGTTTTATTTTCATGCAGTTTAGCAGGGAAATTTGCTGTTGCAGTATTTCCCTTAGGCAGAGGATGCTCTGAGCTCAGCCTGCTGCCTTTTCTCATCAGGAGCAGCCCCCAGGGTTGTGCTGGAGGCACTGACCCATCCCAGCACCCAGTACCCAGCTGGCTGCTCAGTTCCATCCTGGATTTTCCCTGAGCTCTTTGCAGCCCTGCATGTGGGCTCCCCCTGCCAGGGGCATTGGCAAAGTGCTGCCATTTCCTGGAGACTCTGGTGTAAATCCCAGATGATTCCAGTGGATTCTGGGAGGTTTATTTTGGACTTGCACTGAATTTGCTGATAGGTTGTTCTTAGCCTTTAGTATAAAAAAGGGGTAAAGGAAATAGATTTCTGATAAAAGCTGAAAAAGGTGACAAACTTTGCATAATATTTACATATTTCCCACTGATTTTCATGGGATGGCCCACGTGTGTAAACATAGATAAACATGCATATGCAGGCATAATCTCTGATGTGTTAGAAGCATAGTTAAAACACTTAACTTCATATTTGCAAGACAAAAAAAAGCTGACACTATCACTTCAAATCAACAAAAGAAGGGAAAATAATAAAAAACACTTTGAAATTGAGAAAATATTTTATATAAAATTATCTAAAATCTTTTAAAGTATTTTTATATAGTAAATTAAAGAAATAAGCAACCAAATGCTTTCCAAGTTTCTGTAGAGATCAAGATTTAACCTCTGTTTTTCCATTTCAGCTCTCAGAGTTTCAGTCATCCTGAAGTTTCAGAGGTTTCTGTAAGCTTCAAGGACTTTCTATGAATCATTTCTTGCTTTCCTCAAGAACTTTGAAGGCTCTTTTGTGAGTAAAAGAATTTTTTGGTATGTTTTCTTTAAGTCTATTTGAAGCTTGAGAAAATAACAATGGAAACAGAAAAAGTGAACCAGCCTTACTTCAGGGCACTTAAAAAATAAATCCTCTGTTAGGTGATTATTGTTATCCTTAACACATAGGGGTGTCAGAATTCTGTGTCAGAATTCTTTGAAAATATTGTTTCCAAAACAACTTTTGTATAGAGTGCAATACTGGCAACCAAAGGAACAGAATGAATTACAGAAAGTACATCATAATAGAATTTTTTCACATTTGTATTTTCCATGACCTCCAAACTACACAAGTAAACACATGCACACACAAGAGCACAGGTCACAGACAGCAACGGGAAAACTGCTGCTCTGCCTGTTCTATAAGAAGGGAAAAAAGAGTGCTTGAGTCCTCAGAGGAATTCTCAAAACTTGCAAAGCTTTAATTGAAAATAAAGAGTGGACCATTTAAATGATATAAAAATATAGGCACAGGGGCCATTTCAGAGATCAGAAGTCACACAGACGTTCCTGAGGTCGTGTGGGAGTGGTGCAAGGGAGAAGGAGAATCTGTACTCTGGACTGTTAGGATGAATACCATTCATCTACTACAATTCCCCTCTAGCATGGCTAATTAGGTCACACTCTTCAGTAAATTATTTCTACTCATAGTTTCCAGATTTGAAATTGGTTTCTACCTGTTTTATGGGTGGAGGAGCTCTTTGAACTGCAGCTGCATGCAAGCAGTATTGTATATATTGTATACTATGTATTACAAGTCAAAATATTTCTGTGTTTTTCTGAAAAGCAATATCCTTAAGTATGTTTTTTTAATGATTTTTAAATGATAACCTCAAACAATCATAGTCTGGGAGAGGATTCAATCTGCTTTGTGATCTGCCTCATTAGGGACACCTCCAAATATGAAAGACTGGAAGAAAGCATGCCATGGGCTATGTTAATCCTGCTGTTGTCCTTTATAGCTTTTTTTTTACCTTCTCTCAAGGTTAAAATTAGTATTGGAGTCAAGCTTCTAATTTAGAGAGAGGCTGGTCTGACCCAGAGCAGCCGTTCTGTTTCGCAGCGTGAAGCCTGGTCCAGTCAATGGAACCAGCCTTGCTGAGTTCAGCCCTTCCCAGGGCAGATATCCCACAGGAATCACTGACTCTGCTGTCCTTCCTACAGGCCAAAATTCAGTGAATGAGACTTCAGCTGCTAATGTCAGGTTGTGAAAAGTTCCATGCCTGAGGCTCCTCTGCTGTGCTGGTGAAACCTCTGCTGCTCCACGTTGATGCTGCTCCCTCGTGCCATTCCCCTGCTCACTGACACAAGACAAAATGTTTCTGGGCAAGGAATTGATCTAATGGCGAGTCAAGAAACCATTAGGGCAAAGTCTAATGCAAATTGATACCTGCCATATCTGTCTGATGGGTTATGACTCTCATGTTTCTCATTAGCCTGTGTGTGTATATACACATATATATATGAATTAAAATTTTCATTAGCATAAATGTGTATGCATCAAACACTCTATCTGTACACTCATACTGTATCTGAGAAGATAGAAAATATTTATTTCTATATGCCGGTATCTACTTATTGCATGGTTTTATAAGATAAATAATAGTTTTATGGACTTTGTTTTCTTTTGTGGTACATTTCCTAGAATTGTAGAGTACATATAAAGAATGTCTTCCTAGTCTCATTATCTGTTATGTCTAAGCAAGAAAGGGGAAGGGGAAGGGGAAGGGGAAGGGGAAGGGGAAGGGGAAGGGAAGGGAAGGGAAGGGAAGGGAAGGGAAGGGAAGGGAAGGGAAGGGAAGGGAAGGGAAGGGAAGGGAAGGGAAGGGAAGGGAAGGGAAGGGAAGGGAAGGGAAGGGAAGGGAAGGGAAGGGAAGGGAAGGGAAGGGAAGGGAAGGGAAGGGAAGGGAAGGGAAGGGAAGGGAAGGGAAGGGAAGGGAAGGGAAGGGAAGGGAAGGGAAGGGAAGGGAAGGGAAGGGAAGGGAAGGGAAGGGAAGGGAAGGGAAGGGAAGGGAAGGGAAGGGAAGGGAAGGGAAGGGAAGGGAAGGGAAGGGAAGGGAAGGGAAGGGAAGGGAAGGGAAGGGAAGGGAAGGACTTAAGTTGGGCTAATATAAATATTTAACTAAGTTCTAAATTGATTTCTGTATAAAAAGTGGAACAGCTTTCTCTCTTTTATGACCGCTTTCATTTGGAAAGTTCTGTTTTCACTCTTCACAGAGTGATTAGTAGACTTCAATGGAAAAAAATACTACTGTTGTATATTAAATTCATAAGATATGACTTTAATTTGAATTTAAATTGGTTTTCTAAAGGTGAATTCACTTTGCAGTCTGATACATTTGGATCTCAGAGTACAAGGGCTTGCACACTTCATTTCTCATTACAGAAGTGAGGTCTTTAGTTGAGGTTTTTTGCCTTTGTAGACGAAAAGAAAGAAAAATGAAACAAAGCACACTTCAGTAGAATAACTACAAAGATGTGAATGATGCCACAGGAGACAGAGATCAGAGATCATAGTTTTAGTAACATTTCACTTAGGTCTTACATCTTTATTATATTCTACTATTGAAAAAGCCTTTCATGACTGTGACTTCCTATCAGATGAGGTTTTACACAGTGTATTTAACATTTTTTCCTAATTATTGAAGAACTACTGCCATTAAATAGTCCATGACATGTTTTTGGCTCTTTGAATATCAATAACAGGATCTGGGTGACAATTTTTATCAAGGGTTCATTAATGTGTAGTTTTCAGTCACTGCCAGAATTTCAAGCTGTGGTGCAGGCACTGTTAGGAGGAAAGTACACCAGCATGTAAAGGGCCATCTGAAGAGATGAATTCCTCTTTCAGGGCAGGAATACAGCTGCTTTATCATTCTTCCCCAGCTTCAGCTAGGGGAAAAGATGACATAAGATACTGGTTATTTCAGTTTGCTGTAGTCTGGATACAAAGTGGATCAGTTGAGATAAAAAGAATCAGATTCTCACTCTTTTTAATTTCTGTTAGTAAGAGCAGGATTTAAACTGTTTCTTACTTCCCATCTCCCTATAAAAGTATGGAGATATTTTTTTTTTTTTATTCTTATCAGTAGATTAAAATCAAAACACTAAGCAAGGTATCCTCCAGAGGAAGGTCACAGTTTCTAACTGTTTTCATTGACTAAGCAAAATCGTCTAGAACAAAGCAAAATTAAGTCATCGGATGTCTTGTAACATTTCTTGTGTTGGAAAGATAATCCACTTCAGCACAAATTCTCACTGGAAAAGGAAAGTCTATTCAGGCACAGTAGGGATTTTTGCTCTGGCAGGAGATACCAGTGTAGCAACAGCTGCAAGACAGTCATCCTGAAGGACCCTAAAGAAGACAAGGTAATGAAGAGGAACAGTAAGAGTGTAATAATATACAGCACAGTAGTTTCACTGTTTGTGCTAGTGGGAAATACTGCTCTGTCTGCAGACACCTCCTCATTCCATTTCTCATTTTCATTCCATTTCTCATTTTCATTGCATTTCTCGGCAATACCATGTACTCCTTGGACAGAGATGTTGACCTGCAGCTCCCTCTCAAAGATCCCTTACAAAGATACATCCCAAATTTCTGAAAATCGAAGGACTTATATCTTTGGGTGAGTTACACTCTATGCCTTCTTAGGTCTCAGGAAAGTGTGAGAGAGAAAGATGCATCTTAGATTTAAGATAATCAAGCTAATGAGTTCTCAGTCTCCATGTGCCCATCTCCCCCTGCTAACACATGGAAAATGTACAGATCCCTTAGATTTCGTCTGACAACATCCTGGCAGTAACTCTGAAACATGGTCCCTGCTTAGGGCAAACCTAAGTGTGTTGTGCTTTTGGAAGGCAGCTGCAATGCCAACATATCAGTGAACTACACATGGCAATATCACTAAGTCTGTGGTTTCCAAATCAGAAGAGGATAAAAAGGATAGTATTATCATGAGGATAAAACCAGGAGGTGAATGGAATATACTTCTTCTAACTTTTGCAACATGGAAATTAAGAGCTTATCAGAGAAACCAACAGTGATTTCAGACACTTTTAATTTACTATCAGGAAGGAAGCACAGTATAGGCTGGGAATGAATCTCAGCAAATCAGTCATCTTGCTGTGTAGGATTGCAATGAGGAGTTTAGAGGTCAGGGTAGATGCATTTAATGTACTCTGTTGGACTCTGACACTTTCACAGTTATCCAGGTTAGCTAGTCAAACACTCCTGAAGCTGCTGAAGGAATCTTGTTTACCTACTCTGAAATGCTTTTATTTTGAATTGGAAAGAATTGAGTCACAGTGTACAGATTATTCATACATATTCCAGTTGTGCCTGTAGAGGAAGCAACAGTTTTACCAAAGGGGTTATGTGTTATTGCATGCAGGGAGCAGGCAAGGAAATGGTTAAAGTTGACTGCAAAAACAAGCAGTCTGCAGCTGATGAGTTATTGCATGCAGAGAAAGTGAACATACAGTGAATAGCTCTTCCCTTGGAGCAGTTCACAGAGGTAAAGCTATGTTGTTTTTATTGCCTGTATTATCTAAACAGTGTATCTTCAAAGCTGTACAGAAAGAGGTGAAACACGAATCTTACAAATTTTAAAATCTCCTTTGATTTTTACTCCATTTCTTTGTTCTATAGAAGAGTTTGCCAGTAGCACAGAGGCAAAGCAGACTTTTAATGAACCTTTGTTTACAGGCCTGCTAATCAGCAGGACTCATCTACAAATCCATTCCCCCAGCAGTGCTAGCCCTTGATGGTTGCCATGCTCACATTTCAGACCAGCATCCCCCTTTAAATGGGAAGGGGTGGTGCTTGATTGCATTTCCCAGTAATGTAATGGCAACAATGGTGAAAACAGACTTTCTAATCAGTCTCCTCTAGCATCACCCTGGACTGCTGCTAGTGCTTCCTCTTGGCATTCCAGGAGGAAGGTGCACACCTATAGGTCAACACAGGCGTTCACATTTTTAATTCATTGAGGACAGGATGTTTCACCTCACAAAGTTCCCATAATCACCTACCTTTCCTCTTTAGCCAATCAGTTATATGCAATTCTTTCTGCATCACGCTAAATGACATTACATATCTGCAGGCATCTTCAACAAAACTTGATTAGTTTTGGTATATCAAAAAACTGGAGAGAAGTAATATATTTTCCATCAGTATCTTAAATAGATCTTCAACTCCACTACGCACATACAGAATTTGGGAGGAATTTAAAATTCAGTCTAACAGAGTAGAAAGTATCTATTTAATTCAGATTTCTAATAGGTAGCATATGCACTACAAATAAAGCTTTCACTGCTTTATATTCAATGTAGCAAATATTGTCAAAGTTTTAATAAAAGAAAAAAAACATGTCATGAAAGCATCTCTTTACAAGACTGGGTTATAGTATTGTCTTAATTGTTTATATTACAAAACTCTTAATATATCTTAACTGATTAAATACACTATTAAAAAAAGACTTAAAGTCTTTTACCCTAAGGAGATTACAAGTGAGCCACATAAAGATGACTTTTTCACTTCTGTGTATACTAGGTTAAGCTATTAAGCTTATATATAAGGTTATAAATGAGGTTTTGCCACTCCCTCTTATCTCCTCTAAAAGCAGGATCACTGCTGGGCACAAGGAGGGGCAGAGAGGAAATGTGGTTATAAAAATGTGCACTTAGCTAACCCACAGCTCTGAATTCCCCAGAGGATACTCTGGCCAGCAGATGCACTTACGAGCAGTGTCAAGGCTGCCCAGACCAGCTCACAAGCCACTGTTGGGCAAAGGACCAAGAAGCCATAACTTTCTGCTTATGGCTTTTGCTGATGAAGTAGAAATTTGGCCCATTATAATAAAAGATGAACTATGTACATTTTTGGTATCACTATTGATTAGAAAAGTTACTAATGAAACATGTTTGATTCAATTGAAGGAGTCTTGAATAGCATCCTCCATCTAATTTATCTGTACTGTTTTCCTGTGGGTTTCTTCTATGAAACATTCTTTTGATTCCTGAAAGGTTGTTTTTTTTCCCCTGAATTAATACCAGTAACATGCTCACATGCTTGTCCTGTCATTACATGCTCCAGCTCTCTTGAAGCCCACTTTAGTTACTGGAAGATTCTCTAAAGTCTCCCTGGAGCCTTCTTCTCTCCAGGCTGAACAACCCCAACTGTCTCAGCTTTTCTTCTTGAGCAGGTGCTCCAGCCTGCTGGTCATCTTCATGGCTTCCTCTGGACTCACTCCAGAGGTTCATGTCCACCTTAAATTTCATTAATATAGGGTCTCAAGGTCTTGGACTGGGCAGAATAATTCCTTTAACGTGTAGCATACATCTTTATACTGTTTTGAAAGCTTTTTCATTGTGACAGTGGCATCTCAAGAGACTATTTTTGGGCTTACTGGAGATGCTAATGGTAGTGTTTGTTTTAGATAGCTGGCTTTCTTCCAATTAATTATAGCTCTTTATGAATCATTTTGTTTGGAAATCTCTGACAGAGATTACATGAGCATGACAGAAGGTATTCAGAAAGAACTTAGCAATTATAAATTGTCAAATGCTATTAGAAGGAATTGTCAACATCCTTGCCACAGACAATCTTTTAAATGCACCCCAGTACAGCAACAGTCTGGTAATAGTCCACTTAGTGTGTGATTTTAGCCTTGGTGAGAAAGTATTAGGATTTTAAATTGCTGTAACATAAAATGCCATAACTGTAACCAGTATCTGATTCAGGCATCACTGAATGGGTTGTGACAGGTGATACAAGCAGCAGTTGCTGTAGGAACCATTCATTTGGATTTTGGTACTGTATTATAGCACATCTACAGGTGGTTTTGGGAATCCTTTCAAATTCCTTGAGTAGCATATTCCATATTAATGGTTAGTTGAACAAGAAAAATGAAAGATGCTTGATGCTTGAATGTTACTGATATGTAAAAACAGAGAGGAAATAGGTCTTTCTTATCAGGAGTGTGTATACGTAAACTACAAAGGAATTTAAATTGTGATAAATTTCATCTTCAGGCTCGTGAAAATCTTTATATATTTACCTTGTACATCACTTTATAGTCAACAACATCTACTTTTCTACCCATTTTGAAATTCAGGGTCCAAAAATATTAGAATCTCAAAAATAATTATCATTACTAAATTTGGCTTCTTTTTCTGAGGAGAATCAGACAAAAATTATAACAAAGGCTTTTTGACTATGCCTTTTGGCAGGCAGGGACTGTGAGCAGTTTCTGCACATCAGACTTGTCTTTAGGGCTCAAAAAGGGGGCAAGTGTAGGTCCAAGCCCTATATGTGCTGCACTAGAGAAATGACAGCAGGTGTTGACACAATTATTTTTGAAGCCAACTGTCCCTACTGCACATCTGCTTCCAAAGTTTGCTGTCTGGATATCACACCAAGCACTTCACATGTTCACTACACCCTCACTGAAATGTATAAATAACCAGATCTCCCGCTGGACATCTGCTGAGGAACAAAATTTACCCTGTGAGAACATGTGGAAATTAAATGCTTATACCAGGACTGAAGTCTCTGCTTGCTGCCCTGAAATGTGGCCATGGTTGTCAGGAGGTAAATTTAAGACTTAATGTTTTAAATTTGGTTCCTCTGCTCCACTCACTGAGTCCCTCCCACCCCTCAATTTCTTTACTTTCCAGACTTCCAAGTCCATACACTGAGGAAAAGCTTGCAAAGGAACACTGAAATAACCTATCCTGTGGGATATTCACTTTTGACAGTGAGCCCCAGGGGATTGCCCAGGGGAGGGAGAGGGTGCCAGTTTGCTTGGGATCCCTAATTATAAAGCTTTCCAGATCTGCCTTCTTCCACAGGTTATGCTCAGTCATAAAGGAAATGCAAATGGGAATTTACCTGAAATGACAACATCCTTTTTTACTTACATGTACCACTAGAAAAATATTCTCTACAGATCTTCTAATCCAATATTTTAAATCCTTTATGAGTGACTTGAATTCCCTGAACAAAGCACTAGGATTAGCACTCCTAGGTTCTAAAGCAACACACAGGCAGCAACTCACTCCCATTAAAAGCCTAACTAAAGTACAACAGGAGCTGATCACGACTCACTTTTAGGGGTTTTATTTTCAGCCACTAGTGCCCTGCCAAGTCCCTCACCTCACATTGCTCCTCTGGTTTGGGGAAACTCATCTTGGCATTCCTTGAGGCTTGCACTTGCATGTGGCAAGGTTTTATTCCCTGCTGGTGCATCAGGGAAGCTTAAGAGCCAGAGCCAAACAACTTTTTTAAATGGGAGACTACCTCTGAGATTGAGAGATTCGAGTTCCTTTCATCATGACTGGTTACCTATGGCTGGTCTAGACACAGAACTGAAAATACTTGCTTCAGCACATATTTTCCTGTGATCAAGAGAAGCAGACACACTTCCAGATAGATTTCAGTTTTAGTTGTCTGACTCATCTGATCTGAGAAACCTTTTGGCTCAGATAGCTTTTCCTGCCTCACCACTGAGCACATCTTGGGGCTGGGTGTCTGAGCTCCCTGATGGCTCCTCTTGCATCCTCATGCTAATGACCCCATCCTGGAGCAAGAGTCAGAGCAGAACTCAGCATCTGTGAGAGGGACCTGCAGGATTCTCCTCTTTTGCATTTACACGCTGAGGGAATCAGGAATAACAAAATGCAACCACCACTTCCTTTCTCAGTTGCTTCTTCCTGAATATTAATTTGTCCTTTGGTAGCAGGCCAGGAATTCCTACATGTGAAACAGAACAATATCCCTGCTATCACTAATTTAGTGTCACAATTCTTATTAAATTAAGCCCTGTACTTCTAGCCTTGGAATGTGGGTGACAATCACAGGCTGAGTTTTCCAAGCTATCTGTTCTGTATTATCTACATCACAGACATTCACCATACCAATGCTCAGATATGGCATCCAGTTTACTCTCTGTAGGCAATTAGAGCAGGTACAAGACAGAGGACAAATTTAAACTAAATTATTTTAATGTGACTAGCATTTGAAGATTCATCAATACAATTTACCTCCCAGGATCTTTCAGAGTGTGAGAATTCCCTAAAGAATCTGTCTGGGTGAATTAACTTCAGGAAAAGCATCTTCAGGCTATTGATCAATCATCCAGTCATACGTTTCTCTGTCAAGTTAGGTTTTGGCTGCAACTTTCAGGACACTGAAGAGAAAGGTTTTTGTAAAATAACATTTTTCCAAGCTTCTATTTCACCTTCCTTGTTTTTGAAACCCTCATTTGAAACCCAGGAGCCATTTTCCACTGAAGGAAAATTTCACTTGATTCACAACGGGGCACTAGTGAAACGGAAATGTGGGGCTGATTGAAAAACTTTGGGAATAAAAAAAGTCCCTAAAAATTGGAATGTTATTAAAACATTCTGATTCCAGTATGCCAAGACCATTCCCTTTCACTGTGGCAACCTAAAGTCAGAGCCTGCTGGGAATCAAGACCACTAACATTAAGAACTTGTCCCTGTGAACAAACTGTGGGAGTGATTCTTCTCTGACCATCCATGGAAAATACTCCACTTACTGTTAATTAGGTAGTGCAGCAGCTCTCTGCAGCCTCTCAGGCACTTTTTGCATTGGACAAAACAAAACCTAGAAGTTCCTTTTGTCAGGCTGACTAAATCCCAGGAAAATCCCGGCCTACAAGTAGGTGGCAGGCTCTCTCCTATCTGCCTCCCCAAAGGAATTACAAAGCCTTCCTCAAAGAGCCAGGGATGGGCTGTGTCCAGCCAGGAGGTGATGATTCACAAGCAGCTGGGACCAGCTTGTGAGCTGCAACACAGAAGCCTCAAGGAAACCTTTCTTTCCTGTACTTAGACTTAGAAATGGAATTTTGTTGATGAGTAACCAGCAAATATGAGAGAAAAACTAGTGAGAAACAGTGTAATTCCGTATTTCAGAGAACTGCATCAGGTATAGGGAAGAATAGGTAACAACAGGCATCTTGATTCTAGAAACCATGTTTCTGAGAAATTCTCATAAGCATTCAGTTTCTTTTCTTGCTGTGTTTTAAATTTTCTGCAATTTTGACTTCTCTGCATGTGTGTTTTTCTGATGAGCATAGAAGGTGAGAGATGTCAGACTGATGCTGAGAGATACAAATCCTCTGTTTAGGCATTGCTGGCTGACTTTCACCCCTTTCTATCCACCCTTAATAAGATAAAAATCCCACTGCACTTTTCCTAGTAAGGCATGCCTTTTTGGTCCAGAAATAGCATGGAGAGTGATCACTTCCTCCCACTGCCTGCTCACAGTGCTTCACAGCAGTGTGGGTGACAAACAGGTACTGATGTCTCTGTTCCGTCAGGAGAGTCTTCATTACGTGGCAAAAAAATGTCAGAAACACCGGAATTCATCTCATTAAATGCAGGCATCCCAGGCACAGAGCCAGTCATTTAGGCTGTTTAGTTCATGGAGAGATGGAATCAATTTTGAAGCAGTCTAATAAAGATAAAATAGGCCAGGTGACAGCTTTAAAGATGCCTATTTTCCTGGTTTGGTTTTTGCAGGAACTCCAAGGGTGATTAGCTGTGATGGAAGCAGCCATACTGAAGACAACAAGGGTAAGAGGATACTAATCACATTGTTTTTGATAATCATTTGAGATGAGATGACTCCTTATTTTCTTCTATCCCCTCAAATTCCTATGACTTAGCTCACTTTGAGCAGTGGCTTAGGAAAGGATTTGCACTAAAGTCAAGACACCTTTTTTGTGGGAACATATTGAGAAAAGGATGTGGGAAAAAAATGTGAAAGCCCTCACCTCCATTCATTCCTCCAGAGGAGAAGGAGAAGCCACTGTAGACAGCAATAGGAGTACCAGCAAATATTAGCAGAAAACTGCGCTGTGGGTCAAGTCAGCATCCTGGGAAAGATTTTGGCAGTCCAGTAAGATCTAGGGAGGACCACAGACAGTTCTGCTCTGTCTGACTGGCACATGGCCCTTTGCAGACCTCTAACAGCAGCTGAAGGAGGACAGCAGGGGGGTCTGCCTGGACTTCAGTGATACCAGCCAGTTAGGGCTCCAGCTTTGATGCTCTGAAGCTGCTGCTCCTGTTCTGTCACACAATCAAACACATCAGAGAGAAGCTGAGCTTTGAGATTTGATTCTTAACACATCATGGTGTATAAGAAATCAGTATCAGGCAAAAAAAAGAAAAAAATGTGGGGAGGGAAGCATAAAACAGAGGATCAGGAAAGATTAGTGTAGGTCTTGATCAAGGTGGCACTCAGCATGTTCTTTCAGTGTCCACATTGTCTTTCAGGAGCCATCAGTTTCAAGACATCAATTTGTATTTGAGGCCTTGGTCCAGCAAACTGCTAATGCAGATTTTCTCCCTTCTGACAGTAAGTCTTATTGATGTTGAAATGGTTTGAAGTTCATTTTACTGCTTTTTTGTTAATTTCCTGCTGTAGTTAGTCTAGCTTTTTATATCAAGGTATTTCAGCCCTCTCTCAAAGCATACCCATTACTGGGGTTTTTTTCAATTTTTTTCAAAACTCCAGTTTCATCTTTAAAAATTAAGGAATTGAAATAAGTCTGTGCAGGACTGCTGATAAATATCTCAAAGTCTGAAAGCAGCATTTGCATAGTAAAAGTCCCCAGTTTCCCCAGTAACAAAACTATGAGGTGCAAACAGTAATTACAGAATTTTGGCTATCTTTCTAAGCCACTCTGCAAAATGACATAATTTGAAAATGAGACTGAAAAAGCATGTAAAGGAACAGATATTTTGTGTGTACAAGCAGCCATATTTTTTACAGGTACAGTGCAACAGGCTCAGCATCACCCACAGGCATTAGTAAATCATGGAATCAGAAACATGGAAAATCTTCAGTTGCTAGAAACTCACAAGCAGGAAAGCCTGAATCTCAAGTAAGCTGCAAAAGTGTACTATTGACATCAGTGACAAAGTGTTCACCCTCTACTGGTGCCTATAAATGCATAACTTAAGGTTTTGTCTCATGCACATGCACCACATCTGGTTTTCATAAACACACCCCATCTATATTGCAGGTAAACTCATTAAATATCTTATTTTGAAAGAGGCCAAGTGTGTATGTGAAGTTTGTGTTATCCATATGTGTTTTTACAAATCAAGATAAGACTTAATCTTCAATCTGCATTCTGGAAAATAAGAATACCTTGATCTTTAAGAATCTGGACTCCATTAAATTTTAAAGTGGCAATAGATGCCTTTGAAATACAGATGTGTTCTAGGTCTTGATCAACCTGGTTCCCTGCATCACATCTTGACTCCCTATGCATCCACAAAGACCATCCCAATACCCAAAAATGGATTCTGGAAGGGAGTTGAAGAGCCCTAGTAATTTAACTGTCTCCTGTTACATGTCTGTGAACAGAATAATCCTCTCCTCCTTTTCTTTCCAGCCTCATTTCAGTCAATGCCAGCCAAAGCAGGCACTGTTTGGGAGTGCTGGGGCAGAGCTGATCCCTGTGCCAGGGCTGCAATCATTGGGTGCTGGCAAAGAAATGTTCCCTTGAATTGAGCCTTTTTCATCTCACAGGATGAAATACAGGTGAGGTCAGTGTAATCACCATAACCTACTCCACACATCTTCTGCATCGTGAGTGCTTTTTTATCATCCTCCCCAGAGCTGTATCATTTTGGTACTGAATTGGTCTCTACCTGCCATTTACTTGAAAAACTCACAAATTCAAGGCTGTGAGATCTTGCTGATATGTTTTCCTGCTTGGGAAGTGTCTTTCTGTAAAAGACAGGAGCCCACTCTTGCACTGATTAATGACAACCTTCACATTTGTGTTTACATTCTTCAGGCAACCATCAGAAAACATCCTGAAAAACAGAGGCCATAGAGGAGGACAAAAATCTCTTTGTAAAATTATCTGGGTTACAATTATCAGCCTCAAACATTTCATGCTTTATTTCTAACCTGCAGTACCAGCTGAGAGCTTGGAGACATCAATATTTTCTACCTTTAATTTAATCACTTCCTGTGCACTGAAAAATATTAAATCTCTTTGCAGGCTAGATATTAGCAACACCATTAACTAATCATTAACTACTACTTTCAAATAAGATTTGATTCAGAATTTTGTGCCTTTAGAATAAATAAATAATATCTTCTCATTATCATTATCTTATTATTAACAATCTTCCTTTTTAATATAATTTACTAAATAATTAACAATTTCATGTCTTCTTAATGGCACTCATCTATTAAAATAACAAAATTCAGGTCAAAAATTTGGAAAAAAAATCCATTAAAGGAGCTGTTATAGAACAAGTGAAAATTACATAAGGGGCAAGAAACTTTTAATCTTTGAAAATTCTCTTGAAATGCAATAAATTCATTATATCACTGTTTAGTTCATAATTGTTTATTCCTGGAAGGGGAGATTTTGGGAACTGTAAGACTCACAGAATGAAACTATGATGAAATACCTGTAGGGATGCTAAACATTTTGATTCCTTTTGTGGTTATTTTTTAATCTCAAATCAATAATATGATATCCCCAGAGTGTCATACTTTAGTACAGATGATCTCATCACTTTCTTCTTTCCTTTAACAGAAAAAATATTTAGAAGAAATTTGATAAATGTAATGAAGCTAAACCTCAATAAAAGACTAAATTGTGCAGAATTTGATGTAAAATAATCTTGAAGAATTCATCAACCCAGTAATAAACACATATCCATTTCTTCATTGTTCCATTGTGGAAAAGTGGATGCTGGCTCCTGGAGAGCTTGTATTTTAGCTTGTAAAGCTGGCTTTTATGATGGGTGGGTGTTGGGACACCACAAACAAAGGGTCAGACAAGGAAACCAGAAAATTCACTGCCATGGAAGCAAGACTTAGGTGGAAATTACTTCCATAAGTGAGCATAGAATGAGTGGCTGCAAAAGAAATCTGTAGTTAGTATTCCATGAATCACACACTGGTTTTATGAAAATAACGAAAGACTGAATTAGAATTGAGCACATGTGGTTTGTTCTTCTCCTCAAATCTGTGAATTGGCCTGCACTAGATTAGGGTGCAGTGAAGAAATGCCAGAGTATATATCCAGTATTTTGTGCTAGAATGCAGGTGGGGTTTGAGAATACAGAGGACCTAAGGAAGAAAGAAAAAATCTACATGATTTCACACACATCTGATAAGCAGGCCCAGGAAGAGGATCACACCTCAGTCCCAGTGGCAGTGTCTCCCCTGAGCTGAGGAGTAGCACTGGTACCACACAGAATCAGCAACACGTGTTTTCATATAAACAAACCACATCTGTGAGCACCACCTTTTCTGTACCTATCTTTTTATACATATGCCTCCCTGTCTTGGATGATTAAATCATTTTGATGGAGCTAGAAGCCTTTAGCCCTCCAGCTGCTGCAGAGACTGAAGTAATATTTTGAGAACGGGAAATAAACTGTGTGTCATATGAACTATTTTGAAATATGCTGTTTCTTTTGCAGTTCACCTGCATTTCAGTGCCCCATGCCTGTTTATTTGTACCAGTCCCCTTTCAAGCAGAAACACTCTTGAGCACCTTGTCCACATAACCAAACCCTCTCTGACCAAAGGACTCCAGTGCACTTTTTCAAGGAATTTTCAAATCCTATTGTGGATCATCTGCATTCCAGGGAGAACAGACCTCTGCCAGCACTCACCTTTATATTTAGACTCTTATCCTCCAGGAAACCATAGTGCCATTCTTGCACATTAACTCATTTGAAAAAGTTTTTTTTCTTTATGTGCAATGAAACAAAAGGTTGAGAACAGGAATGTTTGTAACTATCATATCTGTTTTCTCCTCATGTTTTTGTCGAAGGTTGCCCGCTTGCTGTTCCAGTAGAGTATAATACTTTCCGGTGTTTTCTATGTACAGAAGAGTTGCTGCAGGGACACCAGCCTTTTTACAGAGAGACATTTATTCAATAGCTTTAAACATAAGAAACAAAAACAACTGCTTTAAAACTAAATATCCTTTGCTTCAGGCGGTTGCTGTTTGAGAGGTAAATGAGGTCAAGAAGATGATGTGGTGTGTGTAAATTTAACAAGGCATAACCTGGCAGAATAACTCATAGGCCTGGATCACCGAGTGCTGCTGTGTCCTTTGCCTGGATGCAAACTTTACATGAACAGAGGAAAAAAGGGATTTGTCTACTAAAAAATAGAGTGTATTGAAAAAGAGGTCAGCATGCCATGTGCAATTCATAATGCATATTACCTTAAGTATTCCTCAGGGCTTGACCCTGAAATGTGAAAGGCATTAAAAAAACAGTTCCAGGACAGAAAGGAGACAATACCTTCTGTATTTTCCTAGAATAAAAGCCTCCAATTCAGCCTTATTCCTGTACCACATCAGTGCATAATGCTAAAAAATTCAGGGACACATTGAAAGACAACTTCTAAAAGGAAGAACTCTTGTAAAGAAAGGGGCTGTCAAATCATCGTTTTTAAAAAAAACAAAAAACTGGAGTAGATTTTTATTGTGATGAACACATAAAAACATCTCTTTTATTACTGTTGGGAAAACAGTGAAGCTGTACATTCTCTGAATTAGTAGGTATTTAGACAGACCTGAGACTCACAAATACAGAGCTGTAGATAGAATGAGTGAGTTTATGGAAGGTGAGATAAAGCATAACTTCTGCATTTCATACCATTCCAGTCCCTTTCCCTTGAATACTCAGATGACTGTGATTTTTCTACATACTGTTTGAGAAGGAGGTTTTGCTCATAAAAATATGAATAATGATGTTTTTAAAATCTGTTCATTCAGAGAGCATGTGCTGCCCAGATTACTCAGGAGCAGTAAAAGATACAACCAAAGATGCCAAGTTAAACACAGAAAAGTTAGGATGTGACAGAAATAGGGAAATAACCCTGTTCAATGTCTTTATGTATTTGCAAAATTAGATAATTTTAATTATATAATCCTAAATTTTCTTTCCCCCATAGATATTCCAGATAGCCACGTTATAAGAGCTCAAAGATACCGGTTTATCATAAATTTGATACTGCTTAGAGGCATTTTTTTTGTTTTGCAGGTCAGATTCCTGGTATTTCTGAAATAGGAGGTTACAGAGCAATCCAGGCACTTCCTCTGACCACAGCGTGGTGGGGCCAGGAAGAATCTCAGCTCTTTGTGAGCCCTCAGGATCTTGCAGCACCACATCTCACCTGTCTTCACTAAAGAGTGGCCAAGATTTCTCCTTTGGGCTTTGCTCATAGGAAGGACTGATTTAAATATTTATTCATGGTATGGAAACTGTGGAACAGAAGCAGTTCTTCAAGGCAGAACATATGATTTCAGCTCAGCATGAAGCAAAATAAATGTTTTCCAAAATAATACATCCACTAAGACTTTTTGATACCAATTAGGGTAAATTTTTACTTGCACACCATTAGGATATAAATCCTAGGTCATGTAAATGTTGAAAAAATTATGTGAGCCCAAGGGAGGTCTAGCAAAAGTCTACTGGTGACAAGAGATATACCTTAATCTTCTCAACATTTTTATAGCTGCTGTTGAAACATGTAAGATACTGTTCTGATCCCATTTCTGCCACAGCTCCTGAAGATTTACAACAAATGAATGTTTTGCCAAAGGTAATTATTCTAGGAAAAACTCTATCAGTTTAATGGGGGAAGAAATTGAGTAGAAAGATTATTTTTATGCTTTAAGAGGTCAAATATCTGCTCAAATACTTTCATTTGAGTGAATGGCTTTGGGGAGGTGTGGGCAGTTAGTTTTCAGTACAATCTATTTTATTCAGATATGACATCTACAACACAAAAGGGAAAATTTAAGTACTGCATACTGTATGTCTAGATCAGAAGGAACATATATTATAAATTATTTTCTTAAAGAAAATTGATTCATATTTTCATTGTCCACATGAGATGATCTCTGTGCTGAAATAAGGCTTATCCCGTTCCCTTTCCTTTGACAAAGCCTGGTTTCAGTTTTACAGAAGAGAATTAAGTGAGAGGGAAGTTAAATGATTTGCCCAAGGTCACATAAAAAACTGATAGTGGAATCAGAAATTGAACCTACATTATCTGATTCCCTGAAAGTTTTAGGTACTAATATGCCCATTTTTCCTATATATTTATTTTTATTTCACTACTGTGTTTGACATTTCAGGCAGTATATTTCTACATCCTTTCTTTGTTAATCTTCAGAAGCTTTACAGAGTCGCAATAGCAGGGCACACACCATATCAAATATCTGCCATGTACAGAGCAATAGCTGCCCTCACCCAGGGCCCAGAGTTAAGCAAGAATAAATTAACACCATGTCCAATAATTTACTCGTTTCTGCTACTTGATGTAATATATATGTCAACCAGAGGACTGATGGCTAACTTCAAATACAAAGACAACTCAAGGGCTTGGAACTGGGTTTTTTTCAAAATCCTTTGTATTTATTAGGGGTGGCTTTTCAGCAGATAATCAGCTAACTGGATTTGTTCATAACAGCCAGTCTCACACAGCTCTCAAACTCCTAAATATAAAAGAACTGGAAAATCTGTGACACAGGAAAAAAAGAGTGTCATTTTTAATCTTCTCTTTCGAGCAGCGCAGGCAGTGTGACAGTCTCATTGGCCTCTGTGTGCAAATGAACACGACAGCTGAACTCACTTGTCCTTCAGCAGGGCAATGAAGGATGGGCTTGGCAGCTTTGCTGAACTGGGACTGTTTAGCTCGATGTGCTTGAAGCCCTTTTGAAGCAGGACTGCCCCAAATGTCTTGCCAGTGGATACATGAACTGAGAAGGATGAGGTTCATGGATCTCTTGGCAGATGGAATCCAGCATGGGATGGTCTTCAGCAGGAGGCCCTGCCCAGGACTTGCTGCACGCAGTGTGGAGCATCCAGCCTGCCAACCTCAGTGACACAGAGCAGGGCTTAAGAGCCTGATCATACAAACTCAGCCAAGACTCCAGACAGCCCTTGTAGGATTCCTAAACTCTAAAGCTTTCCTCAGCCAAAGAGGACCTGGGCCATAAAAGTGGTAGGTCTAGCTTAGAAATACAAGACAAAACCTGGTGTTGGGATGAAAGGGTTGAAAGCACAAGGATGTCAAAGAGTTAAATTCATTCAAGTGACCTTACAGCTGAGAGTGCTAAAAATGCCAGAGTGGGAAAACCCCAGATAATGAGCCTAGTGCTGTTCATCCTCTCCTTGTTTCAGAAGTAGAATTCTTGTGAAGATACAGCACATTCTCACAGACACTCTTGGGCCTCCTAATGGAGAGAGAGAGAGAAAAATCAAAAGCTCAGACACCACAAAATCAGAACCCTGTGATAAAACTGCACATTCATGAAGCTCTTAGATACAGTGGGGCAGGCAAGGGCTCACACACACACACTGCTAGGATGAACTGAGCCTACAGCAGCCTGTGTCCCTGTGTGCCTGTGGGCACTGGGGCAAGCTGAGCCTGATGGAGGCACGTGTCTCTGCCACCTGGACTTGTTAATAAGGTAATTAAATAAATCTTCTCCTTGCCTTTCAGCTGTGGTTTGGTTGTCACCCTGGTTACCTGCATGTGTGGATTCACATACCTTGGAAACAGCATCAAAATGTTGCATGGTATTGAACAGATCCAGGAGTTATCTTCTGTGTTTTGATTTGCTCCTTAAAACAAAAAAATCAATGATACCAGCCAGAAGAACCATTATTTTAGATATTTGTAGGTGTATCATTTTCAATATGTTTAATAAAATAGTCTTTTGCACAGACCAAGCATTTTTTATGGTTGTTTCAGCATGTTTTATTCCGCCTTGGCGCAGCAAATTTCCCTTAAAGCAGAGATTGGTTTCAGTACTTCATCTGCACAGGGCAGTGTAACTTCAACTTATTATTTATGTATAATTGCAGTTTGCCTGAATTAGACTGTAATTACAGCCTAGAACCCACAATTCTGCATCCATTTCAACTTTCAGCATTTTTTTTTTTATTGTTAAGATTTAGTTTCTATTTTTTCAGATTCTTTTGCACCAAGTAGAAAACCAGATGAATCTTACTGAAGCTGTGTGTGTAATTTAGGCTGTAATGCAAAAGTGTGTCACCTTTATCAATTTTTCACAGATCTTAAAACATGGAAAGCTGATTTCTTTGCCAAATTCTTTCCCCCTTTTTAAAACATAAATTGTCTTGCCTTTTTTTAATGCAGACAGACAATGACCTTGTACTTTATATGGAGTGCTTCATCCTTGTAATCTCAGAGTGCTTTATAAATAGATAGAAGACATCAAAGAAGGAAAAGAGTGCTCAAGGGCAGAAGCATCACACCATGGCTCTCATTAAGGTAGTAAACCATCCTTTACTTAAAGGGACCATCCCCTATATCTTTTGTTTGTTAATAGAGTTACTGCCTCCTCCAATTTACCTCATGTGTCATGGGACTAAAAGGAGAGCTGAATCAATCAAAAAATTTCACAGGAGAAAAAAAATTAGGTGTGATTAATTTGCTTATTACTGTAGAGTTTCACCTTGGGAAGTCTTTCAGCAAAAAGAAATAGCCTGGAACATCACTTTCCTCACAAAAATAAAAAGCCCACCATCTCTCAGACAAAATCTACTTTGAACTACAGATTCAGGACAGAGGCTTTGCAAAGCTGCAGGTTCAAACTGGATTTGGCAATTGATATTTTCTCTCTTTAGCAACCAGGTTAAATTAAATTCTTACATCTGGATTGACCACTTTATCTCAGTCCAAGAAAATTTTAATATTCCAAAATAAAGTGAAGCCTGATTATTATGTGTTTTACATTCAAAATATGCTTTATTGAATAACTGTTTTGCCAGAAAACAAACTCCTTTTGCTAAGAGACGTGGTACTGTGCTCTTCACCAGCACACACCCATTGAAACAAGCTGCAAAGGAATCTTCAAAGATAAGATAGCAGAGGAGTGTTGATACCCATTTTGTGATTACCAACACTGAAGCATAATCTGAATTGCAACATCAGTATCTTCACTCCTACAAAGCTTCACTTGTGGTTCCGTATCTATGGGCAACTAAGGCTGCTGGCCATCCAAAATCTACCTATCAAAACAAATACAAAATCTGCTTTTTCAATAAAATATTTCTCTTTAAAAATGGCTGCTTTCCATGAAATTTAAAATCAAATAACAGGTTATGTACTGTTAGAGTTCAGAAATGCTGGTGTAGTGCTTTGTGGGGACAACAGTGCAGGCCACTTGCATTTCTGGTGCCTCGGGTTCAGACCTCTTCTGGTGCAGAAGAGCAAGACACCAGGATCTGCAGCCGTGGTGGAGAGGGTTTCATCCCTTAGACAAAGCATAATCATGAGCTGCCTCTACCTCTGAAAGTATCATGTGTCATTTTCTAATCAAAATTTTCCACTTTCTGTTGTTAGGCTGAAAGATCAGTTGTGATATTTTGTGGAGGTTTCTCTCCTTTCAAGTCACATCTTTTATAGTCAAAGGAAAATAAAATGGTGGATTAAATGAACACAAATGTGCTGCTGTTTATCTTCTGGACTGAATAATTTTATCAGGATCATCAAATTTCCATGAAACCTGTGTTTGTTCTTGCTGTACTGATGTTAACAAGAACACCCCCGCACAGAAATTGCTTAGCTCAGAGCTGGGACATTCTTACTGAGGGCTGACCTCAACATTTGCCAGACATGCCGTGAACGAGGAGCCATTTCGCGGCTTCTCCTGCAGTGGTCTGGAGGATGGATGCTGTGGTAGAAGAGAGATTTCCACCTCCCTTTAAGAGAGATCTGTGCCCAGCACTTCCTCTCCCACACAGGGGTTGTGGAGCAGCTGTATGTCTTGGGGTGGTAATCCTTCGTCCACCAGATTTATTGTACCTGCTCAACTCTGGGACATTTCAAGACCCCTTCTCTTTTTTTTTCCTTATGTCCTTGAAAATCATCTAACCACAAAAGGTAAAAAAGAGGTTTTAAATAATTCCAAACAAATTTACACTCAAGCCACTGCCCCAGCAAGAAAATAAATATTTGTGGCCATGTCTGAGAAATGCATGACAATCCCCCAGTCCGGCTGCCAAGCCCGAAGGCAGCGCTTTGGTGCCCGGCCCTGCTGCAGCCTGTGCAAGCAGCTGACGAGGGCTGTCTCACAGCAAATATTTGAGGCTTGGCAAGAATACTGTGCTCTCCCGTTGTTTCCTGGATGGCATGTTTGCTCTGAATGAGCTCTTGGAGCATCAGGGTAGTACAAAAACATTTTGGGATAAGATCTCATCCAGAATGTATGCAGGATCCAGTGCCTACTTCCCTGGATGGTTAAGAAAGTGGGAGATTTTTCCTTCTGTGAGACAAGTTTATCTTGTTGACATATCTGGTTACTAATTCTATTATGAAGATAAACAGAACTATTCACACTGAAGGCTGAGATTTTAAGCATTGAAGTGAGGAACTCAAATATACAAGATAAGATGACAAAAAACAAGGTAATAAATTGTAGCAAGGACAGATACTGGATTTTATTAGTGGTGATGTCAATTAAAAAAAAACTTAACAACCAAACTGTGTGTGGTCCCAAATTCTAAACAAAAGCACTTAGCAAATGCCATGAAAGGAATCTTGAATTAGTGTCAGAGCCCTTCAGTAACAAACACAGTGAAATCTAACCAATAACTGCTTTCTGAAAAATGGGGTTAAAGACCTGGGCCATCCACCACCAGGGTCTCCTGTAGCACTGTATGGGGGCAAGGGCTGTTGTTGTGTTTGGTGCAGTTTTTAACACCCCCTGTAACCTTTTATGAATACAATTATTTATTCTACAGCATCAAAAGGTGTGTCATGATTTATACTGACAAATTCAAGGTAATGAGATTTGCCAATGGAAATCCTGAAGCATCTTTTCAATTCACTAGAATGCATCTCTGTTTCCATTATTAAACTTTTTATAGCCTGCTGCAGGGTAGTTTATTCACACACTTTGGAAATATTAGTGGTAAAAATCAAAAGGCAAAATCAGAAAATTAATTAAAAGAATGAAAGGTGCAATTTCAAACCCAGGTGGAGGCACTGTCTTGCAAATATCCCACTTCCTTTCAAGCCCTTGACAGACTGCCTATCAGTAACACAGAGCAGCTTAGATCCACAACAGAAAGAGAGCTGCACACATGGATTTACAGAAGAAAGGAGAGGTATTGTTCTTTTACTAATTAAAAAATCCTGACTAAAACCACCAACTCAAGCTTTGGAATTCCACTAGAGTTTTAAATAAGGCCACAGTTGCTCTGTTTGGGAAGCCTGGGATAGCCCACACAGCCCAGTGCTACAGAAACCACTAAATTCTGAGAGGCCTGTTAAAAGTAGGAAAAAAAGCAGAACTTGAAGTCTCATGACCTTAAACCAAAATAATCTTGTGACACCCAATACATGTAGAAAGAAAGTTTGCAGAAACATGTGATAGGGATAGAACAAAACAAGAGTGGAAAGGAAGAACGAGGGAGACAGCAAGCAGAGAGGCAGAAGTTTATTCCTGGCAGGAGGTAACCCAGCTATCAAGACACCTGGACTGAGAAGTGGAGCTTGCAGCCCCTCTGCTTCATTCAGAAGCTAGAAAAACCCCAAAAGCCAAAACCAAAACCCATTTCCAATCAAGCACGAATTAGAAGACATATTCCACTGAACTTTGGTCTTTTCTACATTTTCTACATTTTCTCTATTTTCTACAAAGTGAGCTCAAGATCAGAAATCTTAAAATGAGGGGGAAGAAAAAAAATAAAAACAAGGTTTTTTACGTGTAAAAGTCTCATTATTTTAATCCACCCAATTTCATAGGTTTGACATTTGGGTTTACTACACTAAGAGTTGAATTAAGTAAACTAAGTTATGTGAGGGCAGCACTCATGGTGAACAATCACGTGTGCTACCATATGCAAAATGGCAGATTTATTTTGCTAGATTCATTTAAAAAGTGAATTTAACATGGTTAATTGCAAGAATTCACCTTCATCAGAAAAAATTAGCTCAGAACACTGCTTAACTTCCAGGCTGCAATTAAGAGCAGGAATAGCAGGTCTGTGACTTCTACCTTCATTAGAAAAAAGGTCAGCAGTTCCATTTTGAAACAAAGGACAAGTCTACAAAATATTCTTAGTATGCCACTGCTGGTTTTGCTGCTTATATTTTACTTGCTGTCATTCACAGTGGTCTGTTCAGAAAATAAATGAAAATATACTTCTCAGTATCCATGATAATTTGCATTTATCCATGCATTTATTATTTATCCATGATAATTTGTGTTTGATGTTGATATTGGTTCTTACCCAGCTAATGTCTTCCAAAAGTCATTACCCTCCTTTACCTTGACACAAGTTTTTCTCTTTGTACTTTCAGCAAGGTGAAAGACCTTCCATGTAGGGAATTTGTGCCTGCTGAGGTGGGTGCTTTGAGGGACTGGTTAAGAGAAATAAACCTCTCAGGCTCAGTGCTGACCTTCGGGCTTGCAGATGTGGAGCTTTGAATTTATTCACTAACAGGTTAGGAAAGCACGGGGTTAGAAAGGAAGGTTTTATTTTTGGGATTCAGGTTCTCACAAGTGGTAGAAGGACTGAGACTGGTCCATGCAGGCTGGTAGAGCCTGACCTGCAGCAAGCCCAGCTTGAACTCCACTCAGGGTGGGCTTGTTACTAATGGGCAAAGAGGATAAACCTAACTGCACTGATATTGCAACCCAGTAAAATAATCTAAAGTAGATGATAAAGGTGGATAGATAAAGAAAGATAAAGATGGAAAGATAAACAAAATACATCAGCTTTTCTTGTGGTGGGAATGAGAGCAGATGGCAGCTCTGGCATCAGCCAAGCAGCCACCAAGGGCAGGTCCAGCACCAGCACATCGATGGTTTAAAGAGCATGCTGTCCTTAAAGTCTCCAGGCTTTGCTATAGAAAATGTCTGAATATGATTTCTTGAAGAATACATGCTGTAAATTCAGTTTCTACGCACACAGTGTGTGAAGCTTTCCTTGAAGCATTTATTCATGTTTCCCATGTAACTCAAGGGAAGCATGGGCCCTCTGATATCATTTAACAGAGCCTACCTTCTCCATTTGGTCCATTACAGAGCTTTTATTCTATCCCTATATAAATTGTGGTAGAAATTTTTTCTCTAAAAGAGCATTTTTTCTTAAAAATAAGAAGCTTTTTGCAGTTTGTCAGTCTATGATTTTGCTTGTGCTTAAAATATAACAAGCAGTTTTCCATTCTGTATTACTATTTGCTTTTCAGTGCTGTATGTTGGGCTGACAACATACACTGATGGCAGACATAGTTTTAAAAAGATAAATTCTTCCTTTCTTTCCTTTTTATTTTTTTTTTAATTTTTTAGAAATCATCAGTCAGTCAGTCACCAGAAATAAAATATTCTATCTGAAATTATTTTAGCCTGCAGATTTAGGAAGAAAACCAGAAACTAATGTTATGAATAAAGGATATGTCTGAAGTCTACTAGAATGAATTGAATCTAGGCCAAGATTCTGTGAAAGTGACTTGTAGGCAAGGCTTGGAATTAAAGTCCTGAGTTTTGAAGACTGTCCATTCAGAAAACTCAATAAAAAACAATGGAGTAGTGTTAGGTGTGCCAGAGGAAAGTCTGGCCTGTGACTTCTTGTTGCATCATTAAAATGAAATAGTAGTGTCCCAGAGTAAGGGCTCTGTTGAGGTACCTGTGGTGTCTCGGTGTACGACTGCCTGTGCTGCAAAATCTCATTTGAAGGATAACAGGTAACAGAGTAAAAGTCACCGTGGCCAGGAAAGGAGAAGACTGTGGGAGGAAGAAAGCAGAGGTACAAAGCAGGATAATCAAACATTTCAGAACATTGCTCAGTCATGAGCTCACAGCAGTGACCTTTTTCCTGTAAAGAGAAGTAAAGGTTAAGCATCAGCCGTGCCTCAGCCAGCCTGGGCTTTCAGCATGATGCAGTTGCTAAGCTCCCCACAATAGGCATCCAAACATATGCACTTAGAAAGCAGTGTGAATCACCCTGGAGTAATGATAACTGAAGAGACATAAGGAATAAAACAAGCAGTCAAAACTCACTGAGGCACTCTGAAATTTCATTTGCGAAAGAAATGGAAAAAAACAAAAGTCCACCCTCAGGTCTCTAAAAATAGCCATAGAAAATTATCAGTTCAGATACAGAGAAACACTCTGCTTCCTCAGGCCTGCACAAGAAGATGCCAGCTGACAAAGCCGACTCAGGTTGTGAGAGGACAGATACATTTCAGTCTATATATGAAGAATTTCATGGTTGCATTTGTAAAGGCAGAAATGCTCATGACTACTGGAAGATCTGAAGCCATGCTTTCATTCAACAGAGCTGGCTGGCATCACTTACAGTCCAGGGACAACAGAGAAAAGTTCTCTCTTTTCAATATGTTTTTTATCCTCAAGCCCAGTCTGTGGCTTGGGCTAAATGTGCCGTGAATATTTTGCAGATTTTTTTTCTGGTAAGACAAGCTGGTCGCTGAGAGACCTTGCTGATCATGAAAACAATGTGCAGTTATCTCCCAGCAAGAGTTCAATCAGCTGAGAAACTCACAGCTGGCTTAAAAGGAGAGATGTAGAAGCAGGAGGTAAAAGTTCATGGTAACAAAGAATTTTAAGAGGAGAACAGGGTGGGATGAAACAAAAGAGATGAATGGATGACACTGAGTGCTGGGAGCTGTTCTGGTCACAGCCAAAGCAGGACACCCCAAAGCAGGACATCGTGGACACCAGATCATGGCTGCACATTTGTTGTGTGGTATAGAACTCTCCCCCTAGAAACTGAAATTCAGGACATTCTTCAGTCAAGGAGCCTGGGGATTAATTTGGTTTGGCCAGGTTTCTCCCAAATAACTACACAAAAAATGATGCAAATAGCACACAGAAAAAAGTGATGTTTGTCTGTTTTTCTGTTCTCTCACATGGATTTTGGTACTGAACAGCAGTCATTTCAAGCTGTGGAAATCTTAAAGAAAAGCTGAAAAAAAAAAAATTAAGAAAGGGAGAAGAAAGGGAGATGCATTCACAAGCCTTGTTGCCTTCCCCTCCAGAGAAGCTGGGTGGCCCCACAGCCTTCTCAGGTCAAGCATAAGGGAGGCATGGAGGAAAGATATTTTGAAAGTAATTTTAAGTTGTATAATTAAAAATTCTTCTGTTTAAACCAGTGTGAAAATCTGTAGTGAATATTTTCCTGAATTTTTCCAACAGGACAATCCTAGTCAAGATGAAACTTCTGGAGACAAGAGTGTTCTTGGTACCTGAGAATACTTTTTTTACACCCATGGTAAAAGAACAATAGCCTCATAAACCTGTTACAAATTTACTTTATCAGCAGCTCATCAGGAAAAGAGTAGAGCAGAAAAGTGAGAAACAATGAAATAGAAGATTTTTTATGGTCCAGATCACTCAGTATTTCTTTTAAGCAGATTTCAATACTGTGCTCAAGTAGTGGCATCCGTGGAAGAGGCTTTATCACTTTCTTAGCTAAATATGCCAGTATAACAAGAATTTTGCAGATTAAAATGGGAGGACCAGAATAAAACAATGAGTTTCAATGTCAGACACACATTTTTAGGCCTGTGCAGAAGGAAGGTGATATTCAGCAGTATTGTCTGAAAACATGGACTTCAGAGAAAAGTGGGTGTGACGAAATGACTTTGAAGGGATGCAAACATCAGAACTATTTATTTACCAGAGTCTGAGGATTTAATCTAACAATTCTTGCAGGAGGTGTCTCTAGTCCTGAAGGCATCAGAGCTGTGGCTCCAAGTATAAAATACCCATGCAGACTGAGCCTCCCTGCTCACTCATCTAAGAATGCAACAACTCAGTATTTCCACTGGGAAATGCCTAACTTTAAAAAGGTAGAAAAGCATTGTGGTAAGAAATGCAGGATTAATAGATTTAAATTCTAAGACATCTGGCCTTTTGTTCAAAATCTGAGGCTCTTGGAGAATTAAAAAAAATTTTAGAAGGGTGGTGCCTTTCTCATCAAGTTAAGGGGATGCTTCTGCTTCACCCAGAACCTGACCCTACTCTCCACTGCCCAGTTTAGCAGGGCCCACTGGCAGTGGAACTTCAGCAGAGAGCACAGAGTCACCTGGAACTGAGACCTGTGAGCTGTGTCCTGCCATTCAACTCCTTCCCACAGCCTCAATCCTGGTCTGTCCCTAACTAACCTGAAAATCCACAAATGCAACATTTTACAAGAGCATAAATGGCTACCAAAGATCAGAGCAAAAGCAGAACAAAGTCTTAGTGGTAACAGACATCATCAGGTGATAAATGCTGAGAATTACTTACTTGGCTTAATGGCACAGCCCTATTGAGCTGTATGGGAGTGTTCCATGTGCAAATCCTCCAGGTTCCCAGGACATAGAATCACAGAATCCCAGAATGGTTAGAGTTGTAAGGGAGCTTGAAGGTAGTTTGATAGTTGGTAGTTTAGTTTGCCTTGGGCAGGGATACCTTCCACTAGACCATCTTGCTCAGAGGACCACCAGCCTGGCATTAACAATGACATGAAATTTAAATAAAAGTCACACAATGGCCAAGAATTTTATGCTATTTAGGGTTATCCAGCTACATCCAAATTTTTAATGGCTAATATTTAATATTTCTTTTTTTATTATTTTTCTTGGTTTGGCTATTTGCTTTAAACTTAGTGGAGGGGAAGATTAGAGAAACCATGAGCAGAGAACGATCAATTTGTCTGTATGACCAGACTGATCAGGCTAAAAATTAACCTGGTTGCAAGTAAATGACAATATCCTGTGTGCAGGAACTGTCATACTGTGGTAATGAATTGGGCAAGGAGAGCGCACAGAATCTGTAGCCAACCTCTACATGAAGCTGAGCTGAACTTCATAAGGATTAACTGAAAGTGCAGCTAAACCTCCAGGTTATCTGCTTCCATCTCCACATAAACTGACAGGAGAAGCTTGTGCTTTCTCTTCATTAAGCTCCAGGTCTTATCCTCCACTGCCATGTCTAACAAGCAGGAATAGGTTTATTTATATTCATTCATGTGGTCTGACAGAACCTGTCAGCAAAGATATGCAACTGTGTGTACTTAAAACCTGATCCCACTCTGTCACTGACATAAGTCTCTAAACCAAGGCCAACTTAACCCTCTTTGCACACAACTTTTCAAGCTTCATGGAATAGCAAAGAAAGAGAGTTGAAATCAGCTCAGACCTTCCGACTAAGAAATATACTGAAATAGGAAGCTCTGTCTGAAAAAATGAAAATTTAAGATTGAACAGTAGGTCCAAATAAATAAAAAGTGCCCACTGAAAATCATCTCAGTGATCACCTCTCAAGCTTCAAGAGTACAAGAGAGAGGTGAGTGATACTCAGAACTGGTGTTACCCAAGGGCTTCCTCAGCCACCTTTACTCAACAGGAAGAGACCCCTTCTCACCTTACCCCCAGCCCCAGAAAAGATGAGGTGGTATAGAATAATGTCCAGGTCCTAGCCATGACCCCTCTCACTGCAAAAATTAATCCTGTTCTGGCTGGAACCAGGACAGTACCTTGTTTTAAAATCGATATACAGCAGTAGACTTTATGCTTTGCCATGCTTGTGATACTTGTTTGCTGCTCATGAGTTACTTAATGCTCCCTCATTCTTTCCTTGATGCCATCACATAAATGATAATTGATGAGCAACACTAAGAAAAACATAAAATCATAAATATAATGAAAGCTGGATGACTTGTGTTTCATATTAGGGGATGGTTGGTTTTGGGGTGTTGATAGCTTCCTCAGGAAAGAATCACAAGTGGAGTGTAAAGGCAGCAGATCCTGCAAGCAGCATCTTGAGTTGTGCTCAATGATCCCGGTGGATCTCCTCCAGCTCAGGATATTCTGTGATCTGCTCTGCAATGGAGTATGTGATCTCCACCTTAGCACCATGTGCTGCTGTGAACTCCACACATCAGAGTCCATACTGTTCCCAAAACCCTTCTGTTCACACCACAGACCCTCGGCTCCCAAAGGCAAAGGCAAAGCCAAGCTGCAGCTCCTCAGTGCACTCAGTGTCCAATGGACTCACAGTGTTTCTAGAGAAAGAAAACCTGAAATACCATCCCTGTTTCCTGGGCCAAAGACAATACCCCCGTGGCTGTGCTGCTAATTGCTTGTAAACATTGGAAGCTGAAGAAGGCTTCTGGAGCCAAACATATTTTGAGGGCATTAAGGCTCTTATTCATTTCCAATTTCAGAATAAAAGAAAGAGTAGTGCTGTAGCAATTAATTAAGTTGATTAGATATAAAATTTCTCATCAGGCTATTTTGAACCAAACATAACAGTTCTTAAGAATCTGACTTGTAAATAAAAAGTTTGATGTCTAGTCCAGAGACTCTATTTTCTTTGACATTTATACTAAAATCAAAATTCAGATATTTAACATAGCAATTTCTCTTATATTCCATTTATTCCCAAGCACTTTTTAATTACCATGAAAAAAACCCATTAATTTCTACTTTACTTCCCAACAACCATCTGACACACAGGGTGCAAGGAACTTCTCAATAATTATCAAATAATTTATGACCAAATAAATTTGTAGACAGCACTAATTTAATAAACAGCCAAGAGGTGACAGTACAAAAAGATTTGTGGAGGTAGCCTCATACCTGAGAGTAGTCAATGACATATTAAATTAAATATGTCTCTCTGGTGGAAACCAACTAAAAGCCTAAAGAAAGGATTTATTGAGTCATTTGTCACGAAATCCAGAATTTTCTCAATACACTAGAATTACTGGAAAGTTCATCCAGCCAAATATGAAAGGTCTCAGAGGACTCCTGTCTTGGAGAGGCTGCAACCCTCCTCTTTTTGCAGCCCCAGACCCTAAAAATTAGGTTTTCTGTGATCCCTTGTGCTGTCTCAACCTTATAAATGCTCATAATTTACAGCAGAAATACTATTGGAATGACTGCAGAATTTATCATCAGCACAATAGCAGAATTTGTCATTACAGGAAGATAGACATACACATTCCCAAATTGTGATGACTTGGGAATAGGAGCAGTATGACACAGCTTCCGTAACCATGACTGGCAACACCTTCAGTATCTAACTACACAGAGGAGAAAAACAAGCTGGCTGAGGAGCTGATGTAGTATTTGACAGTATTTCCCCTTTTAGGCTGCAACAAAACTGCAAAAAGTGGTCTCAGTGAAGAAAACTATAACTCTTACTGATCTTGGCAGGAGTTGTGTCAGCTTGTACTAACCCTCAGGCTGGGGCAAACTGCATTTTCAGATTCTTCTCTTTATTGCAAATCCCATTATCTCAGCATATTCATTATTGCTATATTTTTTAATTGAAAGCTATTATGCTGTAATAGATCCAATAGACAATTGGTTTGAGTGAATGGGCTCATATGTGTGATGGGCTTTAGGTCTGCCCCATGGAACAAACCTTCTGGAAATATGCTTGACAGAAGCCCCAGCATGTGTTTTGGCAATTCCAGAAAGTGCCTTTAAGTGAGGCGGTCATCTTGTGCAGATCCCTATTTGAAACTTTCTTTCTCTCATGTACTTTAGGGGGCTTGCCACAGGGTCACAGAGGCAGGAATTTGAAGTGCTGAATGAACTTGGAGTCTCTGTAGAAAGCAGAGGGCACAATTTAAGAGAATAATTGCTGCTGTGGTGCCTCTGGATGGTGCAGTTTGCATCTGACCCCTCAGAGGGAAAGAGCCTGTGAAGGAGTGACCAGTTCCTTGTCAGTTTGAAACTCATGTATTGTACCATGACCTAAAGTCAACTGAGAATAGAGACTTTAAAGTCAGCCTTGTTTTGAAATATAAGGGTATATCATACAATTTTAACCAAATAGCCTTTGTTTCATATATAAACAACAGCTGCTAAACAAACAGAGCCTTCTAAGAATGATTTGTTTCCAAGTGTCTCAGTTTAGAATTAATCTTTCTGGGAAATAGTTATAATGTCACAGCCAATACATTTTTGCCCCATGATACTTATTTTGCAAAATGAAAATCAACAGTTACAGCTTTAAGAGGCAATGAGCACAGCAACTACTTAACAATTTGTTCTTGGCAGGATCTGACCATGTCCCAATACCCTACAGATTAATGTTTTTATAATGGAAAAATGCAGCATTCAGCAGAAAAAGAGATTATTGCTGGCTGGAGTGCAAAGCAGAACATTGCTTTCTCTGTTCACTTCTAGCACAGTATCTCTCCTCAAATCGGGCTATCCCACCGCATCCAGAAACCTGCATCACAGGCACCCCTTCAAGCTCCAGATACCCCAGCTGCCACCTTGGAAAATGCTTTGTGCAAGGGACTTTGAACAGTTTTACTTGAAAACTATATTCCAGGCTCCCTGCTCAGGAAAAAGCAGGATGTACATCTTTGCCTTCTATCAGCTCAGCTCACTGAACCATTACCCCAGGACTCTGACCCTTTCCACGTGCTGGATATCAGAGCCAAAGCAAGCATGTATGACTAAGGAAACTCTGCCAAGTTTCATGATGTGTCTTTTCTCCATGGGAGAAATGACACATGACAGCAATTCACAGAACAGACAAATGAAGGGACTCAATAAAGCACCCGCTGGATCTGACCCCACACATCCATACAGCCGACTGATGGTGTCATCCCTCCTCCCATCCACTCCAGCAGCAAGGCCTGATGAAAATCCCATTGCATGCCAGGAGGAAGCACAAAGGGTGAGAGACTGTCTCTGCCCTGCAGCACAGGGCACCAGAGCATCATCAGGTCTGCTGTGTGCCGGTGCAGAGCAGGCTGGGGAGCACCAGCAGACCTCTCATGATTTTTGCAGATTACCTTGATCCAGGGTCATGGTGTGAGAACCATTATTCAAGATAGTAAGCAATAAAACAGTACGCTAAAATATCTCATTCCAAACATACTACTATGTAACGTTACCTTCTGCTGCAGTGCTGCCCCAGCAGATAATGTTGAGCCAATGGTTCCCTTTGGGGAAATTAAATCAATTTATTCATCAATACACAGCAGGGTTTTTGTCACAGGTTAAGAATCTGTTACAAATTTGTCATTAGCTTACATTTATACTGAGACAAAGAGGAAGACATCCCTTTTTAGCTGTACTTACAGCTACACAGCATGGAAAGCAATGACATTTTTATATATTTCCAGATTTATGTATATTTTAAACTTCATCCAGAGTGATGTTACCAGGACGCTGTTACTTCAGCCTGCCCTAGCCTGACACAGCACAGGCCAGCAGCCTCTGCAATGAGAGCACTGATTTTGTGGAGATGAATGAAAGCAGTGTCAGCCCTTTTGCTGATCAGACAATCAAAGACAGGCATTTTGAGGCAAAGTTATGTAGGTGGATAGCGTCAAGTAGGGAATGTACAGAGAGAGCTGGAAGTGTTTAGATTAGGACACATTGACTTTATCTACAGGACAGGGTGAAGTAATTACAGCAAGTTTTAAATCTGTTCACAGTAAGTAGAGCATTTACAATTGACTATAGGAAAATCAAATGGGACCCTGGACACACCAATAGTGAGGGGGCAAGGGACAGGGGTCCACTACACATAGAGAGACATTGCCACATCGGTATGAAAAGCACATCCTTTTTCAAACTATGGGGCTGTCTGTGCTTAATATGCTTGAGCTTGATAAAATGGTTATTGTAAATACACACCAGCAGGGCACACAGAGATGATACCAGGAATAAAACCCAGCAAGATTACAGCTAAGCTCAGCTAACCTGGAAGGTTATCGACCTCTAAGAGTGAGAAATAGCTGACAGCATCTGTAAAACTGGGGGTTATTTTATATTAAACATGAACACAGCAGTACCAAAACTACACTGAATGGAAATAAGCCACACACAAAACCAGCAGCACGATCATATTTTTAAAAGAGATTTATGTGACCTGTGCCTATGCAGTGCACAAAAGGATTGTTACAGGATGGCAAGCCTGGATTTTCACAGCCTTCAGACCATAATGCAGTTTGTGTTCACTATTCAGCAGCAAGAAATATCTAGAGAAATTAGTAATGAAGAAGAGGGCTCTGGCTGCCCTTATACCCTCCAGGAAATGTGCTTGGGAGCAGCACTTGCAATGAAGCTCTCCATATATTGTGCATCTGCTTGACAAAAGATCTACTGGTCCATGCCAGAGTGACAGCAATACCTCTTCTTATTTCATTTTGATGAAGTAGTTTCCTATGAAAGATGTCAGCAAGGCATAATTCTGCATTGCAGAATGGTGTCCTTTCTGGGACACCTACATTTTCCCAGATTTCTGATGTTTTCCATTTCTATTACTGCCAGAAACTCATTAAAAAACTTAAGCGTTTTTAATTTTCTGGTTCTACAGAGCTATTGAAAACCCTACAGCCCTTACATAGGATGAGGGAAGTTCTGTGCATATCTATGGTGATGCCTCTTAAATCAGTGAAGTTGACCTGTGTTGGTAGACCACGTGTTCCTTTTGTTTTATACTATTACCAATTAAAAACCTTTCACTAAATGTAATGAGTCACTTTATTTCTAGAAATACAAGACTTCGCTGACTTGGGAAAAAATCATGAAGAATACTATTTTACAGCAAAAACTTTAATGCTTATTTAATAAGTAAATTTATTGCAGTTTGTGGTTTTCATTTCCTCACAAAATCCAGCAGCAGAACAAATCTTTTCAATCAAATGCATTATTGGCCCTGCTCCACCTTCCCATTAACAGTGACTCATAAGCTAGTGCTTAAAAAATAAACCTGATTTACTTTAAATAGAAAGAGAACAGAAAATAAAGGCAGCTGAAATATTTCAGGTGCTGAAAAAGAAGGCTGAGGAGCTGAATTTTAATACTGAGTAAGTGATCTGGAGCACAGCTAGTGCGTCCTCCTAAATACTGTGGTGCTTGCTGTGCAAAGGCTTTCTGCTCTGGGCTTAATGCATGTGACACTTTGCTGATGGGCCCTCCTAGGTCTCTAATGCTGAGCTTTGGATTTAATGCTCCAAACAGCTGGGAGAAAAATGCCTTCTCCTATGAGTGTTAGTTATAAGGCTCTTAGAAGTGAATTGATTGCAATCTCCCATTATTCATCATCTAAGGCATTACACCTGCAGTTCTAGCTAAGTATTTGTGATTCTATCCAACAGAGAGTTGTCTATGCCAAACTCCAGGCAAGGTTGCCTGTACCAAAAAGTAGGAATGTAATAGGTTATAAAGCTACCAGGAGCAGACAGCTGCTAACTTCTCCATGAGCTGAGGACAAACAGAGCCAGCAGGATAGCAAAGCCCAGCACGTGCAGAGGAAGGAGGAGACAAGTTCAAGGATGCTGGCTGGAAAGGCTCTGGCCAGGCACATCACTTCCCTACCAGCAGGGCTGAAGCTGTGCAGAAAGCAGCCAGAGTGCAAGGAAAAGGTGAAGACAAGTTTATGCAACATGGACACAGCTTGCTACATGCTGAAAAACAGCCTTATGTTTATGGATATTGAAAAGTCACAACTAATAAACCCCTCTGAGACACTGAGTGTATCAGCTTGGCCGTCACACAGGCGGGAAATTTGATCAACCCACTTCATATGTGAAGGAAAGCAGACAATGCACTGCCCATACATAACGTGTAAATGCATTGCAGGAGATTTCCTCTCCCATTTGCTCTGTGGACTCTGCTACAGCCACTGAAGGTTCCAGAGTAGTCACCATACAGAAACAGGAGAGAAACTAATCTTCCTGAGACACTTAACGAATGTATGCTTGGGCAGACGGGCTTTATTTGGGGCTTTGAAATCCTAAATTAAACATCCAAATCAAAGACAGCTAGTACAGGTGGAGGAGCAGAAGGTTATTGACTCAGACAACAGTGCTTGATTTGCTTGATTAACAGGGAGCTCAGTGCTGCAGCAGCTGCCTTTTCCAAATGGGTTTTATCAAAACACAACAGGTGGGCTCACCCCTGCGCAGACAGCGCAGGTGTACAAGAGCAGGGGACATGCTTTTGGGATCAGCTGTTAACACAGCATTTTCCACTTTTGATGAGACCCAATATATGCAGGAAGCAGAAGCAATAACACCTCTTGCATCCAGAGGAGCTTTAGCAAAGCCCACTGAAGTTAACTGAAGAGAAGGAAGGAGCAAGGTACCTTCATGACCTTCCCTATCCCACAAACTTCAACTTGAACAGCAGAGCTAGAAAAACATTCAAATTGCAACGCAGCTTGAATCAATGGGAATTTCTGTGTTTTTCTGGTTCTTATTATTGTTTTATCCTAAAAGATAATGTGGAGGTTTACCTGATTCCCGTTGGCTGAGATTTCACTGACTCAAAAATGGAAAAGTTCAAACCTGAGACAGAATAATGACCAAAATATGAGGGGAAAGGACATAAATGTAGCAGATAAAAGAGAATAATCATGTCCTAATTTTAAGTTACCACATCCACAACTCTCTTCCTCCCAGTCTTAGCTGAGCAATGCAACTAAATCATGAATTTGCATTTATAAAAGTCACTTCTTTACAGCAAGTTGTAGAATCATAAAATGGATGGGTTGGAAGGGACCTTAATCAAGAGCCAATTCAAACCCCTCTGCCATAGGCAGGGGCACCTTCCAGCCTGGCCTTGAACACTTCCAGGGCTTGTCAGCCATGGCTTCCCTGGGCAGCATTGTTACAGTGCCTTACCACCCCCACAGGGAAGAATTTCTTCATTATATCTAATCTAAATCTTCCCTCTTTTAGTTTGAAGCCATTTCTCCTTGTCTTGTATATGTCTCTATATGTCCTTGTAAAAAGTCCCTCTCCTTTTTTCCCAGAGCCTCTTTCAGTACTGGAAGGTGCTCTAAAATCTCCCCAGCATCTCCTCTAGGCTGAACAATCCCAGTTCTTCAAGCCTGGCTTCATAGGAGAGCTACTCCAGTCCTCTGATCAGCCTAGCTGTCTCCTCTGGACTCGATTCAACAGGTTCACATCCTTCTTAAGTAGAGGTCCCAGAGCTGAATGCAGAACTCTGGGTGGTTTCACCAGGGAGGAGCAGAGGGCCAGAATCTCCTCCCGCCTGCTGCCCACATTGCCCAGGACATGTTTGACTTTCTAGGCTGCAAGTGCACATTGCTGGGTCGCGTCCATCTCCTAATCAACCAACACCCCCAACACTTCTCCTCAGGGCTGCTCTCACTGTCACAGACTGTGCACAGACTGGCAGTTTATCCATGCAAATTAAAAGTGAACAATTAAAGAGCTGATATTTGTAAAAGGAATGTTCATAGAAGAAAATTAGCACAATTTTGAAGGAATAAAATGAGTAACTTGTGGCAGCCTGAGGGCAGGAGGAACTGACACGATATTATTGCACACTTTATTCCCATGCAATATTAATGCAATCACCATGACAACTGTGACATCCTCTGAAATTATACACCTTTACAACTATGGAACATCTTCTGAAGGAAAAAAACACATCTACAGCTTGCAGGGAGGCTGCTTTAATCTAAAATCTATCCTTCTTTTTATAAGGATTCAAACATTTCTTCAACATCTCTTTTTTCCTAAAGGCAACTGTAAGTTTGTTTCTGATGTGTATCTGACCTAAGCATAGCCATGGCTGTCTGGTTCTTTTTCCATACTGAAAAATAAATATAGGCTCTAAATTGATATGATTATCATTTAAAGGCAGAAAGTCATACAAGGAAAAAATAAAAAAAAAGTCTGCACAAAGTAGCTGATCAAAGTCTTTTAAAAATTGAAATATTCAACATGTCAAAACCAATCATGGCTACATCCACCAGAAGCCTTCCTTAATCAGGAGCTGAGGTAGGATGCATCTTTTACATTTCTATAGTGTCAGCACAGTGTTTTCAGTGAACAAATAATCTGGATCACACTGAGAATAATATAGGAAATTACATAATGTAGGAGCCTGAATAGCAGCCATAAAGTAATTGTTCAGAAAAGTAATATAAAGGCCACCAGACACTGTGTCTTGACAATGTTATCCTTTTCATAATGTATTCAGAAAAATCAAAATGACATAAGCAGGTCTTAGTAATGATGCCTCACTTCTAGAAAAATGCCTCATATGGATTGCATACACTGCAGTCCTCTGCTTTTTACAGTCGTGTTACATTTAATTCCAAGTTGAAACCAGGCTGGGATTCAAATGTATATTCTTCCACTCATTTCAGTAGGAAGTGAAAGCATCAAAGGATCTCAAGTTTATTAGAGAGAAAATGAGGTGTTATGAAACAAGAAATAGTGAAAACAAAGCGGTAAGTGTCCAGCCCTCAGTAAAATTTGAGGTAGAGGTTCAAGGTAGCAGCTACTTAATTTTTGTTGCCCTGTTGCTGAGGATGGATGCACTGGATAGTGTCAGAGGGATATCACTCACTTTGTGCAGTGCCTCAAAGTCCTCATCCAAAAATACCACTTTAAAAATGTGTAAGAGTTTTTTCATAAAAAGCTCCAGATAGAGAAAAAAATAAGATAAACAGAGGACTCCTTGATCCATTAAAATCAAGTTCAAAAGTCCAAAACTTATCCACTTCACCATTTCCTGATTGAACACACTCATGGTTCCTCCCACTGGTTTCATCTTACAAGGTACTCCAGCACAAACACAGCACACCCAGAAATGATGACAGAAATCAACACATTTCAGTGTCAGACAGTCACTCTAACACATTGCCAGGGTAACCCTGCCCTAGGTTTGTCTCTTACACTGCAAGCAGATGGTGGGAGCACAACTCTGGTGGCAGGGGATGCTCTGCCTCCAGAGCCATTTCCAGGCAGAGGAAGAGGAGGAGGAGGCAATGCTGTGGTGCCAGGTTCAGCATTCATCCATCTGAAAGCCTGGACACTGACCTCAGCCATGGACACAGCTACTCAGGAGAATTCTCCAGCATCTTTGCTTTTTTCCCCAGCTCCAACACTGGCTCCATCATGTGCTTGTCTTGGGAACAAAGTTGAAAGCACAGGAGACAGGCTCTGCAATTATGTGACCCCACGCAGGGGAACAGACCAAACGCTGCTTTAATTAATTCCTAATGTCTCCTTTCTTATTAGGGATACCTAAAGATTTTAGGTTTTTATTAATTTTTCATATTTTGTAGTTTTGTAGAGTGACAATGCACGGTTTTATAGCTCCTAATATTTTTCCTGCACTTTCTCTTGGATTTCAGTGTAAGCAAACCCTTCTAATGCATACTTGGAATTCTGTTTAGTCTTATTCTTAAGAAGAAGAAGCCTATCAAAGACATTTTGTTTTCCACTAGAACCTAGAAGACATAACAAGAAAGCCTCTGGAACAAATCCAGTGGGGCAGAACCTTGGGAGAAACTGCTCTTCTAATTGGACAATATTTTTTAGACTAATGAAAATTTGTTAAACTTATAAAAATTGTATAAATCTGATGCCAGCTGTGCCTATAACCATGGGGTTACTTGGAAGTTTCCATTAAAGACCTGCTTTTTATCTTACTATTTTTAACACTGTTGCAAGTTTTGGTTTTTTGGGTTTTTTTTTTTTTTAGGCAGCAATAGCAGACACGAAATTGTCCCAGTGACACAAATTCTTGATCATAGCTTAGTGAATAAAACAGTGTCTACTTCTGGCAGTGGTTGACTAATGCAATAGTGGGTAAGAGTTGCTAAGGAAAGAGTGGGAGCCCTGGAGAGAGATATTTGCTGTATTGCTTAAACCTCTGTGTGCTTTGCCACAGTAAGAACAGCACCCTAGCATGGGAGATCAAACATGGGCTTGGGATAAAGATAGACAACAGTCTTACACTTCCAGATGAAAAGTTATATAATCAGCAAAACTAACCAAGAAATGTAGAACACACCAAATGCTTTTCCTACAACCCTCCTGTTAAAAAACTATATAAAAAACCAGTCAAGTAAACTAAATCTGAAAATTCTCAGGACACATTTTGTCCTACATTTAGTTGAAATATTCTATATGTGTCTATGCAAGAAGAACCTGTAAGTGTTCTATAACAGCTTTCTTTTGAAAATATTACAGTCAAACATCAGACTCATGGAAAGCTCAGTTCCAGTGACACGATTTTATTCGTGACACTAATTTCTGTGATTATTGTGGCAGGAACCATTATATACTATAACAAATATTAGAACATTTTTTCAATACATGGGTTTTGGATACACATTTATGCACTTCCACTAAAATGAAACCACTTCTGAAGCCAATGAGAAAAAGCAGAAGGTATTTTAAGGGCAAATTTCATACAGGTAGGATCAGGTAAAGCAAACATTGCTAAATCTTTACTTCTGTATGGAGCAAACCAGGCTACAGCCCCTTTCTAAAGGACTGAGATCCCAGCAGGAGACCCTTGAACCCTCAGCTCCCCAGCTGAGCTCCAGCCCTGCTCATGGAAGCCTGACAAACACCAGACTTCAATCACTACATCATGCCTCTCCAACTTACCATTTACCCTGGAAGTTTTATTATTGTTATTTGGGTTATCATAACACCATGAAACCCCATGAAGAACACTAATTTGAAAACACACAACAAGGTGCCCCATAACCTTGACTAAGTTCTGTATCCTCAGCACAAAGCAAGAATCAAGAGATTACAGATACACTGGCATAGAAAAAGCAGTGAAACAATGTTGATCAGCACGATGAGCCAGGATCCCAGTACACCAGGGCTGACTAATGTAAATTAAGCCAATGGAACTGTGCTGATTTACTGAGAAAACATCCTGTCGAGTTTGTATTATACTTAACTGCTGCTTCTTATTTAATTATAAAAATCTTATACAACACAAACTCAACACAAAAAGCGGCACAAAAGCCTACAGCAAGGCAGTTGTTGCCTGCTGTGCACCAGCTGTCTGCAGTGACAGAGCATGACAGATAGCCCCAGCCTTGAGGGGAATCTAAGGACTAAAGCAGCCCCTCAGCAACCAAGACCACTGGCTTCTTCATGCATTACAATCTTTGTTGCAAGAGTACTTTCCCACTGTGCCCATGGCCATCATTGGGAAATAATTATTGTTGTCTGGACAGATCCTGTTTTCATTTACATCAGTGGGAATAAAAACACCATGAGAAAGAAATTGCAGGGCTGGAATTTTAATCCTAATGCATCTTTTGGGAAGACTGAAGTGCAAATTCCCTTAGTCTTTCCAGAGTTGCCCATTGGATGGGCAGCAGCTGGTACCCAGCCCAGGAGATGCTCCAGGACTCTGCCAGGCCATGCAAAGCCCATTCCTAAAGGCCAGGCAGCACAGATATTTCCAGGTGCTGAGGAAGTAAACACAACAGGCAGAAATCCTTTCAGGGAGGGGAAAACCCACGATGGCAACCTGATGTACAAGTTAGAGCTCCTGGTTAGCTGGGGAGAGAGGACTCAGATTCACCCCTGATTTGTGTTTTGGGTGAACAGGGAATCAAGAATGGTATTTTTTTTTTCCTCCTGGACAAATTTAGTGAGTCAGTTTCATCAAATTACTAACATTAAACACATTTGAAAGGAGCTGTAAGTATGGGAAAACCCAAAGATAGTCATACGCAGAATCACGCTGCAGGACTACGGCAGGAGTATTTAATATTTTAGAGGAGGTTGGAAGAAACTTATAATAATGCTAAATTATGAAATAAGCAAACCAGAAGAGATTTTTACTTTTGCCTTCAGCTGCAGAAGATGAATGCCTGATAATCCCAAAGGATGTTCCCTCCCCTCTTCAGTCCACGCTCCCTCCCCAAAAGAAAAAAAAAAGGAAAACATAAAAAAAGGCTCCAAGTTTTCTTCACAGACTGAATATGAGATCAAAAGAAATGAAGTTAATAGGAGGAGAAACAACACAGAGTATCACTCATTACTTGTCCCTTTTATTTTCAGTCTCCTCTTCAGGTGTTTTATCACTTTTCCATCTGTGTCAAGAGAGGCTCCCTATGATTTTGGAAAATCAAATGTGATAAAAATCATGCTAAAAATATTTCAGTTGCAAAACATGATGCTTCACAAAATACCAGAAGGCCGGAAATAATTCACAAGGAAGCTTTCAAAATACATCAAGAACACTCATGGAAAAATTGCACTCTGAATCATAAAAACTGTAGGAGAGAGAGGGGTCCCCAAATAAACTTAAAGCTATCTGAAACTTTTTGTACATTAACATTTAGAAAGAAGAAAAGTGAAGAAAAATATGGAAGATGTTTTCAAATATGCTTTCTTAATACAAACAGGTCCCTGGGTGGATGTTCACACATCCAGTTCAACATTTTTATATATAAATTTTCAGATAAAAGTGAGAAATTTGGGTGGGATTTTAAGGAACTCGTAACATGTGTTACCTGAACAAACACCATAAGAGTGGGATTTTAGTGTATTGTCACTTGTCTGCAGAGCCAGGCATGATGGCTCTGTGCTGCTCCAATGCCATTGTAAAATAAAGATTATGAACTGAAAACACCTTGAAAGTTGACTTTGCATTTACCCTTGACTGTGAGCGCACACATGGTTAATCCCAGCTCAGCTGATGGTACTAATTCATGTCAGCTACGCTGCTCCACTGGCTGCACGTTCATGTGTGGAAAGCCAGCTCCTATTTTGTCTCAGACAACTCCTGGGCTCATTATTATTTTTCAAGAAGACCCAGTAGTTCTGTTTCTGACTAATTCACTTAATGATAATCTCTTTATATCTTTAATATGTCAATTCCTCTGTGCCTTTGGAGCAGGCTGCATTTTTCACATGAAAGGAAGATTGAGATCCAGAATGAATTTTAGTTATCTGCAGTCTATATTTTACAGCATCATTTCACCAGGCCAAAAAAAAGGTTTAATGTTGCTGCCCCTGAAACAAAGCAGTAAGGCAATATTAGAAATGGTCTTGTAAACCACACCTCAGTGTGCTACATTTGAACTGCTCCAGAGCTGGCTCTGAGAGATATTGCAAAAGCAAGAAAATCATGTGCCAAGAAAGGGCAAAAGGCAAGCAAGAACCAAGAACCATTAAACTCACTATAGACTTATTTTTGAGCATTTATTTGTTCCAATACCCTCTCCACTGCCTTTCTTCCACTGTGTGTTATTCTAAATGACAGTACATAGAAAACATCCTACTGCAAGACCCAATGCAATAACAGATTTTCAGAAAATTCTCATCTTACTGTACCCCATAAACATGCAATCATTTAATGTAAGCAGGCCAAATTACATGGTTGAACAACTTACTCTCCATGTGTTTAAAAGAGCCACAATAATGAGCATAAAGTTTAAATTTGTAATTTTTAATCCCTTGTTACAATATACACTAATAATTGTGCACAGTTGTGCATGCCTCCACAGGAAGCAAGCTGTCAGCATAATTAGCATATTTAAATATTATTTCTGAGATCAAATTGGTTTAAACCAAAGAAAAATATAACAACTCACTAGTCTTCACTGTCTGCCGCTTCTGTGTTAGCATTGTGGAATGAGTTTTTCATTCCAGCCTTTCTAGGTGGGAAATGACAAACTTTCCATTCCAAACTCTCTACGTGCACCCTGTAACAGATATTACAATGCCAATTAAATGTGCTACTGCTGTCCATGCTGTTCTTCAGCTAGAGCAGCCACGCTGGGCTTCTGTAATTCATAGCAAATCATAACAATAATGTTATTGTCTGTGGATAATCATCTGTGAGAACTGCTGACAGAGGGGAAGAAGGAAAGACTCTCCATTATGTTAAATCCGGCTCAGAAGAGCCCAAAGGGAGGGGGAAGAGCAGCTTTGTGGTCCAGAGGTGCTTTCAGAGCACCCTACCATGCTCCATATCCTCCCTCAGCTTTCCAAAGCTCTGACATGTCCGGGTACAGGCACGGGGTAGGGCCAAAGGCAGCCTTTGCCTGTTGTCTGTGTGCAGAAGCACTGTTTCTTGGAGACTCTACATAATAAAATTACTAGAAAGCCAGAAAGGGTTGAATCCCACCTCCTATTCTACAAGGCAGAGGACGAGGGCAAAAAATATTTCTTCTGTAACATCACCCACATTATGGGGAAGGCTTGGCTTATCACAAGAGCCTGTGTTGTCTCAAGAGGAGTCAGGAGTTTGGATCTACAGGAGCAGTATGGTTAGACCTACAGGACAACCTTTGGAGCTTGCAACTCTCCCACTCATCTTCAGTGGCATTTACTAGTGAGCAGCAAAGTTAGGTCAAAAAAAACTCAAACTTTGTTGGTCTGAAGAATTTTTAAAATAATTTTGTTCTTGAGGTGTGTGGAGTAGTCAAAGCAGAAAGGAAGGCTGCTGGGAAGAATTAAAGCAGATCAGAAAAAAAGGAAGAAAGAAAAAAGATGTTCTATTCCTTCACCAGTGCAGTTGTGCTGTTTTGCTTCAGCAAGATGTTTGTTCCTGCTGCGGAATAGGATCTTAATTAGAGAGAGGAGAAACAAGGAATCCAAATACCAAAATTGTTTAAGTATATCAGTTTTAGGGAATGTCTAGTCTAGAATATTCCAAAGAGCATTTGATCTTTTCTTCTCCCTCTCGCTCACAGACAGCTGTAAACCTAGGTCTGAAAAAACAAGGGTTTAGCTGCAAAAAGAAAAAGATTAGTTTTAAAAGCTGCTTTATGCCTCTTATTTTTGATTACCAGGCATGTTACTTATTTGCTTGGAGTACTTACTTTTACTTCGTTAAAGTATAGGTCCAGATTCATTAACATACTGTACTTGCTTTATTCTACCCCAAAGAAGAAAAGCAGCCATAAACTCTACAGAAAAACACTGATTACACTTGCTTTGTATGGAAAAAAATGAGAAAAAACAGCAAGAATGTATCAGCCAGCATGGACATAAAAATCTGTTTCTACTGGTAATAGATAATTTGCCATCCTAAAATTCTAAGCTTTAAACTGCAGATGTGTGTCATTGCTTCTGATGTAATTTCCATCTTTGCTACAACATCGAGATATGTCTTAAAAAATATATAGTATGATTGTAGTTCATGTTTTTTAAAGGTCACTTTTATCACATTTCCAAATTTGTTGATGATTGAGCTTAAACACCAGGGGAATGATTCCAGTAATGGCTTTGTCTGTTCAGTGTCTATTTCTCTCTACTTCCTGAGGGAAATCAAATCATGAGGAATATTTAAGTCCCTGGTCACATACGTGAAAAGTTCATAAGAGACTTCTGTATGTATTTTCCTAAGAGCAAGGAGATTCATCTCATCTGAATTACTCTGTTTATAAACTGTTACATCCAAAGCACACAAAAGTCAATTCAAGTGTTCTGAATAACATTATTAGACTTAACATCAGGCCTTAAAGTCATTTATAGAAGAACAAAGATGTCCTTATATGCCTGGATTTTTACATTGAAAGCCATTGAACTTGTTCATTGTGAATAAAGTTGATGATTTGAACATTATTTGTTGTACTTTCAACTCCAGATACAAGTCAAAGACATCTTGAAAGGCCACTTCATCATTTTCTCCTCATCTCCTTTACTGTTACACATTACAGCCCAAAGACACTGTCAGGTCTGTATGCAGCAAACTGGGGGAGTACACACAAGATAAATGTGTTATTCAGCTGTTTTCTCTATTGTTTGCAGCACTTTCCCTGAGCTGTTAATGGAAATGTCTGGGTACTGGCTCAGCCAAACCAAGAGCTGATTCCTTACCTTCCTCTCTCTGCTGGATCATCTACACTTTCACAGGAAGTAGATGATGAAAAGTTCTCAAAACTCTCTTTATGATTTAATATACTCACCTTTTAAAAAATGTAACATCTTGCAGATTTCAGTCATCATTAGCAATGCAATGTAGAGGTTGTTTAACTAGAACTGTCCCTTCACTGAAAGTCTCACAATATTTTAAAAAGTTTGGGAGGTTTTTAATTACCCTAGAGGTGAAAAAAAGAAAAAAACAAAATACAGTTTTTCCTCTCTCCTAACAGATAAGTGTCTTCATACCAGTTTCAAGATAGTGTTTTCTTTAGGAAAGACACAGTCAGCAGATCACCAGCTTTCAGTGTTCAAGGAACAGAAATGCATTTTTGGGAACCCTTCCTGCTAGACTTCAGCTGTGCTGCCTATTTAATGACATGATTTAGTCATGCAGTATTCCCTCCAGGACTCACCTGAAAGCAGCAATATTATGTTTAGAGGACAGAATTACAAGCAAACCTACCCTGAAGTAGTAATGATACCTGGCAGTGCAGTGCACATGATTTCCATCACCTTTGAGTGTAGTTGAAAGTATTAGACTGCAAAGATTGAGGAGAGTTTCCAACAGACCAGGTGCAATCTTCACTTTGGGCTTATTGGATCTCAAATCCCCAATACTGAATCAGTCTCAATCACCCTGAAAGCACCCTGAGTTAACAGCTTGTGCAGATCTATCAGCAGAAAGGGGCCTTCACTGAATACTCATTATTGCACTCTAACATTTGGATGCTGAAACCCTGGGAACTTCCCTTTTGTTCTCACAGTTTCTAAAAGAGCAGATCTTTTGCTTTTGACACTCAGAGCCAATGTAGCTTGTTAAAGAAGATGAACAGAGTTGGCATCAGACATGCAGAAACTCTGAGTCCTCATGTTAGACAGAACCAAGTCAGAGCTTCACCCATCCATATTCAACGTGACAGGACAGACATATCTCATTTGATCAGAACAATTATACAAAATATGAAATGTAGATATAAGGCCTCCTGAAGAGGGATTCATACACAGATAGGTTTTGGCTCTTTGCTCAGAAAACTTGCCATAATCTACAGGATTTTTGTCTTGTGTGTAGGACAGTGATAACCTTTAATTTCTGAACTTCTTTTTTTGCCTGTGGATTCTGGATCCCCCCTGTGTGGTAGGTACATATATCACCTACATGGATGATATGGGATACATTGACACTGAATTCTGAAAACAGGACAATCTTTCTGATTTTTACAATAGGCTGATGCATTTTCCCAGTGACCCTTTTCACTCTCTTCTCTTTCAGTTTTTCACTCATAGGGAGGAATAGCTATATATTTATTTTAAGAAATTACTTTGAATGAATATTAATATATTTATATTAATAAATTCTGCACCATGAGTAAACTAACACTGCACTGCCAATAATTTCTGTTACGTAAGTATTGTAACATTTATTTATAAAGAATTTAAGGATTAATAAGATTCATATGAATCTTGATGAAATGTTTGCATTAAGATAAAACACTTCACAATAATAAATAAATAAAATTCACAAAAATAAAATGGACACTGCGAAAAGGTAGCTGAAAATTATCAATACAATGAGGACAATCCTTTCTCTTAGAGCCAAGTACACATGAACATCAAACACTTCAAACAGTGTCAAAAATGTCTATTGCTTGGAAAAAAGGAAGTAAGAAAACAAATGGAATTCATTTGGGTTGGAATTTAATATTTTCTGAAGTAAGGCTTCTGTTGGGAATCTCATGTGCAGCTATTACACACTTAAGCAGACCTGACAAACCTGCTCAGGGGAGGGGGGAACAACCCCAAAACCCCAACAAACCAGCAAAAATAAGAAAACAAACTGGAATTTGGAATATAATTTATAATCTTCCTGCTAACACAAAAATATCATTGCTGTGAAAGTAATCTCCTTAAACAGGCTAGTGGTTTACAAATTTCATTTGAAATAAATACCTTTAGCTTGAATCAAGGCACTTCAAAAGATAATTTTTCATCTGTTAAAATTTAAATTATCACTATTTTCTAGAAAATAGGAGATTAATTAGAGAGACACTGAACATCTTTTATTGGGACACTAGAGTAGATTTTCTTCTTTTTCTTCTTTTTCTAGTTTGCTTGGTATTGCCGATTTTTAGCAACAAATAATTTTGAATGCCCAAAATTTGTTGTTTACATTATCAAGTGATTTCATTAACTGAAAAAATGAAGGGAATAGGACATGAAAAAAAAATTAACTCTGTTGACATAAGGAACACAACATTAATACCTGGGTTTATCACCAGCTTTATCACTTAAGGAAAGGCTATATGGTTAGGTATACATATTTTTTTTTCCAAATTACAACAGATGTCCCTGAAAAAAGCTCAAATGACCCTGCCTTCCAGTTTTCACTGCATGTTGGCTCAGCCTCATCGCTAACCAGAGGTCATTTCTCTGAAACACAGGATTGTGGAACAAAATCACTACTCCTGCTTTAAGGCCTAACCCTTGTTCTAGAAGGGTGACATCATTGCCAAGCACCAGTAAACTGAAATAAGACTGAGCTGATTTCCTGTTACTTTGTGTACCTCCCTGAAAGATGCACTTTACAGTCCAAGATCACTGCCTTGCAGGAAGAGGATGCTTATTTTTAGCAACATCCTTGAATGTTTCGACCAGTGTGCAGATATAGAAGCAAACAGAACAATTGCTAAATCTCATTGCTCTGGATTTTTTTGTTACTGAAGAACAAAGTTAAATAGGATACGATGGTGGATTTATATAACACAATCAAATACCAAAGACTGGAAAGAAAAGTATAATCATCTTATGTTCTTTATTAACTTTTTAATTAAAAAGGAAAAAATAAATAAAATAACAAAATAACAAATTGAGGTCACAACTTATTTTTTCAAATGGGATGATTCATATCTACAGTTATGCAAACATTACAAAATTCAGACTATGCAACCAAATCCTGTGGTAAGATGTAGATCAGCTTCAGAAGATTTGACTTCACAAACCTCCAGCAACAAATCTACCCTTTTCCTTTTCTTCCCACACCAACAGCATCTGTTCTGTCAAGGTATCTGCCATAAGATTCCTGAAAGGAATTCCATACTATTTCACTGGAGTTTTCTTGTCCCATCAGTTCAGAACCAGTATTTCTTGAATTGAGACAAAGACAGAAGTTGCAGATTCTCAGATTTGCCATTTGGCATCTCTGAATTCACATCTCTGTGGTAGTCTTCCTCTGCTTTGGGAAATTTTAAGTATTCCATATGCTATAACTGCATAGATTCACTATCTCTGGGGCCATTGAAGGACTTAAACACTCCAGCCCCATTATGGTAAGGAAAAAACCAGGAGCAGCCCTGCATGGCTTGGGTTGTGTTTGTGTGGGCAGGAGGATGTGCCAACAGCAGCTGCACTCATGGTATGGGATGAAAGCAAGCAGCTGTGGGAAAGGGACATCACAAAACATGAGTCACCCAGTATGGAACACCTGATTACTGCACCACTGGCCTCTTCTCTGGCCTCCACACTCCACCTTCTTCCCACAAGACTTCCCAAGTTTCTAAGGCTGCTTATCCTCTACCAAGACAGCCCCACCATGTTATGGATCCCAAATAATGACCTTCCCAGAAGGAATATCAGTAGATTTTCCTGCAGTGCCCATGCCAGGTATTTTGCTGCCACCAGGAAGAGAAGCAGATGCCATAGTTCCAGATGTGGCTGAGAAGAGCAACTCCCAGCAGAAGGGCATGTTTCCTCAAAGGATGATGTGGCTACTGTGATTAATGACAGCAAATCCTTATACCAGTGCAAAGGCATTAATCCAATCCCTCCTGAGCAGACAACAAGGGAAAAAACAGGAATGGACCAGTAGTATCAAGCCCTTCCCACAACAGACCCAGCCCAACACTCCCAAACCAATTGCTTTTCCTACAGAAAAATTAATTCCAGGTTCTTGTCTCTAGGCTGTTATGAAAACAACTTGATTCAGACTACACACAGGGCACTGCCATCCTCTCCCTCTCTACACTAAAGGACATTTAGCAGTAGTCAGTAAATCCCCTTAAAAGTAAAATAAAAGTAAAGACCCTCTCCAAGAAGGTTTTTTTAATTGTATTGTCATCAAACTGAATATTCTTACTAAAACTTTTGAGATCCCAGAAAGCTAAGCATAGATACTGGCAACACTGCATGTCTTCAGAATAAATCAGTTCCTCACCACAAAAATATCTGAGACTTTACTGTCACCTATCCCCAGGCTTGCACATACAATTCAGTGTGGGTCATCAACAGCAGGCTGATTGTCAAAATGTTGCAAAAATAAAAGAGAAGAGAGAACAATAGAAAAACAGACTGTCTGATGGGCTGCATTTGAAGGAAGGTTATGGACACAGAGAAAAGTGCAGTTCTTTGGTTGTGTTTTCTAATCTGGATCCCCTACCTCAGAAGACGGCATGGGAGGACACTTTTCTGGCTCTACAGGTGTAGCAGGCATCCATGCACGTCAAGTAGGGTGCCTTTAAGACAGCTGACAACCTCATCCCAGTCTCCTCCCCCCACAGGCTGGCTGGATCCTTATTTTAAAAAACGCCTTAAGAAAAAGTTTGTTTGAGTGTTTTGATGGGAGCGTTTTCTGCTCCTACACCTCTTACAAACATTAACTTTTTTTGCACCTAGAGCTCCTGAGGGGCACTCGGTCCAAAAGAGCAGCTGGTTCAAGGTAACATCCTGTGAAACAGAGACTTGGGCATTGCACCCTTAGCAACAGGCATTTCACTTGAACAAATCTGCTTCTTGTGCTGCTTGCTATCAGGTATAGCCAAGGTGAGTGTGGGACAAGTGACCCACGAGCACAGGGGGATGAGAGACACACTCCAGAAAGAGCCAGAGCTGGTGCTGCAGCTGAACCACAGCACAGCCCAGGCAAGCCACTGCAGAGCACAAGGAACAACACAGACAAGGCAGTCTGCAATACTTGGAAGGAGGACTTAAATGCCCTCCCTGATGCCTTCCCTACAGAAATTAGCAGAGACACAACTCTCCATAGATTCTTTCTATTTGCGAGGCATGTTACAAGTGCTCTGTTTTCCTCTAATGGATATAAAAAGCATGTCACGCTGGAACAGGTCTGGCAATTTCAGTTTCAGCTACCAGATGGTTTTAGTGCCAGCTTTTATGAATCCTTGAAAAGATATTCAATTTTGCTTTAACCGGATTGCTGACAGATCATATTGTAAAGCATTAGTACATAACATTTACTACCTTGCATCTGGATTTGAGAACACTATATTTGAAGAGAAGTTATGAAATCTATTTTCTATGGAGAAGTTAATACCACTCTGAAGTCAGCTATTTTTTATCAGGGAGAAAAACTGACTAATTTAAGATAAGGTTCAGATAAACATGTTTTCTAAAAGGACATAAGCACACATTTTCTGAGAAAAAGGTTACAGATCTAGTTTCTAAAGTAGTATTTTACTCTGTCTCTTTGGAAAGTTTAGACTGCTTTTCTAACATGCCTTTAAAGAAAGGCTCAGTACCTTTCCAGGATATGAGGATAATTAAATACTAAATAAGTGATTTTTACTACATCACTGCAGCTCAGAGATCCAGATCTCAGAGATGGCTGAGGGATAATAGTGCAGTTTTAAAGCTATCTAAAGAGAAAGGCTGAATATGACTATCTCATATTCACTTGCTCTGCCACAGATTTCACGTGCAACCTCAAGTAAGAAATTTATTATAATGAGTAAGGTATACCAGGAAATGGTCTTTCAGAGATTCTACAGAAGTCAGTTTTGGCTTGTTTTCACTAACAGAGTAATACTTCATGCAGTTTCTATCAGTGGAAAAGAAGTTCCAGTTTGTTCTTACAGAAAATAACACATGATAGCACATGACAGCATGAAAAGGGAGACTGTTTTACAGGTAGAAGAACCCTTCTCACCTATACTGCACATGGTATTCTTTATATAATCATACATAATAAACAAAAAACTGAACTCAGAATAAAAGGGGGATTTTAAAATATATAGAACCATCCTGTTGCTAGTATTACATAATGTTATGTTTATCACAGCATTTGGATTTTATTGCATGAGACTAAACAGAGACCTCTAAATGCTCACTGGATACTAAATACCATGCTAAAAAGTTCTGCTACTAAACCATTACACATCAGACAATATCCATTATTTGTCCTGCCATGTTAAAAGGTGGTTGCTCACTTGACCTACTGGCCAGCATGGGGTTTTGTGGTCATCACGAGTAAGTCAGCACTAGATTAGCTGGTCATCCTCTACCCTTAGTGGAAGCAGAATTCAGCTGTGTGGGACAGATAATGCTGAACACAAAACTCCCGTCTGTGTTGCAGCAAAGCAATGGGCAGCAGTGTCAGGCATGTTTTAGCATTGTATTCTAGTACAGTTACAGTACCTTTTTCTTGTGTCTCGAGAGAAATTCCCAACCTCTGATGCTGGTTTTGAGTGATGAAATGTGATGTGTTCTGATGCTTGTGAGCTTTTTTCCTAAAGAGGATTTGTATCCTTTGTATCCCTGGTCTTGTATCCAGACCAGACTAACATCTCAGGCTTTTTACTGCAGTGAAACCCTGTCTGACTGGTAAATCATGATGTCCCCTGCACATGCTGCAGACTTCTTTGGCTGTGATTCACTTTGTGGAATGACTTCTTACATGTCCCAGATAACTGTGGGGAACTGAATACTACCCATGTCTTACTCTCATTAAATGTTATTCCAGATAATTCACCTCAAATGATCATTTATGGGGACAAAGAAAAAGAGGTCTGCATTTGTGGTCAGAGCAGGTATTCGTGTAGGAAGTCAGGCAACTTCCAATTCAGAATGAGTTTGTTCACTTTAAATGGGAAAGATCTAGAAAGTCTGGTTTTGGCAGTCCTCTAACTCGTCTTGGACCATCACTGCTTCATCCCTGATTAAGCATGGTTTCACACTTGGCACTCCACTGCCTTGGGTCAGGCTGACCAGCTGTGTCTCCCACCATTAAAACAGCAGCCAGGCAGGAGTTTTTGTTCCAACAGCAGGGTAAGAGTGACTGAAAACAACACTTTTCAAAGTGCTGACCCAAATAAAGCCACATGATTACAGTTTATAGTGGGGTATAAAGCATTTAAGAACAAAATACAGCAAGTGCTAAAAAAAACCTTCCTCGATCATACATAAGACATGTAGCTCAGGAGTAGCCTGCAGGACAGCCAGAGGCTGCATATATGACCATGTAATCATCATAGGAAGCTGTTACAGAAGAGGAAGCACATAAGGATTCTACACTGCTTTAAAAGGGCTTATTCTTTATCTTTCCACAGCGTGCAGATCTGACAGCCTCTTTCCCTCTGCCTCCCCTCCAAAACACTAAATATAGCATTCACAAGACAGATGTTAAAATCTTATTTTTCAGCTATAACACATCCCACAGCCACCAGTATCCCCAGCTGCTTCCTCTTCCCCAAGATCTGCTCACTGCATTTCCTGTTACCTCCCTCTTCTAATAAAAATCCCCCTAAATCAATTCATCACTTGGCAAGTGCATTTACTGTAGCTGTAGAAAAATAACAAGAGAGGGGGGAAAAAAGCCCTGTAAATAGAAAGGTATACTGGTCACAGCTTCATGGCACTACTCAGCTTTTATCAAAGTGTGTTTTGTGAGCTAATGGCCCAAGTTAAACTACAGAGACACTTCAGGCAGCCTGAACTAAAAAATAATTTTAAAAAGCACTCAAGGCTTCAAGTACAGTATTAAAACAGAAAAAGAAAACATGCATGACATTTCTAAACTGCAGAGGAAACAATTACTGTGGTCCATAATAATCGATGTATCAGCAAGACTATAAATACTTGTGGAGTTTTTTTTAACAGTATCTTTAGGACAGCTGCAGTACTATAGATCATAGAAAAGAGTGCAACAACAGAAAAAAAAATTTAAAAAGGAAACCACAGAAGGAAAAAAGACCTCTAAATTAGACCCATTAAATATTTAAACCCATAGCAAGACAATGAGAAAGCTTAGTATAGATATTTGAGGCATTTTCCACATATTGCATAAGATCGTAGCTCTAGAAGAGAGATAGTGATGAGGGAAAACTTCCCAACAAAGACAGTATGAAATTTTTTTACAGCATTACAAACTACCAAGGCCACAAAACTACCTACCTGTCTCTCGAGCTGAAGAGCCCCCAGGGAGCAGCAGGCAGCTCAGATCTAAAGCAAAGTCCCATTGGACAAAGCTATTCAAATATCCCACGGAACTACCGAGTTCTGCCACTTAGCTCTGGCTCCTCCATTATCTACAGTCTTTGACATCAGAAGCAAACTCATCCTTGTGACAAAATACATTCTGATGATGCTGTTTCATGATTAACATTCTCTGTGGCATGACCTCCAGGCTGTTTGACAGCAGCAAAAAAACAAATCAGATATTAAAGATTAATCAATATAGGAGAATAAATGATTGTACTTTTTCACCATACTTCTCATGGCATTTCTCTTTCAAAGAATTCAGCATCACTGGGCACCTAACAAAGAATACAAGTGAAGAGGTGTGCTGACAGAATGGCTAACAAAGTACTTTTATTTTGGTATAATGAAATGCTAAAAGCATCACTTTGCTCTGTTTAAAGTACAGAAACCTGTGTAGACACATTAACTCCACAAATTTGCCTTCCAGAGCAAATCTCATAAGAAAGGTCTGCCTTAGAAGTCCAGCTTATACCTCCTGAGCCATTGGAAAATTGACTTCCTCTGAGTCTTTTTGAACACAGCAAAGATTAATGGCTCTAAACCAGAACAGTGGTTGGCAATGAGGCAAAGAAATGCCTTCACAGCAGCCTTTAGTTAGAGTCAATTCAGGCAAGGGACAAACACCTTTCAAGGAAGCTGCATGCCTTTATTCGGAAATTTAAAAGTGTTCCATTATGCAGTTAAACTCCTGCAGTCATGTTTCATCATTCAGCCTTTCCTCAGTGTGCTACCTGAACTCTTTCAGAATGAACACAGTATTCTGATTTTTGTCTGTCTCCCCCTGGTCTAATGGCATCATGAGTTAATGAAGCCATCAATTAGCTAATCTGTCTGACCAGAAATAGAACAGAAGCAAAAAGGGGTTTTAGAATTTTATCAGTTTTCTTTTCAATCAGATTTTTTTTTTTTTGTAAAAAAGTGTATTAAATTGTTAAGTAATCAACAAGCCTCTCAAGTAATGTCTAATCTTTAGGAATGGAAAATTTTGAAGCTTGTTGAGATGATTCAAACTGGTATTTTTTAGTAAAACACTCATTTTGTATTCCATCCCCATCAGTCCTACCAAAAGGGAAATTAAAAAAGAAAAAAAAGCTTTCCACTTTTAAACCCCTTTCATTCATATATAAATATCTTACATATAAATATGTAAGATATTTATATATCTTCATAATTCAAGATACACATGGAGAAATGGAAACTGATGCAACAAAAAACTGCATGAATGAATGGACTAAAAACACATTGTACAGAAAGTCCCCTCAGGCCAAATCCAGCTCAAAAGAGAAACAGCTAAAGGATGATCAAGTCAGTCTTAAGTGAGCTGGCAGCTCAAAAAATGATTAATTTCAAATTGAATTAGACATTGTGAACTATTATAAATAAGATGTTACCTCTGGTGGAAAAAAAAAGTGTGAAAGGATGATTTTATCATCCAAAGGTGAAGAGAAGGGAAGGCAATGTTCTCATAAAACAGAGCACCACCGGCTCAGGTCCTCCCTCAGGATGGCAACAGAGTTCAGCTTCAGTTCAGAGCAAGGAGCTGAGTAAGGGTCTCACTCTGAGACCTTCTATTGAACCTACTTTACTTAGTAGAAGATACAGACATTTGTTGCGAAGGAATGAATAATAAAAATAATAAGTAACTGTAACACAGATTCTAGTCCTTGCAGGAGGCCAGTACCATATAAATGAAATCAGATCAATGTGACAAAGTAAAAATAACAATTTCAGAATATTTATTTGCCCAGAATGTTAGGAAGATTTTCTCAGATTTCAGCAGGCCAAATGTAATTCAAAAACCAGACTGAGTCTGAGACTTGGCATCCCAAATTCCAGCTGAACATCCTTGCAACTTGGACCTTAGAAAATACTATTAGTGTCATTATCCCCTCACTTCTGTAGAAATCATGGCAATGAGAAATGCTACCTGGCATAGATTTCAAAAACAGAGCTGAAATGCTGGCATAGTATGATGATATAAGTGTTATAGAAGAATGCAAGTCTTAGTTACCTAATATGCAATTTTAATTTTGCAAATCATTTCCTTAGAGATCATGCCTTCCTTACTTCTCAGAAGTACAAATTTTGTTGCTTTAAATAATGTGAACTATCCTGCATTTGCCAAAGGACCAGAAAACATATTACCCCATGCCAGCTGACTGGCAATCACTTGAAAAACTTTTTTAATTCACTTGAAATGATGAACAATAAAGTGAAGCAAATTATGCATTTCTAGCAGAACTGCTCATTTCTTTCTGCAGTCCTTTTAAGGTGATGAAACAGGTAACTCCTTCCACAGCTTTCTCTGAGAGTTTGTGTAAATAATCCATCTGCAGCAGCCATCACAGGTTGGCCTCAAACGATCTTGTACTGTAATTTAGGGTCCTACATCATTGATACTATTCCAGTATTTCTTTCCTCTTTGCCAAGGATGTCAACTGTCCATGTACTGGATTAAAAACACCAGTGTTAACAGCAAGTGCTATCAGTTCTTTATTGAGATTCCACAGGAGACACAAATTCTTCATATTCTCTTCTCTTACAGCTTAAGGAAGCATCGTAATTCCAGACTGGTCTCGGGATCTCTTGGAGTTCATCTCTATTCATCTTCATTTCACAGATTTACTGGGGGGAAAATGAAGTGATATAAAATAGCTTGTTCCTGTCGCTGCACTTTAATATTTAAAACACTATAAAACTCATTTAACCTCATTTATCTTTCAGATCATCTTTGAAATGCTGCAACACTAATACTTCTGGTGGTGAAGACAAAACTCTTTCAAGACTAGCAAACTATTCCTCTGCAGCTCTACTAGCATTTCTTTCTGGCACTGCTTTTAACTTAAAGGAAGAAAGATCTTGAAGGACTGAGAATCTGCATAGAACAACATGCTCCAAGATTAAGTGTACAACATACCAACAACTGTCTCCTAGCAGCACCCAAATACATCATCTCTACTTGGAAAATTGTATTAAGCCCTGATAGTGTTCAAATACAAGCTTAATAGACACCAGAAGTGCAGCTGTGTCCCTCCTCCTCCCCCTCTCTTCACTCTGCTCAAGAGTGCTCCCTCTCTCCTCTCCAGGAGGTTCAGGGTGTCTCCCAGCCATTTCATTTTGCTGACTATCTTAGAACTCTTTCCCTCATTATACGGAAGATCAGGCTGCTTGGGCCTTTAACACATCAACAGCCTCACCCAGGAAAAGGATAAGTAGCTGAGCAACTGCACATCCCTCACTGTTATTGCCTCACAGTTAGAGCTCCAGAGAACAAAAGCAGGCAAGAGCACACCAAAAAGACAACTTTATGCCACAACACTCTCTCAAAGCTGCTTTCTTCAAATGTTGGACAGAGCTGTGAAGATCATCGCTGAATAGTTTCTTTAATGCTTTCCCAGAACACTAATCTCATATATGCCCAACTACCTACAAACATTTTGAAAATGTTTGTCTCAGTAGATGATAGAATTTATAACTTTCTTCCATTCCTTAAATCGAGTCAGAGGGCCAAAGACTGAGAACTTTACAAAGAATTAAGTTAATAGGTAGAAAAACAAGGGAAACTAACATTTAAGCCAAACCAATGCAACTCAGCTATGAAAGATACTAGCAGAATCTACATGCAACAACTTCAGAATTTGATCAAATGTACTCATCTCCATATGCAGTCCCTAACAAATTCAATTGTTCTTCAATAATCTGTCTAGAATTATGAAGGATTACAATCAGATTTTCATTAAATGCCAAAAATAGTAGAAAGGCATCATTAGAAACTGGATGTAATGAAGTATCCTTGTTGACTTACAGACCAACAGGCCAAATTCACATCTTCAGTATGTTCTAATGTTTACAACAAAATTACAATGTAGTTTTTTTTCCTGGTTGTTGTGTTCAGTTTTACATTCTAAATTATGCAGTTGATAACTACAGTCTGGGGTTTTTAAAATAAATTCACCTTTAATTGTCATTAACAAGAACAGAAATATAATTTTTGGCAATTCACATAAAGATAACAGTAGTCTCACAAAAGGAAAAGAACTGTATTTTTAAAAAGCACTTGAAAGTTAGACAAGGTATAAGTTTGTGATTTATGGAATCAAAACAGGAATAGCATGATCTTCTATTTAATCTATTTAAAAAATCCTGAATTACAGGACAAGTATTAGTATTTTTAAATCAAAACTATTTAACATTCTTAGGATGACAGTTTTACAGCATTTTTAGACTAGATTTTGTGGGTTGGGGTTTTTTTAATCACATTTCAAGAGAATCATGACACTGGAACAGAGGAAGAGTAAAAAATTTGTGACCATACTTCCCCATATTTTTTTCAGAGGAAGATGTTACTGAAGTTCCTGAGACAAATTATTATGAAGCTATGTACAAAATAAAGGTTTATTCATTTCATTTAGTCTAGAAAACTGTTTCTTTACTTTGACAAATGGAGAAAACCTAGAAGTATGATTCTATTTGCAATGTGTTTCCCTCTCAGTCACTTGTACTGTACTGTCTCAAAGCACATTCTGATTTTGTAGGCAGGAGGATACTTGTAAGAGGTAGTTGAGATGTGCTGCTTATAAGGACTTCTGATCAGACTGTGGATCACTGTGAAACTGTAAACCACAGAATTAAAAAGCTTCACCTGCTCAGGTTCCTGGTTTCCTACTTTTCTTCATGCTTTTCAATACAAACACATGCAGTTTTAAGTACACTTATTTTCTTATCAATCTGCATATTCTTACATTACCATATTAATAGTAATCTTACATCAGACATCTGCATATTCTTTATCTGCAAAAGAATGTACAGATCAGCATATTCTGCACGATTCAAGGTACCCATTCCTCAGATGTCGACACAAATAGCACAACCCGTGAGGGAAAGCACAGTGACACCACCTCTCCCCAAACTTCTCTTAGTGGGAGGACAGAAAAGGAGGAAGACTAAGGTAGCAGGGAACAGCTAGTTCTGTGAAGCTGCAGTGACTTCCAGTGACAATGTATTTGGTTTTAAATGCCTTTTGTTCCACTGCAATTAAAAAGAGTCAGATTTCAGATAGCACATTTTTATCAGTACATCCTTGCACACATAAATCTTTCTTCTGGAACAGATGCTCTGAAATTCCTTTCAGAATTGACACAGCACTAGAGAAATACAGTTCTGCTAGAGAAGTGTATTTCTACACTGTGGGGTCAATTTTTCGTCCCAATACTCAAGAGTATGACCAAAAATGGTATAGCATTACACCACCCCATATAGATCTCAACCTATTGACTGCAGTTTTAAAAATAAGCCTAACTATGCCTTAGTTCAAATAAATTACTCCTACAATAAACTGCTCAATAATCCTGATCTCTGCTGTATCAGGTAACAGTCAAAGTCGCACTACCACAAAAAAGAAAACAAAAGCAGAGCAAACCAGCCAGAAGTGCCTTGGTCTGGCATCATGACCATCTTCAAAAAGCACTGCTTCTAAATACACCAAGGAAAAAAAAGCTTGGTAAATGCATTTTTAAGTTCAGCATATTTTCATGACTTGGAAATATAACTAAGTAAAACTCTGGTCATAGTTCCCTCTATGCCAAGCCAGCTTCTTTGCAAGAACCCCAGAGACAAAACCACAAAATGGCTTTCTTGCACCTATGCAATTGAAATTTCAATATTACAGAGTTGAAAAAAACACTTTTGCAAAAACTATAAGCACTCCTTACAGCCCATGATTGATTAAGTTCTTCTTTTACCAGTCTCATCTTCCACATCCATGGCCCATGAGTGCACTTCCACAGGCTATGAATTATTCAAGGTGAGGTGCTTAAGGACTCTTGTTGCACCTTCTACAATTTTTTAAAATGAAATAAAGTCAAGGCTTTGAAGCCAACAACCCTGGCATTACTCTTTGACCCACAGGATCTTAGTTACTAATATTAAGCATAACAACTGTAAGATACATTCACACAGTAGGATAGCCAGCATCTTGGTAGGGTTCCCTTTTTGCTTGATTTGAACAGACAATTATCCTTTAATTTTCCACAATTCTGAATTCACACCAGCCACCATGCTGTTCAGCATGCTGCAGATTGATCTGTTTTGCTCCCTAAGGTTTTATGTAGATTTTAAATCATGACTCTGCTAATTGCCTACACGGAACCAGAAACAGCAATCCAGCAAATCTACATTGTTCCCATGCTGTAATCCTGGACCTTGTTTTAGTTAATGAGAGGTTACTACATTTAACATCAAATTACCTCCAGATTCCATACGTGGCATAATGAAGCCAAATAGCAAATTTTCTAAATTACCCTTCCACAGTGTTAAGCCTCTTAAAAATAACTACATGTTTAATGACAGTCGCATTTTACCAAGAGTTCAACCACTGATGTGCACAAGACCACGGGGCTGGAGAAGTCTCCACAAAGGTCTGTTTTTTTTCATGTGCTACTTTTCCAATAGCCTGAAGGAATTTCTAAGGTAATAGAGGGAGCTTCTTTGTGTCATGCTAGACAAAGCAGTTTGCCTGCACAGTCTGTGTGAAGAAATCAGAGGAATGGGGAACTGGAAGAGAGCAGAGCTCAGGCTGCTGAGGGACAAAACTGTCCCCCTTAGTGGTGTACCTGCAGTATTTCCTCCATTCTCTGCAGTGCTCTGACAGAGATTCAGGCTCCTCATGGAACAGAGATGTAGAGATTTATTACAGCTGCAGTGAAAGCTAAATGTGTGGTTCCCACCACAGCTGCATGCAAATCCTCTTGTAGCTTTTCCTAGAGAAGTGGCCTAGGCTGACAACTTTATCTCTGGAGGAAGATTGTGCAGCACTTCTACAAGGAAACATCCCCACTGGCCATGCATCAGGTCAGAAAAAAAACCAAACCCCATTATCTGTGGACTAGTAAGGCAAATTAGTTCACAACTTTGTTCTGTGTTAATATACAAATACTTCATAAACCGTTAGCTATAAAATTCCAAAAATTCTCCAGCTGAAGGTGTTAAGAAAAGTATGAACTAATTAATAAAAAAATTAATGTTTCTAGCACAAAGGTTTTACATTTACTCTTGACTTTCTATCTTCTCATTTTTACTGCCCAGTTACCTCCACAGAATGCATGCAAAAAGATTTCCATCAGCACATTTAATGAAAAGCATTTCTTTCAAGCAAGGCACAAAATTTAGATTTATTTTATTTGATTAATCCCAATTTTTGTTTTACATTAAGTACAAAAACCAGCTGGAACGTAGGTGTAAATACAATTCCACAAAGTAGTTCAGTGAGATTTGAAATCATATCCAGAACTGTAAAGCACAATTAAAAGCAGCCCAGGATATACAGATTGCTTACCATAACTGCTAAAAGAGCTCATAATGTATCAACATATATAACAACCTCCAGCAATAACTTATCTCCTTTCTAATCTTTCATTTAAAATGCATTTAGCAATTCTGTACCTAACAAAGAAAACATTAAAGAATGAGAAGGACAGGTAAGTTTTACTCAAGCAGAGGCCTAACTTAAACACATACACAATCAAAAATTAAACAACAGAACAATGACTTCATTATTTTGAACATTTCTAAGAACATAAATGCTAAGATAATATAGAAAAATAGCCACAGGCTCCAAGACTTATTTACTTCCCAAAGAACTTATGGTGTACTGTAGCTGCCTGAAATATTTTAACAATTATAGAAAATTGTATCTCCAGGTTTGGTACGTCCGTGTTTTCTAGATGACAACATACATTTAAGACAACCATCAACTTATTTACAGCTAGAAGCTTACTCCTTTTAAAATCTGTATTAAAAATTCGGTTTTGGCACTATCCCTAAGGCAATGGATGATAGGTACCTAAGACAGCAAATCACATAATGAATGCATAACCAGAAGAAAATAATTTTTAACTTATAAGAAACTGTGAGGCTATAATTAAAGAGGAAATTAAAGAATCAGCACTCCTAAGTCACTAAAACGCCCTACCCAAAACACTGAAGATTCTCGCTATAGGCAACAGGATTTTGCTTTAAACTGTGAAGCTCCCTTGTCTTGTGGGAGAATCAAATATTTCTACCCTTATTAAGTTATCCAACTAGTTTTATTACCAGAAAATAGCAAAAAGTTTAAGGAGAACATGAATTTATGTTTTAAGTAAGCAGAAAAAAACATTACTCTGAAGTCAAGCCTTTGCTGTCTATTAAAAACACCCCAAAGGTAATTTTTCCATTCACTCCATTGAGTAAAGCCCACAGCATCATTTTTTTTTTTTACTGATATAAATAGTTTTAACAATTCCTTTTTGCATTTCCATCAGCTTCAGTGATAGCTGACACTTAAACATCTATTTCCCAGTGTTGCCACATTTCCACTGCAAAGACTTCAAGCCTAGATTTAATAAACTGTGGATTTCATTTAAATTTTAAAATAATTTTGTATTTATCCTAAATTTATAAAAAGATGTTTTTTCAAAACTTAAGGCATAAAATAAGTTTATTGTGTTTCTTTAAGTCTGAGAAGGTGTGTGAGGCTGTTTAAATATCAAAAAAGCTAATGCCATATACAATATTACCAACAAAAGTAAGGAATAAGGCAGCATGCACCCTTAAGATGAAAAGAAAATTTAATTTCACAAGATGTTTAAATAATCCAAAGGCAAAGAGTGTCTGTCTCCTCTACGAGTATCTTCATAAAACATGGAAAATTTAGAGGAATGTTTTAGAGGACATCAAGTTACTAAAATATTCCGTTCAACGTTTATACAAATACATTACTACAATTGTAAGTTTACATACAATCAACTGACATCTCAGTGTTAACTAATTACTTAAATTTACAAGACAAACATAAATAAAGCTGTTAAAACAGGCAAGTACAGTACTGATCTATCATTGAGCACACTGCATTTTGTACTTCTTTCACCTTGAAAAGAATCAGATTAGAATTGTGCGAAGTCGATCTCCAAACCTAAAAATAAAATAAAAGAGAATTAAGTATATCTATGCAGGTTTTACACAGCGTGGGCATATTCCAAATGTTTAAGTCCTGTTTTCAGGCATGTAATTTACCATTTAACAACCTTTAGTCTTGTTTTCAGAAGAGGCCACAGTCTTTAAGGTTGTTTTTAATAATGACATCAGTTACAGCATCAAAAACAAACTGCACATTTTTTGTGTCTGTGGCACATGTGAAGTGAGTGTAGATTTCCTTTGTGTCTTTTCTCTTGTTCAGATCTTCAAACTGACACTGAATGTAAGCAGCTGCCTCTTCATAAGTGTTTGACCCTAGAAGAAGAAAACTGCTCAGTAAGTCTCTTCCAACAGAGGAAGAACAAGACATGCACACTCTCTTTGAAGGAAGGGATTCTTTGGAAACAGTTAACTTAAACCTGAAGAGGACAAATTCCAGAGCCATTGCTTTAAGATACCATTAAAAAAACCTTGAAAGGAGACCTTTTGGATGCATCTGTAATAATAAAAACTTAACACTCAACTCAGTTCCAGGTGCAGGAATAGTCTTTCCATTTACTTCAGCACCAGAGGAACAAGTCATTCATGACCCATCCCTTTCCTAGTTTAGGATATTTTGTGTCCTTCATTTAAGTTAGTTGCTTTCAATTTTTATGTTTTTAAAAGGTTTGGGGTTTTCCCACAGTCAGTTAAAGATGCTTGGATTATATGTTTCTCCCAAGCTTTCTAATTCTAATATGCTATCTTCTGTCTGTAATTACAATGCAAATCATATATAAAAATGCTATGACTTATTAAATGAATTCATGCTCTTTTGCTGTATATTTTCTGAATAAACCACAATATCAAAACCTATGTAAACTCCCTGTTCATAAACCTCTCATGTATCTCAGGAATTCCCACTTATATCACAGTACAAAAGTAGAAGAACATCAGAAATAAGAATGTACTAAATGAACCTGACCAGTTGCAGCAGAACATGCTATCAGTGGACCAGCATTATTTCACCTGGTTAAAAAGACTTAAGCAATGTTTTATTTGTGATCCATTAAAGCAATCCTTATCTTAATTTTTAGGTCACATAAATATTTTAGATGCCTAGAGTTATACAAATCCTTGTGACCTATGCCTCAAAAATTAGGTATTTTAACAAAAAAACCCTCTTGACATCTGCATCCTTCCAATACCTGCATATTCAGGGTAGCAAATAGTGAGAGGACTTCTTTTGATTTTTTCTTCAAAAAGATCTTTCTTGTTCAGGAATAGAATAATAGAAGTGTCTGTGAACCATTTATTGTTGCAGATACTGTCAAACAACTTCATGCTCTCATGCATCCGATTCTGTAATTGAAGAAAAAGCCATCACTTTCTATTTTATCAGACTTCAGTAGTAAAATAAGGATACATATTTTTGATTACTTAGAAATGAACCAGTTACAAAACTAAGTTTTAGCAAACAAAATCACATTTTACCGCAGGGAAATACAGAAAGGCTAAGACTACCACAGAGATCACTTCCACAAGCAGGGTTTAAGCAACTACTTTTTCTCATTTCCAGGTCTTATTTTTTAATATTTCAGACATTTTTTGTGTGTTTTGACATTTTGCAATACAGATAGTCTACAAGAATTGCTGAGTTACCTGAAATTTTCTTAACACTGATTAGATCTTCTGGAAATTGAAAATAAATTCTGCACCTAGCTGATATTCCAAAATAAGGAAAAAAGTTCTACAAAGCTAGACAATCAAGTAAGCAGGTATTTTAACTCTTACCATAATATTTAACTCTGTAGAAAAATTATCCAACATGTAAGTACTTTGGCCAAGTTCCAGTCATTTAAGTAGCAGGATGCTAGCTATGACCTTCTTTGACTATATTTGACTTGAAAGGTTCTTATTTCTCTTTCCTCCCCAAATTATATTTTATAGAAAGTTGCAGAACACAAGGAAGAGCACAGAGTCTGTTAATGATTCACATACAGAGGTAAGCATCACTTCAGACCACTCAAGATAGTAAAATGTACCCTGTGCACAGTGACACGGAAGGAGTAAACTCTTGAAAGAGGAGAAAGGAGCCGAGGGTGTTGGAAAGGAAAAGGAAGAGAAACATTTCTGCAACTAAGACAAGAGATTGGAGAAACACAGTTAGAAAGAAACAAAAACTGAAGACTGAGGAAGGAAAGGAAAACAAAATGTGGTAAAGCAGACACAGGTAAGTAAAAAAAATTCTTACTATGTACTTCTAGCATCCATAAAGAGAGAGACTAAAATGTGTATTACTGACAATGTAGCCTCGTTAATTTATGTTTCCTTTAAAACACAAAAAAGTGTAGCTAGAAGAATACTTATCTCTTATTATTCCTTCTGAGAATATGAGGAAATACTTTGGAACCCAAAAGAATGAATTCTATCACCATTTCACTGAGATGTTTTGCACAAACCCCATACATCTTATAAAAAGCAATACTTCAAAAGACCCATTTACAACTTTCCCTTCAAGCTTAGCTTCTGTCCAACAACTATTCCCTTCAACATCATGGTACTTGCCATTTCCTCGTCTTCAGCCAAGACCAAATCATAATCACTTAGTGCCACACAAAAAATAATTGCTGTTACACCCTCAAAACAATGAATCCACTTCTTCCGCTCTGATCTTTGGCCTCCAACATCAAACATTCTGCAAAACAGAAGTAAAAAGCAGTGAATGAACTTTAAAATTTTTTGCTTTCTGAATATTAACCAAAATCTGGACTTATCAGCTGTGTAAGTCTGAGAAAAATATCTTAAAAATAATGCAAAAAAAACCCCCCGTATCATCAATTACTATTTTTTTCAGCATACACCTCACTTTTAATAAAGCCTTAAAAATCTTCCTGTAAATTTTAGAGACCATGAGAAGTATGAGAAGGATGATGATGAAAGAACAAAATTAACTATTTTCAATATTATATTTAATTAACAAAGTTAATTGTAATCAGTATAATATAAAAATATACAGTTAGCTTTACTAAAAAGTCTACCATAATAAAAGATACTAATGAACAATATGGACTGTAGACTGTCAGTCCTGGTGAGTGTAGCTCCTCTCTCCACTAAGCCAAATTAGAACTTAAATCTATTCTTCAACTGACCACGTTTAAAGTAAGATTGTAAGTACAGAGCAGGTAAAAAACCCTACTGATTTAATGTTAGTGCACTACACTAACACTGTAAATTGCACTTGAAGGGATTCAATTACAGTTGTTATTTTTAGGTATCTTCAAGTGTTCCAAGTTGCTAGGTTTTAATTTGAAAAAAAAACCACAGTAAAAGTAAGTAGAGAAGGAAACAAATTGGAAGAAAAAGAAAGACCCTTTGCTTTCTCATGGAAAATGGTCAGAAACACTGAAACCTCTAACAAGGTCTTCTACTCAGGTAAACTTCTGAGAAGTGACAATACTCACTGCCCTTTTAATGTTCTCAATTTTAATTGAGATAATACCATATCAAAAACACTTGAAAGATTATTCCTGCTCAAAAAAAAGGATTCCTTAGAGGTGCTCCTTACCTTCAGAAAAATCATTGAAGGGAAGTTTTAGCATATCACCCTATACAAATGTGAGCCAGCCACCTACTACTCCTACTTAGTTCTCAAATAATTAGCAATGGCTGTACCCAGAGAATATATTTTGTACTTGCATATCTTAACAATTAATCCCCTAAATTTTAGTAATTACTTCTGTCAGTTTTAATGCTATGCTTTATAACTTTATACTGAGACCTCATTTTCCATAAGAATTAACACTTCTACAAAAAACAGTGTTCTTTGGACACAAAAGTAGTAAATAATCAGATTCAACTTTTGGACAAGTCTATAGAAACAGGATGAAGGTGACTTGCCATTTGCATTTTGGATTGAATAAATAATCAAAGCTATGCTAATTGTTTTATAGAGAAGGCTGAATTGAGGCTTAACCCGAAGGAATCTAAACACACACAGCAGAACAGAAAAGAAAAGATAATGAAAGAAATTGAACCAGTGTAGCTAGTCATAGTTGTGAATCCTTGTCTTAGTATAATCAAGCCTTTCATATGTTTGGATGATCTTAAAAGTTATTTTCAAGGTTATGTAAGAGTGTACCTCAAGCCCTCCCAATAACTCATTAAGCCTATTGCCTAAGGCACAGGTACAGGAGTTTGAATGTACAACATTACAGATAAAAATTTCCGCGGGCCTGGCTCAAAGACACATTTTACACAAGTGTAACCATATGGTCCTTGTAACAGTCCAAATAATCTGTACAGACTGGACCAATCTACAGTAGGTAAAAAGAAACAGCAAATTAAATGAGAAGATGGAGAGCCCCTTAGAATACTGAAGTCCTCCCTTCAGGCTTGGCTAAGGACTACTTTCTTAAGGTTTGCAAGGGGTTCATTACAATTTATCAGCTATTCTTTTGTGGATTAACACAAATTTTGTATTCTTAAACCCTAAAATAAGGAAACAAAACAGATTTCCACAGTATTGACTGTCCAGAAGTACCCGTATTTCAGTATTTGTCATGCATTTTCCTTCAGAAAACTGAGTCAAGCACAAGAACTTTTTTTTCCTAAAAAGAGGGGGGAAATAATCAAACTTGTGGGTAGACAAATTTGTTAAATTACACCATTGAATTCCGTATCCCATAATTTTACAGGAAATTTGATAGACAGATAACCATGCAGCATGATTTACATACTTAAAATGAAGATCTTTGAAAGTAAAGTGAGTTTCCACTATTCCTGTAGTTTTCACTCTAGTCCTGAGAACATCCTGTTGAGTTGGAATGTAGCTGGTTTGTGCTATCCTGTCCAAGTCATTCAGGTAACTAAAGGTAAAAATAAACACTGCTTTCAGTTATTCATAAAACAGCAACAAAATAATTACAAAGAATTACAGAAGTTCTAAGTCCATTTATTACACTGTGCTTGAATTTTATAAAATAGTTTTCTCTGAGACACAAGACACAGCATTCTACTCAAATTTCCAAGTTTTTTTCAAAATAAGCTTTTGAGACACAATCTTTCATCCCAGATGAAAGAAAACTTACGAAATTTATTCCAGTAGAAAGAATTCTTCTTTAGAAATTCCGAAATGCAAACACAGTTCCATAAACATCAGTGTTACTGGCACTAATTAGAACATCTTCATCTTTGCAACTTACTGAACTGCAGGTTACTTTGAACCATAAACAAAGCCCAAAATCACTCTATTTGATAACAGATATGAAAAGAATAACTCAGTATTTTGGCCAGAATTAATGTGTTTAAGAAATGCCTAATACATAACAATTAACTTTCTATTGAGAATTCCTAATTGCACATATTTTTTAAAATTAGTATGCTTTCATTGCCAAAATCCTTGTAATGTAGGCCAAGCCCAGTGTTTCCAAAAAACTATACATCTCTTATTTGTACTTTTTCCATAGTAAATAGGGAAGGCATTGTGTTCTATTTTAGGTGTAACAAGAAGTTCACAATTTTACAGATACATTTATATGACCAGAAGAACAGTTTTCTTATGAAACTTGAGTCACAGTTGTCTAAAACAACAAATAGAACACAGGAGGTTACCACAGGAGAGTATGTGAATCTCTAAATGAAGAGCTCCATATACAACTGAGAAACAACTTCAAGCATTACAAAATACTTCAGAATCATAAAAAATTGCACTACAAGGCAGGATCACTGCTACTGCCACTCTTTACCATCTTATATCTCCTTCAGCGCACTCCTTTCCTTGACTGACTTACCATTACTTACTGCCACACCATCTCATTATTGCCTTCCCAGTTCCTTAATATTTTATTTTCTTACTGAAGTGCCCTGGCATAAAAGATACATTCTAATTGTTTCTCAGCTCAACGTATTTCCAATAGAGACCATTAATTAAAAATGAAAACAGAGCAATGTTGAAATAGGGAAAAACTCTATTACAAAAAAAAAGTAATATTCTTGGTAACACCGACACAGATCATGTCATCACATTTTTTGGACACATTCAGATACTAAAAAGGTACTTTTGTCATGCTTTCATAATAGAAAACCTATTACAGCACCTGACATCCATTTTTGTCTTCTTTAAGGGAGTGAAACACCTGGTCAAAACATGACAAGTTCATAATTACACTACACCTTTTCCTTTCCAACCCCAAAGCTTTCCTGCAGCACTTTGAGCCAAGCAGACTATCTTGCTACCTTTGTCCAGATACCGGTGGCTTCCATCTGCATGGGAGCAGAACTTGTCAAAAGATGACACCTCATACTGCTTTAGCTACTAGTTAGAAGGCAAAGAGAATCTTGTCTGTCACACTGTACTTACTAGGCAGCAGAGTCATTGAGCTGGTATTCTCGAGATCTGTTGAAACAGGCTTGAACCCCACTGTCTTTCCACAATCTCTTGATAACTCCTGCAAGCTCTGAAGTCATAAATCCTTCTTCTGCTGCTCCAGCCAATACAAAGAGCTGACGAGCATCATCCTTTAGGATGTAAAAACAAGGTGAAGAGAGAAGTATTGAAAAACACAACAGAAGTATTATCACCTAAGAATCAGATTCAACAAATGCATTACCTAACCTGGTAATGTGAATGTTTGGTGAATGCAACTAAACAAAAAAATGTGAAAGAAAACAAGTTATTTTAGTGTTCTGCACTGGATATTAATTCCCATATTTTTCAACAACAGAAAAAGACTAGAAAATTGAATTTATCATTAGCTGATAAAGCTTCTGGTCTGTTTATAATTTGAGTGAGGTTTTTATGAACAGGAGTAGTAACATTTTGTGCTCAAACCTAAAGTTAGCCACATTTGCTCATAAAATACTACATACTGGATAAAATGATTACAATATAGATTATACCCTTCATAAGGGTAGCTGTATATTGAACAACTGAAGAAAACACATTATTTGCTTAATTTTAATTAATTATACAACTTTGAAAGTGTCAAATAATCACCTCTTCCCAAATTATGCATCAAAAATTAGAAAAACACTTCTAAAAACTTTTCCAGATAAATCAGCCACAAATATCCGTTGACTAATTATTCTACAGAGACCAAGTTCTCTTGGTAATGCAAACATCAAGATTTTTAAGAGCAAATGCTGGATTTTAAAACTATATATAATAACTGGCTTTGAGAGTGAGGCTAATGGAGTGCAGGATGTAAACCCACCATTCCCCTTTTATCAGCATTTGACCAGTGACATCCAAGTTTGACTGAGCAATGGAACTTAGTATTTTATTTCCTGAAGTATTTCTATTGTATTTATACCTGTAAGGCACTGAAGGAAAGACAGCAGATGGGTATAAAGTCCCCATTAGTACTCTCCTGTGAGTAGCTGCTCTACCTTGATTATTAGCAGAACAAAATCCAATGCCAAGGTACATCAGCCAGAAAAATCAGCTTGTAGCTACTACCCACAGCATGTACTATTTTTCCAGTAATTAAAAGAAACAGAACAATGAATCTGGAAAGGAGCAAGGAGAAACAGGGAGACTCAGACCTGTCAGCTGGGAACTAAAGTATTTCAAGAAAGAGGAGGATTTAAAAAGGCAACATATAAGGTTATTCTAACAAAACAGTAAGTGAAGACACATGCAAATCTGTAAAAAAAATCTGTCACTTTGCTATTCCAACACTAAGCTGTGGGGAAAAAATACACATTTTCAGGATAAGCACAAAAAGCAGTGCTTGTTCTAAAGATACTGTCCACTGTAGACTTAAATAATCAAAGATCATGTGAGCTAACAGGGAAAATGTTTACAGATGGATTGGGTAATACTAAATTTCAGAGGCTGAAAACAAAAGGCTTGCAGTTCAGTGAACTCAATCCAAACTTGAAGAGACTTAAACATATATATATATATATATATCTGTAGGTACACATATGAAGAACAGGTTGTTGATGTATAGTTGAAGGTGTCTTTTGAAAGCTAGAGTAGGTAGAAATCTAAAAGAACATTCATCAAACAAAAATACTGTATACTACACATACACAGGATAAATTGTGGACAAATAATACAAATTTAATACATTGCAATAATAATTACATAAAAAACTCAGAGCTGTAAAGATCAAAGGGTTGGATAGTCAGATTTCAGGGGCTTTAATTTGAACACTATGCCCACATCAAAGAAATCTGAATGACAGCTCTGGACTTGAATACTGTTTGTGAATGCAAATGCAAGGACCTACAACTCACAAAAGCAGCAAACCTTTAAGAAGGGACAATATTAAAACACATGATGGAAACTGCTTAGAAACTGACAGTTTTGTCACAAAAGATGGTAGGATTTTATACCTAAGAAGGTCTGATTTTCATGTGTCTCTACATGCTCTCAAACAGGGGAGTAGGGAAAGGGAAGATAGAACAAGAGAATTGATTTCAGCTTTTTAAAAGGCCAAACATTAAACTGAAAGATGGTCTCTGTTACCCCATCTTCCTTTTTGCTAAAATGGCAACTATACAGACACCACAAGCGAGGCAGTAAGCAATAATCAAGTCCTATTTCCATTATTAATCAATGCTAGATACTTTCCTTTAGTTATACTGAAATAGGACAGCTTCCTCTACAGGTGTCACTTTTGAAACCAGATTCCATACATAAGGTAATGTAAAAAAATTAACTTCACCATTTCTCCAACTAGTGCAAATCTCACATTCAGAAAGTGGCCTACAGTCCTTTGAACCACATTCACAAATGTTTCTCAAAACAGTTCCTACTTAAACTGTCCTGTAGCACAGAGGAAGATACACCAGATTTACAACTGACCTGCTGGTGTTATCTGTGCTCCCTTGATTCAATAACTTGAAGAAAAAGAATGTTCAACTCACTGCTCTACCATTAGTCTTACGACAGAAATAAGAGTATGTGATTTTCAAAGAAACCTTACCCCATTTAGAGTAAAACCCTCAGAAATTCACCTCAGAAATTTACGAAAAATAATCCAAATATAACAGTTTACACCAGAAGTTACAATTTTGAGCTATTTTTTCTGCAAAAGACAACAAAATTTAAAATAATTGAGGTATAAACATACTACTACTGACATCTAATGCTAATATTTCATAGCAATGTTCCTCTGAAAAAAAGAATTTGGACCACCAAGACCTGACTAAGTATAAAGGGATGTACAACTATTTTAAGATTGCTCCTGACACAAGTTTGCCTCATCATTTATACAGTTCTCTGAAGTCAAGAAACTCAGATGACTTAAAACTGACATCATATATAACATAGCCCTCAAAATCTTCTTGTTAGTCATTTTATCTGCCAACACCTAAATTTACTCCTCCTCCGTTTTCTCTTACTATGCATTTAGTAACATAAGTCTACCATCTGCCTCTTTCTAACATTAACTGCCAGACTCCAGAGAGGACTGCACAAACACTGAACTAACAAGCAGTGAAATATCGTCAGTGCTCTGGAAAACTTTAGTCTTCAGGGCAGACTACAGAAAACATGAGAACAAATGTAGAGAGGAGTAACCAATAAAATTGAAGCTTTTACTAGTTAGGCTTAAAACTGAAGAGACATCAGGTAGAAGTAACGCATGTACATAAAATGATGGCTATAATTGGCTGTCAATCAGATTTAGACTTCAGATACAACTTCATGACTCACTATACATAATTTTACAAATGTCTTCCTTATGACAACCATACATACTGCTTTCATAAGGTTACTGAATGAATACCGTCTAATGCTTATAAACTGCTCTTCAAGCAACCAATAAAATCTTCAAGACTGTCAGGAATGAAGAATCTACATACTGTTCCTTATTTTTAAAAACCCTCATCTCCTTCCAAATTGTAATTCCACCTTAAAGTGATGGAAAGAACTTATAACAAAATATTGCTCTGACTACCTCACATATACTTATGAACATGAACATGCTCATAAACAACAAAATTCTTCCTCCATCTTTCCTATGAGATAGCTGGCTTCAAAACTGTTACTGGTGAGCATTCTGCACTCTGATTTCTGTGGGGAGGAGATAACAGCACACATCCTGAACCAACTTTAACTGCTGTTCAGAGTAACAGCTCTGGGGATCAGTTTCAGCACTGCAACATAGACTGTACAGAGTCTTGTAATGAGACCACAAGCAAAAACACAAACTTAGCCTTCTACAGAGAAATTCCAAACTTCTCCCTGCCTGACTAAATGTGGATGTAATCAGGGTCACCAGAGATAAGAGCATAGGATTAGGACTGGAGGTCCCAATAGGCAGGATGGCAAATAAACTCATCAGAGCTTTACACGCAGGACATTAGACAAGATAAGATGGAAAAGGTACAGAGAAGCTTAGGAAAAGGTCTCATTTCCTGGGAAAAGTTCCAGGATTAGTATCATGAAAAAATAAGATCCCAGCAGCAGGTGCATGCCCATGTCTCCTTGTGCAAAATAAAGTTCTCAACACTGGAAATCAGTATGAAACAGCTCAGAGGCTGGCAATGTTTCAGGCACTGCTCTATGACCTAATAGAGGAGTGCAGGCAACACAGAGCAGAAGTGGCTAGATGCCTCCCTATTTAAGCTGTATTTTTTAAGATGTCTAACTTAAATGACCTACCTAAAAGCTCACAAGTCCATACAAATTAGAGACATAACTGTGGACTCCTTAAGATTCAGATGTTTAGTTCTCCAGATTTAGACAGAATCCAGAAAATAGTATCTAAACCAAATAGTTGTGAATCAACCCAGTGCTGACTGCTCCACAGGTCACCTTGCCATGTAAAGGCCAAAGGCATTTAGCTATCAAACAAACACGTATCTCACAAAGATTTCTGAAGGAAATAGTATGGGTATTTCAGCTGTATATCTGTGTGTGTACTTCAATACTCACAGCCCTGATTGGATCACCAAAGTCTATCTTCAACCTCCCCATTGCTCTAATGATAGCAATAATGGACTGAATGGTGTTACTGTAGACAACAGCTTTGTACTGTTTACATTCATCTTCTGAATAACCAGCTTCATGGATAATCCTATGGAAGAAAAAAAAAATAAATTCTCTATTCAAATTCAAAAATATTTCTCTATCACAGTATTTCACCACACTTACTTCATTTGCTTGACAATTGTGCTTTTCCCCGATTCACCAGCTCCTGAAAAATAAATGTGTGAAAATTCAACATTAGGCTTTTACTGATCTTGGAAAATATATTTTGATTCTATACTTCACATATCTAACAAATATAAAAACCTTCAACAGATAAAAGAACATGTTACAAACTGATTTTAATATAAAATCATCAGCTGGAAACTTCAAAACCAAGCCATTCCAAGAACAAATCTCAGTTCTCAAAAGTCTTTTCTTTTTACTGAAGTGAGCATAATCTTTACACAGTTTGCTGGTGTTTCTAATATCAACAGATGATAAGTTGCTCAACTTCAAAGGGATCTAAAGCTTAATTCCTCTAACTGCCTTTTAATCAAAACCTAACCAAAATCCATTCTTCACACTGTATTAATGGTCTTCCGTGTTGCAAATGAACACCTTTTCACCATTGCATGAATAAACCAACAGTCAGCCTACTTCTTGTTAGAACAGATGGCATGAGGTTTACCAGTCAACCTGATATCATTTTAAGTGCTGCACAACAAAACAAAACAAAATCTATGTTAAAATACAAAGCTTAGAAAAACAGTATTCTGTCAACAGACAGGGAGAAAGATGCAGTTTTTGCCATCTCAATCTATCTTTATTATGCTTCCTACTCTGAAAAATATATGAAACTCTTACAGCTGTGGTCTAATCCCTTTAGATAGCACCCTCTCGGTTTGTCTGTGACTTGTGCTGACTTCTACCTCTCACAGTTCCCCTGTCTCAATATAGCTTTGCAGAAGTGACTCTCATCTTCATACAGTCTACAGGTATTTCTAATGCAGAGATCACCCATTGTCCAATTCCAATTACCAAAGAAAACTGACCACAGAAAGACACTGATAAAGTCTGCACTTACTCATCTCCAAAAAAAAGGGCAAGAACTTGACACGATAGTCAACCCCATTTTGGACAAAATAAAGGTTATTGAGAAGTGCTGACACAGGTTTACAAAGTACAAACTTCATTTAGTAAGTTCTCATGAGGAAAGAGATGGGTTTGGGTTGAAGGACACTAACAGCTGTAAATTACTTTGACTCTAATAAGGCTTCCAATGCCACCTTCCATGGCAGCCCTTTTACCAAGTGAATAAGTACCAACTTTAGGGTGCCTGAAAATCTGCCCAGACAGCCACAGTCAAAGGCTTGTGTCATTGGTTCAAAACACTAACCGAAGGCATTTAGGCAATCTCCAGGAGACAACACTGAGCTAATAGAGTTTAGAATCTTCACCAATGACCTGAAAGCAAAGGTAGAATGCACTGACATCAAGTTTGCAGCTGACATGAGCCCAGGAGTCCAGGAAGCGGTTGCCAGTGTTACAGAACAGAGGTGCTATTTAGAAGGTCCTCAATATGCTAGAAGACTGAGCTGACGAATCTCATGACAGTGAACACAGACAATTGTGAAGTCCTTCAAGTTGCACAGAATAACACATCCAACTCATTTGCGACTAATGGGTTAGGAAAACTGTGGGGCTCAGGAACAGTAGGCAGTGGGCCTTATGGTGATGAAGGTCAATCACATTCCAGGCCACTGCACTGGGACTGTCTGGGACAAAGTTAACTCTCTTCACAGCAGCCCTGCTGGATTGCAGGTTTGTAGCTAAACCAGTGCTGGTAACACTCATTAGCAAGAGAAATCGATGGTTGTCTTATAGCTGAAAAATGCAAGCACAGCATCAAGGCATTTTCTCTTTTCCACCACATCCCCACCCTTAACGAGTAGGCTGGGTGTAGACAAGACCTTGAGAAGGGACACAGCTGGGACAGCTGACAAAAGACAACCAAAGGGATATTCCATGCTCAGCAGCAAAACCTCAGGGAAGGGAGGGAAGAAGAGAGGCAGTAATTTGTTCTCAGTGTTTGTATGAACCTTCTTTTGTTACAACCTTTGGAACTGCGGTTACAGTGATGGATCTGAGACACAATTCATATAAGGAATGAGGGAACTGGGGTTCTTTAGTCTGGATAACAGGAGGCTCAGGGGAGACCTGAACACTCTCTACAACTACCTTAAGGATGTTTTAGCCAGGTGAAGTCAGTCTCTTCTCTGAGGTAATAAGCGATAGGGCAATAGGAAATGGCATCAGGCTGTACCAGGAGAGGTTGAGACTGGAAAAATGTCTTCATCAAAAGCACTGTCAACCATTGAAACAGGCTGCCCAGGAAAGTGGTGGTGCCACCATACCTGGAGGTATTTAAAAACTTTAGATCTGGCACCTGGGGACATGGTTCAGTGGTGGGCTTGACAATGCCGGGTTAATGGTTGGACACAATGACATTATAAGCTTTTTCCAAACTAAACAATTCTATGATTCTTTCCAGACAAACCTTAAGCATGCCAAGGCCCTGCTTTCCAGGAAGTGGCCAAACACCTGCATCCCAGTGAGAAGGAAGGAATTAACTCTTCTTTCTACTTTGCTAGTGTGTGCCAGCTATGGCTTTCACTATTAAAACATCATTACCTTGATCCATGACTGTACTTGCCTTCCTTCTATTTTTTCCTTATCCCAAGGGAGAGGAGAGTGATCACACAGCTGTGTGGGTGTTTGGGCTGATCCTGACCAACAGACTCCACTGCTGCAGTGGCAAAAGCACAGACAAGTCAAAGGGCGCTGTTTCTCCCCAGCAGTCAGTATTCATTACACTGTATCCGAGTACTGTATACAATTCTACCCCGCAGAGCCCAGTAAATGAGACAGACAAAAAACAGTTGAAGGTCACCTAGTTGTTTAGAGGGCAATGACATTCAAGGAAAAGCTACAAGGAACTGGACACTTTAATCCTAGAAAGATTGGTGTGAGGAGAAGGTCAGATGTCTTTAAGTTTCTGTCCTTCCCATAACACCCACTTAAGACAGCTTAAAGCAGAAGTAAACTTGCACACAACAAAGAGATGTGAGGCAGTTAACCTCTAGCACAGTCAGTTTCAGTGAGATATAAGGAAGGAGGTACAAGGAACCTTTTCCATGGAAGAGGTTGTACTGCACACGGAGGAAGCAGAAACTCAGCCTCAGAGATCTTCAAATTCAACTGGACAAGGCTCTGAGCAAGCTTACCTGTTTTGATGTTAGTCTGGCTTTGAGCCAAGGGATACTAGATGACCTCTAAGAGCCTCTAGACCTCTAAGAGGTTTCTTCCAACTTAAGTATTTAATTTCTGTAGAACAGAGTATTTCTATACTTAAATACTATAAAGTGCTGCTTTTAGGATATTCCTGTTTTTAAAACAAGTATGTAACTTCAGGACAGGCTCAGGCCAATTTAAGACTGGCTGTTAAAAGTTGTCCCACCTCCTCCCCAGCACTGCTACGATGTGGTTACGAGCGCTGGAACCAAGACAGACATTGAGCTCAGAGGAACAGAGCTGAGGAATAAAGTAGGCCTGTCAGCATCAATCTAGATTGCTTAATGCCATCTGTAGCTCATGTCAAAGCAAAAGACTTAGTTTTTTATAAATCTGCAACTTTCTTTACAGAGCAGCAAAAGTTCTCCAGAGTCTGAGTGGCCATGGAAGTACATTAATATAAACAGAAATTAATATAAACAGAAATCAGAGACACCAGTACAAAAGTCATTTGTTATTTAGACACCTGAAGCATTTATAAACCAAATTAAAAATCTCAAAACAGCTAATTATGCACTTAAGCACAAATAGGTGACAAAAGTTTAAAGATTAGCTTTATTAATTAAATTACTATAATTTGCTTTGGATTAATGTTTTTATTCAAATAATTTGAAGATGGTATATTCCCTGAATTCAACAGCAACTTTAGAGATATTAAGACATATACTACAGCATTTAATTTACACAACCTCATAAAATGTTCTGTTAAAAATTTATCACATTTGAATAACCAAGAATGTCAGTGTCAGGACTAGTTACAGTATAAAAATGTAATTATTTTTGTCATACACTTTGTACTCCATTTTTTGAGTACATGCTCCTCTATGGTGTTAGAATTCACATGTACCAAACACCTACAATTATCATAAAAGCATTCTCAGTAACATAACCACAAACACCCATAATACTCATAAAGAATAATTAAGTCATTTATTACAGAGTACCTAACATCAGCAGTGAGTTCCTGGAAGGTGCATTCCCCTATATTATTTAAAGGAAAATAGAAATGGTTGTGCTTGGTTTGGGTTTCTCCTTTAACTGCATGCTGAAATAACTGCAGCATTCCTAATAATCTTTGCAAAGGACATGGGAAAATTTAACCTTACTCATTGTCCCATAATGAAAGGAAATTCATTATTTTTGAACTGCTGAATGCAGAACTCTGCCAGCTTTTCTGACAGATACACTTCATAAAATTTCCTCCTTTATCTCAGCATAAATTGCCTGTACAGCAAAATGAGAACTAACTTTGGTTTAGAAAGTTTCAGATAGAAGCAAGCAGCATTAAATATTCCACATGACAGTTGCATATAAAATGTCAGAGCTAGCTATACTGTCACAACCAAGCACTACATAAACTTAGACAGACTTGATTTTATATTCCTCAATCATCTAGTAAATTATGCTATTTATTGCTTGCTATTTAAATGTGACACTTGATTTCAGATCACTACTGTCAATAATTTGAACATTCTTATTGGCTCAGTTACAATTTATTTATAACAAAAATATTAAAAAGACATGACAGGTCCGCTTAGACTGCTAGACAGCAGCATGTAATTTCTGAATTTAAGAGAGCAGTGGGCATTTTCTGTTTGTTCACTTTTAAATGTAAGTCTAAATTTACTGTTAAGTCATTACATTAATGGAAGTTTTAATACCTGATTAGTCCTTTCTTCTCCTTCCACACTTTATATCCTTCATATTCTCCTCAAAAAAGGGCAACACAATCTACAAAAATCTAAACTAAAGAATTTTAAAACTTTTGTTCACATAGTTGACTAAGAACATAACTTGAATTAAATCTAATACTCTTCCTACACAAAGCAGGTAGATGTTTATGCTTCATTATGCAGACTGCCAAAGTATGGGAGCAAAGCACATCCAACTTAAATAGCAAAATTTCACATTTTCCCCAGAGATTCCACTATAATCTGAAGGGTCTTCTGCATCAAAGTTTAATACTCAGGCTCTACCTTCAGATGTCATTATTTCCCAGCTAGTATTGTACTATGCATAGCAGTCATTTACCTGGATCCAGCATGAACTCTGACTGCACCCCATGACTCCAGAGCCAGCACATAAACCCAGGCCTGTGACTTAACCCTACTGCACCACGGTGAAGCTAATGCTCAGCTAAATAAGAAGGACTAAGTGCACATTATGATTTTTCTTTCAAAGACAACTCTCTGCTTTGGAAATAGAAAAAAATCAAAGTATCTTGTTCAAAAAAATCCCCCAATCAAAAAAACACTTAGCACATCAGTCTTAATGCATCTTCCCTTTGAAGGAACCAAGTAATAAGCCAAGCAGAGTTCAAATAAATTTAAGAAACAGCTAAAGCAGTATTTGATTCTCCAAGCTGTGTTTGGTCAATTACAGGAGAAAAAAAAAAAAAAAAAAAAAAAAAAGACTGGCTTGGACTCAATCTTTATTTTATCACAGGGTGATAAAATCATTTAGGTTCTTTTCCAATCTAAATGATTTTATCACCCTATGACTCACTACTAGTGAATTGTAGCAAACACCATCTTAGATTGAACATTCTTTTCCAATTAAGCAAATCCCTGTTTAAAATTAATTGAAACATTTAATAATTTGATTAAAATTAACAGGTAAGCAAAAATGCTACTTTAAAATACTAGAATGTCTCATGATTTAGTATCCCACACACTGCCTACATAGCAAGGATTCCAGAACTACTAATTTCTGGAACAAATGTTTTATGCATCCAAGTACCAAAAACACTGCTTGGAAAGGCTGAGATCTTAACAGTAACATTTCTAACTTCCAACATTTTTGCTAATTGTTTACTGAAGAAACCAATTAAATACCAAAATAAAAAGCAAGGCAAATTTCTAGTTCACAGTATCCCTCTTTGGACAAAATTAACTGTCAAGTATAACTATTCTCTAATAGAATAAATATACTCCTTGTAATATGAACATGGAAAAAAAATGCAGACTAAATTAAAATAACTTAAGCATTAGATAAAATCTGAAGAGAAAAAATTGGGTTGGCTTTGAAATAGCACCAAATAAGTCAGACTAAGGAACACAATCCACAAAAAAGTAGAACAGCCTTGTATGTTGCCAGAAGAGAGTTCATGTATGGGCAAGAGTAATTAATTTAAAACTTTCAACAGATATTTGCCAGCTTTCCAGCCTGTAGAATAGGACACTTAGACCAGATTAATTTAAGCATAAAGACAAATGTGAAATTTAAAATAAAATACATGGACTTGTACAGTTTTGGGTTGAGGTACTGTCAAGTTCTCTCCCCACAACTTTCCTATCCAATTCTGTCAGACACTTGAACTTCACAATAGAAAACACAAGCTGGATGGTGCCTGCTTCTCAGCTGCCAAGAGAGGTGCTGGTCACAGCAGAAGCTAAACACTCAGTGATTTCTACTCTTTCTGCTATAGGGTCAGTAATCTCTTACAAAAACACATGGCTTTGTATGTGGAAGCATAATCTCTTAAATTTATCAGCTTATGACACATTATCAGACAAGAGATTAAATTAGAATGCAAGCTGCTAATCAGTGTTACTATACTCAAAATACATCAATGCTGGTACAAGAAACCCACAGTGGAAACTTTGCTACAACACACTCCAGACAGGTTGAAAACAAAATGAAACATTCTCTGAAACCCACACTGCTCTATCTGCCTGAATTTTCTAATTTCGTCCACTCCCCTTTTTGAAGTCATCCAAAAGTAGCAGTTACCTACACCATCTGGTATTATTCTTATTCTGGGGTAGCTGCTGGCCCTGGCAGTTTATGTCCCTTTTCCCCTTCCCAAGTGTTCTCATACAGTCAACCAAAGGTAGATAGCACTCATTACATCTAAAGTGGCAATAATCTTGGAATTTCCACAGCTACTGGAATTTGAATGTGCCAGGAATCTTTCAACAAATTAAGTATCTGTATGATTAGTATCTTGCAGAAAATTAGCCATGTAGTAATAGTGTGAATCCCAGGTTACATCACTGATTTGAACCAGAGAAGTGACAGACTAAAATTATGGCACTGATTTAGATAAAAGACCTGAAATAATTCTCCAGTTTTCAGTAGCTGCATGCTTAGTCCTACAGAAGCAGTATCATTTACACCCATACACCACTGCTACTATTGTAAATTCCCTAACAAATCAAAAATTAATTACAACTAATTATTTCTTTCCCAGGTCGTTGGTATTGCTATTGGTAGATGTTTGAAATCAACTGTGTACAATAAAATAGTTGATCTGTTACACATAAAACCACATTTAACAAAACTGTTAAGATAAAATGTCACCTTGAGAATCAATCAAGTATAAACTCATGGTAGCATCCTGTATGTTTATTCAGGTCTAGATGTCTAATAGACTGCTCTGAGTTTCTTAAATAACTAGGCTGTAACTAGAGCAGTGATTAAGCACATAAACAAATGATAATTAGTTTAGTACTGAAACAATAAGTAGAAAATATAAGTTTATATTCAGTATAACCTCTGGAACCCAATGAATTCTAAAAATAAATTTACAGTGAAACAAAGAGGGCACAGACTCCATTTTGCAAACCTTAAGGTAACTTTTTTTCACATCTTTATCCTTAGAAGTATGAATTGAGTTTTCAGTTACTTTCAGCTACTAATCTTCAATTAGTGCTTCATATCTTTTTATGATAAAGGTGTTATGAAATGTTATTTTTCCTTAGAATTCAATCATGTGATAAGCAGATACCTCAGCAGAAATTATGTGCAATTTTATGAACCACACAAAATTAAACACAAGCAGCTTTTGCATACAAATTCTACCTAGCTTTTCAAAAACATTTCTGTATTCCTCAGCTGTTTTAAATAACTAGCTCCTGCTACATAGTAGGAACCCTTCTATCATTATGTGCATCACTTATAGCATAACTGTACTGGGGAGTTGCCTCATTCTAAAGGAGAGCACCAGTACAATGCCAAGTGTCATATTTCAGAAACTTTGTAAGACATTTAAAAGAAAATGTGGTGCCTTGGAATTGAAGCTACTTTAAAAAGACGTCCAGAATGTACAACAGAACTCTTAAACACCAGTATCTCTGCCTTAGACAAGGACAGTGCCAATGCAATTTTCCTCTTCAATTCAGACAGAGGCGCAGCCTCCTTCCTGTGAAGTGTCAAACCCAGCAGGACCATGACAGGCTAAGAGACAAAGGTTTGAAAATAAACCTCTCACTTATGCCAGAAATTAAATACAGGTGTGAATGCAACTTTGGAGATGAAAACCACTTGGTAATCATGCTTGCTACCTGACAACTACATGGCACACCACCAGCAGCTAAACATTTGTGGCTTCAGGTTTATCTAAAATGTCAATACTGACACCAGTTTGATCAGATTAGCCGTCGGCTACTTAAATGTATCAAAAGCCAGCACCCACACTACTATCATCCAATATACTTGGGAACCTCTTCAAAATTCAAAGCCCAAAAACTTGCTAGTATTTTGAACGGAACTTCAATATAGCAAATAACTGTCTCCTCTAGAAAACTGAAGAAACATTTTAATTTGCAACTTAAAATTCAAGTGGCTTTCTTCTTCCATACAAAGTAGTGTGCTGAGAAGCAATTACTGCATAATTTAAAATCATGGTATGACAGAATATGATTAAAGTCCTTCTTGAATATTAGTTTCAGTGGTTATTGTATGTGAGCCCAATCTAGAAGATAAATGCTGACTGCTGCAATAGAAAGAACCAAGTCCTTTACTCTTTCAATGTCTATCAAGAGAGTTACCATCAGTTTTTGCCAAGAGTACAGCATGCCTCATCCAGACCTTCAAATATATATCTAATACACCTTCCAAAAATCTAGAGTGCCTTGACATTGCTCCTCACAGTGTGGTTGGCCTTCATGGCCTTTTACAGTGCAACATGCTATAAATACGGTGTGCTATAAAAACTGTGTGTGCATTTCTATCAAAGCAGGAAAAAGATCGCACACGTATCTCTACTGATTTTATTCAAAGCTCTACTTGTTACGTAACACCAAGGCATTAGTTGCAAATGTGATAAATGGGTACTGTCGAAGTTTATACCAGGGAAAATGCAATTACACTAAAAGCTGTCCCATTATTGTAGAAACAAAGCAATAAACTTCAGTTCATGTAAATTTTCAGTATTCATCCCCACCTAACTTAAAAGTGTTTTTCATCCTGTAGCTCAATGACTAAGATCTACAAAAATAAGGAGAATAAGCATATTGAAAGCTGACCTAAATTCACTTCAATGTCTCCAACTCCAAGAGAACCTGAATGGACTTAAAGTGACAGAGATTAAAATGTTAAGGATCCTAGACATCAGTGAATGATTTCTTTCAAATACAAGTACTTTCATAAGTCCTATTTGTATTTGAAGCAAGAAAGAAAATTAATGAGCATAGTCAACCTTTTTTTTTGTTATATGCACATACATTTTGCACACAAAACTACCCTCAAGTAGGGTGAGCAGTACTTAATATATATATATATATATGTCTTTTTTGGGATTTTATTGTTGTTTAAATAGAATTTGTATTTAACCAGTCTCATATTAAACAGACAGCTTTGAAGTATATAAAAATGTCAGTCCCCTCCAAGACAGTTGCACCCAATAATCCCAGAAGCAAGGAGTAAGACAGACACCTACCTAAATAGCAGCCTGTTAGGCTTCAAACAAGTATGGGATCAAAGGCTGATGTAACATAACCCCAAACACTTCTATGTCCCAGAGCAGCAGACAGAGAAAATAACATAAATAGACCCTCATCAAGGAATTAGATGACAGTGTTTGCTAGCTAACACTGCAGCCCTAAAGCATATTAGAAGGGATCCATGTCAACAATTTGAGAGCTTTATGCTTAAGTATTTATATGCTTTAGAAAGTATGTAAAGGTTTTGCCAAGAGTTTACCAGATTTATTAAGGATCTGCATACAGCTGAGAAATCCACTTTCAAAATGCTTCAAGAAATATTTAATGCATCAAGAATACAGACAGCACTTCAGTGAGACTTCGCAACTTATTTTCAGTCCACCACTGTATAAAACATTATTGGTAGATATGAAGTCAAAAAGATTCAAAATAACATTTCTTTAACTAAAATCTATAAATAATCAAAACAATTGTCTGGTTTACTCTCAATTTGTTTATTGCAAGACCCGCATCTCCAGTAATAGAAAGTTTTAAAACCGCATTCCAACACTTCATTCACACTGTATTCTATTTTAATATTACTACAACTTTACTGTTGCCTTCATTCTCTTCTCTATTCCCTGTTTGGACACGGGGCTGGCAGTACTTCCTGCCCACTTGCATTCTTCACCAAGAACTGCCAGGTAGGAGAGGATTTTTCCTAGCCAAGCCTACAACCTCCTAAACAGAAGAGCATGAAGAAGCACAGATCTGATACTCCCTGGACTTGGAATGAAAAGAAACTCCTACCTCTAACTTGCAATCAGTACATTCCTTAAGGTAGGCTGTCTCTACCTCCTATTGTAGCAAATAAGTCTTAAGAAAGTGAGTTTTGAATAGTTTAATGTGTCTACCAAGTGGACCTTGCAGGTGAACACAATTTCACATTATTCCTAATTCATTTCTACAGTGAACTGTACACAGAAATACAGAAATTGAAAGTATCCTATTCTGCATCCTATTCTGCATCCATTTCCCCCTCCTGCTACTCGGCATTTCCAGTACTCCATCTGCATCCAGCACATATCTCTGCTCCTCATCATGCTTTGAGTCAGGTCCTCATCAGACCATTATGAAATATCAGTTGAACTGATCACTCTAGCAGCAAACGAAGTCCAATCAGGACAGCCAGTTTGACTATTCAACCAGCAAAGAACTGAACAACGCATTTAAAAGTGACAGGGAGAGTGCAAAGCTATTCAAGCCAGATGCTGCAAGTGCGCTTTCCTTTTTAGCAAGGCAGAGCTTCTAGAATAGCTCTGCTGCTTGTAAGATAACATCCACTGCTTATTTCCAGCATTCCAATACAGATTTAGAAAGTAGGCAAGACTCTCTTGAGTTTTACTGGAAACCATTAAAAACACCCAGAGATTCAGAATATCCTTACAACTGTGATTGACAAAAACTTCCAATATGATTCAAATACCTACAACAGCTTCATCCATGTAAAAAACCCAAAGTTGTATGCAAAAAATTATTTTATCAACTTTGGAAAAGGGAGATGGGATTACAGGTAGCCATTTGATTGCAACAGTACTTTCAATTCAAGAAACAGGTCATATAAAATTCTAGAATATTAATTATAAACCCGCTTCACATTTTCAACAGGAATTTTCATTACAGTACATTGATTACTTCTATAAAAACAATCTGCTTAGAGCAATGATTGTAAAGACCTCCCATCCATTCTGGTTGCCTAGATACTGTTATATTTCATTAAAGATTTAATCAGGTACTTTTGCTAAGTATATTACTCACTACAAAAGCAGCACTACATATCTATTAGAATATTTGAAAAAGTAATGAAGTCTGGTCTATTTCATAAGTTGAAGCACAGCACATTTGAATGGTGCTGATTCCTTTAAATAAGTTGCTTCACAAAAAGAATTCTCTAATTTCAGTATCAATTTTACAGGTACATACAATATTGAAATTTACATATATTGGTATAAATACAAACTACCCATATAAACATACATCTATAAGTCAACACAGCAACTTGATTACAAGTTGATACCAAATCATACCAGAGGTGCTCTTGTTTAAAGCTTTAATAACCGTTCAATTACCAAAGCCAGAAAACTAATTTACTTGCTTATCACATGTTTAACAAAGCCCTTACTTAAAGAATTGGTTCGTAACTCCTTTCTGTCAATTAGCCCCATCAGAGATACTGAAAGAATTGTGCCAAAAGTAACTTTTAAAAAGTAACACAGAAATATGTTTCAAAGGAAGGGGTAGTCAGCAATTGAACCAAAATGAAACAAAGTCAAAATCTAACTTCAACTGGTAAGACACTTTGAAATCAAGGATTGGTGAATATGGGTATCTGTGACTCGAAGTGATACTTAGGCCTATAAATTTTAAGATATAGATAACCCCAGAGACCTTGAAGTTGGCTCCATAGCTTTGCAAACTCTAAGGGAAAGCTGTGATGATGGGAAGCATCTTCCAAATCTTCAACTCTAAATATTCCTTACACCTGTACTGTAAAAGACTATGAGCAGTCACAAACAAGGGTAATTAGTCTACAAAAATCACTCTTTTACTTCCCATCTTTACTAAGAAATGTTATTTTGTCTTGTCTACGCCTACTTAATTGTCAAGGAGAACAAATGTTCAGCATTAAGAAGAGTTCAAATCACTTACTGCAGAAGCATACAGTCCCGGTACACAAAAGTGGCTCAGCAAAACCAGTTTATTTTTGTCCTAATAGCCTAATTTCAAAATCTTAGTTATCCTTCCACTCAGAAATGTCACTTAGTTAAGCCACGTAAAAAATTGGACTTCTGAGAGTGAAAAGTTTTGAGTGTGAAAAATCCAAAGTTCTGATACTTCCAACTACTCTATATACCTTACCAATTTCAATACTTTGTGGATAGAAAATCTCTCAGGAAAAACCAACCAAGCTCCATTTATAAAATAATTGTGCAATTTACACAAAGCATGAGGTAACAGCAGAGCACTGAGCAAACAAGGGGAATAAATAGAACAGCAAACCTAGGCAAAAGCTGCACAATGACTAAGATTCAGAATACGAAGTTTTTATTAATACAGGTTCTCCTATACATGTCTGGGGAAAAAACCTCAAACTTTTAATAGCTAATTATCTAGTCAGTTAAGATCTTTACTTCAGTGTTTCCATGGCAAAAAAAAACCCTCATCCTCACACCTAACAGAACACCTTAAATACCTCTTTTCTACATCCAGTTTTGCTGTACCACAACATTTGCCAGATAGCATGTTACAGGAAATACAGCAGACATCCATCAGCTGGACAGCAAAACTGACTTCAGAATTTTATGCCCTCTGAGCCAGACTCATGGCTTGGTTTCAAATTATTTAGCCAGACTTTAGGATGTGCTGGCTACTCAATTATTCCTCCTCAGAGAACCAAAACAACTAAAGGGTAAAACGTAGCACCAAAAGAACAACCCACTTTGGCAATATGAGTATATAAATCACTACAGCCTAACTGCAGCACAAAGCCCCAAGTTCAAGTTGTGCCAACACAACTATGCAGGGAGCTGTACTGTAAAGTCTAGTTCTGATGCAAGCTAAAAGTAACTTCACAAAAGGAGGCTAGCTGAAACACACAACCACTTCAGTAATATAATCCACAGGACAGAATAAACTGTCATATATGACAATGATGATACAACAAACTGTGTTGCCAAAAAAAGTAGGAAGGTACCAATTACACTATAGTGTATTACAAAATTTATGAGTGATCTTGAGGTACCACTGCTACTGGGAGTGGACAGTTTACCAAAAAAGTACCTTGTAAGAGCCCCCAGTTCAGAAGGGGAAAAAAAAAATAGAAAAAAAAGGAGGGAAAAAAAAGCAGCAGTTTTATATTGTTTTTGAATGAAAATTTGAAGAAAAATCATTTCTCAAGCTTAAAATGTTTTCTGACTCTTAAAACTTTAAAAAAAAAATCCTTAATACCTGGTACAACACAACTAATTTTTATGTATCTATAATTAGACTTTTTAATCAAGATTTTATAAAAGCAAAGTCACTGATACTAGTATCACAAGATGGCACAATGCAGCTTCTCTTTAACCCTTTCTAAAACAGTATGTACTTAAGCAAATTTTGTCTTAAGAATGCTGAAGAACTAAAATCATGATATAATCATAATAGTGATTTTATAAAGTGACTTCCAAAAAGAAGAAATATAAGGCAATAGAAGACCTGAAATCTCTAAGATAATTTGTATTAAAGTCTATACACACATTAAAGACCAATATTATGATGTTGCAAACTTTTACACCAATATTCAAATAGATGGAGACAAGCATAAAAACTCACACTGCAATTGTACAAACACAACCATAACTAAATGGGTGTGCTTTCTGCACATCCCTGAGTCTCCTTTCACAAATGCAAGGGGGATTATTGCTCTATGAGAATCTAGTCACTCAACATAAATAACATCCTGAATGGCAGAGTCCAGCTGTACCATACTAAAATGCAAGAGAGCTCCTCGTTCAGAACTCCTTCTAAATCTAAGGAGACAGGAAGGAATGGGGAGGTGGCGGTGTTCACAATAACATGAACAAGATCAACAAGTGAAAAACCAAACACTAACATTCAACACTTCTTTTAGGTATCACAAATCAGTTTTTAAATAAGAGGTGAACTTTGTAAGCATCTGCAGATAGCTGTCTCTGAAGGCATGACAGGAAATAGTTTGTTAGAAATGTTTTAGACTAGGCTGGTATAGTTCATGAGGATAAGGTCAACATCTCCAAAACGTGCAATACTTGTTTGTGAGAAAAAGGCTTTTTTGAGAGATCCCTTAAGTTTCCACTTCTAAAGTCTTGCCTGCAAGTGTGGAGAAAAAGAATATTCTGGAGGAAAGGCAAGAGAAGTAATGGTACAAACAGCACAAATCTATTTTTTTCTGTCCAACGTGCAACAGGGTCTGGGAGAAGCTAGGTACTTCTGCCAAGCACTGTGAAGATCATGCTACTGAGAAGATGAGTATGCAGCAGGAGTCAGTTTGGCTGAACAGACAGAAAGATGCAGGTCTGGAACAAAAGGAAAGCAAATGGAAAAAGATGCCCAAGATGTGAAGAATTAAAAAAACAATTAAATTGAATAGTTCTAGTTACCATCTTAAGCAACAGGAAGCTGAAATGGAAAAGATTAAATGCAGCACTGCCTGAAGTTAAATGTCACTTATCTTTAAGAACATGGCATGCACACATTCCAGTATGAATCACAAGGTTCTATTCAAGAACAGAATAGTGGCTCTGCTAGTCATGAAGACGAAGGTATCCAGTGAGCTTAAATCTACAACTGTGATTATCCAGAAAGGGCACAAACAATGACAGCTGTCAAACACATGGCCTGCGACTTCTTGGATCCCAGGACCCAGTCCTAAAGAATGTTTAAGACCTATCTATTGCCTTTCTCATCCAAGATACAAAGAACATTAACACCAAATTTGCTATTTGCAAAATGTTAGGTGAAGGATGCAATAATTCAAAAGACAAAGTGCTAATCCTGTAAACTTATGGTGAAAATTTGAATGTATTCATAAAATCTAATGAGTTTAACCTCATACAAGGAGGCATTCTACCAAACTGGGTACTGCCTGTTCTCCTGCTGTTGGCATAAATTCAGTCCTATGTGCTCTAGCTAATTCAACAGAAATGTGCTTGCAGATGCACACCTGACCAGGATCACGTGTCTATTAAATTCAGCCCACAGACCCACCACTCAGAATCACCACCTCCCAGCATGAGTAGAATTACATTCATCCTGCAAGCATCACTAGAATTTTTATTTGTTGAATATTAAAAGTTAGGATGAGGAACCATGGAAGAAAAAGCCAACTTGAATCTACTATTTTCTTATAAACTGCTGTTCCAAAATCTTAGACTGAGTTTATCTGTTAAAAAAAAAATAGAAAATACAAGAAAAGAAAATATTACTTCAATTAGAACACAAGTTTAGGAACTGTCAAGTTCCTAAATAAACAAATATACTTCTGAACAAAAGTATGCACTTTTGTATGTTGAACATTTGGTGATGGCCAATATACTATACTGCACTTATAAATTTTGTTAAGTTCTCATGAAACTTAAGTATTTCTTTCTTATACATTGATTGAAAATAGTACCAAAATAAATAAACTTGTTTACGTAATGGTTTTAAAAGATAAAACCATCAAATCCGATGTATAAACAAGCATTTTCCATCTGGCCTACCAACTACAAGCACAAATTCAGCTTACTTCTAAGAATGACAGTTCTCAGAAGTTTTCCAGGAAAGGCTCTCATGCTGTTGGGATAGCACATTGAAGTGCATAGAATTACAAGGTTAAAACAGATATACATAGATAATGTTTAGAATCCAATATTTTTTTATTCCTAATACCTGCATTCCAAATTTTATGAAGTGATGAATCAATTTACAGACATGACAAAAGAACTTAGATAATCCAATTCAATAGTACGTTCTACAGATTAAATATATCTTATTCCTAGAGAAAGGACAACAAAAAATAAAACTAGCATGGATCAGTGATATTGTTCACAGTGATGGTGCAGGTACAGCAATGTCACATCCCTCTCAATTAAATCCTTGCAATTTTCTGGTTTTTTTTTAAAAAAACAAAACTAGAAAAGTATATAATAGAAGAAATTAAATTTCCGGTCTAGAAATACACTGATTTTATGAACACATCTTCTCTCAATTGAGCATTCTAGCTCAAACTTCAGTAGGATTCTGTAATCACCATGCAAAAATAAAATTTTTATATATGCTGGAATAAATCCAATTTATTGGGTCAATAATGATATGTGTACTGATACATGACCTTTTCCTACATAAACAAGGGGTTTCAGATGCCACTCACACATTGCATTTTCCTGGCAGCAGACCACAATTTGTACTTTTCCTTTTATTCCAGTATCTTTTTAGCAGAACAAACCCATAAATAGATGTAGGAGTACAACCGAGTAGATGATAAACTATGACATGTGGGCGGAACAAGCAATTGGGAAAGTGAGTGGTGAGAAGAAAGTGACTCTAGTGGAAATAACTTTAAATAGTTTTGCCATCAGATAAAGAATGCACATCACATTCAAGACATCTGACAGACTTGCAAGGAAGAGGAAAAGAAAAACTTTCATTCCAAAACATGTGAAATACATACATGCATCTGTGGGTATATGCACAAAACCTCATCCAGAGTTCACTAAACATTTAGGTAATCATTATTTAAACCATCATCCCACCACTGGTCCCAGGAGAAGACAGGCTGCCAGCCTTCACACCTCCTTTTAGTAGGGGAGAGGGAAATGCTAACCCAAGTGAGCTGCTGCTCAGAACACCGTGAGAGCCCACATGTATTGGACCATTTGCTCCACATTCTTAGATCTCATGACAGCCCAGCAGAAAGGCTTTCCAGCGTTAGAAACAGAGAAATTTATGAAATTTAAGCTCATAACATAGGACTTAGTATGTAAGAGCATTAAAATAGTGACAAAATCCATTCTTAAGTTCAAAGCATCTTTAAACAGACGTCACCTATATCCAAGAATCATGATGAAAAATTACAGGCACTACAAGTTCCATACAGAAGGGCAAAACATTGAAAATTAATTTCAAATGCTTTGCCACACGACACAAATTGTTACCTTGCCACTTTTTAAAACTGTAGTAATATCAGCAGTATTGCTATTAACACAGGAAAACCTTTCTGTACAACAAACTGAGGATTCCAAAGGTGGTCAGGACTAGGCACAGTACCAGCCCAAAACCTAACAGATTTAGGTTTCCACTAATAGGCTTCCACTTCCACTTCCTGGAAAACAATTAAAGCTTTTGTTTCTGGCTTATCTCACAAGTTAAATTTTAAATCTAGAAAACCATTAGGATCTTTGTTTTTTCCCATGCTAGGTTTGCTTCATTTCTTCATCTACAATAAAAGTTTCTCAGTCTTTTGTCCCTTTCTGGAGCCATCTTAGAATTTAGCAACAGAAAGTTATTTAAGAGGTCTATTACGTTTGTAGTGAATAGAGCACTGCAGGAGAGCAAAATCAATGTCGAGGGGAGTGAGAAACTGTGCATCATTTAAAAAATTTGCCCAAAACGTCACCTCTGAGAGGGAAGCTGCAACTCAACAGCTATTTTAACTTGCTATTAGAAGGATCCAGTCTGGTTTAGTTATACAGAATATACTGCAAAACTTCCTACATTAATTCAATGCAGTCTTGCAGCATTCAGCTGTCCTCAGTCTACAGTAGTTTTAGTCTTATACAAATGTATTCTAACTAAATTCTAACTAAAATATTCTAACTTTCTTTTTTCTTGTAATTTTTAAAATAACCTTATCTTCACACACAAGGATATCTTAAAATATACAAAAAGTCAAGCTTCAAGTACTTTGAGCAAAACTGAAGAACACATGATGGTACACTATAAGTCGTTATATTACACACCTAGTAGCTCCATCAGGGTGGTATTTCTTGGTTGTAAGATCTCAGAAACATATGCAAGTTACACAAAAATTAAAAAAAATAACCGAAAAAAAAAATACACCAAAAAGTTGAATGTTGCTTTGCCTTTTGTTCTTTTGACACTTTTCTATACTTTACTCTCACAGCAACAGTTAAGGAGTTATCCGGGTCTACAAGAAAAAATTAAGAATAAATATCCCCCAACGTAACATATTTCCTTCCTTTCAACAGAGGAACAGAGAATCCAGGTTAAAAGTTTCAGGCGTTATCCCCTTCCTATGAAGTCAGGGCCCGGACAGCCCACGCCGTGCCGCTTCCCCGGGCCGCTGCCTCCAATCCCTCAAGCAGCCGAGGCGCCCACCTGCTCCAGGAAGCTGCTGCGCCTTCCGCAACCCCAAAACTTCTGAGGGGCCCCGAGCACGTACCCCGGGGTCCGAGGGCAGCACCGCCCCTCTCCCAGCCGGCGGGTTCCTATAAAAGTATACCCCTCGGCAGGCGAGAGAACATCGCGGGGCGGCTGCCTCAAGAGGAGCCTCCTCTCACGGCATCCCTTACCTAAGAGGAGCAGCTTGACCTCCCTGGCCGCCTTCTCGCCGTCCTCCCGCAGGTTTCTGTCGATCATCTTGCTCCTCTCCACCGCCGCCTTGTCCTCGGCGCTCAGCGTGCAGCCCATCTTGGGAAGGGGCTGTTTGGCTCCGCCGGGAGAAGTGAAGCACGGAGCGGCGGGGTTCGGCGCCGGGAGCGGCGGGGAGGCGCTGAGGAGGGAGGGGGAGCGAGCGCTCCCCGCTCGCTCTCTCCGTCCCCCGCTCCCTCACCTGGGGCGCAGCGGCGTCGCGGGCACCGCACGCCGGGTTCGCCTCGGGGCCAAGACTGCAGGCAGCGAGCGGGAAGGGGCGCGGGTAGGCTCGGCCGGGGGAGCGCGGAGCGGGGGCAGCGGGGCTGCGGACGGGCGGACCGAGGCCTCACACCGGGGCCGCCGCTCCCGCCGCCGGCCCTGAGGCTGCTGCGCGCGGCACCGCCCCCGCCCCGCCGGAGGCGCGCGACCGCGCGCGCACCGCCCACGCCGGGAGGGGAGAGAGGAGGGGCGCGGGCGCGGGGAGCGCGTGCACGGCGGGAAGCGCGGCGGGCGCGGCCGCGCGTGCGCACAGCGGTGGCGAGGCGTTTTGGGGCGGGGGGCGGGATGGGGGGAGCGCAGCGGGAGCGGAACGTAAACGAGGCTGGAAACCGGGGCACGGCGGGATGCGAACGCGAATGGGGCTGGAAACGGGGGCACAGCGGGAGCGGAACGCGAACGGGGCTGGGAGCGGCACGGGCGCCGGGCACCTGCCAGGGTGGGGCTCCAATTTAAACTGCTCGCGCGCGGGAGGTTCCATTGCTCGGTGGGGCGGGGGAGCTCCGGGCAGGGCTCTACCAATGGGTACCCCAGGGGGGTTGCAGGAGCCGGGCTCCTTGTCCCCTCCCGCCCTGTCCCGCTGTTCCCGCTGCTGGGACCCAGGGAAGCACCTCGGGACCCAGCCCCGCCGGCACTGGGTGCTGCCTCTGCTTTCGACAGGGGCAGGAGCAGGGCTGGCTCTTACAGCAGTACTTTACCCCACGAGGCCGAAGCCAAACGAACTGTCCCACCTCACGGCTCAAGGCTGCTCACGTCGCTCTCTTTTCCTATGGACCTTATTTCATCCATGTATACGAGTATTTAAATGGGGAAGGGGGTGCCAGGAGCATGGAGCCGGGCTGTTCCCGGTGGTACCAAGCAGTAGGACGAGGGGTAACAGGAGGAAATTGGTGCACACATCGTTCTACCTGAACATGAGAAAGAGCTTCACTGTGCAGTGACCGAGCACTGGAAGATTGCCCAGAGAGGCTGTGGAGCCTTCCTCATGGAGGTACTTCAGCACCATTTGGATGCAATCCTGGGCCATGTGCTCTGGGATGACCCTGCTTGAGCAGGGAGGTTGGAACAGATGCCCCTCTTGTGGTCCCCTCCAACCTGACACTGATTCTCTGCCGTATCTCAGAGCTCAGGCTTGGGGCGGTCAGTACATCTGTGACCTGTTAGAGCTTGTTTTATGATTTGTTTTGCTCTTTAATGTAAAAACGCTAAAAAAACTGCAATGTTTACAAGTGGTTCCTCACCATGCACATGTTGCGCTGTTTGGATTGCAAAAGAAAGATCCCGTTACCCGATAATAGGATCACAAATGAGCAAATGAGGTTGAAGGGACCTCGGGATAATCCAGCCCAAGGTCAGCTGAGCTGCGGTATGACTGGGACCCACCACCCTGGCTGTGAGCACCGATGGGGTGAAGCAGTGATTTCACTGAAATTCATAGATAAAACTGTGCACAGCCGATAAAACTTTGTGAATCTCGGAAAAAACTTCAGTCAAAACATAAGGCACAAAAGCCTACAAGGCAAATCTGTTAAATTAAGATTCATCATTCCAGTGAGTCCTTAGGATTTTTTGTTTCTATAGAATCTCAAGAACTTCTGCCCCCAGAATGAGCTCAAAAAGAGCAGCATTTTACAGCACAGAAGGTGTTTTAGCATTAGAGTGCAAAGACTTTAAGTCAGATGCAGCTATTACTATACTAAGCAAATCAAAAGGCTTTTTTTCCTGTAATGCTCAATGGAAAAGTGTATCAAATGTTCTATTTTTATTGAATGTGTTGGCTTTTCTTCTTTGCAAGGGTCTTTGGATGCTGACAATGAATAAACCATAAGTAATGGTGTAAAAAATGAAGTAGATAACACCCAAACTATAACTTAAATATTTTTCACGTCTTCTGGTTGGTAGGCATGCTCTCAGCCCTAGCAAAGGATGGTATAGAACTCTTTCCTAAAGAAATCCCAAAAACCATCAGTTCTCAAGATTTTGTAAGATCTCTGAGATATTTTATTTGGCCATCTTAATTGTCCTGCTTCTAGGATAGCCTTTAATTCTAGGAAAATGCCAGGGCACCTGAGAGGCGTCTCTTTCTTCTCTGCTCTCCTGAGTTGTCCATTTTGTGTACTCTTGGGCAGACTTCCACCCTGGTACTGACTGTTACAAACCAGTCCATCTCACATATGGAAACCTAGTCTTTTTTCAGGATTCCTGGCCTCTCCTGTGGTAGAGGGAGCAAAGTCAACTGCTGCTCAGGACAGAACAGAGTTAGCAGAGATGAAAATTAATAAGCTTAGGGATACTTTTCTGATATGGAAATCCTGGATAAAGAATGATTTCTGAGATAAACAACACATGGTTAGGATATTTGCAAGTGAAAGTACAGATTAAGGGATAAGAAAGTAGTAAACAGAGATTATAGTAGGTGGAAATAAGGTGATAATGAGAGCGGCAGATGTTACAAAGATGGAGATACTACAAGTAGGATGCCTCAACTTTGCATGGATTTTGTTCATTTAATCATGTGCATAGAGCACACATTTCTGCTGCAACATGGCAGGATGCAACACACTTCTATACTTTTGACCAGGAGTATTTTCTATTCTCTCTGTCCTTTTTCCCATTTAACATTGTCTCTGCATTCATTGGTAAAAAGCATGAAATAAACCCAAGTTCCTTTTCTTTTTATCACCCTGTATCTGAAAAACAGAACTGTATAGTATCTCCTCTTTTGCACACATAGCTTAGTCTTAAAAATAAAGACTGAATTGTCCTTTTAGTTCTATTAAACCCAAGCCCACTTTATTTCATAATTAGGACTTTTCTACTACCTTTTCCTATTGCAAACCTGTGGATAAATTGTACCTTGTTGTACATGGACAATATTACAAAAAACAGGGCAACTCCTGAGTATCTAACGTGCATTCATTTGAAATTTGAAGCCAATTTCTATTGATTTTTAAGTTTTCAGAAGTGGAAGTACTACATGGTACAGATTCACTAATATTATTTCCTTATGTCTTCTTTGAAATGGTAATAGATCTTTTCAACAGTTTTCAGCAATGTCAGTTGTTTAGTTCTATTTATGCAATAATGGCCCAGGGGATAAATTATTGTATTCTGATTGCATCACACACATAGCAGCTCTCATGGTCATGGAATAGCAGAAACTTTTTATGGTGCCCAAGAAGGCTGAGGAATGATTGTGGTAGCTTTGTTGTGGCCAGGAAACTCCCAATATTCAGAACAAGGTTGTCAGTGCAGTGCTTTATACCAAATAATGTCTTACATGGTGCAGTAGAGCAGATTAGGCCTGAATCACTATCTGGAGCTACCACAGACCTGTACTTGATGTCTGAAAATATTTTCTTCTAAGATAAAACAGTCTACTAGATAGTGAAAGAAACTATAGTTAAATAGATAAATCTAGTCTGTATTTGGACAGGACAGCAATGATCCCTTTTTTCCAAAAGATAGGGGATGTGTAAGCTCTAAGTTACAGATTAGCATTACTTCACAGCAGTATGGTTATGTGAGACAGTTATTTCATCCCTGGAGTTAGAACTGTACAGCTTTTACCTTCATCTGAGAAGCTGTGAGATTGCTCAGGAGCTGTGTGTTTCATGGCCTCATTCCTGAGAGGCGATTATTTCAAGAGATTTTGTTGTTTTGCTTGGTCTAACAACAAATAGCTGTTGTTTGATATGACCTCCTTTTGAGTCTGCATCACCAGCTCTTGGGCTCATTTTTCTGTAAGATTATCTTTAGCTGCTGCTGCATAGGCTTAATAGATAAATTCCTTGTGTTTGGTATGGAATACAGTGTTTTATGGGGATAATGATCAGTCTTCGGCCTTCTATTTTGCTGCTTTTCAGATTTTAATTTAAGTTATCTGATTTAGTCATCTTATTTGCTCTTGTCTTTAACCAGACACAGAAAAACATGTATGAGAAATTGAATATAGTTGTTACAAAAGAAATAGAGGAAAGTGGGCAAGTATTTGAATTTCTGCCTTTGAAAAAGTAAGTAAAGCAAGGTAAAATACTTTCTGACTAAAGCATGTAACTAAATGTATATCTCAATGCTCGAACTATAATATTTTTTCTTATTTAATTTCCTTTTGTCCAAAGAAAATAAAATGTTCACAAAGTATGGTGCAAGGTTTCTTCCATACTGCTCATTCCAACCCTTCTGCCATGGGCAGAGACACCCTCCACTAGACCAAGTTGCTCAAAGCCCCATCCAGCCTGACCTTGAACACTTCCAGGGATGGGGCATCCACAGCTTCCCTGGGCATGTTGTTCCAGTGCTTCACTGCCCTCACAGTAAAGAATTTCTTCCTAACATCCAGTCTAAACCTATTCTCTGTCAGTTGGAACCCCTTCACCGTTGTCCTGTCACTATCCACTCTTGAGAAAAGTCCCTGTCCCTCTTCCTTGTAGGATTCCTTCAAGTCCTGAAAGGCCACAATGAGGTCACCCCAAAGCTGCCTCTTTTCCAGGCTCAACAAACCCAGTTCTCTCAGCCTTTCCTCAGGGAAGCAGTGCTCCATCCATCTGATCAACTTGGTATCCCTCCTCTGAACTCGCTCCAACAGGTCCATTGGTCTTCCTGTGCTGGGGACCCCAGACCTGGATGTAGTGCTCAAGGTGGGGCAGAATCCCCTCCTGACCTGCTGCCCACACTGCTCCAGATGCAGCCCGGGACACAGTTGGCTTTCTGAATCTAAAACAACAGCTGTATTACACCATTTGAAACTTAAACAGATGAAAAAGTAATTAAACAGAGCAAATAAAAACCCTCCATGTGAATTAAATGTCAAAGACCCCTCTGCCCCATTGTTTAGTCTTCTGGCAAAGTGCTTGCAGTCCATCTTGAAGAACCTCTGGATTACACTGTATGAATACACAACGCTGATTCTTCTCTCACATTACTGTGATTAATTAATGGATAGTGGATACTTGGTATATTAATTAGCTAGGATAATGTCTCTGTTCAGCAATGTCACTAATGACAGGGCAGAGCTCATGCAACACCTCTGTGAAGGGCCTTTCTGACTAAGAGATTTTATACCCTTAATTCAAAATGAAATTTTTCTTGGAACCACAAAACAAGTTTGGCTTTAAAATTTCCCAGCACTGTAGCTGAGCAATACTGAATTGATTAAGCTGTAGCTTGGTGGCATGCTAACACCTATAGTGCTTGTAAATATGGATGCAAATAATTGTTGTCAGCGCCCTGGGGGATTCCAAGGTGTATGTTGTGTGAGGGGGGTGCTGTGTATGCCAGTGAGCTCTGTGCACAGCCTACTACTCACTGTTGTCTTGAAATAAACAGTGAGAATTCTGTTAATTTTAATGAAGGCAGTGTAATTACAGTGATGTGGGAAGAAAATCAGCTTTGTGTATGCACACCATGTAACCCAGAGGTCCTTGGAGGTGGACTGCATGTATTTTGCTAGGAGAAGGCTGAGCAATGGGGAAGAGGGGAATTTGACACTTCATTCATTTTATGTCTGCCTTTCCAAGAGACCGGGTTTCCAACGAGTTTTGCAAATATCTAAGTTGATTTCAATGTTCAAAACACTGTAGGTAAGTCCTCTACTAGAATATGATAGAACCAGGAATAAATGTTCAGCAAAGCAGATGTCTTTTTGTGAAGTTGGCATGTTTTTGAAATATTTCCATATTAGATTTAATTAGATTTAATTCTGAGTAGTTATAGCAGAAGAAACTATATGCAAATGAACTAATCATGGTATAGACTTCATAGTATAAATAAAGGAAAAACTAACTGAAAAATTGAGCACTTTATTAATAAGGATTGTATTAATTTATATGAGAAAGAGAGACACACACAGATAGACTTTTGTTTCCACAGTGCTAAGAGGCCAGCACAAAATCCTGTAAAATTTCAGGACATAATGTCTTTAATATATCCATAACAGAAATGGATTATACATAAATTAAACCACAAAAAATGAACTAAACCTATAATATCATGAAATACATGGCTTTTTGGGATGTGATCCAGGCAGTTACGTTATGTTTTCCTTTGTACATATTAGTAAACTGAAATTATTTTACAGTTAGTGTGAAGCATCACTGAAACACTGTTTTATTTGTAAATGTTATTGCATGTTAATAAAAATTAGATGTATAAATAATTACATTCATGCGCTATTGTCACACCAGCAAAAATTAAAATTATAAAGTGGAAATAATTTAATTCCTGTGTACTCTTTTTTTATAGCGACCGTATCCATTTTGAATTGTAGGAAGTAAACATCAGCATTTATAAGCAAAACTATCAACCAGTATAATATTTCCTGTTACAATGCTAGGTCTTCACAAATTGGTGTCTTTTTAAATTATTTTACAATAATGTATATTTATTAAAGATTCATAAAAGTACAGTAAATGAAATAGCTGCATAAGATGTTACACTAAATGAGATATTCAGGAAAATTGCTGCAGGAATGGTCAATTTTTATCTCAGATAAGCACAACATAACTATAAGACAATACAAAACTTTTTGACTGCCATATCCAAGTGTCTTCACACATGGTCTGAAAGGCACCTCATATCAGAAGATACCATGAATAGTCAGTTTTCTTTTACTGCATTTGAAAATATGTGAACATTACTTATTTTGATAAATTAATTCTAGAATTTATCAATACAAACATTTAATTCCAGTAATAAATATAGTATAAATCCAGTAATGATTTTGCTGACAAAGCATATCAACAAACCAAAGAACAGCACTGATTACTTATGGAAATTCAGAGTTTTTCAATAATTGTAATTTTAAAATAAATTGTAGGCTAAATGTACTGATGGAAAGGAGTGGATTTTGACCATGTTATCCAATAAATATTATTTGTTTTGTTCAAATAAAAGTTGAACAATATTTACATAGAAATGAAAAGTGCTTTTTTAATAAGTCCTTTTTATTTTTGCAACTGTTTATGTGTGGGCTATGGCAGTGATCTTTCCATTTTAGAATGTTGAACAACTGTGAATGCTGATCTATAAATACCAAGTAAAATAACTTTGAAATATTTATCAAAGTTTATCTCCCTAAGTACAATGACAGAGACTCTAATACTAGACCTTGGGATTTTTGTTCTATAACTCTTAAGAATTCTCCTGAATACAAAAGATGGACAAGAAACAAAGTGCTAAAACTGCCTGACTTCCTCCATGATTGTTGTGGAGCATTGGCACAAAGCAGGTCTGAAGGAAGGCCTTTGCTGTGATTTTATGTTTACATGTTTGCTGAATCTTCAAAATGTTCCTTTCATTCTCAGGTCCCAGATTCAATCCGGAGTTATACTTACACCCATGCTTTCTTTTACTCTCAGCTTGTAATTATCTCTGAATTCTGCATCTTCTGAAGAAGGGCTTGTGTATGCCACATCTTGTCTTTTTTCCTGAGCTATAGTTAATATAAATAAAACAAGCCTTAGCTTTGGGCGCTTTATTGGAAGGAATGAAGTTTGTGGTTCTGGGTACACTAGAGTCAATGGAAATGTGACTATTGCTGTTACTTTACCATTACTGTATGTAAATACAGCCAGAATTTCTCTTTTGGAGCTTCTCAAGTGCTTCAAGTTACACATGTGTTTAAGTGCATTCCCGATCTACAGCCAGACTCCTCAGCATCTTTCAAAACTGTTTTGTGGTTAAACAAATTATGCTGACACTGTGTTGCAAAAACATTGCTTTTACTAGGTGAATGAAAAATATACTATACTTACTATACTTTTTGTCTAGAATTAGATCCTGAGTTATTTGGTAGGAAAGATACAATTAAAGTTTAGAACTTGAAATAGGAACATCTAAGTTTATTTCCATTCAAAATGTCATGGTTTTGTTGACTGAGTGATTTTCTCATTTAATTTTCCTTAAATGGCCTAAAAAAAGCATAACACTTCGTGTCATCACAGACCTGGATAGATATGCAGGGTATTCTCTAATTCAGTGACAAGACTGGTTATATATTGTTTGTTTATCTGAAAGTAATAATTCCTCAGAGCAAAGCAGGTATGAGCCTTATTGCAGGAAATAGCGGTTTTGAATGTTACTTCCTTTGTCTTGCAAACAGGAACACATAAACCCAGCACATATTTGGTTTTATTCCAGTGCCCCTTTGTTTGTTTTGGCATTTGCTTTGCTTTTATATAAATTAGTAGAAGTTTCCTGGGTAATGTTTTTCATACTATTGTTTGTTTACATGTCCAATGTCCTTAAAGCTTGTAGAAATAATGGGCTGTTACATTTTTTTCTCTAGTAGACTAGTTAATTTTTCTCATATCTATGCAGAATACAGAAAATCAATAGTAGCAAAGTTATTAATTTTTAATTTTTATTGTGAATTGGATACAATTATGGTGTTCAGCTGAATAATACATTATGTCTAATGGTGCCTGGTATTATAAATTGCATTTTGAACATAATATTTACTTTGAAAGCAAAGCAGTTTTGCCTTGGAGTACTCTGTTTATCTGTTTAAATCTCACCCCTCCACCCCCCCAAAAAACCTACATGTGCCAGAGGAGGATCCTGAAAGAAGGTTTTCTTTTCTAGAGTAAAGTTTGTAAAGCCGATTGTGTGAACAAAATGAAATTAAGCAACACAAGTAATGTGTTTATATAAAAACACTAAGGTGAAAAAAGTCATGACATCTAATTGTAAAAAAAATGAAAATATGTTCAGAAATGTTTTGTCTTAAAAATATTATTATCAATAATATGTATACAATAGAAATAAAATACATTAGCTAAACACTGTCAACATAATTAATGCCAAATCGCAGGTCCACTGTAAGGAAAGATGATCACTGTCATCAATATCCGTAAGACTTGGTTGTAGCTTTGCATTGCACAACATTGGAGACAGTGGTAAAAGAAGCTAGAAAAAAAAAACCAAATAGTTTCTTCTTTCCAGTGGGCAAAATTAATTCTTCCTTGTCTGTCACAAGATCACCTGATTGAATAATCTGGAAAACTACTCTACACAGTTTACTCCATCATTTTGAGTTCTGGCTAGTACATCTAGGATTTGTTCCCAAGAAAATAGATGCTGTTTTCAAGCTTCTCTCATGAGGGATATTTGGAAGATCCTGATATATCCCTGGCTGAGCAGAACTGTAAAACTGAGTTGTGAGCCTCTGCTGCAAGAATTTGGAGAACCCAGATTAAGAAAACTATGCATTGATAAAACTGTCTAAGGGAACAAAAACAGGAAATGTTTTTTGATGAGACAGAACTATCAGGAATTTAAACAGGAAAGGCTGAGTACTGTTTGTTACTGCAGAATGCTAATGCTGTGTGCAGAATGGCCATTGCCCTGACTATGAGAGCTGACAGACACTCTGTCCAAATGATAGGCACTCCAGATCAGCAGTGCAAATTTGCCCACAAGGTGCTTCACTGGTTAAAAAAACTTAAAATGGAATTGGACTCAAGGGAGTCAAGCATCCAACTATCCCCTTAATTACTAGGACGAAGTTGCAAACAAGAAATATGACCAGAAAAAAAAGATCTTGGTCATGTTAAAAAAGCACAATATTGTAGCTGAGGTCAGAGAAGTCAGAGGCAAAGTGAGGGAACCCGACAAGCAGTGAGCTCCATCTGGAGCTGAGTGTTAGACTACAGAGAGAGTATTCCAGAGCTGGTTGCAGATGGAGATAGGAGCAGGTACGGCGCTGGCACTCGGAATGGTTTCTCATCTGTGGACAGGGAGCCTTGCCAAGCAGGAGGAGGAGGGCTCAATGCCATCCTGGCAGGTGCTCTGTGCTCTGAGTGCAGAGCTGCACTGCCCAGGGCTGTCGCAGGTGGGCTATGGACAGGCACATGTTGGGCCAGGGGCTCACAAGCCCACTCATCCCTTGTGGCTCTGAAACTGGCCAGCTGAGACAGCTGTGCAGGTCTCAGAGGCTCCTCCGATGGATAAGGATGGTTCTGTCAATAAATAGCTGCAGTTCTCAGGTTTCAGTTCCTGAAGATCGCAGCAGTTCTTCTTGGGGTGAAGGGCTGGGGCAGAGCTCTGGTTTCCTAGTAGACCTGAAAGCCATTGGCAGTTTTCCCCCAGAACAATCTTAGTAGTGAAGGATGTGAGCAAAAGAATTCAGAATCCAAAAACTGCATTTTTACAAAAAAAATCCAAAACAACCAAAGAAAAAAATCAAACCACAACCAACCTCCAACCCCACGTCTTCCCCCAACCCTCATAACATTTTAAGAAGTTCTAAACTGGCTTCTTTGGCAGGTTTCCTTCGTATTAAAAAAATCTTCTTGCTCACTGACCTTTGCATCCTTTGTATATTGGAGCAAGATGAGAGTAAGTCTCAGCCCAACTCTTAGTTTTGCTAGGCAAAGCTGGCATGAGTTTGGGCTATATTGTGGTTTTCTGTTTCTGAAGTACTTTCAATTAATGTATAAACAATAGGTCTCTACAAGTGTCTGTCCCTACAAAACCAGATTTGGTGCTATTGTATTATCTGTCATAAAAGCAACAATGAGATTATACATATAGAAAAGTTATTTTTTGAAAAATTATGGTAATAACATTGCAGTAGGGCTGCTAAGATACCCCCTGCTCCAGTAGGCTGGTCAGTCTGACCAAAAATAACAGAAAAAAGATGCACAATTAACTTCTTTATGAAGTAAAAAGGAGGAATAAAATCAGTTCCAAGCAACATTTTACTGAATTTTGTTTTCCAAAAATGAATCTTTTTACTTTTGTGGTGAAAATGGGTAAGTTTTTTGACTAAGTATTCCATGACATTCAGACTTAAAATGCAGCAAAATGAATTTTCCATGATTCAGACCTTAGAGGGATTGCAGAGAAGTGAGCTGGCAGATTTTTAAAATGTATATGAAATGTTATGTCTTTATATAGGTATGTATTTTTCTTGTTTGTGACATATATGTAAATAGTTTGTCCAGATTTTCATGGATGGATGAAATCTGTAGAAGGGCTCTGCAGAAAGCAGGATTCATTTCTGTTCTGTTCATCATAGTACATCATAACTTCAAATTAGTTATCATATCATATCTGATAAAATGTGCATATGACACACAGGCCAACAAAACATTAAGTAATAATGAGGCTAAAGCAGTTATTTGCAGTATCCTAAAATTCTTATTCTGCAGGGCCCTGGGAAGGGGAGCAAAAGTTGTTTATATAGCTAAACAAGTGTATGAAGAGGCAGTTTTATCTCTCCTTGAGGTTTTAATGAGACCAATATTGAAATACTACTTAGAGAACTAATGGTGATACACCAAAAAATAGGAAATTGAAAGCCTACAGTCAAATCATCATTTAAATGCCCAGAGAGAATTCTGTAATAAAAAGGATGAAGAACATGGGCTGCAGCAGAAGGAACTGGCTCTCCTGAATTTGGCAGCAGCTTGGACAGGCTCTCAGAAGGTGTCACCCATCCAAGTGGTACCAGGGAACAGGCAGGGATGGATGTGAAGTGGCTGCCTCATGCCAGGCAGGGCACTGAGGAGACCACTGAAACTTTCTCATATGGCAAGTACACAATTTAAGGGTCAGCAAGAGATGGAATATTAAACTAGATAATCTGTTTTTTATACTTCCTTAATGTCAGTATGCATATAAATAATAAGTAAAATAATATAGGAATAAACTGTAACAAATCTCTGATTAGAGATTAGAGATTGCTTCATTGTGATCTTGCAAAGAAAGATCTGCCAAGTGAAGCAGATTCTCAGAGCGGCATGATTGTCTCCTAGTTGAAATAAAGCTGGGTGACTTGCCACAGAGAGCTGTGATACAGAATTCTGTAATTTGAATAAAAGGAACCTTTTAGTTCATTCCAAAATGTGGTGTAGATACCTGGCAACTTTGATGTTCCTTTGAACTCCCTTTTATCTCATTGCTAGCCAAATGGCTGCTGGGCCTTGCAGATATAGTTCAAAGCCTGATTTATGTTACTGATTAAAAATTATCATGAAAAAAATGATTAAAAAGCCTCTGGAAAAGAGAAGTATGGGGACATAATAATGCAGTATAGGGCTATCCACCAGCTTTACTGAGCCTTTTACTGGATCTGGCTGCTGAGTTTTGATTCTTACTTCGTAGTTTCATATATTGGTGAGTGGCAGGAAAAAGTTGGTGTTGACAGTAGAAGCCCACTTTGGTAGTGATATTATTGTGCAGAGTAGTCCAGCTCCTCAGTCTCTCATGTGATATCTAAACAGGATAATGTATGTAGCTGAATAAAAGTGGCAGTGGGGAGAGAAGAGGTAGTGCCCTCACGGGTGAACATGCGGTGTGGCTGTGTGACTTGACTGGTGGTTACAGGCACAGACGCCAGTATCACCAGCACTGGCAGGGAGCTGCCTTTGCACAGGGGTCCCACACTGTGCCCTGCAGGAGCAGGGCCAGTTCTGAGCTAACGGGGCTGTGCAAGGCGAACACTGCATTATTGTTCTCCAAGGAGGGCTCCTAAGGCCAGGCAGTGCTGCCATACCTGGCCTGCACTGCAGAACTGGCTCCCTGGCCCCTCTGGCCCCTCAGCACTGTTTGAAAGTGTCTGTGTGACCTGGACACCCTCTGCTAGTGTCCACAGTACAAACAGTAATGAATGCTTGTGGCTTGCTGTGCCCTATTTAAGGCCATAATAAGACAGCAAACAAGCGAGATTTGAGGGATGAGGAACTATCAAGGTATCACAGAACCACGGCCTTTTTCTTAGGAATAGGTGTTCTTCAGTACTGCCTTGGCCACAGCAGTCTAGCCCATCCAAACATAAATGTTATTTTTCGCACCAAACTTCTTAATTTTAACTTCCTCTTTATGTATGTGTATATATTGTTTATTCACAATCATGTCACAGCTTCCAGTGGGTTGAAGCAGGCGGTGGGGTATCTCTATTCATACATTTCTGCTTTTTAATAGGATCTATTCAGAGCAAGACAAAAGGCTGATTGAATGCTGGGAGAAATTTTGTGTCGTAGAGTCATTTAAATGTGAACTAGGACATTCTCTGGAAAATTACATAAAAATGGCAAGTGCCCCTGTGTACAATACTTGCTTTCAACATTATCCAAGGCCAAGACAGGCTTTTGACAGTTACACAATGAGATGGGTCATGATCAGCCAACTCAGAAATGTTCAGCATTGTGCAAAATGAGAATCACATTTGACAAAGTTGAAACAAAAAAAGGACAAAAAACCCTTTCATTTTCAGTGTGCTAATCAATTTTCTAATTAATAATATCCAAATTCAGAATTTTTTACAATCATAGAGTCACGAAGACTGAAAAGACCACCAAGATTATTGAGCCCAACTTTTAAAACTTTGTTTGATATTTGAAATCTAAATACTTGTAGAAAGACTGGAAAAAGCTCAGATAAAAAATCTGGGAGGTCTTCAGCCTTTGACACACCTGTTTGCCAAAACATCTACAATATATTGTAAATGTTTGTGAAGCTAGAGATGAGTGATTATATCTGTTATTGATCTCTATTAAATACATATACCTGGACTTAGAGATATTTTACTCTGAATCTAAAATAGCCGTATTTTTTGTTACAGAACTGAATTCCAGAATTCACAAATCCAAATAATTCAGCTCACTGTTAAATCATCCTGCCACTCCTGCTTTTCTTCCTGCTTTTTCCACTGCAAAAAATGATGCTTAAGATTTGTCTTAATGCTTATTTGCTCTTTCTTATGCCAAAACAGTAATTTCACAGAAAAATATCAACAAAAAACTGCACTTGCTTCTGTAAACACCACATGGCATCAGTGTGAGTTTTCTCCCACTGGTGATAAGTTCATAAACTACATAGAATTGTGGTGTTTCAGTGTACACAATTTGTACTGTGTAACCCAAAGGCTTTACACACACATATATATATATATAGATATATAAATATATAGGTATATTGATATTAATATAGAAATAAAAATAAACTTCAGTAAAAAGCCTTATAGATGTGTATATATATACATTTTCTGCAGGGGAATTATAGCATAAGCTTCGTTGATATTTCTGCTATTATTTTTTCACTGTAGCCTGAAGAGTAATCTATTGGTGCTGAAGGATAATTTATGGTCTTCCTTTGCATTCTCTCTTTTTCTTCCAGGATAAGATGAAGAATTTTTGTTACTAACATGCAGCAATTGTAATATTATCTCAAATTAATTGTACTTTTGTGGCATTCCTTCCTTGAGAATAGCTGGCTCTTAATATTCCCCAGTAAGTATTCCAAAATACTGTAATGGACAATCTGGTAAGAACACATCAACATGGCAACCTTGTGGCTGAGACTACTAAATGGTTTGTTTATATAAACTGGTGCTGCAAGTATTAGTATCTTGATTTTGTGTGACTAAAGACAGTATTTTATTATTCACTCTGGTCTACTTTCCCCTTCCTTAAACCTTCTTATACTTCTTACTTTATAGTAGTAAAGAAGTGAAAGTTGCAGTGAAAACAATATTTCCATATCTGCCTTTAGGTTTCTGGTTTTAATATGTATAAACTGAATTAGAGTGATGAATTTTATCAGAAAGTGGGGTTTTTATGTTAAATCCTTAAAAAAGCCTCTACTTCTTGTCATGCAGTCTTCTGCTTCAAGGCTAGCTAGTTTGGATTGCTACTGCTTTTTGGCAAGATGTGTGCTGTCAATCTGGAACAAGTATACAAAAGACTGAATGTAAGGAAAGTTAAAATTAAATTTGATCCAAAACAACACTGAACATTGAAGAAGTTTTGTTTAATACAAAATGTTTTTTGTAACTTGGGTTGTCAAACAGTGCTTCTTACCAATATGATTGTCCTGAATTTGATGCTAATTAGTGTTTTGAGGCTGTTTTTGTCAGAGCTTTTCTTTCTAAAGCCTAGTTTGGTAGGGAATAACCCCAAGATACTTGCATCTGTCAACACAGTATATATGCAGAGATTTAAACTTTCATTCCTTCATGGAGCCTTCCTTACTCAAGTAACAGCAGCTACTTATCTTCTTGCTAAAAGTGGCTTGTTTCCAAACCCTATTTCTGCTCTCTGAAATTTATTTCCTCCTTGTGGGCTCCTAGGGCAGTGAAGGAAACAGCATAACAAGAGCTACATCTTTTTCCAGAACCCTGGTCCTGGTCCTTAACTGGAGCAGTGCATCATCTCTGCATTTCAGTGTAGAACTGTGGAGTCAGGGCAGTAACAAGCACAAATTCAGGCTGAGTGAAAAATGGATTGAGAGCAGTCCTGAGGACTTGAGGATGTTGATGAGGTCATGACATGCCTGACATGACCCAGCAATGTGCTTTTGGAGCCCAGAAAGCCAGCTGTGTCCTGGGCAGCGTCCAAAGCAGTGTGGGCAGCAGGGAGAGGGTGGGAGGATCCTGCCCCTCTGCTCTGTTCTTGTAAGACCCCACCTGGAGTTCTGCGTTCTGGTCTGGGGTCTCCAACGTAGAAAGGACAGGGACCTGCTGGAGCAAGACTGGAGCAGGCAACAAAGGTGTTCAGGGGGCTGCAGATTTCCTATGGAGGCAGGCTGAAAGAGTTGGGGCCATTCAGACTGGAGAAGAGGACTCTGGGGAGGCTTTGTTGCAGTCTTTCAGTAGATAAAGGGGCTACAAAAAAGCCTAAAAGTCATTTTTACAAAGGGCGTGGGAACAAGATTAAGAAGACTGTAGTGCTTTACAACAGAAAGGATATGAAAATCTTAATATAAAGACTTTTATCTTGATCCCAATGAACTAATAATTAAGAGAATTGAAGTGAACTTCTGATAGTGCTGTTGTTGCATTTATTATTAATATTTAATAGTGGCCTTCATCTACTTCAAGTCAAAGCAAAAGTACAGATTTACAAATATTTAATCCTTTTCATTTTGTTTAGGTGAATTAATCTGTGTAATATAGTGTTTAATAACACGGTACCCTTTGCTGTATTTTTTGAAAGCAGGTATTACAATGCTACCTGAACTCACTTTGGGTCATTAGCCTCCATTTAAATTTTCCCTGTGGTTCTTCACAGTTGAAAATGTTATACTTCGCTAACCTCTTTGGGGACTCAGCTTGATTTTTCCATATCAAATGTAACTTTTCTATCCATTTTCTGCCAGCCTTTTTTGATTTTGCTGCTGCACTCTATTATTATATGTAAAACTGTCCACCCCTAATGTAATGTTGTTGTATAAAGTTTAGTCAAGGCTCATGCTAGAGAGGAAACTAACCAAGGCAGAGCCTAATGCCCACCGTGTTCCAAAGAACCATCCAGTCTTAATTCAGTCTATAAGTAGTAATACAAAATACAAATCACCTTGTGGTGACAGAAGTGTCATTTTTCCATTCCAGCTGCTACATTATAGCAATCTAGCAACATTGCAATCAATGGTGTGTACATTACTCAGCTTTGTTCTTTGTAGTAAGCTCTAAATATAGGTTGCCGTTTCTGTTAATACACAAAGACTGTTTCAATGTGGAAGCAGAACCTTGGATGAAGCAGAGATAGAACATCCAATCCCTTGGATGATGTTCTTAACATACCCATACAAAAATGTATTTTTTTTCTCACAAGTATAGGATGAGTTGTGAAGGATTCAAGGAAATAGATGTATACTGTTGTCAGCTGTGAAGAGAAAGTGAACTTTCTTGGTATTAACAATACTGGTTTGTTGTTAAAAAAATGCACAAAAATTGGAAAATATATAGCAAAGGCTTGTGGGAGGAAGAGTCCTTATTCACCTGTTGCCTAGAGAATTTAACCAAGTGATTTCCCCCCACACCATGGGAAGGAAAATCTGTAAAGGCCTTTTAAGACATATAGTGTAAATGTAAAATTGTATGAGGAAAGCAGCCTGATGAGAACATCATTAAATTTATATTGATTATAAAATGTGAACAGAGCCAATGTTAAAGTCAGTCATGATAAATGAGAATTTGCAAATGGCTGATGAAACATGAATATTGAAAAAATAATACACACAGTGATGATGTCCAAAAGTGTCAGAAGTGCTGTATTCCCTGCTGTTTGCACTGCTGAAAGCATTAAAATAACACCTTGCATCTCAAGTCACAATTACCAGGCCTCTTCTTTTGCTTTTGTGCAGAGCAGAAGAGAGGGATTGCTATGGAGACAATATATAGCTAATAGCTGGAGGGTAGGTGGAATAAATTCAATAAATAAACAGTCACAGCTGAAAAGAAGGAACGAGGGATGACAACCAAGTCTGACAAAAAGCTTCTGATTTTGTATTGAAAATTTGAAAAGGATTTAGAAATCAAATGTTGTCACTAAAAGCTGATAAAGCCATTAAATCAACCTGGGGAAAACATCAGGGATTGATCTAGTGTTCAAAACAAGAAGCTAACAGAGAATCATAGGACCTTTTGCTAAACTCTGCAGCTGTTTCTATGGATTTGAATGGGTCATTTATATTATTACATTCTCTGTACATCAGATTACTATGAAATCCCTCCGGGTTTTCAGTCTGGGCATTGTGTGAACACTTGCTCTCTCTATTTAGCCAGTTCATTTCTTCTGTGCTCTTAAAACCAGCATAAAGCTGGGCTGGTATGACAGCTGACTCCAGGGGATACAATCAAATAACATTACAAATCACCTGCTAATCTTAAAAAGCAATTATATGTCTGAGAAAGGTCATTAAATAATGCATAGTATGGCAGGTGACATAGAGTCATGTTAATGGAAACACTTAACACTGTTACCATGGTTAGTGTGAAAAACATGCCCAAAAGGGGCTGGTGCTGTTGACTGCCAGTATTGATTCCAGAAAACCTCATTAGTTCTGCTTCTCAATTAATTATGAAATACTGGAGAAATGCCTGTCATTGTTCTTCTGTCAATTAGAATTAAATATAACAAAAGCTTAATCTGTTTTTTGTTTCTGTATTTCTGCCCTGTATAAAGCTTCTGCCCACAGTGTTATTTACTGTTGATTGACAGAAATATTTTAATGGTGGGAAAGGAAAACTCTGCAATCATTACCTTCCAGTTGACTTTCTGGGTACCTGGTCTAGCTTCACTTCTTTCATTGCACAGCCACATCATAAATATTTTTCTTTCAGTCACTTTCCCCTCTATCAATCAGATGATTCTTAATCGCTATCTTGTGCAGTTTTATGTTGCCTTTCCTCAGATTCACAACCTAGTTCTGGCTCTGGTTCTTTCACTCTTCCACATCTCACGTCTCAGGAAAGGAGAAGGGTCATTTTGGTAGGCAGGAAGAGAAGGGTGGAAAGATTGAAAGGTTGTTGAGGTTTTTTTCCTAGAGCCTCCAATTCTCCACATCTCTTCTGTCCCAGTTATTCACCCAAACTGTAACAAATCATCATGACAACTTTGTTATAAAAATGTTGTTATTTGTAAGAAATAGTTTTTTTGCTTTTTATTAACACAGAGACTGAGTTCTCAGAGTTCATTTGAGTTTATCATTACTCCTATGTAAAATAATACAAATCTTCTAATAATTTGCAAGTATATCTGACAGAACTATGGTTAGAAGATTGTGTTCAGCTCATTTTTCTCCCTGTCATCACCCAGTATCCTTCTAATCAAACGTGGCTGGCAGTGATCTGTAGCAGTTGAGAAGCTGATATACCTTGACTTTTGCTCCTCCTATTGCAGATGCAATAACCTGCTGCAAAGGAAATGTAGTGACTGCTGAGGGCAGTAATAGGCTGAGATGTCTAGATCCAGTAAGTGCTACTAACCAGGGAAACTCGTGAGCCCTTCATTTTATTTGCTGTTGTAATTGGTGGAAGTGAGAAAGTGGGTGTTTGAGGTCAAAGGAGGAAATAGGAGGGAGGAAATAGAAAATACTGCTAACACATCTTCATTTTAATGCAAAAGGTATCAAGAGGAGCTATATTACTCAAGATGTGTTGGTATGTAGTGGATGTGAACATGCATTGTAGAATTTTCTATACGGAGAAATGCAAAGAATTCTCAAATTCTTCCAGGACAATAAAAGCTAGATGTTCTCAGTTCAGTGAACACTGATGTGCAGTAGTACTCCCACTGTTCTCAGACCTGTATCTCAGCCTACACTTTCCATCTCTCTCATCTCTACACTTGGCTGGCACTACAGACATTGCAGCAGCACATGGCCTGTCCCTTGACCTGTGCTCGGTGCCTGTAGGAGCACAGAGAGAGCACCCTGGAGCTGGCCACAGGTTCACCTTCCTTTTGGCTCAGGTGGGTTCACAGTGCATGCTGGTGTCTGTGCTGCCATAGTGGTTAAAGATGCCTCCAAACTCCCCTCCTGTTACTAATGGATCAAGACTTTTTTTTTTCTTCTCATTTTAGCTGTCTAGAAATGAGCTATCTAATCCAAGCAATTTATCTAGTCAGTGTTACCTGGATATAAGCAATGTGGAAGAGACACTTCTGAAACACATTTTGTCTCCTATTGTGTTCAATCATTTGGGAATTAGATGAGTCACTCCTCAGATTTATCAGACCCTTTACAGCGATTACAAAGGAAACCAGTATGACTAACCTAGATTGCAACACTTTTCAGATGCTAAAGCTTGAACACAGGAATTCCACCTAACCTGCATGACAAGGAAAATGGTAGAAAAAATATTTCGGTAGAGGAAGCTGAAATATAGGGCAGCACAGAAGGCAACAAGAAAAATAATAGAAGTACTAAAATAATAGCTCCACATATCATTGTAGCAAAGTATTGGAAATGAGTTTGTAGTGTAATGAAGCTTTGTTACAAAATGCCCTACTGCATACCCCGAAAGTGGAGACATCACGTGGTATGTTAAAACTTTTATGTTTCCACTAAAAATAAAGATCCTCAAAGTTAATTAGCTTTATGGTTAATTATTGTTTATCAATAATTTTAATGATTGTTAATTATTAATATTTTAATTAGTAATGTGTATTTTGTATTTTTTATTTGCACTGGTAATATTTGACAATATTTTAATGGAGTTGAGCTATGGATATGTCTAGGCACAACAGCTCTGTGAGCAAATTATCAGCTTTACAAATAAATAGAATTCCACTAAGCACAGCAAAACTGATTTATACCAACTGTGAATTTGAAACTATGTATTTTGATGGAAAGCTTTGAAAAAAATAATTCCATTATTTAAAAGGTATAAAGAGAAATCTGAAAACAGAAATAATTGCTCCATTTAACTGTCCAAGATGAAACACAATTGGATCTTTTCTTCTTCTGTGCATTCTTATTTATAGCACACAGTAAACAAACAGCATATTGTGTAGCTTTGAATAGTGGCTGACACTACTTCAAATAGATGATCTTGACAGCATGCCCAAAGAAATGTTCAGCTTTACAGCCTAAAAAGATGTGTTTTGGTTTTTTTTTCTGTGAACTAGGTGCCCATATAGAAACATCTTTTAAATTAGGAACAGAGTGTTTATTTCATTGTTCAAGCTTGTGGTCCTACAGGAACGACAAGGAGATCTCAGACAAATTAGTGGAGCGCTGGTTGAACCTCACTGCTCATCTGAAATAGCATGAAAACTGTTCATACAGCTGGAGAGGCTGACTCAGTCCTGTGTTTTCATCTCTTAGAACGCAGCAGGCATGACCCAGTCTCCAGACTCCCCAGGTGAGGCTGTGTGAGCTCTCCAGGTCTGTGCCAGGGTGGTGGCAAGGTCCAGACTGCAGCTGCAGGGTGACCAGGGATCAGGCTCCGGGGCTGTGGCATGAATGCTTGTGAGCACACAGGTCTGCGGGTTCAGGAGTGTCAACTCCAAAACCAAACTGTGGAAATAAAATACGTTCAAGAAGCCTGATTGTATCAGGCTGTGGATATTTTAAAGATGTTAGGTCATAGGTTGGACTTGATGATCTCAAAGGTCTTTTCCAACATAGTTAATTCTGTGATTCTGTGAAATGTTAAATAGTTTGGTCAAACAAATCACGTTTGTCAAGCACTATTAAAAAACGTTTGCTCAAAGCAATTCTAATTAATACAGAAGCATGTGAATAGACCAAATTCTTCTGATAGTTTTTCATCCCAAGTATCAAAGTTAACATTAATTCTCTAAGTAACATTCCCCTTCAGTCAAAGGGAAAAGGAATCCAAACATTGCACTGCAAAAGGCTGCAGATCAATCACCTTCACAGAAGCCATGTGGACAAGGTGTGGCCCGAAAGGTGTGTTGGGTTTACAGTAAACTGACAGGATCAACAACCGGTTCTGCTCGTGACCTTGGTGTTCTGGACAGAGCAACAACTGCCAGAGCTTGTATTTCCCATCAGTTTTTTTAAGAAATGCTGCGCCTGTGATGTGTCTAAGTATAAATTTGACTTATTTTAAATGAGTAAATACTCACTCCTGTCAGAGTGTTCAATGAAAAATAACTATGAAATGGTGTAATATGACACAGTCTGACATTCAATTTTTTGAAAGCATTCAACTGTTTAATAAAACACTAAGAAGCAATATTTGAAGTAACATACAATGTTACATTAGCTATATGCATTTAGTTATTAACATGAGTATATCTATTAAAATGATTTGTTGTGATAATTCAGACTATGAGTCACTTTCAGACACATTGCAAGTCTGTACTAACTGATGGGTGTTTGAAGGACAACCAAGTTGTCCATTACTCTGCTGAAGCAGGATGCATTGTGGCATGTAGAAAGTGCAGCACAGCCTAAAGGGGAAGTTTTAAGCGGCAGCTAGCTAGTTATTTCTGGCTTCAGCTCCATCAAGTACTGGATTTATGATTCCAGGATTCTTGCTTACTCTTTGACCAGCTCTGTTTTTTCACAAAACCTGCCTGTGGCTGCTCTCACCCTGACAGCTCCAGTTGTGGCTGCAAGGTTGGAACCTTTTCACCTCTGAGGCTCTGGTGACTACTGGCAACTAAGTCAGACCCCAGTCCTGTAAACCTGCTCTAATAGAGGGCTAAAACTCAGACAACTTCTAAAGTCACCTAGTTATAATCATCACTAGGACACTGAAGTTCCCAGAATGCATCACAGCCACTGTTTTTTGTTATGAACATAATTTCAATATAATGCATGTATGTTCTTCTGGCACCATGAGGTCAGGTGATGTCAGGTCAGATAAATGAAACCTGCATTTTCAGCCTTTGTAAAGATATGGTATGATTGGGATTACAGGAATAAAAAAAAAAAAAAATTAGACTTAATTGTAAGGTGGTTATTATTTTTAGGAAGGTCAGTATTTTATTTCATTCAAATTTTCATGTTCCAGGCATTTTTAGAAAACAGGTTTTTATTCAGTATGCCCACTCAAGAGAGAACAGACTTGCCATTAGCATGTCCTAATTAAGAAGGTTTTCTAGTAGATTACAAATGGGACGTTTTAGCTGAACTATGTAGAATAATATCGACTGATTCAGCTCTGCATCTGCCAGTGCAGTCTTTGCTGCAGACTCATTCCCTGATTTTCTGTAATGTGAGTACTCTGCAAATAAGACCAGTCCCTTTGTTCCTGGGAGGGAACAGACCTGCCTGGGGCTTGTTGTGATTATCAATGTTTGGGTTGTTTTCTCAGAAACATACCGGCCTAAACATACTGGTAAGTGAGGCAGATCTGATGAAAATAATTTACCCACCTGACACAATCATGGAATCTCTTCATCTTCTTGGAAAGGCTTTTGGGTGTATATTGAACTGTGAACCCTATAATATTGACTGTATTTCTACAGAAATAATGTGCATTTATCAAGCCAGAAGTTGAATGTTATGTGTCTGTCCTCTGACTTTTTTTTCAAAAGACCAAACATGAGTTTTGTTTCTCTTCTGTACAAATGTATATTTAAACTTTGGAGTTACAAAATATAAGCATTATAAGAAAAGGAAGAAAACTCAACAGAAAAAAACATGTTGAGTGTTACTTTTAGATCCATTGCTATTTTGTTCATTGGTTGGATGGAGCACTGAGCAGCCCGTTCTGGTGGAAGGTGCCCTGCCATGGCAGGGGAATTAGATGGTCTTTAAGGTCCATTTTAACTGAAACCACTCTGATTCTATGAAATAGCCTCTGAGTTAGGCTTTGCTTCAGATAAAGACAGCCACAGTGTATAATGCCTGCCAGTCAGTAAGAAAAATATAGCTGTGAGTGTGGACCTGGGCTAGGACTCAGAGTCAGCCAGATTTCACCTTGAAAGAACCAGGCATTAGCTCCAAGCCCTGGGAAACATTTGTCCACTCAGGACAAACCCGAGTCCTCCTCCCAAGAGCCGTTGAAGTTGATATATTAATTATCCCAAGTTCTGTTCCCCTGTTGGTTAGTTGTGTTCCCTACATGGTTATGCTTCCCAAACATTCTTTCCTTAAGGTTACATATTATTGCAACCTCCTTTGTTGTTGTCTTTGGCTGGTCATCCCCCCGGAGCTCTCCCTGGTTATTGTCGTTCAGATTTTGGGCATCATCCCTATTTTCATTTATTCCTTATTAAAGTGTTATTTTCCTGGTGCCAACCATCACGCCCACTCCTATTTATTTTTGCCACCCTCTACCCTGAAGCCAGGGCACCAAAAGGTTTGTCGTGGCACCCTCACTGCGACATACCCTCAGCACAGCAGACATTTCCCCCTCCCAAACAGTGTCTATTTTCTATTGTAAATAGAAAGAGAATTTTCCTCTGAAGCCTATAATTTTAGCATAAAATATTAATTAAAAAGTTAATTGCAAGAGTCTTATAGTATAAACCAAAGGCACAAAAGGCAGCCAACATATAATTATGGTACCTTTGTGAGAATTTGAAAAATTATGATCTTCCAACAGCAAATTTAAATCAGTAGGTACAGGGAAGTATTTAGAGGTTTGATTTTGTTCCTTTTTCCTGCCAGTTCATGTTGATTTCATATTCCTGTTTTTTAGCATTTACATTTGTTTATCCATTAATAACCTAATTACATGACTTAATGAACTACATGTTGGATGTGACCCCAGGTGAGTGTCCACAGGGCTGACCAGCAGTCCCTGTGAAGGCTGCAATGCAGAGCTGAGGGTGCTATTGTGAGCCCCTTGGGACCACACACTTCATTTTTTTTCCTCACTTGAGCACACTGTTGATTAGACAGGGTACAGCGGGATGGAAATAATTTAGACAAGATGTTGAGTTTTTACTGTCTGAGACTGAAGTTGCCTTTGACACTGGGCCATGCTGGTCCCAGCTGCGGCACATCGCTGGCTCGCTGACAGCCAGGGAATGTCCCATACTGGAGCACACTCAAATCACACTGTTTACTTCAAATATTAACTTCCTGGGGAATGAAAAAAGGTTCAGAGGCAAAGCAAGCCGTGCTTAGCCTCTGTTTGATTTGCAGCAGTTGTAGTACACTTTCCCCTTTGCAGTTACTCTTCAGTCTGTAGGTCTGGTAAATCCTGTATTTCTTTGGGGAGCCAGGTGTTCTGCAGCCAAGGCAGGTTTATAAGGGCAAATTTAGTTTGTGGAACAGACAAAGGAGTGGTTCAAGACCAATACAGACTGAGAAGAAGAGAGCAGAAAAGTGTGAAGTGGACAGGGCACTCTGTAAAGGATGAGGTGGGAACAGATTAGTGTTGGCTGGACAGGCTGCTGAGAAAAAGTTATTCCATCACCACAGCAACTAAAAGCCAAGAGAAAAAAGTAAGTGGCAGTGATGAGTCCTGTGGCCTTACACAAGGATGAGTATTCAAGGAAGTCCCACAATGCCTATTTTCATTTATGTTTTGGATTAGTTATTAACTGCAGTGGTTTCATCCCTTTCCTGCAGTGAAGTGTTTGCACTGTTTGCACATTACAGGTTTGTTTCCATTGACTGATGGATGCTCAGAGCCCATGGAGGTCAGGTCAGCAGCTCACAGCACCACATCCCATCCCCAGCTGGCAGAGAAAATCTGTTTTATCTAACTAGTAGTACAAAAGTTTTTATATTTTGTTTAACATCTTTAAAATGCTTATTCTTAAATAATGCTTATTCTTATTCTTATTTAAATATTAGCATCTTTAAAATATTACCTAGGCTTTACCTTTAAATGGGAACTGACTCATCTCTCCATCTCACCTGTTTCATACTCACATGATTCTAATAAAGTCAGAATGGCTCCTATCTTGTTGTGTACCAGATAAGATGAAATGTAAGAAAATTCTTCAGTCTGCAATGCTATGCTGAAAGTGATTATCTGTCTCATCAAACTTTGTATGTCAGATGGAAATAAATCTAGAAGTCAGGCTTGCATATGAGCAGGTACTGGCTACTGACTTCTGCCAAAGACTGGCTGCCCAGTAGGAGAAATCCTGCCAGCAGCAGTGTGAGGTTAGGCTACAAATCCATGGTTGTTTCCCAGCAAACTGAAACATACTGAGACATTACAATATTTATATCTAACCAACCCGTTTGGGCAAACAAGGTTTTAAAAACCACATCAATGAACCTGGATCCCGATGTTAGTACATTGAAAAGAACATTTTGCCACCTAGTGGTGGTTTCTCTATGTTTTTGCTTCTCCAGCTGAGCTGTATATTCAGGCAGGCAGTTCTTCCAAGAAGGCACATTGTAATTTTCAAAAAAAAGTAGATAGCTATTTCATGTTTAGTAGAAACGGGTTTGGTTTTGGTGGGTTTTTTTTTGTTTTTTTTTTTTTGTGATGAATTACCCAACTTCTTTAAGTATTACCTGGTTTGGAAAGTTTCTTTATGCTCCAGATTTGCATTACTTTGTTAAAGATTAAAATAATTATTCTTTTAGCTCTGTTTAAGGTTTTAATTAAATGGAGTTTTCCAAAGTTTCCATCTGCTATGATTTTCAGAGTAGATAGAGGATTTCACTCTGGAATACAGCTGAGCAGCATTCCCTACAGAACACCATGTTTTACACGTGAGCTGCAGAACAAGGCTGTAGGTGCACTGGTACTTTGAGAGAGGCAGGTTGTCGTTGTACAGCCCAGAGAGAAACCCTTCTGAAAGAGAAGGATCTCTGAAAGAAGTATCTTCAAAACCATGCACTAAGTGTGTGATTTACTGCAAGGAGACACTCCCATCTGGGATGTATTTAGTTATAACAAAGCTGTCTTTTGTTTAGCATTCCAGAAACAGCTGTGTTTGTCCATAAGCCAGAGAACAAACACGAGAAATTAAATGAAGGTATATTATCATGAATTATTTTAGTTAACATGGTTTGATTTTGATGTTTTCTTTCATGGGAGGTTGCATGGAACTCACTTTCTGAGTGTTTTGTCAAACATTTTTTTCATTTAAACCTCTGAATATATGCCAGTATTGCACTGACCTTTTCTTTCACTATAAAAGCTCTTGTCTTACTGGAGAGGGCTAGCTCATTATTGCTGCTGAAATTATACTTTCATGAGAATAGAATGGTGTTGGCTAAAACAAAGTACCATATAGAAAGGAAAACCATCCAAGATTTAAAATGCTAAGGAAACATTGTACAGTTCTTCCCAAGAAAATGGCCTGTTTCAAGATTTTCTCAGTCACTGGCACTGCTGTATGAGCTGATGGGAAATCAGAATTGTGGATAGGTTGTAGCACTGTGTCAGTCTCAGCCTGTTGATTCAGTCCTCATGTCTGGTCACCTCCTTGCTCATTCACATTGTGTAATTCTTGTGAATATTTCTTTACAGACAGCAAATGACTGCTTATGAAGTCCCATAAAAATCCATCTAAATTGTAAAGGCTTTATTCAAAGGATTAAGACAAAATTCAGAGGGCAAGAAGACAAAGTTCAGAACTCATGTGAATTGCCACAAGCAGAACTAATTTTTTTCAAGTTCTTCAATACATTTCAAAGTAAAATATCAAAAAAGATCCTCAGAAAATTCTTTTAACTCATGCTGACAGATATGAATCTTCAAAGGATTTGTTGTTCAAGTTATTATATCTCCTCTCTCCCAAAAATTAAAGAATTGCATTTATAAATAAAGTCAAAGTCACACCTTTATTACTAGTAGACCTCATACATGAATACTTATTTCATTTTTTTAACCTTGGTAAGACTAATACAAATTTTTAGTCATCCCCAGTAAGGGTGTTTACTATGTTTCCTCAAATGAATTATTCTGTGACATCTGTAAACTGTTAAACAATAGTTTCTTCCTTGTACTTATGTCATCATGTGCCAATTGACTGATATAACTCACTGTTTCACTGTGCATTTGACCCAGGTTGTCATGGTGTAGAAACCTGAAACTCTGACCCTTATTTCTGTCAGCTTCACCTCTTTGGTAAACAGATGGTATTTGGTTTGGCTGAGTGAACTGGGACTTTTGTGAACTGGCTTTAATGACCCATCTGTGCAAGTTGTTTCTCAGCAAATTATAGGATCATAGGACAATTCAGGTAGACCTCAGGAAGTCTCCAGTTTAATCTCCTACTCCAAGCAGGGTTTGCTGTAGGGTCAGATCAGGTTGCTCAGGGCTTTGTCCAGTCAGGTCTTGGAACCCTCCCAGAATGGACATTGATTCAATCTCTCAGTGAAAGCTCTGCTGCTGCTTGAAGGTCTTCCATAAACATTTTGAGCAAGAACAGATGCCTGGGAGACCTGGTCAGCCCCATCCACTATTGAGAAGTTATATCTGAGAATTCTCAGAAACCACTGACAGGTTGTGTTCCACAGCCACCCATCCAGCAGATCTTGGTAGAGGTCCCCACAGAAACCAGGGGGTGTGACCAGAAATACCCTTAAGTTTAAAGAAATCTCTGTCCATTTCTTCACCATAACCACGGGGTCTGTAACAACAACCCATCACAGTGCCTGCCTTCCCAGCCTCTTCTCTGTTCCTGACCCACAGGCTCTCCACTAGCTGGTCATTCATCCCAAAAAAGAGCTCCATAAACCCAAGCTGCACCTTCACACAGTGGGCAGCCCCTTCTCCTTGTCTTCCCTGCCCATGTTTTCTGAAGAGCTTGCTCTATCTTGTTGCTCCTTCCAGCTGTGCAAACCATGTCTCGGTTTGTTCCAATATTTTTGTGGCTCCATGCAGAGCTCTGCTTTTTCCTCCTTCCTCCACAGGTTGCAGGTCTCTGTAAACTCTTAAAGCTGATGTCTCTTTACCTTTCCAATTGATTCTGAGGCATCTTTTGTCCCTACCACGCTCCCCATTTGCTTTCCACATAGTTCAGTGCTGTCTCCCACAGGTTCTTTCCATCCCTCGTGATTTCTAGGTTAAAGCACATCTCATCAGCAAACACTTTCTTGTCTGGCTTTGTCAGGTGGATCCCATCTCTCCATAACAGTTCTCAAACCTCACAAAAGATCCTGTGCTTTTAAAAGCCAAATGCCTTTTGATGACACCAGTTGCACCACTGGGAACTGATTTGCAGGACCATCTGCTCTTTCTCGTGTGTCCCCTTCACCAGCGAGACTGAGGAAGCACCACCTGGGCCCTGCCCTTCACCCCCATGCCTGGAGCCAGGTAGTCACTCCTGGCCACCTGTCAACAAGAGAAGCAAACATTTTCATGGCAGAAATTAGGTGTTTGTACCTGAAACTTACTGAGTCTAGGTTCTCTTATACACACAATAATATTATTTTATGATATTAAATATTTTTCTGTTTGAGCAAGCATTGAATTTTGGAAAATCAATTGCTTAGAAGTAGCTACAATCCTATAAATCCTTTGAATTTCCATACAATAAAACAAAAATTAAAGACAATAATCTTTATCACTAGTATTTCTTAATAAATTTATTTTTCTTTTGGATGTTAGGGATAGTACTTCAGCTATCGCTGTAGACTACAGACTGGAGAAGTCTGTATATCTCTATATACCTATAGGCTTTTCCAGTAATTTATTTGTAGAATTCTGCCTTTCTACAAAGTAGAGAAAGCTCTTCTTAAGAAATTACCTTCCTGCTGCTGAAGTATATGTTCCTTCAAGAATCTAGAAAAAATTGAGATGTGTGATTGAGAATACTCAATAGGAAAGCTAAATGTTTCCATTGGACCTCACTTCTTTTATTGGATCTTGCAAAACACTTCTCAAAGAAATCCTCAACTCCTCTTGACATAACACGTTATGTTTTCTGTCTTAAAATACAGTTTCCTGTGATAATAATTTGCTAACAAATTAATTCTATGATTTCAAAACACCTCTGCAGTGCCATTTAGAAATGTCTCAGCTTCCCATTAACTTCAGTAGTGAGTGGGTTTTTTACAACAGCATTTGTTCTCAGTATTTTATCTCTTTTCTCCAATTACTTCTGTTGTTAAAATGGTCACAGTGTCAAGTTTAGATTAAAATTCACAAACATTCATTTTCTGCACAAATGGAATGACATCTCAGCTATAAAATGCCTGTTGATTTTACAGCCCTGAATAAAACACTATACTTCTTATTTTGCATTATTATAATTTTTACATTGCTCCAAAACATGAAGAACAGCTTGTTTTTTAGTTTTTTTTGTTCTTGTTGTTGTTCAGTATTTATAAAGAATATTTCATATGAAATACAAGTTATGAAATGAACATTTATCTTTGTAGGTTTTAAATTTAGAAAACCATATGGTAAAAAGTTAACAAAGCAACAAGGGTGTCTAGCACAGAGAAAACTACACGTTCTTCTTTAAAATATTAATTTCATATTAATATGTGGAAGATATGAAAGAATAGCTATGAGGAATAAAAAAGTGTGTTTTTCTTCAACCACCTCATCAATTTATGCAAAAGCACATACGGATCCAGCTAGCAATAACAAGTGAATACAGTTCCAGGGTTTTTTTTTGACTGGCAAATCTCTGCCTGGAAACAGATTTCACAACTAATAGATAATTATATTAATGATTAAAAAATAGTTTAAATTGTGTAATAGAACAGAATGAGGCTCTCTGGCCAGAAAGGAATTGAGGTACAACTCTGTGTGTGTGACACCTACAAATGTAATGGAAGACGTGTGCACCTTGCCTGCTCCCTCTGCACACACACAAAATGAATGCAGAGAAGGGAGAACAAAATTCAGGGCCAGTCACTTTTTCTTACACATAGATAACTTGAAACAAAATTGGTGCTCCATGGTCTCCAGAAGAGCAGTAACCAACTGGACCTGTCTCAGACCTGTCTGGTTGGAGATGAGAAGTTCTTGTGCAGACAGAGAAGGGATCAGTGGGAGAAACAACCTGGCCTGATGGTGAAGAGATTTAGAGAAGCCTATACAAGCAAGCAGGAATAGTTTCTTTCTTTTCAGGGCAGAAAAGACTGTGCTTGCTTCAGGAGCAATTTTATCTCATCAGCTGCTAGAAGGATTGCAGTAGCAGTTCCATTTTTTTAGCAGAGTGAATAAAATTTAAATTTAGAGAATTTTTGAATGTTCCCAAAGTTCAGCAGCAACAATGTCCTCTCCTTTCAGGTGAGGGACTCCTAAGGGTAGTTGGAGATAAGCTCTAGCTTTCCTCAGGGATGCATTGAGCTCAGGTATCAAGTCCTGGGGCTCATCCACCTGCCCTCACACCCTCTCCGTCCCCAGCCTCTCCCAAATAACCTCTGGAATCCACACCCACTAACTCCTGCATCGTGTTGGGGTGCTCATGCAAACACAGCACCTGCTTACACTTCCCCTGTCTCAGCTCTCTCAGCTTTTTGGCTTCGGGATCTGGCTAATGTGGATGTCTTTCTTCACTAGTAGTAAAACAGGAAGGTAAAAAAGACACTTAAGTTTGCTTTTTAGCTTTTTCCGTTCATCCATCACCCTCTGTCTTCACTGTATGTTGTCACTGGACTTCTTAAGCTCTGATTATCCTTCTCTTTTCTTGTTTTAGGCCTCAGTCATCAAACTCGTAATTCTGGCAAGAGTCGTAGTTTGAAAGAAGAATTAGTTTTAATTTAAAAAGTAGTTTTACAGTAGGAATGCTTTATTTTAATGGCCATCTTTCAAACAGCCAGCAACCTTAGAAAATGTTGCCTTTGCCCTCTGCTTTAAAAGGAATAATTTTTCATGAGTAGAATTGCCTATGAATTCTTAATATGCAAGCTTTATGAAAAACCTTTTAAAATGCTGAGCAGCAGAGAATACTAAGACTGGATTATGCTACATAAGGAAAAGCAGTCAGAAGACCAAGGATTTATTTGAGCATGGAAGGTCTCAAGCTGTGACAAAGTTAAACATTATATAGCCTGTTTGTTCATCCTCTGCAGCATTTTTTTCCCAAATATTGCATCTGCAGTTCCCCATTCTCTCTATGACTACTAGAGGCAGCACAGGCTTCTTATGAGCAGCAAGGCAGGAAATGTTTGGGATCTAGCAGCTCCTTTTGAAAAAGAAAGCAGCACTCTTAAGGTGTAGCTATAATCTTGGGATTCTATTTGTGTACACTAAATCCTGCCTCCCAGTTGGATGAAAGAAACCCCAAATCTCTTGTCTCTCATGGAGTAGGCACCTGTAGTAGGTAGGGGTCTTTAAATCCTCACACTCTCCTGCTTGCTCCTGTCAGAGAGAAGTGAGCTGTGCCCTGCTGTGGGATGTTTACAGTGCCTCTGAACTCTGTCTTTCCTAAAAGATAGCCACAGGGATGATGAACTAAACCAGAATTGTAATACAGATTTATATATTTAAAATATCTCCACAATACTTAGATGTAAATCCACCCTCTCAATAAACAAATCAAAAATTTGATAGAAACACTATCTCAGGAATGTGTGTTTACTAAGGTTCATCTTCAGTGTTTGTGTCTGCATGCAGAACTATCAGCCCATGTGGCATTACCTTCTTTGCTTGTTCAGTCACTATAGCTTTGAAATCTCATAGCAAAACAAAAATAATAACATTTTGAAGATATGTTGAGTTATGGGGGGAAAAAGTCATCCAAGCAGGCAAGTTGGTAATTTAAGGAATACTTTACAATCTTTGTGTGTGTGCATGTGGTTTATATTTGCTTTTTAAAAAACAAAAACAAACAGATAAACAAAAAACCCCAAACCAAACAAGTTAAAAAAAAGCCCCAAACCATCTGGTTACAGGAATGAGAAGCAGCATGGGAAATTCAGTTATTCAGTCGAATTAAATTATTTCAGTGAGATAGAAACAAAAGGGAAGTCTGAAAGTTCAACTGAATTTCTCCTTGATTGAAGGGTAGAAATGTTACTGTAAATGACAAACCATTAATCCTGCCATGTGTATATGTAGTTTGTGTATTACACCTCTTTGAGTTAAAGTCACAAATACACTCACAGGTATGTCTTGGAGAGCAGCTCATCCCTTATTACAGTTTCACAGATGCCCTGCACTGAAGAACCTTCATCACTCAAAATACTCCCTTCCCTTTAGTACAGTACATGAATAAAACTGCTGCTTTTTTCATTTACCAAACTGAGCACAAACACACACCCCTCAGCCCTACATCAAAATGCTGATTTTATAGATTACATGGATGTTTGGAAGTTGCAGGTTTATTAGATTGGAGAAAAGCTCATAAAAAATAACTGTGCTTAAAAGTGAGTGCAGAAACAGGTGTAAACATTTTTCTATTTCATGCAAAAAGCGGATGTTATTGGAAGGATTAGCTCAAGAGACAACTGCACTAAGACAGGAAACATCCCATAAGCTTTCAACACCCCTTGTATTTTATGAGATTTACTTCATGACTGAGCCATAAAGTATTGGTCTTTTGGGACTTATCCTCGCTCATGTTTTTAGTTTAGCAATAGTTCTACTTGAAAGCAGGATATTTTTCTCTCCTGTAGTCCTTTAATGACAGCTGTGAATGTTTGCTTGGAGAGGCATATAAATATGGGTATCTGTCTGAAACTGCAGAATAAAAAGAAAACAGAAACTGGGGACCTCTCACTCAGAGTAAGGGAGGAAAGAGGCTAACATATCTCAGTTTCAAATTGTCTGGATCATTCTAAAATTCTCTTGAAAAATTGCAAAAGATATCTTTTTCCTTTCTGTCCTCAGCTGCACACAGCTCTCACCAGCATTTGTTGATAATCTCTCTCAAACCAAGACAGATGTCAGAAGAGAGCATTTCCCCATATTTGCAAAAGGAGTTTATGTCCAATAAAATACAAGGCAGCTGCTCCAAAGCACTAAAGCAGAGCAGTCTGAGTTTTGAATTGCAACTTTCTGTGATGTGTTTGGAGCCCAACTTTGCCCTATCACTTGTCTGTTATTTTCCCATATCTCAGGTCTGGGTTTCTGAGCTCTCAAGGAAATGGGCAGATTGACCAGGCCCGTGGGCTCTGCACACCACTGTGGCACTGAAAAGCCTGCAAATATCAAAGTCCTCAGGCTTGGTGGCATCCTGGCACTGCCCTATAGCCTTCAGCACAGTACTGCATCTCAGGATAGTTTTCATTTTTGGGGAACCATATTTCTACCCTGATACATGAAAACTGTCTCCTTGCCATTCACACAGGATACAGCAGTGTTGGCACAGTTGTTCTGTTTACACTGCACTGGAATGCAGAGAAGAGATTTGGGGACTTCAAGTATCAGAATATTTGTTCAGCAGTGCAAACACTAACAGCCCTTCTAAAGTGCTGCCCCGGGATCAATGGCAGTGTCACAGCTGACTCACAAATGCAGGATCGTAATGGCATGTTGTAAACAGACAAAATCTCACCCATCAGCTTGTTTGCATATTTACAGAACACTGATCCAAAACACTTTTGATTACAACAGAGATAAGAAGGCAGATGTTTAAAGGAGTATTTTTTTGTGAAAATACACTCCAGAATAAATTTAGCAGGCAGTAAACTCCAAATGAAATCTTTAAACCCAGAATTGTTAAGTTCAAGATTGATCAACACTTGAGGTTTCTAAGGTATGTGTAATTCTTGCCTCTGAACGTCTGAAAAATGTTTGATTCAGAAGGGTAGAGGTGTGTTTAGGATGAGATGGTGAAAACTTTTCTGTAAAATGAAGCTGTGAATGTAGGCTGACAGTGAATAAATCCACTGTGCATGTGTTGAAACCAAACTGCAAAAGACATGATAATTGTTTATTTGTTGTAGAAACTGTTCTGAACTCATTGCTGTGCCCTTCAGGGTAGCAACCAACCCTACCCATGGCTCCCCAGGCAGTCAGGCTCACACATGCCAAGTGTGACTGGAGTTTCTCAGCCAGGAGTCCAGTTTGGAAAGACAAACATCACACATGGACATAAATAAAATAGTACACTTGTGCTAATCATCTTGTGATAAGGAATCATTGAGGATTTCAGTTAAATTCCCTGTGGTTATCACAGGATTCCAATTTGCTGCCAGATCTGCTGAGCATTAATGTCTGAGTGGTTCCCCTGGAACTGGTTACTCCTTCCTACCTGTGTGTGCTTTCTCCCTCTGATTCTGGCAGGAGCTGGCCACACCAATGTGGTTTACAGAAGGGATTCAGGTTAAAATGATCCTTTTTTTTTTTTTTTTTTTTTTTTTTGACAGTTATGGTTCCAGAAGGTTGTCATATGGCCCAAAAACATGAGCTAGAGGGGAGAGAGGAAAGAAGGTGAAAAGGCAGACATAAATGCTGGAGCATCTCTTATTTGCTCATGGAAATGCAAGGATAGCTACTACAAGGATAGCTACCTGTGTTGGCATGTTGTAGGTAAAGGAGAGAGATGGGCACCTCCAGAAAGTGGTTCTAAGATTCCTTACCAAAATATATCTAATATATTATATCAAGATATATTATATCAAAATATATCTAATATATGCTAATGCTGGTCATGTTTGAAGTGCCTATCCCTCCCCCACTGACTGAAGAGAAATCATGGGGACCAAATTCAGATATACAGCTAATTTATAGACCTATGAAATAGTTGAAAAATCCCTTCCTACAAGACTATTTTTCTGTGTTAATGTGTTACTACATTTTTTTCTTTGAAATCTTGATAATTTTTTTCATGAATGGCTGTTGCAATGACAAAAAAGGAGTTAAAGTATCTTTAAAACAGATCTTTGTGCTGCTTTTAAGCTAATGCAGTACATTTATGGATATTCCTGCTTATAAAACCTAATAAACTGCCTCATTCCTTGGATAACATGCAGTTCCATTGCACAAATGGAAGATACATCTCATAAAGGATACTCAGTGAGCTGGGGCATGACTTGCACTTTCTCATGACCAGATCAGGAGAGTGAATCACCAGAGCAGACCTGTCACCTAAGCAGCATCTCTCTTTCATCACTACTTGCATTCTGCCTTTGTATGGCCAGTTGTGCTCATGGACATCCAACCTGTGAGAGGATCTTTGCTCAGCATCCAAGCTCTGAACCATGACTGGTCAATTTGCTCAGTCCTGAGGACCTCAGCAAGTTTTCTTTGAGCAAACTCATCTCTAAGCTGGCTTTCTTCGTCCCTCTATAACCAATGCAAAGAAAAGGACATTTCTAGCTGTTATTCCTCTCAGCCCAGAGAAGTTATTTCAAAGAGGTCAAACAAATTTCTGCCTCTACCTTCCTTCAGGGAAGCAAAAAATTCTCTCCATTGACTATAAAATGAAATAGGAGTTTCCATCCAGGGACTCTCCCTTAATAACTTCCCTCCAGGCACAGCTTTATTTCAGGACCATATGTAAAAAGACATATATAAGTTCCTTTAAACTGGCTGTCAACATAGGGCTTGCTGTCCATGGGTCACACCATGTAGGATTATCTTTCATAAGCCATATGATAAAATGAATTTTGCAAACTGTCAAAGCTATTAATCAAATACCAACCATTATCAGATCCTGAGAGCTTTTTCCAGAATCACTGAGGAGATTAACTTCACAACACCTTCAAATGATGTCTGCAGCTATGGGCATCAGATAAGTAATATGGGTTCTCATTACAAGCTTCAGGATGAATAGGCTGCAGTACAAACTCAGGGTCCATTTTGCTGTTCCTGCTGGTGAAAATTCCCTCCCATAAAGCAGAGAATGATGAATCAACAGACAGGGTGCTGGAGAGCTGGAAATAAACACTGTTCCTTAGACTTTGGGCTGAATTAGAAAACGAAAAATTTCTTTAGACAGTCTTGGGCCTCAAAAACAATATATCCTTTTACAAGTGAGTCTCCTAAGCATTCTCAAAATTTATCATTAGAAACTGTTTCAAAAGATGGGAAAATATTTAGTTGGCTTGTAAGCTGACAAAATTGGACTGAGTTGATTTGACAGGAGTTACTTCAACCAATTATTAGAAAATGTACAGTAGTGCCTTGGTTAAGACATTTTGGTTGAGCTTCTATAAAGAATATTTGTTTCTAAAAATAGAAATGTTCTTCATATTTTATAAAAGCATTTTAGCATTTAAAATGCCGCAGTCACTTTTCACTGAATCATAAATATAGTTAAAATGCAGACCCCACTGCCAATTACAAGCTCTGGCTGTTGAGAGTTGACATCAGAAACAGCGGTAGGGCACTGACCTTTCTTTTCTCTATTGAAGAACAGGAGCAACAAATAAAGAAATCCTGTATTTTAATCTATGTGTGATTATGGGCTGCAGTGTTTTAAGACTTCCTTCTCTTCCCACTAGAGAGCAGTGTATGCCTTCTGAGTTTACACATTTCTCACCCAGCTAACCTATAGATCTCTCCTTATCTATTAGTATTCATTTAAATTTCTCCTCAAGGGTGATACAGGATTTGTGGAAAGAGTTATAGAATAACATATGCTAAATATAAAAAGTATTATTAGCTGCTAGTCACTATTTTTTGATGAAAATTATGAGCTTCAAAATAGAAAAGATGAAAAAGGTGCAGACCTTGTGATGTTCCATTTATGCAGGCTCACAGAAAATCAATTGGTTAAAATGGAATTCCTCTGATTTATATTAGTACAGTGGGAGGAAAATACATCCCACAAATCCATGAATTCCTGAGCCTTCTTAGAAAGTAAAATGTACCCATTGCAGGTCGAAGGGAGAGCAAGGCTGTTTATACTCACCTTCTCTATTTAATGCCCTATTCCTTTGAAAGAAGCACTGCTCTGATTAGCACTGAGATAAAGAGCATTGTGCTTAAAAAAATTTACTGTCAGTCCATGCAACATGTTGAATAACCTGATTTAATTGACTTCAGCAGTTTACTCTCTCTGTTCTTAAAAGTATTTTGAAGTAAACTTTCCCTGTTTAATGCATATGGAAGTAAAAAAAGCCATCAGCTAGGAGGTAACTCAGGTCTGCTTTCCCATTGCTCATCTCTGCCCATCTCTGAAATGCTTATTAAAGTAAAATTAAGGGTCTCTGTCTTCCAGAGCTTTACTCAAACAAGTTATCACTCTGAAAGGAAGTCAGCTGCAATTCAAAGATTGCACATTTCTGATGGACACCATCAAAACAAAATGCAGAAAGAAAATATTGCCAGCAACATTACAAAGAGACATTGCTGAACAGATGGATAAACTTCTGCCAGGAGGACCTCAGAAACCAGATCAGTGACTTGGCTGAAGGGAGGGAGAGGGAGGCAGAAAGGAGGATAAAGGAGAAGAAAATAAGACAACTTCATGGGAATATTTGCCAATTCCAGAGCAGTGAGTAAAACTGCCTTTTCTATTACTTTTTAGAAAAAAACCAAACAATATGGAGTTTATTATTTAGTGTCTTCTTTTTTTTGGTGCCTCAGGAGTTCAAAGTAGTTGAATAGATTTAAACCCTTGAATGTGAGGGTAAATATATATAATTGGGGATTTTACTTTTTGTGCTCATTGGGGTTTTATTTTGGTAGGTCAAAATGACGCTTTCTAGGGAAGCATGAGCCTGATGCCAGGGCATGATTAGTTCTCAAGTTTGAATGGATCTAATGTAAGGATATTGTTTTAAAAATAGAGGAATCAAAAAATATACAGTAGAAAACTTTTAGATGTTAGAGAAAGACTGAGAAAAACAACTAGTGTTTCCACTGATATTATCCTACTTGGGATAAATTGCATCTTGCAAGGGTGAATCTGCAGCCTTTTTCTTCTGTTGCTCTGAGTTTTCTGAGGATTCTTCTGGGGGAAGTTGTTTATCCCCCTCCAGGGATTTTCTTCAGCTTTTATTTGCCATTGAGTATACAAATGCTGTATTCTCCCATCCCACAATCATTTATGTCATCAGCTGGAGGAAGTACCTGGGGTCAGAACTGACAGTCACCCCTATGGATGGAAATTTCTCTCTCGAGCAGAAAAACAGGGGAATCACCAGTAGCAGTTTAAACATATTTCAAACAGTAGTGTTGGTTAATTCACTGTGCAATACAAATGGGAGCTTGTGCTTTGGGTCCAAGCTGCTTAATTTCTGGTAAGTTCAGAATAAGAGTAGACCACTGCAGTCACAGTTTCAATTTTTGTCTGATGACACCCTAGTGCAATTGAAATGAGGGTGATATAAGTCAAAGGAGGAGCAGGAGCACAGCTTCCACTGCTGACTGCAGCACTTCTATACCACATCTTAATCATACACTCTCTGAAATGTTTCTCTTAATTTCCCTTGTGACCAGCTCTTTTGAAGTTTTAATATGTGACCTGTTGCCATCTACTCAAATAGCTCTTTTCTCCCTATTTGCTCTTTTTCTATGCTCTTTGGAACATTTTTTTTTCTTAGTACTGGCCCTTTTACTCTCTTGATGTAATAATGAAAAATATTCTTAGGAACCTGCTCTTTCTTCATACCTGTGTTACGCAATGAACCTATATAGTTTATCTAGGTCAGATGGTCTACTTAAATTGCATTGAAATGAACAGATAAAAGTGAACTTAAGCAGGTCATTTATTTCAGCTCAGAATGCTACACTGCACTACAGTGTGCTTTAACTAGAGCTGGCCAAAATGAGTGAAAAGCATGTCACTGATAACTACTTCCATTTTTCAAGGATTTTGATTTTTCAGAGGGTTTTTTCCTTCTGTTTTTCTGGCGGTTTTGAGAGGTTGTTTTGTTGGGAAGTTTTTGATAGGGAAACAGTATAGATCTGCACCTACCTTCAAAATCAAAAGGACTAAGAAAAAAAAAAAGTAGGGAATTTCACAATAATTTCTGAGAATTCATACTTTATTGTATTAGCAGAATCAATAATTTCTAGCAGCAGAGGATCTAAGATTGAGCTACTTTGATTCTGTACACCTGAAATAAGTTGAGCAGATATTCATACAGCCCATTTAAGTGGGGCTGAAATGAAAAAAACTAAAGTCACTCCTAAAAAAGAGGGAAGTAAGGAGAGAAGTCTATATTTATATTGCTTTGAGCTGCACATGGCGACTGACCCCACTGTCTGTCTTGTTTTCATTTAGTAACCTCACCTTAATAAGCTTTTTTATTGACCTATAGATCTTTAACATAATAACAACAGCCCAGAGGTACTGGCAAAAAGAAGGTCAATGTGTGCCTTCTCATTCCAGTCTGAATATATTGATGGCATTATTTTATAAAGGCACCAAACTAAATAGGCAGCAAAGTGGCCTCTGGCAATGAAAATGGTAAAATGGAATTTGGGAAGGCTCCATGCACACTTGAAAGCTGTGCAGCTTCCAGTCAGCCCAATAAATTCAGTTTGAAACTGCATTCTAGTTATAAACAATTAAACAAATCAGTAAAAAACAATGGTTATATGTACTCTATATAACTATAATAACTATGCAGATGGAATTGTTGAAAAGACACTTCTAGAGAAATGTGTCTTTGTAATTCTAGGGGGAATCTCAGCCACTGCAGTTTGAGGATTGCTTATGTTGTCACTGACCATAAGAAATCAAATCATATATAAACTCAAACCATTCCATGCAATTTGAAATACATTAATGAGATTTGGAAGACATTAGAAACATTACATAGTTTATGGTTGTTTTCATCCATCTCCTTGATGGAGTTTTCCCAGAAGCCTCCATTGGCCTGTTTGTGGCAGAGCTAATGAGAACTGATGTCTGTGTTTCTGCCTGAGCCCAGCTGAAATGAGTGTGCTGGGCCCCTGGGCACTGTGGTAGCAGCTTGTTTTCAGAAGGAATGAGGAGTGTTCACCTCCTGCCTGCCTTTAATACCACCTCAGATTCACATGTTGTAAAATGTTGTGGCTGCATGGCCTCTGCTCATGGGCGATATCAAGGTCAGTGGACCAGCGTTTGCTAATGCAGACACAATTAATGTGTTGTCACTGGTGTTTGGGTATCTCTGAGCACCAGACAGCTCTGAAAGAGGCAAAGGAAATGTCTTTGTTTGGAATTTGTATTTTTGTGGGAAAGCAGCACAAGTCTGGTTCAAGTCAGAGCTTTAGGATGTTCCTGGGCTTGTAGCAAAAAGCCTCTATAAAAGACAGAGCCTGGAACACTTAGTTGGAAACAAATGGGTACGTCAGGTTGTGCTCTGGGAACCCAGGAGGGAAATGGGGCAAGGAGATTGGAAAGGAACTGGAAGTTATACCTCATATTTCCTTTCTGGGGAAGCCTCTGACTTGGTAGTGATACTAAAATTAACTTGCATATGAACTTTCTCCAGTTATTTAATAGACTACTCAACAAAAGAACAAATCTGACAATGCTATGAGATGCTTAATGTGACTGTAATTAGCTGATAGCCAAAGAGAAGCTGGAAAACATCAGAATATTGAAATAAAAAAAATCACACACAAAAATAATTTTCATTTGTTGGCTTAAAACACATACTTTTATTTCTTCAAAGTAATTTACAGATTTTAGATTTGTATACATTACTCCCTCCTTCCTTTCCTTCCTTCCTTCCTTCCTTCCTTCCTTGCTTCCTTCCTTCCCTGACCCTCTCCACCAGGGAGGGAGAGAGAAAGGACAGACAGGGGAAGAAATAAACAATTATTATTAATTTTCAAATGTCATTAAAACAACTTTTTTTTAAAAAAAGTTTATTTTTTCACAGTTTTGTATTATAAAGAGCCCAAACTCAGAATTTATTGAGTCTGGCTGCAATCTTCTTCTGTTAGAAGATAGCTTTTGTCTTTTTTATTGCATGCCAACTTTACAAATACAGTGTTTAATGGCTTTAGCACAATATTATTACACAGCTGTGTTTTACTGGCTGTTACGAATTTCTGTGTGAAAAGCAAATGAAGCTGGAATATTAAGCCTAATAACATTATTTATCACTGATTTTGATTAACTTTTCTGATAAAAATGTTAGTCACTTTAATTCATCGAGGACTAAAATAAACAGTTCATTATAATGAATTAAAAAATAAATCAAATCATACCTTTGTCTCAAAAAATACCCCAAATTTAATATTTTCACCACATCGTTAATAGTTTCAGCTTATATCTTTAAGAAGCAGGTTACTGTTGACTGGCTTCCAACACAAGAGCTTGTAATGGTTTTAAGCTTTTCACCAAAACTGCTGGAGAAAGTCTGAAAAAACCTTTTTTTCATAAATGAATTGCTTAGACAAAACAGAATTCTAAGTTCCTGTATTCCAGTTCCAACATGAAAGGATTCCTTCTCCGAAACAAAATGCTGCTCTAGAGAAGGCCAGAAGGAGGAGAAGAGTAAGAAAGAGCAGTAAAGGTAAAAGTGGCCAGTTTCCTGTTGGAACTGAAGATGGAAGGGGGATCCAGGTCTGGATTTGAACACTGAGAGGCCCCAGGTGGCTGCTGGTGGCTGTCCCTGCGTGCACAGGGCAGCAGCACCGGCTCTGCTCGCTGCAATCTGCACAGGAATTCAGCTCACGCTGGAGTTGCCATCAGGGACCCTGCTCAGTCACACAATGCTCCTGTCTAATACCATGGGGGACAGCCTTGAGCACACAAAAGCTCATGGGCTGTGTGCTGGGGGCAGGATACCCCTGGGCTCTGGGCTTGCTGATCAACCCCTCGGAGCCATCCGTGTTCACAGCCCTCAGTATCTTGAGGAGCAAAAATACCGTGCCAGGTGTGTGAAGGAGCATGGCTCAAAGCAACAAAATTGTAAAGGTCTGCAGTGAGTATGGTACTGGAGGGCCTAGAACCCAAGGAGGCAGTTCTGCCAATACCCAGCACACATTTATTTGTGCAGTCCCATCTACAATAGTAGATGCACATCTAAAATGTCTAGCACAGAAGGAGCAACCTGCCAATTATGGTTTTATTTTCTGTCAATAATATTCCCAAAAAATGCTTTTTACTTGGAATTACTGATTTGTGACAGTTCCTACCTCTCTCACATACACAATATTTAGTGTATATAAACCAGATTTGAGAATTTAATAACTGAATTTTAAAGTCCAAGTTGTATACATCCCAAGTAATTTGTAAAAATTTGTACTGTAAGCTCTCTTGAAATTCCATCACCTTTTACTTTAGGAATGCATAGAAATAAGGAGAAAAGGTGTTATAAAAATAATAAATATGCATTCTATAGTATATTAGTCAATGCTTCAGTACACTGCCAACATATTTAGAAGCAATAAAACTCAGATGACCTGGAGAGGAGATGAACCTTTCTCTTGTCCAACCTTGACTTTATGAAAAGAGATAAGTGCTCTATGCCACACCATAAAACATGTTCTGGTACTTCCTTGGCAAGATCATTCAGAGCTACAAGTCATCTACCAAACTGTTGTCTCCTGAATTAAAAAAAAATGAACCTAATCCACTATAGAAAAGAGGCTGCAAGTGGCTTTGTTCTATTGAATTGATGGCAGAATAAAGAAGAGGCAGTTTTCATACAATTAAAAACCAGCAAATAAAAAGACTCGGGTCAGCACTGGTTTAGAATTGCATCTAGAGAAGGCTGCTGAGGTCATTGATTTTATTTTTAACTACTAACACATTTGTTTCAACTACAGAAGCTGCTCCTCAAAAGAACTCTGAGAATAAACATTCTTATTCACTGCTTTCTTTGTAAAAATAAAACCAAAAAAGCCTTGAAGATTAAGCTACTTATCACCACTTTCAGGGCTATGTTCTCCTTTTTTTCATGGCTTCTCTAGCTGGAGCCTCAAAATCAATTAACTGAAAGGTCTTCATCACCTCTGGAATTCCACTCATTCACATCAGTAATTACAGAAGGTCTCCATGAAGCAGTGGTTTCTCAAAGAGTTAATTGAAATGCAGGAACAGCTTAATACTGATTCAGCAGACTTAGCTCTAAACTTCAAAGGAATTGTGATTTACCATTTGGTTCTTTGTCTATGTAAATTAATCATGTTGCTCAAAGCAAGGGAAATGAAACATTGGAGGCCTTAGAGTCATTACAGCAAAAATGTTAAAATACATTAGTCCTTTGAGACACAAATTCTGAATTTTATTTTTATTTTTATTTTTTTTTATTAAATATTTATTTCACAAAGTATCTATTTCATCTGTCTTTCCTGGCAAACATAGGATTTGCCCCCTGAATCTATCTACACCACATCTAGGTTTATTAATCTTAAATACACGAATGTAAGAAAACACCCCAGGGCCTGATTCAAGTTTTACAAAGGTAATACAAAGCTTATCAGATCTATGGTTCACTTACTCTTGAGATGGAGTAGGCTGCCCAGCACGATTCATGATTCATAACTTCAAATAGATACTACCACTGCTTGAGATGGCCTGAGATTTGGCAGCAACTGATCTCAACACACATGAAATGAATCCATTTCACACCTGCACTGTGAACTTGCATTTTGATCCCCAGATATGCAAAGACATAGATTTACCCCATAGACTTCCCTGGATCTGACATGCAGTATGTTCTTGTTGCTCTGCTGAGGAAGACTGACATTATTTCCACCTGTTATCCTCTGAAATCATGGGGCAGTTGAGAGGATTTAGTATCTGTGTGTGTTTCCTCTCCTTTTCCTCTCGAGCCTGCTCCGTGCTGTAGCACACAACAATGATTCCCTGCTTGGTTGGGTGAGGCCATGGCTCCACAGGAACCAGGGACCACACTGGCAGCTACAACCCAAATCTGCACTGTCTCACACAGAAACAGGTGCAAACCTGCTCCCTTGGGCTGACTGGGGCTGGGACCCCCATGAGAAAGATTAGAAAGATATCCCCAGTATGACAGACTGGGAGGAGGATGTACCTCGTCTTGCATAAGTGTTGGAAGTGGCCCAAAAAAACAGAGTATGTCCTATTGGTGTCTTCTACAAAGTGATTCTCTGTTTCTCAGTAAGGGGTGAGCCCTGAAAGACTCACAGAGTGAGCAGAGACAGCATTTCCTCACTTTTCTATGAGGTAAATTTAACTCTTTCCTATAGAAACCCTCAAGAAGGTTAGTTGCTAATTTTCTCAGTTCACAGGTGGGCAATCTCCTCATTACATCTTTCAGGATGAGCGGATAAGTGTAATTAGATATTTATCTTGGAGTGAGTGCAAAGTCTGCTGCACCTTTCACATTCTTTGAAGTGAGAAGGGTCAGTTTGTAACACCATTTCCTTAGTCATCATTTTTATCTGTGTGTTTTCTGTAAATACAAGCTTAATTACTAGCTCTTGATTATTAATCACTGTCACTGCAGGATAATTCTGTTGTGAAAAAAGACTGTGGTAAAATGATCCTTTACTCAACAGCACAGCGCTGAGTTCTCACAGCAGTACCTCAGTGATTAAGACTGTGATTTTCAAAGTACCTCCAACCCACTATTGAATTGAATCCTAACCTCCTTAGGATCCTTTGAAAATCTCAGCCGGAAATTACTCTTCCATCTTTTTGAATCAACTACAGAACCGTCATGGCTCAGATTGTCTGCTCTTGCCTGTTTTCCCCGAGAGGCGCTGCTGGCAGACCTGGCTTGGACCAGGGGCATTTGTGTGGCTCTGGAAACCTGGTGGGAGCCATGGAAGTAGAGATGCACTTGCAGATGTGATGGGGAGAGGCAGGGCTGATGCCTGTCCCTGAGCTCCCCGTGTCTGCTGAGGAGCCCTGTGCATTGTGCAACATATGACATGGAATTATTAACTCAGTTGACTCTCAGGATGTTGTTTACAGCAAAACTGCAAGAGTGCCACCAACCCTGTCCCCTCTTTGGGTTTAACAGAGTGTAAAATGCAGCACAACAGAGCTCAGACCCTTTGGTGAAGGTTGGTGAGGAAAGTCAGGGTGCTGGGAAGCATCATTTGATGAAGGACACATTTACTGCAGTAATCAGAAGTGTGAGTACTCTTTGCAGTGCATTGCAGAAGTGTGTCATAACCTAGTCCTGAAAAGGTTCTCTGGATCTCTGAAAGGCTGGCTGGCTACAGCCCTCCTCCTGGTAGTGCTACAAATTATTTGTCTCACTTCAGGCAGGAATCTCACCTCTCCTTCCCTTGGATATTTGCACTGTTTCAGCCTCAGCTCCTGATCTACAGTTTACAGATGATTCTAGAGGTTTAGTTTTTTTTTTCTTCTGCAGTCGTTATCAGCTGTTTTTTTGGTTGTTCTCTGTTTAACTACATGACACAACTGATTTGTTGTAGCTTAAACGCCACCTATCACAAGCACTTTAAGACTGAATTTTATAATACACGTTTTTGTGCAGCAAGTCATTAAACTTAAGTAATTTTGAGAGGTTTAGAAAAATTCAAAGAGCGTAGTTATTTCCTTGTTTTTCCCTTTTCTCCCATAGGAGAAAACTTGTCTAGTGCTGGAGAAATGGAAAACAGGGATGTTAAAACAGCCATTACAACTCCAAAAACTCCAGTCCTGGAGCAGGCAGAGCCTCACATGGCACTAAAACCTACCACAGGGTCACAGCTTTCCTCTAGGTCCCTGCCCCAAGCCTGAACATTCCAACACCAGCTTGGCCTTGATCTTTTCTTTCACAGCTGACACCACGCTGTGGAGCAGTGGGGACATCAGAGTGGTGGTGATCTCTGAAACATCTCTCTGCCTGCATGGTCTGGGTGGAGAGGATACCTCCCAAATCCAGCCTAGCAGCACCAGCCCTGTCCCAGGTCCTGGCATTTGGAGCATGCTGCCATGGCTACTGTTTCATGGCCCAGTCACAGAGAGCTGCTTTTTTGTCTCTGAATCATATCATCCTTCCTGCTTTCTTTCTACTTTTATCCTACACACACAATTATTTTTTTCAAAGGAAAGCACATTTTTAACTTGTATCTGAAATATAGTACATGTCTATTTACCTGAATTCTGACATTGTTAACTTTATTTGGCAAAATTTCATTTTCTGAGGGGAAGGAAAACAGTATTCAATTTGTAATAGGTACAGTTCATCTAATTTTATGAGCTGAGCTGTTCATCTGCCTAGAGCAGAGATGAACCTGGATAATGTGGGACATCCAAAGATGGTCAGGCTATTTTGAAGGAAGAGTGTAAAGAGCAGCCAGTTCTAAGCACCTGAGTATGTTCCCAGTACTTAAATACTCCTAGAGAGCTTAACCTGTGTACTGGACTCCATAAATTATTCTGAAAGGTCACAGATATCTCATGGCTTACTATCTTGTCCCTGCTTTGTTTTCTCTTCAGGTGTCACAGAGATAGATTAGACACTGACCTGGTAATATTAAAACAAATACTGTCTGTAGCACAGACCCTTGGAGCTCTGTATGGTTCTACTCAAGTACACAGCTACTGCAGAGCAGAGGCAGTCCTTGGCTTCCTAAAACTGAATGTGGCAATTGTGAAAAATTACCAGCATCAGCTTAAGCCAAGGATTTTCATGGCATCAGTGACTTTTGCTCAAGACCTAAGGTGACAAATAGCTATGGCATGTCTAGCCACAGTGCTGTGAACTGGTTTAAATTATTTGTACTGTAGATCTATTAGCAAAGATTAGCATCAGCAGTATCCCTCCCTTCGTGCATGTGTGTGTGGAGAAGGAGTTGACAGTTTTAGCTGTATTAACCTGTCAGATAAAACAGATATTATGTAATATGGCACTTCTACCTTTGGTCTAGACTCTGTTATATGTGTCTCTCTAAAGATGAGACAAATTATCCTATTTAGCTGTATATGTAACAGCCTGAGGCAACTGAGAAGAGAGTTGTGCCATAAAATGTATAATTGCTGGAGGCATGTTTGTCTCTGGTTGATGTAATTTTGAGCATTCCATTTTATACTTCTCAGAAAGAAGCACCTACCTCTGGTATCAGCCTCTGGTATCAGAGCTGACACCTCATTCCTTGTCCTTGCTGTGAGATCAGTCACCTGTGCTGTTTCCACTTGGGAGCAAGGCTGGTCTGAATTGGGTTTCCCAGCTATTGCTATAAATACCATCTTTTAATTGTGGTTGTACAGAAAAGACTGATATTTAAATTTTATATTCAACATTCCTATTGCTGTGAGCCTGGGCAGTCCAGAGGGTCTCCCTGGCTGTGTGTGATGCTGGCAGTGATGGAAGCCAAACAGTTTGGGTGTTCTTGACAAGGAATATCTCTGTTCAAAGGTCAACACCAAGATGGAATGAAGCATTTCCTTAATCATCCAGAAGTGTTTCTAACTATTCCTATATAAAGTGGATGGTTTTCAGGCTCAGTATCCTACTGTGCCTGTTGGATAGGTGTAGCTTGGTGGCACAGGCAGGATTCTGTGATTAATAAATTTTTTCCTGGCTGTGTTAATTCTGGACATCGGGTCTGAAGGGGGACCCTGGGGAAGAACACCTGCAACAGAAGAGATAGGTCATATAGAATGATACATTTGTAGGAGTCTCAAAAATCACATAACTGAAACCCCCCAGGCTGAGGAGACAATCAAACCTATCTCTGTTCCTGCTGATTTAGCTCCTTAATTAAAGGCACCCAGTGTTAGATCAGATAGTTAACGCCAGGCAGTTATTATTACTTCTCCTATGTCCATAGCTGATGTCCCCTGGTATGGCAGAGCACACTTCTCCCAGGATTAGATGGGTCTCAGCTGCCTCCTTCTGTGGCTCCTGGCAGAGCTTGTGAGATGTGCTTTCCTGCTGCTCAGGACAGGACGTGGCCACCCAGCCGTGTGCCCAGGCAACCTTGTCACTGCCAAGGAGCAGAGCAGGGACAGCCTTGAGATGCCAGGAGCTGCTTCCAAGGGGCTGCAGTGTCTCATTAACCCTGTCTGAGGCTGGCTGACCTTCCTCTGGAAACGACAGCTTAACCACAGTACCCACAGGTGCCCTCTGGCACACGGCTGTATCCGGGTGAGCCCAAGGCAGACATCACCCCACTCCATCCTGCCTCTTCCCGCAGAGAGGAGAGCTGATGCACAGGCTGCAGGGAGAGCAGATTTACACTGCAGCCACTACCTGCCTAATGATTTTGACATAGCCTAAATCTGTATATCCCTTGACCCATTAAAGCTGTTTTTGTCAGGTCAAAATATGTTTGTTTTCCTTTCAGGAGAAGTTTAGCTCGCTTAAAGCAGCCCACAAAGCTTTTCTACTCACTTTTTCCTGGTATTCAAAGTGTTCGTCCTTCAAGGGATGAGACAGTGAAATAGTTTCTTGCTGCTACAGTAACTTAGAAGGAAGGTAAAAAACAGTGAGAGTGAGCTGTCAGCTGGGTGACCCCATCATCTCTGTACCTGTCTGTGTTATGAAGCTTAGGCACAGAGAAGTAGTTTCCTTTTGGTGCAGGGAATAGATCAGATCCAAGAAAGGGTCTGCTGTGTCTTTGCTGGCCTCTTTTGGGAATCTCAGACTGTGAGGAAAACTGTCCTTTTCTCTCCACCTGTCAACACCCTTGCCCTCTGCAGCAGGATCTTTTTGGCACTGCTGTGATGGATTTCTTTTCAGGAATGATTTCAGAGGCAGGAGAAGATCTTTGTGTGTGTCTCCTGCAGCACATCCAAGGCTCCTACCTACACCCCTGCTCAGTGATGACCCCTCAGGAGCTGCTCCTCTCTCACTCTCTGCTGAGTTGCTGACATCTAAAAGACACTAAACATGCTGGACAGTCAAGGACTGAGCACACTGGACTGTCAAGGACAGAACAAAAGCATTTTACAGCTCCAATTGAGTTATTGAGAGCAGTTTTCTATCTGTAACAGTCTTGGGTTTGTGTGTGTGTCACATTTGAATATATCCTTGCATAGGGTTAATAGATGCACTTTGAAGATAGCTGCTCACAACAAATTAATGAGACATTTCAAGACAAAATTCTTACCAGCTAATTGAATTACCTGCCTAGCTTACTAGAATTAATCACTGCTCTCCCAATATATAAACAGACAGCTTTTCATGCAAATTAAGTGATGTTTGAGATGGCTAATGAATATCTTTGTTTGGCAGTTCTAATACTTAGTACAGAAGATAAAATTACTAGAAACCATTCTTTGTTACTGCTACCACATATTCATACTACTTTACCAGTTTCTATAACTATGTATCAAACAATGAGGTTAGTCTGCTTCCTCAGAGGAAAAAAAAAAAGATATATATATTGTAAAGTCTGATTTCTGACACTTAATAGCCAAGCATGAGAGCGACTGCAGTGGTCAAAGGAATGAGTTTTGGGGAATTTAAAAGACTTAAATTATGGAAGTTTTTATATGAGATCTATATTTGTCCAGAAGGTTATAACTATGAAAAGAAAAAAAAACCTCAAAAAAAAATTTTATAGATATATTTTAGAGTTAAAAGAGGGCTTAAGCATTTCTCTCTAATCCACTCACTTCTTTCAAGGATGACCACTCCAGCAGAGGAGAGAAAGGTTTTAAGATTTTCTATCAAGAAAATGCTAGAATAGGAATAAAGAAAACTGGGTTCTTTCTCTATTCCTCTTTCCAATTCAGTTGCAAAAGCCACTTTGTCCTTCAGTGCCTAAGTGCTTGTTCCCTGTATCAACAGCTGCAATACATCCTCTGCTCTTTTCCTTCCTATTAGGAGCGAGAGACCAGAAATAATGGCATAAAACAAGATTATCTCAGTTTATTGCCTTTAGACAAACTGTAAAATTCAAATTGATTTAATAAAATTTTAACTTTTTTTGATTATATTATGGAGTATGAACATACCTATGGATATACCTATGTATACCTAAGCAATTTTTCATGTGCAAAACCAGTTCCTAGGGCAGGAACTTATTATAGTTTCTGGTCTTAGATTTTCACTAGACCTAAAGATCCACACCTAAAAGTCTTCTCTCAGCAGCTGGATTGACATTGAGCAATTCAGCCCTGGATACAGATGATGAAATTGCATTTACTACAGCAAATGTTGGAAATCCATTCCTTGAAGACTTAGGCTGATCTGGCTTTACTCCTGTGTAGAACTGGCCAGTTAAGGAATGAAATTTCATAGGCATAGGCACAGGCATAACTCCCAGGAAGGGGTTGCAGAGTCCTTCTTTTCACAATGTCTGTTCTGCTACTATTTGTGTGGGGTGGATCAGCATTAGAGTTATTACAGGTAGAGAGGAAATTCAGCCAAGGATGATGGAATGATTAAATTATTGATTCCCTTTTCATCTGGAATGTGCCATCAATCTCAAATATTTGTTCAATTGCATGGTTTCCTGTATTTCCATTTTCCAGAAACTCCAGCATAAACAAGCATAATGGTTTCTTTCATGGAATATTGTTTTTAACACATTCCTATCCCAGTAAATTCAGAGCCATGCTTAAATTATTTTACTTTTCTTGGTGATGTTTACCATTTAAAGGCTCATATGAACTGTCTCTCCTAGGCTCATGAATTGTAGTCCTGTGTCTGAATGCACTTCTGTGGCTTTCTGAGGTCAGTTTATAACACGCAAAGTTCACAAATGCAGAATGATTAGGCACTGCTGCTGTCAGAAATAATTGGGCTGTTTACTTTTTGTCAGCTAAAGGACACAATGTGGAGTATCAGACCCCGCCTGCAATGATCTTCCAAGAGGGTTGTCTTTGGTTTAGAGCTTGAATTCCACTTCTTCCCTTTTTCTGTTTGTGTTAGAATATTTACAGAGCAAAATCCTGCTGCCCTAAGACTTTCTTAAGAGTACCAGGGAATTGCCTTTACTCTTGCAAGATGTGTTCTGAGCTCCCTAGCAGCATTTCACTGCACCTTTTCCATTATTGGTGCTGTGCTTTTTTTTTCCCTTAGGTCAATCTGATCAAAGTGTTATACAGTATTCCAAATAAGGTTTTCTTACTGTAATGGATGTTGTCATCAGTGCTTCCTTGTCTTCACTAAAATAATCTTGTTTGATCCAGCCTGGGTTTGCATTTTCCTTTTAGTCATCCTTCTTCTCATGTGAGAAACATTTCCTTAATAATGCTGCCATGTGATATCTGTTCTGTTTATGTCTTATTTAATTTCCTTTGGTGGGATTTCTGCTTGACTAATTACTGTGTCTTTCAAGCACTTTGATGAAATAGACTGAGACCTTAAGTATCACACATATTCACCACCACAAAACCCCCTAACCTCAACCAAACACAAACTTCATGTGCATTCTCTCATTAAAAAGCAAAATTATTTTTAGGCAAGTTTAACAAGGGTGGAGTGAACTGTAATTAAATTGATGTATTATTCCAATGAATTATGATGAGGTATAAGGTAAGATTGGTACTGTCTACTCAGGCTACTTAGGCATCTTAATTAAACTGTGATTTAAAAGCCCACAGGAGTGCAATTCAAAAGGCTGTGCTCTGTGAAGGCAATGAAAACAAACAAGCACTTTTGTGGGGCTCAGTTAAGAATGCAGGTGCCTCGAGTAGGCTAAATTCAAATCCTCTCCCTGGTGCCCACCATGGAACAGCACTGGCTCCAAACTAGCACCAAGTTCATCCTTCGTGAAAATTAAAGAAGTGTTTTCCACCCAGAGGGACACAAGGGCTTATGAGCTTCAAATATAATATAAAATTATGTAGATATTAAAGTACTTCAATTATTTCTTTACCTTGCTTCCATGAATCCTCTTGTTTCTGTGAGACATTTCTAACTCATGATATCCTGTTCACTTGGGCTGATATTTCTTCAGTGCTGACTGAAATTGGCTTAGCTTTTAATATAAAAGTACAAAATATGGATCATTTTTTAATAAAGCTTTGCTGTGTGTATTCCTTAAAGATTTGTGGGATATGATAGTGTTAAAAGACAAAACAGAACAGTTAAAATGAAATATTTAAAAAATCTCTGAAGATTTTATTTTCCCTTTTCTTTAAAAATGTTCAAGTGGGAAAATACAATTTTCTAATGATTGATTATTTTTCCCATTAATAACCAATTAACTGTACAGTTCAGAAGACCTGTCCACTTTGTCCTTTTTAGTTTTTGCCAAGCAATCTGTTGTTTTCGGCTCATTTCCTGGCAAGAAAACTAACTGGTTTGTTTGGGGTTTTTTCACCATACTCTGAGAAAGGTTAATCCCTCTGTTCACCTGACACAGGTTTTAAGTCCTACTACAGCCCTTTTGATCATAACACCAGGATTATTGACAAGCTGCCAAAACATGGGTTATAGCTAGTGCTTTTCTGGGCTTCAGTATTGACAATGTGCCCTACCAACAAAACAGCATCATCATAATAATTTCAATCCCCAAGACAACAGGTGGCAGGTACCAAGCAGCGAATGACTGCCAGACTGAGCCCTGTGGCAGAAATAGCTGTCTTACAAAATGCAGTAAAGTAATAATGGTTGTGAACAATTACGTTTCAAAATGAAATTTTAGAAGAATAAGGCCCATCAAGGTTTCTGAAATATGGCACTGAGCAGTTTAATTTTCCACTGCAGACCTTTTGAAATAAATGCTCTTAATAACTCTTGCTTCTTTTCTTCTGCTATGCAGAGAAGACAAAAATTCATCTCAGTTTTGTAGCATATATGCTCTCTATATAGAACAATTTTTCAAAAATCAACACAATGTTCTTGTTGTGCCTAGCAATATCTGTTAACATTCATCAGTAAGAAAGCTGTAAGTAGCAGTTCAATAAAAAGACAGAGCCTAGATGGGTGACCAATGTAAACAACCTGGAAAGCAGAGTCCTTGGACACTGGATGCATTCAAAGATTGATGGCTCAGGACTGTTTCCAGCCTTGTCTGTAGTTTCCAGGCTCTGTCTGAGAGATGGTAATATTTGAATTATTGGTTTTTTGACTGTCTCCCTGCCCAGGCTACAAAGAGAAAGAGTGATCTACATCACATTCCTTTATCTTTGAAAAAAAAGGTCTATAGAAAATGTCACACTGTGACTATCTTCCTGGGCTTTCGAGTAAAGGAGAAAGAAATCTGTCCATTCTTGTATTGGAAAGACGGAATTGACTGTATCAGTAGCTGAATACTATAAAAAGCTTAAGTGTGTATTTAAGCTGGTATCAAAGGCCCAAGTTTAGGTAGTACCAGTTTCCCCATAAATAAATTACCGTGGGTGGCTATATATTGGTTGCTTGACAATGAAACTCAGGCCATCTGGAGCTATAACCTTTATTAATTGCTCAGCTCATCTTTAATCTCTACTTTTGAAAATAAAAATACTATTTTCTGTAATGTAGAACTTTTACTGCAGAAAGTGATCTATGTGCTCTGCTGATTTAGATGTGATTTTAGGGCCCAAGCATTGCTTTTCCTCTCAAAATACCAAGGTACTTTACAGACAATTAAGCTGAACGAAGCAGGGCATTCACTGCCTTGTTACCCTTGTTAAGGGTACCTCTAGGTGCAGTGCAGAGGACTGACTCTGACCATTTTTCCATATGAGATGCTAAATTTACTCTCAGACTGTTTCAGAAGCATCTCAGCTACATGGTCTCAGGCAGTAAGCTAGAAGAAATTAATCTTGCTGGTTCATCAAATTTCCAGGAGATTTCCTAGGGAATCAGACTCCAGCTGCCATTTATCTGTACTCTACAGCCAGCACAAAACCAGCTTGAGCCATGCCTTGCATGGCATGGGCTGATCACTGGGCAGAGTCAAAGCAGTGAGGAGTCTCAAAGTGGAGGAGAATTTGGACCGTGATTGTGGCCATATAAGTCCTTCCCCCATGGGAAGAACAGGAGGGAATAAAGCAGCAGCTACACCAGGAAAGAGGCTCTCCTCTGCTCTTTTTGTGGTACTCTGTGCAGCAAAGGCTAGTTTGAGCCAGAAATGTAAAAAGAGGAATATTTGTCAAGGTAAAGGATTTGAGGGAGGTGTCTAAAGTAACTATTGGTGAAAAGATGTGATCAGAGATGAAGCAGCACAGCACAGCACGCTCCTGCACCCCCAGGCACTTCAGGGGAGAGAGCATTGCCTTTTCCTCTGCCTTTATTTTTGTTCATGGTTACATGGCTTTGGTTATCATTTAAATAAGATTAGAAAAGGCACAATCCAAAGTGCAATACCTCAAGCATTGATTTTAGTTTTCTGAAATGGGGCATACACCTGTTTTAAATACCCAAGGCAAAGAGCCTGCTAGAGTCTCCAAATTTTACAAAAACTTTAGCAAAACTACAGGAAGGACCGACAGAATCCTACTGCTTTCCTATGGCTGAGCTGGAAGTGTCACAACTTCTAAATGGATTTTATGAACCTCAGAGGCTCATATAACTATTACCAAAATAATAATTTTTGAGTGGATTTCATTTGTTACTCTGCGTTTCACTCAAAATAAAATATAGTGTTAGACTGAGTCACTTCTGAACAATTACTGCTATTTTTTCTCACAAAAAAAAAAAAAAAAAGCAGGATAGGAAAGCTCAAAGCAATCTTTGGTCTTGACTATATCCGGTGATATATCGCAGTACAATTTGGCATAATAAATGTTTCTGAGTTGCTACAAATGAAAGCACACAGACACTAAGTAAAAGGAGCTAAATTAACAATATTTGGAAATTAAATCCCCTCCATAGCCACAGGAACGTTTTATTCAGTTCTCCTGAATAAACTCCTTCCCAATAAATTTGAACTCTAGCCTGGTGTGCTGAATATTTTGGGGAAGAGGTTAATTCTTTAACCTGCATGCTGAGGCTGTCCATTAGCTGTTTTCCACTGATTTTGGCCTGGCCACATATTTTCAAGGATTGTTGAACTGATATTGCCAGGGAGCAGCTGGATGTTGGTATAAGCAGCAGCCATAACCTGGAGTTGAAAAACTTCATGGTTCTTCCCTAGAACAGTTTCCTCAATTATAAGTTTCTGATGGCAGACAGATTTTTTTTAATTAAAATTACATTCTGGCAGATCCCTCATTAGATCTGATGGCCACATGTAAAATATGTGGCTGAGTTGCCTGAGTGGGATCTGTTAGTTTACCCACTAACTGCTGTAACCTGGAGGAAATAATATTAGTTTAGCAGGTAAGAACAACTTACTCAGCATTCCTCACAGGCTGGAGAGGAGGAAAAGGCAGCTGACCCCAAATGGTTTAAAAATACCCCTCCTAGCAGGATGTGCTAAAGCAAACACTGAGAGGGAAATGCTGTGAAATGTTTTCATCAAGGACCAGTGTAATAACAGAGTTGGGGCTAATTAAATTGTTTTAGCCACCAAAGGGATGGGGTTTTCCAGCTGTGTGCAAGCAGCAATAACAAACTTTCCTTAGGGTGCAGATTCTTTCCTGCTTCTTTAGCTTCACACGGCTCAAATGCTGTTCTTACTCATGACAGTCCCATCAGAAGTTTGGCTTCAGAAACACTTGCCTGGCTGCATTAGCTAGGGAAGAAAGCAAGGAGGGTGAATTAAATAAAAATCCAGTGCCCTTGACAGCAGTGGGGAGGGGAGGAGGGAGGATGTTCCTGTAGCAGTTTTTCTCTGGTCTACTGAATGTTCTTAGGAAATTCTTCAGCTATATTCAGCCTGAATTTGAGATCCAGATTTTCTGCCTTCCTTGTACAGTTAATTGTTATTTGTTTGTGCAAATTTTTTGAACTTCAGTGTTTTCAAGACTGGCTAAAAAATCAGGCTCCTTTTTCAGATGACTGGTGGGTGACTTTAATATAGGATGGAAATATTACTAGAGTGTTACTGCTCTTTGGTATCACCCCCTTAGAAGTAAAGAGAGAAATGAAGATTATTTATTAGGAGCTCACTAAATATTCTGAGAATGACAAAAAGTTATCATAGAGCAATATGTAGGATAAAAGATGGAGAACTTTTGACTGTAGATGAGTTTAGATACCTATATATATATATATATATATTACAGGCAGATAAATGTACTATTTAGTTTCTGATTTCAGTCAATAAGCAATTACACCCGATGAGTAAGGAAAGAACAGAGGGTCAGCTGTACTTTCTAAATTTTACAGACAGTGACAGGGCTTCATCCATCATGGTAGCTCAGATCTTCACTGTCCATGCTTTAGTTAATAATATGTCCAGGACAGGGAGCTGGAGCTCTCCTCCCTTGCCAACCCAGTCAGAGAGAGGGCAATGGAACTCTGAAACCTGAGTGACTGATGTTTCAATGAATATGTGCCTGTCATTGGTAGCAACCTTGGACTTTATATATACTTTATATAGATTTTAAATGAGGTTTGCTGAAGATATCAGGAGGGACAGGTGGAAGTATCAAAGCACCATGGTACTTACTACAGAGCATTAATTACAATTTATTTGGGATTTTTCTTGTCTTAATTGAACATTTATATGCTTATAATATGTTATGAAAATCTGAATTTTGAGGAAAAATATACAAATCTTCATCTGAAAAAAAACAAGTGGAGTCAAAAATAAAAAAATGCTTAGGAAACATAAAATTCATTTTAACTGCTAAGAGATACTAAAGCCTTCATTAGAACTGCAAACATGGCAAAACTGGTAACGGGATTCATGTTTCTTCAGTACTAAACACTTAAGAAGCTAATATGGAGCTGCTGAGACAATGAAAGTGCTTCAAGTGCTTTTGATAAGGAACTTCAAAAGTTGAACCATTTTCCCCCTGCCCTACAGAAATTTCATAATTTCTGTCATCCCCTGGGTCAGCTCAGTGTGCAGCAGAGATGTCTTCAGGACCTGGGGAATGTTTTGGGCTGCAAATCCCCATCACCCTTGGCTGGATCATGACTTGAGTGTTGGGAATGACCTGGTTCAGGTCTGGCAGATGCTGCCAGCAACTCCTCCACTTGCTGCTGTTGTTTTCTGAGCAGTTGTTCCTTTCCAGCTGACTGGTGAGTGCTGAGGGAAACCAGGGCAGAGGTCCCAGTGAGTCTGAATGGCCTTGCAGGAGGATGCTGCATGTGCTTTCTGCTGCAGGAGAAACAAGCAGTGTGCTCAGAAAATTAATCGCATCCTTGAATGCTACAGCTCCAAATTAGATGATTTCTTTCAATTCTCTTTTCCCAGAAAACCCACTTAAGCATCACTTAGATGGAAATTCTTATAAGATGAATATGCAAACATCTCCCCCTTTCCCAGTCAGACCTAGTGAGATAATTTGGGGTTAGAATGGGATAAGCCTTATAATAGGCTTAAAACATTTTGTGCAGGACATCCATGACTCATTAGCTCATTGTTCTTCCCTGATGTACAAAATCTTTCCCTTCATACAAGATATTTCTTAGCTGTCTGTTATGTTGACATCTAGGCACTGACTCTTCAGTGCTCATGCCTTATGTAACAGCTTGGAACAGTCATGCAGATGAGTAGGAATGACTCTTCAATGCTGCTCATACCTTGCACCATGCATGAACTATTTCCTTCAGTGTAAGCAGGTAAAAGACAGCAAAGGTATAACCTCCAGTGAAATCAGCCCTGCTCTGGATAGCATCCCAGAAGTACTTTGGCACAAGAGAAACCAATGTGCTTTTGTTCTCACAAAAACAACATCATACCCAACAAAACTCCAGCTGCTCTGCCTCTATGCTATTCTCAGTTTCTAAGAAATGCATATTTCACCTGTAAAATGTATTGGGTTAATTTTCTGGTCTATGCCACATTAGCAAAGACTCACGTGAAAAGAGATGTTGGTATGAGTCATGGTAGTTACAAAATGTTTGAGAACACATGAGAAAGCTCACATGAGATCAACAGCAGTTACCAAAGAAAACACTGAAGTGCTTTTAGAGAGAGCTTTTATAAGAGAAAGTGGAGAAATGAGAAGATGGTGCACTTCAGGTACACACAGGCATACTGCATACTGCAAGATACTGAAAGGATTGAATCCTTTGGCTGTAAAGAAGAATGCAAGGAAAGAAACATTCCTTGGAGGCTAATAAACAAACCCAACACTTTCGGTTTAGGAAGTCCCAAGTCATACTAAGGTGAAGGAATATCTTGGAGAACTACCTCTGTGCTCAACCTGTTCTTTTACATAACCCCAAATATTTTCTCTTCCTAGATGAACATTCCATCTGACCCTGAATGGTTCCTGCTTTTATTTTTTGGCCTTCTTTCAAATAATACTTTGTGATAACAACTGTACTTAACAAACACACTGCTTCATCTGTCACTGAAGCAGTCAAGGAATCAGGGCACTGTCATGAGTAGTTTGGGTTCAAGTGATCTATTTTTCTTCTGCTCTAAGATTGTACTTTTTTTTCCTTTTGTGGCTTGCCTGGCCTTCTCCTACATCTATCACATCTTATTAGGTCTCAGAGATCTTCAGAGCTGTTTGCTGATACACAGGATGCCTAAACTTTCTGGTAGAGGCCTGTATTTTGGAATGGAGAATTTCTTTTCTCAGTGGTCTGAACACTGCAGTTTGACTGCAAAGTGCATTTTGATGAATTCTTAGATATTTGTCTCATGCCAGTCTTTCTAGGACACTTCAGTAGAATTGAGATTTCTTTCTGTTTATCAGACAGATGGAAGGAAAAATGTTATGAATCATTGTTTGAAATGTTTGTCATATGTGTTTCATACAATTCTCTTGAGAACTTTTTTAAAAGGGACATGAAAATTTATTTTCAAATGGCCTCAGTGTTCCCCGTCTTTTATATTTCTGGAAGGATTGCAATTTTGTATTCTTATTCACTTGTCCCTCATTTAATGCTACAATTCTTGCCTGGAAAAGTTGTCAGTAATTGCAGTCCATTTCTTGCAGAGTATGTATAAAATAATAGTGCTGTTCCCTCGAAACAGGGGCTAAAAGCACCCTGGAGCAGCCTGCTTTTAAGAAATGGCCTCCAGTGCTTTAGGGCCACATTCTCCTTGAATAGCTTCCTGCTCCTGAAAGAGCTGGGTGAGCTTTTCATGCACAAACATCACTGCAAATCATTTCCTTCAATTTTTGTCTATCTTCCATTCATGTTAGTGTCACTGAGAAGTTAAGGCTGTCCATTTCATAGCAAGGTGCTTCAACTCTTGCTCCATCACTCTTGTCTTTGCCTTTTCATTATAAGTGTCTTAGAATAGGTCACTAGTTCTTTGGCATATGGGACAGGTGTATCAAGAGGAAAAAAACATGTTTGTTTACTTCTCTGGTCAATCAGTGCCTCATATTTTGCAAATAACTGATTTAAGGGAGATATTTTGAGTTTTGGAGATTGGTCACAGTGTTTCTGAATTGATCTATTATCAATTAGGATTTGTAATTATTTCTCCTTTCCAGGGTCTGTATCCTGATATTTCCACAAATACTCAACATTTCATATCTATCCAGATCTAGATATGCTGATTACCTGTTTGAAGAGTCTGTGGTCCCAGTCTGATGCTGCTGTGTCCCTCCTGGCCTCTGGATTACTTGTAGGCTGTTCTACTGCTCCATTCAAGGCCTGCCTTGCAGACTATTCATCCCTTTTTCCAGCAGCCAAACACTGATATAAATACTTCCCCATTCGAGTTGTTGTCAGTATTGTTCTACAGATGAAACACTTGGAAATATTTTTGCCTTTCTTAAAGTGCCAATAGTGCTTACTCTTTATTTTACATTTTATTTTCCTCTTATCTGTGTATTTCTGCATTTGCTTTTGTAGCAATTTAATACATCTTTTTACAGTTTCCAAATTTATTTACATTATTTGCTGCTCTAACTCTGTGCCTGACTCATATATTCTATATTTGGTTCTGAGCTTATTTACAAGCTCTGTGTGTTGCTCTTAGTTGATTTATTATGGGCTGTCAGACTATTCCCATTTGTGCTCCTTCATACTTCATGGCCATGATTAATCTATCACAACATTGGTTCAAGTTTTAAGATTTGATCATTAGTCAGCCACGATGCACAGGTTGACAATATACTAATTTTGTACTTTTCCTATGGAGATGTGAGTACAGTCTTTAAATAAGAATCATTTGGACTGAAAATACTTTTGGACCATTGCTAGGATTTTACATAGATACTCCTGCTCTGTTATCAAGATGGTCAAGGTCTGTCAGACTTAAGAGAGCTTTTGTTATTGCTATGAAGAACATAGTTCTTGCTTTGTTCAATTTCTATCTTCATTGTAATTTCATCATGTGCAATGTGTTGTGTGGAAATTTCCATCTGCAAAAGACTTCTCTGTCACAGCTGGACACATTGTGGTGGGGTTTTAACACATCAAGATCATTATGTTTTGACTAATATTTGTGTGTTTCTTTTACACATTTACTTGCAGATAAAAGTTACAGGGAAGGGTTGCTTTGTCCTGTTAGTGCTTTCACTTATCTGCAGGAGCCAATTTTAGATACTAATTTTATTGTTAAAAATACAGGTAACATTCAGGTTCTACTGCTTTCATATGCAATGTGTTAAGGGTACCTCTTAACTTTTAACTTTTAACTCTTAACTTAACTTTTAAATTCAGGATTTGCTGGTAGCAAATGTTTTAAATTCCCAAAATTATTTATTACAATAGTATGAAACAATATGGTGATTTTTGTAATGGAGGTGTTCTTTATAATTTGGTTTAGCTAGTTTCAGTTTTAATTGGTGAAATTCACAGATGTGATTTTTCTAAGACTACTTCTCTCCTCTGTGTTCAGTGGCCATACTTTCTTGTCTATTTATTTCACCCTCATTCCTATGTTGTTTTCCCCAAAAATACTGGTAGTTAATTCCAGAATGACCATCATCTCCTTCACTCCCAATGCTTCTCTGCTTCTCTTCTCTGGAGTTGGAGATTCTAGAGCTGATGAGAAACTGAAATTGGAGAGTGCAAGAAAAGACTCTGATTTTAGTAGTTTGGGATAAAGAGAAGAAAACCTGTATCAATTGAAGATTATAGCTTGTCAGATAAACTCCAGTAATCAAAAAATAAGTGTTTATTTTAATAACTGATTTTCAATAGCAATGATTTCCACCCAACCCCAGTTTTTCCTATCCTATGTTTCAATGCTATTGTTTACCATGGCCTTTGGAGACTCTCAGTGTCACTCTGATTTTTCATCAGTGTTTATACAAGCAAAAGCCATCAGCTTGAAATCCAAAAAATAGCTCTTCTCTTTTGAAGGTCATTTCTATGGATTCTTCATGCAAGGCTGACAGCCATCATTATTTTTTGTCTACATCAGTCCCTTCTGAAACACATAACTGTCTATGGTAAACTGTAGTCCACTAATTCCATTAACTTAAGGCTGGGAGGATTGAAAAGAAAAAGTTGGCTTAAAATCTTCTTTTATTACTCAAACTAATTTCTTGCATACATGACAATTCCAAAAAATTAATTTTTGTTTATTTTAATTAGAGTTTTAAGTTATACAAGCACCTATGATTAATCTGTCACCCTGGACATATAAATTACACAAATTTAAAATTTAGAGCACTCACTTTAAATATAATTTCATCAAACTTCTCTAAAATTGTCCCCAGAAAAAAGCACAGCATATATTTCACAGCTATTTCTAATATACACTCCCATTAATAGGGAGCAATACAAAAATAAATTGAGGGCATGCTGAGCTATAAGACAACATTTAGAAGACAGAGAATTGATTTTCTATAAAGCTGAAGGATTTTATAGAAAAGTAAATAAAATTTTCAGGGAACAATTTGCCAGTGAAATATGTGAAATTGGATGTCTCTAAGTCACACATCGGTTTGATCTTCATAAACACATTTGCTTGTCGATGTTGTCAGTGATCATTGCTCAGTCTTCTTGCAAACATCAAACAGGGCATGATAATTATAGCAACAACATCATTAGGGCTGGACCTCCTGGAAAGCTGGAGCTGAGAAAGTCTGCGTTTCCTGCTGGACTTCACCTCACACATCCATAAAATTGGTTGCAAACTGTTCTCTTCAAAGGACATGGATGGAAGGCTGATCTGGGACCCTCGTGCTGCTGAGCTGTGGAGGATGGAAGTGGGACAACCACCTTCTGTCACTCCATCACACTCCCCTGGCAGGAGGGCAAGACCCAGGATACGGTGTTAGCTGTACCAAAGGTACCCCAAGAGGACTCCTGGGTGGGAATTATTCCTTCCCTGCTCCCTTTCTTCTTTATTAGGAGTAAATCATAGCCAGAAGAAGCACATATTTTGACATGGCCATTATGACCAATATAGAACTGTACTACAGGATAGAATAAATTTTTTCAAAGTTCAGTGTGAGCTAAAGGCAGTTTATGAATTTTGTTGTAAAGGGTTGATGAGATGCAGTTACCAAAAAAAGAGTTCTCAACCCAGCTTCTCAAAACAGATCCATTAAACAATTAAAACTAATTTCAACCTTATTTTGCAATCAGACTCTATGTATTATTTTAAGCAGTATCCCTGCCTTGAAGAATATGAAGCAGGCAATAGATTGATGTGGACAGACATGGATATTTATTTCTTTAGTAACAAAGTAATTTGCAGCACTCTAGTTGCTGCTAGCAGAGAATATGTAAGTCATAAAGTGCAGTTAGGTGATAAATTTATTTATAAAGTACCTTAGCCACTTCCTGCTTCTCTGCTCACTAATCATTCTCCCCCAGGAGTTACTCTAATTTTAATCCACCAAGCAGATAGGTAAATGGTATGCAGGGTAGATAAGAATAAATCCTTGTCGCCTGCAAACATAAGATTTTCTGCCCAAATTTATTCAAAACTAAAGGACATCATGAATGTGGACCAGTCTAATCTGACAATTTAAATAAAGAAATTCCCAGCCATGGAGATATTGTTTTGTTGCCCTGAAAGCCTGCAAGTAGGACCTATATCTCTTCAGAATATGGACTTTTCCAGCTTCTTACTTTGAGTCCAAGAAAGCCTTGATAAAATTTCTATTAAAGCTCTGATACCCTAAAGCTTCTTTGTTTTCCTGTTAGCTGGCTTTCACTTCTTTATACTGTTGAGTTCCTGGTGAAGGAAGAATACAGCTTTGTAAGAGAAGAAATTACCTGTTTCAAGCAGCTCTTTCAGAAAACCCCAAACATTACTAGAATATTTGTTCTAAATTTCTGGTGCACCTCATGATAAACAACACATGCTGCCATAATACCTTCCCCTAGGTGAGTGTGTTGCATGACAACTAACAGGGAATACAACTGCTTTTGCTCTGTAAACAGGAAACCAAAATTTTTTTAAAAAAATTAAATAAATAAAAAAGAAGAAAGTTCTAGACAGAAATTATTTTGTCTTACAATGTTCAAAAAATGTCATTACATACAGTCAGAGAGATTAACTTTCATACCTGTCCCTTTCAACTGCTGAACTCCTGTATGACAAAGGACAATTTTATTTATAGGATTTGTAATATGAGAGAGTTTATGTTTAAAATAAAAGTAAATGTTTAAAATGAAAAAAATTAGAAAATAACTCTTACAACGCTAGGCTATTGTTTTTCAAATTGGTTCAGAACATTGCAGAAGATAGTGCTCTCCCTGCACATCCTATGTATGTTACTCATTGCCTGTTCCATCTGCCTCATGCCCGCAAGCAAACCCAAGAGGTAAGCAGAGCAGAGGGATCACCTCGTAGTCAACCTCTGTTTTGCATCAGCCATCCATAAATGTTGTTAATTGCTGCTTAGCTTCTTGATCCAGATTGTCAGAATCTTGGAGTGCAAAATTGAACAATGAATCAATTTATGATGGATATTGGACAGCAATTCTACAGTGGCTTCTGGGAAAGAAAAACCCTGCAAAGGGAGCCCTCCCATAAATAACTCCAAAAACCAGGAGTAATTCTGTTTTCCTGAAAACATTTTTTCCCTATTCCTTTTTTCTCACTGAAATCTCAAATATATAGCTAATAAAAGAATGAGATGTAGCTTAAGCTGTATGTAAGACAAAGTTTTACAGAACTCAGGCTGAGTGACTTTTGTTTCCAGAGCTCTAGCACTAAATCATGACCCACCCATGATCATTTTATGACATACATGCATGCTGTTTAGTTAAGGGTAATGCCAAGCAAGTGAAAATCTTCAAAAAAGAATTAATCCCAACTTAGTGCCTTACTGATGAGTGAAATAATGACAGAGTGCTGCCTTTTAATGTGATAACTTTGGTGATAACATGATAACTGCCATTCTCCAATGAAAACAAAATAAAGAGAGGGCCTTAGTCAGCTGCTTGAGCAGCTTCACAGTTGTCTGCAGTACCATTAGAAGCACAGCCACAAAATTTGTTCTCCTACACACGTGTAATGTGTGTTTCCATGATGCCTCCTACAAAACAGAGAACAGCTGGGTGTTGCAAATCAGTTTCTCACAGGAGGAGGAGGAATTGATTTTAGGACAGCTTTCACTGTAAATAGTTAATTGCCATTATATACTCCACCTGAACATGAACAGCCATTAAAGACACCCAGGCAGTCCTTTATTCCAGGAACCTTGACATGAGCCTGGCTACCTAATGCCAAGTAATGGTTTCCTACACCAAGAACTGGCAAAAGATGATGATGATATAGAACTTTCCCGTGTCCAGGTTCCCCTGAAAAGAGAGCTAAGATTGTGTGGTTTTTCTTAGATATGGTGCCCCTGTGCCAAACAACCTCTTCCTCAAGGTGTTGTTGGCACCAGCTGTGCTAGCAGCTGGATAGGGTCAGCACCAGGCTCAGGGAATGCCTTCAGGACCAGGGGTGGGCCTTGCTCTTCTAATAGTAATTAATTGGCACAAAGATCGATTATCTGGCCAGTACTTTCAGATTGCTGTCACTGTAGTCCTGGGACAGCACAGGTACAAGCTGGATCCTCAGTAACTCCTCTGGCCAGACAGAGAAGAGACTTGGAAACAGATGACAAAGTGAAGGGGTATCTAAGGTCAGATGGAAAAAAGATGGAGAAAGGGATAATTTGGAGGTTAATAAGAAGGAGAGAGAAGATGGGAAAACAGGATGAATATCAGTAATAGTCTTTCTCCTTTTTCCATCCTCTTCAGCCTAAAGACAATCCTGTAGCCACCCATCCTCCTCTACCTTCCCACCTTGTACCAAAGCAAGATCACTCCATTTGTCTTGTGATTGCAATCAAAATGAATTTTGCACTGCCATCTGCACACTATTTCATTACTGGCACTGTTTAGAACATCACAGCAGAGTCAGCAGCCCCAGTGAGAGGGAGAGCTCAGAGCAGAGCCCTCAGCACCCTTCTGGCACGGCACGGGCTGGTGATTCCCAGCTTGGGAACAACTGGGGCCATTCTGCTGCAAGAGAATTCAGTGCAGCTGAATTTCAACAGACAGCTGAATGGTTTTGTTGCTTTTTTTCTCAACTTCTTCATCTTTATTCATGTGGAAATTTATTATTATTGTGAATACAGAAGGAAAAAGCACATTTGAAAGCTTTTGCTTTCACTGCAGATAAGTACAACGTGACAGACAAAGAGATGAATTTCCATGGCTAAGTATAATGTGTATTTTCACTGTAGACCAGCTCCAACCGGCACAGGAGCAATATGTTTTCTCTTCAGGCAAATAGTATTTAGGTGTGAAAAATAAAGATGTCACATCCATACTGCTACTGCATATCACTTTTCTGATTATACTGTCATCTGGAGGAAAAAAATATAACTTTGTCATTATATATATTTGTAAATCAGCTCATAAGTTAAATTGTAAACTAAATATTCATTAAACTTTGTTCTCATTCTGCAGCTGGATAGTCTTTGTGTTTCTGTAGCCCACTCTTTCTTGTGGTTTCTAATAATTCTTTCAGAGATAAATTTCTTAATGAGAATTATGCTGAGATGTAAATCTATAGCTTTGCTTTGATCAAATGTTTCAACTGTGGATGGCCAGAAACTTCTTTCAAAAATGATCCATCTTTATATTCCATACTAGGTGCACAGTAGTGGAAAATCAAATCACTAACAACAGTTTTATTAATTTTAATGTGATAAAGTCAAATTTATTACTCTAATTTGAAATCATTACAGTGATTCCCTTTGAATTCCCTCTGAATCATCTTCTTTATAAGACTTACTAGCAAACGTGCCAAGGCCTTTCATTAGCACAAATTAGAGCAAATGCAAGGATTTGTACTTCAATAAATTTTCACGGATGCATGAAATTGCATGGCCAATAATTGCAGCCAGCTCAGTTATTTCAGCAATTATACTGTGTGCAGAGGAAATTAAACCAAGCCAGCACAAACTCCAATCTGGACAGTTATCCACAAACAAAGAAAAATCCTGCTTTACTCAAATGAGGGCCCTCAAGAGAAAAAACTTGGTAATTTTTTTTTTGTTATCTGTGACTTTGCACCTCCTACACCATGCTGTGACACGAGCTCAGCTCTGGCACAGGTTTCCAAGAGGCACTACCACTATGCCTGTAAGATCATGACTCATTGAGGGGCCTTTAGAGTTTCTACAGCAGTTTTCAGACAGCTGAGATTTTTACAGCCTCGTGTAGTAGTTTTCATTCTGTTCTCCAGGATTTTTAGCAGAGCGTTGCTCTTTGCCCCACATTGTTGCAGTTTGTGTACTGCTGATACAAACTGTTAAACAGCTGCTGTGTTCCACTAGAGAGCTTCTCTTCTACTGCAATTATATGATTGATACACAAATCCTTACCACTAACAAACAAATCTGAATAACAAGGAACCAGCAGATGCAAACACACAAATTAGCCAGACCAATAAGTCCAAGCAGGGACTGCAAATCTGATGCACAAGAGCAGCTGAACTTGCTCACTCAGCACATGCCAGACTCAGGCTCAGAGCAGGGAACTTTCTGTGTGGAAAATGGGAAACAGTTCAAGGCTGGATTGGATGGGTCTTTGACCAAGCAGGTCTAGTGGGAGGTGTCAGTACAATCCTCCCCTAAAAGTAAGGGTAACAGTTTCTTGGTAATAGACCCCTTGGTGGGGGGGAGATTAGACTGAAACAACACTGAGCAATCAGAGTTTATAAGTATTGACATGTAGGGTTTACTTCAGAACAATTTGGTTGCAATGGAAAGCAGGTATGTAGTCATTTTGGTATTATCCACTGTAATATAGCAATACGAAAGCATAAAAATATCACTTAAGGGAAGAGAAAGAAGGAAGAAAGAAAAACTAAAAGTAAAAACATACCACCCATGAGACTTGATTGTTGCAATTTAGGTGTCCATTTGTCAAAGTGATGATTGCCGAAGTGATGGTCACCATCTTGATCCATTAGATTGAAAAAAAAGCCTGCAGAGCACAAAGTCTGATGAAACCTCGGTAACTGAAGGTGAGGTGGGAACAGCCAGGTACTTCCCCTCAGCAGGGGGAGCTTTCAGGCCTCTGGTGGAAGGTCTTGGAAATGAGTCTGGGGGTACTTTAGGGGTCTTCGATGCTTTATGACACATTCTAAAACAGGACAGCTGGCACTCACATCAGTGTAATTGAGTCAGTTATGTCCCATCAGAAAGGATGAACATCCTCAAGACCTTCCAAAGAAGAGAGAGGGAGTTTTACAACTGAGTGAGTTCTGTAGGAGAGGGCCACTGGCATGATGAAAAACACCATTGCTCCTTGCAGGATCTGCCTCTTATTACCCTTAAAGCTCTTGTACCCTCTGGTGGTGATTGTTCATCCCCTCTGTCTTATGCAGACCAGAGTCTTGCCATTACTCCAAAAACTCACCTCCTACCCCTTGGGGGGTGCAAACCTGGCCTCAGCATAGCACCCTACCTCTCCACAAATGGACAGTTCTTTCAGTCATTAACCATCCACATTTCAGTCTCTTACAGGTGTCCCTGCTCATGACAGGAGGTTTGGAAATAGATTATATTTAAGGTCCCTTCCAACCCAAGCCACTCTCTGAGTCAATCAAAATACTGGTTCACTGGCAGAGCCCAGCTTTGCCAGACATTTTTCTGCAGCAGCAGCCACCACCCTGCCTGGTGTCACGAACCATCCAGGTCCCTCACCATCAGCCTGCAGGCCAACCTCTGAGCCAGGCAGAGCAGTTTGAGTGGGCAGTGAGTGATACTCACATTCATCCTGGCGTCTCTGGACTGCTGCAAGTGTTCCCCAGAGCTGTAGACACAGATCTAAATGCACTCTGGAGCAGTCTCAAGCACTCTTTAATTATTCCTCTTGCCTACAGCTCATGCCAGGGACATGGTGTGTAGGCACTGATAATGAATCAATATCCAAATCTCTGGTGCAAACCAGCTGTGACAGTTACAGGGAAAAGCAGTATCAAAGAGAAAAAAGAAAGAAACCCAAAATTAAAAAAAGATACTAATAAATATAGGGTGTAAAGTGTCAGAGAAGTATCTCTTCATCCCAAAATACTTGCTAAAAGGAAAGAACCTGGAGTGACTTGGCCATGGGCTTCAGTCCAGCTAATTACCTTACCCTTAATTGCTTGCCAGGATGGCAAACTGGAGAGGATGCACATCCTCATTACCTCAGTCATCTTTAGTTGTCCAGAGAGAGTAAAATCAGAGGCAGTGGGGTAAGGAGCATCTGTGGCTGACTCTGGAATGGGGACAGAGGCTGCAGGAAGGATTGCTATGGATATGCCTGGTGAGGCCAGCAGAGAGGAGCAGGCTCCTGGGGGACTGGGGGAGTGAAAAAGGCACAAATGGTGGTGAGTGATGAGAAGAGTAGATACATGCTGGTCCACAGCATAGAACAAGTGTGCTAGACTGCTCCATTTGCCAAAATATTCAGTCTTTCCTTTTCTGGGACTGTAACTGGATCCATTATGTATAGGGGAAACTGGAGTGGTTTGCTGTCAACGATGTTTATTCAGAGATCCATTCATTCAAAATTATCTTGCACATGGAACAAGCACTGCTCCCTGTTTATTCGAACTCTAACCTGTCTATGCTATCATGCTTGCATCATTGGAAGTTGCCTTCTGTATCTGGTATCATGTTCCTTGAGGAAAATACTTATTTTTTAAAGCAGAACAATATTTGCTTCAAAAATTATGAGCAGGTTGGAGTGAAAATATAAAAAGTGGCATCTTGAAAAAGAAACATTTTTGCAAATGTACTTTCACAAGTGTCCAAAACTCCACTTTTCGTTACAGTAACTCAGATGTGGCTTCTTTACAGAATCTCTACAAAGATGAATGAAACTTTCTACTGTCTGTAAGTGATTTATTGTCTTCACACTACTGCTGTATTTTATATTGGATTAAATTAGGGTTAAAAGGTTATGTATAATTGTCGGCACTGCTTGGCATATGTACCAGTTTGTCCCACCTCTGCACATCAATCCCAGTACTTTAAAATGCAATTAATACTTGTCTCATTATTAACTGTAATATTGATATCAAAGGAAGCAAATGCAGAGTTAAGATGAAAAGATATTCTTCAATGGTTCATTAACATTTGTTTTTCTTGTCTATGGACCAAAACATAAAGGATTTTCTCAAAGATGACTTTACCAGAATGGAGAAAAAGCATCTCAGTATTTGACTTCATGACTTTGACCCTCATAATTACAGGTAATTAGGGACATAATTGAGATTTATCTTTCAGAAAGCAGCATTAATACTTGCTGGGAGTTCTGTTCTCTAGCAACTGTTCTCCAAATTTATTGTGAGACTGAAACTCATATTGAGTGCTGATATCTACTCTTTTGAACATATTATGGTAGAAATCAAGTAGCATAATCAAGTCTTGTCCAAAATGCTGAAACCTGCAGAGGCTGTTCCATTGACTTCCTTGTAGCTTTTCTCTGCTCTGGGGTTCTTCATCTCCTGTACAATCCCTCAAGTGTTTCCTGCGGCATCTCAGTGATGGAAACTTGAGTAGAAGAAGGGAATACACTATAGTTATTAGTACACTCTTGCTCTTCAGACTGTTTCTGTAATGATAAATGTACTCAGGGTCTGACCCTGAATGGATCTGGGAGCTATCAAACAAATATGCTTTCAAAAAACTCCAGTAAAAATGCTCTGTCACCATTTATTTCAGTTTTCTTTTTTTCTGATAATGAATCTTTCATGTTGATTTAAGGATCCTGCTGTTTTAACTTCTTAAAATTACATATTTGAACTTATCTTCTTTAAATACTGCATGTTTTTTCCCTACATGTTTTCAGGAGATTTAAACATAGAATGAATGATAAATGCAACAAAAGGGAGACACGCAGCATGGATTAGAGAAGGTCATTTTCATTTTGGATGATTTCTGACAGAGCCTGTGGTAATTGTAAGCCTTGTACATAAATTTATAAAAGTTTGAATTTCTAAGTGATGCATATCAATATGTCCATGATAAATGTCAGAGAAGAATGCAACAACCCTGGCTTCCTACATGACAAAATTAAATTTGGGCCCTTTTGGTGGCAGCTGAAAGTCTTCAACAATTTTAAGAATGGAAAAGATACAGAAATAAGGGTTAACACCACAAAAAACCCCTAATATTTTTTTCAAGATATAAGGCCTGTAGATCTCATAGACAGAAGACAATATAACAGGTGGGATTGATTTGTCCTAACACAAGCAGTTAGGTTTTGGATTCGGTTTATGTTCATATGAAATGGTCTACATAAAAGTGTACAATTCAGTTGTCTAAACATTAGGACCTTCTGCTGTTTGATGTGCCTGAAGTTATTCCACATGACTTCTTACTGCCCCTTCCAAAGGACATGTACTCCCCATAAATCCCATATCTTCCTGCAGAACATCTCAGAAAATGTCAGGTTCCCATTTTAGCTGTCTTATTGAGACATGTCTGTTTTGGGGTGAGCTGAACTGAACTGACCTGCCTTGTGGCTCCACTGGGAGCACTGAAGTCACTTCTGAGGACTAGCAGCAGCCCCAGCACAGCTTGTTCACATGCAAACACCTGTGTTCCAGAAACCTTAGTTCAGAAATCTGCTCTGGGCTCAAGTCTGACCTATGTTCAGTGTTGAGAACAAAAGGGTCTGTTCATTTGTCAGGTGAATTTCCCTCTGCGAGGTGATATCCTGGAACCCATGGAGACATGCACACACTGACTTTTTGACATCTGAAGTGAGTTAGAGTGAATATATTTGCCTTTATTATTTGGAAAGTTAAGGTGCTACGAGAAGATAACACTGAACAAAACTTGGAAAAACGCTCCAGAAGAACTAAACTGTTTTTCTTTCTGTTGTAGAGCTGTTAGGAGCTGTTGTGGCTCTATCTCTGGTCAGCACTAAAGGCCTTGTTAACTGAGGGCAGAATCAGATTTATGGTGCATTTACATCTGCAGAACCACGTTCATTTATGGCTCAGTAATAAACATATTGTACTCATCTCCCAAGATTTACCACCATCTGCTGGTTGTTTGCAGCCAGTTTTCCCAAGTTTATTCTTACTGATTTTAAGCCATTTCTGCTTGTGGTCATGTACCATACGAAGTGATTTACAGCAGCATTTACTCAGATAACAGTACATTGCCATAGATCCTTTGCCAAGGCTTCTTGACCTTTTTTATATATGTTGTCCAGGGTTGAAGGATTACTTACATGTACATTTTGGTTATTGGAGATAAGAACCCTGACAATTTTGTTCACACGCTGCTAACTTTATTGAATTGTTCTCTGTGTCCTGTTGTACTGCCTGTGCTATGAGAAGGACATAGATTTTTGATGGAAGAGAGAAGTTATTCTATTTTCTCTGCACTAAAACTTACATGCTTCCAGATTTCTACAGAAAACTCACCAAAAAATTTTCCATTTTGTTCTAGCCTTTGTGTGTGTTCCCAGGTAAAAGGGAGAGAACTTCACTGGGCTTAAGTCTGCATGCTTCTACTGCAGAAACCTCAAGGTGTAAGAGTTCACATTCAGAAATTATCTGATTTAGGCTTTGTAATCTTTGGCACAAGATTCTGCCCTTCTCTCAGCCCTACCACCACATGGCACTTTCTGAAGAAAAAATATGGGCTTTTGCTTCCATAAAACTCAATAGAAACAAATCTGGAGCAAGGTAGATGAAACACCTCTATAACAACCTTCATGAGCAGTACGTTCAGGGTTCATTAAAAAGCATCTGTCATTGCCCCTCCCTCTGAGACAAGCCTGGGTTAACCTTTAAGAAGCTTCCATGCTTTCATTTCCTCTTCTCACTTTGACTGAGCATGTACTTTTCACATCTCTATTGCTTTTAATTCAGCGACTAAGCTGGAGGATGAGGTTTATGTCTTGCTGCATAGCGCAGGCACAAAAGCGTACAAAGCAATGTGCAATGAAGCACAGTCTCACTCAAAGCCAGCACAAAACTGCTCAGTCCAGAAACAAATGGGGTCAGAGCTCCTTTCCTTTGAAGCAAGGGAAAAGGATTTATGTCAGGACTTGAAATGATGCCACTTATTTCTCCCATTCTTCCCTGAAATTAGCCCTGCGCATTGCAGTGGTTGGTGTTAAGCTGTGTAAAGACCCATTTCATTGCCTGCCATCCATCACACACTGCCTGCTCCTAAATGACCCCCAGAGGGAGGCACAGCCAAATCATAGGTGCTCAAAATCTTGCCTATATTGATTTGGTGAAAAGGTATTGGACGTCAGTATTAGATATCACTTCACTGATCTTTATAGACACCTAAATCAACAAATTCCATCTGAAATCTGAAGTTTTATTCATGGTAATACCTAATATTTTTTATTTTTGAGCTACTTATACATTTATTTACTGAACTAAATATCTAGTCTTTTATCTATAGCCAGTCTCTGCTATTTCCCATTTAAAAGGACAAGTAAATGCAAGAAGAAAATAATACTAATCTGTGAAATTGTATAGATTTATATAATTTTTTGGATAGGAGCCAAAACGTAGCCTACCCTAGGAGAATAATAATCTATCACAGTAATATTGGCTGGAAGTGAGTGAGAGAAGACTGAACAAGGATGCTGAGCTGTACTAATAAGACTTCAGCTGTTTGCCTGTGAGCACAGAGGCATATGTAAGTATATAGTATAATCATCTTAACTGTATCTGTCATGCTTTGCTTTGGAAGGGCAGGGGATAAAGGATGTGTTCAGCTGGTTTGAAAAAAAAAAAGAAAAAGTCAATTCTTTGTAGTCAGCAAAATTCTTTACAAAACTTCCCAAGGAGAAAGCAGATGCTGAGTAGCACAAAATTAATCTCGTAACATACTAGCTATAAAGTACAGTAACACAAATCAATACTGCAGCCCTAAACTAGCAGCTGCTGAGCATAGGAATACTCAGCTGAATTGTGTAGGACATACAGGTTTCTTTTTTAGGTCCTGAGTTAGAGCCTGTTGGAAACAGTGACAGAAACATGGCTTTGGATCAAGCCCTGAGCTATAGATTCGTACTGACCAGTACCCGAGGATCACTGCAGCTGAGTCAGTGCTGCAGTGAAGTGCTGCTGGTTATGTTATCCCACACCAGAACCAAATTGCTCAGTGTGAGAAGAAAGCCAATTGCTTTTGAACTTTATGATTTTAACACAGCAAAATCTGACCCTCTAAGTGTAAAATTGTGCATTGCAATTATTTGCTTCTGCAGGAAATGAACTCGCTCTGTATTTAACGCTTCTGTCCAGCAGCAATTAGGATACTTTTATAGCTGAGTGTGCAGCTCTTAATGCCACAAACCCACTGCCTGTGGTAGACATCACTTACCAGCTCAACTGCAGAAACACAGGCTCTTTCTGGAGACACAGGAATTAGTTCTTTTGCAGTTGACTACAAAAGCAGCCATGTTCTGTGACAGCTCGGCTCATCAAAGCTTGGGGAACAGGAATTTGCTATGTGAATTTTCCTTCCTTGAACCCTGCTCCTCATTTTGGGTCACAGCCACCCTTCCTCAGTCCCCATATTTGGCAGGTGAAGGCAGGAAACAGGCATTCACTGCAAATGAAGCAGTTCCAGAGGCAACATGTCCTCCTTGAACTCCTTGAACTGCTCCTCTTTGAAGGCTGACATTTGCAATAGAAAAACATGGTGGATAAACACAGCTGAAAAATCTATCTATGGGCTAGTAGGATTCATTTAACAAACTCCCTCTGGCCCTGGCCACAAACACCTGATACCTTCAAAATCATTTCCATTCTACCTTCTGAATATCTCCATCATTGTCCACATGGTGTGAGGGTCTGCTGCATCTTGGCATGTTGTGGGATGACCAAGCAAAGAGTTGTATAAAGTTGAAGTAGCTAAATGAGGCTCAGTTTCTTGGCTGCTGAAACCTTGGAACAGGTTGCCCAGAGGAGTTGTGGATACCCCAGCCTGGGAAGTGTTCAAGTCCAATTGGACAGGGCTGCAAGATGATCTTCAATGTCCTTTCCAATCCAAACCATTCCAAGATACCATGAAAAAATCACTTCCAATGAGCCTGGTCACAGATTTGGGCTATAGTAAAAGTGTTATTCATAACATAGTAGATCAAGTTAAATAATTTTTTTTTTTTTTTAATACTCCTCTTTTACTATTTTCAAGGGAACAATGGTAGCATATAAAGGTTTTTCAAAGTATATGTTTTCCTTTGGTGACCATAATTCCTTCTGCCACCATTTCCCATGGCAGGACCACCACACCTCTCTCATACAAACCCTTTTCTAATAAACCAGCAAAGGTAAACTTTAAATTAAAAAAATATATAAAGCTTATATAACAATCCTCCTTAATCAGCATCTGTTGATGAGTTCTATACTTTATGACACTTTCCCAGTTTATATTTACTTGCCATATCTATAAAAATAGTATTAAATCTCAGAAATGTTCAGCCCAGAGAAGAGAGCTGCTGTGAATTCCAAGATGCAGCTCCTGATTATACAGTGTACAGAATGAAGAAGAATGCATAAGTAACTCACTGCAAAATGGGAGCCATACTTGGGCACATATTTTTTGTCCTTTGTATCAATGCTATGAAAAGGCAATTAAGTTTATTGGTGATTTATCAAGCACTCTGGCAGGAAGATGCACAGTCGTTGGAGAAGACTTAATTTTTCTGCTACTACCTGACTATCAAGATGCTTCAGACACTGAGAGAACTTAAATGTTATTCTCTTTGTTTTTCCCTGCACCTTTTTAGAGTACTAATTTTCTGAAAAAACCCAGATCTTGTCATATAATTACTCATCCTGGGGACAAAAGTTTAGCTGATATAATTTTTCACATAACTTCATAGAATTCTGAGGAAATAGCACTCTAAATCTGGTATCCTAAAAAAGACCATATCTATTTTTAAAAGAAAACAAAGTATTAAAAGAAAGCAGAATAAAAAATAAATGAAATACTCAAACTCTGAACTTCAGTATTTACTCAACTTTGGTTTAAATCAGCCTTGGACTTCTTGAGTCCCTGCCAATTCAGCCAAGTGTACCTGTGTATGACAATGTTCCAGTGTGTAGGACATCAGCACTGCAGACAGAGGATGCCAGGAAATGCTCCTTTTCTTTGTGGTCTTTCTGATGGCTTCTGTCCCTTCCATCTGTCCCTCACTGTGACCACTCCACTCTGCTTCCAGAGGAAGCAGTGACCAAAATCATAAGCAGGGCTTAGATGCACTTGTCTCTTCTGTGTTTCTGCCTGCAGCTCTGAGCTTCAATGGAAGCTGGGAAGATAACACAGAATAATAATCGTGTTCTAATGTACAATTCTAATTGTGTTTTGCAATAGCAGCTCCTTGTAGACAGACTGTTAGAGGCACACAGGTGCATAACTGCAGTTTTGTTTAGCCTTCAGATTGTAATATTTGATTAACTTTTTATTGGTTTTTCTTAATTTATTTCACCTGATTCTTTATGACTTGCATGGATTTAATGTGAAGTTAACATGCCTGAAGACCACTAAGGATAAAAATTGCTAGAAAAGAGCTACCACTGCTTGATTGGTATCTGCCAAATTCATTTGGCTACTGACTTTTTAATCAGAATATAGTTTTTGCTATTGTTCATGACCATTCATGCAGAATTTCATCTCTATATCCCTTATTTAACTGAATAGAGAAAGTAAGAAGATTTACATTTTAAAAGTTTAAATGATGAGCTGTTGACATACCACAACTAGGCTCACATAATTAATTTATGTATCAATCAGCCACCTAGTCATTGTTACTAAAATTACCATTGGGAGTTTTGGTTTTATTCTGAGTTGCTTAAATATGTAAGGACAAACATATTTCTAATTTTTTGTCAAAGACACAGACAAGCATCACACCATGGGGAACGCTGTTCTTACTATTTTAGGAACTGACATAGCCTGTGCAAATACAGACAAATATCTAACTGGCAAATTCAGTCTCATAATAAAGAAATATATATGGCCAATGATGTTAAAATGTATAAGGTCTATTACCAAAAGATATTGGTTAATTACTATGTAGAAATTCAGTGAATGTATCATATTGTCCTGAGCTCAGTTGCTATTAATGTAACCATCCTCAATTTGCATTGTATGTGGAAGTGGCAGGTCAATAAAGAAACCTGTTGGATGTTTTTGCAAGTATTACAGAAACAAATATGCTGATTAACATTCCATCAGTGTAGCTTGTTATCAAACCTGCTTGGAGGCATAGGCTGAGTGTGCTCCCACCATCCAAAATGACTTCTGCTTACCCAGCCTCGTCTGCACTTCACCATTTCTGCATTGGCACGGAGCTGCTGCAGCCACTGAGCAGGACCCTGAGGTAGCAGCTGCAGCAAATGCAGACAAAAGGAGCTGGTTGTGAGAGCTTGGGATTTACTCCTCCATCTTCTGCCAATGATGCCCTGCTTTGGCAGTGAAAGAGGTGCAGTCTCCCCCCTTCCCAGATCTCTTTGGACAACAAAGACTTGACTCTTCCCATTTGTCACATCTGTAATTTGGTTTTCCAATACTGACAGCAGGGTACTCTTGATGACACACAGGCCTTGAGAAAACAGACCTGTGGGAGCCCACTTACCCCTGGAACATTCTGTGAGTGTGAAATGGCGAGGATGGAGAGCTGGAGGTCAAGAAGGGCTTCAGGAGCCTTCTAAGGGAGTTCAACATCTCAGTGTCTGGGATAATGCCTATGTCCAAGGCAGGGTTGTGTGGCCTACAGCTCTGCTTCTCTAGCCCCAGTCCAAGCCAGCTGTCTTCCAACTGCTGGCTGCATCAGTCTTAGGGTTTTGTTAGTGTGGGGTTTTTTGGTTTTGTTTTCTGGCTTTGTTTTAACTGTGGTCTCTGAACCCAGGATATCTATGAATGATTATCAAGGGGATTACAAAGAGTAGTTATGCAAACCAGAGCTACCATCCACGTTCATTGTTTTGGGTCCCCAGCTCAACTGGAAAAGCGACAAGGTCCTGAGGAAGCCCTGCCTTAAGGGCTGGTAGCAGCCTTGCCTCCAAATGCTGCTCCCACTCTTCTCTCAAGGCTCTCCCTGTGCACAAGGACGGATGAAACACCTTGAACCTGTCCTGTGCCTTATCTAGATGTATCTTTAGCAATTATGCCTGTACTTTTAAGATAACATATAATTAGTAAAAAAGAACACTTGCTTTTTGTCAATTGCCTTGCAGAACAGATTTAGATCCCAGTAACCGAAAGTGGCCTGTACATTAGAGCCTATCCAGAGATGCAGACAGTTGTGGGGTATCCAAGATCAATACCAATTCACAGAGGATGCTATCCAGGACCTGATGTTACAAGTTTCATTTCTGGCTTTAATGAAAACTGCATTCTACATTTGGTCAACAAGATTTCTTGCAGCAATAAAGCACACTTTTTACACTGTGTCTCTGCTGTGGGAGCAATAATGTACAAAGCTCCATACCTTGCTCCTTCCCAGGTTATTAAAAGAACTCTACCTACTAGCTGTACAAATAATTGCTCAAAGGTTATTTAATAACTGTTAAATATAATTAGTGTAAATATTGATATAAATATTAAATAAACAAAATGCTAATCTTATTAAATATTAAGCAATTTCAAGAGTGTCCTGGGAACTTAATTAGTCTCCATAAAAAATTGATTCTTTTCCTCTGTAACACAAGGCATGAACAAATGCTCAGCTGTTTTGTATTGGAGAGCTCAGCTGGTTTCAATGAACTTTAAAAGTCCAGAGTGCTGTATCACACTTTAGACTCACATCCTATTGTTGATGCTCAGGTATGAACACAGGTGTAAAATTTGTTATGGATTGTTTGTTATTAGGAAAGTCTGAGGTCCTGCAACAGGTTGGCAGAGAACTTGATGTGTTATGCTGAATGTCTCCATTACCTTGTCCTTCTGTTGGTGTTTAGCGGTACAAATGTTCTGCTCATGCAGAGCAACAGAAATGCTTTCAGATACATACAGAGACAAAAAGTTAAAAAGAAGTGTTGGCAATAATGTGTAATATTAATTGCCTTATTAAATCACAGAGGTGTTGAGTATTTGATGCACAAAACAGTAATTAGGAGTAATGGGATATAAAGAGGAAAGATGATGTGTTGGACAGTTTTCAGGATGTGTGTCGTAACTTAATTCATTACGCTGTGAAAAACAGTAATGCTGAATATGGTGGAACATTGACTTTTTAAAATTAAAGATACAGTAGGCAAATCACAAAAAAAGGAAAAAATCAGGCTGAAAAATCAGGCTGTTCTGACTATTTTTTCGTTGTTTTTTTAGCTGAAGCTTATAAACTCCCATTCAGGAAAGCAACAAAGTCACACAGGAAATAATGGAAGTGCTACCACCAGCTGGTTCTACAGCTAGAAAAGGTTATGGCTGGTGACAGTCACAGAATACAAGTTACATTTAAGCAGAAGGGTTTATAGAGTTTGGCTTAAAATACAGGTTCTCTGACACCTTATCAGCCACTCTGCAGCTCCCATGTGAATTGTCCAGGCTGGACTCAGCCACAGCCCAGGCAATGGAACCTGAGGTGGGGCTCCAGGGAAATGTCTGGAAGCAGGATACAGTCACAGCTCTGAGAGACAGGACAAGCTCAGGCACCTGCTCTGCCACCCAGCAATGACCCAGGTGAACCTGGCCACTTCAAGCAATGTCAGATCCATGAAAGCCAAGTAGAATAAAAACTCCACTGTGATCTCCTTCTCTCCTCTGCCAGTGTAAGCTTTTTTGCCAGCAATGAATCAGAGCAGACAACAATATATTTTCTCCACCAAATAGAGCATGTAGCAAAAATACTATTTTGAATACTTCGGTAGATAAATATTTTCTGTTTAAACAACAGAAAATTAAAAATGCATTTTCATGTTTGAAGGTTGTTTTTTTTTTTTACATTTATGAAATTATTGACTTTTAAACATAATTTTTCAATTCTAAATTAGCAGCAATTAAAAGAAGAAAAAGAAAAATGTTTATATTAAAGGCTTTATAACCCATAAATGAAGCATTTCCTCCTTTACTCTGAAGTCAAGCAACACATTCTGGTTTATCCCACAATGAATCTTCTATTATTTATGCAGGTTTAATTCTGAATCATTGCCTCCAGCTAGGATGTGCAGAGTTTTGCTAACAGAACTTCTCCTGGCATGCAGGCAAGAGCTGATTTTCTGTCTAGTAGATCAATCCCTTAAGTAGCTTTACCCTTTATCACCTTGGAAAGGGATCAGTGCCAAGCATAGGCCAAGCATTTATTTTCCATAAGTAATAAGCTCATGATTATGGTGCTTGTACAAAACAGGCTTTGTCTTTTTAGAGTTATCAAGGGGAAAGGCAGCACTGATTTATATTTTGTTAAACAATGCTGCTGACTTCTTTGTAAACAGAGAAGTTCAGATGATCTGAGCACACCTGGGAACACATTCATCACTGGACTTGTAGTATTTTACTGTTTCCAGATCTATTTTAAGTTATGAGCATATGCAGAATCTGGAAGATGGTTTCTGTGGGAAAGTAAGCACAGCAGATTAATGAGAGGTTTGAAATTTTCTAGTTACTCCTTTAGCATTCAGGTGAGTCTAAATTGGCCTCCTCAGGCTTCTGACTGAAAGTGCTACACAGAAATGAGTTGCAGGGAACATTTGCAACAAATTGTGGTACTTGACATTTTGTCTCAAACAATTTTTGTTTTGTTAAAATTGAGTATTGTTTGCTTTTGGAAGCCTACCATAGAAAGCCAGGTACTATCTTACAGGCATTCAGAATTAGAATATCTGAGTTTCCCAAGAGACCCTTACTGATCTGTGGGTGATTGTATATTTATAGTATATAATAAAATAACTGAATAATATAAGCTGAGTGTAACATTAGCGAAGTTTTCTTAGTGAATTTGCTGGAAATTTTAATTTCCATGCTGAATTTTTTCAGTATTTGTGTAAAGCACAAAACAGGACAGCCACACTGGCATCTGATAATAAAAATCTATGACTTAGAGTAAATAATAAAAGGCAACCTGCCTATACTGCAAATTAAACGGAGCAGAAGCCTTAGGATGAGGTATATAGAAGTAAAATTCATCAGCAAGCAATACACATCCAATGTCTTGAATTAAATCAGTATATTGAATGGACAAAATGATACACAGTGGCCGGTTCAATGCTACTGCAGGAATTTCCTTTTGTTTCTGCAATGAAGCATTAAAAGAACATTCTAAATCAGAGCAGCCATAAGGCTGAATAACCTGTGGGTTTGACCTCCTCTGTTCTCAATCCCTGATGATAATGCAGGGAGTTAAAACAACAATGTAGTTAGAATGCCTCAGCCTGCACACATTGTCTCTCTGTCAATATCTGAGAGAAATGCCAGCATGTCCTTACTCTATCAGACAGCGTGCAGGCATGTGTGTGGTAGAAAATAATCTAGTAAGAGCAGACGTGCCGTAATTATGACTGAGCTGATTAAAGTTCCAGGAAGAAATGACTACTTTTTCTGTGATGGTTATTTCCATCACAATTCAAAACTCAGCACTGGATTCAGCAGGAATCCTGGAAATGAATAGCAAGAGGGCTGTGTCCTTTAGCAGACACCATGCATTGCAGTGCTGCCGTGGGGTGCAGGCAGCCCCAGCTCCTGACAGCACAGCGTCAGCTCCTGCCTCAGAGCCCCTCAGAAAAGGCTCACTCTGATGGCTGAGAGTGGCCCTACACATGCCAGAGCACTCCTGCTGCAGAATCCAAAGGTGTGGTTTGACACCTCCAGCTAGAGGTCTCTATTCTCTCTGCTTCTATGAAACTTCCCTGTGAAAGTGAAATTTTCTCAGCATCAGTTCCCACCCACGCAGGTTCACAAAGGGAGCAGGCCTTGCCTTTCTCTGCCCATGCCACAACATGCTGCTTTTCAAAGGACAAAGCAGTAGAAAATAAAACCATAACATTGAAGTCAAATAAGGACTGGCCTCTTCCTGAACATCTTTAACACATTCTCCCATGGTACAGCAAATGAGGCAGAAATCTTCCTCAGGATTTTATTTAAAAATGAGAACGGTAGAAGAGGCTTTGTATTTATAGGGGGTCTTTCTCTACTGTGAATCTCAAAGCACAGGAGAAACCTCACTGCCCAGCAGAGGAATATTTCTACAGAATAAACTTACAATGAAGTGTTTTCAATTTTCCAGCCTTTTCCCATGATATAACCACTAGACAAAATTTACAGTCTTCTTTATAGCCCATGAACTTTTAAAACATAGCCATAGCTTGTATCTACACAGTTGCTACTGTATTTTGCTATGAATTTTCTCCAAAACCAGAAGAAAAACTTCCTTTGCTGGTCATCTTAAAATAGGTTCCATAAATTGGATCACTCAGTCACAGATTTAGAAGGAAAAGGAATTGAATTATTTCTGTTCTGCCAAATTCATGGCAGAGATCAATTCTAGGCTGTAGAATTTTTAGATTCTTCCTTTGGATTTTGTTGTGAGTGCTAGAGGGACTTAAGTGTGATGTGCAGAATGATCTTGTGCTTACAAATATTGCTTTCCAAAAAACCAGAGCTTATGAACAGTATTTCTGAAATATATTACATACTTTGAAGGTTTATGGATCCCCAATGTGCTTTATTTTAAGATTACTAGGATTCTTTCAAGCAGGAACAATAAGAATTGTCAAGAAAGTGCACTTTCTTTTGAGAGAATAGAATTCTTTTTTTTTTCCTATTGCCTTAAGTCACTAACTAGCAGAAGAAACATTTTAAAAGCCTAGATGTTATTTTAATCAAGATCTATGAAACTACTTTTATTTCAAAAAGCTTACATTAGGTAGAAAAGGAAAAATGGGAGAAATAATCACTATTTTCTACTTATGTATCCACCTTTTTCCTCTGAAGGAATTCTAGAGCACTTTACAAGCCATCAGACTCGGTGTACCATGGGGACCACCTGGAATGCTGCCTCCTCTGAGGTGGAGCCAAGCAGACCTTCTACACTTAATAGCAATATATAGAAAATTACCACAAGAACTGAGTGTAAGGACTTAAAAAATACAGCTGTCTGTCTCAAAGCAGTTTCAAGGCCACAGAAGTAACTTGCCAACTTGGTTAGAAGTAACTAAGCCACCACAGCTTAGTTGCTTGATGTAAGCACAGAAGGGAGGAATTTGCAACAGGAAAGTGCAGATTTCAGCCCTGATGGTAAGATCTGGTAAGCATATCCTGATTAATCAAAGAAACACTGAGTATTTTGAGTTGGAAGGGACCCACAAGTATCACCAAGTCCAATTCTTAAATGAATGGTCCATATTGGGATCACAACCACAACCTTGGCATTGTTAGCACAGTGCCCTGACCAACTGAGCTGAGACATCCAGGCAAAAATTCCCTCTGTGACAAACTGGCAAAGAAGGAGCTGCTCATACACATATCACCCCAAGTTATGGGAATGACATCTGTGCTCTGTGGATACCTGGAACCTGGACTGTGTAAAGGTGGTGCCTGCAGAAGAATGACTCCAGCCGCAACCCCACACTGAGAAGCCCAGGGTGAGGAAAGACACTGATGGATTCACAAGGGATCACTATCTTCTGCCTAATTTCTCTCTCTCTTCCTTTCTTTTCCCCCCCTCCCTGACCCTCTTTTCTATTTCCCTCTAGCTCCCTACCTCACACTTAAATAAAATCTGTATTACTGACTTTGGCACATGGTCTCGTTTGTGCCTTAATTCAGGCAGCAGCATCTTTCACTAATGGGAAAACAACACTGAGAAATATCTTCTCTGCCTAAAACTGGTTAGGAGAAGCTGTAGTGCAGCATTCCTGATGGCTCATTGGTCTTTACACACATTTAATGAGCTGCAGTTACAATGTCCTTCAGCCCAAGGACAGTACCCCTGCCCAAATGTGTACCTGCCTACTGCACTGAGGGTCTGTTCCCCTCAGCTTCTTCTGAGGTGAGTCATGGCAGCTCCTATAATCTCCTATAATCTCATATATAACCTCTATCTCCTTGTGTTTCCAACTCCCATCCCAGAAGTTCCTCCTCCTGGCTGCCTTTTTTCTGTTCTGTCTAGGTGGCTTATAAAGCCTAAGGGACAATTGTAAGCAGAATGTGGTACCTCAGCACAGAGCTCACTCATATAACCCTTCCATAAACTCACTATCATTTAACTGTATTAATTAGGCTTCTAAAATGCTTCCCATCCCAGTGGCTATGGGGATAATTTCTCACTTGTAGTTTATATATGAACCTCGCCTCCCTTCAGCCTTCCCAGTCAGGATAGCTGCCAGAGAAGGTGCTGTATCCTTTAGTTTCACTATATTAAACCTTCTGGTTACAGATCCATGGTGAGTGCCAGGAATGTGCACTGGGACACTGGTATATTGCACAGCCCTGACTTCAGCAAGGCAGCTCAATTCTCTTCCCCCTGGGGCTGGGAAGCAATGCCCTCTGCAAGGTAAGGGACTCCCACAGGTGGGTGCACAGATAGCAAACTGCTTTCTCTGACAATTAAGATCATGGTTAACAGTTTTTCTTCCAGTGAATGAGTCTGACATTTTCATTCTTCTCTTAAAACTCAGTAGACTACATCAATTTCTAAATATATGAGGAAGAAGAATTTCAAAACATTTAATTTTAGAGAATTTTACAATTCATCAGAATGTTTTATTTTGTTGGTGCCAAGATGGTTCATGTTTTTACTGTAAATGTAGTATGCAGTGATACTGTTTAAAATCAATCTTTAAAAAATTTAAATAATTGAAGTTTCAGTGAAATTAAAATATAATGATTAAAAGAAAGACAACTAAAAATAGATGCTGGCATCAAACTGGTAGGATTGGTATGGTGTGAGGTTTCTCTTCTCTGGAAACTTATTTTTAAAGCCATCTGCAGTTAAAAAAATGTTTTTACTCAGAGGGCGATGAAACACCAGAACAGTTTTTCTAGAGAATTGGTGGATGCCCCACCTCTGGGAGTGTTCAAGGCCAGGTTGGATGGGACTTTGAGCAACATGGTCTAGGTGGAACATGTCTCTGCTCATGGCAGGGGTGCTGGAAAGAGATGAGCTTTAAGGTGCCTTCCAACCCAAACTATTCTATAATTCTATTGAAACAAAATTAAAGAAAATTTAATACTATTTAAAACTTTGCTAGAAATGTCATTGAAATTAAATGTTTAATCCAAAACATGCCAGTGTTTCTGAAACAGAATTTTTCAGGGGAAAAAAACCTTGTTCATCAGGTGTTTATCACCATAGCTCCTCTTAGTTAGAACTCCATACAGTAGGTGTTTTCTGCCACATCCCAGTATGAGTGAGAGACTTGGAATAGCTTTCAAGGAGCTCTGGTTTTGAGGAATTTTCTTCTTGATCAACTCCAAGACACTTTGGGAATTATCATAAACAGGGTGAAATTCAGAACTGGTTAGGCATCATAAGTGAAATAAGAGAAAAGGAGAATTATTTTTGCTTTTGAGAAGAAGTACATCCTTATTACCTTCACCTAAAAGTCCTCTATGCTATTGATGTACATCTGTGAGGATTTTGATTGCCAAAATGATAATTTGATGAGTACTATTGCTTGTTGAATTCCTCAGCTTTTTTATGCAGCAAAACAATAAAAGTAAGACCATTGAGCAGCACAGTGTGAAAAATTGAGGACAGATCTGTCTGTCTGCACCTCAGGACTCTGGAAACACCCTACCAACACATTACAGGGTTTAATATCCTTAGGTTGCACCCCTACTGCTAAATGCATTAATAGAGTTAACCATAGGCCAAAGATAACTGGTAAAGAGTGGAAAACACTTTTGCTGATTAAGGCAAGTCCCTTGCAAATTGGCTTAGGTGTATTGCTGTCTAGAGAGCAACACGTTGCCTTGAGAAACAGTGATGTTAATTAATTTTTTTTCCTGAGAATTGTTGTGGGATTTTTAGATGAATTTCAGCTTGAACATGGAGTGAACATGGTTTTTTTATTGTACCAATGTACATTTGAAAAGCCCTGGAGTCTGCAGGACTTTCTGTCTCCAGAGACCATTGAGGGCAAAGGTGCAGCCCTGTAGGTGTGATGGTCTGACACAGACTGTGTGTAAGATTTGTGCCACTTGCTCTGCTTGGTTTACTGACAAAAATATCCCAAATTTAAACTAACATCCACACAATAAAGACAGTAAGGATCCAGTGCCTGCCATGAACTCAGAAAGTAAATTACCTGGTAGTGTAGACAAATCCTGAAATAGAAATAAATTACAGTTAAGGCTGCTTTCATGTTACATGATCACCAGAATGGAAAGGCATTGTGATTATGAGCTGCTGACAAAGCTACCTCTGAGTACATTTAGTTACCATTCCTGTAGCTTTTCTAATTTCCATAATAAAGTTCTTGCTCTTTTAGACATAGACTCAATGCTTATGAGTGGGGAAATGCTTCTTATTGAGGGTTCCTCAGAGAAATAATTTCTGATTTCAAAAGCTCAGGTGGCTGTGTTTCTTAGGTTCGAGGGAAATGTTTCCTATTTGACAGCAGCCCTGTCATTTTATAGCAGGAGGCTTCCTGCTCTTAAACCAGACACAGGGTTTTCCATTACACCTGCAACAGGGATGATGCTCATTTATATTTAGATATGTGAGATTTACATGCGAGTTCCTGTAAAACTTCTACACACCTTGCTGGAGTCAGCCTCTGTCTGCTGGCTATGAAGGAAGGTTGGAGCACTCATTTAGGATTCATGCCTAAAGTTTATAAAGCTAAGTGAAATGAGTCATTATTTGATAGGATAGCTCATGCTGCTGGGAAGTGTAACATAAACTTCTGTAAGTGTTTCTTTAAGTAAAACATTTATATGTCAATGTATAGCCACAGGGACTCAAAGAGAAAATGTAACTGATGATGAAAAGCATGACATTTTCCAGTGTATAAACTAGTTTGATACAGTAGATTAACTAATAAATGTAATACAGAAGCTTCAAAGTGTCACTTTATTAATTATTTTCCCTAATGTATTTAGGATATTTTGGGAATGGAGATATGGCAAAATACATATTTCCCCATGGTGTCACCAAGGACACATCTACATAACAAATAGAAAAACAGCTGGAATGATAAAGAGGAGTATCTGTGGGAGTTTAATATCTTCTTCCATGTTTCCAGAGAATAATTAAAAAAAATATATTCTAGTCCCTACTTTGTTGCTTATCTTAAATTTGGGAATCTATTTTGCTGCCTTTGTACTGCACTTTATGTTGTGGAACCCAAGCATTGCAAGCAGTAAATAAGAACAATATATTTCCATGTACAATGATAATTTAAAGACATTAGTCTTTGTTTTCTAAAGTGATTGGAGAGCTACCAGTTGGATTTTTTAATGGAGTGAGAAAATACCAAGGACAACAGAAACATCACCGTTGTTTTTAATGGGGGCAGGTGATATTTTTGTAACTGCATGTTAAAATGCAATTCATTAAGAAACAATAAAAACTGCCTTAGCACATTTTTAGTTTAGCTTAGAGGGGTGATTTTTCTCCTAGATTTCTTGTTTTACAACACCCAATAATTTTACTTCCAATCAAATGCAGCATCACCAGTGCATTTTTTTTTTTTGCTGTATTAATATTTTCTACAGATAATGGGGTTCACTCCAATCCCAGCTTAAGACCCCTCTGTGCCTGTGGTATTACACATGTGTTAATGTGAAGATTGATTCCACTGTGCTATTTCTAACCTCCACAGCATTACCTTGGACTGGTGTTGGCCTCAAACTAGACAAAGGCCATGACCAAATTCAAGTACCTTGATTTATTTACATGGGAGGCAAGGAATGTGACTTTCCAATTAAAGCTATTCCCTACAGAGCTGCAGGATCTCATTTACTTGGAATGCAAAGCCTTTTTCTTGTGAACTAAACTCCTCCAGATCTAGGGAATGCATTTAGCAGCCTGTGATAGTGTAGCTCTGGTTTTATCACATATCTATGCTTCCTCCTGAAGAGTTAGTTAGATAACATATGTGGATTTTTATTAAGGTATAATTCTATATGGTCTGATCCAAAACTGCTCAGCAAAATGCTTCAAAGCTAAAGGGACTGATTCTAATCTCACTTAAAATTTTGGCATCAAGATAGTCTTAACATGTACTCATATCTGTGATTACTCCCTCTCAGCTATGTGCTCCCAAGACTGCAGACTCATGCAAAAGTCCTCAATGCACCTTGGCAAGAACCTTCACTCACACACTCATTAAATTTCTTCAAGGTGAATTTTTACATAAAAGAGATTATTTTCCTCACATATTTTCTAATTCACTATAATCATACCCATGACAGTCTGGAGTAACTAAAAGCTATTTTTTTCTTTCTGGAGATAATTTTTTGCAATGACATTAAAAAGAGACTCAAGGATGCTTTTATACTTTCAACTAAGTGTCATGATTGTAAGATTAAAATTTGGCTTAAAACCTCCATACTTCAATTAACTCTTTTTCCCTCCTCACCCAACCATTCACCTCCTTCAGACCCTTTAAAAGCAGGTTAGAATATATGTGGAAGACAAAATCAAAGCATTTTGTCATGTTTTGATTCTTTGTTTTGGCAAATGAAATGAAAACCATCAGCTGGAATGGATGTTGCCTCTAAGTGAGAGAAGGGGCTGGAGATAAGTCCTTGTCTTGGGTTCAGAAAACATGTTTGAGTATATATCTTAAAATACCAGAGAGTTTACAGAAGTGCAGAATATTGTAAAAGCATTTAGGATCAGCCATGTAAAAATCATTTAAGCACATCACAGTATTGAAGTATCAGCAAATGCTTGCAGAATATTGGTTTGAAATACCCCAGCCAATGTTTCTGCAGTGAATAGGGGTGGCACTGCTCTGTTAGGCTGTGAGACTGCAGTTGTATTACAGATTTACTGGCACTTAGTGATTGCTCAGACACTTTAGTACAGAGCTGTGGGTCCAAAGGCTTTGGGCTCTATTATCAAAACCAAAAGTAATATTTTTAAAACATTGGTTTTCTCTGTGTCTGGAGGTTAAGCAGTCTCAGCATGCAGTCAGCACTGAAATTCCAGTTTATTTTTGCACTGGGTTTGGACAATCTCCTCACAGACTCACGCAGTGTCTCAGGGAGGAAGAAGTGGCTCAGCAGTGACAGGGACAGCAGAGCACACACCAGACCAGAGAGAGAGGGGCAGGGTGCCACTGTCTCAACTCTGCCTTCAAATAAATTCAGCCCTTAATCTAATCACCTGCCTGGTCCTATTCTGAATGGAACATTAAAAGCAGAAACCAGAGCAAGACTTTCCACGCCCCTTTCCCAAGAAATAAACAGGGTGAAGGTGAGTTTCATTGGTAATGTTGAAGAATCAGAGAGTTTAAGTTCCTAACCGAGAAGAAAGAATGATTGCCATCTCAGATAATATTTTTCCCAGCAATCAGAGAAGGTTTTATGATTTCAGGCAGTGTCATGATCTTCACCTGACAGGAAAAGAGATTCAGGGAGCAACTACTGTTGGTTTTTGTTTGTTTTTTTCTAGGTATTTTCTTTTTTCTGCTTCCTTTTTGTTTTTTTATGGTGCTTAATACAGAAGGAGCAGAAGGCACATTAGGCTGCATGTAGCTCTGAGTAGTCTTATAATCAGGTTAGGAAAGCACTTTTAGCAGACTAGAGCACAGCTGTAACCTCCCCCAGTGTTAACTGGACGACAACAGATGGAGCAGATGGAGTAGTGTCAGAGGCTGCAGGAGCAATCAGCATGTTGAAGTTGAAGAGTCCCTGAGGCAAGAAAATTCTGCCTAAGTATAGCTTACGTCTTGGGATTTCATTCAAGCTTAGTTTAACTTCTAAGACATGGGGTCCATTCTGAAATCTTATAAAAAATATCAATAGTTTGCAACAACTACTGTGCTGCTTCAGTGTGCAGCCAAATCATTCCTACTCCTCTGGTGACAGACAGTCCAGGCAGATGATTTATTTGCTTTTTACGATTTTTCATTGCAGATTTTAACAACTCATTTAAAAAAAAAAAAATAAAAGCGCATTCCTCAAAATGTGGAATGTATTGAAATTTGCCATCTGCTCCACTCTAAGCATCTATAGGGTTTGGTTGACAACTGCAGCCCATCACTTCTGGCACTGGCTAACCCACAGCTCAATGCTTTTTACTCCCATTTTTCTGAATTTGGCATTCTTCTCTACAGGTTTGAAACAAAACCTCATCAACTCCTTACAATTGCTTTTAACCTTTAGGGCATCACTGGTGACAAGAACATGCTTCTGGAGTGTGAAATTAGAATATTAACAAAAGTGTGAATCTTTTCTTCACACCACACAAAGGAGCAGGAATGCTGGCAGATGAATCGTGTACTCCAAAAATGTTGGCAATTGAGGCAAAATACCATGAAGTGGGTAAAAAATATATATATGCTGGGATGTAACTGTCTGTTGCACCCAGCCCAGCTGGCACACACTGCACCCTGTGCACCAGCTGGCAGGAGATCAGCATCCATCGTAGAAACATTTAGGATGCCTATTAAACTTTTGGCATAGGCAATGGGGACTGTTATCATCTCTCTCCTAATCTATGGGATCACTTTGCACTTTCAACCCATTTCCTTGGAGAAAAACGTCCACATGACAAGACTGTGGGTGCAGTAGGATCCTGAGGAAGCATCTGGATAGACTCCAAGGACTAAATGGCATCTCTAACTACTGCCACCACTTGCACTCCATTTTGGTAAGTATTCTTCTGGCTTCCAGACCTCCAGCAGCCTTCCTGCCAGGCTGCCTTCCCAGGATCCCAGCCTCGGGACCCTGTCCCTGGCTCTGAATCACACCCAAATGCCAGTTTCTGTCACTGCCCATGGGCTGGGGAAATGATTTGTGCTTGCTCAGTGAGTTCCTCAGAGCATCAGGCTCCTTCTCTGGTCCAGTGCTGGAAGACACAAAATAGCTACAGAAACCAGGCACTTTTTTATTTTTAATGTTGTCTTCCTTGCTCATTTGACATATAATGGGACTACAGTGCAGGAAGGCATATACTCTGTGAATTATTGTTGTCAATCAAAGGCAAACCACGCAGTAAATTCAACAGTGACACAAATGACAAATAATTTTAAAGGAAAAGAGAACCAGGACTGTGCTGCCTACTCAGTACTTTTCCGGGAGACAGACAAAGAACTTCATATTCTTGTGCTGTCAGTCTCGCACCTTTTATAAGCAGCGACTTTGCTAGGAAATTTTAAAACACTAGAGAATGCTGATAAATATAGCAGCTATTTTATCTCCATTGGATTGCATATTCCCTGTAGCCTGTGTAATGATATTTTATCTATATTAATAGTTTCTTCCAGGCTCTAACATATATTATTTGTCTCTCTCCCTTTCTTTTATTTCTCTTACTCCAAAGGCCTAAAATGTTTATTGAGGGAGAATGTGGTACAAAGAGAACTTTGATTGTCACATGATATCACCCTATTTTAAGCCACTCTTAATCCTATGACTCATTAAAATTTTCTGAAGCTCCAGCATTTCTGAAAGAAAAAAAAATCAGATACCTTTGCAACTGGGTATTAATATTTGTGTTGTACAAAAATTATTTTTGCTGAAACTTTCCCCTTTAGATCTTTTGAAAAACAATGTAAAACATTTCACATCTAATCAATAGAAATATATTTTTCATGGTCTCAATGGGGTGTTATAATCAGCATAATCAGACAACAATAGGTGATTAATGTATAAATTTTCATAATTTCAAGTCTATCAATACAATGATATGACCTTTCATTTTGGTCACATTTGCCAATCCCATTGTGTTACTCAATTGATCCAATTACATATCTAGTAACAGCTATTGCAGGACTAATTTACTATCTCTGTCCTATTCTTCTACTCTCTGATCAGTAATTAACATCTTCCACATGAAATAATGAAGTTTTCCACTCTAACAAAACCAGATCTTTCAGGTGTTCAGTTTCAACATACAAACAACTGCATTTCACAGAACAGTGCAGAACTTCCTTTTAAATGTCTTCTGTGGTCCCATTCAATGTGAACAAACCTTTAAAGAACACTAATGATTTTATACAGCTATGAAAACACTTCCATGTAGAAATAGCTTGTAAAAATAGAGGTCTTCATTCTGGATGTTATCCAAATAAATATTGTTTTAAAGTGATTATTACTAAACCCAGGATGGTCCTTACCTTACAACCTTCGTCTGTTTTCCTTGTGAAAACCACAAACCCCTCTGTTCATAATGGACACAAACTCACCAGTGTGGGACTCTACCCATGGCAAGCTACGGAGGAAGGCCAGGGAGTCAAGGGCTAGAGAGATGTGCTTCATGCAGGCATCTTCCTGCTGGGTTTGAGGTGCCCCACATTCATTAGTGTGGGTAATTACATTGCCTCAGGCCATGCCATGAGTTCCAGATTTTTCAAGTGAATTAATTTTAATTAAATTAATTACCATGAGAGGAAATGGAGATTCATCTACAATTCTGTGACAATGCTCATGGCTGTGCAGAGAAATCTTTGAGGGCTTCACTGCCTGGCAGTATAGATACACAAAAGATCACACTGACATAAAACTTGCTTGTGATAGCAAATTTTGGTAAGAGTTATTACCTGTGTAAGAAGAAATCCTGTTACACCAGTGTGCCAGGGTTTATGCAGAAGTGTGATGTCAAATAAGGTAAACCAGTGTAAGATCCAAGACGTTTCCTACCAGGCCCATGGCAGTAAAAATAACATGGCTAATCCATCATACATGAACTCATGTATTTTAACCGCTTTCACCCTGTACACCAGGCTTGAAATGCTGCTTGTTTCTGACAATCTTTATATCAGCAATCAAAAGGAGGTCTTCTTCATTAATTTTCAAAGGATGCTGCTGAGGACTGTATATTAAATTTATGTATGTAGAAAAATAATGGTAGGAATTTTATTGCAGTGTGTTTTGGCATAACTTTTTATAATATCACGTTCCAGTCACTGCTTTCCACTATGTCACACCTGCTTACGCCATTTGTGACATGTTACACTCCACAGCTGTAATGCAAAGTGACTTATCTGGTGTAACACAAAGTGAGGCATTAGCAAATGTATAAATAGCTTTGGGAGGGAACCAGATTTAGCAAGGAAATTTTGATTGCATCAGACAGTGCAGATTTTGATAGACTTTTAGTCAGTTTGCAACAGAAGTCTAAATGCTTGCATTATTCAGTGCAATTTGATATGAATTACAAGATGAAGAATGTAAAGAGACATTCTGGTAAAACTCTGTGCCATAATATGTTAAAGAAACATGAGAGCTATATTTATGGACATTACATATCAAATTTAAAGAGAAGAAACCCCACATATTTAAGGACTCATGTCATTTACCAGAACCAGGCCCAGTCATGAAAATACTTAAGCCTATGAATAATTTAACATATGAGGAGTTAAACTAATATACATCAGTTATTCTGATTTTGCTGAAGAGACTAAGCAGGCATGTACCTTTAAGCATGTGTGGAGAGTGTAGATTTTGTCCCCCAGACCTTTTATTGTCAATTTTTTTCCCCTTTACTTTAAGGAAAAGAACTTCTAGTAATTAGAAAAATAAAATTTTAATGTATGGAAATATGTGAAAAGATGTTATATTATGTAACAACAATTTTACAGGAATATATTTTTGCTCAACCAAATGAGTACTTATGGATATTCACTTCCATTTTTTTTTTATTTGTAACAAGTAATAATCAGAAAATTAGAGAAAATGGTTCCAATAAGTAATTGGGAAAAACATTTTCACTGAAAGTTTTGCTTAATATGTTTTCTTAAAAAAATAAACTTTTTATTTGTAAAAAGACTAAAACCTTCCATGAAAAAATACTTTAAAAAATAGCTAAATTTAATTAGCATAAAACCTTGATGAAGAATTTTTATTGCCATAATGTAAATATAGAAATAATATGTTTTGTTACTTCCATTATATAATTGGAAACTATCTGGAAAACATGTATATAAGGATACAACATTAATATATGCAACCTTTACATTGGTGCCCTGTGATTTAAGACTTTTTTTATTATTCTACTCTAGTACTTCCTCTTCATAGTTTTGGATGGAAAATACCTAATATTTTAGAGCTCTTCCCTGATTACTCCAATATGCTTTACAGGAAAACATAAATTCTATCAGTAAATGTATAGGAAGCCAGCATGTCCTACTCAGATCTGAATTCTGAAATATTTTTAATTTATGTAACATGGCAGTGGTATTTCCATCTACTGAAAATTACACATATATTTCTGCAGTGAACCACTCAAAAGTGACTCACAACAGTCAAGAAGTGGAAGAACATGTGCACTTAGCACGATTCTGGCATTGTAATTTTTAAAACACATTATATTTCACACTATATTTCATTTCTGCACTCGTTAGCAGAGCCTGCTTTTTGCAACAGGGGTGCAGACATGTAAATTCCAACATACGCTGGAACACAGATTAATATAATTCTGCAGCACAGATTTGCAGTCAAAGGATAAGAAAAGAGAATAGGTTTAAATATTATTTTTACCTAGAAATCTTTTGGGTTTTTGTAATATGTATGTGGTTTGGAAGAGAAAACTTAACTTCCCACTTAAGAACCTAAACCCCAATATCCCTCGTGGAAACAGGAGATTTGCTTTGCCAAAGCTCAGCAATTTATCTGACATCAGCAGTTCACACACAGGTGATACAACAGAGAATGAGCCTGCATAAAAATAAGGCACACCATTTTTAATAAAAGTATAATGACAAATGAATTTTAATATCCTCTAATGCTTTTTTGGGGTTTTTAGGTTCACAGGATTAGGTGACTGTGTCTGGCATAGATAACATAGCTGAGATCTATGAAACAATCACTCATTTCCAAAGAGTAAGAATAACTGAGTTAATTAGCAGATGTGACTATGAAATAGCTTTCCCATTAAAAAAAAACCCCACAAGATATTAGAAAATAATTACTGCAAAAAAGGTATGAAAATTAAAAATTGCATACATTTGTATTGGCCAAACCCTCAAGGAGAATTGACTGCAGAAGAGCTAAAACACTAGATTGTTTTCTAGTTTTATGTTTTATGTTTTCATAATTTAGAATTTTTTTATGCAACATAGAAAATAAATATAATTTTCAAATCTTAAAATGTGATTTAATAATCTGATAATAACAATACTAATTATACTCTAATACTCCAATAATTCTACTGAAATAATTCAGTAGAATTTTGAGAGGAAAATGCCCTGTCACCCAAACTTTTCACAAATTTGTAAAGGTTTCAGTTTTGACAAGTAAACACCACCAAATAAAAAAAACAAAAAATCTATGAATGAAACAAACCTTCATAAAATTTCTTATCATTTCTTTTAATCCATTTCTTTCTGGTGGAGAATTCTTTTTCATACTCAGCTTCCTCCCACATTCTTCTGCAGTGCAGACTCTTTCTAAGTTAAGTCATTATTTGATGCAATGGGGAAAATAAATTTTCTAAGTTCCTTAAATATATTTTTCCTGTTGTCCAGGCTGCCAAATCATTCTCATAGGAAAAATATTGTTATTCTTTCAGGTTTTTTGAGGTCAGAACTAAAGCTTGCTGCAGTGCAAATATAAGCAGTACAAAACTCATCCCATTACAGTTAGGTCACATTTTACATACAGGACATAAAATACCTTCTACAATTATTCCACACTGTAAAGTTTTAAAGACAGATCCCATGCATTTTAAACAAGGACTTTTAATTCACAGTTAGTGGCTCCAGGTGATCCTGTTACAGCAAGATAAACACTGATGATTAACCTGAAATTCCATTATTTCCCAAATACATACCCTGCAGAGCTGCACCAAAAATTAAATTTAAATGCATAACCCAGTTTTGGTTAGAAAGAAAAATTTTTATTTATTTTCTTGAAATTTGAAATTACATAGAAAAAAAAAAAAAAAAGACTGATGGACCTGCAGAACCCCTGAAGTAAGTAAGCAACATAATTCCTAATTGCAGACTCACTCTTGGATTTAGCTGATGCCAACTTGGAGTCATTCCTCTTTATTTCAAGTAATGCCCCACGCTAGGAAAGAAATTGTCCAATTCTCTGTTTCTTGGGAGAGTAAAAGACATTTCCTGAGGGCTGTTCAGATTTCAGGTGTACTCTGAAGGGCACAAATGTCAGTCAGTGTGACTGGTGTGCTCCTGGCTGGTTAGGTAGAACAAAACCTGCTTCCTCTGACAAGGAGGGGCTGAGCTCCCCTTTCAGGATGGTGACTACTGCAAAGAATTTTAACTTGGAAGATGGGGCTGCCAGAAAGAGCAAAGGGTTAGGGGATGATTGAAAACCACCAGAACTGTGAACAAAACAAAAGGGCACAATTTACACAGGAATATAAAACTACTGTTCTGCTGAAACATTTTTAGTTCTGTCTCATGCAGGGGGGTAATTATGTGTCCCCATGGTTAGTGGAGAGGAGGAACTGGTTAGATCATGCATGTGTGCTTCTGTTACAGGCCAAAAGCCAGTGGGAAAACTATAAAACCAAAACACAGCAAATCTGAAAAGCTATGACACTGCTGTATGGGCACTTTTGGCACAGAGTGAAGCACCACATGGAAGGGAGAGGCTTCTTGGTTTTGTTCCTGCAGAGCTGTCATAAAAGAGGGTTTTGTCTGGAATTTCTGTAGACAGGGCTCCATTCCAGAGCAGCTACTTCTGATCAGAATTATTTTATCCTCATGGAAATATTCCCTGAGCCCCTAAATTCTGTTAGAATTAAAGGATCAAAGCAGGTAAAGTGTCTTCCTAGTCATGTGTGTATAATTACACAGACTTTCACACACTTTACATTTACTCAAACTGCTACATTTTAACTGCAATCTTCTGTAACTTAAGAAATACAAAAAAATGGGATTACTGAATCATTTCCTCTGTAAAAATTACTGTTACTTTTTAAAGCACAGTGAGGTCCAGGGTGTACTGTAACCTATAGACTTCTTTAACACATTCAGATGGGAACTGGAAACACTTGCATAGCTGTGCATCCTATTGAACACTGACCTAATATTACAGCTGAGTATACAAGTAGCAAGAGTAAAGAGAATAAATTTTGATGTGCTTTTTACACAAGCCATGAGAGTAAGAAATAATTTGTTGTTTAGGCACAGACTTCATATTTTCAAAGCAGATTTTGCCATTATTTATTTAAATATCTTAAGAATAAAAATGCAATATGACATTGTTCCCAGTTTCCTATTTCTACAATTACACTATTTTACTTAGTCTTTCTTTAAAGTACTCTAAAGTAAGCAGATTTACAGACACATATGCAGCAACATCTGGTTATTGCCCTTCTTTGATCTGGTACTGGTAAAAGAGCAAGATAAATGTTTTTAAAGCATTTAACAGTCTAGTACAATTACACAGGCAAAGGCATCAAATTCTGCATCAAGAGGAGGTCTCAGGAAACTTTCTGCTAAAATTAAACCAGGGTACTACATCCATCATACAAATTTGATGGAAAACTCTGTATTTAAAGCTAAAAGTGCATTAGTTTCTGGTTTTGAGATGTACTGGAATAGTAAGACTTTTTATTTCTTCTTTTTCCATACTCCCTTGAAATCATAAAATCACCAGTGTCCAAACCATTGGACACAGGTACCTTTGTTTGCCCAGAAGCTGAAAAAGTAGTGCAGGTCACAGAATAAGTACTTCATTTTCCATTCCATTAAATCTGACTATTTGGAGAAAACACAACCTCATCTTTCCCCAAATCTGCCAAAAGATCACTTCAGATTTAAAATACTTCATGATTCTGGATAATAGGCACAGATAAAACTTGGTTTTACTATCTCCAGAATGCTTTTCCACCTCCTGGGAGTTACCAAGCAAGCACACCCTGTCTGATGCCACCTGAAGCTGCCAAGTGAGAAGTCTGGCATGGGCCACTGCCGCACGCCACGGCAGAGAAATGCTACTCACCTGTGGCTTGGCTCCACACTGATGGTGATACATATAAAGCATGATTAATATTACTGACTGCAAATCCAGGGGTTTATTACAGGTAAGGCTGGAAAATACAATCTCTCTATCACTTCACAGTATGGCTAACCAAAAGCAACCCCTGGCAGAATGTACCCTCCCCTCATGCTGGAAGCATTGTGGTGGTGCTGTTGCACTTTGCTGGAAAAGCTCTTATTTCTAGCTAAATTAGAATGCCTTACAAGGCATTTGTCATTCATGGTAACAGTAGGAGAGAAATCAATAGTACATTCACAGCTGATCCCCAGCAGCTCTTGCTCTTCCTATTCTAAAAGGAAAAAAAAGCACTGAGTTCCTCAGTCTGGATAACTTCATTATCTAATGCAAGCCTCAATTAGAGAAGATTTAAAAGGTAAACAGAGCTCAGTCTCCCAAGCCACAAAAATTCTGTATTCCAGTTTATGTCAGGGATGGTGAACACCTCACATCATTGCATTTTACATCTACCTTGAGGAAGCTGGGTACTCTTAGTACCTGTTTGTTATGCAGCTGGTCAAGGGATGTGAGGGTGTGGGAAACCTGCCCCAGTGTTCAGCTGCTGGATGGCCATGTGAAGAGAAACCACAAAACGTGTCTATACTAGAATGTGAACTTCCATTAGTTAATGTGTTGTCTTGGTAAGGGCAGGACTTAATCCCCCATCCTGTTTCACAGTTTTTGTTGTTTTCCCACTATGGCAATTCTCTCTTGCAGCCCATCTTCATCTTTAGGTATTCTGAAGCACATTAACACACACCTCATCAACAATTCTGGGCATCAATGCAAGAAAAATGTTACCACCTTTCTGTTTTCTAAAGAAATTGAGTTCTGCTAACTAATTACCAGTGTGTCCTCATCAGTGTGGGGTTTATTTTTCTTTTTGAACAAAGCAAACCCAGATGACTTTTCTCACCTTAGACAATGAATCTTAGTTTTCTCTGCTTTCAGAGCATAGATAGACGTGAACTGTTACAGCACAGAGATTAGGCTATAATTGTTCTTTTATACAATTTGATCCCAAAGTACTATGTACTTTGATATTCTTTATTGCAGCACCTAGAAATCCCAATTGATTCTGAGCTTTTTTCTAGAGGATGTTTTATTCCTTGTAAGAGATACCAGTCTTCTGAAGCAGATAATCTTAATGTTCAAGAGAAAGCTTTGTCCTCAATTTATAAAGTAAGTACTGAACTACAGAGCACCTAAATAACTTCTTATTTTCACCCTCATGGACTGTGATAGCAGAAACACTAAACTTGATTTCTTAATTGAGAAACCTCTTTGACTTTTTAAGAAAATTAATTTAAGGAAGACATACTGCTTTAGACACGTATTTATTCACATTTTTCTGTATAAATATATGTAAAAAGTGTACAAACATGCATAATTATTTATCCAAAAATATACCTTATACATATATACTTATATATGTGTATCATAGCACACATATATGAGGAAGGGCCATTAACAGGACTCTGCTGTGCTGCTGGGGCAGCCTCAGGGCTCTGCTCAGGACTGCCCTTCATGGGCAACACAGACCCATCAAAGTGAAAATCCAGGACAATGCTGAAGAAACTGTGGGATGTCAATGAGGAAATAAACTTTACATTAATCTTGTTACATTGGTGCCTCAGACCACCTTTATCTGTGTACCTGAGTCATAAAATTGTACTGAGGTGCTACAGTCCTGCAAAGCAGAATTTTCTTATTGATCTGGCAGACATTGTTGGTCTAAAATTTTTTCCCAGTCTGCGAGGGTGCAAGAGATGTAATAGAGACATAAATCCTAATATGAATTGCATTTGAAGTTATTTATTTATTTTTATCTTTTTGCTAACTCTAGTAGTAGAGCTGGATGCCAGGCCAGGGCTGTTGTTATGTTGTGTTATGTTATGTTATGTTATGTTGTGTTATGTTATGTTATGTTATGTTATGTTATGTTATGTTATCCCAAACAAAGGGCTCCATTGGTTGTCCTTCAGTGAGTGAAACTGCACTTGAACACACTTTTGTTAGCAGTTTTTTATGATCATTCTAGTGACTCTGGAGCATATTTCCAAATTATTTAATGAGTTTGATGATAAAATACTGGAACAGTTTCTTTCTTCATATTGTGAAATATTATTCCTCCAGCTCTTATTAACAGAATGTGGGACTGAAGGTACAAACCTCGTGCAGCTGTTTAAAGTTGAATTTCAATGTTTAGCATTGTATGAGACCAGCTCTGTGATGGACTCATGAAGAAAATAAGTTTCCTTTTGCTAATATAAAGTCTTAAAAAATTTTTGCCCTATTGTTGCTCACCTCAATTTTCCTTGGCTTTCCTAAAAATAGATTTCTGAAGTTGAATTCCATTTTGCCTATCTGGTATTGAATACTCCACTGTTAATGTCAGGAGTCAGTTGCTGCTCCCAGCTGTAAATGTGGCATTTGAACTTGGGTCAAAATCTATATCTGATACCAAATGACATCTCTATTATTGCCAATAAATTTCTGATTAGCCAGTGGTGTAGCCCATGATAATACAGAGCAGGACAGTTGTTGAAATGTATTAAAACTCAATGTTTCTTCATCTTCTTCTCAAACTTTTTTCCTCAGTTTTTCTTGGATAGGAAGGGATAATGAAAGGTGAGTAATGTACAATGGGAAAGCACAGCACAGAATAAAGCTTATAAGAATCCAATAAAACAGACATTTATGAAGACAGGATAGGATAGAATTTATAGAAAAAATGATTGCATAGAAAGAAATTAATTTCAATATTAATTTGCAATTCTGCAGGAGGAAAATGGAAAGTTTTTCATAATACACTACTGTATTTTGAGGGGCAACATCACAGGACTTAAGAAAACTTAAAAACCACTAGAAGTAGCTGTCATTTTTTGTCAGCAGATAGTGAGTAATAGGAAATAAAAGCCCTGGAATCTTCTAGAGCAGTGGAAAGCTGTTGGAAACATTTTTATGTTGATATGAGTGGAGAGAGAATGTGAACAGGGGGATGCAAAATACCAGCAGGAGCAGGATTGTAAAAATTACACGTGTTGGTGAGGCCTCCAGCAGCAGGCCATCAATATCCCAGCACACACTGTGATCTCTCTGAACAAACAGGTACGAAGCACAGACTGACTAAATGCTAATGACTCACAGCAGTGGGACACAGCAGGAAGATTAATCACCACCAGCTTCCAAAGGGTACAATGAGACACATCCAAAACCAGCATTCTCCCAAAAACCCAGTAGCTGCTGGGAAGGTTCAAAATTGGATGCTCGTGGTCCTCCCCAGCACCGGAGGGACAGGACATGCTATGGGGCAGAAAAGGATGGGTCAGAGGAGTCACTCTGGCCTCTGGTGTCATATTTTTCATCATGTTTGTGTCCATCTGACATTTCTCCCACTCCAGAGGTGTGAAGGCTTCTCCAGCAGCCTTTGGAGCTGGGGGTCCAGCAGCAGCCTCTTGATTTTGTCTGACTGCTTTCTAATCACATTAAAATTTAACCAATCATTCACTTGCTCTTATAAAATCTGTTCTTTGTTACTCATCCACATGCTTAAGAACATAGAGTTAGTTTAAATATGTTCAAATATAATATGTAAACATATTTTATATGCAGCTGTGTATATATAAATAAAATATTTATTTACATGTATTTGTACAATTTTATATATAACTTTATATGCAATACGCTATACATATAAAAATATCTGCTTATCTATGGAAGAATGGTAGACATATACTGTCTCTTTTTACATAGGATTGCTTTATGGACAAAAAGAAACATGGAGCCTATCAATTGGTTTCAAAAAATGGCAAGTGGCCAATCAAATTAATGAGAAAATATGTTGGGTATGAGGCAGTTGTGCACAGCAGGCACCGTGAGCGCTGGGGACGGGGCTCCCACAGTGCCACACGTCCCTGGCACCAGCAGTGGCACCCTGGGCTGTGCCCTACAGCTCCATCCCCAGCTCCATGTCCATCTCTGCCCTTCCCAGCCTGTGCTCCAGCAGCAGCCCTCAGCAGCTTGGTGGTGCAAAATAAACACTCCCTTTATTCAGGCCTCTCAACAAATTCTCCTAAAGCTTTAACTTGCTTATTTTTACTATGAAAATCTCGCCCCTATCTGTCTCTATTAATTGTTCCAGCAACAGAGTAATTGCTAAAATTACTGGTGTCAACTGCATTGCTTTCTTCTTCAGCCACAGTGCCTGTGGGGTAGCCCAGGATGCCCTGCCTCAGTTAATGGAAGCCTTTATTAATGCTCTGTGGTTGCTCTGTGCCATTTGCTTTCCAACTCCTGCCCAAGACAGGAAAATTAAGAAACACGTCCTCGTCCTCAGCTTTCATCCTTCATTGGACACACCTGAACTGCAGATCCTGCTTTAGCTGAATGTTGATGTGTTTTGTACAGACTACAACTGTGCCAAGAAGAAACATTATTTTTCTAGAACAGTGGTAATGAAAGAAGAAACATTATTTTTGTAGTGCAGTGGTAATGAAACTTTCCAGTTACATGAAGGAAGAGTGCTCAGATCAAACAGAAAATTATATGAAATTGTTTGGTTGATGCGTATGTCCAGGGCAGGGATGAAGAGTATTGGATGTAAACTGGGCATTTTCTTTTCTTTCTTTTTTTTTTGTAGTAGAGAAAGAATTCACATTGGATTTGCTGCTTAAGACCTAGAAAGTAGCCAGAGTTGAAAATCCCCAAAAGAGGTAGATGCCCATGTTCACCTAGCTCTGCTTCAGCAACCACTGTTTTTTTGTAAATTCAGTAATCCTACTGCTGCAGTCTTACTCCTTTTCTTTGTGTAATGAAAACGTTATTTTTGTTTTCAACTAGGATGTTGTTGGATATTAAATATTTTCACATGCTCAGAAAACCAGGAGAAAAAAGTAAAGAAATCCACAGAGAACTATGAAATACAACAGGCACCTGGAGATCCCTGAGGTACAAATTAGTAGAGGCTGTGGATTATTTGCCCTGTTCTCATGTATTTTAGGACTGCTGCTCTCCAGAGTCAGAGAAAAGGCTAGACAATTAGGTAATACAGTATTTATAAGCACACACACACAGACCCCTTCTCCATGGCATTTATTTTACTTTGCAGTGCTGCAGTCAGACACAGCAGTGCTGTTTCACTGCAGCATTTTCATTTTCATTGCCATTGCAATCCGGTGAGGATGAACTATAACTCCTGATTTGATTTGATTTATTGTGCTGAGCCATACTTTGTTTCTACAAGATCATGACAAAAAACTTGCTGAAGGGGGCACAGAGGATGTGCCAGATACCAGATAACCAGGGGGTCTCACTGCCTGCTTGGAACATAGACCAATACTGTCAGTCCTTGAAACAAATACAAGACAAATTTATGTTGACATATAACTCATGTGAAACTAATCAAATTCCAGTGAATTCCAGGTATTGAGAAGAAGGGGTTGTTGGAGCTTGAAATTTGAAGCAGAATTTGACAAGGCGAACATATACGCAGAAAATGAGATAAATAATTACATGAACTACTCTGTGCCTGAGCACAAGACTCTTCAATTTAGGGGTTTGTGCCCATGCTTAACTAAAGATGTGCATTTGCCTCATCTTTTACAGGTAAGAATCTCAAGTACACTCTCTGTTTGACTGCACAGCCATCATTTCATTCGGTGTGCAGGAAATTTTGGGTCGGTTTACTCTGCTATATTGATTTGGGCTTGACTTAGCCATGCAATATACTTCAGATTCAGTGTATGGCTTATGTTCTTTAATAAAAACAAATCTTTCATCTATGACCAAAACCCAAGCATTATGGCCTCACTAGAAGCTTCATTTTTCTTAAATAATTTGTATTGCTTCATCTCTCTAGCAGATCTATGATCCTACTTCATCCTCAAGCTTTCCTAACAGAAATCCTCTACCATGACACTGCCATGTTGTGTATGGGTATTCAACATCTCCATTTGTAAGGTTGAAATAAGATTGAAATAAATGCAAATTTCAGTAAAGCTATAGAAAAGGGGAAGCATCTTTTGATTACAGAGTTTTAAGCTCCCAGTGTATTCAAATATTTTATTATTTTAAATTTTTTATTGCTTCGTTGCTGCCTAGGTGGGAAGTGAAGGCTCTTTATGATTCTGAAATGCAAAATCCCGAAAGCTTTCCAAACCAAAATTTTGTTTTAAGAGTTGCTGCTCACAGCAAGTCTGTATGCAAGAGTTGTAATATGAATGGGCATTTTCAATGCTACTCCAATTTGCAAGAAAACAGAGAAGTCTCTAAGGCACAAACAGAAAAGAGTAAAATCTTCAGAAAAATAGACTCTCTTTTCCATATTTATTAAGTAATATAAATACTCATTGTAAAAGTATAAAATATTAAAGAAATGGAATATTTCCAACAAGATAGGGAGAGGCCATTAAGGAAAATATCAAGGTAAATTGCTTCTGTGATAGCTCTATCAGGAGAATCAGTTATCATACATGAGTGCTCTCCTGCTGGGAAGATTAGTAAAAATGTGATTTTAAAATTATTTGACTTCTTTTTTTGTCTCCATAACTTAAAGTTGCAGAACAGTTTGCATTTTTTAGCATTCCTAAGCGATTACACTGACCATGTTTATCCCGAACTATCTCACAGTCTTTGAAATCCTAATTTATTTCCATGGAAGTTATTTACATTCATATTATTCTAGGTCCTCCTTAAGAGAGAGGTTTACTGTTGTGTTCATTAAAAACTTACCTAACTGTCCTTTTCTTTCTCTGCAAGCTTCTTCTTTCTGGATGAGAATTAATTGCAGCTCTGAATTTGTCAGCTTGTAGGACTTTATGGGTAGGTATGATACTTCATTTTTTATCTCTTCTAGAACATTGCAGGCAATCAGTCTTAAGGAGTGCAGCTCTAGTGTGAATGTAAGGCAAGTGTAAATCCCCAGGGAACAGTGGAGGATTTAAAATATGGGTCCTCTATTTTCCATAAAACTGATATCCATTTAAAGATATTTTCTAGCAGTGAGATTTTGTCCATAGCCAAATGTGTAAGTAAAGAAGAAAGATTTCAGTGTCAGATTCTGATTTGTCAGACTCTGAATACATGAACCAATCTGCGGAGAAGCAAATGCCCACATTATCTGCTATTCTTTCCCACATCAATATTGATCTGTCCAAGACAGGCTCAAAATACAGCCTAAATCATCTGGGAATTCAGGTCATAGGTTCAACACAGTGCACATATGCACTTCTGGTTTGGTAAAATTAATAAACCTCTGTGTGTGCAAGTTAATAAAAATTAAATCAGGTGCTTGAAAATCTGTAAGAAAATGGACTTGCTGGACAGCTATACACAAATAGCTCCTCTAAATCTACAGACAATACACAAAATTATTTTCAAAATTCCTCTGACATTTCATATACACTTTATTTAAGCTAGCTCTGATTAATGATATTTCAGACATTTGTCTTCCTTTAGCAGGCAGTGGAGGCTGGTGCACCTCTCATCAGGAGATGATGATCTACTGGCTTGGTTCCTATATTTCATCTGTATTTGTGTTTTGCCATTTGTAAGTGTAAAAAAGTTAATAGTCCCCAAGTGCATCTGCTGACTGGCATTTAGAAAGTTCATCAGAAACACTTAAACTTTTTTATCTCAGATGGAATGGTACAACATTCTCTCAGATTTACAAGAGTTGTTTATCAAAGATGACACTGGCTGCAACACAAATATCAGCCAAAGTAATTTTTTGATCACTGCCACATCCATTGATTTTCTAACTTCTACTTTCCACAGAATCCTCTGAAAACATATTTTTTTTTAATTTGCTTCATAATGTTCGTAACCACACCTATGCACATTTCCAGGAGCAGAACAGAGGATCATTTGCTTTCCACCTGCTTTACAAATGAGCAGGAAATTCTCCCGTCAACACTTGGAGAAGAAATAATTAATAACTTCCATTAGTATTAATAGAAGTTGTCAGCATGTATCCCTGTGCATTTTATTGAGAGCAGACTTCAAATTGGGCTCTAAATGTTTTAATTTATTTTTAATTTTTAATTGTGTCAGTAAACCAATCTAAAAATCCAGTGGATGTTTTACTACCTTTCTAAACTGTTTCTGGATGAAATGTTAGCACCTTTATAAGGGAATAAAAATTGAGTCAATATTGCTGTTGGTACTTTCCAGTAAGAAGAACCATCAAAGCACACTTCAATAAAAAAAGAAAAAAGAATAAAAAGAGAAAGGGAAAGTGTTGTTATGAGTATAGCAAACTTTTGCTTTTAAATTAGGAGATTCGTTATTAAAGATGAGTGGTCCATCCTTAATTTGCACTATTTCACACTTAAAGTGCAATCTGACCTGCAGTAAAAAATATGTTTTTCTAACAAATATAAAAGATTCTTGTCAAAAAACATGTTGCTACCCTGATGACTAAAGTGTATCACCTGTTAGGCCATCCAAACTGTATCTCCCTCATGTCATTGTCATACTCCCCAGCTGTTTTGATTCATTCAGTGTCCCATGCTGTACATCACAGAGGGCTGTCTACACTGAAATGGCTGGGGGGATACTGACAGCTTGTCAGGGATCGACATTCTGCAGACACAAGAAGCAAGGACATTCATTGAGTGGTGTTGTCATGGGTAGTGGAAGAAAACTCAGTTTGGGGGGAAAGGGGCAAGTTTATATACCCATTTATGCAAGGACTTCTGGAAATACCAAGTTAATTGGCAGAACAGTAAATTACCTGAATAATTTAGGACCTGCCTCTGAAGTCCCACAATAGTTTCTGCATTTGAAAAATATTTAGGAGAAGAGAAGCAGCAACATATATGACACCGATGCATATTAGCAAATTATGTGCCTTTAGCATCCAAGATTTAGACACTGACAAGATATAGCAAACAATTTAAATCATTTACTCTCCCTTTTGTTTAGTAACATCAGCCCTCCCCACTGATCAGAGAGAAGTGTAGCTGTTTTCTGCTATGCTTTTTAAGAGGTAACTAGGAGTGATGTTTGTGCTGGCAGATTGGTTGTTAAAGTCTTTGCAAGGGGCTCAGAATGAAAAAGCAAGCTAAAAATTTAATTCAAGTAAAAACAAAAAATCCCCATTATGATCAACCCAAAAATGCATGAAATTAAGATGGGTTTGGCGCAGTGCTTTATAATTAAAGAGTTGCGGGCTTTCAATCAGAGAAAAACATCATCTCACTCCCTTATTAGGTGCCAGAGTAACTTAGCTTCATTTCATGGTTCTTGCACATAAATTGCCCTTAGATTGATCAGTGTGGAGAAGTTCCTCAGTGTTGTACATAGCAATTTATGTCACAGCAATTCCTTTGGGTTCTAAGGAGAAATAGAGCCATCCTAGCAGAAATGTAATCACTAGATATGCCATGGCTATGCTGCACTAGTCACCTTCATTTTCAGGTGCTGTATGGTTGGGAAGGGCCAGGGAGCATAGGCAGGGGAATTGTTCACAAAGTTTCTTCCCTTCTCGTGGGAAGCTCAGTCCTACATTCACAGTCCTTATTGAGCTCTAGGAGGAAAAACGAATGTTCCTTATTTTGAGTGTTGTGGGAAGAGGGATGCATTTTTCTGGTTTGATGTGAGACCCATTAGATCTGATAAAATTTTTCTGGCTCAAGGAAGGCATCTCTGTGGTCAAAGCTAGTGGGCCAAAAAAAGCTTTCGTCATTTTTGTCAGAGATACACACATCTAGATAAAAATTGGGATCTCACACAAAAAATCTCTTCTCAAAGGATATTCCAAGGTTGTTGCATCCATTCCTTTGAAAGCAAAGTCATTTCTACTGCAGCTCCTGTATAGGCATTGAAGAATTCAAATATGAACAATCAAGACTAAAAATTATGTACAAAATCACCAGTTGTCTCAAATCCTTTTGACCCTTCTTGAACATCTCCAGTGCCTCATTCTGCAGTTGCTGGATAACAAGGTAAGCTGCCAATAAAGGTTTTGTTGTAACCACGTACTATAACCTAGAAAATAAATGTAAATATAATGAAAATCTGTCATTCTAAAAGCAGGCAGAATATCTAAGAGAAAATATGACATCCTAGTCTTCGTTATAGATAATTTCTTATGTAAATGTATGCCACTTAAGGAGGGAAGTTGATGCCAGTTCAGACACCTACCTGAGGTGAAATAAAGAGCAGAAAAATTTGGAATCCAAATTTTCTGTAGAGTAAATATTAAAAAAATTATTCCCCAAAAGACAACTGTGTCTACCCAAATCTGATTATTAAATCTAAGCTGTGTCAATAGCTGTGTATGATATTTCAACAGGGTTCATCAGAGATATCTGGAGGTCTCAGTCCCAGATATAGATGGCATTTTAGCTTTAGCCGCCCAAAATATCCCAAATCAAGAAAGAATAAAAATATCCCAAACCAATACTGATTCCTATGTAAGACCTCCCTAGTAATTCTGAAGACGTGCTTATGACATCTAACAAATCACTGGCATATTCATTGTTAAAGTAGGTTCTGGAATAATACCCAATTTAAACCTGTATTCTTTTAGTTAATATTCCAATCACAGCTTTTGATGGTTCACTATAAATCATTAATTTTATCCATATAGATTTTAAATGGCCAATACATTCCCCTAGTTGCTCAAACTCAATTTTTTTTCTTTTATGTGTTGATCTTGGGATTGAGCTACTTTTTCAAAGTACTGATTAAACAATGATTTATAATAAGATTATCATTTATTGCCATGTTCTTTAAAAATTACACAAATTGAGTTCACAGCCTGTCACTTTTTTTACAGTGAGATCTCTAAACTTATTTCCATGTCTTTTGAAGCAGCTACTTACCAGATTAAGTATCATTATTACAGCAAAGGTGTCACAATATAACTAATCATTTCCTGGTTGCTTTTTGTAAAATAAATACTTGATGTTATCTTTTGTGAACAATAAAATTCTATCCCATAGCTTCCACTTAGCTTCTTAATAAAGTCTTTTCAAAATATTTTGTGGAATCTTCTTCTTTGACAAAGTCCGTTAAAGGATTTCAAAATATTTAGCCACTGAAATTAAAAAAAAAAAAAAAAAAAAGAACAATAAAAAAAAAAAAAGGTGTATTCATATCAGGAAGTAAAATGGGAGAAATTGGAGCATTTATTAAAATACAATTTAATCACAGGAGTTCACATTTATAATTTCTGCAGAGGAATCCAATGTAAGCTTCTGAACTGTGGGCAGGTATTCCTGCCTCTTTCATCATGCAGGGATAATCCTCCAACACCTGCCACATTGCCAGCATGCCTAAAAAAAGCAACCTTAGGAAATCTTTACTCCATGCTCAGCTTGATCATATCTAGAGATACAGCTGCCAGTCTGGCTCAGAACAGCAGCAGAACAATTATCTTGCCAGAGAAGCTTGAGTGAAGTGATGGTTGGGTGAAGTCCTGATTCCTGGGTGGCACTAAGAGACACAACAGCCCCTCCCCCTAGAAACGTTATTTAAATAAGAGAGGCAGATTTGGGCTATTTGTACAGAATTTATCAATCTGCTTTTGCACCATGAGTTCAACATACCTAGAGCACATCTGGCTCACTCTCACACAGAAGGCAGCTGTGCAACATGTGTGTGTCTGTGTGTGTGTGTGTGTGTGTATTTCAGTCCAGGAAATCCCAAGCAGAAACATGACAAACAGTTCCTGGCTTATTCCATCAATTTACAAACATTATGGAGAAATTCATGGACTAACACATTTCAAAATCAGTGCTTTAAGAAGATGTCTTCCAGCTCTGTATATTATTTCACAATGTGATTTTTGTCTAGTTTTTAAACATCTCGGTGTCAAACATAGTGAAGAACCATTGATCTGTATCCATATCTCCTCTTCAGAATTTTCCTGAAATACCTGAAGGATGAGCTACTGAACTCAGTAGTTACAAATTCGAGTGCTATGATTCAGAGCAGTGTGTCAGTGCAGACCTTCTGTCCCAATACTCCACATCTTTTCAAAACTCGCACCTGAAGTCTTCCTAGAGCTGCACATGCTGGTTCTTATTTGCCTTTTATCTTAACTAGGCCCCTATGGAGAAAATGTGAGAGATGTGTATGACAAATATTTTTCATAAAAAAATTGTGCAATTTTGCCAATTAGACTGTTTTCCAGAGCCTTCAGAAACAGAACTTCAACATAGTCTTCACTGCAAGTTTCTCTTGAATTTTTTTCCCTGTTAAGCTTGTCATAAACATCTCTTCAATAAGAGCTAAAAGAAATTACTTTCTTAGGATGTATCAGATTATACCTAAAATAAGGAAATAAATATGACTCTGGTGCAACATTTAAGTTTTTAAAACAAAAACTACTAAAATAATTTATCTGCTGCAGGAAACAGCACAAATACTTGTAGATACCTCCAGTGATGGTGGAGAAGGAATCAGGCATGAACTGCAAAGTTTTGTATATGGATAACTTCAACACAAGTTTTGGATGGGTGTTTGTGTTGCAAAGAACAGTGTTTAGTGGCAAATGGTATATTGGAGAATATATTCGTAAGATGATACATATTAGGGCTTGGTAGATAACTGATCTGTACATTCTCTACCCAGTTCCAGGCAATGCAGACTTGGGCATACAAATAAATACAAGTGAATGTTTACCAGCTACCTTGAGACTTCACCAGAAAAAAATATGGTCTTATCATATGTTATAGATCATAACTATCAGTGATTACACGTTCAGTTTGCATTCGGTAAATTTGTGGTGGTCTAAGGTCAGACTTCATGTCTAAAGGGAACTGTGGTCCAAAGTAGCAAACGCTGTTTTAGGATCCAGGCACTGTGATTTGGCAATAGTGTTTGAACAGAGTTTTAAAAACAAATCACAAGAGAGAAGATGAACAGACTTTATCAGGTTCAAGGTAACACTGAAAAATGTGTGTGCATAGAGTCATAGAGATAACAAATATTGTTAGCGGTAGTTATGAAATACTTGGAGATATAGAATTCACTGAAAAAATATTTTTTCTCCTTTGTCTTCTCTGTACTTGCTTCCTTCCCAGAAAACAAGTCTTTTAATAATGGTGATTTGTTTGAAGTGTCATTTGTTATGACCTGCAAGAGTCTTCCAAAAGTCTCCAGGCAGGACAGGAATAAAATTTACATATCATTAAAATGAGAAGAAGTAGCTGGAAAGAGTAGAAGATATCCTGTATAAAAATGTTTTACAGGTATCGGAATTTCCAATCAGTTTACTGTCTTGTTTCTTTTTAGAAAATTGTAAAGAGAAAACAGTTCATAGAACATCAATCTTTAAAACAGTGTTCCTATTTAAACTAAATTAAATTTAAAATAGCCTTTTAGTGACTGCCACAGTAAACTGGTAAAGAACAGTAGTATTATTCAGGGCATACATGCTTTGGGCAAATACACAAACCACAGTATTTTACCTATTAAATTTGAGCAATTCAATCAACCTGCTAGATTGGATTGATGGCAACATCTGGTCTTCTTAAGACTGAGTAGTTTTGCTCTCAGTTCTGCATGTATCTGCCTTTTGTCTGTCTGGATGGATTTTGCTGTTTTAATTAGACAGCTCTGGTAAGTTCTCAAGTCCCTGATTAATATATTAATCACCCTGGCACAACTAAGTCCCCTTTTAAAAGTGTCAGGTAGAGAATGTAAAGCTTGTATCAAACTGTGTCATGTAATTACACATTTCAGTTTCAGCTTTCATGAAGCCAGCAGCCGTACAATAGCCTCAGTACAATTTGTCTAGCCTGAGAAGGAATGTGCAACCCAGATTACACCAGGCAGCGTATGGCCAACATCTGAGAATTAAACTGAGTGCTTAAAGAATTTCTCCTATGCTTGGTGCAGGTCCCAGTGGAACAAGTGGGTCAAAGATAAGATATCCAAGATTTCCAGTGGAAAAATGAAATTCAACTGTAAAGAGATTTTCTTCTGTCTTCATTTTTCACCCTCTTTTATGACATAAATATCTGAGATTTGTCTTGATCCAAGGGCTTGCTTTCCATCAACAAATGACAAGTAGGTGCCTGTGGTGAAATCTCAAATAATGGAGAAAATTCCTGTGATTTGGCTAGTCAAATGTAAGATAGACAATAGATTTCCACCCCAAAAGACATCTAGAGGCAAGTCTGCTGCTTGGAAAGAGTGGCTTGAGATTGGAAGAGGAAAGGCACAGGCAACCCTAGAAATTCATTCAGAATTAGGACATTTCCAACTACAATTAAAGTTCATCCAAAATCACACCCTTCATATTTCTGCAATATTCAACTGCTTGCTGCAGTTATATGAATTAGTCATTCTGAGGTTGAGTTCACTTATCTGTAAAACCAGCATTTACTCTCTTTGCTTTGTAGGGTGCAACCTGTCCAGTGGCAATAGAAAGAGATCCAAGCTGTATGTTGAAGTCTTAGACATCTTTAGTGTGCTAGTCATTAATTATAAGCAAAGGGACAAGTAAAGCCAAACCAGGTGAAGAGTCCCACCAGCTTACAGGCAAAAGATATCATAATAGGCACTTGACATGACAGGACCACTGATGATTACTGAGTATCACAGGTAGAAATCAAACCTTCTGGTTCTTATTGAAGTGTATCATAAACCAGGAGCTGGATGCTATGAATAGAAAACAATGAGAGGAGACCTACTTCTCATTTCACATTTTATATTTTATATTTCATATTTCCCATTTCATATTTATTTTCTCCTTCTCAATCTCATGAACAAAGATGATTTTGAGAATCCCTAGAGTAACTCCTCTGGCTTTGTGAAGATACACAAATCATAAAACAGTTCAGAACTCTGAGATTGCAGAACTAAAAATGCACTACTGCAAAAGGGACAGTTTCATTTCCCAATCAATTGTGCTGCAAATGTGTGGGGTGCAAGCTTTACTTGTCATTCACTCAGTGTGAGTAAACCCTGTGAGTACAGATGTCTGCTCCCACCTTAGCTCCTGCCTGCCAGTAAATGAAATGTAAAGTTGTGACATCACCTTTCCATTGAATCTCTGTCGTTAAGCAACTCAATTTGTTACATGATGAGCTTAAAACCAGAGCTGGACTAGGTGAAGCTCAGCAGATGAACTTCATTTAGCACCTGCAAATGGCTGTCATAAGCGTGTCCAACACAAGCTGGTAAGAACAAGTTATTCAGCGTTTGGAGTCATTTCCCTAAGAATTGGTGCTAGGTCAGATGCTGTGGGAAGCAGCAGGCAGCCACAGACAGGGCATGGGCAGGCACTGCAACCAGAGCAGATACTGGGGGCACTGGCACGGGCAGGTCTGCTCAGACAGCCGAGGTGCCAGGCCCTGCAGACTGGCAGAGGTTTCTGTCGGAGCTGCAGCTCTAAGCCAGGCAACAAACCAGCTGAATCCTACTGCCTTTTGCTGTGGCTCTTATGCTGTGGCTGCACTTCATTGCCTAGCACAGGCAATATACTTTGATTTTCACATAATTCATGTTTTGCTTTACTATCTAGCTTCATACAGATAAAAAAATGACATTAATTTATTTATGAGGCATAAAATTGTCGATAGCCATTAAGCAAAAATCTTATTCCACAAAAAGTCTAGCACATTCACCTTTTACTTTCATGGTCAGATACTGTATTTATTCAGTGCCATTGGAGCATATAGTAAAAGCAACAATATTTTTACTAATGTCTTATATACAGAGAAGTTTTAGAACATTTGGTTTATTCTTTTTGCATTTTTATGCATTTGTGCATTCCAAATTCATTTCATTGTCCATAAAGTTTTAATGATATTTCAGTCTTTCCAGGCAGATTGTTAAATGTATTATATTATGAGAAATATTTGGATTTTTAATTTATTTATACTTGCTAAGCACTACAGACACAAGGTAGAACTAAAACCAACTATTTAGGCATATTTTGAAAAGAACAGTCACCTTGGATATAGAAAAATTTTAGATGTAAAAGTTCTTTCTATTCTGTGATGATTTCAGTTGATTTTTCATTCTTTCTGAATATTCTGTAACACATTTTAAGAAATATTTATCCCTATTTGTAAAAATATGTAAAGTAAAATTTTGAGGATACTTTTATAAGTTTTATTTAGAAAGAAGTTGAGAAAAAAATTGACTCAGATTAGAATTTTTATTGAGTTGGCTGCTTTTCCATTAACTATTAATTTAAAATAAAGCATAAGATTGCTCTTCAATTTTCATTCATCTGTCAGAAACATTTAGTATAAGTACCAGAAGGCAAACTATCCAATTGCTATTAATTCATTTTAGAGCTAAGCAAATATTTGGGTTTTCTGTCGGAACAACCACAGGGAATATTTGCATTCCAAGTACTTGCTCACTTTCACCACCTTCATAAATTCAAATACTTAAATTTTGTGAAACAGAATATTCCATTTCATGAAATACAGTCAGTAAGTTAACTAAAAGCAGGATAAAGGGCTGTTTTAATTGTTTGACAACGGAAGATGACGCAGATCACTTGATGGCAGATGATAGACACGGTACTTCCTAAGGCTGAGTGGTGGATGGAGGTACAGAAGGGTCCCAGAGCCAGGGACTCCTTAGGTGGAGCAGACAGCACTTCCAGGGGATTGAAACAGCTCCAGGGAATGCTGAGCCCAGTGCTGAAAAGACCGAGGTTCTCAGCACATTCCTCACCTCTGGCTTTCCAGCAGCGTTGGGCCCCAGGCTTGGGAACAGAAATGCAGGTGGATGTGAACACAGAGCTGGACTGTGACAGGAGCCTGAGCCCCACAGATCAACAGCCCCTGCAGTATCAGCTGAGGGTGTTGAGAGAGCTGGCTGACACTGGCAAGGCCACTTGCCGTAATCTCCAAGAAGTCATGGAGATGGGAGGATGTCCCAGAAGACTGGAAGAAAGCTCATGTTGAATCCACCTACAAGAAAGGTTTAAGGGAGGATCCAGGAAATGAAAGGCACACCAGGCTCATTCAGTCCCTGGGAAAGTTATGGAATAAAACCTCCTGGGAGCCATCAGAAGTCAAACTAAGCACATGACTGGGAAAAAACAGTATGGATTCACCAAGGAAAAGCCATGCTTAAAAAACCGGATAAACTTCTGTGACAAAGTAGAAGTTTGCTCAGTTGATGGGGACCAGCAGTAGACATTGTCTACATAGATTTCTCCAAGGCTTTTGATGTGGTTTCCTGTAACAGTTTCCTAAGGTCTCCTCCTGTGTTTTTGTCTGGACAAGTGGTCTGTGCAGTAGATGGGGAATTGGCTGATGGGCTGCAGCCAGAGTGTAGTGGTAAATAGCTTCCTTCAAATTGGCAATACCTGTCACATTTGGGTCCCAGGGACCAATACTGAGTCCAACACTGGTTAATATCTTGGACCAGAGTATCCCTGAGGCCCCTTCTAAATCTGATATTCTATGATTCTACGATAGTGACATGGGTAAGTAGTGGAGCTCAAGGACAGCACATTAATATTAACTAGACAGTGCAGCAGAGGATAAGTTAATTAAAGAATAAAGAAGCAAGATTCAATCTCCCCAACTCAGAGCTGCTGTCAGCCTTTGTAAGTTGAGCAGAGTCATGCCTGTAAGGATGTCAGATCTCCAATGAAAAACTCTCTGCTTCTGGAAGTGATGGTAGCATTTTAGTCCCTAATGCCACTATAGGGGAACCTGGCAGATAATGTCAGTTCTGTAGTGCAATATAACCATAAGACACATTCACCTGAAAATTTGCATTTCATTCACACCTGCAGGAGGAAAGATTGAATTTTAAAAGACACTGAATCACAAAAACACTTTGATCATCAAAATGGAATATGTTCTCAGTGTGATGTAGTAGCTAATAGAGTCTTTGGATGCATGGACATGTAGGGCTGTCTGTCCATTAAGGCAAGCTTGAGTTATCATTCAGAGCTGGAAGCAGCAAGTCTGTCTCAGGGCAGTGCTCCCCGCAAGACTAATCGGTCCTGCTGAGAGGTGACACAGCCCTGAACTGTGCCAGGAAAAACCCACAGGAAAACAAGTCTTGAAAAACACAAAAAACAGCTCACTGCTCTTGTACATAGCATTAGAGAATCTGATGAAATATCATATGTGTTCTGTGACTTCTGCTCAGCTTAGTGAAGATTAAGATGAATGATTCAGTCATGGAGCACCAGCACAAACTCCCAGCCAGCATCGCTCACTACTGCTGGGCAGCTGTCAGACCCGATAAGATTGCTGTGCTGTTTTGACTGTAGCTGACACATTCATGAGAGGCAAATATAAACCAAGGGTGGTAACTGACTCCACAGAATTTTTTTAAGTGTCTGCAGTGCAGGTGTTTACAGACCAGTCAGATTTCTCAGCCCTTGGCAAAGCTTATGAACATCTGGTCAGTGAGGCCAATGAGTAAGAGCTCAGTGTCCTGAACAGGGACAGTGGATGCCATTTGAGATGCCCTGGAGGATGTCATACATCTGTACAGGCTTTTGCTACATGACCCCATCCCAGAGAGAAACCAGTGTCCTGCTGCAGCAACAGCAGGAGGATGCACAGGTTAGCCTGCGGCATATAACTGGCACTAGGCAATGATGATTTGGTAGCTGAATATTGCTACTAATTTTTCTTTTCTGAGAATAGTCATCTATATTGGGATTCCAAAAATCTCTCTGAATTCACTGTTTATTAAATTCTTATTGTCTATAATTGCCTAAACTTATCACACATATAGACATTATACAAATCTGTAACACCTAAATTTGGTGTCTAAATCTGGAAGCTCATTTATGACAATCAAGAAAATATAGAATTATGTACTGGATGTTCCAGTCTATGCACAGCTGAGGCACAGTGCTACTACTGTTTTCCAAAGGGCTACCTCATTTCCAGAAATTCATTTTTGGAACACAACATTATTTTCCTTTGACTCTCACAAAAATTGATTTTCAAGGGATGATCCCAGGGATGAAAATTTGGTAAAATAAAGAATTTGCAGGTGTGTGAATGTAGGGTGCAAACATGGCAAGCTTTGCTGCAGTCTCCCTTTGAAACTCCTGATTTCATGGACATTTGCACTTTGACTCACACCTGCAAAACTAATCTGTCCAATCCCAGTTCCAGAGGCTAATGACCTGAGACATGTCAAATGAAATTTATCAGTCACAATCACTAAGGACAAATCTGTTCCATGTAGCGGAGCAGTGTGCAGAGATTTAAGGTATCATAGGCCCAAGTCAGTAACCAGAGGAGTGTGTAAAGCCAGCTTGGATCTGGAATTAGTTGCTCGTTTCTGTGTAGCCACTGGCAGGGTTTATCTAAGGCAAAGCCGGGTTGTCCTGAGCAAGGTTTGCTGCATTAAAGCCTTCTCTGCACTATTCAACACTTCTGAATCCAGAGCTGACGTCCCTGTCCCTCTTTGGGGTGAACCAGAAGCAGAACTAAGGAAGCCCAAGCTGAGACCTCCTCATTCCTTTCCCATGGAGAGCTACAACCTCCCAATAAAATATGAGAGAGATAACAGGAAAATCTGATCACCAGTGTACAGAAAGATGAAAATGTCACTGTCATAAAATAGTCACAGCAACAGGAAATGGATTATCAGGTATTTTGAGTTCCCTCTGGCAATATGCTGATAAAAAAAGGCAAAGAATTCCAATTTATCTCAAATAACTGGACTTTTCCCCCTATGTATTTGAATTTACTTCATCAGATAAGCAAGAAAAATACAATTTTAAATTTATAAAAAGCTGAGCTTGTGATTAAAAGTAATGGGTACAAGATCTTTTCAGGAGTTCCTTTTTCAGTTCACTTTAATGGTTCTTTTGCATTTGTTGGAAGTTAGTAAAAGGAAATACACTTATTTTATTCAATAAGGACTGCAAAATAAAGTGAAATTAAACCCTTCTACTGACAGATACTTCAAACAGGTAAACTTGAAAAGAAAAGAAATAGAAAAAACACTTAGAGGAATCCAAATTACAACTTCTATCACAAATGGAGATTTGATTTCAGGTGAAAAGACACAGAAACCAATCTGAGCTATCAAATATTAATACAGTCAATGTAGAAGACACTTAAATTCTTAGTTGTCTTGGACTAATGACAGGAAATTTTACATGTTTCCCCTATTTAATTCCCTTTTAGTCTTGTTCTTGTCACCTAGAACATCACTGACAACCTGCACCATTTGGTTAAAATATCATCTTTTCATTTTTCACAGAAAAATCCCCATCTGCAGCAGATGCCTCAAGCACGTCTTGATAGGTTACAAGGCTGCAGCAGACACTGCATGGGTACCTGGCGAGTTAGGGACATCTGCCATGCACTGGGGCTGCTTTAGGCTGCCAGCCAGGAGACCTCTTGGCCCAGGCACCAGGCACAGATAACACAGAAGCTTCCCACAGCAAGCCCTCAGAAATGGCACACAGGGGCTTACATGCCTTGGCAGGCTTTGCAGTGGAATGTGAAGGGAGGAGAGCACTTTTACTTTTGGATACACGGAGAAACAGTGATAAAAATTGTAATCAGATCATTATCACATTGCCAGAATGTCCAATTCAATTGTAAATCTTGGATTTATAACAAATCCAAGAGGCTGTGCAGCCTTGGGCCCGTATTCTTTTCCCTGCACTAAAATTTCTTTTGGCTACAGTACAGGGTTCAGTCAAGCAGTAAATCTCAGGGCCAGAAGAACATGATGGCTACAAGATGAAACTGTGCCTGAGTGAATTTTGGCTTGACAGAGGAGAGGAGCGGGAGGAGCATTGGGGCATGTCTCCAGCACAGGCTCCAGCCTCACACAGCAAAAGGTTCCTGGCTTCCCTCTGCCTCATGCCTGTCCCTGGTGGCAACGGGGTGCTGAACAACATGGTGAGGAGCTCGTCCTTCCTGGCCTCAGGCAAGTCTCACACAAGCTCTTGACTATGAACCTGCCCCTCTGAAACTGCATTTAGCTTCACTGACACAGTTTGAGATAGCTCTGGCCTCAGGCTCCACATAACCCTGCTGATCTGACAACCTGTTCTTAAACCTATGATTAGACGTTGAAGGCAGCAAAGTCGTACCCCAGGAAAGAAAAGTTTTGGTTTGTCTACTGCTAAAGGCATTTTCAGCTCAAAGTTTCCTTGGTCAATTATCACACTTTGGCTGTCACACTGCTTGGCCAGGTCTCCAGTGGGCAGCAGTTAGAGACACAGAAGCCTGAGCCTCTTTTGGGTTCATTTCAAAGGGCTCGGCGATGTGTTGGCACTGCCAAAGTTGCCATCCTCTGTATGTATAAACTCTGTAGTATAAACTAAAGTTACATGTTGGGCCCTGGAGAGACTGGCATGATATGAGTAATTGTTTCAGTGCACAAATCCTGTTGTACTAACCCTGGATACTTTTGTAGGTAGGAATCAATGTCTGAAAAGAACAGAAGGTGCAATGAAAACCCTATTTATTGATGCATTTTAACAAGCTTGCTAAGGTGTGTGTGCACAACTTGTAGCAATGAGAGCAGAATCCTCATATGTAAACACAGGCACATATAAAAATCAAAGATCTATTATTAGTTGTTGAAACAGAGCTTGCTTTGAAACCTCTTTCTTTCAGCTGTTGCAAGTACGTTTATTAACTCAATAGGAGTTGTGAGTGTCCTTTCCTCCAGCAGAGAGGCAGATGAAAAAGCCTGTATTTCTGCAATGGAATGGGCTTTTCTGACCAGTCTGATTAGCAAGACAGAGCAATTTATGTGCAAGTAGAGAATCCACAATAATGCCATTTTTCATAACAGCCACAGAGGTCAACTGCATTTCCTCCAGAGTCCTCAGCATGTTAACACTGAAATACATCACAGGATCAAACCCTTAGTTTATCTACCACTGATCTCTGAGCTGAGCACTTTGTTTGGAAAGAAGCTGCTCTGATCCATGCTTTTGGACATTTTCCCCTGTTTGTTGTCATTTGGGCCTTGTGCTAACTCCCACCTGGATCTAATCCAAGCAGCTCAGACACCGTAACTGTGCAGATATGGAAAAAAAAAAAATTACTTTTTCATTATATCTCACTAACAGAAGTATTTATCATTCCAAGGACTGTTTTTGTAAGAGGAAATGTTCTCCAGGAGTCCATGAATTCCCTGTGGATTATTAGCTACATCACAGAAATTTTCTAACTTATGGATGCAAATGTTAAAGTGACTTACAAAAAGAAATTAAAAAATTGCTCTTATGTGAGGACTAAAGAAAGACTAGAAAGTTTCTGCTAAAACTTCCTTCCTCAATTGGGAGTATTAAGTGTACTTTGCTGTTTTGTGGGAATCTTCCAGGACCAATCAAAAAAGTACTGGATATGTAAGAAAATTCAGATATCACCATCTAAGGTGGGAAAGGTGTTTAGTCAGACTTTTGTGCCATTAAAAATTACATAAATCAAAGTTTAGCAGCAATCTTGATAAAAATTGGCTTTTAAAATTAAATTCTCATGTCTCTTCCATGAGATAACATGAAATAAAATAAGGGTCTATGTTCCTGAAAGCAACTCTCTTTTTGTGTCTTGACAGTGTCTCTGTCAGCTCCTGAGAATTTTGAACAAATTGACTAATTTCAAACAAATGCAACTTCTGTGCCTATGGCCCAAAAGTACTACATTCATGTAAACTTCATGGGAAGTGGTGTTTCTACAATGGAGAAAAATCCAAATCAGCACCCTTCTGGTGGAAAATCTGGATTATTTGGTATAATGGCAGCCCACTGGCTGAGACATCTGCAGGTTCAAGTGTGCAAGTGGTAAACAGAGATCGTTGGGAAACACTGAGGGTGCCTTATGGCTGGAAAACAGAGGTGCTGTAAGGGATGAAGGAAACATGGAGCCCACCAAATGTTGCAGAGGGGATCCTTCTTTCTTTGGCAAATTCTTCTCAAAAGAGAAGGATTTGGGGCAGATACTTGCTGGTACAAATTACCGTTAACTTAATTATAGCTGTTGATTATCTGTGCACAGCTGCAGTGCTTACGAAAAGGGAGACTTAGGCCATGAAGGGGATTCCATCCACAGAGAATGGTTAACTTGTTTGTCCCTCCTACTACTGTCAGAAGGTCAAAGAAAAGTTGAATATTTAGACCACACTGGATATTGTCAGAGTTCTGGTCAAATATTAATTAATGACTTGTCACAGTACCCCTGTGGATGTTGCAAATGTTCCAATAAACCAAGGTAATGATAATGGTGTGGGAGGCTGAAACACTGACATTGCTTTTCTTGCTCCAGAACACTCAATGAGTCAGGAGGACAGGAATTCAGAGTAGCTATGCACAGTCCCTAGGAGAGAACTTCACTGCTGGCAACACAGACACTGAGAGTCCCCCAACCCTTATTCCAAGGTGAAGAAATGAAGCAGAGAATGATGTCAGTCATCAGTTACACCGGCAGAGGTCTTGGCTATTTACTGTCCATTTACCCTGCAATTCCCTGTCTGCAGGCCTACAAAGAGGAGCTGTCCAAGTCACATTCACACTAAACCCACTAGGTTGCTGAGTATGTGATTTGCTGGAGACTGTTCAGCAATCTTTAATGAGAGTGTTTCTAACAGCTTTTACTTCATCAATCAAAACAGCAGCATCTGCATTCTTTCTTCCCTATCAATTTTGCCATATTTTTGTTTCTTCATTCTGGGCTCTTCATCAGCTGCATCTCCTGCCAGCCTCCCCCTCATCACCCATCAGTTGCCACTGCAGAAAAAGATACAGATTTCCATACTGCAACAGCATCTCAAGAAACAAAACACAAATGGTTAACTCTAAATTACTTGGACAACAGCCATGACCTCCCCAGAAGTTAGCTGTTGTTCTGCTCTTAAATTTTCTTTGTGCCGTGGAATTGCCACTGCAATCCCCACACTGCAGGGACCACAGCAGCTAACAGAGCTGGCAGCTGGCCAGCATGTGCCATGCTGGGGGAGGGTTGGGGGGAAAGATCCCGCACAGGTGTGATAGATCCATGTATATGGAATCCCTAAATCAGACAGGTGCAGAAATAGATCAAAAGCACCAAACCTTCACGATAAGAAAATCTATTTCAAAGGTACTGCAGAAACCAGAAGGATGGAGGTGGGGTTTTTTTGTTTGTTTTTGTTTGATTGATTGGTTTTGGGGTTTTTTTGGTTGTTTGTTTTGTGTGTGGTTTTTTGTTTTGTTTTGTTTCGTTGGCTGGATGACTGGCTGGTTGGTTGGGTTTGGTTTTTTTTTTTTTTTGGATTGTTCTCATGTGTGCTTAGCTCAGGCCAAGGGAAAAAAATGAATTCTATGATCTGGCAATAAAACTGCATAGCAATACTTTGCTTCTTGGTAATAACTTTCAGGGAGTTTCTCATTAAAACTGCAGTACTGCATTGCACACATGCACAGAGCTCAGCTTAGCAGCATAGCCAACAACAGAACACTCCACTGCAACTCCCTTATATCCAGCTTCAGTGTCAGGTGTAAATCATGCTTTATTTTTATTAACATCCTGATTCCAGAAGACAAAAGTTATATGTTTAAGCCCATCCTTGTGAGCACTACTGGTATGAACAATGACTTTCCAATACCAGGCAAGTATAACTCACTATAGGAATTATCTGGATAGAATTTAAATGGCAACAACAGGTTCCAAAGGGGCTGGACACATACACTAGCAAAGGCAGGCCTGGCAGCTCCTGGAAGACAACTCTGGGAAATGTGTCTTCTGGTAGAGAAAGCTGAAAGGATTTACTGATGCCCTCGGACACAGTCCCAGATCATTTTCAATATTTGTCCTGGCAAGCAGGAGCAGAAGGAGGGTGAATAGTGGCCACAAGGAAATGGGATGCAGAAGGAAACAGAAAGTAGAGCAAGAAGTAGAATAAGTGTAACACTAATTAAAAGTAAGAAGGAAAATACAAATCTTGGTTACTGGGATTAGTAGCAGCCTTGTGGAGAAAGGTAGGTTAAAGTAAGTGTGACTCTTACTCATCTGCCCCTTGGTTCAAACTACAGTTCTATACTATAAAACAGCCACTTTACAGAAATTATCCCTTTCAGGCAGGGATAAGTAAGGCACTTCCTATGCATGTTGCAGATGAGGGACAATACTTAGACATAATCTTTCATATTGTCCTGAGAATCTATTGTCAGTATTGAGTGATACTGAGAGATTGGAAAAATACAATCAGGAATTCAAGATTTTCTTCAGGTGTTTTTTAACCTGGTTTTAAGGCATTGGGTGAATATAGCCAAGTCATTTAGTTGCAGAAGCTTCTTCAGCAACAATAGTGTGTAATTACAAATTACGAACTCAAGTAGCCCCTAGTTACATATGTTTCATCCTGGACTATTCCAAGGTCACTCAGATAGCCAGCACAGAGACTGAAAGTGATCAGACTTTTCTCAGTATTTCACTATGTCTGAAATGAAAACTCCCTTGAAGCCACATCTTACATTTCTTTCTACTCCCTGAATGTGTCTTTCATTTTGTGAGACATTATAGAACATGATGACTGAGAAAATGAGTTTCTGCTTTAAATGATGCCTACCCACTTAAATCAGCATGATGCTATTAGAACATCACATGACAGACTCACATTGAGTTAACCTTTTACTATTGCATATTCACTGCTTAATCAGATGAAGAAATGCCTTGCTAGCTAGCTCTTGAAAATGTTTTACCATGAACATTGGCTAATTATCATATATTTACATATATTCAGGAAGCTTCTGGTGCACTGCACAAGTATTTATCTGTTAGTATCATAACTGTCTTTTTCTTTCATAATTAAAAAGTCTTACAATTTTTCAATTTGCTTAAAATCATCTAGTTGGTTCAGTATAAAATATCCTCTACTCTCTATAATAAGCCATAGGTTTAAAGTGATAACAAAGGAAACTTGATGGAATAGGTGATATATCCTGTCTGATATTTGTATGACAGATATTCTGGATGAGAGCAGTCTGTATTTACAATGCATTCAGGGACAATACAATCAAATTTTAATACCTCTTTTGCCTTCTTTGAGGTTTGAACTAGAACTAGTACAAGGCAGTTACTGAGTGGTGCAAGTTGTTCGTCCCTTGAAAGCAGACTACTGGCATTATTGAACATGAAAGCAAACTCCTAAGATATGGAGCACTCATTCCTTTTCTGAAAGTTTCTCTTCTTTTTATGGCATGACATTCATAAATTGTCCCACTCAGAAGAGGCGTCTTAATCCCACAGAGTAAAAATATCTCTTAGCCATATCACCAGTGATTAGCAGCACAAGTTAGAAACTAATCTACTTTAGGAGAAAACTTTCTGAGAGAACAGAGATTTTTTTTTTTTTTTTTTTTCTTTTTAAAGTTGCCAAAAATGTGCTTGTGAATGGGTGGTGCTGCTCACAGTACAATTCTGCTAACTCGTTTATCCCCAAACTGACGACTGCCTCAGATGAAATACAGCTCTAGAGTATCAGCTCACGGTAGATTATTACCCCAGATAACTACCAGCTGTCAACAGGTTCATATTCTGAATAGACACACTAGTTTAATACACCATTAATATTATTAACAAGAAAGATTCCAGATGTACACAAAGGAAAGCAAAACCACTGAATTTTTCACCAGCTGCTCATTTTTTAATATAAAAATACTTAAAAAAATTCTGCTGTTGTTCACAGCCCTGACTACATCGATGTACATGTTTCCAAAGGCTCATTAGGATATATTTTGGGTCATACTTGTACATTTATGTGCAAATTTAAGAGGCACATTAGGAATATTTTGTCACACCAGTACATTTATGTGTAAATCAAGGGGCAAAGGCCAAAATTTAATTTTCTAGTATTTCAATAGGAAGTTATATTTTCCCATTAAGAACAGAGATACTTTAGTCAAAGTCATGTTTGCATTACATCAACAGAACACCAAAAATAATTTCCTTTTTGTACAGCAGAGCACAAAGGTCTCGAAGTCTGTATTATAATGAAGTTTTAGAGCATAATGACAGTTATAGTTCTAAAGCTCTGTTATAGACTTACACATGGCAAAGACAGAAAAGACCCCTGTAACCTGTAGGGTCCCATAAAACATAAAACTTAATTTTCCTGATAAACTTCTGCTTACAGCAGAAACTGGAGGAGTAGCCAGTGATTTTTATATTCTTCCAATGGTGGAAAAGTTATCTACTACAGCTCTTGTTAAACTCTACTGATGATTAATGGCCTTTGCTGTTGATACTGTGTGTTCTACTTATTGACTAGGCTTCTCTAGGTTTAATTCCAAGCACTTGTAGCTTCTTGTACGTGTCTCTGTGGAACAGAGGTGTATCTGGCTCTATCAGATTTTTGTTCCACATGTAGGTATTTAAAAAGGCAATTGGATCACTGCTTGTAACTTCCTTTTTGATAAACTCCTATGTACACAACCAAGATTTCATTAGTCCCTTGGCCAAAGAATTGTATTGGAGCCAAGGTTCAGCTGATTATCACAATTATCTCAGTATGCCTGTTTTAAAGCCAGTTCTAATGTGGATAGATCTCCCCACGCTGTAATCAGGTTCTCTATTCTTCCTTCCTAAATGTGTAATTTTACAGTCAATTTTATTGAAGGTCAAATTAATTGCTTGCAGCCTGATTTATCAAGTAATTATTGTGATTGGTTTCCTTCTGTAACATATCCTCACCATTACCTATCATTCTCATTACTTGTGTCTTCCGTGAACTTTGTCAGCAGCAATTTTTGATTTTCTTCCAGATCAGCAGTACAGTGTGGAATATGTGAAATCAAGGACCAGCCTCTAAAACATCCTGATAAAAATCCAACTTACAGCGGCATGTTGAGACACAGCAGTTGTCTTCCTCTTAGAGTAGTCTAGGTAGATTGCAGATTCTCAGTGACAATTGTTATAAATCTCAGTGTAAATACATCACAGAATTCTGAGTTTGCGAACTTGTGTTAGCTCTAACTTAAAAAGAAGTAGCAAATTTAATTTTAAATTGTACAGCATCCACTTTGAAGTAGTTTATGAATTGTTTTTTAACACTTATGACATTATTTGTTTAAAAACTATAGTGGAAGTCATGCCTCTAACCTTGTGTTTACATTGCTGCTGCATTTGCCTCCTTTCAGTGCTCCAAGACTTGAGACAGCACGGAGGAGCCAGAGAGTCCTTAACCATCTCTCTTAAAGTTACTGGATACAAATCTTCTAAAGCCAGTAACTGGATAATAAATTCCTGCAGTTAATGCTTACCATCATCCTGACTGTCTGTCGAAAAGACAGGTTGTCAAGTACTCTGAATGTCTCCTGGTGTCTCAGATCAGAACTATTTATGGCACATGCTTTGTATTACAAATCACAGTCACTGTCCCCGGGCTGGTCATTACAGTAATCAGTGCAAAATTATACCCAGGAGAAAATCCACTGCTAATCTCTCCTTTGTTAATCTAGTCACATCTTCTCTCTTTCCCCAATCCTGTTTACCTGTTGAAGAACAGTGGCTGTAATGTGCTAAACCTGTCTCTGTCTCCATTCCCAACTCAACTGGAAGAAGTTGAAAAAAATGGTTCTTTCAGTCTTTGAGGGTAAAACTAATTTTTTTTTGTCTCTTTGTTAACACAAAGAGAATTGTGTTCACTGTTGGGCAATGACATTTCTAAAGCCCTATTTAAAAAACGTAAAGTACCCACTACTACTGTCCTTCAGCTTTATAATCAGAAGAATGCCTGTCTGTCTAGTGGTATTTTTACTGCAGGAAAGGTTCACATCATTGTTTTGACATCCCTCAGCAACTGTCACTTAGGCTTTTATTTGTGTCACTTACGCTTTTATTTGGGTGGTCGTACATGTGCAGCACATGATGGATGATCTGAATTCCTTTTGTTGGTTTTGTAACCTGGAACTCTTAACAGGAGTAACTTGTAAAATAGTCCATCTGATCTAAATATAACACATGCAGCATGGCAAAAGGAAGGCTTTCATTAAGGTTTCTCTACACAGAGTTACAACAAACTCTTAGAGTGTCCATAAATTATTTTTTTTTTATTTATTTTTGAAAACTTAATCATCTTTTTAAAATGTTTGGCATTGAAGAGAAAAATAAATTCTTACCACTACTTCGTTATTACAAACATGCAAGTGCAAAAATTAAATTTCAAGAAAACAATATTTTTTACAGAAATACCATTTGAACTGATCTTCATATGAATGCAGAGGTTTTTTTATCTCCCTTGAACTTACTTGCTTATCTATGTTGTACTGAGTTCTTATTTTACTAAAAATAGTAGAAAAATTCCTGGTGAGATGAATAACTCATCTTAGGTCTTAACTAAGTCATTGAAGGACATCTGCCTGATCTCATGGCAGTGGCCATTTTTATGTTTCTGTGTAGAGGAACAAATTCCTCCAGTTTGCAACATGTTCAAAAAATCCAAGCAGCTCATGGCTGATGAACACTTCTCAGGGCACAAGACTTGTGATATGCTTGACAAGTCCTTCTATTTTATGAGTCAGATGACTTTGTTAAAGTGATTTTGAAACCCTGTGTGACAAGCCCCTCCTTTCTCTAACCCTTCACTAACACCGATGCATTGTCTGTGTGACAGCCCAAGATACACAGAGGCTTTGTGGTTTATATTCCAAATCAAGCCATACCTCATGAGGCTTCTGTATCTTCCTCAGTGCAGCAGGAAAACACCTGTTTGAAGGACACTGTTGCAGTCATGAATTAAATTTTCAGTCTGCTTGAAGCAGAGGCAGAGGATGTCAGTGATCTTGTCACATCTTGTCACTTTAAGCATTTAGGGTGGTGTTGACTAGAGGTTGCTAACACAGGGTCAGTCAGATGGGTCAGATGGCAGTATTGTATGAATAATAATCAGTGTGCTGACAAAATGGAAAACATGTCAAATTATGTCCTCACAGGTCTGATTTGGGTAGAATTCTATTCCATATTTTCATTAAATACTTGGATGATGAAACAAAGAGTGAGTTTACTAGAATTTTAAATATTATCTAGTTTTGAGGGACTGAAAGTATATTTTGAGACAGTCCAAATGACTTTGAAAAATAGAACAAATATTTTGGGAAACAAGGATAAGACAAGGATAATTTAATAACCAAGTTTTATACTTTGACAAGAATAACAGAGGAAACACAGGATGTGAAATTATTAATAAGTACCGCAGTATCAGGTTGAGATATCATAGTGACTCTCAAACTGGAGAGAAATCTAATAGCTTTGAGGCTGCAAAAGAAGTCCAACATTGTACTTGAATCCAAAACAACACTGTCACATGAAGTGATTTTCTTACTTTGCTTATCTGGAGTCCTGAATTTTATTTTAGGCATACATTTCAAGCACAGCCTGCTTGGATAAAGACTGGAGGAGAACAAGGTGACTATTTATAGCTCTTGGATATGTAACTCACTGACAAGCAACAGAATCACAGAAACATTTGGGTTGGAAAATACCTCTAAGATTATGGAATACAACCCACCACTAAGCCATGTCCCTAAGTGCTACATTTACACATCTTTTAAATTCCTCCAGGGACAGTGACTCCACCACTTCCCTGGGCAGTTTGTTCTAGTGCCTAACAATGCTTTCAATGACATTTTCCTAATATCCAACCTAAACCTCCCCTGGTGCACCTTGAGGCCATTTCCTCTTGTCCCATTACCCCCACCTATTTACTCCCTCCTTTCAGGTAGCTGTAGACAGCAATAAGGTGTCCCCTGAGGTGCCTTTACTCCAGGCTCAAGACCCCCACTTTCCTTAGCTGCTCCTCATAAGGCTCCTCATAAATAGAGGCTAAACCAGCCACACTTGTTTTTTTTTTCTCATGTTCCTGCTGAGAAACACATTCAGTCTTATAGGGGAGGCCATGACCGTACCATCCAAACAGAAGGATGCTGTAGGTGCTGGAACTACGCAGAATATCCATGCACAAAGACTGTGCATGTCTGCAGCATGTGTTAACCCTGCCTGGGGCATAGCACAGTCACTTTGATTAGCAGATTTCCTTTCTATGCTGCAAGTCCTGGTTCAAATCTAGGAACTTCATAGGTGGAAAGGTCATTTGGATTAGATATATCTTTGAATCATATAATGGTTTGTGTTGGAAGGAGCTTTATAGATCATCTAATTCCAGTACCCTGTCATAGTCAGGGACACTCCATTATCCAAGGCTGCTCCAAGCCTCATCCAACCTGGCCTTGAACACTTCCAGGGAACAGGCCATTCACAGCTTCTGTGGGCAACCTGATCCTGTGTCTCACCACCCTCTCAGTAAACAATTTCGTCCTGATATCTAATCTAAACCTACTTCCTGTCAGTTTAAAGACTGAATGCACACACATATCAAGAGGCATTGTCTCTATTCAGGAGTGCTAAAGGCTTCCCAACAGGAACAGTTTATCTTTTATGTTTTCAAATTTCTCTACAGCAGTAGAGTGTCTTTGTTCTCAGTACAGATGTAAGAGGGCTCAAAGGATAGGGTCTGCTTTGCTGGGTGACCAGTTTAAATACACTGTGATCTTTAAGAATCTACCTGGTTTTCTCTAGAAAGTTTAAAAAAAATATTTTAAGAGACATAACACACACATACTCAATTTTTCATAGATTTGGCGCTTTAGATTTGTCTTATTTTTCCTTTTATAACAAAAACTATCTTCATAGTTTTTAATGCACTTTGAAACCAACATTGCTCTAAATTTTTGACTCAACATCAACTTATTATTATTTGAATGCTTGGCATTTTTTTTTCTTAGTGATAAGGATGTTCCTTTACAAATCAACACATTTCTGACCAGATTAGAACAAAGGAAGTACTGGCTTCAATGACACTTTAATGTATCATAGAATAAATATAGTGCTTGAGGGGATAATTTTTTTCTTGTATAATAATTAATCTTGTGATTGAAGCAAGATTATTTCATTTTTATGCTCCATTACAAGATAATTTAAAATGTTACATTTATTTAATGAGTAAAGCAATACAAGTGTTTTGGCAGGACAATATTTTTACTGTACCAAAACTATTTATTTTTATTTCAAGCAGTAAGTCCCAGCACCAGAAATATTTTGTTCTTGCTCACAATATAGTAAATATTTAATCATTCATTGTCACTGCTATGCACAATTTTTCCTTTAGCTCTTTCTTTACAGTGTGACATGACTAACTACTCTTGCCATTATGTTCTCATTTACTAATGTCATCATGAAGCAGTAGCTTGTTCTCTTCACAATGAGATCAGTGCCTGGAAAAAACAAAGCAGAGTAATCATGCATCATATTTACCATAACTGACATGTTATATAAGGGGAGACCTTGTTGCAGCCTTCCATAGTTGAAGGGGCCTATATGAAGGATGAGGACAGAATTTTTTAGCACAGTCTATTGCTATAGGATGAGGGATAATGGCTCTAAACCTAAAGAGGGTTGAGTTAGACAAGTTATAAGGAAGAAATTTGTTGTGGTGAGTGTGGTGATGCATTGGAACAGGTTTCCCACTGGGGTGATTAATGCTCCATCCCTGGAAATACGCACGGTCAGTTTAGATGGGGTTCTGAGCAACCTGATCTGATTGCAGGTGTGTGGGACTGGATGGCGTTTAAAGATCCCTTCCAAACAAACTCTTCTATGATTCTGTGCTGTGCTTAGGAAAGAGTAAACTATAATGGATCAGGAGCATTTAATAATGAACAAGGGAACTGCAGAAGCAAAGAAAAACAAGGCAACAGTCTGATAACACAAGTCAGAGGTTTTGCACCAGGTCGGTAAGTGCTGGCCTGGGTACATCTCTGTAGAGGATGTAAATTAGGGTAGCTGAGCTGAGATGAATTAGAGTTTATCCAGATGTACAATTTAGCTCATAAAACAGAAAATGAGCAGTGAGGGGAAGGAAATGTGAAACAGAGCAAAAGGCTGACAAAACCATTGGGAAGTGTTTTCTGCTGATGCCCTCTCAATACAATGGCAGAGATGTAGGGCCACCAGTGTTCTCTTCCACAGAGCCTCAAGCATGTGCTGAATGGGGCTGGTTAAAGAAATGTAGCAAGCAAAGGAAAGGTTAATTACCAATATTATATGACCTGTAAACTGAACAAAAATTAATTAGGACTATTATCAGTCCTTGATTTGAATTTCTCACAAATTCCTACCCCTTTTTACCTGGCAGCAGGTTGTATGTGCAGCTGGCATTTTATATACACAATCTGCCATTTCTGCTTCCTGATAGGACATGTCATTTATTTAGCACATGGCTGCTAGCATTTACACTGCTTCCAAAACTTACTTAAACAGTTATCTTGTTCTTTGAGAACTTTAATAATGTCAGGAATTTTTGAGAGGGCAATATTGTTCTTAATTTTATATTGTCCAATCTAGCATGTGAGGGGCAAAAAAATTATCTTAAATAATTCCAAAAGTTCCATATCCAAACAGCTGCTAGGATTTCTTCATGTTGTTTACATGGATTTTTCTCTGCTTGAATCTTCTCAAAAAATGCTGTAAAGCATTCTTCTCTGAATATGCTAGTGTCATTTGTATTAGTTAATAAAAAGTGCTTGTTTCACTTGAATCAAGAAAGAACTCTTATTCCCTTAGACTTCACATTTTCTCCATCTAAAGAAAAAGCAGATCAGCAATGCAAAGGTCTACATCTGTTTTAGCTTGTGTAATAGAGCACCCTGTACAGAAGGAAAGAGAATTCAGGATTTTGTTTGGGACATAAAAATGAAGCCGCATGGGAGGATGCTGCTGAAACTTGAGAAAGAACTGGAAATGGGGAACATACTTGTCATTCAGACTTAGCCGGAAATAGTCAAAGTATCCAGCTTTTCTATAAAGATGTCATGATGCTGTCATGGAGTTAAATATTACAAAACAAGCTCAAAGATGAAGGCTCAAAGTGAATTCTTGAGTTCACTCTGTGGGTCGTTTTTTTTTTATGAGCAGGAACGTACTCAAAAATTTCACCAATCTAGATTTTTTTTATCTGCTCACAGTGTCCCTATTCAAGCCCTGTTTTGTGCTTCACATGACACTGAGTACATGAGGAAAAAATCTACACAGCAGCTGCATTAGCAGTGCAGGTGCATAAACTTTATTCTCTCTTTCCTTCAACTAATACCTTCTCCTAGTCCTGTTATCAGTTCTGGTTTATTGTGAGATGATGAAATCTCTTTCTGGCTGAAAATCTATATGATGAAAGTACAACAGTACCAACATTTTATATATACCCAGCTGCTCAGTGGGATCTCTGAGATGAAACAGAAGAGCACACCTCACCCCCAGGTCTGACAGCACAAGGAAAATAGTTCTTCTCTTTTCTAGTAGGTTATGGCAATTGTCATCATAACAGTGACATGGGAGAGGGATGGGGCTCACAATCCCACTCTAAAATTATATATAGCTTATGGATAAGATCAAATAACCTCCTCATGCACTGTATGAGGAAACAATGAGCTTTTGCCTACCCTTCTATATGGTGCAAGCAGCTGGGTAATCATTCTTTGCAGGTATAGAAGGAGGGGAAAAAATGGTTATAGCAACAGTTCGGGGTTTTTTTTTCTCATCAGAAGAATTCCTTCAAACCTCTGGTATTCCAGGCAGCTGGGAATTTTACAAGCTCTTCTGACACATAAATTGTTATTGTGCACAAATATTTGCACGGTGTTGTGCATACCTTGATGGTGCGTGAATTAATTACTGATATCATTAAATAAAAATTATAGTATTGTTAATAACAGCAGCAGTAAAAATACTTACAAGTAAAAATCTTGGTTTCCTGTCCAGGAAAGAAACAGCATCAGGAGGATATCTGTTTGCACAAAATGTAGTGATAGAAATGAACATGAAGTCAAAGCTCAGCAGAGAAATAAACCATAAGGGCAGACTGGGTGAGATGCTGGGCCAGCTGGAGAACATTTACATTCCAAGCAGCATTCCCATGATTTACTCTGAACACATGGTAGGTCATGACTATCAAATAGCTCCAGAGCAGATTCATGTCTTTGTGCCTGAAGAGAAAACTGAAGGACGAAAAGACTAAAAACTGATAATTTAAAAGACATGTTTTAATATTTCACAGAAGTACATAACTACTTCCATCCACAAGGATTTTCAAAATCTTTCTATAGAGAAATCATTTTCTCCTTCATTGACTTCACAAAGATATTAGATATGGTGGGATGAAACCGAAGATGAATTTCCCATAACATCTAGATGAATTTTCACATAAGCTTTATTGCAATAAAAATATTTGTCAAAGCTGAAGGCAGAATACTGGAGTGCTTCGTCATTATAAAAGACATAAAACAAGGACATATATTATGGTGCTTGATTTTTATCTATTTTTTATTTATTTTCTCACAGTTTTTAAGAGATAGGAAAGAAACTGCAAGTTAAATAAGGAAAGTTAGCAAATTCCAACACTTATAAACTAATACTTACCAATTAATTTGCAGATTTTACACTCTGGACTGAATAGTGGATTCATTTCCACAGCTGCTTGTTATCAACTTAATCCTAAATCTCAAATTCCATTCAGTCTTCTGTGCTTTTTCCTTGTTCTACTAAGTGTCCTCTTTATTTCCCTTAAATATGCTTTAATTATCGACTCCTTCAGTGTCCTCCCTATCTGACTACATGTACAAGATGTGTTGTCTTCCTTTGAATTGATTCAATACTGGCACTCACAGCAAAATAAAGTTGGTGCCTACACCATTTCCCACAGAATTCTGATTATGAGCTGACTTCTACTTTCCCAGATGCATTTGGTACATGTGTAGTGTCTGATGTCCTTCAAACAATGTTTTTATATGAAATAACATAAATCATTAAGTCTCATCTTACATTCAAGGTATTATTTTGTCCCATGTTCAGACTCCTCCTATTACTCCAGAAACAGGGTTTTCTGTCATTTCTTTAGGCTCCTGTTCTTATCTGAGATATACTACTGTGAGCTCTCATCTTGATGTAGCTTATTTTTTTGTTTATATATAGCCTTTCAACCACATTCCTCAGGCGATAAAATAGACAAAATCATATATTCTGTAAACCTCAGACTTGTGAAGAACTTGCTTCCTACCTTAGAGTACTGCTCCTAAGGATTTTGCTTATCAACTTTGTTAAAATAAAAAAGTGTGGTCACTGTCCATATAGAAAAACAAGTTAGATTCACACAGTAGCTAGGAAATAACTCAGGTGAAGACAGCTGAAATTCTATTGAGACAGAAGATATTCAAAGAGCAGGAAAACACCCTTGTTACGTGTTGAATTGAACAGAGACAGAAAGAGAGAAGCGTAGAAGAAGGATCTAGGCTGAAATACAGATCCAGAAGTTGAACTTTAACAGTTTGACAATCCACAAAATATCTTTGCCTCTTTAGTAATCATAAAGCCAATGTCTACAGTTTGTGACAAATCTAAAAGGTGACAACTGCCATGATACACTATGTAAGGGTTTATTAGCAGTGCCAAGGGAAAGGCAAAAATGCTGGTTTCTAATCACCAAAATGGTGCATTGCAGTGCCATGTCCTGTCTGGGGACATCACAAATACACAATATATTGGAAGTGCTGGAAGAGCAGAGCTAAATAAATTGTGCTGCAGACTTAAAAAGTAACAAATAAAGCTGTATTTTATATAGATAAATGAAGTGTTAGAACTTAAATGTTGAAGCAAGCTAGACGTGAAAAAAAATCATGGCAATACCTTTGTGATTTTCATAGATCCATTTTTTATTCCTAGACTTGCTGCCTGAGGGACAGTGCTATTAAAGTGGACAATTAAGCCTCATTTAATTGCTGTAGGCATTACAGATTTGGAGTATCACTCGACTTATTAACATTCAGATTTCATTAATCCAAATTTTTGTAATGGATGAAGTGAAGTGTTATTATTATTATTGCAAATTACCTTATTCCTTATGTTTCAACTGCATATAAAGTATTGTAGACAGATGGAAAGTTTTTACTTTGGGCATACTTGAGCAGACAGACATCAACACTGAAGTTCAAATGATCTTCAGGCTGCTCTACTCATAACCACCCACACTACTCCTAATCACATCCTTCACCTGAGGTCCAGCCCCTTCTCCAGCCCAGGGGTTGATGGGAACCACCATGTGTAAAATTCAGGTAATACAAATTTGAATTGTTTTAGTCTTGGATTCCTGGGGGGAAAAGGCAGGAGAAATGTGGCCCAGGTAGAGACAGAGTGCCCTGAAGACTTTCCTAGGAGGTTGCAGAGCAGCCCATGCCCCAGAGGTGCTGTTGAAAGCCTGTCCCTCGCCCACCAGGCTGCCCTGTGTGCTTGCCTTCCTGTGATCACACCGTGATCACACTGTGATCCTGTGACCTACTGTCACCTCCTGGCAGCCCCAGTCGTGTGACAAAGTCCTTAAGGATCATTTTTCAGAGCAAAGGAAGAAAAATTTTCTAGCCACTATCAGCCAGGGCTGGCCAGAATTTCTTCCTGTCCCTGCGGCTGTTGATGAGCGCGATCTGGGCTCATGTATTCAATTATTTGTGGTGGAATAAGTCAAAGGGGAGCACATCAGCTGTCCTGGCAGCTTGCCAAAGGCCGAGCTCCCAGGATAACAGAAACTAGACTTAGACCGCACCTAGTATCTGCATCACAGTAAGTGCAATAGAAAAACCTGCCCCAAAGGTGCAGTGTCCTGACGGGGACACCTGGGGAATATTTTCATTCTCCTGTCTTAGGCTGAGTTTAGCCAAACTTTCAGCTGTAAACCCAGTGTCTGCATTCTCTACATAATGACATTCAACAAACACCTTTTCTTTGCACTCTTCTGATTTAAGTAGTCTTCCATTTCCTAATTATAATTAATGAGGTGCTTCTGAGACTACTGTGATGGAACATGAACACATTAGGTTTAGTTTGCTACTGCAATTGCACCATCTTCTATTTTTCTATCTTATTGTCTTTACCTTTCACACATAATAAAATACCAAAAGTCCTTCCTCAAGTAAACACCAGAATATTAAGTTTCTCTAATATCCTGCAATACACAAGTGTGCTGTATTGAAAAATAGCTGCATTAATTCTAAATGTTTATATTGAATTTTCTATATTGAATTATTAAAATAATACATTAATTATTTATGTGCAGCATTGATGTACTTTCTAGTAAGACAATGTATGAAATAGAGCTGTCAAATATGGAAGAAGGGAAAAATGTTAATATTTGCAACAGAGGACTCCCTTCTCGTTCCAGACTGGAGTTTGTTGTTACGTTATCCATCACAGGTCGACAAAAAGTGTTTTCCACTGAGATATATAGTTGCAGGGACATCCAGATGATTACTGCCTTTTCACATTCACAGTGTTAGGGATCAGAGAAATGCATCCACTATAGATTCAAAAGAACTAATTAATAATTTTGGTTCTGATGGGGCAGTGACAGAATATCTTAGAGGTTTATGGATTAGTTTAGTTGTAAAAGGTCCTGAAGAAAAGGAGGGGAGGAAAGCAGAATCACCATTCTTTTGAGAAAGATTCATTTGACTGGGTTTTATGCTGGTTTCCTACAGAACAGATCTATAATGTTCTGAATATGAGGTTATTTTCTGATTTCTGGGCCATGTCAAATATTCAATATTTGTGGTTTTTTTTGCAAATCTTTTATCTAAAATATCAGTAAATAATTCTATCTCCTTTGAACAGTAATGTATCCTCATGTGTAAGACTGAAGGAAATGATTTCTTTATGAACCAAAGAGAAAGAAATTTATTTATGAAATTAATATTTTGCTCTGCTGTATCATGTGACATAAGAGTGATTTCAAAACAACTGAAAGCACATTCTAAGCTTCACTAATGAAATATATTTGCTGTTTGTCTATAAGTTTTAGATGTAGTTCTACCCTTTATCTAAGCATTTAAGTGGAAAACCAACCACAACTCACCATGTTGTTAAATTAATCTCCACAACTGTTGAAGGCAATGGAATGATGGAGTCCACTTTATATTGACTATTGGCACCACTAGGTTTAATCAACAATAAGAATTACATATACAAATAGTACAAATTCAGTAAAGTTACAGAAAAAAACAGAAGTGTCTCATTATGCCTATAAAGCATTTAAAAACTGATCAACTCCATCAAAGTCTCCAAAATTGCAATTATTTCCAGAAATTTGCCATATTAAGACCAGTCAATATAGTCAGCAGCAACTGTCTTAGCTCACAGCCCTAAAAAGAACTCTATATTTATTAGAGTGATGTGTAATATATGTATATGAAAAAGAACCATTTGTTCCCTGAATATTATTGAGATATCAATTATTTAAAATATGTTAATTTTTTTCTTTCATCTGGATGAGTATCTGTGCTCTGCTGCATAAATCTTTTTAGTAAAAGATTGTAGCATTTTTCCAGTTTAGTTTCTAATTTATGCATGTTTCCCATGCACTGTGTGGCTGATGAGGTATTCCATCTACTATTTGAGGTTGCTATAGCTTTATTATGATTTTTAGATAGGTCCTTCACCTGCCTAATCTATTGTGAAGTAATCTGTTATTATCTAAATTCATTAGAAATGGACTACATTGTGCTATTTCATGAGCAAAGTGTGGTAAAATAGGAAAAACACATTATTTGAATTCGAAGCAACTTATAACAGAATCACCAGTCCATGAACATCACTTGTAGAGCATGCATGTAGCACAGAGCCAGTTCTGATGTTTCAAAAAGCTTTGCAGAGCAACACTATAATTTCCATACAGCTCTCACAGGGCAGAGTTACTGGATTTACACCTGGAACTCTTTATCAGGCAGAGGAGAAAAGAAAAAAGGCTTAACCTACAGTACTTTTGTGGTTCAAACCTTCATCTCTGCAGCAGGAACAGGGAAAGCAGGAGTCTGAAACCTGAGGTATCCAAGGCAGCTACAACAAGCTCTGAGCAGAAGCCCTCCATGCTGCTGTTCCAAAGTGGGTGGGTGTCAGACACTCTTTTTGGGCTTTTAGGCTGTTTGGTTGTATTTCTCCATGGAACATCTTCTAAGACATTTGTTTCATCCAGATAGGGCAGAGGAAATCACAGGAATGTCTTTTTTCCATCCACTCCCTTACCCTCTGTTCTACTAAAACCTAAAAATTTTAGAGGGAAGAATTACAGTTTAAATATCTCATAAGTACTACTGGGTAATATATTTCAAAAAGAAATTTAACCTGTAAACATAATTCTAAAAATGCTCTGTACTATTATAGCTGAGAAATGCTAAAATAATACGGATTAGGTGGAAATTTCACTGAAGATTAATATTTCTTTGGGCTTCACGAACACATTCAAAGGTGAATCCTCTATCAAAAAAAACTGTAGTGTTTTATGCATGTAAAGTGATAGGAGCAAAATATCCTTGCAAGTCAAATTCATGAAACATTTCTGCAGTCTCAGATTTGTGCAGTAATGAACAGGAAATTTCTTAGTCTAGAAGGAAATGTTTAAATTTGGTACATCATTGCCAAACATTTTAGCAAAGCAACTAGACTCCTTTTTTAGAATGGGAAAGGTCAATTCCCTGAGGAATTGTCCATTTTGTCATTTCAGTTACAATAAATTTGCTTTCAAATTCAACATTATTCTCTAAATCTTCAGGCCATAAACATATCTTGGACGATTAGAGCAGACAATGCAGATAATATTAGGAATCTGCTGAGGCAAAGTGGTTTCTGGATTCTTTGGATCTTTTTGACAGTACCAGTTCTTATATTCCTGCAGACTTATCATTTCATCATGCCTCATCTTTTCTAATTTTCCTATTAGCAGTTGTTTAATGGATATTAATTGTAAACACATAGAAATCACTTAAAAGTCCAAGGTCACCATAAATATTTTAGGGACTAGGTCCCTGAAAGCAGGGCCTTAGGAACAAGAGGGAGAGCTGCTAGAGTGAGCCAGCTGTCTGCATGGTCTGTGAAAGGAGTTGGAGGCCACGAGGACAGAAATCTGAAATGTGCAATACAAGATTTGGTTATTACCCCTGAAGAGCAAATCAAGAATGGAAAATTTCCCTTTCTCTTTTCTGTGTTCCTCTAGTCAATTTTTTTAGCTATGGAAAATCAACAGTAGTAATGTAGCTGGACTAACTAGGCAAGTTGATTGATTTCCATTTTTTTAAGACAAAATTTTATAAAATAAATTTATAATATGGAAGAATATAGAGGAGAATTTCTAAATATCTACATTTCATTTAGGGGTCAAAATCCCATTAAGGGGAAAATTCAGCAAGTCAATCTGATTCTGATTCTGATTCCACTTCTTCCTCCACTCCACAATTACAAAAAAGAATTGATCATCTATTTATTACTGAGAATTTTCATTTCTTGTTCTGTGGCTTTGTGACATGTTCAGTTAATGAATGCTTGAAATTATTGCCTTGGAGTTTTAACTATGGAGAAATAGGCCTTTAAGTTTCAAATCAATGTGGATGATTGCAATGTGAAACTAACAATTTTCTTGAAATTAATACTGGAAGTGAAAAGCTATGGCGAAGAAGTAAAATCAAAGTTCATTTTTAGACACACTCCCACTATTTCCACAGAACTGAGATAATTAACCTATGTAAGCATCTTACATTTCTGATTTCTCACTCAGTGCCCATTTCCTAAAACCCACTAAACTCAATGAAAAAATTTTTGGAACTCTCATCCTAATTCAAGTATTTTTCCATAGGATTACTTCACTCAGACTTATAATTCCCAACAGTCCTAAGAAATCACTTGGAGAGAGGATTGTTTTTGGTGAGGAATCCCTGTGATATCAGCTCTGTCCAAGACTACCTGTGTCAATCCCCCAGCAGCATAAGCAATACCCACAGAAACTGCTGAAATCTCTTTTCAATTTCTATAGCTAAAGCCTATTTCAGTCTAGGGCAAGACAAAATAGGGGTTCAGTCATCACAGAGGGCATGTAGCTTCTCCAAATGGAATATATGCAGGTTCTGTGAGGCAACTTATTAAAACAGTTAGAAACTGTATTTATCTTGAAGAGCTTGCAATCCAAGCAGCAAAGACTGTGAATGGGTAGATAAATACAGGTACAAAGCAGTTAAATGGCTTTATCAAGGCTAGTGACAGAGCTGAAATTAGAAATCAAAGTACTTTTAATTCCAACCAAAGGATTTCAGATCTATTGAAGAATGTGCGTGGCATGTGACTTTATTAAAGTTTTAGAATGTATCACAAAGGAGATACTTGTTCATGAAAAATATCTCATGTTGTAGCCAGGCTGCAAACAGATGCATATTTTTTATGGAAAGCTTACTTTTTTCCTGCCTCTTGAAAAAGAAATGAAGAGGCAGAAATCAAATTGAATTTTGATGAACAACTGGAAATTCTTGTCTGCTGTTCCAGCATATTTTGCTGGTGTAGAACAAAGAAAAATAATAATAAAAAGAAATGCAGCAAATGAAATATATATAGATTAGCTAATTTAGATTTATTGAACCATACTCCTTTATTGCAACATAAAAAGAGTGGTGTAATAGAGGAGACTGTGAGGGACAGAGATTCATGGAGAGTAACAGAAAACTTTGATACAACTTTTCTTCAGTGCTGTGTCTGGACAGGTACTTTCTCTGGCTCAGCATTGCTCATTTTTTTCTTAACCTTTACAGTCCCAAAGGCCAGATTAGATCAGAATATGCTAAATAAAATAAGTAATAAATAAATAAACTATTAAATTTTCAGAATTATGCTTTCCAAACCTTGTTATTTCTTATTGACTATTCCTTTAAAAATTACTTTTGGGGTTTTTTTTGTCAATTATCTTTGCAGATGCAACAAAGAGCTCAGGAAACGAAGAAATAACACATTCTAAGCACCCTGATCATGAAGAAATCACATCTTCCTGCAGCAGGAGGCCATGAGACAGAAGGATCTGAGCTGTTCCAAAGTGCTGTTATTGAGAACAGCAGTAGGGCAGAGAGGTGCTGGCTCAGCAAGTGCAGCACAAGGGGCAGCTGATGCTCACACACACGCTGGGAGTGGGAGCAGGAGTGTGTGCACATGTGTGAGAATAGATCAGAAAGGATGCCAAAATCCAGTGTAAGAAGATGCACTTAAATGACACAATAATGTCTTTTTTTACTGTTACCAGTGTGACAAAGAACAGCAAATTATCCCTCTGAACCTGTGATATAGTGTGATACAGTTCCAGCAACACATGCTGACACTTGAACAGCTTTTGAGTCCTCTGTTTGTTTATCATTTTAACTCATAGAATGAATTTTTTATATTTTTTGGACAATAAGAAAAATTTACTAAAAAATTATGCAACAATAGGAAAGGAGAAGAAAGCTGCTGTATTTCTGATGTTAGCAGCTACAATATTCTATGACAATCAGAAGGTTTTCACCTTTTGAGAACACACAGGAAAGATGCACAGTGAGCACACTGCAGTCCTAAGTAACTCAAGATGAACTATTTGATGTTATGTGCAAAACACAGGCAAAAGCTCTTGAGGCATAAGCACTTAGTTCTGAGGGCAAATGTCGTTTGCTGTTCACTGAGTGATGCTAAAGATTCCATTTGCTTGAACAATTACTTTTTAATATTATACATCCAGCAAGGATATCTTGAAAATATATAGGAGCAGAAAGCTATTCATGCTAACCTGGGATCTCTGCAATATTTAAATCTGAGCTAGTCAGCCCCACCTCTCTAATCAATGGAGAGAAATGGGCACTTTGAATGTCTATTTTGGTCAACTATCTCAGGAAGGGATGAATCATGACTTAGAAACATTCATTTTTCCTTGAGCTTTCTAAACTGTAAATCTTTTGAGATAAGGATCTTTTAAATGAGTTTGTGACTCCAAATGACATAAGACATTGACATATAATGCCTGGTTTCAGTCCTAAGAAAGAGCAGCCTATGAACAAGTATAAAGAAGAGGTAAAGGACAATCATTTAGAGTAATTCTGAGCACCATCAGAAGACTCAAAATGGGTGATCGATGTAAATGGCACAAAGATAGGACAAGAGCTTTGTGGACCATTGACTTTTCTGACCTTGGTCCAGAAACCTATGTACTAAGAACTGATAGAATAAATCAACATGGCTAAGTACAGTGTCTGTCACAGGATGAAATATTCCCTCACAAATCTTCATAGCCCTCTGCAAACTTTAAACTTTATATCTCTGAGGTAAATTATTAGCTCCACTGTCAGTGTTTCCCAGCTAATGCAATGGAAATGAGGAACAGCTTTACCAACATTGAATAACAGCCTTACATTAGAAATAAGAAATAGCATGGGAGTCTTCTTAGCAGGTTTGATTCCAGTTCCATTATGATTACGACAGTAATTTTCCAGTTAATTAATCTAAAACACTGCAATCCTGAAATTCAAATTGCTCCTGCTTTCCACAAAATGCTTTCCTTTGATGCATTGACCCATTGCATTAAAGTAATAAGCAAATTGTTTAAGAACATGAAGTAAAAATAATTTGAACTATTTTCCTTCTTATTCTTTCAAAAGGATCATATACACCATGTAATAGTCTGCTCCAGCCTCCAATGAATTTCACAGAAAGACTTGTATTCACTTTAATGAGGGCTGACTTAGTCCTGTGATTCTACTAATTTAAACCAACTATAAATGAGTCCCCTGGTTTTTAAACTACATGGCACAATATTGCCAGGAATAAGCATGTGTTCCACAGTATTTTATTTTTCTTTTATTACTGACTTGACATCTTTTCTTATTCCCACCAAATAGCTGGAAGAGGTGAAGAATAAAAACTATTCCCAAAGATAATATAAAATCCTACATTCAGAGTCTTGACAGTGTTCCCAAACTTGGGAGGTGGCTGTTTGCCAAGCTAAACTCTCCTCCAGGGCTGATGAGTTACAGTCTTCTGCAGAGGGTGATGGTTGGCTACTGCTCCCAGCGTAGGCAGCTGGAGCAGCAACAAAGGAGCCACCAGTTCTGTCACAGCTCAGCCCCTCCTGGAGGGAGAGCAAACCGATGGTGCTGCTGCTGAGTGTGCAGTGAAGGAGGGAAGAGCAGGAGCATGGCTGACATCACTTGCTGAAAAGGAGAGGGATGCAGAAAACCACTTTTAGCTAAACCCTCAGCTGCCATAAACCAGGCTAGCTCCACTGAAGTCAGCTGATGTCCCACCGGTGGATATGAGATGGCCCATTGTCCCTGCACGTGGGATGGCCTCACCTTCAGACCGTGCCTGCTGCTGGATTCACACAGCCACAAGTGGCCCCACAGCTCCACTTTGCCCAAATGACATTTCTGCAAGAATGTAATGCTTGTTTGCTCACTGCTTCACTGCCCTGCCCTATACTTACTCAGTAACTGAAAGATATTCTGGTTTATATACCTCCATTCAGATGTAAACTTACATGGACATTCCTCTGGGAAACAACAATCCATATTTATCAGCAGTGAAGGCATGAAAAGAGGTAAATTGTGCAGGATTTGAAACATCCACTTCAACTGCTCTTAGCCCTCCAATAGTTTATTTGACAAAGAACAGGGAAGCACTGTCAAGTGCTCCAGAGCTGGCTAAGGGCATAGTTGCTACCTTGCCTTGTGTGCACTGCAGACATTGTGCAGAATTTTGGAGGGCTTTGCTGTCTTTCATCCTCAGGAAGGATAGACACAGTGGAGGTCCTGGCAGCAGTGGGTTGTCTCAGGCTCACATTTATTTGATAGATTGGAAAATCTGCAGAATTTGGAAGAGTGAGACCAATATTCTCGGCAATTTTTTATTTCAACTCTTAATTTTTTTCTCTGTTTCTGTCTTGGATCAGTTGCTGAGCTCTGTTTGCTTCTGAGAATTATCACCTCCTTCCTTAGTTTCTGGATTTCAAAACATGATACAATGCACAATATTGAAAAGAAGCAACAGAGTGTCCTAGTTTAGGGATCCAGGACACAGAGAGACTCAGAAACTGTTGTTAGTAGTTCCTTTTCAGATTTTTTTTTTTTAAAAAAGCAGTTTATATTTCAAGACAGGATTTCAGGGTTGATTAACTGCCTTTGCTGTTGTTGCAACCATTATTTTGGTAGGCAGCTCTCCAACATCAGTGCATCTATTTTTGAGCTGAGTGAAATGATGCAGAAGCATTTATTTGTGCCCATCTCTTCTGGTATCTAGCAAAGTTGAGGGAAAGCCTTAGAGTACTGTCAAAGGCCTTGAGTATGGGCTTACTGAGCCAGTCAGTAAGGCATGTCTTACCTGACAGGGGACCCTGCAACCGTTCCACAGAGAATATTTTGACTGTTTATAAATAAATGCAATTTTTTTTGAGATACAAATACAATGGAGACAATGACAGCTGGTGAAAAATATCACATCTTATGGCTAAAGCAATTTAATTGCCAGAATTTCTGGTCAATGCTCAGTAATTGTACTGCAAGTGGTTAGTACTTCTTGCTATTAACATCCCCATGTTTTCTTAATAATGTTGTTTTATTTTAATAGACTGTTCCCATAAAGCTGCTCATGTGACTGTGGTTCATTATAGACATAAAAACATTTGTTTTTATCTGAAGAGTGCAGAAATCAAAACACTGCATGCAAATACCAGAAGCACAAGAAAAATAAAAGAGAGTTACTGATCTTGAGTTAGTAAAAGCTGAGCACCACAAGGGGGAAAGCTGCACATCACTCAGTGCCTCATCACCACGCTGAGGTCCGAAGCACAAGTCAACACAGCTAAAAACTTCTTTGGTCATCTCTGCCCAGTCCTGTTCCTCAAGGTGAGCTGCAGAGAAGCAGAGGGCACAGACTGCCCGTGGCACACAGCTGTACAAGCTTTTGGGGCTTTCTTGTGTTCTCTGCAAAGCCTTTCAGAATCAAGGTCATGGCTCTTACATGTATTTGCACACACATCCTAGAGGCAATTCAAGCTAGAACTGCCAATTCAAACAAAAGGCAAGTTTGGAATTAAAGGCTGACTGAAGTTTAAAATATATGTCTGCGTGAAGTTTGCATAGTAGTTTGCATAACTGCTGCAGCAAAGCAATTCAACTGCTCCTTCTTCAGCAAATGCTCAACATCACTGTGAAATATTATACTGTGTGACTAACTCATTTTAGAAAGGCAATTCCACAAATCTCAATCCTGGACTGTCTAAAAGTTTGTTGCAGCAACAACAGAGTCATGTCACACCTGAAAAGTTTGCAACAGTCTTCCTGGCAGTATCCTGGGATGCTTCAGACCTCTAACTTCTGCATTTTCAAAAGCAAAATATAAGAACTCTACAGAGTATCCTAGCTTTTCAGGACTATAAATGTCATGAATTGTAATCTGGAAAATAGACTGTGAATTATATTTTTCCTGGTGATTTTGTTATTCTAATTTAAAATCTTGTCATAACACTAGCTGCAACCTCTGCCTACTTTATTCATTAGAAGAATGGTGCTTGTTAAAACAATAAAATTTTAGCTGAAATGTGACTTCAGATCCATGACTTTGGAAAACATCTTCATCACTGCTTGCTGCTTCTTACAAAGCTACGCTGGAAATTCATATCAAGTAACATGATAATAAGCCTGCTGTTACAAAAATAATCCTCTTGGTTATTAATAATAAATAAGGTTGGACACTGATTAATTCATGACATAATATTAACAGCATTTTATGAATTAGAGTCAGAAAAAAAAAGGGATTGTTTATGACTAATGAGTTCTTTTGAACAATTTCCAAAATCAATGGATAAAGCTTTAAACTTTCTGTGTCTAATGTAGAGCACAATGCTCTGGCCAGCAGCACCTACGGCTCTTTTAACTGGGGAGCTGCTACCCAGGGTCCCAGGTTGGTCTGGCTGGAAAGTTCCTGTCCTGCAGCCAAAAGTTCCTCTGAGCTCTGACCTTCCCTTTGCTCAGGAAAGCTGAGGCTGTGCAACAAAAGAAACAACAGAACATGTTGCAGGACCAGAAACAAAAAGATCAGGGGGAATGAATTTGATTTTAACCTGTCCACTTGACCTTCACATTCATTCCAGTTTTCTTTTAGATAATGTTCACTGCTAGTTGTAGTTGTAAGTAAAAACTTGCTATCTCAGCTCCTGGTTCAACTTCCTCCAAAGAAACAAAAATCCCATTAACTTTTATAGAAAAAGGATCATGACCCAAGTGATCACTTAGCGGTGTTTTCTCTTTCCTCTAAAAAAGAGAATAGCCAGAAGGCCTAAAAAAAAAAAAAAAAATTCTCTAAAGAAAGAGTAAAAGAATTCACAGAACTCTCCTTGGGGCTTAATGAAGGAAGGCTGCTGGGAAGCTTTAATGAATTTCTGCCTACAGAATCCAAGAGAGAGATCCTCAGGAGAGGATCTGTGCCTCCTCCAGCAGCAGTGAGTCCAACCAGCTCCCAAAGCCACATCTCCAGTGGTAGAAAAGTCTGAACCTCTGCAAGCAATGTATTGCAATTTTTACTATATTACCATGAAAAGCCTTTCACTAACACCCAACCTACATGTTATTCATCTGGGACTTTTTGCAGCAGCTTTTCATGTATTTAGAGATTGTTACCAGCACCTCCATTTTTTTTTCTACATTTCCATTATATCTCCATAATGCTAAACAGTTCTACTTAATTCAGCATCTCTTTGCAGTCTCTGTGACCTGGATCTATGATTGCTCACATTTCTACCTATTTCTCTCACAATTTTGCTACACGCTGTAGGAGATGTGAAGAGTTAAGTATGTGCAGTGTGTTCTAGACTATTCTAAGTTCTTATGAGATGCAAAAGAATCTGGTAAGATACATGAAGCCTACAAAAATCTTTTTTTTTTTTATTTTAGAGAGAAACAAATTAATAACAAGTAATAAAAGTGTTGGATAAAAAGGATTTCATATTTATATTTAATATAATGAGAAAAAAAATTAGATTAAAAGGCAAAGAACTTTTTATGGAAAAAAGAACTGGATAGGAAACAAAAAAACTTTAAAATTTAAAAATAATATTAGCGAAGTCCATCATGACTGTGTATTGAGTCTTCTATCTTACTTACCAGTGAACTAGAAGGACATAAAAACTGTTTGAAAAATATTGTTTTAAAAAAGGATTATCTGAAATAACTGCATGTCTTCTCCGGCATTTCTTACACAACAAGAAAAATAGCAGCATGCAAAACAGCAATTTCTCCAATTTTTCTTAGGTCAGCTTTTTATGATTGCTGGTTATGTTTGTTCTTCCTCTCTAGATTCTCTACAGCTTCCCTTACTGTTCACTGTGTTTCAGAGTCACTGATAGGTAAACCCTCCACAGATTTAGCCTCCCCCATTTGGTGTCCACAGTATATTATGTCAATATATTCCACAGTTCAACGATGTTCTCCCAGAAAAAGGCTTTCCTTTTATTGTTTTAAGACTATTAAACATTATTTTCATGGCTGCCCTGCTGTTGTTGAATTGTGAAAAACAATGAATAATCAATGCCTATTCACTTTCTTCAGGAATTTATAGGCTTTTATCCAAACTGCCTAAATCATCTTTTTTACAATCTATTTGTTCTGCTCTGTTAATTGTCTTATTTTATAAATCTGTTCAAACTTTTGATCAACTTTATCCAACTAAATCCCCTCTGAGATGGAGTGACCAGGAGCCCACAAAACATTCATGGCTGGATGTGATGTATTGAGTGCTACTTGCCTTGCTATTTTTATAGAAAATACATTGCTTTTTAATGTGATTCTGTATTTTTCCAAATGCTGAAGTAAAAGTTATTGTTAGACAATACTTTGGTTTTCCTTTCACTCTGTTTGGAACATAAAAACAAAGAATTAGCGTAAAACTTTACTGAGTGTTATGCTTCCCATTTCACCTCTCACAGTTCAATTTTAATGTCTACTAAATATAATTATTCTGTACTTATTTATATATTTTGTGGTACACCTTGAGTTTACATTTTTTCTGTCCTAATTGCCCTGGCTGTCTGACCACAGCTGATTATGTTTTCTGAAGATTATTGTTTAAAAAATTCTCTACTGTCTTGCTGACCAACTCTTCCCTGGGATCTTCCTATCTTTCTGAAGGTTCTTACAGAATGTTTTCTTGTTCATCTTAATGACCCTTGCAAGCTGTATATCATTTTATACTAATTTTGTGCTTTCTGCTCTTGTCCAAAAATAGTTATCTCTACTTATCTGTCCCTGGCTTAATTTTCCCATCTCCAGCCTTCCTTCCTGTATTACCACCTGTGATCCAGCCACAGAAATCTCTTCCTGCATTTCATCCTCAGCACTTGCACAGTTTGCAGTTGTGCCATTACTGTAACTTTCTTCAGAGGGCTCCCTGTTAGCTCATTTTCCTCTGTACAGATCTGGTTTGAGTAGCAATGCTCTGAGTTTGATGCTGCCTTGAGAGCGCAGACGGAACCAACAGCCTCAGCCTCGAGGGTTTCCTTCCTCAACAGACCTCGGATTTTTTCAAGAACCCCGGTTCCATTATAACTTGTACTGATTTCACTGCCCACTCACAGGAGACTGCATCCACCTCATTTTCACAGAAAATCTGCAGAGGATGCCTGCTATGGCAATCACTTCTATTACTGTTTAAAGAATTACTATAACACCTATGTGCTCAGCACTTAAATACAAATCTTTCAGATAAGCAATGTCTTTTATTTCTGGAAAAGGTGCATATTTTGATGCTAATATTCTGACCAGGTAAATAACCTGTTGCAAGACATAAGGAAGTAAATAATGTGATCAATGTAAAGATTTTGTAAAAAAAAGCAAGAATGGGCATATATACGGAATATTTGCAACACAGGCTCCCTTCCCTGAAACAATTTATCATAAAAGTCAGCATTCAATATAAAAGCAAGGACAATTAAACTTTGCAGCTCATACACAGGGACTCCAGCTCCCAGACTTTGTCAACAAAAATATTATTTGTGTGTGTGTGGAAGGTACTGCAGAAACATTTCTCACTGGTTTCACAAAGATATCACAACCTCACAGAGCTACAAAAAGGCTACTCAGAGACATTACAGAATATAAAGTTCGTTGGCCACTTCTAAACCAGCACCTTGGAAAAACTTCTGCATTTCAGTGTTTAGTCAGGTGGAGTTCCATGGTGTTTGCATTTCTACGTGTACCATTTTCTCAAAACCTTATAGCAGAACTCAGCGCTTTAAGTCATTAATTTTATTTTTCATGATAAACATTACTTTTCCTGTGTCTGCCAATAAAATCAGGGATAACCCTGCAAGAAGCTGAATTTAACTAGTATCAGTAATACCATATATTCACATTTAGGACATTTAGCCATAAGTCATATTACATTTATGTGACACTGCTCTCTTCAGTTATAGTCCTGGCTTTGTTGGGAATGTGGCATCATTGCCATCATTCAAGTTCATTCTCTATTCTTCATGAGATTTCTACCACCTTTGTTGAAAGTCCCCTCATTTTTATAAGTATGTTTCAACTGTTCTGCTTCATGGTCTTTTTAGTATGTCACAGAAAACAAAGTTGGGACTTTTTGTCTCAACATTTTGGTGAACTATCTGTAAAAGTCAGAGGTTTCCTTCCAATTTTTTATGTACAGTAACTCTTTAATTATTCAAAAATAAACCTGGAAAAGAAAACCCTAGACTTCAAAACTTTGTTAAAATGTAACCAAATTCAAAACATAAATAAGATCAGAAAAAGGAAATCCAAAAGTGATCAGCAATTCAAGTTCATATCTTATGAAAAAAAAAAAGTGAATGTTATTTTATTTCTTGATTAGCTAAGTTGTGTTTCTGGATGAGATGTTCTGTATTAGCCATTCCAGAAAATTTTATAAAAGAGTGAGCCCAAAGTATATTATAAATACTTTTAGATTCTAATGTTATGGCCTTAACAATAAACTTTCTTTTTGAAAGGAAAAGTTTGGTGTCTACTGCTGTATGAGCCCAATTTCTAATAAGCCCTTCAGCATTAATGGAGAAGAGACTCATATTCCATATTAATGGATCCCAGAAGTGCTATTTGATGACAAATGTACAAGTAGCTTTATCTTTTGGGCATAGTAACTGAATTTATTTGACTTGGCATAGAAAGCACCAAGATCTGCTGGTAGCCTGAATGTATTAAATAACATCAGTACTGAAGGCAGTAATCTGGAAGCTTCCAGAGAACAAAATCCAGGGTCACCAACAAAAGAAGAAGACGATAAGATTTTTTTTATCCACATCCTATAGTTGGCTTCCTTATTATTATAAACATTTTTGACAACTGACACAGCCCTTCTGAAAGGCACTAAACAGACTCTGAGCAATGCATGCTTCTAAGAGTGCATTTAAATAAATGAGTAAAGGTGTCTCAGCCTCACACCACTGGGCAGCTCTGAGCTGCACACAGAGCTTTCCTGCCATGGGATTCAGGAAAACCTTTCCATCTGCAAATATAAAGCAGGAAAACCTGTGACTGGGTAAACCAATCACACAAAAAAGGATCCCCAATCTCCTTTTCTCCCACAAACCTTGACGTAGATTCATTGAACTTGCTAATGATAAATTTGGTGTATTCCATGTTTTCAGGTGTTTTCATTCATTTGTTATGCAATTTTAAAGAGAGAGACTTATTTATGGTAACATTATTATCAATTTTATTTTCTACATTTTACTCTGGGCCAAAGGACCAATTCTTGCATTTATTCATGTAAAACATGGTCTAAATTGTATTTATATTGTGTTATTGAATTTTTTTGTGTTAAACTGGTTTATGCTTTCATTTTTCTTCCCAGATTGACATGTTCTAGCTTATATAGGTAAATCTATTTTGAGCAGTTTTCTCTTTCAGATAAGGTGTTTTGTCTTTAAATGCCACTACAAGTGCTATGACTCCTGAGATTTTATGCTCAGCCAAATATCTGCAGTCACAGATTCTCATTTTTAGATGAAAGCATTTATACAGACTGTCAAAACTCTCTGTCCTGCAGTTCCTCATAGACCCATCTGTGTATTTATGCAGATAGTCCCCCAGTTTACATCATTTAACTTTGGAATGTCCCACTTTATTCTTTTAGCATGTCAGGTAATATATTTTGCTTTTTGGTAATGCTTCATTTAACAAACAGAATTAAGCTCTGGAACTGGTCTGTGCATGGCCCAGGCCTGGGAATACTGGAGCACTTAGGGAATCGCTCTTTCCTGTAGCGCTGTGGTTTCAAAGGCAGCAAGTGGGATCATGGCTGGGTCCCTTTTCTCTCTGTGAGGCAAGAAGGTAACCAAAAGCAAGGCAAGGCTGTGAACCAGGAAAAATTTAGTTCAAATGGCAGAGTGTTTTTAACCAAGGTTCAGAAGGAAGCAGCCTTTCCACATCTGCACCAATGAAAGAGAAGGAAGAGACCGAGTCAGGCACTGATGGTGCCATCCCAGTGTTTGCATCCACTGCCAAGAGCAGCACAAAGCATCTCTGGTCCAGAAACTGTTGGGACACACAGCTGGGCACTGTTGGAGCCCAAGGCCAGCAGATCAGAGCTGTGGCCAGCTGGCTCTGAGCACAGGGGACACCAAAGAGCGCTGCCCAGTCGGCCACAACACGCCAGGAACGGGAAACAAACCAAAAGCATGAGCTGTGTTACTCTGCTGCTTTATTAGTTATAGATTCATGCTGACAGCATTGCACACACCCTGTACAAGGCCCCAGACTATGTGATGACCTGCTACAGAGGCAAAACCCTCCCAGTAGTGGGGAACAGAAAAAAGTTTCTGCTCACTTATCTTTCTTCCAAAGCCCATCACTCACAAGTCCTATTTCTAAAGTCAGATTGCAGCTGTTCAAGTTAAGGACTATATCTGAAAGCAAGACTGGGCCTTTTTACATGAGTAAGACAAGCCTACTCTGTGTTTGTCATTTCCCCAGCAAGGGTGTGTGGCTGCTCAGGCCTTTAAAACCTCATTCTCTGTCTATATATATATATTTATATATATTTATATATATTTATATATATTTTTATATATATGTATTTTAAATAGGGGAGGGAAGTGTAGGAAATTAGAAGGGTGGGAACTGTTGGAAAAAAGCAAGCAAATTGAGCTGAGATTTTGCTGTGTTTTGGTATTCATATTTTTCGGTTTCTATCAATGTCTTATGTTTGACACATGTTTTTAAAGTTTTTTTCAGGAGTGTGTTCATTAACAAACAAAAAAAATTCAGGTTCATACTATTTTCACCTACTTGATTTGTGTGAGCTTAGCCAGCTGATTTACAACATGAAGTAACCGAATGATGGATGGGAACATTATTCTACTCATTCATTTTTTAACATACAACTTCATGTTTTTATTTCTTGATGTATATTTGCAGTTATGCTGCAAATAACACACAGTCTTGGGGAGGCAAAACAGTATTCATATATATTTAGCAGGCCTCATTTAAGTTAATATAAAATCACTGTTCCTTGAGATTACATAAGAAAGAAGTTTTACTGCAAATGCAGAGGCACGAAGGCACTATTTTGTGGGCACAGAGCAGTATAATAGTTATTTCTGGAAAGAAAATAGCAATCTCATTTAAATATCAAAGTAAATTAATTGAGGCTCCTTAGAAGTAACATCATAATGCCATCAAAATATGAGGTTACTGAAAAGCAGGACATGACTTTGACAATGATGGTTATTTCCACACTTGATAGTGGGGAGCTGCCATACCAAATATTGTTCCTTGTGGTTTATAGGCCTTCCTTGATTTTAGTGGTACAAAACCAGGCATCTGCTACCACATCCTACATTTATATATAGAGTTAAATTACTCCCAAATTAATATCCCATTTTTAATTGTATGCAATACCATTTTGACTATCTAAAAAAGATTTTGTGCTGTGTATGCTTTTTGGCTTCACTGTTTTGCCTGAATATTTTATTGGAACATTAACTCAGGTAACTTGAGAATTACTGGGTAGTAAATGCACTAGTTAGGGAATTTAGATATGGAATTTATATTATTTTTCAAATAATGGGCTAAGGTAGAACTATTATTTTATCTAATTATTCCTTTTTGAAGCCTATTAGTCATCTTTAGATACAGATTAACCTTTTAGGTTTGAACCACTTATGAAAATAAACCTGTGATTTCAGGAGGGAAGCACACAACTTTTTTTATGTATGTACTGCATAGCAGAAGTTATTTTCATACATTCCTGGTCTAGTTTTAGTTCTGATTATTGATTTGAATGGATTTTCACTTAACGTTGATCTCTCAGTCATAATGAGTCATTTTTGACATTTGGTCTTGAGCCATAAAGGTTTTAATATTTCAGCTATATCTAAGTCATCAGTGTCTGCAACCATCCTTTGGCCACAACTTTTCTGCTTTCACAGTGGCTCTGATCATTTGAAATGTGTTTCCTTGAGGAGAATTCCAGTCTTAAAAATTCCTAGTTGAAACTCATGACTCAGTGTTTTTACAGTGTTCAGATCTTTAGGGATACTGAGCCACATATTGCTGGCTCAGTAGCACATGAATTCTGTAGTGTTCAATTTACTGTCTACAGATGTACAAACAAGTATTTGGTCCAAAAGATTGATTCATTGCATCTGCCTTAAATACTCAGGTTCCTTGTCTAACAGGGAGATATCTCTCAGAACGAAATTCTCTAAGTATCTAAAACACCTGTCTCTCTAGCTCTTATAAAGCAAATATTTCCTAACAGGGCTATTCAGCTTCCCACACCCAGTGAGGAGCTGCCCAGAACCAGTGGGGTAGGGAGCTCAAAAAGGGAATGGTCTGAACTACATCCAGAGAACTGCTCTGTACAGGGCAGCCTGAAATCCAGGCTTGCTATACCAGACTGTTAATTTAAATTGATTTTCTCCAGTCATGGGAGACAGAGGTAACAATGATTACCTGCAAAAGGCAATCAGATTTTTAACACATTTTCCACTGATGAGGGCTAAGAGCAAACAGACTGGTGCTTACAGATGTTGACAAGTTCCCCCTTATTTCCATGAAATTAATTACCTAGAGACTTTCTAATCTCCCTTTACATGATTTGGGAAAAAAAAAAAAAAAAAAGTCTGATTGCCAATCTCTGTTATTTAAACACTTTAGAAATCACTGCCTTATGTGGACATACATCTATGTACAAGCCCTAATTTTGAACATGTAATTTTCACTCATCCTTAATGCAGCTAAATGCTTTTGCTTTCCCAATCTCTGAGCAGACTGGGAGCTGTTTGCTACAAAATCCAATTCTTTATTGCATGATACTGCAGCTAATTCAGGGACCATCTGTGTGTACTTATAACTTAAATCATTCCTTTCAATGTGCTTTATATTGTCAAGGTTCAACTTTATTCTCAGCAGTGTTGCCTGTTTACCTACGTTTTCCTCTTCCCAATGGAGCTCATCACTTTCCTTCTGAGCTTGCACATAAATAATTCTGATACAGCACCATATTTTACAAGTTTTCTTCATTTTGGTGAACCATGCAAAAAGGGCAGTTTCTGCCCAGCTAAATTGCAAAGGATACTGTGCTGGAATTGCTGCCCATCCCCTCTGTGCTCTCTCTCGATTGCAGAGCACTGCCCCACAAAGCAGCCAACAGCAAAATGTAATTGTCACCCTAAACACAGGCAGGGCAGGGCAGGAGGCTGTCCCACCTCAGCCTCCCTGATGTCCGTGTGTCCTTGCTCAGGAGGAGCAGGTGTCTGGTGCAACAGTGGCTGGCACCTTGAGGAGTCCACTGAAGATTCATGTGACACATGCAGCACCTCCTGATGGATGGCTTCTTTCAGACAGCATGACAACAGCACAAAGAGAGATAATTAGCTCTAAGGTAGCTGTCTGAGGTACCATGAGCAATGATGCCTGAGGCTTCACTGCAGCTACATAACCATTTGCCAAAGACTGTGTTGCTGTGAGTATTCTGTATATCAAAGCCAGATGGACTTAAGGTACTGCAGGCAGATCAGCTGCAACCCTTATGCACAGGCAAGTGCTCTTTAACTTGCTTTCTGTACATTTGCTGTCTTTTCAGAGATGTCAATATCTCTTTTCAGACCAAACCACTTATAGAAGATATAAAGGGTCTGTGTTTCTGATGAGGGATTAATCTCCCTGAACTCCAGTTCTCAAGTACATGCAGCTGGAGCTGCAGTACTGGCTGACATTTCTTCAGCACCCTGCTCTGTGTCATCAGCTCATAAGGTTTTATCATGCAGCTTTTTATCCTTTGGGGAGTTTTCTGAAAGTTCTAGTTCCCCTGTGACTTTAAATTTTTCATTATGTTACTTTTTTGTTGTGGAAAATGTTTCATCTACAGCCACAAGCCAAAGACTAACATCTATAATTACTAATGGCACATGGTTTTTAAAAGCCTCAATTACAATTACTAAAAGTTGATCACTGCTAAATGTAGCCCCCAATCAGAACTGGAGACAACTTTGGCAAGTGGTGCAGGCTGTGGTTACTGTCAGCTGCCCAGCTGCAGGATTGTCTAAGCCCTCTCATCCTGAATCCTGGGCTCTTCTGAGGAAAGGAGCTGGAGGACTCACCAGCATTACAGGGATCGTAACGTAGATAAAGGAGAAAACAAAAATAATCAAAATTAGAAACAAAACCATCTCATGTCAGGTGTGTAAGGTACATATGAGGAGGAAAGGAAAAAAATGGCAAATCTACAGGTGCCCTGAGAAGTGGAAGAATGTAAGCAGTGAATGAAGGTGGTTGCAAGGAGAAGAGACAGCGAGGGAGGAGCACAGAAGAGAAACCTGGGCAAGTCCCTACGTTTTAGACAGAACCATCAGCGTGCCTGTTCCCATCTGAGGGTTCATCCTCTCCTCTGGAGTCCTGCTGAACAGGAATCTGCCAGATGGTGATCTGAGGTGAAGGAAAGCAACATACCCTTAAATTTCTGTCCAGGGACATTTTACACTTGGAGAAAAGGGACAGGCAGGAGAAATCCTCTGGGAGAAGGAATGGAACATTGAAAATGGCTTCCAGGGAGTATTGCTTCTTCATCTATTTATACTGCACATACATTGCAACAGAATCTGGGTCTCTGCACGATGTTGAGCACATTTCAAGAGCCCCACTCCAACAAAAGGGAAATACAGGAAAAGGAACCATGGGGTTTTTGTTCCCAAGAAACTCAAGACAAGCCTACTGAATGATAATTTATCTATATTTAAGGGTTTTATTCCCACAATATGTTTGTGGTGTATCTTCAGCTTTCTTGAAACCTGAAAAGTGATTTTATGGAACACAGTTTTTTAGTTTGTGTTGGTTTGGGGTTTTTTGGGCTTTTTTGTAGACGTGTTAGAAAGTTATATAAACATGTGATGAAAGTCCCACCAGCACCCTACTTCATTTAAAACTTACCGATTTTCTGGTTTTTTCTGTTGTGCAGATTTCCTTCACAGTTTTCTGGGAAGAACCATACAGATACAAGCTGTGAAAATCCGAGGAAAGGTGCAGGAAACAAATACTCTTTAAAAGGACAGAAAATACAATAAAAAATTAAATGCAGAAAAGAAAGAAAAATGAGGTAAAATGTAAAGAAATAGAAATGAAAACCAAGACCAAGAAGAACTACCTATCTTCATAAAGTTAAGTATACCCTAAGTAACATTAAGTTTTTAAAACAAATTACACAATATTTCTGTACATAAAAATATAACCTGCTTTTGCACAATACTGCCAGAAGGATTTATGAGCCTGCAAATGCTCATTCTCTTCTAAGAAAATCTTCTCTTTAATATTTTTTATCTTGTCTCTCCAATGAGTGAAAAAAATCCACAAATTGTGAGGTGTATTATTTCGTGCATCTTCCTTTAGTATTTGAAAATTTTATTGTACAATTTTACATGTACTACTAGGACCTTGATCCTGCACTTTGTCATTAAAAAAGAAAACTAAGAACATCAGTAACATTTTCTGACATATGGTAAAATACATTATTTTATTATTAATATAATTAATATTATTGCTTCTTCATCTATTTATACTGCACATACATTGCAACAGAATCTGGGTCTCTGCACAATGTTGAGCACATTTCAAGAGCCCCACTCAAACAAAAGGGAAATACAGGAAAAGGAACCATGGGGTTTTTGTTCACATTGGACATTGGACATTAATTGGACATTAATATAGTTCCTAATATTCCAGAGTCAGCACATAAATGGGTTGGTTTTGGCAATTCTGATTGTCAAACATGCTCCCCCTGCCTGACAGAGCTTTTGTCTCAGCAGTCACAGAAAACTGCAGGACTCCCAAGGCTTACCCTGGCTTCCTAAAAAATTTTAAGCACTGTAAGATCCTCCCAAATAAGTGCATGTGTATTAAAGTAAAGATAATCTACATAAAACCAAAGGTTATTGCAGTGCCTTGACTAGAGTTATGCAATCCTCACTAGAGGGACTTTTTTCCTAACTCCAAATTCATGCATTTTTCAGCAATGGAAAACAATGAAGGAAATGTATTTACTAGCTGTAAGCTGTTAAGAGGAGCTTACAATATTCAGTGTAAATGTCTAACAGAGATCTTATTTGGAGGTAAATGCTAATAACCTTAAATGCACTCACAATGCCACTGTGTACTCTGCTTATCTGAGATAATTATAGTAAATGGGAGAGTTTTCCAGAAGAAAGGGTTGTTTGGCTCGTCTTCTCTAAGTACACAGCTGTAATTTTAAAGTCTACATATCATGGGTTTATTTCACTAGATAAATGAGTAATAAATAAATAAATGAATAAATCCATCACTTACTTGGGTTATAACCTTAGGAGATCTCTCCTGCCTTTATTTTTCTTCTCTTTTTTATATGCCTTATCAATCTCATTAAATTTCCAAGTCAGGGATTATCTCATGACATATTTTGCTCTCAGCTATGGCTCAGTAAAAAAGACCTTGATCTCATTTAGAGTCTGTTCACTGCTGTAATATAAAGTAATGTTAATAAAGAGTTCAAAACAGTAATACTTCTGTTGCTGTCCTTGAAGACTATCCTGTAGACCAACACTCAAAGGAAGTAGACTTCAATCAAAGGAAGTTTTCTTTTTTCATGTGTTATCACAGCCTTTTCTCTCTCTGCATAACTCTTATCTGCTCTCAGCTGTTCTGCTCAGTGCTGTCCTGAATGCTCCTTATCTACCTCAAAAGTCCACTCATCAAATATTTATAAATTAGATGAATGTTTCATCACCTCTTAAGTTAAATATACAGATTTCCCTTTCTAAACCCTTCTGAGCCCCTGGATTTCATTTTGTGGCTTGCCTTTGGCCATCCAGTATTCCTTGCAGAGGTACCCTTTTTCCTACAGACTGCACAAACAAAATATCACCAAGAAAATTTATGGCCCTAAAAAATTGCTTCACGAGACCTGAAATAGCAAAGCATTCTTATTAATCCTGAATGTACCATACTACAGGAAAGTAACATGGATCCCCAGTGACAGACCATAAACCATGCTTCTACCAGTTTTAGTACCTTTCTCAGAAGAACAGCTTCCCTGTTTAAATTTTAAAATAAATGTTAGATATTTAAAGCAAGAGGATTCCTTTTGCCCTTCAGATGCTTAGCCAGTTGTAAGGCACAACAGGAACTCCTCTGCCAGCGCCGACATCCGGCTCTCGTGCTGCTGGTGCCACAACTGATTACACTGCACAGAAAATGAGAACTGCTAGCAGCAGGTCCAGGAAGGCTCAGCCCCCACCTTGAAAAGGCTTCAATTCAAAATGTGATTCACAGCTCCTACATGATTTTTTTTTCCAGTGTAGATATACATTTGAAACAGTATGACAAGAAAAAAATGTTTGTTTTTCTTTGGGGGGGGTATGAATACAGCACATATTTTTCAAATAAAATAACTCAGAACACTGTATTAAGTGATGGACTTTTTTTCACAGAGCTATTTTTTTCAAGGTCAAAATCTGCCCCCAGTGAAATCCTGAGAAGATTCACAATTGATTGCAGTGGTACTGGGATATTGCATTAAAGTCCAGGTTCTTTCCTCAGAACTTAGTTTGCATATATGCAACAGTCTGTGGTATGTGTATGGCATTGTATTTTGAAAACTTTCTCATGATTCACAGTATTATTTTTGTAACTCCAATTTAGAGCTGGGAAAAAAGAAACAAACTGTAGCAGAATCCATCTGCCTGAAATATTTAGTGAACAAACACAACCTATATAAAAAGGAAAATGAGAGGAAAAGCAGCTTCATTTTCTTGTAGGGTCATTTGAGTAATTTTCAGTCACTTTTTTTCTATTCTGTTTTCCTTTATTCTAACATGGCATCCTTCAGTCTCTGTCTTCCCTCTTCCCATTTCTCCCATCTTAACCCTTAACATAAGAATGTAAACACTCCTCTTAAGACAGATGGACATCTTTTCTTTTCAAAGAACATTTCTGCTGAATAGAATGTCATGTTCTAATATAAATCAGTAACGGCTTTTCCTGGATATTATCTCAGATTTTTAGAGAGTCCAGCTGTGGACAGCTTCACCTGAACAATTTTTATGCCCATGATAGCTCTAGTGATGGGGAAGGTTATAACACTAACCCAATGACTGTCAGAGGTATTCAGTTGCCCAAGCATAGGTGTCTAGTGATGAGATACCCTGGGGCACCTGAGATATCCCATAGTGGCAGCAGACAAAATAGAGCAGCCTTACAACCTCCTGCCTCTTTCTGGGCAGCTGAAGCAAGCCACTTTTCTTTGAAGATAACCTGCTGAAGGAGCTCTGTTCCCTGACTTAAGTCTATATACAAGCTCTGATGGCTATAACCATGTAAGGGAGCCTGGATGCCATAATGTCATATGAACACCTACAGATATATATGTTTAGATCATATACCTTGGCTTAGAGCCAAGTTTCATTCACATGATTTCAACTGGCACAGGCAAAGCTGTGATCATTGTCATACATTGACAAAAAACTTCTTGTTACTTGGTGACAATTTTGATGCCAAAACAGTATGGGCTTCTCAGAAGATTAAAAAACCCCAACCCAAAAGAACCAAATCCCAACAATTTGTCACTTACCAATCACTTCTAAAGGAAAGGCATGCCTACGGTAAGTTTCTTAAAAAAACAACCAACATCATACCAGACCAGAGAAAGTATAGGAATCACCTAATACCTTCCATCTGCCATGCTGAAATCTATGCAGAGGATGATCCTTATCCAGAGCATGAATAAAGCCTCTCACTGTGACACAGCATGAACTGTAATTCCAAAGACTTGTAAGTATTAGCAGATAATCTGGTGCTAAAATAAAGTAATTACTATTAATCTTCTAGCTGATAATATAGAGGCTGTAATCTGTAAGAAATTATTGCCTTTCTGAGCTTGAGACTGTAGTGTAAATAGCTTTCTGAAAAAAATAAACTTCCATTATTGCAGTTCAGAAACAACTGACTGGCTTTAGTGAGCTCTTATTCAAAGATTTTGGTTTCATACACCAATTAGAGCTTGTTTAGAAATATGGTGTTTTATCAATACAAAAGTGCTAGATTAAAATTAATACTGTAAGTGATGTTATTTTTCAAGAAGAGAGGCAAGTTTTTTATCTATTACATAATGGAGATTAACCAGCTACAGACCTTAACAACAATGAGACCAGAAATCCTTGACATGCAGAAACTTCTAGTCATGATTCAATCTCACACTGCTATGGCAGATTCAAATAACTGCAGGACCTTGAGACAGAAAAACCTTCCATGGAGTTTCACAGGGTGGCCATTTCTCAGTCTTCATTCCAGAGTCAGCTTTGATGATGTTTCTGTGTTCCTGATCCTGAAAAGTGCTGAGAAATCTGAAATAACCCCTAATTGAAGGCAGCTAGAACTGTTTAGAGTTTCTTCTGCTTCTGATTTACCTGAACAAAATGTTGGGGAAAAGTGAATAATAAGAAATGCTGGCCAGGTTGATGCATGAACAATGTCTTCTTCAGTTAAGTAAAAACCTGTCAGTTTTACACAACAGACAAAGAGCCCTTGTGATGAGAAAAAACACTGACTCTAATGTTTTACTGAAGCACTTACTCTTCTTTGACCACTGAATTCCCCATTGCTGAGATTATAAAATGCTATTCAATCTGGGGCACAGCAAGACAAATGTTTAGAATTTAGGGTTTGTAAAATAACTGTGGGTAGAAACCTTGTGTTAGTGATTTTCAGTACCATTTATAACTTTACTTATACATTTTAGCACCACATCAATAGATAAAACTGATATGCTCATTACGTGGGGCACAATCAGGGACTGTACACTCAGGAAGAAAATACTTCTGACATTATGTGATCTTGATTGTGTTTTAAGTGTCTGAAGTGGAGCATTTCAAGGAGACACCAAAAGGAAATGTATAATGAATGATGTCCTGAAAATTTCATGAAATTTGTTATCTGATGGAGAAAACTGGTTAACTTATGACTCTGTCTGGTCTGACACTACATGTCTAAAGCCAGTTTAATGCAATCAGTGAAGCTTCAAGTGTGGAAACACAGTCTTAAAATTGGACCCACTCTGATTAAATAATCTTTAAAATCAGATTTAATTTACTGTATCTATCTTTATAGTGTCTTCTGAGTCTTAACTTTACCAATATATTAATACTGATCGCAAGTCTATTCTGATTAAAAATAATAACATATTCAGACTATGTGTTAGATGTCAAAACTATGTGAAATGACACCAGGTAAAGATGCTATTAATGGAAGTCAGCGCTGCTGAATGTTCAGCTAAGACAACAATTAAAGTATAATGTGTTGTTCTTTCAGGCTTTTATACAATGGAGGCTATTACAAGCACTCCTTCACTTCTATCAGATAATTTACAGGGGAAAATATTGGGTATTAGGAAACAATAATATGGAAAATGAAATAATAAAAAGCACTAAAGCTTTTTGAAAACAGAGTTTCTGTAAAATCTCTTGCTCTCAACAAACTTGTAAATACTGTGAGGTTTAATCATCTCACCAGAAAAGGAGGAGTGCAGGCAGGGTAACTCAGCTCCTCCTTTACTTGTAATGGGAGGGGGGGCCATGCATCAGGCTTAGAGTGCAGCATCTGCTCTAAAGTCTGCACTCACTAAAATTTTGCTTCCATCTCATTTCATTAAAGTGGGTAAGGCCTTAGCCAATGTCTGTGCAAGAAATGGGCAAGAAATAGAGAACGTGTTGAAACTCATTTGAGTATATTGGGAGAAGCAGAGAAAATGTTGATTCCATCCTAGAATCTGGCTTAAAGCTTGTGTCCCTCAAAGGCAGGAGGATGAAGAGCACAGGGATGGCTTTAGCACACGCTGGTCCTCAGTCTGGACACAAAGTTCATTTTGCTGTTTTGGCATAAGTGGCACTAAAGTACTCATTCTAGATGTGACTTGCCTTGTCTATTTCAGACTCGACCACCTTCAAATTAGACTATCAAAATATCTGGTGCAGGAAAAACCAGCACTAATGCCTTCCTTTGCCTGCAAAGCCAGTGGTTATCTGCCTCATGGTCTCCAAACTGTTCCCAAGGTGTGGAGCTGAGGGCCATGCCTTGGAGAGGACAGAACACACCTGTCTGAAGAACATTTTTTTGCTTAGGGTGTAGTTACAGGGGTGAAATGATCTGAGTGAGTGCCTCTTGTTTTAAAGGAAAGGACATTGCCAGAAGGGCATTTCCCAAGAAGCATGGAACTGATTTCACAGAGCTGCTACAAGATGTTCTCATGCATGCAGATGTTATTGATCTGGAAGCTCTGGGAGAAATCTTACAGATTTGGTCAGAAAGAGAGGCAAAGTAGAGTGTCTTCTGTTGATTTTCCTTATTGGCTGGATGTCTGAAGCCTTTACTTATGCCTAGGGGCTTTTTTGTTTGTTTGAGTCTGTGTAAACAAGTGCAATTACAAATCTATTAAATTAAAGTCCACAGAGGTTTTGTATTGATATTTTTATTGCTGTTTAAATCAAAAAAATGCAGGTCTGTGTCATTTTTTCAACTGCACAGATGAATGTAAAATCCAGATATGTCCAATAATGATTTTTTTATTTTCTGTTATGAAGTAATATTACTGAGGTGAGACTTCAAGGAAGAACGTTGCAGATCACAACACTGAAGGTGTGCTTTTTTTACTTTCACAAAAATTTAGAGTTTAATTAAAAGCTTTTAAGAGGGACTTGATCAATCTTAGATTTCAATACATACAAAACAAACAGGAATGGGAAAGTCTATTTGTAAAAAGTCAAAGATGGGCACAGTGATGCCCTTGATGACAGAAAAGCACATCGGGTTGTTTACCAAATACAGTCTCAGCCTTCCTCTCAGCCTTCAGCTCTCCACCTAATTATCAGGTTAAAAAAAAATGGATTTACTTGTCCTGATGTGCATTCAGAAAGTTATCATTAGGTCTACAAGGATTACAGGACAATTTTTTAGCATCCAAAATATTTTCATGTTAAATTAACATGTGCTACATGTTAATTGCGTGAATATCTAGCCTTTTACCATAACATTGATCAGAAGATGGTTTCTTATGCTCAAATGTTCCTGGCTCTGTGTTTCACAGTTTTATGTGTTGTGACAGATGAGCTTTGAGTTTCAAATGGAAGGTGATAATGTGCTAGTCACATCATCCCATTTGATTAGTTATTTCATAAAACTATTTTTATGACTAATCACTTTTACCATGTCAAAATTAATCCTACTCAATTTGAAAGGTTCTCTACATACACAGTAGTAATGGATTAAAATTACATATGGATAATTTTAAAATTTTTAAAATGCAGAAACATTCCATTCATTCTCTACACAGTTTGTAAACCACACATTTGCCTATGCATAGCAATAAGGGAACAAGACCGACTCCTGAATTGTAGTTGTTTGATGACACAGATTGTATTATTCTTTTCAGACACCAATAGAGCTCTCTGTCTTAGAGTCAATTAGGTTTTATACCCTTATGCTTCTAATTGGAAGTCTGTTCCCTATTCTTGTTTCTCTCATGGTTAAAAATCTCCTCATATCCAGCCTAATTGCATCCATAGCTAGTTTATGTGCATTTATTCTTGTGTCAGCACTGTCCTTTACCATAAATAGTTTTTCTCCTTCCTGATGCTTACCCATCAAGGATCTTTATAGAGCAATCATATCCTCTCTCTGAGACTTCATCTGATGGACTTAACAAGCAAAGCTTTTTTAGTAACTTTTTATGAAAAGCCTCTCCATTCTACTGATCATCCCAGTAACTGCTATATTTCTGAACCAGATTTTGGTTCAGCTTCTTAAAAAATTATTTTTTTAGATGGGTTTTTCTCCAGCATCTTGAACAATCCCTAATGATTATATGATCCACCTGTTACATCTCAATATTGCATTTGATTTTTTTATTGTTCTTTATGGTATTTCATGCACTGATTGGTACATGCCAGTCACTGCTGTTCCCAAGATTTTCTCTACCTACTGGTTTGTATGTGTACACTTGTGCATTTTCTAAGATCACTAGCAATTCTGCTGTGATCAATCTCAATAAATGCAGAATATCTGTTGTTCTGCTGATGCACTTGATTTATGGATAACTTTATGTCAATCTGAATAGTGAGAATTCCAAAAAATATGATTTCATGGTTTTGTTCAAGAGATTAAAGCTTAAAGGTCCTGAACTTTGTTGAGACACCTTCACAGTCTGTTAGCAATAATTAACCAAGATCCAAGTTTTTAAAACAACTCTTAAAGACCTTGTAACTATCAGTACAGACTTTAAAGATATAATTACAGACCCTGTAGATGAATTCTCAAAATCTCAGGTTAGTACCATAGAGTAGGAATGCAGAGTTCAAACTGAAAAATCTACCTAGTGCTTTGGGTAGAACAGATGGACATTGACAAATGACATAATGAGGCAAAAACTCTGTCTCAGAGAAGAAAAATTAAAAATTTGTTGTGTAAAAAAAAAAAAAAATAGAAATACTCTCAGGCATCAAACTTCCATTAAGCTCTACAACATGTGAATCTGACCACTTTAGACACATGTAAAAATGCAAATTTCAAAACTTAAGCGGATGGACTGAGTATGAAGAATAGGTCAGAGAGATAAAATCATTCACCCTTTTGTTTTATTCTCCTTTTTTTTTCCCCTTTTTTTTTTCCCCTACATTTTATGAGAACACTGGAAAAATAATTTTGCCAGAAAACATTTCCACTGAAGAACTGGGATAGATCTGACATACCTTTACAGTCTAAAATATAATGTGTCCTTGATTTAAGAAAGTGACTCAGAACAGAACGAAATTATGAGCCAGGGAAATTCTTGCTAATAAAAGTGATTGTTTTTGTAGTGAACCTTTTCACTGCAGGCAGTTACTTCAAGAGCTTCGTCAGTTTGAATGAGTTTGCCAGCAGCTGTCACACATCTCTAGCCAATTTTTCCTTGTCACACACCAAAGAACCAGAATGATTGTCTTTAGCTGTTATGAAAACCACTTGGATTTCTTGGAATACATTTTAGTGAAATTTCTGTGGCATTTCTTGAACTCATTCAGGATGGCAGCCTGGCTCTCAGGGATAGTCTGCTGATACTCAGGACAAGTGCAGTACAAATGCATTTTCCCAGAGTCTTGCAAAGGAGTGTAGCTATGTTTCATCCAAGTGTGAGAACCTCCAGGAGGAAGGATGGCCTTGGGAACTTCTGCTGGACACCCTCTGTGTGACCATGGTCAAACCAATCTGTCACACATGGTCTGTGTGGCCATGGTCAAACCAATCTGTCACACATGGTCTGTGTGGCCATGGTCAAACCAATCTGTCAAGCAGAGCTGAGGAGGTGATGATACTTCAGCACTTTGTGGGGAAACACTGTAATGAATGATGGTGGGATGTTTGGATGTGTGTCATAAAGGGAAAACTTTGCTCATGGCTAGATCCCAATCAAATCCCTTAGCCATGGTAGAAGGGAAAGGTACTCTGGGATACTTACATATTAGTGTAGATATTTGGCTTCAGGAATTAGAATGTTCTCACTCTTGCAATTTGGAGCACAAGCAGGGAAGGTCATAACTGTCCAAACTTATCAGACAGAAACTCAGAATCCTAAGACATGTTCATAGGTATTTCTGTCTTCACTTCCATTGTGAGTCTGATTAATAGTTTGTGGGGGTTTTGAATTCTTTCAATATATTTAAAATGCTAAAACTGGCTATTAGCAAAGAGTTATACCAAACCAAAAGTAGAGCCTTTTCACATTTTAAGAAATGCTACTGCAAAAAACACCTCATGGTGGTGTAAGAGTATCTGAACTAACTAACAAAGCATGTGAATTTCTTTAATCTTCAGACAGACTCTAACACCTGTTTGCTTGTGAGACCAGTGAAAATCTCAGTCCTAATCATATCTGCTTACCCATTACACTTTTTGGGTTATATTTCAGATACTCCACATGGCTGTACTGTGGTCAATGAGTTATGAGCTAAAAATAGTTTGAGGTGAAGGTCATGGCAAACCCCATATGTTTTCCTGTGTGCTTTCCCCAGTGAACTCCAAACATGCCAGCTTCTGCTGAGGAAAAGGGTGTTCAGCCAGATGAGTGCTGAGCTCTGTGCACAATGTGCTACATGCTCAGTTAATCATGAATCCAAGCCCATCCCAAGATCACCATGGCTGTGCACTCCAAGGCTGACTGAGTCCAATGTTCCTGAAGAGGCTCTGTGGACAGACAAGTCACAGGCAGCCACATCCATGAGAAGCCACCGGAACTGGTAATTGATAAGCATGGTATAGATCTTTTGTTCATGAGATTCCATTACATGCTGCTTTTGCCAGTCTCCTAAGTGGAACAGAAATATGTGTCACACATATCAAAAGAAGAAATTACCAAAATAAATCCAAGGGAAGTGTCTGTCATAAAAGTATTAGGTCACAGAGTGCAATTTAAGTGGTGGTCTTTTTCTGCCTAGAGGGCCTGATGGTAATGGGATCTGAAACTAAACAACACTCTTTTGCCCAGACCCACAAAATGTTTCACTCTACCTCCTTGCTGACCTAATCATAAATTCATGACTGCTGTAAAAAACTCAGGCTGTGAGCTTTATTGACCCAAACATGACACCCAGCAATTCAGGAGGGACCAATCTAAACATCTCGTTTCATTTTCTTTCATGAAGCCAAGAGCCCATATCACTTTCAAGTTCATTTTAGCTTTCTTGTGTGCTTCAGCAGGAAACAACCCCCCTATGTACACTTTTGGTCCACTAAAATTATATGAAATTTATCTATGCTAAATTTCAGAGTTTCTACAGGCAACATTTTATATAGTTAGCCATACAGAGAAATGCACCATGCTGAAGAAAAATAATAAAATTTATACATAAAAGTATGTAGTGGGTTATTGTATCCCTTAGATAGGATGGTCCTTGAAAAGAGTCAAGAGCTTCACAGAGCTTCTCAGAGGCAGGGTTTCAGCAAGTACCCTGTCTGCTTGTGTAACACCATAGGGAGTGGAACAAATTAAGAATCTTAAGATATTCAAAATCAGGCAAACACAGAATGAATCAAAGTACAAGGCTGGGAGCAGGAATTTCTAAATATATATATAAATATATATATATATATATATATATGATTTGGAATTTCTTTTTTTTTTTATTTGTAAAATCTCATAGATATTCTTTCACTCAAGCTTTCAGTTAGTAAGTCAATTTTACTGGAAATATATATTCATATTGAATATATTCACTTTCCCAAAAAAAAATAACTGTACGTTTCTTCTGACTGAAGCACCAAAAAATTTACTAAGAAGGACTTTTCCTACAGCATACAGTAAAATCAACTTGTATCTATAAAAAATATTGCCTTTGTTTTGAGATTGTTTGAGACACAGACACTCTGAAAGTTAATATGAGCTTGGGTTGAGCATTTGTTAGTTTAAAGCCACTAAACCTGGGTGAGTAGTTTAATTCACTTTCAAACTAAAAATAGTGAAAAAAAATGCAAGCACTTGAATTCTGAATAAAGATATTATTATTGATTCATAGCTTTCATTTTCTTCAAAATCATGTTTTTAGTTTGAATTAATGGCCCTGAGAGTCCTTACAGAAAGAAATCCTGAGTCTGTTTGACTCACTCTAAATTCAGGTTGAAGCTGTAGTAAAATGCACAGATGTTTTTTTAAAAGGTGATATATATAAAGCCTCCAAAGAATTTGTCATATGCATACAGATGTAGATAATAAAAAATTTATAGTAGCTGAACACATCAGGATCTTCTTGTGCCAAAGAATCATGAGATCAAATCAATAAATTTTAATGCCTTTGTTAGGAGAATCTCTTTCAGATGAGAAGCAGGGAAAACCCAGGGATAACTTGATCAGGCAACAGAGGAATGATCTGGGGAGCATGGTTGCTTTTCTATCAGCTGTTTAGGTGAGATATCACTGTATTTATTTCCCACTTGTTTTCTTCCTACCCTGGAGATGTTTTTGCTCAGAATAAGCTTCTTATTTCAGGTCATGTGAGACCTTGAGAAACTTCCTTTGCACTGCTATGCAGACCAGGATTTCCATGGAACACGGGCAGCAGATCCTGGCCCAAAATATCTGCCACATTTTCTGTCAGTGCCAGGGTGCACACATGGCCCTACTGTCCTGCCCTCAGCCTAGGACCCCATTCACTCCAGCCCTGGGACCATAAGCCCCAGCCCCAGCAAGGCCACAGGACAATCTCCAGCCCCAGCACAGCCCTGTCCCTCCTGTCCATGGGCTGAGTCCCATCCCCAGGGCTGGGGCTGCCCAGGAGCCCCCAGCCAGCTCTGCTCCTGTCCAGGAGCTTCTACCCCTCGTCCCTGGCACACCAGACACAGAGGGGCTGGGAATGATCCAGGCAGCCATGAGGAACAAGCCAGCAGCAGCAGCAGCAGGGTAAATCACAGCCCTTCAGAAGATTCAATAACCTGTCAAGCAAAAGGGTCACAGGGATTCTCTTGGATTCTCTTGGATTGCTAACAGGACAAAGCAGTTACAAGCTCTTCTTTATTTGGAGAGCAGCAGCTGAAGCTGACTCATACAAAATGTTAAATCTTATACTGACCTGCTCTACCCTCTATTACAATTACCATGTCTCTACTTGGAGACTTATGTTCTCCATACAATATGTTCAGCTCATCAAAGTGATGTATGCACACAAGCCTCCATATTCATGCTGGCTCTCAGGAACACATATATATATATATATATATATATATAAATGGATTCTTGGAATTATATAGATATAAATATATACATGGATAGGACAAAAAATCTCCATGAAATATCTGTATGTGAAGTCAGATTTTCTTTTAAGCATAAAGTTCAGTCTTGGTAATTGCTCACACAAATGCTTCCTGGAATATGGTAGGAGCTTTAGCAAAGATGCAGATGTCCAGATAATTCAGATTTATGCATGTATATTTTATGTTTAGTACTATGCAGAGGGAAATAATTCTTTGTAAAGATTTAAAATAATCCATTGGAAAGGTCATCAATCAATCTTGAGGCAAGGAAGCCAAAAGTGAAAAGTCATTTTTACTTAATGTCAACCTCTCTCTCTAAAAAAGAACATTTAAAATAATGTAATTGACAATAATATCAAATTTTCAATAACATTTTTCAGACGTGACATTTCAAATATTTTTATTTTGAGCAAAATTCTTGATATTTTCAGATCCATAAACACTCCTAGAAAAAAAAACATTTTGGTTACACGTATATTAATTTTCAATTAATGTATGAAATGTTTATAATTCATAAAAAATCATTTGTAACAGGTATTTCACTCCTAGCAGGGATTCTAACAACTGTTGCCCAGCCAGCTCTGCAGCAGAGCACTACCATGGTGTTTCACAGATCTCTCCGTGCTCCCCAGCAGAACATATTGCAAACCTGCCCCCAATGACCTTTCATAACAAGTCATTGGTATTTTTTCTCCCTTTGACCACCCCACACATCATGCTTTGCCAGTCAAAGCCTGAACTGAAAAGAACTCATTGTCACATTGACAGATTGCCACATTTCTGACTTGAATCTGCATGTTCACATTAAATTCCTCTGCAAAAGGATTGGGACCATTGTTTTATAGACAAATGTGTCCAATTGATCAATAATATGCTCTCATCAGGCCATGGAAAGTATTTACTTGCTCTCAGTGAATGCCAAAATTCCCTGTCTAATTCAATATGCTAGCAAATGAGGACACATTAAATTGCTTTCCTGTATGTATATGTCTATTGACAAGAGATTTCACACTAATCTCCTTTATACCACAGAACTATTTTAATGGTTGAATGCTTCAGCCTTTGTCTCCACTGGGTAGTAATCAGGCTTTCTCTTCCATAATTTCTCTTCCCTGCCTGCAGATATATACAGCATATTTTCTCCATAAGCAAAATGGAAAAACTTTACATTTTGGAAGAAAATGCATGTGCTTAGAAGAAGAAAACTCTGCAAAGGTGATGCTCAGGCCTGGAATTCTTCATTTCATCCAGCACCACCAGATACTTTTTACAATGCCAGAACATACTTTTAATACCTTGCCTGTTTATCAGACCTAACCTAAGGTTTGTTTTCTTGATTTGACAACTTGCTGGAGATTCTATTAATTTTATGTACATGACACAGGGTTAGAGACATCATTCTGACAATCTGATCTAGGCCAAAATTGTCAGCAGTTGTACGTATATCACATCAGGCACTGAGAGCCTTACAGGAGCCTGAAGTTATTCTTTCTGCCACATGTCAGAGCCTCACAGCAGGCAGGGTAAAGTTGAGTTGTGCCAGAGTTCACTAGCACTCCAACCCAAACAGAAGCAAATTATCCAAGACACACAAGTTCACTGCCAAAAGCATTTTCCAGTTCCAGGACAACACCTCCATTACAGATTTAGCCAAAATTTCACCAGGCTGATATGTGTTGGAGTCTGAGATACAGACTGTGTGCCCTTGTTTTTGGTGTTTAGTTCTGAGATCCAAGAAAACACTGAATTTCATATAATATGAAATTCATGAGCATGTTTTCATAGTGATACATGAAAACAAATGTTAAAGTTAGATAGAAAAAGCTAAAAGTGTAGGTGTGTAGATTAGAAAGTTTCTTAAATCACTGGGTGAAAAAGTAGTTTAGAGAACAGGAGACAATATGGAGGATTTAGGGTGTTGTCCCTTGTCCTTCTTCTTTCTTCTTTATGTTCTTCTCCTAGAGGTTTTTGGGTAATAGTTAGTGATTGGATAGAAAATGCCGCAGTGCATCACAGAGGTGATGGGTCATTGGGTCATTAAGAAAAATAATATACGTGTCTATTGTTAATTGGATAAAAATAGGTATAAAAATAAAAGAACTACGTAGTTCGGGGCCATTTTGTGTATCAGACACGAAGTGTGCCACAAGGCCTTGTTTGTACCATCAGAAGAAAGAAATGTACCAAATTGCAAAGATTAACCTTGTAACCAGCCTAGAGAGACCTGTTAAGTTTTGTAAGGATCCTTCAATAAACACGAGAAACAAGATTCTAACGAGATCGAGAGTTTACTACAAATAATAAGAACTAAGATAAGTGGAACTCTCCACGAGGGAGGATCCCAGAAAAATTCAGCCCAGAGAAGGCTGGGAAACTATAGAAAAGCTGTTTCTACAGAGAATTCAGCCCAGAAAAGGCTGGGAAACTATAGAAAAGCTGTATCTACAGAGAATTCAGCCCAGAGAACGCTGGGAGACTAGAGAAAAGTTGTATCCACAGAGAATTGAGCCCAAAGGAGGCAAAGAAAAGAGAGACAGAGGTAACAATATGTAAGTCAAATCAGACAAGACTATGAAGGATATATCTATATTATTAATATGCTGTATCTGGCATGGATTTTACAAACATACCATATAATTAGTTTTTTCAGATTCAAGGAAGTCTATTAAAAAAAAAAAAAAGACACAAAAATCTGTAACACATTCACAGAGATAAAATAACACCAAACTCATTGAAATAGTCATAGGGCAGAGTCAATCATTGGTCCATAGTCATCAAAATACCACCCTGGCATCTAATTCATTATCCCATTCTACAGAAAACAGAACAATAATTCTTTGGCACCCACACACAGTATTTTCTGCAGTATCTTACCAGGGTCATATGAAATGCTTTTGGTGCCTTTAACTGTTAGTTAATAATTTGATTTATATTTATTTTCTCATGTGAAGAATAATAATATACCTTTATGATCAGAAGTATTAGAAATTTTATGCTAGCAGGTAGGTGGTTGCGGATATTCTTTTAAAAGAAAAAAAAAAGCAATGCATTATGGCTTTTGAAAGACAGCCCTGCAACTTGTGAAGAAATGTAATTCAGGCAGTATCTCTTCGTGCTGCCATGACTCTGAACAGGTTCCTATCTACATCATGTGTGCTGATAAGACAGTCAAATACCACAGGTCTGTGATTTGTAAACATCTGAATCAAGGGCACTGCTACATTCCCTGATCATTCATGCAGTGGAGTGCAGCAAAACGGAACAGAAAAGCTCTTTGGAGCTCTGACTGCAATGCCCAGAGTTCAATAAATTAGCTGAGTCTGGGGGAAGGTTAAAAGAAACAAGCTGGTTTGATTCAAGTTATAATTATTTTTCTTGTATCGTTTTTGGCATTCTCAAAGCTTGTTTATGCTCTGGAAAGTCATGTACTTCTTCCAGCTCCATGCAAATTATTACTCTATGCATGACCTTGTCAGGCAGCCACATTGAGCATTTCATTGTCTATAGGAAAACTCTGCTTTAGTTCAGCCAAATAATTATCACAAAAGTGGTGCAGAAAAAAAATAAAATCCCTGGGTCTAATGCAGAAATACTCCAATTTTTTTAGTGATTTGCAAGACATACAAAGTGAAAATAAAGTATTCAAGTGAAAATAGTAGTAATTTCTATTCATGTAACTGATAAAAACCTGAGGCAACAGGGTACATATGAATTTTTCAGTCATGAGACTACATACTGCATCTCAAAAGGGACACTGAATTGACACTAAACATTTGGCTGTAGCTCTTGCTACCACATTATGCTCACATGGAATTTGTCACTGTCCTCCCAGTTCTGAAAATTTGTCTGAAAGGTACAGATTTGTGTGTCTCAATAAGAGCTTTCTCTTCATTTGGGAATTGTCCCTTCCATTCTGACATGAAGCGGTGCCAGAGATCCCCAGCTTCCCTCATGATTTTGACATAAACATTGCAATGATGCCCTGTTTGGATTCATTACCCCAAAGATTCAGGCTCTTTTCCTAAAGTTCACTTTAGAATACCAGGTCAAGTTTAATGTCAAAATAAGGTTTTTTTCAACAAGTGGAAAAGCTCATCTCTTCCCTATAAGCTGAAAATTTTAAAGGAAGCATTGGTGCCTGGGGAGCAGTTCACTGCCTGAACATTGGTACCTGGTAATGAGTGTTTTGGCATGTGGTTTTCCAGGCTTTTTTTTTTTTTTTTCCTTTTAATAAAAGAAGCCATAAACGATACATTAATCCAAAATATATGAGATGTTGGTCAAATCTGCTCTTTTTTTGTACACATAAGCACCCTTAACTTTCAGAATCTGTTTTGCGCACACCCAAACTGTGTTTCATTTAGTGAGACCAGGTGAATAACATAGCTGTGGAAAGAGGCTCAGGGGGTTGGCCAAGTGCTGCACTCTATGCCATTGGTGACCACCTCATTAGTGACCACCTCATTAGTGACCCCTCATTAGTGACCACCTTAGCTCTCTGAGCTCTGGAGCTACATCACCTTTAGCAACAAAGCTGACCTAGGCTAATTCCTGGAGACCCACATGGCACTTTGATCTTTGATCCATCAGAGTGGATGTACTGGCAGAACATGAAACTCTCATGAAAAGAGGTTCCAGTGGGACCCAAGGCATCCTACAGTATCCATACATCACAGTGTACAAAAAGGTCACTCATGTCCCCTTTACCCTGCTTGGGCCTTAACCTGAAAAACCCCCACTTTGCCCTCCAGAACCATGACTTTCATACAATTTAAAAGTAGCACAGAAGAAGCAACTTTTGCCCTGAAATAAGAGTCCTAAGGACCCTAGGTTTATCAGAATGAATTAAGTGGTGCAGCAAAAACACTTTAATCAATGTTCATTTTAGGCTCATTTAATTTTTATTTTTATTTCTGGATTTCAAAATTGGATGAATAATCTTCTTTATGAACTTTTATATTGCACAGTAAATTTGATAGCATATATCTTTGCAGAAGTGCTAAATGTTACAATATTTAATTTGATTCTTCTGGTTTACGATAAAATTTATATTCATTACACACAGATTGTCTAGCTTAGTTTTTACATATATATAAAAATATATATGTATGTTTCAGGCTAGCCCTAGGAAAAATATAAAAGAGTGTCATTTTACATTTTCCTTAAATCATTAATTTAAAGAACAATATTTTCTTTGACGATAAGCTTTAAAATAACAATTTTTGCTTTCAAGTTTTAAGACCTCATAAGAAATGTAAGGATGAACCTGCTATTTAAATATTCCTAATGAAAACTACTGTTTGTCTCTTTGAGGTCTTGGAACACTTATTGATTGCAAAGTCCCCCAAAGCCAAACATTTCAAGGAAGAAAAAATTCAAATTATATCTTTTAAGTCTTGCAGCCACATATCCCCAGTATTTTTATATGCTCAAATCTGTTTCTCATGTAAACCAACAAGGACGTCCTTTGTTTGGTTAAGTAAATATAAATAAAATTAACAATCATACTATATCTGCCTGTACGGACATGAGAGATTTCATGGCTTTTTAAATCTCAAACAATGTTGTTAATTGGCTAGAATTTAGAGTCAGAAGTGTTTTGCATTACCATGTCCCTGAGCTCTTTCTATCACATAATAATCAGTTTAAATGAACCTTATTCAAGGGCTGCATGCAGACATTGCTGGTGGCATTCCATGGGAAATACCAGGAAGGATAACTGCTCTCAGTCATGGAGAAAACAAGCAAAACACAGCCTTTAACTGCCTTCCCTCCCCTACAAAACAATATTTTTTTTAAAAAAGAGCACTCACAGTACCATTTTGGAGGACACACAGCAGAGCAGTAAGATTTCCCTACCATCTCACTGCTTACTAGGCAGTACAGAAAACATCTGACACTGAAGCTCATTCCCAGGCCCAAAAGAAATTCCACATTTATTATTAGGGACACAGAAGTAAATAATATGTGAAAATAGGTGCTCAAAATGTTTATGGGGAGAGAACCAAGAATTATGTTTGTGACTATGATGCATTCTTATAAACTTAGTCACAGGCAGAGCGAGATGAAAATGGCAGTGCACATCTCAGCAGTTCTGCGCTCTTTGACATCTCCAGGATGTCAGATCTGAACAATTTATTTGAACAGAAAAAAACTCTTTAAAAGTCAAGTTTTTTCCTCTCAGGCTTTCAATGCAACTGTTCTCCAAGAAGCTCTCATCTGATTTTTGGTCCGAATTACATCACACTATTCATGAAATTGTAATATAACCACCTAATCAATTCAACAGCCAGGGAAAACCAGTTGGAAAAGCCCACGCTGAGCAGATTTCTAGACATAGAGAATTAAAGAATTTATGTTTTGAATTTATGCCTTTGAGAACCTGGGTTAAAGCTACTAAGTCATCTCTTGCCAGTGCAGATTGCACTTTTAAAGTAAAAATAAGCTGAAAAGGTCATTTACTGCAATTGTTAGGCCAGGTATTGAATTTTGAAAAAATATTTCTGCAAAGGAAAGGTCAGAGTTTTTAAGCAGTAGGGAAATGCAGAAATCACAGAATTAGTAAACTGTCTGGAAACATGATGAAATCAGAGTAAAGAAAGCATAATTGCTTCTTTCTATAATTTGACTTCTTCAGCATAGTTTTGCTGGTGATCAGCAGGGTAAGTGTGATACTGAGCTGTATGAGGTTGGATCACGCTTTCATTTCACTCTCTACTTGCTGCTCTGCAGAGGATATTTCCTGTACTTTATGGTCTTCCTAACTTCTTGATGCTGTGAAAACAACATGTGCCACATTTTTCAGGAGAAAAAAACTGTGACCAGTTTTCATGGTCATCTAACTGTGCTGTGGTTTCGAGGAAATGTTGGCATGCACCAGGCTGAAGGGGTGATCCTAGGCCTGTTTTTCTGTAGGTTGCATATTCTGGGTGACCTAGTGTGAGATCCTGCACCTGAATGAAGACCTGAGGTCCACCACTGTGCATCCCACAGCCACGTGCTCCCATTCCAAGCCCTGCTCACCCCAGCAAGGACCCTGAGAGTGGAAGTGTGTGTGTGTGTGTGTGTGTTCTCTGCTCCAGCCTTCTCACATGACTGGATAATTGAGACCAAAGCACCGAGGAAGGGTGCAGGTATGAGCACATCTTAACAATCTCTACAAAACCAGAGAATTTAGCTTTCTCATTCACTAGTCTGCTCACAGGGTAGCCTCACATTAAAGTGACAGGTATCAATGACTAAGGAAGGACTACAGACAGGTTCTTCCAGAGACACTGTGTCTAGGTCCATGTCACCATCTCAGCTGTGAAGGCAGAGTTAGAGAGGTGGCCTGATGCCCCCTCTGCATCCCTTGTCCTTTCCAGCAGCAAGAGGGCACTCCCTGCCATTCCCACACAAACAGAGCTGCACAAGCTGTTTGTCACTGCTGACCAGCCAACACCTCTAGCAGACACCTGGCCAGTGCATTTGGAAGTCCTTGCTGGTGCCAGTGCATGCAGTATCAGAGGACCTCTGAGTGACCAGGTTTTGACCAGTGCACTGGTTTTGGCTGGGATACAGTTAATTTTCTTCATGGCAGCCTGTGTGGGGCTGTCATGAAAACGGTGTGGATAACAGAGTAATTTTTTACTGAGCAGAGCTCACACAGAGCCAGGGCCTTTTCAGCTGCTCACCCCACCTCACCAGTGAGGAGGCTGGGGGGCACAAGGAGCTGGGAGGGGACAGAGCCAGGACAGCTGACCCCAGCTGACCAAGGGATATTCCACACCCCGCAATGTTGTGCTCAGCAATAAAAGCTGCAGAAAGAAGGACAAAGCAGAGGTCATTCAAAATTACAGTGTTTGTGTTCCCAACTAACCATCAAGCAAGATGAAGCCCTGTTTTCCTGGAGATGTCTGAACACCTGCCTGTCCTTGAGAAGTTGTGAAGTCCTTGTTGTACATTGCTTGCATACACTGCATTTCCTTTACTTATCATATCCATAAGTTTTCTAACTTTTGCCCTTTGATTCTCTCCCTCATTCTACTGTGGAGGGGAGTGACCAAGAAACTATGAGCTGCCTGTTGGGTTTAAATGACAACAAGGGATTAATCATGTAATAATCCTGTATTTAATCCCAGTGCTCAGCATGGATGTATAAAGTAATGTCACACTGAAAGGAAACACAATGCTTTTATGGGTCACATCCTTTAACACTGGATTTCTGGACACATTTTCACCTCCTAGCTAAGAGCTTGTGAAGGACTCAAAGGTGAGAACCCTTCAAATTTCATGGTATTTGTGCAGCTGTCCACATCAAGAGAATATCAGTGAAATTTTATTTTTCATTTTATATGGATGAAAAGATGCACAGTTTTACTTAGTGGATGTTAGAATGTAACTCAGAACATTTGATTATTCAGCTTCTGCCTAGGCGTGTTTAACACAGCCCAACCATTTCTGAAACTCCACAGGGATTATAGAATATAAGAGATAAAGGGCCCATTAAAACACCACAGTTCTTATAAATTCCTATCATGTCAATTTTTCAGCTGCAAAGGAAGACAGAAGCATGAAAAAACATCCTAACAGAGTACAGAGTCCATCAGTGCCCTTAAAAGAGACACGAGCCTAGCAGTCTTCCAGCGTTGTTGTCTTTGAAGGGTGGATAAGAAAGAGCTAGAGGTTGCAATGTGCAATGAAGATTAAAAGCACTCTTCCTGTAGAGAGGAGATCATCTGACATCCATTTAAAGATAATGATAGCAGTCTATTAAAGGCAGGTGAAACAAAGGGACAAAAGAAGATGTGTCTAAATAAAAAATAATGGTCATGGAGCTTACAGGACTCAAAAATAAACACACATCAAGTCACTAACCAGTAAACAGTAGAATCTTAGGGGCCATTTATCACAGAACTGAACAGATATACATAAAAAGAACAATGTTCTTCACCTCAAATGGTAAATCAAAAGCATGCTTTTAACCAGCAACAGCCCAACAGGGAGAAACAAAGAAGCTTTTTTGATTCACTTGTGACATTGCAGACATAATGGCATCACCCCTCAAGACAGGGAAAGATAAGTCTGAAGTTCCTTCTTAGGGTTTTTTTAAAACCAAAATTAATTGAAGGGAGATAGGCTGCTCAGGATTCATGTTGTATGCTGGGGGTGAATGACAGCCCCATCCAGCTGAATTGATATGTCTTAAATGGTCTATAAAAACCTCTAAAACTCAACAGTGTTTCCAACCAGTCTGGTCACCATGAAGTACAAGACTCGTTTCACAAGTTTTTTAATTTTCCTCATTCAGGCTGAGCTAAGAAGATATGAAGATACAAATACAGATTTCTGCCAGACTGCAGTTCACAGAACAGATTCACAGCTTTTATACATGGTTGCATCTTGTTAAACTCCACAGAGACATGCAGATTCAGAGATGAGTATCTTGTCCGTCAAGCAAGTAATGCTGTTGTATGTGTGGAAAGGAACAGTTTATTTTAGGACTAGAAAAGGAAAGTATTTTATGCAAGACTGCACTAGCCTTGCAGAATCTGGTTTGCAACAAAATTTGGACTGGATTGAGTTCACCTACTTGAAATTGGTAAATAAGGCATTCCTTCACAGATGTGACCAAATTTCCTCAACAACTCAGAGTAGAACTTTTCTGTCTCAAATATCTTCCAGAGCTTTTAAAACTGCTAGCACATTTGCCACTTATATATGTTAGATAGATGCTTCATACCTGGAGAATTTAGAATGTCAACCTCTTTCTTTTTATGCCAGAGGAAAATGATTGTTTGCTTGATCTTTGATGCAAACAGGTTTTGATGCTACCCAGCCACATGTGGAAGCATGTGTGTGTCCACATGCACCTGTACAAGCCACCAATCCATTAGAGATGCCACCATCCAGTGCTTTGGAATAACATATTGCATATGAACTTTATAAAATTCCACATCCTACTTTAGATGTAGCCCACTTGGAAAATTCAAATGCAAAGCAAAAAGATGAATATTGGACTTGCTGTTCTAACAGACTTGGATCACTGAAACACCTACTGCCAGAAAAACTGTTCAAGATGTCTCATGAGAACTTAATATACAATTTCAGTAAGTTTACTTACCTGATAATGCCCCTGGAAAGCTAGTAATAATCATCCTCTTAATGAAAAGATGTCCAAAATTAGACTAAAAAGAACCATCAACCTAAGTCTATCTTCTGTCAGAGTTGCTGCAATATGTTCTGAAGATATCCTATATCCCACATACTGCCTTGCTGGTGACTATATAGCTGTTAAGAGAAAAAATTATTTTCTTTGCATTAGGAGGCATCACAGAAGACTTTTCCTACACAGTAAATGCTACTTACAGATAGATATTTTTCATTCCTCAGTGCTTAAAAAAACCAACTTCTACGCAAGTAACATGTGTAAACCAGATGAGGGAACAAGTCACAGTAATGTTTGCTTTGGTGTCAATTCCATTACTTCGATCAGTGCTACTTCGAGGTGGAAAATAGCTTGGGGAGAACAGTTTAAAATGTTTTATACAGACAAACAGATACTTAGAGAATTTCTGACTTTTGCTCCACAAAAAATCACACGTGTTTGATTGAATTTCTGAAACCAATTCAGAATTCAGAGTGCATTAGAAGTGGTCAATGACCACTTTTAAAAATTTTCATTCTTTAAAATCAGAACAAAAATCCACTGAAGCTGAAAATAGCTCACTATTAAAAACAAAAACAAAAACAACCCAGTAAAAAAAAAACCAACAGGGCTCCCTAGGTGTCACCTCTTTGTCTGACTTCAGTTGTGATGATTTAATGTTGTTCCTATCTCCATTGGATTCACATTAAAGAGGACATAGGACAAATCATTATGGATGTATTCAGGTAACAATTGCTTCTCCAAAGGACAGCCCAGAGGAATTATAGGCAAAGCCACTGTTATGAGCATCTCTTCTGAAAAAAAAAAAAAAAAAAAAAAAAAAAGTACTGACAGCTTACACATTTGTTTAGAGCACATAACAATATCTAGATATTCTCTTTCCCATGTCAGTCTAGATATACCTAAGCACATTGCTTGGTGACTCGAGGATGTGCCCTCTGAGATAATGTCTTCAGTTCAGCAGGTTCTTAAAAGTGAAGGGGAAAGGTTTGACTGGGAAGAAAGCAGAAGATTTGGCAGAAGTATTTTTTGCATGGTCCAAGCAATCTGCTGCCACTGTCTCTGCTCTTCTCCTTCCTCACTGAATGAGTGCAGACTCCTACATGGGAAAGCATAGGAGGAGAAAAGGGAGCACAGGAGAAGACTGAAAATCAGTGTATGTTGTGTCATGTTGTTCAGGGACTAGGCCTGGCACCATAAACCTCCTGAACCATAGGTCCAGTGGTTTTCCTACTTGCAGACCAATTGTGCCACAGCCACTCTTTTGTTGAGGGTTCCATGGTACTCCTTGGAGGAATAAATTACAAACACAAATCAATTCTGTGACTGTCTAAAATATTGTTCACAGGAATATGTGAATGGTGTAACAAATATTAATACTTTATAAAATAGTAATAAATGTTTATGCCCAAGTTCCTAATGCACTCATCCATGGTCTATAAGGATGACTTTGCATTCTTTCAGTCAGCTCTCCTTCTGGCTATATAGGGAACCCAGGTTCCATAAAGACTGTGGTACTTTTGAAAAGACTTCCTATTATGAACTGAATCAGAATTTTCCCTAAACTTTATGAGGTCCTCTGAAATGGCAGAACACTGAAATCCCTTTGATATGATCATTTTCTCTCTGAGTAATAATTATAATTAGCTCTTTTCTAATATCCTCTTTTGGCTCTAGTACAGCTAAGGCTATAAAACAGACATGAAACTTCTCCAAGGCACTGTTGGGAACTACTTTGTATTTTAAGTCAATACCCAAATATAATAAGTTTTCTTAATGTGAATAAAAATTCTATATGAAGTCAAAGGACTTTTATGATGTTCTACAAAGATATTAGACCCCTCTCTCCTTGAAGTAACCTTGACTAGATGGTTACAAACTTTTGAGGGGTATTCTAGAATGTGTCTTGATTGTCTTCCCTCCTACCGCATTTTATCCCTCTCTTACTCCTTTCCTCCTACGCAGAATCTTCCTTTTCAAGTGGCCTGAGCCTCTTAAACATTCTTGCCTCTCTAAAAACTTACTTTCTTTACTTCCTTTTAATTTCCAAATACTTCATACACATCATTTACACCTATGGTGTTTCTTTCTGCAGTAAGAAATCATCTTCAAAGACACCTACCCATGGCCAATAAACAGGCTCATGTCAAATTGTTTCATAATGGCTTTCTGAAAAGCAAGTCTTGAATCCCAGCTACTCCTTGTTGAGGACTGTCTTATCTGCTTATATTTTTGAACTATTTTTGCTATCACCTTTCAGAAAATGGCCTTGTGATGGTCATTGAGGTGTCTGTGTGTGTCCCAGAGGATTCAGTCATCATCTGCTGCTCTTTCCCTGCCACACACTGTCACTGAGCAACAGCATTCAGAGCAGCTTTATTCTGAGGGATCTGCATTCTGCTTCTGTGGGCAGCTTTCACCTCTGATAGAGCTGTAACCCTCCTCTTGTGTTTCTGCCATATTCTCATCAAAGGAACATATGAAATTTTGGATGGGAGGACAACAGGCATTCTCCAGTCCAATCTGCTGCTCGAATCAGGGTCAGCTCTGAAGTCTGAGATCAGGATGCTCAAGGCTTTATGTTGCTGCATCTCAAAAACCTTCATGGAAGGAAAATGTGCAACCTCTTTGAAAGCCTCATCTTGTGCTGGACTATTCTTATGAATCTCAGTCTCAACATCCTCAAGAGTGCTCTGATGGAGTGTAGCTTTTCTCTAATGCTCTCCTACTGTGGAAAATCCATTTATTTTCTTGTCATCAGGTTACATCACCTGCCTGCTGGTGTTGCACAGACAAAAGCCTTTGTGTAGAAATTCATTATTTGGATTGTGGCATAGGATCAGGGCACAATTGGATTGTCTTGTGGACCCACCCAGGAGTCCCAGTTTCAAGGGTTCTCACAGCAGCATCTTCAGCTGGATTGAGTGAGACTCCCGGAGATGTTCTCCTGCTCATTTCATACAATCTACAAGCCTGTGGGTGTGTGTGACTGCTTCAGTTCGTGTGTGATAAAATGTTATTGATTGTCTCCACTATATCCAAAACTGCTTTGAAATACCTAACCAAAGAGCTGTCCTACGTGACCATTTCCTCATCTGTAGGAATATATTCTATTGGCTATTTACACCTTTTGCTCACGTACGATTTGACTGATCCTGTAGCAAGAATCTTTGTGACACTCCACCCACAACATTAATCAATAGGTGTAAGCAAATAAATTGGACTTGACACAGCAGGAGCAGCCCAGTGGAATCTCTAGGGCTGTCTAAAATTCCCACCTGGAGAGCTCTTGCAGCAATCAATAAAATATTTAATTTTAAAGGTGGCTGGTGTTTCAGACAACCACACAGCTTTTTAATTCTCTGTTGGAAGGTGATAATGACAGCAAGCTCAACTCCTAACTTTCACGAGATGGGGGAGTAATAAAGTCCTGGGAGTCTTTTGCTGTCACTGGTGTGTATCTCAGGCATTTCAAAAACCCATGTACTCCTCCAGGCAGTAAGTGGGAGTCTCCAGCTGGGATTGAAATTAGCAAATTCGTTTACTGTAACAACAGCAAATTGACACAAGCATAGAAATGCATTTTTGTTTGATAGTTTTTGGTTTCTGCTTTTGACTATGTATAAAGAACATTCATTCATATAGTATGGACATGTCTCTTTTTTTCTCAGCTTGTACATATTTGTTATGAATGCATTTATATTTCTTGATTCTCATGCATTTCTTCTATTTTATTCAACTCCACTAAGGGTTGATGTGTGGCATTCTTGATAAAATTTGGAAAAAAAAAATCCACATACAAACAAAACAATACAAAACACAAAACTTTCTCCTTTTGTTTCTTATTTTAGATCAATATCTTATTCTTGGAATGAAAGACTAAATTAAAATATTCTGATGTCACCTCATTAATGAGAGCTCAGGGCTGACACTTGTGTGTCTAAGTCCTTCAGTTACCTGCATGACACAGCAAAGATGTTCATTAGATCAAGCTCAGAGAATATGCTTAAACATCAGAATTTATGAATTTAAGATGGCAAAGAGAGCGGGGTTTATGGCCCAAAGAATTCATTAGAAAGTTTTACACAAAATAAAACTTTAAATCTGTTTGAACCTGATACCTGAGATGAAATGACAAGAAGTAAAACAAATGACAATGAACATAGTTTTCTTTTGTGTTACTCTAATCTTTTCTGTGAAAACCACTTAAAAGTTTTGATCATGGTACTCGCTTGAAAGCTGCAGAGGAAGAAGTTAATAAAATTAAGATTCCAAGTAATTCAATCACTATTTAGTCAAAACATCCAGAAAAACTCTTCCTAATTCAATAAATCATACTTTTTCTATTGTGTATGTGTGCATGACTTTTAATGAAGACAGCCCTTAAACACTGGAAAACTGAAATTTCATAAATACATTTGACCTGACTGGAAGCTTTACTTTTTCTTCACTCTGAAGATGACAGTCAAGTCTGAAACAATTACAAATGTTCACAATGCTCCAACACATGAAATGTTTGGATTAATCATATTTTTGCAACACAAAGAAACTTCAAAAAGCCTGTTGTTAGCTTCCTTCAACAGAAATGTTTCCAAACCACCTTGGTAAAAACATAATCACATGTGGATATGTCCTACACAAAGACATATGTGGTTTAAGATAAGAACAGAATTCCACCCAGCCTGGCATTCTGTGACTGACAACAGCCAAAACAAATGTCCTGGGCATATGGGAGAGAGATAAGTACACAATGATTTTTCCCAGAATATTTTCCACCTTCCTGCTCTTTGAACTTCAGAGGTAACCTGGAAGAAATGTGATATAATATACTTTTATATTTCCTCCTGGTAATTGATGTGATATTGCAAACACAAATTTCACCTACATAGCCCTGTTGACTCTAGCAAAAGATAGGGGAAAGAACAAATGTGGAGTTTGGGGATTAACATCTTTGTGCTTGGCAGTGGAGATTTGGAGTGTTTCGTACTTCTGTGTCAGCATTCACAAGTGTTTGGCAGGGCACGTGTGAAGACGTTCAGGGCACCAAAGGTTCACAGCCCTTTCCCAACAGAACACAGCCTGCCAGGGGCAAAGTTACTCTGGTTTAAAAACCTGACTTGGACTAGGAGGGACATGCATATAACTCTCAAAATATCTTTAAATGTCCTGGAAGGCAAAAAATATCATCAATCATTTCAAGATTTCCTGAGGCAGAGACAGTGCAGATACCTCTTGGGGTCTGATCCCAAGCTGCCTTGCATCCATGACAGTGTTTCTATTGCCATGGGTCCTAGGGAAATTTTCATCCTCCTTAATATTAGTTATCAACCTTTTTGATTAACTAATATAGTTAAAAAAATCTGATCCATTCAATCAGTTTAAGTAAGTGTGAGCTTTTTGTGTGAACAGTATTATTTTGAATTAAATTAATTTAGTTTAAATATTCTGAATCAATATATACCAAACAAAAATAAACACATTGTTGGACTGAAATAGTTGCTCACATACAATTTTCAGGGCTCCACATATAACTCCACAGCTTAAGTAATTTTAGACTTTGGACTGTGTATGATGCCATTCCACAGTACATTAGATATTTGAGACAAGGTTTTCTGGGGTTGCATTTAGTTTCTCATCTCTTTCTCCTTAAAAGATTCAGCACTGAGCTGAAGCATTTGCTAAAATAAAAGAGCCAGAAAACAATTTTCATGACTATCAACAGCAGAGAGACACTTGGAGTGTAAAAATGTCAAGATGCAGAAGCTGTTGAAATCAGTTGGAAAATGCTTATCAACATTTAAATTTTGTATCCTGTCCAGCAGGCCAAATATTTACAACCAATAGCAAATTTTGTGGCAGCTAATGGTTTCCAACCAAAAGTTTTTCGCTTATTTATAATAGCAAAAATAGCAATTTCTTTAGGCTATTTTACAAAGCTAAGCATAAAGGGTCTGTTAGTGCCAGATGAAAGCTGTTCAAAGGGAAAATTTTAAAAGCATTTAACAAGGGTTTTTGTTTACTGTCTTGCAATCTATTTGTGACAGTAAAGAAGCTTTTTTGCATTCAGACTACCAAAAGAATTTTTTTCCACTCACAAAAATTGTGTGTTTAAGCTCTGTAAAATTCTTGTTAGATTAAATTATTGGCATGGTATTTTTTTTTAAAGGAATTTACTTATCCTTAATTAAGATATGTGTCAAACTATTGTCCACCCATACATTGCTTTATGAAGGACTCTTAGAAGTTTTATTGAGATACAAACACAGAGCTGATGGCTGCAGAGGATGTTTGCACACAAATTGTGTGCAGGGAAATGAGATGTGCACTTTGTCATTGGTTTAAAAGGAGCAGGGCTCAGTCCTGATGAGGCAAGAGTAGGATGGCAGCAGACTGCTTTTCCTAATGCCTTCACAGGGGTGGAAACAGAGCAAAGAACTGCATGGGCAGCCTGGTCCACAGCAGGAGGGCCCTGCCAGGGAAATAAGGCACATTGTCACTCTCTACAGCTCCCTGAGAGGTGCAGAGGGAGGTGCTGAGCTCTTCTTCCCAGTATTCAGTGAAAGGACTTGTGGGAGTGGTTCCAGCCGGCCCCAGGGAAGGTTCAGACTGGACATTAGGAAACATCTCCTTACAGAGAGGATGATCAAAAACTGGATCAGACTTCCCAGAGAGATGGGGTCAATGCCCCAAGCCTGTCAGTGTTTAAGAGGCATTTGGACAATGTCCTTAATATTATACTTTAACTTTTGGTCATCCCTGAAGTGGTTGGGCAGTTGGATTTGATTGTCACTGTAGGTCCTTTCCATCTGAAATATTCTATTCTATTCTATTCTATTCTATTCTATTCTATTCTATTCTATTCTATTCTATTCTATTCTATTCTATTCTATTCTATTCTATTCTATTCTATTCTATTCTATTCTATTCTATTCTATTCTATTCTATTCTATTCTATTCTATTCTATTCTAGTCTAGTCTATTCTAGTCTATTCTATTCTATTCTATTCTATTCTATTCTATTCTATTCTATTCTATTCTATTCTATTCTCACAGACTCTTCAGTTTTAAACATCTTTTTTCTTCCTTATAATCACTGAATGCTGAAAGATCCAGAAGATACTAGGAAGAAAGAGAGGACATTCCCCTTTACCAAGCTGTTTATTCCTGTTTATACTGTGATTCCCTAGAACTTCTGAAAGAGATTAAGTTGTTAGAAATAACCCAAATCTCCATATTTAAGATCCTGGAAAGTTGGTAGAAACAGTATCTTGGTTTCTGTCAGAAATGCAACAAATTTAATTCTTAAAATAAAATAACTTAATTATTTTTTTCTTTTTTCTTTTTTTTTTTAAGAATATGACTTATTCTTTGAACTCTGTCAGGAATAGGAGTAATAGTAGTCCTGTAGATGAAAATAAATTATTCTTTGATTTTATAATCAGATTTTAGCCAGATTATTCCTTTGACTTTCCCAGCAGATATGATCTGAAGTCTCTTTGCAAAGCTTTTCTAGCTCTCATCTTGTGTACATCAGAGCCAGCTCCAAGGGGAACAGCAGAATAGAGAGACTATTGCATGTATTCAAATACCTGATGTTCTTCTCCCAAAAATTTCACTCATCAGGCAAGCCCATGAGAGCTCGTTAACACAAAGCCTGGCTCTTGGCTTGGTCTGTCAGCTTGATGCCACTGAACCCATGGAGCTACTCCAAAGTGAAGAGAAAACCCCTTCTCATTCATATCTTGACACTTTTCCTAAAAGGCATACATTTCTTCTCTCTTCATGTGAGAAATTTGTATTTGCTGGGAATGAGAATTGGGCTTTATAAAATTACTGTAATATTATTCTTTCCTCTTTTTTTTTTCTTTTCTTTTTTTTTTTTTCTGTAACCAAAGTAAAGCTGAAACTGAACAGTTACATTTCAACTGTCATGTTTACTTTTTATCATTTATGCTTGGCTGTAAAGGGGTGCCAGAATCACGAGTGTCTCCCAACATTAATGGAGACAATCCAAAGCCATTTTTGCAAACTGTTGTTGTGTTACCCTTTCTTGGCCATTCAGCTCACTTTATGTCATCACCTGTAATAGTTCTGCTCCCGCTAGGCTGTGGTCAAATCATGTAAAATGAGTTTAAGCAGAATCCAGTTTTGTTCCTGGCACAGACAAATTTTGGAAGCAGGATGCATTTCTTCTCAAGGGGATCTGAGAAGTCCTCCTCCCATTTCCCACTGGAGTCAGCTTGGTTGTACCTGTGTGAAGATGACAAAGCAATCTCAGAAAAAAAGGTGGTCTATGTCTTTCCTTAGAAATGTGGAGTATCTCCTGCAAGAAACTGTAAAACATGAAGATCCCTTGGTTTTATTTATTGTCAATGTTTATGTTATCTCAATTGTTGTAAGTTTGCAACAGCTGTGAAACCCAAACACAGAGATATTCCTGGAATAATTATCTCCTGCTGCAGTCTAATCAGAGTAGAGAATGTGACTGGGTCAAGGCTCTGGAGTTTTTTAAGATGAGATCCATGTGATGATAAATAATGTATGTGTCTAATGTGTTGCAACAAGATGTAAAAGAAAATTAATTCCAGAGGCAGTTTTTATTATTCTTGAGTCTGTAACCTGCCATCTTCACTGTGAGTCAAATGCCAAATTACAGCTAAAATCCTGTTCTGCAAATGAAATCCTTTAGTCATGCTAATTTTAATTTTAAATTTGATTGTTTGCATTTTACAACTCTTACTAATAGCCTGCAAGCCAGTTATACCTCCTAAATTTTAAGACACACAGAAAGCTCTTTTCCTATTCTAGCACTGTGGATATAAATCATGATGCCATAGCTTTACCTCAAGTGCTTTTCAGGAAGGCTGTGGGTAATGAACTGAGGAGGAAACTGGGCCTATTGAGAAGGCCTGGAGGAAGCAGAAGAATTAAAGCAGGAATGATCTAGGGACCTTTAGTAGATATAAAATAAAGGATACAAAGCCAGAGAAAACTGGGTTTCATCAGCTTTACTAGAACAGTTTATTTCTACAAGAAGATATACCCATGTAAGCAAGAAATTTAAACAGTTGCTCAAGTTCAGCAAGCCATCAATAGGGTCTGGTACCCCTTTGGACTGTCTCAGACCTGGGCACAGCAACTTCCTGCCACCTTTAACATTATCTAGATCAAGTGCTCTTCTCATACCTCAGGATTTGGATCTCATCCTGAGCTTCTAATGTTAAAGCTCCAAAATTACTTCAAGGTACCACCAGCCAAAAGCAGTAAAAGATTTACTTTCCCTTTAAAGAAATTGTTCTGCAATGAAATTGAACTCTTTTTTTTATTTTTTATTTTTTTTCCCCACAGCATGAATCAATTTTAAACAGTGTTTTATTACAGGAAATGAAACATACCAGGTGGAGCTGAGACATGCTTTTTAAATTGGCAAAATTAATCAAACTCCAAATTTGACAGGCCAGAAGAGTTAATATAAGTAGAGTTTCAGAAAGTGCCCACTAGTCAATGCTGTTCAAGACTGTTACTTTCTCAATGGGGAAGAGAGCTCAGCCATTTAGATATCATCTCCTGCATGCTGCATCCCCTTGCTCCCAATGAGGTTACAGCAGTGCATTCCATAACAAGTGACTGGCCATGAACAAACAGCATAGGTTAATCTTTTGCTCCAAAAATTCACTAGCTCCAGGCAGGCCTCTGTCTGGAGCAACTGGGAAAGTGGGTTTAGATGACCTTGATGTGCATAACACCAGGCACAGAGCTAATCATCTGAGAATATATATCTATATCTAAACTATCACAGCTAAATGCTAGAGCTCTATGTTCAGCTGAAATTTGTTGAACATATTTGCACACCAGCTTGGCTAATATCTAATTTTAACAGCAGAACTTCTGCTAATTAGTTCACTATTCAGCAACTCAGGCTTCGAAGCCCTTTTCCATTGAATTAGCCATAAGATGCATATCTTATGAGAAGACAAGTTATCTGGAGAGGGAAAAATAACTGGTATCACAGCACACAGCTCAACTATTGATCTGGGAGCTGATAGTTTTAAATCTCTAACAGAACATTTCTAATAGCCTAAATAAGCAACAGCTGAAAATACTTCTAAGAGAAAGGAAAATGGAGGACGAGAAGACAAGGACAATATTCACAGTGTTATTCAGAACATGAAATCAATAAAAAGTTAAGAGTGCACATAAAGTGAAATGAGAGAGTTGATAGGAAGATTTGAGGTGAATGTAAGGGGTTTTTTTGGTAGAGTATTTTTTGTGATGATCCTCTACTTTTTAGCTGACATTAGGTTGTCCTGGGATTTAGTTTCTAAACTGATAATACCAGCAGAAAATCATTTCTTTAAAAAGCCACTCCCTCAGTGAGGGACTTTCCTATCACAGAACCAGCAAAGATGATTGTGCCATTTGCTCATGCAGGCCTGTCTGAAAACATATATGCATTCAAATGTTGCAGCCTGCAACCTCAGGATCTCGTCCAGGGAAGCAGCAGGATTCTGGGGACCAGCATGAAACACCAACGAGACGGGCTCCCGGTTCATGAAACCATTTATTCAGCATAGGAACAAAGTCAGGTCCAGAACAGAGAGCCCCGAACAGAGGCACAGCAGGGGTTTTTGAGGGACAGAACCGAGGGTTTACACCTTTGAGGGTGGAGTTCAGGGTCAGGGACCATTAGAAACACACCAAGGGAGAACCCCCCAGGGACTCAAACCCAATCAGAACTCCTGGGCCGCCCTTCACAAGGGGTTTGGGGTGGGACAATGTAACTCTTTGTCTCCCTGAGGCCGCTGCAACATTCAAACACTGTGTATATAAGAGGTCATGCAAGATCTAGAGTTCCTCACTGAGACAAATTTCTCAAATCTGGGCAGGATGCAAATGAATAAATCAATTATTCTGATTGAAGGAAATCATTGGTATTAAGCACTCATTATAGGAACACTAAAGTTAACATGTACATGGACATCTTACTCTGAAGATTCCCAGACACTCAAATTTCTGCTTTTGTGCATATCCAGGGTCACATCCATGCCAAAACCTGTACATCAACTTTCCACTCAGCTGGGAGCAGGACTGGAAAGCCAAGGCACTCCACAAAGATTTTATTTCTTTAAAACTGTAACTCCAGCTGCACCCCTTCAAAACAGACCTGCAGGAGGCATTTGCCTCTGGACTGGTGTTTTGAAAGTGGGGTACCAGGGTCTGCAGGGAGCATTTCCCACTCTTTCTGATGATGTTGTTCAACAGAATATTTATCTCTAGTGAGGGCAAGGGAACATACCTCAGTACCACAGCAACCTGTGATCCCATGGGATAACAGAAATTACAGAATTAATGGAGTTACCTAGTTACTAAGCAGAATTTTCCAAGTGGATTTAGAGGTTCACATTTCCAGCCACAGGCCTCCCTTATCCTTGGTAAATGTTAGGACATTTCTGAATAAATATCACTGGGGGCTGAGGTTCTCAAGGGTCAGATATTTCATCAAGATGACCATGTATCTGGAAATCCATCCACAACTCCTGTGTAGTGTTCCTAGCAAAAGGTGATTTTTGGAAAACATCCAGCTCCCTAATCCTCTAGTACAAGCCACAATGTACCAGAGTCCTGACTTAGTGTGCAGTGACTCTGCAGTCACTGCATGGTAGCCTCCAGGGCTTACCACTGAAGGGTTTGAGCATCTGTTTAGAAGGGGGTCTTCATTTCAGCAGTGTGAATATTCCTCTGTGCTTCCAACTTTGCACACAGAAAAGCTTCATAAAGCTACAGCTATTTTTGAGGGTTTGGATAAAATAATATGGAGGACTGAGATATTATTTGCTGTAATCACAAATTAATTATTATAGCGTAAGAATCAAAACTGACATGTGGGTGATATGCAGGCATACATTTCTCTTACAGACTGGAACTGCCTATATTTGCAGGAGAATTTCCAGAAACTCAGATCTTTATTAAAAAAAACAATGTAGACTACAGTCAGAAGAAAAAACAAACAAACAAACAAACAAACAAACAAACCCCAGAAAACCCATGTCTTCCAACTCTCCATATAATGTAATTCCACATAAATTAACTCTTTAAAAAATAAATTGCAACAAAACCTCCTGTTTTCTTCATTGAAGCTTTCATATGCAGTAAACTGTATACAAATCATAAATCAGTTCTTGATTCAATGGTCTAATGTTTTGGAATTTAGAAGGGAACATTTTCTCTGAGTGATGGTGCAGTACATTGCTACACTAAAATATGAACCACTTTGATGAGGCAACACTACTTATCATGTGGATCTTTTTGTAAAACCTCTCCTGGCAAATGCTTCCTATCATATTGATTTTTGAAGAATACTTCAGATTCTCATGCTTTCATGATGGCTTATTAGCATACAGTAATTTTAAAATACATCTATTTTTGGATATATTTTCTATCAATATTAATTAACTATTGACTAAGCTAGAATGATTGAGACAGATGACAGTTTTATTTTGCCTTTTGCTGAATATCTTGCTTACAAATTTTGAACTATATATGCATATTTTACTCACAAGAAAAAAAATCTAATATTGAAATTCTCCTGAGTTTTTAGTCTCAAAACATCAGAAGAAAAATGAAGTTGTGGAACCCATATATTTAAAAACAGAGGTGGGAGAGAAGGGATGGTAAAAAAATAATTTCTGTATATAAATACTGTCATTCTTATGTGGATAAAAAAGAGGAGTACAAATAAGCAAGGTGAAAGGAAGATTGTGAAATAGCAGATTTTACTGATGGCTTGTGAACAGGCAGCTCTGTGCCCTTAAATAGTGTTCTCCACAATACAGTGTAGTACTCACTTCTCATTAAAAATCTGCTGTCAGCAACAGCCTGAAGGCTTTTGGTCTTCCAGTTGTTGAAATAGAAAGTAAAACAGAAATATTACAACCAGTTCTCTCATGTTTGACAGCTGGGAGCATACTGGGTGCATACAAATTTTAATAGCCAAAACAGAAAAAGGGAATTTATTAAACAATTCACTTGTGAACAGTGTGCTCACCAATCACAACTGTTACACTCAAGAGGAAGAAAATTACCTTCTAAGGAATAATCTAGAACTGAAGGTTTAGACCAAAAGTATAAAAGGAGCCACTAGAGATGATCTCCTCCAGTACCTTGTGGTGCTCATGAATGAGTCCTTGTTTGATATGTTTATAAGAGCCTGTAAAGAGATTTTGAGCTTTCTCCTCTTAAACAGATCTTATCTACCTTAAATAGATAATTTTCACAGTGATTAGAAAGTGTTTCCTAATATTTCATTTAAATTCCTCAATGCCAAAAGTTAATTCACTTTCCTATTTACTTTAGCCATGTAATAGCTTGTTCTCTTCTAGTATGACCTTTGACAAGTCACAGTACCATTACTGTGATTTTTTCCTTTGTATCTTTCTTAGACCAAACAGAGCTGATTCCTTTATGAGTTTGGTTTGGATAATAATGGATAACAATGACTATCCTTAGCAAATGCTATCATTAGTGATATGGTGAGAACAATTTTTGTTTCACACTCCCTTCAATAATGCTTGGAAAATGAAAGTTTATCTGATATGATATGATATATCTAAATATGGAAATAAGTGGAGAGTTTCCAAATGATCAGAATAAAACAGTTCAATTACCAAAGAAACTTACTATTGCAATTTTAGTAGGATTGCTTCTTATTGTCACGTTTTTGTAAGATTTCTCTTGACATGCCCATTACTGGCCTTGTCATCTGAAAACGTTTTGGTGTACAGGTGACCTGCCAAACAGGTGACATATTAGAGTGCCATGCTTACAAAAGATTTTGTTTCTCTCCTGCATGGAAGATATAGGATCTGTCCATCAATATCCTCCTCACCAATAATGCACATTTCTCATCATTTTTGTAACTGCTTGTAGTATTGTAACATGTAATATTGTAATAATTGAAACTTTTGTATCATTTTTTAAAGGTCCTTAAAATTGGACATATCTGACATCAAGGCGTTGTTTATTTTAGTGCCAAGGTCAAGCCCTTCCAGAACACACACACAGTTTGAACTGCCTCATCCTTTATTAACACATGCCATCACTCAAATAAAAACCTGGAAAAGCCTCTTGCACACTAATTCCTGCAAGGTAATAAGAAAAATAAAAATACCCAAAAACAAATTAAAAGCTTTGCCTGTAACTGTTTACATTGTCTTAACAAACTTGTCAATTTACCCTCTTCAGTGGGGGCCAGCCTTGACCATTTCTTACAAATATTGTACCTGCAGGAACCTGTGCTCATGCACGATTGTCTATTGCTCCTAAATTCATTAATGTCCTAAAAGAAATAGGAAGGATTTAAATTCAGATTGGGTTAGAAAAATCAGCCTGTTGGTGACCAGTAATATTGCTTGTGACTACTGGGCTTTCAAAATAAAGACAGAGATTTGATGGAGGAAATAAGGAGATCAATTCACAAAGTTGCTGTGGCTAATGTCACTCATGAGCTGAAGGTTTTGGCAAACAGCTGATTTGTAGATCACTGCTCCTTTGGAGTCTTCACTGTCATTAGAAACTTCTAAATGATTCTGAAGAGAGAGGCTGTTTGAATTTACAGAGTTGGATCCTAAAAATAATATTGTCTATTAATAATGAAATTAAGGGTAAGAGGATGGGAGTATTTGCATTATTAGACTGGATTAGCTATGTCCAGAATAAGCTCCTCTGAGCTTCCCTGTGTCAAAAGATGACTTTACCTCACTTTCCAACAGAGAGGCCAATGAAGAGATCATGTATAATAATTTACTGTTATTATACACAAGATCCTCAGTTTCTTAAAAAAACTATGGGAGTTTCAATTTAAGAGTAGAGCAGAAACACTGTTCTGTTGCTAGTGCATTAAAATATTATAGTTAATTCAGTATTAAAGAGCTTCTGAGGTGGACATAAACTGAAAGCCACACACTTTCATGTGTCAAAGACATTTTCTTCCACAAAACATTTACAAGGCAGCCAGAGTTTGGGGAAGAAAAAAGATGCTGCAGCAAGTATATTAATCAGTGTTGGGGCTTGGACTTGTGCTCAAGTGTGCAAGTGGAGAAACCTACCATTCACCCCAACAAAGCAAGCCAGTTCTATTGCCCAGAGAGAAGTTAGTTTATCCAGTCAATACAAGACATTATTATTAAATTATTTAATAATTTAAGGTGGGTTTTTATAATATTCTAAATTTAAAACAGAAGAAAAAAAAAAAGTATGTTAGAAGCATTTTTTAAACTAGATTTGTTAAATTAGATCTGCTGGATTTTTGTATTTAATATATATCATAGAAGTGAAATCCATTAGATTCTAAAGAAAGACTTTTCCTTCAGGGTTTGTACCACCATTTGCTGTATATTGACTATTTTGAGCTGGCACCATCTATCACTTTAATCAGACAATGTAATTCATTCTTTTCATTCTATATGATGGCACTCAAAATCCCAACAAACTTTAAGGACAAAACAATATAGAGCCTCCAGGGAAAACTTTGTATGCCTTTAATATATGCTTTTATATGCCAGCATCCTCACTATGACTGAGCCTGAAGAAATGTTACCTGTCATCTCATATGCTGGGAGGGTAGAAGGATGATCTTTTCAAAGGCTGAGATGTGTATTGGGGTCAAATTGCCTTTAAACACTTTGTCCCCCAAAGAAAATCTATTGTACTGATCAAACCAATTGTTTGACAGATGGATGAATAGTTCCTTTCAAGCACAAGCTGCTGGGCCTCCGGTAAGAATTCCTACAAGGAATTTCATGCCTTGTGTTACAGAAGAAATCAGGCTACATGGTCATTATAGTGTAATTTGTACCTAAAATTTGCATCTGTGAGTGCAACCCCAGAACATGCAAAGAGAAATTAAAATAAACATGTGGTATAAAGAAAGGCAAAAATTCATAAAGTGACTATCTCTTAGGTTTGGGTCTTTTTGTTTGGTTTTTTTTTTTTCTGGAAAACATTACTTCCTTCTCTCACGAGAAACTATTATTTGTGTTTGGCTTAAAATAAGCAACCCTCCTAACCTTTGTTGGTTAAACACCGAGATTTTTAGCATTTGCTGAAAAAAGTGAAAAAATTGAAAATATATGACGGAGGAAGAGTCAAAAGGACCCTTGGAATGAAATGGCAGTGTGATTAATGACAAAAATAATTATTATAAAAATGAAAAGATCATAAAAGATAAATGGGCCAGGAAGCAATGATGTACATTTTCACTTCAGCTTGAAAAATACCAATAAAATTATTCTAAAAGAATTTGGAGAAAATTATTATGAGAAAAAAAATTGAATAAAATATCCTGGAAATATATTAATGGCAGAATTCAGTAGATAAGTTTGGTAAGTTTGAAACCATGAAGTGTTTAACTATCAGCCTGTGAATACATTTGATTTGGAAAAGGCAGAATTAATGACAGACAGGAATCCTTAAATCTTAAGATCATAATTTTTTGTGTCATAAGAAATGCAGTAGAATCCATTCTAAATATGCATGCAAAAATACTTCCTATTAGGTATCACGTAAAATTACAATACAGTGTTACTGCAAACTAATTCAGAACTTGTCATATGGCCAACCTAGAGTAACTGTGCAAGTCCTGCTGGAATGATACAGGAGAATACTTAATTGATACTAAATTTTTACATCACCTGGATAAGCTGAAAATGTGTTGCACTTAAAAAGAAAGGGACAAAATGGGGTGGGGGGGGAAGTGCCTTGGCCTTAAGAATCAAAACAGCCTTCTGTGGAGTGCAGTTGTTTACTGAAGCACAGCTGTGAAACTTACTGCATCTGGTGGAATGGCTGCAAATAGAAATTCCCTGAAATATATGAAGGGTCTTGATTCGGGAAAGTGCTTTAGAAAAAAGTTCTTCTTAAAAGACTGGGTGAAACCCAGAGTTCAGATCCACAAAAGGAGTACAAAAGTCCAGCCAAGGACATTAGTGCAATGCCTAAACTTGGCTTGGCTTGAGGTCACCTGAGACCTTGATAGTTCTGCTACCATGGTGTGCTTTAATGTCACACTAAATTTCCCTCTAAGAAAACTGCTGCACAAATGAGCCTATAGCTGAAAGGCACTCATTTAAAATACATCAGGCATGGCAAAATCAAGGAGGCTAGAAATAGTTGACCACAGTCTTTAAAAAAATTGATGGTAAAAAAAGTTATATTTTCCATTAATCATGACATTTTCTAGAATTCATGTTAGAAACCATTAAAAAAATGCATGAAATAAATTTTGCAGGATACACACAACAGGAAACAAATAACAAATATAGATTTGCACACATAAGAATAATCAATTTACATCAACAAGTGTATAAGACAATGAGTGATATATAAATTTTGCTTCTACTGCTGTGTGCCCTTGTCTTTAAACTGATGTTTACCCTTTCTCTGGGGTTACCCAGATGTGACTTTTCTCTCTATTTGAATTAATGGATTCTGTGATGGTCTGCAAAAAAATGACTCTTGGCTAGTTCTGTGGTGGAAGACAGAGAAGGAGCATAAGCAATTGCAGTTCCATTTTAAAAAAGATGTGTCAAATTTAAATAAATAAAAGAATAAAAAAACAAAAACAAAGCAACAACAACAACAACAATAAAAACCAGCTGGAGACAACACGGGTGTTCTACTCATTCAGTCTGGAATGCCTGAAATCAATCCTGCAAAGACTATCTTTGTGAATTCTGTAGGAAAGAATTCCACATCTTATAGAACCTACAAAAATAGAAATTGTTTTATTGGAACAAAGATTGACAGAGTAGTTATCAAAGGTTCATTGAGAAAGTGAAAGAATTTATTGCATGGGGTTCTGAAAACATCTGCTGCAGATGGAAATTAATTAATATTTTCAAGAATAACTCGAATGATGGAACTAAGCATGTTTCTCACATTTGATAGTGACATCATCCTGGATGAAACTGTGAGTTCATTCACCTGGAATACAAACAATCCTGGTAATTCATGAGAGCACCTGAAAAAGCATAAGGCTGTCTGTGAAACAGTAACCAGAGCAAGATACTGATTATGGGGCAGGAAAAATCAGCTACAAAACATAAGGGGACAACAGATTAGGGAGTAGCTCTGCAGTGGTGTATCCCTTAGAGGGGTTTACAAACTGAATCAAACTTACCTGATGCAAAAAATAAAGACAAATACCATCCAAGGAGTACATGCAGAAACAGTGTTTTCCAAAGTACTTGGATCAACATTCTGGGAATCCAGCTGATGGACGTTCTTGGGCTCAAGTATGGTAAGAATCCATTGGACAAAGTTTGGAGAAGAGGAATGAGACAAATCTTAGTCATGCACACAAGTTCACCACGAGGAAAAGGGCGGGACTGGGTGACCAGAGGAAGAGGCAGCTGAGTGGCAGCTCCATAATTACTCAAAATTGCAGAAGATTGCTGCAGAGAGAAGGAAAACAATCTGTTATTCATGTCATTGGTGAATAAGGCATGCACCAATCAGCTTAAATTCAAGTAAGAAATATTAAAATTAAACAGCAGAAATTGTTTGCTAGAATGATAGTGAAATACTGAACTTTAGTAGGTGGGGTAACCTGTGTACCTGTACATATCTAAGAGCAGGTTAGACAACCATAATGCAGTGGTCCTGGTTTGGGACAGGAAAATGAACTACATAATCTCTCAGGGCACTTTTAGCCTTCTGATTCTGTATTTGAAGGTATCAGAAATAATGTGATACTGCAATAAAGTGAGGCTTGCCAAAGAAAATGCTGAGAGAAATCTTGAAAAGGATTATGGGAAATAGCAACAAATAAAAAAAACTGAATTGTTTTTATCCATATAAAGACATAGAAGAAAAGATAAATATGGTGTAATATGTGAAAAAGAAAGTGTTTTTTAAAATAATATTGAACCAGGATAGATGTGTCAAATAAATGCTGAAAAAGTAATTGAAAATCCAAGTAAGTACAGGATGGTGAATTTATCATCTGAGGTAAAGGAATAAGGTTTATTTAGAGTTTTGGGAGGACAGGGCAATTTCTACTGCACAATAAATAAAAAAATAAAACTCAGGGTAACATCCACTGTAAAGCATAAAATATTTTTGAGAAAATATGAAAGCTAAAAATACATCTTTAAAAACAATTAAATTATATATAAGAAGTACATCAATAGCTAGAAAACCACTTTCATCAAACCTTAAGATTATGTAAGACCTGAGAAAAAAATTTTGGAATAAAAAACAATATTGAAAACACACAGATAAATTACAAATGGGATGGTCTCTATTATCCAAACAACAGATTGCCAAAGGCTTGCCTGATTTCTCAGTAAGAAACTATTTTTAGAGGAAAATATAAATATAGTAGGTATTTTCTATCTGATTTTCAAATATGGTGCTTTATGGAAAACAGTTGGTAAAACCTAACTGTGTGGGAATTAGTAAGTGAATTCTGATGGGAAAAGGAAATGACTTATGGAAAATGACACCTGGCCATGCTGGAGGGGAAAATACCAATCTGGATAGAGTTTACCATTCTCTACCATTGATCTTTTAAAATGTTTTTGACAGCCTAAGCACTAAGGGTAGTGGTGTGCTGCTAAATAGGCCACGGTCAGCACACAGAGGGGCTGGGATAGCACCAGGAAAGAGCAAGACAGCCATGGTTTGTGCACAGGGGAAAAAGGATAAAATACAATATACACAATATACTTCAGAACACTAAATATAAATTTGTAGTGTAAAATAGTAGAGAATGGGACAAAGAGCACCAGCCTTGTCGGTGCCAAAAACTGGTTCTCCCCCCACACCCCCCTCTTCTCCAGGATAAGGAGCTACCAGAGCTGGAAGTTAGTGATGGGGAGCTGAGTAAAGCCTCCACAGTCCGGGAGAAAATAGTGACATGCTATGATAATCAGACATCCACAAGCCTATGGGCCCAGACAGGATGTGACTGAGAGTAACGAGGGAGCTGATGAAAGAGCTCACCAAGCCATTTTCACTCATTTACTGGCAATCCTGGTTAACCAGAGATGTCCCAGGTAAGTGGAAATTAGCAAACATAACGCCAAACATAACAGCAAACATAACAGCAAGAACTGACAGATGGAGGATATAGGGAACCACAGACCTGCCATGCTGGCTTCAGTGCCAGGAAAGGGCATGGAGCAGATCATCTTTGACACCAATTCCCACAGCACTCTCCTGGAGAAACTGTCTAATCCTGGCCTGGATGGGTGTACTCATTACTGGGTGAAAAACTGGCCAGGTGGTGGGGAATGGAGTCACCCCCAGCTGGGTGTAACTAATGTCACTAACGGGATACTGGCTTCTGCTGAATGCAAGAGACCTGATGTGGTACAGAATTACACAACAGCAACTTGGCTACAGAGCCCTCCTGTACCCTTGCCACCAGCCAAGGTTTCTTACACGTGTCTGTTCTGATCACTACACACATAGTTTTGATAAGCTCCAGCCTAAGCACTCCAGTTTAATCACTGGTAATGCTGCTCCTAGTTCCTCTTGGCATTTATTCGGGTATGCTAATTTTATTACTATTACTACAGCTTTATTTTGTAAAGCAACACAAACATCTGCACCACCTTCCCTCTCCACCTTTAATCTTAGCATTTTTGTGGGTGAAGTGAAGAAGGTCTAGCCAGTCCAGCCAGTCCTGGGAACATCCCATGGGACATATATACCGTCTTGGGAAAAAGTAATAAACCCCTGATGCTGTAAGACATCAAATGAAATTCTGTATTTAGTTCTTGTCACCCCTATTCAAGATAGACCAGGTGCAGAGATGGTTATTAAGCTGATTTGTTAATATAATGCCAGTGTGCCTACATTAGCATTTAGTTCAGTCAGGAGTGCCCTTCTCTAACTAATCTCATCACCCTCATTTACCATGTTTAGGGGCCATAAATAAGAATATTTTCAAACCAAGTGAGCAATACCCAACTAGGGCATGTTCCACCCACAGGACACGACAAGAAGAGCAGGCAGGTGCCCTCACAGGGGTGTTGAGCAGTGGCAATGCCCTCTCTGCTGATGCTGTTTGCTCTCTAAAGGGTTGTGTTGGAGCTGGCAATGGTGAAAAGGCACACTGCAGCCCAGCACACCTTGCACAGGGCAAATCCCTTGGAGTCAGGTCCAGCCCCAAGGTGTGCAGCCCGTGTTGGGGTTGCTACAGGAGCCTTGCCTGGGCTTTGTGGCACAGGGATGGAAGAGGAGCATCTCCCCTGAGAGCTGGGCAGTGTTGGGTCACAGGTGGGCGACTGGGATGCTGGTTAGGTCAAGCTAACTGAACAGGGTGTGAGAAGTGGCTGGATGAAACATGAGAAAAATATTTGGTTTAGCAAGTAACAAGGTGAGAGGCTGACAAAACAGCATCATGAGGAATATCTAGATTGTAAAAAGTATGTGAGAAACAGTCAGAATTCTCAGATAATAGGTAACAGAATAAAGAGGACCTTTAGGAAGCCCAGATTTATAAGACCACCAGTGCCCAAGAAAAATAGTAATGCTTTGTAATTTTTCAGCCTGGTTACCTGAGTAAGAATCAGAAATACTAAATATGGGTACATCTGCAGAAACAGTGGAGCAGTGAGGAAAAAGTAACTAGGGCAAGGTACAAAAGGTACTAAAAAATATTAAAAATTCTGACAGAAAATAAAGAAAATTTAATTTTATTTCTTCTGACAAAACAGAAGATTTGTTGGCTGCTTTCTGACAGAAGAAGAGGAAAAATTTTTAAGTCACAAAGCATTGATGTTACCCTTCCACAAGCTCAGGTGAAATGTACCTGTTCAGTTCTGGTGCAATATCCTAATATAAACGTTAGAAAAGGGAAAGGCTGACCCAGTGAGAATAAGTGACAGAAGGAACTGTAGAAATGAGAGTAAATAAAAGAAAATTACTTTCACTTCCCAAAGGATTCCAGCAGCCCTGAAGCTATGCAAATCAATGTCCTCCTAACCTCAAGTAATCTAAAGCAATCCTGCACCTGCCCTTGCTCAAACTGTAAAACCAATGCAACAATGCAGTGAACCACTGCATGCTATAATAAACAAAATCATTCAACTCAGCCCCATAACTGAAGAAATAAAGACTTAGTTATTCAAAAACGAGCTCTGTGGCAACTTAGTCAAATTTGGGATGAGAGCATGAGCCCTATTTTTATTGACAACTTCTGTCTCAGACTGGGGAGCAGTTGAACATGACAAGATCTATCACTCTGTAGTAGTGCCTAATCAGAAAGAGGAAGAACTGCTATTGATACATCTCATTGCTTCAAAGAACCTGATAAAAACAGAACTTGTACCAAGGCAGGATCCTAATCCACATGGATCCATACTTCAGGGAACAGACTTGCTCAAATCTAACAGATGGACAATAAAGTAAGATACTTATTTGCATTCTGATATCAATAACATGAATAGAATCACGTTTTCCATGTAGGAGGTCTCCAAATTCTCAAATTATCTGAAATTATATTTAAATTCTAAATGTTTAAATTGTGGCCACTGAACTATTCCCAGTTATTCTTGACCTAGCTGTTCAATCTCTAACTAAATTCAACAGACTAGTAGAGGAAACACTTGGGAAAAAAAAAACAACCAAACAAAACAACACCTATTTGTTTCTTATTTCAGAATTTAATCATTTCCAGATTAAAGAGTTAATGAATTATAATGATGGAGGTAGAGAAGAGGAGAAAAGGACAGAGTAGAGCAGAACAGAGTAGAACAGAAAGAACACATGCCCTTGTCAAAATATTCTGGTTGCACAAATGACGCCAGTTAAGAACTCAACTGAAAAGATCTCTTTTCCCATGCAGGGGAAATCTTTTCTAGACATACAGCTTTATGTTTTCAACAGCTATAGAAAACAAACGCACATTCCTAAAGAAACTAATAGTAATAAACATGCAAGGTCTCTTGGTTAGTGAATCATCCATATTTTCAAGTGCTCACAATTACAAGTAGAAAAATTCCATTTTCTGGAATTGTGCCCTAATTTGTTCTCAAAAAGAGAAGTAATTTTAGACCCTTAAGCAAAATTGGTTGAGCTTACTGTAAACATTTTGAATAGGTAGGAGCAGCTTGTTGATGTAATTTAGTAGACTTGTCTCCACAGCAAGAAAAAAAACTTAAGCATAAACTTTAAGTCTTGGCTTCTGTAGCTTTTACAGAGATATATGGGAAAAGGCTGGCAACAACTTGAAATGTTATGAATTTTTAAACACATGAATGATGGACTTATTTTTCCCTTGTAAACCTAGGAGAGGATATATACACATTAGGGGGTTCCCATGGCTGGTGAAGACATCAACTTTAGTAGTAACTCTCAGTTACCATATATGAAGCATACAGATTTTTTTGAGCAACATTTATATATTATTTATTTTAAACCAATTATGACATTTGAAGCAGCACTGATACAGCTGCAATGTATAAAAGGAGAGACATGAGTCAGTTCTGTTACAAGATTCGAAAAGAATCTAGGAGTGATTTTCTGTATTTACTGAAATCATAAATCTTGCATTCAATTTAGTGGCACAAACCTATGCACTTATTTCTACCTGAAGTTCTCTCCTCAGTCTGCTGCATCTGAAGTCATGCAGGTTTGTAAGAGAATTGTGATTCGCTGATATTCTGCAAAAAGGGAGAAGAGGTAAACCTGCTGCAGGAACATACCTTAGGTGTATTTGTTTCCAAGTAGATGAATACAAGAGGAAGAAGAATGACAGTAAATCAATTTTCCATTGCTCACCAGAAAGGTGGGAATTCTTGTGAATGTGAGAACTCCAGCTGGATATCGGGAATTGCCATGCAACCAATGTTATGCAGCAAGCAACCCAAATAATGGTATTGCAGATTCCTTTATATAAAACCTTCCATGCTTAGCCATGATGAGAATAAATGCAGCCTTGCCTAAAGGCAGCACTCTGTTCCTTAGCAGGGAGGGGATGAGAGACCACCTAACTCCACACAGCCCAGAAATAAACTCTGCAAGTGCACCAGTGTATGTCTACAGCCTGTGAAGCCAGCAAATCTTTTATGACAGCTTTTACAAGTAGATTTTTTTCTTGCATAGCAGCCCCCCCATTCAACACAATTTTGAGATTAATATTGCCATTGACACAAACAGGAGCCACTGAATAGTCTAGAGGATGCACAGCAGACCAAAAAACTCAGATAAGCCATCTTAAAGTAACTAGACAACAAAATTAAAGAACAAGGAGCTCTCTCTCATACAGTAGGCATGCCACAGAGGAAGGGTCCGGTTCAATGATTAGGGAAATGGGATTGACCAGAAAAGATAGCTAATTATACTTAAAAGGGAAAGATAGAGGAAAAAGAGAACTAGGAAGTAAGCCTGCCTCAAAAATCATAATTTTTAGTAGCTGCTGGACACTTTCACTTCCTCTGAGTTTGTTAGGAATTTCAGATGGATGGCTTTACTGATAGCCAGGTCAGAGCTTTGAGTAACTTGCACCAGATTCCTCAACCAAGTACAGAGTCCCTGTCAATGACTATAAGGCAGATGATACAGCCTTTATTTCTAATATAACATGAGAGTAGCAAGAAGTGATTTAAATATGCTTGAGTCAGCAAGGAGAGCCTCGGACAAGCTGAGTTCTGTGGTGGATGTGCAGAGGGGGTGTCAGGAAACAGCACTCATGGACAATGCCATGGCATTCCTAACAAGACAGCCACAGACTCAGGCAGGAAATAAGTTGAAACATATATAAATATATAAATATAGCTGACAACACAGGAATGAAATTTTCAGCAGTTCTAGCCCCACGAAGAGATGGGTCTGGCTCAGGTAAGTCACCAGGGTGCAGCTGCTTTCCCAGTGACTGTTAATGCTGCTCAGAGACTCCAGATTAATACAGCAGCCTCCAGTATCTGCCACCAAAAGTTGTTCCATGAGTCTAAATGCCAAAACAGTCTCAATTATCAGACAAGACAGACAAAACACCAGTTGTGAGCCCCGTGCAGGAAACTGAGGGTCTCCAGTCTGTGCCGCATAAAGGATATGGGTGACAAGTTTCTGGTTGCTGTACACTAAGAACTCCTCTGAAGCTTCTGTGTCTCAGTATACATCCTAATTAATAATTTAAGTGTTAAATTATTATTATGATAAATGATATTACAAGCTCTTTTATACACAAGGCCCTCATATTTCTACCACTGGAATTATTTTTTCTCATATGTAGCTCAGTGGTCTTCAACTCTTTTTTCATTTAACCACAGGTCTTCAGTAGTGAGAAAAAAGATAAAACCTCACTGCAGTGTTACTTTCCCCTGCAGAATTACAGACTCTAAGATGTATCCCTGACAGAGAAAAAACAGCCTGCAATGAACATAGATTCACAAATTTGAAGGCAAAAGATTATTATGAACATTTATTCCTTCCTGCATAGCTCAGGTTACAGAATTTCCCACAAGTGATTCCAGTGTCAAATCCAGTAATTTACAGTTGAATTAGAGTACATACCCTGAGAATGATTGGAATTTTTCCATAATGATGATGTAGGGCAGTCTATGCTCTGTAATGTTCTATATCAGCTTCCTTAACAGAAAAGCACTGAGGAAATACAAATAACCTGACACTTCTAAAACTTGGTTTTAAAACATTTTTCAGCATTCTTCCAAATCTTATTTTTAATTAATTAGTCTGGACTTGATTACTGAGCTTTGCTACATGACATAGTCACGGACAATTTGTGCAAATATCAACTCTGACAAACACAAGACCCAAGACATAACTGGCACCATGGATGCACTTCTGCACTGAAGGTTAATATTAATGAACAGTGAACATGAGCAATCCTTTTTTGGATCCTGCCCTGTATTACCCTTTTATTAGACATAGTTACTCTGAATTTGTGATCACTGTGCATCTGGGTACAGGAACTTTGTAACACGCAAGATGGGCCTAAGGTGGGTGTTCAGTAAATCTGCCTTTAGCTGTGTCAAGCTTAGTGTGGCACCCAAGAAAATATTTGTGTGGTTCAAGGAGCTTGCAATCATTCAGTTAACACTCATTAACTGATTTGCCCAAATGGAGGCTGCAAAAAGCAAATTTCATCTTAAGATTCTTTCAAGCAACAAGACTCATTTCTCAGCTGATGCAGAAATCAATTTACTGAAGTCAAGAAAGCTTCAAGAAAATCAATTTTCACCAACAGGGATAATGTCATCAAAAACTCCCGAAATGGAAGAATTCCAAAATATTCCAAAAATATCTGGAAAGAAGTTTTCAACCAGCCTCCATGGAAAGACCATTTCTCATTTCAACTGCAGCAAGCTGATTCTATACAAATCAGTGCACCCATCAGCCCACTGCATGCAGTCACCATGGAAAACATGCAGAAGAAAGGAACCAATGAATTCTGTGGTGTCTCTTCTGCCCTAGAATAACCATGCAGCTATTAGAAGTCCACTCCTAGTTCAGTGCATAATTATTGTTATATTTCTTTTGGAAATGACTGGCTTTTATCAGCCTTGATTGCTCCTCCCCTGGAAAAGGTCAGCATCTCCCCAAGGAGGTCCTGCTCGCAGCCTGAGAGAAATTGCCTGGGAGTCCTACCCTTTTGTCAGCTGACCTTTAAATACAATAATGTCAGTTTGTTAACAAGAAAGTTTCATCTGTTACAGTCCTTAGTGTTTGTCTGACATGCCATTTAAAGCACTCATCCGATTTTTTCCTACCCTGTGATCTCATGATAATGCTACAGTGTTAATCTTTGAGGTCACATACTAGGCAGGTTCCCTCTCCAGCCCTTACTTGCAAGCTTAATATAAAAACTTTCATCTGTCATTAAATTAGTTTTAAGGAAGTTCAGACATAAGTTCAAAGAAATATCATACAATTTCCAAAAGCTTTTACACCAGAGTCTAGAAGCACTCTTTCTGTTTCTCTGTGTGATTGGAAGATTCAGGAAACTTGGGGAGAAGTTTTTGATTGATTTCATGGGTCTCATTAAAGCAGTGCTCTGTTCTGCAAAAAACAAATACTGTATTCATCCTCTCTGTACTAAAGAGGCAAATACCAAGCACTAAAGACAGTTATAGTGCAAAACTGTTTTTCAGTAAAGAGTTTCACTAGAATATTGTTGGGTGAATATGAATACTCCAGCAGTGCAGCATAAATTCAAACTTGCTTTCCTCAACTCCTTCTGGTGCTGCCTGTATTCACAATTACAGGCATGATATTAGGCCTTTTGGTGAGCACATATATTACTGGCAAAAAGTAAAGAGTTTTTTCTTTTGGGCACATCATTTTTCTTGTAATACTCTTACAGAAACAGAAGTTCAGGCTCTTAGGGATCCTTTCCTAGGAGTCACTCAAGCAGTTTACACACTACAGGCAGCAGGTTAAATGTAAATTTTCCCTAGAAATTGAGTCCCTGCTGCACCACCCTTCTCCCCAGGCTGCTTATATAGGCAACCTAACCAAGATGCACAGGATGCCTTTCTGCCTCCCAACGGGGTTTCTTCCAGAGAAAACTGAGGGAAGTATGAATGCTGGCAAGCACCACATGGGGATTAAGGCTATGGGATGTGATGCAGAGCACACCAGCCTGCAGCATGGGCATACCAATGAAAAAGAGAAGAAACAATGAGACTGTAAGGTCTCAGTCCCTCAATCTTGTGTGTCAACAAGGGGAGGAGAAAAGAGCAATGTACCACCAGTCTGAGAGCTGGTTAGAGTCAAGAAACTGAGAAGGGGAAATACAACTTACCTGGTATGTCCCTTATTGCATACTGCAAAAGACAAATTAAAAAAAAACAAACAAAAAACAACAAAAAACCAAGCTACTGGCCAAACTAACTTGTCCAAGCCAAGGAAAAATGTTCTTCCAAACTGATAAACACCTTGATCATGAATGTGTGATTGCTTTACACTTGTAGCACCTCTAAGGACACGGATTCTCTGCAAACCACTAGAGCACTGACAGAGCTGTGCTGATGATCTGCCTCCAGCTGTGCCCCATAAGCAATGCTTCAGGCAAAGATGCACACACACACAAACTTCAGATTATTTTCCTACCTCTGCTTGGTGTAGCTTCCCCTTAATGTAATTCTGAAATTCACATTATCCCTTTTAGTCACAGCTCTGCAGGCATCTCATGTTAAGGTAATTATCTGTGATGACCCTGAAGTCCTTCTTGGAGTCTAATGTACCTATCATGCTCATTACCATAATATCCGAGTCTCCGTAGTACCAAGGCATCTGAGTCAGACATGCCACTCGGCACAGCACAGCCTGGAGAACAGCAAAGAAGGAAAATAGATGAAGATAAAGATTCAAGAGCAAAAGCATAGGCTTTTTAATTATTAGAAGATATTTAGGAGATCAAAAGGGTAATGTAAATTTTCAGTGATGAAATGAAGTCTGAATGACAATGTTCAATTGGAAATAATAATGGTGAAAACACTGTAAGAAGCACAGTACAAAACTGCCTTTTAGGAACTGACAGGAAATCTTTTTTTACTAAGAAAAAATAGATTTAACAGAAGCAAATTACAATAGAAGACTAATGACACTGCCATGTACACTGACTAAACCAGGAGTAAGTTCATTGCAAACAATGCAGCTACACGTGTGAAAGGGTGTGTGAGAGTAGAATAAAACTCAAAGTAAGGGAAATTCAGCTTATTACTATTGATGTGTAACAGTGGAAAGTCATATAAAAATAATGCACATTGCCCAGCACGGTATCTGTCAAACTATATATTCACTCTGCTCTAACAGATCTCTCCTTGGTTACTTGTTTCTTGCTGGTTAGTCATTGAGTGACCTCCTTTAAAAAATGACACACTTCACATCTATAGCTTTGCACCACTAATAGTAAAAGTATCAATCACACATTTTCTCTGTTGAATTGTGCATCTCATATTTGTGACTGAAGAGAGGGAAGAACCATGCTGGCACAACAGTGCCTCAGGGTGGGAATCATCTCACCTGACTTTATATGTCTGCACTTAAAGCAGTCAGACTCAACTCTTCCTACAGCTAATTACAAGCTTTTCTGTATTAGGGCATAAATGGCATCTACTTTAAGTAGATGAGTTATGTTCTAAAAGTGCCTGTTTCTCTTTATTGACTGCAAAGGGAGCCAGGAGTGACTAGATCAAATAGAGCCTACACAGAGTAAGCTGAGTCACCCCCACAGTTTATAATTTTGATAAATCACACACATTTTAAACCAAATTTTTTCAGTGAAGCATTCTTTCAGCAAAGCCTTTGGCAACTAGCATGCACGTAGAAAATATGTCCTTCTGTGTGAACCTTCCCTGCCAACACAGGTGCAGGGAAGTCTGTGTCACTGTGTTGGAGTATCTCTTAGACAAACACTTGTGCCAGCTACCAAAGGACAGCAGACCAAAATTGTATAGCTGTAAAATTGTAAGCTGATTGCTTATTAGTCCTCTGTGGCCTGGTCTATAGTAAAGCATTTTAATGAAGAGAGGGATAGCAAAACAGTGTTCATGAATACTGTTTGAAAATCAGATACTTCTTGCTACAGATGTCAGGTTATTTCAGAAAGCTCGCAATGGATGCCTCTGTGGGATCCATTGTCATGTATTGCCTAATTCCCACGCACTTAAGTGGTATCCTCAGCTCACCTTGTGCTCTTCTCTTCCAATTGCCACTGCACTTACCAAACCACATGTGATGAGCTAAAGGCACACTAGTGCAGAGGCCCAGAGCTGCACACCTGCTCCAGGCCAATCTGGTACAAGGGAGTTCTGGTCTGCAGCCATGTAGGACCAAAGGGCACTGACCAGGATCCCTTCTCTATTTCATGTTCATTCCCATCACAACAGTGGCATAGAATCATAAAATTATAGAATGGTTTGGGTTGGAAGGGAACTTAAATATCATCTCTTCCTAACCCACCTCTCATGGGCAGGGACACCTTGCACCAGGCCAGCTTGCTCAGAGCCCCATCCAACCCAGCCTTGAAGACTTCTAGGAATGGAGTAACCACATCCTCTGAGTAAAGATTTTTTTTCTAATTTCTAACCTAAACCTATTCTCTTCCAGTTTGAAGTCATCCCCCCTTGTCCTATCACTACATGCTCTTGTAAAAAATCCCTCTCCATTTTTCTTGTAGGCTGCCTTTAGGCACTGGAAGGCCAAAAATAGGTTGCCCTGAAACTTTCTCTTTTCCAGGCTGAACAAATCCAATTTTCTCAACCTTTTCTCATAAAAGATGTATTCAAGTCACCTTGGTGCCCTCCTCTGGACTTGTTTCACCAGGTCCATGTCCTTCCTGTGCTGGGGACTCCAGAGCTGGGTGCAGTACCAGGGGGGATCTTGCAAGAGCAGGGCAGAGGCACAGGATTCTGTGACAGTTCCTGATCCTGTCCTGATCTGCTGCTCATGCTGCTTTTGTTGCAGCCCAAGATACATGCTGACATCTCAAGGGATATACTTTTTTACAAACAAACAAACAAAAAATAATCTCAGATGATCAAGAAATAACTCTAGGTAGAAAACTCCAGGTAGAATCTACAGGTAGAACAGGTCACCCAGAGTGGCTGTGGAGATAAAAGATGTCTGGACAAGGTTAGCTGGGTCTAGGCAGCCCTACCGAGCAGGGGTTTGGACCCTTCCAACCACAGCCAGCCTGTGATTCTGTGGAAACTCCCACAAAGCAGCTGCTAGGGAGGTTGGTCAGGAGAAAATGGAACTGATGCACTTGTGCCTGTGCCTGCAAAACCAGTGTGTGGAACAACCTTTAAATATGCAGTGGGGAAGGATATCACTGCTGCTGCTCTATGAGATTCTTGTTCAGGTATCCAGGTAAAACTGGAGTTGTGGATTTAATCTCTGCCATAGGAAGAAATTGGAATGTCCTATAAGCCTCTCTATCCATGTCTCCCTTCAGCAGCTATTTCACAGCAAGGCTCCAATTTCAACTGTACAGTTTCAAATATAACAGATCTATCCATGATACTTCATAAAAGCAGCTTTCATTTGTATTGATTTTAAGATAATTCTTACATAGTAGATTTTTTATTTACTCCTGCTTTAGACTGCTTATATTACATTTGTAGAAAATCATAGAGCTTTTCTTAAATCAACCAGTCTAGGGAAAAATCATGTGCAATAACAAAATCCATCCAAAGCCAACACACAGCAGGGTAGTATTTTCAAGGTCTGAAACTGCACAAAAAAAAAAGAGGACTTTTTTTCTTCACGAATATTACACATACAACATAAATTGACTCCCTTTGCATGAAACATTAAAAAATTATATGCCTCACCATGTTTTGGATATTTGGCTTTGTTTCAGATTGGCTTAGACTTCAAAATCAAGTTCTGTCAGATTAAAACCAAGATCTGAATGCCAAGAAACATATCATGCTGAATAATTGTGGTTTTAAAATTTCAGTTATTTTGTAAACAGAAGCACTAAGTCTCACTTGTTATTCTCTGTCTCACATGAAATATTGAGTTTTCAGATAGAAAACAACAGTTTCGTGGTTCAGTGTTTGCCTTAGGACAAGCCTACAGTCTACAGGAGCCTCCAGCCCTAGAACCCTGCTGTGGAACAGTTTATACCACCTTACCCAGATTATTTTGGTTTGTACCTTCTAGAGGCGCTGCAGTTTCAGTATTGAACAACATCTTGTACATTTAGTAGTTTTTTTTTTAATATCCCTGTGCACTTCCTGATGAATATCATTCTGATGAAGCAGTTTTCAGGATAGTCTGATCTTCCTTTGGTATTCTGTTAGTTGTTACAAGATGAAAGAACCACTGAAGGAATTTGTGTTAAATGTCAGTCTCAGAGAATGACGTACAAACAGCCTCATTCTATTTTCTGCACAGAGATTGACTAGAATTTTTTTTAATCTTTCTTTTTGGGGAATACATATGGAAAACTCTTATGTGATCCTGAATTTTCTTGAAATTTTAAGAGTTTATTTGAGATGAGAAGTTTTAATTTTTTTTTTCCAGAAATTGACTTTGAGGATATTTAAAAATTCAGCTAAAGCAAGATTATGGTTTTTTCCGTCCCTAAAGGGACTTAACATGATTCTGTGACAAAATATAAGTACATAAACCTAAAGAAATTATCTTCCCTCTTATTACTTTATAGACATATATTTCCTCATATATTTACTACAGCATTTACTGTTGCAGTGCTTATTCATGCTTTGTGGCTTTCATATTAAGGAAGTACAACGGGAGGTGAGTTAAGTCATGTGGACATACAGAACAGCTTTGGAAGTCACCTTTGCATTATGCAGAGAAGAAATGAAGGGGAAACTCAGCCAAAAGGGAAACAGTTTCTCAGTTTACCCTCTGACAAGCCAAATGCTGAGTACCTGCCCTGTGGGGAAATGTCACACTGCAGTCGTATCAGCAACATGAAAGCTTCAGAGAGAGAATTCAAACCCATGAGACTTGGAAGGCTGAATAACAGGAACTGAGAGAGACAGAAAAAATAATCAGCTGCATTTTCATGGACACGTTGAAGCCATCTAATCTTGAAAGGGGCATAAGTGCTACCTAATGAGATGGAGCTGTTCATGAAGAAATTCAGAAAAATCACAGAAGACGGGAAAAGTAAAAAATAATTACAAGTGACACGTTTTCCCCGTTAGATAATATCAGTGTATCATCCAGCTCTAAGGATGTTCCTCTGAAATTAGGAATTAAACTGGAAGAGGGGAAAATGTTGGTGAGAGTGGAAGACGTAATCACCAGGCAAAAAGATTTGCTACTTTTGCTACTTCGAGGATGATTATACCAAGACTTTTGCTCATCACAAATGTGGTAAACATCATAAGGAATTACAAACCAAACAGACAAAGAAAAGGGAAAAAAAATGCTTGTTGAGACATTTTGTTTTCATGTCTAAAGAAGGGCAATGAAGCTGAGGAAGGGTCTGAAGCACAAGTCTGAGGAGGAGCAGCTGAGGGAGCTGGGGGTGTTCAGCCTGGAGAAAAGAAGGCTCAGGGGGGACCTTATTGCTCTCCAATACTACCTGAAAGGTGGCTGTAGCCAGGAGCAGGTTGGGCTCTTCTCTCAGGTATCAAGTGGCAGAATGAGAGGAAATGGCCTCAAGTTGCACAAGGGGAGGTTTAGGTTGGTTATTAGCAAAATTTTCTCCACTGAAAGGGTGGTCTGACATTGGAATAGGCTGCCCTGGGAGGTGGTGAAATCACCAGAATTGTTCAAAAGGTGTGTGGATTTGCACATGGTTTAGTGAGGACATGACAGGGCTGGGTTGACTGTTCAACTCTATGGTCTTGGACGTTTTTTCCAACCCTGACAATTTAATGATTCTGTAAGGGAAAAAAAATATTACTCCAGGTTCATTGTGAATAAAGGTGATTTGAACAAGAGAGGTGAACCCCAAGGGACAAAAAAGTCAGCTGGCACTTAAAGTCAAAATGGTTGGAGGGAATTTTTAAAATAAATGGTAGAGGAGTGCCAGCATTTGCAGTGATATTTTAAAAAAGAAACCTGAAGAGCCCAAAGTACAGAAGAGCTCAGGAAAGACAAGTCCACTGAAGAAGGCAGATTAATTCTTCAAAAAGACACTAACTTTAGTAAAAAATTGAGGCATTCTTACATGAAAATCTCTCCTTGTGAGCAAAGAGAATAGGGTCAAGGGTGTCTGCAGAGAATCTGTTTGAAACCAAATAACAGTGGAAAAGAATGTGGTGTAAGAGAAAAAATATATTAGTGGACCTGTGGATAAATACTGTTAGATTAAAAATTCAACATTGCTTCTTTAAGGGCAAGTCCTGCTTTACAAGTGTCTTAGGGGGCTCTAAAGGACTAAAAATATATGAGAATAATAATTATTTGACTGGTTTAATCTAACCTGATTTCCAAAGGCATTTTAAAGGAAGCTGAGCAATGACTTAAGAAAGTAGGTCCTGTCATGTCAAAAATATTTGATGAAATATAGAAAACTTAGAAAAGGAGCAAATAAATAGTTTTTACACATCAAGGATGACAACAGTGGTTTCTACAAGTGGTTTCTCATTGTTCTGAGACCTCTACTGGTTAATATATTCATAAATGACCTAGAAGAGACAGTAATCGATGATAAGGTTTGCTGATGGTTCCAAGTTATTAAAGATAGGAAGATGGGAGCCAACTGTGAAGTGTTGCAGAAGAACTGACAAGACAGATTGGGCAATAAAATGTCAGATGAAACTTAGTGTAGATGAATGTAAAGTGATGCCCCTGTGAGAAGCCAATTGTACCTTCAAAGTGGTTTAGTCTGAGCTGGCTTTTACTGCTTGGGAGCAAGAACTTCAGGTGTGATGGTTGGTTCTAAAAAAATACCAGCTCTAGGCTGGTCAGTGTTTTTAAAAAAGTTTAAGAATTGAGCACATGATAGGAATATTGGATAAAAATAGCTAACAAAGAAAGCAGCTCTTCACTGCTGTATAAATTCACAACTCACCCATGCCACACTCTTCAATTAGAAAAACATATGAGTGAGAAGTGTGACACAGATCTACAAAACCACATTGATCACAGAGTAAGGAGAGGGATGGAGTGCTCAACAATAATTCAATCATTGAAAAAGGATCAGTCTTCATCCATGCTCAGCATAAATAACAAAACAATAATGCAAGGGATTGGACAGTTTGACCAAATAGATTTTGGAATCCATCCCTGCCCATGTAAGTCTTATCAACAGGGCATGAGATCCAGTTTGCTTAACTTTAGATGTCTACACTGTGTCTGTACCTGAGTTAGCTGACTGAACTTCTTTTGTGCTCAACAGAAAAATATTTTCAGCATGCAACAGATGATCATTTTAGACATGCACAAAAAGAGTTGTAACCAAAATGCCTGTTTGCTTCCCATGACCATAAAAGGAGCCTAGATAATTATCTCAAGATAAAGAAAGCTGAACTCCAGTCATCTCAAATTTTAGGTGAAAATCAGAGATATCCATATGTTGAACAAGAGAACTATTTTTCTTACCCAAACAGATAAATAATTTTGCAAGACTGTCTTGTACTCAACTGACTCCACAGATGAGGTCCACTCCCCACTGCAGGGTCTCCTTTTATCCTCCTAAACCCCAATATACATGTTCCATGTCTTTCCCTTCCCATTGCTATTATCTGTATCCCTTTGGCTGTGCATTTGTTTTTCCTTACTACAGTTCTATCCCCCATGACTGTCCACCCTCCCACAAATAAGTCTTCCCCTCCCTTTCCTACAACTGATCTCATCCCTTGCTCTCCATGTCAAGATCAGGAGCTACTCCTGCACCTCCACCCCATCAGTCAACTTAACATCCCTAAACCTTACCAGTGGTTTCTGAGAGATAAGATGTGAGATAAGATGATAAGCTAAGTGGTGGCATTCTGGCAAAAGTCCTAAACTCTTTTCAGGTGATTGGGCAATTCCAATGAAGCAGATGTTTTTTTAAGAAATGTAGTAACTATTAAATAGAATAAATTTTAAATTATACCATAAAACTATAAATAGCCATGGTTTATTTACACATGCATGCAGAGCATGTGCCTGTTGTTTTGTACCAGATCAGTACAGATAAAGACTCACTTCAGAAGATATATATTGGCCAGTGTAAATTTAATATTTTTACCTTTAAAAGAAAATACCATTTATAATCTGATATTTTAATAGCCCTTTACCATCTTTTATATTCAATTAAGCAGAGCAGGTTTTGCATCACAGCTTAAAAACAATCAGAGCATGAAGATCTATTTATCTGTTTAAAAACCAAAACCATATTTTGTTGAGCTAATTTTTGACAACAGTTGTGTTTCATGAAGACGCACAAGAATATGTTTCATTTCAGTTTAATTCACTACTTTAGCTTAATGCTGAGCTGAAGCAAAGCTGTGAGAAGCAGAGCATGTTGAAAAAGAAGGAAAGCTCATTTTCTAGTTTCAGTTTGTAAATGAATGATGAGGTGTGAAATGGTGAGATTTACCCATTTTAAAAATTTGAAGAACATGGTGAGAAAAAAAACAGCCCATTGACTGGTGATGATTAATATTTTCATTTAATTTTCATTAAATCTTGGTTTGAGGAGCCTTTTAATGCATTTTTTGTAGTTTTAAGTCCCAAATAAACAATATTAAAATACCATTAATCTTTAAAAGGGCATCAACTAAACTGAATTTCTACTTAAATGAAACTTCATACAAATAATAATTAAAAAGAAAAATTATCCACTAAATAATGAATTCTCCATTCATTGATTTCCAGTGTAATAAAACTATAAGTACTAAGTAGCACAATAAAAGCATGTAGTTTTATTACAACTCAAATATGTAGCAGATGTGCATTTTTCACTGAGCAAATAACTTCACTAAATTTATCAAATTATTTCAGCTAATTAGAACAGACTATTTTGCAGAATATCTTTGAGAAAAGGACAAACATTATTTAAATTAATCCTTGTTGATTTAAATGGTGCTTAAAGTCACTATGATATAAATCACTCATCTTGGTGCACGTTCTGCATATACACTCTGGTTTTGTATGCAGGCAGTGACATCTCGTTTGTAAAAGGCTGAAATCTATTCCTGTTCCATTGTTAGCTGTTGAATATTTACATTTGCAAGTCTCATATTATTCCATCGTCGGTGTTTTTCAGATGTCTGTTCTGAGTTAATGTAAATTGCAAGCATTGCCTGCTTAGTCTGCTGGTACAAGATTTTGTTAGGAAACCTAAGTACAAATAGAATTTCCACAGTTGTCATAGATGTAGCTAAGACATCTAGGTAGGAGAGACACAGGGGTGTGAGAACATCTGCATTTCTGAACATTTGCAAGTGGCAGTGTGATTTACAAATCATGTGAAAGTCAGAGTTTCACAGTACAGCCACAAGATGTAAAATGGTGGGAAATGATGAACTACTGAACTGCACTCAGCTGGGGAAACTGAAAGCTTTACATGAGCCACACGCAGTGCCTCCAAAGTCTCCATGATTGTCACCTAGGATAAATCAACATCAAGGATGCTGAAAGCCAAGATTAATTTCTAAAAGGCATTACACACAGAAATAATGGCCTTGAAAATTCACAAAATAAAGAAGGAAAACTCATGATACAAATCCCAGGGGAAAAAATTGAGTTGGCATTGACATAAAATAATTGTATTTAGGAAACCTCTTTTGAGCTAGTCTACCTCAGCATCAGTAATCTGTGGAGCTGGCTGCAATAGTGAAATTCAAATTTGTACAGAGTAAGCAAGGAGTTCATGCTGCATCAGAGGATGCAAGAATGAGGGAGACCACTGCAGCACTCAAAAATGCTGCATTACCTGCCAAGCAAATCCAGAGGAGATATGGCACTGACAAAGAAACAAACTCAAGCCAAATCATTTTTCCCTGGCTCTTCATATTTGCCACAGGGAAAAAACATGTTTATGAAATACTTGGAAAATTCAAATAAATGCAAATATCCACATAACACCAGTCAGGTAGCATAACTGTAGAAGAAACTGCCTAATTTGAGGATATAAAAAATCATAGTCATAGATATATAAAGTTTGATATTCAGAGGACATTATTTGTTGTAACTGCTGAAACCTGAAAAGCCACAGGAGAGCATAGCAGCTGTTTTTAAAGCTAGATCATGAAGCAGATAGATATATAGATATATAGATATATATGGCAAATTGCATACAAAATCACACATTACATTGGAATTACACATTAAATTGGAAGAATGCAGGTGATTCAAACAAGACTAACACTTTAATGCTTGCTCTTTCCGGCCCTTGTAAAAAAAAAAAAAAAATTAAAAAAGGGAAATTTTTAATGAACATAACTGCAATATTTTTCCAAGGAAATAGACTACGAGTCAGACTAAGAAAAACAGCTTACAAAATAATTTGCTAACATAGATGTATTGAGGTAGGCATGGCCAGATGTAATTCCTCCTTGGATGATTAAGGATATACACAAAACAAAACAAACTCTGATTACTATCTTTTGAAAGCAGTGAGAGACAGATAATACCTTAAGGACTACCAAAAGGACTACCAAATTCTGTATCTCTAATTTAATGTAGAGAAAAGAGGACTCAGTGAAATACAGATCTAATCATCCTAGTTCCAAAATTTTAAATACACTGGAAAACTTATTAAAGGTTCATTTTGTGAATGTCCAAAAGGTAATTAAATGATAAACAATGACCAACATGATTTTGTCAAGAAAATTAGTATGAAACCATTCTAGTTTCATTGAATGGTGTATTAGAAAGGAACAAATGAAAAATATTTTATGTAACTTTATTTTAATAAGGCTTCTAACATTATGTAGCATTATGTACCTTAATGTAATTAAATAAGAATAAGTACTAAGTTCAAGTCGAGTGAATAATCAGTTAAAAATTGGTTTTCAAATTGGCTTTTAACTATGGTCTACTCTTAAAATGTTATGCATAGTCTTACACATGTCTGATCTGTTTTTCATTCTTCTCAGAAATACGTATTTAAAGAGGAGGCTGGGCATGTATTAAGTTTCCTAGCTGACCTAGAAACTTCAAACATTCTGCAGAAATCCTAACAGATGAGATGCACTATATTTTTTCTTTCTAGAAAATTAGGCACATCTTAGATGAAATATGGCAAATTAGTTTGGACTGATATGATTTCATAAACCGATATTGCATTTAATCCCATTTTCCATTTATCTCCATGTCTTAATTATTCTTCTCTTCCAAATTTGTTCAAAAGCTTTTCATTATACTTAGGTCAAACTGACATATATCTAGTTTTCAAGATTACATTTTTTTCTTCTCTCAAATACCATTACCATAATGCTGTTCTCGCTGCTGTACCATCTCGTTTGACAGATTCAATACAATGCCTTGCTGCCAACTTTAAAACTTAATGTACTAGTTCTTTCCAGTATTATGCCATGTACGTTATTCTTTCCCTTCCAACTGAGCATAGGAGCTCTCCTTTCACCTAAAATGGACAGGCACATTCATCACTTATTCTCTTAAAGCTACAGGGGAGATGACAGATGCTGGTGTCAAGCTTCCCTTCAAGGCCATGCTTCTCCTACCAGCCTGCTCTCTAACTCCTCCAGACATGAACTCAGTCCACACTGAGCAGTAATCAGATTTCCTTTTGCCCAAGAAAATCCAGTTTGTCAAGGCCCATGTCGATGGCTTCTTGCAGGCTGATCAGCCTGTGACAGAAGGCAGAGGCCTCTATCCTACATGGCACTCACCTGTCAAGGATAACTCAACCTGGCGGCTTTCTCACTCACTTATCCTTGTTCTTTCTTTGCTCTGCATCATCTTCATTTATAATATACATTACTGCAGTCATCTCCTTTAACACTTCCAAAATATTTTGACTTCCCTCACTTAAAATATACCTTACTGAAGATTTCCTGCCAAAACACGGTTGATGTATGATACCGAGAGTATTCTCCCCTCTCAAACCTCTGTTCACATCCTGGAGGAAGTTTTTTTCAAGAAAAAGCATTCTGATTATGCAGTGTTTACTGTCCTCTGCTGCTTGAGCCCCACAATCCTAGTATTGACTCCTGTAATTCCCAGTTTCTGGGTAAATCATGCACAAATTTTGTTCTACTGAAGCAAGTTGAAATTTTCCCAGACACTGCTGTGCCTGATTACTACTTCCCTCTCTACACGTACAAGATTGTGGATTGTACTAATTCTAATACCTAATTATAATACAGCATGTCACTAGTAATTTTTTGCATGTAATTCTATAGCTCTAATAGCATATATTTTTCATTTTTGTCAGATCTAGACAGATATTTAATCTCATATATTTTTTAACAGGAAATTATTGAAATTTTGAAATAATAGTGATTCATACATACAGATACAGTAATGAATTTATTGTTAGCTTTCAAAACCACAGTCACAGAAAATAATAGATCCTGGATTTAGTGATAGTATATGGTTTTAGGTATTGGGACCAAAATCCTATTTGACTCATACAAAAGATCCAATAACTTTCAGTGAGCCTTTAACAGCCAAGGTTTTGGCCCCACAAAGGATGCAGGGGGTGAAAATAGATTTTAGAGATGATTTAAGAGCAAAGCTTCCAATTTATGATTTGAGAATTCTTCACTTAAAAGCTTCCTAACTCTGCAATTGCCAAAGCTCCATAATACATCAGGTTTTGATTTGTTAAGTTCCCAAGCACAAGAAGCTCTGCCACAGCTCATTTCCAGGATGATATCTTTCTTAACTAATTTGACCTCTTAGCTGCCCAATTTATGCCAATACACCAGATGGAGCAAAAGATTGGTCACACTTCCTGGTCTCTGCTTGTGCCATCCATGGTAACACGGAGAAGATGACTTTCTCTAAATACATACAGACAAAAAGGCCAGGTTATCACAGCACACTGCACCTCAATTAATGGGTGCACACTCTTGAAATCTATAGCAGATGGCCATTTCCTAAAGCATAACTTGCAACACTGTGTATAGAAAAATCTTATGTTGGACTTTATTTGTGCAGAGAGGAAAAATTGAACTTCAGGTTAAAAGACTGTTGAAATTGTACATGGTTCTGTCATATTTTGCATAAACCACTAAAATCTGATCAAGTCACCCAGGTTAACATAAATATTAAGAATTTATTCTAGCAGATGAAATAAAATTCTAATGAACTTTAAGGTTCTATTTGCGTTACTAGGCTGTTTACACTGCATCAGGATATACTCTGTTCTGTCAAGACCAGGCTGTTTTACAGTCGGGAACAAATTTAAAGTAAGAAGATTGGTGGCTGGGACTTTCACTTGGAAAAGTGGAAAACTATGACTTCACAGGCCTTGTCTAATTTTTATTCCAGTGAATGTACCATTTCTAGTATATGAACTATCCAATGAGTAGAGCCTTGATCAGGCCTGGAATAACTTGTATTGGAAACTCAGAATGATTGCACAAAATAGTATGTAATACAACATTAATAGCCAAATAAAGAAGTAAAAGTGTCTTCAGAACGAAAAATCCATGCCTTCCATTGTCTCTTCACTGTGACATATGACTGTCACTTTTATTGCAAACCCAGGGCAGTGGATGGAACCAGAATGAAACAGCCCATGCCTTATCCCAGTGGCTGGAGCAGGCTATTCCCAGGAGCTGAGCAGTCAAACACCACGGCATTAAAAACTGACTTGTCCCCAAAGCAGAAGGCTATACTAATCCAATCTGCCAGTATTTCAACACAGCAGCTTTAGGTGTAGAAAATGGAAATGCTTATGGATTTCAGATAATTACAAAATATATTACTCCTTATCTGCATTTGAGTGTTGATGTCTGTTTATTCCACATTGGACTGAAAGAGTAGAAGGGAAGACAAGTGCATAATACTTCTCCATGTGAGACATTTGGGAAGAGTATGAGAGGATAAGGATTTATGTTCATCTCTGGCTTTTCTAATAGTCAAAAGTGCAGAAATGAAGTCTAGAGATATTCATGCCCAGGATATACTAGTCAGGCTGCAGTCTGCAGTGTGTAAAGGAATAAAAGAGAAGGTACAGGGAAGTTACATGCTCTCCATGTGGGTTTATGAAGTGCCTCATAAATAAGTTTTGCTCAACTGCCTTGATTAATTTCTTTATTCTTTCCTCTCTTTTTTTCCAGTTTTCTCTACCTTTTTTTTTTTTTTTTCCCAAGTTGTCATACTTTGAAAGAAAGTTTTGGAGATAACAGCACTTCTGTAGTGCAGGGTGACTCTTCAAGGATCATCCAGTTTGGACCTGGTTCATGGATGGGATAATGTGCTCACAGAGAAGTTAGAGACCAAACTGCATGGGCAGAAAATGTTGCATCTCCCTGGCCCTACAAGTAACAGCAAGTTAAGCAGGAGCAAACACTGCTACCCAACTACCTGATCTCCTGCAAGGGTGCCTTGGGTGAACAGATTAATATGGTTCTCTCATACATAAGAAGAAAATACCGAATTTGTGTAGAGACATTATATCAAAGATTTAGGAGCAGTTAACCAGCAACACTAGAATATTATATTGATGCCACAGAGATTGAAGAAGAACTAAGGAATGGAGAGGATTCAGGGTGATTGACAGTTTGAAAAACATTGCCTGCAACAAAATTTTCAAAGGTCTGAATCCATTATGTTTATAAAAAAAAAAAAAGGTGATTTGATTATGGGCTGTTAATTCTAATTTGGATAACAATCTGATTGTAGCTGGCTCATCAACCTCATAAATAAAGATAAAAGAAGATTCAGAGACTGCAAATTGAAGCAAGGAAAGTTCAGACTGAGAAATAAAACAAGGTGAGAAACTTTTAGAACAGGTATAAGCAACCACCAAGATAACCTAACAATATTAATGTTGGGTATATTGTTAACTTGTTGATTTGGGTTTTCTGCTTTTTTTTAATGAAAAAAATATTTAATTCAAGCAAATTTATTCAGGAAAGCCTTATGGCATGTATTATTCAAGAGTGCAGAATAGATGATGGTGATGATAATAATACAGAACTAACATCTATTCTGAGTGGAAACCCGAGCTTATTTGATCCAGAAGTGTTTTGCCACTGGCTTGATTTCATTGCTGCTTTTGATTATATTAAAAATTCTTCCACCACACCAAATATACTGATAAAATAAGCACACATAACCCCATCTGAAGTAGACCAGGGGATCTGGTAAAATACAACACTCCAGGAATAAAAGGTTTCTTGAGTTCTTACAGGCAAATATCCATGCACCTGTGTACACCACACCACTGCAAACAGTGGCACAACAGAAAACACAACTGATTGTGCCAGGACAGCATGATAAATAGTCAAACCTAGCTTTGGCAGAGAGGAGCAGGAACTTTCAAAGCCAGCTTTGCCACCAAAGACTATTTATTTCATGTGTCTCCTAAAGCAGGATACTGGGCAAAACAGAACAGTACTGGTACATTGACCTCTCATTGCCAAGGTTCTGTGACAGTAGATCTTTTTAATGCAGTTGATTTGAAATGTGTTCCTTGTGTTTGTTTATGAAGAGTAAGAGCTCAAGGGCTTTTACCACAGAACAGTTTTCATGTAAACCACAAACCCACATTTCATTTGCTAAAGATGTTTAATAAGTCCAAGTGCTGAGTCCTGTATTTTGGCCACAGCAACCCCATGCAACACTACAGACGGGGGATGGTGTGGCTGGACATTGCCCAGGCAGAAAGGGACCTGGGGGTGCTGGTGACAGCAGCTGAACATGAGCCAGCAGTGTGTCCTGGTAACCAAGAAGGCCAATGGCCTCTGGAATGTCAGGAATGGTGTGGCCAGCAGGAGCAGGGAGGTCATTCTTCACCTGTGCTCAGCACTGGTGAGGCCACAGCTGGAATTCTGTGTCCAGTCCTGGTCCCTCAGTTTGGGAAGGATGTTGAGACGTTTGAGCACGTCCAGAGGAGGCAACGAGGCTGGTGAGGGGCTGGGAACACAAATCCAGTGAGGAACAGCTGTGGGAGCTGGGGCTGTTTAGCCTGGAGAAAACAAGACTCAGAGGTGACCTTATCACTCTCTACAACTCTGTGAAAGGTGGCTGTGGTCAGGTGGGGATTGGTCTCTTTCTCCAGGCAACAACTGATAGAATGAGAGGACACAGTCTTAAACTGAGCCAAAGGAAATATAGGTTGGATATTAGGAAAAGGCTTTTTACGGAAAGGATGATAAGGTATTGGAATGTTCTGACTGGGGAGGTGGAGGAGTCACCATCCCTGGATGTGTTTAAAAATATCTCTGGATGTGGCACTTGGTGCCATGGTTTAATTGAGGTGTTAGGGCTGGGCTGGGCTTGATGATCTTGGAGGTCTCTTCCAACCTGGTGATTCTGTGATTCATATTTCCAGTCTCTAAAAGAAATAATAGACAGTCCTAATGTCATTCTTTTTGAAATTCAGCCTCTCCCATAGGCTGTACATTACATCCAGCAGTCATCACAGATGGAGAGCATCTGAGATGGGTTTTTCTTAGTGTTGAAGACTCAGTGAGCTGCTGACTCAGAATCACCTTTCTTGGAGACATGCCTTCCTCACATGTTAGTCCTTTGCTTAGACCACTAGAGCCATTTAAAGAATATTTGATTCACCACATGGAAACATGAATTTTGAGTAATATTCCCCTAGCACTTACAGTGTGGTTCAAAATAGCATCCATATACAGTTATATCTTAAGATGATAATTTATTTTTAGAATACAGCCCAGAGCATTTTTTAATGCCCACATTTCATATTGCATTTGTCTTTGATTTGTGCTATGGAGAATCCCTACTTAATGCAAAGTGTATTGAACATATTTTTTTTTCAGTATTTTTGAACTGACATGCTAATTTTAGACAAGATTAGTTATTCCCTCATCTAGATACTTTATTTTGATCTCTTGCTAACAGGCCTCAAGCCAACTTTAATGTGTCATGTCCTGAAAAAAAGAGTAGAGAAACAGTACAAGGGAGACATAGCTGAGTATCTATATCTACACAACACATATAGTGTAAAGAAACTCAGCTGAAAATGCCCATAACTTCCAGGAAGATATTGTGGTAGCTGAAAAGCCATCCTCAATACCTTCTTGTAAGGCTTTGGGAGAAGTGCCACGGCATTTTGAGAATATGCTAGAAAAAGCAGTCCTATCATTACCCTGACCAAGGTGAATTACTCAAACTACATCATCTGTGATCACCCCAGCTTTTGTAACTGAGGCAGGAGCAAGGCTGGGGTCTTGATTTAGTCCCTCACCTTGCTGGGATCAGCTGGATAAGGTCCCTGATCTATTGTCTGGGCAATTGGTGGTGCTGTCAGGAGGGAGAGTGCCAATGTGCATCTCAGATGGAGAGAGTTTTGAAAGAAGCCCTTCAGTCTGATCAGCTGAAGTCTGTGAAAAGATTCACACTTTTTACAGGTGTGTTAAATGCTTTTCTAGTAAGAAATTAGAACATATTCAGCCCGTATGAGCTGATGCAAAATCACTAGCACTCATTATAACAGACCACCTAGTAGATTTTATAACAGTCTTATATTTAAAACCAAACTATCAGGGCAATCTTCTCTTGCACAGAGCTGACTTTAGCAGTCCCTAACCCAGGCACTTGCCAATTCATTGCCTGCCCAGCAGTGCAGCACCACACTGCCACCGCTAAATGAGAGCCATAAGGACTGAGGCTTGCCAGGGCTGCTCTGCCTGAACTTTTCTTGACTTGCCTGCAACTCTGTGGCTAATTTGTTCTAATTTTGCTTATCTTTATGTGGTACAACCATGGTTTTATACAGATAGCTGTGACAAGCCATCATTCTGTGGAGAACAAGTTACTTACATCTCTAACAACAGCAATGTAAGGTAGAGAAATACAATCCCAAAAAGCCTTGGGAAGTGGAGAGGCAGGATGCAGCATAGAAAAGTGCCTGTCTGGAATGATAAGAGGTGGGCCCAGGCTGGCATTGAGGCGTCCAGAGATATAAACAACCCAGCAGTAGGCACAGGATTGCAGGGTTTGATGGTAACAAAAAGAAGAAACAGAAGTATCTGCCACAAAGTGAGCATTAGAGAGTAAGCATGGATGTAACATGGAACTGTAAAACCATGAACAAAGGCAAAAGGTGTATGGTAGAAAAATGTACAGTAAAATCTATAAAATTGGGTAAAGTAAGGGGAAAAAACCAGCAAGACCAAGACTGGATCCTTCCCTTTGAAGGATCAGGGGGTGCTGGCTTGTGGTCCTACCCTTTCCAGCAGCACAAATCTGCTGACTGTTAGCTCAGAAGAGAAATACAAAGGTAAGCATTCCTCAAGAAAAGCATAGAAAACCAAGAACTGAGTGCTAATATTTCAATTGTATCACCATTATTGAGACCTTTTCTGTACAGAAGCACTCTAATTGCATAATTAGTTTCTTTTCAAGGTCAGCAACAGAAAAAAATGTGCTTTTTTACAAACTTTATATTTACATCTTTTTGCAAAATAAAGGTTAATTAAATTAAGGAATTTTTCCTTATATTTTATTCAACCAGAATTTTTCAATTATTTAGAGAAATCTGTTTTGTAATTTTTCAATATAAAAATATATTTTGAAACGGTGTATTGTATATTTTTATTATTTTTCCACATTAAATATTCTTGATTTTTTCAATATCTTCTCTTTAGTAAAAATTTCAGAATCAGCTTTTTCAGTAGTAAAAACCAGAGCTTTGTGCTTTTTTGCATGATTTCACTGAACAGTTTGATTAAGTCTATTGTGACTGAGATGAGTGAATCATTATTTTACAAATTGCTCTTTATTGGTTCTGAAATACCCATTAATTTTTTCCAATCAAAAACTAATAAATTTCTTTGTCAATTTCATGTAATTTCTTCCAGACTGTAATTCAGACCACTGTTTCTTTGGATTTCAGGACTTTACATGGGTTTCTACATCTGTTCAAGATTCTCCTTGAAGAGTAGAAAATATTTCTTAGGCTTCTCCTAAATTCTTCATTATGCTATTGATTGCAGAGTATTCTTGACTCCAGCTCAACTAGGTAATTGAAAAGTTCTCAGGTTAGGCATGTGAAATGTTTCATTAAACAAAGTTCTTCAGTGTTGATCAGTACTTAAAAGCTTGGGTGAATCTGGCCTTGGAAAATGTTTCTTCTCTCAGAGCAGCTTAAACAATACTTCTCTCTCAGTAAATTATATCCTTGTCACTGATTACTCTACTTCTGGTCCTCTTCAGAGAGAAGAGTGCTATCTTTTGATTTAGGACTAGGTCTCAGTACTTGGACTACAAAACCTGCTCATTTGAAGAAGTAATTAATATCTGTGTCAGGAGACGGGATATTTATTATCAGGTTTAAGTTGTTTCATTAGAGGTACAGCTTGTTCCAAGGAAAAATAAAATCAATTAGACACTGTAGCACTGAGCACTCTAACATCCTAATGTTTATGTTCTTTGGCTCCTTGTCCTCAAAGAAATTCAAAGAGGTGCCAGCAATAAGAATTGTGCCAGCAAAAGGACACCTAAGCATAATAGGACCCATAGGAGACAAGGGTATCTCCTAAATCCCATATGACCCCACAGCACCCTAAAATCTCTATTTGGACAGTTAACTCAGCTCCAACCAGAGCTCCTCTCTGCGTGGTACCAACAGACATGTACCAGCAGTCCCTTGTCAATGTGAGTTGGTGAAATTCCTGAATCAAAAACTAATGGACTTGGGTGGACATACACTGTCCTGGCTCTGATGCACACCCAGAAAATTAAGAATTGTCCACTGCTGCAAATACTGCACTGGGCCATGTGGCACTTGGATCTGCACTGATACAACCATTCCTACCATCTCTTACTTCTCCTAAATCACCCAGGGAAGCAAACTCCATGCTTTGCCCTTCTGAGCAGGGCAGTTGCACCCTCCTCCCCCACCACACCCACATGTTCCTCCTGCAGCCTTGGCCCTGGGAAAACATTCTTGTGTGCACTGAGTCCTGAAACAAGCCAGGAAAATAGATTGGCTTTAGGTAATGGTGTTTTATGACTAGAGAAGAACCACTTACACATCCACCCACAAGCTGAGAGAAGCCAAAGCTACAAGCTCTTTCTCTTAAGAGAAAAATAATTCAAGACTGCAAATAGTCTGAGCTGGGGAACAAATTCTGCTCTACCTGTTGAAATTCTAACAGATCATACCCTTCAGTTTGTGAGACTTACCAACTCTAATGTGACTAGCAGACACAAGGAAAAGGAAGGTTCCTCTCAAGATCAAATCTATCACATCAATGAATTCCATTTATCATGAGTAGATTACTGAGGCTCGATGGGAGACCCACAGGTCAGCTCAAGCATCACCTCTGCAGTACCCTTCTCTGCAGCTCCCACGTGTCTTCAACCCCACCTTTACTTTTTAGGGTGATCCTTCTTTCAGGGCGTCAGACTAGAGTAACTCTTAAATCTCTGCATATATAATCCAGCTATGCATCTGCCTTAGACAATTCCTATCTGCTCTTCTAGAAGGAGTGGACATTAGTGGTTGGACTCAAAAGGAAATTTTTCCCTACACATAACTGTTTATCTACCTGAAACTTCAGCCTAGAGATACCTTTATTCCTTTCCTTGGCTCTTGACCCATCCTATCTTCCAAAAATGTTGTGACACTTGGTAGCACCCTTGTCATGTAACATGTACCCATTCCTACATTATAAATGGTCATTTTTGCACTCTTCAGCAAACACAAAGAGAAGAAAAAAATTTAAAAATTCAAAATTGCTTTCAGTCAGAAGTTTTTCATTTGGGGAAAAAATGTTATAATATACTTAAGGTTTCACAATTCACAGCTGACACATGGATTAAAATGTGACAGCTTTAAGTACGCAATCATTGATTTGACATCCCCAGATAACAGCAAAGTAATACATGTCCTAACCTGAGACATTGTATTTAAATTCTGCAGTAAGTTAGATGGCATTGAGGTCTGGAAGTAGCAGGTACGAAAACTATAAATATTTGCACATGATGTGTAAGGTCTCGGTGCAACACAGATAGGAATAATAATTTTCTTTTTGTGATGAAGACTAATAAATTTGACAATTCTAAGAAAGTTCCTAAACATTTTCAATGATCACATGTGATCACTGTCTTTCAGAAAAAGGAAAATCTTACTTTTAATAGTTTTAAGACTCAATTCTGAGCCACAAGTAGCTATCTGTGAAATAACTTTGGAAGATCTACCTCTTTTAATTTGCTCAAAGTAATGAAAACATTTCTATTTCTACTGAAAACGGTTTCTGCAACTTTTAAGCCAGGCTCTGATAAAGTTCCTTTTATATCACTACTGAAATATGGATCTAATATGGTACACCTGCAGTCAAGTATTTGCATCACTCCTGTAATTGCTATGGATGGTCACTAATACTTAGGGCTCTCGCTAAACCCACTAATTGTAATGATCCAGCTTATAGTCTGTATTGGCTTTTGAATCAGACTCTTCCTCAAGTGTCTAATCAAATCAAGACCTAAAAAAGTATCTGGATCTGCTTTTCTTGAATTCCTTTTATATTATGATATTATGATATTATGATAAAATATTATAGTAATTTGAAAGTTATAATATCAAATATTATTTTGCCATTCTTACTCCTTGTATATAAACCCTGAAGTGAGCTGGAAGGGGGAAAAAAGTTAAACTTGAAAATTATCCAATATTGTCATTCATTATACATTATTATTTTAGAAAATTATGTCATATACGTGATAAGATCATATGTGTCTCTTCAAAATCAGATACATGAAGTGTTATTTTCAAATGATTTTACCTTCCTGTGAAGCTGAGGTTCCTGAACTAAATTTAAATTTTAGCTAGAACTAAATTTTAGCTAAAATTACACTTTTTTCAATTCCTCTGAAAAATAAAGGTGAAAAATGTCAACTTAAGAGACATCCCAAAGATCACCAGGGTAGGTAATGCTGATGATAGTACAATCCAGAAGTTCTCTATTCTGTTTTTGCCATCAGTTCTCATGAACTTTGACATGTAGTGCATTCAGTTTTTCAACGTTACTTTTTCAGAATATATTTTCATTTTAATCTGAACATTTCTGAACTGGAATAATAAAAGTTATTAATAAAAAATTTTTAAAAAGTTGCTAATTTGTTTGTAAGTTTTTGTTTCTTATTTTAAAATCAATATTCAGACCTTTAGACTACATCTTTGTCCAACAAACTGCAAACTTCAGTGTATGAACAAAGCCATTCTATTTCCTTTGTAACTGCCCTTTCCACATAGAAAATATAATGGATATTAAAACTGAATACTCCCCATGCTGCACTACTTTTAATAACTCTGAGAGCCTTATTGGTAACCTCGTATTCTATCATTAGCATCAATTATTGTTCAGTTGACCACAGAAAATAAAGATCTTGATATATCCTCATGCAGAAGATGAGTAAAAGCCTCTCTCAACATATTATTCGTAAGTGTAGTGTGTATTTCTATTAGGATTCCTGGAATGTGATGCAATCACTTGAAAAGAATGGACCATTGACTGCAAGAGTAACCTTTCCTGTATCATGATGATCTTCACAAATTTGTTGCCAAGGGTAAATACTCCCAACTGAGATAGGTTTTTTACAGCTGGAACAGGCCCACTGTACCTTCATTTTTGAGCTGCTCACAACCAATGTCATAAAAGTCACATTTTGCTGGCTTCAAGTAGCTCCGAGTTAAGTGGATGAATTGTTGTTATTTTTTCACCTCATCCTTTATACAGTGCAGAACAAAAAATAAAAGCTCTTGGGAATGATTTTTTTTCTATAATTTCCCATTATCAGTAGTGAACATTAACAAATCTCTTGTCTGGGTTATTAAAAGAAAGTCGGGAGCTACATAACCATGGAAACACAACTTCCAGCCCCCTCAAGCACATGACTACTCCAAGCCATGACAGGCAAAGCCGTGGCAGCAGGAGCATATGATCCACTGGATCTGCTGACATTCTAGGCATTAAATTTTGTTTGAACTTATGTACAGTAGAGTTTTTTATTATTAGATTTGGCTTTTCAAAGAAAAATGCAAACACATAAAATAATAAAGAGGATTTTCCACTAACTCAAATGAGCTTTCTGTGTGTTTACCATGTGTGTGACCATTAATTTATGGTCTATGCTGGCACCTTGAGACCTGACCACAGATCTATTTTGTTTTGGACATTTGAACAAACACACAGTGAGACATAGTTCTGGTCCTAAGGATCTTACATGTCTTACAAATAAATTAATCAAAGTGTGTGAACAGAAAAAAAGTCCTGACCACATCTCTAAATACACAACTATATTGACATCATTGGAAAAACAAGTTGCTTTACTGAGTCAATGCCTAAGGATCCTAAGGATGCACAGAAAGTCTGTCCAGGTTTTAAAAGTTGAACCTCTGTTTCCCAGGTACCATGTTGCCTCAGCAACAAAGCCATAGTTTTCCTCAAACAGACGTGTGTCTTCTGCTCTGCTGATCAGGTGCTTTTCACAAGAACATATTTCACTACAAATTTAAAAACTGTCACTATCACACCCTTCTCACTCCTCCGTGAGGGAAGACTACAATCAGAGATCTTCACAAATGTCTTGGGAGGAGCTGTTATCTTCCCAAGCCAGGTACTCAGGGTGGTGGCAGAAGAGGTGTTGAAACACAGCGTTATTGCAACACTTCTACTGTAGTTAAACCTGACGTTTCACCATTTTGGTTCCTGGAAAGTTCAGCTTCCACTAGGAAGTTCCTGACAGACCACCCTGTGAAGGGCTGTTTCCAGAATGAGGGCATCTTCCATACCTAAAATTAGTGAGAGAATCTTGTTTTGAAATAGATTCAAAGTTTTCTGCTCCTATTGTAGCACTGCAAAATCATCTTTGCATTCTAAGAGCTCCCTAGCCCTAGCACATCCCAAATGTCGACAGGGACTGCACTGAACTGCTGGGAACACTGGATGCCAGTCCCATGCTCCCTGCATGGGAATGCAGGACATCCAGGGGCAGTCTCAGACCCAGCACAGCCATTCATTGGCATTGTCAGGAGCCCCACTCTTTTTCCCTTCTGAACACACCTCCAGCATTTTTACCAAGCACAGATTTTGCAAAATGCATATTATTTATCAAATAATCTTCAAAAACATGTGAAAAGTTTCTCCTTGGGGAAAGAAAAGAACTGCTCATGATGCTGGATAATCATGTTGCTTACAGCAATTTCACAAGGGTTTATTAGTGCAGTGGTGTGAACATACACAAACCAGAGCAGAATATTGACACTGCTGTTTGAAACAGAAACATCCCAGCAGTACCCAAGGACTCCTGCAGGCTTCAGAGGAGGAGGGGATTATGAGGACTGGGAGATTTCCCAAGTTCCATCTGCTTTCTGTGCTGTGAGGAGTGAAATGCCAAGATCCAAATTGGTGGCTGCAGGTTTGTTTCATCATCAGGGTCCTGTTATGGAATGTCCTCCTTGAAATGTGACTAAAGCTTTGCTTCCTGGGATGTACATGTACATATATATATACACATACATACGTGTCTGCTGGTCACATCCCTTCCAACCAGAACCCCATATGCCCATAGAAGCTCCTAACATAAGACCAAAAAGGTAAATACATGGCTCTGGGGGCAGCCCATGATGCCAAAAATATCTGCTTGAGATTTCCGTGCTCTCACAGTGCTGCTGAAACTATGCAGAAGGGAAGTCTTTTGGCCTACAGTCAAGTATCCATGCAGCATAGCAGAAACCACTAGGAAATACCAAGGTTGTTCATTCACTTGTCATCCAAATTACCCAGCCTCCTCTGAGGATGAGAAAATAATGGGCAAGGGCTCCTGTGTTGTGTATTTTATATTTTAGTTCAGAAATTGAAGCAGAGACTCGAAAAGTGAAAATCCTGAAAACACAACACTAAACATTATTCCAGGAAGTCTCTTGCATCAGCATGTTAATGTTTTGTTCCCCTCCTGTTAAAAGTAAGTCATGAAAGCAGGACCTAAATGTCTAGAAGGAGACCAGGTAACTGTGTACCTGCTCTTCCTGTTTGAATGGATTTTCTGAAGCTACAAAGTCTGATTATATAACTAAATCTGAATTGAGCCCTCTAAGTATGAAAGTCTTGTATCATAAATTGCAAGTCTGGCAGATGTAATGCAGTGTGAGCTGCTCAGGTCCCAGGTAACTGTGATCTTCCACTGCTGCAGGCAGACCTGCTCTGCTGTCAGTGCTAGTTCCCATGTCAGCCAGCTGGAGAAACTCCTTGGACATATCACAGTGCCAGATGGAGTGCAAGAACACTTTCCTCTTGTAAAGTTAGAATGTCAGATTTAAACAAATACAGTTGTAGCATTGTTAGGAATCCTGTCCAAAATGAGCAGATGTAATCACATCCACCTGCAAGAACACTGTGCCAGCCCAGCACAGGCTTCTGCTCAGGACCATTACTGAGCCAGGTGAGTGTCAGGAGAGGAAGAAGAGCAGCAGGTGCTCTACATCAGGCACTGAAACGTGGCTTCAGATGTGCAAGGGCAATTTCATCAAGTGCCATCACATGTGATAACTATAACTACCTGGGGTTTTTTAACCCCATCAGCTGCCTGATGCCATTTTAGTCATCCCTTGTTGTACTACCTCATCTTAAATGTCTGCTGTGCCCTCGCATACAACAGCTGTTGAACTATTTAGAGGCTGATGAAGGAAATTGTCTTCTTCTATCTTCTTTATCATGCTGCATAAGCCTTTTACTTGACTATTAAAGATAAGCCAGGTAAATACCCATTCTTTAATTAAGTTCATCTCAGAACTCACAAGAAGCTGTCAGAGTTATTACTGACAATTTTGGATTACTGAATATTTTGGAATACAGAAATGAAAAATAAACTATCCAGTATTTTAAGTTCAAGGTTCTATGAAGCATGGACACAAACCCCAAGTTTTTGGTGGAAAACTCTTCATCATTAAATTTTTTTAGCAAAAGTTGAAAAGGTAAGAGGAGAGCATCACTATTTCCGATTTTAATGTTGGCGGGTTCTCCTGAAATTGTGCCAGAGATGAGTGCCCTTATGAAAACTAAGCACCCTTAGGGAAGATAAGGGATTTCATCTCCTATTTTTCCAAGCAACTATAGTTGGGCATTCAGAGAGATTTAGGCTGAACAGAAGGGCATGCTATACTATAAGCACTTACAGGGACAATACTCTTGGAGAGTAGGTAGGCTAGATTGATTTTGAGTTTTGAGATTCTTAATCTATATTTAGTCAAGATTTAAGTGACTTAATTTCTGAATCAAATTTCTTTAAAACTGAGGCTCTAAATGAAGAAAAACACATTATAAAGACTATTTCCTTTAAGCCCTCTTATCTGGATGGACATAAAAAGAAAAGTTTCTAAGTCATGCTACTTTATCTCCACAGCTGTGTTAGGTACCTTTTAATTTGTGAAATTTAACTGCCTCATTTATTTGGCTTGATGCTTGAAATACCCTATTTTATTTTTTAGACCTTACATTTACATCACTTCAGTGTTAACCACATAATTAGGGCTCCAAAGCTGTCAGAGCTTGACTTGGCCAGTATTGTCATAGGTTTGGCATCAACACAGTTTGAATTCAGAAATGTTATATAATCTCATAAGTAAATTATTTAAATACATGCATACTTGTATTTTTAAATAATTACTCATATGCATGATGTAGTCCATCATACTAATGAATAAAGTATCAGAAGGCATCTTGGAACACTGATTGATTTCTATTTATAAAGGCATTTATGTGCCTTAATATATATTTTACCTTTTTTATATAGCTTTTATATATCTATAAAATATATATTACATATATTATATATGTTATTATATAATGTGTAGTAATATATGTTATATATTACATATATTATATGTTGTTATATAATAATATATATTATATATTACATATATTATATCTGTTATTATATAATATGTAATAATATATGTGTATATTGCTTTTAACAAAATCTTTGTTTTTCTAGAATCAGCCTCTAGCTACCTGTTTAATCATTTGTATCTTCATCCAGTTTACCATTTAATTATGAAGCTGGTGCAAAAGCCATGCCAGGATTGATATTTATTCTATTGTGTAGGCGGTACTAATATATGAGAATACACCAGGTATCTGACCAGCAGAAGGCAGGCATTCTAGTCCCAGAAAAGTTCTTTCTTCTTCAGTTTTATTTCCTGTTCATCATAGGACTACACGAGAAGTTAAGAGAGTGTCAAGCCACAAGACACATGTGAGTGTCCAAATGAAAACAGAAGCACTTGTTGCCATCCTTCTCTGTTTGTGCAAGACAAATGATGTGGTTGTTACTGCCAAAGAGATCAGTCTGTCACTGCTGCACAGAGTGGCTCTTCAGAGGAGCCAAGCAGACCTTGCTGGGGTCTTGCAGGGCACAGTAATGTACCCAAACCTTCAGCAACCCCACGAGGGGCTTGCCTGTCTTTACAGCATGTTAAGAAAAAAATCTAACTGAAAGACATTTCCAAGAAGCACAACCTAAAATGAAATCTGATTGATGAGCCACAATTGGAAAGTACAAAACACATGCTTTTATTCAAGTCATTAGTCATTGTGAGAGACCAGAAGGATTGCTGGCTCAAAACATATGTGGGGTAAGGGGCAAGTCAAGTCTTCCCCTGCCAGGCAGTGCTCTGCTTAGTACATCCCACCTGTATCCAACCTGTGCCACATCCCTGGCAGACAGGAAGCAATGGTCCACACCCCACCTCTGGCATCCCTAACCCAGCTCCTGAGCAGTCACCAAACCAGAAGTCCCACCTGGGAGGATGGCCTGGGGAAGGCAAATTGGACTTAAAACAGAATGTAACACAACTATATGTCTTGACCTTATTTTCTCGTGGCTTTATCATCTAGAGCATCACCAGAAGCAGGTGTGGTAGCTATATTTGTTCTTTTCTATAGCTCCTACATTTTCCCTCAAATTTCTTCCTCTCAGACTCTGAGTAACTTAAAGGTGGATGGATTGGAGTTTGCTAAGTTGAGGGGGCTTCCCTTTGTTAAGTGCTTTGTGAAATGCTTCATGTTGATTGAATGTTGTTTTGAACTTTTGCCAAAGTTACCCGACTTTCTAAAGATTGCCAGTGAATTTTATGTTGTTTAAAATGCAATATGGAATATAAAAAACTGAGGGAGAAAATGAAAGGCTGGGTAGGAAGAATTACCTCTGTGCCACAGTCCAGTGCCCCTCCACTGCTGAAGGCAGCTGGGTGGGTGACTGGCAGGTGACCCACTATAGAGACCTCATATAAATCCAGCACAGCCGAAGTGGGTGTCATCAGCTAGGAGTTCCTGGTGCTGGGAATAGTCAGATCCCACTCCTTCCCCTGTGCCTGGGACCATGGCACCAAGCTGCACCAGAAGGAGAAGTGGGTGCTGTTACTATCAGATGCCTTACTGTGTTATCTGCAGATGGGGATCAATGCTCTTAGTGAGCTCGACACGTGATGATTATGCAAAGATAAAAAGGCAGAGAGACAAAGAAGTGCTTGTATTCCCTTGAAATACTGGCTATGTGTTCGTTTAATTACCATGTAATCATTTTTAATGAGAATCAGAAATTTGGGTTATTCTTAGTCACTGAAAAAAATTCTGGTACTAGTGATCTAAACAAAGAGAAGAAATGAAAGAACCAAACACATAATAAAAACTGATGTCTGTTTTTTTTTCATTTTTCTGTTCAAACACAACTCATGTTGCTATATACAAAACCTTAATGACCACAAAATAATTTTTGTCATCACTATATCAGGTTTTTAATGTGATATTCTTCATAGCATCTAGTAAAAAATACTCAATTATCAGCCTTCTAAAGGCCTTTACAGCATGCACTGCCAATAACAATTAAGTTGATAGTGACTTCTGAATAAGTGACTATCCAGATCTATTGACCCAAGAGTTAAATATTAACTGAGGAGATTCCAAGGTCAATATTCTCTGAGAACACCACTAAATCCTAATGGCCTTCACAATAAAAACGATGCACCTAATACCACATATATTGAAATCTGTTGCCTGGATGCCACAATCTTTCTACGAACAAAACAAAGCATGTTCAAGAAAGAGGGAAACCTTTGTTATAGGTGTGAGTTAAGAGCAAAAGGTGCAGCAATCCAGCACCTTTTGCTGGATCCATATGGATCCATATTCCATTGTATTCTTCAAAATAAGGTGCTCTATTATTATTGCTCTAAAATATGCCAGGAAAAGTTTCCATCTGTAATCAGCACAAGATGGAGAGAGCAGGTGGCTGCTTATCTCTTCCAGGTTCATCTTCTCTATGAATCTTCATCCAAATTTAGCTTGAAACTGTGAAGAGAATTACATTTCCCTTTTATACCAAAAGCAAGGCACCCATCTCAGCTTCATTTGAGGATCAACTGAATTGATGGAAATTTGCTATGAAGAACATTCTCGAGAAGATATGGACTTAGAGAAGACAGAAATTTCTGATACAAATATCTCCTACTTTTTTCAATTAAAAAAATACCAGTTTCAAGAAATGCACTAAACAACAAAAATTAAATTTTACTACATGATCCATTATTGCATTTGCTTTTCAGTTAGTCAGAAACATTAAAGTTGGCCTATTAGATACTACTATTTATATTTCAGTCATCTGAATTATCTACATATATGGTCTTGGTAGCAGCTAATTATTGCCCAGCTGAAGCTCTTTCAAATTCAGGATTTTCTGTGTGACAAAACATCCAAATGAACAAAAAGAAATGCCTCAAAGACTCATGTCAGTCGCTCAGCAGTTCAGAAGGAGGGGCAGGAAATGAATCAGAATGATTTCCAGTCTCATAGGTAGAACACATATTCACAAATTTGTTTAATGTATAGCATAAAAAATAATTGCCGCAGTTATAAGATGTCCAGTAAAAGATTTTATTATGCATTGAGTTTAACTCTTACTCAAGGTCAGAATTAAAGGGCAAAAAAAAATCTTGTTTTAAGTCAAAATAGCCCTAAAGCAGCTGCTTGCTTAGTTACTGTTATAAGATCAAAGAGATCAGCCCAACTGCACTTTGAGAAGCAAAGTTACTAACATATTTCATTTGATTAAGCATGGTAAACAGATACTTCCACAGATAAACTGTGTTACCATGTTAAGCACCAGGCTCTAAGAGAGCAGCAAAGTGATCCTACTCAAAATTGTTCTTTAGGAGCCAGTGACCTTTGGAAAATCCTGACTCAATTGATTTCAGCACATAGACTGAAATCTGTGTTTTGCATAGAGATGCAAGGATGGAAAATGTAAGAATGTAAGGATAAATAGTGTAAGTAAACATGTCAGCAGGATGGGAAATCCCATTCCAAGAAGAGGAAGATTACGTTCAAAAGGTTTTGTGTGCATACCTTAACTAGAAATTTTAGGAGCTTTAATATAGGTCTAACACTGACTCACTGCAAATTTTTCACCCATATGAAGTTTTTCAACAAGGGGTAAGATTCACCCTTCCACAAACAAGCTTTCTTGGGCTCTGGGAATATCTGGGGGAGAGTATTTTGTTTTTCCATGTGTTCATCAATCCATTATTTCTCCATACAATTTTCTTGGAATAAGGGCTATGAGCTAAATTCAGATAAACAGATTTTTTTTTTTTTTTACCAGAGTGGTATTTATAACCTATATGTCAAAGTGCATGATCCAATAGCAGTTAAGAAAATTTTAAAATATTTATTTGTATTGTATTTTCTCCTGTCTGTGTGCAATGTTAAGAATACATCTCATTGTTTATTATTATTCTGCTTGACACTAATCTTGGGGGGGAAAGAGTGAGAATTTTTTCTTATTTGCTCACTCTAGTTTCTGATATTTAAATGCAAATTACATACTGTTAGCCAGATTGTTATTCTTATCTCCCTGAACCTTGTCTTTCTTATATCTCTCATTTGTTCTGCTTTACTATCTGTGAACTGTCTTTTTTTAATTCCTACAGGGAAATTCCCTCAAGCCTGTTCTAAGATGTACAGTAGAAAACATTCTCTTCTCTCAACTGGTAGAGCCATTCATATACATCTCAAGTCTCATGCTGCTGGAAACTGGAAAATAATCAGAATATTTGTTTATATATCACTGTTTTTCTAAAGTTCAAACCATTATAATAAGAAAATCCTACCATGTATTCATAGAGAAAAAATGTCAAACAGAAAATATGGACATATCAGAAGACTGACTCTCAAACAATACTGAACTAGGGGAAGGAAACAAAAGCAATTTTGAAGTTAAATATTTCAGAAAATGTAGGAGATGAACAGCAGGCAAAGGTCTCTTAGTCATGTATCTTTTTTTTTTTATTATTCTAAAATGCAAAATTGTAAGACTGAGCAGAAAGACAATGCCATGAAAACAGTTTGGTTCACTTTTAGACTTGAGAATGTACTGCCATAACTGAATTTCAATTTCCAGTGAGAAAATTTTATTGGAAACTGACATTTCTGAACATTTGCAAGATGGAAAATATACTAACAATAACATGTACAAGGGCATGAGCCTGATAGACTCATCGATTCCTATGAGAATTCCCAGATTGCTTTATAAAACATTTAGAAAAACTGTAGAGAAAACTAAAGGAATGATTCTTCTTATAACAGACAACACAGATTTAGGAAATAAATACTGACCTTAACTATTTGCTGCTGATTTTATTATTTTAATTAAATTTAGTATTAATGGAAAATGCTAAATCAGCAAGAGTTTTCTATGTTGAGAAAATGAAAACATCCATGAAACCGCTTTCTGTGCATAACCCTATAAATGCCTTTCTACATTAACAGACTGTCCTTATCAGGCTTTTGTGTGATGTGGCTTTGCATGAAATGATTCTGCTCGACCAGGATTGTTGAGCCAGGTGACCTCCAGAGGTCCCTTCAAAGTTCAGCCATTCTGGAGAGCCATTTAAGCACGTGAGTAATTTCAATATATAAGCAGTGCCACTAAATGAAGACTGCAAGATTTTTACTTACTTCTTTAATTGGTTATAGATATGCTTAAAATTATGCATTTGTGTTTTGACCCAGGCCTCAGCTTTGTCCTGAGTTTCCTTCAAGCTGAGCCCCAACACAAGCACTGGCTGTCCAGGGGGGTCAAGTATCAGGGATGAGTGCACCTCATTTCTTCCAGTTATATCTTTAGGTTGTTTTCTTTCTTTTTATATTTGTCATTGCTTAAACTTCAGTACCTTTCCAAGCAGATATTCCTCTCAGTGTAATGCTTTTAAGTCTCCCCCAGAGAATTCACTTCTATTCTTCACTACTATTCCTGGCTTATTGCACATAGAGCCTTGCAGCTAAGCAGAGTGCTGACCCCTGGACAGGATTGGGTTTTTTATCATCAGTTTGTATGGGGTTATTCTTTGTAAGGTCTGGATTTCTGCCTATGGCCAGGGTAAATCCTTAAATGTTATTTAAAATCCTTCCATCCACTTCTTTCTCCGATAAGTTTAGGGATAAACTTTTCTGCCTGGTTCTTCTAGAAAATGCATGATTTTATTTAAATGTGAAAAAGGAAATTTGAGAGTGTATTACCACTTCATCTCCATGTATGGATTAATAGCTCAGTAGTAGGATTAGCTAGAGAGCTAAGGATGACACCACCTGTGACACACTGGAAGATTCTTTGTACTCTAGAAATGTTGCTATAAACCTGATCCACTGAGGCCAGGTTTTTCTCCAGACTTTGCTGTTTTAAAACCAGAATATCTTCCCAGACTCCTGTAGGATTATAACTGACTTGCAAATAAAGTAACTCAGAAAAAATAGTCCTTGATTTTAGTCACACTGAAAGAATTGTCCTTTATTTTCTTTTTCACAGTATAAACTTATATTTTAAACCTTTATTTTGATCTCAGTTAAAGACATTTTGAAAAAATGAAAATTAAAAAATCCCAAAATCTAATATTTTCCATTTGTCACCCAATTGCTAATTTATTTTTAATATAATGAAGTGCTGAGTAGCAGACGACTATTTCATTATTTCTCTGAAATAAAATAGCTTAAGAAATATGCTGGAGCATTCTTTAGCTAGGGAGCTAGACCTTAGCAGGGCTTGGATAAAATCAGAATCTGACAATCAAAAGACAATGATTCATAAACTTTCTACAATATTTTTTCCCCAGAAAATTACTTTAAAAGGAAGTTATAATCTTTCCTGTTCTGAATTGCCCCAAATCCAACCTCATTATTTTTTTTAATCATGTAGAGCAGGGAAAAAGTCAGAATCTTAATCCTTCCACTGCAGGTTTTGTGGTATTGCCAGTCTATTTTCTCAGGAATTTGTTCAGATGTTGTAGGAACTGGCAACAGTATAAAACATGTCACTGGGCAGGTCAGGGTGCTTTTCTGCCGTATTCAGGATTTAGATGACCTTTTCTCAGGGCCAATGATGTTGAATTTAATCTTATTAGAAATTTCAGCTGCAGTGGTAATAGGTCACTGGTGAATTGTATGGAGAGTTTGTGTGAGAGAGAGGTTTCCTATCTGTTTTCATTATATCTAATACAGATGGATAAGCAATGATTGTGTTCAGATCAGATTTAAACTGAATGAGTTGAAGATGAGGCTTCAAAGTTTAAACCTGAGTTATATAGGTTTGGTTTCAATGACCATATTCTCCAGCCTTACCTTGTAAGGTCTCTGTCATCCCAAAGCAGTAGAATTTTACTCCTATGATGTTCTTTCCATGTCTAAAGTAGAACAAGAAGAATCACAGTTTTCATTTGGACATGTCTTAAGAGTGACTCCCTGGGAATAGATGGAAGTTTTAATATATGCATTTCATACTTCTGGGAATTAAAATATCATTTTTTTTCAATAATCTTTAAATCCTAAACATTTGCTCTCCATTTCCAGTTTCTTCTTGGACCACATCAATGTATTTTTGGAGCCAGCTATGATTCAAGCACTTCACATTTACTTGTTTTCTTCAGTAATCTAAAATATGGATTAGATTTCAATTCATATGTTAATAGTGTGCCAGTTTACTTTGAAGATCGACTCTAATCTTTCATCCATTTTTATTCTTATGTGAGCTTGTCGAGAGAAAATAAATGCCTGGCTGGTCAAGTGCATATTAAAACACAATGCTAATAAAGATGAACTATTGAACTGAAATGTGCAACTTTCAGGTGTCTTCTTTTCATTTTTCTTGTCTGCAGCACCCTTTCTTGGTCCCACACCACTAATTTAGCTGATAGGCTGAAGACTCTTGGGGCTCACTGCTGGTGTTTTGCAAAAGAACCATTTCTAACAAATTAGACGAGTCAGTTGGATCTAGGTGCAGGGAAGATTAGTGTCTTCCTTCTGAAAACTGGCTTAAGAGCAGAATTTCATTTAGAGAGAAAAAATACAGAATGTTACTATAAAAAAAAAAAGAAAATATAGTATTTTAATACATGATAACCATAGTGGTATTGTTTTGTTTTGTTTTAATGGAAATAATGCTTTATCAGGCCTCTAAAGGCGAGGATGACTTAAGTGAATATTTTGCAACCTCTTCTTTCTCTGTGAATGAAAAAATGAAGTCTAGTGACAGCCTAAATAAATATGACTCGAGAGGTTATTAGGATCAATACAAAGTTACCAGTACTCCTATCACTGTGCCAGAGGGATGCTCTATTCCTGTAGCAGCAGAGAACACCTTTTATGGTCACTGCACTTTACAGGAACACAAGTACGAGAAAGAGTCATCACATTTCTACTTTGTTACGCTTTCAACTTCAACTAGAAGGCCAGACACCTGGAGACACTTTTACTATATCTTAACTAATTTGTGTCAAGAATATTCACAAGCCAGGTATTTCAAAATGAAGGCTTCATTGTTTGAATGCCTTGCTCACTTTACTTTGGGTTAACTGTTTCACAGAATCTTGGTTATTCTTTCTTGATATTCATGAAATGCTGCACTGTAACCTTGAAATTAAATGGTCAGGTGAAAGAAAAGCCATAAATTTGTTATAAAATTGTAGTTTATAAAGTCCAAAATAAAAGCAAAATAATCCATTGGGGCAAATCAGGGTTTACTTCCTTTAGACAGTTTCCATTTTTTTCTTATTGCCCTTATCTAAAAGGAGGTAGAAAGGAGCAAGAAACAAAGAATGCTAAATGTTGGCATAGTAATTGTATTAAGTTTTTCGGTCAGAGCTCATTTTTTCTTAACTTTCCATAATGCTCTTCATCTGAATTAATCAACTCACAGAGTGTGGTTTGTGTTTTAAAAAGAGCTTTCCCCCCACACCTGCCCCCCCCCCGAGATACAGCTCGGAAACTGGCAATTGAAAACAGATACAAAATGCATTAGTGGGATGAAGTTGGCTGCCTCAACAAAAAAGTCAGATTGACACAACCATTAGACAAGACTCTCAAGAAGTTCCTGTGTCTGATACAGCTTCTCAACTGGATTTAAAGGGGGAAATGCATAAAACCACACGTGCTAGAGATAAGCCTGGGCTCATGGGAATCAGGTGTTTCCTCAGCCACTTTGCAGATGTGTCCAAGGTTGACACCGAGCTGGGCAGGAGGGTTCTGCAGACAGATATGAACAGGCTGGATTGATGGGCCAAAGCCAATTGTGTAAGGCTCAACAAGGCCAAGCACCAGGTCCTGCATTTGGGTCACACAACCCCAGTGACACAGGCTGGGGCAGAGTGGCTGCAAAGCTGCCTGGTGGAAAAGGACCTGTGTGTTCTGGTCAACAGCAGCTGAGCATCAGCCAGATGTGCCAGGGGGCCAAGATGGCCAATGGCATCCTGCTCTGTATGAGTAACTGGTGAGGCCACATCTCACATCCTCTGCTCAGTTTTGGGCCCCTCACTACAAGAAGGACATTGAGGTGCTGGAGTATGCCCAGAGAAGGGTAACAAAGCTGGGGAAATGTCTGGTGAAGTAGGTGAGGGAACTGGGGGTTTTTGACCAGGAGAAAAGGAAGCTCAGAGAGGACCTTACCACTCTCCACAACTCCCTGAAAGCAGTTTATAACCAGGTGGGGGTCAGTCTCTTGTCCCAGCGAGTGATAGAACAAGTAAAAATGGCCTCAAGTTGTGGGAAAAGAGGTTTAGATTGGAGACTAGGGAAAATTTCATGCCCAAAAGGGCTGCCAATCATTGGAACAGGCTATGTTTGTAAGTAGGAGTCACTAGTCCTGGAGGTATTTCAAAGATGTGTAGAAGTGGAACTTATAGACATGGTTTAAGTCTGGACTTTATAGTACTGGCTTAAGAGTTGGACTCAATGACTTTAAAGGTCTTTTCCAAGCTAAACTATTCTGTGATTTTGTGATACTTCCTTATCAACCACATTACAACATTTGATTTATATAATTAAATTAAATTCCTCTTGCCACCTGCATAACTTGACAAACAACTGATAATAACTTTCAAAAAGCTTTATAATACATTACCCTGGAGTGGTGGCTCTCCAGACTAACACAGGTGAAAATTATCTGAACCTAAGTAAAATACTGAAGGATATTTATGGTAAGCAGGGTTTATATGTATTTCTTCCAGCATTTTTTGTATCATTGCAGGGATTATTCACAGTCAGTGCAAGGTTTTGTCAGTAATTTTCTATAGTTTCTTTTACAACCATAGAAAAACATATTTTTTTGCCTGCTACAATACACATCTCTGCTGAGGAATTTTGCTGCAGAACTTAATTGCTATATTATGTTCTCCATCACTTCTATGATACTCCAGGGAAGAAAGAATGAGAAATTTATAACTGCAAAAGGAATATTTTCACTCCTTTGGGCAGCTAGATCTTGAAATAGTTTTAAATGGAATTTCAGGCATTATTACTTTAGCAGTCATCCTCTTTCTAATCACATGTGGTACTCACCCATCACTTGCCAGTCCACCAAAAAGTAGCTCTTTTTCACCTTAAAACAATTCAACAGTTAAAATTGTTTACATTAGGTCTTTATTACAACTCAGTTAATGATTCAAAATTATACTGGACTAGCTGGAAAGATTTTAATTTTGTCAGACCCATGAGGTTTTGTCTCAAAATAAAGTTCATACCAGAATTAATCTGGGTGAACTCAACAAGCCCATTAGCTTCAGTTGTTTCAGCAACTCAGGAACCTAGTGGTGTTTTTCTGAAGATAGTTCCAAACTGAGTTTCATTTTTGTGTGCTTACACTGTACCAGTTCTCCCTGAACTGGCTATATCTGGTGCAGATCCAGAAACACTTGTCTTCTCAAGCCTTATGAGAAAGCATTTAGAACAAAATAAAATATATTTCTGGTTCAGCACTAGTGAGATCATCAACATAGTGACTCAAAAAGAGAACAGGTAAATGCTAACTATACAGCAGAGAAGAATTCATGGCTTTGTGATACTGTAAATCTTTTGTGCTTGATTGGTTCAAAATCACCTACTCAACACAGAATATGCATTGTGTCCTTGAATTCATGAAATCTTACTCATTTTTATTGGAGACTCTCTAAGCATATCCACCCTCCAAGACGTTCTCTAGCACTCCTCATCAAAAAGCCTACAGATCATCTCAGGCTTCAAGGAGACGCTGCTTTGTATTTGCCCATTTGACTCTTCAGCTCAGGTTCATCTCATCTGTATTTAGACATCTAATATATGTAAAACCAAGGGAGAAAGACAAACCACTCCTGTGAGCCATTGGTGGCTTGGGTGGGCTGAGTCCTCCCCAGGGGTGCCCATCCTTCTCCTCTTTTTGAATAAAGATGCTAAAAAGACTGTCCATGCCATGGAGACTCCTGAGCAAGGCACATAAAGTTACAGGCAATGTTCCAGGCATGAACTCTCACACCTTTATATGACTTCAGTTTCCATAGGGACAATAGAATAGGGCTTTGCTTTCAGAGGGTTTTAGTAATATTGTAACACCATTTGTGCTCGACACTTTTAGCACATCTTTCTGCATGCCACTATTGCATTACCTACAACTTGTGGATTATAAAACAAGACAACCTGATGTGTGATATTATATAATCAAGGCAGTGATGAGACCCAGGAAAACAGATGGGATGCTTGATTTTCTTTTCCTTCACAAGCTTTTTGCTTTAATTTTCATTTCAATATTGTCACAATTCCAATGGCTTCTTAGCAGAACACTCTATTAAGTATTACACTATAATAGACACCGTTCTTTCCCATTCAACCCAGGCATCAAAATGGCCATATTAAAATTTCTAACTTGAACTTTTCTGTGATATGAGAAATAGTTAGAAGTAAAGAAACAAAAATCCTTTTCTCTTATCCTTTCCAGATGCACTTGAAATGGCAAGGAACGGCTTGCGTGTTGGTGGTAACAAAACAGTCTCCACACACAGAATTGTACTGGTAGCTACCTGAATCTGGGAAAAAAGGATGAGAGGATGAGGAAATGCCCACATCACAGAGCAGTGGTGCTGCAGTCTGAACCTGAAGGAACAGAAAAACTTGTTCCATATAACTCAGAACTAGCCACTCATCCATTCCTCAGCTGAGCTGGGGTGAAGAATGTAGGGCATGAATTCATACCAGAGATAGATATTATTGTAATCAAATCAAATGGAAGCTGAACTCTGGGAACTGATGTCTAACTCTTGCATTCAAACCTTGAAAGTCCATCAAAAGGGTCATAGCACTGACCCCAGGTGAAATCCAATTTCTTTTTCGTCACACGTTTTTAATTTTCTGTAGTGTCTGTCCCTCTTCCTGTTCCTGTACTGTCTGAGTGTACTTAGCTAAATTTATCTGCTCTTCATTATCATCAGGAAAGATTATTTTTTATTATCTTTCTCTTAACATCATTTTACCCTGATGAAAAACCCCACCTACATACATTCTGTGAAGCCTTGCAATGCCTGTTTACATACCCTGAATCTTTTCTCTCCGACTAATAAAGTGCTGTCACCAACCAGGCTTTGCATCCCATCTGGCATGAACATAACACTTTAACTACTTAACCTGAGCCTATAGATAACAACTATTCCTCAGAGTTATCTAAATATTATTTAATATTTTCATTTGTACTAAAATTGAGTGGTAACACATTCCTGGCAATACTTGCTGGGGTAATAAGTGCTTCTGGTGTTAGGACTGAGGGGGATAACAAGAGGCCAGAGGTCTTTGAATCTTCCCAGAGTCCTCATAGCATGTTAGAAACACTGCACTTAGGATATTGTACTGTGAGCAGGAAATGAAAGGCAAATAATAAGATGAAAAGGCTGTGCATTAGAAATGCCAAGGGTATAACCTTTCTGACAACAATGCAAAATGATTCTTGTCTAATGCTATACTTCCACAATAATTACTTTTAATATTAGCACATTGATTAATTTTCCACTGCACGTAGTAGTTTGCAGTTTGAGTATGATTTAGAAGCTGTAACACATCTGTGTAGGTTACTCCCAGTGGGAACTGCTTACCCAGTTTGGAATCAACAACTTTTAGTGTTATTAGGTAGCTTTGTGTCCTGCTGATGTTTATAATTTCTATAGGCTGTTCTTGGATAGTTCCCAGTGACAGAAGCTATACTTTTACCATCAAATACCATAAAGGAAAAGGTGCACAAAAGGATGGATTTACAGAGGTAACTGAGCACCTTAAAAGTTGAGAAGCACCTCCACCTTGGGGCTCAGAGAAGCGTGCAAGTCCAGCATGCTCTGGACAGTGGTCTGGGCCAAACCCAGCAGTGTTCCCAAAATTTCTTTGCCATGCGACTGAAACTACCCTGCTTGCAAGGGGAAAGTGATAATTTGCACATGCCGCTGAGCATTGGTGGAGGAACCCTTGCCAATGAGCCTGCAGGTCTCACCCAGAGCAAGGCTGGGTTATGGGCAGATTCTGGCCTGAATTTCTGCTGTCTCCTGGAGCACCTGACATCCAGGGGTTATACTCTGGCCCAAATGAGCATCATAGGTAAGTGTGGGATAACAATTCATAATTTAGTTCTCTGGAAATGTGTCAGGGAGACCATTTTTCACTATGCAAAGATCTCAGATAAATACATGTAAGTCGTCTGTGGTTTGTGTTAAAAAGAACGAGGAACAATGATTTCAGGAGTTCTGACAATCAGAGATAGATTTCATTGTTAAATTCTCTCTCAAAAATGTGAACATACACATAAACATTAATCTAAGCATTTTATTCTCCAGTCCCAAATTTGTCTCACTCAATTTGGCAAATAGCACACACTCAGTGTGTGCCTGTGAGAAAATAATGTTCTCCCCTGTGCCTCAGCTTCCCTTTTCTATCAGTGGAAGCTTCTAATCTAATCATTTTTAAATTTGTACACAGAAAAATGTTTTCAAGCTTAATATATCAAGATAAATAAATTACACAGAGATGTTTACAAAAGAACACTGCATCAGTGCTGAGACGTTCATCATAAAGAACAATTATAGCAAATACACTTCGAATATTAAGCCTAAAATGTTTATAAGTGTATAAATCTTCAGAACAAATCCTTTGAGCAAAGCTGCTGCTTTCATAAGAAAATGCTACCCAAGAATAAGAATGAGATTAAATTTTGTTTATGTATATAGCATACCATAATAATGTAGCTGCATTGGTTAAAAAGCACTAATGACATCACATTAATTACTTTAAAGAGCTACATTGTCTACCCCAAGTGCTAAAGATCTGCTAGCTGTAATGAGCAAAGACAATTCCCCCTTAGTATAAAATCTTTTCTTTAAAATACACTTTTTGCACTTCATATATATCACATTCATGTGTGTGTTAAATGCAAACCAAGAGGAGAAGACAATTGCTATCTCTAAGCAGTTGAGGTGCATAAATATCAAAGAGGGAGAGGTGTCACAAGATTATAACAAGAAGATACAGACAGAATAGTTCAGGCTGAATAGGAGGGAGGGTTTCTTAATAATGATAAGGTCTATTGAACCATGGAATAGTCTTTAAAGAGAAATAATAGAACCCCATCTCTGGGGATAAGTATAAGCACGCTGGAAAAAAATATGAAATGAAAGGTTGCAAGAAACAATCCTGATGTGATTCAAGATTTATCAGTTTGTTGTAATTGCTTTTCTTCAATTTAAATTATCTGTGTTTCATGGTGGACAAACAGAAAACACACCACACAAGCACTCTAGACTTTCAGTGATAGACGCAGTTTAACAGATTAACATTTAGAAGACAGATTTGCAGACCTATCGATCATTACATGAAAGCACTTATTATTCAGAATATATATTGATAATAACCAAGAATTCATATTTAAGTTTCCAAGTCTCCATTCATTTCCCCATTACCTCTGGGCTTCATTTCAAAACAAAACAAAAAGGCAATGGACTTTCTGACACTTATCTCTCTAGATCTTGTCAGAGCACAATCACTATGGAAATTATGTTGCTGATTAACTTCAAACTTCCTTGCTTTTTTATTTTTATTGCCATGGATATTTTTTTCCTTATAAGTACTAACACAGAGAATTGATAACATGCTTTGTAATATTACAACTCATGGAAAAAAATACTGAAATTGTAGTCTTCTAACTTGAGGCCCTTGAGGCGAAGGCATACAGAAGTATTTTCCATTTGTAGAGGAGGACATTCATCTCTAGGACAGTGAAAGAATTAGGGGTTGGCCAGAATTAGGCCAGCAACCATAAATTTAGTCTCCAGAAAGGTCACATTTGCTAGAAGGACTGTAGTTTGAAATAGCCTCCTCTTTTAGTTTCTTTCCCAAATCTCTGTTTTAGTTATAACACTAACTCTGCAGAGAGGAACATCTAAAGATTCCTCCACCTTCCAAGTCTGGATTTACTTCAGCAGTCAGGGTCTTAAAAGAACCAGCAACTGACCTTGATAAGCCCTTGAAAGCCATCTTCTAGAGAGGAGATGGCAAAGCACCACAACGTGTAATATACGGATATCTTCAGGATGTCATCCCTGACAGAAATACTGTGGTACCCTGAAGACCACAGTAATTCCTGAAAGTTTCCCAGCAGTGACTACAGACCCAGCATGGAACCAGATTAAATATTTTAGCTGACCTGGCTACTTCAGAATAGAAACTGCATATCACTTTGTCTGATTTCTGAACTCTTACAGAGTTCAGCATTTATTCTCTCCAGAAGCACAAAATCTGCCCCATACCTGAAGATAGGGCACATAAGACGTCATGGCACTGAATGATGAGGTCCTTTTGATACAAAAGGGATACCCAGTCAAACATGAAATTGAAGGTCTTCTAACCTGTCTTGATAGAAAACTAAAATACATGGCAGAGGCAAGGTGGTCTTTTCTGCTTTCTGCAGCTGAACTCTTGACTGTGCCTGTAGTGTAATGTTATCTGCGTTTATTTACACTCTGCTGCCATAGCACTTTAGTTCTACATTCCGATTCCCTTCCAAATGCAAAGGTTAACAGAATAGAGACTTCTTAAATAAAAATCCTCACCTTACTTCTCTACTTAATATGAAACATTGCCTTTTAGTGTGAAACACATATTTTCACCTCTGATTCATGGTTCTCAGGTGTATGGTATTATGTGCTCACATACACTCTCCATCACAACTTCAAGTACATAAAAGCCAGCAGTTCTGGCTGCTCTGATTCTCATCCTTCACCTTTACCAGCAAGAGGAAAACAACATGAGCAGTAGAGGGTCCCTGTAAAGTATCTCACCTGCCCCTTTCCCCCTGAACAAATGACTTGTATTCCAACTTTCCACACCACATCCCTATCAGCTCCTCAGAGCAGCACACATCTTGTCTGCTTCTGAGTTTGGAACACGCTGATTGACAGGCATACATGCTGATCAACAAACCTGGGGATATTTTTGGCTTTCCCAAAGCAGAGGGCAGTAATTTACTCCTTGCATACTTTGCTGCAAGTTTTAATGACCAGCTGGTTCATTATGGCAGTAGAGGGAGGCAGACAGATGGAGGAGGAAAGAGGCAGAAAATTCACTGTTTCTGTTGTGATCAATTGTATGTGGAGAACATAACTTCCGTCTCCCCGTAAACTGAAAACGGCTCACAATGGTAATCTAAAGATTTCTCTAACTATAAAATGACAAATTATTTGACTTTTTACAGTCAGCTACGTTTTCTAAATGTCATTGCTATAGATACACAGGATAAAGAAGAGAAAGATTTTAAATTTGCCAATACTTCCAATTAAAATGTAAGATTTAGGGTCATTATAACTTGTTCATACCTGGATGATAAAAGAATCTGCCAATATCTGGTAAGATCAGTTTTTTAGAGGAATTCTGGAAGGAACCTGAGAACCAGAATAACAAGCTATGTAAACCTACTGCTTTGGATAAAGTTTTAAAGACTCCAAATAATGTTATGATTTCCAGACTGAGCTTTATGTTAGCATGCAGCTAAAACCCTAAGACAGGGTTTAGAGAAAAACATATAGGAAAAATGAGTAATCCTGAAGAAGTTTTTATTTTTGTCTTAATTTTAAAGACAAGTGGCTTGAACAATTAGAAATACTGTGTTCAAGGGAAAAAATACCCAAATACAGGTGATGTTTGTGTTATGTTTAGCCATCTGAAGTTAGATATCCAATCTAAGCTGGTCATCTAGATTAACTTTGTAGGTGGAGAGAGGTCAGCACTCATGTCAACCTCCATTATTTACCTGAGAGCAATGAACTAGCTCTTCAAGGAACCTACTGATTTCCACAGATAGTTTAGAACACACAGTTAATTTTGAAGTTTCACAAGTTGACTAGATAACAACTAACCAGGCTGATTGGGTTTCTTTGTATAACAAAAGATTTGCAGTCAACTAGAATGGGTCACATGAAAGTCTCAGGGGCACTTTTGTTATGGAGGGGTCACCATGAGCTGTTGGAAGGGAAGCAGAACCAAGGTGCAGAGACAGCGAAGGGCTTGGCCACCTCAGCATGGAAAAGGCAAAATGAAACACTTGGATACAAATCAATGTAAATTTAAATCAACAGAGGAGCTGAAAGCAGCCCAGCAGACACCAGCACTTCAGGCTTGCCACGTTATTCTGCCTTACATTTCTCCAGATGCCCATCTTGAACTTCTGAGCACCTGAGCGCTTGCCTCCAGTGTGCCACACTGCGCCACACAGATAGGAGCTTCTTCATTTAATTCCTGGGAAACTTGGACCTTGCCATCTTCCCAGACCACTTCTATGCACAGCAACCTTCTGTCTTCTTGAAATGAAAAACAAAAATGGAGTAAAGTTGCCAATATCTTTTTGCCTTTCTCGTCATTCCCATTCATTTATTAGTCTAATAGATGAACCACTTTTCTATGAAGCAGCAAATGAATTTTCTCCGCGCTGAGAGAGGTTTTGAATGGCAAAACATATGTCTTGCCAGTCATCTGTGCAGATACAGACTTTTATAAGCAGATCTTAAACCATCTATTACTAAGCATTTATTGTGCTAAAGCATCTGTTAAACTAAATCCATCTTAATAATTTATCAGCATCCATACAATTCTAACAAACTGTATTTTCTCCCTGGGTATGTCTTTTGGTTCTGTAACTTAAGTTTCACAGGTCTGATGCCCACTTGCATTTTATCGTTAAATTCTCTAAAAAGTAAACAGAATACCCATGAAACACTGCTGAATCTGAACATTAGTGTAGCACATCTTCTGTACAAGATGACGCTGGTGCAAAACACAGGACAAAGCAGAATCTTAGGTCTTCAGACATCAGTGTCCTTTTCTTAGTCTGAGCATTAATGTTCCCCCATACTTTTTGAGTTTTCAGAAGCCAGTAGTATTTTAGATCTGCAGGAGGTTGTGAATAATAATGTGCATTAATAAGGTAGCAGAAGACACAAGTTGCTGCTGATTGCATATCCAAGATTGTTGTTGATGACTACATTACTTGCTAAAAAAAGTAAACAAATTCCACTTGGAAAGATCCAAGATATGCCAGTTGCCTAGTTGCTAAAGAATATTAACTTTCCAACAAAAAATGCTCGACTGTGCTATCATTTTCAAGGGAAGCATTTAACAAGTAACATCCTTTTGGAAAGAATATAAAAAAACACTTGAAAGTATGATACATTTTCAAAAGAAGTAAGGATTTTATTCTTTTCATTGTTTGTATAATCATAGTCTCTAGCATTAAATCCAGCACTAAAATGCCCAAGAAATCAAGCAAATCTTCAAATATGTAATATAAATTGTTTTTATGAAACAATTTGTCACCAGATTTCATTTCACTTTTTGAGCTACAATTAAAATAACCACCTTTATTTAACCAGCAGTGTATTTTGATAACCTTGTATGTCTGGTTAGAGTAAGAATTCATCTTATATCCCTGAGTCTTTCTCATTGACTTCAGCTGAGCTTTTCCCATGAGGATGGATGGTAAAAGGATTAAGCTGCTTTCAATTTTTAGTCCATATATTTTTATTTAGGTATATGAGCCAAGGCCAGTACTGAAGGAGTTTATTTTTGGAATATGGGAAATGTGAGTAGGCAGTTGCATTAATAGATTTATGTAAAGTTCTTCAACATGCAACAATACATTTCACATCTAGCTTTTATTTAAATTAAAAGCTATAGAATTCTGGGATCCATCTAACAGAGCCTGACTTATAATTTGGTTTAGGAAATGACTTATTAATTTTTATACAATATCCAGCTTCCTGAGCATCACTGAAAAGAAAGTGCAGGCTCCAACTGTTAGACACAAAAATACAACACAGTATTGTTTGGAGACTCCCACAGAAACAAAAAAAAAGGATATCAAAATGAGAGTTAGGTTCTTCTTTCCAACAAAAAATAATAAGCAACAAGTCTTGGGCTATTCCAATAAATGATTTCCCAGGGGACTGGTAGAGTGAGGTACCAGGAAGAACTGTCTGGCTGCTGTTGCTCACCAGGGAAGTTCAGGTGGTGGTTGCTGATAGGGTGAGGCTTCTCTGACCAGGGATGTTAATGGCCATAACTACTCCCATGAAATTAACTACTCTGTAACAACTATTCCACAGTAGCTTCTCCATGCAAGCATCAATTTTCAGGCTTTATTTGTCTGGAATAAAGTGCATTGTTCATGTTTCAAAACAAATTAAGCCATAGTTGATCTTCCAGAATAATTATGCTTGTCAGTCTAATCTTTAATGACAAGTCTCCAGAAGACAATAGAAAAGCCCTGAAGATCTTCTCCATGTCCTGGACATGGGTACAGGACCTTTTTCTGAAGATTATTTAACTACTGGCAAATATATGTTGTTCTAGGACAAGGACCTGTTTAGACACAGACACCACACCAAAAGGACACAGCTCATGCACACACAGGCACCAGGTTTGTTCTGACTAAAGTCCCAGCAGAGCTGAGACCAGGCACATGCTGCTGGATTATGTGCAATATTTGCTAATGCATTAAACATTTGTAATGCCCATTTTAAGCATTAGCATTGTGAAATACAGATGGCAAAACCTAGGCTGGGTGTAAGACATCTTCAGCAGTGGTTCAGTTTCTCAGTCTGATCAGTGGTACCTGAGAAACACAAGATACAATCATGGTCCCTTGTTGCATGTTATCAAGCCTTTCAGTGGCAAGGTAAAAGCACACATACCAGTGCCATGTATAAGTGACAGTATGCAGCATTTGTTGACACCAAACTGTTGAATTTTACATCACACATGGATATTTTTCACTTTGCACAATTGAAAACAATGAGGTACAAATTGAATAATGCATAAAACCAATGAGTACAGTGCAAACCAGAAAATTTTAGAGGTGTCAGTGCAGCATGTGAGCATAGGAAAAGGAGTTATTCCTCAAGATATATCTAACTGCTGTGTCAGAACAGCAGAGCCTGCAGAAAGCTATTCTTGCTCTTGATGTTGCTAGCACCCTGCCTTTATCACAGCCTCACAACATTGGGCACTTTTCCTAAGTCCTCAGGAAATGTCAGTAAATGTGCAGGGGCTTTTTCCATTTTTTAATGGAAATTTCCTACTTCTCACAATGTTAATGTAAAGATTAGGAAACATATGTATCCAGAAAAGACAATCAGAAATCCCCAAGATAATAATTATTTTTCATACCTAGATTTTTGATGTGTATGTTTTTTAAAAATTTGTGGTACTGGCTTTTCTCATAATCTGTAGCAATTGATTATTTATTTAGTTAAGTTTTCGTGTTTAGCTACTTATTGCTATTGTACACTTTTATTCCAGATTAAGAATCAAAAAGGCCCAAATTTTCAAAAAAATTCAGAGTAAATCTGGGTACAAATCCAGTTTCCACTTTGCAGACTTATTTTCCCACAGAAGTGATTTTGGTTTGGATCAAAATAAGCAGCAAATCTGAACAAAGTTTGCAGCAAAGGAGCAGCTCCCTAGACATGGCAGCTGGCCAGTGAAACTGATGCCCTTGTTAGCTTTTCTAACATCCAATTTAGCTGCTGTGAAGTTGCTGGGGGCCTCACACCTGCCTGGTACAAGGGTAGACTTTCCACTGGACTCCCCTGGGGACAACATCCATGCTCTCCTAGCCTTCTCCTAGGAATTTTTTATAATTTGTCAAAGCACTCAATATCACATAACATTCCAGTTTTGACAATAACTGGAGTAGGTTAGACACAAAGCTCTGGAAAACTGGAAGAACAATGACTTTTAATTTTTCTTTTTTTTTTTTTAATTAATGAAATTGTTGTAGCTATCTTCATTGGAATCATGGTGAAAGTCAATGTATTTCTAGTATAGTGATAGTCTGTAACCATCAAGTGATCGTTTGAACACAGACAAAAGCAAAGTGTGTTCTGGCATCTGATAATATCATAAAGTTTTGTGAACATCATCCGTACATGAGTCTGAAAATAGAGATATCTATTTCAATATTCTTTCACTGAACAGCAGAGCAAATAAATATTAGTGCTGGGTGAGCAGACTGAAAATCTGAGATTTTACAAAACCACCACTGGTTTAATCTTCAATATCACTATCAGACTCTCTATAAAGAGAAGGAACAACACTTTAAATTGGAAAGATGCGCCATGGGAGAGATCAAATTTTTTTCTCTCAATGGTTAACTTATGTATTTCTTTCCTCATCTGACATTTCATAATGCTTTTTCACTAAAATATTCTCCGTCTGAGGATCTCAACAGGATTTGTTGTGAGTACAGTTTCCCAGAGGTGATTAAGTACATTGTTGGGTGTCTCTGCTGTCATACTGGGATACCTACAGACAGAAAGATGGAAATAGGGCCAGCTCAGAGTTCTGCCTCAGCCTAGGAGAACTGGATTTGCTTTATTGGGTGAGTAACACCTGTATGTGACTGGGAGTTTGCAGATGGCATTGGAAAGGATGTAGTTGGTATGCAGAGCCACATGGGGCTGAAAACCTACTGTTTGGAAAGGGAAATAATGCATGTGGATGCCGGAACACAGAAACAGTAATAAAAACTTGTCTGTGAAAAACATTGAATAGTGACATTATTGAAAGAATAGTGTGTTTAGATGCTTAAAAAATGCAGTTTCAAGCAGTACAGCTTCCAGAGTGAGGAATTCCACTGTGCTTCTATTCTTGAGAAGTCACTGAGTCTGACAAGCAGGGTGGGAGGGATAATGGCAGAGAAAAGCCTGGCAATGCACAAATAAATGCACAAAACTGAGAAGGCTTTTCAATCCCTTTCATAATTTTTCATCTGTTCTGACTGTTCTTATAGCATAGGTATGGAACAAAAAACCCTGAAATTAAGGCCAGGCTTCTGCACATGAGTAGTTTTTCCACAGAGGGCACTGGAAAGAACTAGCAGGTTCTCATGGAAGACACATACATCGAAATGAATTAGTAATAACACTTGGCTGAACAGGGAGAAGCTCTGGTCCACTGGCCCCATAAGTATGGGGGAAGGACATTTTTAAGAAATCAGGCAACCCTGGCACTAGGTTGGGAAGTAGTAGATGTGATTTCCCTTCCCATGTCTGCCTTACTCCTCCTGCCTAAACTTGAACAAGTCTCTAAGTCTCCCTGTGCCTCAGTCTGTAATGGAGTCATAATATTTTCCTGCCTCACTGTGGGACACTGTCATCCTGATATTGTGCTGATGGGTACAATTGAACAATCTGCCATATATTAAAAAGAAAACTTGTTCAGATGGATGGTACTTTATCACTGAAAAACGTCAAGTGAATGAGGTGTACTGGCTTTTTATAGGTTCCTTGTATGTGCTTTGTTATAATAAGAAATTCATCACCACTGTGGGGACCTGAGTCATCTTTGTCCTTATTCTGCTCTTTTTCTAGTGTTTTCCTTGAATGCAATACACATAAATCAGTAAAAAATGGAGTAATACCATGGCAAATCATGGGTTTTGTTTTCCTCCCTGGAAGTTGCACTAGCTCTGCAGTCCAAAACAATTATTACCATGTAATTTATTTTCAATTTATTATGTTTCTCTGAAATACAAATTGGAGTTTGCTGGTTATGCAACAGCTCTCCATATTCATTTTCTTACACAATGAAACTTCAGCTGGGAATACATACAAATTAAGGATTCAAATCTTTCTAAGAAGTTTTGCAAAACTTCCTTTAGAGCCAGCTTCTATCAAATCCCATTTGGTTTTATAAGCTGCTGAAAACTCTAATCAGAAACGTCTGTACTTATGTGCTCAAAACATAGTATCATCTATATCTTACCTTACTTCCTTGCAAAAATCTCTGAATAACATCAAAATGGCATGCCTTTCCTAATTCAAACATTTGGCAAAACAGTGTTCTAATAAATGATGTAACAAGGGAGATCATAATAAGAAACATCTGTACAGATTGCTGAAGGCAAGCTCAAAGTATGTCAGAGTCTAAGAATTTACCACAAGGAAAAATTACAGAGAAAAATATGTTAAAAATGTTTATGTTCAATGTTGCTTGAAAAAGAACATGAATAAAATATGTAACTATACCACACAAGTAGACCACAACCCTCTTCTCAAATTTACAAAGCTGGTGAAGGGCTGGCATAGGGACATAAGATTCTACCCCTTACTAGCAGAAAAAGATTATGACCTCTCCCTTTTTGATAGGAAATCTCAAGTACAGAGAGGTCAAATCAAAATTGTTCCTCTGATCTGAGCGTAATAAAACTTGGGCAATCAATCTCATTTACCTTTTTCTTCACCAAAAAATGCAGTGTCTGAATCTTCCATCATTTTCAGCTAAAGAAGACAGCACTTGGCCTCCTTGGACAGCATGTCTAAGATTTCTCAAGTAAGAGGCCTCCAAAATGAGTATGGGAATTGAAGGTCATCCATCCATCGTATAAGGAATTTGCCTAAGGACACTCCTACACTGACCATCCTAATAACCTGATTCCTTGTGCTTCAAAACAATACTGATTTTCATTTTTTACAAGACTTTTCATCCATCTGTACCAGTAGGGAATGAGTAAGAAAAAACAAAGGAAAAGATGCTGCTGAAACACACAGTGTTCTGAAATCCCTAGCAGGCCCTTGCCAACAGGTAGGGAACGCAGCCACTGAGATTGGCAGCAGTGATGTAAAAGAGTGCCCTCTGAATGTCATGCCTTTAGATTCCAGGAGGAACAAGCAGGGAAAGAAAAAAAACAAGGAGATTGGACACATTCTGGAGAATGAATAATAAAGTTGGACAAGTGCACAGCACCCTGTCAGCCTCTTGCTAACAAAAAGTCAACTTTTCCAGGAATCGATGCCCTATGCCTGGAGTCCAAGAGGCAGAAGTGCTAAGAATGTCCAATGTTTTGTATTTCTTTAAATTTGGCCAGGTCTAGAAGGAAAATATTTGCAATGTTATGCACTATTGAATGGGGATGTCTCTGCTGTGCCAGATACCTGATTATGAGAGCTCAAGGACTACTGACAGTGTATGTCACTGATACTCAAAACTAAAACTTTTGCTCTGTGCTTGGCTAGTAACTGCATTTTTTTTTTTTTGTTTTGTCATTCCTCAGAGCTTTTCAAAGAGTGTTTTAAAAGTGGAAAGGCACTGTTTCAAGGTTTTAGTTGTTGATAATTGTTTCTCCACGCATGAAGCTACACAGTTTTGAGGGGAGCTCAGGATGGCTTTTTAATAAAAACTCTGTTACTTGGAACTATATAAAATATTTTTGTGTTCTATAAAAATAATGCTGATTCTGTTCAAATAAGCTCATTGCTGAGATGCTGCAGTAAGCTTCAATATTTTTAGACCATTTGGGCCCCAGGCAATCAGAAGTAAATATATTATTTTAGCTTATCCCTGGTGTAAACAGAGAAAACCTGAACATCAGGGTAAAGGTCATAATCCCATGGGCAACATCTGTTCTCTTGAATTTTGAGGAATAGTTTGGACTTAATATGCAATAAAACTCAAGAGCTCTGCTCAATCTTCTCACACCCCTCCAAAACTCCCAGCCCCAAAATGTTGAAACCCTTGAATTTCACCTCATGTATCAGACAGGAGTGGGTCAGCTACAAGTGCTGGACAAGCTTCAAACTGTGACTCAGTCTCAGTGTCCCAGCTTCAGTGAGAATATCCAAAAAGTTTTCATTACCTCTTGTCATCACTCTACATCAGGAAATATAAAGCTCTATAAACTAATTTTATTTTTTTCAATCTGTATTCATTCTTCTAAAAAAAAAAAGTCAATGCTTTTCATTGAGTTAAAGCATCACAGACAGAAAATATAGGATCTTTATGTTACATTTTGCCACACAGATATACACACTTAAAAACTTACACCGTTTATGTATATTTTCCTTTAATTATGCTGGAAAGTGAGGAATGGCATTCATTAATTTTTTTACCCATAATTTCTTGCTTTGGCAGGAATCAGAGTCCATTTCAAAATACCAGGTGCCTCAGTTACGCCTGATTATTATTCATGTAAAATTATTTCACATGTTCTGCACTAAGAATATAAAAAAGTCGTAGAATCACAGAATATTCTGAGTAGGAAGGGACCCACCAGAGTCATCAAGTCCAGCTCCTGACCCTGCACAGGTCACCCCACCCATCCCAACAGAAGTGTTGTCCAAACACGTTTTTGAACTCTGCCAGGCTTGGTGCTGTGACCACTTCCCTGGGGAGCCTGTTCAGTGCCCAGCCACCCTCTGGGGGAAAACTTTTTCCTTATCAGGAAATCAAAATTTCCCTTGACTCAGCTTCATGTTGTTTCCTTGAGTCCTGTCACCGGTGACAAGAGCAGAGATCAGTGTCTGCCCCTCCTCTTCCCCTCACAAGGAAGTTGTACTTGCAATGAGGTCTCCCCTCAGTCTCCTCTTTTGAAGCTGAACAGACCAAGTGATCTCAGCCACTCCTCATAGACCTGTCACCACCTTCATGGCCTTCTTTGGACACTCTCTAATAGCTGAATGCCTTTTTTGTGTTGTGGTTCCCAAAAGTGTCCCCAGCACTCGAGGTGAGGCTGCCCCAGTGCAGAAGAGAGAGGGACAATCCCCTCCCTTGTCTGGGTGGTGATGCTGTGCCTGATGCCCCCAGGACAGGGCTGGCCCTCCTGGCTGCCAGGGCACTGCTGGCTCTTGTTCAGCTCGCCACTGACCAGGACCCCCAGGTCCCTTTCCCCAGCACTGCTTTCCAGCCTCTCCTTCCCCACTCTGTCTGTACATCCAGGGTTGCCCCATCCCAGGTGCAGAATCCAGCACATTCCCTGGATGAACTTCATATGGCTGGTGATTGCCCATCTTTAATTTGGTGAGATCTCTCTGCAGGGCCTCTCTGCCTGGGAGGGAATTGACAGCTCATCCAAATTTAGTTTTGTTGAGAAACTTCCTTAGTATTCCTTCAAATCCTGCACCCAGGTCATTTAAGACGATGCTGAAGAGAACCAGGCTGAGGATGGAGCCTGGTGGAACCCCAGCAGTGACAGGTCCCCAGCCTGGTGTCCCCCCATTCACTGTGACCTTTGTGCCTGACCCGTGAGCCCATTGCTCATCCACTGTGTAACTCCAGCTGTGAGCTGCACATTTTATCCTGCAAGAGAAAGTACCAAAAGCTCTGCTAAAGTCCCAAAAGATGACATCTACTGGCTTTCCTAGATCAGCTAGGGGGCTAATTTTGTTGTAGAAGAAAATTGGTTGCAACAAGAAGGACTTTCCCCTCATGAAGCCATGCTGACTGTCACCAGTGACTGCATTGTTTTCCAGGTGCTTTTCAGTACCAACCAGAAGAATCTTTCCCATTATTTAACTGGGCATTGAAGTGAGACCAATAAAAAATACTTCTTATTTTAATATTTATTTATTTATCTATCTATCTATATATCTAGATTATTTGAATGATATATATTATTGAATTTTTATTATATTTTATCAAAATATTTATTATTGAAAAGTGTATAAAAACAGAAAAGTAGTTATTGTTTTGTATGACACACCCTTCAAGATTTTAGATCTAAGCAGTTCACAGTCATTCAGATCTCTTGGGATATTCAGATATAACACTGCTACAAGTCCATCTCTGCTCTTCTCAGGGTTTGCACTGCTTACAGACACTGGAGTGCCTATCTGCTGCATACCTGCAATTATGATTTATAAATAACAGTTTATAACAAACTGTGCCTGTGTTGTTCTGCTCACAAGAACTGAAGTACACATAAAATGTGAGTTCTTCAAGGATATTATGCAGTGGGCTTGTTTTACTGAGGCTATTCTAAATCTAACATAGGGAAACAGCAAGGTTAAAATGCCAGTATATTTAACTTTATTTATAGCAAAGCAGCTGTGCTAGTTCAAGGCATTTTATTTTTCCAAGTAAGCTTTTGCATAATGGTCTGCCTTTCTTGTTCAAATGAAGAAAAAAGAAAAAATTGGCAACGTATAAAAGGAAGAAAGCAGACATAAGAAAAAATTCCTGACATGGATCCACAGTGACACAATGAAGACCCGAGTCTGGGAATGCACCAAAGACTGGACATATTTGGAAGAAAATTAGGAAGTCACTTGCAGAGATCTCTCTCAAAGACAGCTATTTTCAGATGAGTTCTAGATCTCCTTGAAATGTCTTTAATCAAACCAACTCCAGACTGCAGATCCAAGCTCCAGCACTTAGAGGGTGCAGCTTCCCCTGAGCTATGGTATTTTACCATTAAAAACTGACATACATGACCTTTCATTACCTAAATAAACTGAAATCATGTCTTCACTCCTACAAACCAGTGAGGCACACTGAGCATTGTTCTATGCCAGCATGCATAAGAAATTGCATTTTGCATTAAATTAGATATTAACCGATAGTAAGCAAGTATTTATATTGCTACACTGAAAAAGGCTTTAGGAAGAACACATGTAATTTGTTTTCACGCTTAACTCTGTCTCCTGACTGATGGTTGTTTGATTTCTGAAGCTGTGTGATGTATAAATTCTAGGCAATTATTAAGTTATTTAAGATGCAGGAAGATTTAGATCAACTATGAATACATCTTCTATATATTTACACACCATTTATACAGATGACAAAGGGTCACATCCTGAGGACGTTGGCAATTTATGAGATCCCAGGATCTGTCCTAAAGAATTACATGGGGTTTTTGTATTTATTAGAGGCTCCTGTCATTTGACCATTGACCATCTGAAGAAGAGGATCACATCCACAGGCAGAACTTGCTGTACCATCAAGCATTTTCTTGGCTGTGCAAGTGTAAGTGATTCCCACAGCCCTAAACATAACAGCATGGGAATCACTGCACCAAATTACATTTTAGATCCTGCCAACTAACTAACACTGGAATAGACAACATGGGTGCCTGAGTCCACTTCTACATAATCTCAGGCAAATACGTTGCTGTCACTAAGGCCAGAGGTTCATAAGGACATAATTTTTGCAAAGCAAAAACAAAATAAATGCTTTTAAATAATAACAGTCAGATTTACACAGCTTAAAACCAATAAATGTTCAGTACTAAGAGAGATTTTACTGTTCTCACCACATACTAACACCTTAGCACTAAACCTGAATTACAATTAAGAGACTGAGATAAAATGGAAAAAGATAGGCTCAAGGCAGAAAGATTTACAGACCTTAGAAATGAATTTCTAAATCTCTAAACACCATTTTTCGTAACTGCAGTGATAACTTTTTATTGGAAACTGTCTTGTGCTGCTTTTTTATTTTATCATGGTAGCACCAGCACAAGTGCACTTGGGATGTCCATATGGTCCTGGACCCAAGCCTGATGCATGTTTGGCCCAGCCTTTGCAAGACTGCCTGCATTTCCCCACATACTCCCACCAAGGACAAGGTTTTCCACTTCCAGAATCCAAGACTGCAGTGGTACTAGGGCATGACCCCCATGATGTCAAAAGAGCGGTGAGATTAATCTGTGGAATAACAAAATTTGCACTGGATAATTTCCGTACTGTGCCTCACAGGACATCTTCACACCAGGCCTGCCCAGCCAGCACGTGTCACGTGCTGTGTGAATAAGGCTGGAGAGGAACAGCAGGACAGGCAGCAGCTGTGACTGAGGCTCCCTGCCCAGGGTCCTGCACCCAAACAGGGCCTGACAAATGCCCTTTTCTAACCAAGGTCTGTGCCCAGCAGCTGTCTCCCTCCTCCTGTGGCCTCAGAGGGGCTGCTCACATCACTCTACAGAAACTGTGCCCCTGCTACCTGGCCCAGGGCAGGAACCCCCCATGTCAGTTTAATCAGAAAAGCGAGGGGTCTGAAGGCACCTCTCCATGCTTTGTTCAGAGAGCACCCCCAGAGCAGGAGCATGAGCTCATTCACCACCACGTGAGTAACAGAGAGTGCAACACCAGGAACATTTATTTGTTTATTTAGTAGGTGGGTTCATGCTGTGCATTCTCAAGTCACCCAGTGAAAAGTATCAGCCTTGTCAGATCTCTCCACAAATACATCCACAAAGATGAAGTGAATATGACAGTGTTCAAGGAATATTACAATAAACAAATAAATACATAAATACATAAATAAGCAAAACTACCTCCAAAGCAACAATAAAATCATATATCCCCACCCATCCCGACTCCACTCCCTTCTCCAAGCTGTTTAAGTCACAGATTGCTACCTACCATGATTTCTTCTTTGGGTATATTACCACAACCCAAATTTTGCCCTCTAGCAATGGATTTATCAGTATCTCTGTGGTATAATATAGCTGAAAATGTGAAATTATATATATATTTCATATGCTTCAGTAGTTGTTTAAATATATTGATCTTATTTTTCCCTTTAGTTTATTTAGCATATAAATTGACTCTTTTAGAGTTATGTATATTTTATCTCTTAAAAAAAGTAGTATAAGTTATAGGTCAAGAACAGATTTTTCCATAATACTGCTCTGGTTTTATGCTGTTGTGACTGGTAAATTAAAAACCATACCATAGCATTAAAGTACCACAGAGAAGAACTGGATCTTGGGTTGATACAATTCAGGAGAGCAACAGTCAACAAAAAAACAGTGTCTACTTTACCCACCAGGGATCCACGCAAATATGACTCAAAACTAGTTTGCCCCATGGTGCCAGCCACAGCAAAACAAAGCCTGCCTCACGTACACATTTTAACTCTTTCCACAGCCACAGAAAGTGGTAGTGGAGTGTTCCCCAGAGGTAAATGTGTGCAGCCTTGCTGGCTGCTGTTGCCAGCTCAGAAGAAGTGAGCACATGTTCTCTGAACTGGGGAGAGCACGACACTACAAGCATGAGCTGCAAGAGGCCTGTGGAGGTAATGGTCACTCCTGCCCTGGCTGTTACACAGCAGTGAGGGATATCTTTGTATCCACCTTCCAAATGACCAAATAATACACAATTTTAGGGAAGTATTCATGGCTTTCCTACATTTTCATGTGGTTTTACTCACTGGAAACATGGAAGTTTTTATTGCAATATGACCAGACATCCTTGCATCATTTATGATTTTCCCAGGGCCACAATCATCTGATAGGAGGATCAAACCCATTTAATATCAGTCTCATTTCAAAATGTAATTAAGATTGTAATCCCATGAGAAACTGCTGCATTTTTCTGAAGAAAGGCAGATAGCATTAAATCAATTCTCAGACATGCAGGGGTGGGAGAATGACCTCTCCTGCTTCTGTACCAGGCCAGTGCAGAAGAGGGTGAACAATTATGAGCACCTTCCATTTTTGAAACACATAGTATTATGGGTGTTAACACAAATGGGAAAAAAACCTCACCAAAGCCAAATGCTGTGCTCATCATGTATTCAGAAGTTTTTGGAGGAATATCAAATCTAACTCCATATTCCTAATGAGTACAAAAAGGCTGATTCTACACAGTTGGCAGGTTGGTGTGAGCCATATAACAGAAATTTGTGGCTGTTCTCACTCTGGAGCTAGAACTAGGGCTATTGAAATGATGGATGCTAAGGGATGTTTCCCAGTATCTGCTGCAAACCTGCTTACATTTTGCATGTAAGTTCCTTTTTCTGCAGTGTGCTGGGAGAGCAGCAGATCTAAATGCTCTCAGTTATAAATGTCAGCTTCAAACCACTCAGGTGGGATCGACAGCACTAAACTGGATTAAAAACAGCCCACATGAGAACAGAATCAGACCCAGCAGTTACAAAACAGCTATATTAGAAGACAGTTAGCTGTTTCCATAGAAATGGAAATATAGATTCAATCCCTTCAAATCAGAGCTCGGAACGAGGCAGGAGTAACCAAACTGTTTGTAAACGTGTCATGTCAAACAAATCTCTGGTAAAAGTGCAGACTTGTACCGCTTGTAAAGCTAATGTAACTAATGCTCATAACACAAAGTCAGGAAAAACGCAGGCCCCAGTGTGTCCGGGCTGCCCCGCTCTTGGGAAGGGGGAGAATTGGAAGGCACCTGTACATCAGTGATTATCGTGCTGGCTCCGTCCTTAGCCCGGGGCAGAGCAGCTCGGTGCTCACAGTCCCCGGGCTGGCCCCAGCGCCCGGCCGGCCGGCCCGGGGTGCGGTGCCAGCAGATGGCACTCCGGAATGCTCCATCAGCCCTCCCCAGCGGGGACACGGGCCAGGCGGGATAGCTGAGCGGCTGGAAACGCTCCCACGAGAAATGTGTGTGGGATACGGCAGGGACAGCCCCTCGCCAGGCACAGACTGCGCCCAGCTATCCTGCGGTGTGCGGACTCCTCGCTCGGTGCCCCGCAGCTGTCGGGTGCCAGCAGCGGCACTGGGGAGCCCAGCCACAGTGCTTCCAGAGCTGGGCTGGAAATCCGAAACAGCCCTGACTGGCTCCAGCAAACTGCCCAGGCAGCAGCTAAAAGGAGCCTGGAAGAGTGAGTGAGGAGAATAAGCAGGAGGTGTGAGCGCAGAAGACACCAGAGCTGCAGCCGCTGCGAGGGAGGCTGAGGAGCCCGGGGCTGTGAGAACAACGCCCGGGCAGCCAGAGCAGCGTCTGGCCTTGGGGAGGGAGCCACGGCTCTACCTCTAACCATTCTTATTCCATACACAACGAAAATCAATTAGCAGACACTTTTCTTTCGAACTTAATCCCAATCTCGGGCTTTTCATTAGTTTGGGAGAGTGCTGGCAACTCCCACGTCAGCAAGAATTTCCCGATTGCTTTCAGAAACGCTGCTTGCTGCATTCCTCTGAGAAATGCCTTCCCATTTCCACAGCATAAACAAGCACAGGCATGGGCGAGACTTTCTGAAACCCTTTGCAGCAGCGTAAAATGGATACTCCTCCACATGCCTTTATTTCTAAGGGTGAACTTTGACTTCCCTGCTTCTAGCAGTATTTTTTAAAGGGTTGTGGTTTTTTTTTTTTTTTTCCTGTGGGGGTTTGCAATAAAATGAGAAGAGGAAAGTGGATAAAAAGCAAAAAGAGCAAAATGTAAGTAAAACAACAAATTGACACTTCCTGGGGAAGACTGAAAACAAATAATATTTTTGGGGGGAACTGTTTTTGCATTAATCTATTCTTAATTTCCAGTATATCCTCCTGCCCACTGTAATTTCACAAGGCCTTTTAATTATCTTTGATCATAATGGCACATTCCAGACCCTTATTCCCTATTTACAGCATTTTGTCCTCCACGTCAGCCTACAGTACTTGCAACTACTTAGGAGATGTTTGTATTCTTGGTAGGAAGTCATTTATGTGCCTTTGTTCTTTATTAGGAATGGCTGATTTGGCTAGGTGGAAACCATTGATGACAATAACAAAAATATGGGGAAAAAATATTCCAAATACAAATTTCATTATTTTAAGAACAAAACCTGCTATCAAAAGTATTTTTATTCCAACTAAGACATTCTAGGTTTGTGTTCTGATCCTTCAAAAATTATCCTGTATTTTCTTTTCAGTTCAGTTGGTCACTATAGCAATGCCCTAAACCATTGTTATACATGGAGACATCAGTAATTTTAAAACCTTTTATTTAAATATTTCTCTATTGAGGTAAACAAAGATACAGAGCTAAAGCTCTTTAAATACTATGCAGAAGTTTTCCATGCAGAGAGCTCTAGGAGGTAATAAAACAGTTGAACATTTTACACACACATTTGCAACACTGTTCTGAAGAGCAGTAACTTGGTTACTATGTCATAAATACCTTATTATCTCCTCTGACTTTGACAGCGAAAGAAGGGGGTAAATCCTATTTCTGAACCATCAATGGAAAAATATGGGGCTACATCAATGCTTTAAAAAAAATTACTTGAAAAGCCCAAAGCTTTGTTGAAAGTAAATGATTAATTCTTGAAAATTTGGGCACATTTAGATAGAGACATAAAAGCTGAAAAAGTACAGAACTCCCTAATCTTCCTGATTATGCTTCCTTTAAGTAACTACTCATTATACTAACTTCATGCATGTCCTCCTATCATGAGTGAAAATTAGACTGACCAAAAAAGAAAGAAATAAATAGGAGTTTTCTTTCTTGTCGCAAAACCAGGTTGAAAAAATAAAATAATTTCACCTCCCTTCTCACATCTACCTGCTCATCCAATTTTTGTATAGTGAAGATTTCTTTCTTCATTCCTACATCTTTTGACCTCCCCCAGGTCTTCCTTCCAACAGTGCCCTGATTTGTCATGTGGCATATAAAACTACCTGGAAAACTTTTGCAGCTACTCTAAACTCGATTAGATCTCAGCTAATCTGAGAGCTAATCCAATCTAGCTACTCTGACTGTGAACAAATTCGGGCAGGGTGTGGTCATTCCTCCTCGTGGCCCCCTTTTCAGCTCCATGCCTAGCCCCTGTTGAAAATCGCTTACTAGGTTTCCTAACAGCCCTTTCCTACAAACTGCTCTAACAGCAAAACTTACCCCCACCTTTCGGCCCCCAGAATCAAGAGCTGCTGATGACATCTTCCTCTTACCTAGAAGCCAGCACAGTGCTTGTGTGATGAGCAAGAAAAAAAGTCTATCTTCTATCCAGAGCTTTCAACCTGACACATGTTCTCCATGTTAATGAATTTAAACACAAGTTACTGGAACTTCTCTGTCCTTCCAACTGTTCCACTGTGCATGACATACAGAAATAGCAGCTTGATGACACCAAAACCAGAGATTATGTGGGATATTACGTACACATTATAAACATAAGGGTGATCAGTTCCTTCTGGAAAGTTATATAAATTTCAGCCCTTGCTCCAAGGACTATTTAATCAGGCAGTACAATGCTCCATGCGAGCTCCTTGTGCTCTGACCATGGGGTAGAATGTTGTCCCTCCTCTCCCTTGAATACATATAGTTATGTACTTTATGAGAAATTGAGAAATGCAGGCTGCCAAAAGGAGTTGATCACAGGATTTTTACTTATTGAATGGAGATTAACCATTAGATAGTGGAAAAATTAGCTATAAAGCATGGTTTGTGCACATAAATGTTCTTTCCTACAATTTAACATGAGGCATAAGAATGTTGTAAGAATTTTTACACTCATATTGAAGACACCAGTGGATCTCTTTCTTGGCCCCAATCTATACACCAGACAAACATTAATTATCAAGGTATACTTTATACTTAGCTGGGTTTATAGCTCAAAGTTTCCCCTGACTACTCAAAGTCAACCCGTAACTCTGTAAGACCCAAGTCCTTCTGGAGCCCCACATCTGGAACCAGTGCAGTGCATCTTTGAAAGACGCTTACCCAGATTCAGCACAGATCAGTCAATTGCTCTCTTCTGCAGGAGGTTTTTAGAAATCAAGGTGACAATTTGCTATCCTAACTGGGGACTCTGGACTCCACTTGTTTAATCTACATGAAAAATGTCACCACACCCGCTATCTGCAGGTTCTGAAGTTGTTACATATTTTACAAAGTATATAGATAGAAATATTTTTTTCCCCCAATCAAGGTTTCCTATTCCCATGGTTTCCAAATGACACTTTAAATGAACAGTAGCTGATTTTGGTAGCTATTTTACAGAAACGCAGCATTTGGAGCCTTGCCCACACAACAGCAAAGTTTTATGGGTATTAAGAAAAGCAGTATTTATAATTCTATTCTGCAGCTACTAACAGAAGATAACTGTTATATATATTAATTTTAATAGTTGCGGTTCCCATACAAACGAGGACACAAAAATATAGCCATATTATATATCATACCTATATATATTAATTTATGCAGGATATAGCACAAGAATAAGGGAATGATATTCAGTAAGCTTAATTTTGAAAGCATTTTACAGCTCCTAGCAAAACCTGAGTCCTCCTCACCACTGCTTTTCGATGCTGTTTCTGGCATCTCTCGCAGTGCTGTAGCTATTCCCCAAATGAACACCCTTTTCCCAGCACAGGAGTCCACCCTGCTCCTGCTGCCCTGACTTTGTGCCTCTCTGCAGGTGTCCCTTGGCTCAACCACACAACTGTGGGTGCTGGTGGGGCCCTCCTGTTTGATGTCAACTGGGCAGGGAAAGATCTCACCTCTGACATATCCCAAAGGCTCAGAAGGCTCTTGGAGCCCCACAGCCAAATGATTCCACCCACTTCTTGTCTGTTGGCAGCTCAATTGCTTCTCTGAGCCTTGTCAAAGATGCCTCAGAGGAGCAGGGTGGATTTCACCAAGGAGACTCAGCTTTTTAGCTCCTTCAGGAAAGCTCCAGACACCAAAATTAACTTTTGCACCTATTCATTCAAGCAGGAAAAATGAACACCACCACCACCACCTTACAGAAATGGTTTTGAACTTTGAATCTAACACTTCAGAGAAGTTGGGAGACACTTAGGAAAGAAATCAAATCCACTTTCCTATAATATTATAAACTATCAATCTGCATCTCTTTTATTCATCAGATTATGCTCCTTTATAAACATCATACCATATGTCAAAGTACAGTTTAATCATGCTTGCATTAACACATTTGTTAACAGATTCTGGAAATAATCATAAATTATTGAAGTATTATAGTGACTTTTATTTGGACACAATAGTAAAAATTTATTCTAAATAATAATTTGTTTTAATTTCTTTTCTCACTTTTGTGTATACAGGTAATTCAAGTGTCATCCTTGGGAAACAGTGTAATTTTTAATTCAAAATCTGTTTCTAATCAAAAGCTGTTTACTATGACAGGTATATTAACATTTCTAAGTTAAAAAAAAAAAAAAAAAGTAAAATATGACTGTCATTCAAAATCAGTTTTAAGATAATTCCTTTGCAAATCAGGGCTTGGCTAGATTTACATTAATTTTTTCCAAGAAGGGATCTCTAAAGATTCAGGAATCTTCATGCAGTTGCATCTGATTAAATATGTCATGTACAGAGAAGGAATAGCAAAGATTAAGACAAGGAAAAAATAGAGAAGATTACATTTTCTATGACTTTCCTCTTAGCTTTCTAACTAAATCCTGTCTAATGTTGACAGCAGAGTATTTTAACTTCCGTCTACTACTCCGCAAATTATTTTTATGTCCTGTTACATAAGTATATCTTGACTGCAATAATGCTTTAGAGGGATAATAAATAAACAGCAACATAATAAAGCATGTTATGCTGCAAAGAGCAGTGCACAGGGACAGCATCCTGTCCAGCTGATTCTTTCCCAAGTGTGTAGCCCACAAATTCAGAAATACATCATTTAAGTTTAAGCACTTGAGCATCAGATTTTCATTACTGTTCTAATAAAATGGAATAATAGATTGATAGTTCACTGTACTAGTTGCAAGTTCATCTGCACTTGTAAATTTTGCCAGGCAAGGTGAACCTAAAGCTAGGAAATGTAAGCAGAGAATTATTTTAGAACTCATCTGAAGAAAATATGGGAGAGCCTGAGAAAAGTTTGTGAACCCTGTAGATAAAGTAAATTTTAAATAATTTTGAATACCTCAAACATAATTACAAATCCTCTTCTTCCCTTTGGCTTCTTCAAGGCCATAACAGCTTCATTTTCTGTGTCAACATAACTATGCAGGGCACTGATCCTAGAATCACCTGCAGGAATTTTGTGCTTCTTTAATGAGCTATGCCCGTAAAGAAACTGCTTATTTGTTTAAAGTTCAAAGCACATTTAAAAATGTGTGCATTCAGAGTCTAAATCCATTTGCATTGCAGAATAGAATCACATAATTCATTTAGGTTGGAAAAGACCTCTAGGATCATTGAGTCCAACTGTTAACACAGCACTACCAACTCCACCATTAAACCATGTCTCTAAGTACAACATTTACACATCTTTTAAACACCTTCAGGGATGGTGACTCCACCACTCCACTGAGCAGCCTGTTCAAGTGCTTGACAACTGTTTCAGAGAATAAATTTCTCCTAAATCAAAACCTTCTCTGGCACAACTTGAGGCCATTTCCTCTTGTCCTGTCATTTGTTACCTCAGAGAAGAGTCTGACCCCCAGCTTGTTACAGCCTCCTTTCAGGTAGTTACAGAGTGATGAGATCCCCTCTGAACTTCCTTTTCTCCAGGTTAAACAACCCTGACTCCCTTATAATGTTAAAGCCACTCCTCATAATGTCCCAGAGGCTTCATCAGTTCAGCTGCCATTCTCTGGACTCACTCCAGCAATGTCCTTAGAGATCCCTTTTTGGAAAAAATTTAAAATTAAATCTTGCCAAGCCGTGATTTGAGAGGGAATTACCTTAATAATGTCCTCCTCAATGTTGTCCCTTTTGTGAGGGTCCCAAAACCAAACACAGGATTTGAGATGTGGCCTCACCAGTGTTGAGTACAGGGGGACAATCAGTGCCCTGGTCCTGCTGGCCACACTGCTGCTGATACAAGTCCAGATGCCACTGGCTTTCTTGGCCCCCTGGCACAGCTGGCTCACATCCAGCTGCTGTTCACCTGTTGACCTGCACCCACAGGTCCTTTTCCACCAAGCAGCTTTGCAGACACTGCCCCAGCCTGTGGTGCTGCCTGGGGTAGTTGTGGCCAAAGTGCAGCACTCAGCCTTGTCACACAATTGACCTCAGCCCATCAATCCTGTCCAGATCCCTCTGCAGAAACTTCCTGCCCTCCAGCAGATTACCACTGCCACTCAACTTCGTGTCATCTCCAGACTCATGGAGGAAACACTCGATCCCCCTGTCCAGATCATTGATAATGATATTAAACAGGACTGGCCCCAGTACTGAGTTCTGGGGAACCCCACTGGGCACCAGCCACCAGCTGGCTGTGACTGCATTCACCACCCTCTGGGCCCAGCTCTCCAGCCAGTTTTATCCCCAGTGAACAGTGCTCCCATCCAGGCCATGATCAGCCAGTTTCTCCAGGAGAATGCTGTGGGAATGGTGTCAAAGGCTTTACTAAAGTCCAGGAAAACAACACCCAGAGCCTTTCCCTCATCCACTGTGTGGGTCACCTCCCATGTGGGTCATAGAAGGAGCTCAGGCTGGTCAAGCAGGACCTGCCTTTCACAAACCCTTGTTGTCTGGGTCTGATCCCTGGTTGGCCTGCATGCTGGCACTTAAGTGTTATGGCACTCAAGATGTGCTCCATAACTTTCCACAGCAACGACGTATTGTTTTTGCCATAAATCACAGTTTTAAAACAGGCTACAGTAATTTTTCATACAATATTCTGAATTGGAAGGGAGTAACAAAGATCATCAAATCCAACTCTTAAGTGCATTGCTCATATGAGTATTGAACCCACAACATTGGTGTTATTAGCACAATACTCCAAACAACTTTTGGTAAAAAGAAATCCCCAACCCAAATGTAAAATAAAACAAAAGTATGAATATACATTGATTTCACCCAAGTATTAGCTCATTGATTAATTAAGAAGTTAAAGATAACAAGGAACTGTTGCAGTACTCTTTATTCTAACTAATAATGGTCAACTAAATTCAATTTACCACCAACAAGATGCTATTATAATAAATGGTTAAATTTATTTACTAATTTAGCCTGGTGTAGTAGATACACCAATTATTTTTGTTAGCCCAAATAGGGGCACTTAAGAATGCTTATTCCTATTAGAAGAAAATTGAGCTACACAGTGAGGGACAGAGCCACAAAGCAGTCCTACAATTTGTTAAGTTCTGATGGTCAGGAGTCATGACTGTAGAGTACAGTACTTGTTCTGCAGCCTTAGAAGAAGGGATAATTATTGTGCTTGCTGTGTTAAGTTATCTAGAAGCATGGAATTTAAAAAATAAAAAAAATCCAAGTCCCCAAAAGAGTTTACAGATCTGGATTCCAGCCAGACACAACAGTGAGTGAAGCAAGCAGATGGGAGAATAAGGGCTAGGATAAGGAGCAAGTTTCTCCTGCTAAGTAGTAGTCACAGCGTAACACCTGCCTACTGCCATCCTCTTATCACTGCAGAAAGCCAAGTGTTAGTAGTAACAAACACTGTCAAGTGCCATGCTTTTTCAAAAAGGAGTGAGCTCCCAAAGTGTAAGCACTCGTAACAGTCAAAATCGCTGCTAGAATCACAATTTCTAGAATCATAAAAAGCGCCTGTGATTCAGAACAAAAATACAAGCAGCTACATTCTTTGTAAAAAATTTATGTTGCCTTCTACATCTCCAGCAATTATCCTAGAAAATAATCCACTTTTCAAATGACAAACTAGACTTATAACTACTCAATGGCAACATTTACATGTCAAACTAAAGGTAAACTGTGGGATATATGTACATATAGTAGAATACTGAAGTTCAAAATAAATCATTAAGAACAGAAATTCAAGTTTATTTTAACTCTTTTTCGCACCAGGATTAAAGTGAGCCTCTTTATATTCACACAGACTTTGTTTTGATAATTAATTATAACATACATATATGCAAATCAATTCAATGGAGTTTAATGCTGTCATATTTACACCTAGAAGAAGTGTAAATTACTTTACTTGTTCTTTTTGGCTGTAAGAGACTCGCTATTTCTAAATCACAAAATTGACTTATTTCCTTCAAATGTATAAAAAACAAACAAACCTTGAAAAGGTTCAATTCTGACCTATTTTTTATCTGTTTGGTTATTGCTGTCTAAGAAACAAGGTGACTTCTTGCTCCCTTGCAATGACTGATAACATGATCCTCAAGGAGACTTCTGTATAAGATGCTGAAAATTCTAGTCTAATTCTTTCTTTGCTGTGGATTTTTTTTTTTTTCTAACAATAAACTGGCTAGCTTGAGAAGACAGTTTCAATACTAATGTCTTAGATTTTGCCATGGTACAATCCAAGAGCAACAACTTTCAACATTTTTTTTAATGTACAAAAATAACTAAAAAAAATCTGACTAACTTTATTTCTTTTGAAGATAGTGCTAAAATGATGGACTTCAGTAGAAGCCAAGGTCCACCAGTGTGCAGATCTGCTTTAGGAAGATCATTGCATAGACAAAATCTGCAGGTGGAAACCTGTGTACTTTCTGAGAGAAGGGCATCCTGAGGTTACTGAATACCAAAATTGAAGGAGCAATATCAGGAAAACAATTAAGTACTTCAGAAAATAATAATGTTAATTGAGTAGGTCAGATGTTTTCTTATACTAAAACTGAATGGAAACAGCTGCCAGTGCAGCAGTCATTTTTTAAGTGCAAGCAGCAAGGACAAAAGATTTGCTTCAGTGACACTTAAAAATGCATACCCAAAAATTAAATCACATAATAAATGCAGCACTATGTGGGTCCCACTGAAAATTTGGTTTCACCTGAAAATAAATAAAAAAATTATTAATTATTAGCTTATGTCTGTAGGATAGTGCACTATCCAGCACTCCTTTCTAAAGTGTATCCCACAAGAGAAAAAATCCTGTCAAATGAACAATTTGTCATTTTCTCTCATCACTGGGAGAAATCAGTTTCAATCTGAGACCAGCTGAACTAATACCAATTGCACCCATTTAGTATTGTAGGAATGCCAATATAGAAACCCAGTAAACACATTATTAATTCATTCAGGGCTCCTAGGTTTGTAAATTAAGAGGGTTATCAGTCTGGGTTTGGAAGTGTCTTAATAGTGTCAATTAATTTTTAAATTGAATTGCAGACTAAGAGCTTAACCTTCAGGTCAAGAGGTGCTCAGAAGCCAATTTAATATAAAAGTCAATGGGACAATTGCTACGAAGGAGTACTTCTCAATCTAATAATTGCAGAACTGGTCTCCATCCACAATATTGCTTTCATACAACTTTATGGCAAAGATGATGTGTCTCAATGAACAGCTGTGTCAGAAGACTCCAGGGATGCAGGTCTGGTTGGCACACAACCACACAGAATTACTGAATTGCTGAGATAAGACGTGACCTCTGGAGGTCACCAAGTCCAACCCAATGCCCAGAGCAGGGTCAAGTAGAGAATGTTGCTCAGGGTTGAGCCCTATTGGATCTTATCTACAGTGAGTCAACCTCTCAGCAGAGTTTATTCCAGTGTTCAGTCACCCTCAACAACTCTTATATGCTCAGAAAGTCATCATGGAACTATGTGATCTTGCCTGCTTTTACCCCTATTATCCATGATATCTGTATTCAAATCTGTTCAGAGCATAATCCCTGATTTATGATGTAAATACATAGCACACAGCTCATAGTGATGGTAGGAGTCTGTAATGGCATCTGACAAGAAGTTCATTTAATTGAAAATCTAAAGTGAAAACAAGACACATCTCAAACCAATATATATCACAAAGTCTTCGGGAAGTAATATAATTCTTTTAAAAGTTCTTTCTAATTACAGTAGTTCTTTCCTTCTTCCTCTCCACTCTTTTAAAACCTCTTTTTAAATAAATCTCAGCACTGGTGTTAGACTCCTTACTTACCTATGGTATGTTCATTATTGTACTACTTCATTATTAACCTTGGGGTGAAAAAGAATGGAGTGAAGAACTGTGGATTAGAGTCACCAATGCCTGCATCATTAACTGAAAGGGACAAAAGAGCAAGTGTTAACTGGCCTCAGACACAACAACCCAGGCACTGGCTATGACAGAAAAGAACAAGACACACAAATAAAGAATCCTTATGAGAATAAAATATCATGATAACATGAAGGTTATGAGAGCTCCAATATTATTCAGATGGAAGAAAGCTAAAAAACTGTCCTTGAATAAAGTCTCTCATATTAATTAAATTATATGTAAGAACTTGCAAAAAGAATCTAATTGCCCATGTAGTGTTTCTTCTTCATGTGTGTTTCTAACTACACAGTGACTGAGAACATTTTTTCCGTTTAGTGATAAAAAATTCAACACCTAGCAAACACAGTTTCTTTCATTTCCAGCTATCATATAACAAGGCAATGATAAAGTACGGTATCTTTTCCTCTCAGCTCAAGAAAACACATTTCCAAAGTCAAAATAAGAATAATTTGACTACTGAAATTTTTAAAATCTATTTTTATATGCTATGTGTTCAACACAAACCTCTCAACTGCTCGCAGTAAGGGCTAACTTGCACCTGTCTTGCTTCTTGAGGGCAAGCATGCTTCCTTCTTCAGATTCAATGGAGGTGTCTAACTGGGAGTTTTCCCCAGGATAAGCAAGATTTCTGGTCAAGTGTCAAATATTCCTGGAGACTGTGGCCTTGACCTACAATTTACAGGAGCAAAAATGTTGAAGTCTTGATTGAAGGTTCTGTCTTCAAATCATTAGATTTAGGTCATTACATCAGCTGAAGCTTTTTTTTCTCCTGAAAACGTCATCTAAGAAGAGCATCAGTGACCTGACAGTACAGTGCAGTTCCGTCAGTGAGCTGCTATTGATGGAAGCACCTGTGCAGAAATGTTCTTACTGAGAAAAATGGACAGCCACCAGCGTGACAGAGCATGGAGCCATATCCTAATAACGCCAAAACTGCACAGTAACGTGATTCAGCTTCCTTGAAAGCACCTTTGTTTATCATCCCGAAAACACAGCAAAGCCCATCTTGTGTTCTAAGCATGCATGGACCAATTCCAGGACTACATACACAAAATTGACTAAAACCTCAGGGAGTGCAAATGGTGTAAATGCCCTTATGTCACATCGTCTGGGGCACACACACTCTGGTTGTGGAGCAGAGACAAGGGCTCTAGGGTTACCCAGCTACTCAAGTTTTGAGTATTTACATATCACTCTGAAATTAAGCCCTGCTAATTCAAAATAATTTTTGTCACTAACCTCAGTGTGATGATACTTTTACTTAAACGTGTCTTCATCACCAGATAATCTTGCAATACAACCAGCAAGTGAAAGCAATCCAAATGTTTCTGCAGCTGTGAAAAACATTGACAGCAGGCAGTGAAGACCAGCTGGATCCTGATTCTCAGCACCCCCTGATCAGAAAAGGGATACCCTGTCCTTCAGCTGTCATGAGGCAGCACAAATCAGGAACACTGCTGAATTTAGAAGTGTGGTAGAGCAATGGAAATCAGACATCATCCTCCCCAACTGAATTCATTAAAGCTTCAGGCTTACTAAGGTAAAAACATTGAGGATTTGGCCAGTTCAGTGCTTCAGCACCACTTGCACCGAAGCGCTAAATTGACTGAGGTGTCTTTCCTACTCAGTTTGGCTCATGCACGGCCTCTGAGCAGTGACAAGCATTGGGTGAGCTTCTGCAGGCATTATTTTAGAGTCATTTTCTCCAAACTCCTCTCTGCACCATGCTTTAATATTTATGGAAATGTATCTACAAAACATGTAACCTCTTAAAAATTTCCATGGTGATGTCTGTGTGAATACTTCTAACTTCAGAAGTATTTGTTAATTTTCATGACAAAAAGACTTCACAATCACATTAAGTGCTAGAATTTTGACATGGAGAAGTTATTCCTCTCAAAGATGAGAGAGATGTGCAAATAAGGTTCTGAATGGACATGCTGTCACAATTTTACATGGAACATCAACAATACATCCCTAGAATAATATGCTTTCATTTTATCTTTTATAAGTTCATAAAATATTCATCTCCTTTCCCAGCCACGCTGTGAGATCAATCTCAGCAGCACTGTTAGTTCATATGAAATGTAAAATGAAACCGATTATAAACATGAAAGAGGAAAGTCTCATTTTGTCTAATCCAAGGGGAATGAAAATAAGGCAAGGAAAAAAGAATTCAGAGAATAGGTGCACCGTAGTTTGCTAATCTAAGATATCATCACATACCAGAAATAACCAAATGTTAATGGATATTGTAATGGTGAGGTAGATCACTGAATACTAAATATTAAAACTGGAAAATGAAGAGACTAGACACAGGGTAACTTTAACTATCAAGTGCACAAACTGGTGCCGTGGCAGTAGAGAAGTCATCAATTCAAACCCAGGCTCTTACTGAGCCACTTTATCTGCTATTTTTCAGAATACCAGCCACCACTCAGCAGCAGTAATTCACAGTGAGCCTCACACTTCTCTATCATTTCACTGTAACAGATACTTGTTGGTTTGCTATCTTTCTACTGTCAGGACAAATTTAAAGGATTATTTTTTGATGGGGTGTTGTGTGCAGTTTTGCTTCTGTCTTATTCTGTCTTCTACTGTGGATATTTACTGGGATGCAATTTAAACTCACATTTCTGTAGAAAGAGGCTATCATTTGTTTATTTCAATGGCTCTTTTCAAATTTATTTTGACAGACTGTCTCCAGAACTTTCTCCCTGAGGAAGTTTTTGACCTCTAACAAATTTTCTATATCTCACCTTAATCAACTCATGAGCAGCTAGCAAGAGCAGCATGGGAAGTATACAATACCAAGGTTTGACAGGAAGTGTACAATATCAAAATTTGATAGCAAAAGAGAAAGGTAACTGGGAAAGATCACATTTAAAACAAAAGCCAATACAGAGATGAGAAGGAGAGAACAAAATGTTTCCTGCAATCTTATAAACCTGTTGTAAACAATACTATTTAGTTGAACTTCAGTCTTTGATTTTTCTCCGCTCCCAAAAGTAGCATTTATCTTTCAGTATAGCCATAGAGACTGTTTTCTTCACAGGCAGAAGTGACCAGATTTACCCTCTGCAAGAGCTATTGCCAAAACAGAAATCCTCCAATGGCTTGAGATAGCTGAGTATTACCATCGCTTTCCATTTTTGCCAGATGTATGATTTACAAAATGTTGAAGTTTAAAATTAAATAACAAATTATTTTGAAGCACTGATGGCCAAAGCTATGGAACATTTTGGTGTAAGACAAATAAAAACCCAACCAAACACACACAATAATTCTTTTGATCTGTAGTATAATAAAACATATTTTTTATCAAACTTGAGAATTTTGAGGACTTGGGGAAAGGTTTTTAGACAAATACCCTGAGGTTTTAGCCTTTCTGAAACAAGTGTTCTCAAAAGCTGAAGCCAGGAAATGGGAAAAGATTATACTAGAAATAATTCTAGGCTCATACTAGTAAAACTAAGCTCATAGAAGACATGTGTGACTGTAGTAAATGTGGTAACAAATATCTAGTGGGGTTTTTTGTGAAATTTCCAGCTGAGAAGGTTTGGAATTTTAAACTTTTATCCACAGAAATAAAGGATTTGGAATTTTCTCAGATTCCCATAGGGAACATTTAGACCTCAAGGCAGAAGAAATCAGCTACGACACTCTGGAGCTCCACTGATGGCAAGATTATCTATTACAAACTTTTCAGACAGCTAAGGGTATAGGGAAAATATTTGTGAATTTAGATTTAATCATCTGAATTCCTGGTCCTAGATGAATACATGTCTTGTGGTGAATCTATATTGTAGTGTTGAGAAGCTTATTTAAGAATAACTGTTGGGTGGCTGACATGCTGAACAGAAAACTGTAGAGAGAAGAGGAGTTATGCCCATACTAAAATGGAAAAAATAAGAGATAGCAATATCATGTAGTTATCATCCAGTCACAAGGAAGCATGTGCCGAAGAAGGAAATTTAATGTCTTCTGAGTTCAAGCCTAACATTACAAACACAATTACAAGGCAGAGAACTCCATTCCTGCATAAATAATAGAAGGTAATGGATGTATTTTCTTTTTATCCCCTTTGGCATGTGCAATACATCATTTTCTGTTTGAGGAATTCACTTATCTAAAAACACGGCATACTGAAAATAAAACCAGAATTCAGTTACTTTTTACTGAATCTGTAATGTATCAGTAGAAAGGATTCCTTTCCAGCTACCAAATATAATTATTTATGAAGTCTCACACTTCAGCTTACTCATGTGCTCAACTTTACTCCCAAATGTACAGTGACTTGCTCCTGTGTTTACAGGCTCAGATTTAAAGGAATAATAAAGGCATTTGTGTTGTTTGGCGAATGTGTTTCATTATGTGCTGTTGTTACTTTTGCTCACAGGAAATCCCTTGTGTTAGATACCCTTACATTCACAGTCAGGACCAGTTCTCATGCGCTCCTGGGATGAACCAATGGAAGGGACTAACAGAAAGATCTAGGCAGATCATAAAGTCCTTTTCAAGCTTTTCAGGGACCAGACAGTAAATCTGCTCACTCAGCCCCTCAGCCACATGTCGGGACACTTGCCCTGTCAGAGACAAGAATAATTTTGTTGCACAGATACCCCTCTACCCCTGTAAAAATTGAACAAAATTAGCTGAAATTGTGCAAGGCAAACTATGCAGATCTGGTATTACTGCCCCAGGCTCAAAGCACTGAAGCCAGTTATATGATGACAAAATTGTACCCATACACAGTCAAGTCAAAACTCTAAAATCATATGCCTCCTGTAAGAAAATGCTGCAGAGAAACACTGAATTCTTCAGCCATCTTTTACTCTCTCCTGATCTTAACAGTTATGACCTGCCATTGTACTCAACAAGTTTTCTTGGTCTCTGAACCCAAAATCCATCCTTTCCTGACATGAGGATCAACTGATCTCATGATCTGATAACACAGAGAACTGCTTTGGGAAGACTCTTAAGGCTCCTTTCATCTAATCTCCCACTTCTCTGCCAAACTGCAGATGCCTATGATGGGGTCTGTCTGGCTCACATTGCTGCCCACCTTCAGAAGGCATACTTAGTGCCCCTGGAACACCAATCCCACCACCTGTACATTTTAATTAATCTCTCAATTTTAATTACTAAAACTGCAGTTAGACATGAAGGGTTTATTCAGCTGGATTTGTCCATAGCACATGTGAAATCAGAAATGTTCTACCAGTTACCTACTGGTAATGTCATCTATCTTAGAATTGTAATGAGCACTTAAAAAACTCTGATCAATAAATTATTAGGGACTCCTAAGAAATAGAAAAAATAACACCCACAGGATGCCCTTCCCCCATCTAGGGGTATTTCCAATATTTCTTGACATATTTATTAAAAGCTGCATTTTGGGAAGATGTCCTAGTGTTGTACATATATTGTAGTAAACATAGAGTTACTTAAAAATTTATTTTAATTAGAAAACAAATCAACAACCACAATCCTATACTAGCAGAATGACTACAAACTATAAACTAAGAAATGGTGACTGCTTTAGTAGAGTGAACTTTTTTAGTAGAGTAAAGCAGATTTGGCATACTCAGCAAAGAAGTGATTGTGGTAAAATTTGTGAAACTGTTGGATTATGAGAGGTCTTGTATTCCTCTTTTCAATTATTTGCTTCCTACACCATTTCTCAACTAAAAACCAAGATTAATTGAAAAGGCAGGGCTACAGAGAGACAAACCTACCTATTCTCTTGCTTTCTTTCCAATCGCTTTAACCTCTTTTTGTCCAGACCAGAGACCCTGCTCCCTAGTGACAACAGGGCACTCATGATGGTCTTTGGAAAAGGAGACCATTACATAAGTGAAAACATCTTAGTACCTTCCAGTCAAGGCACCTCTCCAGCTCCCCTCCCATCTCCAGCTGTCTGTACTCATGCATTCCATGTTTCCAGATATGTGGGGTCTTGGATTTGTTTATCCTTTGAGCCTACTTTTGTGAAACCACTCACACACAGAGTTTTGCACGTCTGACCAGGGTGCCCCAGCAAAACAGGTGAAATAACTTGCAGAATAGAGATGTCAGTAATTTCTCAATGTTTTCTTCCCCTCTGCATGTGTCTGTTCCACCTCTGGAACACAAGTAATTCTGAGGGAAAATGACCTGAAGAGCCCTGGTTTCCCACAGACTTATAGTGAGGCTGATAATGAGCTGTAATTGAAACTTTTCTCATTACCAAGACATTTATATGGTCTCTCAACCATGTGAATCACAGTTTAATAAGAGGCAAGTTCATGTTACAGCCTTTGGGACATTTACAGGATCTCTCAGCCTTACCCAGCTGCCTGTTTTCATGAAATAGCTTAATTATATTTGAGATAGATTTGGGTGAAACTGCCCAACAGCTTCAAAAGTTATTGGAGAAGTAAAGGAGACACAGCCAAGCATGATCACATAAAGGCCTGTTTCCATAGAAACCAAGAGGAAAAACAGCAGTACAATTTGAAAAATTTCATTGCAGAGTCACTTTAATTGAAATTTTAAAAATATCTGACCGTCTTTAAATCACATGCCACAACACAAAATACATTTCTCCTGCCTTATCCCATTCAATACCCCATCTGCAGACCCCTGCTTTCGTGTATGCCGCTCTCCTATATCCTGCAGGCACAGAAACTACGCTTCTTAAAGTTAACCATCTCAGGATGTTGTTCTGAGCGTATTTTGTCAACCTCCGCTTTGGATGAAAACTACTTTTTTAGTCAAGGCAAGTTTCCCAGAAAGACAGGCCAATTGGTACACTCCATGGCTCTCATACATGAGGCACAGGACAGAACTAATAAAGGGGGAGCTCACAGGAGAAGTGAGCCACAGAATCACCTGCTAAACAGTCTATCTCGCTGCTGGGGCTCTAGGGAGGATCTGCAGGTTGGAGTGTGGGATTTTGGCCACCAAGGACAAGTATCAGAAGGCAACCTATGTGAGGGTGGTGAACACCTGCTGGGTGACAGTCAGGAAATTTCTTCGGACGAACTGCCACCCCTCTTTGTCATACCTTCTTCAGGTGTAGCACGCACCTGAGCCACCAATTCTGGCTCCAGCACCGTGTAAACAATAATGCCCATGTACAACTCGATAAACTGAGACCACCGAGTGGTGTGAAGCCACTCCGCAAACGCCCTTGACACGGACAGCCTCGAAGCAAACAGGTGTCGCTTGGTTTTGTAGCCACAGCCCGAAGCCCAGCTGCTTTTGGTCTTTCCCGGCTGCGAGCAGAGCTCCTCGACCGCAGGACCCTTCTCTGCCCCGGCTCGGGCAGCTCCCCCAGCGACCGATGGGTTCGAGGAGCTGCCGGTCCCCTCGCGGCTGCAGTGACCGGCCGGAGCGGTGCTGGGCAGTGTCCGGCTGGGGCCGGAGCGGTGCTGGGCAGTGTCCGGCCGGAGCGGTGCTGGGCAGTGTCCGGCCGGAGCGGTGCTGGGCAGTGTCCGGCCGGGGCCGGAGCGGTGCTGGGCAGTGTCCGGCTGGGGCCGGAGCGGTGCTGGGCAGTGACCGGCCGGAGCGGTGCTGGGCAGTGTCCGGCCGGGGCCGGAGCGGTGCTGGGCAGTGTCCGGCCGGGGCCGGAGCGGTGCTGGGCAGTGTCCGGCCGGGGCCGGAGCGGTGCTGGGCAGTGTCCGGGGGGTCGCGGCAGGCAGCGGGGCCAGCACCATCGCTCCCCCCAGCGCCCCTTCCCGGCCAGGGCCGCGCTGGGGCCGGGCGGGGGTCGCCGCTCTCTCTGCTGCCCGCCGAGAGCCCTCGCCCCCCCGCCAGGGCCGTTCTCCGCCTTCTGCCGGCCGTGCCAGGCAGCCTCTCTCTCGGCCTTCACTACCGGGTCAGGCGAGGCGGGAGCGGCGAAGCAGCGCCCGCCTCGCTCCGGCTCCGGCACCGACACCCCTCCTCCTCCTCCCCGCGCCGCGGCCGTCCCCTCCCTCCCTCCCTCTGCCTCCCTCCCTCCTCCCTCCTCCCTCCTGCCAGTTTCTCTACAACTAGTGCATCCACGCGCAGGCAGGGTCCGGCCGCCGCGGCTGCCATGGATATCAGCTAAAGCCGGGAGGAGCGGGCACAGAGGCGCTCCCCGACCCAGCTCGCAGCCCGCGGGGCCGCCGGCCGGCACTGCCGCGGCCGCTGCCGCCCGCCCCGAGCCTGCCCGGAGAGCGCGGCTGCCCCGGGGAGTGGGGGCAGACAGGGAGGGGGGGAAGAAGCACGGACTGCAGGGAGGGAGTCGGGCAGAGCATCCCCACGGCAATGTCCAAGGGCTTGAAGAAGAAAAGCCACTGGACGAGCAGAGTCCACGAGATCGTGATCGTGAGGAACCCGGAGGGACAGCTGGGCTTCGAGCTGAAGGGGGGCGCCGAGAATGGGCAGTTCCCCTACCTGGGGGAAGTGAAGCCCGGCAAGGTGGCCTATGAGGGCGGCAGCAAGTTGGTGCCGGAGGAACTGCTGCTGGAGGTGAACGAGACCCCCGTGGCCGGGCTCACCATCAGGGATGTGCTGGCCGTGATCAAGCACTGCAAGGACCCCATCCGCCTCAAGTGCGTCAAGCAAGGTAAGGCGGGCACGGGCCCCCCTCTCTGCCCACCCCCTGGGGGCCGGGGCAGGTCTGGGGGAGCAACTTTGTTGCTGCAGTTTGACTTTCCCCCCTCCCCGGCGGAGCCGCCCCCTCCCCGGCGGCGGGGGGAGGATGCGAGCGGCGCTGCGCGGTACCCGCAGCCGGGCGAATTAAATGTGCGTCAGTGACAGCGCTTCGCCATGCCGGGGGGGGCGGCGGCGGCACCCCCTGCAGCCCCGGGCTCAGGGGGACGGGTCCCCGCCCGACCCGACCCGACCCGACCCGAGCCGACCCACCGGCCCCGGTCCCCGCCGGCCTCCGGCTGCTGCCGCCGGCGCTGCCGGGGCTGGAGCGGCGGCCGGGGCCGGGCTTGCCCTTGGCTTCGCCTCGCTCCTGGAGCCTTGGCGTGGGAACAGGGGCTGCAGCCCCGCGCCGGGTCCCTGGTGGCGCCCAGGGTGGCTTTAGCATCTCTTAAGTGTCATTAGCGGAAAAGTCATTCATTTGATCCCTGGTGAAAAGGATCGCTAATCCCAGGGAACGGCGTGCTCAGAGCAAGTGAGAGGACAGGCAGAAAGAAACTTTTGGGAGAGAACGGTATACTCTTGCCTCGCCTCTGTTTCGCTTATTTATTTTGAAGTACTGTAATAGGTTAATGCGTTTCCAGGAAAGTCAGTAGAGAAGAGGCGCCACAGATGCTGTTTACATGTTTGTTTCTGTCCTCTTTAAACTATGCTGAGTTGAGTTCTCTGCAGCTGAACGCTTGCGAGGAGGTTTCTGTTAGCCCAGCAGCGTTTCTGGAGCACAGGAGCTGCTCTGGGAGCCGAGTCTGTAGGTGCTCCTTGGCGATGGGTGGTGCAGCGGCTGTAGGCGGATCACTAAAGTACGCATTCCAGCCGGGCAGCGAGCCCAGCCATTGAAAACTTGGGAATTTCTGCGGTGCGAAGTTTTTAGATACCATGCATCAGAGGCGCTTGTGCTCTGCAACTACAGCCATCAGCCTGTGCTCAGAGGACACAGAGGAGAATCTCTCTGACACTGGGTATAATTTGGCAATTTTACTTCCTCTTTGTAATTGACGGTTTATTGTTTAAAGTATAATTTGCGATACTTCTGAATGCTTGAAGAATATGCTAATTATTAGTTTATCCAAACATGGCAGAACCAGCAGAAAGAATCTGATTTCCACTTAGGCCTTCAGAATATACTTTATTGTATATTCAGTTATCTCCATGAGGTCAAGCCTCTATGTACAGATATAATCTCTGAGTTTTTTTATTAGTCCTTATGGTTAAATTGTGCAATATGCTGTAGATCATATCTTGATAGTTGGGCTGTGCAGGGAGACACAATAGTTCATGTGATAAGTGAAGATCAAAAATGAGTATAGTGGATTCTGTCATGGCAGTGTAGTGTCATCTCTGGGCACCTGAATTCCAGGAAAGGTGCTCTGTACTGTCCTTTTTTTATTAATAATTTTAGTGTGAGTGGTCTTACTGTGAGGGGATTCAAAAAGAAGCAGCAGTTGAAGTGTCAAGAACATAAGGGTAGATTGTCTGTAATCCAGTTGTTACTTTTTTCTTTTTTTTTTTTTCAGAAATGCCGTAGATTCTTTACAATAAGGCTAATTTGAGGTTACTTTGAGTTGCTGTGTGAAACATATATCCTATCTCTTCACTGTTTTTCTAATATTTCTCTTGAAATCAAAGCAACCACCGGTGATTCATTAATGTGTGCACCCTTAATAAATTACCTGTCATACCTGAATTAGGGACATTAGTCAGGCTTTTAGTCTGGGAATTACTGCAAGCTTCTGCATGAGACATAAGGGACAGATTCTGAATTCTACCTAATTCTGTGTATCTGTACCTGTATCTATACCTCTCTGAGGAGTTTCAGTTCAGTATGTTAACTCACTACAGTTTTAATGCAAGTTCTCAAAGCACTGGCCACATGACTGTGTTTGGAAATGACAGTTTAGCACAGATTCTTGGACTGAGAAAGACTTCCTGGCTGGAATGATCTTTCATGTGTTCCAGCATCCTTTACGCCAAAGAGAGAGGCCTTCTGGATCAAACTCCCTATTTGAAGGAAAAAAAAAAAAAAGAGGTCAATGGTTTGTGCATTTTACATTTTACTACCTGACTCCTCCTTCAAGTGTAAGGCAGCGTATCCCTGCGCCCCTCGGTGACAAAGCACAGCAGCCACGTTACAGCAATATTACTATTCCCTGACAGTGCTTTGCAGCATTGTGTAGGAGAGAAAGGGCTGGGCAATAAAATCTTTATATGTTTTTGTAACTTTTGTACTCCTTCTGATTATAAAGCACCTTTAGTGTGCTGGAACAAGGTTAATGACTCCATTATCATTGTTTCCGCATAATTTATCAATGCTATCTCTGTCAATTAGAATAGCATGACCTTGAATGCACCATGTGACTGTAGCTGCTTCTTCAGTGCTGCCTAGGAATGAAGTCAGAGAGAGAAATGTGGAGGTAGGACATGACTATTTATAATGTGATCTTTAAGAGACTGCAAGTATTTCTCTTGTTTGGAAGTTTTGACAATTCAGCAGTGAAAATTCATTTGTAGATGAAATCAGAGAATGGGTAATTCAAGAATTAGCTGTTTTGAAGCATAGAAAAGGTGCTTTCATGATTTTTCCTTATGTTTGATTAAACACCTCTCTCTCTGAAATAATTAAATACTTCATCATTTATCACATTACTAGATGAAATACTTCTTTTGAAAAGTTGGATAGAATATTGTTGTTATGTGTTAGCTAAACATCTTGAGTTATAAAAACCCCAAACATATAATGTAGGAGTTGATGCATATTATGAAGAGGAGTAAACTTCATGAGAAACTGATTTGCAGTTCCATGATACGATTCAACATAAATTCTCCTAGGTATGGCACCTGATAAATAGGATTTTAATGCAGGGCATTGTGCCTGGGTTTGCATGGGAAGAAAAGACTGTAAGAATTATTACTATTACTATTACTATTATTGTGTCTTATTTGTAAGAGTTCACAAAGAAATATTCCTTGGAGATTATTTCCTGTTTGGTTTTTTTTGTTAGTTTTTTTTTGCAAGCCACTTGTTGTGCTACTGTTGATCTCTGGAAACACATGGGATGGTCTTGGCCCAGATGAAGTCAAAGGCAAATCTGTCCTTGACATCAGATAAAGAAGGCAGGGTTTCCTCTGCAAACCCCATGCTTTTTTAAATATATACCCTTCAAATGAGAGAATCGTATACAGCAATTACATTAGTTGGGTGTATTGCAAATGTACATTCTGACCTTCTGCTCTCTTGGGTGAGGATAACAGCCTTGTACTGTTTCTTAAAGAAATACTTCTGAATTTCAAATATGTTTGTTTTTACATGTGGAACAGTTTGGATTAAGTGCTGTCTTCTTCCCACACATGTACAGATGCGTAGTTGTAAAAGTAGCAGTGTGTTAAGGAAAGGCATCTTAATTTGGATAAGTAATCACATGGGGAAGAGTCATACGGGGAGCAGTGTTGCCTCCAGTTCCATTCTCTGTTCATCACTGCCGTCTCAGATCCACAGTAATTCCCACCAGTGGCTGACACAGGTCTGTGCTGTGCACACTCACTCCTTGAAGGGTAGCACAAACAGCCCAGTTGTATAAACCAGGATCTTTATTCTTTGTTATAAACTTCCACAGATGCCCTCAGCAGAATCCCAATGAGCAGTCTGAAAACATGAATTTCAGAACTCAGGAGCATTGCAACATATTTTGTCCTGGAGCTCTTTCCTGATGCATCTCTTTCTCAAGGAAAATGGTTTGGATGTATTAAGTAACCAGGTGATCTGACCAACTGAGCAATTTAATTTATTTTTAGAAGTATTTAGTGGCCTGACTATATTAAATATGAATAAAATAGACATTTTTTATGGACACTTTCTAATGGCTCATATCCTACTCTAAATAGTTAGACTTTAAGCATCAACCCCTTATTCTTTAGCTCCTTAAGCAAAAAAAGGCATTTAGTACACATAATGTAAGGAGGAACTAAAAAACGGTTTAATTTTTGCAGTCCAATAATTTTCTTAATAGTGAGTGCATGCTAGAATGTTTTGCTGACTATAGATATACTTGGGCATATTTTCAAGTGCTTTCCCAGTCTGGAGAAGATTTGGACCCTCATTAGGATGGATACAAGAGCAGCTGAGTTTGGGCAGACTGGATCCTCCAATCCTATTCCTGGTGGCTGCGACTGTGGTTGCTGAGCAGAGACTAAAAGGACAGTGTGGTACTGTCCCAACACCCACTGATTCGTGGCTAAGGGGTTTAGTAGCCTTGTAGTGCTTTTTCTTAATGGGTTCATCCATAAGCTTTGCAATTAAGACCTGGTCTAAGTTTTAAAATTTCTTTAAAAGTCTATGACAAGCCTTTTGACAGAGAAATGCAGGAATGTTGTGATTTTCCAAAGTTTTGCCTGGATGTCTAAACATATTAACTAGTTAAAATATTAATATTTTACTACAGACTTTTTCAAACACATATTTCTATGTATAGTTATGTTTTTAAATTTTTTTCTAGTTATTTAAGGTCATAAATAATTCTCTTCTACATTCATTAAGACACTCTGTGCATATAGTTAGTCTTTGGGTGATCTTTTATTCCTGGATATCACTATATACTATGTTCCAAGATGGGAATGTTGGATATGTTGGACATAGTTATCTTCACAAGAAGAACAGTATTTTGCAACAGAAGGCTGCATGATTTTCCAGAATAAAAAAAAAAATAAAAAAATCACAGGGGTCTTTGAAAAGCCAGACCCAAAGAACCCTGAAAACCTGTGTGGCTGTACATTTCTTTATGACTTTTGCATAGGTAGTATTTGAAAATAAACTGGGTTTCAGACCTTCTCCTTTTTCCTAATTTGTGCTCCTTAGGATTTTACTAACTCCTGAAATTAAATTCAGAGTTCTTTTTTTACCATTACTTTATGTTATTCTTATGCTTGTCCATCTTAATTTAAAGACCATTGAAGCTGACTTCTGACTCATGTAGCTTGTGATTTATTCTTCAGCTCCTCCAGAGAGCTTGTGATGTTTCATGTCAGGGACTCTGTTCACCAGCAGTAGAATTATATTCATCAGTCTTTTTCCTTCCCTGAGAATTACAAATGTGCCATTAAAGGATGGGGCCGTGACTTTGTTAGTGCATCATTTCCTTGAAGAAATTAAATAATTGAGAGTGCTCTGCTTAGTTCTGTTTAGTCACATAAGGTAAAGTTAATTTTACGGTAAGACTTGTCCATCTGCTGATGCTGTTGACATCAAAGGAAGGTACTGGTGTGAGGGGGTAGAATTGTGTCTCACTTCCTTTATGCATCCTATAACCTCACCTGCATTAATTCAGCATTTCATGAAAAATATGGATTCTGAGCTTTTGCTTGCAGTGTTCTTGATCTTCTCCTTGCTCTTTATAGATGAGGAGCTCCTTTCATGGCATGAAAGATTCTATAAATTATTCATCTACATATTTTGTATACAAGAAGTGGTGTATACATGGAAAATGTACCCCTTCAAAAGGGATTTATGGGAGGAGCTGGTCAGAACTGTGATTTAGAAAGGGTGATGGAGAGGAAAGTGCTGCATTAGTTGTAGAAGCAGATGTTTTTTGTTCTTCTCTTCCTCATGGTGTTATAAACAAATAAAAAAAAAGGTTTTTTTAAAATTTATTTACTGGGGAGGATCAAAGGAAAGTTCCAAGAACATAGTGATATTCCTTGACTGTGTTAACATTCTGGAACTAATTTTTTTGCTTATGTACTTAGGTGTTTATAAGACTATACATAAAAATTTATACAATATTTGGGGTTTTTTTTGAGACTGGTAGGAATTTTCATCTGTAGGTTGAAATTGTGTAAGAATTTTTATAGTACTGCTATACAAGTATTGATACAGTACTACTCTGTATTCTATATTTTTCATTCAAGTTTTGGTACAAATATATATATATATGATAGTTACAATGAACCTAGTCTCTGGTAGCCAAGCAATGTACAGAATGGCACAGGATTCTGCAGTAAGAAATAAAATAAACTTTAGAATAAGGTTGAGTAGATGTCTATCCAGGTAGGTGCGGTCTAGATCAGAGTTGGAAGATAATGATTTCAGTGGCAAAGTGCCTGTCATTGGGTTTTGTTGCTGAATGCCATTGTAATTCTGGCCTTAACTGAATTTTCTATAACCACAGGGGCTGTGTGATCCCAACAGTATCTCTTCAGCACATCTAATTTGTTAAAAATCAGCTTTTCTTCAACCTCATAGAAATCTATCCAGTAAGAAGGTGTCATAGTTTTCTGGCCATTTATTTATCTTTGTAGCTGTAAGCTGAAACTACCCAATGAAAAGTGGAATTGTGGGCAGAAGCGAGAGAAAAGAAAGATACCTAAGGGCTTCAACAAAAATTATTTAGCATTCCTAAACTGGACAGAAATCCTCATTGGTAAATGATAATCTCACAAACAGTACTTATGGTTTGAATGTTCCTTTAATGTTAACCTAAAATCTCTCATTCATTCAAACCTGCTATCCACAATTTGGAGACTTCACTAGAAGCTGAGCTGAAAAAAAGCTGTTGTGTGTATCTGCCATGTATTTATCCTTTTCACATTATTCTTGAACTCCTAGTCAGTACCTTCAGATTGCTAGAATCCAGAAGGCTTAATCAAAAGGTAGTTTGCTGTCAACACAGCAGTACCAGGTGTCTTCTCATTCATACATACATTATGATTAGTAATATATGAATAATACTGTTTTGCTCTGCTTATCAGCTTCAGATGTTTCTCCTGGATGTCTTTGATGATTTCCACAGTGTATGAATTTGAGATGAAGGAAAGTAAGACAAGGAACAACATGGAGAAAGTAAAATTGTGTGAAAGTTCCAGGAAAAAAAATTTAGAGATTATTAAAGTACATTACTGGTTTTAGAATTTACATGTTCTATCATATTCAAGAGAGTGTATGGCCCTGTACCTCCAGCACAGGAAAAATCAGCACAGGGAACATGTGTTTCCTAGGTCTGTCTTAGTTTCTCAAAACGTGCTGAAATCATAGAATCATTTAGTTTGGAAAAGACCTTTAAGATCATAGACTCCAACTGTTAACCCCACACTTTCAAGTCCACCATTAACCTGAAACTCTTAAGTGTCACATCTCCAGGGTTGGGTGGCTCAACCACTTCCCTGGGCAGCTTGTTCCAGTGTTTGAAAATGCTTTCAGAGAAGAAATTTTTTCCTAATATCCAATCTAAACCTCCCCTGTGCAGCTTGAGGCCATTTCTTCTTGTCCTATTATTTGCAGCTTGTGAGAAAAGGCTGACCCCCACCCAGCTACAATCTCCTTTCAGGCAGTTGTAGAGAGAAATAAGGTCTCCCCTGAGCCTCTTTTTCTCCAGGCTGAACATCCCTCCACTCCCTCAGGGGCTCCTCATCAGACTTGTGCTTCAGACCCTTCCCTCCCTTGCCCTTCTCTGGACTCGCTCCAGCACCTCAGTGTCTGGTTTGTGGCCCAGAACCGAAAACACATCATTGATAAAGATATTAAGCAGGGCTGGCCCAAACCCTGAGCCCTGAGGAGCCCCACTGGTGGCTGCCCACTGGCAGGACTGAGCTCCATTCCCTGCTCTCTAGGCCCAGCCATCCACTCAGTTTTGTGTGCAGCAAACGGTGCACCAGTCCAAGCTGTGACCAGCTGGTTTCTCCAGAAGCATTCTGGTGTAAAATAGGCACAATTAACTCATTCCAAAGGAAAAAATAGCATTCCTGCTTCTTCAGATGAAAACAGAGTTCTTGTTAGCATGTCTGTGCTTCTGTCCCAAGTTCTGATGAAAGTATGGTGAAACAACGGGGCTGTCTGAGAAGAATATGTGCCTGGAGAAACACATACTTGTGTAGGGTGACTGTCCTATGTGTGTGATGTTCCTACAAAAAAAAGAGATTTAGTGTTTTGGTATGGACAGAACTGCATACTGGGTTCTTTGCTGCTGAGGCAGCACCTCAGCCTCCCTGGCTCTATTTCTGCATCCTTCTTCTCTGACGCCAGCACAGTTGTGGAGTCACAACCATAAACACTAAGTAGTGGTAGTGCAGTACCATAAACACTAAGTCATTACTGTGCCTTTCTTTCCAGACCTCTAACCTTTGGAAGCAAGTGCAACAGTTCAGGTATTCAACATCATGTGAAAATGGAATTGAAATACCAAATGTGCATGTGTTTTACAGTTTTCCAACAAGACAAACTGGCTGTCTGCTGCCACGCACTCAGATGAAATAGCACTTTTCTAGGTACCTTTCTATTATAATATTTTTGTTACTTTCTTGAGCCATCCTTGGTTCAGATCAGTGTACTTTGTGGAGGCCCCCATACATTTGTAAACCATGGAGCCCTATCTGCTATCAACATTCTTCTTTCTTGCCCGCTCCAAGGCTTTTGTGCTACTGAAGCACCTTCCTGTGTCACTGGAATTCATCTTGAGCCTTTCAGGTAGTGCATCTTTCAGGTCTGGCATTAGCACCAACTAGTTTATTCTGCCAGTTAGATATATCTACCCTCTGTGCTTGAGTTCACTTCAGAAAGCATACAGAAACTTGTTTTGACACAGAATTCTGTCATTCCATGATTCCAGATCATGCCTGTTCTAATGGGAGAAAGCCTGGTATAACAATCTCCCATTGTGCCTGGTCTGGGAGATACGTGACATGGCCTTGACAACATATGGTAGTCTCTGTAGCCAGTGATGGCAGTCGTTTCATTGAATTATCCAGAATTATTAAATTGTTCTCAGAGTTCCCAGATTACTACACTGTGGGACAGGGTTTCTCTTTGACAGTCTGTGTCAGACACTGAGGACAGAATGGGGATCACTCACTCTCTGCAGAGTCATAGTGTGTTTGTTTTTAAAAACACTAAAGAAATACTGTGTCCTCATTATGCAGGAAAAAAAGAAACAAAATCCCTAGAAATAGACTTCATCATTGTGAGTAGTGTTCATAGATTCACTGTACTTAGCAGAACAATGGAAAACAGTGGTAGAGTATAATGAGGAAAATTTTCTACACTATACTAGCAAGTACATTGTGTAGTTCTGTTAATGTAACAGTATTCCAGAGTGTAAATCCCTCCTGCAAACAGGTACAAATCGTCTCTTATTTCTTATCTCTTTATTGCTATCTTTGTATCTCATGTTGTCCTTGCATTTCTCAAGATTAAATGTGCAAAATGATTTTTTAAATTGCACATTTTAAAGTTATTTTTGTAATATAAAATAAAAAAAAGTCTTCCAGATTTGTTCCCATCATGTCAGTAATGAATTAATCTGCATATTTGTGATAAAATATTGCCATTTCATAAAACAACACCTGTCCTACAGAAGCTGAAAGGAAACAGAATTGGGGCATCGGTCTCATTCCAGGACATCCATTTCACATGTAAGTTCTTATAACACACACCATTTTTTTTCTACTTGAACTTCGACTGAAAAGTGATGAACAGTCCTATTTGAACCCCATATGAGTTGTACTGAATAGTTTCTATCATGTTACATTCTCACAGTTGATTCCTTAACTAGTATGAAATGGAGTGGCTGTGTTCATTTTTGTTATTCCCTTACCAAGTCCTTCTTTGTGCTAAATCTGCATTAATAATAAATGTCACATAAGCCTCTCACATGCTTCCAAAATGGTATGTTAGTATAAACAAGTATTAATCCCATTATATTTGAATTCTCTGTCCTTGGTTTGTTTTTTTTTTTTTTTTATAGGAGCAGCAATTTATATTTCAAAGTGTTGCAGAGTCCTGTTGCTAGCTTAAAAAACTAAAAGATCATGCAGGTGCTCCTATCATGGAATTGAAATCCTTGTGAAGTGGGAAAGGGAGCAGCTGCTGAACTCTTGTATCAGACTGATGGAGAAGCTGAACATTTCTGCAGATTAAACTATGGAGTGCTTTGCCTAGGTAAAGTGTAATTACCCCCCAGATTCACTGTTCAGCCTCTACACTACTCATTTTGAAAACTCTCCTTGAAGCTCAGCTCCACTGGGATGCCTGTTCTGCACTTGATGATGCTAGGTGGTTTGCTCTGACCCCTCTTCATTTGAGTATATATATAGTAATTATATAGTCATTATTTTTACTGGTATTTCTGATTTCTCTTTCCATGTGGGCTTGTTATATCTGCCTGTTGTCTCACGCATAAAATCTGAAAACTCTTGGTGAGAGAAACTGCCTTTTTGTTGTAGCAACTAGCATGGCAATTTCAAGTTGAGAGTCTCTTGTTTCTATGGCAATGTAAGGAAGTATTCACATTAAATTCAGAGTCTAACATAATGAATTTCTTGGAATTAGTTGCTGGAAATGTTCTGTATCTTTTTAACATAGGATCTGTAACTCAAATTGATCATCATTCAGTCTTGATGATAGAAGATTTACAGTGGATAAAAGTTCAGCAATATTTTTGGATTTAAGAGAATATAGTGGTTGTTACTAATGTGGAGCTTCTATTACTGATAGCGCTGGTCTGTTGTCTCATATTTTTTCCATTACAGCTACTGCTAGTGAAGCCTATTCAAAAAATCTTTGTTATACTGTGTACAGAGAGTATGTTTCCTGAAGAATTTGGTTTTTCATTTTATCTACTTGATTACAGATGTGGAAGAACATTTCTCCCCTGTAAACGTCTAGAAGAATTACTGGAATTTCTGATAAGCTAGTAAAAAGAGCTTTTTCAACACTCACTCTATTTGGTCATTTGCCTGTAAAAATAGTATAAAAGATTTCAGGAAAATAATCCATCACAGTACTGGAGGTTTTGTTAAGAAAATAAAGTGAAATCAGATGTTGGGTTTGCTTAATTAAAATTAAAATTTGGTAATTGAAATATCAATTAAAAGTTCTTCTGGATTCATATTTATGTTAAACCTGTGACAGTTATGTACTAAAATAGTCCTCAGAACAGATGAACCCATAAAACTTAAATATGCCACTTTTAAATATGTGTGAAATATTGTATGGGTTTGTATACAGTTAATCTGACTTGCAGAAGTGTAGCAGCTGCTTTGCCTTGATAGGGATTTATGTCTGTGCCTGTGCTTTAAGGGTAGTGAAATTAATATTTCTTAGTGTAAAAGTCAGAAAAGCTGAAGGTTTCATTTTGGTTTTGGTTTTTTGCATATGTGAGAAAGCACTTCCTGCATGTGGCAAGAGCAGTTCCAGTTCTAGAAAAGTAGTAAATCCAAAAAGTATTGTTTTGGGGTCAATATTAAGAAGATTTCTGGTAAGTAGTAAGCACCAATTGCTGTAGGAACAGGTTGCATGAGCTGCAGAATTCCTCCCTCTGTATCTGCACTGCTGGCCAGCTAGTGAGGATGCTGCTGCTGGGAAAGAGATTTACTGGGACATTGAACCAGGAGTCTTCACTTGTATGCCTTTAGACACTAATATTGGCCTTGTTATTAGACTACCTGAATAGCTCCCAGATTCTTAAAATCATTTACAAAAAAAATTATTGAGAGTTCCCAGACAGGGAGTTATTCTTGATATCTTCAGCTATCCCTGTGAATTTCAGTGTGAGAAGGGAAACTTCCCTCTTTGCTATCCTGACTTAGAGTTCTTAGAAACCATAGGGAAATTATTGAGTTTTACTATCATAATGATTTTTGTCCTCTGTACTCTCTTTTTATGGTTTTGTTTGTTTTTTATTTTTTTAATTAAGTTTATTTCATTATTAAAGCCTGTCCTTCTTTTTAGGAAGAAAGGATCTTTCTAAATACATCTGGTTTGCCCATAGAACTGGTATTGTAGTTCTCCAATATAATTGCTTAGTTTATTCCTTTTATTCTCTAAAAAATTAACTCTTAGAACATGAACGTTGTTATTAGCCTATCAAGCCAACTGCAATAAGATCCCATGGTGACAGGTACTAAAATCTGGCAGTGAAAAACACTTGCTGGCCCAAAGGGTTTATACAGGCAAATTAGACACAGAGGATAGGTAGGAATTGACAGAACTGCACAGTGGTGAAATGGCTTGCCAAAAATCTCAGCTCGATCAATAACTGAGAGGAGAGCACTGCAATGTAATTTAAAAGTCTATGCAAGCAGTACTGCATCCAAGTAAAGGCACACAAACCACACAAAAACCCCTCTCCTGTTCAATGAGGGTTTCTATTGATTGCTCGAGTAAAACATTTTTGTAGGTATTTATTTTATATTTTACATGACAAATCTCTTGTAAAGCAGAAGCTTTTTTAATAACAAAGAAGCACAATCATGCAGAGGTATCTGCAGATGAGAGAGTGTGATGGAGTGTTTTCTCCTGATATGAAATGCATTTCAGAAATATATTGGAAGTGGTAAAGTGTAGGAAACCAAAGTTATATACATTTATTTATTTTAATAAGCTGTTTATGTTTGTTTGAACTGCTAATTGGACAAGTAGGTATGCCAGTCACACCGTATGACACATTTACTAAAATTCTTTTGGCCTGTTAAAGCCACTGTTTGACAAGTAACTAATTTAGTTTGGTGGGGTTTCTTTTAGGGTGTTTATTCCTCTACCCTCCCTTTGTCTTTTTGTTTGAATACCTTTTAGAAAAAGGAGAAGTCCTATAAATGTCACCATAGGTAGAGTTTGGTTTGCTGAGTGAAACGTACAAAACACTAATTAAGATTCCTGTGGGAGCCTCTAACTTTTCACAGTGGTTGGGGATTTCACATTGGCTTCCCTGGGTGGTGGCTCCTTTCAGAGCCCTGGTGTTGCTACCTTTTGAGCCAAACTGGATGAGGTTATTGGCAGAATCTTTGATTTAGCCCAACTTGACATCCAATCAAATTAATAAGGAATTGTGGAGAAGTGAGTCTATCCTGATATTAAAAGAGACCTGGTAATCCCAGGCAGAGCTCTGTTGTTGCTGTGTCAGTTGTGGTTACACCAAAGATTTCCTTTGTGCCTCTGTGCTTCTGTCCCTCTGTGAAGAGCTGTTGGTGCCTCTTCCGCTTTCACCTCCTCTTTGGCATTGGTTTCCCATTTCTCACTGGAGAAACTTTTCTCCCACTCCCCTTGAGAAGGCTGGTGCAAAGGAATGTGTTGCCTGCCCTGCTGGAGTAGGTTTCACTGTCTAGAGGGTCTCTCTGTTCTCCTCCTTCAGTGCCTGAGGCAGCTGTGGAGTTAAAGCAGTGATCAGTGAGAGGTCAGGGTAGGATTTAGCTTTGCACAAGGCTGCTTAGGTCTTGCTGAATCCACCCTTTGTTTCCAGGAGAAAGGAGCAGCATAACATTAAGATGGCATCTTGCTGAGGTTCTGCAATCCTTCTTTTAATCCCCTTCTATGTACCACAGTACTTCTAGATCCTTTAAACAGAGCTTGCACAAGCCAATGCAGCACATCCCTGTTTTTTAATTCTGTTGAAGCATTCATGTGTCCTTTTGACATCTGTGCAGTCCTGTTTGATCTGTGGCACCCATTATTATATAGATAGGACTTTGGTCCTGAGGTTGATCATGAGCATACTTGTTTGTTGTCTTGTTTGCATTATTAATTCATCAGGCTTTTACAGGTGCAGTCATTGGTAGGTCTGAGGACAGAGGAAACCCTGAAAAGCTGATGTCTCCAGCTGGTGAGTGAGGGCAGCTGGTTCACAGTGCATGGTGAAACTGCTCAACAATTTGCTGCAGAAAATGTGTAATGTTCTGTGTGGCCAGTATCACTAGGGAATAGGTGAGATGGGCTAGACTTTGGGTCAGGCACCAGTCTGTACTCCTGTAAAACAAAAGTCCAAGCAGTACTTGATGAAATAGCACTGGCATCATTACCCTGGACCAGGTGTCCTGAATTCAGCCTGAGATCAGGCTGTTGAGGCATACCAGGTGTCCTCATAGCAGAAGGTAAAAACACCTGTGTTTAAAGGGTGCTGGGTGATTCTGCACTGGTGAATACTCATTTTCTTTTTCTTATGCCTCTGTATGTGTCTCCCAGTGTCCTCAGAAAGATGGGATAGCTGAAGCTGCACAGGGTGCTGGGCCCAACCACATTCCAGAGTAGACGATGGAATAGTGCACTGCTGTCTTGGTGAGAGGGAACCTGAGCTTGCCCTCTGGGAATGTTGTGGGGCACCATAAAGATGATGCTAAAGACAGACTTGCAAGCAGGTCACCTGGATGGGCACCAGTTTGAACTGTGGAGCAGGTCTGTACAATAATGTACAGACTATATGTGCAGGACTATACTTGGGTATGAATTCCTCAATAAATGGTTGAAATATTGCCTTCTTTTTCCTCCATTTTTTTAAAGCACAAAATGAAACCATATTTCAGTGCTTTATTATTTTTTTTAAGCAGAATCCTTGTTTTCTGTCTTTTTTAGCATAATTTTATCTGTTTTACTCAAGAGCAAGTGCTTCCTGCTGCTTTGCCTGGCCATATGTTATGCACACTTTTAAGTGTCCTATCCACTCCATCACCAACTAGTTGCAGCTTTCCAGTTGCCTTTCTAGCAAGAGATGACCCCATCGCATCATGATTATCTTCTAAGATCTGATGGATCACAGAACTAGTGTGTCATTGCTCTGAATCAAAACTTTATGCACATGTTTATTCAAGTTTTGCCTGAAAACAGTGTTAAGTGTCACTGTTGAGAAGCGATTTCTGATCAAATGCAGGAGGAGACAGGCCTCTGTAAGTCTATAGCCTTTTTAATTTTTCCCCCCTCTGGCTGGTAGCTACAGATAAATGCTGTCTCTAGAAAAAATCTGCAGTTAAGGTGGGTGAACCTGAAGAGTATGATTTACACAGGAGATTTTCAGGAAGCGGAAAAAGTCCCTCACAAGATGTCACCCAGATTGGCAATTCAAGGATCTCTCTTTATAGTTTAGATTTTTTTACATATATTTTTCTGTTACAAAGAGCATATCTGTTGAACTTATTATACTGTTGAACTGCTGTAATTATTTTGTAAATCAAATATTTAAATTTTATTATAATGTAGAAATGACTTTACGAAGATCAGATATTTTTTTCGGGCTCTTTTTTTTTCACTTTATTACCCTAACCAGCACACTGCAAAGGCTGTGTGTTCAGCCTTCGAACTGTATGTAAAATATAACTTCAGTAGTAAATGGGACCTGTAGCAGAGTGGCTCCATTTTTAGCAACTAAAGGTATTTTACACATACGGGGTTTTGTATAAAACACAAAGAAATCCCTGCAGAGGAATTTTTTACAAGAGCGTATAGTGATAGGACAAGGAGTAAAAGTTTCAGACTGAAGGAAGGTAGGTTTAGATTAGAAATGAGGAAGAAATGACTTACTGTGAGGGTGGTGATGTGCTGGAGCAGGTTGTCCAGAGAAGCTGTGGGTGCTCCATCCCTAGAAGCATTCAAGGCCAGGTTGGGTGGGGCTCAGAGGAACCTGGGCTAGGCAAAGGTGTCCCTGCCTGGACAGGGCAGAGGATTGTAACAAGATGATCTTTGTTATGATTAACAGTATCGTAAGTCATATAACATTAAAATTTGGCTTTGAGGGGCTAGAAACTGCAGTTTTCTCAGAGAATATAAATTGCAGGTGTTCCATAGGTTTCAGTGTGAGGTGCATATTTCTTGGAATATCGGAGCCAAATGGAGCTGCCCATGCTGAGCAGCCCAGCAAGTGGCTCAGCTGGAAGTGGCTCTCATCCCCCAAAATGCTTCTCAAGCCTGCTGGAGCCAGCTCCTGCTTCCCATGGGAGCAGCCTGTTTCCAGTGCCATCCTAGCACAAACAATAGCTTCTGACTGCTCCAGCCCAGGAGTGGTCATAACTGTTTCCACCTGGGTTTTTTCATTTGTCAGCTTTGAGGTCTTCCTTCGGCTCATTTTCCTTTGAAAAAGTTCGCCTGTTAACAATCAGCTGGGCCTCATGTTTGCTCGCAAAACACCTGCAACAACACATAATTTCTGCTTCACTTATGTCAAATGAGATCCAAGAATTACATGCCCATGCTGATTTATGCTATACTGTTTAGAATTACATTGGAAATGCATGAATTTCACGAGTCCTGCTGAGCTTTACTTTATTTTCACATACCAATATCAACTACTCAGGGAAATTTCATATCAGTTTTATCAAGTTCACAGTACAACATGGAATATTTTGTATTTCTCTTATAGGAGATTTCCCAATCAACTGCTTTCAGATACTGCATTTCTGTATGTTGGGGCTGTGTTTTAAAGGTTTATAATTGAGTTTTGGTTACTAAAGCTGTCTGTAAGCAATGCCTGTAATTTGTTTCTGTCTTACAACTGTTTATGAAACCAGAAAATTTCTGATTGTCTTTGTTTTTCAGAGATGATTGTATTTTCTATAATTGTTTATTATACATACAAGGAATAATCTGGTCAGCAAAGAAAAGTGAGGGAAGGGGAAGAAAGGTAGGAGTGGTTTGCCTAAGAGGCTACAAAGATTTGTCAGTCTGTAGTGCTGATGCTATTGCCTGAGAATTTCCATCGTTTCAGATGACATATTCTTGCACAGGGCTCTTCAACTGTTGTTTTTTTTAGAGGAAAAGAGCATCTAATTCAGACCTGGAAAGTTTCACTGGGAACTGGAGATGTCCTTCCTTTGGAGTCCTGTCTGTGATGTGCAGGAAGGACTGTTCTACAGCTCAGCTTGGGAAGTGGAAGAGGCCTGGAGCAGATGCCCTGACTGACTACAAGAGTGGAAAAGGGAGAGAGATTGCTCTCCCCAGTGAGACAATTGTGTTTGTTGGAAATGATGGGAGACCAAGGGGGCTGTGCTTTTAGTTGTGCTTTGTGCATGGGGCAGAAGCCAGTGCCCTTGGCAGGCTTCTCCATGGTGCCTCATGAGCCAGAATCCCCATGCAGACATCAAGTGGAAGAGTTTCAGTGTAACAGATCACTAGAGCTGTTCGTTGTCCTTCACTGTACAACTCACATCAACAGAGGAAATGAATGCACTTGGTCTGAAAAAATTCTGTGTTCTTCCCAATTTTTATGAGTGTGTATAACAAGAACCTTTGGAAAAGCCGCATGTTAATGTGTAAGTGGTTAAGTTATTAAGGATTTGATTTAAACCAGCAGATTCAAGGATTTCTGATAAAACAAAAAATCTGTCTTTTTATCCAAATCTTGTTAAGCATGTTGTGTATGTAAAATATCCTCTTTTTGTGATTGTTTTCATGGACATGCTTTTTTCATTTTGTCAGTGGAAGAAGTTCAGTTTTTCTGTACTACATTAAAGCAGATCCAGAGCAACTAACTGATCCCGTCTGTTTGAATCCTTACTGGTGTGTTGGAGCATGTTCAGCATCAATCAGATAAACATTCTTCTCTATCACAGTCTTTGATCCTGTGATTTGATAGGAGTTCTGTGCATAATCTCACTGTGTTCCAAACATCTTGGCTCTCTTGTCTCTTTTCACACTTCCACCCTGTGTTTTAACTGTGCTTTATTATATAGCTCTGACACTAGAACACTCAATATACAGAACCATAGAAATAGTTTAGAAAAGACTGCCAAGATTGAGTCCAGCCCTTAACTGAGCACCTTGTCAAGCAGACCTCAGCTCTAAGTGCCACATCCAGTAGTTTCTTGAATACCTCTGAGGACGATGACCGTGAAGTATTGTGTTGCTATCATAGAATCACAGAATGGTTTGGGTTGGCAGCAACCCAGGAAAGTTCCAAGTCCTCTGCCCTGGGCAGGGACATGTTTCATGAGACCAGGTTGCTGAAATCCCCATTCAGCCTGGCCTTGAACTCTGGGGATGGAGCATCCACAACTGTTCTGAGTAACCTGTTCCAGTGTCTCCAGTCTTCATTTACCCTCACTGTAAAGAATTTATTCTTAATATCTAATATAAACCTACTCTCTTTTCTTCTGAAACCATTTCCCCTTGTCCTGTCACTGCATGTAGTCCTTTTCCTCCTCTCTTGTAGCCTTTTAGGTACTGAAGGATGCTCCAGGGTCTCTGGAGCCTTCTCATCTCCAGTCAGAGCAATCCCATCTCTCCCAGCTTGTCTTCATAAGGAGGTGCTCCAGACCTCTGATCACTCTGGCCCTTCTCTAGACTCACTCCAGCAGGTCCATGTCCTTCTCATTGGGGGCCCCAGAGCTGGACACAGCACTGCAGATGGGGTCTCACAAGAGTGGAGTAAAAGGCAGAATTACCTCCCTTGGCCTGTTTTTTGGTCATGCTCCTTTTGATGCCACTCAGAATATAGTTGGCATGTTTAATGGCCTTGAGTGTGGCTTCTAAAGTATTAAGGAAGATGCTATCTTAAGGGGTAAACCAAAACTAACAAATAGACCAAATGAACAAATAAACAACCCCCCAAAACAACAAAACAAAAAACTCCAAACCCTAAGAATAAAAAGAGCAAACAGAAAGGAAATTAAAGTAAAAAACCAGATCATCCAGAAGATGCTTTGTAGACTCCAGAATTTAAAACCAGCGTTAATCCATTTGAAGTGATGTGATGATTCAAAAAAGAAAGCATACAGCTTACAGCTGTTCTAGAGTGGGGCTATCTTTGCTGAAGTTCATCAGTCCCATGGCCAGGGGAAGGATACCAGGGTGCCACTGCTCGGGGTGTCAGAGCAAACTTGGCAGGGCCAGCAACTGCTGGGAAGGGGACAGCAGTGCTGGGGCCATCTCAGCCTTTAGTGGTGATGTTTGGGTGGATGGAGAAAAGATTGGAGGTAACTACAACCACTTCTTGCTATCCATGCCAGACCAGTGCATCTCTTTTTGAGGATTCCTGTAGTTAGTTATATGCAGCTGTGCATGTGAAGGATCTTATACTGAAGTCATGACAAAAGAACAGTTTATAGTATCAATGTCACTTGATACAGTGCTGAGATACAATAATGCCATTATTGTGGTTGTTACCTGTTTTAAAGTGGCAAATCTACTGGTAGTTTCAGTATTGTGAGACGTTTGAAATGTGCAGTGGTGTAGATTTTAAGATGCTTAAGTAGATTAAGCAATGGGCAGGCACTCAAGAGATATGGGCTCTGTCTGATTCTCTAGAGACCTTAAATAAATTTCTCAGTTTCTCTACCTTAGTTCCCCAATGATTACAAAATCACATAGATTATTAAACTAATAATAGGTCTGTTCCTCAGAAAGACTTCTGAGGGAACTCAATTAATGATTGTGATGCATTTGTCTGCAATAGCGGTAAGGGTAGCATACTAATCTGACTTACAGACATGTAATTGCTAATTATTCAATATTGACCTCATCCTTGAAAAGTAAACTCTGAAAGCTGAATCAGATATAGTGTACATATGATATAAGTTATAATTACTTTTTTCTTAATTTAAGGGTATGTTTTTTGTCCATTTTCTCTGCATATAATGCAGTGGCTCAAGATGCTTTCCATATCAGTTTTGAGAAAATTCTCTGATCAAGTCAGTCATGTTTTTTATTATGTCTTCCTATGTTTTATTTTTTATTTTAGCTGAACATATGGACTTTTCTCTTTAGCTAAAAAGTAACTTTTCTGCTATTATTATTTTCCCAGAGGGTTAGTCTCTTTTTGCTGGAGATAGTTAATGTAGGATGTTCACAGAGTACATTACACTTCTCCTTTCATCATGATATCCTGTGTGCTAAAGGTTTTATTTAAGCATTTAAAGCAGTTTATGTAAAACTGACAGTTAAATGTTTGGACTGTGGGGCAGTTCCAGAGAGATTAAGTCTTACTTTCCAACAGAACTGTAGTAGTAGAAGTGTATATTTGTGAGTCTTATCATGAACACTTGGCAGATCTGACCAAAAATATCTCTGTTAGTTTGTTATTCTTCTTCTGCATTGTTATCATTCTATGATTTGTCTGTTTTATTTCTTCATATAAGGAATCTACATTCTGCATTATATTTCCTTTCTTTTCTAATGTTTTGTACTTTATTTTCATCCAGAATCATACTTGTGGTCATTCTCATGTTGGCTGTAGATGCACCATTGAAAGTGAAGAGAGTTACAAAAACCTCAGTCTCAGAGTCAATACTAAAGCTAACTGGGATGAACCCTTTTTCTGTATTTGCTGGATTCTAATTGCCCAAATCCTACAGGCTGGTTGCAATATTTCAGTAAACTTTGGGAGTACTAGGTGCATAAAAAAATAAGTCAAGGAAAAGATAAGGCCACACTTGACAACCAAGTATTAAACTTGATTCCAAATGAAGGTGGCTTAGAAAAGAAAAAAAGTTGGAGTTATTCCTTTCATCTCTATTTGATATTAAAGAATTTATTTATTTATTTATTTATTTATTTTAACATACTGATTCCCATTTCCAAACTGTTTGGAATTTTTTAGGTAGCTTGTCAGGTATCCTACATACCAAGCCTGGGGCTGTTTATTGTTCTCAGATGTCAAGGAAGAGAGGGTATCATCTTTTTTTCTTTTTCCTCAAAATGATCTTACAAAACTGTGGTTAGTTTATTAGCATAGTCTTGAAAGGACGATTATTTTAAAAGAAGGTAATTCATCTGCATAAACAAATATAAGATGTAAACAGACTGAATTAGTTTCTTTTTATTTGAGATTTTTTTTTTTGTAAAATTTGGGGACAAAATCTGCTGTCTGTTAAAACACTGTACATCCTGATTATATTTGCTGTGGACCTGCCCTGTGTGCCTGGAAGAAATGAAAACACAATATGCATCACTATGTTCCTTTTGTTTTAAGGTACCACAGACTGTCATTACTTCACTTATAGGGGCTGATGTCAACTTAGTTGACTGATGTCAACTAAGATAGATTATTCCTAAACTTACTTTTTAAATTACTATTTATCCACCATAAGTTAGTTTATATTCACTATATTGAGTAAAAATGGCCAAAATGTCTGGTTTTGATGCATAGGAAACTATTATGCACCAGAACATTAAATTTAAGGCATTCCATATCCTTGCTTTATATTTCAGGTTTACTGTTTATCATAGTGTCCAGTGTGACAAGCTGTATGGGAAGGATTTGTTGTTCATTTTTATGGAGCTTGAAAAGCTGAGCTGTGGCTTGAAATGATCTTTGATTCTATCCCTCTATGCAATTACAAATATCTTAATATCTCAAATATTCAAACCATTCACATGTAAAGCAAGAACCAATAATTCAAGTTCTTATCATCTTTAGTTTTGTATAATCTGCTGCCCACAAAGCAATTGAGATGGATGGGATGAAGTCACATTGCTCTTCCTCAGCTGAAGCTCTTAACCAATACATAAATTGTAGATTTTTTTATGGTAAATTGTTGTGGCAAAACTGTATTCTGAAGGGATCTGTACTGCTCCCTAGCTGACCTAAGAACAAAAACTGCAAGTTAGGTGGCTGCATCAGAGTGGCTGAAAAAGCAGTTCATTGTAGGTGAAACATTTGCTTAAGGCTGATATCATGATCTAGGAACAAAGCAGTAATGTGCATATTTTTTATTTTTTTTTTCATTCTCAGCAAAATTCAAACTCTCTTCTCAGATTTGAGTTTTAAAAATCCTTCATCAGCTGTGATGCAGATAAATAGGCAGATTTTTCCAAACAGCTACGTAAGCCTTTTGAACAGTTTTGTATTTTAATTATAAATTTCTCATATGAGAACTCTCTTACATGTTTTAATATAAACCCTTAAGTTTAGTAGTAATAAGAAGTTACTACAGGTTAATTCATAGGGTAGTTAAAATTAGTATCAGGTTTACCTTGTGTGAAAGAGAAGTAATTTTATTAAATGGAAGTATTTTGGAAATTTTTAAAAATTGTTTTGATTATTTGTCTTTGAGTAGTTCTAGCTTTTATTGATTCTAGATTTATGGATGCTTGACTTTCTGGATAGTAAGCTTTGGTATCAAAGATCTAAATGCATTTGATCTAAAGCTGAGCTGGAATGGCTTTTCATAGCCTATCTCATTATTCTCAGCCCGTAATGATTAATCATCATTAATCTCACTAGGAAATATGGATATGTAATGATTTTTGGAAAACCATATTACAATTTCAGGCAGCACAGACCATTGAAAATCAAAGAAAAAATAGGTTTTGAAATAGAATATTCACTGTTGGGATACTAAAGTATGTAAGCCTACAGAAAAACATGTCAAGGCTGGGATTTCAGAAGGACACATGGGAGCGGGAAATCACTGAGATAGAATAGCCCTCATGAAACTTCTCTAAGAGAGTAAAGTTGCAATACAGTCTTGGTTTCCTCGAATGATTTTATGATCTCAGGGACCCTGAGAGAGCTGTGTTGAGCATTGATGATCACTGGGGATTGAGGCCAAAGCTTGTCTGGTATTGATAATAAATGCAACTTGGCCTCAGCCAGTATCACAGCTGTCTTTTGTTCTCCAGGATTCCAGTGCAGGAACTAAAACTGGTAGGGTTATTAGTGAGTCTGGCTTCTGCTGTCCTGTAGTGCATGATTTAGTTTAGTAATTTGTTTAAAAGAGCCATCTGATAATTTTAGCCATTGATTGCATTTGGTGCAGTAATATACAGTAATATACAGGTCTTTATTTCTGCAGAGTCCATTATTCAAGGGGAGGAATCATATCTTATTCCTTCATTGTATACACATAAAAAATGAGAATCATTATTTACAGAAAGGGAAAAGGAAGTAGCCATAGACCTTGAAGATAATAATTGATTATCATTTTAATTTATGTGGAAGAGACAAGTAACTGGATGATGCAAAGAGGAAATGAGAAATTGTGTTAGTTTGCCTTTTTTTTTTCTACTGGCATTTCATACATTCTCAATAAAAAATTGAGTGATCATGGTGGAGTCACGTGTTTTCGCTCTTGGTAAAACACACTGATTTTTCCAGGGTAAATAACACCTCAGAAGTGGTAACTTGGGAGGTGCCTGTAATGCCACATTTACAGAGCAGTGTGAATTCCTTCATACCAAGAATACAACAGCTCACCTCCTTCTGAGAAGGTCACCTGGTGGCTTTCATGGTGTGGATTCTGCTCTGTGGGAACTAGGAATGAAGTAGAAAAAACACTTTTTGGTAGGTCACTACCCAGAGATGCTTGTGTCAGATGTGGGCAGTGCCCAGGGCAGCAGTTCTGGGGAGCCCAGGGCTGCGTGTGTTGAGTGCATGTGGAGAGAGTGGTGTCACTGAGCTGTGTCTGGTCTACCCTGCAGTAATTCTTCAACAGCTTTGGTAACGTGTACAGTCAGGGTGTTCTTTCCATCTCCTGCAGCCACTCATGCAGAATTTCTCTATCAGTTGCCATAAGAGTTCAAAGACTTCATGGATGTCTTGTAAAAGAGCAGATTACTGGTGTATATGAGATAGATTTGGGAGGTATCAGCGACAGCTGTCATGTAAATTTACTGCAATTTCCAATAATTTGCACTCCTTAGCAGCTGTAGGCTGCATTTCACCACCTGATACAGAAAGATAAGTTTGGGTTTTTGAAGAAATCTGTATTATATTTCTGGAATGACTAGGAATGGTCTGTGAAAGTGGAATATGTAAAAGATGTCCTTACAACCCAAAGATTAGTTTTGTGTTTTAGTATCTGCATACTTTTCTATGAGTGCAAAAAAAAAAAAAAAAAAGAAAACCAAAACCAAAACCAAAAAGTTTAAATTAGCTAAATCTGGTTTTATTGTGTATTAATGGGGGAAGAGCAAAATTATGTTCTTCAGTAGCATGATGAGATGCCTCAATATTCACTGAAACAATGTAAAACTAGTGGAGGAGAAAAGTAAAATCACCCTGTTAACTACAATAAATAAGTAGCTAGGTTTTAACACATAAGGATAAATCAGGGAAGTAATGCCAAAGATGTGTCAGAACTCAAATTATTATCTATGTTTATAACTCTATCATGAAATTTTGTGGGAAATTCACTTTATCTGCAGAATTGTTGCCCAGAATTCTCTAACTCTGACAATCTTAAAATAAATGGAATTTAAAAAATACAAATCCATTCAAAAGGACACTTTCTAAAAAGTATATTTCAAGTGAGTTTCAGTAAAAAGAACACAGAAGCAGAGACTCAATTTATATCTGACTGAATTTACTAATTTTTTTACTGGATGGTAAATATCCCTTTCGCTGAATTCCTGTCTGACCACTGAGGATAAAATCTACATCATTGTGTATTGATTCACACGTTGGAAAAATCTTTTGTACAAAAGAAAAGCAGATTTGGTCTCTTATTTGTGATGTGCTCAGAATCATGTGACTTAATCACTTCGGGTAGTAGCTGGAACAGATAATCCCCTTGGAGCTTAAGGAAGTGGTCCAAAATCAGGGTACAATCTTGCAGTCCTCAATTACTTGATTACTTGACCAAAGACCATCAGCCCTATTTTTAAAAATGTTTGTTGAAAGGTATAAAAGTAGCTAGTGGAGTTTTCAGGTGGTTGAGGCACTTAGGAAAACTTTGCTTACCAGCTGGATCTTTATATGCTCACAGGCCTTTCTTTATGTTTTAATATGGGATTATGAATGGGAACCCTTATTTTATTCTAGCCTAAATATGCTCTTGATTAAATGTCAGAATGTAGATCAACCAGTTTTAATTACTAAATGGATTAAGAGAAGGGGAGTGGACCTCCTCTTTAAAAAGCAGAGGGGATTTCTTCTTCAGTGGTTTGAGTGGGTGTCCTCTCCTCTCTTTGGCTTGTTCACTGAGCCTGTATGGATGCAGGAGAGAGGAAAAAGCTGTTACTCAGCCAACTTCCAGCTTTTTGGCTTGTTGGCTGGAACAGTCCTACCCCCTAAAGATGACTGATAAAGGTTTTTGGGGTTTTTTTATGTTTTTTGCTTCCCTACCTGGGTACCTGTTGCTAAAGAGGAAATGCCAGTTTTCCGTTTTGAAGAATTGTTGTAGTAGTTTGTAGTAGCTGTGATGTTCAGTTCACCAACCCCAGCCAATGTAGTGGCCCTTTACAGTTCCTTCCTCCCCCCAAACAACAGGCCAGGGGCACAGGGAGTGGGTTTGGGCTTCGTGGTTTCTCTGTCTCTGCTCGCATTGGTTGGGCCATGAATCCCCCTGCTCTTCAGCTCATCACACGCCCCTCTGTCCTGTTTTTCCCAGTGCTGTGTGCCACTGTTTTAGGAAAGACCATCTCTTTAATGGTGTACATTAGGCCTTTGTTTACATTGTAAAACTTTTGTTACATTTGCACAAATGGGGAAATTTGTGGATGTACATTCTTAAACCAGGGAACAGGTTGTGGAAAATAGCTGTGTTGAGATCAAAGCTCACAGGCTATTGTGTGAAGAGAGTGGTGCTTCATGGATGTTGAGTCCCTGTGAGGAAGAAAGGTTGATGGTGACAGATGAGGGTTTTTTCTAGAAACTGTAGGCAATCTGAATTTTAATTTTCTTTTTTTTTATCATTTGTGGACAAAGTATTTGAAACTGTTTGAAGATAACTCCTAATCTAATTATTGCAGAATCTGAATACCTGAACATAAATAAAAAAAAAATCTATACAGGATTTTTCTTTGCTTAGGCTGCTTAACAGCTTATGTTTGAAGAATGATTTAAGCATCTCAGTTCTAGAATAGAATACCAATAACCTGTTCAGACTGAAGAATGGTGCTTTCACTGTCTTTTAGTGAACAGCAGCAGCCTGAAAATTCAAAGCATCTGTGCCATCTTCCCCATAGGAGGATGTGCAACCACTGTGCAGTAGTTTGCATGCAAAAATACATATTGCCCAAACTAGGTGAACAGTTTTGTAGGTTGCCTCCATACATATTTATATGAATGAATGATTAGTATCTTGCTTCTCCTTGAACTTCATAGTTGAAATTTATTCCTATATGATCAGGTATCCATTACATTATGATATTTCACTGCCAAGTCACTTTCCCAGAGGATCATTTACTTATTCTTTTTATCTGCTTGCTTATAAAACTGGTATAATAAGGAGTTTTACATAAGGGAAAATGAGGGTTTGGCTGTAGGGAGGAAATAAGGAGCCTAAGAGAATAGCTAGAAACCCTGCAGGCAAAGAGGATGGTCTGTTTCATGGTGCTGTTACATCCTTCAGGGGTACATCAATACTATATTATGTCGGAAGCAACCCCTGCAGTTTCCCAGCCAGAGTGTCTTGTGAAGTCTCTGAGTCAGCAGATAATGGAGACAAACTTGGGATTTGAGAGTCTTTTTAAAGACTATTCTTTTCTTTAAATTGACATAAAAAACAAACAAAGCTTCCTAAAACCACTTTCTTGGTCTTTCTATATTTAATTTTTTTTTGTTCTTATGAGTTATTTTTGTAACACTTCTTTTCAGTCTGGTCTGTTTAGGTTTTTATGCCATTCTCATCACTATTGTTTCTGAGTGCATTTGAATACTATATAAAATGACATGACAAACATCTGTCACATGTTGCTCTTTCATCCTCTCCCCGGGGGAAGAGCCATGCCTGCAGTGCTGCATTTTTGTAAGACCTTTGTTGTTGCTTGGGGTTGGATTTTTTTAGCTGTATACATGCTGCTGTAAGTTTATGTTAGAGCAGGATGGCTCAGGAGAGAATCCTTTGTACTTGGAGGAAAAGGAGAGGAAGATTTAGAGTTGCTATCTGAATGTCTTCCCCATAAATATGGGAAAGGGTGGCAATACTCAGGCACTTGTCTCTGCTTTCAAAACCTGCTGATATTTTTGTGGTGCTTTTTGAGTCATGCTGTAAGATTATGGTGGGCAAGTTAAAGCAGAGGACTTAGGTATGCCTTTGGTTCAGCATGTGGTAAAGTCAGGGCCGTCCTGTCTTGTGTTTGTGATCCACTTAGAGCTCCTCTGAGGTTTTGTCTCTTGGACAAGCCTTCTCCCTGGACAAGTGACAAGCAGATACAGTCTGCAGGTACATTCAGGTGCCCTGAGCACTGTGTGGTAGCACAAACCTTCACTGTGGTGGTGCTGGTACTTTTGGGAGGGTTGTCTAGTTCAGGAAAGGGAGATAATAATGACCTTCTGCTTGCTGGAGTATGACATTATGTCAGCAGTGGATCAAGACAAATACTCTTGCAGACAGAGTTGCCTGGATGGCCCTGCTGCAGTGGCTGTTTTGGTAGGAGCCTAAGTCTGCCAAGTCACATTATTGGGTAGAGAGAGATCACTGCAAGTGAGTTCCTATGGTCTCAAAGCACCTGGCTGAAACCCTGGCTTGTTCAGGTCAAGCCAATGACTCTTGGTTGCCAAGGGAGACATGAAAATGGTTACTTGAGTGAAGAAGCTACTGGAGCGGGCAATTCTTCCATCTCCTTTTAAAAAATGCATGGAAAATATATGGTGCACCTTTAACAGAAACAGCTTTAATTTTTCTCACCAATTACATGATTTCAGAGCTACAATTAAATTACTTTTTCATTTCCTTCACTTTATTTCAGGACTGCATAGGATGTATGGTAACAATACTGATTTGTGGGTGAAGGTTACTTTTACTCAGTAAAGTGATGGGTGACTGTGCAAGACCGTGCCTGGAGTCACAGAGGCATCTATTCTGGACATGTGGATCAGGAAAGGTTCAGCTGAGGCTGGCTTAACTTGCATTACATCTTCCACTCTGTTTCATTTCAGGATTTGCAATTTTTCAGTCTAGCAAGACCATTACCATCACAACAATTGATTCCACCTCATACTCACCATGCAATTTCTAATAGATGGGTTTTTAATGAAGATCATAAGGTTTGGAGGTTTTGAATGTTGTTTTGTAGCTCAAGCATATCTCTTAGAAATATGCACCCTCTTGATTTAAGGGCCTTAAAGGATAAGAAATTAATGATAGGTGAAGTATTCCATAGCTAATTATTCAAACTCTTAAAAAATCTTAATTATTTCTAGTATATATTTCTAGTTTCAGCTTCCAGTTGTTGAACTTTGTTAGGCATTTGAATGAACATTAACTCAAAAATGCCCTCGTACTTAAATCTGGAGAAGAAAACTAAATTGCTTCTTAACCTTCTATGTATAAACTACACACCTGAAGTTTATTGAGTAATATCCATTTTCCAGCTCTCCAGTTGTTTCTATAGCTCCTTTTTAACTCTAATTTATCAACAGCTGCTTAAAATACAGACACCAAAGCTTAGCCCAGTATTCCACTAATGGTTTTATAAAGCCAGAATAGTACTGCCAATTCTGAGCACTGTTTGCATGCTTACCTCATTATCCATGCAGTGATCTTTTTCACATTTGATCACCTTTTTTAATCTACCACTTATTATAACTATAACATTTCTTATTCTGAGACACAGAGTGATAGGATTTATTCTCTGTTAGGCAATAAATCTGTGTGAACAGAGCTATGAATTGTGAAACTAGGCTTTGTCTCCTTGCATGCCTCAGAATGTGTGTGTATCTTGCAATTACTTTCAATGTCATAAGTGTGACATGTGAAAGTAAGCATTCTGACAGTTGCAGTGGGGAAAAGGGCATAGGTCAAATATCTAACTTTTTTTTTCAGTGAAAAAAAATAATTCCATAAGAGGCATCTATCAGAAAACAGAATTATGTCATTGCTAAGTGATGCCCTTTATTAGTAACCCAGCCATTAGTGGGGACTTAAGCTACTCTTAGGCATAGGCAATTCTGTGAGGTATGGTAGGAAAGGAAGAAAAAATGTTAAAAGATTAAATAATTAATGAGTCAACAAGATTAGGTAGGGCTCTTAATCACAGTTCCCCAGTTACAATTTTGAGAGGGTAGTGAAGCAGTCAGTTTGCTGTGTTACATTCAGATGCCATAGCTGGTAAAGGAAAAAAAGGAAAAGACAAAGTCCATGTTCTTCCCAAAAGGACAGAGTGTATCTGGCAATAACCACTCACACAAGTGAGGGGCATACAGCTATCAGAGTACTTGGGAAACCCATGCTGTAATTCTTGGGTCACTGCTGATGATGTCTTGGACTTCAGCCTCGCAGGTCAAGCTTGGTCTTAGCTGGATTCTTTGGGCTGCCCTTTTCCCACCTTAGATGTATCTGATCCTTTTGGACAGCTTTTTACAGCATAAACACATGTGTCAGGTTTCAGCTATCATGGGAGATAATGTGAGATCTGATCTCATAGCTCACATGGATGCACTTGCTGGCTGGCCAGCTCTGGGGGCAGCTGTGTGCTCAAGGTAATCGAGCAGGTCTCGATTGCCTCCCCATATCTGAGCTCATCAAGATCAAACAATACAGGAGGAGACACAAGGGGGGATGGTAGATGAGGGAACAAGTATATGGGTCTGCCACTTGTGAAAAGTATGAATGGGTAGCACTGAGAAGATGTAGAAGAGAAAATGCAGCCAAGGGAGTACTTGAAAGAATACAGGGGGTAATAGGGAGAGATTTGAAGAATAGTGGGGATTTTCAGAGGGCAAAAAGGAAATGTGGACAGATGCGTGGGGAGGTGGTTAGTGAGACACAGGGAGGGTGTAGCGGCAGATGGGAGTGTGAACTTCAGTTTGCTAAACTGCAAATCATTAAATACCAGCTCCATCTAATCAGCACCCTACATGCCTTGGGCATCATTTGCATGGCTTATGTACCAAGAGGAAGTGATTTTCTGGGAAAAGTGATTTAATCTATAAAAACCAATTTAAGAAGCAGGCTATTCAGAAGGTTCTTAGGGCATGAAGGATGGTATGGCAGATAGGAGTACAGTGACATAGAAACATAAATAAGAGCAACTTAGCAGCATTATTTGCATTTCTAAAGGTTTTACTAGAGCATGTGTCAGTATGACAAGTAATGTTTTTATGTCTTATCACAGTAATGCTCAGCACATTTATTCTACTGAGGAAAGAGTAAACATTAACTATAAATAACTAGGGCTGCAGATAGTGTGGGGTTTTTTCCTCTGACTTTTCAGATAAGATACAAAAATTGGCTCAGCAGGGCCCTGCTGGAACATGTCTGATTGTTCCTATTTCCCTCCCTTCTCCTTCAATTTGGAAGTAGTCTCTTTTATTGTCTTGGGTCTACTGATCCTTGAGACTAAAGTTTAGTACCCTAAAGTTATCATCTGCATTATGAAGGGGGACTTAGGAACCCCAGTCCTTTCAAAAGATACCTAATAAAAGGTGGCATTTACATACATGTGTATGTATCTGTATATACATTAGCCTGTATCATTTATATGTAATAACCTAATGACTAGATCCCTTGCCAGAAGTGGGAGGTCCAAGATGCAAATCTTCTCCCTGATGAGATCTAAAATGTAATTTGCTTTCTTCTAAGTAGATATCTTCACCCCAGATACCCAGCACACTTATATGGTATAAGAGCTGCTCTACACAGTCCTTTTGAAATTACACAGCTTTGAAGAACTGAATGCAGGCTAGTCTGATTTCTCATTGTGTAATTTTCTTAATTTTGCCCTTAGAGAGTAAAGTCATTGAGTTTCCTACAGTTGTTCATCACATACAATGGGGGCGTCATCTCATTTGAGATGTTCAGATTCTGAATCATTTATTTGGGCAGTTAAACAATTTGTTTGGTATATGAACTTACCAAAAGCCTAAACTTAAATGTTTAACATCATCCAACCCACTGGATGTATATGTATATATGTAAATCAACATAAGAGTGTTTTACTAAATTGAGCCTGGTGGGTGGTTACTCTTCTGCTATTTGGCAATAGGTCTAAATTTGCTGAATGTAATTTGTCATGGACAGAAATAACACAATATCTGTGAGGAGACCTAAACTGTGGTTATTTTTTATTCTTTTATTATATTAATTTTTTCAGCATATCACTAAAGAAATATCAGAAGTATATGTTTAAGATTAAACCTTTTTGGGTGTTAGCAAGGATTGCAAAATTTAATTTTGATTAGCAAATCAGAATTTTTCCCTTACACAATTGGAGTGAAATCATTCAGCAATCCTTTTTCCTCTGAGATATGTCAGCATTACAGTCAGCTCTATTCCTTTTGTTCTGTGACTTCCGTGTGAACTGAGGTCACGCTGTCATTCTCTGTGGTGAGTTCCTCTCTGACTGTAAGGTCAGATGAAGAGTCACACAGAACCTTGGCCACTGGTGGCCAAATGTATCAGGGGTCTTTCACATCCCTCTGGTCTTACTTGGAGAGTCCTTACTGAATGAGGCATCATCTGCTCCATTTGACGTGGTCTGGCAAGAATGCTGGGGAGCTGGCCAGAGTGGTGAATTAGCCTTGATCTATGGCTGGTATCTCCTGAATCTGGTAAATAACCAGCCTGGGCACAGCACATGACTCCTATTAGCATTCCATACCTGGATTAAGATTTACAGTAAGCTCATTGACCATGCTGTTGTACGTTTGCTGTAGTTGAGGCTTTATGCAAACGGATCTGTAGAGAGTGGCACAAAAACCACTGTCCATGGGGGAATGGCCAGTGTAGAGCTGCTTGGTGAACTTCTGGGGTGGGGAAATCACTGCCATATTTCAACACTTTTTGCACAGTTTACCAGGCATGCCATGTTTATGTAGCTAATAAAGTTATAGCAAGTAATTTAGTTCTTACTCCAAAGTTATGATTACTGTTTAAACACCAAATTAGGGTGTTTAAAGTACTTTGTGTTCCCAAGTAGCACAAAGAATTATATAAATATGGACAGTTCTGAATTTGCTTCATTTCTGGCAAATGTGAATTCTCTTGTAACTCTGCTGTGTGCTGCTAAGTACTCAGGTTATATTAGGTCAGATTTTGGAATGTAGTGTCTTTCACTGTGGGAAATAAGCAGTATAAAAGGAACTTAAAATTTCAGGAAAATTGAGCCTTACTGGACAAAGCTATGTTTTCTATTGCTGCTGCAAACTGAACGACAACACATGAAGAATTGTTTGGATGTTGAGACTTAGGTTCAGTTTCATGCCCACATCTTTTTTATGGGTAGAATACTTTATAAAAAAATTAATAGCTTAAATGCCATGCAGACTGAGTTCACACCATAGGCAATAAGCCCCTTAAAATACAGGCTTTTTTTTTTCACACAGCAGCAATCATTATGGGCCTTGATCTCAGGGCTGTTTTGTGCAGAGTTCTGTACAGTCCATAATAATACCTGAAAAGCCGTGCCAGTTAGTGAAACTCCTTTCTATGACACTGTAAAATATCTTATGCTGGAAGTCTTCTATGTATAGAACTCTGAAGTGTTTAAAAATGAGCTCAGAAACTGCCTTGTGTGGGTGTGGAGTGTCCCCATTTATTTTCTTTACAGTTGGAATGCACCTGGTTGGCTTAGACCTGGTCGATTTAGGCTTTTTTTCATATGACTAAATCTTTTTCTTTTGTAACACACATTCATTTTGGAAACTTACTGTAACTGTTTAATTACATTTTGCAATTCAGTAGTTGATTCTTGACTATATACCAGAAAATATATAGATTTTAAGAGAGGTAGGATGCTAAAATGGATGGCTAATTATCTGTGCTATTTCTAAAATGCTGTTTTCTGAATGGCTACTTTATCAGCAGCGCATCAAAGCATTCTTCTAGAAAGAAAAAAATAAGTTTGCTCATGAAGGCTGTCTGCAGCCAAAAATGCCTATCAGCTTTAAACTTGATAAGTCAATGAATCAAAAGAATATACTACTAATCTAAACACTCAGCATTTTATGAAATTTTTGAGAGTTAAGGGTACATAAAATATTTTAGAACTGGTCTTTAATTAGAAGTTTTAATATCCAAAGTTTTGTTCTTGGGTAGACTTCATTTCTGTGAAAGCTGGCTGATTTGGTTAGTTTTTAACATATGGCAATTTCTTAATATGTAACTTACATTTTACTGTAATATATATAAATAAAAATAAAAATAAGGGTTGCATAGTTTCTTTTAAATCTGGTAATGTTGGTTGAGATGTAAAAATAATGAGGCAGATGAAATTAATTTATTTCTACTTAGGCACCCTCTGTGGTTTCTATTCAGTCAGTAAGCCTTACAATGTGTAATCATGTTTAAGCAATCACAGATGCATAGTTCAGGCCTGTACAGGGTAAGAAGTTCTGGAAATGTTCTGCTTTGCAGCAGTTATCTCACCTCTGGTTCTCTAGCACGTGGTGTCTAGTTTTGGACATCACATGGGGAATTTGATAGAGTTAAAAACTTGTTCTCCAGTAATTTGTCTGTAGGGATCTTTCTTGCTCCCATCAAGCTAAGAGGGGTCACTCACTTAACTTCAGGCAGAGTGTGTCTAGCTGTTTGTAGACAAAAAAAGAAGCAAAAATATGAAGTTTGTCTTTTCAGTTTCTTCTTCATCCTGTGAAATGAGAACCTCATACTCACTAAAAGGAAAACAAGCTGGTGTACAAAGAAAAATGCCCATCCCCTTCCTGAGATTCACATGCCGGAGGGTCCTGAGAGTTCTCAGTTTCTTGGAGCTGTGTAAGGCTTGACAGCTTTTAGTCTCACACAGTGAAACTTATTGCAATATGAAGTCATCCAAAGAGGCAGCATGTTTGCACTTCAAGAGATTTTATAATCTGTAAAATATGAAGAAAATATTTAGCAACTCAAGGGAATGAAAGAGCTGCCAATGAGTTGCTGTGTAAGCTGACCACGAGGATAGTCTCTGGAGAGAATTCCCACTGCTCTCTCTGCACCTGCATTGCAGTAGTACCTAGATAGACAGTTTTTAATTGCTTCCCTCTAAAAGTCCCTTTGGTTCCTCCTGGAAGCAGTATTCCAGGTGGTACAGGCAATTGATATAATTTGCTGTAAGAAGCGTTTTACTTTATTTACTTTATTTACGAAGGTAAATATAAATAGTGAGAATAAGGTAACAAAATGAGTGATACAAATAACCAACCAAAAAAAAAATTCAAAAAAACCACACTAATTTAGCATGGCATGTGACCAGTCAAATCTAGACAAGAAAGAGTACAGCTGTACAAAACAGAAGTGTCCCTTGTGATGAGAGATGAGCAATGCGTATCGGGCGTGCTACTGATTTTGAGAACAATCATTCTATTTTTGGACTGTTGTGGCCAACTGTGGCACAATATCTTGTAGGGAAGGCTATTACAGAACTACCCATTATTTCAGCTATACTTAAAATTCTACCGGCATTTGCATGATAAATGTATTTCTAAAGGCTACAGCGAGGCGGTAAATGTTCATTCAGCAACAATGACAGCTGCGATTAGCCATTTTAAAAATATAGAAATAGAAGCAGAAGTTAACACAAACAAGCTCACATTCTGGCATTTGTTTACAGGAATTCGGAAGGTGGACAAGCACTGCAGGGATGGGACATCACTGGTGTGAGGTTGTACAGAACACAGAGCAGCAGCTCTGTCTACTGTTTTGCAGGAAAGCTACCGTGTGGTTTTAAGATCCCAAACCTTTGATAATCCAATTTCTGTGAGCCATTAGAAGTCCCAGATGAAGTGCCATAAGTGATAATTGTGGACCAAGTCAAGGTTCGAATTACCAAAAATGCCAGGAAGAACCTGATTTCTGTGAGGCTGAAAGACAGATGCCATAACCTTTCCCCCTGTGTCTCTACACTCTCTTGTTGGCTTTTTTCAAGACTTTCCTTGGCACAGATGACCCAATATCAACTGGTCTCAGACGACATCTGTGTCTATTCTTCCCATGGGAAGAGTGCAGTTGGCACCACAACTTTGCCAAAGCCTCACTTGTGTAATGAACTCATTACCTTGGAATTTTCTAGCAAACAGGTCACCAGTGCTACACCCAGGCAGAAAACTGGGGGAGGTTACGTGGTTGAGTACAGCTGCTCTTGCTTATGGGTGATACCTGCTTCTGCATATAGAGCTTGCTGGTTTTGCCGTCCAGTTCATATTCTTAGGTCAGACTGTCTGTGGGATGGAGAAGGACAATTCTCACCTCTCTGCAGAGGACAGAGTAGGTTCAGGTTTCACCTCTGATGGAAATGTCCATGTAGGTTTAGGCTTCACCTTTGGTAGGCTTGCAATGTGATCGTCACATTGTACCAAGAGTGTGAGAACAGCCCCTTCCCAGAAACATTGTCTGATCTTTCTTGGCATGGTCCTCAAAATGCAGTAGGCCCCACGTATGCCCACAGACTAAAACACTCTAGTCTGTAGTCTTTGCATTTGGACAGTCCTCCTGTCCCTCCTTTTGCCATGGAGGCAAACATGACTCAACTATCTTCAGGCCATCACCTCGTGATGGTTTCCTGAGAGCCCTCTGACTGGACTGTACGTGTTTGCCAGCAGACGTGGAGCAGCGCTTGTTCTAGGCAGCCAGCCCAGATCATGCAGGAGAAAGTTCTTCCTCACTCCTGCTGGACAACAGTCAGGATTAGGATATTGGTTGGTCTGGGTTTTGGGTCATTTTTGGGAGAGGGAGGATAGGTTTAGATACCTTTAGGCAATTTTACAGGGGGGAGCTCTGGGGCCGTAGTGTCATGAAGGCAAGCACAAGCAGGCCTCTGAGAAATGGGTATTTTGCATGAACTGGACTTAGCACATTACAAGTTTTTTGGTTCAGAGAAAGAGCAGGTTGTTCAGATTCCCCAGGAAGAAATGTACCTGTTCAGCTACTGCCAGTGTAAGTCTGACCCACCTCTGGTCAGGATGGCCACTTAGGAGTGACAGCCTTGTCCCTTGCTTTCTTCACAGAGTCATCAGGCAGAGTGTCTCGGTGTGATGGGTTTTCCTGTGCCCCACTACCTATCCAGCAGAAGTCCAGGCTGCAGAGGGCACACCAACCGTGTGACATCCCAGATCTTCTGGCTCCAGTAGACCTGTACGATGCCACCAGGCCATTACAAAGCTTACCAAGAGTGTAGATGAGGAAGAACAGCTGCAGCAGGATCGAGTAGGGTGGAGGTCTGGTGCAGCTGTGAGCCCATAAAGTGGAAGAACTTGGTGGGGTGTGAGGAGTTCCTCACATCAGATATGAGAGTTTGACTGCCTATTTCCTTGAAAATTACATAATCACCTGTCAAGTGGAGACACCCAGGCATCCTACTCCACTTCCAAGCAAGTTTACAATGACTGGTCTGCTGCCTCACTTTTGAGCCCCTGTATTCTCAAGTCTAGGAATTCTACTCACATAGCTGGATTGATGAGTGATGCATCTTTGGAGGGCACACCTGCAAACTCATCGATGCCAGTAGTGTAATGTCCATAGCCTTTGATGGGACTTAGGCTCATAGTATTCTTTGTTTATTAAAATGTTACTGTTGTTGGCTTTGACTTTGACATTTGCAGCTGCCCTGTCACAGACTAGTAACTCTAATTAAAATGGCATAAATTGATCTAATGAGGAAGTGGACAGACTGGGCCATAATAATAGGGCAGAAAATACTAGAAATCTTCATATTTTTAGTAGTATTTCAACAGACATATGCTGGTACTGTAGATACCTTTTTATCAGGTTGCCCTTAAGATCACAGAATATTTTAATTCTATTTTTCTTTGTCATCTCATTCAGAGGGATAAAGTCCTAAGAGTGGTCCTTGGTACGTGTAATTTTTCTGGACTTTGGGCCTCACTCACTAAGGATGGCCAGTTTCTCAGACTTGTGTGGCAAGACTGTGCCTGATCTCATCTGGTCCTAGTAAACAAGGGTGGCCTGTATGAAAATATGTATGGGACAGTTCAACTGCTGGGCTCTGAGTGTGCTGGCTGCAACAAGAACAGCTGCCTCATTTTGAAATGTCTCCTATATTTGCTTACTGGTGTCCCATTGTGGTAGATAATCCACAGAGTTAAATATTGGTTGACTTTCAGGTCTGCTCCTTGCCAGTGGCTCTTCTATATAAGGTTAATACAGTTGCCTTGCACTTGTCAAACCGGAAAACAAATGTGTTAACAATTAAAGCTCATTTTGCACTGTACAGTATGTGACTGTTCTCTGCACTCAGTGTCCTTTGGGAAGATTTGGAGCTTTATGTCTCCGTCAGCCTCCCGTGGAGTTTAATTGCCACTTGTCCTAGGGTAGGGGGGTGGTTTTGGGATGAACCCCTAGTTTCTTACAGAGGGAAATGGGGAACTTGGCATGGTCTGAGGGGACCTGAACCTGCAGCAAAACTGCTGTACAGAGGAAAGAATGAATGTTGGCAAATTCATGACTAGTATTTTCTGGGCAAACCTGTGGACTTGGCAGGCACCTGGGACATTTGCTGCTCTTCCTTATGTTGATTGCTGAGTAACCCTGTAGTTTCCCACAACCCTTGTGATGGATCAAGCTTCCCTAACTTGTGTCTACAGAGCTGAAACAAGAACTTTCCTCCATTAAAAATGTGTTTTGGGTGAGTTCAGGGAAGTCTGACATTGTCTAACTCTTAGCAAATCTCCTGTCTATTTTCATGGCAGAGGAAGAAGGTTCTATTGTTTCCAAGCCTTCTCCAGTAATAGTCTGTGTCTGTTGTATCAGAAAGAAAAAATGTGAAAAAAAAAATCCAAACAGGGGAAGAACTTTTTACAAAATCAGAGGTATTTGAAAAGATTGGTAAAACAGGTGAGCCTGAAGTTGCAAAATCAAGCTGATGCAGCATGCTGTCATAGGAGGATATTGGTAGTGCAGGGGAGCCTTTGCATATCACCCTTGCTTGCAATTGCTGTGTTACTACGGCTGTGTTCAGGGTTGCTGCTGGGCAAGAGCTGCAGTATCTCATCCTCAGACAGCCCCAGCAGAATTTTTAAGGGCTCCCTGCTGTCTTTGCACATATTTGCATCAATACCATTGGCAGTGCCACGTAGCAGAAGCTAGTGACTCTTTGGAGCTCCTGGGCACTGTGGTTGTTGGGAGGGATCAAGCATGCTGCTGATGGCACTAGAGAATGGATGGATAGCTTTGCCAGTGTGACTTTCTGTTCTTTAGCAGGAGCAGGATACCAGCATGTCCCAAGAAGTACATGCTGGAGCTCTGATTGTGTGTGAGGGGTACTAGGTTTTACCTGTGGACTTTGTACATCACCATGGTGATTTCTGAAGCCTGAGCATGTGGTGGGTTTATATTCCTTGCCATCATAATGATCATGTGTTTCCTTCTGTAGTATTGAAGAGGAAAATATATCACATTTGGACCCTACATCTCTTGTCTTTGCACATCTTCAGTGGGGAATTACAATCAGTACAGCAATGGCCTTGCCAGCCTGACAGCTCTGCTGACAGTGTAAGAATTAAGAAGCCCTTAAAAAAAACCCAGTGCCTGCTACTGCAGCACTGATGATTGCACTTTTCCATTTGCCTGGCCCTCCATGGAGCCTTTAGCTCCCTCCTGCTTTTGCTGAACCTTGCAAGTGTTCACCTGTCATAGCAGGGCTGTGCAGCAAGACCAGTGCGAAGGCAGGAGGCCAGTGACAAACTGAGCCCTTCTGAGTGGATAATTGATTGCCTGTGGAACAGGCAGAAGCTAAAAGATCTGGGAGGAGCATGCTGGAGTATCTGGAGATTTGGAAAGTCTCTCCTCTGATAGAGTACTGAGGCACCAAACACAAGGTCAGTAATTTGGACACTGGTGGGCAGTGGTAACTCACAGCTCTCCCCTGGTCCTTGGGAGGCTGCACCTACCAATCCAGGCAGGTCCAGGCAGTTTACTCCTGGAGCTTTATTGGACTGCTCAATATTTCAGCTTCAGTAAGGATGGTAGAAATTTTAGAGAATTAGGTAGGTAGTAGGTTTTGTTACCTTTTCTGTGTGAGTTATCTTTACACTTTACAGTCACAAGTCTTTAAGTTTTTAGAATAAGAGGTGCATAAGGCCTAAAGGGAGCCTAAGAGCTTCATCTGTGATGGGGGGAGGTGTCAACTTAATGTTCTCAAGGTGTTCACTTAGACCAGTTCTTCCAGTTTCTGGTTGAATGGCTTAAACACTACTTTATGTTAAATATTTAATACTTTCTTATAAGTTAAAAATGGGTAATGGCCAAGTTGCTTCTTCCTTTGAAAGAATGTGGCTCTCTCTTTCCAACTGGACTGAAGGTGGTATTTTTGTGCCATAGTAGGTGAGTGACCTAACAAATTAGACACCTGTGGGGATGTCAGAAGTTATTGCCAGAGTACATATTAGTGCAGAGACTTCTGGATGCTTTTTTGGTTTCCCTGTGCTAAGATGCCTGTGAGATGTCAGGAGGCTGTGCAGTCAAATTGGATTTCCATGGCTTGTTCATATGGATTTATTAAACTGCCTGTTTGTAGCAAGTAGGTAGTAGGACATCTGTACTTGACAAAGGGATTTTGAGGACAGACTGTTAGTAACTGTTGAGTGTTTATATAGAGTCTTCCATATGAATGTCTTCTTAAATGTAAAAGCATCCAAATACTTGGGATTTATCAATTATTATTAAAATGTACTTAAAGAAAACACTGGTAGTGGGGCAACTCCGTCAGCTTTTAGTGTGGCTGTAGTATTAGATCAATAGTTTTTTTTAGAAGAAAAGGGAAAAAATCTGGCCAAGTTTGTACAAGATAGTTACCATGAGAACAGAATAAAAAATCTCAGGCCTAAATACAGGGATAGCAATATTTTATAGTGCCAATGGCTATTCTTTATGGCTAGTTTTTTCTAATCAAAGTCTAGACTCAGTTCTGGTCACTGATACATGCAAACCAAAAACTAACATTTAGATTAAAATTCCTACAATCACATTATGCTAAGTAATGCTAAGTAGTGTGGATTTACTGAATTTTCCTTGTAAGTGCCCTTTAGAAAGTACCTAAAGTTCAGATAATTTACTACAATAGTTCTGATAATTTTCTGAGTAAATATTCCATGTCTGAAAATTTCCATACAAGGTAGTTTAGCTGCAACCACGTGGAATTAGGTAGCAAGAAGTTCATACGTGTAGTTTGTAGAACTTTTTGAAGTGTAATACCATCTTAATCAGAATCTATAAATAAGAACGCTTTAAAGTGAGAAATGTTTCCCTTCTTTAGGATGCCCCAACTAAACCCACCTTAGGCAGCCTCACAGCACAGCATGAAATGGGATCTGCCTCAGGTATTGAGTTATATTTGCTTTAAAAACACATCCATAAAGAGCACTACAGAAGATCATTTGTGCTAAAAAGGAAAGGCTGTCCAAAGTTAAGGCTCTGTGGGAGATCTTTCCTAGGGCGCACTCAGACACAAAACTTCCATCTCACTGCTCAGTGACCCTGATGCTATCAGGTGCTGAGTGCCTTCAGCTTCCCTTGCTGTCAGTGGGAAAAGACCTCCACACCTCCAGATCAGGCCCTTGGCCTTCAGTATTTGCACACTCATGCTGGCACTGTGTGCACTGGGGTGGGTATTTAATGCTGGCACCAAAGACTGACACTGCAGGTGTCCTGGAAATACTTGTGATAGAAGCTGAAGGAGCATTTGCCTTGCTTACAGGGTAAGAAGAACTTTAAAGCTGCTCTAGTATTTGCTTTGGAGATTTCATGCTAATATTTATGGCTTTCTGCTTCTTTCTGTGCTTAACATTTCCTAGCTTGCAGTTGAGTTACTAGTTACAGCTAGTTATCTCTTGGAGACTGGAGACACCTCCCCCATCTCTTCTTCTCACAGAAAGGTTTCACAGCCTCCAGTTTCCCCCAGTGCTGTGACCCCCAGGCTCCCTTCAGTGCCCAGAGCCCACAGGTCTTGTGCTGGCTGCCCCGAGCATCAGCCCCTGCTGGGCTGTCCCTCCATGGGCACAGCCTGCCCAGGGTACCAGAGCCCAAAAACAGGGCTGGAGATGTTACACTGTGTTACAATGTTCTCTGCACTGATCTGCTGGAGATTTCTCTGCTAATTGTATTTTCTATAATGTATTCTGCAATGTTTTCTGTAATGTATTTTCTTCTTTCTGGATGATCAGTAAGTGTGGCAATTCCTATTACTAATTCAGTGACTTTAAACAAATCCTAGGAAACTACTGAGGCTTTTCTCAAGGGGGAGTGTACAGAAAAAAGATAAATGGTATTTTCCCCTTTGGTATTTTCTTTGCTGAGTATACCTATGCATTTACATAATCATAAAGCCAGTACTGCATGTATTTTTGTTACATTTTGAGTTTTTTGGTTTTTTTTTAAACCCATCACAAATTGTGTTACTGGAAACAAGATGTACATCTGGACTGTAACTAACATGATTGTAGTTTTATTGGCTAAGTGTGGATCTCTATATGAAATGTTTTCACGTGTCTTGAACTCAAACAAGAATGTTACTTTCATTGATGCATGGATTTCATGGTCTTTCAGAATTAAATGGAAAATACAACCTTTCAGAAAGCCTTAATGCCTTTCCATATGGAGGCAGTGCCTTGTTGTGCACATGGTCCTCGATTTCTTTTCAATTCTGAAATTTCTTACCTTATCATCTATGTTACTTTATTATTTTTTATTATTTAATTTATTTATTTATTTTTCTTTTAATAAGTGAAATTTAGCTTTATTGAACTTGATGTATTTATAATGCTGGAACTTTTCTTGTTTAGTGGGAGAAGTTGCAAATACAATTATTCCATACTAGGAGAAGAGGTTGCTATATGAAATTGGAAAGCTTTGTTGTAAGGCCTGTTTCTGTCCATAGAATAATAATATAGAATTGTAGATTTGTATAATATAAGAAATACAGAACATGAAAAAAATACTACTACACACTTTTTTTGCGTGCTGGGTGTGATTAGCTTTTCTGGTCTAGAAATTAAATTAGAATGAACAAACTTAAATGGAGTTTTCTGAACTGTAAGGTTAAATTGAAAAACTCATGTCAGGTTTACAGAATGTTAATTTGACTGGGGTTACCTTTTCTCTCTGTTAGGGAATTTGATTTCCTCAACTTTAAACAACTGTCTGGTAATCAGATGCTAGGATCCAAAGTCAAATCCAGTGCACTAAAATCCTTGGAGGCTGAAAACCCACCAACCCAGACAGCAATCCAGCAAATTTACTTTCCAGGACTTCGTAACCTAGTAAACATCTCCTTTCCTTACCTGAAAGCTTCCAGGATTCCTGTTATGAGGAGATAAGCACTCAACTCCTGCCTAGACTGTATTAGCAATTGGATTTAAGGAGGGAATAATTTATACCTCAGCTGGGTCCCTTGAGAAGCCCCAGAAAGTCCAGAATTTAAATTACTATTTCAGGCTAAATTCCTGTCCATCTTTTCATGCTCTCTAAATAGTACCCACAGTGCTCAGCTCCCGTGTAGTGTAAGGGTGAGGACTATATGAAGGCTGATGCCACGATAAATTAGCATTTCTTCTAGTACATCCCTAAAAATAGCTCTTGATGAAATTATATTAGCCATGAAGGGAATCCCTCGCTCTCTGGGCTGCTGTTCATGGAGGAGCTTTCACCAGATGTGAAATGAGGGCAGACAGTGTTGTCAGAATCCAGATGAACATTTCAGAGGTGGGTGCTGATCCTTTGGGCTTGAATTGTCCTGTTGAGAGAGGGGGCAATGTGGAACGGAGATGCTTTTGCCTTTTTCCTATTTTTCAAATTCTGTATTCCCTGTAGCTCCCAAACAATGTACCACACCATTTGCACATAGGAGTGATCATGTGATAAAATTTCAAGAAGAATGCTATGCCAAGCTTCTTATCCTTTTTCCTGTTGCTAGTATTGTCATTGATTAATCCTTTTGTACAACATACCACTATCCACTCATAATTCATCTGAATTTTGTATTTTCCTAGTATTTCATCTCCTCTGCTGTAAGTGTTCAGTTGTTGGCCTGATTGTGAGCATTGAATCAGTTCCTGAAGTGATGGAAATAATCTACAGTGTCTCTGCAATTTGAGACCAGGAGTCCTGCTTCATCTGTAGTGCCCATATTAATTTGAGATATCCCACCTATACATTTTCAACATAAAGCCTTTTCATTTGTGTTTAACATAAGCAGTGCTGTCAGATGTATCTCTCCTACAAAAGATGGAGAACAAGAGGGTTTTTTCATCAGTATACTTCCAAATGTTCTTAATAAAACTGAGTAACTTCAGCTTTAAGTCTGGTGGCACATGTATGTAATGTTAACAAAACCAGCTGGAAACCAGACTCTTATTGTTACTTTAGCAGAAAATTAGAAAGGTTTGATCCAGCTGAGCAATGTTCTCAAAGTGCTGAGTGTCCTTATCTTCCAGGAACTTTAATGAAGTTGAAAGCAGTGAATTAACTAGATTGACCTGGCATGAATTAATCAAGACATCCCATCAGCCATTTAGCAGAGTAAAGCTGAGCAGTGTTTGAGTGGTCAGATCTCATTGTGTAAGATAGTGCTCCAGTTCTCAACAGGAAAGTTATGTATCTGGGGTAGGACATGATGGTTTCCTGCTTGATGGATGAGTAACCTGCAGGATGATGAAATAACTGGTGAAAAAGGCTTTAATTCAGCTTGCTTTTATAAAATTTTAGGTTTTTTTTTTTTTTGATGAACAGCATGTATTATTTAGCTAATTGCTACTTTAGTCCTTTTTATGGACACTAATTATGGTAGTTTGAAAAGTGCATTGGAAAGAAATATACATCCTGCTTATCATTGTCATGTGCATTCTAGGATAAGAAAATGGAGACAAATACACCATTTTATTTGAAACTACTCTGAGAATCCTGCAGCTGCTGGAGTTCTGAGAAAATGATGACCTGTACTCACCAAGTCAATGAGAGCTGACTCATGCTTATGTAGCAAATAGCTGCTGCACTTAAAGGGTACGATCAGCCCTATAATATAAATGTGAATTGCATATGCCCACACCTTCAGTCACAGCAGTAAAAATCTGCCATTGTATCTCAAATACACTTTTATCAATGTTCTGCATGTGCTTGGAAAGAAACTATGTTATAGTGGGGTTGAATCCAGATGGTGTAGGAGGAGGGCTAGGACATCTTCTGCAGTAGATCTTGGGCCTTGCAACCCCATCCCAGAAGAGGTCCCAGAGCCCATATGAATTTAGGAACAGGATACAAAGTTTTAATACAATTATACTACTGTATGTGCTTTACAGTATATATGGATTGTAATGTACTGAGAAGAGGAATAGGAAAGTATTTTTTTTTCCTCTGGTGAAAATCATATTGCTTTATAATTTTGTTTGTCGTTTATGTACCTGCTTCATTGCTGAAAATACAGGTTAGCATTTGGATGGCACAAGCTTTTCATTTAGGTGTAAACACAGGCATATGCAAAAGCCTGTGCAGACTGTGTCAGAGTGTCTCAGATTCACACCTGCTCCCTCCATATTCCAGCAGCTCTTGTGTTGCTTGGTTTAGGCAGCAGCTCTTGAAGCATTATTTGTGTCCCTGTGTCCAGCCAGGACCTCCCTCCAGCTGACCAACCTTCCAGGTACGTGCTGAGCATGTGGCCAGATGTGCTTGGAAATTGCTGATGGTCCTAAGACATCCATGAGTTAACAGACAGGAGCTGCTCCTTGTGACTGCTTCTTTGCAGCTGCATAGGCACAGCCAGGGACTTTGAGAGGAAATGCTTGGGGTTTGGATTGGTTCCCTGAATTTTCCATTAGTTCCTAAGGAGCTAGAGCTGTACCTACAAAAGGTAAAACTATTTGACTCTTCAGAATATTTGCTGAACCACATAACAGAATAATCTGACATATTTCTGTTGAATCGTGGTTTTTATGGGCAAAGACGTTATAAATTCTTATTAAAAGAAGACACATAGAAATGGAGATTACATTGGAGATAGTATGTTCAAAATTCTGCATGCTTGACAGTGATAAATTAGACCATTTAGCATATCATAAATTCAGTGAAACAATATTTCAAGGGAATCCCTAAAACCAGTAAGTTCTATAAATTAATGAAGACACATAGGAACTGGAGTGCAAAACTCAATTAAAAAAAGAATGTATTTTTAAAGAAAAGCAAGAGAATATGGTTTATGAATGTAGTCCATGTATTCTCCCACGAATAAAGTATATTTTCAGGTTATGGTCACTCCCATAAGTTGTTTGAATTTATTCATCATAAAATGTGTCATGAGAAAATGCATGGCACCCGTTGCTTCTACTGTTGGCAAAACTAGAAAGGAGGCTGCATGTTATATACTGAGGAATGCCACTTCTGAGACTAATATTGAGTCTAATGCCTTTTCACACACTGGAAAAGAGTGCAGAAACTACTCTGCTCATGTGAGGTACTGTTTCCTCACATGATTTCTGGTTTTGTTGTTAGAGAGCCTCTGGCAGAAGTCATGCTAACTATAAAAAATTGGTGACAGGGACTTAGCTCTTTGCATCACAAGCAGCAAAAGTTCTTGACATTTCTTCTCATCTGCACCAAACATGCCTTCACCAGGTATTAAAAATTAACCTTATCCTGCAGCTGTGCGTGTTCTGGGAGTTTGTGTGCCTTTGGGAGTTCTGTAGTGGCAGAGGAAAAAGAAAAAATCTGGGAAAAACAACAAGAACAAAAAAGCAATCAGCCTTGACTCAGAAGTAAGTTTCTCTTCCTCTAAGACTATTGGAAACTTCTCAGTTTGCTTTATAGAATTGTGGAATTATTTAGGTTGGAAAGGACCTTTGAATCTAGCCATTAACTGCACTGCCAAGTCCCCCACTAAAACATGTCCCTTGGTGCCATATCTACATGATTTTGAAATACCAGGACTGGAAGTAAAGTCTTGGCAATAGCAGCTCACAATTCAGGCTGTTGCTCTGAGTACTGTGCTTTGGCATCATCAAAGTTTACCTAGGGAACATGAAACTTCAGAATTCTGATGCACCCTCAATATTCAGTGAGTCCTGGTTCCTTGCTTTTTATACCCTTCCCCAGAGCTCTTTGGACTGTCAGGGACTCTTTTCTAGTGTCTGGTATGTGTGGTGATCATCACTCTGGCTTCTGGAACTTTGTCTACAAGACAGCATTTTGCTATAAGCATTTTGCAATTGTCAGTTCACAAAGTCTTTTATAATACAAGGCTGTTGTTATAAAATCTCTAGGTACAAATATAGATATACAGATAGTTTAATGGCATTTTTCTGACCAGGGATTCTGTCACCCACTGTTGCCACAGCAGTGTGTGCAGTAGTCAGGGTGTCACTGCAGCAGCAGTGCTGAACAAAGGTACCACACAGACACAAAGATGCAATGGATCTTCCCAGTGCAGTCATCTGTCACTGATGGCTTATCTCCAAAGCAGCACATGGTGCCTGAACAGCGTCTTATCCCATTCCCACCATCATTTGCAGTACTCAGCTGTGGTGTTACGTGTCCTGCCTCAGCTCTGATTCTTTATTCATCAGCCTAGGCTCAACAGAGAGACACAGAGATGGCAGAAAATAGTACCAAAAAAGGCAGGGTTTAGTTGCGTTTTTCTTTCCTCTTGGGAAATTCGCCTGAAAGATTCAAGAGGAGGCAGCAGGACTCACAGTGAACACATGTAACAAAATACACTCTGCATCCTCACTGTCCTTACAAACTTCAGCTGTTGCCAGAAAACATCTACCCTGCTTGTGAGATCTGAAAACATATCACAGATCTGAGAAGCATTAAGGTAAATGAGCTAAAACTCCTTCCTAGTTGTTAGATACAAATAAAGGAAGCTGTCTCAGAACTCTGCTCTTTTCCCCATTTTCACCTATTTTTTTTAAGGCATCGTCCATACCTGAGGGAATAATGGGTGAAGACAACCAACCTGGATCAGGATAAGAAGGCCTGTAGAATTAAATTATCCTTTGAACCTGAACTTCAGTAGAGCCTTTCTGTAAGTGCTAGAAGGAACTGAAAACACAAAGAAAATAGTTAAAATAAAAATATGGTCAAATTCCTTAAGAAAATGAGATTAGAAGAGTTTAACAGTGAAAATTATAGGAATCATGACAAAAAGAAAGGTGTTAACTTTTTCTCTTTTTTCCTACATTTACTAATCATTAAGCTCTGACAAAAACCTTCAGATATCATACAGCCCCATACCAGACACTGAAAAAATTAACTGTGCCTCAGGCAAAACAAGCACACTTCCCCACCTGTATTAGAGTTTCTCTCCTATCTTAATTTTTTTATTAGTTGTTGATTCAACTCTTATCCACAGTTGATAAGAACAGGTAGGTTCAGAAGGTGGTTTGTAAGCCAGATCTGGACTCCAATTTGTGTCATAAACATCATCATCTTTTCTATTTTCGGTACACTTACAGATCCAAAGATCTTTGTCTTTCTTGCCTACCTTTATCTAACAGTTACAGTGAGGCAGGCTGGTGACCAATTGCTGACCCTTAGTCAGTGGCCACAGGTCAACATTTAGACACTGAACCCACTCAGTGCATGGAAATTTTTCTTTTATCATCATCTTCCTTGTTCTTCTAAATACTCATTTGATAGGACAGTTCAGGTTTATCTGAATGAAGGCAGAAAACAACACAAGGACAATCTTTAGAAGAGTGGGAGACCTCTGCCTGGTGTACCATGCAGTTTTCTCTTGCATTTTCATTGTTGTACCTTTAATAAAGTGGCAGTTTTAATTAAAACTTTTTTGAGTAGTTTAGGAATTCATAATGGCTCCCAGATATCTTGGTTTTTGTCAGAGAAAGCATTTGAGCAGCTTTTCAAACTCAGCATTAATATGTATTGTGTTTTCTATTGCAGTTACTTTTTCTATCTCATGTAGTCAGTATTTTCAGAACTAGATCTCAAAGAATGTCCCTGTCCTTTAAATTTTATTAAAATCAACTGGTAGACTTAAAGGTATTTAGAAAGGCTTGTTGGACAACAAACATGTTGCTTAGGTTTCATTTTATGCATTTTAAATTTTCAATGGAAATTTTGAATAGAATGAATTTAATTGGTCATCTTTCCTTGGACAGAAACATGTCAGGAAATGGAAGCTATTGGAGCCAGTTTTACAGTGGATGGGGATGAACCAGTTCCATGACATCACCCCATCCCTTCATGGAATTTGATAATTGCGAAAGACTCAGGTCCATGGATTTGTGGTTCTCACGCTTTTGAGACTTGGTGGAAAGGAAAGGGAACTTCAATTTACCTTTTCTCTTTTGTCAAGAACATCCAACCAGGAAAGAATGTGAAGAAGTTATCTTATTACCACTGTCAATATGCACAAAGTCTGCAACCCTCTATGCTCTGCATCTTCCAAATCCAGAGACTTGCACAGCCTCCCCAAAGGAGGTGTTGAAGGAGTCCTTCCAGGTGCATGGGGATCAAAAGCAAGAGGAAGAGTAGAAATTTTGTCAATACCCATTTTAGTTCAGTATTGCACACAGGCATCAGCTGATGCCTAACAAATGCAAAAAAAAAAAAAAAAATTGTATTTCTATCATTACTGAAGTCAATTTGGCTGTCATACTGTTTTCATCTAGATAAAAGGAAGTGCTCTGAGAATGTCCATCATTATAAGAATGATGACTGCATTACTATAATACATTTCAGCTCAAAGCACTTCACAAAGCACAGAGCATAAGCACAAGCATAGATATATAAGCCTCTACAGATAGAGAAAAAGTAATGGTCATATTAAAGCACAATCTGCAGATGTGGGAAGAATACACAGTGCATAGAAATTTATTGTAATAAAAATATATAGATAGAAGGGGTGCTTTGTGGTCTACATGCCATTTAATATCCTGCATTCAATTTGCTACAATGTAAATCAAAAAAACCCCACCCAAATTCCAAAAATGCCTCTTCCAGATTTACCTTCATTTACAGCAAAATTTATCACCTCATTGACCTCTTGTTAAATTTAGCTTTAACAGTTGTTTTCTTCAGCAGTCTGTAATTAACTGTTCTTGTTTTCAACTTATATGAGAGTCTAAGTTGCTGAACTGGTAAGGAAGATCTGGCCCTCTGTACTTAAGGTATACAAAATCCTTGTCATAATTATTTTTGACACTTCAATCTCTCAGACTGAAAGGCCCATGAAATGCAATTCCGGTTTTGACACTTCCCTACTGTAACAGTGAAAACCACAAGAGTGTTCTGAACTTGAGTTTTCACTGTTCATACTGTGCTGGTCATGTTTGATGTACTTGAGAAATGAATTGGTAAACTCTTGCATTGATTTTTAGGGAATTGTAAAAAGAAATATAAATTTACTCTTAATTTTTGCTGGGAAAGACTAGTTGAAACACTTGGAAATTAGAGCACCTTCTGCTGAATATAATTGCAAACAGCCATAGGTGAGAGGATTAGTTTTTATTTTTGATGCTTACCTTGCATTAGTTGGTTTAGCTTGGTCTGATGTAATATCTTGTCACATACATGATGTGACAGATACAATTAAAACCAGTTTCATTTCACATCTTGAACAACTGATAGAAGGAGCGTAGCTTGTTTGTGAAAGAAATAGTTTATCATCAAAAAACTTCAAATTATGCTTGTTTTCATCATTTATTTTATGAAACTCAATAATTAAAACAATCTGCAGCACTAACAATTGTTTTTAAAGGTTGCCTCAGTAAGTACATTATTTTCTAATTTGATAATAGATATCTTGATTTCTAGCCTAAACGACCTTCACTGCCTTGAAGGAATATTGGTTGAACACCTTATGAAGTTGTTGCTATTATAAATTTTACCCATCATTTAAATCTATGTGAAGAAATACAGCATCATTGGAATGTTGCAATGGAATCTGGGCAACTAGATATTGTCTGTCTCATCTCTCACTATGTCTCAGCCTTTCCAACTTGGTGATCTCTATACAAAGTAAAGAATTTTCACACTCTTCTAGATCTAGTATTAAAGTAAGAATTAAAAAAAGAAGAAATATTAATACTGATAAAGCTGTGTAAATTATTGGTGTGTGTGTTTTGAAAAGCTAATGCGTAATATTCAGCCTTGAAGGACAGAAGCTTTATGGAATAAGCTGTTCAGTTCTTTATATTGTATTTCAGTGTCTAGCACCTTGCACTTTCTTCTAGGTATGCTTTTGTAATCCATGGGAACTCTAGAAAACCTCCAGGGTTCATGAATTGCAGCTGTGAAGTGTTTGTAAAAATAATATACCAGATATTTAGAAAGAATTAAAATGTTCAGATTTTAATTCAGGCTGAGTTATATCTTTGTAACAGGGTCTGCGTAAAGGGATGCAGACAGTGCCAGACACCTAGGCCAGTATCCAAAAAGAAGTCGATAAATTGCTCCCAAGAACTGTATCTTAGTAAGAATAACTCTGTGGAAAGTGGAACTCTCTGTTTTATGAGCACGTAGTGAAGACATTGTCCTTTTTTATTGAAACTCAAAAATTTTAACCCGAGAATTTACGCAATGACTGGGAGAAACTGTAAAACACTAGAGTTTACAGAAATCCAGTCCAAGACTTGTTCAGATTGACTGGATTCTGAAAGCAGAACATGGACCTCAGCTTTGGTTTGATCCTCCCAGAGAGATTACTGCCTTGTGTGACTGAGGAACGTAATGTACCGGCGATAAACTGACAAGGAATAATGATGTATAAAAGATGAATAATTAGTTGGGACAAAGCACCAGAAGGCATACTGCTGAGAATTTAAATAAAATAATAAAATCCTAGTACAGTGTATTTGTGTGATTAAAGAGCAGTGGTGAGACAGGCAAGATGTAAAAGAATGGAAATGGTAATTGGAAAAGGGAAAGAGAGGTTCTTGTCAGTAGGTTTTTTTCCAGTTGCTCCTAAGCGGCTGGACTAACTTTGCCTCTGCAGATTGGAAAATTATTCAAGATCCAGTGGTATTTCACTACATATCATGCACCCCAGCTATTTGTGTCAGATTAGGCTTCCGTTTATTTCCAAATTTAAGCCATTTAAAATACAGGAACTATGATTCCAAAATTGCAACCAAATTAGCACATATAACTGCAGAATTTTTTTGTGGGGGTTTAGGAAGTCTCAAGACAAGAAAAAAAATTATCTTCAAGTCCATGTTTCCATCTTCTTTCCCTTTTCTGTGAAGTCGGTGTGTTCTGTAAGTGTTGTGGGAAAGGAACACTGGACCACAGAGACAAATGCCTTTCTCTGTGCAGGGGCACTGTACATGGAGAATCCTTTAAGATAGATGGAAATTGTTCCTTCTCCCTCCTAAGCACACTTGCATCAGCTGCATAGGTTGTAAAATATGCAGCTCATTCATGAGCACTCTAGTAAATTTCCATCACCAGATTTGAACTTTTCTTCAACAGTGGATAATCAGAAGAGATAAATACTTCCCTGCCTCCCTGCAGTGCAGGACAAAGATAGCCATCAGCACCCAAAATGAGGACAAAGAGAAGGAGCTCTGCCTTTTTATGTGGCTGCTCAAATTACTAAGAAGCAAAAAATCTTTAAAAGAAAGTTATTTTTGTAGATTAGGATCAATAAATATAACCAAAAGAGCTGGTTTTAAAGTGATAAATCTCTAAAGCTTAGCATAAAACCTCAAAAAAGGCAATTTGTACTGTGGGCATCAGCCATAATTTTCTTTCTTTATGTGCAAATCAGTCTAAGAAGTTTAATACATAATTCATGCGTGTGAGTAAATTTATTTATTTTCTTGGCATGGAATGATATTGTCTAAATAGAAAAGGATGTGAAAGCACAGCTATTCAGTAGGATCATAAGATAGGATTCATTATCTTCAAATGTATTCTGTGTGTGATGCCGATGGATGATTTAATATAATGCACAGCCCCATTGCCAGTATTCTTTATGCCACACAAGCTTTAAAAGGCATTATGTGGCTAAAAGGCAGAGATGGCCTTATTTAGAGCTCTACTTATTATCTGATCCCTAAAAGTGAAGGAAGAAAAGGTCCACAGACTTTAGTGTTTTTTCATGTTAAAGAGAGATATTGAAACCCATTAACTTAAAGCTGAGACTTCTTCCAGTTGTCATGGGATGTTGAGATGATATATAAAGGGACAACTTTGTAATTTAAATTCCTACCTACTGTTACTATTTTGCCAACAATATTTTCAGCCTACTTTGTATAAATTCCTATTTTCCTTACTTCACAGGAGACTGTGCTTCAGGCATACCAGCAAGTCAGAGATAGGTATCTAGATAAAAGTAATGCTATATATCCTGAGCAAAACCACTTCCTTAAAAAAAGCAGTCCAAGGTAAGTGTTCAATGGATGTTACAGGAACACCAAAGGATCAGAGGTTCAGTCTTTATCCATTCCTAGGGTTGCAAAGCCAGAAATCATCCTGCAGACCTTGAGAGCTTAAACCTCCCAGCTCTGGTGGAGAGGGTCTGAGTGGAAATTGCCCAAAACATCTTGTGTTTCATACACAGGGCATCCTGTTTCTCAAAGTGATCACAGCTTCTCATCACCCAAGTGATGCACTGGTAGTCTTTTCTACGTTGGACAGAACTCAGCTGCTTCATTTGTTCCAGAAAAATATTGTCTGATGGTTCAAGGACAAGAAACTTTGGATTCCAGGTAGGGAAAAGCAGAGTTGCAGGGCAATGTTGTTTACTGAAGCCTAGGAGAGATGCAATTTTTGTTTTTTTTTAGATTCTTTTGGAAGGCAGATAGTCAGGCCAGCCATATCTTGCCATGATTACATGAATTTTCATCCTTCCCTAAAATTGTTGCTAACTTCTGAGATTTGTTTGGTTGTCTTGTATGAAGCATCTTGTATGAGTTACATACTTGGCTATTTCACACATGGTAAGAATGGAGGACTGGTCATTTAAAAGATTCAGGGCTTTGTTACAGACTCATAGTTTTGGTACATTTAATGCAGAATTTGGCTAGAGTGGAGTTATTTCGGGTTTTTTATTGAAGATGTTTGCCACAAACAAACAATGTGGTGTTCTGTAACAGGTTTATTTCTTGCTCAGTGCTAATTCATTGTATCCAGAAGCTGATATCTGAGCTGAAAATACAGAAGTCAACATTATTTGAGGCTGTTTTGATCTCCATGACATTGTTTGGCTGTAACTTCTTATCCCAGTAGTATTGTCATTGAGGGTACAGGAATGACCTGCTGGAGAATTTCCAAATAGGTTTGTGCTTGTGATTCATTATTCATTAAAGGAGACAATCTATACAAGGTTTTTAGGGTAGTCTAGTATGATGTGATGCTTTCTTCTTCATCCCTTGTTCTCTTTTCTGCTGATTAGAAACAGAGTCTGAGTTTTCTGGGATAGAAGGACAGCTTGATTAAAACAAAAGGCAAGAATATGACTTTTAAAAATAAAGGCCTTGTTTCACAAGGAGTTAGTGATGTGTAGAATGAGTTTAAGTGACAGGAGTCAAACCAAGAGCCATGTCCTCAGCATGCAGATTCTTACTTGATGGCACTTGTTCTCGCTCAGCACCAAGGCAGAGGTGGTCCTGGAAGGGCTTTTCTCCTTGCCCTTGGATGAAGGGCAGAGCCCTGGAAGGTGATATTTGATTCTCCAGGTGGAAAAAAACCCAGATGACTCTGAATTGACAAGGACAAAGGGGGCACCGCTGTTGGGCAAATCTCCCAGTAAAATAACTGGATTATTTATGAGGATGATGAATATTGTAAGTGAAAAGCATGATTAGTGGAAAAATATTAATAAACAAATTATTAAAGGAAAATGAACTAGTGAGATAGAAAATTATAAAGTAAAAGAAATGAACTTTCTACAATTATTAAAGGTATTCTGATGTCTTTATTTTGTACTTGAATATCCCTATAACAGCAAAAGAGCTAAAGAGGGACATTCCTTCTCTCATACTAAGCATCTCTCAGACAAACAAATGTAATAAGTGATGTGAGTCAGCACTTCATTCACTGTCCAAAATTTAAGAATGTGAGCTACTCAGTTGCTTTTGATTAGTCATAAGAGTGTGGCAAATGCATAATTTTAATATAAATATTTAATGTTTGTGCTCTGTAAGTAGTGAATAGTGATACTGAATGTCAAATTTTGGATAATACAGATCTCATTTTCTGGAGGGTAGGGCATCTGTGACTTTTTAAAAATGCTTTCATTTGTCCCACGCAAAGACTAGTTCAACAAATTACCTACATGCGTGCATAGTTTAATGTGTGGATACTCATGGATTTAAGCTTAAAAATTTGATCTTTAAAGCCTTAATTTGTTTAATTGCATTACTGAATTAATGCATGAGATGTTTAAAAATGTCTTGAACTGAACTCTTTGGGATGTTATGACATTCAATTAAAATTTGTAAACCACTTCCTATAGCATCAGCCATTACCCATTAATTTGTACTTTATTTACTGACAAGCGCAGGATGAAAGTCTCTTTACCAAAAGTGGAACACACTGCTTTGCAGTGATTCCACTGTGTACCACCCAAGGAGGAAATGAAGTTTTGAGGCCTTTTCCTATGGCAGAGTTTTCCATCATCAGTAGAACACAGGCCTGTCCCACAGCCAGAATGTTGAAAGAGGGAAATACAGGCTAAAACAGAGGAAGAAAGCATTCACAGACTGAAGGGGGAGAAAAGACAATTGTAGAAGAGGGATGTGATGTGATTTTCCTAGGTTGTTTTTTCATGTTTTTTATTTGTGTTTGTTGGTTTGGTGTTTTTTAATGTAAACAGCTCCCTTGAGATCGTTTTATCTAAAATTGTAAATAAGCTGTGCATAGGACTGAAGTAGCTCTCTAGGGTCAAGTCAATAACTAGTCAGAGTTTATTTAAGTCAGGAGAGTTACAACAGAGCTTTGGCACATGGAGGTTTAGTTAGTCAGAAATGTCTGCTCTGATGGAAAGCAAAAGAAAACCAGCTTGAAAGATACTGCACCCTTTGAGGGTCAGTATAATCCTGTCAGTATTTAAAATGGATTTCAGAACTGGTAATGTGACTGAAGTTGGGTCTGCACCAGATTCCTGGTTCAGTGAACAAAACTTAAGAGTGTGTGTCACTTTGAAGATAAAATAATCCCTCTCAGGACATACTGTCAAAAGTCTGATGAGATGAAGTGCTGCAGCTTTGACTGATTCTTTAGTTGTGCTTTGACTTCAGTGTCCTTTGGGTTATTCTTTATTAATCTAAAGAAATCACACCTTCTGGCTATTTCACACTGTTTGAATTGCTAAACAGGTTTGGCTCCTTGATTTCTAATTCCAAAGGAGTCCTCTAGATCATATGAATGACCTCGGGCAATATTGCTAGTACCTGAAAACAATTCTCTGGATTTAGTTACTAGCAGTGTAGTCAATATTACACAGGCTTATTTCAGGAATTTCTTTGGGTGCAGAAAAGTCACAGTAGCAGTACTTGACATTGAGACTCCAACTGCAGTTCTGGGCTTCCTCCACAGTTCTGGACTTAATATTCCATTCTGCATGCTCTTCATCTATACTAGCAACACACTGAAATTAGTGACTGTTCCAAATTAATTATAGTCACTGGGTTTCTTTGATGTTTAAATATCATTGCAGAGCCTCCAACTTCCCACATGGACCCTCTAAAACCCTATGTACAGTTGAAAAATTCTTCTTACAGAGAACAAAGGAGGACGTGAGTTTTTTATTGGTTTCTTACTCTCTATGTAGCACAGAGGCCTTGAGTCACTTCCTGTCCCAAAATACCAAACAAATAATAGTATTGGTAAGTGCTAATGATTTATGGGGTCTAGATCTTAATAGTCATGGGATTTTTAAAGGAGTTTTGAATTTACTTCATATCACTGTGTTGACTGTAAGCTGCCACAGCCAAGTATGAAGACTTAGTCCTCATCCTAATGAATGGTTGGTTGGTCTTTTTCATTTATATTATTTCACTTGTGCTTATTGAATGTTGAAGTTATTTAATGGCTTAGAAGGCAATGTATTTTGTCTAGATCTATTCATCCCAGAGGCAGAGGTTTTGATTTCCTTCTTTTTATGCTTCTCAGTACAGAGTAAAAGCAGACTGAGGAAGAATTCAAGAGGCTGACAGTGTATATTCCCTTGAGAGTAATTTTTTCTCAGGTTGGAGACATTTGGCTCAAGTTCCTTTATTTTAAAGTTCTTTTCTGTTTTCTTCTTTTTCTTCCTTTAACATTTAAATTCTACTGAGTAATTGTACTCTGATAATAACTTCTCTGAAAAGAGATGTTATTTCTTCTGACTTTATTAGCAGTCATTCCTGATGAAAACATTGTGGAGAATGAGAAATTTGCAACACAATAGATTATTCATTAGCTGTTCCAGTAGATAAGTTTGGCGCAAAACCATTTCAATCTACTGATTATATGTTTTGAGTAAAATGAGTTTAACGTTTTTTAAAAAATCCTAGTTGATCTGAATATTTTTTATTCTTCTATAAAGGATTTCTGTGAAACATATTTTTTTTAAAGGTAATATTTGCAAGATGTGGAAAAATACTTCCATTCTCTCCATCCCTGCTCTGTAGCTTTGTTTACCTAAAGCCACTGTCCCAGCCTTGGATCCCCCAGGTCCTTGACGTCACTTTGATGGACTCTCAATCCACTGAGTTGTCCTTTTGATTTCTTAATACCTGCGAATTCTCATAGCTCAAGCTTTTCCTACTTCACTAGTGCCTGTTACCCCATTGTCCTGCTGGTGCTGATGTCTCAAGTCCTCCTGATGAAGCCTGTTAAATTCAGGGCTGCCAGCAGGATGCAGAGAAATGGGGCAGCATTTCAGGCTCTTGGAAATCTGGAGCAAATCACTCAAATCAAACTGCAAATGCAAATTTCAGTCGCAGTGTAGAGGCAGACCTGACCTGCACAAGTAAATCCTTAGTTATTGTGGATATTTTTGGGCCATGTAGACCCTTCATGGCATGTAGTGCTTAACCTGGGTCTGACACTGCACTGAGCCCCACAGTCCCAAACCCCAAAGCTGACTGAAGGCTCCTGTGTACATCTTTGTGGGCAAGGGAAGTAGAATAGATGTATCCTAAGGCTGGCAAGACTTTTCTGTAAGGATCATCAGAAAATGGTGGGAAAATGCTGTCTAAGGGAAATTTCTGTTCTCTGTGACAGAGTCAATATTTTTCACTGAATAATCTAATGAGAATGAAACCTTGTATTCTGGGAAAAGATCTGCAGGGCAAAAATGAATTCTAATAAACTTTCTGAGTTTTATTCAAACATCAATTTGCTTCTCTTGCACCTATTTTCACTCATTTCTTTCTCATTTTTCCTCACGCCAACTGTGCCACTTATGACCCTCTCATTCCCTTATCATATTCTTTCAGTTCTTTTGTTACCTCCTCTGGTAGCACCAAACACATTTTTTCTCGCCGTATTTTTGCATGTTATCTCCTGCCACAAAATCAACTCCCCCTGTTTGTGAAAGATTTACACAATCTCCTATTTTCTCAGTTCTTTCTGAATCATCACTTTATGCTTAAGCTCTTCAGATTTACACCTTTGGCAAAAAACCCCATTTATTCCTTCATTTATTAGATTCTTCTCATCCCCTGGGTAATCCTGTTCTTTGTCATTCCTTTGCATTGTAAATTCCTTTTGTATTGGTTCTCCAAGAATTTATAGTGCATCTGTTGCTCTGACTCTGTGCCTGACTTTCTGTTAATGATATTGAGATACTTTATTTAAATTACGGCAGTGAACAACTGTATGACCTTCAGACATGCTTTGAAATTGGGGAGTAAACATTCTGGGTAATCAACAGTTTTCACTGGAATCATCAGAAGATTACATTATTTGTTGTGTAAGGGAAGAATGTGATTGAACCACAAGTTCATGAATCTTGAACATGAATCTTGATCCAAAAAAGTTAATTGCACTCTAATGTCACATTTATGACCATCCCCCTGCTAAATCAAAGGCTGTTGGTATTGTTCTCGAGAGGAAATACTGCTTATGTAGATTCATTTTTTTCTGAGTATGAAAGGCCACAAATATTTCCAGAATGCTAATGACATTTAACACTGTCTAGTTGTTGTGTTGCCTCATACACTGTGCTGATATTTTTTGTCTTCTTTCATTCTTCTCTTTTTCTTTCTTCAGAGCTTAGAAAATAAAATTTAAAAAATTTAAAGCTTGATGACTTGTCTTGTCAGAGGCGAACCAGACCCTAGATGGAAGAGAATTGTTTCCTGATTGAATAATACTCTGTAACTGAGGTTTTGAAGTATTTAAAATTGTGGCTAAAACGAACATGGGACTCCCCTCTAAATTTCTTTTATAGTAACAATGTTTCATGAAGCATAGACCATGAGATGCAGAAGGAGAAAACAGAAGGAAGACATGTCTGGGGCTTGTTTCATTCATTTGATGGCACTTAGGTACCCTAAAGACATGGGTTTGAGAGCTTACATTTCTTTTCCACTATGCAAGATTTACTGGAAGTCTACTACATATTAAAATCATATATTTTCATTTACTAATATCAGAATTTTATGCTTTGTGTTGCACACTCCTGATTTTTCAAAAGTTGATAGGAAATGGAAAAATATTTCACCAGATCTCAGAAATTATTATGTGAAAATGTGAAAATAGTATTTTGGGGCTAATTGTCTATTTTCAGAAGTGTGCAGACTATCCCTATATATTTTCATTAAAAATGTACCAAAATTTTAATTTGTGCTTTTGAATTTCTCTAGGTTTAATACTATTTGAGATGACAAGAATACTATAAACCTTCACCACCTCACTGAGGAGGTTTCAGTATTCTGTTGAGTGTTCACATGAAGCTGTGGATACGAATGAGAGAATGGAATCCCTGTTTCATGCCTGCAAGCTCTCTTTATGCACAGCTTAATAATCAGCAGTGTGATTCTTCAGAGGACAACAATAGGCTTTGATTTTGAATTTTTTTCATCAGAGCTACCATTGGAAACTCATGTCCAAAAGGAGGGTATTTTTTTCCCTGACCTTGCTATTGTTTTTAAAATGCAAAAATTAAGTATTGGTTAATAAATTTATTTTCTAGACATGCCTGCCCACTAAGTCTTCTTTGAATCATTCTTCACCATTACTTGCTGTCTCTTAGTTGGTGTTTCTGGCTTTCAGTGCTGAAATGAATGGGGGTAACGACAAAGGCATGGGGAGTATTAGGTGGTTTGTGCCACTCTTGAGCAGCTCTTGCAGCTCTTAATGGTTCCTTTGTAAATAGTAAACAGGATTGTTCTCAGTGCTTTATTTAACAATATATGATTCACTCCATCCAGATGATTTTCTTAACTATAAGAACTCTCTACACTGGGAGCCATTTAGAGACCTTGGTTAAAGAACGGTCTTCAGCTGAGTCAGATGGAGTTCTCTAAGCAGCATGGATGTTGGGATATAATTGATTTCCTTGCAAGCTAGATGCAAAGCTAATTTCTGTCTATACCAATATTTGGAAGAGAATGGCAGCAAGATTGTAGTGGCAGGGATATAACTCTGTGTTGGGTAATGGAGAAGCATGGTTAATGAGAAAGTATCTGACATACTTAGATGGTTAAAGGAGGACAGGTGAGGAAATCCTCCTCCCTTGACATCTGGTGGAGACACACCCAGCAGGAGTAAAGATTTGTATTCATTTTGGCAGATGCAGCATGCCATGTGACAGTGCTCTTTTGACTCACAAGCAGCTATAATGAAAATACATGGCAGTTGTAATTGCTCAACACTGCAAGTGATAATTTAAATATTGAGGTACTCTGCTGTATGAGTTTTTAAGACTGTGCTTCTCTGTGAGTGCTTTGGGTTTCAGCTGTGTGCAGCTCAAAAGAGTAGTAGTAGACTAATTCTCTTTCCAGGAAAAATAGATTCTTGGACCTTGATACTTTTAAATATTCAAACTTTCCAACTTTCCGATAATTGTAATTGCAGTGTTTGTTTATGTAATGCCACAACCTTGATTTGAGGTTTAATAATTTTAATTGAAGGTGGTATTTCAATCTAAACTTGCAAATAAGAGTATTGTCAGAAAGTACAGTGAGTTCTTTGACATCATTGATACCACTGAGTTTGACATTTATCATGTGGGAAAAAACCTGCTATTGATGGAGTTTTTCTTGTTTATGTTGTTTTTAAACCCAAGGAAGTTTTATTTTGCCAGTGTAAGTTCTCTGTGAGTGTGCTGAGTGGCAATGAGAGCACTTTCTGTGTCTGCAAGGGCCAACTGTGTTAAGTGATGCCACTTAGAGAGTGACCACAGATTCCACTGACAGTGTGTTCATGTGGTGAGAGGCTGGGAGTTTGTAGAGTCTTTTCACAGCCTCAGCTTAGCCTGAATTCCTGTCAGTTTTCACATAGGCTACTTCTTCCCTGTTAGTCATTTCAGTTCTGCTATTTGTGAAGAAAAGTCAATGTTCTGCTCTAGGAATATGGTCCTTGTGTCTCTCTCATTTCAGGCTGGTGGCCTAATAGTCCTGGGTGGCCATGCTGCTTTTTGGCTTCTGCACAACACATCTCTCACTGGTTTGAGTGGGCACACGTCGATCCATCTGTGATTCCTTTTGCATACTCCTGACTCCCTTGGGTCAGACCTGACTCTCCTGGGTCAGTTTATCTCAGTCCTGATCCTTTGACCCTATCCTGTTGCACAATTTAGTTCCCTGCCGACTCTGTTTGGTTATTTTCTATTCCTGCTCCATTGACAGTGTCATTAGGAGATGTAAGAGAAGATATGTTGTCCAAATGGATTGTTTAAATCTTAGGAAAAATAATTGAGACAAGTCAGGAATGATATTTATGTTTATAGTGATAAGAGGTTTAAAGCTAATGTGGCCCATTTGATCATGTTATATGACATTCTCTACCTCACAAACTTGTATTTTTTACAACTTTTTCTCTCTTAATCCTAGTTTAAAAAGTAGACTTACAAATATTCCAGATATGATTTGACATCTCTTTTTACTGCAATGTCCAGCTATTCTTATTCCCAGTAATAGAAACTGAAAAGAATATTTTAAAATTTATTTTTCATATTTAATATTTGTACGCTTCTTTGTTTTCTGGAGAGCTGAGGTGAATCTTTTCAGTGTTGTCTGGACACACTTTCAAAAAAGTTGCTTGGCATTGTGCAGTGAGCTGAAGAAGAATCTCTCCAACTGTTCCACAGCCTGCTCTAGCTGTCTTTCTGATAGGTATTGATAATAACAGGAAGACTTTAATGTAAACAAATTTAACCCAACTCTAGGGTGCTCCAAATTATTTTGATTTTTTTTCACCCTGATAGCTGGGTATCTGGTAGTGTTTGAAACCCAAATTCAAATAAACTTGCTGTTGTTTGTACCTGCATCACCTGGTGTCCTCAGATTTGGAGGGGATTCTTTAGCAGAAATTCCTACTGCATGTTACATCAATTCCCAAACCATATAAAATTTTCTCTTACGCCATGTGTGACTTCTTTCTATTTTCATGATTAGAAGTTTAATACTTACATTTTCCTGTTCTGTCAAATACTGTTGTCATAAAACCTCATTATATCCTCTGTACCTGGTGACTACAGCATATTGCAAATATATTTGCTATTTGCCTATTGCTTATTTATGAAACATATGCCCAGTGTTTGTCCAATACTCTGGAACACTTCATGGGAGGCAACACATGGCACCTGTTCTTAGTCAAGGAAAATGTTGCTGAATCAGAAACTGATTAAGGATTCCTTTGCTGCACATGCAAAATTCCATTGCCTGAAGGAGGGAAAAAAAAATAAACTGAATAACTTTGACTGAAAGCACCATTCTGTTGACAAATGTCTGCCTAGCTGCTATGTTGTGTTCATTCAAATGCTTCCTCAGAGTTTCCCACCATGCTGCTCCATTTTCACAGAGTTCAGTAGCAGCCAGAAATCTGCTAGCTGCTTATGAAGCTAGTCATAAATTTATCCTTTCACAAGTATTTGTGGTTTCCATTATTTTTTTTCCTCTCATGCAGTTAATATGATTGTAAAATCATTGTTTTAAACTTTTTTCCTATCTGAGTCAGTAGTACTTAGTATGTATGGGTGTATACATAATTCAAGTAAATAACTTTTAATAAATTTCCAGCTTGCTGCAAGAGGATTTAATCTATGGAGAGCTGTTGGTTTCATTCACAGGAAATATTTACCTATCCATCCCCTCAGGCTATGCAGGAGATATACTTTAAATAAGAGAGCAGGCTCTGTGCAAATAAACTTGAGATTATTCTCTACCTTGAGATAGCAAACAGATCATTGCCTGAAGAGCTCCCATGGACTCATGGAAGTGGGAATTTCCCTCTCTCTGGTTTTATTTAGGATCTTCTGCTACTTTTATGGCCTCATTTTCCCTTCTGTCCCAGTCAGAAATAAAACAGTCTGACCATTGATTTTCAGTTAGCAGTAATATTTTTATTAATTATTAATATCTGCATTATATATAATATTAATTAGATATGATATTATATTATTAATTTATTAATATAAATTAAGGAGTAATTATTTTTATAAATGTGTGTGATTTTTCCCAAGATTCTTCAAAGGGATGTGAAATATTCTTAATATTGGTGCTTTCACCACTAAATTGCTGGAGAAGTAGAGCTTTATTTATAAAAAAATATTTTTTTCCATTGAAAAAAGAAAAAAAAAATATTTACAAGGTAATTGCATGTGAGACTAGCATGGTATTATGCATGAAAAACATTGAGCTCAATGCAAGTTAATGTAAGTAAAGTAGTCTAAACTCATTGAAACTTATGTCCCTTTCTGTACTGGACTAACCATCATTGTTGAGAATGTAAGTAGGGATTTGAGAGGGTCTTTTGTTGTTTTGTGCATTCTCTTTTATATTTTGAGCTATCTCTTAATTTGCAATTTCTTTCTTATTTAAATCCTTGCCTTTCCTTACCACAAGCGTAAATAATCTGTTGTCTTTCTGATCCCACAATACCCATTGACTCCATCTGAATTTTCCATATAAAACAATTTTAAGATAAGATGTCAAATATTAAATCTACAACAATAATTTTCATTATTTGCTTGAAGTGCTGTTGAATTGATACAATGGGCAAAGCTGAGCAGGCAGCAGAGAAAAACTGTTCATAAAGTCAAAGAGTATGATGTACAGAGATGAAGGACAGAGAATCTGCATTAATCAACCTGCCAGGAAGAGACCCTGAGTAGCCAATTAGAGCAGGTTGTTCTCACATAAAGACTAAATGCCACATTATAACATTGATCCACACCTTAAACACTCATTGATTTTTACAAGGTGTTTCATCTGTAAAAATGTGGTAAAAGATACAGATTTTAATGAAAATTCAGTTGAATAAGGTTAATTAAAGTATAATCATACCATTTCAGATCACTTAAGATCTTCATTTAGGGAACAAGGACATTATATTGGCACGTGCTGTATCCAGAGCTGGGCTGCCCAGTACATGGACTGACTGCAGAAAGTCCAAGGAAGAGACACAGAAACACAGAACTTAGAGAATCTCCTGTTTAAGGAGATTCTTAGGGAGCTGGGAAGAGAGAAATGCCACATGGATCTCAGCAATGCATGAAGTGAGTGGGGAGAGAAGACTCTTTCTCTAACCAGGCTCTTACCAGTGGTGCCCACTGAAAGGACAGCAGGCAAAGAAATTTCATTTAAGCATCAGAAAAAAAACTTTTACTGTTAGAGTGGACAAAAACTGGGAAAGGTTACACGGGGAGGTTGTGGATATTATATCCCTGGATATAATACAATGGACACAGCCCTGAGCAAACAGCTCTGACCCTTTTCTGAGCAGGAGGCTTGATGAGACAGTCTCCAGAGATGTGTGCCAACCTCATCTGTGCTCTGATTGTGCAATTCTGTCACACTGGGCAGTTTTCTTATTCAGGAAAAGTTTTATAGGAGCTCAGATTTTCTCCAGCTCTGCAAGGCCAAGATTATTGTTAGATTTTTTAAGGTATGTATAGGAGAAACATGTTTTTCATGGTCACATTGATGGATTTTATTGCAAAGAAAAATATGGAGGCTAGCTTTGGAGCAGGCTGCGGGCCCCATGGCCTGACAGGCCTGCCTGAGAAGCTAGCCTGGGAAATTCATGGGAGGATTCAAAACAATCCTCAAAGACACAAAACAGCCTGCAGGTGCTGTTTTCTGATTCCCGTGTTTTCCTTGCAGGAGAAGGTCAGGGGGTGGTGAACCCCACTGACCAATGATGGTCATGTAGTACTTTACTAACCAATAAGAGTTTCCTTTCTGTACTTTCGACGAACTAGTCTATATAACATGACTGAAGCAATAAACTAGAGATTCTCTTCTCTTCTGACTCCCTTGAGAGTCCGTGTTGTTCTTTCCGCCGTTCCCAATTAGAACGACAGAAAAATGTTGTTATTCTTCCGTAGACTAAGTGGGTCTGAAAGACCATAGAATATTTGCAAAGAAGAAAATACTTTTCAGGGGATGAAAAACACAAAGAGTTCACTTTGAAAAAAGTGAGGTATTTTTGAAAAACTGTGTAACGTTAGTTCAGGGTAAACATCTGCAGAATGATAGCCTGTATTATAATGTCAGGATGCTTAAAATTTCTACATGAAATAATTACTCTTTTAGTTTTTATCTTGCAAATGAGTAAACTGAGCAACAAAGAATATAAAGAAGCAATGCAGTAACACTTTGTTATACACAGAAATAAAAACCTATCTAGGAAGTGTAATTTCTAGACTCTGATTTAATATTCCATTGCATTAATTGAAATGACATTGTGTTATTCAGTAAGTTCTGTAATAAGGAAATTCTGATTATTATAATAAATCCATCAGAAGTTAAAATCAGTAGCTTACTGTTTAAGTGACATTGTAGAGAGCAAGTTTGTTCTTGTTCTGTCAAACAGCTGGTTTTTGGGAGACCCATAAAGGTGAAATCATAGCTGCAATTGAAATTTAATAAAACCCAAGATCCTGAGTTTCACAAGTGCTTTCAAAAATTGTACCTTCTATGTCTAACAAACATTTCTATAAACTTGCAGAAAAGTTGCTGGAAAATAGTGTGAAAAAGATGTTTGCATAAATATTAAGTTGGGTACAGCTGTTCTGAGAAAGCATGAAGCTAAAATAGCATAGGAAATGGAAGCAAGGAATTCTTTTATGTTTAAAATATGAGCCTACATAAGAAGAGATTAATGAGAATAGTTGGAAAATGAATTCATTTAAATATGAGCATTTTCCTTTTTTGGACCTGCTAAGTTATGGTTTCATGAATATTTGTCAAAGTTAATGTTGTGAAGCTGAGCTGTTGCTTTTTCTTGGAGAATAATTCTTGTTGTCTTCCTTTGTGTTACATATTCTCTTTAGGAAAATGAAGAGAATGCATTGATTAATATATATGCTGCTAAATCCTCATGCATAGCTTGATTCAGTTATGGAACAAAAACATTTTGCTTCTTGTGAAAAAGTAATGAACTGTATAAATACAGGAATCAAAGCTTAAAGTTGGCTGATACTGATGAAGGGCTCTTCTCCATGGAAACTTAATCTTTGTTCCGTTTCTTGACGTTCAGATAAGCGCCATCAGGTTTTTCCAGACTTGCTCATGCAGGGTCACATCCATTATGGTGCTGACAGTCTCAAGGGAAGAACAATGCTTTGTCCAGTTGTGAGGTGATGTACTTGGAAATAATGCAGCTGCTGCTGCAGATGTAAAAACAAACAAACCAGCCAACCTCTTCATGGTATACTACAGTGAAACAATAAAGCAAAACTTTTCTTAAATGCAGTTTGCATATGTATAAAAATATTATTATTATTATTATTAGTTTCTAAATTATAATTGCATGAAGAGCCTCAGATATATGCTTAATCTTGATTTTTAAGAAGCCAGTATAATCATGCATGTGGGGTCAGTGAAGGTATTCTGGCTTTAGTAAGGGAAGTACTCTGAAGCACAGCTGAGTGGTCAGTCACAGTCACGATTGTTCACACTAATACCCTTCAACATTCAAACACAAGGAGCTGCATTCTGTGCAGGGTGATAGGTCTCCAAGTCATGTCTTCTGGGTACACCTGGTCTGTGTGCTTGTAGCATGGGACTTTAAATACTTGGAAAAAAAGTCCCTAGCATATTTAAGTCAAATAAAGCATTGCCGTTGCCTTAAATGGATTTTTTTTTCCCCTGTAATTTGGTTGCATGTTGAAAACTTGCTTATAGTGTTGTTTATTCCTAAATATTCTCCTGAGGCAGGTAGGTTTTGCCCTGTGGAGATACTTTTGAAAGTTCAAATAAAGGCTTCTGCAGTTTCTAGTCTCATTAAGGAGAAATTCTCCCTCGTGTATTGAAGTTGTCTCTTGAGTACTCAAAAATTGGCTTGCACATATATCTCTAGTGCCAGCCAGATGGCATAGTCCGTGGTATGGAATGTCTAGGAAAGAAGTGTGCTAGAGCATAGGATGATAGAACTCTTGAACTCTTGGGACCACAGGAAGGACATCCAAAAACATCTCAACTATTGCTGGAAACAGTTTAGGCAGTTAAACTCTGGGCCCAGGTTATGTGTAGATACCAAAATGTAGATTCTTATTCTGGATCTGTATCTCTGCCTCATGCCTTTACTCACTTAGTGTAAAGGAGTAAAAGGACACTATATTGCCTTCTAACCACATTCCCTACTTGAAATGTGTTCTTATATGTGTGTGTATACATATATATAACTGTAAATGAATAGTCACACATGGTGCATTGGTTTTGGTATACATATGAGATCTCTCATCCTTGGAGATACTCAAAAGCCAGCTGGACATAGTCCTGTGAATTCTTCTGTAGTGACCCTGCTTGAGCAGAGGGGTTGGACCAGGTGGCCTCCAGAGGTCCCTTCCAACCTCAGCCCTTCTGTGGCTCTGTGTGATGTTTGCTTATAGGCAAATTTTGAGCTAATAGGAATATGCCAGTAGATGGTGCTCATGAATATATAGCTTTGTTCTCACATAATTAGCAATTTTTTGGTAATGAATGTTACCAGGATTCCAGCATATTGTTTATGTGGCTCTTTTAACAGCTGCATAATTAAAGTTCAGCACATACATAATTGTTTGCAAGGTAAGAGCCTAAATTATGCCAGAAGGTTGTAGATGAAACTGATCCTATAATAATTTCCTCAGCTGCCTTCATGCTAGCATGAGTCCTCCAAAACCAAATTATTTCTAATCTGTTTGAATTTCCCACTACAGAATGACATTGTTCCTTGGCTCTGGAATTATCCCAAATCAAAGAATTTTGAGCATGTCAGGGAATGCTGAACATGAGCTACTGGCCTCAGTGCTTTATCACAGATAAATTAGGATAATAACATCTTCTGTTTGCTCAGGCTGCTGGAACTGACCTGAGAACTGTATTGGACTCGACTCTGTTGAACAGATGTTGTAACAAGATGATAAAAAAATCCAATTTGTTCCACAGAAAAAAAGAAAAGTGTTTTATTTACATGAAGGGCATAACCACATTAAAACAGTTCGATGATTATACATTTCAGAAAGTTGTTGCTGTTAGAGTTAGGACTAGGGCTTATGAAAGACACATTTACAAGTCATTATGTCAGTGGCTGCTGTAGACATAATGACCCCCTGAAAATGCTGCAGTGGGAACTGCAGTGGGAACTGGGTGCCTAAGCTGAATGGTAAAACCAGAAACTCAAAGAAGGAACTTGAAAACCTGAAGCTGAGTGAGAAGCCACAAGAAGTTAACTGTAAATGTGTAAGAATGGTATCTGAATTCCTACCCCATGGCAAGAGCTAATCTCTGTCCTTGGATCCTGTGAAGGGATGCAGTTTGGAGTCTAGCCACTTCCAGATTTATATTTATGGAACAAGGGAACAGAACCTACTAATGTCACTGTAAGGAAACACTGATAGCATGATAATAGCTGATTTTCATAGGCCACAGTAAGTGGGTAGACACTTCCAGGAGGCAGGAGAAAGCTGTCTTCTGCAGCCTGCACTCACCTGTCTCCCAGGTGAGAACTTCCACCACCCCATGGCTACCTGATGCAGGTGGGCACTCTCTGCCCAGCCCAGCAAACATTGGGACTTGACTGAACTGGGAGGGCAAAACAGAGCCTGACCCTGCAGCTTGGCACCCTGGCATGCACTGGTGAGCTGTGCAGACATAGGCAGGTCACATTAGTCTCTAGTAAAAATGCAGAAACTCTCCAGAGACCAGGCACCATGGATTAAAACTCTCCATTCTAGATGATTTTTGTGTGTACTTAAGAGCCTGTTCCTCCATGCCTTGTTCTCCTGTGTCCCCACAAGGCCTGCTCTCCTGCCCACACAATGCCTCTGCTCCAGCAGCACCGGGGTATTCCTCCACTTGGGCCAGCCTGCAGCCTGCTCCTTCACACATTATTGGCAAAGTGGCTTTTGTTCACCTCCAGCTAAGGAGGAGTTTGGTCCAAAGTCATTTTTGTCCCAGCAGAGGGTTCTCTTGTGTAGATCAGGGTTTTTTCTCAGCTGTTGAAAAAATTTCCATGCAGGTTTCCAGGCATGTGACCTATAATGGAGTTGGTGATTTGGGAAATTTCTCATATTGACTGAATCCCACACTGAAGAGCTTTCTTGCTTAGGTCTTACAGGGAACTTGAGTGTGCCCATGCAGCTCAAGTGCCAGTGCAGTGCAGGGGGAAGAGCATCTTCCTGGTGAAGAGCAGAGGGAAGAGCATCTTCCTGGCATCTTCTTGGCATGGACTGAGTGCAGCCCACCAGGAAATTGGCCAAGCTGTTTTTGGATTTGACTCATTCTGAAGCAAATGCTAAAATTATTACTAGCTCATGTGAGTAAATTCATGCTTTTAAATGATAGGAAAATGGGAGTGTATAAACTTGACACAGAAAAACATACCTTTATTTTAGTGCAGGATAAGGCAAAAGCTGAAAGTTTTGTGTTAATGGATTCACATATTGTTTACATTTTATTTGTATTATTTTGTTGGTCCTTAAATACAAAAACATCATTATAAATATTTTAGATATTTTCAGCTTGTAAGTTCTTTTGCCACAGCTGGTGGTCTGTTTTGCCAATTTGGATTAAAGGAACCAGTTGGAAATCTAATCCATTTTACAAACAGAGTTTAAAGGAGAATAACTTACAACACCTGCTAATAACTCCCCAGCCAGTTTCCGTTTCTTTTTGAGTTTTTTTTTCCCCCCCTACTTTTCCATAACTGTGCCAGGGTTTGATCATTGACTCACTGCTGTTAAAGGCAGCATTGCCACCGACTTTGGGTGCAGACTTTGAAGCTCTAGAGGTGGCTGCAAGGCTCGGTGTGCTGTGGAAAGCTGCAAAGCTGCAGCTGTGTTGCATGATGGGCTGCCTGGAGCCACTGTGGGGCCACCCCCCACACATCAGCACTCTCATACCGGCACTGCAGAGGCTGCTCTCAATCCTGGCATTATCTTTAAGCCAGCCAGCTCAGTCTGCATGTGGCAGAGCAAAGCTCGGGGCAGGCTGCTTTGATGTGCATGTGCCCTTGGAGAGACAGGGAGCAACTGAAGGAACTGACTGTGGAGGGAACCAAACAACTGTGCCCAAAGGACCAAAATATGCACAAAGCTGTAAATTAAGGGGAGAGGAGGAACAGAAATGCTCATGAATAAATTTATAGCTTCTGTTGTGTGCTTGTAAAATTCATTTTATAGCACACAGGCTCTCAAGTGCATCATCTTCCATGAGGTACCTAGAAAATTTGTGAATGTGAGAACACTACCAGCAGATGGAAAGCTACTACGATGAGTTTACACAAAATTCCCTGTCAGTCTGACTCATCCACCCACCTGGTCTGTGCTGCCAGTGAGGTCAGACTTCACAGGCGCTTTGCTTTCTGTGCCTTGTGTGGATTCCCATTCCTATGCCAGCACATGGGATACCTCCCCAGCAGACGGACAGGGACACTGGACCACCCTTCCCTGTTCTGCTCCCTTCCCATCTGGGTTTGTCCTGAGATGCCTGAAGTAAATGAGGCAATCAGGAATGGGAAAATATCCAGACAATTGGGTAGAGCATGGGTATCTGACAAAATAATTTCATTTCTTTACCAGTAGTACATTAGATTTCCCAGCAGTTTCTTGCTAGAACATGTCCTCATCTGCCCCTTTCTCTTTCCACACATGTACACATAACCTCTTGGCAGCCAGACCTCCCTCCCACTTACTGTTTTGGAGGCAGGATAGTGGCTGAACTGCCTGACACTCATTCACAATTCCCAAGATCACCAACCACTGCCACAGTGCATCAGTAAACCATTCATCTCCTACAACATCTTGCAACAATCACTTCCAAATACTGTTCAAAAATGTCTTACTCTCCCTCAGCAGAGTACTCTCCTACAAGTATTGGAGGAGAATTTTTTTTTAACCTCAGGCATCATAGCATCTAACTTTCCCTGTTGATATTTTTTTCTCCACGCCAGAAGGATGATTTTGTTTGTCACATGCATACATTTTCCAGCTTCATTAATATAAAGGTCTTAATAAAAATGACTTTTTTTTCCAGACCATCTCAGCCAAGAAATGTCTATGTCCTCTGACATGAATCAGTAAAACCCTGTTCCTGTGCTGCATAAAAAAAGCCACCTTCAGCACTAAAGTAATCTTTAATTTATGCAATGTTTGAATGGTTTTCATCAGTTACTAGATACAATGATTTGATCTTCTTGTACAATCATTTCATCTTAGATATCTCATTTGCCAAAAAGTGTGACAGATCTAATGTGAACACTATTCTTTATTAGAATAAATTACTTTGTATCCAGATTTTTTACATTTTGATACTTGATTACCTTAAGAGATAATTCAAAATAATTATAATTTATTTTCATTTTGAAGTCTCGTTCTTTTAAATGAGTCACTGATAAGCCTGTTAATTCCCTATTGCAATTCAGAATCCGGTCTGCTATTTTAAATAACCAGTTACTTCACAAGGAGCACAATTCCATATTCATATGGTTCACTCTGCCAACCATAATTTTATTTTTTCTCTTTTGTATTCAACATAAGAACTTCTGAAGATGTACAGGATCCAGTCTGCCTCATTTTAATCCTCACTGCTCTCCTTTGACTGTGTGGGGTTTTTCAGCACCTTGAGAGTCTAATTCAGATTTTGTGCCAAGCACCTTTATAGAAATGGGGGGAAACAGTACAAGTGTTAGAGAAATAGGTTTGACACCCAGTCAGCCCAACCTTTTTTTGGCAGTGTGTAGCAGCATGCCAGCAGCCACCCTATGCATTATGACAAGGATACTTTTCCAACCATGGGGATCTATAGGCTCATAAGGAACCAGTGAAAAGGAATGAGGACAAGACAGATAATTCTGGTCATCTTGAAATCACTGTGCAGAACCCTGAACTTCTGTATGAATTAAGATTATAGTCATTTCTCCATGGAACTTTCGGTTTTTTACATCATATTGCTGTTGTATCAAAACCTCTCACTGGTACAAGAAGCAATGCTTAGGTCTCTTCAGTGATTCCAGACTTCAGTGTACTTTTCCTTAGGATTTCAGCACTCACCTCTGGGGTAGCTGCCCTGCTTATGGCATGCTCAGGATTTCAGGAATGGATGCTCAGGCAACATCTGGCAGCATAAAATGCTGTATCAATTTGCAAACACAGAAAAACTGATATTGAATCACCTCATACTTGGTTGATCAAATTAAGGCAGGCAAGGAATTTTCAGACTAACTGGGGAGGTATCTAATTAAATTTTCTGGAAAGCAGACAATGGACCAACATGTAGAAATTTGAGTGGGCTGTATAGGCCCACCTCCCTACTGAAACAAAAACTTCCCCTTGGTTTGCCCTTTAGTAGAAATAGATTAGTGCAAATGGCATTGCAAGGTTCAAACTGGCCTTTTGAACTTGACACCAAGGAAGGTCAGGAGATTATCTGAACGCTAACACTGACGTGGTTTGTACCTTCCCTACCTTCATTAACACCTTAATTGGGGTGTAAAGCCCACATCCTGGCTGATGGTTGACCTTTCTGTTAGGCTTCCTGGGCAGGAGGTGTGTAGGAATAAGAGGAATAGAAGCAGAAACCCTCAGAACAGATGTTTGCCTAAGTGTACCATTTCTGAATGAGACATAAATTAAAATACATGTAATTTATACATCAAGGTTTTGATCCTTCCACAAAATCAGTTGTTTACTTACTTCTGTGAGTAGTCTCAATAAACATAGTTTCCAGAATGAGATACTGAGCAGAAAATTTGATGTATTGCCTGTTTACACAGGGATCAGCTTCAGTTGGGCCTGTAATATTAATACACACATCTACAGATCAAAATTTCCCATTATTTTTTATTCTAGGGGAGAAATATTTTTGCCTATATCAAAGAAAAATCAGTAATTACTACAGCACTTAGTCCTCAGTATTAACTGTGTATGCTTTTTTAAAACCAAAAGTTTTTGCATATTTGTGAGCATGTCCTTATAATAATTAAACTTAGATGTATTCATAATCTGACTAGGAATAATTTATTTATGAACTATTTGAGACTTAATTTCTTCTTAATGTTGTTTTGGAGACATGCAATATACAAGTCTCTTGACACTCATAGAAAAAAGAACAAAGCTTTCTCTTCAAAGAGAGTAAAATAGAAAAGGATATTCCTTTTTTGGCTAATCTTTAAGATGTTTCAGGTTTGTTTGGGCTTTTTGTTTCAATATTTATCCTATTTTTAACTCATCAGCAAAGGCAACTTTTATTACTTTACCCATTCCAGTTAATACTTCCCTAAACAGCAATGCTGAGACACTCTCAGCAAATTTTTACATGAATTTCATCAAATACATATTTGGGCAACTACTTCAGCATTCGATGCTACCCCAGGAGCAAGAAGAACATAATTTCCCTGAACTAAGTGTCCGCAATCTCACAGAGTCACAGAACAGCTGGGGTTGGAAGGGGCCTCTGGAAATCACCTTGTCCAACCTCCTGTTAAAGCGGATTCCCCTAGATCAGGTTCCACAGGAATGTGGTTTTGAGTATCTCCAGACAATGAGACTCCACAGCCTCTCTGGGCAGCCTGTTCCTCTGTCACCCTCACAGTACAAAGTTTTACCTCCATATTCAGATGGAATTTCCTGTGTTTCAGTCTGTGCCCATTGACCCTTCTGTCACTGGGCAGCACTGAAAAGAATCTGACTCCATCCTCTTAACACCTGCCCTTCAGATATTTGTATGGATATTTCCTCTAAGCTTTATCATCTTGAGACTAAACAGGCCCAGCTCCCTAATCCTTTCCTGGTATGGGAGCTGCTCCAGTCCCCTAAGCATCTTTGTAGCCCTCCACTGCACAGCCCTCTCCATCTGGCAATAAACTTAACAAAAAAACCGCCAACCAAACAAAAAAACAAACAAACAAACAAAATTTTGATTTGCACAAAATGACATACTTTTCCAAAACATTGGCCCTTCTGGCACAAGTTATGCATCTCTTCTCTCCCTCCACCCAAAAATACCAAAATTCCACATCCTCCAGCCCTAAGTTCTTCACAGAGCTGCACTGCTCACAAATTAACTCCACCAACAGCAATCCCACAGAACCCACTCTGCAGCCTCTGCTCTTTCACAGACACACATGCAGCTCTTCCCTGCCTGCCCCAGGATGCTCCCTCATTACCCAGCCAGATTCAGGAGTGCTTTATCTCCCCCAGCTTCAGCACAGGGCCCTGGGAGAGATGGAAGGTTGGAAGGACCAGACAGTAGCAAGGTGACAAAGGAATTAGCTGTTTAGCCAAACACACTAACACTACCTGTATCTTTGTGTGTACTGACTGAGAGATGTGTATACTTGAGAGAGGACACCGGTATGAGCTGCTTTTCAATTATTTACCTGAGATCATAGTGCACATCCTATTGACTTCTAACTGGTTGGACTCTTTTTCACCAGGTAACTCTGCAGGAGTGGTCCTGATTCCCCTCATATTCCCTTGATGTATCAGAGCCAGGGAAATACTTCTCTCTGTTGTAGGACAGGAAAGAGAAGCAGGCATTTCTCTGCCACTCTTCCAAGAAGTAAATTGGATTCTTAATCATATAGAGAGTGTGAAGCTTGGACGTGCTCTTGGTGGCAGAAGAGCATTCAGAGATGACTTTGGTGCTTGATCTGGTCTGTGGTGGGGAAGCAGTTAGAAGGTTTTGGTATGATACTCATTTGGAGGGGCTAACCTCAGCTTAGACACAAGTGTGATTATGAATCTATAATGTTCAAACCCTGCATATAACTCAAGTTCCTAAGAAAAGGTTAGATAGTTGCCATGAGTTCCAGATCCTGTCTATGTGTTCAGCCTGGAAGAACTGGAAAACAATGAAAAGCATTTCAAAGAAATGCATGGTTGGTGCTCTATTGGGAATGGCGAGAAGAACGACACAGACTCTTGTGAGTTGAACAGGAGAGTTCTTTCTCTTCTAGGTTTATTACTTCAGATCTTCTTTTATAGACCGATATGTGGAAGTACAGAAAAGTAAAACTCTTATTGTTTAGTAAACTAACACATCACCATCATTGGTCAGTGGGGCTCACCACCCCTCGACCTTCTCTTGCAAGAAAACAAGAAGGTGACAAACAGCACCTGCCAGGCTGTTTTCTATCTCTGAGGATTGTTTTAATTCCTCCTTATGATTTCCCAGGCCACTTTCCCAGGCGAGAATGAGAAAGTTATGCGGCCTGCTATTCCATATATGTCTATGTGTAAAGATTTAATTGGTTAAAAAATTTTAAATCAATTTTTGTGGTGAAGGATGGGCTAGAAAACTACAGGGAGGTAAAACTCAAGTCACATTTTAGCCACTTGAGTTGAAATGTAGTCTGTGTTACATAATGCCCATCATGAAAAGCCCATGAATTCTTAAATATGTACTTTGATACTGCCTGACAGATTGATTTACTGTACACGGACTCCTTTGCAGGCGTGCACCCATCTCTTTGTACCAGAGCTCTGCAGAGAGGGCCAGGGGAATCTGTCTCCTGGAATGATTCTAGGTTGTAGTAATTCCATTTTTTGTTGAGACCTAGTGTCAGTGGCCTAGATTTTTCTTCCTTTTTTTTTTTCTTCCCATCCTTTCCCTTTTTTTATTCTTTAAAGCATTGTACTTTTAATTAGATGCAATTTTTGCTTACAGATGGGAAAGACAGTTGTGTTACATAACAGACTTGGTGAAATCCATCTTCTTTTCAAGGCGTTTCTGTGTAACATGTGCTAACAAATCTTTCATGATTAAGGAATGGAGAATTTTTTTCTTTATTCACTTTCCTTAAATGTTCTTACCCATCCTAGTTCAGTTGAACTAAAACTTTTCTAGAGGACTTTTGTAAGTCTTGCACTGAAATTCCTTGTATTTTTACTAAAGAAAAACAAGTTAATGTACTAAACTTTTAACTTGTACTGAGTCTCCTGATCTTACTGCAGCCTAAGGATGTTACTATGGAACAACAATAACAACAACAAGAAAATACCTTAATTTTATTGTTCTTCCTGCAAAACCTGTTCAGTGAAGTACCTGTTCACTCTTAAATCTGTTGTTGTGTAACATTTCATAAAGAATGAAGTGTATTCTTGGGCACATGTCATAAATGATTGCTGCCCTTGTTGAATGCATAATACTCCTTGGCGGAGAACCTTAAGGTAAGAAATACTGTTTATTGTCTCCCCACAATATGTTAGTCCCTGTAGAGCAGCATAATCATCAACATCCCTAAATATCATGTGGCAAGTTCCAATGTTTAAAACTTTGTTTTGCCACATTTAGAGATTTTAGTGTTTCTCAAGCCGCAATTGCATCTCTTGCTACTGCTTTGCTAATTCTCCACATTTTGACATGCACTGCTTTATAAGATTTTTCAATTGTTAAGAGATTTGTAAGCTACTTAAACAGATATGTAAGAACTATCAAAATTACCAAAATACGTTGTAAGCATGTTAGTTTTTCTTTTACTCTTGATTATTAATTAATTTTCAATAGAGAGGAAAATATATATTCAGAAGGATGCAAATATTAACTTGCTCCCAGTCTAGTTCCTTGAACCTGTCTCCTTCCTGTCCTTGAATGCAGTCCTTGAATCAAATAAACTTGTAAGTCCTCTTTCTATGCCAGAACTGTCCTCTCTCAGGAACTAAATCACTCCCAAGGATCGCTGCTCTATGTAACATGAAGTGGTGTACATATATCTGCCATACAGAAATTGAAGGTTTGATCACTGAGCATTCAGCTGGGATATTTCTGTTGTGAATGCTTTATAAGCTAGAAAGTGCCAATTTAAAATTTTCAAGAAAGGGCAAAACTTCCTTGTGTCTCAGTACTTATGTTTGCATAAATAACATGGTCTAGATGTTGACTCTGATATATTGATTTAAAATGAAGTTACTCTATTCTAGAAATATATTTTTCCCCAGAGACACAATTAAATTGGAATAATCTCATGAACTTTGTTTTATTGTGTCTTTTAGGAATAGCTGCAGATGTTTGTGAATCTGAATAGTCTGGTTACCAGGTCAAACTCACTATTTTTAATTTTTTTTTACTTTTATCTAGGACATGCTGGTAAAGGGTTACAATTTTTTAATTAAATTTCTCATATCTCACTGTAATTCATCTTATTGGTGTGTTTCAGGTTTTTTTGTATTCACTGAGTATGCATATCATAAATTGTTGTAATTATGAAAAGTAAACAATGGTGTTCCTTAGAAGCAATATAATTTCTTATTATCCTGTTTTAAGCTGTGCCAAATGACAAACAACACTACTGTGCAGTGCTCAGAACACTACAGCAAACAAAACTTTAGGGATAAATAAAAGGCTTCTGTAGAATATGTCAAACAGAATTTGCTCCAGTCCTTTTGGAATACCAAACTTGTTCATCATCATTTAAATAAAGAACTGGAAAAGAGAAATGCAAACAATACATGAAATTTATGGCATGGAATTTATGCTATGGAAGTAATTAGGTTATTCTTCTTACAAATCAGTTCAAATAAATTCTTTAAATTGTTTTCCCCCACAACAAAAGGTTTATAAAAATCTTCAGGAAATCAATGGCATGTATGCAACAGAAAATGGCTTTTAGAGACTGCAATATTTGCAGATCTTTGTACTAAAGCAATGATCTAATAACTAGGAAAGACTGAGGCTTCTGCACAAACATTGCTACATATCTAACAAATACTTCAGCTTTTTAAAAAGTCTTCTAAATATATTTTTTCTTTCAGTATGATTGGACTAGAACACATCTTTTGTTTATAAATGACCATGTACAACTGCACCACTAAGACTTCTATTAGTAATTAGGTCAATAAAATTCCCATTTAAAATCCCTTAGTTATCTATGTAAGTGACAGATTAACCCTCAGAAGAAACCAGATAGACTCATCAGACCTGTAATACACACTTAAAGGAAATCTCTAAAATTGATCAGTAGTAGACCCTAATAGAGAAAGCAGATAAAAGGGAAATCATGTTATCAAATAAATCTCCCTTATCTTTACTTAAAATGAACTAGACAAGATTTATACTTGCTATCTTTAGAGTTATATTGTCATGTTTCTTGGATGGACTTGCTTTCATGTGTAGAGCTGCCCTGTCCCACATAAAATGCTTCAACTCTTCTCCATTGATCTACTTTAGTAATAGAAATTATATTTAGCCCTCCAGAATAAATTTTATACATTGTCAAAAAAAAAAAAAAAAGCTCTGTTTTTTGAGTTGGTTATTGAAAACGTTTCTTGTTTCTTGTGAGTTGCTTAAAAGCCCATTGAGAAGCCAGTTGGTTCTCTTTTATATCTCAAAACTTTTCTTTATAGCTAAGGAACTATTCTCTGTGCAACATTGTCTGCCTCAGTGCTGTCATCAGTGCTCTAGGGTGTGCTGTACCCCATGTCAATCTCTCTCATTAATTTCTCCTGCAAAGCTGTCCTTTCAGATCAAATGTTCCTCCACTTTTAATGCAGTTACTGAAAGCAATTACCTTGCCAGACAAGGTGAGAATAGAAAAACAGCTTCTCTTCTTCTCCTTAAGTTGGCCACAGATTTCCCTCTGAGGTCATAAGAGTCACAAGTGTATTGCATTTTCTGCAGTAGAAATCTGGGACTGTGTTCCCTTGTCAGCACTTTGATGAGATCAGCTGGGATACTGCTACTACAAGGATCAGTGCTGTGTCCACTGAGAGACAATTAGTTTGTTGCTGGGTACACTTCTTGTTTTCTGAGCATACTTTGTATTACTTGGGTATTTTTTTTCCCTGAAACATGCATGTATGATAATGATTTTGCTCCTGAGAGATTACTATTTATTTTATGAGTCTTAATATTTAGGTCTGGCAAAAGATTCCCACCAAACTTACACTTTATCATCTTTGGCAAAGAGCATTATCTGTTGTTGTTTTTATTATCTCTCTCTGTACTTACATTCTATCTTAATTTACTTTCCATGTTGTCTTTGTGTATTTGAAAGAAGATCTGCTTTTATTTGAGAACTCTCAAGAATATGTTCACTGAACTTCAATTATTTGATTTACCTGGGGGGAATATTCTAAAATGGCATTTGATTCTTCTGTGAAAACACTGTAGTCGTGCAACTTTAATTTGGATGTAAATATTTCACAGATTGAGGTCATAAAGACTGTATAAATTTATGTACATAAATTAGCATAATAAAATATATTATTGCCATACACTTTGTGCATGAGTTTAAGGACTTGTGGGTTTTTCACTAATGTCAGTTTATTTATGTCTTTCCCTTTCTACCCACTGGATTTCTTTTTCTCTTCCCTTTATAAATTTGTCTTTATTTGCCTTTGGAAAATCAAAATACTATACTATAGTAGGAAATTTGTCTTTCTTTTCATCCTGGGAACAAGGACTTAACACTACAGTTGGATGACATACCAGCTTTTACTTTGTGTTTTTGGCATGAGTATAATAAATCCTGATTAAAAAGCCTATCTAAATTTATTAATATTTTAGGCTGAAATGGAATGGAGGGAAACTTCTTCAAGATGATGAAGATAGAATCCCCTAGGCTGTGAGGCTGGGTAGTCCTGCTGCAGTTAAATTCATTGTCTGAGCAGTGAAGGCCAGCACTCAAACTGGGAACAGACTCAGGAGCACAGACTATGGCATTAGGTGCTATTAATTAGCAATTATATATTGCTATTAATAAATAATTGCTATTAATTAGCTATTAAATACCTGTGATGAGAGATCCTAAAGTCATTGAGGGTTTTACTGTCATAAAGCTTCATTGGAGGTACAGGGTGCCCTGGTCCTCTTCTGAGTCCACATACTTACCACATATGTACCTTAGGGAACAAACATGCTTTGGAACCATCACACTTGCCTGATTCCAAGTGTGGAATGTCAGCAGCTTGGGCACTCTCACAGCTGATGTACATGTGTTTGTTAAGTGGACACAATGCATTTTTGACTCGTGTTCATTGACATGGTGTTTAAATGAGGTCGTAACATCTTAGAAGCATCTTGTTGAGATGATGTGTGCATGCTGCAGCAGCTTAATTCCTGCTACTCTACTCTGATGTCATGACTGGATAAAATGTCTGGTGAGTCTTCTTATTTTAAACATGGCACAGTTTAGGAATCAGAGGGAAAGAAATACTCAAGAATAGAGAGGGTGAAATGAAGCTCATTATGAAACTTTCAATAAGTTACTATGCTGCCAGACAGACACATAGACAACCATTTTCTTACAGAGAAGCCTTTCTCTGAGGGCTGTGAAGAGACATATGAGGAGCAGCTGAGGGCACTTGGTCACTTCAGCCTGGGGGGACTGAGGGGAGACCTCACTGTGATTACACCTTCCTTGTGAGGGGAAGAGGAGGGGCAGGCACTGATCTCCTCTGTGGTGACCAGTGACAGGACCTGAGGGCCTGAAGTTGTCGTGGGGGAGGTTTAGGCTGGCCACAAGGAGAAGGTTCTTCACCCAGGGGGTGGTTGGGCGCCAGAACAGGCTCCCCAGGGCAGTGGTCACTGCACCAGCCTGACAGAGTTCAGGAAGTGTTTGGAAAATGCTCTCAGGCACAGGGTGTGACTCTTGGGGATGGGGCTGTGCGGAGACAGCAGTTGAACCTGATGATACTTATGAGTTCCTTCCAACTTTTCAGACTCTGTGATCTGAGGTAAGTCTGCTTTATGCCTTTTTAAAGTAAAATAAAGGTACTTTGAGGAGATTGAGGCTTCAGAATGTATTGAGTGTATTCCTGCCTTGCTGCCTGACTTGGCTACACCTTGAGTCTTGCTAAAGTCTGTTTTCAAGTCACTTACCCTTGCTTGCAGTATTTGCAGGAAGACTGTTGTGTTCTAGTTGTCATTTCTCTCCTCTGGCAAGTCAAAACACAGTGCCAGCAATCTGCTTTGCAACCTGTCAGCTCTCCAAGGTTGTCTCTGCTCATGCTGCTTGAACAGATTTTTTGAGCCAGTGTTTTTGGGTGCTGAGTTTTGGGGTTTTTTTCTCTCCTTTTATTTTGGAGTCATATTCCCTTTCACCTCTGCTGTTGCTTTAACTTCTTGCTTTTTTAGCTACCCAATGGTAATGTGCAAAGCTAGAATCTGTGAGTTGGAATTTGTTATTCTGAAATCCTGGAAAGCCTGTGAGCAGACTACAGATTTGTAGTCAGACTACTTTTTATGGAGGATTGGCATGTGTATGTTTTTCATCTTACAAATATCATAGTATTTTCTGGTTAAGAGAATTTTCATGATCAAAAGTGTGATTCTTTGGGAGGCTGTGGACAAGAAAGTCTGTTTCACCATGACAAGTGCTTCCAATGCACATGGAAAGGAGTCTTCTCAAAATTGCCTTTGGACCAAGTCCCAAACTAACATGGTGGTAAAGCTGGGGCTGTCACTGAGCCTTCAAAAATCTTAAAATGCAATTATTATGATGGAAGTGAACAGAAGGATATGGAAACACATTAATTGAAATTTACACTTTTTAGATGAACATTTGGATTGCTTTGTTCTTTTAAAGTTAATCTTCTTAATATTCCAAAGACCTGATGTTTAGGGTCATGTCCTTGTGGCATAAGTCAGCCATGGTGCAGGCCTTCTCAAGGGCTTGTGGCACACAATGTATCTGTGATATTTTTTAACTCAAAAAATTAGCACTAACTAAACTCTGAATTTTCTTGGGTAGGAAATATTTCCTACTTGTGGTTTTCAGCTACTGATGTGTCCAACAGAGACTGCAAACCCAGTCTTCCCATTTTCACCCAAATGTCCCATGCAGACTCAAGCCTAAGCTTGGTGCCTTTTTGTGCCAGCAGTTCACAAAGTATGGCCACTCTGTGAGAGCACTTGAAACTGAGGCAGTTCCTGGGCCAGACTTCTCTATACCACAATATTCAGTCAATGCCTTTAAAAGAGGAATTTGCATCCCTTGAAATGAGGAACTTATCAAATTTGAAGTTATCAGTGGTATAATGCTCTGAGAAAATGCTGGATAAAATTGGGGCAACTAACTTCAACTTAAAACAAAATGATGACTCCTGGCCTTCCTTGAAAAAAGACTTTTGAGTGTCTGGTGCTGATCTATGAGTATAGAAAAGAATTCCTAAGACTTTCTGATTAATATTAAAGGTGCACCTCTATCCTCTCCCTGTTTGTAGTAACTGAAATAAATGCCTCCCTGTTCAAGCAGTTTTGTCTTTCTGTCACCTCAGCCCCTGGAGATGCTATTATAAGAAGTTAAGACAAATCATTTAGAAGTGCCTGATTCTCTCCCCAGTGAGTAGGTGAACTCAGGGTGACCAGCTTTAACTTAGATTCCTGAATTTTAGCTTCCTAGAGTGGAAAAATGTTAATCTCCTCTTTTTCTGCTAAATGGAAGCCACATTGCTTAAATGTCTCAGAGTAAGTGAATGGCCCTTTCTTTTTTAAATGTCTCAGAGTAAGTGAATGTCCCCTTCTTTTTTACTTATCAGCACAATTTATAATATTTTTACTCTTTTCAAGGTTTTGTGTAAACCTTACGTAACGCTAGTTTAAGTAAAATTAGTTATACTATTCTTCTGCTTCTACAGGGCACAGTTGCCCAGAATTGTCCACACTGTATCGTGGTACTGTTAAATACCATGATTGTGAACTTTAGGTCACATAATTTTTTGTAAGTGCATTTGTGCATTTTCCTCTTTTTTAAAACTTCCTGTTTATTATTACCTGATCTAGATAGCTACTGTACATCTTACTCTAAGTTGTTTAACTAGAGAATAGGGATAAAGAGTTGGCCAAACAGTCCCTTTCTGATGGATGATCCTGCTAATTGTGACAAGTGGTTTTCTTAGAATGGTTTGATCAATAAAATTACCCTGAATTTAAGATCTCAGTGTCTTTGTTTCCTTAAAAAGTAGTAGTGATGTTCTTGTAGGCTTGGTCAAGCATTTGATTTCTCAGGCAAAATTTTCTGCTTTGCCCAGTTGAGACTGTCACTAAAAGGTTTTGCAATTTTTAAAGTTATATGATTTCTTATTTCAGATCGGGCACAGAATTTATCCAAATGACAACTGAGGGAAATCTAGCCTACAAAAAACCACTTGTCTGTAAAGGGAGGAAAGGTGGCTTTGTAGACAGATGGAGGTTAAGGTTACCTAACAGTACAGGTTTGTAAGCAATCAAATATATCAAGTGATGTCCCTGAGGCGTTGGTACTGGCACTGGTGCTGTTTAATATTTTTGTTGGTGCTCACGGTCCTGAAAGCCAACTGTGTCCTGGGCTGTGTCACAAGCAGTGTGGCCGGAAGGTTGAGGGGGGTGATTCTCCTCTTGTACTTCACTCTTGTGGAACCTCACCTGGAGTTCCAGGTCCAGTTCTGGGACATCAACAGAAGAAGGATGTGAACCTGTTGGAGTGAATTCCAAAGAGTCCCTGAAGGTGATCAGAGGGCTGGAACACCTCTCCTGGGAAGACAGACTGGGGGAATTGGGGTTGTGTAGCCTGGAGGAGAGAAGGCTCTGGAAAGACCTCGCACCAGCCATACAGTTTCTAATGCAGACCTAGAAGAGAGCTGAAGATTTGCAAGGGCATGTGGCCATAGGACTTGGGGGCTTTGAACTGAAAGATTGTAGGTTTAGATTAAATATGAAGAAGAAATTCTTTACTGTGAGGGTGGTGAGGTGCTGGAACAGGTTTCCCAGAGAAGCTGTGGATGCCCCTGGAAGTGTTTGAGACCAGAGCTGATGCAGCCTGCTGTAGTGGAAGATATCCTTCCCCATGGCAGAGGGATTAGAACTAGATGATCTCTAAGGTCACTTCCAACCCAACCCATTCTAGGATTCTTCTACATGACAAAACAGTTAATGCCAGAAAATACACTTACACATCACAGTGATCTTGTAGCTCTTGACCAAAGGAAAATGTGCCAAGAATTCCCTTTAAATGAAATTAACTGGTTGTGCTAGTTGCACTTTATCTGCTAGATAAAGCAGAATACTTTATCTTAGTTTTTCTAGATGGATATCAGAACTTTATAGAAAAAAGCCTAATTTCTCATAAATGCTGGCCATAAACATATATACACAATTAATGCAGAGTTATTTTGTGGGAGTTAGAGGAGTAGGGGAGTTAATATTTATTGGTACAATGTACTAGGAATGCAGCCAGATATCCTCTGATGCAGGCTGTGCTCAGTAGCAGTGAATATAAGATTAGCAGCACATGGAGTGAAAGACTGGCAAAGACAGGACTCTAATTCAGAAACAGAGAAGTTGGATTTATGCATTAAAGTTGTTATTGTGCAACACTGTACAAAAGGCAGCAGTGGAGAGACCATTTGCTTTGACTTTCCCCCTACTTAACTAATTGCTTCCTCCTAGCTGCTGCTGTTACACATACAAACCTCAGCATAAATGCCTCCAGGTTTCACTATAATTGATCATAACAAATCTTTTGCCGTCAAAGCTCAGCTGAACCTTCTCAGTTCAGTTTACTAACAGTTATTCTCACTGGTCTCTCTCCTAAGATTGACGTATCTTTAACTTAATGTTAGTCTAAAGAGGCCTGAGCTTGTCCAGATTATTTACATAAATCTTGAATGTCTTTTTTTTTTTTCCCCAGAGACATTTTTAAGATCTCTTGCTTTTACCTGGGCAGTACAGGAGACCAGATAAATATATTCCATAAGCTTGAAATACCTTTTCTTTTTAAGGAAAAAAGAAATTTCAACCCAGAGGGGCCTTTGGATATAAAGATTGAATTTATGCTCTTAATAGAAAAAAAAAATCAACCAAATGGCCTGTGGGCTTGCCTAGCAGTTATAGGACCTGCATGTATGGGAAATGGAATGATTTGGATTTTGGCTGTTCCTCCTACAGGAAGGAGCTTCAGTGAGGGGCAAGGCTAAGGAAGGATGCCTGTTCCTTGCTAAATTATACTCTTGCTTTGTGTCTGTGCAAACAGTTTTCTTGCTAAAAACATCATGAAAGTAATAGAAAAGGATAAATTATTGGGATTATCGAATTAGAAAACAGAACCAGAAAGATAATTAATCTTTACACAGTAGGGCAAGTTATTTACACAGTGTGTCTTCAGTACTGTTCAAGTGGCAGCTCTTTCTATTGGTGTGGATGGGCCTGTTCTTTTGGTCCAGGGCTTGTGCTACACAGCACCATTTATGCTGGAGAGAAGGACTTCCTATAAGGAGATGTCCTTCATTGTAGGCACTTGTTTTATTAATGGGGCCACAACTTTTTCATTTCTACATCAACACATCTTGATTCTTTAAAGGATTCCACTCCTTTTCTTGACTTTGTTTCCTCTTGAAATGATGATCTACAGTTGGATTCATTAATAAGTACCAATGGGTTTTACAGCAAGGACAATTTAGAGACATATTAGCATGGCAGTTGTCTGTGGGGTTATCCAGCCAAGAAGGGCACACAGCCTTTGTGTTTTGCCCAAAGAAGAGCTCACAGGACTTGTAGAAAATCCATTTGTGCTCTCACTGTAGGGCTTGCTTAAAATACTTGTACTTAAGTATGAAATGCTGAAGTTTTACCTCGGTGTGGCTGTCTTGCCTGTCTCATCAAATATCTATGACTTCTTTCATTTTCATTTCTTCTTTAGCTTTTATAAGGTACTGTGTATAATGTGATAGTAATGTGCACCAACAGGTGAAACAGAAGATAAAATCTCAGGCCTTTCTTAAAGTCAGCTATGTAATTTGCATGGTGTCACATGGTATGGTGGATCTGGTGAGGTGTCTGTTTGGAATTAAAACGTATTTTAATTTTACCTCTTCAGGGATAAAAAAGCAAAGTCTTTTTCAGTTCCTCTAATAGGAAATTTTCAAGTTTATTGCTGAGGATTGCAGAAGTTTTTTATTCTTTGTGTTTGGGGCTGATTTTTGTATTAGTACTTGAAACACTTTGACTTTCATTTTACTGTTTGGATGGAACTGCCAGGCTTTCAATGAATGTCTTGCAGTATTAGTTCTATTTGCTGACATTAAATGTCTAGGTACTTTTCTTTCTGAACATCTAGGTTTTTCTTTGTGTAGTGGAGGGATTTGAAGTTTATAGCCTGGATATGCTGTTTTTACTACGCCTGTAAAAATCCACCCACATTTGGCAAAGTTATGAACATTTGAAAAACTGCATTTCACACATTCCTGGTCAAGTTTTATTAGATTTCTTTGCAGCTGCATTTGCAAAAGATTACATATGTTTTGGTTGTTTGCCTCCCTTAAGACGGGACTTTCCTTGAATTTGCTGCTCTGAGTTGAACAGGTCAAACCAGTACAACCGGAGGAGCTGAGACAGAGGAATTTGCTTGTCATGTTTTCTAGTGAGCATCCTGATATGATCAGTTAACACAGCAATATGAATTCAACATTAGGGATTAAACTTCAGAAGGGATAGGAACTGGGCAGGAGGATGGGAGTGATTATTAGTTAAGTAGTAAGTAAAAGTGTTGTATTTGCAGGGCTAAACAGGAGTGGGGACAGGCCTAAGATGAGATGAGGATCACAGAAAGGAGCTCTGGTTGTCCAAGGGACAGGGGATGAACTGATGGTTGGATTGCTTGAAGAGACTATGCTGAAGTTGGAGATAAACCTGAGAGGGGAGGGAGGTTGGGTGGGATGGCCTTGAAAAGGGGAGAGACAGCCTGAATGTGCTGGATAAAGTCTCCTGTGTGACTTCAGTCTGAGTTCTGCCAGGAGATAAAGTACTTCAAGTGTGCAAGATGTGTGCTTGAGAATAAATCATGTGACACCAAGGATAAGTGCAATGAAAACTTTTTATTACAAAATTAATGCATTAAAATGCATTAAAATGCTGATATTGATTAACCCAGTGTCCTCCAACAATACTTGCTTGTGTTGATGAAGAGCTTCTCAGTCATTCAGTTATGTTGGCTGCTCCTTATAGCCAAGACTTTTGTGATCACTCTACCCCATATTTTTGTCTAGACCATATTTCCTTTTGTTTTGCATTGTAAAAAATCCTTCTGTCGATTGGCCAAGATCCTGAAATTGTTTTTCTATAACATCCAACTACATTTACCACCTGCAATCAGAGAAGAGCCAGCAGATTGTCCTTGGTGTCAGTAGAGAAGCTTTATGCAGCAGAATTTATGAGTTTCCAAGATTTAAAAAAGAATTTGTTTATCTATTGATTTAGTTCTCTTAGGAGGTCATGCATTCTGTCTACTGTAAATGGAGACTACATGCCTGCCTTTGTTCTTCTGCCTGAAGCCCAGGGTATGGTAACCCTCAGTATCTTCAGTTTTCTTGGGAACATTGCTGTAGTTGTTTAGTGTTCTCTTGACCTGTTGAAATCCGCTATAAGACAAGAGTGACTTTCACATAAATTTAGCATTCCTTCTGTAGTCACCCAGCAAGAACAAATTCTCATCTCTATTTTCTTTTCTTTTTTGCTCTACGTAAGTGTACAGGTTTTATAGGCCTTTTATTTTTTCCTGTCTTTCAAATAGTTTTTACATAAAGAAAAAAAAACAACTGTCTGGCAGAAGTGAAAATCAGATGTCAGCAGAACCTGTCAGGTGTGTCAGCAGAACCTGAAACCTCCTGAAATAAATTCTGAGCCCTGACCCACTGAGCTGAAGCTGATTGATACAGCTCAGCATAATTGTTTCAAGCAAAAACATGGGGAAGCAAAGTGAGCATTAAACAGATATCTCCTTAGTGACTCAATGTGTAGCTTGAGAAAGAAAACCATTTCATGACTTTAGGAAGTACACCTTTTCCTCTATGGATCAGTATCATTGTATTTTTGGCCCATCTGCAGTTGAGGAGGTCCCAGTCAGAGGAAGCTTCTCTAAAAACAGAAGTTCTATGCACTTACATCTACACCTTGCATAGAAGTTCATGGTCTGAAGCAAGAATACCTGTTTTTTGGCTTATATATTCCTTCTGAATGTCAATTGAATGATAGCATTCTGGAAGGCAGAATAGCCAAAGTATAGCAAAGACTGATTTCTGTACTAAGTGATGACTTTTCGACTGTGACAGAATTTTTTTAAAAAAAAATAGGATAATACTGCAGCACCCTACCAAAAATTTCGATGCCTCTTTTCTAATAGCATTCAGTTGTTTGTTTCAAAGCAAATAGGAAAGAAAGAGCCATAAATTGCTGAATTTATTAGATGTTTTGATTTACTTTTTCCAGGCTAAGACAAGAAATCAAGTAAATATTCAAAACTATACAACTTTCTATAGTTGCTTACTTTCTCCTGATTATAATGTGTTCTTTATGTTTTGGAAGAAAAAATGGTTTATAACCATGCAGCAAAATTCTTTTGAGATGTATATAGTGTAAAATCAGTTAATCACCAACAGAAAGGAGATCCAGGGTAGAATTACTGGGCTTCTCCCAGGGCACATGATGAAAGTTTGACCTCATGTTTAAAAAGTAATTTAGACCCAATTCAAATTGCATTGAATTGAGTGGGAAGCTGTTGTACTTTTAATGGAAAAAGAGTTGGGGCCTTTATTAGTAACTTTAATATAGTGCTGTCTCAAGAGGTTGCATTCTGCTGCATTTTATGTTTGAATATGACTGCCTTCCTGCAAATGTGATGGTTATTGCGATTTCAGCAGCAGCAGACAATTTCTTGAACAGATTACCATTACAAGTAATGACAAGAGGGAGAAAAGTTTATTGCCTGCTTGAATTTTTTTGTGCATGAAGCACTAGAAAAACAAAGGTTTAAAGAGGAGTTGCATTCCTTAGTTTTAGTGCACACTGCTGTGTTACAGAAAAAGGGGAGGTAAGGGAAAATACATGTACATATGGAAAATACGTCATGAAATAGCTGTTTCACTGACAGCTGGAGCTGAGGTGCTACAAAACATCCCAAGAAAACAGTTACAAAACTTTGACAAGCATTGTCTCGAGGCAGTGGAGCAAAACTTCTTCCATTCTAGTAGGATAAATGTGGATGTGTCTCCTTGCTTTACTTGTGAATGAAGCATCTAAATGCCACTGAGCAGTGCTGCTCTGCAGGAGTAGCTCCATGGCAGGAGGTGATGCTGTGGTGCTGATGCTGGGCTGTGGTAGAGCTATTTTATACTGGTGGACCCATCTAAGCTCTGGGCAGGGCATCCAATGGGACAGCAAATATATTGCCTACAAACTTTTGCAGGGATTAGCTTCTTATTTTGCCCCTTCATCCATCCTGGGAAAGATCAAGGACCTTAGTAGACTCTGCCCAGCTTTCCTCCTGCCATGCTGGAATAAATTGGAATAGTTCCCAACTCCAGATGTGTATTTCACATTGTACAGGATATCTGCATGTAGGCTCTAGCTCTCACCTGAATGGCTTCTGTTTTTTAAATTTAGAGCGTTGGGAAGCAAATTGCATGGATCTAGATGATTCTGTACCGTCAATTCTAAGTAATGCCTTTCTGAAGCTTACTTCAATTTTGGCTCCTGGAAGTTGGGTATATTTCTGGGTTACTTATATTTCCCTTTAAAAGCAAAATTTTTCATTTTTGTAAATCAGTAAACAATAAAAAGTTAGGTGAATCATACCCAGGTGGTTTTTCTGACAATTTTATTGTCATAGACATAGAAAGTACAGCATTGATTAGAAAATAGGAAAAGTTTTAATTTTTTTTAAGCAAAGAAATGCACGATCTACTCAAAATTGACTTTTTATGTCACTGCCCTTATCTTTATAAAAGCATAGCATTATGAGGTGCTGAAATAATAAAAAATAAAATTTGTTTTTCTTTCCTAATTTCAATGCTGATTTGAGGCGGCCCTGTAATGAAATAGTAGAAAACAAGTTCCTTAAACTTGTTGAAGTGTCGTCTTCTCAACATTTAGGAAAACTAATGTCACAAAGACATTAGTTTTAAATATTGTCCCATAAATCTGTCAGGAACCTATGTTAATATCACTGTGTATATTGAATTTTCTTCAAAGAAGTTGACCCACCTTCCTTTATGCAAAGCAAATTTCTGAAAGCAGGGTAGTGTCTAAGTAAGGAGATGGAAGTGGGCTGTGTTACAGTGCTAACAACTTTCCTCTTGTAATCTTTCAGAAAAGTTTTTTTGTGACCACACCCAATTCTATTTTTACTCTTCTGTCTTTATCAAGGTCTTAGGTTGTTTGATCAACTCAGTCCAGATCTCAGTTGATGCCACATAAGGATCTTGTTTGACACCCCACAAAGGACTTGGATGTTGGGCATGGAAGGATAAGAGATGCAGATTGCTAGGTTAGCATCAGCCCAAAGCAGTGGAGGATCTGCCAATGCATGGGTCACAGGAGGAGGCAGCTGCTGCTTTGGAGTGTTGAGCATTTACTGCTGCATCCATTGGCTGGGTGAAAGAGAACATTGTTTGGCCCTGACACCAATTTTGTGTCCCTAATTTTCAGCAGTTTGCATGGGCTTAAATACTTACAGATATATATTTACTAATTAGCTGTGTGAATGTTGTTTGACTCCGTTTTACTTCAGATCTATGTAATTCCTGCTTTCATTTACTCATTCTAACAATGTGCATTACCCAAAACTGCCCTTCATGCTTAGGCAGAGTACAAGTTTCTTTCCAGAGCAGTGCCAATGAACCTCCTTTTCATCAGCTATTCTAGTGCTTGATTTCCAATCAGTTTATTATTTCAAGCCAAAATGTCCATTACTCTAGCTTCCAGATAATCACAAACCAGAGTCTAGACTGAATTTCTGCCTTTGTTTCCCTTGCAAGGGTTTGTATCTATGGTTTTTAGAATGGAGAACTGATGTTCAGATGCAGTGATTTTTCTGCAGTATATATTATAAAAGGGGCTAAAATAGTTTAGCATTGATGTTTCCATTAAGTAAAAAATATGGAAACTCTCTGAAGGAAGCAACATTAAATTAGCACAATTATATATCACTCTAATCTCAACAAAGAGCCTTATTATTAGTTGTATTTCTGCTAACCACTGTGGACATGATGTAATAATAAAAAAAATAAATAAATCAGAAAATATAGAGAAAAACAAAAGCAGGGACATGTATATGCCCATTTTTGTTTTTTCCTGAAATGAGCAAGTGGTGGGAGAGTAAGAACAGGCTTGTAAGAAAGAGACTAAAGGCTAAAAAAGCCCTGGGTAAAAATTCTTCAAATATCTGGAGACCTGTTTTCTTTGACTTGGTGGTGTAGAAAGAACACTATTTTTTGGGGGTGGGGAGTGAGTTTGGGGGGTGGGTAGGGTTTCTTACATTTTTTTGTTTGTTTGTTTTTGGGTTTTTTTGGTTTTGTTTTTTTTTTAACAGTAATTGAATCAATATTCATTATAATAACCTTGTAACTTCTGTGACAAAATAAGGCCACAGGAGTCTGGGGGGAGACCATCAGCCTTTTCTTTCATCATGCTACTAGCTGCTTCTGTCCAGGTTGGCACTTCCCTTGGTTACATGTGCCAAATATTCAGGATTATTTGTTTGGCCACAGAGCAACCCTGCATGGATTTTTAACACTTTGGTCAGTGACCTTTAATGCCCCTCCTTTGGTTTTCTTTTCTAACACCGTTTTGGATTTTGCCCAATGGTTGCTCATTTCTTTCAATTAAAAGTAACCCTTTTCCAGTGCTGAAATATTTCACTTGTTACTCTGTTCTATGTAGAATTTAAAGATTTTCAGTATTTTTAATATTTTTTGATTTAGGATGGGATTTCAAGTCTGCATATGACAGGTTTTAATTTTTCTTATTTTTTTCATTTACAGTACCCTGAATTCAGAAAATAGGCATAAAAAGAATAAATTATCCAGCACGTTTAAAGTTGAGAATAGCTACATAGGAATGGTGCTCATCTCTTGCGAGATGGTATCGAAAAACTTACATGAACTGAGAAATTAGAATTTGTTCTTGGAAAGAAATTAACTTAAATTTTCATCCAATAACAAATATGATCAGAGAGAGATTTTCTTTTTTTTTAAAAAAAAAGTAATTTAAATAGTTTATCAAATTTATTTATTTATTTATATATGTATCCATTTATTTATTAACTTAGTTGTCAAAATTATTTACATCCCTAGTTGCTCAAAAATAGCTATTATTTTACAGTTCATTCTATATTTGGATTGTTGTTTCAAGCAAAACAATAAAACATTATTTAAGTGAAAAATGTTAAGTCATTGAACAGGCACTCTCTAGTGAAGATTAAAGTTCTGGTATGTGCTGCAGAATCTTGTACAGCTTGTGGCTGTAAAGGTATCTGTATTAAATTTTGTAGATATTCCTGTAACCCCCTTCTCATTTTACATTAGTGCTCAAGTTTTTCCAAAACCTAATTTTTTTTTCCAAATTCATCACCCTTTTGCTTTTAGGTTCATATATAGGAGAGTGATCAATAGTATTTTCATAAATCCCATTGAACCTCGAGAATACTGTTCAGTCTTTGCAGAATTAGGTCCAATAATAATGAAGAGAGAATTCACAAATGCCAGTTTTGTGGTTCAGACTACCCAAAGCCATTTATTCAGATGCTGTTAGTGGGCAGAAGGAAACACTGATTGGGCTAGTAGGAAACTGCAGAGGAAAATCTGAAGGATTTGGATATATCTATGTAACAGTAATTATATCTTCTGCTTATCCTTCCATCAAGGGAAGCATTTGTGACTTTTGCTTAGTGAAGTGCTCAAACACCTTGTGGAATGTTTCTTTCCTTCTCTTTTTTATTTTTTTCTTGAAACAATGCATTGGAGAATTTTATAATTCTGTGATTCAGTATTTAGGTTTCATTTTGAAACCTCAGGATTCAGAATACACACAGATTTATGGTATGTACTACTGAGGAAATGCTTTCTTGCATTCCCTTTCGGTGATACTAAATTGAGGAAGTGGACTTGATTTGAAGCATAACTCAATCACTTGACTCTTTCTTCATAATTTTGAACTGTGAGTCTTAAATAGACACATAGGCATATTTCCATCATTGGGCCAGATGGAAATAACCTTTTCACTTAGCAGAACCCAGTTTGACTTGAGCCTGTCTTTTCTCTTATTTATTTTAATGCATTCCATTTCATGTCTCCAAATGTTTTTATTTTTACCCAGCTCTATGGGTCAGTTCCAAAATTTACACGCTACAACCATTCCTCTCCCCACCTCTACCAGAATGAGCAATCATATTTTATTCCTTATTCTCCCAAGTGAGCTACTTCTGCCAGACTTGTGTTTGTTTTGTTTGCCTGCCAAACTCCACCAAATGTCTTGTTTTGAAGATGATGGGCCTGTCTCCACATGGATTCAGATTGTTCTGCAGATTTTTTGAGGGTTTATTTTGGTGAGAATTTTTTTCTTGTCTTTTGCTTTTGGGCCTCTTTGTTTTAATTTTTACTTTTAGGTTTTTTAATCTGTAAGACATTGCAGCTAAAAGGATCTTCAGCTAAGGAGTGAGTTTTGTTCTGTTCTTCCAGGATGATATATGTTCAAATATACTTTAAAGCAATCTTGAATTCAGAGACTTGCATGGCAAGATCATTCACTCATTTATGAAAGAACTAGCACCTATCCAGGAATTTGTGGTTTAAACACAGTATTTACAGCTAGTACACTTGAATAGCTCTTCACTTTGTTTACATGACCTGTTAAGGGCAAAACTTATGTTCATTCATATTCTTCTACAATCAGTGTAATCCTGAAAACTGCCATGAAAGTTCCATTTCAGTAGTTCCCTACTGACATTTTTATGGAAGTCCTCTGGGATGTGAATTTTTATTTCACTGCAGTGGGTAATGCCTATGTAAATATGTCTGGGAGAATAAATCTAATTACATGCAAGGCTGAATTATTTTTTTTTTTTCCTGAACAATTTATCAATTCTATTCCACTCCAGAAAATGATAATGATGTGGCTGTCCCAGCTGTCATTAGAATATTACAATGGGAGTGGGATATTTTCCACACAGTTGAGAGCTCAGCCAGAAGAAATACCTATGTTTGAAATATTTTTGGTTTGCTTTTTTAACATTTTATTTTTAATGTGAATTAAAACCCTTGAGTTCCATGGTGCTGTAACTGCCGGCATAGGAGAGATTCTATATTGATGTCTCATATTCCCAGGGAGGCCATACAAGTCCCTGGGGACAAGTTTTGGGTGTGGTTGTGTGGCCCCTCTCCTAAAATGCTGCTGTCACTTGCACTGTTTTAGGGAATGGCTCTGAGTGGGCTCTGAAGAGCAACAGGGAATCCTAAGAATGTGTGCTGATGTCAGCAGTGGTTTTCCTCATTAAAACTCTCCTGCTATGGCTGGAGAGGAGAAACAGACAGTGAGAAGGAACTCAGTGCAGGGAATGTGTTGTAATCTGTGTCCTCTTCCTCTGGTAGAGGTGCCTGAGAAGGACTGAGAGAGGTGTCATGACCAATACTGAGCCAAATTAATACCTAAGAGAGTATATTTTTTCACAATTAAGTCATTACATGAGTCCTTTCTTCTACTACTCCCTATCATCTTAGTTTTTTCCTGCTTCCTTGATGGTAAATTGAAGGAGAAAACCATTGCTGTTAATCCCAGGCAATAAACACATAGAGGGAAGCTGAAAAATGAGCAATTTCCACCAGTTTTCCTACTCCTGTCCTGTGAAATTTTACATCACAAACTAGTTATCAGAAAAGGCAAGGGAGGGAGAAAACAAGACATATAAAGTAATTTCCTTATCCAGTTTTGCAGACTCATAACAGTGAAATGAAAAGTGGGATTTAGCATTTGTGAATTGCCTGTGGATTTAGCACTTTTAGGCTGCCTGTATTTTGGAGGAGTTTATCCTGATTGAGTCTGCTGTCACTCAAGCAAAATAATGTAGGAGAGAAAAACTTTGTGGATGTTTTGATCCCAAAGTGAAAGTAACTGGTACTTTTGTCTGTCTTGAAATCTGTGCAGTCGTTTACAGCCATGGCATGAGACCAGGTCATTTTGGTATTATTTTGGTCTCACTCCAGAAAATGTATAAAATATCTGTAAGACAGTAGGTAGCAGAACACCTGACCCTCTCTTCTCCAGGGACCAATGTTAGTGTGTTAATTTAATGTTATCAGTATGAGAAATGGCTGTTTAACATATATTAAGTGCATAGAATCATTCAGGTTGGAAAAGATCATTAGGATAATGGAGTCTCAGCTGTAGATTTGAAGTTGTTGATTTGAAGTTTACATATACTCTTCTTCAAGGAATGGATGAGGAGCTCTGTATGCTTTCCTGGGGTCATGTGGTTGGTTCGTTGGTTGCGTTTTCCCACTTGTCTTGGTTTGTTTGTTGGTTTTTTTTCTTATAAAGGAGCAAAACATAATGAAACAAGAGTGATGTACCACAAATATAAATCTTGAATGGGTCAGTGAAATTTTTACCTTCTTCTCAGCAAACCTGAAGAAGCTAGAGTTAGAAAATTCTGGTCAAATATTTTATTTTTTTTTAAAAATTGAGTAAGACCTTTCTTTGGCCCTTCAGTTTTTTTCACAGACTCATAGAATATGCTGAGTTTGAAGGGACCCATGATGAACATTGAGTCCAGCTCCTGCTGGCCTGCACAGGTCAGCCCAAGACTCACACTGTGTGACGTGAATACTTTTTGTATTCTGACAAGTTTGGTGCTGCGACCACTCCCCTGAAGAGTTTGGGTGTTTTGTTTCTTTGTTATAAAAAAGCATATATTAATCATTGCCTCTGAGGTGTCCTTTCCAGAGAGTTAAATTTTGGACTGTGAGAGTCAGTTTTGTTTATCTCTAGGTAGCAGTGTGTAGAGGATGCTTTGTGGAAATTTTATTCTATGGTGATTATTCCTTGAACATTAGCACCATGGAAAAAACAAATCTCCAGCATTTCTGACACAAGAATTTTAGAGACCAGAATTTTAAGGCCATTTAAAGACTACAATAGAGAGAACAGTGATGCAACTTGGTGCCACTAGTAGATCATTAAAGAGAGGAAAATACAAGAGTCAAAACAAAGGAATACAAGAGAGAAATGGGATCCTACCTCTGCATACAATAACTGGACTAGGAGACACTCTAAGATCAGTGAGGCGATGACAAGTCATGAAGTTTGAAGATGCAAAATATGTCTTCAGTGCTATTTTCTTCATGATGAAGATAATGGGAGACTCGGAAGTATTTTACCATCCTCTGTTACCAAAGAGTGGATTAAAATAGAAGTGCATCAATTAGATTGATCCTTCAGGGCTTTGTATGTGCTGATTTCCTGTGGCAATGTTTGCCTGCTTCCAGGGAATTGTTTGTAGAGACTTTAAACCAGGTGAAACATTAGACCAAGAGATCAAATAGCATCTTTCCGTTTCTAAGGTGCACTGGAATACGATGAAACTGTGGATTTCGAGCACTCTTATAACAGCAAATGATGATAAATTAGTTTAAAGACAACCTTTGAACAGGACTAGGATTTCAGTGAACTACCACAGAAACAGAAATAACTCATCTGCAATTTCATTTGGCTGCGTGATGCACAATGGAAAAGTTACAAATGGTGTTATTTACCACAAGGCTATTTTTAAGGGCATGTACCAAGCCTGCAATGCAAAATTTATAGCTGGGTAATTCTACTTAGTGACTGAAGCTTGCACACACCCTATAGGAGACCATAACATACCATGGATATTTAATCTAGAAGAAAAATTATGTTAAAAATCAAGAAAGGAAAAGTGTACCTCACATGCCCTCTCTTGCTATTTTTACTCTTACTAAGATGGACTGTGCCAGCATGAAAATATTAAGACTTGTCCTCAGAATAAATTTCGAGCCAACCAGCTAATAAATCATTACTTGAGGAGAAGCTGTTTGTGTGTGTGTGCATGTGTGTGTTTTTCAAGAAAAAGCCAACATGCACACAAAGATGTGACACAATATTCCTTCAGACAGATTTTAGGACACAAAAAGAACAAACAGAAGTAACTGAACTGCATGTTTGAGGCAGACTTTTGCAGACGTGCACTACATGGGGTCTGCATGCCAGCTCTCCCATCCTCACAGCAGAGGCTGCTGCAGAGCCTGAGCTGTGGCTCTCAAGGCACATTGTCCTGCTGAAGTGTCTGGAACAGGGCCTTTTCCAGGGCATGTGATGTCATAGAGATAAAGCCTTATTTTGGCATACAAATGTGCAATTCTATTGTATTTAGTTTAAAGATGTTTCACTTGTCAAAAGAAACACAGTGAACAGTTAGACATTAAATGCATAGGAGGGGTGAAGAGATAAGAAAACCCAAACCCAGCTATATGGTGATAAATACTTTCTGGTATGGTCCTGGTTACCTGAAGGTAAAGGATTTGATTTTAAACTCTCAAATTCTCAGAAGCACAGCTTTGTTGTGTAATATCTGTCTGGTTTTTACCTTTTTCTGAAAGGAAAATCAAATCCTTATTTTTTTTTTTTTTTTCTACTTTCTTACTGACTAAAATACGTCATGATAGAGGACATTGGAATCACTGGAACTTCTATCCATTGATGGTGGCTGTAATCTGACTACTCCAATAACGATGTGAAAATGCCAGACTTGTAGGAACTGGTTATTTCAGTGCATCCTTATCTGTAAAGGCCGGATTTATTACTAGGCCTATTTCTGTATCTCCTATAACTGGGTTAGAATAGTTGTCACTGAAGCTTTAATAGACTCACACATCAGACAAGCAGAAAGAAGAGGAGAGTGGCAAAAGCTTTTTAATACTTCATCAAAATTTTATTTCTTTGCTTTTAATAAAATCTAGTTAGGGAAATTTATTTATAGGACTTCTAGTATATTTATGAATTCTGAAATATAAGGGGAAAAGTCCCTCATGCTTGCATGGCTCTTAACCAAAACATTGCTCTTCAGACACTTTTTTCTCTCTTCTGTTTTGGGTAACATGTTAGTGAATGCATAACAAACTGTGCTAACTCCCACAGTCTGTCACTCTGTACCGCAGCCTCTTCTGTGCCATGCTGGATCGAGCCTGCACCCTTGGCTTTTCCAGGCTGCACTTTGCACTTTTGAGTGGAGTTGTTGATCCTTGTCTGGCATTGGCTTTGTTGGGCAGCTCTCCCCATCCACGCAGTCAGATCACATTGGGGCGCGCGTACCGCAATACCCGCGACCCTGTTTTGTCAGGTCTGTCTGGCTTGTTCTGCTTTGCTCTCATCTCATCCTCCCTCCTGGCTGCCAGGAGTGCAGGAGGACAGGGTGTTGACAGAGGTCTCCACCTGACATTTCCAGGTGTCAGGCAAAGAGATCCACTCTTCCCTCTGCTTCCCATGCCTGCCTCTTGCTGCCTGCCAGCACGGGCCCCAGCCTGGTGGAGGGGTGCTCAGCTGCTCCCACTGGAACACACAAGGTGTACAAGGTGTTGTGGGTGCTCAGCTGCTCCCACTGGAACACACAAGGTGTACAAGGTGTTGTGGGTGCTCAGCTGCTCCCACTGGAACACACAAGGTGTACAAGGTGTTGTGGGTGCTCAGCTGCTCCCACTGGAACACACAAGGTGTACAAGGTGTTGTGGGTGCTCAGCTGCTCCCACTGGAACACACAAGGTGTACAAGGTGTTGTGGGTGCTCAGCTGCTCCCACTGGAACACACAAGGTGTACAAGGTGTTGTGGGTGCATGTGAAGCAGTGAATTTCCCTCGTGTTCTTGTTCCAGTCCTTAATTCTCAGCGACATGAACGCTCTGCATCCTCCTCATCTCAGCCATCTCTGATTAAGCAAAAGCTGCAGTGGGGCTGCTGAGCTCTTCTCTTCCCAAGAGTTAAGGTCTACCAACATATAACCCTGAGTGCTCTTGAAGAACTCAGCATGTAAATGTAGAATAAATTATATTATAAACATATATATATGTTCTTTTATAAACATGTCTTCATAGAAAATTTAGAAGCGTTTTCTTCTGGATAAGGGATTGCTTGCCACGTCTAACAAGAAATCATGAAGAATGAGGCACTTAATGTCAAGAAGTTATTTATGATTAAACAGTCATGATACTAATTAACATTTTTTATTTTGCTCACTGAAAAAAAAGCAAAAATAATGAAGTTATAGCTTGGCTTTTTCCCTACTTTTTGCTTATATTTTTTAAAGTAAGTGAAATAGTTCATTATTTGACTTCCCAGGATTTCCTGAAATGGTTTTCACTCACTCACTTCCTTTTAAATTTTGGTTGCTTGCTTGCTTATAATAAGTTTCAAAAGGTCTAAACTGCTTTCTAGGAATAACATCTGCACATAAGTTTTGTTTTTAAATGAAGGTGTCAGTCTGAGAGTGTTTGACAAGAGTCTCTACAATTCTGATCTTGCTCTTTCTCAACTAAGTTGTGTTGGGAAAGGTTAATTATAAAATAAGGCAGGCTGAAGGAGCAAATTCAGCATTTCATCAAGAATGTGCGTGCTGGTTTTCAGGGGTGGTTTTTCGATTTTAATTTTTTTGAAATGATTTTTTAAGTGCTTCATAATTAAATATCCATGCTTCATTTTATTTGACTTGTAATTTGGTCACATGCTTCTGGAAGAGAAGATTGCCAGGCATGACTGAACGGTTGGATCTTCCTCAGTGTTGGTCCATTTCTGTTTTACAGATTTAATTGACTCCAGATTCCTTCTGCACACTAAATACAAACGTATTGTTTGCTTTAAATCCTGGAATGCAAATCAGACAAAGGTCCCCCTGACTCAAAGGGATATCATTCCTGAGAGTTGTAGGACTGAATGAGCTGAACCTGTTGCGCCTCAAGGAATCAAAAGCAGTATTAATGTCTTTCATATCAGAATTGCATAGAAAAATATTATCAGTCTCTGAGTTAAGCAGCAACAGCAGATCTTCAAGTTTTCACTCCAGTTTTACTTCTTTTGCAGTTACACAAAAGTCCCCTTGGGTGGGGTGGGGTACGGCTCTGTGAAGACAGATTGAGCGAGCTCTTGCAGGTTTTTCTCTGTGTTTCCCAAGTCCTTCACACAGATATTTTCCTTTATTGGTTTATTTGGTTTGCCTCATCCCAAGGAAGCCAGGCTGGAGCCAGGGAAGTGTATCAGGCAGGCCAGGCAGTTGATCTGGCTCGTGGGAAGGCGCAGCAGTGACATGCCCCGAGTGCTGCTCCGAGCTGTCCTGGCGCGGACCGCAGCGAACTCAGAACCCATCACACCGTGGGAGCTGCTTCTGGCTCAGCTGGCAGGCACAGGTCAGTCACACTGGGTAACACTCCTGAATGCAGAGTCACAGCTGAGCTATCTCATGTTGATCTGGAAATTAAAAGCTATTTACATGTAAGCAGAAAGGTCATATCCTGGCTTATTTCTTCCCACAAGTCTGCAGAAACAAGTTAATATAACAAAAGGCATTTGAATTCAGTGGGAATCAATCAAATGAATATCTTTGTTAATGCCAAATACAGTTACGGGTTCTCGCTAGGTATATTTCCCCAAAATTTGGCAAAAATATGACAATAATTAAGGGTAAAAATCAGGATTGCATTAACTATACGCTGATAGCAAAATCACTAAAACCTCATTAAAATTCTCATGTAAAACTTCTAAAGTGTTCATAACTACTTTCTTAAATAAGAGCACAAGCTTGTCATTTAGATGATCCCTGAAAGGAATTATTTTAAAATATAGTATACAGCAAGGGCCTGAAAGGGATTCCCCAGTCAGAGTAATTCTGATAAGGTACACTCTTATGTTGTGAGCAAGGTGTTGTAGTAAATAAAATAATTTGAGAATTTTAATTTTGGTGCTGTGGTAGTTGATAAGATGCACAATGGTCTTTTTATGTCTATGGGCTTTAATATCTAGCAGTTTCCCAGGAGAACTAATTCAGTGTCAGGACTAATGCTGCAGTTACTAAGTGTTACAAGAGGATGAGAAGAGCTGCTGCTGCCCATTGCCCTCAGTTTCAGAGGGTTTCTGTGGGTTATTTTCCTAAAGAAGAAAAAGCTTCAGCCTAACTGTATTAATTCAATTGTGGCTGAGGACAGGGAAGAATTAGCTGGGATCATGTTGCCACAGTAAAACCTTTGCTGGAACAGCCAGGTCTTGGAGAACGATGCTTCCAAGGTCTCATGTCCTTGAGAGGAAGAAACTGGAAGTAAAAGTGCTTCTCCAGTTGTAGGGTGACTTGCTGCTACAGGGCTTCCATGCCAAAGTCAGTTTTTCAGAGCAGTGCACTTCACAGACTTACTGCCATGTGTCATACTGAACAGAACCAACCATGTCTCCTGAGGAAAAAGGGAAATGAAAGGATTAACTGGTGATGGGACTTTTCTCCCTCTCTAATTAAATAAATCACTTTTATTCTGGAATGGAATTCTGACCGCATCTCAGCAGTTCTGGTGATTGGCCAATCTACACCTGGTTTGGACAATTGAATTTAAGCACATTTTTGTGAAATTGAATGTTAAGGAGTCTCCACATTCCTCTGAAATTTGGCTCAGCTGTGACTTGCTTTTCCCGTTTTGGGAGAGGGGAAGAGTCATAGATTTGAATGTTACCAGGAATATATGGTTTGGAAAAAAAGGGTGCAATCTCTGGTCCAAAAAAAAAAATCAACTGCTTGAAATGAGAGGAGAAAAAAAAAAAAAAAAGGAAAAAAAAAAGAAGAGGAATGTTGGGAAGAGTCCAAATCCATAAACCTCACAGACGTTCCCCATCAGTAAATGCCTTTTGTTTTTGATGATGTTGTAAATTATATATTGGGGGTAGACATAGCAGATTTTTCCACATAAATGCAGATGATGGCTGCATGAAGAAAAGTGAATGTGTAAATAGTGATGTCGTTGAGAGAGGGTGATAAAGGTCTAATGCCAGGTAACCAAAAAGAAATATTTTAAATGTGTAGAAAATTGCTGGGTCTCACTCCTTAGTCCCATATTTGTGCTATAGACACAAGTAAGGAGCTACTGACTGGGTCTCACACATATTTCATACAGGTTGTGATCCAGCAGGACTGGTGTGTGTGCCTGACACACACAAACACAAGTGGTGTTTACCTGATAGGATTTTTCACATTCTTGAGCTTCCTGAGAGGCTGCAGTGTTTAAAGCAGGCATTCTATTTTCCCTCACATGGGTGATGAGCTGAACAGCACTGGGCAGAAACCAGCTCTGTGTGTACCCCCTAAAATTCAGTGTAAGGACAAGTCTCAGGTACAAGACACGGTCTAACCCATGCAGTTGTATGAGTGCATGTGAACATGTGTATGTTGTTTGGCAAAGAAATAGGAAAACACATTCTCTGTTTTGACACATTCATGCTATAAAGTTCCAGTCCGTTAGATAAAATTATCTGTAAAATGGGATCTCCTTCACTAGCTTTTTGTCATTAAGGGAAACTGTTACATCAGCATCAAAGATCAAATCAATCCCATTTTATTTATAATATACCTAATTTTGGCTGGTAGATTAGTGCCTATATTCTGCAAATAGTATTTTGATTAAAATGTTAAATGATAAAAGTTATTGCAGAAAAATTGATTGTAAGACTTTATTGGAGGTTTGAGGTTTTTTATTTTGAGGGGTAGAAAAAGAAAATTTCGTGTCGTCTGAGTTCTTCAGTGAAAGCATACCAGAAGTTTCTGCTAAAATAATTTAGAAATTAGTAATACAGTTACTTTATCATTTTGGTGATTACTAAAAATATAGAAATTGTATTTATGTTACTTAGAATTAAAATAAGGAGAGGGTTGCCTGGGAACTTGGGAACACATCCAACTCCTCTCTTATCTGGAGGCTGGATCAACCATACCTGTGTACTACCTGAGAGATGTTTATCTGGCTCTTTCTTAAAGATTTGCAGTAATGGAAGTTCCACAGTGTTTGTAGCCAGGCAGTCCGTTCTGGTGCCTCTCTTATACCAGAAATGGTTTTTTTCAACTCTGTTACTTGAATCTGCCATAATGCAGTTTAAGGTCATTCTGTAGATGAGGAGGAGAGATTCTTTCATTTTTAGCAGCAACTGCCATATATTTATTTAAGGAGTTATTATCCTTCCAAGTCTTCTGTAAGTTAAACACTATTCATTCTTCACTTAACATTTATCCCAGGATTATACCGAAATTTAGAGTCTGTAGTGTAGGGGTTATAACTGCACTTACTGTGAGACTGATTTGGAGTGCTTTAATTACAGCTCTTAATTATACCTGCTTATTCCAGCAGATAGCTGTGCTGCCACCAATGATTGTCATGCCAGAATGGGAAGAACAGAAACTGTGTAGAATATCAAGAGCTTTTTACCTTTTGGTTTGAGGCTGTGATTGTAGAATTTTGTTACCATGGCATTTCTGTACTACTCTGTACTGCTACTCTGGATATTGTATTGATGTTACAAGTTTTTTGTATCATAGGGAAACAAAGCAGAGACTATAAATCCAAACATATTAATTGTATAAATTATATTATTTTGGGCAATTTTTTTATAGAAACAATGTCAGATATGGGATTTTTTTCTGTTCTTATTGTTTAAGTGTAAAATTATAAGGAACATATTAGGAGGTTGAAGGAGACTCAATTAAAAGATTGCAACAAACATTAAGATTCATTTGTAATGAATTGCAAGCACTAGGCAGACTTTTGTAGTTCTTACTGGTCTTGATTTCATTTATTTTAGTAATGCTGCAATTCCAAAAGCCGGAAAATTTCATTTTTCCTTTTTTGAAAATGCAGAGGAAATTGCAGCTTCAAGTTAGATGTTCTGAATTATATTGAATGCCTCAAATTTGCATTTGCGTTTGGCTGCTTGATTGGTTTTGTTTTCTTTTTTGTTTTCATGTGGGAATAAAAGGAGAAAATATTATTGAAATGAGGGACCACAAATACAGTATAAGATGGGAGCAGAAAGATCTCCAACAATGCTGTTTTGCAGAGTATCCTGGGAAGGGTTTTAACAATGGAGACTTGATCAGCTTGAAAATTCATTTATATGAAAAAAAAAAACAAAACCAAATCAAACTAAAAGAGAGGCAAAAAAACCCCTCGAGCTTGTTCCAAATGGGAAATGTGTGTGCAAACATATTTTATTTTTTTCTGCCAGATTCAGGGCTAGGGATATCCATGAGTGGAACAAAGGAGAGAGGAGAAGGGTGAAGGGGGATGTCCATGGCCCTGAAGGACATGGTGAGCGAGACCTCCAGCCCGAGCAGCACATCACTGTCAATGCAGCCACCCCTCCTGCCCAGACATCACCTGAACACCAGCTGCCTGTAGACTGTACATTAATACCTCTGGTCGTTTTTAGACTCTCTGCAAATCACCCAGTGTTTAAAGCAGTCTTTTCTCTAGATGTGACATGGATTTCTGTTAATTTAGTTCTAGGAGCAGTACAGCCACAAGCAACTTCCTCATGCTGTCCTGCCTTTGAGGTCAGCCTGCTGGAGTGGGCTGATACACAATTCAGAGTTACTCCTCAGTAAAGGCACATAGCTTATCACCCACCATCTCCTTGCTCTTAATGTTTTAAAAGAAAACTTTTTTTTTTTTTTTCCATCTGCTTTCTTTCCCCTGAAGGCATAGACCAGTAGAAAACATCTACTTTAACTTCTGGTCTATGCAAGCTCTTGAAAGCCTCATGAGCTTCACAGCTGTGGTGTTCAGCTGCCTTTTATCTAATTCACTGTCATTGTGTGGTATCTCAGTGACCATGACTATTTGCAAACATATTTTTCTCTTTCTGTGGGGGTGGCAGATTCTTCACATGAAGACCTGGACACAAGTCATTCTCACACCAACAGGAACTTGGGGATCATTAGTTGAGGGTGGGAGTGGGGTCAAACATCAACTTTGTACGGATGTCGGATGTTGTGGATCATAGAGAAAGGAAACCCATTGATCTGAATGCTGTTAAGTGCCTGCTTGGACGTGTTCTTGAGATGCAGGAAGCCTATTGATCTCTGAACTCAATAGGCCAGCAATCCATTTCTGTAGGTCAGAGGGACAGCCTTCCTTTTAGATTTGTGATGATTTTACCCAATGCACTGGAATGTTTTCTTCATGGTGAATATTTAAATGATGGTTCCAAAGAATCATCTCTTTTTAATCTTTCCTGTTTGTGGCATTGTTCCTTGCTATTTATGTTGGCAGATAGATATATATATATATAGGGATAGATTATTGATATAGATTGTATAGATGATATAGATAGGAACGTATATAGTAACCCAAATTACGATTTCATCTCTGGTGAAGTGAAGGTTGTTGCAAAAATTAATCAAAAATTTGGTAAGTTAATAATAAATTTATTTTGAAAAATATGAAATTAAAGGTGGAATTCATCTGACCAAATGTACTCAGCTAAAATAGAACCTGAAAGTGTTTTCATATTTCTACAGAAAATGAAAGGAACTTATTATGAACTAAATATATTCAACTAAATATATGCATCTTCAATAGAAATTCTAGGGATGGTTTAGGGAGGAATAGAATTTGGGGGGAATAGAATGATCTCTAGGTCTCTTGCTATAATTCATTCCTTGTGTAGAAGTGTGTGTGTTTATTTTTATACATATGCATTTTCATTTCTAAATATATATATATATAAAATTCTGATGCAACTGGGTTAGTATAATTAAGCTTATGACTGAATAGTGCAAATAAGTGTGAGCCTGTAGATAAATACAAGGGCAAAAGGATACCTTGACCCAAGCACCAGCAGAACAGAGCTGCTGCTTAGTTTCTGCATTTTAAATGTATAAGCTAAACAAATAAGCTAACATGATTGTGAAACATTTAAATTGTGTTACATTTATTCTTTGAAAATAAGAATATTGCTAGCAGAAATTCAAGTTTCCATTATTAAATTAATGCAATTTCAAGAATGTAATTAAAAATCCAAGTTTCAGTTATTGAATTAATGCAATTTTAGTGAAGTAATTAAAGTTAAAGCAGAAAATTACTGTTTTGGCATTGTATCAAACTACAGTTTTAGGTGGTATTATCCTAAACATGTGAATAACAAGCAGATACTTAAATGAAGCACATGCCAATAAATTAAGACTTTCACAACTATAATTTTTTTATGGTGACTAATTAAAAAAACCTCATAGAATACATTCAGGAAAATATAACCATGGAAGTTAAACCAACAACAAAACCCCTTGGTATTGTCATGAATATAGAATTTGCTGGTGCCATCTACTGTTGGCAAAATAGAGATGACAGAAAGATGTTAAAAAAGTGGTGAATATGAGCATAAGAGAGGTAAAATAATTCCACTCCTTAATATCAAACTGAAGAAAAAAATGATAGAAAGGTCAGATTAGTTTTTCATCTTTCTGAGTTTTTACCAAGGAAAAAAAGAGAAATAGAAATAAGTGAGACTGTATATGAAAATGTCAGACTTTTTAAACCACTCAAACTCCATGATTGTTCATCAAGGAAAGCCAGAACCAGATATGTGCAATTCAACTATTTTGGGATTGGAGTTTGTCTTGATAGCTTTATCCTGTTTTTCTTTAGCTTTTAAATCCAATGGGGTCAGTTCTTCAGCTTGTACAAACAGGTGTTGTTTAATTAATGTTAGTGTTGGAATGCCATAATAAAACGTGACTGTGAGGAATGCTCTTCCCCCCCTGCTGCCCCCCACTCCCTTTTCCCGTTTGTCAGGAGCAAATTTTCTTCTTTGGCTTCAAAGGAAGTAGATAAATGTTGGAGTAGTTTGAAAAGTTTCAGCAAAAATAGCACAGAGATCAAAAGGATAACTGCAATAGAAATAATTCAAGTTTTTCATAATAAAACAACAGTAAAGGACAAGTCTCTCAACATAAGAAAACATGCTAGGAATTTAAGAAATTCAACTGCTTGTGCTTTCCAAGTGCACTTGAAGCAGTGACAGGCAAGCACAAGATGTCTGCTTGTGTGCAGAGAACTTTGAGGGCTCTCCTCCTGGAGATTTAATGTCTGTCATTATGGGCTGGGCTGGTTCTTTTTTCCCTTTTAAAACTAAACCCTGTTTGCATTGAAATCAACATTAAAGGTCTTGATTACTTTAGCCAAGTGTACTTTCAGCCACAAGTGACCCTGAAATAGGAAACTTGTCCATCCCCTGGACAGAACTATGTCCTGGATTGTAAGCTGTTGTTCCCTTCCAGTGTACCTTTGGAATATGTGAGATGACTCTGAATGTGAATAGGATTTAATTTAATGTTCAAGGTCAAGTAGATGACCACTCTGTCAGTAGCCAGACTGAGATATTAATTTAGAGGCCAAATATTTTTTCCTTCATGTTGCATGGAGCTTGCCTGTAAAACTCAACAGGACTTTAAACACCATTGATGAAACATAAATACCACACAGAAACACAGAGGTAATACATTGAATCTGTTCTAGGAAGACCTTGAAGAATTCATTTTATTTCAGGTGGACAAAAAGCACAAAAAGAACCAAAATGTAAATTTGCTCTCTCATAGTTCATACATGACTTAAATTCAGGACAGCTCCCCAGCAAAGCAGAAGTGTGAACTGTTGCTCAAGCTCCTTTGGAGATGGTGGGTGAGAGTGAAGCAGCTCTGGTTGCTTATCTGGAAAGCTGTGTCTGGAGCTGGGAACTGCTGGGTGTCTCCTGTTCACTGGCTCCTGGGCCTGAGGGAGGATTTGAAGGGCTCCACACTGACTCAAGGCATCTGCAGTGAACGTGGTTAGAAATGGTACAGATGAGCTGTGGGTACCAGTGGCCTTCACTGGCCTTCACTGGCCTTCTGCAAGGCCAGTGAAGTGAAATGATGAAAGTGAATGATGAAAACTTCCCACATAAAGGGATTCAAGCCAGTGTTTCAGACTCCAGAGCTCAGGCCTGCCTTCTCGGGATGAGGAGCATCATCCTCCTGTTTACCAGCTGTCTGCTGAAGGTGGCAGTGGTGCAATGACCCTGGAATGAGGTCAGGGCATTTAGGTCAGGACAGAGACACCTGTCCTGACAGCACCAGACTTACACATTTCACATTATGCAGCCATTTGGTTACCAGCCACTGCCGTGGGCCACGTCTGGCTGGAACTGTGCTGTCTCAGTGCTCAGTGTCAAGGTGTTGGCTGGTGACACAGCAAGCTGTCCTTGCCTGCCAGAAGGAGCTTGGGAATGTGTAGATGTTGGTACACTTGCAATAATGCCTTCACTTACTTGGGATGTACGCAGTGCAAAGTTGATCCTCTCCTGCCTAAAATGCCAGAGGGGTTTGTCCACTTCCTTATGGTGCCGTTTCATGCACCACTGGGGTCAGGATGGAGGGGATTTAGGTGGAAGGGTTCCTGCATATAGGGAGAGAAGGAAATTGGAAGCTTGAGAACGCTTACAGACAAGTCCAAAATCACTCTTTATACATAGAAAACAGTGAGATTCATGGGTCCTGTGATTCACCATGAATGATTTTTGCAACTTTGCTTCATTTCATGCAGAAACAAACTTCACATGTGGAGTGAATCAAACTGGAAGGTACAAAGAGAAGGGATTGCCTTCTGTTTGAAAAAGTTCAGTGCTGCTGTGAAGGACTGGATTATAGCAATTCCACTGAAGTTCTATATCATTTTGATCAATTTGTTTAAATGTGCATTTTCACAGAAAAGAGAAGCTGGGATTGCAGTTACAGGCACGCTGAGCACTCAGAATTGACAGAGAAATTGAATGCTTTGGATATGCAACCCAACAAATATGAAGAGTACACATTGTATTCCTTTCTAACCAAGTCACTAAATATGTGCTTCAAGAACTGTCTTGAAGTTCTTAATCTTAAAACTTCAGATAATAGAATTCTCTTCCTAGAAAGAATCTGATGAAAATGAACTAATATTTCTGATGTTTGAGATCATATCAAGAAAGATTAGAAAAAAATCTATTAACAAATTTACTGCTTCTGTTTGCAGAGCATGTTTGAATGGGGCATGGTAAACTAAAGCATATGGTCACACAGTGAACACTGAGGAGAAAGCCAGATTTTAAATATCTGTTCATTGAATGAACTTTGCCATCCATCTTTTATATTAAAATGAGCAGAGGTTTTGCAGAAAAGTTTGGATAAGGTCATGCAGATAAGAATGACATCATATTGCAGACACATGGAAGTCTATCCCTTAAGTATGGCTTTCTGTAAGTTTTTGAATGTTTGTTGAGATATAGCTGAAGTTTCTGTAAGCAACTGTGGTTTTTTTGATGTACCTTTTGCTTTTACAGCCCCTACTCATTTAGTTTGTACATGCTCTGTGTTGTGGCTCCTTTGCAAACACTGTTCTCTGTTAAACTGCTGCTTCAAGAGTGAATCAATATATATCAATGCATATAGACTGAAATTGCATCTTAAAATAATTTAAGGCAAACTTAGGGAAAAAAATTAAAAATCTTTCACTAAATATGATTTCCTTTCCTAGATAATTGGTGATCAAATATATTTTAAGTCTGTGCCAGAAGTACTAATCACTGCATAGATGTTTCTCTGCTGTGAAATTGCTCAACCCATCCAAAGTCCAGCAGCAACCCTCCACTACTTAAAGTATTGAGTATTAAATATATTTTCACCTGTGTGTAAAATCTGAATAACAGCACTGTACCTTCTTGCTACTTTTCAAGGTTTTTCCACAGATTAATTCCCATCTAGGACTTTGGTAATGCAGATAAAAAAACACAGTTAATCCTTTTGCTGTGAATGCTTTAGTTTTAGTATATGTTGCAACAAAACCTTTCCTGTGCTGTGTGGGTATGGCTTTTGTTTGAACATTTCTAGCATTAGCTATTGTTCAGTTTTTGTTCGTGTTAGATTAATGCTGCAGCACTGCTGTAAAGCCATGGTGATGCAAAGGCACAGCACTGATCTGTGTGTATGGGTAGGGACAGGCTTCCTCTTCGGTTCCTTTTTTTGGAGTGTATGTGTTTATTTGTATTTTAGGGGGGTTTTATTTGATTATGATTTTTTTTTTCCTGTTCTGGGGTGGGTTTTGTTTTGTTTCATTTTGGTTTTGTGTGTTAATGCTTTAGGATTAGTCAGTCTATTGTCTGCTGCAGAAGTACTTGTTTGTCCTTGGGGAGATGAGAAGTATTTTCAGAAGCATATTGTACAGACTCTGAATAAGTGATTTGTGCCAATATCTTCCCTTCGAAGTAGATGGCTACCACTCTTGATTGGAGTGAAAAGTGATTTCTACTGTATGACTCAATGATTTGATAGCATCTCTAAACCTGGATGGGTCAGGGGGAGAAGTCTGTGTGAAGGTTAAAACCTGGCATGAATCCAGGTTAAAGTCTTCAGCAGATACTCTTAAATGAGCAGGGTGACTGCAGGTGCACTGCCCTAATAGCAGTGCTTTGTCCCTGGGCAAAGTTCAGGTTTACCCTTATCTAAAAAAACATTTTGAATTGTTTAGTGGTTTAGTATTTAATCACTGCTTGTTGGTAATGCAAAGTCTCAGATGTAATATATTACCAGACTTTCCTTTCGAAATGTTTCCATACAAACTTCATAATGATGTGTGAGCCAGATGGGTAGAATTGGAAACTTAAGTCATTTTTACCCTAATTATGTTAAAGGTACTTTGCCAACAGGTACACTAACCAAGCACATCACACTAATGTATGGGTTTTTATCAGCTTATGAATCTAAATTATAGCTTTATTTTATTATAACACTGGTAGAAATCTGTTCTACATCCAAGTATCAATTATGTAAATTTACATCCCTTCTCTTCCTGTCCGGAGAAGGTTCCTTAGCTGTTCTGGTGACTGCATCTGGCTACACATTTAAATAGCAATAATTTTTCTCAAGTGTGAGAAACTCTGGAAACTGTCAGTTTTAAGTTATTATATTAGATATGCATATTTCAAACTCTGGAATTGAGGTAGCAGCAGCCAAAGTCAGTGTACATGTTTTTTTAAATGTAGCTTTCTCAAATTATTTCTATTCTGGTCTAACTTGAGTGAAATAATTTAAAATCAAAATATCTAGGTTTCATTTTAGTGTATTCAATATGTTTTTTTAAGGCTTTGCATTTGAGTTTCAGATCCCATCAGAAGATAAACTTGATAACACTTCTGGCCATCTGGTTCAGGAAGTCTTTTGTTGCAGAATGCTTCCTTGCTTTTTGTTAAGCAATTTTTCTTTTTCAGTCATTAGAAATTTGTTCTGGTGGGGTGGGGGGAGGAAAAGATCAAATTAAGATTTACAATATGTTGTTGTGAGAAAGCAAAGTGATTTTAGACGATTTGGTACCCCTGGTGAACGAGCTGTTCCTTGCAGTGACTACTTTGTGGTGACTTGGCTGTCAGTGTATTTTCCAATAGCAAGGTGACACTGCCATGAGGAGATTTGTCAGATTTGGCAATAATTAGCATCACTGGAGGCTTAGCAGAAAGCTCAAGGTCGAACTGTTTCCTTGCACTATTTCTTTTTTCCTCTTCTAGGGATGTGATCCTTTCAGAGAGGGGTTGAGGCATTCCTCGGGTTAAATGGGAAAGGATAGATTTTTTCACTTTTCTAGATAATTAGAGGCCTTTAGTCTCTGAAGTTCTCATTCTGCAGCTTTCATGAGCATTGATTTTTCACTGGAAAAGAATTGGGGAAGGGAGAGAAAGAGAGAAAGCAGAGGAGGCTGCAGGACATTTAATTTATGAGAACTTAAGCTAAAATCTCAAACATATGCAAAGAGAAAATGTGCTTAGTGGACTTGGTATTTTTTAAGTCGTTTTTTTCCCTCAGAAGACCAGCCTGCCACTGGGTTGTTTTAGCAGTGTCCAGTCAGCAGAGTCCCAGCCATGAAACAGCAGTGACCTTGCCAGTGCAGGGATATTTCTTTAGCAGTGTTTGAGCACTGTTCAGATCCTTCCCTCTCTGTGATCGTGCTCAGGTTAGTGATTTTATTTCGTTTTTTTTTTCTTTTGAGAGCCTAATGTTGCATTTTTAAAATGGAAAATGTAAATGAAGAAAGTAGATTGAAGAAAGAGATATATTTTGGACTCCTCAATTTAAAAATATTACTTTAAATGCAAAGACTGAAATTAAGCCTGTTAATCTTTTCTTAGAGTCAAGAAAAGATTTCCTCACTCTTCACTGCCAGAATAGCAGCAGAGCTGTTCCCACCATTGCTGTCTGGATGGTGTGTAAAGGAAGGAGGTGATATTGCAAGTAATTATGTTGGTCTGGAAAATTATTTATTTAAATGTAATTAAAAAAGCTTTAGGATAAAGAACTGAGTAAGATCTATTATTCTATGATATTAACTACCCTCTGAAAAACCATCTGTTTCTGAAGTCATCTTGGTAAAGAGTCTTGGCAGTTTCTGCCTTGCTCATGAGTTCTCATGAATGGTCTGTTCACTACATACAAGGTTAATTTTTTAAAAATATTGATGAGAAATGATCAGCCACTGATTTTATTTTTTCTTTTTTCAATGTAGAATACTGTAATAAAACAGTAAAATACAGAAAACATGGTGGTTTCTTATTGTTGAGATAGAAAAAGTCAAATAATCAATTAGAGCATCAAATATATAACCCTTAAATTTATCTCTTGGTTTGGAGCATTCTCACTTATTGGCAAACAGAAGCATTTGGAAGCAGATCAGGCCACTGCCCCTCTGCTCTTTTTGACTGTTTAGAAGCTGTTTCCAGCTCTTTTTCCAAAGAAAAGAGAAATTAGATGGGCTCAGTTTTATATGTAGACTGGTAGTTCTGGGCTCACATGTTCAAACCTGATGTTCTCCAAGTGTGGATTATTTACACACACTCAAAATTTAGTGTATACAAAAACTGCAGCATTTACTGCCAGGGGGATCCTGGGGCCAGTGGGTGGGGAACAGGATCAGACCTAGAGAGAGGAGCAGCAATCAGAGCCAGCCAAGAGTGGATGGGCACGGCTGTGGGGACAGGGATGGGCCAGGACAGGGGTGTCTGCTTTGGTGGGGTGGGATTTGCAAGCTGACATCTTAATTCCTGCCATCGATAAGTGAAATGTAACATAATGGGCAGTATTAACTCTGGCAAACTCAGAGCCATTAGCTGACACGGTGCACCACAAAAGCTTAAGATGAGTTTTAGGAGCTGAGGCCAACTCCATACAACACATTTTTACCTGATATTGAAATAATTGACAGTATATGTGCCCACTGGCTCACAAATGTGCAGTCTTGTGACTTTCTCTTTTCTCTGAAACACGTGAGGATGTCACAGGGAAGGGTAGGCTTGGAGGACACCTGAATGAAAGATACACAGCTGTACCCCTACAGTAGCTGTGGCAGTGGCTGTGCTGAAAGTGGACTGGAGGTTTCCTTTTTGCTGGTCAAATAATAAAGCTCCCAGTTTGGTTCCAGCTGTGCTGAATTGGAAAGAAGAGGCTCAGAAGAGCTGAGTGCTGAGTGTATTAACTTCAATGTATACTGAAAGTTGAAGAATATGTTACAGAACCTTTTAGGTTTAAATGTTTATTTCAGAATTTGATAACCTCTGCTAGCTCTGTAAACTGTGTGTTTGTCTAAATAGCATCATTTTAGTCTCTATATATCACTGATTTCTAAATACAGAAACACTTGACTAAAACAACAGGGGGAATAAAAAACCTTATTTAGTAATTTATAATTCGTACCTTCCTATTTCGAGCTCCACAGTGTCTTCTAAAACCTAAGATACGTAATTACTATAAATGTTCTGTATTGTCTTACCGAGCTCTATGATTCATATCAGAGTCTCAGAGAACTTGCTTTAAGAAAACCTGGCATTATTCTCTTCCTTAGTATTGCTGTGCTTGAGTAGACTTGTGTCTTGTCCAGCAGTTCTTGCACAGAACAGGCCATCAGACACAGTCTGTGCTTCTTCCTGTGCAGCAGGAAAACAACCCAAACAGTGTCTGAAAGTTGACTGGACTACAGGGCAGAAACTGGCTGGAAGAATTTGATCTGAAATGAAAATCTGTGCTCTGAGGAGCATCTCAGTGTGCTTGATGGAACCTGCTTTATGTCTCTCAGGTTGTCTAATAGAGAAAACAGTCTATAAGTAACATTATTGTGCAAAATGTAAAGTAAGAGTAATGAAGATAAATCAAATAGATTAAAAAATTACCTAGTGTAATAGTTCTAATATAATAGCATTGACAGTTGCTTTAAAAATATAAAAAACTCACTTTTCTAGTTTTAAGTGGATTACAAATATACTTTGTCATTAATTTGAGTTGCAAAGAGAATAACCTTATACTGTTATTGGAATCCTTATCACCACTGGAGAGATCTTCATCTTCATGCAGTGTTCTCCAAATTATTCTAAATAAAACACTGCAATGTCTCTTTATTTATTCCTTTATCTCATCTGGTCCACTGGAATTTGTGGCCCCAAGCTGTGTAATGGCAAAGTTTGGCTATTGATTTATTGCTCAGTGCCTCCTTGCTGGCACACTGAACTCATGGGCATGATTCCCTTTTGAATCCCACTGGGAACAGAGTTCAAGAGCTGCATTGTTTGCCTAAAATATCCTAATTACAGAGTGGTCATCGATCACAGGTTTGGCTGTGTGCAGTCCCTCCCACTGGTAGCTCTAACAGGGTTTGTCCTGCTGGCTGTGAATGGATTTGGTCTTCTGCTTGTTCAGAGGTCTTTCAGTTCATTTCCCTGCCCTCACAGGAAACCATATCAGTTTATAAAAAAACTAAGATCCTTTCCAACCCAAAAAATCTAGGATTTTGAATATGTTAACAAAGTTTTCTATAAAATCATCTCACGATGAAGCAGATATTCTGTTCTATGATATTTGAATTCATTAAAGATGAATAGTGCAGCTTTTGTTGAACATTAGAGAGTGTTCAAGTAATATAAAAGCAGGGGACCTTTTGGCCTCAGAGTTATTGGAGAAGTAATTACTGTAATTGTACTACACTGTTTCTTTTCATCACAGCTTGATGCAAATACCGTATATTTTGCTTAATACTTGTGTAAAACCTGTAATCTTAAATAACACATGCTGTTCTTTGGCACATGAAGGTCTACAGTCTGTTTAAAAGGAAAAATTTGATGTACTTCTTGGTTGGAGAGATGCAGCATGAGCAGTGACAGCAGACAGAAAGATGGATCAGAGCTACCAATCATTACCATTAGGGAATTCTTGATGGAAGCTCTCTGTGCTTTGTGAAAACTCGACGGGTCAGCTTCAAAAGTTCTAACACTTTGGTAATAATCTCAATTAGTCATCCAAGTCTAGATCTTCCTTTTCCCTGAGTCTTTGTGCCTGGATGCTGACAGCACTGTTTTCAAATGGAGGAGAGAGCCAGAAGGAAAAGCAGATACCTACTAAAGTAGCTTTTCATAGCACACAGAGTAGCTTTGGGCCAGGAGAGAAAGAACAGTTTGGTAGCTGCTGGCCCAGGTGTGAAAGCTTCAGGTGTGAAAGGTTCCCTGCTTCCTTTCCCTGAAGAGATTCACTCTGCCAGTGGGCAGTGAAGAGCCACGTGTGTCCTGACAGCTGTCCTGGAAATCTTTCATCTGGCTGGAGAACTCAGCTTTCTGTACTCTGTACTTGAGCAAGCTGTCATAGAGCTCAGTGCTGCCTTCCTTTTCCATGCCAGCCTTCTCAGGAAATCAGTGCTGGTATCTCAGTCCTTCAGGGACAAAGCTGATCAGAGGGTTTGGGTCTTGATTTTATACCATTTCCTGACCTTCAAGTGTATCAAGAGTCGTTTGAAGAAAAATGAATTCCTAGAAATGTCTGCATTCAGTTTTTCTCATCTTTCCACAAGAGAATCGTAAGAACAGATTTCCCCAAAGTATACAAACAGGTGGTCTAAAAGATAATCTGTTGGCACAGTTTTTTCTTACATTTTGCAATCCAGTAGGGAGGGCTAATCTTTGGCCTTCAGTTCCCCTTCTGCCCTCCCAATGAATGATGGAGAAGAAAGAATAAGGCACAAATCTAAGCTGATTTGCCAAAAGATTTTTGGATTTTGTTGGTTGTTTTTTTTTCCTTTCTACAGGGAAAAAAGCCACCTATCTGAACTGGGAGATTTAAGTGTCTAAGTAGTGGAATTCCGAGTGTAAATATATTCTTAAAAGGACTATGAGTATAGCTGCCCCAGAAAAGTGTTAGCCACTCCTGTGTTTAATGCTGCTGGAAGCTGGAACTTAAGGAAGAAGACTTTATTCCACTTGTGGAAGTCCAAACCAGTATCCAGGTGTTTCCACAAAATAGAGGTACCACTGTGAGTTTCTGTGCCCTTATGTCTGCAGCTGAAAAGTACAATGTTTTAGTCCTGCTTCAGGTAACAATGTTTTATTCCTGCTTCTTTCTTCCCATGACAAAAAGGAAAAAACCTAATACAGAGGAAGAAGTGCCCCCTTGCTAATTACACATTTACTAGCCTACTGTCCTGCCTGCTTCAACCCCCAGAGACAAAATCTTCCCTTTATTTTGTGAGGCTATGGAATTCATCATTCCTAATAATGGTCTGATGTACATGACTGTCTGAAAAGGGTTTGTACCCTGTTTTTAACGTGGAGATGTTTGTCCTTTTCTTTGTTAACAATTTCCAGACTGTAAATCAAAGATGTAACTTAAGCTTCCATGTCTGTCCATTAAAAAAAGCTTCAAAACCAAATTTTTGTTACTTAATACCAAAGCAGATAAAAGCCTGAAAGGTCATGTAACACTGTGCCCTTGCTTTCCCCAGTGATCTAACACTGGTGCTTAGTGTATGATTTCTGCCCCTTTTAAATTAAAAAAATGAAACCATTTTAATAGAAGTGAGATACAGCTCTGTCAGCATGTTTTGCACAGTCCTCTGCATCCCCTCTTCCAGAGGTTTATCTGTGAAAGTGATACATGGGCACTGAAATTAGATGCCTTGGAAAATCCCAGCTCTCAGTGCCAGAGCAGAAAACTGTGCTGAAAACTTGACACTAACCAGAATCCATCACAGTTTTTCGTGAGCTTTTTAGTTTATTTTTTTCCTTTTCTGTCAGAATCCACAGAAAGGACTAAGTGTTGAGTGGCAAGTCTGAGACAGTCCCCAAAGCAAAACAAGAGGGAGTATCACTTTGCAAGCGGTTTCTGGAATATCTCCAGACCTTAGAGCAAGCTGTATGGCTCCTAACCCGCCCTTCCTGGACTCAGTCCTTGCAATTAGCAAGGGACTTTCAGCCTGGGAAATGACAGCCAGCTATAGCTTTAGACAGAAGGAGAATAATAGGCATTGTCCAGAGGGGGAAACTAGTGGGGCTGTACAAGAGCCTTCCTGCAAAGTTGTCTATGGGGTAGAAATCACGAAACATGGATGTTGGATCCTAATGATGTGGGATCTTTGATCATCTTTGGATAAAGCCATGAGAAACAATTTATAGATTCCCTCTAGAAATGCCTCCAAAGCAGGTGCTGTTGTTAGATCCCCACTCACTGTCCACATCCCCTGTAGTACACAGGTGATTTTATTAATTTAGGACATTGGCTTTTCTTTGCTAAATCTGAATCTAAATCTGTTTCATTTTATCTTTAAAATATTTCTATTTATTGAAATGCCTTCTGGGTTACAGAAATATTAAAGTCAGTGTTTAGAGAAACAGAGGATGGAAATGCATTCTGCTGATCATTCCCTCCAGAGACAGCAAAAAACCTATATGCTCTTTTATGCAGTACCATGATTTGTGATTAAAAACAGACCTGTTGTAGTAAGTGGTATACTAGGAAGCCCGGATGGAATATGCAGCCTCATTTTGTAGAAACTGATTTTGGAAGGATGTTAGCTGATCTTGAAAAGATAGTCATTAAAGATATGTCTGTGTCAGAAAAAAAAACCACAACTCTAGCTGCTAGGGAAATCATCTGTGAACCATGATTTTATTTGTAAGTGTGCCTCTGTGACTTGGTGCTCATGTTAATCCTCTCCAGTAATTTCTCTACACTGCATCATGTCACCCTGCTGTTAGAAGTCAAGATCCTAAATTTCATTAATTTATAAGGGATTCACCTGTTTAGCTGGTGAATGATCCTTAACCATATGCTATCAGGAATAGGGAAGTGAAATAGTTTGGGGACTGGATAGCTAATAGAGAAGGTGTAATATCCCCTTAATCTCAAAGGACCATTGTCATCTCTCATGAATAACTGCTTTGTTCGTGCTAGGACAGCTGCTGTGTGTGGCAGACTTTGTGCAAAGAAATTGGAAGACATATAATAGTACCTTGCGGCTTAAAAAAACCAGCATCTTTTGTGGACTAGGTAGGAGTACCAAGGAGAAAACTCGCCTCAAGGTTTACAGGGTCAATAGCATGGAGAAAAACTTGTCCCTAGAATATCCTTCTCCATTTGTCCTTTTTTTATATATTTTTTTTTTCACTTTATACCAGTTATGAAACACCTTGTAGTCTCTTCAAGTGTCTGAACTTGTCTGAGCTGGTGATAAATGATGTCTTGCAGATTGGAAATGTTGCTGCTATATATCTTCAAAGAGCTCTTCAGAGCCAGGTAAAATACATGACAGAAGCAACAGAAGCAATATTCATGCCTTTTTGCCAAGAAAAATTACCATAAGAGGAGGATTTTAAACATACTTCTTTCTTCATTAGGATGTTTCGAGTTATCAAATTCAGCAACTCAAGTAGGTACCAGCATGAAAGGGTGGTGACTTTCCTGAACTTCATAGCAAAGCTAGAAAATCTGTCTAATTCTTCTGTTGAAGTCAAAGCTTGACTGTGAATTTATTGTCTCTAGTATCTTAGTATCTGCATGTTTTTGGTTCTGTTGCTGCCTTTGGTGCATTTTTCTTACATTCATTAAAATGATCATTTTAAGTAAGTCTAGGTTTAGCCTATTAAGGGAAGAGAATCTGCCTAAAAGGTTAATACATCCTGGTGGAAACCATTCTGGCAGTGTTAGCTATCTGGATATACAGATGAAGCATTCATTCTCTTTGGTCCTAAGCTAAAACATTGATTATTTTGGTCATTTTTTTAAGTTGGAAGCCTTCTTGGATGAGGCCCAGAATGATACTTGTACTTTGGAAAAGTGATCCTAATAGCCATAACCAAAATTTTCCTCTGTAAATATGATAAATATTTATTTTTCCTTTCAAGCATAAACATTAAGAACATTAGTACTGTTACTGTTACAACAAAGGTTGTATGGAAATTGCATTTCCTCTAATGAGATCTGCTTGTTAAATGCCATGGTGTACTGAAAACATTAATATAGGCTTTTGCCAAGTAATTTATGATAGACATTTGGTGGCTGATTTGAGTAGGTATCTTTCTCAGTGGTCAGAAATAAATAAAAACATGTTCTTAATTCTGAGCTGTCCATATTTAAAGATTAATTAATTACAATTCGTGCACTGGAGTTGACAATGCAGCAAAAATCTTCTTTTGATAATTCTCATAGAGTCATTACAATAAAGAATACACAGATTCCCCTCTCTTTCTCCCTCTGCTTTTGTCTTTCCTTTTCCTTCTCTGATCCAGAAAGACGTATTTGCTTGGTCATCACAGAGAATATTTTCCAGGTTTAAAAATGTAATTTTCTATCAGAAGTTTTCATTATATTGAATTGGAGACCTGGCGTGCGTGTGATCTGTGATAAGAGGCACTAAGGAAAAACACCAGGTAGGCATAACTCCTCTGTAATTGAGGAAAGCAGAGTGAAATAATGGTTATAAAAGTTGTGCCAGCAGATTAATTTCCAGGGGTGCTTATTATTATCAGAAAAATGTGACAGTTATTTTTATGATGGAAAGCTGCCATCCATTTTAATGGATCTATACACATTATTAAAGAGCATAGGAAGAAAAGCAAGGAGTTTACAGTTGGGGTAAGGTAGATGTTTTAGTCTGCTATTTTGTGAAGCTTTGACTGCTGACAAAACTTCCAAGCAAAATGAATGTAGTACTGTGGATTTGCCAACACTATGTGCAAGAGAAAAAAAAAAAAAGATCATTAGTGGATTATTTCTATTCATCTCCCCAAGGGAAATCAGACTTTTGCAGTCACTGGATCTCTGAATGCAGATGATAGGTTCAAAATCAATTGTCCGATTTAAGCCAGGTTTGACAGAAAAATGAAATTCTGGTGATTGTGGTACTGAAGGCTTTGGAAAAGGAAGAGTCAGATGTAGTTCTGTTTAATCACAGGAATATTAGATACCGGAGAATTCACATGGGAAAGAACTGGTGGAAAGGGCCCATGCTGGATTGGTGCATTTACCAGTACTTTTCTTATTCTGTTTTTTGTAAATAAAAAGTTGTCAAATAAAGATCAGAACAACCTCATCAGCTTCTGTTTTGTTCCTGTGTCTGATCTAGTTCTAGGAGGATTCACACTGGCCACACAGGGAGCCAGAAACAGGTCTGCATGCAGCATCATGTTCTGCCTAGTTTCTTTCAGACACAACCTTGTTTCTAACATTGTTTCTGATGTTTGTAATTATTGCTCCTATTGTTTGTAGATTTTTTGAGGAAAAAAATAGAGGCTTATTTTTCAAAATGTGATTTGACTTAAGGCTCATGCAATAATGTCAAGACAAGAAACGCCTTTTACCTCTACACTGTCCCTAGAAGTTTTTAAGAAGGTGTGTCCTTTATAAAGTATCTTGGGAGTCTTATTCCAGCCTGAGAGTAGGTTGGTTCCACAGTATGCACTGCCTCATCTTCCATGCCTCACAGTTTCTGCAGCAGGGAAGACAGGCAAATTCCAGAAAAATCCCACCCAAGGAACACTGGAGGATTTCACAGCTTCGACACAGTCAATGAATGCTGTCCCTTGAGTTGACCTTCATCAGAAGAACAAAAATACTTTTTGCCAGTATTTGTGTCAATTCAAATGTCTTTTATAGAGTTTTACAGATGTATGAAGCCATTTCTTTTTCTTCTTCCAACTACTCCTATATTCACGTCTGTACCTCCCTTAATTGCATTGGATGCAGAAATCTCTCTAACAGAATGAGCACCACATTTTTCAGTGTCACCGCAGTCCCATCCATCAAGAACTTTATCCGTCATCTAATTGTATTAACCTTGAGTGATTTGACTAGGTCAGCAGAACACAGAAAGGGAAAAGGCTTTACCAGTTCTGTCTCTATACTTTAAATGTAGAAACTGCTCAGATGTATAGGCAAATAAGCAGTCTGTCATATGGGAAATCAGTCGTTAGACTGTTACCCCATTACAGTGGGCAACAAAAAGAAATTATATCCTTCTCAGACCCCTTTTGACCTCTCCCTAGAACATACTTTCAGAAGCCATCTCAGCATTAGTGTTAATCATATTGAAGATACTAAACAAGGAAACTTATATATTTCTTTGATAAAATCCGAGGCTAGTTAAGTCCATGTAGAAAACTGCAGTCCCCACTAGCTTCTCTTTCACCATGAGATCCAGTATCATCTAAGAAATTTAAAATAAAAGGCCATGAAAGTTTCTGGACATAAGATGATTCAGTGACTTTTCTTTGCATAAAAGACAGAAATGTGTTATTTGGGCACAGATTTGGAGGAAAAAATAAAAATTTAGTAAGAAGTTTTTTGGGGCAGGGACTGGTGATGTACTTGTTATGATCCAGAAATATGTTGCCTTATGTCATCTCAGTCTGCTTTTGACACAAAACAATAATTGAAAAGAATTCTATTCCTTTGCAAAAACATGTCCTATCATCAGATTTTGCTGAAAACTTTGTATTTTTTGAAGAGTCTGTTTTAAAAACCCAGACAAACCATTAGCAGGACTTACAGAGCCTTAGAATCTCAATTTAAAGACTTTAGTTCTTAATTTGACCCAGCTTTGATGTACTTATGTCAAGAGTGGTGCAAGATGTGGCTATCACACAATACTGTAGCAGACAGAAAGAAGCAAGTGAAAAATTCCCTTCATGTACACAAAGGTCACTTCTCAGGATCATTCAGTCCTGGGGTTATAGCAGGAAAATGTTTTGCTGTCTGCCATGTTATAATTTCTGCTGCTTGTTAAATACAATGGATGAGGAAATTTATAAAAATTCAGGTTTGTTGTAAGTGCTTTTAAGTAAACTGTGACAGTAGTTGTCTGTGTTTATTCTAGACATCCTAAATGCTTATGGTAAGGCATTTTGCAATATAAACTTCTGCATCTTCTGCCTTTGCCTTTGATGGAGAAGGTGAGCTTTACATGAAATATCTTTCATTTCTTACTTGCAGCTACTGTTCAGAAAGTAGAAACTGGTATTTGCCTTTTGAATAAAGACATTGAAAAGAATAAATAATTTTATTAAAAATGATCTAGGCATATAATTTGTTTATTTGTCTTCACAGTGCCACCGTGTATGTATTTATTTTCTGCATGATAGTTGATTAATCTGTTTCGACAGCAACTTAATTTACTAGCTAAGAGATAGGGCTGAGCATCTATTAGCAAGTATTTCTTGTGAGGCACTTGCCTGAGGCTAGTTTCTTATTTAAATTAAGAACCTTCTAAAGCACATCAGCTAAGTAAATGTACCTGAGTGTGTTTGAAATACTATGCATGTCTCTGTTACTAATCAGAGAACAGCATAAAAATGAGACTGAAAATCAGTGTGTGAAAACCAGTTTTAAGATGGGGTTCTTCTCTTCTTCTTATGAGGAGGAACTAATTAGTATTTGCTCCTTTCTCCTTTTATTATAATGTTTTTCTTCTTCTAGGATGCTCTTACTTTAGCTATCCCCATACGTATTAAAACATTTGAATATTGGTAACGTACTATAATTTTAAAAGTGGCAACACTTGTGCAAGTGTTACACATTCTGGCTGATCAAAGGTGGACTGATGAGGAATCCTAGCATTTGAAAGGAGCAAGAACCAGCAGCCTCTCCTGTCCACATCTTTGTCCCAAGCAGGTAAATTAAGGGTAAAGTCTGAAGTAGCGCTCGAGGGTGTAAATGTAACAGGAGTGAAGGGTGCAACATCCCAGGGACAGCTCTGTGTCACTGTCACACCCATTGCACCCACAGCAGCCCAGGGACAGCTCTGTGTCACTGTCACACTGCACCCACAGCAGCCCAGGGACAGCTCTGTGCCACTGTCACACCCACTGCACCCACAGGAGCCCAGGGACAGCTCTGTGTCACTGTCACACTGACTGCACCCACAGGAGCCCAGGGACAGCTCTGTGTCACTGTCACACTGACTGCACCCACAGCAGCCCAGGGACAGCTCTGTGCCACTGTCACACTGACTGCACCCACAGGAGCCCAGGGACAGCTCTGTGCCACTGTCACACTGCACCCACAGGAGCCCAGGGACAGCTCTGTGTCACTGTCACACTGCACCCACAGCAGCCCAGGGACAGCTCTGTGTCACTGTCACACTGCACCCACAGGAGCCCAGGGACAGCTCTGTGTCACTGTCACACTGACTGCACCCACAGGAGCCCAGGGACAGCTCTGTGCCACTGTCACACTGCACCCACAGCAGCCCAGGGACAGCTCTGTGTCACTGTCACACCCATTGCACCCACAGGAGCCCAGGGACAGCTCTGTGTCACTGTCACACTGCACCCACAGCAGCCCAGGGACAGCTCTGTGTCACTGTCACACTGCACCCACAGCAGCCCAGGGACAGCTCTGTGTCACTGTCACACCCATTGCACCCACAGGAGCCCAGGGACAGCTCTGTGTCACTGTCACACCCATTGCACCCACAGGAGCCCAGGGACAGCTCTGTGCCACTGTCACACTGCACCCACAGCAGCCCAGGGACAGCTCTGTGTCACTGTCACACTGACTGCACCCACAGGAGCCCAGGGACAGCTCTGTGTCACTGTCACACCCATTGCACCCACAGCAGCCCAGGGACAGCTCTGTGTCACTGTCACACTGACTGCACCCACAGCAGCCCAGGGACAGCTCTGTGTCACTGTCACACTGCACCCACACCAGCCCAGGGACAGCTCTGTGTCACTGTCACACCCACTGCACCCACAGCAGCCCAGGGACAGCTCTGTGCCACTGTCACACTGCACCCACAGCAGCCCAGGGACAGCTCTGTGCCACTGTCACACTGCACCCACAGGAGCCCAGGGACAGCTCTGTGTCACTGTCACACTGCACCCACAGCAGCCCAGGGACAGCTCTGTGTCACTGTCACACCCACTGCACCCACAGGAGCCCAGGGACAGCTCTGTGTCACTGTCACACTGCACCCACAGCAGCCCAGGGACAGCTCTGTGCCACTGTCACACCCATTGCACCCACAGCAGCCCAGGGACAGCTCTGTGTCACTGTCACACTGACTGCACCCACAGCAGCCCAGGGACAGCTCTGTGTCACTGTCACACCCACTGCACCCACAGGAGCCCAGGGACAGCTCTGTGTCACTGTCACACCCACTGCACCCACAGCTGCCTCTTGCACACAGCCAGGGCCCCCCAGGTTTCTCGGGAAAATCTATGCAGGTTCAACTACAGCTGATTAAATAAGAAGAGTTGCTCCATGTGCCAGGGAGAGATTAAATTATTTTGTATACAGGTGATGTTCTAGTCTGCTGCAGTTGAAGGCATTTTTAATATTTTTCAGTGCTCAAATGAAGCCAGAAATGTGTTGATCTCATTCTGGGGAAAAAACACCCACAAGCAAACCTATCAAGCAAACAAAAAATGCAAGCAACCAAAAAGAAAAAAACAAAAACAAAACCAAAAACAAGCCCAGAAAACAAAAAAAAAAACAAAACCAAAAAACCAAGCAAAACCCAAACAAAACTCAAAAAAGGGGCAATGTTTTCCTTCTGATCATAATTTACCTTCTAGAAATAAAAAGATAACAATTTATTAAAGAAAGAAGTCCTTGGAAGCTGACCTCTAAGCCTATTTTTGATCTTTCTTTTTTATCCTTATTTTCTAACAGGTAAGAGTTAAAGAGCCATCTTATTTCTTACTGAAATACTTTATTTCCCTTCAATTTGCTTTCTGTCTTAAAATGACTATTCTTCATCCCGACCTTGTGGCATTTAAATAAAATGGAACAAAATGTGTGTATTATGTGAACAGAAGTCACAAGAAAGGACAGCCATAAGGAGAAGCACATTTGTGTCAAATTGGTTGAGCTGTGATGTTCTTTTGCACTGCATAACCAAATGCAAATATTGCGTTGAATGAAAAATGCAAAGGGAGCCACAAAGACTGAGGAATAACTGAAAAAACTGTAAAGGCACATGAGGTAAAAACTAAAAAAATAAAATAAAATAAAAAAGTGAATTCTGGCAGGGCATATGTGACACCAGTGATGAAAATATACAGAAGGGAGCAGTGTGTGCAGAAGAGGACAAGAAAAGTGAAAGTAACAGAGATTAAAGGGAACAAAATAAAAAACTGGAAGAAAGGGAAACAGAAAGATGAAGAAAAAAATCATAATATTTGAAATAAGATTAAATTGAGTTTTAAGTGGCTAAATGGGGAATTAAAGCAATAAGAAAATATAATCCAGAATTGGGGTAAACTGCTATCTTTAGCAGTTGATTCTCTATAAACTTTGACTGTTTCATGTAAATTTTCTCAAATACTGTGTTAATCTGGTGGCACTAATATTATTTATCCTTGTAAAAATTGCTAGTCTCAGGGAACACTTACCACAAAAGTAATTTACTGGACAAGCCCAGCAATTTTGAGTTTTAGTAAATAAAAAGCTACAAGCAATTAATAAAACTGCTAAGTACTTGCTAACAAAAATCTGTTTTAAAATAGTGTTTCTAGGATTATGCCCCCTGTAGTTTTTTAAATATCCCAGAAGTGGTAGAGTTCCCACAACTCCCCTCAAGCAATTATTTCACAGTTTAAGAAAGCTGTGGAGATAACTTCTGAGCTCAGCTTCAGTCTTTGTCTTTTACTCGGTTAATTGCACAGACAGGGCTAATGAGAAACAACTTGCTCAGTATTAGCTTTTGTCCTTTGGAAAACTGTTCCCAAGTCCCTTCACAAGCTGTTGTTTTGCTGGATTACAGATGTATTTGAAACTACTTTCTTAGCTCTTCTTCCATTTCCCAGGTCATGCTGTAGCTCTCCTGTGGTTCTTTTCTGGACTCTGCAGTTTTTCCTTCCTTCCCCTTCACTCTGCAAAATTGAGTCTAGATTTTATTTGGGTGCCATGGGGTGGTACAATTATTGCTGTGTCTTTAACTGCATTGTCTCTAACATTTAATGTGAAGGTCAGAATTCAGTACAAGTAATCAAGGTTTGATCAGATCTGGGGGACTTTTTGTTAGTCAGGTGTTGGATAGTGTTGGGTTTTTTCTTTTTTCTTTTCTCTTTTTTTTTTTTATTTCTTTTCTCAATTCTAGCAGTTCCCCCACCTTTGCTCTGAAGAAAACCCAAACAAAATGCTTTACAGCAACACTGCTGAAACTGAGGACATGGCCCCCAGATTTGTTCCCACAGGTCTCCAGTGCTTGCAGCCAGGGAGAAGCTGGAGGGCTCTCACAGCAAGCCCTGTGCTGCTCCAGTGCTTCCTCCAGCATGGATGTGAGCAAAGGTTGCAGTCTGCCCATGGATTCTTTAAGCATCCCCATGTGGAATATGCTTGGAAGTGGTGTCAGCAAGGCCCAAGGCTGGATGTGGCCCAGGCCTGGCAGGCTGTGGAGGGAATGTGTGGGTCCCAGAGCCTGGAGCCCCGGGATGTGGCAGCTCCTCTGCCTCCAGGCTCGAGCATACAGTCAGGGAGGGCCTAAGGAGGCAGGAATGAGGCAGAAGACAAGCTGGATCTGTCAATCAAGAGCTTGACTACATAAATGAGTATTTGGTTTGTATGACCATGCAAGTCTCTAATTCCAGTTCCACATCTCCAACATTCCAGTTGCAAAAACACTTCTTGTTCTTTCAGTGCAAGTTATGCTCCAATCTTCTTGTATTCTAAACAAACACTTAATTACCATATCCATTCAGCAAGGAACACAAATAGGTAATTTTTACCTGAGTGACCTGATTTTGGTTGTACTAAACTGAGACCTGAGGTCTGTCCACACCCTCAGCAGTGCCTGGCTCAGGTGTTTACGAAGGCCTTTAAGACAAGATTGTCTGGTTGTGAGACTTCTCTAGAACACTTCAGTGGCTTCCAGCCATCACTATCACAGATTTCATAAAGTTTAAGAGAGGACTTGATATTCAATACTTGTCAATGGATTTTTCTTCCATAAAGTTGTCCAGCTGTTTTGTGAACTGAGGCAAATATTGTAAATCCTTTGGGAAGTAATATCATAACATCTTTACAGTGAGATACATAGAGAAAAGCCTTTTGTTCCAATGTGCTAAATGATGCTATTTTTTGATGGTCCCTAATCCTTCTTTAAGAGGGCAGTAAGCAGATATTACTTACCCATTCATCATTCCAGATTTTTTTGATTTCTTTCCTGTCCCACTCCAATTTTTATCTTTTCAGTTCAAAAGTCCCATTGTATACAGTCTATGTCCTCTGCTGTAATATTTTCTATTTTGCTTTACTTCGGTTTGGGTTACTGTGCCTAATGGACTTTGCATTCATTCCATCAGTACTTTGTAACTGTCGATATGGTCAATGAGTTTCTTTCTCTGAAACCCTAACCTTGAGATCTCATTCCTTTGTGGTGATAACTATTTCAAACCCAACCACAGCATAGTTTTCTTTCCTTACATACATCACGTCGTTTTAATTTATATTTCATTTTGTCTTTCTTTCCACTCAGTGCCTTGAAGCTCTTCTGCAGCATATCGAGTTGGCCTTTGTCTTTACTCCATGGAATAGTTTTTATTATAACTCACATTTGGTGCTGCACTGTTCATTCCCTCATCCAGAGGGAACTTGCCCTTTTTCTATTTTTTTCCCCCTTTCTTTTTTGCTGTTCTGGCTTTAAATATGCAAGAGAAAATAAAATTGAGATCTCTCTCAGTCTTGAATAGGTTTCCTAATGCTTCATGCAAATGTGACTCAAGCCTGTGGGTAAACCTTAACAGCTCTAAAAATAACAGCTTTACCTTCTCCTATCACTGACAGGAGATTCCACCTGTCCAACTAAGATAAACTCTCTGCCTAAAGGAGGCCCAGCAAAGGCAAGAGCAGATACTGCAGAGGCATTTAGCAGAAGAAGTATTCACTTCAGAAAGCACAGAAGAGGCAAATGCCACAAAGCTGCAGGCAGAGAGGACTGGGGAATTGGCAGCCAGGATAACAGCAGAGCAGTCAGACCTGGTTTTTCCTCCAGGTTTTGCTGAGCTGACAGTGATCTCAGTTTTCACAAGGTTTTGAAGAGCTCAGAGGCCCTGGCTTTTCCCTAAACCGTGGTGGTGGTAGTTGCACTCCAAGGGTTTTAACAAGTTAGTTCATATGAACTGATAGTTTATAGATCAGTGTCTGTAAATTCATTACCCACTACTTGAATCTTTTAGAGAAAATTATTATGAGTGTGGAAAACAGTGTCAGTTTGACCATTTGAAACTTCTTGAAAGGTTTATGATTAATGCAGTCACTTAACATTTTCTGTCATGATGTTTGCTCTTTTTCCCCACTTCCAGACTCCATGTACAGCTCATTAAGCACACCTGTGGCCACACAACTATGAAATATTTTGTTATTCAAGATGCATCCTTCTGGTATTAAACTAGTGCTCATGCCCTACAGGGTTTGTTTTCTCTATTAAGAAAATAGCCAGAAATGTGCTTTTTAAAGAAATACTACAGGGAGCTCTACTGTTCCCACCTTGCTCACCAAATGGACATTGTGTACTGCAAGGAATGGAAGCAATCAAATTCACTGAAGTCAGAAATTTTCGTATTCCTCTTTCCCATTCACAAAGAACAACTGACTATTTATTGTCCAGATATTATTTGTGTAATTTACTTTTCTAAAGGACCAGTAGAAATGTTATTTCTACTGAAAGTGAAATAACCATTTAAAGCAATGTTTGGCTTAACAGTGAATTTACTGATTAAGCATTTGATTGTTCACTTTCAGGGTCAGTTCAAGAAACACCATAGAAACATCATAGAATGGTTTGAGTTGGAAGGGACCATAAAAATTATCCAGTACCAGGCCCCCTTCCAGGGGGTGTTTAAGTCCTTTGCTTCCCAAAGTAACCAGTAATATGTAATTTGCTTTAATTACTGTTATTAATTATCCTGTGCTTATCTGTACTGTTTTGAACAACTTAGGCTGTATTTGGCTAAATAAAAAATATTATTTCTAAGTAAATACTCCTTTACTCCAAAGGAAGCCAAACAGTGTGTGAACTTGGAATATGCACAGTGTAGTGGTTTGATTTAGCTGACAATTTAAAAAGTATCTGTCTTCAAGAATAGCAGCTGTTCTTTACATATAACTGAAATTATTGTTATTATGGAAAAACAACACAGAACAATTTACTTTTCCATTCAAGGTCTGTTCTTTATGGGGTTGGTTTGTGGGTTGATTTCTTGCTTTCTTGGTTTTGTTTTTTGTTTATTTGTTTTCCTTAAGATACCTAAAGCAATTCAATCTGAAAAAGAGTGCTTAGTAAATTTAAGTTAAAGAAAATTACCAGGCTTTAATTTTGGTGGATGCATCCCACACTTATTTGTCAGAAAGCCTTAGAGTCCAACAGGTCACAATGTCTTGTTGCTCAAACTATTCTGAGCATCTTTCTCTGTCATACCCAGGAGGTTCGGTTTAAAATTGTTGCTTTCTTCTATTAAAATTTGGACAATCTGAGTCCCCCAAATGCTGGCAGTGGCTTTTTTACCAATAATCCTAGATATATGAAAAATCAGAATATTATGACAAGATTGATTACTCAAGTCAATAATCTACAAAAACTGCAGCAAAGCTTGTACAATAAGACCTGTTGATTATGTTCCTGAACAGATGAAGGAGAATTTGAGCTTCTTAACCAGGGCAGTAGTTTACTATCCACAGTGGGCTATATAAGAACATTTGCTGGATGTTATCGTAGATTTTCCAGTATTTTTTCAATCATTAAAATTATTTGTATTTGTCTTAATAATGCCTTTAAAATTAGTAAATTCAACTGCAACAAATATATCTTTAGTTTTTAAGGATCAAAATCATGCCCTGTTTGCACCTGTCTTCTAAAACCAGAAGAGAACAAATACTCAGTTTTCGTAACAGAGCCTCTTAGCTTGTGTCTGGCAGGACTGCTGGCAGCAGCCCAAGGTATTCCTAGAGCATGCTGTTAAGGCTTTGCACCAGGTGACAGGCAGAAAAGGTACCAAAGCCTACAGGTAGCATTTAGCTCCCAGCAGGCAATTCCCAGCTGTGCTGCTTTGTGTGTCAACCATAAAATGTGTGTTGTCTTTCTGAAGCCTGACTAAGCAGCTTTGGATATTACAAAGGCTCTGCTGCATGTTTTAATTTACATAGATTAGTCTTTCTCTTTTTTTATTACATTGACTAATCAGGAGAATATCTTAGCCTAGACATGTTTATAACTCTGTCTGGCTGTGTTTGGCTACATAGATAAAATATCCTCTCATTTGCATGATTATTGCATGAAAGCAGTACTCTTAGAAGGCCAAAACACTGATTTAATAGTCTTTCCCCGCCTCTCTTTTTATTTTAGATCCCAATTGTCCAAATCCTCACCTTCTTCCACTTCTTTGCTTTGGTGAAACCTTTTCATGGCACAGGCTGAACAGCTTGGCTCAATTCTCAGGCTCAAAACATTGGATGTGGATTTGTCAGGGATGGGGTTTGCTGTGGCTGGAAGTTTTGCTGCTCAGCATTTGTCCTTCCCCAGGTTGTGCTGGGCAAACAGGACAATCCAGGTGTGAGGAAGGAGGTGAAGCCAGGGTGGAAAGAGAGAAAGGGAAATATGGAGCAGTAGTTTGCTGTAGGGAAAGTCTTGGGAAAACTGAGGACAACCTTTGGGCATTTGAAGGCCCACCACTGAGTGGCTTTTGTGGCTGGCTGCAGCTGCTTCACAGGGGCTGGCAGGCAGGAGGAAACACCTCAACACTCAACTGCTGCTCCATCCTCAAAACATAAACTGCTCTGAGTAGAAAAAGAAACAATTAGTTTCACATAAAAGTCAGTAAAATAATAGTTTCATGTCTTTTTATTTCAGGAAACAAAATTGTGTCAGAGTGCTACCAAATCTGCAGAAATACAGCTATAGTAGTTGACTCACAGAATTTTACAAATGTGGGATAAATTCTCAAAGAAACATCTGGTCTTTCAATTTTTCTATCAGATGGATAAGAGAATGGCACAAATTCAGGCTTGAATACTCCTTCCAATTTTTTTTGAGATGTGTATTAGCAGATTTAAGCTTTAGCATTTCATATCAAGTATCATTTCAAATCTTTCTAATGAAAACAGAAGACATTTCAGATTCCAATAATAAGGAGTGAAGAAAATCACTTAGAAATAATAAATCAGTCAAAAGAGAAGCAAATTTAAGGATGTCATGTATAAATCAATCTGTCATCTTAGTTTTGTAAGATTTTCATAAAGCATATTGGATAAACTTCCAGCAGTGACTACTAACACAGTTTTGGGAGATGAGAAAATGCCATTTGAAAATGTGGGATTTTCTCATCTTGTTTGGAATATGGGAATTTTTATTGTGGAAATAGAAATGATGTGTGAGTTTAACCTGAACTCAACAAATAATTATGTAAATTAATTGAAAATGCTTTGAAAAATCTTTGGAAAAGTGATGACTTATAAAATCTAGAAATTCCCAAATCTGTGGGAATAGATATGAGAATTTTTCAAAACAGTGGTTAAATTTAAATGAATTTAACCTAAATGTTGCTTAACTTACTGAATTTCAAACTTTTTTTTTCTTTTTTTTTTTTTATTTCACCAGAAAATGTAAGACACTCCTCTTCCCAGTGAGTGATCTAGTTACAGCAACTGCCTGAGCAACTGGGAAGAGCAGCAGTGACTCTCTTAAGTGTTTTGGGGGGACACATCTGTCACAGCCTCAACTTATCACATCTAACCCCATTACAAACCAGCATTGGCCACTTGCTCCCAGTGCTGTCGTAAACAATTCACTTAGTTTTCTTATACAGTCATCTAAACATTGTTCCTAGCAAAGAAAACAGAATAAACTGTCTTCACAGATGGATGACTACACTCTGATTTATTCTATCGATTCTGCAAAAACAGCTGTTTGACTTAAAGCAGGGACCGTGAACTGCAGGCCAAGAGACCATGAGAGAGCAAAGGAGAATGGCTGATGATTTCAGAGACAGGTAGTTGTCCTTGTCCTTATGCTGTCACAGTAAAATCCAGTCAGCATGAGGTGGTTTTGTGAACTCATGTACATTCTTGCTGTTCACAAGGGTTTTGAAATTTATTTCGTAGCTCTGTCAATGTGAGTGTTGTTACCAGTTCCAGTGCTGACACATTCAGGCCTTCCAAGTGAAGGCATCGGATCATGGAGCCCTCATTTGCTCCAAACTACTTGTATTTGAAATAACTACAGTGCACAGTAGAAGGGTTAACTGCAGAAATGTACCATCACTTGTTGCTTTCCTCTGCTTTTCCTTCTCTCTTGTCTTTTATTTTGGGATGCAAAATGCACATTTTACCAGCCTAACATCTTTCCCTTTGTATACCTATTACCTTTCACAGTGGGATCTCAGTTCTAAGCTGAGCATCTGTGCACTGCCAAAGTACAAATGCTTGCAGACGTGTCCTAGATGAGTGGGGAAGTGCATCACTGTACCAGAACACCCATTAATAGCTCTCTTAATAATGGTTTCCTGAAAATGTTTCCTAATAGCTATAAAGATTCATTCTTTACCCTTAGTTTCACCTACATTCAGAGCCTTTTTGCTAGAGCTTGTGTGGTAAAGTGTCTGATATTATTATTGATAGTTATTTAAAAGATGGTTATGAGAAGCCAAATGTAGAATTTTGTATTCATGGCCTTTAACAGATTTCTGATGTCTTTTCTGATCCTACTTTGTCTAGTATTGTACAAACCATCTGAGCTTGTCTGGAAAACTAATTTTGTTACTTCTTGTTTAGAACAGTAAGTTCTAATGTGTATGCAAGTGGAGTTTCTTACCACAATTTTTGGGAGAAAAATGAAACAGCGGGGTAATGACTTGTGTCTGGATTTCCTATGCCTCTTGTTTTTTAATTTCCTTAGGGCATGGTGAATTGTGGAGAACACTGTAATGATTGGGACATGTTTGGTTGTTTTGTTTTGGTTTATTTTTTGTTTGTTTGTTTGTTGGTTTTTTGGGTTTTTTGTTCATTATATTTAAATTATAGAAATGAAGACAGCTTTTCAAGAGACAGGAACTGTCAGTCCAGGCTGGGCAGTCAGTGCTGCATTGAAATTCAGACTCATATTACTGTGATGCTAATAGTTTATAATCAAATTTATTGACACTTAATCATGTGACTATCAGTATCTGTAAGAATTAAGTTTGATGAACACGTGAAAAATGTTGACATTGCCCAATCTGTCTGTGTCATCATAAAGTAGAGTATTTACCAAGTAAGTGTACCTAGGCTTGGAAGTCTTTTCCACATTCTGAGTCTTGCAGATTATTCCATTTCAAATCACATTAATATGTTGCAGGATCAAGCTCTCAGATTTCTGTTTCACTTATTGTTATAAACTGTATAATATTACAAGTAAATCAGAAAATTTAAGGCAACACCTCTTAGGGTTGTCTTAAGCTGCTTATATTTCAAATCAGTTGATTTGCATAAACCTATCTTTCTTCCTTCTTAATCAGCAAAAATAATCTTTATATTCCTAGAAAACATAGATAGGACTGGGAAGTACTTCACAGAAGTTGAATAGTGAGTGGTTTTTCATAAATTCCTGTTTTATGGTGAAGCAATTGGAAATTTTATTGTACGTGACCGCTTTAAGCACCAGTGACACAGCTGTGCTCCTCTTAGGACATGCAGCATCAAGCATTCTGTGTGATAGCTTTTGTGACATTAATACTGAAAATTGATTTATCTTTGTCAAAATAAATGATACAATCACCCAAATAAATAACACAACTAATAAATTAGAGTTTGACAATATTCTCTAGTCAGTGATTCAAAAAAGTGATTTGCTTATGATTCATTCATGTACATCTGTGATGGCCTGTCAAACCACCTGACTAAAAATGACTCATTAAAATACAGAGGTGTGTCAAATGCATCTCAGTGAACGTTCCTAAATGTTTTCATTTTGGTCTCTCAGTTTCTGCATGTCATAAAGTTCCTTTACCTTTAAGAAAGTTAAAGTTGCTGGGGTCTCCTGGGAGTCTTTTCTCTTGACCAATTATCGGTCATTGCTGAGAATTGACAGCAGTTTTAGCCATTGAAAAGTAGAATCAACTCGTGAACCCCACCTTAAAGTGTACACCCAGAAGTCTGTGGTGCTCCTTTGTTTTCCTGACTGTAAAGCGTGGCGGAGCTCCGGCTGGCCTCCGGTTCTCTGCCCAAGCCATGTGGCCGGGCAGGGGCCGGGCCGGGGCCGAGCCGGGCCCGCCGCGTCTCTCGTCTCCCGGCCGGGAGATGAGGCTTGCCCCGAGCTAGGTCGGGCTGGGCCGGGCTCGGCCCGATCTCTGGTTCAGCTGGAGGTTTTGCTGTAACTACATTCACTAGAAAACTGCTGAGTGAAAGAGGAAAGAAACTCTGAGCCTGCAGCAAGCAAAGACAGAGACCACGCTCTCTAAAAGCAGCTATGAAGAACTTTCCAGCGCAGACGGCTCTAGCTCCTGTTCAGCAGAGATCACCGAACCATCTACAAAAAGCTTGGGCAAGATTTTAACTCTTTCTTATCCAGATGAGACTTGCAGATTAATCTTTTCATCCAGAGAGAGAAAAGGAAAGTAATCAACATGAAAAGAGACTTTATAAACTACTAGTGGCAAGAAAGAAAAGAGACTTCAAGAAAGGTAGAGAATTAAGGAGATGCTTTAATTAAGCTGAAATATCTTTCTGTTAAAACTATGGAAATGGACAATGAAGTCTTGAGAAAAACCCCTTTAATTCATAATAGAGTATGGAGAGGAATAAGGTGTTCAAAGTGTAAATTTAAGTAATAAGTGAAGTAATTGTGGTATAGTGAAGTGCTGAGAAATTTGAAGCCTTGAGAGGCAATGAGAAAAACTGTTTCTTAGTGAAGCTCACAGAAGCAGATGAAAAATACTTTTTTTGCCTTTGACTAACTTATCCTTAAAAATGCTATCTTCAAACTCATGACCCATAACACATTTTCAGTGATGTAGAATGGGAGGGGTGGGCTTTAATAACAGTAGCTCTGAGCAGCTGATATCAGAGAAACGAGAAACTATAACAAAAATAGTTTTCTTGTGACAAACTCCATAAATTAACAGAAAGGAACTTCTGTTTCTCTACAGAAACTGAGGAAAAGACTATAGAAAGAATTAGAACTGTTTAAACTATCAAAATTATACAGTTTTTGTCTCTGTTGTCATGTAAACAAAAGAATAGTGAGCAGTGAGAAATGAAAAGGTTTTTCTAAAAGTTTATTCTGGTGTTCTTATTCTTGTAGTTTGTCAATAAACTCTTCTTTATTCCTTTTAAGTTTTATGCCTAGTTTGCTCTTATTTTAATCCATATCTCACAGCAAGAAATAAATAATTCCTTTTTTCCCCTTTTTGTTAATTACTGGTTTAAAACCACGACATTTCTTGGTGGAGAATGCGGGCAATCAAAATTAGCAAATCTAGACCACTACATTAATAGTGTTACTGTGAGATAAAAGGTTAATTAAGAGCAAAACATAATTGTCTTAAGTTTATATATAGCAGTGATAATAAAAGTCTAGGGGTGGAAAATAGTGAATGTTCTGTTTCTTCTTTTCTGTCAATTTATTGTGTTAAGTTGTATATTAAATATAATTGATAATTTTTTAGGTGAGGGTTCACAAGTTGAAGGGGTGGAATGTCATAAAGTTCCTTTACCTTTAAGAAAGTTAAAGTTGCTGGGGTCTCCTGGGAGTCTTTTCTCTTGACCAATTATCGGTCATTGCTGAGAATTGACAGCAGTTTTAGCCATTGAAAAGTAGAATCAACTCGTGAACCCCACCTTAAAGTGTACACCCAGAAGTCTGTGGTGCTCCTTTGTTTTCCTGACTGTAAAGCGTGGCGGAGCTCCGGCTGGCCTCCGGTTCTCTGCCCAAGCCATGTGGCCGGGCAGGGGCCGGGCCGGGGCCGAGCCGGGCCCGCCGCGTCTCTCGTCTCCCGGCCGGGAGATGAGGCTTGCCCCGAGCTAGGTCGGGCTGGGCCGGGCTCGGCCCGATCTCTGGTTCAGCTGGAGGTTTTGCTGTAACTACATTCACTAGAAAACTGCTGAGTGAAAGAGGAAAGAAACTCTGAGCCTGCAGCAAGCAAAGACAGAGACCACGCTCTCTAAAAGCAGCTATGAAGAACTTTCCAGCGCAGACGGCTCTAGCTCCTGTTCAGCAGAGATCACCGAACCATCTACAAAAAGCTTGGGCAAGATTTTAACTCTTTCTTATCCAGATGAGACTTGCAGATTAATCTTTTCATCCAGAGAGAGAAAAGGAAAGTAATCAACATGAAAAGAGACTTTATAAACTACTAGTGGCAAGAAAGAAAAGAGACTTCAAGAAAGGTAGAGAATTAAGGAGATGCTTTAATTAAGCTGAAATATCTTTCTGTTAAAACTATGGAAATGGACAATGAAGTCTTGAGAAAAACCCCTTTAATTCATAATAGAGTATGGAGAGGAATAAGGTGTTCAAAGTGTAAATTTAAGTAATAAGTGAAGTAATTGTGGTATAGTGAAGTGCTGAGAAATTTGAAGCCTTGAGAGGCAATGAGAAAAACTGTTTCTTAGTGAAGCTCACAGAAGCAGATGAAAAATACTTTTTTTGCCTTTGACTAACTTATCCTTAAAAATGCTATCTTCAAACTCATGACCCATAACACATTTTCAGTGATGTAGAATGGGAGGGGTGGGCTTTAATAACAGTAGCTCTGAGCAGCTGATATCAGAGAAACGAGAAACTATAACAAAAATAGTTTTCTTGTGACAAACTCCATAAATTAACAGAAAGGAACTTCTGTTTCTCTACAGAAACTGAGGAAAAGACTATAGAAAGAATTAGAACTGTTTAAACTATCAAAATTATACAGTTTTTGTCTCTGTTGTCATGTAAACAAAAGAATAGTGAGCAGTGAGAAATAAAAAGGTTTTTCTAAAAGTTTATTCTGGTGTTCTTATTCTTGTAGTTTGTCAATAAACTCTTCTTTATTCCTTTTAAGTTTTATGCCTAGTTTGCTCTTATTTTAATCCATATCTCACAGCAAGAAATAAATAATTCCTTTTTTCCCCTTTTTGTTAATTACTGGTTTAAAACCACGACACTGCAGTGTGTAAGAGAGATGTTTCCTACCTTCCATGTGGCTGGAAGCCGATCTGATTGATGTCTAGTTCCTTCAGTACTGTCTTGGATACTGTCAGATCTAACTTTGAGTTCCTTCCTGCTTTTGGCTCACTTTACACAGGGGATGTTGTGACTGAAGTGTTGATGTTGATCTCTGTGTTTAATCCCTTTATTGAGCGGAATTTTGCAAATCTGTGTTGTGCAATTATTCTTTTTTCTATCACCAACTTTAATCATGACTGTGAGTAATTAGAGTCAGGATGTCAGACTAGATTTCCACTTTAAAGGTGTACCCAGTAATCATGCTGATCTCAGATGATAAAAAAGATTAATTACTGTACTCATCCTGGCTACTGCTGGATATTTTGCTAGAAGGAACAGTGAGAAAGAGTGCAAAGCAATTAATTAATTGAGCTGTATGCTTGCTCTCTTACTGCTTTTAATACTTTTGAGTGCTATTATCATTTCTGAAGCTTTTATGAACTCTTGTGCGTATTTGAGCACTTTTGAAAAATTACCTAACAAATATAATCTGTGGCATTCAAATCCATTATAGTCTTCTCTCTCTCCAGATTGTGTGAGATTAGTAAATCACATTGTAAAGAAAATAAAATGGCTATTAGCCTTTTCCCTCCACATCAGATGTGGTATCTTATACATGGCAGCAGTTGAGAGCAATTTTAGCTGGAAATATAAATCCACGAGCAAACATTAATATAGAAAGAATTTCCAGTGATTTATCTACCCTTTTTATGAAGAGTAAAACAGGTGTGAAACATGCCCAGGATTTTGTATGTGACTAATTTTATTTGACTGGCATTTCTCACAACCAACCTCACCACACACCGATTTTACACAGTGCCTGTAGACCATGAGAGATCCATGCATTTCCTACTCTTTAAGTTCACCTCTGAAGGTATCAGTTTAAGTAGAAACTGATCAGAGAAGGTGCAGGAAGTGAAGGAAACATGAAGCAATTCAAGCCCATGCAGAAGGGCCCTCCCAACTTGCTGCTGCCTCCCCAGGGGTGTGAGTGGGTCCCTGGGGGTTTGATGGAGTCAGGGTGATGGGTAACTGAGAGTGTGTATGAGTTCCTGGATGGGGAAGCTCCTTCCTTGGGTAGCAAAATCCTCTCTCCCAGCCAGCAGCAGCAGTGGGAAGGGATACAGATGTGTCAGTGACCTGACTGAAATTCTCAGCCATTGTGGTCGATGCTTCTCTGCACTGCCTCCTCTCGTCTTGGGCTGCTACTCCTGCTTCTTGCATTTCTTGGTATTGGCATGGCACTCTTTTAACTCAGTTTCTTAAATAATGTGCAGTGGAACTCTTTGGTCTTTGAGGAGATATTTCTGTTCATGAAGGCATAGATTGCTATCATTTATTAATTGTTACAGTATGGCAATAAGCCCCTAACCAATTACGGCCCCACTATACAAGCCAGTGATTCAGCATAAAACCAGAATGTTTTTCTGGCCAATAGATTTACAGTCCTTACTTTTCTGTTTTATAGAAAGGAACTAAAGGCAGGGAATGAAGATATATCTTTTTTAATGTCACATAGCAAGACACTAACAGAATCTGGAATTTAAGACCTTATTAATCTTAGTCCACTGCTGTAACCAGAACAGCATTTTCTTGCCTTGCAGTAGCTGATATTATTTACTTAGTGTAGCTAAGTTTTCTCACTTGGTTGGTAAGAAAAACTATTAAACTGTGGTATAAGAATACCATAAATTTAAAACAATTAACCTTATATTCACTTGGGCAAAGACTTTTGTGTTTTTAATATTTAGAGGATTTAAAGGTTATTTATATTTTCCTCAAAGCCAAAATATGTGTGCATGTTGTGTGCAAAAACTGCATTTGCTTGTGTTTTGCTTTTTCCCTCGAGGAATGAACCAATTACTTCTCTCAAACAGAGCATGACATACTGGAGTAAATTTTAAGAAAAAAAAATTAGTCAAAGTTAAAATAAATAGTTATGGTAAAAACAAACGAAAATCCCTCTTTGAATTAAAGAAGTGAGACTGTAACATGTCAAGAAGAAAATTACAATAGGAATTTTCTGTATTATAAATGATGCTGCTCTCCAAGCAAGGATTATGTAGATCTTTCTACTTCATTAGGATGCATTCACCTGTGAGATGATGGGATTTCCTGCAATCCAAACGAGGATATACCCTCCCATAGGTATCTGGTTAACAGCTCTGTGGCAGTGCAGGGGGAGAGGAATGAATCTATGCAAAATAATATTGATTTTTATTACTTTTGATATATTTGTAGAGGAAGAGGAAGAGGAATTGAATGTTGTTTCTCAGACCTGATATTTACTATGCTCCTTGAATATTTTGCAGAGACACAAGCAATGTAAGTGCATTTGCTCTTAGCAATTCAAACCCAGCACTCAGCTCTGGGAGGTGTTAGAGTGTGCTCAGGTCCAGCAACCCCCCCATGGCCCAGCTCACATCACAGGGCTTTGTTAAACCTTGCAAAGTGTAACTGTGTTTTGTGAGCAGTGTTTATAGAATCACTGAATGGTTTGGGTTGGAAGGGACATATAAAGGGCCCTCTAGTCCAATCCCCCTGCCATGAACATGTTCAGCTAGACTGGGTTGCTCTGTCCAACCTGGCCTTGAATATTTTCAGGAGTTTAGAGTCTCTGAGATTCATTATACCCGAATTTTATTACTTTTGTCAAGTTTTTGTGTCAAGAAGGTCTGGTACTTAAAGACTAGGACTCCCTGTGTATGGGTGATCCATAAAAGTAAAATCTCTGTCAGGATTGTGACTGTAGACAAAAGTATCAGGAAAATCTGTTCTGGAGCATTTATAATGTTCCTGCTGAAATTCTCCTGCCCTGTATATCCATATTGTTTTCCCTGCTTCTGTATTCTGCTCACTGTGCAGAGCAGCAGGAAGGGCTGTTTAGGTACAGAGGATCCCCCATAAGACCCTTCTAAGAAAACTGGTACATGGAGGAAATATCTCAAAGGCTCATTTTTTGCTGTTGGAAATGAGTTTGAGGACAAGTGGCATCAGGTTAGAAGGGCTGGAGGTGTGAGCAGCCGTGGCTGGAGAGAGCCTATGGTGTGACAAGGGAGTGCAAGTCACTGCCACAAAGTCCCTGTGGCTCTGGACACAGGGGAGGGACTTCCCAATCCGGGGGATTTGTGTTCATCTGGGAGGACACTGAGAATCAAGGACAACCTACACAGTTAGAGGTAACAGTGTGTGCTTTTGAGCAACTGTATCTCATAAAAGATATTACCTCTCCCTGAAAACTTGTCTCTGATAGTTGAGGTGGTCTCAAGATGCTACATTTAACGCAACAGCACTTCACTGTATCTGCATATTTATGTGTACAAAGACCTGGCTGTTTGATCCTCTATAAGCTTCCCTCAAAAAAACCAAATTTCATCTTTCTGAGTTTGAGACATCACAAATGAGAAGTTAATACCTCAATGATGTTTTCATAATTAATGAAATATTTAGCTAAACTAACCATATATTCTGATATAAAATGAAATAAAATTTAAAATGTCATTTCCCTGCTGATAGACTGACAAAATTTTTGACCATGGAGGGAAAGATTTTCTGGAAAAAATCAAAGCAAAAAAATGAACAACTAATCCAGAAAACTTTATTCTGCTGACTATCAGAGAAAGTTATAAGCTTTTAGTTTTGTTTTTTTTTTTTTTTTTAATTTTCCTCCCCAGCATATGAAGTCACTCTCCAAATTCAAAAGAAACGAAGAGTGATATACATGAAACTCTAGAGAATAGCTGTCTAGTTCAAATTCGATGCTATAACTGAGTGTAATTATTCTAAGGACCTAATTGAACGAATATAGCCAAGATTAAGTGGCTGTGGCACTTGCACTGTAAGCACAGAGAAACAGGAGTCCTGCTAATAAGCACAGGATGTTTGTTTATGAAAACTTACGGATGTTTTTATGTACAGCTGAACTCTGTTGCCTATATTCAATTTAAAAATGAAAAGTTTTGTATTATAGTAACCAAATTTGCAATTTTTTACTAAAACTACTAGTGAAATCAGTCACTGAATTTAGTGTAAGTTTTCATCTGGATAAAAGCTTCTGGTTTCAGTTCATAATTTCAAATGTATTCTAAATGCCTGTCATTACAGTTCCATTATGGAAAGACCAGACACTATGGCTCTGATTCTGATCTTAGGGTGGGGTAAATTAGGCATGAGGTCAGTGAAGTTCCAGGTACATAAAATACAGGAGTAAAGCCTGTCCTGCCATCTCTCAGCTGGGGAGAATCAGCCTAGAAATGACTCTTCTCACAGCTCAGTGGTGGCTGAGTGTTTTATGCAAAATGGTAGGAAAACATTAATGGTCCAGGCCTAAAGTCACTTTGCTCTTGATTCGTCACTCCCTGCCTGGTCTGCAGTTTACCTGAGCCCACAGACTGCAGAACTGCTTTGTTAGTGTGTCAAATTCCTTGGAGACGAGAGCAATCCATGCACAATAGTGTCACAATAATCTTTCCAGCTGTCTTTGCATTCTGAAAGTTAGAGAAATCTATGAATTTCAAAGTCCTGCAGAGCATGTAGACCAAAGATTAATGGAAGTTTTCACATTAATTCCCTGGGATTCTCTGACATCATCAGCCATTGTTTCTGTGGAAACTGATGTTCTTTCAGGAGACCAGTGGCTGCAATGCATGTAAGGATATCTGCTGATACTTGTAGGATTTCATTATTCTAATAAATTTCATATAAGCTTATATAGAGAGGAAAGGCTAAGAAAATTCATTGTTTTAAAGGAAAAACCTTTAAAATTTAAAATTTTTAAAAAGTACAAAATTCTTACAGTACCTCTTGGATCCTGCTTTTTAAATAAATATCCCCTGCTTTATTGCTGGAACATTAACAGATAATGTATGGGGAGTAAATAAGGAAGCAGGAAGTATTCATTCTGCAGTTGCTTCCCTGGGTACTCTTATCCCTCATCAAGTTAAAGTATGTGTTAACTAGTACAGTCACATATCTAGCTACCTCCTTACTAACACAAACAAGACTTTCTCTATGATAGCAGGTGGCAAATTAGTTTTTAACAATCTTGCCCACCGAAAAGGTAATTATTTCTGTGTCTCATTTAAAGGTTTTGTTTTAAGGTGTTGTTTTTCATGCTGTCTTGGTTATTTTCCAAGCTTAATACTCCTTTTGTTAACTGTGATCTGTGATTGCCAGACTAAAGGCAGCCACTTGTTTTGACAAATAGAATGTAGTATTTTTCAAGTCGGTATCCATTATAAAGGATTTGTCTCTCCAAATTTTGTTATTCATAGGATATAAATGAACATTACAGTCGAATTAAAGCAGAATTATTGTTGCTCATAACAATCTCTGAATATTTCAAAATGTTATTTTCCCTCAAAATTGTTTAAAAATTTTTTAAAATCTCCAAACATTTGCAGAGTTCAGCTGTGTGTCCAAAAACCTTATCTGCAAGAAGCAGACATGCACAGTGAAAATCAAGATGAAGCATAAAGATCATTTCAATTTAAAAAAATCTAATGTAGATTAGAATATAATTAGAATATAATTAGAAAGATAGATAAAAAAATACAAAATTTAACAAAGAAGGAAAAGCCAAATTTCTCCAGTCAAAAAACATTATTTTCTAAAGTAAAGGAAATGAAGTCTGATCTGCCTGAGTTAGTAACTGTTTCTGTACCAGACCAAACTCTCTTGCAATGAAATTCTCAGATATGTAACTAAAACTGTAACCTGTGTATGGCCAACATCCAGGGAATGGCACGGTATAAGAGCTTACAAAAGGAGCATGAGTCAAACCATGAAGCTCTGTGATGGGCATTGTGAGTGAGGAAATAGTTTCCAAAATAGGAAAATGATTTTTATTATGAAAAAAAAGCTCCTTTTTTTTTTTTTTTTTTTTTTCAGAAAAAAGTCCACCAAACATTAGTTAAGAATTTTTTATGACTGTGGGTTAAGTCTAGTTGATGGGCTACTCTTAAGAAGTTATTTCTGTTATCTACTGCTGACCTCTATTGGCTTATTCCCACTGTATGCTGATGTTGTGGCACTGCTGTTTTCCTCCCTTGGGAGATTTGATTTAATTAAGGAAGTTTTGTAGCAGAATGACAAAAATTTGAGCATATATATTTATATATGTGTGTGTGTGTGTGTTTCTTGTCATGAACAAGTACACCCTTTAAGTTACTTTCCAGTCTCAGGTAAGTCAATGGAAAAGCCATTATCTTGGAATAATGAATTGGTAGGGGCTTCTTGTGTCCATGAATTTACAAATATGCTTAAATGATTTTATTGAGGTGTGGCCCTAGATATACTACACTATAAAAATGAAAAATAAACACCATAATTGCGGTTTTCCTTTGCCTCTGTTAGTCAAAAACTACTTTTGTTTTAGAAAGGATAATTTGGCAAATCATCAGACTGTAGCATAGTCTAATTGGTTTTGAAGCCACAACATAAAATTTAAATTGGGAAAGATATTTAACTGTGTCAAATATTCTGTTTGTTTCCTCATAGAAGTCAATGTCATAATGTAATTTCATTTCACTTGCTCTTATCACTTTTTAAGTCTATTTCTGGTTGATGAGAAGCTCAGTATGACCTGGCAGTGTTGCACTGGGCAGCCCAGAAAGCCAGAGAGATCCTGAAGTGCATCAAGTGTGGCCAGGATGTCAAGGTTCAGATTAGATATGAAGGAGAAATTCTCTCCTGTGATGGTGGCAAGACCCTGGCACAGTTTGTCCAGAGAAGCTGAGGCTGCCCCATCCCTGGGAGTGTTCAAGGCTGGATTGGGTGGGGCTTGAAGCAACCTGGTCTCCTGGAAGGTGTCCTTGCCCATAGCAGGAGGGTGGAATGACATGATCCCTTCCAACTCAAACCATTCTGCAGTTCTAGGATTCACATACTTTACATCATTTTTTCTGATATTTGTACACAGAGGCATAATTTTATTTGCTTCTGTAATAACAGTAATGTCTTGGATCAATTCATAGCCTAAAGCCACTGCAGTGACAAATGCAAGTATTAAGACATTCTAGCTCATACTTAGCCTCTCTACCCCAGTCTCATCCCCAAGATAAGACTTTCATAAGGCCATTCTTTTGATCTTTGAGATGTGCAGATGGGAATGGAGGTTTAATTTCAAAGTTTGCTTTTATCAGAGACAGGGCCTGTGGTTAGCTCTGTGACAATGTACATAGCCCTGTGGAATGCATGCAGTAGGTAAAGTGATGCTCAGTGTGTGCTTTTTAGAAGAAACCTTGGTTTGGAATTATTTTTAAAATGAATATTTGCTTTAAAAATTAATTGTAAAAATTAATTTTTAAGTATCTCTAGGATTTTGCTGGTTAAGGTACTGTACTGGAATTTCAGATCTTAATGCCTTCCCTGTGTGGAGAGGACAATTCAAGGAAATAAATGTCTAAGAAATAGGTTTTTACATCATGGCAGTGTGTGCATGGGTTGTAAGTGCAGCCTGTAAGAGCATGATGATTCTCTATGTAAATGTTCTGTGATCACTCAAACCAGTGGGAGCAGATGTAAGAAACAGGCTTCAATGGCTACATTAGGCTTAAAATTTCAGAGATTCAGGCCCAAAATAGTTTGGGATTTTCTTGTTTAATTCTCTCCAGGGAAACATAGGAAACAGCACTGAAAGGATGAATAATAAGGCTTAGGAAATGCCATGTCCCTTTGGGTAAATTATAAAACACATGCCCACATAGGAGATTTTTTTCTTATTCTGTCTTAGAGCTGCCAGAGAAGGACTGAGAAATATCTAAACCCTTGGGATTCCTTCAGATCTAAAACTATCCCATTGTCATGTAGTCCTAAAACATGCAGGATATTCTTTTTGAAAAGGAAACTGCTGTTCTGGCTGTTCCCTACTGAAATTTCTATTGGGAAGAAGCATTTCAGAGGTCAGTTGCTCTTCCAGAGAAATGTTTCATATTTCTTGGCTTTTCTAGCGATCAAAGCTTTGCCAGTGCCTACTAAGTAAAAAATATCCCATTTGTAGCAAGCTGAATTTAACTGTATCAAAATGCTTTATAGACCATGATTATTAGTGCTCTTGCTATATCCTGAAGATTTTTCCAGCCAAGTAATCTAAGCTAGTGAAACTCTAATGATGGAGCTACTCACAGTGAAACCTTAGGTTTAGGCTTTGGGCATGTAGCCAAGATAATGAATAGCAGAGATCAGAAAGATTTGCTGTGGCTGAGGCAAGGCACAAGGTCTGGCACATGAAACATGCGTGCAGCAAGTGCAGTCAGACAGAAGGAGTAGGAACAGGTTTGGGTGAGGCAGAGAACAATGCTGAAAGAGACCCAAGACTTAGATCCAGACTGATGTGAGGATCAGAAGCAAACGTTGAGCAGCACTGACTCCATGCTGGGCTGTCTGCCTCTGCTTTGGAAAACCTCATCTCCCAAAGAAGGGTGGTACCTACCTTCCCATCTCCAGCAATCACTGCAGGCACTGTGCAATGTCTGCCTTTCCGGAGTTTTCTGGAAATAGGTTTGGGATAAGAATGACCCAGAGCAGGGGAGATTGTAGTGGAAGAGCCTCTGAGAGCACAGCCCAGTGTGGCTGCATTACAGTGAGTGGAGAAGAGCCACCAAAGCAGGAAATCTGGCATTCTTTTTTCATGGGCTGCATCCTTGCCTAACAGGTATCTGATGACTGAAATATCCAGGTATTTCAAGAGTTCTTTTAAATTTGGAATTAATAGCTAATTATTCACCAGATCACTGTGGGTGCAGCTAACCATTTTTATCATCATGATAAAGACTTTCAAAGTGTCTAGTTTAATCTTGCCTCAGGATGTATTTTGTGACTGTGTTAGGCATATGCTAATGACCTAAATACTGTCTTTTCTGATTTTGTTTCTTTTGCTTTTTTTTTTTTTTTTTCCATAAGAAGCTTTATATTATTATTATTTTCTGGAAAAAAAAAATAAATTGAATAATTGCAGGAAAAATTCACTATTTTTCCCTGAAAAAAAATTTAAATTAAAGTAAGAAAAGTCACTCATTTCCTTTTCTTATTTGAGTAATCAGTCTTGAAAAGCTTCAAATTAATGGAATATGAAAATCTGAAAGACTGCATTTTCAACTCAGGCTGGTTTATCTGACTATCACAAGAATTTTAGAAATTAGATTTATCAGTGTCTTAGTGAATATACAGTTCCATCATGAGAAGTACCCCTGCATTGGTTTCAGAATAAGATCAAACCCAATACTGAAAAACATCTGACAGGCTTGTGCAGTTCAGCTTGCAGGTGGGGAGAAGTCTGTTTTAGAAGGCTCTTCCCATTTCTTAGTGTTTTCTCGTGGAAAGGCAGTGAGGCATCGTACAACAGTATGGTGCTGTTAAGATACAGCTTTAGAAAGCTCTAACTGTAGTTTCCCTTAAAGCTTACATTCTTGTTTAGTCGTATTCCAGAAGTTTAGAAAAACTATTGTGCACTGAGTCTCTGTTAAGCCTTTGTCAGGAGTGTTTGATATTTTAATCTTGTAGAGAGCAGTGAGTGAATTGTGTTAATTAGCACTACGGTTCTCCTGTCTCAGTGGTAGCAAGAATGTTTCTTAAGAAAAATATCTTTTATAAGGAATCTTTTATGCATCTAATGTGCAAATTTATCCTCTTAAAATATCTATAATAGAGGGATTGTGTACCTACTCTGAGGTAGGTTTGTAAAGGGGACAGAGCTGTGGGTTATGTGCAGTGGGTAATTGGCCAGTGGTGAGAGGGGCAGAAAGCTCTTTGTGTTTCCCTGTACAACTGCCAGGGCAATGCAGTTCACAGCAAAAGCACTCAGGGGAAAAAAAATCTTCTGCATTCTCTAGGATTCAGTCTTCTACACAGGATTAAGCTTGAAGAGTATGCATTATAGCAATAGATTTGGAGGAAGCTGATGATTTAGAAATTCTGTCCCTCAGAAACAAAAGAAAAATCCAAGCATTAAATAATAAAAGTCATCCTTTCCCAAGATCCTCCCTATCGTTTGGCATAGCACTAAACAAGTCTAACCCCTGTGTGACAAGAGATGGGTAACTATATTTTTTTTCTTCAAACAGACTTTCACTCAAAGAAATTTCTGCCAGCATTGCCCCTCACACCAAGAGTACACGAGCTCTCTGAAAAATTCCAGGGCTCCAAGTGTTTGCTGCACTTTGTGGCTATCGGGGCTGCTTTCCTCATGCTCTGCAGAAGGCTACAGGAGTCTGATGTTTTGCCGAAAGAGCCCTGTTGTTCCAGAAATAGATTTAATGACCATTTGTTTTCACACCTTCACAGTGCACATGCCCTACATTCAGTTTCTTCTTTCTCCTTCATCTGGTCTTGGGTTATTAAATGTTGACTGGACAGCAGTGGGTGACACATCCAGAAAGCAATTAATTAGCATTAAAAGTGCTGCTGTCAGAAGTACATCCATGTGACTGGGTAAGAACATGTCCAGATTCAGTTTGTTTTATTTTTCAGTGCCATCAGCCTGATGGTTGCTTGCATCCAGTTTGTGTTGTAGAAAAGTTGATATTTCCTTGGCAGTTTTTACAAAGACGAGAACTGTTGCAATGAAAGGCTGGCTATAAAGTACTCATTTCTACAGCGTTTCAGACTTTTGTCTTAAGTTTTAGGATAAGAGGAGCTTTGCATATTTGTTTTAGCAGGCCTTTCAACTGTAATAATAATAACAGTTAGCACTTTTCAGTTTCAAAATGCAGTACAAATGATAATTTCACAACACCCCAATGATACAGTATTTCACTTGCTCAAGACAATGAAGGGAGTCACCACCAGCGCTATAAATGAAGTGGAAAGAAGGAGATATATATGAAGAGAAATACTTTTAAGAAAACTCTACAACAATTCTTTATTTCCTGTGGGTTCCTCTTTTTCTTCTCCTTTTCCAAAATATACATTTTAATGATGAGGTGCTGAGTGCAGTAGAACAAAACTGAGGGAGAATATTTCAGGTTTGGATTTGTTCATGGGCTTCTGACGTTCCACAGCTCATAGTACACAGAGATTGACACTTTTCTGTATGATTTCAGTATCACTCTTAAACGACAATCTGTCTTTTGGACAGGTGAGAGGGCAATCCAGTGCTTGAGATTATTTTATGTTCTGAAAACAATGTAATACTTCATGTCCTTTAGTGAATAACCCAGGGTGTAAAAGTTAGAAAGGAGTTGCAATTTCATTTTCATTGTTCCAAATCTCCAGTTTTTGCTTGTATCTAGAGAGGGCAGCAAAGAGCTGCAGTTTGAAACTTCTGCAGCAGGTAACCTGCCCTGTCTGCTTTTTCTTTGATTACAGCCTTAAAATAACTCATCATGAAGATATTTTCAAAGTGTTTTTCAGTTTTATGACTCCAAGTTTTTTGGGGGTAGCTCTACGTTATGAGACAGAATGGTCAGAATTAGCAACTTGACCATAGGCAAAGGATCTTGGCAAATCAAGACAGTGTCTCATAATCACAACCTAAATTCAGTTTATCAGTCTCAGTGCCTCCAGGTAATTTGGGATATTAGAAACAGAATTTTTATTAAACCTCTGGAAACCTATTCAAAGTCAAATGCATTTCCCTGAAAGAGCAGGCTGGATGTGTATCCCAGACTGACTTAGCAGACAAAGTGAAATTCACTGGTTTCATTGCTCTTCAAAAGGAAATCCTGCTCCCTCATGCACAAACACTGCAGGAGCAGATGAACTGCTGGCAGAGGGGACGAGTCTTTAAAAGTGAAGGAAGGGGGGTGATCTGTGGGATATTTAGAGGGCAAATCCATGAGCATCACATCATTAAAGAAAAAGGAGTGGATTTCAGTGGGTTCAACAGAGATGACTCCTTTGGAGCAGAGATGTAAGAACAGACATTACTCTGAAATCCAGACACTTAAAACATCTGAGCTTTCCCTCCACTGTTCAATATTCCCAGCTGCCTGGCTTAGGTACAAATTTTTGTCCTAAATGAGTTAGTGGGGATTTTGCCACTAATTTCAGGAAGACTGGCACCTGAGGTTAGCAGAAGTGTCCTTACTGAATGGCCTATGTTCCCCTGTGGTCATCTACACCATGGCTGGAATATATCATGTTCACAGCCACCCCTGATTACCAGCTTGTACATTTTGTGGTGTGCAACTGTGCCTGTCAGCCTGAAAAAGCCATGGTTTTATAGCAGTTGTATTTTTCTCATATGCTGGACCTAAAGGTGCTCTATTTTTACTTGAGTGTGCCACTCATGTACTTTGATTCTTTAGACAGGCAAAGTGCTGGCCCTCACCTCATGTGCTGATTAGAATTGATTTCCATAATATCCCTCTTAAAAGAAGGGATTTATATCATCTTTAAGTGGGAATTATCTGAGGGAGGGGGTTATTTATATGTACAAATATGTAGATGGGTTGTATAAAATGCAAAGTCAGACTGCTCAGTGACAGAGCAAAAGGCTAGAGGCACAAAAAATACAGGAAAATCTATTAATGCATAATTTGTTGTTGTTTAAACTGTTGGGATGGATGGAAACTTGGCATGGATAGCTCAGGTATCTTATGGAATCACCTCTCATGGAGATATCCCAGAGCTGTTCACGACTCAGAACAAATAGCTGTAGGTGACCTTGCTTTGAGCAGAGGGGTTGGGTGGGAGGATATCTGGAGTTCCCTGCCTGCTTCAGCCATTCTGTGATTCTCCAAGTAGATCTTCTTATCATAAACTGCTGGAAAACAGTCAACAGTTGTGCAAATACAGTTAAAGCTACATGAAATGTTTATTTAAATATAAAAATTATCACTCATTGTAAATTAGTTTGATTATTTTCCCTAATAATCTCAAGAAATTAATGCATTCTTTTTAAAATGCCTAGTACAGTATCTGTTTTATCCTGCTGTCTGATTTCCAGAAAAGATTTTTTCCTAATGTCTGCAGTGCTGTGTAAAGTCCCTTTAAATATTCCATTTGATAATCTTCCTTCCAGTTTTTGAACTTCAAATGTCATTTGAAAGTCCTGAGCAGAAATAAAATACAAATTATGATGGAAATATGTCAAAGATATAAAGAAAATGGGCATGCTTTTTCTTACTCTGTTTGTTTTATAAATGTTGTGACATTTTGACTAAGAAATAAAATACAGCTTTTACAGAACTGTGGGAAAATAATGACTGAATTTTTGGTAGACGTAACTGGACATTCCTGAAAGTCAATGCATTATTTTTTTACATCCCTCTTCCAGCCTCAGTGCTGTAGAGCAAGAACTTTCCTAGTCATGAAACAATACTAAAAATAATAATTATTAAAAAGAAACACCAACAAACAACTAACAGCTAACTAAAAAAACTAACAACTCCCCCTGAAGCTCTGTGGAACATGCAAAGAGTTACCCGGCAGAGAGAAATAAAAACAATTCAGAAACAGCTACAGCATGCTGCTTGGCATCAGAGGAACTTTTCACGTGAGCTCTTTAATAATCTCATCTCATATTAATCATTCTTAGATGTTTGGTCTATCATTTGCTAATAATCTCTACCAAACTTTACTTTCTTACTCTTGGCAGTAGCCTTTTGAGTAATTGAAGATTGTTTTCGTGCTGCCTCTTCATTGGTCATCAGATTTTAGGCTAAACTATCACGATTATTTATTGGTTTGGGGTTCCCCCCATCCATCTGTTTGTTCTTATTGCTGCCATGTGGACTCTGTCCAGTGGTTAATGTCTCTTGTGATGTGTGGACATGCACCAACCATCCTGTCTGCCAGCCAGCAGAGGCTGCTACAACAATTTACAGTTGCAGTTTTGAAGTATATGCAATTGTTTTTTTTCAAGGAAGGGCATTTCAAAGAGCTATTCCCTATTTTACCCTTTTTAACTTGGATGCTTTTCAAGCCTTAAAGCTGGAAAGGAGATCCTGGCCCTTGTGGTGTACATGTTTATTTGTAGAAAGGAAAAGCTGCCCTTTTGTGTGCCTAAGGAGTTAATGTACTGTTTAGACTGATTAATGAGGATCACAGCTGTCCAATTGTGACAATTTACCTGGGCTGAATGGACTGAGAGAAGATATGGCTTATTATACCCACCAGGTAAGTTGTTTTCCTTCCCTACAACAGCCTAAGACAGTTGATGTTTGACAAGTAGATGGCAGAACCATGGAAATACCTGTGCCCTTTTCTATTATCAATTCAATTATTTATTTTCCTTAAGAAAATGTATAAGGAATTCTATTGTTCATTATTGATCATTTTCCTGCTTCTAATTCCCTCTTATGATCTACTTGAGTAAAAGCATTTTTTTAAAAGTGTACTTCCAGTTTGTTAAGATTGAGTGATACTCTTCAGGGTACTGGCAGTTCCTCACAGCTTTCCTAAAAATTTACTTTCTGATCTATTACCAAGGTCCTTGCTGCTTCCCGTGGTTGTTATTTTTAAGAGGGGAAAGGAGTAATGTTGACTGGAGAATATCCACTCATCCATAAATTTCTGTGTATGGAGAGAATGTACAGGTCATCTACTATCTGCGTAGCTGTTCTTTCTTCATCATCCATATTTCTATCCCAAATACCCAAACAATATAATTGAGAGCATCTTATTTACATTACAATCTATGACTGGATGTGGAGATTTCTGTTTTGAAAGGTGCTGGGTAGATCCACCATTATGTGCTGTGAAAGTTTTTCCATGTGTTTGCACGATTGCTATAGCCATGAAAGTGCCTGTATTCTTGTAGCTTGCTTGGAGAAGACGAACTGGGAGAGAGTTGTAGGTCACTGACCCTCTGAGGTGCCTGAAATGGTGTGACATGTTTCTGCAGGGAAAGGGTGTAAGAGAAGGGACAAATCTGCCTCCCTGGGCAGCCAGGTCAGCCTGATCTCATTAGCTCCATTCCTGAGATAGAAGTGCAAAGAAATTGGGTAGTAGTGAGAAAGAAGTTATGTGAACCTTAAAAGTAAACCTTACTTAAAGACCAGCCCTGGGAGCAAAATTCAAGCTATGCATTGTTATGTTCTTAATTGGCAAACAGAAGACAAGTCAAGAAATGAGTGGGTTAGGTTTGCTACTATAAGTGGGCTTGTTTGTGTTGAAAGTGATTTTTAAATTTTAGCTATTCATATTTCTTTGTTTGTTTTAATTTGTTTGAAAATAGCTCAATTTTAATGAATTAGAACACCTATGTCAAAAGAAAATAATAACAGAGTGAAACATTTTATTAAGAAAACCAACTTAAACCTTCCTGAGCACTTACTTTTTCCATGAAAAATAAAAATAAATTTAAGATAAAGGATCCCAGAAGAAACTCAGACACCTTAAAGAAAGATAACTTTTTGTTTTGAATGAGTGCTATTTTTTATGTGACGTCTAAACTCTCTCAAAGAAATCGTTTTGACCCTTGTTGTGATGAAGAAACAGCTAAGGAACCAGAGGGGAACAGACATTATGAAATAAAGATTGCTTCAGTCTCAGATTTCTTTTTTTTAACTTCCTTGTTTAATGCTGCATAAAGTACCAATAAATCTCCCTCTAGGTTTTATGAGCCCTGCTTTGTAGGTGACAGATCTCAGGCACTGATAGGTAGTCAAGGATTGGAGAAAATGAATGTCATAAAAAAGTTTGGAGGAGAGAATATGCCCTGATGACACAAAAAATACATTTGTCACTGTCCAAGTTCAGTACCTGCAGATTTGGAGCCAGCTACGTTTTCCTGGCTTTCAAATACATTTCTAGTACCACTGAGTTGCCAGCAATCTATTCTGGATGGTTCTGCAAATGAGTGTTTCCCACAATGTCTTAATTATACCTTTTATTATTATTATTATTATTTCCTCCTTGATGGGATTCCGCAAAGCCACAAACACGCATTTTAAGATGAACTATTAAACAGAAAGAAAACAGTCACCAAAGCTTCCCCAGTGACTAATGTTGTGTAAATACTGTCATGGTACAGTTGGATTTATTTTTAATTATTAGGCCAGCCTGGGGAAGTGCTGTCAGAGAGCAGTGATAGCCTGTCCATTGCTCGTTTGAGCAGAACAAAGGGCTTGACTTGGAGCAAGTTACAATGCAGATAGTGTTGTCTGAGTTTATTCTGCCTTTCTTGTTCTCAAGCAGCAGAAATGTAATCTAGAGCTGCAGTGGAATTTAATGCTAGGGTAGATCCCTCTGGAGTTGTAACTCAGCTATATATTTCTTAAAATAACCATAGTTTTCCATTTTATATTTTTATATGATTTTGACCATAGTTAGGAAATCATAATTCTGATCTGTCTGAGGTGTTAGTCTCATTGATCTGTTCCCTCCTTAACTTGATTTTTTTTTTTTTTTAACTTTGACTTCTTTTTTTATTCTGGGAAGTGTCTCATTTTATTCAAATTGCCATTAGACCCTATAAAACCTTAGGACTTTTTCCTGTACAGATTTGTTCACATTTTATTGCTTAGGTTTTCAGGGGGGTTACGCATATGGAAATAAAACAGAATTGGAATGAGCTGAGTGGGAATATATAACTTACACAATGCTTATCTTAATGTATTGTCTTGCATACGGTCTTTTCTTACCCTTCACTTTAAATGTTCTGTTTTATAAACCCATTGTTCAGTCCCACTCAGTGCTGCTGCTTTACAAAGTAGATGTGCACTAAAGATGATGGTTATTTTTCCTGTTACAGAGTTGAGACACCTGCGATTTTAGGAGTTTATTCTATTTGTTTGAAGGGAAAAATCACACACAGGAGTAGTTTATGTTGAGACAGGTTGATATTTGGGGGGAGTAGTGGAAACAATTTAAATAATCCCACAAACTCAGAGACCAGTAAATAACCAGGATACTACATCTGGAGGAGGACTTCATTGCTTGCCTATGGACACCTAATGCAATTTTACATGTCCTGCAATACCTGAGGTATTTGCAGAGCATATATTGACATGGCACAGGAGCTAATGAAGACCTGTGCTGCTCTGGATGTGCAGCTTGGAGGCCAAGTGTCCAAAAACCATATAAGGTAGCCCTAGATGTCTTCTGTATTTTGGTAGGCAATGAAAAACTGACCTTGCACTTTAAGACAGCAGAGCAGTCTTGCAGTGAGAGGTGTATCCCAGATGTTTTGCTGTCTTTATTTCATCTTTTTTCCCTGGATATTGCCCCTTTATGGGTGGGTTTGATTGTATTTTTTTCCCCACGCAGTACTGACAAGCTGGAAGCCATTTGTAAGGGAATACTTTCAGACCATGTGAAACTTAAACTAGTTTTATGTATACATTTATATATATAGATTATCTTAAGTTTAAGGAACCTAGATATGGACTCCTTAGTCTACATATTGGATCTCGAGCCCGCGCCCTTCCTGCAGAGGTGATTTATGGCTTTATGCAGGGAAGTTCAGCACACTGGATGGAGCAGTGCACTTGTAGCATGTGTGGGTGCTGAGATATTGGGACAACCAAATTCATCTCGAGCTCAATGAATTCAGAGGATTAACTGTGGCATAAGCTGTATTTAGTGTCTAAAGGAGCTGTGTCGTATTGAAAACTCTGTCAGATGAAATCTTCTCCTCCAGCAGGCTTAAGTACATACATTTGAAATGGTTAGGATCAACAGCAAACAAAAAAATATTCAGAACTTAATTCTTAGGGTCCTGATGAGGAATGAAAGTCATGAAACCACACTGCATTATGTCAATTTTTGACCTTCTGTACTAGAAAGGAAGCATGGAAATACTTTGACCAGTCTGGTGCACACAAATATTGTCTAACATCTGGATAGCAGAGCAGTTTTGAGTGGATGGGAAAAGACTGTAAACCCAGTAGAGACAGATAAGCAGAATTATTTTAACTGTACCTTTTGAACCAATTTTGAAGATTTTGGGGATTCAGGATGGGAACACAGCAAATATTGGCACTCACTCCTTGCAGAGCATCAGGGTATTCTCATAGTGTAAAGAAGATCTCTAAGCAGCTGTAAAAAATATTAGAACTTCAAATGCTAATGTGTTTAATTGCAGAAAGTTCAAGGAAGGTTGAAAATGTCATGTACAACTTACTTTTCATTCTTCCTAGGCAGAATTATCCAACTCATCACTGCAGCCATTTTAGTGAGTGTCAGCTCTAATCCCCTTGAGAGTAGTCAGTTCTCATTTTATAAAGGAACAGAATGGCAGAAAGGCTAAAATACTGTTGTTCAGAGGAATGGGTGAGAAGAATCTGTTTTTTGAGTCTCTGTATACAAATAATAAAGGTATATTCATAAAAGGACAAATGACCAAGGTAGCTTCTCCCTCATCTGAGAATCCTTAGCTGAGAAATGGTTACTGCATGTACTCTCCCTGTCACTTGGCAAAAACCCCACGTGAGCTGATCTGCTGTCATGGCTGAAGGAAGATACAGGGTGTTGGTTTGAACTTGAGTGAAATCTCCTGTTCATGTTCGGCTATAGACGCACATGTGGTGACTTGAGCTGACAGGATCTTGGTTAATCTCAGTACCTAGATGGTGGGCTTTCAGCCCAGAGAGATAAATAGAGCTGCCATCCCCTTGTCTGTCTGGAGAGCTGAGGAAGCCTGTGAGAGCCTGAAGTGCAACCCCCTGTTCCCAGCCAAAGCCTCTATCCACCTTCCATATCCTTCACAATCTGAAAAATCCTCAAAAGCTTTAATAAAGATTTCAGTTTTCAGCATTTGAGATGGAAATGCCAGGGTTTGTTGTTGATGAAGTCTTGAACTCAGAAGTCTTGTAGTTATCTCAGAGAAATGTAATGGAAATCAAAATACAGTCTCTAAAAAAACTGATAATGCTGTCCTAGAGTTTGTTTTTATTATCCCTTCAATTTCCTTCACTTTTAGTCGTGCATATAAAATGAATAAATCTATTTGCATTAACTACTTGATGCTGCCCAACTACTGAAAACTGGAAATTATATGAGGAAATATTTACTTATCTGCGAGTTAGATTAAATTAGGCCAAATTAGGCCATATGTTCTGGAGTTTGTTCTTGTGATGCAATTGTATTTGCTGTGAAGACATTGTCACAATCTTTCTTCCCAGAAGGCATAACTGTTGAAAACCCCTTTTTTATGAGACCTCTTTTGTGTAACAGGTTAAAAATATAAAGACAATGTCATGTTAAAAGCATGTGTGCAATAATACTGACAGCTTTATCCTTTCTATTCCTATTTAGACTTCATTCACTGCTTTAGTCAAGCACCTTTTTAAAAATCTACTGTTTCATGATTTCTATTTGGATGAGAAAGTAGTATTAAGCATTTACAGCAGGTAGGGTTTTTTTGGGTTTTTTTTATTCCTGACTGACATTGTAATGATAGAAAATTGGTAACTATCCCCAGGTTTTTATCTACAGCCATCTACAAGCTTCCTTCTATTCAGAAAGGTTCTGAGTAAAATGTAAAGCAAATTCACAAAAATTTGTTCAAATGAAAGTAAAACATATAATTTGATCTCAGTCTTTCCTCTATTGTGATGATATTATATAAATGTTCTAGTGAAAAAGTTAAACATAGAGTTCTGCTCTTGAAGTTATTAATTCTCATTGAAAATTGCCTAGCCTGAACTTGAATTAACTAACCTAATGCAGGAATGGGGATGTCCCTAGTTAATCTGTGCTGAATTACATGTCAGGAGCAGCCTGTGATTCATCAAACTAGAATTGTGTTCCCAACATGTAACTTAAACAGAGACCTCTACACTTACTCTTCTTTTACTTTCTTTTACTTTCACTTACTCTAATTTAAATATTAGAAATGGAAATGGAAATCATAGACAAAATCAGTATTTGGCATAGATGCAACTAGATGAGTAATAGGAATATAAACAGGAATATCTTCTCTGGCTCTTATCGAAAAATTTTTGTTTATACCTTAGGAGAATGGAAACATGTTAAGTTCAGCTGTTATATTTTGTAAATTTAAAACAAATCTTTGCTATTTTATAAAATATTAAAAAGAAAACAGTAAAAGTGAATGGCATGTATAAAAATAGTCATAATCACATAACAAAAAACCCCACATGACTGATACAAGTGCTCCTGGCTGTTGACAAGGACTGCAGAAAACAGCAAAAATTCTTGGTTGCTTATCCTGAAATTCCATTCTTATTACATGCAGAAATTAAGTGCCAAAGTCTTGGTTTCTCACTTCCTTTCTCTTTCCCTGTCATTATTTTTATCCTTATGTTTCTCCTCCCTTGGCTCTGTAATCCCCTGAAACATTTCACAGTCCTGATTTTCCCATTCCAGCTCTCCATATTTCCTGTGCCCAGTCAGCTTTGTGTCCTTCATAATCTTTCCTGCTTTCATGCACATGTGTTTATCTCTCTGCATCCCCTTATCTATTCCCTCTCAAATCTCCTTATCCTAGATTCAGAACATATCCTAACCTTGCTCATGCTGCAATCTCCCCCTTGCTTTGATGATACATATGGCTCTCAGCTGCCCAGCCCTATGTACACGTCAGTTTGCTTTTCCTCTGCTACAACTCTTTCTGCCCCACTTGGGTATAGTGTGAGCAGGAAAGCTTGAATGACTTCTGAGTATCAGTGTAAAAATCCCCTTTTTGTCACTTCCTACCTGGTGACAAAACTAGTATGCTGTGGATCCCTGCAGGAAGCTGAAGAAGAATAAATTTTGCTGCAAGAAATGCATATCACCCCTCTTTCAAATCCTGGTCCCTAAAATCTTTGAAAAAACGTAATTATTTTTGTAGTAGGAGTATTGTTAATTCATTAACTAGATGCAGATTGTGGAAGTTCATAAGGACACAAAAAGAGCATAGATCTTTTGGGTTTAATCAATTAAGTACCCTGAAAAATCTCATGTCAGTACTTAGGAATAACACACTGTCACAGTGTTCTGGTGCTCTAGTTATAGTTTATGTGGAGTGGCCCCAGCAGGAGCTCCAACAAAGGATCTCCAAACCATCTCCCACCACTTGGAAATGTGTCTTTACCAGATACTGAGGTAGTTGTTGTCTCTTAGACTCCCACTAGTTAATAGATATGTGACTTTTTAACACAATAATGTGTCCTAAGCTTCTTGCTGATTTCTTGATTTATTATAGTATGTTGGCTCTATTCTTTTCCAGTATTGAAGTAGAATGATTTGGTAGAGAATGTGCTGAAACTATGTAAGTTACGTGAAAGAAAGCTGGTGCTGAACTGACATGATCAACAGGTAGAGAGCATCTGCCATCAGTGAGAAAGAGTATGATGCATTTATCAAATTTCTGTTTATTCTGAAATTAACATAGGAAAGCCACTGCGCTTTCAGGTGGGACTGAATTCTGTCCTATGTTCTGGCCGTCAGGAGCAGATAACAGGAGAGCTGAAATGTGCCTTTTTTTCCTGCCTTGTTCCTCCCCTCTTAGCCTTCTCTGCAGAGAAGTGGCACTGACTGGATGATACAGCAACAAGGAAGGGGAATTTGATTTCTTCTGATGCTTGTGAAAATGCTGCTTCTTTCTTAATAGGAATCTCTGTTCTCTTAGAGATGAACAATTTAATGCACATGGGCACACTTTGCACTGATGGTTTATATAATATAGTTTAGATGCTGGGTATCATTTCCATTGAATTCAGAGGCTCTGCCGATGCAGATGTACAAATATCCTGTGTCCTGGGATGCCTTTGTAAATGGATTTTTCTTCCTTTTTTTTTGTCCTGTCTTCAGTGGCTGATTTGTGTTATTCAACATCTGTTGCCTTTTATCACAGTGAATTTCAGCAATAGGCAGGGTGATTCTTCTCAGTTTATATATCATTTTTAGTGCAGTTATGGAAGGAGCAAGAACGAAACGCTATACAAATATTGTTAAGAGAAAAAACCCAGCTAAATCAGAGAAAAAACCTCACACCTCAACCAACCAAGCAAACCACACTATCGCTGTGAGAAAAAATACGTAAAATATGTTGAGTTTCTGTTTCTTCTTTTGATAGTTTTAATCTGATGAGTGGTTATACAGATATATTGAATTCTGCATGATAAAAATAAGTAATTTGATTTATAAGACTATTCACCATGTTTTTGCAAATGGTCAAGACTGCATTGCATTTAATCAGCTTTTGAAATAAAATGAAGATTTTGTATAAAAAAGACCAAATATGACATGAAGGTGCCTCGTGTCAAGTGGATGGTTTAGACCTCCTTTACTCTTTTGTCAAAAGCTGAACAGTTGCTTTGAATTTTTTTGATCACTGAGATTCAGTGGGAGGTTAGTGAAAATAACTTGTGGAAAGCTATCAACAGGCATAGGATCAGAGTTGGGTAAGCAAAAATTGAGTTACCGTGCTAAAGGACTCTCTTCAGGTTTCTTTAGAGAGAAAACTTCCTTTTTTAACATTCAAGAAACTGAAATCTTTCATTAAGATCTGGCAGTCCCAATGGGGTCAAGTATTTAATTATTTCCTATGAGTCAGGTTATTTCATTAGCATCATAAGGCTTATGAAGCACAGCACATGTATGGAAGCTGAGTGAGCAGGAAAGAAAAGAAAAGGCTCTGCTTGTGTCCTGCAGAGGTGTACAGTGTTTGGAACATGCTGTAAGACTCAACTTGCAGGTGCAAGACTGAAGATGCCAATGAGGAAAGGGTACAGGAGACATCCTTCGAGTTCTAGAACCTTATTTTCTAGGAGTTAAAGCAGCATGCAAGGTTGATAAGATTAATGAGGTAATTAAGTTATTTTTTTTTAATGGCCTCCTTCACAGAGACAGGGGATCTGCCTCAAGTTGAGGTGACAATAGACAATGTTACAGAAAATAAGGAAAGAGAAAGATGCAAGAGAACATGCTTGCACTGCCTAAAAACATTCAGGAAACAGGACAGGAATATGATATTTATATTAGAGGGTATTCAGTGGCAGATTTTTTTTAAAAATTGTGGGTTTTCACCTGGTCATGAATCATCTGGAAAATTACAGTGAAACTTGCTGATGATAGTAAATTATTCTGTATAGCAAAGACAAATGCCAGCTTGAAAAGCTTCACTGAATAATTGAGAAATGCAATGGCAGAGGACAGGATGTTCAGTATCGAAAAAGAATTGATAGAGAGAGAGAGAGATAAGAGAGAATGAGAGAGAAACATTTCCTACTTTTTGCTCAGCAGTGAGAAGTGCGATAACGCCATTCTGGTTTCTATGCCTATAAAACATCCGGGTGCTTTCCCTGTTTTCTTTTTTTTTTTTAATCTTTTTGATAATTTGAGAGCTGAAGTTACCAGCTGGTGGTTTTCCCTAAAAATAGTTTTAGAGTGAGCACAGTATATGCATTTTCTTTCACTGATTTTGTAAAGGTACATTACTAGTGGTACAAAATAGCCATAATTTGCTTTTGGATACTAGAACTACACAAAAACATGAATGGGGCATACATATACTGTATAGACAGCTTTCCTTTTGTTGCTTTGGGCAATCATATAGTTAAGTGATAATGCTCCTGGAGATTGAGTCCATGAAGCAATAAATGGCTTTTATAGTTTATTAAATGCTGAAGTGCAGCTGGAGCTACAAAAGCCATCTCAAGCAGTAAGTATGTTATTACCATTATGGAAAGATAAGAGGAGAATATCATGGGAATAGGAATTTTTAAAATTTTGAGGCAGGTTTAAGAACCGAAAAGATAATATTTTCATTAAAATTATTTACACTTATAATATCCCACATTAAAAATATACTAAAATCCCACTTATTATGGGGTAGATATGAACCAATGCTGTCTCTAACCTTTGAAATTTCAAACAAATCCAGATTCATAATATGTAACTGAACACTGATAACATTATCTGTAAAATTTTGAAGCAACAGAGTGAAAAAGAGTTAAATTTGAGCTCGTTTGGATCTGAACTGAGCTGCTCTTTTCTCAAAAATAAAGCACTGAGAAGGGAGACCAGTGGGTTTTGCAGCAAGAGTAGTTTTGCACAATTTTCCTCAATCAGTATGAGTACCAAATTATGCTGGTATTGGAAGCTACCCTGTTAATTTTTTTTTTTGTAATCTCTGGCTTCCTAAGACATGTCCCTGCCCCTGGCAAATGTCTGTTATTACTACAGAAGGTTTGCAAAGGAAGCAACTGTGGAAAGGACAGTGCTAAGTTCTTTCTGACTCAGTCTCTAGTTAAACAGAGGAAAGTCCTACAGCAGCTGAACACATCTGTTCCTGGTTCAAACCTGCAGCAGAAGTGAGGTTGCAGCTCCTTTTCTCAGGACATGGGTACCAAACTTGATCAAGCCAGGACTGAAGTGAACAGAGGCTTCTTGTGTGGGTGCTATGACTGGGACCCTGGTCATCAAGTGGTCATTCTGGAAAAAGCCTTGATGGATTTTGCCAAAAATTTAATATCACTAAGCAATTGTGCTTTACCCTAAATAAATTTGAAGTGATTAATTTTCTCTCCTTCTTTGACCCAGTGAAAGAGATAAGAATAGCTGCATGATATGAATCAAGCCATAATTGTGTTGAAAATTATCAAAAATACAAAATAAATCTTCGCCAGTATTTACATTAAAATCATATCTTCACTTTTGAACCATCTCTTCAGGACTGGGGAAGCAAATACTTCAGTACCTAAGTGCATGAACTGAATGGTGACACATTCTCTGTCCCCGTCCTTTTCAGTCATTGCCATTGTTTTATCCAGGAAAGCAAATGGATTTACACTGGAGTACTAAGAGTTTAAAACTGTAGTCATTGGCTGCTGGCACCTGGATGAGTGATTTTATGTCACATTTAGCCAACTATCTTGTGAGCTCAGACTTTATAATCAGAGTTAAACCACCAGCAGCTATGGCCCAGTGTATATGCCCCTGAATTTAAGACCTAAATACAAGTCAACACACAAACAGTGGGCTGAGCAGAACTGCTTCTTCATCACATCTCCATTTCCTCAGATGCTTGATGATCTCCAGGACAACAGCTCAGGAGTCTTCAGTTTTAGAATAATAGGTATGACTCTTTTCCACATACTTTAAGATTCGTAATGAAGGCCCAATCTGTTCTCATAAAGTCAACAAAACTTCCATCAGTGACTTACATGGAAGCAGACCTGAGTCCAATAAAAAAGCACCCTGTCACTAGAAAAGCAAACTGCAAAAAACTCAATTTAACCAGGAATACTTTGGGTATTGTATTGTTTAGATCAGGTTTAATCATGGCATGTATTTGTAAACATGTATTTGTAGTCTGTACTGTAGTTTTAGCTTTAAATCTCCATTGAGCTTGACATATATTTATTATAAATAATATTGAAAAGCAGTTATTTTCACTAGATCTTGTATGTAGATCTCAAATGCATTATGTGACAATTCCTGGCAGCTGTCTTTCTATAATGTGATCCTGATGAACAAAATCTCCCAGGGTCTGAATGCCAACTTTATCCTGAACTATAGTTGTTTCACATCTCTTTTTTCAGCCATTTATTTAAATCCTTGCCTTGTTTCTTTAAGGAATTTTTAAAGCCTTGGGAGGAAAGCAGTTTTTATATCACATTACTCTCTTTATGTAGAAACTAATATACATGTTATCTTCTTTTGCCTTTGCTAAAGGCACAAGAGAAAAAAAAAAAACCTGTGCTTTTCTCATCTAAGTGTATTCTTCTGGCTATCCCTTGAACAGACTGCAGTTCTTGGCTGAAAACTGTAACTTCATCAGGTAATTATAGCAGCAGATATTCACCCAGGTGGGAAAGGTCTCAAGAGTCCATGTGCTCAAAGCAGAAGAAACACTGAATTCAGTGCAGGTTGCTCAAGGCTTGCCCAAATGGGTCTTGGAAAGTCCGAGAATGGGAACCTACAGCCTCTGGGAATTCTGCTCCAGTGCTTAATTATCCTCGCAGTGATTTTATTTTCCTCTTATATCCAGTAGGATCTCCCTGTTTCAAGTCATGCCCATCACCTCCCTTTTGCACTTCAGTAGAGAGGTCTCTTTTTGACCACCCTTTTGGTATTTATTGGCAGGATGAGGTAGCTGTCCCTGAAGCCGTCTCTTCTCTGGACTTAAAAAAGCCCTTATATCATGCTTGTTGAATTATATATGTTCTGTTATACCTATAGTGTCTTTAGCTGCAAAGCACATAATTAATTGCATATTCTGCTCTGTTTTTCCTGAGGTCAGATCATTTTTAGCATTATTCATTACAAGTTTGAATGTCTTTTCAAAGTGGTAACTAAGCAAATGGTTTATAGCTATTAGAGATTAGTCATAGACAATGTCCGTCTTAAATTATTTGTATCCATAATTGCATTTTCATTCAATGGAGTCCATTATGAGGGTGTGTTTTTTTTAAAAAATGAGATGCATACGTTTATACTTCATGTGCTTCAATCCTTAAAACATGAACTGTATGAGGAAGTGTCAGATTTCTTCAGCCTGCTTTCAAATAGACATTTTAATATAGGATGCATACAAATGCATCCTTTTTGGAGCAGGACAAGAATTGAACATCTATCTGCTGACACACACACCAGAGATCTTGTTTTTGTGCCAGTCCTATGACCATCTTCAGAGGCAGCAGATCTACTGATGACAGGCAAAGGCAAGCCTTGCCTTCATGCTTTTATCACTTCAGAATTACCAGCTCTACCCAAATGAGGCACAAAAGTTCTTTCATTATTAAATTAGTAACAGAAATCTCAAGTGAAAGCCATGAAAATTTTAGTGTTCAAATTAACTGTGTATCACATCAGTGCTTCAACATGACAGCTCAGAGATTTCTCAGCAGGCCTTGTTCCTGTAGCATCTCCGTGAGCTGTCGGGAGCTGTTGAAACAGTCAAGTTCATGCTGTAGGACCCATGTTTGAGACTAAATTATGTCCATTTTTTCTCTGCTGCAAATATGTGGATGGACATTCATATGGTATATGACTTTGGTAGCTACCCACAAGATTTTCACATTCAGTTAAAGGGAGTGTAAACACATCTGTTTGCTTGTTTCCTATTCTTGCGGCTGTAATTGAAGCAATGGAAAGTTTTCACTTTTCAGCAAGTGACATAGGCCTCCATTGCTGACATTTCAGCTAATGACAGGAAATGCTCCTATTCTAACCTGAGTTCCACTTGAGTTGGTATGGTTTGCAGAATTTCAAAAACACAAAATTAGTTTGTATTTTTTTTTCCCAATAGCTAAGTTTAAAATAAAAATGGATGAAAAAAACCCCAAATAAATCAACTGATCATGCTTATTTTCCACAAAGATTGACATCTGACTTGTAGCAAAATAGGACTTTATATTTTATTTTGTGTTTCACCCATGGAAGCAACTGTTAGCTAAGTTAGACTGCTTTTGATGAAAGTGAAGGTGTTCAGGGTAAATGGGATTTCATATGTCCCTGCATTTGAAGGTATAGGATCATTGGGTTCCTGATTCATGGAAACAATTGTAGGGAATCAACAGGCATATGAACAAGATCTTCCTAGTTGCTTGAAATATTTATAGACACCCTACTATATCTGGAATATTTAAATTATTTAAATGACACAGACCCTGTGCAGTTCTAACATGAAGGTTACATGTTTCTAGTAAAATATGCAATTTACATTTCTTTAAGGAATTGTGAAGTGTAGATTTATAGCACTTGATGACCTTTGGCAATGCAGTATATATGCAATAAATAATCCTCTTGGGGATGCATGAATCATTTTTCTCCATTATTTAATCCAGTGGTTACACAGCAGGTCATTCTGTCATTAGATGGTGTATTTCTGTCTGGTAAACAGAGATAAGTTTGGTAGGCATGAGAAATGAGAAGTATTTCACCTGCTCTTGACATTATTATTAATTATATGTATGGCCCACAAAAATATGCTAAGAACTTGGAAGAACCATTTAAGCAATTTAATGCATTTTGTAGTGGTCCAATAACCATGGAGTTTTTTACACATATATTTCTCCTTATGTAGATAATTTTACAAGATGTTTTGCAAGCTATTGACCTGCCAGCTCCATGTGTCACTGTCATGTGTGATGTGAAGGCCCTGCTGATTTTTCCTGCTGTCTTGTTCTTTCCATTTCACAAAGGGATGCTGGGATTCTGGTTTATATTGTCACAGTACTTTATATCTTAGTGTTATAGTTAATTTGTATTTATTCAAATATAAGTTTACATTCTGTCCGTAATAATGCCTGTATGTGTTGAACCTGTGGAGGTACCCAGAGAGAGAAGCTGAGGCCAGCAGGTGTTCTTATGAGCCCACACTTGCTTGAGTTGTACCCTGATGGAGTTTGTTTCAAATGAGAATGAGACTGCCTGATTCTTTTTGCTCAAAGTTAGCTCTGGTTTTCTTACATGTGGTGAGGGCATGTAAGAGAAACAGCCCTGCAGGCATCCAGGTCAGTGCAGAAGGATGGGCAGGAGGTGCTCCAGGTGCCAGAGCAGATTCCCCTGCAGCCCCTGGAGAGGCAGCTGTGCCCCTTCTGCCCAGGGAGGTCCATGGGGGAACAGAGATCCACCTGCAACCCCTGGAGGACTCCACCCTGGAGCAGGTGGGTGTCCAAGGGAGGCTGTGACCCTGGGGGAGGCTTTTGCTGGAGCAGGCTCCTGGCAGGGCCTGTGGTGCCATGGAAAGAAGGGCCCATGCTGGAGCAGCTTTTCTGGAAGGATTCCTTGGAAGGGACCCTCACTGGAATAGTTCAAGATTGACATCCTGTGGGAAGAACTGGCCCAGGAGAAGTTCATGGAGAATTGTTTCCTGTGGGAGGGACCCCACACTGGAGCAGGGGAAGAGTGAGAGGAGTCTTCCCCCTGGGAAGGAAACTGTAGCAGGGACAGTGTGGGATGAACTGACCACACTGCCATTCCCCATCCTCCTGTGCTGCTGAGGAGCCAGAGAGTTCAGCATGAGGCTCAGCCCAGAAAGAATGCAAGGGTGGAGGGAAGGTGTTTTTAAGACTGGGGTTTATTTCTCATTACCCTATTCAGAATTGATTTGTAATAAGTTTAACTAATTTCCTCGAATCAAATTTGTTTTGCTGAAGATGGTAACTCGTGACCAATCTCTCTCTGGCCATATCTCAGACCATGAGCCTCTCATTATATTTTCTCTCTGTCCAGCTGAGGAGAAGACAGATAGAACAGCTTTAGTGGGCACCTGTTATCCAAGCAGGGTTAATGTCTTGTTTTGAAAAGAGAGGTATCTGCTAAGGAAGGCAGAAACCTGCCTTGAAATGGAAAAATGTAAACCACTCCCCCCCACCCCCTCCAATTATTATAATCTTGAAATCAAGGGGCTCTCAGACAAAGATATGGGAATAGGAATAATAGTTCTTGACTAAGAAAATTAAAATAAAAATGCAGTAGTACAAAAAACAAAACAAAATAAACCAAACCCGTTGACAGTCAGAATACAACTGTTGGTCAGGATACAAGGAACAGTCTGATTAAAGGGTGGCTGCAGTCTGCCTGGAGTGACAGATGTGGTTCTGTTGAAGCAGTGATCCTGTAGAAGGGTGCAGTTTTCCTCTGAAGGTCCAGTGGTTTAAATGTGTCCTGTTCCCTCTGGGAATCCAGTGGAGAAAGGCTGCTTGTGGTGTTCCAAGGCTCAGATTATATCCAGGTAGGAATGCTTGGCTCCTCCCACTGGATGGAGCATCTCCCAGGGGGATGATGTAATTTTATCAGACATGCAGTGAGACTCAATAGGCCATTAGCAGAAAATATCCCCCAGGAGTTATGAGGGAAGGGTCATGGAAGAGATAAAGGACACTGCCACACCTGGTTTTAACAGCTGGTAATAGAATACATCCTTTTGGTTACATCTTGCATTGCAACCCAAGACAGTTAAACCACCACATCTTTGTACATTTCTATGTTTGGACCAATCTCATTCACATTTTTTCTACATAATTTGTGACAAGGATTCATCATTATGTTGTTAAACCAAACGGGGATGTTTTCACATGTGATATCAAATCTTGCATGCTTAAGCAGCCATCCAGAATGTAAAAAACAGATGGACTGTCACCATCTCTTTTCATTCCTAAGCAAACCTAAATCACATCTTCTTAATTAAAATGTAACATTTTCCTTCATTTGTGTTGACATGGAATGAACTGTAATAAAGAGGAAATGCTGCTAGGTTTGATAAGAATGAAACTTATATTGAGCATCCAAGTGGGGTCTTGGAAGCAGATCTGGTTAATCAGAATGGAAGCATTATATTTGACATTGTAAAGAGGTGCAGTAGCAAAAGACCATTGAGTACTATTTGGAATAGAAGTGTGCCATTTCTAATTGTATATGAGTTTTTGAAACCACACATATGCTAGGTCCAAACAAATTTGAACTGCAACAAATATTTAAAAGGCACTCAAAATTCATAAGATATGGAAACCAACCTATTAATTTGAGACAGTTCTACTAAGTAAAGAAAAAAATGAGAGGGAGAAAAAAGGAGCTCAGTGAAGCATAACTGATTCCATTTATGTGCTGAAATAAAATCATGGTGATAAAGATTTGTTCAAACAGCAGCTCAGGGCAGATTGGAAGTTGTTTTAGAAACAAGTGTATGTTTTTTAGTGCAGGTTTTTAATGGTAGAGCTGCTATATTAGTATTTTTCTTTTCAGTTACAGAAAGACAGTGTGTGTTTATGAGTGCATGCATCCTCTTGGCATTTAACATCATTTCCCTGGAGGGGGGATTACAGCAGTTTGTTTAAAAGATCTGGAATACAGAGACAATATTTTGTGGATATCCAGAGAGTAGAGTTTGAGTATATTTTTATAATAATAGAGATATCTTATAGTACTCTTCATCATATCACAGCCCAGAGAGCTCTGCAAGGTTGTGAAACACAAATCTACCTACCTGGAGGTGTTTATTGCAGCCTCTTGCAGGTGAAATAGAAAATGCTTATTAGTGCTTTGCAGCAGCACATGCCTCCATCAGAGAGGGACAGGGAAATTTCTTACAAGATTATCTACCCTAAGACATGCTTTATTATTATTTTAATACCAAAGTTGTCCTTGAGTCTATCCAACTTGTGTAAAAATGTTAGGGAGTTGTTTTGTTACCTAAATGTTCCACGTGGTGTCACTTGCTTTTCCATCTTCCTGCTATGGGCAGTTCTGTTTGGGGACACACATGCAAGTGCTTTCAGAGCCCCCACCATGCAGGCTCCTTCTTTTGAGCTTGGTTCAAAAGTGTTCGGAATTGGAAAACGAATCATAAATGACTGAATTATTGTAGTAAATTAAAAAACCTCTTCTGACAAAAGTTAATTAATTGATTTGTCCATAAAAAATCTTGCTGTGGAAATGGGGAGAGCTTTGACCCCAGTGTGAGGGAGCTGTGTAGAAGTGGCAAAGGCCCATGGGCTGTTAGCTCTGGTGTTGTGGTGATACAGCTCAGCGCTGAGCCCCAGCCCCATGCCACTGGCAGAAGCATCACCATTGCTTTCATAGTTGGGCAGGGTAGCGTTTCCTAGAATTAATAATGGCTGCAGAAATGTTCTTCTGCCTTTGGAGGGCAAAGACCTTTCTTTGAAAAACATTACTAGCTGTCAAGTGCCCTTTTATTTTTTTCTTTATTTTGCTTCTGTCAGAAATAGACAAAAACCCCTGTTGAAATCCATTAAATTAAAACCTTGTATTTTAAAGGTCTTGGAATTAATTTCATTACTAAAGCTTGCAGAATATCATTATTCAGCATTTTTTATGTCCTATTCCAATTGCAGGGGCTTAGGAGTTGTTTGCACTTTCAAATGTAAAGATTGCTTAGAGAGATTTGATGCTTCACAAATAAATTGCTCCATATTTATTGCTATAAGGATAATCTTCCAAACATGAATTGATGCCTCTCTGACTTCCTGGGAGTTTAACACTTCTACTGCAGAAAACCTTCCCAATCAACAAAAGAGGGTAGCTGCTGATTACTTATATAAGGTTTGCTACCTGAAAGCCTGAAGGACACAGATGGTGTGATATTACCATATGTACTTAAATATTCACAGAGTGTTAAAAATCACATTGATAGTTGGTGGCTAGGAAATTGTTCTGAGCATTTAACAAAATACATTTTCTCACTAAACCAGTTTCTGTATGCCTTTAGTAGGTCTAATGGTTGCAATTCCTCAACTGAGACATAAGCTGCACTCCTGTATTTGGTCAAGTTGGCTTAATGAAATTTGAAAAAATAAATTTTTACTATGAATTTACCACTCCACTTCCTTGCAATTTTTTTTTTTTTTGCCCCTGTTGTCTTGGAGATTCTTTGCACATTGGGATGAAACAAATGATGGAAAATAAGATAATCTCATAAAAATAATTCCTGCCTTCATGTTGTGCCAGTCTCCAGGAGAGCAGATCAGTTTGGGCGCCTGTTGTATGTAATACATATTTTATATTTTTCTTTAAACAACTATGGTGCTAAAGAGTTGAGAAATTATGAATTTTAGACACTGTAGGTGCTGAACGAACGAATTCAGAGATGGAATACAAGTCAGAAATGTCTGCAAGATGAATTGCTAAAGGAACAGGATGCCTGGGTCAAGATTAATAGTTTGTTTCATCTTGACTTTTCTAGACTTGCAACATGGGGCTTGTGAAGGCAGAGGTAGATAAAAAGGATGTGCTTGGACAAAAATTTGAGGGAAAGTGGATCAAACCATTAAGTAGCAAAGTTAAAAAAATCCCAAGAAACAAAAATTTGTTTTACAAACTTATTTTCAATTTAAGTGCAAAAATGTAGCAGCCTTAGACTAGACAGAAACTGTTTAATGTTTTTTTATTGGATGAATGCATTATCTTTGAATGAGAAAATCGATGCATTGTTCATGTAATTGGCAAAGATTTGTGCTCCTCAAGATTGCTCCTGATGGATTAATTTTCAGGATTTAGGTGCCATTGTTTGGAGTAGTGTGTGACATATTTTTGTGCTTTCAAATTACTGAAATCACTGCCTTAGGAAAGAGAAGAAAACCCAAGATATTTCCTCTGAATGCAAGTGTACAACATGTTCCTTTGCCTTCTAGGACCCAACCTTTGCCTTCCATTACAGGCTTTTTCTATAGGTGTGTTGAACTGAGTCACATTTGACATGACAGTCACATTTCTTACATGTGTGACAAAACCAAAGCTATATTAAAAATGTAATTATTTTGGTTTTTTTGAAGACACAGTCTAGGTATTTTGAACTACAACATACACATATTTCAGATATGTAATTACATTATTGTCTAGTCAGTGTCTCTTAAAGCTGAAATTATCTATTTCCATTCTTTTAAGGATATTATCCACTTCTATTGAAGTGAAAAGTGAAAATTTGTTTGATTTCATTGGTGTTGGGGTGCCACTGGCAGTGGGAAAGGATATTCTAGAATCGATAGCTTTCTTGCTTCTTCGTCATTTCAATTTAAACTTTAGAATCAGAAAAGATGAGCTACATAAAACCCATTCATAATCAGAGATTGTATTTCACTGCAGTTATTCAGCACGACAGAAGCACACACCACAATTTCATCTCTCTTGTTAAGATTTAGAAACTGTTCCAGTGCTGAATAACTTCTAGAAGTGAATAAGCCACCAGCTTCTTTTCTTTTGTGAGTTCTATAATCCACTCCAACCCATTTAAAATGTGGAAGTGATACTGGTGAAATGTAGGCTCCACAGAGCTCCTGGGATCTCCACAGAGATCAGTTGTCTTTCATGTTGCTAGAAGGTACCTCATTATCTAATAAAATCAGAAATTTTACATTAACTGTTCTTATCTTTTGTTAGATCAGATAGTGTCATTGGGTCTAAGTGACATGTTTTGATGTTCCTTTACCTTGTCTTTGTATGTGTTGTGCACATATTTTGTTCTGCACTGTCTTGATGGAAAAGCAGCTCAGCTTACTGCCAATTTTTGACTGCAGTAAAAGAATTAGAAACATCAGGTTGCCCTGTGATAACATCCTTTAAATATTTGTACAGGTTTATAAAAAATCATCTGTTGTTGTCAAGCTGAGAAGATCAAAGATGGAAAATTATGTTATTAAATATAATACATGTGACATTTGCATACTCCCTAAATCAATAATAAATTTTTGAGATTGTGGGGCATATTTGGATGTTAATGTCCACAATAATAAAATATAGGGCTAGATCTATAGAAATCTTCTCTACTATTAATCAAGTTCTTTAGTAAAGATGCTTTCCAAATTGCCTTGGACCATGTTTTTCTCAGTAGAATAGAAATAATTCAAATTGATTAATTGATTACAAATTGAAGAAGTCTTACATGATGTTCAGAGTAAAGTTCAAAGTCTTCTGGAGTATAGCACCAAGTTCAGTCTGTTCTCTGATGCCTGGAGCAGCTGGCAGAGTCTGGCTCACTCCCTACTGCTGTTCTCTTCTATAATCAGAGACAGTGGCAGAAGCACTGCAGGAAAACATCATTATCTTATCCCTTACACTTTTTCTTTCCCTTACACTGGAAAATTTCTTCAATTCAGATATGTTTTTCCTAAATTTAATCCTTATTTTGGGGCTTGAGAAGATTTTCAAGTCAGTAATCTACACCTTCTTACCTATGTTTGCAGGCATCTTTAAAAGTGGTTTATACAATTCCTTGTGGGAATTTTCAGTTAAATTTTCATTCTGGTTCACTTTGTAATCCACTTTGTTCCCAAGATTCTAGCCTGCTATTTAAAGATTAGAGCCACACATCTTTTTCTAAATGTCAACAGGAGCTGCATCTAATACTTTTTTCTAAATGTTCTGGTCATCTGTGAGTGTTTTCTGCTACATGAAGGTCCCAAACAGTTAAACCAAATCAGTTGGTACATGGACACCGTGGTGTTGGTCATGCTCTGCTTTTCTGCTTAGAAATCTGTGGCATAAGAAGGCAGCCCAGGGAGCAAATACATGAGGAGCTGTAGTGCCCAGTGAGGCCTTCAAGGTGAGAACAACAACCTGGAATTTCATGTTGTGCTAAAGAAGCTGATGGGATTTATGATTTTGGCTCTCTTCCAGCAGTGTACTTAAAGCCAAATCATAGTCCCATTAGATAAATCTATTTATGGAGGTAGATAGAGCCTCTTTAATGAATGCAAGCAACCATCAACATTAATAAAATTTGTGAATAAAAAGTAAGAAGAACAATTAGTTCATAACAATTAGTTTGTACGATTCTTTTGGGTTTTATTTTTGGAGCTTTTTTTTTTTTTTGGAAATAACATTTACACTTTGTCCATGAAAAAAAAAATAAAATAAAAAAGATCTACACCTTAGGTTCATTCACATATCTCTGAGAATCAGATCCTTTTGGCACACAGAGAGCATACTGTCAGTCACGTTCGTTATTTCACCTGCAGCTTTTGATATGCAGCTTTTATTTAAAGAACCCAAACAAGCAGAATTGTAAATTAAATTATTCAAACCATAAGAAAATGTAGCGCAGCATCCACAAGTATGCTTATTTTGTAAGAATGGAAACCCACTGACAGTCCCCCTTCCACAGTGTCTTTTAAGAAACCATTCTCACAAAATGAAAGTCATTGATGCATCATTTATTACAGGATCCTGCAATTATTGATGAAAGTTCAGAAGATTAATGTCTAGAGGTTGAAATAAGCATGAAAAATTCTCATTCAACAGGCTCTGGAAGGAGCAAAGGGATTATTTGATATAAAGGTAGAAAGGACTACAGGCAACTAAAGTTTTGACAATACATATTGTGGAGTTACCTTAGAAAAGAAGTAAGAAGCAGCAGAATGTTATCTGTGCTTTGGATTCAAGTTCAGCCAAGTACTGCCTATTACAAAACTGCTTTTAGGTTGCTGAACCATAATAATAGTTTCAAACATGACCCACCTGGGAGTTCAGAGTCTGTGGGGAAACACTGCTTGGGGATTGGCAGAGAGCAGTGAAGGCAGGAGATGCTTCTGAAGACCCAATGGAAAAGGAAAGAATTTCTTCAAGACACAATGAAAGGTTTAGCAGAGGTGGAAAGGAAACAGGAGTCAAAACATAGTGAGAAGGGAATTTGATGTAAGGCTGGAAGATTCACAAGCCTGGGGTAAGGGATGCAGAGAGCAAAGAGCCAGGGGTGATACAGCAGAGTCATGTGCTGTGGATAGGCCAGACTTAACTGTGATCCCTAGGCCAGGATCTGCTACTTCTCAGCATTACTGGTAATGGAAAATGTTCATCATGAGAACCAGCTCAATGCTGCTTCAGAATTCTGACAAAACTGGGTATTTTTGGCTTTAAGTGCAAAAGAAAAATCTCTCTCTGGATGCTGCAGTGTGGATCAAGAGTGGGAACACTGGCTCTGTTTCCACTGCCCTGTCCCAGACACACAGGCTGCTGGTGCTGGCAGTAATAATAGCAAGGTCATTACCTCAGGACCGAGCTCTTGGGGAGAACTGACAGCCAGGACATCTCCTACTAGGACAGTCTGCCAGTGTGGACATCCACTTATTTTGCCTCTGCCTGAAGCTGGCCTTATATTCCTCTCTGGGTGGTAAATCCACATAGAAAGAATGTCTTCTTACTGCCAGCCCCTACTCTTTCTTTCAAACAACCTATGTTAGCCTGGGCCATGTCCATAAATAGCACCATAAGAATTTATTTATTTATTTATTTATTTTAAATACATGAAATTACTTACAGTTTCCTACCTCCTTCTTTTTTCCTCAGTGCCCCTGAACCCTTGTTTTCTCCACAAAATTGTTGTCTCAGTCAGAGCAAGGGATAAGTGGTGATCACTGAACCAGTAACTACTCAATATTTCTTTTTAACATCAGCCATATGGTAAGTCTGTGATCATTGCTGAAGTCGGTCAGGGGCTTAGAGACACAAAGCTTCTTATGCCTTTGTTAGGCCAGCTGTTTCAATTGGGAGGCTGAATATCAAACATCCATGGTGCTGAATTTATCTAAAAAAATCTTACTATGTAGGGAAGGATTAAAAAAAAACTTGACCCTAATATGTGCTGAGGATTCTTACCTAAGAATTCTTACCAACTATCCAAGGCTAGCCAGAACATGACATTCCTTCTTTCTTATCCTAGTTGCTGTTTTTCTCCTGTTCTTAATCATAATACCAACCATCCATGTCTTTTATTTTAACTGATTTTAGCAACATCAGAGAGGGAAACAAGAATATTTCATTTCCAGTTTTATTTTGAGCAGAGTTCAAAAGTTTCCATAACAGCTGGTGGTAATGCAAAAAACATTTTCTGCCATATTAGTTTAAAATAAACTTTTCAGCAATATCATAAAAGCAGTAACATTTTGATAAAATTAATTAATGACAGTGCAATTACATGGCAGATGCCTAGTAACTTCTCACTTTGCTGCAGATTGTAATCAGATGTTTTTTAAATGCACCTTATCAAATAAGACTGTCTTTAAAGCTCTTCAGAACATTAATAAAATTCCTGGTAATGCCATTGCTGGGAATGGGAAGGAAAAAGGGTTATTACCTAAAAAAAAAAAAAAAAAAAAAAAAAAAGGGAAAAAAAGTTTGTATTTTTCAGATATATATAATGGTTTTACACTGAGAATGGAGCCGAGTGCTGGGTTGGCTGTGGGTGTATGCTGTGGTCCCAGACAGAGCCTGCTCAGCTCTTGCTTTTGGCTTGCCTCAAAGCTATCCTGTCAGCTGATCCCATTCCCACAGCTCTCTCCTGCTAGTGTAAATTGAAGCAATTGTTGAATTGACAGAAGTTATGCTCATCATGTGCTTGAAAGAGGAAGAAGAATTGTTGAAAACAACTTATCTGCCTATCCTCCTCAGCTTAGGAATTGTGTTAGAGCCAGAAGCCTTCTATGGGTATGTTAACCATGAAAGAATGGTCAGTGAAAGTGTACACCCCTTCATCCTCACCCTGCCCCCCAGTAAACAGTGCTGGTAAACTGGGAATGGATGAGGAGGAGGTTGAGGTATTCAGCAAATTCAGGCTTCAATGGCAATGGGAGCCTGCTGGATGAGAGGCTGGACCCAGCAATGTGCAAAGCCAGTCGTGTCCCAGCCTGCCTCCAAAGCAGCATGGGCAGCTGGGGGGAAAGGGGATTCTGACCCTCTGCTCTGCTTTGATCCCACCTGAGCTGCATCCAGCTCTGGGACCCTCAGCATAGGAAGGACATTGACCTGTTGGAGCAAGTCCAGAGGAGTGGAACAAAGATGATTAAAGGGATGGAGTGGATGGAGTGTCACTTACAAGGGAAGGCTGAGAGAACTGGAATTGTTCAGCCTGGAGAAGAGAAGGCTCCAGGATGACCAAATTGCAGCTTTCCAGTACTGGATGGAGGCTACAAGGAAAATGGAGAGAAACATTTTACATGGGACATTTTACAGGACAAGGAGGAATGGCTTCAAACTGAAAAAGTGTAGGTTTAGATTAGTTGCTAGGAATAAATTTTTTGCTGTGAGGGTGGCGAGGCACTGGAACAGGCTGTCCAGGGAAGTTGTGGATGCTCCATTCCTGGAAGCTGGCCAGGTTGGATGGAACTCTGAGCAACCTGGTCTCATGGAAGGTATCCCTGTCCATGGCAGAGGGGGATGGAATGAGGTGATCTTTGCAGTCTCTTCCAGCCCAAACCATTCTGTGATTCTTCTGTGAATTTGTCAATCAAAAAGTCCCGTTCGTTAGTCCAAATCCCCAACTAGAAGAAATCAAATGGATCATTCAAGACCAAAATTACAGAGCCATTCCTGTTGCAGAGTCTTCACAGAGGGTTTTTTGTCCCCTGGAACAGGAGAAAGAGGAGTTGCAATCCAATAAGCAGAGCTGCAGTATCAGCTACTCCTCATTGAAACTTTCCGCAGTATCTCACAACACATGCTTCAATAACTGCTGGCAAGTATTGGCTTTTGGAACACTAATCTCCCTGCCAGCTTGTTGTGGTACCAGGGTTGCTACTAACTGTGTGTCAGCAGTTGTAGTTACTGCCTCCAGGTCAAGAGGCATTTCCCATGCTCTGTAATTACCAGCCAAACACCAAAGAATTAACTCTGTCCATCTGACAGATTCAGTGATACTGTGTGATTGCTCCCGCTGAAGCAATAACCATTCACTGACCAACTGGTTCCTGCAGGAGACTTGTTTTATAGCTCCATTCAAACAAATTTAAGAAAACAAGAATCTGAGGAAAGACTCTATGGCCTGATAAAAGTAAAGCTAAGATGTTGTACCTTACACACTGACATTTTCAGAGCTTTGATTTCAGGCACCAAATTTCAGAGTCATCAAAGCAATCTATTTAGAAATGACAGAAAACATTCACATAAACACAAAATAATCTATTGCATAAATAAAGGTATGGAATAAAAAAGAAAACCAGATGAGTTTGATAATGGAAGGAAACAAATGAAAAGCCTGTCTGTAGAAGAAAAACAGAAATAAAAATAGAGTGAAGGAGAGGTTCTGTCCAAAAAAGCTGTTTATAATGTGCAGTCATTTCAGTTTAGCACCACAAGGAATGAAAAGTATAAACCAGCATCCAGGGCTTCAGGCCAAACCTAGTGTTCTGGTTGTCAGCAAATGGTGAAAATGCTGTCAATTAGCAAAAAATCGTTCTCTGTCCTCTCACATCAAAGCAGTGATAATGTGCCTTTTGATCGCCTGGCAGCGCTGGGATGGGAGAAGGCAGCCTGCTGATGGGAAAGGACCCACACAAAGATGAACACCCTGTGTAAGTGTAGCTGGGTACCTGCAGAGCAGGGGATGGCTGATGGGCTAAGTGGGAGCAGCACGTGCCAGGGGCCTGGAAAATGTGAAAACCTCTGTTTTCTGCTTATTTACGTCACTGGGTAATGCAGCTGAGTCCTCCCCACTGCTGAAGGAGTGAGGAAAAGGAGACTGGTGGTAGACATGAATGACTTTTCATTAGGTGTTCAACATTTCAGGTGTATGCAATCTGTCTTGGTTCTGAGATGGAGAGTGAGACATTAAGAAAATCAGATCCAGTGCCAAAATATCATCAAGACTTATTTAGGAATCATAGATACAGGGGTACAATTTTTATTTTGTTTAGGAAAATGGCTTCACAGGCACTGAAGTGAAATCTGATCTTGATTATATACCTATAAACTGGTAGTAAACATAGCTGAGAGCAGAAATAGATCAATAAAAGTCAGTCATAAAACTGAAAATAGAGAGAGGCATTAGGAGTTTGTTAAAGTGAAAAAGAATATGGACATAGCATGCGAGAGCCAAACCCTTTAGCTGGAGATTCAAATTTGGTTCTACTAATCACAAAGTGATCCTGCAGAGCTTCATGCTGCACAAGGGCAAAGAAACTGAAGACTTGAAACTGGTCACCTTTTGCTTCAAACTGTGGTAAATGGGAAGCAATTTTTCATGATCTTGTTCTTTGAAGTTCTCAGATCATTGAGTTCAACAATAAAAATGACATCAGCAGCATAAAGTTTAAAGTAGTGAATTGATTTTTAAGCTCAGACAGCCAAAGGCAAAAGTTCTCAGTAACATAAAAATGTTAAGCCATGGGGTTCTGGGTCTAAACGTTGCTGTAGATCATTCCCACTTGTAATGCAGTGTGTATACGAAAAATCTGTATCTTGGTAAATGCCTTGCTTTGGATTTCTCTACCACAAATACATTAAAATCATTCACACTGATAGCATCTGGGTAAAAGGCCTGAATGTGAAATAATTTTCTGAATCCTCTAAGTCACTGTAGGTGAAAATTCTGTACTACAGAAAGGAAAACAGTTGATAATAGATACTAAATATGCTATTTAAAAATGTAAAAGACCTAGCTGATTAGGCAGTGCATGGCTTGTCCATGTCAGAAGTACTGTCCTGTGGTGACATCCTTGGCTGGATGCTTCTTTTAACTCCAAAGTTCTGTGTTGCTAATTGCACCTTTTTGTTGTCCTTCTTGCAGCTTTTGTGAAGGTTTTCAGCCTTCAGAGCTGAGCCTTTTTCTGCTACAGGCAGCCAATACTGCATAGCACAGTGCTGTGCTCTGCTCACTTGCCACAGTTGCTGGTAATGCAGAAGAAGAGAATTGTAATGCAGGTTGCATCTGCCTGTTCAGTACATTTGGAACATAATAGAAAAATCAAAATATTTTGTTATTTGGAAATTGAAAAGACAATACTCAATTAAATTGAAGTTAACAGCAAAGCCTGAAATTACTGTATGATGTAAGTTTCCTTGCATTTTGCCTCTGTGATTTCATTGAAAATTTCAGGCTGCTGAGCAAGGTTTAATTTGTTCTTAATATTTCTGGATGCCAGCTTGCATCTGTGTGTTTTGAAAAACAATACTTTTGTGCATTTGGGAGTATTTTTATAATAGAAAAGATTTCAATAGGAAAAAAATGTGTCTCTTTAACTTCAGGATGTTTTTTTCCTGCTGTTGCAAATAAACTTGGGGAGAGCTGAGGTTTTCCTGAGTGCTGAAAATATTATTCCATGTTTGTACTGCATGAGGATGCTTTAGACTTTCCCATTTCAAAGCCCAGAAGTTTCTAACCCTTTTCTGCCATCCACTTTTACCTTAAATCAATGTATAGGGTTTTCGATTGTGGGGTTTACAATTTACAAGATTATGGTTAGTTTGTATTTAATGTTTTTTTTTATATTGAACAGGAAAGTAGGAAAGGACATGGTCTCACCTCTGTTGATACTTTGGTGGCAAAAGTGATAAAATTGTTTCCATCTTAACATTTGATACTTTGTGAAATTTCAGTGGGATGTTTGTGATAGTGTTTCTTTCAGCAATAGTCATGTAGTTACTGATTTTTATAAAACTGCCTGAGCTAATGATGGCAGCAGTGAACAGGGATGTGCACCTCGCTTGTATCTATCCCAGGCTTAATTTTGACCTTGCAGATTCTTTCGCTGTGGGGACAAACCTGCCAGGCCTCTCTAGAGATAATAAGGTGTGAGAAGTCTCATATGAAAATATGATAATAAACAAGCTAAAGTAATGTTGAGCAGTTGGAGTAAAAACAGCATAAAAATTAAAACTAATTCTAACAGATGATCAGTGAAATTAAGGACTTTAAAGATTTATCCATTATTTTGCCCATTGGGCATTTCTAAAGTGTAGGTAAATAGTTACAAGGCAAAATGTCATATGAACCTTTTCTCCTTATTTTTAATTCACACAATTTAAACACAGCCCCTACAGAGCAGCACAGATAGTTCCAAAAGACAGTTATTCAGCTGGAGGAAACATTAGTCTTTAAATATAAGGTGGTTCACTTTATATTCTGTTATGGATTATTTAGTGCTTTTCATATACTATAGCTCAAAGTGTTTTACTAAGCAATGAACTATGGTAGAGATGTGCTCTGAATGCAGAACTCAACAGAACTGCAGATACAAATGAATTAGAGTTATTTTTTGTGTCTGAAAGCTGTCACTTGGATCTATACAGATGATGCATTGGGATGAGTCCTCTGCAAAATAGATGTTTGCTTTTATGGACTAACCAGAAAATGTGAATCCAGGGGTAATATTTGCAAAGAGGAGAGGTGTCTTTGAGATAAAAGAATTTTTCCACCCCATGAAAACACAATTGAATATATATTAAAAGTACAGGCAGAAAAAAAAATTAGTAAATATTCTACATTATTCTACATATTGTTTATCTCTTTTTTTTTTTTCCTTTTTAATGATTTACAGTTGTATAATAAATTAATGCTGAGTAGCTGCTGAACAATGCACATAATTTTAACCTCTTCAGGTATGAGGTCATAGTTACGTGCTTCATCATCCTTCACTGGAAAGGCAGGTGAGTCCTAGCCACTGGTGATACTTGCTTGACTGCTCTGAAGTGACTTTGTTCACTACTGTAAATTGATGTTGTTTGGTTATTTGCCTACATCCTCAGTCACATAGAGATTGGAGTGGTTTGCACCTTCTTTGATATTTGAATCTTGCTATTTCTATTCCTCTTTCCAGTATTTTGAACCCTCTTATGGAAGTCCCCTGTCTCTTACTGTATTTATTGAAGCTTATGAAAAGACAAAGAGTTAGAATAGAATTTAGAAAGTAAAGAGAATATTTTATTATATATCTACTGTGCTTCCTTTACATCTCATCCTTCTGTAGCACAACAGTGTACTCTAAGGCAGTACTCTAAGACTCTGGGAATAAGAAAAGAAAGATATCTTCAAAATTAGGTACTACAATTAATGTGTCTCCAGTCACATGATGTGTTACATTTCTCAATGGATACCTGGGCAAAGTGAGTATCTTCAGTGCTTACTGCTCTTATTGGTCATCACAGAAAAGAAGCAATCTGAAGATTGTTTCAAATGAGAGAAACAACATTACACTGAAGAAACTACAGATTATTTTTTCTCTCTCTTCTCATTCTTCCTGTTGTCTTTGTTCAGAAGAGTTTGGAAGATCACTGAAGTCAAATTATAATAATTTTTAGAACTAAAGTTTTTTTCTTATTCTAGAAGAACAGAATCCCATTTTTTTCTGTGTATCTCATGCTCATGTAAATGCTATTGTACAAAAAGCACAATTATATATATATTCAATTAATATAATAATTGGCATGAATGACATAAGCGGCAGAAAACCAAAAGAACATTGCCTTTTGGAAGAAATGGACTATGGTCGAAGTAGCTCACTTTTGGAGTATCAGTTCTTCATGTCCTGCTGCAGGTAACAGTCCAGTGCCTTATCCTTTAGACTGGAATGCTCAACATTGGGGTTTGAGTGGGGTTTTATTTTGTTTTGTTGTATTTTTGCATCTGTGCAGGAAGATTGTGGGGTACGTCTCCTTCAGGCCTTGGGCAAAGTTAATTTTTTCTATGGTTATAGATTGTGTCTAGTTATTCGGTGTCTCTAGTTATGACTCTGGAGTTACCTGATTTAAAAAGACATTAAACTCTTTATTTCAATTAATCTTTTTATGCTAAGGAATGGCTAATCTAGTTAGGTGAGCTATGAAACTTGGGCATAAATGCTCCAAGCAGATTGAATAGACCAGACCCATTTCTTTCAAAATCTTTCCTGTTTTTTTCTGTGCCACCAGGGGAGGTCAGCTCTGATGCCCTACATGATCTCCCCTGGCAGGTCATTGGAACAAACACAATTTTCTCTGTGGTTATGTTCTTTTGCCGTGGGGGTTTAATAGTCTCTCTCTTCTTTGAGTTGGTTCTCTTGTCTTTCTATGAGTTGGTTGGTTCTTGCTACAAGCACACCAGTACATTATTATTAACTAAAAAAAATAAAAATAAAAAAATATTAATGGCCTGTTAACATGGGGTCTTGGTTCAATGTGAAGCACAATTTTTATGTAAGAACACTGGCTGTGGCTTAAGATACCAAGATCTGTGTTCTGAACCTCACTCTCTAACAGCTTCTTCAGAGCCCCGAGCAAGTCACTTTAACTTCTCCGAGAACTCTGGGTGACAACAAATATTTCAATATCTCACAGGGTGCCAGAAAACAAAAATTCTTCTAGATAATCTGCAAGGAGAAGGTAGTATGGCAAAGGAAAGCCATAAGTTAAAACCAAATGTGATTAAAATATCAATAGAATTGTATGTGTTCCAGGGAAATGTACCTTCTGAGTAGCTAACAGAAAACAGCAGCTATTACATGCTGTCAGGAGTGGAGAATCAAAATGTCAAATGTTCTCTGCTTTGCCACAGTTTTTGTTGCACTTGCTGTGTGCCCCAGCTCTCAGATTGTCTTTATGTCCCTCTCTGGACTGGGTGTGTCTGGCTCGTGCTGGAGGCCTCCAGCCAGAGCATACTCCAGGGCTCCAGCTGTACCCTCACCTGTGCCAAAGTGAGCTGGGAATCACTTCCCATCAGAAAGTCACAGTGCAGAAAGTCATGTAGTCCAGAAATAGCTGCTACCTCCCCAGGTTACTATCTTCCAGAGCTTAGCATGTGATTTCTCCCCTTAAAAACACTGGAGAGGTCTCAAAACACCTTAGGATTGGAGCTATATTAATTCAGCATTCTTTTGCCATAAGGATTCTGTAGTATCTTATATGCAGAAAGCCCCAGGGTAGATTTCTTTGCTATTAACTGCTAAGGACCAGTCTCTCTGTGGAAAAATTTGTTTCATGTTCTGGCAGTGCATCTGATATATTAGTTGCCAGAGAAATGAAATCGTCTGACTCTTCTCATGCATAACTTTTATTGTTGTTAATATTAAAAGTTTTCTAGCAGAGACAAAACTGCTGTCAGGAGTGGTATGGTGAGGGAAAAATGCTTTCCAGCTATGCCTGGCAGCTTTATTGGAAAATAACTGTGGGAGAAGTCACCTATAAAACAAATGAAATGGCTTGGCATTGATAAATACCATGGCAGTTATGTAGAACTTAGGAGTGGTAGTAAATGGGAAAATATGAAAGCTCATTTACTGAAATGCATGAACATTGTAACGAAAAGAGTAAGACCCTGTTTGTTACTACTGTTACACATCAGTTTGTGATACAAAACAACAGGGCAATATTCCAGTATTTGGTGTGCTGATTACAGCAAAAGGAAATGAAATCTGTTGCTTTGCAACTTGTCCAACAGCTATGTAAAATGTGGAACTAATGTAATGGCTTATTTTTTCTTACTGATAATGAGGCACAATTGATGTCAAAACATGCACATTTATATAAATAAATCTTCAGTCACCTTAGAAGAATACCTATAGTGGTAAAAATCTGTATTTCTTTGGTTATGCTCTGGTTTGGTGAAAAACTGTTTTCATGGAAGGGGCAGCAATCAGATCTTAAAGTACATAAGCAATCTCTTGTACTTGACTAACATTTAAAGCTGTCTTATGGAATCTGTTTCTTGCTTTGCTCTTAGCCATTTGAACTTTCCTGTTGTCAGTAAAATCTATAAAAAATGACAAGGGAATTCTGGTTTATACAAATGTGAACTTTTAGCTCTTCTGAGACAGTGTTCCACAAGCAAAACCTAAACATTTCAGAATTATTATTATTATTATTATTATTATTATTATTATTATTATTATTATTATTATTATTAATTACTGCTACTATTATTAATTCAGAAAGAACCAGTGTCTGATGTTTTAGTGCACTTGATTTTCAACTCATCCAGCAAGATTCCAAAAACAAATATCTGTACTGCAAAAATTATCCTCAAGTAACTGGTTTCTGGAATGGGAGATAGGGTGTTAAGTTTCATGCTTATTTACCCAGCAGTGTGTTTTGGACAGCAAACTGAGTAGATCAGTTTTAGTTGCTGTTTGGTAGTGTTCTATATGCAAACATGTCTAATGGTTCTGTGGTCTTCAGCTATTAAGACTGTCAAAATATTTCTGCAGGAAAAAACCTCATAAGAAAGTCATGGCTTCACCTTTGAACCACAGCAAGATGTTTTTCCTTAGTCAATACCATACTGTTGTCTTAGTAAAGTATTGCTTGTTTTGTGTTTATCTGCATCCGTTTCTAATGCATTAGCTGTTAAAATTTTAAAAAAAAAAAATATTTTTTGCACTTTTTGGAGAGTACTTAGTGTGGCTTTTTAAAATATTTTCATTGCATTAATTTCCTGGGGTAAGTATCCAAGGCATGGTCTGGAAACATGTGTTCTGTGAATGCCTAAATTAGTATTGAGGTTTTAGGTAAAATTCTAGCATTTATCATATATTTGTAAGAAATTACTTTCAAATGTCAATTGCATTTGACATTTCCTTCAATTCTCAGTAGTTTAGAAGGGGACATCCAGTATGAAGTATGTCCAGAGACTCTGGACTCAGGACTTAAAATAAAATTGCTTTCCTGATTCCATGGCATGCTTTATGGAAGCTTTATGAAAATGCAGATATGAGGTTTTCTTTCTCTGGTGGTATATGGAACTTCTTTTATCTAAAGGTTTACCTGTTAGAGTATTAGTAAGTGACTTCCTGGTTAGAAACTATATACAAGATTTGCATAAGTGAACATCATTTATATTAAGGAGGCTGTTCCTTTCACTGCAGATGTCTGAAAGTGCTGTTCAAATGGATAAAAAAGAAAAGCAATTTCTTAGGCATATTTTGTTTATTTAATAATTTTCAATATATCTGAGGCAGCACTGCTATGTTTAAACCAAAATTTAAGACAAAAATTTCATATCCACATATAATAAATGTATGGTGCAGAATAAATCGTAGCTGGTGTATGCGAAATGGCTGGGTCTGAACAGTAAAGGCAACAGTTTTGCTGTTTGATTCCTGACATCTTTAAATATGAAAATAAATGTATAATTCTGCTTGGAGAAAAAGCAGGAGGGGCTGGTTAGACTGCTGCACAGCTTTCTGCTTTCAGCTGTAGGACTTGGTAGGCTTCACCAAAGGTCAGGGAGGATATCTGGGGGATTATGGATCCCCTTTGTTGGCAGATGTTACCTGATAACTCTTGTTACCAGCACCAGTTCAAGAGGCTGTGCAGGTTTTCACCAGCCAATTTGCCAAAGCACTAAGGAAGGGCAAAATTTACCTGCAATTATCCTGACCAAGCAAGTCCAGTATAGAGAACCTCAAGCTAAAGCCAGTTATTCTCGTGGATGAAAATGTCATCATGTGATATCCAGGGAGTTTGTTGTATTGTTACTTTTGTTATATTTTTCAGTATTCTTTAATATCAGATATGACAGCTTTGCTTTTTCTCTTCTGTTTCTGAGTGCATATAAAACCCAATATAAATATATGTGGAAAAAAATGTCAAAATAATGGAGCTGAACAGAGCTACAGGGATAGCCAAGGTTCTCTGTTAAAAAGATATATTTTGAATTGTCTTTATTTCTGTGTCACAAAGGTTCACATCCTCCAAAGTGTATTATTAAAAGTTTTATGACCATGCTCAGACAATTTATACCAAATAAGTCCAATGAAAAAAAATTATTGAGCTAGAAAGAACACTATGTAGCTATGATAAGCAATACTTTATGTCCTTGCTAATTAAGAAGTGGAGTAATAAAATATTTCACTCATTTTTTCTACAGTAATGGGTTTCTAATTTTTTTGAAAAAAAAACTTAACTAAATTACAGAAAACCAGTCTACTTTCTTTATGTCTCTGAAATATTCTATTAAAACCTTCTAATTTCTTTAAAAGTAAAAGAAATTGTAAAACAAATTGATAGTTACATTGTCACAAAGTATCAGAAATATGTTTAGAATAGGTAATTTAATAATAAAACATTTATTGTGCCTCTTTGCAAAGGCAAAATGAGTTGGCAATTATAAGCATATAAAAAAGGTATGCTTAGACATACAAACAAAAATAATACCGCTCTTAAGCAAAGAATGAACTACAGTAACTTTTACTACATCCAGTTTTGAAATACTTAATTTAAATTCTTAATAAACTTTACATAATTTTAAGTTAGCTGCCCCAATATCCACCCAAAATGAAATTGTTCGTAGGCAAGTGCAGACCTTTGCATCCCCTGCAACTGGTAGCACTAAACAAAATTAGATTAAATAAGAAAGAGAATGATCAACAGTCTGAAGAAAATTGACTCAGTGCTGATGACCACCCTCTAAGAAAGACATTATATAAGTGATCACATAACCAAGCCAACCAAGAGGGGTTCCACAGTAAAGCAAAGTAAGTGATGTGGGACTTTTAGGAAACAATTCTCATGGGAAAAAAGTTGTTAATAAGACTGAGATTGCTTTTTTTTTCCTAGAAAGGTAAATAATATTAAATGTATATTGGAGTTGACCTAATAATATGAAAAATAACACATTTATCTTCAGAATTTTTGATCATAATTAATTTCATTTTTTAAATTATTTTGTTTTTAAAACTGTGAAGATGTCCATATCACAGCTTGTCCTAACCTCTACTCTTAGAAATAAATATTCATCAAGTGTTACTGCACATAACTATGATATGGGCTTCTTGCACCTGTTTTTGAAACATCTGTTACTGTTAGAAACTATTTACAAAGCCAATTAACAATTTGTGTAGAAACAGACTTGTATTTCCTTCTGATTATGATAAGCTCAAATCTCACAAATCTAAGCTCACTGCTGTCCCAAACCAAGAATATCTTTCAGTATCTATAGTTTTGCATCCCATGTTCGTAAAAATAATCCAAGTTTCAGTTTTTCTGATTCTCCAAGGAATTAATCTTGCTGTCCAAAGGATCCATTTAGAAATGAGCTGCTGTTTGTTTGATTTTTGTTGTTTAGTAGCTCAGTACAATGCACTTGAAATGCAGCAATGGCCAAGACTTCGTTACTCTTCCTGTTAAGTTCCTCAGCAATGGGATCAGTGGATATTCTGGTTTTAACTTGCATTATAAAATGCCTTATGGGCTTTGTATTACATTAGAAAATAATATTAGTGTACTGTGATTCCCTGTGAAAGAAAAAAAAAAGGATAATAAATTATCAACATTTTTTAGTTAAAATTTAACATTTTGAAGTTAAAGTTTTCCCCTTGCTCACATGCTGGGGACTATCCTGGCAAAGGAGGTAAACACCGGGGGTTCATCTATTGCCTACTCAACAGGCCTGCACAGAAAACTGACTCTTGAGGTTCCTGCCCTTGGAGGCTCGTAGCTTGTTTGATCACACCTACACACAGTTGTTTCTGAAGTGCATCAGCTCCCCGCTATGTCAGTGGAAACAGAGAAGGGTGATTCCAGATGGAAATTCATCTTACTGATTTCCCTGAGGAACTTGCCCCTTTCTTTTGTTGTGTGTAGACACAGTTTATGGTAATTATGGTGTAATTATGTTCACCTAATTTTAGATCTCTGCAGGCATTTGTAGAGTCTGGTTGGTGTGGCATATACTAAAGCAGCTGCTTTAGGGTGAGATGAATCATGTCTAAAAATGTTCATTCCTCCCTGTTTACTGTAAGGGAAGTCCGTGTAACTATCTCTTAAGTAAATGTCTCAGTTTTCCATGCAGGAGAATAATTAGGCCATCAGCATTTTTTGTGATGAAGGTTGTCATCTAAATTCATAAGGGCTGCTCCATTTGACCTAAACGATTAAGATCCATCAATTAAAAAAAAAGAATGTTAATGAACATTAACATTAAAAAAAACCAGAAGGAAAATTGGATTGTAACAGTTAATTAGCCATACCACTGAGGAGCACTAGGTTCAGGAAGTGCTGAGCAAAAAGGTCCAACAAGGATTGAAAGTCGGAACTACCATCACAGATAAATGCCCTAAAACTAAGCCTTGAGCTGAATCTTTCTCTTTCCCAGCAAATATTTATGCAAGATGGAAATGAGGAATGATTTAATGTTGCCTGCAGGACCCCTGGAATATCTTAGACTTGTGCTTGGCAAACCGTGTTAGTTGGGCTGAACCTGGATGGGTTTGAATCACGTTCTGCAGAAGAAGGATTTGAGTGCAGGTGTCCTCACATTTCTGAGCATATTCCTTAAAAGCTGAAAGGCAGAGAAGTATCACTGGGGAAACAATCATCATTCATGCCCTTCAGCAGTGTTTTGAAGGACAGTTCTCATTTCCCTCGACTTCTGAAGGACCAGGCTCATGGACCAGGCTTCTACCTGCAAATGTTGCGCCAGGTGCCACTGTGCCTGCGTGGTGTAGAGTACAGGCTGGTTTTGAGGTAGGGGTTTCCTATTCCTTACCATGTGGAATTTCACATCCAGTAGATCTATTGCAACCACCTTGTATTTTGTGCAATCCAACTCTTCTCAGCTTTGCCATCAGCCTCTCTCAGTACTGTGGATTCTGTCTGGGAAACGGGAAAAGTCTGTGTTGCTTTGTTCCTTCAGTGCTGAACCTTTCCAGCCCTTTTCCTATATGACCAGACCTCTTGAACCATAAGGGACATACCTTCTGTTCACAGAGGCATTTCAATCTCAGCTGAAAGTCTGAAGGTTATTAAGGTAAATGGAAATAGAGTATGCATATGTGCAAATTACTTTTTCACAGAGCAAAAGAGAGCTTCAGACTTGTTCCTTCCTTATATTATTTTCATTACTTAATGTGCTGTTTGTGTGAGATCTGTGTCATCCTTCAGGCATATAGTCTACCCTCAAAGTAAATGGTAGAGGACACTATATTCTATGCAATAGTTCTGATGCTGTAACTAAAAAAAAACATTAAAAAAAAAATAGATAAACCCAGACACTTCCAATGCACCAATACACTTGACAAAAATACAGAATAATTTTACTGTTCAGTCTAGAATAAGTTTGATAGTAAGATCTTACAATTATATAGAACTTTTCATTTCTAACAATCTGTATGTGGTCTGTAAAGAGACAATGAGTTCACGTGCAACCTTCAAACAAACAATGAGATAGAACAGTGAGAGAGTAGGAATCACCTGACCAAAACCAAAATTTTTCCAGACACTGGAATTAGTTCCTTATTGCTTCTTGATGATTTTTGCCTTTTGTTTAATCTGAATGAATGGACCTGTAAAATACCACATCGTATTTAAATGCTGCCACTGTGCTTTTTTGACTGCCAGTTTGCCATGTTAATGAGTGTACTTTCATAAGCAGACATTACCATTGCATTTCTTAATGCTAAAGTTTATCAAAATAAAAATATGCACACTATTGTCACACAGGTGTTAAATTAGATACTTTCATTTATTGGTGGAATGAACCAAACAGTAATGAAACCCATAAAGAATCAAGGATAACACTAAAGATGAAGCTAAAAATTTCAGATGTTTTAGTAATTGTATAATGTACAATTTTAAGTTACATTTTCTTTTAATTGACAAGCTTCTTTTTTAAGAATTTTCCTACTAGTTTTATTAATTTTTGTTAATTTTTTTACAATTCCAAAAGGAAATGCAGTCTGTCATACTTCATGTGTGAAGTATGCAATTAAATATTAATATGCAGCTATGAAATTTAGGCACACATAAAATCAGGTAATATTTAATATCTATTCTGTCTTTATTTCACTTTCCTTTGAAACATCTAGATTAGCTACAGCCAAGAGTTCACTTGGACTAAGTGAACTTGAACTCTGAAAGCAACCCCATTTTTTCATGTGTGGAAAGAATTATTTTGATTTTTTAATTGTTATTTTTCCTATGAATAAGTTTTAATAATGCATGCACCATAAGTAAAAAAAATAGTTCTTTAGATTTCTTGTTGAAGCTTCTATATATTTTCTATATAACCTGAATGAAAAAAAAAGGAAAATAAATGAATTCTGTCTAGAAGCATTTGTGGTTTGTGATCACTTACTGGTTTTCTCAGAAATCATTGTAATTATGGTGTCATTTGTAACAGAACATGTAAAAATATCTCTTAATTAGCTGGCACTTATTTCAAGCTGCACAGACCCTTGTAAATGTAGTTTACAATGAACCACCCATGAATCATCATATTTTCTAGTGAGTGTTATGAGGCTGTACATAAAAAAAACCCAAACAATCTTTCTCAGGTGTGTTGGGACCTGTCAGGGTAAACATTTTGGTATTTATAACACAGTAAATGTCATGTAGCTTTTTGAGCTATCATATCAAAAGATATGATTTGTCATCCAGAGGATTAAAATTACATTAATTTTTGGAAATTATTTTTGGAAAAACATTTTGCATGGACTCATTCTTCTGCACTGAACAAAAGTAACTAGTATTTACACTAAACATACTTTATTCAAATGGAAATTTAGAACATAAAAAGCTGATTAAACTTAACTCTAAATAATGTGTATATAGTTAAGACCTGAAACATTTTCTGTGTGCAATTTTTTTTCACTCTCTAAAGAACAATGATAAAATGTTGGCCTGAGACTTGGATTAGAGGACACATGAGTCACCAGCATGCCATGAGAATATCCAGTTGTCATATCAAATTTGTCATTTGTGTTAGCAGACTTGTGTAAGTAGAAATAATTATTTCACGTTAGACTTCAGACAATTAGGTCAAAACTGTATTTAAAAATGGAGAAAAAATAAACTGCCATTCTACACAGTGACCACACTACTCCAGGTCCTACCTGAAACTTCTGTCTTGGTGAGAGAAATCATTGTTTTCTAAAAGAATTTATGAGTAAAGAAGAAATTACCAGATACTTCAACAAACAAGTAGGTTAAGATTATGTATAATGTGCAAAACATTAATATTCTCATAATGAATAATTAAAGTTTGTTCACTTACATAAATGCACAGACATCTCAGTTTAGGTGAACCCATTACAAGCAGAAATATAACTGTACCGGTGTTTAAACTTTTCTAAGCTAACATATTCTATTTTCCAGGGGAAGTATGCCTCTTCAAACTGTTTCTTGCAATTTCTAAGTAGCTTAGATAAAATAGCTTCTAGATTTTGCTGTTCTCATGATTCCTGGAACCAAGGCTGTAAGAGCTACAAAACAAAACCACAAAAACACCCCCAAAAAACAAAACAGTAGAACCAAAACCCAACAGCAAACAGAAAACCACTAAAACAGACTAAATGCCATTTTGCAATGGAACAACCATTATATTTATATTCCACATACCACAGCTGATAACAGTGGAATAACTGTTTCTTCACCATTTAAATGTGGTTGTTCTCAGTGGAGATCCCAGTAGAGTTTCTGGAAAGAGAGCAAAGACCTGTTCCTCAGGGTCAGACCTTTTCTTGCAGAAATTTTCCTTTTCTGCATTGACCACATAGGGTGTCCAAGGCAGCCAGTGCCCTGCAGCAAGAGCTGTGGATCTGGCAGTGGCTGGGCAAGAGGGGCAGCAATGAGTTTGTCTTTGCAGCATCCAAACTGATTCCAGTTTATTAGCACTAATAACGAGCCTTTAGCATCCACTCTTGCCTTGGATGTCTTTTGACTCAGATACAGAGAAAAAACTGAAACCATTCTTAGGAGATCTAAAGAACTGCCATCCAGAATCAGGAATAAACTGCTTAACCAATACCAGCTTTTAGCTTCTCTGAGCAGCTGCTGCTATCTTAAGCAATTACATAGCTCTACAAAAGACTGCAGTTTCAATGTGTTGTGGGGGGAGTCTGTATTGAGTTCATTTACCCTGAACAGCTGAGATAGGAAGCTATCCCTTGTCTTTTTTGTCTCTGTTTAGTGTATAATTATGATTTCCTAATTGCATTTTAATATCATCTGATTTTTAATTCTACATGTGCCCTCTCAGTACACTATAATTCATGCACAAGGTGAATGTATTTTTTTTATTTTAACATTTTTGCAAATAGGTATTTTTGTTCACTTTTTATTACAAAATGTATTTTAAATTATTTAAAATTTCCTAGATCAATTGTTCTTATATGTTTCAGCACTGTAATTAAAACTCTCTAATTCAGAAGAAAAAATTAAAAATTCTTATGACTACATGGCAGGTTATTGAGTGGTAAAAATCACAATTAAAAGTCTCATCTTGAAAGTTATCTGCTTCTCCACAATGTACTGATATCAAAAGAAGTCACAGAAAGGTTTTTAAATTAAAAAAAAAAAAAAAAGTAAGAGCCAAACTTCACTTGATTTCTTGTGAAAATGTCTGGGAAAAGCTGTACTGCCCAGTTATGTTACCAGTTTAAGAATAGCCCACAGTACCTATATTGAGTTTTTCTTTTTGAAATGTGAATTACCTGTATTTTCCAATTCCTATTACCTACTTATGCAGCATCTGTGCAGTTTGGTTGACTTCAGGGCAGTTATTTTTGATAAAGAGTGGACTTTGGGTGCAAACTTTTCCAGCTCTACACAAACTTTAGAAAATACAATATTGTCAACAGAATATCCTCCATGAGGAGTGAGGAATCCTATCAAGAGGACCTTCCTTCCAGGAAAAAATCACTGGTAGAAATCTGGGCAAGCAGAAAGCTTGGTGCTTCTTCTTAATGACAGGATGACGGTGAGGAATGTCTGTTGCTTTGTATTGAGAGGCAATTAATTGTGTAAATGCAATCCAGGAATAAAATTAGCCCATTGGTAGTGTGTTGGGGACAAAGCAAGAAAGGAAAGTCACCCATACACAGGTGATTGAATTAGAAGGTCTTACAGATACAACATAAGAAGTTACTGAAAAATCTCAGTAGGTCTGTTTTCCTTTTGTAAGGCCAAGCTTCATTAGATTTTTTATTTTCATATTCATTAAAGGCTTTAAGTAGTTGCAGGTTGAGAACAGTAGTGTTCACATTTTAGTCCCCTGATCCCAAGAGGGGAATGTGAGGACAGAGTAGAGCAACCAAATTGTATAAGAAGGATGTGTAAGAAGGGAATGTGAGAAGGAAGAACTACTTCAAGTGGTCATTATTTTAATCTCTAAAACGTGAAAGATGAAGGTACACTTGTGGATTAGGCACATCTGAGTAAGAGGATTTTATTCTCATCCATTTTCTAAATTTAGATGTAGTTTGGTGAGAATCTTGGGGTCCTCTGCTGAGTCATAACCACATTGGTCATTAAACAAATGTACGTGCCTGAGGAATTTTCAAACCATGAAGCCAAGAATCCCATTTGGGGCTTTTTGGACCTAAAGTGTAACATACCTAGAGTCAGGTATGTTACATCTTTTTCTTTTATTGGGCTCAAAGCACATCAGATGCAGTTACTAAAAGACAACAAGGACCTGTACATGGTTTAAAGTAGTTCTTTGTGGTGTGAGGTGTACATGTTCTCCTTGGTAGCACCAGCTAGAAAAAGGGACATCAGGAGAAGGGTCAAGTGATGTCAGTCAGAAGTGGAATTGATATGTTTCATCTCCATTCACAGGACTCTGTTTTATGCATTAATGAATAGTCTCACACTTCTGTCTGACTTGAAAATTCTTTGCAAGTAGTCACTCATTTTTTCACAGTTTAAGAAAGTTACCAGTGTTTTGTGCTTGTGCCTAAAAATTAAGATTTTTTTGTAAGGCATTCAGTTAAGTACTTGCTGAAAGAAAGGGTTAGGATGTAGTTAAGCATTGGACAGGTCATGCTGGGCACCCATAAAATATAAAGGACATAAATAAAAAGGCTAATATAAAGGATATAGCTGTTGTGATTGACTGTTCAGAAAGTAGAAAGCAACAAATGAAGCAAGGATTTTAGTAAATCTTCAACAGGTTTTCTGTGTGCTGATATGTACAGTAATCTGAATAAGTCTTCCTAGTGCAGCAGACCACGAACTGAGGTTGTTCCTGTTAACTTAAACTGGGTCATCCAACTCACCGTTCTCCTGCCAGAAGCACGCTGTAATAATCATAGAACCCTAGAATGGTTTAGATTGGAAGAGAAATTAAAGTTCATCTCATTCCAGTCCCCCTGTCATGGGTAGGGACACTTCACTAGACCTGTTTGCTCAAAGCCCCATCCAACCTGGCCTTGAACTCCCAGAGGATGGGGAACCCACAACTTCTCTGGGCAGCCTGTTCCCAGAGCCTCACCACCCTCACAGGAAAGAATTTCTTCCTTATCTCTAATCTACATCCACCCTCTTCCCTGAGCCTTCTCTCCTCCAGGCTGAACAGCCCCAACTCTCTGAGCCTGCTTTCAAAGCAGAGGTGCTCCAGACCTCGGATCATCCTCATGACCCTCACTGGGATCATTCCAGCAGATCCTTTTCCTCCTTATGCTGGAGGCCCCTGAGCCATGTGCAGCTCTGAAAATAGTTTTGCAATAAAGGAGCTATTTTTGAGTCATACATGGGTCACTACAGAAAGACTTTTAAAAAATGTTACCAGCTAATGGTAGTAGTGCAGAACACCTTGATTTTAAGGTAATTCTTTCAGCTGGAAACTTCTGTAGAAAAAAAGTCTGGGTTTAAGATTTTAAAAGGTTAGAAGTTAAGGAACTGGAGAGCTGACTTACTAGAATTCATACATATTTTATTTATTTTAATACTTCACTTTTCACCCCACCAAAACAGCTTCTAATGGATTCTCAAGTCTCTAGAGATGATTTTGAACATTATTTTTTGATGGCATAAAATGCATCCATATGTCTTCTTTATTGAATGTTCCTAGTGCTCTGTGGAAAAAAGCACTTCCGTTTACAGCAATACCTTTTTTTTTTTTTTTTTTCCCAATTAAACATTTTGGAAGACCAGTCAATACAGATTTAGCCTTAAATTCTGATTCTGGTTGCACCACTATATAATGTGCAGATTTGACATTTCAATAAATGCCTGAATAGAATGAATGAAAAGATCCTAGTTTCTGTGTCACTTAGTCAATGTTGTGTCCTTAGTTAGATAAGGAATCAAAGTGATATTCTTAGCAAAATACAAGAAAAACTTTATAAGCTTATTCACTTCCCATGTGGCATTGTAAAATGAAGTTTAAAATGAAGCTTGATGGATACTTTAGCAAATTTTTGTTGACAGTTTGGCTAGGAAGTTAACTGTCCCAGCATGAAATCTAAATAAGAATTATGCCAAAATGTTTGGGATGGAGGGAAATGCATGGGAAGGAGTGAAAAGATTGTTGGTGCAAAGTTCGCAAGTGGACTGCAGGCAGTCTTATCAGACACCATGTTCTAAATGCTAGTGTCATGTTTTCCTGCATCAGTCTAGGATTTTTTTCTTCTTCTTCTTTCTCCTTTATGATTTGCCATAGGAATCAGCTCACAGAAGTGTCACTTTAGTTGGGCAGGTCAGCAGTTTTTCAGATGCAGGAAGACATCAGAACACCTGTTTATCCTAGAAGACCTTGGCTATGAAAAAGGTTTAAATTATGGAAAAGGTGTGAGAGCTGTACCACACCCATCACTATAGAAATGTGCCATAGCTTAGGGCATGATCTAGGAAAAGCAGAGAAAGGTTATTATTACTCTAAACTGAGAGAATTTGTGAGAAAACTAATTGTCACATTGGATAATCTATGATCTGCTCTGTGGACACTGACTGCTGTATCTTCCATTTTTGAGGGACTTACATGTACAGGAAAATAAATGTGAAAATGAAATTATACTTCATTTGAAAAATCATGTTAAGTAGAAGGACCAATACAATCCTGTCCAGAAAAATGGTGTCCTGTCTTCTGTGGTGTGCCAAAAGGAGTTTGGAAATTTCAACACACATCTTGTGTTCATCAGAATAGTTTTCTCATTGTTTTGTCCTGCTCATCAGCAATACATATTTTCCTCTGTAAGTGCAGCAGCTATTTAGCCATCAACAGAGTGCTTTGGGGATAGGGAAGGACAAGCAACCTAGCTGCAATAACATTTGCCTTAGCTAAAGGAGTGGTGTAAAGAACATCCCTTGAGTGCAATAAGAATGTTAATGTCAGACAATTAAGCCTTCAGAAGCAGTGAAATGCCAGTTAATATGGCATTATTAACTATTGAATAGTGTTAACTGTCCCTTGTGCACAGGTATCTCCTGGTATTCGTTAATGGTATAATTGTTTACAGTTTTTCACTCAATATTCTATAACATCACATATTTTTTATCTGCAGCATCAGATCAGTCCCTGTTATTAAACATGGGCAATAACAGAAGAATTATTAATAATAAAAAGGAGATAATTTTCTATTGGCCTTCCCATATGTATACAACTAAAAGTAAAACTTTAAATATTTTTATTCTCATTTTAAATTTGTTCAAATATCTACTAGAGAAAAAAAAAAAACAACAAAAAGAACAAATTGGGGATAGGGAATCTCAGTGACAGCACATCTGAAAATATTTTTTTCTCATCAAATTGCAGTTCCTTATTTTCCTAAATTTCAAAGATTTAAGAAAATGAGTTTTTTCAGTAATAACAATAAATGTAAATCTACCATAGCATCTTTGTGCTGTTAAATTCAGAGTTTCTTTTGTGTCATAAGCCACTTCACCATTTAGGGATATCAGTACCTACAAACTTTAGGCAAGTAGGTGAAAACTATGAAACTATATCAGTAAGTGCAAATTAGAATTTTTAGAGGTGTTTGTGCAGAAAAACGAAAGTTCAGTTTTCATGCAGGAAATAATGTTTAAGACTTTATTGTTATTTCTTGCAAGCATTTTTCTTCTTTGTTTTGAAATACTCCCATCTCCTATTTTAGTGGCTGACTTTGAAATCATAGTAAATACCTTTGTCTTTTCAAACAGAGCATATTTCTTACTGGTCACCTGTGCCATTGAATGCCATGAATTATGGTTTTAATAAAATAATTCCTATTGTATTGCAGTTTTCCTATTTGTCCTAAGTAGTTGTGTTGAATCCTCTCTTTTTCTGTGTCCTGTGGCAGCCTATTTCATTATCATTACAAGCTTTCTTGTTCTGATACTGAAATACTATTAAATACACAGGGTTCTATTGGCTCTGTGAACAAATGAGAGGCTTTTCAGAAGAGCCATGAGTTCATTTCATTTGATTCCTCTCAAGTACCATCAGATTTCCTTCAGTTCCAGTGGTGGTGCAGTCATGGGTCCTGTGGCTCTTGGTGAGGTAGTGAGGGGTCTGTGTTAGTTCTGTTCTTATCTTTGTATGTGTTGTAGACAAATTAGTAATCAGCTGCAGGGAAAATCTCCAAGAGATAAAAACAGAGAAATTTGTTCCCTCAGTTTGTTCAGCTCAACATTAACAGGAAAAAAGGAAAAAAAAAAAAAAAAAAAAAAAAAAAAGAAGAACAGGGAAAGGAAGAGGATGAAGGAGAAAGAAAGTGGTTTAATTTGTAACATAAACTTTTCATGGAGCAGTTATGGGTATTTAATTATTGAAGGGAGAGAGGGGTATTGTAAGGCAAGGACTGGAAACAGAAGTCAGAGACATTCAAATTAAAATTAAGGCATACATTTTTAAGAGTAAGGCAAATGAATTCACCACAAAAAAAGGGAAGGGTCTCTAGCTTTTCTCATCTTCAAGCCTGTAAATGTTTCTGGAAACAGCAGCAGCAACATGAATTAATAGGCTTAGTACAGGGGTCACTGTATTGGTTGAAATAGAATATCCTGCAACATGTGGGAGGTCAGACTAAAGGACCTAAAGGGTTTTGCTGAACTTGAACATCAAGTACTAGTATCTGTAATCCTAAAATACAACTGCATACCTTTGTTCATGTTTGGGGTGGTTTTTGATCTTTCTAAATCGGCAGCCACCAAATGACAGATATGACTTCTCTGCGTTATACTTTTAAATTCCCCATGTTTTCGATGCAGAAATTCAAAAAATGTAGTTTGCCTTAAAACAGAAAAGAAGTAATCTTAAGGCTGTTTCATGCTCAGTTCCATGTTTAGAGACATAAATATTGCTCAGTGACATTTTTCTAACCCAATCATTGTTTCAGTAGCCTTTGGCAGCCTGGCTAGTTTGAATCTGAAGCTCTGAATAAATTATTTCTAATATCCAGCATTTTTCAGTATAATTTTTTTCTTGTTTGTGCTGTAGTAGTTGGCTGCTATCCCAAAATGCATCTTTTTTCCCTTTGTGGTGTTCTATTTTTGTCACAGATTAATACAGGCATTAATATTAATAATAATGGTAATGATGATGATGATGAAAGTAGCAATAGTAATGAGTGTGTTTTGGGGTACTTGTTAGGGCAACAGATAGTTGTTAGGCTTGCAGAAGAGCAGCCAAAACAAGACACATAGAATAAGTTAGTATAGCATGAAAAGAAGGAATTTCTAGCAGGAAAACATTTGCAGTGAGAAATTAATTTTATACTTGAGTTCATCCTCCAGATCAGTATCACAAAATGCAGGCTGGATTCATTTTGGCTGAAGATAAAATAGCCAACTCTGACAGGCCCACCATGAGTATATGGGCTTAGACTAGTTGGTACTTTTTAGGAGATGCTATAGTGCTGGCAGCATCCTCAGAAGTTAGCTTTCCTCTTGGTTTTCCTTGATGTATAGCATTCCTTTGTTGCTGAAATATCTCCAACCAAAATAAGTTGATAGCTTCATACACTGACTATTCCCTTTCTGAATAAGGGCATCTGCCAGCTCTTCTTTGACAACTGGTGAATTAGTACATCTTTTATGTGTTCCTTAAGAACAAAACTCAGATCCCCTTTTCATGGTGTCTTTGGTCTATTGCTGATTAAAAGATGCCTCCAGACTGCAGTACAGGACAGACTGCTCTACTCAATTCTCTCTGAAATGTCTTTCCTCTATTTGTTTAATTAAAGCACCAAAAATCAGATGCTTTTGTGGAATACTTCTGAATTCACCTCAGGAATATGATCATAGCTTTAACTGAAGTCAGTCTCTAAACAGCCAGCCATTGATGCTCTGCTCCAAGCTTCAACCAACATCAACACATTCATAACTTTTTGAAATATTTTGGTTTCTTTCTTTTTTCTGGGATGAATGTGACTTTCACTCCCCTCACTGTGTCAGTAGAGTTCCCCTGCTCTATATGTTCCCCCTTAGGAGTTCACTATTTTGATGTAGAGACTAGTTCTGAATCGGAGTTAAACTGACATTCTGACACCATTGCAACTTGTTATTTGTGCAAATAAAAAAATCTGATCATTAGCAGGGAGTCTCTATTTTTTTTATAATATTCTTTGACTGCTAGCACAAATATTTCTTCCCCTCAGTATTACAGAGTCTGAAGGTCCTTAGGGCAGTTGGCTTGTGCTATACTTATACAGACATGTATAGATTTTTCCTTTTTTATGAGGCATTTCTTTAAATCTGACATCTCTTGCAAGAAAGAGGTATAAAGATGCAGATGTGTTAGGTTCATGCAGGTTTATACAGACCCAATACTTGCTTGTTTGGGACAGCAAGAGCCTTGGTCCTGTGGAGTTCACTTCTCCTGAGGACTCAGCGTGGCTGGCAGGGCCAGCAGGACCTGTTCTCTATTAATACTGATCCCCAAGCTGCACTATTTTTTCAGTTTCTGAGTTTCTGAGAAATTACATTGATCAAGTCCAATGCAATCTTTGAGTTCTTCTACCATGTAAACTAACTTACAGTTTTGGGGCATCATTTGGCAGCTCAAGGAGCCTTCAGAAGCAACCTCAACATTCAAATTGAGCCCTTAGCATGTTTTAGTCTGAAGGGACTCCTGAAACAAAAAACTCCTTCCTAATGTGCAGTGGATAATATGGCTTATTTTTTGCATTAAATATGCATTTTAAAGTCATTGTTTCATCCTGTGCCATCATCCTTTTCTTGTCTTCCTAAAGCAAGAGACACTTGTAGAGTCCCTAAATGTAACCATGTGCTTTTTCTGCTCTGACACCTTATATCCAAAAATCTGAATGCAGACCTACTCTAGCATTAGCATTATTTGAGCTTGTTATTATAGGATGAGTAAACAATCTGACTTGCACACTAGCACTGTTCTGCATATGAGGCCCAAGTTCACCAGTATTTGTCCATGAGGCCTCACAATAATGTTTCCAAATGGATAAAAGTAAAATACTTAAAGCCAAATACTGAAGTTATTCTGTTTCCTTTCAGTCTCCAAGTGTGTAGAAGAGAATACATGAGATGAACAAAAATTTTCTTTAATATAGCTGTGCAAGCGTCCAAGAATCTGGCCTTTTATTGTTTTAATTTCCTTTTTTATTGCAGTCTTAGAGAAACAGAAAATTTTTACTAGCTTTCTGATTTAAAACCATAAAACTCTCCATTATCTCTGCATGCTAGTTTAATACTGTCAAGCATGTTAAAAATAGAAAAAGGTAAATTGACTGCTAGCATTTCTTATATGGTGTAATATTTACTTACAGTATATTAGGTCTGTAGCTCTAAATGAAGGAAATGGCATTAGGAAAGTACAGCTCTAATACTTTATGGGGTATGCATCAAAATCTCACCAGAGAAAGGCAGGTGAAATTACAGGCACATCCTGCTTGATAATGTTCGTGTTTGAGGCTCTTGAAATGGCTTTGTACCATATGCAGACTGATATTGACCTTAACATGCACAGATAGAACTGGAAATGTGTAACTATTAATCCACACCTCAGTGGCTTGCCAAATTCTTTATTGTCCCATGATTTTAGCCCTCCAGTTTTCTCTTTTAATTAAGTAACAACTGTGAAAATGTAATAAATTCTGTGCAAAACAACTAAGCATACTCCTGAACTACAGACTGTATTGATTTCAGTCCAGTAGATCATAGCCATGGGGACAATGTGCCTGAAGGGTAACAAAATGAACCTACAGCTCTGTCATCTCATTTTTGTCCCCTGTTGTGACACCTTTCTGCTTCTGGGGATGCAGAGTGAGCAATTTTAGTCCGGCTGTAATTGTGTGTTTTGCTCTGTGGCTCAGCAGACTGGGGTATTAGAGAAATGCAGCAGCAGTCTCTTCCCCAGAGGTTGAGGGCATTGTGTCTCTGCAGGCAGAGTGCATGATCTTGCTGGAGTGCCCACCATCTGCCTGCCTACAGCTCTGGGAACAGGAGCATTTTATTTCTCTGTTGAAACATATTATGTAAGCACACATTTTTCACAATCTAATTTTGCACAATACACAGTGTCTCTTTTGGTCATTTGCATTTTCCAGCAGTGCTAATTAAATCAGCACGAGGGGACTCAGCTAACCAAGTGAGACTGTCCCAGAATATAGCAGCCTCTTCATGCACCGAGCAGCTGGTTCAGTGCTCCAAGACCAAGTGCTGTCTTTCATGCTAAAGCACCATTCTGCACAAAAGGTATCTTTGATGGCAAAAAGACATTGCTCTATTGGCAGCACATACAGTAATTTTGAAGGGTCTTTTGAGTGGCATTAAAAAAAATATAATTTTTTTTTTTTGTTTTAAAAATGAGTTCTGTTATTGTAGGTTTTTGGGAACAGGCTAATTTGAAGCTTCATTGTGTTTGTGTGCTGGGGATCTACTATTTTTGTCTGACCCAGAGACATGGGCTCATGGTCTGGCTGTGCCTAGAAGTGAAGAACAGTGTTGCAATGCTTAGAAAACTCTTTCATCAGTAAGTACATGGCAATCATTTGTTTTGTCAACTACAAATCTCTATGTTGTATTTTGTGGTTATTTATTTGCTTTCATTTCATCCTGCCAGCCTATCTCTGAGACAAGTAGGAAGATTTTTCCTTTCCATATGGGTAAAAAAAAAAAAGCGACTGTAGGAATTGCATCCTCAGTGGGAGTGATTCAGAGGCAGAATTAGAGAGGGTGTCTGCCCTGCCACGTTGCAAGAGCCAGAACAACCAGACTATGATGTTTCTTTTTTTGCTTTGACAAAATGTTTCTCAGAGACAGACCACCAAACATAATGACCCAGAGTGTGATCCTGTGGAATAGTTCTCTGATGTGAAATGTTCTGGTACCTGGAGCTGAGTGCTTTTATGACAAATATTGTTATATTTAATTAACACCTAAGTAGGGTGTTAATTCCCTTTCAGTGGAATTTACAGTATGGTCTTCTTGTAAATCTCCAAATAGTACATCTACTGTTAGTCTAGTTTGATTTGTTTTTAAGCCTAATAATGACCTATTCCACTAGTAGAGCAGAACTTGTTACAGGTGACCTGAGGCACTCCAGTGTCTTCACTCTCTTCTGTCTTGTCTGAAGAGCAGGTTTCTTAGTGTGCAGAACATATCAGTGCTTCAGTGTTTTCCTACAAGGGCTCAACACTGCATCCACTGGTCCTGTGGCCTCTCAACACACCGAGGCACTCGCCTGCTCTTGGCTTGGGGACCTTCCTCAGTTTCCAGCATGACTTGTTTTGGTTTTGTGTGCTGAGAAATGTTCTGACTGTCCTGGTTAACTCGACAGTAACTGCGAGGTGGTGCCACTGTGGGCTGCAGGCTGAGAGGAACATCCCACACAAGCGAAATACAGAGGGCTGAGACACTTAACTGAGTATTGTGGTGTTTATAAAACTGGAGGATGCCTTCTCAGCCTCAGGCTTATTTGTATGTTTTGTGTTGCCTTAATTTCCCATTGCCAAATAACAGCTGCAAAGCATCTCCTCTTTTAATTTTTTCTCAGCTTTTTACTTTTGTTTTGACTTGATATGAGTGCCATGTCCCTTGATTCTTGAAAATAGCATTTTCAGAAAAGGAGACACATTTGGTAACATATATGCAATTCAAAGATTATCAATAATTTTGTGAACTCTGAAAAATTCAGATTATCTATTGCAAAATTGAGTTTGCAATCGACAAGTTTCTTGAGTACAAAGTCTGCAAAATGCTGTTGTGCTATTTATGACTATCTGAAAGCAAGACAGTAATGTATTATGGTAGTGTTTTTTAATGGTACATTGTGAGTTCAGACTGAGATGCTACAAAGACTTTAAAAAACTGGGCTGCCATGATTCAGATACCAACCTAAATCATATTTTTAAACTATTATTAGAACTCCTACAGTGGTAACCTCTGTGAGCTTACTTCCCTCATAAATTGTGTATTACTGGGATTCTTTTACCCAGATTAATTTTTTCTTTTTACAAAATGTCAGCACATAATTCACAGCCTATTAATATGGCAATATTATTTCCAGAAGTAAGGAAAATAAGTCTCTATCTCAAGCAATTAAAATTGTGCAGCTACGATTTAAGTAAAATACCTTTCAAATAATTCAAGTCTGGTAAAATAATGCCACTATTCCAATTCAGCCTTCCATATTTTATTTAAATACATGTCAGACCTCAAAGCTCCATCACAGTTGTCTTCCACAAAGATAAAATGAAAAGAGTATTAGAGAAAAAGAATATTTGTGTCCCTAGTAGATGAACAGTTGTACTGATGTATTAATAGAAAAAGAGTATTAGACAGAACAGTAATTTTCCATTAAAGGTGAGGAGCAGATTCTGTCTACTTTTGTGAGGAGCTGGCTTTTCCCATTGCAAAGCAAGGACAGGAGAATGTTTTTCCACTGGAAGAGAAATTTGAACATACAAGTTCTGCTTTAGGGTGGGTAATAGAAGTTGTAGGACAGAATCTTCACGAGGAGTGTCAGTCCCTCCATGTGGCTCCCAGCACAGGCTCCTGGGTGGCCCAGAATGGAGCTCAGAGGGGACTGCAGGGGCTCTGGATGTGCACAGCAGAGGTGACACAAGGGACATGGGTGTGGCTGCTCCTGAGCAATATTGTCTGAGCAGGCCCTTCTTCCAGGTGCTCTGGGCATTCACCAGCTGACCCCAAGGGAGCTTGCAGGGTTTTGGTGCTGGGTGAGTCACCCTTAAAGCACAGAGATTTCCACTGACACAGTGAGGCATAATTTGTATCCAGCCAGAACAAACCAGGCCCCCATTATCTCCATTACTGTGTATTACAAATTAATGCTGCATTTTTCAGAGAAATCAATTTGTCTCTTTTTTTCTAATGAGCATCTCAATAAACATCACTTAGGTTTTTTTTTTTCTTCCAAGTGAACATATAAAAAATATTTTGCTACAGTTTGATAAAAATAAAATTCTTACAACTTTATGTCATTTTTTTCCTCATTAATTAAATTTGTCTGTTGGACATTTTTGACTAATATAGAACTTCTCAGAATAGAAATATATTTCCTGGAAATATATACAACTCAAATAACAATGTAAGTGTTTTTCTGAAGCAAAAACCAGCCTTACTAGTCTGTTCAAATGTTTTTAGTCCAATACAGTCAATCTCTGGTTAAACCTGTTCTGTGCATTTTCATCTTTATGAGCCATCAGTTTTCAAAGAGGCTTTGTCTTTAGAAGAATACCAATAAGATGTATTATTTCCTTTTTTCAACTGGCTTCTTCAAGTCAGTTTCTAGAACTTTCTTTGGGAGCTGTATTTGAGAGCTTGGTTACATAGCAAACATTGGTGTTAGCAAATTTCATACTCTGTTGTGACACCCTTTGACCAAATAGAAGATTTTCTGGAGTGGGAGCATCTGAATGCCAGGTAGTGTTTGACTGCTAGTAAAGGCTCCTGTAAATATGTACAAATTTCAAGAGAAACCTATCTGTGCAAATATTGCTGGCTTCTATATGACTGCACAGGTTGAGTGTGGGTTTTGACATTCTCATTTTGTGAGCAAATGTATAATCTCTTACAATTTTATGTTTGTCAAAAACATTTGTAAGGATAATTATTTGCCTTGTAGTAAGTCTTGTAGGAACAATAAGATTCTTTTAAATATCTCAGGAGCAGTCATTAAAATTTTTGTGTAAGTTAAAAATCAAATCATTGATAAACAGGAGGCCTCTACAAACAGCTGGTTCATAATTAGCTTTAGCAAATTTGCAAAACTGGAGTTAAAGGCAGTTCATTTCCAGGCAGTCTTTGCAGAGAACAGCAGCATTATTTGAACATCACTTTATTTATGCACCTATTAACACCAAATAAAAGATGAGTATTCTGAAAGCAAAGTGCCCCAAACTGTCCTCTCTGTTACAGGAATGACAGCTGGACATTTTTTTTACCAGCCAGTTAAATCGTGGCATTTCCCAGCAACTTCAATCTAGAACTGTGCTGAACTGAAGAAAACAAAACAAAGTACCTCTAAATAGAAAAGGTACAAAATTATTTTACTGGGTAAATATCCATATTTTGAGGTTGACTTGGGGTAACTTTGATATTAGAAAGTCCACATTGCATGCTGCTAGCAGCCTTTGGAAGGTGCTGCAGCTGCCTTTGCAATGGAAAACTCTGTGGCCACGAGGAGTGGAGCTCTCTATTGTAATAAGAGCTGAAGTTCAGCAATCTGAGGTAAAGTACAAAATGCAGATGTGTTTGGCTCAGTTGATTCTCCTGCTGACACAGCCTCTCTGTATCATTACAAACCACATTTTTGCTTCCAGCACACTGCACACTTATGTCTTCACATTTCAAACAGAGGCTTGAGGCTAGCCACAAAAACTAAGAAAATAAACCAGGGAATGATACGCTTTTACAGTCTTCCTAGAATCAGTCTTCCCCCGTGGTGCTGATCTTATTTGTGGCTGCTCCAGGGTATCCTGTTTATCTGGTCCTCAGACTACCCCAGAAGGTACAACAAAGGCAGGTAACACAGTGGTGAGCTGGACACAGGGTGTCCTTAGGCAGTGAGGACTCCTCTTTTCTCAGAAACAAAGTGGAAACTTTCTCTTCTGAGAAGATCAAAGAGTGCAAACCTCAGCCTGTCATTTGGTCTGCGGAGAGCAGGTGGAATATGTCATCTGTAGAGATTAGGGAATTACGTATTTGTACAGGGACATTCATCCAAATATGAATTCTCATAGTGGAGAAAATCACTCATTGGCTAGAATTTATTGCAGTTTTTTTAATAGAGTCTGTATGTAGTGCTATCCCCATCCAGTTTAATCTGTAAATCCTACAATCTTGTATTTTAAAATTTTGAATTTAAAATGCTAGGAGAAAGAAATCAAAGGATTAAGCTATGGATGCAAGTCTAATGGTTAAAAATATGATACATATGTATGATATATAATATAAAAGATCTATAAGCAAAAATATTAGTAATATAATCCATACCCAAAGAGAAAGACTACAAAATAGCAGGCTATGAAAGAGAAGGCCATTTCCCATCAATAAATTATTTCTTAAAATGTTTTCATTGTATATAGCACATAGAAGAATACAAAGATCTATTTTTTTTTCCAAAACCTTGAAATTTATTTAGATCTCCATTAAAGGATCAGGGAATACAATTTATTGCAGTAGCCTCAAATATGAAAGAAATTAATTTTCTCCATGAGGATTTTCTTGCATAATTTCCACTTGGTTCTCTGTCATACACATTCCACAGAGCTCATAGCTCACATCTCACCCAAAATGTTTGAGGCTTTGCAGATAAGTCAGGTGGCAGACTTGGCTGAAGGTAGTGGTGAAAGTCAGGCAGAAGTGTTCACAGTTTAATTGAGGAATAGAAAGGCTTTAACCTAAAATGCACCTTCAGCTGATGTCTGGCATTGTAAAAACTGCTTCTCATAATTGACTAATTTTTTTTTGGTTTTTTTACTGTTATGGTGTTTACATGTTTTACGTGAATTCCTGAAGGAACATCCCTTGTTGAATATGCTCATTATACCATGACTAGTTAAATGCCAACACTCATCTTCATACTAATCTGAGCACTAGATAAGTTTGTTGAGAATAATTTCCCTTAAATAATAATAGGCTTAGCTACAGGCTGTATTTTAATAATGAACACTTATAAAATCCAACCAAGATGTTTCATATTGCTTGGAATTTTCTTATTCTCTCTTAAAAGTGATTTTTTTTTGGTTAACTGTTGCCCGTTAAAGAAACTATTAAAAGTAAAGCATCTTACACTGACTCATAAGTTTTAAATGCTTGAGATCTTCATTAATCAAGTACTAAAATAAGACATATTTAATTTGTTAAAAAGTACCATTTGTACTACAAACAGAAGGAATTCAGATCAGTAGTGGTAATCATAATTTTTTTCTTTAATGAAGGCTTTCTTAAGGATTTTTTTTTTAAGTTTGTTACAATAAAATATCACTGAACTTGTGGAAGGGAAAAAGGAATTTTGGTGCTCTTCTTCTGAGAGGATCATACAGCGAAAAACCTGGGAATACAGCAGAAAATTTTGGTTTATGCTTAAAATCTTTCAGGGTATAAATGGATGGAGTGTTTGGGAGCTGTGGCTGATGTGGGCTTTCTCACAGCTGTGTGGTGCCCATCCCTCACTGATGCTCATTGCTGATTTTTGTGCATCAGCCTGAAGTTGTGTGGGTCTGCAGAAGAAGACAGGAAGAGGGGAATTATAGGACACCTCACATTAGGTTGTATATGACAGAATGAAAGAAAATGATAGAAATGTTTAAAGTTAAAAAGGACTTTTCACTAAAAGGATTGGAATGACTAAGATGGGTTCTATAGGGTAATTTCAGGTATTCTGGATTCTTACTGGACCATTTAAAAAGACATTCAGAAATGAGCAATTAGACCATGCACACAGCTTTTTACCTGTGATGACTATGAGTTTCATGTTATATCCCAGAGAGTCACAAAAAATATTCTTGCACTCACCTTCCTGGGTAAAAGAAATTTCTATCTCATTGGTAGAGAAAAGAACTAACAAATCAGATATTCCTGATATAGCTGATTTAAAGAATTTAGGTCATCATTTAGGCTGCTTATAGAAAGGTCAATTAGATTATCTGTGAACAGTGAAGGATAAATTAATGCAGCAGGCACCAAATTGCATGTATTGTACTGAAGAGGTGCAGAAGAAAATTGAGCTGTTGTCAGATGGCCATGGACCCACACCATGGTATAGATATAAAGCTCCAGGTACCACCTGAATAAATAATTTGGATGAGACTCTCCAGCAGAATGCTCCTGCTGAAGCTGATGAAAGCCAGGTCGTTCAAGGCATTTGATTTTGCCAGATATATGGCTAATGTTTACAGTCAGAAGCAGAAGCCTGTTAAAAACAAAGGGAGAGCCAGTCTGATTAAAGTAGGGCAGTAGAAGAGAGGAGGTAGTTTATACTGAAAGTTTATGAGGTTGTCTGCTTTATCATTACAGAGCAACGATACTAAGATATTTCCTTTAGTTTCCCCAGACATAGATCATGTACAGATGCAAATATAGATCTAAAAGTCTTGCTTGCACATAGATATTTCTAACCAGGAATATTTATAGAAGCCAGGGAAACCGAAATATTTTAAATTTTAATCCCAGCCAATAAAATATCTAAGGCAGATTATTCTCAGATGAGATGCAATTGATTGTATTGTTAAAAAATTCCAAATAAATTACCACACCACATTTTGGGAAGCCAATTAAATGAGAGATTATGAATGATACAAGATGAGCAAATACGAATGGGTGAATAGTCAGAAGTGTTTGTTGAAAATTTACACCAATAAAAATATGTTATGGGTAAAACAAAATATTTAGAGCTACCATTGAAGGAACAAGAGGGATGTTCATGTTTACATATTCTTCAAGGAAAGTATAATGCAAGTGCAGACATCAGCTTGAGCATCAGTGAGTTAGCACACAGGAACTTACAAAAAAATGTTATAATATATTAGAATTAGAGAAAATTATAAACCTTTATCCCTGCCATTTTCTTGGAAATGACAATTATCTTCAGGTTTGAATCTTCTACTGAGCTAGAAACTATTCAGTACCCTTTTGTCTGTGTGTTCCTTATTGTACTTTTCTGATTGAACTTCTCTACTAGATTTTATAAACACAAACAAACATGAGAGAAATACATTAGAATACTGTAAAAAGTTATACCTTGCTTATTAAATTCATAAGTACTACATGCAAACAGAGCAGTTTTTAGTTCAGCCAAGTGTGTCTTATTTTATAATGTCTGGAATCAACTTCAGTCATGGTTATGAGTTTGCTGTCATGATTGGTAGCTGTACCTAAACCACACATACATTATGCAAGAGATCATTACTGGAAGTATTTAATTCACATCCTATGTTTCTCAGCTAGCAAAGCAAAGGGAGTCATTGGAGTGAAATGAAACTGAAACAGAGCACAGGCCCCAAGCCAGCAAAAAGGGAAAATAAAAACCCATAAAAGCACTGCATGGCTGCAAGCCAGTGAATGCTCCATCATGCAGTTGTCAGCCTCCTCCTGTGGCAGCGGCCAAAGAACCCTTTAAATTATGGTCTCTGGGTTGGGTTCCTAAAGCTTGAGCTGTGTAATCCCTCTGACACACAACAGTGCTTCCTGCTGCTGTCACATGCAATGAGCAGGATGTGGCTGGGGAGCTCCTTCCCTCTGAGCTCCAGCTTGGGAGCCACGGGGCAGCGCCGCGGGATTTGTGGAACGGCGCGATGGGCACCGGTGGTCCCTGAGCACCAGCCCAAACTCCTCCACTCTGGGTGCCCTGGGAATAAGAGAAAAGAAGGGGGTTAGGTTCATGTCAGGAATTTCTCAACATGTCAGTAATTTTCAGTGTTCTACAAAAAAGAGAAAATAAATGGAAGTTGAATTCTACAGAAACCAAGTCAGTCACTTGTCTAACTGGGCTGGATGGGACCATTAAATAGTAGTTACTGACTGTAAAAATGCTTTTTCCCTGCTTCTTCTTCTATGAACTTACTGTTAATGCCACTGTTCATCTTTTCCTCCAAAGTAAACCAAATGCTAACAATTTCTGTGTCTTATTTTCAGCATTTTGGAGGGCATAGTCCTATTATTATTATTAGTAGTAGTAGTAGTATTATTAGTATTATTAGTATTATTATTAGTATTAGTATTGTTGTTGTTATTATTATTATTATTATTATTATTATTATTATTATTATTATTATTATTATTGTTCTTGATTTATAAAGCCTGCAACACAAACTGTAATTCAATGCTGATGAATCAAGGCTGGTTTACATATTTGCAATTCACTATAGTTTTCTTGCAAAAAGTCTTATGGACCCATTAGTGCACATGCAGGATGCTGTCCTGATTGTACTTCAAAAAGATCAGGCTGCTCCAGAGTTCAGGTACTATAAATACCACAAAAGCAAGTCAATATGCTTTTAAAAAGCATCAGGTAAAACTACAGAACTTTTTAGGGGAGAAAAGCAGAAGAATGACAATTGATAGGATGAACTAAAAATACACTGCATCTATTTTTCAGGGCTCTAGAACTATTTTATTTTTTTACAATTTCCAGGAGGAAAAATTCATTTTTATACCAGATTTTAAAAAAAAGGTAGCTTATGCCCAAAGAATTGAAAAACATTAATTAGTTCAGGAATGGAATGGCTTTTTAAGAAGAAAATCTGTACTTTTACATGTGTTGACTGTAGTTAATCTGACTGCTCTTTGAAATCAACAAAATTCTACAGTATATACTCAGATGTTAAGAAAATTATATTGTTTCCATTGTGTTTGGAAGCTGCTACGTTTTATTTCCTCTACACCAAGGTTTAATTTCTGTTTATTTCTGTTAGAAATTTGCTTTTGAATTGCATGTAACAAATGCAAGGCTGTAGGCATTTCTTCCTGTAAATACCCATTTTTATATCTAGTTTGAAATATGCAATTTGCTATAAATACAGGTGACTCTCTTTAGGAAGTGGTTAGGAGGTTTTAGTGCATTCATTGCACATGTTGAAGTAAATGAACTAAATATGTTTCAAACAAATGTGTTTGAAACAAGAGACTGTAAATAAAAGTGCACTTTGAGGGTCAGAAATCTGTGTAGGTTCCTAAACTTACTGATGTTATAAGTTGAATGATTTGGGTTTGTCAGTGGGCAGGCTACAGCTGTTCTCGAGCTGGCATTTTCTCAGGCTGCCAAAAAGCATCTGCATCACTGGGCATGTTCTGTACATTGGAGCAAGAGCTGCAGGACCTTTACTCTCTGCAGCTGATCATGAAGGACAGCAGACTCAGAGAATTTCTCTACAGCCTCATCAGAAATCTCAAAAGAAATTAGAAGGATGGTCTTGTCTGCAAACTGAACCTATTGCAAGAAACAGGGTTAGCAGTACAAAGCAGGAGATCAGTTAGAGCTTGGGGATCCTGGAAGAAAAGAGATCCATATGGAAGTTCTCAGCCTCAGGGAACCAGGCATACAGGTATTTTGTGCTTTATGAGCTGGGGTGCTTTTTTCCCCCTTCTTTTGATTATGAAAGTGTGCTGGGTCTTTTGGCATTAGCTAAAGAGAGAAATTATTTATAAGCTTTTTATAAACCTGGAACAAAAGGTTTTGAAGTCACTGACAAAGAGCAGCAGTAACGACATTATGGAGTTATAATAGGCAGAAAAATAGGAATAGCTGTAAGAAGAAACATATTTTAATTTATAACCATTTGTGCTCTGCAGTGACTTTCAAATAATTAGATAGGGATGTTATGTGTTCCTATTTTCAGGAAAATCTTTATATAGTCTAAGTCAATAAGACTTTTGGCAGAGGGTTCAATAACAAATGCCATTTGAAAAAAAATGTTTTAAGGTTGCATGTGTGAAGCAACAGGTTAAGGATCTATCCACCTGCAATTTTTCATCTTAGGAATATATGTCAGAACTCAATATAGAAATTATTTTCTACATTTTTCCTATGTCAGAATTTCAGAGAGAGAAGAAATTGAGTTATTTATAGACTTCTCCATAATTATAAATGGGATCCCTATTCAAGGTTAAAAGAAATGGGGAGGAACTATATTGGGAAATGCTTATTAATCATGTTGGATTAGATTTATAGATATGCCTTTCATAGAAGAACATGATACACCAGTCAGTGGCTAAACAGTAGTTTAAATTCTTTTGTCCTAAAGTTATAGTAAAAGTGGCAAATACAAGGTTTTTTACTCAGTCTTTTCCACATTTGCACTACTTTGCTGAGATGTTGTAATGACATTTTTGATGGTGGAAATAAAATATGAACTCTTGTTTTTGATAGTGTGTCTTTCAATTGTGAGTTCTATCAGAAATAAATAAAAGAAAATGTATAACATTTATATGATTGCCTAGTACAGCCACATTTTATTGTGGTTACACAAGGACTAAAACCACTAAACACTGCAGAGAGTCTTTGAACGAAGATTTTTGTTTTAATAAGAAATGGGAAATTGGTATAAGGTCCTGGGAAACATAATATCTTTATTTTTTAGATACATATGTAGGTAGTTGTATAATAATAATAATACATTCAAGTTTTGTGTGGAAAGAAAATTGACAGCTCTGTCCATAATCCTGTATGTGTTTTCTGAACTGTACAGATTTAGCCAGTTGTCATTAACTGTTTTTAACCTTTACAAGTATCAATAGTAAAAAATACTGTACCAACCACATGCTTTGACCAGAAAGCTCTGCGTGCTTTTGTTCTCCCTCATGACAGAAACATGAAGGAAAATGAGCCACAAAGATTTACAAGTGATTCATTGCTTCCATCAAAGCAATATAATTTTAAATTGTACTTTCATTTGTCTTTTCACTGACAGGAGGCATTGTTGATAAGGACCTTCGTCACTACCTCAATCTCCGATTCCAGAAAGGTTCGGTGGACCATGAGCTCCAGCAGATCATAAGAGACAATCTCTACCTCCGCACAGTGCCATGTAAGTAGGGTGCAGATGGACAAACCTGGCATTTTAGTGGCAATAGACCATCTGGGTGAATGCTGCTGAGGCCCTTTGCCATGAATGAAGAGGTGGTCTGTGGATAAAACAGACTTCTTGTTAATAGATTTGTGGTTTGGTTCTAGTCTTCCACATAACTGCTGAGAAATTCAGCTGTGCAATGGTGATGTTTTCAAAGTTGTAATTTCATGAAGTCTGGCTCTAGAATAATAATAATCTTATTTCTTCTGTAGTTTTAGAAAACACAAATTTAAAGAGAAAAACAACAGTTTTCTGGGCTGGTTCAGTGGATATCCATTGGATTTATAAAGCAATAGGACAACAGAAGAAATGTGTATACCAGATTTTATTTGAATGCAACAGGAATGGCAATGAAAGTTTGTAGTGTCTTGCATATGTGTTTGTTGCCACGTAAGCCAATATTCAAAATATTCTGAAATCTCTAAAATAGTTTTCATTGTATTGACAAGATTCAGCTATTTCACCAATAGATATGAAATTAAGCAGAGTCACACAAGCCATGTCCAAATGTCAGGGCCATGCCTTTCAGAACAGATCCACTTGGCTGACAGACAACATATCATTTTACATGGACTGAAGTTCCATTATTCTTCCCTCATAAAATAATTGCTTAGCAGACATAAAAAGGGTCTTCTGGTTTTGGCAAAAAAGGGGTGCACTTTTGAACTTACAGGCTTGACACTGGAATGATAGGCAGAGGGAGGTGTACTGTGCTATTTCTATGGTAGTGGGTGGATGCCCTTTGAAAGCTGAGTTTTGTGAATGGTACTGTATGTTTTTTCTTTCATAATATTAAAGAATGGAGCTTTGAAAAGCTCCTCCTAAAAAAATAAATATAAATGCCTAATTTCTAATGTTCCATTTGCAACTGATCAGAAGGGAAGGTGGAGAAAAACATTTAGAAGTTATTACCTGTATGCAGAAAACAAAAAATGTTATATTTATGTGAGATTTGTGATAAATTAGGTTTGTCTGAAAATGCTGAGAAACATTACAGCTGTATTGGAAATGTAATTACAAAAAAGTTTTGAGACTAAATCTCACTTCCAAGGATGTCTGGGAGCATCATTAGCCTAAGTGTATTCTTATTATTACCCCAGTCCATGCTCATTAGTGCCACAGGTCCAGGTCAAAGAAGAATAAAAATACAACAATATTGCAATTACTGCACACACATCCTGTATGACAGACACCATCTGTCAGTGATATGGGCACAATGAGTATTTTTTGAGGTTGTTTTGTTTTCATTCAAGGCAATAATAAAGTGTTCTCATGCCTCAAGTAAGATACTATAGTCACAGAAGCAAATTTGTCATTCAAAATGCAATACTACAACCACAAAGACTAATTTGGTCTGTAAACAGCACAACCTTTCCTTATTGCTGTGACTTCTCCATCTTCTGTGTCACCTTAGGCTGTTAAATTCTTAGGTCATTATTGTATTATATAATGAGCATATTTGACTAAGTAAAATCTGCAGTTTGAAATATACTGTAGTGTTGTAAATGGCAGGTGCTGATTTGCTGGGTAACCTGGTGTGTTCTTATATTCTTGAAGAGTGGAGGACTCTTTTCAGTAGTAGAGGTAGCGATAAAACCCAACAAAAACAAACAAACAAAAATACCCCAACCAAACAAAACAAAAACAAAACAACACAAAAAATCCCCCATAGTGCTTAATTGGTATATTTTTTTCGAAATGTTATTGAAAATTCTATGAAAGTAATCCTTCTTAAAAGTGAGTATTAAAAAAAAATGAAATGTTCAAATGCAGATAGGATGATTTATGGTTAGCTAAAGGATTTTTCATAATCAGTCAAATAAGAAGAACACCATCACATAGTTTTCAACCCAAATTTTCTCTAAATCATAATTGTGGCGAATCTTTTTTTAATGCAATTTTACTCTGTCCCTAGAATTTATTCCTAGGAGGGAAAATGTTCTCACCTGATTGTTTATTTTCATATAACTTAACTAATTTTTGAATTACAAACTTACCTTTCAATAACACTGGTATTCAAAATCTTCTGCTCTGGGCAGTATTTTGTTTTTAAGCTCTGTACATAATCTAAGAGTACTGGTTGGTTGTCCTAACACTGTCCTTAGTATACAGTGGTAATGTTTACCTGACTGTACCACTGCCCACAAGTTCACTTCATGAATGCACCTAACCATGAGCTTATTACAGATATTGCAACAGATGCCAACATGGCAAAAGCAGCACCCATATTTTTCAAATTCTTGTGCAGAAAAGTAGAGAGGGAAACCCAGCTGTAGGCAGCATTGACTTAATTTCCAATGACAAGGTTGTAACACGAAGAGGAAAAAAAAAAGAAAAATATGTGACAACAAAATTTCATCTACAATCTTTGCTGTTACAGAGGCATGATTGCCAGTAAAACCATAAGAGGGTTTGTAGAGTTTTTACCTTGGGTTTTTCTGTTCACACTGGAAGCACTGGCCCCAGCAGTGGAGTGGGCATGAACATGGGTTTCTCAGCCTTCTAGATTAGATTAAGTCATCTTTCACTTGCATTTATGAGTGAGTATTCTCTGTGAAACCAGGAAGCAGAGAACGAATCCATAGCTGTTTTAAATCAGGATAAGCTAGCTCAAGTTAGACAACTGAACTAGTATTTACTAGAAACTGGGTAAGGTTTAGCCTTGGACTCAACCCTGGCAGTGTTAAAAGCTAGGCTGGATAAGTCTTTAAACAACCAGCTCTAGGGGCAGGTGTCCCAGCCCATTGTGAGGGGATTTTGGGACTTGATGATCTTCCAATCCCATACCATCCAATAACTCAGTGATTCTAGGTAAGACTTTGAATTGTCTATTATACAAGTGTACATCCCTGTGTACACCAAAGAGTAGATGGGCCAGAATCACATGATGTGAGGATAATGGGTCAATTCTCCCCTCAGAAATTGTATCCCCTGGGAATGGGATGAATTGGTTGGGTTCGTGATCCTTACATTTCTCTATTTTTGCTAGTGCAGTGCCCCTTTCTACTAAATTAGAAATGACCGTGTAACCCTGAGAGTCAAATGCTGCCTTCCACAAGGGTTGCAGTTCTCAGTGCATATGAAATTGATTTTCCCAGCATTGCCAGCAGGAATGATATGCATACATCCCAGGGTGAGATGTACAATGGTATTTGCAGCAGTCAGGATGCAGACATTAACAAGGCAGTTTTCGGGGAAAGAAAAGTTCCTCATTTTCCACTTTCAGAAGACCTAGCTAAAGTCTGTGTCCTGCATTTTCTTCCCCTTTTCCTGTTGTGTAGAATTTTAGCACTTTTCATATCCTAAACTTACTCCTGAAGATATTTAGGAGCACTATTGTGGTTGTCCTGCAATACAGAAAAGCAGGGAGAGAAGCTCATTGATATCTTCTGGGATATAACCTCATACTGACAGTAGCTCAGATGAACTGGTCTTTCCTGCTGCACCATAGGAGGATGCAGCCCATGAATGCTTTCTGAACAGTGAAAATGGGGGAAAATAGCTTTAAAAACATTATGGGGATGAAGAAGCTTCCCTCCTAGTCTTTGAGTTGACAAAAAAAAAAAAAGGAATGATGTAAGAATGGAGAGGTTTGGAGCCTTACAGCACTGGATATTTCAGTATTACCATTAGCACAGAAATTGAAGGGAGGATGTTTTATTTAAGACATTTATCAGCAGCATAGGAAAAAAAATTAATTTTGTGACTGAGCCATATGCTGTATGTGAGTGACTAGGGGCAAAAAATGGAATCATTATGAGCAGCTGTTTCCCACATACCAAATCATGATAACAGATCCTCCTTTTTGTCACTTCCCTGTTGATGCCATGGGTGCTTTGTGTTAGGTGAATATAATTAACACTGCATTGCAAATATCACACCTATGAACACTTAATAAGTCACATAAGTCACTTCTGCTGTGACTTATTTTTTTCCATCTTCTGTGAATATTTAGATTTAGGTCATTTTGAGTCAATATAAATTAGAGCCTCATTTTCAAATATAGTTCTGTTGTATTGCATTTTAATATAGTCTGGTCTATATATAAATTTAACCCACGTGCTGCAATATTGTCTATGTACTGTTGAAATGTTATATCTTGCAGCATGCTTATGTTTGTTGTCTGGTCCTCTTCCCAGAAGAAAATGTACATGGAGTGATACATTTTCTGGGTGTTGGTTTATTTATCATATATAGTAAAAGTAGAGCAATTAGCTTATATTTTGGTGATACTAAAGTCAATAAAATATGTTTATACTTGAGGCTGCAGGGGAATTTACACTTTCAGACCTGAAGAAATCTCCATCTGCAAAACAGTGCAAAACAAACAAGGTCTTTCCCACTGTCAGAGAACTGTCATAGATTGGCAAACCTTAGTCATTTATAGTCTACTTTGTGGATACCCATCAGAAATAAAGAACTTCTGGGAGTCTGTAAGACTTTCCCAATGATAGGTGACTCATAGTTTGTGTTTCTTCTAAAACCTTTTATTTTGGTCACAATAATTGGTAAATACTGAATTAAATCCATATTACATGCTTAGGTTTTCATATGAGGTTTCTAATTTCGAAGCTGAGAAAAGAGTTGCAGAATTCAAGTGAGCAATAACTCTGTACTTGTTGAGGGTAGCCCAAACTCAGAAGCTCCCTGTGCATTGTTCTGCTGCTCTGGATAAGGTTGTGAGGTATACCTGACTAATCCATATTTGAACAAATATGAAGCCTTTCAATTTTTTTTTGAAAAATACTTTTTTTCTTCTAAAAAGTATATAGCCAAGAAAATTCAAAGGGAAATGTGTGAACACATTGATGAGACTTTCTCCAATGGTATATTTTTCCTTACAAATTTGTTCATGTCAAAAGTATCTTACAAGAGGTACTGTCAGTGAAAGAGCCGCCAGTTTGGCGTCATATGGAGCTATTGGTAGGATAAAATAACCTGTACTTAGCATACCATGCTGCCAAGAAATGTCTGCATCACTGGGAATAACATTACCTTACTTCAGTGACTTCTTTATTCTTCCATTGTTAGCTATTGCTTAGACTGTGATGGCTCAGAACAGAGCAATGCAGAGCTCTTTAAAAATGTTTTTGTTGTTATGTATCTCATGGACCACACCTCCAAAGTGTACTTAAAGTGAAATCATTGGCATCTTGAGTAAAATCAGGTAAATATGTGAAATGAGAGCCGCACTGTGCTGGTTGCAGTATCTTAGAAATTTACTTAGAAAGTATCTTAGAAATTTAAGAATTACAAATATGATGAACAAAGCTTGCAACATTGAATGTAAGCATTCCTATGATTTCTGAAGCATTTTTTATTTCTTACATGATCTTTCCAAATTGCCTTTTGATGCTACAAGATTTTAAAATATATCCTCTAGATAAATTTAGCCTCCATCTTCAGTCAAATAGGTTAAAAATTGATTTTTTTCTTAAGGTAAGCTGAGCTGCTCTAAATATCTGTGTTTTCTCTCAGTCTAGAGAAAATAAGCTGTCAGAGACAGTGGATACCAATCTTTACTTGGTGATTTTTAACTGAAGAAAAACTGAACAGTGAGCATGGAACACCAGCAGCTGTCCTTAGAAATCCAGAATAACAACAACAACAAAAAAATTAAAATAAAATAATTGTGTAAAAGAATCAATAGTCTTAATTGAATGACAAATTAAACTACTAAATCTATATCTGCATCATTGTATAAAAAGGTCCAATATCAATTTTGGGAAGATGTGCTTCTTTTGTTATTTTCTGTCTTCTGGGGCTTTCAGCTACAGCCATACAAAAGCAAATGTGTGGTAGTGATGATGGGCATCCTCATGAATAGATCATCTGGTGCATACTGAGAAATTTATGTGAATTGGTAAACACTTGGCCAAGTTCACCAAATAACCAGTTTCTCATGTTTATGTCTCTGAAGTGCACCTGCAGTTCAGGAGCCTCCTCAGACCCGCTGCACCCCAGGTCCTTCTTGGGTTGTTTAGACACTGCTCTGTGCCACCACTCCCTTCATTTAAAAAGGTCAATAATTACATTAATGAGACTATACAAAATTAGATCTTTTCTCAAGATTTAAGGTTTTCCCACCTGCACAGAAGAAGGCACACCTTTCTGCATATTTTCTGTGTCTTAAAAAAAAAAAATAATTTCAACCTTCTGTGCATAATAAGCCCAGGTCAATGGACAAGTGTCTCTAGTGGCACCATGTTTTAGATTCACAAGTACCCTGACTAGAATAAATCCCTTTGAGAAGAAAAACCATCAGAGAATAAAGATTACATAGGTGCTGTAACACCTGAAGAGATGCTTAAGACCTAAGAGTGAATAAAACTTTGGTTTCAGCAACAGGGGTGAGATTAATTTGTAATTCGCTGGCTAAAAAACTGTTATGAGGAAACTCCTTTTCTGCATTTCCTTTTATTTTCATGTATCCTGAGGATTCTGCTGTCCTGTTTTGACCCATGACAGTTTGTCAAAACTTTTTATTTCTCCTTTATCTCCAGGTTTTGATTCTACCTAATGCATTTTTCTTTTTCTAACGTATTACCGTTATTAACACATCAACCTCTTGACTAGCTATCAATCTATTTTGGATTATTCAAATAATTCTGTCAAATTTATTCCATTGAATCTGAATAGAGAAACTTTCTTACTGTGGAGATGGCAGAAATATATTTTGATTGGAAAAGAAATAATTAGAATAATGCAGAGGTTCCAGACCTCTGTATTTCAAATGAATGTAGGGATCTGGATTTAAATGCAGAGCAGTGTTGTAATTTTGGCTTTTAAATTCTTGTCTTTGAATTTTAAAAGCTTGCATGGACTTATATTATAGGGTCTAGAAAACACTATCCTTTTCAGTTAAGAGACCAAATTTTTTACCACTAAATTTCACAATAAATTACGTTTGCTAGTATTTTATCAATGCATCATTGTTGAAACTAATCAATAATACCTGTTATACATTGCTAAGATATTTTCACATTGCTCACAAAAATAGTGGATCATTTTTTATGTAGGAAAACATGAAATTTTTCTCAAGGATGCTGAAGGTCAGACTCCACATGTGTTGTAGTGGCCTTTAGCTTGTGACAAAATGTACACCAGCACTCAGTTTAACTCATCTGTAATTTCTGAGTCCCATTTTTGATTTTGACTGGTTATTGAGCTTTCTTTTTCAACTTGGTACTGCTATGTTTTCTTCAACTCTTGTTGGTATTGACTTGAGTAGATGCTTGACCAGTTATTTCATCTGACATTTGTTAATATAGAGAAACTTAGAAACATTTGTTTTGTTTTGGTTTGGTTTGGTTTGGTTTAGAGCTTTAAATCAAAGTTTAAAAATCAGTTTTCGTACAAAAACTGATGCTTTTTTTCTCCAGAAGAATCTGTGGAGCCGTTCCTGATCACAGGTGTGTCAGAAATCTTGCAGTAAAGTTCTGCCCTGTTATGATTCATTTATTTCACAGAACACTTCATTTAATTGGGAAATGCATGTTGCGTTGTACTCCTTCTTGAAGAGCTCTTAGAACCCAGAGAGCAGGCTGTTGTTTAATTACCTTTAATTCATTGGGAATTGTATGCTATGGGGGCACTCAAAATGGTGATTTGGCAAGATTTCCTTTCTTACGAAAAAGTAGAAGTCACTTTTATATACAATATCCTCATAGTAGCAGCATCTATAAAAAAATTCTCTTGTTCCCTTAGAGATGTCCTGCTTTGACTTTCACTAAAATGCTGAGTGGTTCTGAGCCTCTGCACGCTGTTGGCTCCATATTTCTAATCCCTGTCTGAGTCCCTGCTCAGAAAGCTCATGGTTTGGTGTCTGACTCTGAGCCTGCCGTAACTGGTCAGGGACAGGAAGCTTGTGACTTCAGGCTGTCGGTTTTACACAGGTTAAAGAAGCTGGCTTTAACCAAAGTTGATGCTTAGAGCATGGACCTTTGTAACTTTAGTCCATACAACAAGAAAGGCACATTGCCAAATATACTTCAAGGTTTATGTCCTCTAGATAAGCTAGTGCAGCTACCTTCTCAAGAATAGGATAAAAATCAGGCTGGTTTCATATTTCTCTCTTTCTCTCTTCTGAGTCCCGTGAGGACATGGTGAAAGATACAGCTGAGTAGTGAGTCATTCTACTGTTCAGGGTTTCATTCAAGGAATATGTGAAATGTAAAGTTCCCCATCAATTACCAAGACAAAGATTATTCCCCCTTGCATATCATGTATAATGAGGTTAACTGTCATATATATTATCTAATCTTCAGCTTATCTTTGTGTACTTCAAAAATAATTATTATTTCCTATAAAGCTTCAAAACTTGCCGTGAGATCATCAGTCATTTCTATCTACAATGCAAACACATCTGTACTTGTATTAAGAGTCGGGCACCAACAAACTATTATTTAAATGCACAATTAAAATTGCACTGACTCAGAAACATGGCACTTGGAGCCAGAAACAATTTTATACTCTGGACTGTAAACTGTCAGAGAATAGTTGTTGTTCTGTTTTTGTACTTTATAATGCAATGTCCTGGAAGAAAGTGATGAATTTTGGAGAAAATCCTTCCTTTCATCATCTTCACAAAAAGAGAGCATCTAATTACTCCTTTCCTGTCATTATCCTCAATTTGTATCTCTCAGCTCTGGTATGTCTAGTGGTTTTTTTCAGAGAGTTTTAATTTTCAGAATCTTCTGAGTAAGATAAAAGGTTATTTCTGTCCTGGAACAGAACTGTTCAGTCTGAACTGAAAAAAATCCCCAAGACATCGGAAGGATTTAGTGGGACCTTGCTTCCACTAGCTTATGCATTTAAAAACCATATTAGAAGCTCACATGGCAGTGTGTTTCTACAAGCATTTTTCCCTACACACTTGAGGGAAGTAACCAGGCTCTAAGTATAAAAAAAATACTATTTCTGTTAAGTTGTTCCTACTTTATTGAAATTATTTTAAAATTCTGAAAAAGCAGTAAAGTCTAAAAAAAAGAGGCAGCTTCTGCAAGATCCAATTATATTGTCTCTCTTTGTCCATCTTTATGAAGTGTGGAAGATTTGAGCAACAATAATAAACATGAGAAAATATTAGTTCTTGTATAATCCTCCATTAGCATCATAAAAGAGAATTCTGAATAAAGATTAAAGGTTTATTTTTTAAAAAGAAAAAGGCTTCCGATTTAAGTTCTCTCTTCTATGAAACAAGGAAGCTTGAAAGATGAACATAAAGGAAAATGGAAAAGCAAAGCAGAAGGGTTTGTTCAGCAAGGGAAAGTGACAGAATCTGCACAACGGATGGGGCAACCTTGGATGTACAGACAGACTGGGGAACGAGATGATGGACAGCAGTGCCACAGAAAGGACCTAGGGTCCTGGTTGATGCAAAGTGAAACGTGAGTCAGCTCATTAGTCACTGCACCCTTCTAATGGTGATTTTTACTGAGTTTAGAACACGGAGGGTTGCTGAGGGTGTGTGTTTAACTGCATTATGGCCAGAGGCCAGATCATGCTCTCATAGGAAGGCAAAAGCTTTCCTGACTTGGGTGAGAGCTTCCTGAGGATCACAGCATTGTTGCCATTGTTAGCAACACAATATGTCATAGACTGCAAAGAGCAGTAACAAGTTGTGGTTTTTTTCTGCTTTGGAAATGTCTGTGCTCATAACCTGTTACCAAAGACTAGGCAGAAGTTTTAAACATTTTGAAAGGATAATGATGGATTTGGAGAGACAGTAAGCTCTGACCAAAAAATGCACCTTCTGTGCTCCTATGGAGTGACACCTCACAGGTCTCAGGTACATGACACAGTATCAGACAATGAGGCAATCATCTGTGAAGCCTTTTGGGTGGTGGAGGGAATAGCAAAGGTAGCTGTAGAAGGTGCATTTATAAACATTTGTGTGATAAATTAAATACTTTCTACAGTTTCCTGACTTTTGTTAATACTCAGTCTGAAACTAGATAATTGTTTTAGACTTAAGGTCATCTTAAATTCAGTTAAAAATATACTTGAAGTTGGAAAGAAAAGGCTTTGTATTTCATTTATTGGAGTTTTTCTGATGTGATTACTATTTATTTACCCATTTGTGCTCTGACCAGTCTTAAAGGAAGGAAACTATCACCTGAGCTTGGCTTAAACAGTGAAAACAAGCTGTAAGTCACTTGAGGGATGATTTTAACCCACTGGGTAAGAACATAAGGAAAATTATGTAGGAAATGTACAGAGGAACAGTCATAACTTGGAGCACAATTTTTACTGTTCAAGTGAAATATCATCATGAACTTTCATTGAGTTGAAGTGAGAATTAATTTCATTCTCTATGTCTCCTGTAGAGTTTTGCTAAATTATTTCAGGCCTTAGCTTTCTGCAGGTTGGAAAATAATGCATCTCTTCCCCAGATAATACAGTGAGGTTTATAGCAGCTTAATTTTCTTTCATTGTATGAGTCCATGTAGGACTTATAAAGATGTGATCTGCACAACACTAACAATCCTTCAAAGCTAAAGCTTGAACAAATTGATGTCTTTAGGTCCATTAAACTCAAGCACAAAGCACATCACGTTCATGGACAGAAGGATTAATAAAGGTGTAGTAGTACACAGAAATAAAAAAAACCAGTGAATAATTACGGAAACAAGACTCAATCTGATTGTTCCAGAAGTCATTCACAGGAGGCTCTTTAGTGCTCTGGCACTGCATTCTTCCACTCCACTTTTATTCTGATGCAGATCATGTCACAAGATAGAAAATATCTTTTCTTCCTCTTATGTGGTCCAGCAGAGGTGTTTTAAACGGGTTCACAGCAACTGCTTCTAATTTAGTGTTGTATCAGTGCAAAAAGAGAAGGGATTTTAGTGAGAGAGAGGAACATGTAAAATGTTGATCTGTTTCTTTGGGTCAGACCATGTGTGTACCTCACTGTGCAGAGCTGCTGTGTTCCCCGTGGCTGTGTTCTGTCCCTGTTCAGACAGTATTGTGCAGTGCTGCAGCATGTGACAGAGGAATCTGTCCCCATGCAACACTCCACAGGGTGCTGGAGTCTCCCTTCATACCCCAAAGAGACATCAGAGAAAATGTGGAATACGAGTTCCTTGGCCAGTATGGAGTGTCTTCATTAACAGTGCACAGTCCTAGAGCATTTCAAGGTGATGGCTGTGTCTGTGCCAGAAAAACACAGACGGAGATGAATGGAAAATAGTGAAGCTCTAGGCTGCTGGGAAGGGATTTCTTTCCCTTCACCTCCACTTTTAAAAACATGATGTAGTTAAATGTTCCATTTGTTTGTCTCCACTACTCCATACATCTCCTACAAAAGTTACTTCCAAGCTTATTTATCAGTGACGTGTGCTTCCAAGTTTATATCTGAATGATATAGCCCAGTTTTCACTTCTGGAAGTTGAAGAACTACAGCAACTTGGCAAATATTATTCTGCAGTATTATATCAGGGCAATATTTTATATATGTCTCTTAGCACAGATTTTTTGAAGGGATTTTGGGAGTTTGGATGTTTTGGTTTTGTTTTTGTTTGTTCAGTTGTTTGGGGTTTTGCTGTTGTGGTTGTCTATTTTGGTATGGTTTGTTGGTTTTGTTTGGGTTTTTTTGTTGTGAGGGTTTTTTGTTTTGTTTTGTTTTTTCTTTTGTTCTTTTTGTTCATGTTGTATGTAGCATTATTTATAATATTAGGAGCCAGAGTTTTGGTTTTATTCTCATTGTCCTTGTTAGATTTGGGATTCTGGCCTGCTGCTGTTAAATCTGGGCAATATACTGCTCCTTCTGTGTCACTAAAAAGCTTTAGCAGAAGAAACCAGTCACAGCCCTAAAGTGTGGAAGAGACTAGCAGTAAAGAGTTCACCCTCACCTTCCTCTCACCCTCTAGCTCCTCAATAAATTCTGCAGCAGGGGAGAGACGAGTACTGATAATCAGTCTGCTCTCACCTCATGGGTTCCCTCATCAAGGCCAAAATTATGTGAGCATCACCTGCCTGTTCCTTCTCTGCAGGCACCAGTACCACTCTGCTGGGAGTTTCAGCTTGTTTGCTGTCCACAGAGGTGAGGATTTGGTTGTCTAAATGTCACTGTATCCAGTAATGCTGCAGTAATACTGTTGATTTGGTATCCTCCTATCATGTATTGTTCATGGCTAACACCTGAATGATGGGCCAGGATCCTGTAAGATACTTCAGATGAGTAATGCCAGGAAAGTGAAAATCATTATTAGAGCAGTTTGGTGATTTGAGGAAGCAGACTATTTTACATGAATGCAAAGTAAAGGGTTTGCAATCAGATAAACCCCTTCTTAACTTCTTAATATTCTTTTCTGTTTCATCTGGTTTGTTTGGTGGGTTTTTTTCTGCTAAATTGTATTATTCAAATGAAAATTCAGTGCCTGACAACTAAAGCATGCCTAACAATTATATTTCTTTTCTAAAAAGGCTGAATTTTCTATTTATCCCCTGGTGCTTCAATCTATGAAAATGTTATATTAATTATGATACATGCTGTTCCCTGTTGATAGTGCCTGGAGTTATGCAGTTGTTGTATTCCTGCACATTGAGACAATGCAATGTCTGCATGGGTTGCAGATGTGAAGGGATCCATACATCCTTGCTGGGCCACACACAGCACCTTGCAAGATCAAGGTTTAAAGTGTAGTGTTCACAGGGACTTTGGTGGAACAGGGGTCAAAAGCTGTGCCTTGCTGATGTAACAGCTGAATTAGATGTGCAGGTAGAGCTCTTCTCATCCTCTTCTGCAACTTATTCTGTACAATGAATTTTAAGTTACTACTCTTGAGTTTCCAGTAGTCTGAATATATCAGGAACAATTTCTCTGCTGATGTCAATCAGTATAACTTCATTATTGTGGTGGATTTTCAGAAATGAGCATCGTTTCAGGCTTTAACCTTGTTATGATAGCCAGGAAGCATCAAGTTCCTTTTCTGAATGATTATTCTGCCCCAGCAGAGTAATCCAGCATCCAGTTCTCTGGATGTTACTGGTGTAGATTGGCACATCTTTATTCAATGTTGAGCTAAATATGTTCCTGAAATATCAAAATAATTAAAGTTTTGTAGCATTTTTCTGAAGAGACTTGTAAATTGTTTTGTTCTTTTCAATTACAAAAGAAATTAACTAAAAGTTTAAGCATAGATCTGTAAAAAGTTGCAAATCTGAAAAGCAGGAGCAGCTTTATTGTTTTCTTTAAATAATGTACTGTTATTATGATTGTCATAGTTTAAAAACAAACAAAAAAAGCCCAAAACCCAGTGCTCACCCCGATGTTTAAATTAAGAGAACTGTATTAGTTCATTTTTATGGTTTTGAAATAATTCACTTTGCAGGCTAATTTTGCAGCATGGTGGAGATTGTCATGATTTCTGCCTAGGAAGGGATACCTTTGCCAAGGTTGTTTCTGTTGCTTCTCCTTATTTATTTCTTTGGCCTTTACCTCTGAGAATAAATGTCATGTTGTGGCTTAAGCACTATAATAAGCAATAGCATGCCTGAGTGCCGCTGGAATTGAGGATGTACCTATTCTTACCTTTGCAAAACCGGTGCAGGCTTCACAGCTAAACCCAGGTGCTCTGATCACAATTAAAGGCAATTTGGAAAATGAAATTCTGTGTGGTCTCGTTTCATAAACAGTATTTTGATGGGGCTGTTTTAGTCCACATGTGTTTCTGAAAACAGAAGTGGAGCAGTGAGACCCTGGGCCAGCCCTGTTCACATAGGAAAGATGTTTCTATTTCCTCCAAAGGAAGAACAGCAGATACTGGAGAAAGACAGTAGTTTTTTTATGCTGGTTTTTGCTGGGTTTTTTGGGTTTTTTTAATGCTTGTTCATGCTGGTTTTCTGCATAAGGACTAAGAATGTGTGAGATGAGGCTGCACAGTGATCATGGGTTCAGAGACAGCAGCAGGGAAGATGGAAAAGGAGAGCACTTGGTTCTCTAAGGAAAATCAAAATAAGAGGTTATGTTTTTTACTAGACTGAAGGAGAAAAGCTGTGGGGAAAGTAATGTGTGACAGAATTATTAAAGATTTCATTATAAGAGAAATAAGAAAGAACATGAATTAAGACAAAACTATGACATTTTCCTAATTTTTAGTGCTGTGGTTTATAAGTGTAGTAATTTTCTTCTGTCGTAAGTTACAGTGTAGATATAGTCGCAAACCACTTATATTTTTTTTTTTTCCTCACAGGAAATTATAACATTTTAAGGGTGATTTTTAAAAAATTAGACTTTTTACTTACTTTGCTTCTGTTTATTTTTATCCTACCTTTTCTGCTAAACAGTATATGGGAAAAAAAATGAAGTTTTCAATCTCCCTTTAATGTGAAATAACTACAGCTCTCAGTAAATGTGAAGACTGAAGCAATTTCTTTATGGAAAGCCCAGTATTGCTTTAAATATTAAAAGAAAAAATTTAGTTGTCATGCTCAGAGAGACTTTCTTCCCATAAATTTACACTTTTTCAAATTGTTAATTAATTTTATGCAATCATTTGGATTTTGCTGGAGGGAAGAAAAATAATAAAATAGGTGTTGGCAGTTTCAGCTAGAAACCTTGAGTGAGACAGAAAACAAAGATAAATAAAGATTCTGAAACAGCAAGAGCTTGCTAGGAGCATATCTAGCCCAGTGTTCATAAAATTGAGATTATATTTATTTACAGCAGTTCTGTCAAGCTTATGTGAGTCATGAAATAATAACATATGAGAGAAATAGTTCCTGATCTTTGTGCCAAGCAGGTGTTTAGGTATCAACTGGAAAAGTCAGTAGCATTCTTTAAAAAATACAGAGAAGCTATGTCAAAGGAGAAGGAAAAAGAAATTAATTTTTTTGCTGTCAGCTGATGTGAATTATGCTCTTTTAATCCCAGACATTTCTCCAGGGTTTCTCTTAAACTCAGAAGCATTTGAGATGCATGATGAGTCCTGGGGTAGCTCAGAAATGCATTGCACTGATATCCTTTTTAATGTGAGAGATGTTTTTGTCTAAATGATAGTGTGAACTGAGCATTCAAGGAGTTTTATCCAAGCAGCAGTACTAGACAGTGTTCCTTACCAAAAAATGCCCATGAATTTACAATCAGAGATGCTCAGACATATCCTGGTTCTGTATGGCTCTCATGAGGAACCAGGAATGACTCCAGACTCCTCAGGAGGGAAAGAAGTGGGATATAGGAGATGCTCCTGATGAGAAATTAGATGGTTTTGACCAAATTGTTGCAGTAAAGAAGACTGCTGCTACAAAGCAAACAAAAAAGGTTTTATATTTAGTTTCTTTTATCTTTAGAGGCTTAAAACTTTCTAGATTGGGTAAATATTTATGACAAAATTAATGTTGAATCTTAATCATTCATTGGCATTTACCTTTGGTTCTAATATATGTGTCTCTATTTTTATTGACTCAAGATATTAGCATTTGAGCAAAATAAGAATGTACATGTGAATGAATAGCTTCTTGGTTTTCTTTTGGGATTTTTTTTTTGTTTGGGGTTTTTTATTATTATTTTTTATTTTTATTCAATGAGTTTTTTTAGTCTCACCTTTACAAGTTCTAACCAGGAGTTGGAACAGCTTCTTTTTATTGACATGTCAGAAGACCCAATATAAGAATGTTCTTGAAAAAGTATTTTGTGTTCATTTTAGTCACAGAATGACTGATGTACCAAGGGTGTGCAAACTAATGAATAGTGAAATGATTTAAACACGTTTAATTTAATTTAGTTTAATTTGAACACAAATAAGTGATCATGAGAGTGGTGGTTTCTGTTACTGGCAAAATGCAAGCATCAGTTTAGTGCAAGAAAGGCAAAGTAGGGGCAAATGGAAATATGCTGATTTCAAATGCCAAAAATGAAACACGAATTTGACCAAGAATTTTATGCTGAATCTAGAGATACATGCTGTAGAAAATCAAGGCCACCCTGTAATTAGAAGGGAAAGTTATTTAGGGTTCAAAAGTATTTGCTTTCATTTTAGCATGCCTCTTTCTTCCTGTGCAAACTTAATAAAGTCACTAAACTTTTGCTGCAAAATCATTTTTTTCATATACAAACTAAGAGAAATAACAGTCTTTGTAGGTCTCTTGTGAATGAAGATTAATAAAGACTCTTTAAATAATTTCGTATTACCAAATGTAGTGTGAAATGGAACATACTATCAAGTAAAATGTATTTAGTTAGTATTATCAAAATCAAAATCTAAAAAATTACTCAGATCTGAAAAAAAAAGCATCTCCAGGTAGACTTCATATAATGACAGATTTCAACACCCAGTTGTTTCAGGTTTTGTTTCTGCCCTCTTTCTATAATAATTTCTTGGTGTGTGTTTTAGTGTAAGTCACAATACATATGCACTATAATCCTTGAGCAGGGTGTTTTTGTTAAACACTAAATTTGTAAGACTCCATAATATTGTGAGAGGACAGGGTTTTTTTTTATTCTTTTTGAATTAAAAACATGACTTTTACTTTAATGGTTATGGCTAATAAACGTACGATTTCATATCTTTCAAGAGGAAGAACATTTATTGAGAAAAATGCTAAAACATTCTTTATATGAGTAATTTCTTAAGCTTAATGGTACTCTAATGCCATGAAGAGAGCTTTGGGGAGGAGGTATTTCAGGCTTATATTAGGTAGTTGATTTTGATTATTTTCATAGAAGGATGGTGAAAAAAGAGATAAGGAGTAAAAAAAATATCAAAAATTTCAGACTCACTATCAATACAGATATAAGTCCATGAATAATCCATAGTTCAATATTAGTTTTGGCTTATAGAGGTTCACTGAGATGGAAGTTCTGCCATACATTTGACCAAGATCTAGTTCCTATCTCTTACTCAATTCTGACATAAAGATTTGAATTAAATTTGGTGATTGTAAGTTTATTACAGGCCTTAGTGGGTTTCCACTTCAGCTGAGAGTATCTCTGATTATTATGCATTTAATTTATTGTTTATAATTTTAAATATGTAAACAGAGGTTGACAGAACTGTAAGAAGTGTTATGAATTCATTGTGTGTTCATTGCCCTGAGAACTGTTTCATGAAGTATCCAGTAATTGTCACTTGCACATGCAAGCACATTTTATATGAATAAAAAGAATTTCAGTTTCATTTTGATAATCTGCATTGAAAAATAATGCTTAATTTGTGGTTAAAAAACATCTTCAGTTGGGCTATGGCACAAAAAGCATTATAACTAACTCAGTGACTTAGATGTCAGGGCCCTCAATTACACTTTTATGCTCCAGGAGGAAGTAACAGCTAAGGAGAATATGAAGTATCATTTCAATGGTGAACCACATATATGTGAATTAAGCTCAAAACATCAATTTTCAGATAATGTCTCATAGCTTTCAGCAAGCTCTGAGATAATAGTGTTTTGATCAGTGGGGTAAGAGAAATGCCAGTCAATTCCACAAAGAAAGTTTGCCTTTCATATTTTTCCAGTTTTCTCTCCTTTGATAAGAGAAGGTAAGAGTGCATGACTCAGCTGAACACAAATAAAGCTAAAACACAAATAAAGTAAAACGAGGCTGAAGGATGCTTTAACAAATAAGCACAGAGACAGGTCATGTATGTTCACACATTAAAGTGTATACTTTCATTATTTACACGTTTATCAAAAGATGTTCTTTCTGGAAAAAGTGAGGAGCTTTACTGAATCCGTTGACTTGGGAAATTTCACAGCCAAGGGTAAAGCTTCTGTAAGATGAATATGTAAATCCATCCAGAATCTTCTTCCAGGAAAAGGTAAAAGAAAATAAAAAAGAGTTTCAATGTTTAGCTAAAAAAAAAAAAATATATATATATATATATTTATAAATAGTAAGTGAAGAATCTACAAGGAACAGGAAAGATGTTTATCAGACAGGAGAGTAAGATCTGTTCTAGTGGTTGAAAACTAAGACTGAGAAAAATAGAGATGAATTAGAACTCCAGAGAACAAAATGAAACAAAATTAATTATTTGATCACCTAAATAGAAATTGAATAAGGAAAGAAGAGAGGTGATTCCTTAAGAGGATATGATTAGGATTTGCTATATTTTAAACAAAACAAAACAAAAAAAAATCAGTAGGGATCATTTAGAACCTAGACACAGAGAAAAAATGACAAATGAGGAAGTGTGTAAATTTGGAGGTTTTGTTTCTAGGGGTTTTTGTTTGGTTGGGTTTTGTGGGTGGTTTTGTTTTGTTCGGTTTTTTTAATAAACAACCTTATTTCATCTGAGATATGGGCAAAACCAAAAACTTGACTTGGGATGTAGGGGAGCAGATTACCTCCATAACAGAATATCTGTAGAATTTAAATATTAAATTGCAAATTTGATATCCAGAATGTTTAGTTCATTTATAACATCACAAGTAACACTAATAATAGCAAATATAGCTCATTTTAGTAGAAAAACATCTTTCAGGAAACTATTTCTTTATTTGCTCACCTCTTTCAAAAGCAAAACTTAAAATGGTTTGAAGTGTTGACAAAGAGAAGTCAGAGAAATAAATAGAAAATAAGAAAAAGTACAGCAGAAAGGGTTTAAAAGGTCAAGCTAATCTGATAGTTCTTCTATGAAATAATTGATTATATCAGCTGAGGAAGTGCACCACAGAATTAATTGGTCTATTTCATGGTGATGTTTAGTATGGAGAGATAAGAAAGAGTAAAGCTGCTATATGGTAGATTGGAAGACCTCATCTGAAATTTTCTGTATTATTTTGTATGTCCAAGAAGGATGTAAAATTGGAAGAAGCACTTAGAAGACATACAGAGCTGCTCAGCAGAGCGAAGTTCTTGTCTTACTGGAATAGCTTTGCCTAATTACTTCAGCAAAGTAAAGATCAATACATAAGAAGAGTTTTATTCTCTCTCTATAGAAAGTCTCAGGAATGTATACCAGAGTGATAAAAAGAAATTTTAAGATAAAAGAAATTAAGCAAGGGATAAAACCTGAATATGAATCTATTAAGACTGGAAATTAATGGCACTTTTGAAAATCTGATGGATTTTGGTTTTAAGGGAGCAAACTGAAACTAATTTTAAATACGTGAATGAGGTTAGTTTGTATTTTCCCTGGGATTGTAAGCTGAACTTGGTGATAAAAAGGCTATTGTTTTAGCTGATCATTCCTATCCTGTATGTGATACAGCCATTCACCTTCAGTGATGTGTTTGTGTGCTACAGCCCCATTGACAGGATTGGGATTCTTGGTAGGAGTTTGTTTTAGTCCAGATTAGCAAAGCATGTCAGTATGTACCTCAGTGCCAGTGAAGTCATGAGTTACTGAATTTAATTACTAAAACATACATCCCCATATAAAAGAAACTTCCTTTTTTTTGTTTGTTGTTTTTTTATTTTTTTGTTTAAGACTGGACATAGATAATTCTGTTGATATTTTAACACTTTAAAGATAGAATTTTAACCATGCAAACTCTGAGAAACAATGAAAAATTTCTCAGGTGTTCTTAAAAAAAAGCTTTTTCTCAGACCTAATTCAGTCAGTTTTGTGATTGTCATCAGTTCATGCCAGCCAACAAAACAGTGCTGATGTTAATCCATTATATAAAGGCATTATTACAGTATCAGAGGTGTAAGTATCTCTGTGAGCTGAGTGTGTATATGCTGATATGATATGTATAGAGAATTATGGTCAATTACTCTCAGTGTAGTCACTTCTGTAATTTTATGTGTGTCTAATGTAAGTGAGAAATAGAGGAAGCAATACACAGATGTATCTACTTTAATGTTTTAGCAGTTCCTGTTAAAAACACGGACCTCTTCAGATTAGGGTAATCAGTGGTATACTCAGTGGAAAATAAAAGGATAAATGTGCCTTTTCTCTGAAGCCTTCATTTTACAACATGGTAAATTTATTTTGCTATCTCTTAGATTTTTAGTAGTTCATTGCTCCATAAAGGATTGTCATGTACAAAGTGTCATTCAAACTGTTATTTAAAGGCTATTGTTGATTTAAAAGCATTATAAGTAGAGTAAAAATATAACAAATCTAGAGAATGGAGTGAAAGGTATGTTCCAGAATTAGGGAGTATTCATAAACACAAGCAGCTTTTCTTTCCCATATCAACTGTTTCTAGTGAAGAAAGGCCTTTGCAGAAAAAGAAAAAAAAAAAAAAAATTAAAAAAAGACTGATATGTTAAACCTTTTCTGACACCAGAGGAGAAGTTATGTTTATTCTATTTCACTCCCACTTCCTCATGTGTGTCTAAATTAATTTAGAACAGAACTGTACAAGTTAATTGTTAATAACTTCTTTTATTTATAAGAAATGAGCTCTACAAAGCAGATCAAGCACACTTCTGCTGTTTAATGTCATCCCATCAGTACAGCAGTGCAGAAGGTCACCCACCCAATGCACTGAGTATCCTCGGGGAAAGAGACATTTTGCAAAACACAAGTACCTTCAAACACATATTCTGTGTAAAACAAATCATGTACAGTAAAAGGAATGTGACTGCAGTCCTCAAATACATTGCATAAATATTCTCACATCTCCAAAAGGTTGTTTTCACAAAGGTAGTCATTGCCAAAACAGAAAACAAAAATTTATCAATGTAATCGTACAAGAGATAAGTACCTTGGTAGTTTAATAGGCTGAAGCTTTTTTTAATTTTGAATAGAAGCCTTTTTACCCAGAACTCAAGAGCAATAAGGAATATTTAATTGACAATGTTGAATTAGGTGTCTACTCCTACAGTTTCAGATGCAAAAGTCTCAAGAGAGAATTTAAAGTAGTGGTTCTCTTTAGGAGTAACTGATGGATGGGGTGACGAAGTATTTTGAGGCTGTTTAGGTCATCAACATCATCCACAGGGTGTACATCACCCAACATAATTACTTTCCTTTTCTCTATGGAATGGTCAGTAGTAAAACTTGTTCATTTCAATCTCTGTAACTCTGTTTCTGGTTATTGAAAATTAAAAGCCTTTGGGTTTCATATTTATTTTCAAAAATAGTTTTTATGTTGGCTACATTGTTACCTGCCATCAAAAACATTAATTTCCCAATAGTATTTTTGGGAAGACTTTACATTAGCACAAGGTGAATGCTAACCCCTGCACCTAAGTGCAAAAGAGCCCCAGATATATCAAGAAATGGACTTGATTGCAGAATCTATTCACAGGAAATTTTACATTCTGTCTTGTGAGAAAGCGGCAGCACTTCTTCTGAATTACAATTGTGCATATTAAACCATTCTGTTAAAGATGCGTATCTTTGAATAGTAAATTTTGGACATATTGTGGCATCATAGTGTTTTACTAAGAAAACCAATCTAGAAAATCAGCAATGTCACACCTCTTTAACCTCATTTTAACTTTTATATTGACTATGCTCTAGATGTTCTTCTGATTTGGGATTTTAGAATTTCTCAATTATTACTGAAATTCCTCAAAAATAATGCCTCCATTTATGACAGTCTTTCAAAGGAAAACATCTAAAATTTCTTTAAAAGCTATCTAGGGGGCCTTCTAATGGTCTTTGCACTATGTGTGTCTTTCATATAGATTCAGAAAGATACTCCATGAGTTAAGCAGGAATTTCTAGATTATCTATCACTGTTATCACCCACCAATGGCAGTGACAGCTGCTGTCATTGCAGATCTACATTTATGCACAGAAAGAGGAGTGTAATCTCCCTTCTCACTTTCTCAACTGGAACCTACATATTATTGTCTTCTCATTTCCCTTATGCTCTTCTCACTCTCCCTCAGATTTTTCCTCATTCCTGAAGGAGCCCTTTATTGCTTTAAGGGACATCCAGTCAAAGTCACAGTATAATCATCTTGATACAGGCAGAGCTAAAAGCTGTTGCATTTTTCACCTGGTTATAAGCATGTCACATTGACCTGTTTCTACACCTCACCCAAAGAACTAGTCTTTCTAGGTAATAAAAATTTTGTTCCAAGTCACACAACCAAGATGATGCAAACATCTAGTGAGCAGATTTCCTTACAAGAACTTCTCATCTATGTAAATGTTAATACATGTGGAATTTATTTATTACCAGCTTTGAACTTGTAATGAATACTGCATTCACAGTCTGCCTTCTTAGTGTCTTTAGCTTTACATATCACACACTACTAGGACTTTCCTTTCTTTATATTTTGCTTACCACTACCATAATAATCCTTTCCCTCAAAACATCATTTTGGGATTCCAAATCTCGGTGAGTACTGCTTCCATCAGTACCAAAATATTTCTTTGGTCACATCCCATTAAATGGTGATGGGAACTCTAATGTGGCCAACAAGGCTGCCCCACTGTAGAGCTGTGGTTTTGCTTTGATCTCTTTTTGAGTGTATTCCAAGCCATGCATTTGATCTATTCTGACATCTACCCTGGGAAAAAAACGTTCTTTTCTTTCCAACATTTATACACACAGGCCAAATAAGCATTTTAAACACAGATGTCTAGGTACATAAAGTCGGAGTTCCCTTCCAGAATCACTATTCTGTTCATTCACCTCTTGCATTCATGGTGCTAATTTTGCTTTTCCTTTGTGAATGTTCATCTTTTCCTTTAGCTAGTATTTTAAAATCTTTGACAAAGGTAGTTTTTTCCAAATATTTTATGCACCAAATTATCAAGGAAACCTAATTCACTTTGAAGTATGTATGAAGGAAATGCATTACAATTGATTTTTCTTTAGAATATTTTTCTCTAAGGTGAGGCTGGACATACAAAAGAAACCCTGCAGCAAAGGGGTCCCAGCAGTGTCTCACTTGTAGTGATTTTTGCATTCAACATTTTATATGGAACCTTTTGTATATATTCTGTGAGTGATCTTCAACTGTTTCTAATTCCAAAAGGGGCTGAAGGCAACCTATGGAAAAGGAGCAGCACTGATGTTAAAAAACAGGCAAGGACTGAACTGCATGCAGCCCTACCAAACGCAGATGAGAGCAGGCAGAGCTATTTTGTGGCTAATTCCTCACTCACACCTCACCACCACTTCCCTGCCCCAATGAGGTGTAAAAAAATGGAAAAAATTGAAAAATCATCACTAGTGCTGCTTTCCATTGACTCTTGTTCAATGGAAAGTGCAACTGCCTGCAGTAGAAATTAATGGAGTTTGTCTGCTCTCACACACAGCCACTCAAACTCCATGGCTCATACTTAACTTATTTTACATTTCTTCATAGCTCCCAAAATGTGATAAAGATACAAAGCTACAAAACCCAAGGTAAACTCTCCCTTTAAGTCTGGCTTTTTGTGAGATATGCTCTTTGCAGAGACATCCATTTTATGTGTCAGAAAACACCCTATAGATAAAGAGACTTTGACAAAACCTATTTGTCATATTCAAGTAAAAAGAAATTGTCATCCTTTTACCGTCAGGTAGAAATGAACAAGAGAAAAAGCTGAGTTAAGTATCTTATTGTACACTAATGAAAGCCTGAGACTGCAAATATTTCAGTTATGGCTCTGAGACATTTTTTTCTTTCCTAGTGAAGATGTGAAGAACATATCAAGCTGTTTCTGTCCAACCAAATCCCTTTTGTGCTCATACAGAACTTATAACAGGACATTGACATTTATTACATCATCTGAAGTCCACTGTACACAGATAATCATAAAGATTACACTGCCAAAATTATAACTAATATTATCCTGATTTTTTCTGCACATACCCTGATTTACTGCTGCTATTTTCTTTGAATCAAATGAAAAGAGAATGCTTGAAATAGTTTAAATAATCTAAAGTTATGTACAGCTGTTTTTTATTAAGTGTTTGCCAGCCTGAATAATGACATGTTTTTTTTGGCATGTCATAATAAGGCTGTGGTAAAATATATGCATTATGATTACATGAGTTAGTAACCAAGGAAACTAAATTGGTATTGTACCAGTGTCCTCCAGGACATATATAATTGAGAGCCTGTCAGGTTTTCTGAGGAAGATGTCAGGACTTAACAACATCCTTGTGAAATTCTGATATAAAGACTGAAATGTATGAGGTGAGAGAGCAGGTACTGCATCAACTGCAACACACTTGTCTTTGTCTGGAAAGGTGTTCATCAGCAGACTATATACACACTTTTTTATTTTTCAGTGGCATTTTTGATGTCTTCTCAGTTGCTCACTGAAACCCAATGCCTCAAAAAAAAAGCCTTCCATTAAATTGGAGCCCACAATTTCACTGAAATCAGAAGCTGTTGAAAACATTGGACAACTTCCTGCTAGATAAGATTGTATCTTTAGAATTATTTTAGACATTCTCTACATTAAGACCTTCATTACTTTCACCTAACCTTAGGTGAAAAGCCAGTCGAGTTTTACATGTATCCAACTTGAATCTCACTCCTATGGGCACCTTTTGTCAAGTCAGAAAGGAGAAGTATCCCAGGTAAGGTTAAATTGGATGTCTCTTCAAAGACCCTCAGAAAAAAATCATATCCACTTGAATACCTGAACCTAAATTAAACAGGAAGTGCCTTTTTCCACTTTTGTTTTACACTTCTTTAAAGCTGATACCTTTTTTGTTTTGAAAGCCCCTTTAACTCCCCCCATTTCAGATTAATCCAACTATTGGTCATCTTCCTCTTTAAGATAATTTTAAAAGAACACCTGCTTAGATATTTCTAACAGCCCTTGTTACCCATTTTGCCAAGAGTTATCCTTGAAAGTTCTCCACAGATATCCCCTTGTTAAGGTCCTATAATAGCTGGGGACAGCTATGTAACAGTGAATACTTCTAATTCTACCCATGGAGTTCTCAAATTTTATTGTCTTAGTTTTATGAAATCTTGCATTTTTTTTCTTTGTTTTTTTTTGTCATGCACTAGGGCTGTATCCTGATAGTACACTTAAAACAGTGACTTAACACTTCCCTCAAAGCAAGCAGTTGCAGCTTGACAGCTTCATAGTATTTCTTATAATTTTAAAAGAGTGCATACTGCAACTCAGAATTAGTTTGCTGAGAACCACAAATAAATTTTTTATGAAATATGCTCATAATAAGAAATCTGAGAACATCGCTTTTTTCTGACTGGAAAGGATAAGTGGTTTCCCACTTATCTATGTCACTCGATAAGTTTGGGTAGTATGCAAAACTCCTCCTGCACTAAGGAGCAAATTATCTGATATTGCATCTATTTATCAAACATATGGGTGCAGAGGAAGACTTCAGAGCACTGGAAAAGAAAACACAGCTTTTCCTCAAGGTGCTCATGTGTTTAAACAACAGCAAACTCTGCTTTATTTTCCTAATATTTTCAGTGATCAAAAATGGTATCCTGGTATGAAACGTAACATGGAATTACTGAACACACAAAATGCCCAAAGTCAGAGCTCCTAAACTGATGTGTGTGGAATAACCCCTTCTCTTGCCCAAGTGTGAGGCAGGACGCCCAGAGTTTGCTGCCAGTAAGTTTAAGTGATTTCTCCAATCAGTTCCTAAAAAGGTAGAGGCATAACATAAATAGATGTAATGTTTGTAATTTGAAATATCAAAAATAAATACAATGATCGAATAGCTCTCATGTTGTCACATAGGGAAATCGTTCATACTTTTCACAGGTGTGAAATTCCATAGTTTTGGGACCTTCTGTCAACTTGCATTTAAATAAAGTGTTGTTTTTTGTAAAGAACTCATTTGGTTTTGAGGTATTTAGACAATTGGTTCTGTTATGAACTTTCTACTCTCTGTTAACTAGCCATGATGGGAGTTGCACATCTGAAATCAAATAGTACAGAGCAAAATCAAGGTCACTTCTGACCTGCAGCAGAGACCGACACAAAAAAGAAAGGTGATTCTTATTTCCACACACTGTATTATAAAGATCCAGGCACTTTAATATTTTCCTGTCTGCATGCTCCACAGTTGCATGAAAATAATATGGCACAGCACAAAAATTGTATCATAAAATCATTCTGAAACCTCCTCCAAGCTGTTGTCATGGCAAAGGAATCTAATGAGAATGCTTTTAATTCAACGATGTTTCAGTGGGCCTTAAAAAATGTGAGTTAGAGCCAGATAGAAAATGTTTGTGATTGAATTACAACCTGGAATCATCTCTGTGTGTTTTAGATACTGGTTATCATCATAACCCCAGTACTAGGAATATTGGAGGGTGAGATCCTTCTGCTTTATACATTGTCAGAGGTAATAGATGGACAATTTGCAGTGTAATAGTGGTGAGGAGGGAATCACTCCACTGATACCCCCAGTCCTTATATAGTGTGTGGAAAATGTCACCACACTGGGAGGCTTATTCTTTACATCTCTCAACCTGAAAGATGTAAAATTATCTTTCTTTGGACTCTCTTATGGAACAGCTGGAGAAATTTTGAATTACTTCTGCTTATGATTTCAATTTAGGAATAATTTCAAAATATTCTCCTTGGAAAAAAGTTGAGAGCATTAATTTTCTGTGTAATTTTCACTGTTTCTAAGGAAGAAAATAAAGAGATGATTGGTCATTCATCTGTTCGGTGTGGCGGCTGGCATCTCTGTGCCAGCAAACACAATTAGGGAACAGATTTATTATATGAGCATTTCAGAATCAGTAATAACACTAATTAGTTTTATCTTTTCCTGGAGAGAAACCCAAGTAACCCATCTTTGTGTCTGTGCAAAAAAAAAAAAAAACAACAAAAAAAACCAAACCAGTTTAAGATCCAGCTGCTGAAAATAGAAATCTGAAATATTCAGATTGGAAATAAAATGCTGATTCCTAACAATGAAGGCAATATGCCACTGTAAATTTGTTAGAATAATGATTAGAGAAAACAAGAAATTCATCTTTACTCGCAGTCAATAGTAGCAGAATCACAGAATGGATTGGTTGGAAGTGACTTCATGGAGGTCATCTCCTCCGATGCTCCTGCTGAGGCAAGGCAATCTGGATCCAGCTGTCCAGGGCTCTGTCCAGACTTCCCCACCTGGAGTCCTGCAGGTCCTCTCCTGCCCAGCTGCTTTCCAGATGGGTGTGCCCCAGCATTGGTGCATGGGGTTGTTCTGCACTTCTTATTAGCCACCTACAGAAACTGGAAAGGTTTTTAAATTTTTTTAAGTGCAAGATGGTATTTAATTTTATAATTGGAAAGAATAAATCTTTTTTCTGTAAATTAAATTGTTTGCTGAAGGTGCACTGTGTAGGTTTGGCAATACCAGATTACTTGTTCTGGCCTAACAAATGCCAAAAATGTGGGATGCCCAACAAGAATCAGCAAGCGTAGTTTGACTTTTAGAAATACAACTGCATTCTAATACTATTCTGATTTATTGTTTTCATTCATGTTCAAAAAATAGATCAAGTAGATATTAGCAGTTAACCAAATCTCTAAATTACCTTAGCATTTTATGTCATGAAGTTCAAAGAAGAATAATGACAGAATAATGGTTAGCTATTGCTATGTTTTAAATGGTTGTTAACCATTAATTGGCTTATCACTTTAAACAAGCTGTTTATAGAAAAATGTATATTAAAAAAAATAAAGTAGGTTTCAGTTTTTTATTATGTTAATTATATATCACAAAATAAGTAAATGCTCATATTATAGTTGACTCATGCTTTTATTTTTTTAATTTCAATTTTAATTAAAATTTATCCATCAGATGGAAATCAAGATATGTTACCCTGACTATTTCCTTCCAGGAGACTGGAAAGGTTGAAGACAAATATAGAAGTTCTCATTCTAAAAGCAGAAATTTATGATTTACACCTAGTTTATAAGTAGTGTGAGTCTTAGCCTCCTGATTTTATGTAAGAATATGTAATCCACTGTGAAACAGAAGGATGTCAGGTTTAGCTATTTAATAAAAGCAGAAATTATCAGAAACATTCTAGATCTTAATTACTGATGATCCCATTACTGACATGGACAGTAATTACAAGAAAAATAGTACTCTGCTTTCTAATCTGAACCCTAGTTGAAATGCCACAGAGTGCCTGGCAGAGGGAACTGGCAATTTTTTGAGTGAGGAACTGGATTTTGACAACGGTGGCTCTTCCAGGTCAGCAAAAGATGTCTACTAGACGTGTATAAAAGAAATCCCATCACCAGGAAAGTGAAAAATAAATATGAACAGAATGGGGAGCAGGACAGTTTGAAATTGAATGCATTTAAGAGCAGTGAAAGCAGTGAGAGAATAGGTAAGTGAAGAAGAAAAAAAGACAAACTTGTAAAATCCAGTTATTTTACCTGAGAGAGAAAGCAACTTAGAAGTGTGGTAAGGGCATTATCTCAGCTAGCTGCATGTCAAAAAGTTCTCCCAGTCCTTGTGATACAATAGTACATCTTTTCTTGATTTTCCATTGGAATGGTGCCTGGCCTTGGACAAAAGAAGGTGAGGTAAAGGGATGCCCTGGGAGATCATGATGAAATGAACCCTGGAGTGGGTTTAATGATCAACCTGTGTGTGTGTGATGTAACCTTTGATTACAAAGTGAGCTGCTGAAACACATTAAATTGTAAATGAGCAGTACTAAGAGTCTCTTTGTTGCAACAGAAATAGAATTTATTGGTGTGGTGTATCTGTGCTTATGTGTATAAAAATCACAAACCAGAAGAATATGTGCTCCAAGTACCCCAGTTGCACACTAATAGGGGCAAGGAGAGTGTGGTGCAGGATAGAAAAGAGATTATTGAGTTTGTAAAAAAGCAGTTCTATCATGCCTTAAGTGACTTAGAACACCTGATTTCTACAATACATCAGAAGAAAAGTTAGTATTGACTTAATCCTAATAAAAATGCAAGCCTTGGAAAATAATTGAGTGTGAGGAATAGTATCCGTAAAATAATTAACTTCACTTTATGATGAATCACAAGTTAAAACTTCCTATCTGCCACCTCATTTTTAAAAATAGGGATGTCAAAGAAATGGGGGAAGAGTTAAAAATTATACTAGAAATGAGAACTCAGTTTAGTGTTTAGTTAATCATAGTCACAGAAATGTCACAACTGAGCAAACTTTTGAATGGTCACGAAGGTAAGAACAGGAACATATCCATGTGGAAAGGACAACATCGTTTTGAGTGGGGGCGTTATTTGCTTTCTCCTAAGTTAAGAGGACTTAATGAACTCTAAATAAACTCATCTACACTGAGTCATTTATCATTTTAAGTTTCTTCCTTAGGAAAATTAACAAAATGTTTGACAGTTTTGAGATGTTAAAATGTCTTGTTGTCTGACATGTCTGACATAATTTTTTGTTCTTGCATTTCTGCAAAGTTATAGCTACTTGGAGAAAAAAAAGTGTGGTGAAGTATTTTATTTATAATTTCCCATAATTTTGGTAGTGAGGCATGATATTTAATAAGATTTTTAAGGCTTTCTGGTCCTTTATGTCCTTCTCAACTCTATTACCAAGATGTATACTAATTAGTAAAGTGACTCTTATCCCTTCATCAAAAGTAGGGTGAAGGTTCATTTAAGGGCCATGGGATCACAGAAGCAGTGATATTATCAGGGGAGATGATGATCAGGATCAGTGGATATGGGGATTCCATGGTGTTCTGGGTAGGGTTCCCTTCCAAAAATACCCAGACCCACTCTTTGGTCTGCTGGCATTGGTACCTTGAATGGAGGCTGCAGTATCTCTGTCCTCTCCAGATGTCATGCAATTTTAGATGGTTTTTTCCTCACAGAAACGTACAGTTCCCCTTAGAGAGCACTTTGCCTTTTTTCTTTTCTTGTGTGCCTATGACATTTCTAGGGAGCTTTTAACAGCTTGAATTCTGCTTTCAGCTATGTCTGAGAAAGCCTTATTCAAAGGGGCAATTACATGTGTGGCAATTGTCTGCTCTCAGTAGTTCCTAAATAGGCCACCAACAAAATCTAAAAGCCATGCATGGGAACAGCATTTATCCCAACATTATTTCTATGAAAACTGTGTATAAAACTACTGTTTTCTAGAAATGTCTGGAGTACAGAATTGTAGAATGTATAGCTTTTTGTATTTTCCCATTTAAAATGTCTCTTCAGGTAAAGTGTTTCAATTGTGGAAATGCTCCCTTGATTTCCCACCTCAGACTTTGCTAGAGAAATGTGAGACAAAGGATACCTTGACAGTTAAAGGGAATAGCACTGCCTTCTAGATGAAATATCACAGAACAGTGATGCTACCAGACAGTTTTTGTAGGTCTCTTGCTTTTTGGCCCAAATAGTAAAGTTAGGCAGGCTGGTGCCTACCCTCCTCTTGATAAGACCCAGTATTGTCATAATCACTGTGCATAAAATAGTGCAGAAAAAAAACAAGCAGTAAAGAGAATTATAAAACTTTTGGGTGATAAGGAAAAAAAAAACAACAAAAAATCAGGTTGGTACCAAAAACACTTTTATTAAAGCCAATGGAATAGCTACAGAATTTTTTGGAAAGAAAAATCAGTGAAAAATCTTAAGTTCTAAGATAAAGCCTTCAGTAATGTCACTTTTATTTGGTTTTAAACTGAACAGGTTTTTTATAGGCTCCACTAGAAGATTAAATGAAGTATTCAATTTAAAATGTTCTTTTAATAAATGTTTATTTTGGGGTTAGTTTGCAATCTGTTAAAAAGAGCAACTTTTCCAAAACTGTCAGAGTAGATCATGCAGGAATGTGAAGGATGCAGAATATTTACTTAAGAGGAAATGGCCTAAGGAATTATTGCTAATTTTAATTAAGTTTTTTGCCTACCCAATTGGTCTGCTATATCTGGACATCCTTAGAACTACTCTTTTCCTGCAGAACACATTGTTTCATGACTGCATCAGAACCTTCCGGTAATTCATTCACAAAGATTGCTTGTCATTTGATCTTTATTAATGCAAAAGTGGAAGGAACAATTTATTTACAGTATGATTAAGAAAAAGTATTTGGTGAAAAACTAATTACGTGTGATACTGTGTCTTCACTTATTACATTCATAATTTTTTGCACTTTGCTGCTTGTGTAGCAAATGAAGTATCCTGAAAATTTATCAGTAGGAAATTCTACCTGTTTTTCCTTTCCTGTGGGAAGTAATTGACCATTTGAGACTATTGAACCACAGAAATTTTTCTTCAGTCACCTGCGTAGCCCAAGCTGCACTCGAAGTCAGCTTGCTAACTGACCCATGAAGTTTATGAAGGACATGAACTTGCTTAACACGCCCTGTAATAACCACTAATGGTCTCTTCAGGGTAGCTAAGGTGTTCTCCTCTTGTCCATCTTTTTTCTTGCATCACTGACCCTTTTTAGAAAATTGCTAAGACCTAAAGATTAGTTTAGTGGTCCTATAAAAAAAAAAAAAAAAAAGGAAAAAAAAGGCCCATTTCTTACCCAAAAAAACCCCCACAAACAAGCCAAAAAATGCCAACAACCTCCCTCCCCAAAAAAACCCTCACCAAAACAACCCAAAACTTCTGTACCCCTTCGCTAAAGCTGTATTTTAGTCAGCTAAAATTACTTAGTAATGATACAAAATAACAACAGTCCAAACTGGGTTGTTCTGTTGTGGTTTTTCTGTACATATGCATAGTCTGTGCACTAAAAATCCATAATCCAAAGAGTAACAAAACCACAGGTGCAGGGAGATTATGAGAAGTCTCTGGGTAATTACCCAAAGCATTGGGCTTTGGGTTTTCTGTTGTCTTCATTCGGTAGCTGTAATTAAACTGTGTATTTTACAAAAAAGCTTTTTAATGAGTTTCCCATTCCAGTTTACCTGGGAGGTATCCAGTTTATCCCAATAGATTTCTAATTACCTCCAGTGAGTTGAAGGGAAGTCACTTGCCAAAACTACCCCATTCTCTGACCAGGAAACTATTTTAACTCAATAAAGATAAGTTATTTAGAGAACAAGTTTCTTAAAAGAGCTTAAAATTCACTACTACAAATGATTCCTTCTGTTGGTGAGGAGCCCTTCCTGGACACCAGGAAATTGCTAGATACCTTATAGTTCCTCACAGGTTGATTGTAAGGAGTTCATTGCCATGGCAATCACCAATTCCTTTTCACAAGTGAGATGCTGTTTGTTATAGTCTGGTACCAGCAGCCAGTGAAGGTCATTTCAGAGAACCAAGTGGGGAATAAAGTACACAGTTCTTTGGGTATAATGCCTTTGATATAATATCTTTACTCAGATCTTTTCCTTCTTTCTTGCCAGCTTAGGTGGAAAAATATCACTTCTTTCAAAGAAATGGTTTTAACTTAGTGTTCAGAACTTGAACTGGATTATTTTTATTTGAAAAGAATGTCTGATTGATAAGAGCAGTGTGCAGTCGGAGGTCTTTGGATCAGAAGAAGGCCAATCAGCACAAAATTTTTTGGGGTCAAAAGTATTGATTCCATGGATACATTTGTTGTGCAGTATTCTCTGTGTCCATGACAATGCAGCTTTCTGGTTTTCGTGTTTATAGGGATCTGGCTGAAAGATTTAGAAAAATTCTACCTCCACATGACTGAATAACTGGACCTGCAAATTCTAGTCTTCCACAGGAGGTTTTACTTCAGGTAAAACAGCTGCAAATTTTGGCAAACTCAGGCATGAACCTACTCTAAATGAATTAATACATGCAGAGACATCAGCTTCATTGAAGCCGATACATAAGCATTTCACCTCAGAAAAATGAAAATCCTGTAATTACAACAAGTCATTAAAAATGCCATTCCACAGAAGGATTTTGGTCACAGCTGTCCTGAATCCTGCAGCACAGTTGTCATGGGCACTCACATGTGATCAAACTATTCAGCACCATGAGCAAGAGTTTGGCTGTTGATGATCAGAAAGTGCCTTTGTGGATAAAGCAGCATTTTCATCTATCTCTCAAGATTCTCATCTCTGTGCTCTCAAGAAAACTAGACAGAGCAGGATATCTCTACAGGTGAGAGTATTTTCATTTAAAGAAACAGCAGTTTCATTAATGAACATTTTTTGTTCTGATGCAAAGCTAAGTGACATTGATAGTGACCTTATAACATTGAAATATAACTTGCTCTTTAAATCACAAGTTGATTTAGAACCAACACAAAGAGAAGGTGGGTCTGTAGTTAGGATTTTTTTTTTCTATCTGTGCTATTGATTGCATATTTCTTAAAAATATGCTAATGTATATAGTGCTTGCACAGTGCAGTGAAGGGTATGTCTTTAATGACCCCTTAACTTTAGGTATACTTTACAGTTTCAAAGAGTTGAAGTGTCTGGAAGCAAGTTGTTTAAAGAAACAACTCTCTCCCCACTTGCTCTCATCCAGCTCTTTCCTCACTGCTATCCTATCTAACACATGCTGTGCATCCCAGAATAATTTCAGTTGGCATGATATGCAAAACTCATCAAAAATTAATAGGGCAGTATCCACAGATCTTCTTTTCACTTAAAGTACTTGTTAGATATTTTCCCTAAGGATGACCTGATCTATCTTAAGGTAAAGTGTTTCAACTGTGAGAGTGCTCCCTTGGTAATAAAGACTGGTAACAAATCATGAAACCAGTTAGGACATTAATGCAAACAAGTTATGTTAAAGCTGGGGACTAACTCTTCATGCCACCAAAGTGAATGTCTGTGAGAGGAGCACTTTTGTCTGCTCTTCCTGGCTGCGCACAAATACAGAGACACACTCTCACTCACTCCAGCATCCTGGCCAGCACTGCTAGGAAGGTAAATAATATTCCCTTTAGGAAATAAAAATAGGATTATAGGTAGCACTCAGATTTTGTCTGGACTAGTGAACCAGTGTCCATTTTAGCATTCCTAAATCCAGGTGGGAATTTAATATTCTCAAAATACCATGTTAGGGCAAGGCCTAGGCAGGCAGACATTCCTCCTCTAATTTACTTTTGGTGTGAAGGATGCCCAAGAGCATAACCTAGAAGGGAATTGTTGATCTCTGGTTGGGATGGACAAGACCCCAGGGCTGACCATGGTGTGCATCTGTATTTCAGCCTGTGTGTAGGCAATCTGTGCTAGCCAGGGTGTCCTTTCCTCTATGGGATGTGTTGGATGGCAAGCCTGCCTCTGGTGTACCCTTGCTTCTGCAAGGGCTTCTTTCATCTTTTTGTTCTAAGTAATGAGGGATTAAAAGTCTTTGAGACAAAAATAAGGTCAGCTGAAAGAGCCTTTTTATGACTGTACTTCTTGGTTGTACAAAACCTTAAATAAAGCGTCTGACTTGGCATAAGAGCTCAGTGTCACGAAAGTTAATATCTGAGAAATATATTCATGTTTCCTGAGAAGTTAAGGGTGCAGTTGTAATTTCTTTCCTTTTAGATCTAGGTCAAAAATGTCAGTACCTATCAAAGACATGAAGTCTGTAAAAGAGAAAAAAAAAAAAAAGAAAAGAAAAGAATCACTACAGAGTGTGTGAATACTTCTAGGAATACCATCACTGCCAGTCCCAATCAGGAGAGAGGTACACACCAAAAGGGTGTGAGCATATGTCATGGAAAAGTATTTTTCAAATGAAAATCAGTAGAGGGAAAATGCAGAGGTAAATTTCACTATCCAGCCAAAGTTCGAATATAATTTAATGTTTCATTCTTTTTTATTTCCTGAGAGGAAACAGTTCAAGTTCTTCATTTGAGACAATGGAATAAAAACAGCTTTTAGCCTAAGGTAATTGCTCATTTTCATAATCTTCACAAGAACTTCCTCAGATGGACATAAGTGTACCTGGGGATCTTTAATCAAGTTGAATGGATATTTTCCTTTTGCTAATTAAAGCTAGGAAGTTTGGTGTGAAGTAAATTAGCAGAATCTGGGTGTTCTGTGAAATGTTAGTACAGTACTAACGCATCTTGATCCAATTGAAACCCAGTATGTCATACATCATAGATTCTCTAGAAATGCACATGGAAAAAGAGTAGCATTTTGAGGACTGTAAAGTATTATATTTCATTTAGAAGGTGAAAACTCAGGCTGATACTGCAGAAAGCCATATATCACTACCCGTTTTGAATAAATGTCAAAAATATTCATGTTTCATAAAACACTACCAAAAATATCCATTAAATTATATTTACTCGTTGTGGTTATATACACCATAGATTTCCCAGGAGAGAGAGGTTTCAATGCAGTTGTAGTTCCTTCTCCCACAGCCACTGGCCTCAAAGACAATGCATGTACTGGGTGCCAAATGTTTTAGGAGCGTCTCCTCTGCGGGTCAGCATATCCAGTGAAGGTGGGTGTCTGGTTCAGCTGTTCAGTTGCATTTTTTTTTTTCAGATTTTCTCCTAATTAAATGTTTAGACTAACGTATCTGAATCCATGCATATGGAAACTTAGCTTAGATGAGCCTCTGCTTTTCCTCTGGTGTTTTTTTATGCCATTTGTCACATGCTGCAAACTTAGCTTTAGACAATAGTTTAATTTCAGAAACCTAAGCATCAAGATTAATAAAGCATAAGGCATTTTTGTTTTAATGTTAGAAGGATTGCCTGCACAGAGGACTGTGTGAATTTAACTCCACCTGAAAGGATAGGCATATCTAAGTAAAATCAATTCAGCAGATAAGATTAACATTGGGTTGTTTAATTCATGCTCTACTAATGTTAAGGTGAACCAAACCCTGAAAAAATATATCAATCCTTTAAAAAAGCTAGGTAAGGTCTTAATGTAGCAGAAGCAGTTCAATGGAGTTTGAGCTTAAATGTGAGTTATGCTATTGTTATTAGTGAAACCATGTACAAATACATGGAGAATATTCTTAAATAGTTTTCATGGATAAAGTCTGTAAAAAATGTATGGTTATGTGTGAGGTATACAACCACCTTCATCAACGAGGACTTCATTTAAGATCTTAAAAATGCAAAACCCTACATAATATCTTCATTAATTATTCTTAAGATATGAGCTCTCACATGTGACATAAATAGTCAGGAGAGATTGACTCAGTTGCAGGTATGAGCATAATGTGTTACTTTGTCAGTATTTAAACATGCAGCTCAAATAGATTTGGAAATCTGCTGCAGCATGTTTATTTTAAAAGCACACCCAGCCTGAGGAAAAATCTTCTTACATGCAACTCTAGAAATCTATCCTTTCTTCAGTCAGGCCACAGGAATGACACAGCCTCATTGATGCTCTGTATTCTTTTGCTGGTGTGTAATTCCTGTGCAGCTCCTTCTCACCTCAGCTTCTCCCCGTAGATACTTGACATTCAAACTGTGTGAATGTCCTCCTATGGAGGAGTTGGGCATGGAAACACATAAAGCTCTAAAATTAGGCCATGATGTTCAAACTCCCTAAGATAAGGCAGTAGATTTCAACTGGTGTATGAAATAGAAATTGAACCTAGTTTCAATTTAATTGTCTCATTTCAATGCTGAATGAAAAATTAGCAGCAGAATGAGAACGGACTGCCTGGTATTTTACAGTTTTCCAGTAGTTAATAGTCAAAGCAGGATATTTATTGTCACTAATAAGTGGGTTTTTCCTGCTAATGTGGCAGTGGTTCTCATATGCCTTTGAAAATTATAAGCATGCTCATGTATTGTCAACATTCAGGTACCAGATGAAGTTCCAACAAGTTTAGTAATTCATCCACCATCATAAGGCACAATGAACTGTGATTGAGGAAGTGATGAATACTGCAAAGCTTGTGAGCATCATCTGGCTTGCTCTTTATTTTGAATTCCAGTTAAACAATTGTCACAATATGTTCTGAAAGTGGTGAAGTGCTACTAAAGATCAGAGATGAGTAATAGCAGAGGATCTGAAACCTTAAACTGTAAAATACCATGGCCAAGAAATTAGTCTTCATATTATAATGTATCTAGACAAGGCCTAATTAAACTTGCAGATTTCTTCAAAGAAATCAGATTTTAAATCTTCCTTTACCTCAATGAATCTTGTGCGACAACTAAAACCAACATAACTTTCTACATTGTTGACTAAGCAGTTATCTGTGCATATAAAACCTAGACATCACTGACATTTAAGATACTGTTTCCATTTAAAATCCTGACACTTTCCTGAGGCTTTCAGATTATGGAATTTCCTTAAGCTTCTATTGTGAAGTACATTCCCTGGACAATACTTTTTGTGTTGAACTGTGAACATTTACTGAACTGAACAATACATTCCTTCAAAGACAACTGATCAGGGAAATCTGTCATTGTTTATATGTGGTTTGGTCTTCTAGTTCAATATTTCACCAAGAGAAGATTTCAGTTTTTCAGCATAAGAACTTCAGGTCAGTAAACAGACTGAACAAAAAAAAGCAAATTGAAAGTTTATTTTGCAAATTCTTGAGGAACAGCTTCAGTCACTCATCCAGTAGAGGGAACTCTAATACAGTGCATGGCAGGTGACCTGGGACTGCTAGAGAGTAGAATCACAAATACAAGGCAAAGTATAAAATGTATTTATGCTATATATCATCTGTAAAGCAAAGTATCTACCTCATATGTGCTATTAATTTTTTTAGTGAGCTTATTCCAGTTTGTTTATTTCCCTTTCTTCCTTTTTTTATATTCTGTGGTAACATAAATCTGTCTAGCAGATTTAAGGCATGAATTGCCAGTGACAGTGTCACATTTCTAATAGTTCATAAATTTTACAGATCATGTGCCATTGACCATTTAGTTGAAAACTGGCCAGAAGGAAAAAAAAAGTTGTTAATTTTTTAAGATGCCACAATTATGTGTCAAAGTGGCAGATAGGATTCTCTCTTGGAATGACTGGCACACATCCTTTGGAGGAGAGAGGAGCAGTTTACAACCCTAAGACACAGTAGTCACCAAAAAAACCCAATGTTGTATTAAGCTGCTTTTCTATAGAAAGTACCAAAAAAAAAAAATAAAAAAATCACTCATCTTCTATTTTCTCCTTTTTTTTGACCTTTATTACCTGAATATGCTTTCAGCTGGTATAACACTGTTTCACTGTTTTTAAGGCTTGGTGTCTTCACTCAGTCATCATTCTGTCATTTACTGCTTTCTTCTTGTTGTTGTTGTTGTCCTTAGAGACAAAATGTCACCACATTGGTTGATCACTAAATAGGCTTCTTAGGGAAAATTGTTTCTTGTTTCTTCAAAACTGCTGAAAGTCAGAAATAGATGTAACATTTCTCTGTTACAATTTAAACTTAAGATCTTTCCCAGGTCTGTCTTCTCCAAAGAGCTTTAGTTCTTCTCCTACACTATGTTGAGACATTTGGTTATTTCTACACATAGAGGTATTCTGTGGTCTTCTATAAAAGATAGAGAAAAGTTAAAAAAATGCAAAACCTGCTGACATCACTGAACATTTTTCTAAGCTTTCAAAGCAGAAAAATTTGTGCACCTAGGGCAGGATATTCCATATTAAGTTCTCACATGGAAAGGGATTGAATCATATGGTTTAAACAAGTATTTGTTCTTATAGAAAGGAAGAATATCCCTGCACATATAATGTGTTGGCATTTCCAGCAGCAGCATTTCAGATCCTGTGCACAGCTGTGAAACAGAGCAAAAGTCTAACCCAGCATCTGCTGTGGACTTGACAAGGCTGTGGCTACTCAAGCACAGAACAGTGGCCTCTGCTCTGCTGGCATGCATTTCCAGAATTAAAGTTGCAGAAGGACAGGCTTATTAGCTAGCTAATCTGCCTTTCCCATGAAGTGCCCTGACTATTGTCCTTTTCAGATGAAACTCAACTTTCCCCTATATTTAAGTAGTAGCCTTTTTTGAGAGGAAATCATTATGGGTCATCTAGAAATGATTGTTAATAAAGGAAGTTTTGGGAAAGTGAATTAATTTCAGTTACAAAAAGAGGTTAGCTCAGTTGGTTAGAGCATCATGTCAATAATGCAAGGTTTCTGGGTTCTGTCTCTGCTTGGGAGACTCACTTAAGGGTTGGACCCAATTACCTTTCTAGGTACCTTCCAACTCAGAATATTCTGTGATTCTGTGAAAAGCCTGTTCTTTAATTCTGTTAAAGTTAATACAAAGCTATTTTTTAGCTTCTGCAGAACTAAGAGGCAAAAAATTGCAGGAATGCTTACAATTTTTACTACTATTTTGTAGTTGCAGGGGAGTATAAATTTTCAAGAAAAGTGGAACCAAATGAAATATGGATATCTAGTCTTTCTCATTACTCAAATCTTTTGCTGCATCCCTAGGAGTAAGTCTAAAATACTAATTCTAAGTTGTAGCACGAAACCTAGGAGAAAATGAAGCCATGCATTCCAGAGATCAGTTCAGAATGTCCTGAGGATGCCAAAAATAAGGAGGAATTAACTTCATGTTTACCTTTTAATTCATGGTCACTCTTGAATATGCATTGATACCCAGATACAGGAAAAGATATCTCTGAAGCTCCAGGCTGTGTGCCTGCATAAATTCCCTGTTTAGTATTTTGTGTTAGCTTCCTGTAGAGTATCCTCCTATGTAATGTATCCTGCATTAAATATGCTAAATGCATCAAATCTTCCTTGAAATTTGTCTAAACACAAGGGGGAGAAATAGGTGCCTCAATTCATCAGAATTCTGCAGTGGTGTCAGACTTGAGAACATCACTTGGGCTCCCTGAATGATTACACTAATGCCAGATATTTCATTATATAAATTACATGTCTAAATGAGGCATAAAGTGGACAGTCAGAATATGCCCCTTATTCAGGATACATGTGCCATATGTTACTCCCAGGTTGGGTTTTCTATTCTCTGGTCATTCAGGATGGTAGAGCCAAATAGCTTGCTTTGTTTAGGAAAATAGTTTCAAAAATAGAAAACTGTAAATTCATATTTATCCACCTAAACAGTCTGAAAGCATGAGCCTTGACAGATATCTCTAGCTGCTGAAGTACAAATGCTAGATGATAATACTTGTGGAATCTTGACACACCATTTCTTGTGTGTGTTTATTTTGGGTTTTGTTCAGAATAATTTTTACTGAATTTTTTTTGCCCTCTGTTTTCTGATCTATCTCTAGAGGCAATTAACAAGTGTCAAACATCTCCACTGGATTTTTTTATTTTTCAAGTAAGCAGGTTTGTTCTGCAGGAAAAGGACTACCTTGAATTCAAGATGCTGTCCACTGTAAATGCTAATTGGTATTGACAGAGGTAAAAGGTATGAAGACTTATTTTCATTAATTGTTTAAAAATGGATTATTCTTTGTAAGAGTAGTGTTATAATGAGGCAAGATTGCTTGTGTGGCTCTTGAATTTTCAGAACATTTCCCTTTTCTTGGCATTTGCACCAATTGCAAAAAAGCTGGTTTGTTTGGGTTTTTTTTGGTGATACTTCTGTGTATATACAGTGCAAAGCAGGTCTGTGCAAATATATTGCCAAATTATGTTCCAGTTTCCCTGATACTGCTGGCAACTAAAATATTTCTCATTTAGCATGTTAGAATTTGATCTGGATTGTTAATACATTAAGTGATGGAATGGATAATAATTTCCTAAAGTAAATGTAGGACATATCATACAATATTAAAATGTGTAGAGGGCCACATGTATAAGATGGGAAGGTAATTTGATCTCTGTTAAATTATTTAGAACACATTTCCATTTAAGTAAAGAGCTAATGATAAGCAACAGGTTATGCAGGTGAAGATTTGCACATTGTCTTACAGATTTGTATTAAAGATTTCACATGGTTGATTACATTTCAGCAAATTTGCAGAGTTTCTCTTGTAAATAGACCATGTTTTATTCTGAGTATTGAAATGAGAGTTGGTGTTTAGGTTTCCAGTGCAAACATGTGTAACAGGACACATGTGAAAGTGCAAAAGGACAGTTACTAAAATACTAGATTTCTTTTTTTATTGGTACTACTTCTATCATATACAGTGCTAGCAGAACCTCAGGAATGATGGATTTCTTTAATGAATTTCTTCACTACATCAATATGCTATATTTGAACAAAACATTGAGATGTTTTAAAAGTATCTATTATCTTGAGTTGTTTAGAATTATATTAGTTGGTAGGTTGTACTGTATCTAATATAAAGTGGTTGCAAGTGAAACAGACAGCAGGATGGCTGGACCTGATTTATTGGAAAATATTCAGTAAGCTTTTTTAATACTGATACTTTTAGCAGATTCAATTTGTCACTGAAACCAAAACTAAATCCAATGTATTAATCCATATTATCATCTTTTATCAAATGTATCATTACTAACTTGAAGGGGTTTATTTTCTGCATTATATTTGTAATATAATATTCACTGAATGTTCTGCATCAAAAGATAACTGATGCTGGCCAAAGAACAGGTGCACAATTCTCTTCTTTTTGCAGTGCAAGATGGGAGAGAAACCAAGTGCTTGTCTGGCCTTGTGCCTTGGTGTCTGCAGTACCTAAACCTGATAGAGTGAATTTCCTGATTAAGGAACAGTTTTGCCTATGATTTGCTGACCTCACTTGGAGAGTGTAGACTGGGTGTTCCAAAAAGCAGCTCAAAAACAGTTCTTGGTGTTTGGTATCCATTTGCAGCCATTCTTAGTATTCACTTTGAATGCTCCCCCTACACAGAAAGATGCACTTAAACTTCAAGGTAAATTTGTAGATTTGTGATACCTTGAGCAATGCAGCTGCTCAAATAGAAAATTCAGAGGATGTATCTGCTCCCCACAACCCTTAAAGAAAGACACCATAACCCCAGGATCAGTGGGTCTAGAATTCTGCAAGTACAACTGGTGGGGAATGCTTTATCATGATGCTCCATAATCTCTAGCTGATATAATCTATGTCTTTAACCATTAGTGTAAAATTATTTTCTTCCATGTGCAATGGGATTACTCTTTTGCATAACAGATGAGAAAGAGTTCAGAAATCTTTAATCTCTGCCAGTTGGTTCAACCAAGCAGCCTAAAGAGGTGTGCAAATTTCCTATATATAAAATAGGAAGAAGGAAATCAGCATTTGATCAATGAATTGTGAACATCAAAAGGGCATTTGTAAAAATAGCTGATTACATTCACTTTATCTGCTTGCCAGTCTGCTTGCTCCCAAATGTTGGCGTTATGGAAGATGATAAATACACTGAATTTTCTAGGCATGTATGTGCAGACTTGTGCCTTAGCAGAAAGCAAAAATATGCGTATAAAAGATTAAATTTTTTCATTTTTCCACTTCTGACCTTAAATGTTTACTATGTTCACCCTCAGCATCGTGATATAGTAGAGGGGATTTATTTAATTCCATTTTTCACCTTTACAAGATCATATACAGGTAGTGCTTTATACATCTCTCCCAAGTACTCAGATGATTCCACTATTGTGTTATCTGGGTATTTCACAATTTTTATTCTGTAAATTTATGGCACCTTTGCAAGCAAGGAAATGTAATTGGACCTATTATTCAATTAGGAACTTAGGCACACCATTAGGGAATGGTAAAGGAAATAACAGTTAGTGGGTTTAGCATGCTTCAAAGTGGTTTTTTTTTCCTTTTTCTGGCATTTTTTGAAGTGACTTTTAAATTCAGATAAAAGGGAAACTCTTTATATCTAGTCGGTCTAGTCTAGACAGATCTCTAATGCAGAACAAGATTACTCTCACCTATGTTTGTACTTTTATAATGCAAATTTTGCATTTGAAATAGTTGCTAAATTCATGTTGTAGGCCCTCAGTGGGAACTGGGTGTTGAGGGCATGAGTTGTCTTATTAACCACACAGGGAGTCTGTGAAGATGAAAATCAAGTCTGTGACAAGAAGATGGTTAATTACACTAAATCTAGTTTATAGCAGCTAGATATCTTGGTCAAGACAACATAAGAGCAGAACAGAAAGCTGAAGTAGTATTTCACCATTCCTAGGTCTGTGTCCTAACCTCTGACACAATCGGTCTTTCCATGACCTTGATCACATTCCTATCTCCTGGTCTTACTACTGGTCATTGTACAGCCATAAATTATACAGTGAAATTCATCCCACTGCACTTCCAGTGCCTATGATGTGACCACCAATACAAGTACTGCTCACTTTAGACTCTGCTTATTGAAAATGTATTGTTGAGGTACTTATTCCATTGAATATCAGTGGAGATTAGAGGATTATCTCAAAAGTGAATGTTGACATTCATGGTCTCATTGTCAAAGAGTGTGAGCTTTTGTAGCCATAACGTGTTCATTTCAGACAGAACAGATGAAGACATCTGAAAAACCAGACATTTGGAAAAAAAACCCAACACTAATTAATTTCCAATATTCAGAAAAAAATGAGCAGAAGTCTCATGGCATGATTTTTTTTAAACTTTCAATTGATGACAGTGCTTGGGATTTGATCCCATTCTTTCTTCCTGAGAACAATAGTTGCTGTGAAAAAGCATTTGTGTATGGATTTTATACATATCATATACCTTCAGTTTACATTCTTGTTACTATCAATCCCTTAGATGTCACAAGTTCTGTTCTTTATGTGAAATTGAAGCACTGGGATGAAGTGATTGATAATAGGACCTATATTCCTGATGTAAATTGAAAGAAGTAGAACTTCATGTACTCTTGAAATGATTACCCTAATTTACCCAATAAAATTAGGGCCTGTAGCATATAGAATGTTTTCTGCTTTTTGGACCACAATTTTTTACTTCACTCTCTGTTCTTTGAAAGTAAATTCTATGTAAACCTAATAGGCAGGTAGGTTTTATAGTTTTTGTGCTCCTGTCTAGTTAGAGAATCTGCTCAAGGTGATGCCAAGTCTTTTTTTTTTTCCTTTCTTTTTTTTTTTTTCTTTATTTGTAGTTCTCTAAATGATATATGAAGTCTTGAGACAAGAGATTTCGTTGTATTTCATGAAGGACCTTAGGTCAACCAAGGTGATGAATCGTGTGATCGAGAATATCTCTGGGAAGCCTCTGGTTTTCTGAGATTTACAACCTAGTGAAGGCTAGTCTTGTACAGTGACTCAAAGAACATATAAATCAACAGAGATTTAGGGTTGAGAATCCTTTTCATCCATCCAAGCCCTAAAAAGAGCAGAATTCTTTCTCTGCATCCCATTTCTATCTCTGAGTCTCACTGCAAATTCTGAGGCTTAGAAGTGTTGAGATATGACCTGCTTTTTTATTTCAAACTAGCTTTTATTTTCCCTCTGTAAAGAGCATACCAAAGGCAGCTCATAAAGGTTCAGGAAATATTTTTAAAGTTTGAAAGGGGACAAGGCAGAAAACAGTGATAAGTGGAGTGATTTCCTGCACCTGGGGCTTCTGTTGAGTACTTATTAATCACCCCTATCCTCCTTGCCCTCTGAAGTCAGTGAAACTATTCAGCTGAGTAGTAGTGTAAACTTTCAGAAAAACAGATGTCAACAGGACAGAGATTACAATGAACTCAGGTAAGTTATAATACCAGTGAGTAGAAATGAAAGAGTATTAATTGCAAGGAAAACAAAAAACTTAAAGTGTGAATGATATTAAAAACAACAGAAGAGTTAACAAGGAAAGGCATGGGATTGGGATTGGGATTGATGATGCTTTTACTCATTTTGAGAAAAAAGCCTAATGCTATTATCAAAATATGATAATATAAAATATAAATAAATATATAAATAAATATAAAATCTCTATTTTATAGAGAAAATCAAAGAAAAATATGGAATTTACAAGCTGTACTGTAATATTTATATTCAAACCCTTAAAGATTTCCCTTTTCTTTGTACTTTTTCTTGTCAGTTGCTGATGAAGACACAGAGTATCTGTGTTTCTAATGAATACAACTGTCAGAATAATGTAGCTGTACAAGCAATTAGGTCTGTGTTCTGAAACAAGGTGCACACATGTTGAGTACATATGGGAAAGGGCAGGAATGAATTCAGAACTCTGGTCATACGTAGAAGCTTCATAATAAGGAGTTGATGGTGTAAGTGCAATTATATAGCCATTAAAAAAAAATAAATTTACTAGTCACTAAATATGAATCTATCAGAAACTTGAATGAAGAACTTGAGTCTTGTAGTTATCAGAAAATCCCAGTGTGCACCAAGTGCTGACTACTGAGAACTCAAAGGAATTAAAGTGTTTAGTATTTCCTGTACTGCAATACTAGTGAAGATGCAGCAAAAGAAATTGGTATTTCATATGTGTAGTATGGGGACAGAAAAGCAAATGGAAATAAAACAGTTGTATAAAAATTGCTGTTCCTTCTATTTAGGTCAGCTTCTGTAAGCCTCATGGTTTTGACATTGTTTTGTGACATATTTTGGTATAATTGAAGTATTTTATTATTTGGCTAAGGAAATAATGTAAAATGGTCCAGTTCTGAATAGCATGCAATGATACTAAAATGTTAGCTGGAAGCAAAAGCTGCGTTGTGGTGATGGGGTAATAACAGTGTATTTAGGAAATATCACCTTTGTGGCTTGCATCTCAATAAACAGAATAGCAAGGTCAGTTATGATTCAGAGTTGAGAGAATTAGACTTTACCTGGGCAAATGCTGGGCTTGTATCCCCTTCACAGAGGGCATGATGTGGGATCCTTGTGCTTTTCCTAAGGAATAAAACCAGGGCCTGACACTTGTGGGAACAGAAACAGCTCCGGGATTTTTGTTGTTTCTATGGAAACAAACTCCCACTTTGTTTACAAGGCAGAGGAAATGCTTTTTAATGCATGAATTAAGGGGATGAAGCACTGTGCAAAAGAGGTGAGCCTCCAAAAAATCCTAGGAGTCGAGACCAGCCAAGCCAGATGGGGTAAAAGCAAGGTTTAACAAGAGCTCATCTGAGGACTTTGCTAGTTAAACAGAGGAGAAAAGCATCAGCTGCTGCTTCAGGGAGGATGGATCGCTGCTATTATACCAACGAGTGTTTCAGAGGTTCCTAAATTGTCTTCTGTCTCACACTCAAAACTGCCACATTTGAGCAGCGAAAAATATTGTTTCACTTCCAGCTAAATGCACTTTAATGGCTTCTAGACAGCTGTAAAGCTGAGCAGCAGGCATAATTCTTCCAACAGGATATAACATCCAGTGTGTTTCTTGATTATCCACCTCAGTCTGATGCTCTACAGATTTCCAGCACTTCACACTTTTGTATAAGATATATTTCTAATAGAATGGATTCATATTCCAGTTTGGATATCTTTATGTTATACTCTGAGGATTTATCAGTCCCCATCAATCTGTATTTTATCAACTTGCTCTCTGAATCTCCATAACAAGAAATGATTTTATTTCATGATTTCCATTAGCTTGAAGGTCATATTTGGCTTTCTGCAACATTTTTTTTCAACCCAGCAACTACAGGAAGTTTGGCTGCAGGTCAGTAATTTTGCTTTAGTTAGGCCCAAGTAAAAGGGAACATGAGAAAAATTATGTGGTCTATAAATTCTTTGTAGAAAGTATTTTCTTTCTTGGAGTCATTAGGAAAAAAACTCAGTAGTCAAACCTGTGCATCTACCAGTCACAACATTTTTACTGCTATCCTGTGAATACTTACTTTTACCTCCAAGGGTCTGCAAAAAATCTGAAAAAATTCTAATAAAGTATAATATCATAGAACATCTTGAGTTGGAAGGAACCCATAGGGATCATTGTTGTTGTTCTAGGTACTGGGTATTTTACTTTCCTAGTTACATCTCTGTAGTAAATTAATAATTTAGAGTAATAATGAGATAAATGTTCTTAAACAGTACCTTGCAGAAACTCACTGCACAAAATCATTTGCGTAGATGTGCTTTTACTCGTTAGTTTTAAAGTTAGTAATTCTGAGGCTGCTGTGCTGTCTGCTGCCTTCTCTGCAAGGTTCAGTCACTGAGACTGGTTGTTTGGCTTTCATTCATACTGTTTATTCCTGCATCTCCAGTGAATTGGTTAACTTTAGTGATTTTAGAGGCTTTCCTGAATGAGGTGGGATAGGTCCTTTTTCTGCAATAACTCAGAAGAATGCATGGTTATAATTTCTGGTGAATCTCAAACATGTGACAAGAGATATAAAAAGCAGGAGATGGATAAGTATCCAAAAGAATGAGGTTAGGATTAACACTGTGGCTTTTTGTTTGATTCATTCAATCAATGACATTTGTAAGAATCTCTCATGACAGTTGTTTTTTAAAGCTACCCAGTTATCCCAAAGGCAGTGGCATTTTTGTTAGGTTCAAATACAGTTATATTTTTCTCCATTCTAGCTCTCTGACATTTTGATAGTCAAATTTAAAAAAAAAAAAACCCTGTAATCTTACTCATCATCCTAGGGTCATGCAATTTTTAGAAAATAAGATTGGATGAAACATTAGCTATTCACTTCTAGGCATATTTGTTTCTCTCAGCCTTCCAATTCAACTGGTGGGTCTTTCTGATGCATGATGAATACCCATTCAAAACCAAAATGAGGATACATTTACTGTGGTGACAGAGAAATGTATTGATACTGACTGAGATACAATAAAAGATGAAAAAGGATAAAAAGACCTGGACAGTGTGTGGTATTGTCTGATTGCCCTGAAATTTCATCATGTTGTTTGGTCCTGCATGCCATTCAGTGGCAATTAAACCTTATTAGTTTGCTTTTCTCATTATTTCTTTTCAACCCCATTTAATGCCAGGAAACCTGTTGAACACTGCATGTTAGAAAAACATCTTGGCTACATTTTTTCTTGCATAGCTAGAAATCTACTAGTTTGATGGGGATCTTACAAGTCAAAGTAAAATCACATTTATACATTGAGTTCCTTTGTTAAATTATATGCACAAGTACCCCTGGAGTTTTCCTTCCTGATGATGCTGTCTTCATTTTGAACTGCTGTTTTGACATTTGTAGAGTTTTAGCAAATGCTTCAGGAAAAGGTCAGTTTATAGCGACATTTTCCCTTTTCAAAAACCTGTGGAGAGGACACTGAATACAGGTTTACTTGATAAGCCATTACAGATTTAAAAACAAGTCCTTTTTTACTATGTTTTTGAACACTTGTTTTTCACAGTTTTTTAGTGGTTTTGAACTGTGCTCCAACCATTTACTAGAACGTTCTTTTGACAGAACTCAATTCTGAATGTTTTCCTTGCACACTGATAACTTTAAAAGTATTTCACAGCTTGGGGGTTTTTGATAGAAAAATGAAGTGTTTAGAAGACATAGGGCTAGGGTACTAATGTGACTGACTTAAGTCCAAATACACTGAAAGTGCTCCTGCAAAAATCTCCCTTCTTGTCTGTGTGCTTGTGCAGTGTTTGCTTCTGCTCAGCTCTGCTCCAGCTATATGTGCAAATGGTTTTTTTCCCCCCATTCCACTGGATCATTTCCATCTGCCAGCCTGTTCTGTAATGGTTTGAAATCCACCAAATTAATCAGATACTGTCTAGTAACTTGAATCAATATTTCCCAACATAGCCAGAGCTTCTGTCAATGATGTCATTGAGTAATTTACTGTTTAGGGAATAAAGGCCCATTTATAAATAAGAATATGTCATCAAACTTCTTTTTTTTCATATTTTCAAAATCAGGATATTCCAGTAATTTCTCTCTGACATATTTTTACAACAAAAAATATGGTTCTTCAAAAAAGTTCTCTAAATATTAAAGAAGAAATAGTTCGCTTTTTCAAAAATATACAGTTACAGCATGAAAAAGTATATTGTGAAATGTATTTCTGTCTGGATATATGTTCCCTGCCCCTGAGAATTCTGTGCTTTTAGCTACCAAAGAATTATACTGGTGCCTTAGTAAACACAAAATTTGTTTCTATCAAAGCAAGGCCTCTTAGCTTCAAATAGTAAACACTTAGAGAAAACTTTTAAGAAACTGTTCAACGTTCAATGTTTCTATTGCTGAGGTGGTTGTTAGGAAATAAAGATGATAGAAAAATGTCCATAAATATATGTTTTTAGCCACAGTATTAACACCATGAATGTATTTTTAATGATGTGTATGAATGTATTTTTAATGATTGAGGGAATTGGCCTTTAGTCATTATGTACTATACACTTCTTATTCAGCAATGAGACAGAATATGCAAACTGACCTTTTCTTTGAATGAATTAGAATAGAAATTCTACTGAATTCTCAGGACTGTGTGTACGGAACTCATTAGAGCTGTCAAATTACCTGTGCTCGCTGAGCTGATAGGACAGAAAGGTAGCAATACTTTATGTGGCCAGATGATAGGAGTCCCACAAGCAAAATGACTCAGTTCAACTTGGATGAAAAGTCTAGTTAGGATATGGCAATGACATGTATTTAGTCAAACATTCTGTAGCCACTCCACCACCAGAAAGCAGAGAGATCTGATTAGAAATTCTTGGTGAATTTGATAAATGAGGAGGCTGAAAATACCCACACCAACATTATCCCCTTTTTGAGAGTCAGCAGACATTCATTTGAATTTTCAGTCTTTTTGTTTTCTATTTTTCAACTTTTATCGTTGTATAGGGGATTATTTTTCAGCATTTTTGTAGCATGCCCTTACTGATACACTCCAAGATATTTTTTATTCCATCAAGTCAGAGCAAATTTCTTCCCAAATTGTTTACTTTACTTTTGACTGACCTAAATTGTATAACAAGAGCATCTTCAAATAAAATATATGTTCATATGTAGTAAATGTGGTTATGAAACTGTTATAACAGCATTATAACTAGGCCAATGAGAATATTCATAGCATGTGCTCCTCTGAACTGCTGCTTTACAGCTGTTTTTGATAGATTCACTTTAAAAGTGGTAATATTCATGGTAGAACACTTCTCCAGATCTTAAATAGAAATAGCATAGATGTTTCATTAATAGATTCTTTACTCTAAAGGAAATAAATATATTTAGAAGATATTAATAGCTTTTACCCTTTAGCTTTTGGTTGTGGTCTTGTACTGAAAATCGCAGGAAAATGGCAGTGCAAGTGATATGCTATGTAACATTCAAGCATTAATGTTATGTGTAATATTGAATTTTTCATATCTTTCTCAAAAAAAAAAAAAATCAACTGATCCAGAAGAACTTTAAAAGAGTTTTCCTTGCAATATTATCCACGTTTTTTAAAAGCATGTTTTATAATATTTGTTCTATTTTCATCCAACTTGATATATGAAAACATTGTTTCATGGGTTTCTTTGGGTAATCTCTTCAACTATAATAATTTATTACCTTTCACTTTTTGTGTTCAAGCCAAATGAACAGGTTGCATTAATTATTTCTTTTCCATATGAACTAAATTATTCCATCAGATGTTTTTGAAGAGTTTTTTTTTTTTTTCATTTTTCAGCTCAAAGTAGTGAAACTTTCAAAACTTCCCAGTTTATGCTCTATCAATGAAAATCTCTTTCCTCTCTCCCTTTCTTTTCTTGTTTCTCCATGAAAATTCAGTAGTGGAGAGAAATCTGCCAGCAGAGCAATTGCCCATCTGACCTAGTTCACTCAATCTGAGTCATAGTCCATCCTGTTCATAATTGACTATGATTATTTGGGGAATTTAAATCTTCTGTCTCTTATGAAAAGGCATAACTGAACTTTTTAGCCTAAATATCCAGCATCAGAAGGTTTCAGGTTATATTTGATGCTCATAAACATATGTGTAGGAATTAAATGCTAAATACTGAGAATGCAATTTAGTTTTATTTTGATTTTGAGGTGGTGATTCAAAACTATATCCTTACCATATCCATACCTGCTGGGGTTAGGGCATGAGTGGTCCTACTGAAATTGTTGAAATTAAGTATACATAGAATTAAACATATGACTTTTTGTTTCCCCAGTCCATGCAAATGCAAAAATTAAAAAAAGTTTAATGAGGCTTGTAAGCAACCTGAAACAAAATAGAAGAGTTAACCATGCTTTTTTTATGCCACTGGATTTTCCAAAGCCTTTAACAGTTGTCAGCTGGAGTTACTTGGAAAGCATAATTCTGAGTTTTCAGTAGCGTGAGAAAATAGAAGTTTCATTACAGAAGAGATATATCCTGTTCAGTAAAGTCTTCATATTTGGAAAGCGTTCAGAAAATAACAGTAAAATAAGACTGACTCTAATTCTAGAAAAGCTGAGAGAATCCAAATAATCTGAACATGTATAGTACAAAGAAAAAAAGGGAAATGAAGATCTGACTTGATCATGCGAGAAAGTACTTCAGAGGTTGTAATGGAAAAAGTAGTTTCTGAGAGCAGAAGCATTTTACTTTTAAAGACAAAGACTAATAAAATAATAAAGCTATAGCTGGGAACTGGGTGTAGAGAAATGCGGAAAGAAATGAAGGAGAGCAGGTGGCACTGCAGCTCACTCTGGAGATCTGTGGATTGTTCACTTGATTGTTCAGACTTCTGTAGTCTTTTACAGGGTTGAATTGATTTCTGTTGGACATGATGGTAGTTAAAGCACTGGGTTTAAGTGGAGACACCTGTATTCAGGTTTCTTAAAGCAAGTCATTCCCTTCGTGTTTTTCTTAGGAAGAGTCTCTAGATCAATGAGATGCGATTGATACAGGATTCACCGTATGAAATCCTGTGTGGGCCATGCTTTTGAAAAGGTCAGATTAATCTATCACATCACCCTGTGAAAGGCATTTTCTTACAGCCTGGAGCTTTCCTTAATTGCTTGCTGTGCCTATATCAGTAGTAGAAATAATGAAGAATTTTCTAGATGCTTTGTCCAATATATCAGCCGAGCTTTTGGGTTATTCTCTGTATTTCTGGATGAATTTGATAATGATCATGCATTTCTGCATTTATTTAAAGAAAGGAAATTTGTGATTTGTCCTGTAGCTAAGTACTGATCCTTGCACTTGATTCAGATGTCTCTTGTTGAGCAGGGAGGGAGGTGCACTTGTGTGTGCCCCATGGGGAATGCACCCACACACGTGGGAATGCACACACATGGGAATGCACACCCACACACACACGTGGGAATGGACCCCTACACGGGAATGCACACACACGTGGGAATGCACAGCGTAGTTTTAAGGACCTGCTGGAGCTCCTGAATGCTGATGCATCAAGTGAGATTGTATAAAAGTCATATGCTGCTCTGATGTTCCACCTGGGTGATGGTGTGGAAGTCAAACACAATGACATGAGTTTGTAAGCCGATTAGAAGTGGTAAAGGTTGCTTCTGCATTAGAGTTTAGCATCTAAAATGCAGCTGAAAGAGTTTGGAAGAGATTTAGGCATAAAATATGTATCCCATAATTCGCATCTGGTCTTTTAACCTGAAAAAAAATTCTACTTTTAAAAGGTTAAAAAGTTTTAAAATAAAAAGTACTAAAGAAGCCATTTCATTTATAAATTTTTGCATTATGCAAATGCTGATTTCAATATGCCAAGTAATCAGAGAATTACATATCTAAATATTTCTAATTATTTTAAAAGTAATGGTGCATATTCTTTCATGCTAATGCAGTCCTATGCCGTTTTCACTATCTGTGAATAGTAGTATTTTCTTCTAGCTGATTTGCAGTAAACTTCAAAATTTGTTGCTCTAGTTTGGTCATGCCAGAGTGCACTTATATTCTTCGTGGTATCAAAAAATATATTTTTTTTTCTATTCAGTCACTTAAAACTTAGTGTTTTGTAAAAAGTGTAAGTATTATAAAAAAAATCAATTTGGGGTCAAATATATATTGAATGTGTTTTCTGCAAGGCTATAAAATATTTCAGAGACTAAATGAGTGCTAAATTTTACATTTAGTTAAGAAGTTCATCACCTTTTAAAGTTTCATATCATCTCTCTCTGAGATATGTAATCACTTCCACTGGAGCACTAAATGATTGTAGTCCACTGGAGCAGTGGTGGATATTTTTTGGAAACTGCTTTTGGTCAGTTTTGTTGTATTACTGTGTAAAGTGCTTTGAAATACCATCAGTATTAAAGAAATGTTTTTAAAAAGTTATAATCTGTTATGTGTAATTCTGTGCACACATTTCCTAAGCTGTTGCAAAGATTATCGAGGAGGTCAGACTGGCTAATCACAATGGTTCCCTTGGGCTGTAAAAAAAAAAATTTCAGACTAAATAACTAGTAGCAATATTCTGTGATTAGGTGAAAAGATAAACAGTAGCTTAGTACTTGAAAAGTATTGCATGGGTTTGGTTTTTTTTTTATTTCTAATAAAGTTAGAGAGAAATTGCAGTTCTCTTTTAACTTAGGACATCTCTTATGTATTAATCTCTTTGAATTTTATTTATTCTGTTTTTGGAGGGTAAGTGAATAATTTCATCAATTTTGTATTACTTCAGTATGTTTATTCTCATTTTAAAGAAAACCACCGTACTGCTCCCTAATCATTTACGTAACGTTTTTACAGCAGAAAGAAAAACATTCTCAAGCTCTGTTTTCTACTGTGAAATTACTAGTATTTATTCAGAGTCACAGGTCTGAAAGATATGGTCAAAAATATTATCACAAGAGATTATCAGATGATCAAAATTTACCTGGATTAAAAATTTAGAAGTGGCTTACCTGAAAAAGTGCTGAATCCTTCTCTCAGATGTAAATGCTCTAAAACCTAGGCTACAACTTAACTTTGCAAAGAAGATGGGCATATATATTTTAAATGCTACTTCACAGTGTAGGGTTTTTTCATTCATGTTTTTATCAGGAAGTTTCTAGGTTTGTTGGTTTAAAATAGGTACCCTGATTAAAATTAAAGAATCCAACACTTTCCTCCATTACAGCAATATTAAATGTAGCTACATTTTAAAAAGTTAAGGTAAACAAACTTTTTCAGTCATCTAAAATACAAGGAGAACCTGCTGTTTCCTTCACATTCCTTGTGTTTTATACAAAAGGCAACATGTGCAGCTGAACTGAAAGCAAAGAGCTTGTTGTGATATTTACAGTACTACTATTGCCCTTCTGAGGAAAGGTAAAAGATATCAAGGACCTGTAAACTATTTCAGTGAATAAAAGGAGAGTTGTGTATAGGGTATTCTAATTTGCTGAGATTTCTTGACTTTTTTTTTTTTTTGCCAACAGTCCTCCAATAAAGATTCTTGCAAGCTTGGGACAGGTACATCTTACCTTCCAGAGATCTCTGTCTAACCTGGCTCTCAGAATGAGTTTCTCCTGATGAAGGAAATTTCAGAGGAGCTGGAAGACCAAGGCAACTAATGATTATCTTTGCTGCTCGCAACAGCTCCTCCTAGTTCAGTTTTTTGCCCATTAATGAAGTCAGGGAACTTTCCCCCCAGCTTTGGCAGAAAGACTCTTCTAGAAAGATTAGCTAAATAGATTAAGAACAGAACCATGCAGTGACATTCACAATGCAATATGACTACAGTCATATTTATATACATACATACACATATATAAGTATATCTATAGATACAATATTTGAACCCACAGCAAGGAATCCCTTCCTGCACTTTCTCAGCATGGTTTAAGGCAGTTTAATGGGGCGTAGAAAGAATATAAAGCCATTTGAAGGAATAAAGACTGCCCTAATTACATGAAATTCTAACCAGAATTTTGCTGTAGAGTAGGAGCTTAGGCAAAAAGACCACCACTACATGATAGGCAGAAAAAAAAAAGTCAAAAATCCAGATCATTACAATAAGTATTTAAGAATTATAAGACTCCACCACAGTCACACTTATCATGCTTAAGAGTCTGTTTCCTGCTTGAGACAATCTTTCTCATAACATGATAGGAACTGATGGAAAAAAGATATCAGAAACATTGTCAGTTTTGCTTATAGTTAGTAAACCTATCTTTTACTGACAGAATTTTGTCTCACAAAAGTGAGATCTGTCCCTTTAATGCTAAGAATACATGAATTAAAGAATCGTCTGTTTGAGTTTTTGTGTATATGAAAAATAAAAGTGCCAACAAAAGTGTCTGTTGTGCATGTAGCTGCTCAAGTCATGAAAGATAGGTTTGTGACCTCTGAATCCTGAACTGCAGGTGTGTTCAGAGAGGATAAGACCTAAGCATAATATTTGAACATTATTTTAACTAATTATAAATGACCATATGCCAGATTTCATCAGTATTATGCATTGGTTAGAAGACATATTCATGTCTAACGCATGTTTGAAAAATCTTGTTCCAAATATAACCACTTAGATAGCAACAGGACCTAGCAAACCGTGGTAAAAGCCTGTATACAATGTGTTTTTTCTTGTAGTCCTGGCTGTTCCTTGAATTGGCTTTGAAGACTCATAAACCCATCCTCCCTTAGCCAAACATAAGGTAGCTTGATTTGGAAACAACTATCTTTCATGCTATTTACCTTTCTTATGCTGCACCCAGAGCATCTTGCAGGCTGGTTTTTACACTAATAAAACCCAGTGGAAGGCATGATTGGGGACCATTAACCTTTAGAACACAAAAAGCTTAAGCTCAGGGAGCATTTCTGAGCTGCCTCTTAGGGCTTTGAAGCCACTGCTTCCATCCTTCTTCTAAATTGCCTGAATTCATTTTCAGGGCTGATAAACTGTCAAGTGAATTATGAGACATGGGCCTTGGGTTAATTTATAGAAATGCTCCTGCACCAGTGCTGAAAAAACTCACCTTTCTTTGTTGATTATACCTGCTTCAGCTTTCAGAACTTATTTTGCCTCTTTACAATGTCTGCATTTCAAACTCTCTTCATTTTAAAAAAAATTATGAAACGGATTATTAGGGAGGGGCATTTTTCTATCTCATCTTTCACACTCCTTCAGATACAATACAAAGTACTGTAAAGTAACAATACATGTATGTAAAGCAGCAAAGAGTATGTAAACAGATGGTCAAGTTGGCTCATTAATTATTTTTTTTAATAAGATGAGGGATTCTATCTCAGTATACTGCCAGCACTTCACCCGTCAAAAATGAGTTCAAAGGAATAATTCACCTTTTATCTTCCTATATTCAATGGCTAGACAGACTGCAGTTTATGCTTATCTGGCTAGCTGAGTTTAGAGGGAATTACAAGGAAATCCTGTACTTGCCAGTTACCTTTCAGTGTTGGGTTTTGGCTCTTTATTTCCATATGTATTCAATATAAGTAATGTGGAACTGGAAATAACTTAATTGTCCTTTCTTGGTTAACTATTTTGTATATTTTTTAGATGGAGACAAGTACCTCAAACTGAGATATTTAGGTTGTATTCCCGTGAAAATTGCTAACAAAAACAATTAATCACTGCCATGTTTTGCTTGCCTTTGGGTAGCTCTCAGATTGACATTAATGTTCATTTTTAAATATTTGTATGATTGGACATTCAAATATATCATAAAAACTACAGTATAAATTGTCTTACTGAGAGAAAAGTTGTGAACATATTTCTTTGCAAAAACAGACAAAAGTAAACTATTCACACTAGTTTGGGGTTTCTTTGCATATATCATTGTCCTCTCAGCACTTCAGTTTGGGTAAAATCTATTTATGCTTCAATCTTTATAGTATATGCCTGATTAGTTCTCAAATCCTGTATCAACAATATCCTTTTCATGGTAATGGTTGTAAAGACCTTGCATGTATAGCAATTATATATAATATGCCCCAAGAGAACACTTACATTTCTTAGTACTGTGTAAGCATCTTGTCATGGTTTAACCCCAGCTGGCAACTGAGCTGCATACAGCTGCTCACTCACTGCCCCTGGAGGGGATGGGGAGAGCATCAGAAGAGTGAGAAAACTCAGGGGCTGGGATGGAGACAGTTTGGTAGGTAAGGAAAAAATCACTGTGTGTGCAAGCAAAGCAAAACAAGGAATTCATTCACCGATTCCCATGGGCAGGCAGGTGTTCCTGCCTCCTTGAAAGCAGGGCTCCATCATGCACACTGGTGACTTGGGAAGAGAAATGCCACCACACCCAAAGCCTCCTGCTTTCCCCTCTGTCCCCTGCTTTGTGCTGAGCATGAGGCCGTGGTGTCTGTTGGGGTGAGCTGTCCCAGCTGTGTCCCCTCCCAGCTCCTTGTGCGACCCTGCCCAATTGCTGGTGTGGTGGCGTGAGGAGCAGAGAAGACCTTGACTGTGTGTGAGCTCTGCGTAGCAATAACTAAAATATCCCTGAATTATCGACACTCTTTCCAGTACAAATCCAAAAGATAGCCCATAACAGCTACTATGAATAAAATTGTATCCCAAGCAAGAGCAGCACACATCTGGAAACCTCAAAGTCCTGTGAATGAACAGTTTACCAGGCAGTCACGAGCTGTACATGGGGCTGGTTGAACGTATTTCTTGCTCAGAGAAGAGGTACTATAACTATCACCATTTTGGTTGCTTCTCTACCAAGAAATCTTCATCATGTCTGCACCTATTACAATTGTTTTCAGTAATGTAATAAGGATTAGTAAATACGAATCCTGTTTCCTGCAGCATCTCTTACTAAAAAAGCACCACATTGCTATGACATACTGCAAGCAAAATGCAAAGAATGGTAGCATAAACCCAATAGAGTTTTTAGCTTCAGAGATCTTTAAACTTTGTTATATATTTGGCACAAAGAGCTGTGAAGATCTGCAAAGAGAATGATTTGATTTTTTTCTTTTTTCAATTAGAATACTTTGAAGCAAGTTACTTTTTTTGCTCTGAGATTTTTCCTGACCTGAATAATTAGAATGGTAATGTGTTCATAGATCAGAAGTGTATTCTGAAACTTAATTCCCTCAGCACCATAGACAATGAGTATTGAAATGGTAAGCATTATTTTCTGAGGTCCTGATCTTACAAAGAGTACCATGTAAAAACATGGAAAGAGCAAAGTCACTGTGTGCGGGGAAGGGATGTGAAAGGAGATGAGGAAGGTGAAAGAGGTTGTGGTTGATTGGCACCACTTTCATCCCTACTATGGAAACGGCTGTGCTAGTAGGCACTTCCCACTCCTTCCATACATGCACAGGGGTTGTCAGCTGTCCTGAATTTCTCCACTTTTCTTCCTGTACATCATCAGGGAGACGTTCTGTCCAAACGCAGAAGCCTTCAGACTTTATTGTAGGGCCTCGATAGCCCCACGTAGAGATGTTCTCCCAGTCATAACACAAAGTTCTTTACCCACAGAATTACCCAGGTCAGCTGCACATCCATGCAGCATTTCCATCCAGTGCAAACAAAAGTGGCTTTACCAAGGTCACAGCCTCAGAGGAAGGACTGCTCTCTAGATTTTATGTTGCTCTCACTGTAGCGTCCAAGCTTAATAAACAGAATGTAATAAGAAAAATTACAAAATATACAAGAATTAAGCTGATCAGACATTCTTATTGTAGGAATGCATTTTTTTCTATTATTTACCTTTGGAAGGTATATTTGGGTTATAAAGACCAAATTGATTGTGTTTTCTAATTATGAAGAAAATGAGGAAAGAGGCTGAATATTTATTTCAGAATTGCAGTCTACAGTATTTAAAATGCATGACGAGCTACAGTCTTGCTTCCTAATTACTTAGTCCCTGTCACTTCTCATTAACATGTAAATCATGTTATAAACATAGTAAAGGTGGAGTAAAATATGTCCTGAGGGGAGGGGGCATACTGGAAAATTGCTTTGGGCAGTGTGGTGATGAGAGTGTTTCATTTGCAGCTCATCTGTATTCCACTCCTATGGGAAGATGCATATATGAGATTTAAGCAATCATATTTTCTTTGTCCTAGGCTGGAGTGGCTGTTGCACTTAAACAAATTGATCTCAAGGTTCTAAATTATCTACGAGGAAATTAGCATACAAAATATAAGACTATCAAAAAATATTGAGAATACATTTAAGGAGTAATTGTATTCTTCTTTAAAAAGAAATAAAATTTGCTTAAGATTTTTAGTGATAGCCCTGAAAATAAGAACATTGTTAATAAGATGTTTTGATTCATAGCAATCCACCAACAAAAGCCTCTTGGCTGCTTACTATATAAAAATGGATTATACATAAATTAGACAACATTCAGAATATGCAGAATTACTTGCCTTTTAGTATATAATATTTAATATTTGCAAGAATAATTGTTTCAAAACAAATTCATGTAATATTATTAACACTTCTTACTTAGAAGAGTCTGCTTCTGAAAAGACATCAAGGCCTATAAATTTAATGAGAAAATCAGTTTATATGTATGATTTTGCTCTTAATTTACTTACCTATCACTGACTGAATGATGAATAAGGTAGAAGGCCTCCTTCTAAAACAATGCACTCAAACATGAGGCAAAAATACATACTGTTGAAAAAATATAATTTAGGTGCTTTTTTCTCTGTGGACAACTACTTTGGAGTCCTTTATCTGAATGAGAAAACTGAATTTGAAAATTTCACCTTCTCCATGTAGTCAAATTTTGCAGTGGATTATGAAGAAAAATATTTGGGCTAAATATTTAGTGAGATAAATATATTTTATATATAAATATCATTTATATTATGTTATAAATATAAGGAGTGAGCGGCTTATATGTATTTAGCATACTTAGTAACTTGATTTAGCTCAAATTTTGGTGAGCTGATGTAACCAAAATAAAGGTTCTAGAAAGACCAAAAAGTGAAATGAGCATGTTATTGTTTCATTAAAATTAGCCTACAGATCATAATTATATATGTTATGTGTATAATATGTTATACTGTACTTTTTAGCACTTTCCATATGAATATGGCAGCATATTTAAAAAAGAGATATTGGCAAGTGATTAGTGGACAGCTGGGACTTTTGGCATGAAGGATGTGTATTTCGCACATCTAGAGCTTACTGAAACATTTAATATTGAGGAAAAGATGAATTTTCTGTCCCATCTTGAGAAAGGGGAAACAATTTTCTTTATTCTGGGAAGGATTGTCTCATTCCCCAGATTCTGCAGATTTTCATGACATCTGGTTTCCCTAGACAGTGCCCTGCTATCTGCCATTACATCCACTTACAAAGCATCAGTTCAATCATTCATTTAAAACGATGTGTGATGGTTAGCAGCACTGTGAGTGGAAGTAGCAGCTTTGATTAGAACAATTTGCTTGCCTCTGAGTCTTCTTATTTCAGGAAGCCAGTACTCTCAGGAAGACATTGTACTCCGGTTTAGTGTTTTCTTCACTGACAAAAGAGTTGGAGATATATATATATTTAGTGAATTAATTGAAATTTTTCTGTGCAGTGTATCTTTTTTAATTAGATGTCAATGACACTACAATAACTGCTTCCTCATCTTGGCTTGTGGTTTACTGGACATATAAGGCTCTCAAGCAAAAAGGAGATAATGGTTTCAGCCAACAGTAAGTGAACTTTAAACTTCCTGAGTTAAGAAAAATTGAAAAGACATTTCAGAAGATGAAAATGAGATGAGACTTTTGATGAAAGGAGAAAGAAAAGGGATGTTTCACAGGATGACTGTATGCAGGGATATAGGCTGAAATGAGGCTGTCATCACATTTTTTGGTAGAAGTTGGTGTTTAAAAAAATCTGTTGATTGTTACAAGAAGAAGTTAAAAGTAAGAAAGGTAATGTATCATCAGCTAAAAGAACCTGCACACTGGCTTGCCTCAGCATACCAGGAGGTAAATTAAAATGGGGTTAATCCTTGCATTGTGATTTTTTTTTTCCCTAAAAAGAGGGAAGGGTCAGAATCTGTAATTTCTCAACAAACTGATAATCAAGTGGATTTACAGACCCTGGTAAACTTTTGTGCTTGAGCCCCACAGGAGGAAATGTCTTTGCTCAGAGTGGTAGGAAGAGGAAGGAGGTGGGGAGTGACAGGTTTGGGTCTCTCAGTGGTTGTGTGAGGCAGTGGCAGGGCAGGGGGAGCTGAGGCTCAGTGGCCTGGCTGCCTGGGAACTCAGCAGCAGCAAAGCCTCCCTGGGGCTGACAGGACAGGTAGCCCTTGCTCTTCCCATCTGCAAGGGCAGAAGGGTCACAAATGCTGAAGAAGTTGCAATTCAGCCCCTTTCTGAGCCTCCTGGGGGCTCTGGGTCACGAGGGACAGTACCTTCTGTAGAAAAAATGCTCTTTCGCAAGGGTGGTAAAAGGAATTCACAAAAGCCCGAGCTTTGTCCTCTGGCACTGCTATCCTTTAGTTACTCCACCCCAAAGACAGTTCCCAGACAGGTCAGAGGACCCTGAGTGCTGGTCGCCCATTTCCTTAAGCCACAACTAGTTACCTGCCATCACAGCAGCATTTCACCCTGCCTGCTTCGTTGGTTTGTAAGAGAGTGCGACTCTAGGAACAGACCCTTAACCTTCCTTTGCCCCATGCCCAGCCCAATTTCCTGAGGGCACTTTTGCTCCCACAGTGTTATTCCCCAGCCACCAGCCTTGCAGGACTAGAAGTCTGCAAACTCATTCAAAGGTTTTGCACAGTGTCGTGCATGGACCAGCAGGAGTCTGTGATCTGCTGGAAAGTAACAGGAAAGCACTGAAAAGGTGACTGTTTTCTCCAAAATAGAAATGAGAATCTGGAGGAGTTAGCACAGAGGTAAAAGGTCCTAAAATGCCTCATGTACAGAGGGCAAAAATGTAGAGGGAAAAAAAGATTAGCACCAAAAGCTCCCTTTGGAGGACTGCAATAAAGAAAGGGTGGTAAAAGAACCATTACAAGATGTGGGTGGGCATTATAGTGAATAGGTTCTCAATGATGTTCTACAAAAAATAATTATCTTTTCTTCAGTACTTGTCTTTTATTATCTGTGTCGTTTCTTAGTAGTTATTTGAAATATCAAAAGATAAAGTTGTGTAAGAAACGTCAAGAAAAACTGTTAATTTCACTTAACAGTAACTAGAAACGAAGAGTTAAGTGAACCAGAAAATGGACAGTTAAGAATAGTTTCCTGGTAACAAAAAAATTGTGTGAAGCACAAAGCAGAAAACAAAAATTGAAATAGAAGTTGGGAAGAAGCTATGTACTTTGGTTAAATTTTTCCATTTGAATTCTGACCTGTTATTAAAATTTTCTGAGCCAGGCAAAAAACTGAAGGCAGCCTGGGAACAGTGCTCAATGACAGTGACATTTCCTGACAGAGCAATTCTTTGCATATCACTTGTACTAATTGTATTCAATCTGACAGCAACAGTTTAACCCATTCACCAGGGGAATTGTCTTGCTGCGAGACCAGTGATCTATGTTTTCATTTAGATGTCAATCTAGCCTTGTGCTGTGTATTTTAAAGGTAGAATTAGCCTTAAATGATTGTACTAATTTGATAAACATCATCTGCCCTTGAATTGTTGCACAACAGAATCTTAAAAAAGCAACTTGTTTTCTCCTGCAGAAAAACTTAGAAAACTAAGGGGTTTTGCCTCTTTCAAAGCCAGGCTGAATGAAATCACTTATTTCCTAAGGCAGTTTACTTTATTTGACCATAAAGGAAAATAATTTTGGGCATCAGAAAGTGTTTTGCCTCCAAATATATCCAGGGTGCTTCATACAGTTCCAACGACTAAAATCCAAGTGCCTGTGCCATTTTCTTCCAGTATGAGTGGGTTTTTATTTTTCAAATGAGAGGCAGGAGACCCTATCAGTCTGGAAGAGAGAAGCATTAGATGAAAATCAGTTAAATACATCCATTCATTGTGGAAATTATGCTGCCCATAGAAAACTTAATCGTGGGTGGAAATGGAGAGAGATGAAAATCCTGTATGACTGGCCAAGCTCAGAGGGTTGGAAGCTGCTTTAGATGCACATTCAGTTGTCCTTTGAAAACTGTCAAGCCTTATAAATGCTTCCCAGGCCTGTTTCTCTGCTCCTACAACACTGCTAGCTGCAGCAGAAAATATCACCAGAATAAATCTTCAGAAATTACACCCTGCCAATGGGTTGTACTGAAGATGATGGGTGCCTGAATAGACTTTTGAAATACAGCTAAAGTAGTCACTAAATGCAGTTACGGTGTGAAAAACTCACCAATACAGGATGGTCTATTAATAAAAGGTGTGAGCTTAATTACAAAAGGGAAGAGAAGAGGAGATGTAGGGAGAGCATTGTAGGTAACCTTCAGGACCTGAAGACCTGTAGCTTTTAATATATGGCTGTTTTCTGTGTGGTGCTATTGGCTTGGGTGGTTAATTGTTTATATACCATGTTAAGAATTATGGGAATGGCCCACTCTTCTAAGAGACTGGGAAAGAGAACAAACAGAAAGTTTGACTACGGTTGCAGATAAAAAACAAAATCAAAATTAAAAAAAAGTAATTTTAAGAGAAAGAAGAAAAGTTTTATAGAGAGGTTACAGAAAGAAGGAAAAAAGAGATGGGGAAAAATAATGAAGATAGTTTGTGTTTTGCAGAAAATTGATATATGTTAACTTTAAAAAAAATCTAATAAATTGTTTGATATAGCACAGAAAGCTACAGTACATCTATCAATGGACAGCTTTTGCAAAGCCATGCTATGAAGGCAACATTTAAATGGTAGCCCTTGCTCAATTGGTGTGGTGAAATTTTTTGTTTGCATAATGTCTGACCTCTCTTTCCTTTGAGAAATAAAGGCTGTAGAGCACTCCTTTAGTGGAGATACGTCAAAATTTTCCTTGCAGAGAGATAAGGAAAAACTTAAACTAAGTAAATAACCAACATGATGGTGAATTAATGTTTAACTGAAAGTAATAGACATTGATCCAATACCAAGTTCTTTTAATAGACCTTGTTTGCAGGGTCAACCTTTACTTGATCAATGTATTTATACCCAGGTAAGGGATCTGTGCATTACTTATAGAACGCAATGAGACATCATGTTAATGTTTAACATTATTATTTTAGACATTAATGTTTAATGTCTAAAAATCCCTGTAGATATAGAAATAAATACAGTAAAATGCAAGTATTCCTGTGCCAATCCTTAAATGAAAGACAGATGATTTGAGCAGGTTTAATTGTATATAACTTCAGTCCTGTTAAAGAGAGTTGTCTAATTTCATGCTAGTCACAAAGGCTTCCTTTCCAGTAAATGGAATAAATAGGCATAGCTGAAAGATAAATAATCTGGCCTACTTTAGAAGCTATTTTAGGATGAAACGTATTATCTTTTGGAGGTGCTTGTTTCTCTTTGACAATGATGAAGAGAACTGACTGTGACAGACCTAGAGTAATAGGTTTAACTTTTAGACCCCTCAAACATGCCAAATCAGTTACATTCTTTGTCATACGAAGGAGGGTCAGAGTAAAACACTGGTCTGCCACCAAGAAGAGTTTTAATTTTTTTCACAAAACATGAGTTGTTGTCTTAGTAATTCAGATATGCAGTAATTCAAGAATCCTTTTGTTCTGCTTTTGTTTTCTCACTGTTACCCACAGCTCTTGTTGGTCTGTGCTTCAGAAGCTGTTTCATAGAAGTTTGTGAGGAGTCCGAATATGATGTATTATTTTTAAAAATACAAGAATATTTTGTGGAGGATTTTTATTTCCATATTTTGTATGCTCCTCTGAATAGCATAGTAAAGTTAAAAATATCTTCCAGTATGAATTTTTCAACAAAAAAAGTCTGTAGTTGTTTCTGAAAATTGTATAAAAATAGAACAGAAAAAAATATCAAATACAGAACAGCACATAGGAATGCAGCTTATTTTGATAGATGACTACAGATTGCATATTTTTTGCCTTCACATGGTGAAACCTTAGTGCAGGTTAGCAGCAGTTTCCCAGAAACTGTACTGAACATTTGTACCTGTATTGAGTCGTGTGCTTCTCATTCTACCACACTAAAGTTGATGTTGTGCTCATCTTCTGGATATTTTCCCGGTGTTATGTGGAAGCATGCTTGTACATGGATCAAAATATGGTATTTCCATAAAATATACACAGTCATCTATTTTCCTTTGAATGTTTGGAGCTTGCTGTTGTGAAACACTGATTATAATGAGCCCTGTTGTTTTAAGTAAATATTTGAGGTTCCATCTGAGCAGATCTCTTCTTGTGTGGTAAATGGCCTTGTTACAAACTGCTGACGAGATGCAGTGCAGAGCACGCACAGTTGTGGTCCAAATACATACAGCTGCATGTAACTCCCTGCAGAAACTGAAAACCTGACAATGTCGTTTGCATGACATCATTTTTCTCATGATATTAATCTCTTTTATACCATTTTGAAGTTACAGATTCCAGCTAAGTTAACTGTTGACTATTTTATTCTTTTTTTAAGGATTTTTTCTGTTTACTGAAAGGGTTTTAAAAACAGTTGCCACTCTTAGTAGAGTTACTGTGATATTAAAGCTGTCAAGGACACGAAATAGCATCATAACATTTTGACAGAGTATAAGTGACTGTGCTGTAGTTTTGAGATTGCGGTTTGCAAGTCAAGGTCAGTGGAGGTAACTCATTAGCAACAAGGCTTTCAGAAAATGACCATGTAGTGGATTGGCAGTCATGTAATGTTCAGCTGTATCTTCACAAGTGGGGAGGGGAACACAGTTTCTCAAAAGGTTTGTTTCTAGGTAAGCAAATGTGTTTTGGGTCCCTAGACTTCAATCTCTTTCTTATTAAAACAGTACCACCAATGGAAGACTGTTACATTTTTCAGAGTAGGATGAACCATCATCTTGGGTAAAGTTTCAAAATGTATAATTGTCCTGGGACTTTCTGGTCACTTTTTCTAGACCCAGTGTAAGCAGAGCAGTGGGTTATAATGAGGACCATATGGATGGGTAAAGATGCTGTGCCTTATACACTGGAATGTCCAAAGGCACCTGAGGAATCATGAGAGGCTGTTGTGCAGGCAGGGAGTTCCAGTGTGTGTATGGCACAACTCATATGACAAGTTGGTGCAGTGAAGGCAATGAACATCCAAGATTGAAGCTGTTTAAAAAGGGTGACATATGCCTGTGAATTGGTCAAAGTCAGATTCATCATTTCTGTTCAGACAGAAAAATAGGAAGAATAAGAAGAAGGATAGAAGATGAGGAAGGGCTGTTTATCTGCCCTGACATTAAAAAGGATAAAAAATAATAGAAAAGAAGAATGGCAACAAACATATATGCACAAACATTACCCCCAACCCACCCCAATAATAAGATTTCACAGTTAATGATCAGAGGAAAACACAACCATATACTGACTGCTTTGCTCTGGACAGTCATCATTTGTGTAGAACACCTGATATTACTGCTGTTTTGAACTGATGTTTGACACTTTTTTGTTTTAAACATGGTTTCAGATAATATTTTCTTCTGATGTTGAACCTCACCTGTATTTAAAATAGAAGAGGAAATAGAGCATCTCACATAAGAGATATCTTAATAAAGAACATGAGCAACTTCAGCTCTCTCCAGTCATTAAGGGTGTTGATTAAGAGTACATTTTCTCACCCTCTCTTTGGACTCTTGTGTGAATCATCTGGAGAAAAGCTAATAATGTCAGAAAGGTAACAAAGTTTCTTGAGAATTTTTGATGTCTAAAAAACAGATCTTTTTCTGCAAACTTCCATCAATTCCATGTAACATGTCTTCTAGGTTCTATATTCAACAGTGAAAACAACTGCAAAAGTTTATATCAGGTTTTTCAAAGGTATTTTAGGAAAGAGATACGAAAAGGGGATATTTTTTTCATGAACTGAAAGAATCTAGTTTGAATTACCACAAGCTTCCTCTAGACTTGATGGAAGTTTGAATAATCTTAGAGACAGTTTTAAGTGAGAGTGAAAAGGACTGTCAATAAAAAAAGCCTCCAACTAAGGGTAAAGTATTTTATGTGTGTGGTATAATATAGATGTATAAATAGTGTGAGAGCTGTTGGAAGATGGAGGAGCTACAAGAAGCTTAGTCATATAGGAAGGAGAAGAGGGCTGAGGATTTTTCAGAAATACATTGGTCTCTTTAAGAGGAAGATTCCAACAAGATCAAGAAAAATTCCCTGTTTAGATCAGTTCAAATCAAATAACAATTTGAGACAGGATATGAACTTCTTTGGGGTTGGGGGTTCTTTAAGTTCTTAAGAAATAAGTAACTGTTTTTAAAAAATAAGATACCAAAAGGATAGTAATATTCCCTCATTCTTTCAGACTATGATGTCAAAGACATCTAGAAAAAGTGTCCTGTGATTTTTAACTTCTTTTGTTATTGAATAGACACCACTGAAGACTTTAAGTCATTCCCATGCTTTTTAAGCAAATTAAATCTGTCTCTGGCACTCAGAGATTACAATAAGAAAACTGTGATTGCTGGGACACCAACAGCTACACCACAGGAGTCTTACTAAATCCTGGCATGGGTATCATGTGCCTCAAATCTTAAATCATGAAATGAGTGAGCAATGGAACACACCAAACTTGAAAAGATGTGTCTCTGTGAGTCACTCATTTTGGTCCACTAAGGGCATGAGACTATGGAAGACAGAGCTCTTTCTAGCATTTTTTTTTTTTTTATCTGTCACCCAGAACAATAGTTTTGAACATGGATGTTAAAGAAATACTGCTTACTTGAGTGTGAAAATTTGTCATTTGTAGTCAGGAAGAATCTAGTCATCTTTTAAGAGTGCACCCTCATCAGTTTTGCTGACGATACCAAGCTGTGCGATCTTGTCGACATGCTGGAGGGAAGGGATGTCATCCAGCAGGACCTTGACAGGCTTGAGAGGTAGGCCAGTGTGAACCTTGTGAAGTTCAGCAAGGCCAGGTGCAAGGTCCTGCATGCGAGTTGAAGCAATTCCAAGCATAAACAAAGGCTGGTGGAGAACAGATTGAGAGCAGTCCTGAGGACTTGAGGGTTTTGGTTGAAAAGCCAGGCATGAACCAGTAATGTGCACTTGCAGCTGTGAAAACCAGCTGCATCCTGGGCTGCATCAAAAAAAGAGTGGCCAATAGGGAAAATCACCTAGGTGATTTTCTCCCTCTAGTCTGCTCTTGTGAAAACCTTCCTGGAGTTCTGAATCCAGTTCTGGAGTCATCAACGTGAGAAGGGCATGAACCTCTTGGAGTGAGTCCAGAGAAGAGAGCAAAGATGATCAGAGGTCTGGAACGCCTCTCCTATGAAGGCAGGCTGAGAATGAAAGATCTGTCTAGTCTGGATAAGAGAACATTCTGGGGTGACCTTAGAGCACCTGCCAGTACTTAAAAGGGGCTTCAGGAAAGGTGGAGAGGAACACTTTGCAAGAGCATGTAATGATAGGACAAGGAACAATGATTTTAAAGAAAACTTTAAAGAAACCCTAGAAAGCGGACAGGTTTAGATTAGATATTAGAAATAAATTCTTCACTGTGAGGGTAAAAAAATACTGGAGATACTGAAACTGGTTTCCCAGAGAAGTTGCAGTTTCCCCATCCTTTGGAAGTGTTCAAGGCCGGGTTGGATGGATCTCTGAGCAACCTGGTCTAGCGGAAGGTGTCCCTGCCCATGGCAAGGGGGTTAGAATGAGTTGTTCATTAAGTTCCCTTTAAATCCAATCCATTTTATGATTCTATGATCTTTAAAGCACAGATTGTTCAGTTTAGTTGGTGTGGAACTTTTGATTAACTGTAGTAAAGACATGGTTGTTCATTACCATAAATGAGTTATCCTTCCTATTAGTTTAAGATTATAAAATGCCTTTGCAGTGGTTTACATCCTTAGTACTGCACTTATAAAAAAAAATTCAATATATTCTCCCTATCTGACTTTGCACTGAGAAATTATTTTTTGAGAATTTGACTCATTTATAGGACCTGGTTTCAAAGTAGGAAACCACTGCTAGAAGTGCCAAAGGCTAGAGATATTAAGATGATGGCAATAGACTGTTTTAATCAGTACCTCTGAATATGAATTAAAATATAATGCAAATTACAGTGTAGAATGACCAAATGGGCCTATATAAATTTTGGGTAATGTTTCTTACAGATGGAACATCAATGACTATATATTGTAAAAGTGTTACAGTACTTCTTACAAGGAAGTAGTAATAATATGTCAACAGTGTATCAACAATAATCACAACTCCAGCAAACCGTGTTTTGACAAATGAGGTTGGTTCATTTTGTTTTGTTTTATCCTGTCTTGAATAGAAGCACTAGAAACATCTACTACAAACTGTTAAGTCTGCTGGAAAAAGGAAAAAATATTTCCAAGATGCTTTCAAGTATGGTATAGCCAAGTCAAATGAAATATTAATGGTCTAGATATCTACTGGTACATTACAGTCACACAAACAGACATCAAAGGATTTCCTAGGTTATAAAAGAGCTATCCATGTGATTGTGGAAACTGAGATTACATCTAGAAGAAAGCCATTCTGACCTGATTCAAAAAAATAGAGATTAAATTCTCTGAGAACACCCTAATAGGGGAGCTCTACTCAAGTAACTGAAATCAGCAAGGATGTAAAATAGATTCCATATTTAAAAATAATTCACGAAATTACTGTGTGAGCTAATTAAAGAATACTAGAGGGAGTTTTATTGCTTGGGGTGTTAAAAATTAGAGTGGATGAGACACTAGGGGGCCTGTTCAAAAACCTTTGAAACCTTTTGAAGTCATTGTAAACTTGTCCCTTGAATTTCAGCAGGTTTTGAGTCAGCCACACATAGTTGTGCTAAAAGAATTGCTCTCCATTGTTAAGGTATGCAATACATCACTGCAAAGTGTTTTCATTTTTGACTTGTATGTATACTTGACAAATGTAAGTGTGGGAGAATATAAACACTTATATTTGTATCTCATATAATGGAATTTGTTGTAACAGGAATAGAAAAGAAGATAGATTTCACATTTATATGACGAAGTCATATATTTCCATATTTCTTAGCATTAGTAAGGGATACAATCTCTGCTCTTTGCTAAAACTCAGGATCTTTTCCTAACCAAGATACAAAAATAGGCATAAATTTTCCAAGCAGAAAATTACTGCTGAAGAAAATTTAGTAACTGAATTGGGAGTCAATAAAAAATGTAATTTTTCATTATGATAACTAATTAATTAGGTTGTAAAGAAGTGTGGACTCTAGCATGGAACCTAACAGGAAGGAGCCATCTATTTTCCATAAGTTTTTCATTAGGTATTCCAACATTCTAGAATAAAATTTTTAAAATACTTTAAAATGGATGAGTACATTCCACTAGACTTGCATATTCATAACTCAGTTGATTTTTTTCTTAATAAAGACCAGGAAAGTCCATGTGAAGTTTAACTTCTCTTCCTGTAAGTCTTGTAAAGCTGTATTATACGGAAGAATAAGTGTATTCAAAATTCTCTGTTTGTGCAGATATTTAAATATATTTGTACTTGCATGTGCAGGTGTGTTCATGTGCTCCCTGAAGAGGCAGGTGGGTGGAAATTACTGTTCCAGTCATTAATGTAACATCAGAACTGGGTAAAAGTGGTTTTTTTGGAAATGTCTCTGTGATGAGTGTGAGTGCTGACCCTTCGCTGTGACAGATTGAGAACAAACTGGAGGAGGGCAAAAACCACTGGCCAAACACCAGCTCCTGTTCCTGTGCCAGTGTCCAAGGGGATCTGCCTGTAGGAGTTCACTCTCTGGAGCCAAACCCATGTGAAATAACAGCAAAACAAAAGTGGCTGATACCTGTTCACTTAAAATCCCTTCTGCATTAGAACTGCTACAGAATTCCTAACTATGCCACTTCTGTCTAAAGTGTCACTGATTTATATTTCTAAATAACCAAATTTCATACCTTCTAGCAATCTAAGAAACGAAAACAGAATTTTTAATGTCATAAAAAGATGGCAATTTTGGACGACTTTTCTATAACTTAGAGATCAGAGCTAAATTTGTAGTTTGGTTTTTGTTGTTGGGTTTTTTTCTTTTTGTTATTTTTCTCTATTTTCTAGATTCTGTAGAGTTAGAGCATCATCCAACTAGTTTTTGGTTAGCTGTGAATTCCATCGATTGAGCATCGTTCATTTGTATGTTCTTTACACAGAGTTATAAGGAAAAAGATTTTTATTTACCAAAGCTTGAGTACCCATTTAAAACACCTAAAAAAGTTGCAGTTTAAAAGAATTCCAAGTTGATCCATTGACATTTACAATTTCTATTGATCCCTGTATGGTGAATTTGTGTCTCTAGGTCTTAAATAATCCATTCTGTAGAATCCACTCAAGTACAACCATGTAAACAAAGAAGTGGAGCTGAAATCCAAGATAACGATGTTTTAAAAATATCTATGCACATGATTTAATTGTAAGAGTGAATTTTTACTGATCACATTTACTATACCTGTATTTCTCAGGAAGTAGTAAAAAATAGCTTTTTTTTCCCCAAGGATTAATGACATTCTGCCCATTAATTTGATTGGTTTAATCAGTAGCTTCCACAGACAAGGTATGCAGACATAAAATACCCCATCCCCAAAAACCTCCCTAATAATTTCTCTATAATGTCTGACTTGGCATAATAGGCTGTTGAAAATTAACAAAAAAATATGTAATTGATGCAATTTCTGTACTATAAATTTGAAGTTAGTCAGGAAAAAAACTCTTAATTTTCTGTCTTTTTATTGGAACTAAATACAGATATAAAAATATTTGCAAGTATCATTTGAAACCAACTGAAATATGGAACAACCTAAGTTCAGGTCTAGTGATCTCATATTAAAGTATCTGTTTATGTTTATAGTACAAAGAATAAAATTAAAATTCCAGTGGTGTTCATATTTTTTGGAAAGAACTCTTTTAGAATTATAACAACATGAAAAAGTTATAAGAACCTAGGATAACTCTGTAAGGGAGACCAGACACTGAGTCCTGACAAAATGGGTTGAAAGTCATTCTGATCTTTTGGCTATAAACAATCCCCAGTGAATAGGATTTGACATCAATTTTTGTCAGTGACTTGGTTTATATAACAAAACCATTACAGACTAGACAGAAATGGCATGCTCCACTCAGGGAAAGCTTAGAGGGAAAAAAGTACTATAGGCATTGCATAATTTCTCTTCAGATAAGTTACATGAAGGATGAGCCTCAAATACTTGCAAAAACCCCAGGACTGACAGTCCCAGGATTGGCAGCACCCAGTCAGAGCTTGGACAAGGCATAATTGAGTATTGACATTGAGAGACCGTGGGAAATATCACCCTTTCTTTGACCATCATAGGAAATATGTCATGATGAGCAAACTGGGATTGGTAAAACATTCATCTGTCAAAACAAACAATTTTTGCTAAAGTTCAAAGCATCACTGCACCTTCCAATATGGGAAAGATGCATACAGAATGTTCTGTGTTGTGCCTGAATACTGTTAATTGTATTTTCTTTTACTATCTATCCATAAGTAAACTAGAATGAATCTTCATTTAATATTCTGTATATATTGATATATGTTCCTGAGGCCCTATTTTCTTCCAGTGTATTTCAGTTACCTAAAAGCTACTGTTCTACTGGAAAAAAAAAAAAAAAACCAAACCACAAACAAACAAACAAAAGCAAACAGATGGAAGCCCCCAGAAAACTGCTATGAGAACAAAAATAGCAAAAGAAAATGGTAGTCATTCATAGTATCAGAAAGTTTTTACTTTTACCTAGAGTTTTTTTATCTCCAAAGATTAGGCTTAAATAATATTTTTCAAGTATTTATAGAATATTTTCTGCTTAAGCAGTCAAACTACTTTGAAAAGTTTTAAATCAGGATTTCTTTGTGAAGATGTGAACATGAAAATGTATTAAGTCACATAAATGTTCTGAGGTCACGCATAGAGCTAGTCAAAGACTTAGGAATAGACCAAGCATTTTGTTCATAGTTTAAGACCCCTTGCCAACCAGAAGTTGATTTTAAATTCGGTAGATATAGGATTTTCCCCAAATTTTGTGAAAGAAAATATTTTCTCTGTAGATGGGAAAATAATATCAATGCAATTTATGATTTTCCAAAAGTTTCTTCTTTTTTTATGAGACATGAAGATTTTTGCAGCATCGTAGGAATTCTTGGATGCTATAAGGTTAAAGCAGTTTGCATATCACTACTAGCAATTTAAAGGAATCTAAATTTTAGAAAAGGCTTTCTATGGTTTATGGGCTGACAGATTTAGGTTTTATTTTTGTTAGTGTAGTTAGTGGCAGCAGAGGTATTAATAACCAGACATTTGAAGAGTAAAAGTAATTTCAAAGTTCCAGTAAGATTTAAAGATCTATTTTGTTGTTTGCTATCAAAGCACAGAAAACTTTTTACCCCAAAAAACTAATTTCTAGTAAGGTATATAAGAAAATGAGAGTAGTGTCTTAGAATATGACATCCAAACAAATAAACATAGAGATGAATTGTGTATCAAATTTCCTCCAGGGCACAAACCTATAAGCATTGAAACTTGCTAATGCAACCTGAATGATTAGGTTGTGTAACTCCCTAAGTTATTTCAAAATTTATTTTCTGTGAGGAAATGCTATTTATATATGAAACAAGTTGGATGGGAAAATCCTTATGAAGAAAGGTGGAAGCTTATTGACAAAATGAAACTTATATTTAATTATGTTATTCTTCATCCATTCTAAAATCTAAAAAACTGCAAACATAAACATTTATTTATTGCATCAAAAGTTTTAAATCAATTTTGTCAAGGAAGGTAAACTTAAATTCCAATTTCACTCTACAGAAATGTCTGTGTGATGTAGGAAAAAAAGGAAACAGAAAATAGTAGAAAATGCATTATGTCTCAGTCATCTAACATTGCTTAATGGTACTACTAGTAGTTTTATAAATTCTTTTCATATTAGATTTATGGATTGGTTGCTAGTAATTTCAGATTATATTAGGCATTTATTTCTGCAGTCTTCATTTACAGTGGGCTGTTGTCATTCACACTTAAAGATACAGTTGTCTCAAAAAATACATTTCTGTATTAACTGAGAGGTAACTGAATATTTTGTAAGATTGCAAAAATCATTGTTAGTTTCTGTTGATTATAATAATAATAATAGGTCTTGATAAATAAGGTGAGGAAATTTAGAAAATTACCTCCATCAAGTAAGACTGTCTTGATACACATGTAATTGGTCAGATGCTTCTAACATTATTCCTCAGCAATGTGATGTTATTTGCACAAAGATATTCTTCTAGCCTTAGACATTATCTCTCTGACAATTAGTAGCTGATAAATTAGGTGCTGATGGGGAGCCAACAGAGTGCAGTCAACTGTGAGTGTGAAGATAGCACTATTTGCATTCCTTATTATTCATAAAGAATTACAGGACGCCCACACATCTGACATGATTAGAACACATGAGCAGTAGATTAAAATCATTCTGTATTAAATATAGAAAATGAAGTAGAAATGAAAATACATTTTGGCCATTATAAGAAAGTGGTGTTTGTTCAGTACTTCCTAACTGATCTCTGTATTTCTGTCAGCTGTCTTTTCAAGCAACAGAAAGCTTTACCTTTTTCTGGAAATACTTTGCTTTATATTTCAGTACAACTTATTGCCTAGGAATTACATTAGAGTCTGTACTGTAAATCCTAAGTCACATTGGAACTGAAAACTCAGAGGTGATATTTCTTCCTGGCTTCTCTCTTGTTTTTTGGGTTTTTTTTTTTTAAATTGTGGTATTAATTATTTTCATGTGAATTTTTAATAGGAAAGGTTATTATTGAAGTTTTAAAAATCTTAAAAGGTAGCTGAATCCCTATATTCTGCTAAGCAAATGTAACATACCTGTCCTTAAATAACTGCAGACAGCAATATTCAATGTTGCAAAAAAAATAGAGAAGAGAAACCAAATATGCCTGGAAAGAGACTCTGGAAGTTGGTGTGAAAACTCACAGGAGGCAAACAAGAATGTATTTTGGATCATCCCTGTGCTCCTGTAATCATAATATATACCCAGACGTGTGTTACTGCTTTCATTTAACTTGCAATTTTCACAAGTCTTGAGTTCCTGTGAGAGCTTTCAGGTCAGAAGAAGTTCAATGGCATTTTGTGACAGAAATCTGATTGACACAAACATAAATACTATCTTTTTAATCAAAGCATCCAATCTCTACAATCAGATGCTTAAATTCCACTAGACACTTACTCTGATACTTACATTGGTATACCATAAATCAGTAATAATTACACTAAAGTTCCACTGACTCAGGCATCTTTTCATGAGTAGACACAATCAATCATCTGTTCACTGCCTGCAATCCTGGTCACTGGTCAGCTGTGGTCCAGGTGCCAAGGAGCTGTATCAGAGTGCTGAGCCTGAGGTTATATACCTACCTCAAAATCACACAGCTTCTGGATCAGGAGGCTATAGAAACTGTAATTTTGTTTGATTTGACAATATCTGTCATACTGCTTGAGCAAAATTTTTAAAACTCTGTCCAGGAAAGACCAAGAGCAGCAGAGGGGATTGCAAATTAAATCACACTAGTTAAGGGTTAGGCATACTTAGCTTGTGAGAGACTTAACGAACCTTTATTACATAGTTGGCATGATAGCAGAAGAAATTTCCAGATGACAGATGTAAGGAATACTAAAATATATATTTGAATTATTTATATACCTCACTGGACCTAAAGATATTGAAATTGCTCCTGCTGAGGAACAAGGTACTATTTCAGGGAGTTTTCCTAGTAATTCTGTTTAGACCACAGGAACTTTCAAATTGACAATGATGTTTAGGGGATCAAAGACTAAGTAGAAAATAAAATGTTCAGTATTCAGTATCATCTTACCAGTTTAAATTTCCCATGACAAATTTTAATCACCTCATTTTAGAAAAATTGAAAGAATTTTGAAGAGCAAAATAAATAGGAGCAGAAGACTTTGAAAGTAATGAAGAGAGCTTGAGAAGTCTGACACTAACTTATGCAAGACATAATAGTAAGATGTAATAACTTGGAAGTACTGACATTGTAACCATAATGTATCTTTTATCATCATACCAAACAGAGGGAGTACTCTTAATTAAAATTAAAGATAGTCAATAATATTTAATGATAAAATGATTATTTTCTATTATTTTTCCTTTGTATTATGTTGAATTTGTCTTTGAATAAATTGAGTTTCAGAGTTGAAAGTATTAAAAAAAAACCAAGACATACATGTGACTGAAGAATATCCATAGTTATATGTCATGGGGTGACTTTACTTTTAAGGTGGCTTTGGGAGCTAAGGAAGTTGAAGCTGCTAGTGGCTGATGGGAGTCTTCTCCTGACCAATTATCGGTCATTTCTCATGAGAAACTCCATAGATTAGCAGAAGAAGATTTCTGTTTCTCTACAAAGACTGATGAAAAGACTCTAGCAGAAATTGGGACTGTTTTAAACACCAAAGTTCCAAAGTTTTTTTGTCTGTATGTTGTCATGTGAACAAGGGAATAGTGGGTACTGGGGGATAAAAGGGTTTTCTGGAAGTTTATTCTGGTGTTCTTATTCTTGTAGTTTTGTTAATAAATTTTTGTTATTATCTTTTAAGTTTTAAGCCTGTTTTTCTCTTGTTCTAATCCATATCTCACAGCAATAAGTAATTTTTTAGTTACTGCTTTAAAACCACAACATTTATTTGGTGCATTGGCCAGGAAAACGAAATTAGCAAATCTATACCACTACATTATATCAGATAAAGCGTGTCCTTTTGAGAAAGGATACAAACTCACAGATTTCTGAGTATAGGACAAAATATAAACTAATGGCATTTTTTTGCCTATGGGCTGATTGTTTCATAATTGTCAACTGCAGAGTTCCCTTCACCTTCATTTGAAGCATGAGGTGATGGCCTCTGTCAAAGATGGGATAGTGGATTAGATGGATAATTGGTCTGATTCCTCATGACAGCTCAAATGATTCTATGTAAAGTCAAAGTAAAGGAGAAGAAAATCAAGCTCATACTTTTGTCTGAAAATGAAAACAACTGTCTAGTTTGGTGGGTAGGGTTTTGTGGGGAAGCTACTTGCAAGCATTTCTGCTACACCTAAATAACACTGAAGTGAGAATTTCTGGAGATTGTTCTAAAATGCAATTCCTTGTAGAAATAGGTTGTGCTAATTTAAGTTCTGGAAAAGGTTTAAAGCTGTATGAGCATGTCCTTCTGCCTGTAGTAATACACTTTGCTGTGCTGCAATCCTCATTCACCCAGGCAAAGTGCACTAGGTAGGTGTGGTAATGTTCCTTCTGGCATCTGAGCCAGCTTACCTTTGACCACTGAAATATATGTGTGGGATTCTGCCACATATTCTCCTGTATTCTGCTGCATGTATTTATCCATAGACATTTTAAGCCTTTTGGGTCCATTAGATTGACAAGATAAAAATAGATGTAGCTACCTTTCAACATCTACATGATTACTAGATCTGTATAATGAAGTCGTCTCTTCATTAGAGAAATAGCAGGAGCAGTTCTTTTTATGCTGAAGGGTGCTTGAAAGAAAGAAGAGTCCTTCCTTCTTGGCTTGCTTTTGGCTTTCAAGGAGAGTATGCACAAACAACCCTGAGTTATATTTAATGAATGCAGCAACAAACTTTTCCTCCATGCAATCTCTGTTGCTTACCAAGTACATCAGGACACAGAGAACATTTTGTTTTTCTTCCATGTTCTGCTGCTTTTTTTTTTTTTTTGTGTCTGTTTTCCTGTTTTTGCACTGTTTTGGGCAACTGTGATCACTGGAAGGACAAAATGATGATCATAAGATGAGGGGAAGCTTAGAAACAGAGAAGGAGACAGCGTTTATGTGAGGAAACAGAAGGTATGGTAAAAAAAGAAAATTATATTACTCATTCTTGAAACAATGTATCTCTTATTTTCAATAATTGCTAATATTGTTTTTTAATAGAGGTCAATTATCTACTTTTGACCACTTCTAAAAATTCCAGTATGATTTGGTTAGTAAAAGACTGCTGTGGAAAAATAACAGAAAAACAACATTTTATGGAAAGACTGTTTGTCAAGCGGCAAAAGGAGTAAGACGGTAGAAATATGAGGTCAAATGGTCTTGACCACCATGAATTTACTGCAGTAGCTTTTAGAGCAGCACTTATCTCCTAATTGCTAATGCCAGACATGTAGTGAGATGTTGAGCAAGTCATGAATTTCTTCTGTGCACTTCTTTATATAGCTGTGTGATGGGGGCCTTTCAACCCTGTGCTCCATGGGGCACCTGGGGCATCTTTAAACCACATCCAAGTTATACAAGTCTTCCAGGCTGTCAAACAGGGTCCACTGAATCAGCTCTTTGGTCAGCTGAACAGCAACACTCCTACTGGGGGACCAGTGAAATCAGAAACACATTAGATGGATTTTATTGTACTCAATGAAGTCTGAGAACAGTGCATGGCATGAGGAGTGATGGAGTAAATTTTATGCGTTGAGTTTTCCATCTTCTTTATGTAAAATCTGCTGGTGTTTGTTTTTCCAACACTTTGGTTAGTTGTTTGTTATGTCATATCTTTAGCTACCTAATGTACATACAAAAGTTAAAATGGTAAAGAGTCCTCTAAGCCAGAAGATGGTAGTGTTTTGATTTGCCTTGCTCAAAATGTAGCTTCTCTATTTAATTTATTTTATTCTTATCTATAAATTGGAATTATTTTCCAATACCCAAAATAGAAGCAGTTCCAAGAAGAAATTGAAGTACAAAATTTACCAATAGCTCCCTACAGAAAGGTGTCTTGGACTCATTTAATGCACTCATTTATCAGTGCTCTTATTTTAGTGTTTTCTTTATAGTGCTAGTGATTGAAACAAATCCTCCTGTTGATTTACACGTATTCTTCCATGCAGTGCGTGGATTTTTCTGGGAAACTTTGACCAGGAATTGCTGTGATAGGGAAGGTTGCTTAGCACATGCAGTTGGCAGTGGAAATTCAAATGTCAAGCACTGAGTGAAAAACTGATTTCCACAGTTTCATAATTAAGTCCTTTCTTATGCAGCCTTGCTCATTTTGTGGTCCCAGGTGTGAGAAGCAGCTGGTTGGCTGAGCTTGCGTGGGTGACCAGCTGTGCCTGGCACGTATTCACGCAGGAGGAAATTGCAATGAAAAGGTGCATTACTAAGAGAAACATGCAGTGTCCACAGGTTGGTATCACCCCCTGCCCCACAGAGCAAGCAGATGAGCCTCTGCTTTTCAGACAAATGAATATATCAAATGTAACAGTTCCACAGACTCCTCTGCATGTCCTAGTGCAGGGATGGTGCAAACAGCAGATCACTGTTGGAACTGGGGAACCAAAATGGCATTTCATGCATAGACTGAATTAGATACCTACTTTACATATAGGTGTACACGTACATTTGTGTCTGAGCCACACAACTTGATGGCCATAGGTAAGTGTTAAAAATCTGGTATTTGCAGTTAGAAGCTGTTCAACATGGACCTTGATGCTGCCCCAGGATTCACTGAGATAATAAAGTCTTCATGTGACAAGATTTAGATTTATCCTAAATGAATGAGCTGTATCTCATCTTGCATATGTAAATATGATTAGAAAAAAAAATTGTTTACGTCAATGTAGCTAAATGCCCATTTTTCAAATGATGATAAGATATTTCCCTTGCATTTTTAGGAAAAGATACAATTATGATAAATGACAGATTCTGTATTTTTCTTCATCCTTGGTTACAAATGGTGGTAGGTATTAAAGTCCTAAAATTGACTGATGTACATTGCACAAATATGCTTTAAATATATAATATATATAATATATATTTATATATATATATATATATAAATATGTATATATATTTTTATATATACTTTAAACTGTGGACCAAAACATGAAGTAAACAGTTTCATGTGGCAGAGTAATGAGTAATCCTGGACAAGCACAGGCTTACCAGTAATACAATCTTTAGGCTATACAGTTTTGTGTTCTTGCTTTATTAGACAGTTTCGAAAAGAAAAAAATTTCTTCTCAGTTATTAAATGCCCCAGTCAGACAACAAATGCATTGGCTGGATAAGGAGTCTGGAGAACATATTTCTATCCAATATATCTCCCCACAATCTGAGTTTTGACACTTACCAACAGTCTGTGCAAACAAAGCATTCAAATATCATTTTTCAATCACTTTTAACAAGAAACAGTTTGTGATCTTGTTTCACAAGTATACAGGATTTTCAACAGTGTTCTAATTTTAGAAAGGTAAGCGATATAATTTGAATGTTGAAGAAAAGTCATTATCGAGAATAATGGAGTAAAGGTTGTTTTGTGATAGGTAGACAAATAAACCTAAGTTGCTAAAGCAGAAAATGGGAAAAAATGAGGTTGGAAATAGTAAATTTCTGTACTGGAAAGTACTGGGCATTGATGGATCATGAGTTTACAGAGAGAGATGGAGGAGAAGAGATGATTCTGAAGGAGGTCAAATGCATCCATCGAGACATGGAAAAAGAAACAACACAGAAGGATGACAAGGTAGAGCAAGTGGTAAATGGACGAGTTGATCCATGACTGAAACTCAGTCTGGGAGGTGTGCTAAGGAGTTGAAGGGGATGTCATTGCAGCTGTACCAACTACCCAGTATGAAAAAAAAGAGGCTTGAGTAGAGGAAGAGTCCAGTCAGAATTATTTTTCTTTTTATTTTCCTCAGTCAATGTAAGCTTTGAAATATTACATATATACTATCTATAGGCTCTGAATTTTGGTCATGTCCATAGTGCAATAAGTACAGTTTGATTCAAAGCTCTTTTTCTTTATTTCAATACTCACTTAAATGGATTTAGATTTATATGTCCAGATACATGTTTAAGGAGATTGAAGCAAGTAAGATCAGTTGGTCAACTGCAGTTTTTTCTTCTTATATTTAAGCATGAAAACACTGAATGCTAAACCTGTCATTATCACACAGTCAAGGTTGAGGCAGCATTGTGGAGATGTAGGCTCAGGAGCTAATCTCTTCAAGCACATAAAGAAATTAGATTAATAAATCTGATCATGAAAGAAAGTTTTTTATGTGGATGGATGGGATTTATTCATTATAGGCAGCCTCGTTTGGCTTCTGATTTTAAAGAAAATGTCCTTGTCTGAAACAGAAAGAAAATCATGTTAAAAATGTTTGTCCACCAGTGTCATTTGGCTGTAGGAAAAGATAAACTGAGTCAAAAGACTCTCTTCTCTTGGGACTCTACTTCAGGGACTCCTCAGAGACCTTGGACACAGCTGCAAAGGTGAACTTGCATTTTTTCAGAGTAGTCATTTCTACTCTTCTTCAGTGCTGTTTCATCTTTTCTATATTCCTGGATTATGGAGTGTGGATACAATTTAAACAATTTAATTTTCAATGTATAATTAGCATACCAGTATAAGTGGCCTGATGCTTTTCCTTCAGAAAGAGACAGAAAGGGGCACTTAATATTTCTTTGCAAGTTCAAGAGTTAATATCCTAAATATTGCCCTGGGAAATATCTTCCTGAAACCCACCACTCTGACCTTATGTCCCATGGCTTATGGCTTATGTCCCATGACCTCTTGTGCCACTGCTGTGACTGACCTCCACAAAGTCTCATCGTGCATTTGTATGAGCTCAAACTACCTTTAATTTTGTTAAAATGAAAGAGATTCAGTGGGAGAAGTTACTAAAGCAAACATTTTAAAATACACAGCAGTTTATCCTGCAATGAAAGCCAGTGCCTGACAAATAAAATTACAGCAGCTATAAAAGAAAAGTGTCCCGGTTTACAAAGTTAATGATATCTTTGGTAATTAAGTTACAAAACTAATGTAAACACTGCAATTCCTTAGTTATAGCAGAGCTTGTAATGTGCTTTTGTCTGTTCTATTTTCTTTCTGAGTGAATACATAATAGGTTTATTGTTTAAGTTGAGAATAAACTGAATTACAACACTAAGCCCTTAATTATTTGACCATTTGGAGTACAATTAAATATCTCTAAAAACTGGTTGGTAGTTTAGTTAGCACTCCCAAGTTTTAAATGAAAAACTGAATGATATTTTAGATCTAATTTACTTAAACAGCCAAATCAAATCTTGCTGTGAGCACTTATCAAAGTTAATCTCCACTTGTTCGTTTTATAAATTGGGAAAACCAGCTGTTTTCAACCTCTTCTTTAAGCCTGGGTTGCTTTTAGTGGTGGTGAACAGACATCTGGTGGAATAGGTATTATCTTGAAAGAGAGTAATTTTTATTTAAAGGCATGCTTGCTGTCATATGATTTAAAAAAAAAAACTAAAAAGGTATAAAAATCTACTAAAACTTTGAAAGAACAGAGGACATTGCAGTAATCTTGTATTTAGATTTTCTTTCTTGCAAGTAAGTATGCAGACTTTTTAGCTGGATATTTGAATGATCAGTAGGCACTTTCATTTAATTGACTCTCCTGATTAAACAGTGAGACCATCTTTTTTCATCCAGATTCTATTTATTCTCCACTTTCCCTCTGGATTCATAGAAGGAAGAGAGACAAAATGTTCTGAAATATGTTCATTTGTGATTTGGTATATTTTTGGTATAATAACCCATTTTGATGTTACCTGATTATAGGAGAGATATACATTAGCATCTAGCTTTAATTTGATTTTATCCTGTCCCCATTTCCTATATGGTTCTATTTCAAACTTTATTTCAAACTGTGTATGCAGCAAAGTTGTCTTGCAACAAAATCCATGGAGCCAAATAGGTATTTGCTACCAGATAATTTGATACTTTACCTTCTACACCATTTTGAACTCATGTTACTTTATCATTTACACCCCACAAGCCAACATGAAAGTCACCCATATTTCCATGAACATGAATTGAAAAACAGTATTTGTCTGATGATTGAGGGAGCTATATAAACACTTACTGCGTTTTATTTTTAAAGAGCACTGCATTGAATAACCTCTGAAAGATTAGAGGCTGTGGGTTTTTTTATCTGTATAATGCTGACCAGTTTCTTTGCTGATAGTTGAATTTATTTCAATTTGTTTGAATACAGAAAAAAAAAAGCCAATATGACAGTAATATTTATTCAGACCACATTGACCGTTTGGTGTTTATGTAACTCTATCCAGGATAATAGAAATATTTCAATATACCAATATGCTAAGAGTTTGACCCTACTCCATGTGAATTTTAACATTTCAGTAGTTTTCTGTGTTTAAGTACAGAGACCTTAGACAATTTAATTCCATGCCAAAGCTATGTAGGATGAAAGGGGAAAAAGTGAAAATTTAAATCAAAATGCAAAAGCAAAATAAATTAATACAAAACATATAAAACTCTTTTTCAGACTGAAAATATTGGTTAGAGTTGCTATTTTAGACATGAACATATAGAAGACTGAATAGAATAATCCTGTTTCTGAATTTTGAGTGGACAAATGTGAATAATGGTTATTTTTCCAATTTTGTCAAAGCAACCCATAGTAGTAAGAGCAGAATATCTTCTCAGTGTAAATGGCTCTGACAGCCACAAACAGGCACCCTAATGTGGTACCCACGGTTGTAGTCAACAACTACTGCAATGTCCTCTACAACACCTCTTTTTATTTTCTATTATTTCACAGCTTAAGGCACCACCAGGCAAGTTGTTTCCTTCTCAGCAGGAGCTGCTGCAGCCTGTTGTGCCAGTGCTGTGAAGCGTGGTGAGGCTGTGAAATTGAGAGATGGGCAGAGAGAAAAGAAAAGTAGGTAGTCAGGAGGACAGAAGGGAAAATGGAACAAAATCTCATTTGTGTTGGATAGGGTTGTGTTGGTGCCCTGGTACCAATCAGAAATCCCTGGATGTGCTTGGCTAGATGTCCAAGTGATCAGGACTCACTAAAAGGGATAGAGTTTCTAGACCACAACAGAGGCTACTGATCTTTACAAAGGATTACTCCAGGAATTCTTACATCTTTCTTTTTAAATTAAAAATAAGGGGGGGAGGTGAAAAAAGGAGAGAGAGAGAGAGAGACTAGAATTTATTCTATTTATTGTAATTGTTGGTGAAGTTGCTAACAAACCATGGATTTCATTGTCCTTTGAATCTGTTTAGTTAGAGGTCTGTTGCTTTCTTGTACCCTTGCTGTCAGAATTCCACCTTACCCATTAACCTATCACTTTATCAACTTGCTTCAGCTGAGATGATAATTGAGATAGATCTGTAGGACCCAGTACAACGATAAAACACAGACACAGTGGATACTGAGAAGCATTCTCATACAGCTTGGCTACTGTCCATCACTTTCACATCAGTTTCTCACTCACAATTCTACTTAGGGGATTTTTGTGGCCAGATATTACCTGTTATGCCTGTTTGAAAAAGGCACAGAATGATACCCCATGGATCACCAGTGATTGGTTTTAGTGCTTGACCTGAAAAGCACTGAGAAAGGAATTGTTTTTCTGAGACCTGCTGATGGAAGATTTGCTGTTATTTTAACTGAGCAGAGGAATAGGCTGCATGGTTACCATGCTGTGTCCCTCAGAGACAGCTTTAGTACCTGGAAATGTTCAGGGAAGCTGAGTGAGGGGACTTCTGATGTTCTCCATACCCATACACTGCTATGAAGCCTCTTTAGAGATACTCCCAGAGTGCTCCTGACAGAGGATTTAGACATTGCTTATATCAGCCATTTCTAAATTCATTTGAACTTGACATCACCTTTTTTCAGTTTATATGGCAAAGCACAGTAATTATTTCGTTGTAATAGGTCACATCAGAAAATTTTCACTTAAACAGCTTTTATTGTTGGAACAGTCTTTTTTTTTCTTTTTTTTTTCTACTTTGCCTGTGAAAAAACATGGAAAATATTTTCCCCATTAGAATAAATATATATATATATATATTTAAGCCATGTGTTTATATTTCTTTGACTCTTAGTGAATTTCTTCTTTTGTTATTGATTAAATTGACATAACTGCTACAGACAGAGTCAATAATGTCATTGTTTGTAGGAGTTTCACAGAAGGCCACTTCTACAGCTGTGGTCTTTTTTTTTTGCTTTTGCATGTCCATTTCCATTGGTATCCCCTCACACCTGCCCAAAGCTCCACACTTTTCTGTTCTAACCTTTACCTGGAGAATACCTAAAGAAAGGTAAAAAGTCTTTAGACATATTTATTGTATGTTCATTGTTTTATGATCACGGAATCATCTCTGGAGATCATCCAGTCCAATCCCTTGCCAAGGCAGGGTCCCCCAGAGCAGGTGGCACAGGAATTCATCCAAGTGGGTTTGGAAAGTCTCTGAAGAGGGAGACTCTGTTGGCAACCTGTTTCAGTGCTCTGACACCCTCAGTGTAAAGAGGTCCTTCCTCATGTTGAGGTGGAATTTCTTGTGTTTAAGTTTACAGCCATTGTTCCTTGCCCTGTTGCTGGGCACCACTGAAAAGAGTCTGGCACAATCCCTTGTCACTTTGAGATATTTACATCCATGAATGTGTTCTGCAGACAAAACAGGCCCAACTCCAGCTCCCACAGTATCTCCTCATAAGAGAGAAGTTTCAGATTCCTAATTCACGTTGTGGCCCTCCACTGGACCTGCTCCAGTAGCTCCTTGTCCTTCTTGAACTGTAGAGACCAGAACTGAGCACAATACTTCAAATACACAAACACTACAAATACACAAATACTTCAAAGGGGCCTCACTAGGACAGAGTAGAGCACCAGGATCACCACCTTCAACTTGCTGCCACGGTTTTCCCTCATCCTTGGGGTTTTTCCATCCCAGGTGCCAGACCTCTCACCTGCCCTTGTTGAGCCTCATTATTCTCTCCAACCAAGTCTCCAGGTCTGGCATCTCCAACCAACCTGTCCAGGTCTGGCAAAATGGCAGTGCAGCCTTCAGGTGTATCAGCGACTCACCCCAGTTCCATATCACCAACAAACTTCCTCAGAGTGCCTTCTATCCCTTCATCGGGGTCATTGATGTTGAACAAGTTGAATAAGACTGAAAACAACCTTAGTAAGACCGAAACACATTGAATGAGACTGGAAAATGATCAGTTACAGCTTTAGGTTGAATGGCTCAAAGTTTCTGCCAGCATAGAAGAGATTTTACTTTGTAGCATTATTTCTACAGGAGGCAAGGATCACCGATCCCCCCTGCCTACATATATCTATGTCTTTGTGCTCCCTTCAAAAACTTTTGAACTTGGTGCATCTTAACTGAATGTGACAGAAGTAGAGGGGTCTAATTAATTAAATAATTAGATTTTCACAGATTTTTAAATGTTGCAGTTGTACATCAAGGTCAATCAGTCACAAGACACTTCTATAAGGGATTATGTTTTATTAGTTCCAGTGACGTCAGACATTACTGATGTCTGTCATTAATCACTCAATTGCTTTGGTGCCAGAGGATGTGTAAACACACATGATAGATGTAGATGGCTGTGCAATCCATTACTTTTGAACAGTGCAGATTTTCAAACATATAAAAGCAATTATGGTGGCATTTGAGCATCCAATAAAATGTCAAACACCTAACAGGGTTTCATGTATGGAAACCTTGGGTGTTAAGTAACTAAGCATTTTTAAAAGTCTCCGTGTATCTTTGCAGGCATATGAGAGAACATCTGCTGCACTTTTTAAGTACGAGCAACAAAGGTTCCTTTTCAGTCCACTGATGTGCTCGTTTTTAGGAAACATGCTCTGGGTTCCAAATTCCTCTCTGGTTCCCTAAATTATGCATATGGACAAGGAAATTTAAGCAAAACTAACCAACCAAGAAAAAAAAAAAAATATGGACAAAGAATGTTTTAAAAAAAGCTTCAAATTTTTCAGTCAATTATCTGCAGACATCTTTCCTTTCTGAGGTGCATTAAAAATGTTCACAAGTAAGGTGCAATAATGTGCTAAGCATATGAACCTGAGATAGTTGCCAAGGATTTCCTAACAGTCGGCAGAAAGATTTAGGTGATGCTGGAGGCTAATTCCCCCTAAGATAAGTACTAAAGCTAAGTGGAAAACATTGCCCTGGGGTCATTCCTGTCTTTTTTTTGAAAGGCAGACTAGATGATTAGGTTCTATTTGATATCTATCATTTCTGTTGCTAAAATTAGCCAAAATTATAGCCCCATCTAGTCTCTAAATTGACATATCAATTTCTGTGAAATAAAAGTGTTCCTCAATGTGAAACAGGTAAGATTTACCCCTTAATATTCCTTCAAAATTGTCTATTGTTCTATTTCATAAGATATAGTTTAAAACTTGAAAAATTTGAGCCAGTGTTCAAAAACTAGTATAAGTTCTGAACTATTACCTTTTCAGAGACTAAAGCAACTTCAAAATTTCCTTTATCTGTTTTAGAGCTCAGAGATTGGGCCTGGTCATGCAAGCACTTTTCCTATTGTTTCCCATCATTCCCATTGTTTGTAGTCTTGTTAATTGAGAACTATTTGCCTAGACCAGTCTAAAATCATATTCATGCCATTGCAAATGCTCTGAAATATTTATCTTTGTCATTGATAGATAAACTGTGAATAATCAGCTCAACGTTCTGGGTGAAAGTTAAGATGAAAGATTTTTTGTAAGTTATTAAGAAATACTAAAGATTGGAATTTCCTATGTTCTCTGTAAATATATTCTGAAGTTCTGCTAGGAAGAATTCAGACCTAGAATCAGTTAGATTGTTTGGGAGGAGTTTGTGTTGTTCTCCTAATCCTGGACAAAACAACATGCTCTCTTCTCGGAAGTGTGCAATACATTTTCTCATAAAGTAATGAGATTACTTCTCATAAAGTAATCTTAGGCTTGAAAATGTGGACAAATTTTATTTTTAAAAAAAATATATTAAATTTCCCTATAAAATCTCTCAGTACAAAAGATCCCAGTAGCAATGAGCCTGCAAGCAGCTTACATGCTGCTTCTAAATAAAACTTTTATTCCAGGCTCTCTTTTTTCTCACCTTACACACACAGGCACACAAGGGACTCACTCTTGGCATTTTCTGCCACTTGGTCTCCTAAAAACAGACAATAGTGTGTCATCCTAATTGAAAGCTCTCGATGTCCTATTACACCAGTGACAATTCAGGCAAACAGAGCTTCCAAGCTTGGCAAAGGGTAAATTCTTCTCACCTGCTTCCTATTCATTCACCAGAAGTCTGTTGGAAGTGTGAGAGAAGAGGGATGCAGCTCACACAGAAACATAAATATCATTTGTAGCCACCAGCGTGCCAGGTGGCAGCTGATCTGGCAATGCCACACTAGCCACGCTAAGGGAAAGAGCTCTAAACCTGTCAGATGTTCCTTCTTCTCCCCTGTACCATTAATCTCATGCTCATTATCAAGACATTTTCAAGGACTAACACAACCAGTTTTCTTCCACAACTGGTATTTCTGGATGACAGCACAGGAAGGGTCATCTTCAGATTCTGCTAAACAGAAGGTGGGTTTGTCTTGGTTTTAGAGGTCATTGCAGTATCTTGCAAAGCAGCAAAAATAGAAATGGGTCCCATATGTCACCAGAAATCTGCATTTCTGGAAAAAATAAAGAAAAAAATTGTAATTTACACAATATTTTATTTTTTTTTACCACAATGTATAAAAACAGAAATAAATGCCTTCTCTTTGTGAAGTGTAAATCTACTGTGACAGTATTTATTTTTATATTGCTAATTCACATTGGCTGAATTTAGTAAAGGAAAACAGTATTCATTTTGGAGGATTGTTTTGGCTTTAATAAAAACTATTCCAAGACCTGCAGAGATGTTGGAGGTATGAAAAAGAGAACTGGATCTTATTCCCTTTTTGTGCAACAGCTAGAACATAAACCAGTATCCCTCGGTCAGTCCAGGAAAGGATTGGACAAACATGGGGGGAAAAGTGTGGATGCAGACGCTTTATACTGGAATCAGTGGAAATCCTGAACACATTTGCTGTGGAAACCATGGAGAATCACAGCTGGCACCCAGAGTAATGCCCCAGACAGAGCAGGGGTGCATTACTCCCTGCAGAGTTCCATCTCTCCTTCTGACACATGCTGTTACTGATTATCAGTCCCCAGCAATTTGATTTCTCCTAACAGTGTACATCACATTCTAAAAGGTGCTTAAAGAGGAGTATCAATGGTATCTAGAAATACAGCAAGCAAAGGGCTGAAGACAGTTAAGTTGTAAACATCAGTGCATACTCAGTCTACCAACTGTGCTTTCAGAAATGTCTTTTTTTCTTCCTTTGTATGATGTAGTATTGTTGGGAAATCAAATGCAAATAAACATTACTTTGGAAAAGATGGAGAAGGAGGACATTACCACATTCATTTAAATAAAATGAAGTGAGCACAACTGACTTTTTTTTTCCTTCACTGCTCAATGTGGTATAATAAATCATCCTTGATGTTTCCCCATTTTATTATCATTATCTGTGAACAAGCTGGAAATAAGTTGATTCTATATCAGCTATGACATTCATCTGAAAAACAAGACTAAAAATTCTGTCTTCAGAGGAAAAAATTAAAACCATTAGGGAAATATAGAACAGAATGCCTAATCAAATGATTATATTGAATGAAGGAAAACCATGATTTGGCAATGAGGCATTTTGCTTTGTAGTCAGAATTAACTTGGTAATTACGATGAGTTATGAATTTTGCAATTATTATTTTTTTAGAAATGTGTAACTGTCCAAGAGAGTGGATTTCAAAACAACAGTGTTTCAACATCAAGGAAAAAAGTGTACTAAAGTACTAAATAGAATTAAAGTTTATATATACACAAAACATAACTGTAACTCTGCAAGTAACCTTAGTTTGCACCAAAACCAGTATTTACTGGTGAAAGCAGGGACACATGATTTGGGAGGAATATGGAAACACTTTACAAACATGCAGGAACAGAGTTAGAAATCTCAAAGCCCTTTTGGATTGGAATCCAGTAGAGGACAGAACAGGCAATAAGAAGGCTTCTGCAGGTACATCTGTAGGAAAAAATAAAAAAAGACAAGTGTGTTCCTGCTGCTGAACTGTGCAGAGCACCTGGTGATGAAGGATGTGGAAAAGGTGCCCAGTGCCTTCTTTGCTTTGATCTTTACCGGTGAGACTGGCTTTCAGCAATTCCAGGTCCCTGAAGCCAGTAGGAAAAGTGGAGAAAAGATTACCCTTAGGGAAGAAGGGCCAGAGGGACCATAAGGGAACACTCAAACAGGACATACAGAAGTCTGAGTGCATCCTTGAAGGTTTTTACCCATTCGTACTGAGGGAGATGGCCAGTCACCACAGGGCCACTGCTGGTTGTATTTGAAAGGTCACAAGAAAGCAAATATTATTCCTATATCTAGGAATATATCTAGGAAAAGGAGAAGGATCCAGGGAACTGCAGGCTTGCCTGCCTCACCTTAGTCCTTGAAGGGGTTGGAGAGAAAAATCTTGGCAGCCATTACTAAACACACTAAAGGACAAGAAGGTGATTGGAAATAATCAGCTTGAATTTATGAAGCAGAAATCAGGCCTGATCATGCCGTGTGCAGTAAAATAACTAGCTTGGTGCATGAGAGGAGAGCAGGAGATGTTCTTTATCTTGACTTTAGTAAGGCTTTCAGCACTGTCTCCCATACAATCCTCACAGACTAACTGATAAAGTATGGATTAGAGAAATGGACTGTGAGGTAGATTGAAGACTTCTTGAACTGCTGGTGCAAAGAGTTGTGATAAGCCACCCAAAGTCCAGCATTTGAGGTAAATCTGCAATGTGCAGGGTAATAATGAAGCAACAAAAGTATCCTGTTTAGCAGGTGTCTGTGAAATTCAAAGCACACGTTATGGACAGGCTGATGCAATACAGAATAGACTTTTTGGGGGTAGATGAAACAACTATGCTTACATTCAGAGTAGTCAGATCTTAAAGAGCTTCTCCTCCTTTCTCCTGGCATGGGGATTGTGTGGCTTGTAAGAAAGCTTGGTTGTGGGGCAGGATTTTCCTGTAAAAGTACCTTGGTCAGCTTTGGGACAGATCAGCATCTTGAACTAGCACAATGAATGGAGGAAGAGAGAGAGGATGAAGCCACGGCAAATTAGCTCTGCACTGACATAAACTCTTGTCCCCTTCTCAATATGAAACAATGAGAATAAATCAAAGAGCAAAATTTCAGGAACTAGACCAGTATGTGGGCACAGTTGCAAAGAAGATTTTTCTCCTACTGCAAATACATTCTAAATTATCTTTCATGTATTTATAGAGTGATTATTTTTCACTGTATAAATCACTTGACACTATACAATAATGTTGAAAGGAGTAATAGTTTAGGCAAAGGCACACTTCTCTCATGGAAACAGGACTGCTTTGAAATGTTCCCATTAGCTTGACTTTTCGCATATCTGTTTTAAATTTTATTGAGCAGAGAAATATTCCCTTTGAAGTAGTGCATCTAGATCTATATTTTGTTACAAACGAGGTTAGAAATATTTCATTATTGATTGTGTGATTAAATAGAATGGTAGCTAGAAGGAAACCTATATTAATGTTCAAGTGAATTTGGTTTGTTTTTCTTTTGTTGGATAAAGTACTAACTATATGAAGGGAAATTGCTTTGGTATGGTATGGATCAGCTGACTTAAAAGGGTTAACTGCATTTCTGGAAGGGCAAACCTATTTATTTCCTTATCTGTCTTGTACCAGAGAAAAGCAACTGGCATGGAAAGTATTTTATAACTGTGGCTAAGCTGTTAATTAGAACACTTCTCAGAAACAATGGATTTTGTGAACAAAATGAAACAAATCTTTGACTGAGGAGAGCAATTCAGAGAAGTTAGGTATTAATTTTGCTTACAATTTCCTGCATACTATAATTTAGGACCTTCTGGATTTTAAACTAGGTATTTGTAAAATTTGTAGATGTGTATTAAATTACGTATTTTTAGAATTTGTGTCTTAGAAAAATACACAAATCTCCAAGTGTAAGCATAAAATTGTATGAGCACAAAATCTTTTTGTTTTCTTCTTTTTCACTTAAATGTGCACATCCATAACACAAGGCAATATTAAGGCAGTGATAGTAATAGGCTTAGCTATTGGTGACTTTTTTTCTGAATAATAGTATGTTTCCTGAAAGATGTAGCTCGGGGATTAAACTCCATGTGATCTTTGCTTTAAGCTCTTAGATGAATTAGAGAGGGAAGGCAAATATCTCCTTTCGACTTTTTTGAAACTAAATATTACAGCTTTTTTATTTCAAAGTATAACATTTAGAAACTTATGTAAAAAAAATGAGATATTTTTTGGGTTAAATACACTGGAGAAAAAACACTTTGTTTTTTAGGTGACCTCAGACTTGGTGGTGATGTTACATGAATGAAAAGGAACATATAACTCAATTAATTATCACAAAAAATAAGAACTATTCATGCTAGGAGAGAAACAGATGTCCAGAATTTACTTGACTTTGCCACTGTCATGTAGTACATTCTGCATGAAAGCTAAGACTGGAATGCAGTAGTTTCTACCTGAAATATTCTTCAGAATTTTAAATAGCGGGATATTGGCTTTAGGCATTCATTTGCGTTCTGGAAACTGGTCTTTGTTGGAGCTAGGTAAATGAAAATACTTGAATAAAGTGCAAGTCCCCTAAAAAAATTGGACAGGTAATGTGGATAAAGTCATCATATTATAATGTATTATTATTATTATTATTATTATTATTATTATTATTATTATTATTACTGTAATGATTTTCCTTTAAAAATATGTCAGAGTCTATAAACCTTAACCATTTATTTTTCTGGTAAAATTTGCTTAAAGGGGAGAATTCTACATTTGTTAACAAGGATATCAGAACAAAAATTAAATCTCAATTTTTTATTCTCAGTTATTGCTCTTAAACTAAAATCACATGATCAGTTATTGTCACACATGTGGATTGGAAATATGAAGAGATCATGAACTTTATAGACCTGGCTTGGAAGCTGAGGTGCACTTCCACTTTATGTCAAGCAGCTTTTTTCTGGCCAGATAGGAGCCAGTCTGGGGGAGCATTGTGAGGAACCGTGCAACTCTTTTGGGTTTTATTCATTATGTGATGGTATGAATTATCAGAGAAAAAACAAAATAAAAAACCCAAAGCAAACAAAGACCCAAAAAGGCAGTAAATGCTTGATTTTGATTTTGTAAACCAAAACTGAGCATCCAAAGTGTCAGCTAAAGTCAGTGGAAAGCATTATTGCTCAGCCCCTCAGAAAACAGCTGAAGAGACCATGATGAGGCAGTGGGTGAGAGAGCCTCACTCATAGAACTCTTGGGTTTTAAATAAAACAGCCAAATATGAGACCAAAACACCTCTTTCCTTCCTCTAATGAACCACAAATCCAAGGTGACCTATGGCACTTAAATATAAGCACATAGCTTTTAAAGAACTTTATAAAAAAAATTGTAAATTTCATGTTAATTCCTAAAAATAATTCATTTTTTTAAAAAGGGGAAAAAAGGAGAAATGTTTTTTTGATTTGAAATATAGTAAAGGAGAACTTTCAAAATCAGTCCTTTAGTTATCTCACAGTTATCTTTCACACTATATATAACTATAACTATAACTACATAACTTTCACAGTTATAATTATCTTTCTATTTGAATACACAATCATTTTAACATTTTACACTTTCTAAATTTTCCACAGAATCAAACAAATTTTTTTATTTTTTCATATCACAAAATGGGGGCTTACTGCAAATATAAACATAAATAAAGCACCTGCTCCTGATGAGTTTAACCAGTAAAACAAACTGCTTGTTACTGGTGGGCCACTTGTCATGAAAACTACAAACTGACAAAAGAAATATAATTTCTTTAGTGAAGAAGAAAAGTTTTGCAAATATTGAGATTAAATTCGTGCTGTATTGTCTGTGTACCACATGTATGCACCTAAGAATTCTCAGCTCTTTTTTGATGTGGACACTGCAAATAACAACCTCTCATATACAGGGTGAGAAAGAAAGCAAATACTGAATTTTATTCAGACTGAATAAAATAGCTGAAGAAAACAATGCAGAAAGACAATCACGGGGCATGAATTTTTATTTTATTATGCATATCATTTTATTTGAGTATTTGAGAAATAAGCTGCTTCTGGAGGTGCTTGGAGAGTAAGAAAATCAAGCATTATTTCTTATTCCAAAATAACACTATATTCTATGCTACACTAGTTTTGAAGCACCAAACATCTCAGTGAATTGATTATCTTAAAGAAAAAGTGCATGTCCCCAGTATACATACCTGTTTTTTCACCACTCTTGGTGGCAGTATCATTAATTAAAGTAGATGCAGAGTTTTTCTTTGTGTATTCATCAAATTATGACTATAGGTTGTGGCAATCTGAAGGAAATGTGCTTTAAATAGAATTATCTCAAAATCTGAAAAGCACCCTACCTGTGGGAACTGCCTCTGGAACCAGCATTATGCTGCATCCCAACTGGTGGATTTTTGCCATCAAATGACAATCAGGCTTTTATTTCCTGTATTCATACTGTCTTGTCAGCACAGTGATGGAATGTGAGAACATCTTGAGATGTACAAGACCAGTGAAAGTGTGATTTAAGTACTCACAGTAGGTGACTGAAATGCAGTGTTGGTCTGGGTTTTTTTTATTTACCTTAAGTTCAGCATTGTCTCAAACATAAGCTGCTACATTCAATTTTTCATCATCTGTTCCTACTGATCTTAATGGGTCCTGAAGGTGCTTGATTTTAAATGGTCTCTCAAGTTCTTAAATAGTAATTTTCCACTTTTTGTTGCAGTGAGTGGGTAACAGAGCACTTCAAAGGTATGTTTCCTGTGGCATTTGCCTTCCTAGTTATGGAAAGAATTAGGAAATCCTATTCCCAAGTCATCTACTGCAAGTCTTCTAGTGATAAATTTGGAAATGTGTCACATTATGTTGTTTGACATATTGTTTGACAATCTTCCTTTCTACCAGATAAACTATTAAATTAATAAGTTTACTTTATATTAACTTTAGTAATTCAATAATTGAATCCTCATCAATCAGTAATATATCATACCTGAACTGCTCGTTCACCTAACCTCACAAACTGCAATCATTCTTATCAGTATTTCTGTTTGTTAACTTACTCTGCATCACCTATCCACCTCTGTCTTTAAAGAAAGAAACAGATTTCTGTTTGTCCTTTAGTCTCTTGCCCTGTAATAAAAATTAAATCCACTCCTTTCCTTTCTTACCATTTCTCAGGTTTGGAATGCTCACTTTTGCTGAATGAGCTGATTTTTTTCCCTATAGCCAGTTTCTTCCTTCAAATCTAAATGTTTTGTTTTGCTCTTCAGAAAACTGATGTGTTTGCATGAAATTTTACACAGTAGTTTGTCAGCACTTGAAATAAGAAATACTGTACAACAAATTGTCCATACTGGAGTAATGCAGTTACAGTGTAATTAATGCAGCTTTCAAGGCTCTCCTGCCTTCATTAGTGTGTAAGAATATTTTCCATTCATAATTCTCTCCATGACAACTCATAAAATGAACAGTTTGTGCTCATTTTGTGCTAGTACTCATTTTGTTTCTCAGTCATCCAAGACCATCTGCACACTCCTTACTCTAAAGATATATATTTCCATTTCAAATCAACTTGCAGTTTGCTGAATATAGCAACCCAAATACTGTGATTGAAGACCACTTTAGATAAACTCAAATACTTTAATTTCTTCTTCTAAAATTCCTGTGAACTAGGTACTTCTTCCAATAGTATGGTCTCTCTTGAGTATGTATAGACATCTAATTTTGTCATTAATTCAGAAGGCCCATAATGATTTGCTGTTTCCCATCTTAAGTTGAATGGGTTTTAAAGCACAGATCCTGTGTTACAATTTGCACTATTTTATTTTTTCTAAATAATCTTATCCCCAAATCCAGCAAAAGTAAAATGTAAAAAGAAACTAAACATTTCAGTCATAAACACAAAGGGGTGGGGGAAAATCTTGTAACATTTGTATATTTCAATGCTCCATAACATTGAGCTCAGGTTATAACTTAAATAATAAGCAGTTCATTTTTCCATGTTCAGGGACCAGGCACATTCTGTCACAAAGAACCATCAACCCAGCACACACCTTCACCATCCAGGCTTCATGCTGATCATTAAGAGCCCCCTGCAAGGAGCCTGAGGTCAGGAAGTTCTGGCCATGTACATATTCTTTCAAAACTAGAGATCTGTAAAACAGCTGCCTTCTTTTTTTCTACTTAGAAGCAGGGTAACACACAGAGATTGATGCTATTTAGGTTTGAGAAAAACTAACAATCCATCTCTCTTAGTATCTTAGTAACTCCTAGCATCCATTCCTAGATGGGAATTACAGGAATAATGGGAACAATGATTACTCTTCTGCTGTAGTAATGTAGTCAGGAGTCAAAAAAAAACCAACTTCCTTCTACCTAATTGCAGCAGTAACTCAACTTTCAACTTCTGCAACAGCTATATCCACTTAAATCAGCTTCAAAACTTGCATAAAGATGGGTTTGCTTTTACATTTTAGCTTCCACAGGTCTTCAAAAAAACCAAAATTAATGTTTATGGAAAATAGTCAAATGTATTAATTGAAATATATGAGTCACCTACACATCTATAAATTTCCCTCTGTAGCCTGATTCACAAGCTAACCACCTGTCAGATTTAAACTGTGGGAAATGAGGAAATATAAAATTAACCTTAGCTCTGCCCTTGCTAATCCATGGCCTATGATATATATTTTTCATTTTGTTTTTTGCAGATAATATAAAAGAATCATGGAAAAAGCACTTTGCTTACTTCACAGAAACACTCTATTTTCCCTTTAACTCACTATATATTTTACCACTCTGCCCTGTCATGCACTGCTTTTGGAGATGGGTTGTCACATATATTCCCAGTGGCTTTTGCAGAGGTAAAATTGGAGTGAGTTAGACTGAGCTGTCATGTACTGTAATCCTTTATTTTATGCTTTTCATAAGTTTTGATTTTTCTGAAGTGATGCTGTGTAAGAAATACTAGGGATAGTCTTAAATATGTGTTAATAAAATTTTTTTGAGAATGTAATTTCTTATGTAGGAGGATATAGATCTATATCTGACTTCTGCCATACGGGAATATTGTCTTAAGATTGAAAGCCTAACTATAACATAGAATCCTCCTACAGCAACAAAACAAGGAAAAAGCCAACCAAAAAATCCCCACAAAGTAACCCAAACTAAGAAAAAAAAAAAAAAAAAAGAAGATAATAGAACTGAATTGGACTGTTTTGTAAGTCAAAGTCACCACACATGGAAATTTTTTACCATCTGAATAGGCAAGGACTTTTAGAAAGGTGCTGAGGATGCAGTTGACTCTTCAGCATGACGGAATCCAGTAAAGGATGTATCTAACAATGTTTTGAAGTTTTTATGGTAAATAGTGAAATAGCTTGCTGAACTGTTTTGTTGTGATGGTAACATAAATGTCATAATTAAATCTATCATTTGGCATAGGAAAAGGGATCCTATGGGAGGAAACAAGTCATGGTATGTGCCATTTGTATCATTATGAACTATGGGCTTTTAGATTTTGATGCATAACCTTGACTATCTTCCAGACAAATATCAGAAAAATGTCCTAAAAGGTTGTAGATTTTTACATGTTGGATGATGAGTGTTGGAGTCTCAGCACAATTTTAAAGTTGTCCCATTCTGTCTTAGTTTTGCTTTTTCTAATTATGTGTAATTTACTATACAATGATGGAAAAAAGCACTATCTTTACACCTCAAATCCTGCAGATTACATGTCTTTTTTTTTTCCAAAGAACTGTTGATGCAGATGTTATGCTCATAAAGATTCACATGCATATGTCTCCTGCAATGATCCCCTGTACCTTATGAGCACAATTAAGCCCTGCAGCACAGTTAAATGCCATTCTGCTTTCATAAACAGGTAAACTGAGGCATTGCAGTCATGACTTGCTTAAAATGACACCATTTTAATGATAAAATTATTGGTGCGAGCCAGCAATTATTTGATCTGAACTGCAAGAGCATACAGCATCCATTAAGCCAGACCAACTTCAGCCATTCTTCTTTATAACTTTGTACTACAAATGTTTCACTTGCATTAAGCTATAATGGTTGTTGACATTTATATTTCATCTGTTCCAAGTACCTCTTTCAGAAGGTTCAGCCTTCTAAAACCACATCATAATTCCCTTTTTAGACACTCATATTTTTCACTTATTTCTTTCCATTTAGTTTCCACCCTTCTCTGCAAAACATCATCACTCTGACCCTGCAGTGTGCTAAGCACACTTTAAAATTCCCTTTCCTTTCCTGATGATTTGTTTCATTAGTGACATTCTTCAAATCAAATGTACCTAATCCATGGTTCAGTCTACTAACAGGAAATCGGTTCAGTGAACAGGGTTTTATATAACAAAAGAAGTGCTCACTTAGAGAGTACTTTTAATACTTGTTCATTGAAAAAAATGCTGACCTTAGGATTTTTCTGGCTTTAATGCTCTGGTGTTTCAGTTTGGATTTAACTGTAAATGAAAGCCTTCAAAAGCCATATAATCCATTGATCTCATACTTGCTGAAGCATAAATTCCATGGTACATGAGTGTATTTTATTTCTTTAATTTTTTTTTTCTGTTGTAATTATGTCAGCTATGTTATTCTCAGGTATGCCTAATACTGTTGTCTGTTCTGCTGCACATTTCTTAACCAGGGTCCAAATGTCTACTTCATTTTGTATTGTTTAATTTTGAAATTACTAATTGCAATCCCAGCGTCTGAACTCATTTGATGGGAGAAGGGGGTGTCCTCTTTTTTATGTTATCAGTACTTCAGTTACTAGACTGTTGGGGGATAGGTGTTCTGCTTAGAGAATTTGTGTATCTAAAGATACAGTCATCTTGCTTGATAGATTTTTGTTGGTTTTGTTGTTTACACAGACTTTTAACTTTTCCTGAGACATTTCCTGAGACTATTTTGTGTATTCTGACAAGAATATGTTTTAATTTTTTTTTTCTTTTAGAGAGGGTATAGATATCAGAAACTACAACAGACTACAGACCATTAGATTATTTTATCATCTCTCAAATCAGTTTAACTAGCTGCACAATTCAGTGTTCCGAGGAAATACCAAAATCTACTGTGACTATCACCACTGTTAGCTTGGCTGGCTTTCAAAATTATTAATCTATTGGTAATACTCCAGAAAGGGAGAAAGATGGACATTAAGGTCAGGGAATGAAAACAAGACCAATTATGCCAAAGAAACTCTGTCTTGAAATTGTAGCAGTCTAAGGAATTGTTGTGCCAATTAAATACATTTATTTATTAATTTGTTTCTTTCCTCAGGGAACAGTGATTCCACCGTGTTATTGATTAGAATATTTAGGTCCTAAAGTAAAAAAGCCTTTTTACTGAGGCATGTCATGCTTCTTTTATTCTTTCATTTTTAAATCTAGTAAAATAACATCTATCTCACAGAACACAAATGACCTTGTGCAGCTCAGCTATCATTAAATTATTAATATAAATTCATTTTATATTAGAAGCATGCATGGTGATCAGATTTCAAGAAAAGTAGGTTTCTAAAGAAAGGAAGTGAGAAGAACCCATCCAGAATGTGAGCAAGAATTATATAAGATTATTTTTTACTCTTAGCATATACTTGAAGAGCTTTTTCTTATGATTTGTCTCATTGGTTTTCTATTGCTCTTCAGTGGGATGCAGGTATTTGAAAATCCTAGCCACAGAATCACAAGACGTGCATATTTTCTATGTACAGATCCATAGTTTTCAAAAAGGACTTCTTGTGATACTTTTTACCACTACTCCTCGAAGTGATGGTCCACCTCATCACTCATCTCTGACTATTCTCTTCCTTCCCTCTGGAATATGTATCTCATGAAATGAGATGCACAGATGCAGTTTTAACCCTGCCCCAAATATCCTTCTGATACATCCTGCTCTACCTTCTTAAAGAGAGGACAGAAGCAATCCAGCCATTCCTTCTCTAGTTTTCAGTTCAGAATGCACTTTATCTGACTGTAGCCTGGTCTAAAAAAAATTATTCCTCGCCATTTCAGTCATCTGTTTTTGCTATTGTGATGAAATGCCAATAACACTCAATAGCCTGTGCTACTGGCAATAAGATCACTGTATTGATTAAGGAACTCTTCCTTATCTAGGACTACCTGTAAAATAGAGTATTTTGCTATGACATGAAAAAGCTGAATAGCTGAAATATAATTCCAAATGCTCAGTGTAGCATCTGCAGTATATCCCAGTACTGATGAATAGCTATTCTTCTTTATTCACAATTAAAAATACCCTTAATATTCTACATATGAAAATTGTTGCTTGTACCATCACTGGAATCAGATGCAAGGCAAAAATCCACAAGTCCTCTTATGACTCCTCTAGGGAACATGAGAGCAGCAGTAAAGATATAATCTATATAACTGACCATAATCTAGTCAAAGTTTCAGCTTTCATTTTGGAGTAACCGTGTATGAGTTCCTCCTGTTCTGCTCTTTCAATGAAAAACCCTTCTGTATCATATTTTAATGGAGTAGGAAGTTAGAGATATTTGCAATACAGTATCCTGTTTGGTTTTTTTTGCTTGCTAGGCTACAAGATTTTGGCAATACTCAGAAGTTAGTTCTTATTTTATCTAATCCCATAGAAGAAACTAGAAAGGTTGAATGAATATGTACTGAATTTTGGTATGTATAATCTTTGTTCACAAGAATTTTTTTGTCAGTGGAGAACAGTGAGGTAAACTGTGATATCAGAAATCTTGACATGTGTGTCAAAAATGGGTTTCTCTTCATGTGTGAAGGTTTTCCACAGAATACAGGAAAATACAGTAGAAGAGAAAGTAAGATTAAGCTCTTGGTGTTGATTCTGACAATTGGATCCAGGCCTGACACTTTGGAAAATGAGTAGTTGCAGCTACCTACCTTCTAAGGAGACTGTAAGATGTGTGCTTGGGATGCCAACTCATAACTGTAAATCATGACACTTCCAACTAAAGTATCATTAAAGATTGGGTGTTTAGTATTTTTATTTTTTTTTTAATTTCACAAATAGCAACTGCAATTGTTCCTCTGTATTTTAACTGTTTCTAATGTTTCCACAGATTCAATGAATTCACAGATGTTCTTTAATCTTTACTTGTCAGCTTTCTTTTGCCAAATGTGGGGCTTCTTAATTCCAGAATCCTTATAGAAAAAAAACACCACTTCTTTAAGAGGTTAAAAAAGTTGTGATTTCCATCAAAGTTAACAAAAATTCTTCTAGAGAAAAGATTTTTTATTTGTTCTAGGGGAAAAAATAGACCTATAGAAGTCAAATATTATTTATTAAGCATACTTTATCAGTTTTGGTTTCCATTTGACAGTCAGTGTCTACAGAGTGAATGGCATTATTTGCTCTGCTTTTGAATTTGAAGGCATGGGATCTCAGTAACGATAACAGCTCCTGCCTTGCAATGAGGATGGTTTGCCTTCCTCTTTCACTGCATATGGAAGTAGGACCTGCGATTTTGTACTGAAGAAAGAGTTTCTTCAGCCCATTTCTGGAGTCTAAAATTCATCTCAGGCCTATGAAGTTTGTCTACCAGACACACTGTTCTTTATCCTCAGTTTCCAGGTTATATAATGACCTATATATTAGCCAAATTGAGTTCTGAGTGATCCAGAGTAAGGCTATGATTCAGTGATGGTGTTTGAATATGGCTGCATTTGTACACACCTTCAACTTATTCTTGTCTAAAGAATAAATATGTCCTTATTCTTGTAAATATGTGGGGTTTACCCTTTAAACCTCCCACTTTATATTGCATGATTTTTCTACTGTGTATTGGTAAGTGCTTTGACTGAAAGTGGATCTTTGTAAAAGGTGCCTTGGAGCCACTGTTAATAGTCCATCATGGCACTTCAATAGTTTGACTGTTTTGTTTTGAGGATTTTTTTGTGTGTGTGTCTGAATCTTCCAAAGCACATTTCATGAATCTTTTGTTTATTATGAAGAAAGAGAGGCTATTTCTTATTCTGATAGAGCCAGTGCTGAAGATGCACTCTGAATTCCATATAGCAGAGTAAACCTGCAAGCCACATATTGAAGGAGAGACATGAAATATATTTTCTGAACTCTCATGGCTTTTAGAAAGAAAGAATGCCTCCATGATGCCAAATCCACAAAAAGGGTCTCTTATGAACCTTGTGGTTGATCTCCAGAATGTGCTCATTACTCAGGCCTTCCTGATTCCCCCTACCCCTTCATATCTTCACAAAAATTATAAAAGCTTGATAGGTTGAAGATTACTATTGCATTGTATAAATCATTTGAAATTGGCCATTGTGCTCCAACATAGTCAGGGAGACTGAAGGACACACAGACAAATGTATGTTTGTGTATATGCCATTTCTTTCTTTCCTTCCTTCTTGATTCCCTCTCTTAATGCCATTACAGAAACTTGATTCTCCTTAAGAAACCAAAATAAAAAATTTCACTGAGTAACACCAGTGAGTCTGCACTGACTTTTGGGAATCACTCTTGATTTATATCTCTCTGAGAGTTAATTAAACTCTGAGGCTTAATGAGATCATTTAGGAACAAATCTGCAAGGACATATCATGGGGCTTTGTGCAGGTGAATAGGTCCAGTGAATGGACTGGGATTATTCAGCCTTATACATTTTTGCAGAATCAGGTTTTTACTTCTAATTTAAAATTTTAGTTTTTCTTTCAAGTTTTGAAAAGAATCTAAAATATTAAAATGGGTTTAATACATGCAAAGAAGATTAGTAACTACAACGCCTTTGTTATGGCCGTACTGAAATATTTTATATGACTACAAACATAGTAATTTCTGATTCAGTGTATCTATAAAGTATGCTTCCTAACAATACTGAGTGTAAAAGAATGCAGTGTAACCAACCAGTTACAACCAGTGTAACCAACAAAACTATAATGTTTGATACAATATTTGTACAGAATGTCCCATGATTAAAGATAAGGCACACTTAAAAAACCCAAAAAAACCTAAAAAACCTAAACCATAAAAAAAATAAAACCCACACTTTGAAGAATAAAAGGGAGAGCAAAAAGTTGCTGCAACAGCAAATGTTACTATAAGAAAAAAGAAAAATTGAGGAAGGGAAATATGGACCAGTCATAAGAGACGCAGAATAAGAAGAGAGGATAATAATGAATGGAACGTGAGAGGGCAGGGCTGTGAGCCGCTGCCTGCGGGGCTCGGGGCACTGCTGCTCTCCAGGGTCCTGAACCTGAGAGACGCCAGGTTGGTCGGGAGGAACACGGAGAGGAGTGGTTTAATTAAGAAAATTTGAGGTGAATGGGGCCAAAATTACTGGAGAAACTTAAATGTTGGGTTATTCTTTTGTGTGCGTAAATAAGAACTTTCAGAAATTTTATTTATTTATTTATTTATTTATTTATCTACTTCTTTATTTATTTACTTATTGAAGTAGGGATTGTGTTTTGTACATCCTGTGCATTTCACTATGGTTCTTATGGAGAATTTCCATGTTTTTGCATTCTCATGCACAATGTTTAGAAAAGAGTTTGATGTATTCTGCTGACACAAACTTCCCATTGTTGCATTCCTTGTGCATTAGATCTAATCAGAGATATGCTTCCATTCTGCTTTTCATACTGAGTTAATTCCCTCTTCCAGTGGGCAAGCACACCACAGAGTGTTTCATTTACTTGTCATGGTGAGATCAGGAAATCTAATGTTAATTATTATGGTTTCAATTCCCAACTCAGCTGCCTATGTCAGATGTGCCACTGTGTGAGTGTTTGACTATTAATGACTAGCTGGAATATTACTATGTACAGTAGGAATATGAAGCTTGCTTTCTTTTTTTTTAAAGCAAGATCTTCTAGAAAGAAAAAAATCAAAATGATACCAGAAATATATGTCCAGTAATTGATTTAAATACAAAACTATCAGTTATATGTGTGCATATAAGAATTAAGTGATACAATTCTTTGGACTTTTAAAATGCATATAACATTTAAAACACTGCATGAATACAGAGGTGAATACTATTAATCATAATAATAATACCAGATTGTTAATAGGAAACAAAAAATCCAGAATTTCGGTTTAATCTCCTCGCCTATAGAAGCCCTATTGATTTCCCCACGTTTGAAATTTCAGAGTAGAAGAGCAATTTTATGAAAAATGCTTACCTCCTCTTCCCATACAACACAGCAGGAGGGGGAGAAAGAAAAAAATGTGTCATTATTTCCAAATGTTGGGTTTCCCTAGAACAATCATATATGAAATTTTAAATCAGCCACTTCCCAGTAAAATATTGTTGGCTTTAGAGGAGTATTATAGTCTTTGGTCAGTAATCATTAGGGGTTACAATAATGAATGTGTTCCCTTTCTGTAAATACCAAGCTTAGGATTTGGCCTATTTGTGGAAAAAGTACAGACCTTCCATTTTCTATTGCAAAGGTATTATAGCAACCCCATAAAAACATAACTTACTTTAAACAAGATATCTTAATATAGTGTATACAAGCAGAACACTCAAATGTATTTTACTTTCTTCTGTGAGTTCCTTTATTTCAATATGACATTAAATAAAAACATTTTTATATTTACAATTAATATAAATATAATAAATTAGTAGACTAAATGCTGTAAAAATTTGTTTTCTTAATTTGTTATTAGCATTATCTTAATTCAAAATTTGCAATAAAAATTTTGAGAACTGTTTTAGAAGTGGGTTGTATCATATGTAGGGACTAGGGAGGACTGAGCAAACACGCAGTTGAGCAAATAATCTCTAGCAGATAATAACTTGGAAGCATAGTGCAATAATACTAGTCTGAGAAGGCTCAGTCAAGAGCCTTGTTATTTTGCAATATTACATCCATTCCTCTTGCAAATTTAAATTTTCTTATTCTTTCTGTTTCACTCCTACTAGAAGTAGCACACAGGATTAAAGAATGTTTGCTAAAATGTAATTTAGCTCTTCTTAAATCATGGTGAAATAACATTTAAGTAAAAACATAGTCATGGCATATTAATGTTGATACAACCACAGTGATTTTTCAAATTTACACTTTAATTGATATTTACAGATCAGGAAATTATTTTTCTCCCTGAAAAAGTTTTACAAAACTTATTACACTTGTCTGTTTAAGAGAGGAAAAATAAACTTGCAAAAATATTAATTTTATTTAAAACTGTATTTAATCAAGATATCATTTACATAAAAGGAGAATTGGGAAAACCTTTGACCACTTTTCATGGATTTAGATAATTGTCTTTGCAACATACTAAGTGCTTTTAGCAAAAACATTTGGCATCTTTGTGGTTTCTTAAATTGGATGATGGAGCACTAGGGCGCAGTCAGAAAGATAGGTTAAGGATTTATTTTTATTTAATTTTTTCACATAACGTAAATATTTGAAATCTAGAAAGATTCTTTACAAACTTCTATATTTTCTCAAAAGAACAAACAATTTATTTTTTTTTTCGATCGGACAAAAGATAGTTTTGTATAATTAAAAAATGGTATCTTCCCAGTTCCAGATAGTAAAACTATCAACACATGGGCAAAGTCATAGGTGCAGGAAGACATTCCAACTCTAGCTTCAAATAAAATAGGTTACATGCTATAAACTCAGACCAGGTAGAGCTTTAATTTTTGCAACCAGTGCCACAAGAGTTGTGTGATTAAGCTGCTGTTTAATAAGGAATGGGGCATCTTGGTATGATACTTATTCTCTGGGAAAGAGGGGAAGAGGTCCTCTAATAAGAGAAGTGTGCTGAGTGAGTCAATCTAGTGCCATTGGAAGAAGAGTGAACAGTGAATAAACCAGTAATTGACATCTTGTGGTTACCCCTATTGTAATTCAATTAAACTGTATTGAGTTCCAGCAGGGGAAAGCGGTAGGGGCACAGATCCTCACTGCCATGCTACCATAGACCATCCTATGCAGGCACTGGAAACCAATTTAAAAACTTACTTAGCCAAAATAACACATTTAATGAACACACTGTCTGAAGAGGACTATAATTACCTTCTCCTTCTCCTCATGAGCCTGAACAGGCAATATTACAAGCTCAAGGAGAAACAATTGAACTATCCCAAGAAAGTTAAATTAATATCCTCAAAAAAATAATCAGACATTTTTATGGAACTTTTTTCCCATCGCTACCCACTGGCTTCTGCCAAAGTTATTAAGGCTACTGTATTTAGCAGTTAGATGAAGACACTTAGTCTTCTCTGAAACACAAGTCTAAGAACAGATTGGCAAAGTAGTTTTGTTAAAGTTTTGCTGAAAGCTGTACATTCCATTCCCCAAATACTCCACAAGTTGAATTTTATGGAATTTAATTGAACCTTGTACAAATTTTGTACAAGGAAATTAGTTTCCTCTCTACTGAGCCCGAGTGAGGCTGCATCTGGTGTGCTGTGTCTGGGCTCCTCAGTACAAGAGAGACCTGGTGCTCCTGGAGGGGGTCCAGTGCAGGTCTGTGAAGATGACTGGGAGACTGGAGCATCTCCCATATAAGGAAAGTAAAAGCTGAGAGAGCTGGGCCAGTTCAGTCTTGAGAAAAGATGACTGAGAAGGGACCTTAAGAATGTCTGTAAGTATCTGAAGGGAGAGTATCACCAGGGTGAACCAGGCTCTTTTTGGTGGTGCTAAGCAACTGGAAAAGAGCAAAGGAAAAAAAGCAGAAACTGATTCACCAGGAAGTTCCACCTGAACACAAGGAAGAGCTTCTTCACTGTGTAGGTGACCAAACAGTGGAACAGATTTCCCAGAGAGGTTGTGGAGTCTTCCTCACTATAAATAATAAAAAATATCTGGATGCAATCCTGTGCAATGTGCAACATACCCACAAGGGAAAAAAATGCATGGGCATTCCAGCAGACTTGATGGTGAATTTCCTCCTCATTGTCAAAGGAATTTAGTTACTTCTATTTTTATCATTCATCTACTTTTTAAAGAAGGGAAAGTTTCCATAATTTCTTTTTGTGGTTTCCCGTAATTTGACAAGGAAAGGTCATGAATTCCAAAGAATATTTGTATTAATGTAGCTAATCATCTCTCAGGTCTTTCTGTCTCTTTGAAAGTCAAAGATAACAACTAATCCATTCCATGGAACAGCTTCTGTTGTGGCTTTCTCTAACATGAGTCACAGACCACACATCAAATGGCTTATTTAAAATGTGACTGGATTCAGACCACATCTTTATCTCAGCCTTCTTTTACTTTCTTCTTTGCAGTCTTTAACCTGTGATGACAAAGGACTGTAGGTAAAACCAAAACCCAAACCAAATCTACCTCAAAATTGTTAAATTTCCTGATGATAATTTACAGTATTTTTAAGGGCAGAAGATACGTAAAATATTGTAAATGCCATTTTTGTTGTGGTTTGCCCCATTGTATAAATTATGTGTGTAACTTGTATGCACTTGGATATTTTCACTCATCAATAATATTGATGTAAAGGATCTGAAGTCAATAGCTGTTTTCTTCCTTTAGCACTAATTTAGAAACGTAGACTTGCAAATTCTACATCTCAAGAGTAGTGGAAAAAGAAGCCATTTGTGCCTGTTGCACAAATTCAAAAAGACTTCATAAATACATGACATACCCGTTTCTTACTGATTGAATATAGTTTCATTTTTAAGGATATACCTTTCTGACTTGCATATAAATTAGCTGTAAAAAAGATGCAAGCTATTTCTATGGCTTCTTTTAGGAATAAATCCAGCCTTAAGGCTGCTATTATTATAACTAAAATAGGGATTTTTATTGTTATTTTATGTAGATATATGCATTTTTTTACTGTTTTGAAATTAACATTGCAAATATTGAGACTATTTCTATCACAAAGTAGACCATTAATTTATTTTTGTCATGCCTCAATAATTTGATTATGTCTGTGTTGTTGTTTGAATTAAAGCTCTAATTTTTAAAAGAGTATGATTTAAAACTTGTTATTCTTCTGGGAAACTTTCAAATTCCTCCCAAAAGATTACAGGAGATAAACTTAATGATTAAAAAACCTGTATTTATTTCTTGAGTAAAGTATCAGTTTGTACTGATTTTTATTTTGATAAATATTACTGCACACAGTTTCCAAAACATAATTTTTATCTGCATGGTTGAGAGAGGTTTTCATCCATATTTATTACGTGGTTTTATTAATTATGTATACATGTCTTTACACATGATTTACATACCTAGTTGCATGTATGCATACAGCTTTTAGATGGAAGATTAGCCTCCAGTTTTTTCCAGTGGATGAGTCCTGTACTTTTTACAGCATCAACATGTAGTCTGAATGTCTTGCTCCTGTCAATGTGTATGGCAGCCCTGACATTATAGAAGGCTTTTTTTTTTTGGAAGCCTAAAATCATTGCTCTATTTCTTAGAAATAAAATTACTTTATTTTGAGAGTTGTAAACCATACTTTGCAATAGATGGGTGACCGCAGAATTTCATTGTTGAAAAGCTCTACTGTACTCAGTTTTGCTAAAGTGAACGTTTTGATGACTGTAATAAGTGTGCATAAGATGTGATCCTCTCACTTATCAAGAAACTCATCACATTCAGTGGGAGTCCTAGTAGTTGACTACATGGGAAATTTGTCGAGCAGTCTCTGACACACACTATTGTAACTACTCCTAAGCACCAGGCAGGGTAATTTGTGTCTATATGCCTTCTCAGCAATGATAGTTTAGGTCTATTTTTTTACTGAAAACAAGCCTTATGTTGACTTTGTAACAATAATAAAAGGGTTGACAGTACCCAAGTTAGAAAACACCAATATACATGCCATTCTGAGTTCTGAAGATATAGCTTGGCTGGCCCTGCTAGCCTCTCCAGGTGAGTTACTCAGCTGGCTCTCTCATATTTGACCCATTGCAGCCAGTAAATGTCGCTACTTTGCTTGCAATATTGTGGCTTCAGGAGGGTGAAAGGAAAGAGCTATTAATAGAGGAACTACATGTGGCTACACAGAGTGCCCAAAAGAACTGCTGAATTCCACCTGTAACCAGAAACTTAAGACAATTGAGATGAAACTGTTTTGCTCCTGTCTTAAGTTGGTTCATATGGCCTTCATTGCTGGGGTCATCTTAAACATGTTCTAGTGTTAAGTGTGCAGTGGTTGTTAGATACCTTTCTACAAGGATATGCTTACCTGGGCATGACAAGTGTCCCACTTCTGACTTTTTTATCCCATACATAATTAAATGAAATGTAGCAAAGCAAAAGTCCAGTGATTTTTTCTTTCTCCATGAAGACTGGTGTGAAATAATGCCTCACACACACACACACACACACACACATATATATATACACATACAATGGAATTTTACCAGCCCCTTGGAGTCAGTCTTGGCTTCTGCTAAAAGCTGTGGCAAAAAATTTTGTCTATGATAGGAATGATGTGAAGCACTCTTACTAGAGTATTACTGAAAAGGATGTGTCAGGGTTAAAAGCCTTAAGTCTCTGAAAGTCAGAGCAAGAAAGAGTTGCTAGTATCAGTCTAGTAGATATAATAATAGCCTAATGATATGGTGAAGCTAATCCATAATCTCTCATATAACTCTTTTCCCATAGTATCCTAAAAGAAATCCAGGTTGCTCCTTTGTGTACTTCTCAAAAGAATTGCCTAACATCGTAAGAGTGATAGTGTAGAAAGCAGAAGGTGGAAATTGCATTCTGCGTGTAGTGCCAGAGGAGCTGAGGTGTCTGTGGACAGATCCGCAGTTATTACAAGATGAGCAAATGGTTACTTGTTATCTTGTTGGAAATATTGGGAAGTTTTAGAAGTGCCTGTGTTGGATGGATGAGTAAGCTTTCTGATTTTAACCTGAGTCTTTAAGAATATGGTCATAGGAAAACAGGTTTAGATTTCTTCTGGAATAGATGATACCTTACATCTTCGCATCTAGTTTCTCAGAAAGATTGGTTAAATGCAGATGCCTACTTTACCCTTTGTGCCTAGTTTTGTGGATGTTTCCTGTTTGTTACCATTTTATAATGAATGCATAGGAATATTTTGGGTGAAATTGTGGTCTTATTAAACACAATAATTTTTTTTTAATGGAAACTGAGGTTAAAAGCACAGTATTTTTCAAGACTCACAGTCTGTTTCCTACAAGATTTTCTTGTAGCATATTGTTTGCAAGTAATTCTTACTTCTGCAACAATATTTGGGTATTTCTTATTACTTGGCAGTAACTAGGATTCCCACAGAATCTGAATTCTTTCAGTCCTTTAGAGCCTAAATTCTAAAGCCCTGCACCGTATGGCCGCTTTAATCAGGGTAATCCCAGGGAGCAGGACCATTGGATAGCCTACAATTCAGAAAGTCAGTTTTAAATATAATAGCCCTTACATCAAAGATACTTTGAATTGCAATATAATAATATGAATAAAGAACTAATATTTTTTTTTAGTTGAGTACAGTCCATTTGCTGATGAGAAATTAAATATGGCTCCAGCATAAATATTTAAAGATTGTATTGTAAAAAATGTACAATTGGGTACAATCTGTAAAGGGATACGGAACCAGCAGAGCATCAAAAAAATAAAATTATGTTTATTTAGTAATAAGCCTCTAATTTTAAATATTTAAGAGTGTCATGGTATCCAAACTATGTATCAGTATTGCCACTGGAAAGTTTAATTGCATATCTTTGCGCTATGCCTCCTTGTGTGGATTGCCAGCGCAGAGCTGGAAAGCAGAAGGATGCCTGGTGATCTCCTCCGAGCCCTATTTCCCTCCCTGCTTTGTAATGTAAATGGCTAGTTTGAATCCCACCACGGATCCGTGCGCTCAATCCCCGAGCATCCTCTCGGTTTTTAACCGGAAGATCACCTGACCGCCCCCTGAAGCTGCCCCTTGCCGGAGGAATCTCGGCGCTGGGCTGGGAGGTGGCGGCTGCGGGGGCCGGCGGCGGAGCCGAGCGCTCCGGCGCTGCCGGGGGCGGAGGGAGCGGGAGCGCCGGGAGCGCCGCTGCCTCAGCCCTGGAGAGAGGGAAAACAAAAGAGCTCAGCTGCAGTTTTGTGTTGCTGTGTCTGGCTTAAGCAGAAGATTCTAGACATTCGTGGCGAAAAATCAAAGCACGGCTGAGACTACATCTATCGGGAAGATAATTTTCGTCCCCAGAATGGGCTGGATCCAGTACAGGTGGTTTGCAGATCATGCGAAGACAGACGGGCTGAGAGCCATGGAAAGGTGGGATAAGGCGCTGCCTTCTCTTTCTTGCCTTTTTTTCCTTCTCTCTCTGGATTTGTAAAGCGGTACAGATGGAACCTGAGTCAGGGTCACTTAAAGAGATTAGATGGGGTTTAATCCCACAAAACAAAACCAAAATGGGAGACGCTACTGTGTTCAGACAGATGTTGAACCCAAACTTGTGCTGAGTTGGACTTGCCGTGAGCAATCCTTGTGTAGCTTTTGATGTTGTCTTTGTTTAGAATAGTTCCTTCATGAAATACAAGGCATTAGGACAAGCTGCATGCTTCTGTAACAAATTGTCAGATGACTGTTCCAATGCTAATAGATTTTTGCCTGAGAAGCTGCAAATGAAGGCTTTGGAGGTGAGTTTATGGAAATAGGAAGAGCTGTTGACTTTGAATTCCTTGTGATGCAGGCATGGTTAGAAGTTGAGCCGTGCTTCTTGTTGTACATTGTCTGAATTGTAACAATGGGCAGTTCAAGTAGAGCAAGTTTGAATGGTGTTTCTTCAGCAATACAAAATGCATTTCACCCGTATGATCTTTGGCTTTTCACAGAAGGCAAGGAATTTTGCCTTTCTTTGGAGGAAAAAGCCAACCGATTTTTTTTTAAATATTGAAGAACAGGAGAAAATTAGCATTTTTATTTGAATGGTGGTTGTTAACACCAGCATGCCTAAACATCTAAAACATATCCCGGCAATTTCTCATTTCTTTTGCTGGGCAGATGCATTTCTTTTGTTCCTGAAGAATTTCTCTGCCTCTTTAGAACAAAAGGCATTTCCTTTTATTATTTATTTTCTTTAATGGCAGCAAGAGAGTTATATACAAATTAGCAATTTTATACAGGTTAATGCTCTGCTTCATTCTGAAGTAAACTGCCTTAAGGTATTAGGAGGAGAGGGGGTGGGCAAACCGGGGGAGGCTTGACCGATGCCCAAGAAATACTGAATTCAGATGGATTTAGATCATACAGAGAAGCATACATTTATCCGTAACTGGATTTCAGCTCCATGTCATGCAAAATCTGCAGACTATAGCAGGAAGACTCTTAGCAACCAATAAATCAGATTTGTAATGGGCCTTTAAAAATATCTGTGAGGGGTGACTGCCTGGGTCCCCTTTGGCCAAATTAAGATGCAATCTGACAGTACAGTAGCATCTGTGTGCTGACATTTTCTCGTGAACCTTGTGAAAAATGGCTCCAGATCTCTTCTTCAGTCCCCAAAAGACTGTTTCTGAATAGCCATGCATTTTTGCCTTGTATTGTTGTTTGTTATAATCACCATTCTCTCTGGTAATGTCTGACTGGCTTGTTTTGCTTTGCTTTCTTTGACTGTTTGACTGGCTGAGGGGCTATAGTGGGCAGTGGTTGTTTTACCTGAAATCAGAACCTCCTGTCAATACTACAGCTTACAAAAAAGAAATATTTTTTTAAAAGTGTGTATTGCAAATGTGTTGTATAAATATTGCTAATAAAGTACCTGCTGTCAGTTCTGCTGGAATTAGGTAAGTGGGTTGAAAAACATGTGTCTTAAATAATGTGCCGCCCACGATACAGGTGAAAAAGAAATGCCAGCCAGTGGTGAGTGCAACAGACAGGTAAAACTGAAAATCCTAACAAAAGGCACTGGAATAAAGTCATCAAAGGCCAGAAGTATATGTATGGGTACAAGTGTTTGTTTATCCAAGGGAGAAGTTCACATTCAGATACTACGAGAGCGAGGGGGGAGGAGGAGCAGAGGAGGCACTCCTTTAATTGTACTACAAGTGTGCTGGGTGGAAAGAGCCCCGCATGGAATGGCCATTCAGTCTGATTCTGCAGCTCTGCTCCAGCGTTCCTGAGCAGCAGCTGCAGCCCAGAGATGGGAAAAACCTCTGTCTCTCCACATGTGGGGTGATTGCAGGGCAATGGGGAAGGGGACCGTGTTTCTCCAGAGGATTCATGGGGCAATTGGAAATTTCTCTCCGGTGAAAACCGCTTTTTAAATGTCCCTTCAGATAAGGTGGCTCCATAGCACAAAAGTAGGGCAAGCAGGAGGAAGAAGGGTAGCTGTGAGAAGTTGACAGTAGCATGGATCCTCTCCAGAAAATGTGGCCAGTGTTTTTTGTGACTACTTAATAGTGCCTACTATTTTTGTTGGTGCTTAGAAAGCATGTTGTGTGAGTACTTATAAAACCCCCAAATGTTACTTGCCAGACTTGTTACTGTCTTTTGAGATTAATTTTCATAGACCTAACTGCTTCCACTACCGCTGGAAAGGAGCAAAAAAGGAACTTTAACACTGCATGTAGATCCCATAGCTCCTTCTGTACAGGTAGATAATTTGACAGTAGTAAACACTTGCTTCATGGAAAGTGACACAATTGCACATTGGGGTTGTGAAAAAGAAAACAAACATCTTGCAAACCATCAGACAAGCAGAAATGTCAATGAGAGATGTTCAAATAAATAGAGTTTAAAAGCTTTGAGTGACAGAAAAATTCCAGATGCCTTATTCGCACTGACCATAGTTACAAAGCACTGGAATGCAGCTGCAGTTTTGGAAGGTAAACCAAAGCAGGCTGATTTTCAGGTGTGTATGTACATAATCAGAATAAAATGGCAGTCCAGTGCTGAACAGGAACAAATTCGATTTCAGAACTTTACACATTAAGAAAAACTGGATTGAAGATCACTACAGGCAGAAAAGTTTCCAGAAGAAATTAAATGAGCAAATTTAACCCTAAAGAAACACACACATCCAACTAGGAGTGCTGTCTACTGATTATGTGATTATTAACTACAACATTATTTAAAGTGGGATTTAACAGTGAAAATCTGATTTAAGAAATTAAGAATGACTTTTGACTTTTATTGTCATTACAAAATGAAAACTGCCCAGGGACATTGCTTGGAAATACACAATGTATTTCTTGTGGTGCAGCACTGGAACTCTGTAAAGGGGGAGGAGAAACAGATAAAATGGTGGCACTAGGAAAATTTCTCATCATCACTTTCTGAAAGCTGTGTAAATACATTCTGTGGATAAACATAAAAGTCAGTCTTGTCTTCTAGTTGCAATGAAAATAAATAATAAGAATTAGGTAGATTAGTATATAGTAACAGGAAAAAAGACACAGACCCAGAGTATTGAAGTCTGAGCAAATTATATTTACATTGAAGCACTCCAAGTAGGAATTGCCAGTGTTCCAGCTGACAGACTCATCAAGCAGCCCACCTATTTCCCACTTCAGTAGAAAAATGCCTATACAGAAACCATCCTGCTCTCCCTGCAAAATAAGCTTAAGAACATTAAAGGCCATATAGTATTCCCGGCTGCCCTAATGCAAGCAGTTTAAATAAAGTTTGTTGTAAATGATGTCACTATAACAGAGCTGATTGTAGCCCATAGGGCCAAGAAAAGAGTATGGTCAGTATCATAATTTACTTTCTCCCCACCACCCCCCCCCCCCCCCATCTTAAGAATATCCCAGCTATTCCTATTCCTGTCATTGCTTCCTCACGTGTACAGCATACCCCAGACACACATCTGATAAAAGCACCAGACAAAAATTTCAGATCTCTCTGATCACTGTAGCAACTGTTCTCTGACTACATTATGCTGTAGGATAAAGAGAAGGATGATTCTTTTGGTGGTCTTTGGTGTTTGTGTACAAAGTATACCTATGTTTAGACTGCCCACTATTTTGTAGAAAACAAAACATCAATAATAGAGTTAGCTGAAAATTGTAAACTGAAAGTTGGCTGTGTTCTTTCTCTAACCATGGAAGGTTAGGTTGACTTTTTCAACTAAATAAAGAAAACCACTCTCACCTGGAACCATGCAAGATGCTTCTAACCTGACATTGCAATCATTTTCCTGTTACCTTTCTAATTTCTTTGTATTTCTCCTCTCATACTTTTTTTTCTGACTCTCCACAAACTTCTTTATTTATGTAAACCTTCTTTGATTTAACCTTACCAAACATCTATGACTTTTCCCTTCTGGCCCAGCTCCATGTTCTGGGACAGTGAGAAGCAATTTCTGCCACCAGGCCTTTCTTTAGTCCAGGTGAAGTCAGAATTTGGTTCAGGGGAACTAGGTCATAGAGAGGTGCATATCCAGATTCCTACAGAACACAATACTCTCAATCTTATCAGTCTTCCTATGACAAAAAGGAAATTATTTTTTATCCCAACATCAGCCAAGTATACCATAAAGAATTTAGCCAATACTCCCATGGTTCAAACTTCTGAAGGGAACAATGAAAGCTGGTGGCTTTCTTGGGACAATTTTATAATCTGAATCTGTATCCTGAATACCTGTATGATCATAGGAATGGTACTAAAGGAGAGTGGGGTTTACAGCTCAGTTTTGCCTCTGCTGAAATTGGTGCCAAGTTTCACTCTAGAGATGAGACAAGAGAGCATTTAGTAGAGAAAATACAATCTTGCAGAGGGGCTCAGGTTAAATACATTTTATCACCTTCCTTGCAAAGAAAACAAGCAAATAGGATTGACAGTGGGTGATCACTGAACCTCTAACCCCCCTAACTATTATCCCTTATGAAAATATGAATAACAGAAAAAAAGTGCCTGGGAAAGATTCTTTAATCTGAAGGTATTAGGAGTTAAGTCTTTACAGCCATGACAATCTCCATTGACAGAATTGCTCATAACCCAGAGGTGATGGAATACAAATGGGCATGGATATGGGAAGCATTGCAATAGAGAGTACATCACAATAAAAGCTCTCTTTCTCAGTTATCCTTTCCTTTCCAGTCAAATAAATAAATTGCAGTGAAGTACAGTGTGAAGAATTATTGCCACTAGAGTGCTTTTCTGATGACAGAGATGATGTAAGCTATAAAAGTCTGTCCTAGATAACAGAAATTAAAGACTTCTTGAAATTAGTAAAAACTCTACGAACTTCTGGTACGTTTGTAAATATTGTGAAGTTTCTAAAGATTTAGGAATGCTTAGAGTCTGGATTGATTCAAGCAGACTAATTGGATATGGATTGTGTAACTTCAGACTTGGTCATCTGCTGAGAAAACTGCTTTGATGGGAGCACAAAGCCTTGGCACACCTGTGCTGCTCCTCCTCCATCTGTCTCTTCTCCCGAGGTCCTGGATTAAATCTTCTGGATTGCTCATGACATTGGCCAAAGTTATTGGAGTGATTGTATTCATCTCTGTGATGGCAGAAGCCATGATGAGTCCAGGAGGTGATAATATTTGTAATGAAACATTGGTGAGCAGAGCCTCTGCAAGGACAGGACCTTCAGGGCAGAGTTCCCTTTCATTAAAGGATTTTTCACCTTTAGAGTCAGCTTTTTGGAAGACATTCTGAAACGTAACTTGGCATCACCCTGTAATGCTATGCAATCCAGAATTTTCTATTTTACAGTGCATATAATCGAAAGAGGCATGAGAATCACTCCCTTTGTCACTAATTAAGGTTCTCTATCACATGGCTGAGATCAAGAACCTCTAAAAGCAAAGCTTGATTATGACACTAGCCACTGGAATATTCCATAAATCTAGAACATCTGGGGAGAATTGCAGATGGCTGAATAAAGGAGCTTGATTGGATCATAATTGTTCACTGTTTGATCACATTGTTGGGTGGGGCATTGTTGGCTGGGGCAACTGGAAATGCGTGTGCCTCTGTCTTCAGAGCTCTGCAGCTCCTGACTGACAGAAGGAGACAGCAGTTTTGGTGTTTCTTGTTTGGATGATGTAATAAAAGAGATTCTGGAAAACACAAGTGAACAGTTTGTGGAAATGCAAGTATCATTGCATATCCACAAACCCAGAAATCCTTATGGGATGAGAGATAGCTGTCCCTCAGACAGCACTAGGAGGAATTTGCTGCACAAAAGCAAAGGGTAAGTCAAAACTTTCCTAGCTTTAAATGGCTGGATTTTAAAACCTGGAATAACTGAGGGGATAGTCTGTTCCCATTCTGTCATCGCAGCCGTCAAATGCTGTTGTCGAACCAACTGCAGCGACATAACCATCAAAAAACACCTGCCTGTGTGCCTATTGGAAAGTCCTTCTGAAAAAGGAGGAGTGTGCCAGTAGGGAGCTCTTTATTGTGTTAGGTTTTTTCCTTCTGCAGATTCAGCAGGTGCTATATATTATCCTTTACAACCTTCAGCCATTTGGAGCTAGGACACTGTAATTATGTTCCCTGTCCATGGAAGTTACTGACTATTACTGTGTGAAATACGAGCCCTGCTCAGAATTCAAAACTAAACCAAGGAAGCATGTTTGCTGCTGTTTTCATACCAACAGAATAACAATTGTTCATTTTCAGTACTGTTCATTTACACTAGTAAATGCTCTCTGCCCCTTAAATGGTGGAACCTGCATAAAAAAACTTTATTGCTGATATGTAAAGAAGTCAAATTCTCAGTGTTTAAAGTTCTCTCTTACAAGTGGTAGTTTACATTTGTGTAGTTAATTTTATAAAAAAATTCATAGAGGTTCACTCCTTTGTACATGTGCAAATAAACTGGGAGGCTGAGACAGAGAAAGTGCACAACCATTTTTAAACAGAAGTAACTTTCAGTCCTCTTTGTAGAGATAGTCAGGCTCTCAGGGCCCTTCCCAAAGAGTTGTCTTAATTACCCATTGCTCTTGCATTTGTATGTGGGTTGGTTTGTAAGTACCTGCACCTGGCTCCCCCAGTGATTCAGTAGCACAGGAGAAAACAAAGTTTGGTTTCCTATCTCCTGCTGCTCCTACTTTTGCAACCTCATCCACATCAGAATTGCCTTCTCTGAGGTTTCATCACTTTCTGACTAAAAAGATGTAACCTGTTTTTATCTTGCTCTGTTCTCTCCTGGAGTTATTCCTATATGGGGGGGTGCCTTGCACACTATTGCATTAGGATAAATAATGTATGCTGTCTATTGTGTTTCGAAGAATGCATCAAAGAAAGCTCTCCATGGCATAGTTATGATTACAAGCAGGAAAGAAATAAAAGGAGAGAGAGCACAAGAAAATGTAGGTGCTTTGGTATTGTCTGCTAGTTCAGCATTACAGCGCTTGATAATAGTGTGCTTCTTCTGCCACAGCTCTTGGCGATAGCCACAGCAGTCCATGAAAAAGATCTGTAGCCTACAGCTGCCCTAAGAACAAGGAGAAAGTTTTTGTTGCTCTGTACCTTCAGGAGATAAGGTTCAGACTGTCCTTGACAGAGGTGCACTGCAATGTGACCAGATCTTGAGTATTTTCTTGTCCCGTTCATTTCTTTTTCCCACTTTCATTTTAATGGGAAGGTCCCACATGTCCCCACAGTCTCTCAGGGAAATTACCATGGCGTTAAGAAGCATTATCTTCTCAGTTTGAGGTTCTTGGCCCACATCAGGTGAATGAGTCTGTGATAATTGCTACAAATGTTGGTGCACCAGACCCACCCACTCTGGTGTGATAACTCCAGAGTAAGTAGAGGTATAAGGTATATATAAGGTATATATATAAGATATATATTATATATATAAGATATATATAAGATATATATTATATATATAAGAGTATAAGGCAGAGGACAAACTCTTACCTCCTACCAAGCATTATTTTTTTAATGTACCCTGTTTTTCAATCACTTTTTTATATAAAGCTTAGTATACATGAATTATCCACTGTAATAAGAATAGATCAGACAGTCCAGATTCCACCTCAACAGCAAATACAAAAATTACTGGCAAAATATGTTAAATGTTTGATATGGAATTTGCTTCCCCAACTGGACTAACAGCAGGTATTTGGCCCAACATCCTGCTTTTCACACTGAGAAAGAGTAGCAGCACTGGGCCATGTGGGGTAATACTTTCCTTTTATGCCTCCCAGTTTCCAATACAACTCGCCAAGATACTGGGATATTTTCCAAGTGATATGACATTCTTGTTCTAAAGCACAAATTGATATTTATGTGGCCACACAATGCAGAAGAAATGTCATTTCCAGTGCTGTTCTCATGGATACACGCTCAGTGGTGTGTATGTAACCAGACCTTTACACCTCAGTACAGGGTGACCCAGTCATGGAGGAAAATTGGTTTGTTCTGCCTTCACCTGAGCTCACTGCTGCCTTGGTGATGAGCCTTATATCTTCAAGCACATCAGACCTTCCTGCCATCATTAGAAATACTTTAAAACTTTAAAAGTCAAAAGCCTTGAGTTTTGGCTAAGTCAGCATGTAAATCTGAAAATGTGTTTCATTTGTGATAAAGATATTTCTGTGCATATGAGTCATGCCTGGAAAAGGCAATGTACAGTAATCCAAAAAGAAAAAGAAAAAAAGAAAAGGAATAAGAATAAACTCTTTTTCAGGAAATTACTATCGAAAAAATCTAGGAAAGTGTTTGATGTAGAATGTGCCTCCTCTTTTGGGATCACAGGATTTTCCATCAAATCACTTCTCTGTTACGGGAATATTTTTCCCTTTTTTTTTTTTTTTTTTTTTTTTTTTGTAGGCATGCCTTTGAAATGCCAGTTCATCTTATCACTTTGCATATGAATTTGGTTTGTCTATTTGTTCATCCTTTTTAGGGTTCTCCCTTTCCCCAAAGGTGTGAGGGGAGATTGGATCGAAATAGATAGGTGTTGACGAACAAATGCATTTTGATCTTTGAGTGCAGTACAGTTGTCTGTAAGAGACAGCCTCTCTTTGCCCTTAAAATTACTGACCTTCTCTCTGAAAATGGCTGTTCTTGAGCCTTGGTGTGAACATCTTACAGTGACAGAGAGAATTGGCCATTGTCAACAAAGGTTTGTAACCAACTATCTCTGCACCAAGAAGTCAGTGGGAGGGAGAGTGTTTAACAAGCTGAGTGAGTGGCACAGAGGAAGACAGGGCATGGAGAGGAACTGAGAGCAGAGGGCTTGGAATAAAGGACCAAAAAGGAAAGAAATCCAACAATTCACAGAGAAATAGAGAAGACAACCAAAAACAAAATTAAGAGAAATGAGAAAGAAAAATTAAAATGTATGATTGCAGAAACAGGAATCCTTATGCACATCCTCCGGCTGTCATGATAAAGAATATAAGCCAAACAGCTTTTCCTTCACTTTTCCATGGAAATAAAACAATTATCAGGAAACTATTCTATTTTATTCTTCAGAGAAGTTATTTAAAAGCAGTTCCCCATTGTGGAAAGACTTGACATCAAGAAGTTATTGTCTCTCACAAGCATTCTTTACGGTTACTGTTTAACTCAAATGCCAGAAAACTGACATACCATGCTACTTAACAGAAATGGATGGGTTTGCCTTATGGAAGCTGAAGAGTAAGGAGAAAAATGTCTTTGAAAAAAAAAATAAGTGTGAGCTGGACTGTGTTCAGGGAGAGTTAAACCAGTGCTAAAGTTTCCTTCTGCAGGTCGTAAGGTTTTCAGGGCACTGAGATCCTTCACTTCCACCCCAGGCTCTCCTTGCTCCTGATGCTTATGCCATTCCCCTCTTGCTCTCAAACATCCATATCCCACCATCACAATTTCCTCCCTCCAGAAGGACCCAGTGTCTGGTGTGTTGTACTGGGCTCCTCTCCACCACTGCAGCTGTGGGAGTGGTTGATGTCAGGGCTTTCACTGGGGGAAAAAGTCTTATGCAGGTTTTCAGCATCCTGGTGAACCATAGGCTGTTGAGGAAGAAGAAAGTAGAAGGGTGAAGATGGAGAAACCTAGTCATTGTGGCCTCTTCACAGCATCCCTGCTCATGAGAAAAGGCAGTGTGAGAGAAATGGTTCAAAATCCTGGGTGCTCTGTGATATAATATTATATGACAGCAAGAGAAAACTGATTTTTGACAAAAAATCACCTTCTAGCACTTTGATGCTCAGGTTCCTTGAAGCTCAGCCTGAATGAAACCTGGTTAAATGAAACTCTAAAACAAGTGCTTTATCTTGAAGTCTTTGAAGAAGTGTCTTCAGTCCTGAAACACACTGAAGCTTTATTACAAGCCATAATCTGATCTGAGGCACTGTGGTGTAAATCTGCAATTACTCACTCAAATCAGTGGTATTTTCCTAGCAGTGGAAGAGAGGAAGTTCACCCCTTCCTCCCAAGCAGGGAGATGAACTCCTTCTAAATCACCGGTGCTGTAAACTTCTCCTGATATAGTGCTGGCACTTACTTTCAACTGGAAGATTAGAATTAAGTATCACCTTAATTTTACAATTATACTATATTTAAGTAAATAATTATGTTTTAAACTTTCTGTTACACTGTAGAAAATTTACTTCGGCTAAAATCCATACTTATTATTTTACTTTAAATTCTGTGCTCAGGAGTGTTTCCCAAAACCTGGGAAAGCATAGTAAAAACATGGAGAGCTAGTTGTCTCTGAAATGTTGCTACCAATATTTCTGTTTTCACAGTTAGAGAGGCATTAAATTTCAGGGTGGTCTAAGGTTTGTCAGTTTGTAATAATGACAGAAGTGCTGGGTTTATCAGAGAAGAGGTGTAGATGGTGGTAAATGAGGAGTCAGTGTTGCAATTTTTATTAAAGTGACAAGAGGCAAAGACTGAATTTGCACAAGAGAGTTCATTTGCTTAGACACTGTATTCTGCATCCCAGGTGGTTGTGTCAAACTGAGAGGATATTCCAGGAAATAATCAAAAGAGTTCTTTTCTAGGACCATTAGTCCTAATCCTCTCATCATGTTTTTTTGGGTTTTTTTTACACTAATATCATGTGCTATTTTAGTCCTCTTTACTAGTCCTTCACAAATAGATCTTTTTTCTCCTCATTAAGATGGCTATTAACTTCTTAGTGATTTCCTCTGATGCAATAGGTACTACACATCTTGATCAGTATTATTTGTGCACATTTATAAACAGAAATTCAGTGTCCACCTTAAAGGGGTCATGAACATGCACTTCATTTGACATGTTCTGTAGCTGTACAACTGTATTCTACTGTTCAAGGATTTCAGAATTCTTAACATAAAAGCGTATTTTACAAAGGTTATTTTTTAGAAGTGTAAACCATGCAGTATTAAAGCATTCAAAGAACTTATTCATCCATCCAGCCATCCATAATAGAGACACTAAGAGGTTCATATGCAAGATTATAGTTTTTCCACTGATTTTGGCATAGGAAGGACCAAACCTGAGTCCTTTCTGCATACAAATGAAAGTATTTGACAATTTCCTGCTAATGAGAAGCAAAATATTTACCACCTATTAAAATTAGTAGGGTTATAACACTGTATCAGAGATTGAATATTTCCTTTTAATTAAAGTACCTGTACCATTTTTTCAGAAGTGTAGAACTGCAAAAGACCTCTAAGGCATTGAATTCAGTCCCCTATAACCACAGGCAGCTGTATCATAAAATCTCCTGGATAAGCAAATCAGTTTTTCTGTACTCACTGCATGGAGCACCAACTACGTTCTCATCACTTATCAATGTTTTTCATTGATTTCACTACTGTGCTCTATTCACCAATTAACTGGGCATATCACCTTCACTGACCCAAATACAGACATTTTGCAGAATAATCTCTCATCCAGCAGCCAGATTTTCTGCTTTATACCCTTCCACCTGTCTAGCTGCATTGTGATCATATTTTTTTTCAACTGAATTATTTTCCTTTTTTTTTTGTAATTTTAAAGTCATGGTCATAATATTAAGTAATGGGTGATTTTTAGATGTGTCAGTCAATACAGGGAAGAATAATTTCCAATTTATTATTTAAAAATGTATTTATTTTAAAATGTTGTTCACAATAGAAATTGGTTTAACTTTTGTTGCCACAGTGCACATCCAGTTTGTGTCAAATAAATGTAACAACACAAATCTAGTAACACAAGCAAGCATTGTCCTTGGTGCTTGAATCAAGGCATGTACTACACAAAAGAGAAGTTCATTAAGCTGTTAAAAATGTTTGATGATGAGGCTTCCATTTTGCCAAATCTTCTCCTGGACTCCTGGTCGCATTTGTGGTAATGATGGATCAGTGAAACAACCCTCATGCATAAACATGATTGCTGTATTTGCTGCACAGTTCTGGAGGTCTGACATTTCACTAGGTATAGCCCCTTTAACTGTGATTTCTGCTGTGTTCTTATTAAGTCTTACATGATTTTAACTTTAAAGGAGAAATGTCACACCCCTTTAATCACATCACATTTATTTATTTTATTTTTTGTGCTTCCACATTTCAACATTATGTTAAATCATTCTTCCTGTGACCTTGCTTGGTCCAGACTTTCAATAAAGGACTTTCTCTACAAAATTAATACAGACCATTTCTTTTACACAATTGTGTTGTAGGGATATAAAAATCTGTAGGTGACAATTAAAATTAATATTCCATGAGACTACTAGAATAAACTCTTGAGTATTGGGAAACAGCAATGAAGAAACAATTTTTGTCTATAGAGCACCCAACTCTTTATATTAATAGTCATCCTTTGATCTCTGCCTGGAGCTGACAAGATAGGAATCAAATTGTTAATTTTCAGAGTTTATTTCTTCTAATAAAAATAAAAAAAGAGAGAGAGAGATAATTGCAAAAGCATGTTTTACATCAGTATGGGACTTGCCTAGCTAAAGATACAAACAGGCAGAAAACAAAATCTGGCTTTCTAAACAGCAGTTAAGGTATTGTGCTGACAGCTAGCTGTGATAAAAAATAGTATTTCCTCCTCTTAAAATAGCAGTTTGTGACATAAATTCAATTACATAAACAAACTATTCTGTGTTGGTGAGGTAGCTTTTGTTTCTTGAATATTTATCAAGTTCTTTAGTGTTACTTTGGCCATGATGAGCTGCTGTGACTCTGGGCTGTTACGTTTCTAGACCCTTCTGTCAAGGAGGATTCAAAGCACTTGTCTGTTTACCAGCAGCATCGCCTGCAGAGAAATTAGAGACTGAACTCAGTAGTGAAGTGGTAACTTTTAGCTATATTCACAAGTGTCTCTCAACCCTGAGATGTCACTTGAGAAAAAGCCACATTTCAGAATGCCTTGAGATTCTGCTTTTGAAGTGCTGAGGGGAGACTGAGAGATGGAGAATAGGCTAAAGTCAGGTACCACAGAAGTAAGAAATGGCCACGTATGGACAACTGGGTGCTCTAGCCTTTCATGACAGAGATGAGTGACTTCGCATTTATACATAAAAGCTTTTACTGACCACAGCACTTAAGATAATCAAAGTGAAAATTCATTTATTTCCCATTTGGTTGTGAAGATATTTAGCTTCCTGAAAGACTATTTTTTTTTTTTTTTTTTTTTTTTTTTCCTGTGAGGAATGTTGTATGACCTGTAAAGAGATGACTGAGGAATAGAAGAAGTACTGCCATGACCACTGATTTCTTTATGAGAAATGTATTTTCACATAAGAATTTCAAAAAAGAGCTTAGCTTGATAAGCCCTGGGAGGTTGCTATTTTGGTAAACACAAAATTTTACTGGGATATTTCTGTGGCTGACATTAGAAATGGAAGTGATAAAGAAGTTTAAAAAGCTCTTCACACATCTAACATGAAGTAGGAGGAGTGTGTGCTATGCTTTTTGTCCTGTGTAGCTTACTGACCAATGCTGATGTCCCAGGAGTGAACTTGTTATTGGTTCTGGCAGGCCTTGCAAAACCAATACAACAGGAAAGAAATGTGATGAAATGACAAGAAACCAAAACATAACAATCCAATAACTCTACACCCACATTTATGAGTGCTGATTCAAAACTAAAAGAAATCAAAGAGGTATAAAGTCACTCCAAGATAAGTGTCAGGACCTGTGAAACAGCTTGTGGTACCCAGAGAAATAATAAAGAAAAATGTGCATTTGTTTAAAAAATAACAAATGGATTGACTTAGTAGGAAGCTGTGTAATTGCTAAAAGAAGGATGTTATTATTCTTTCGCATTAAACTGATGATGGGTTAGTACAGAAACCAAATCTGAAAAGGAAATATTGTGAAAACAAAATCTGTAAAGGTTGTTAAGCAACTGGAGGAATGAGTAGGAATTGCTTCTCCTGTTGACATGCATTTCTAAACAGGCTGAAAAAAACCCTAAAGGTTAACTCAGTATTTTGGAAATTACAAGGAAAGGATTCAGTGGCCAACACTTTAGACTGTGTTATCTTTATATGATTGCCAAGCCCTTACTGGGGCAGTATATTTGGATATATGACTGTGTCAACTGAAACAGATCTCAGTCCAAAAAGAGAGTGGGAAGAAACAGGAGGCACCGGGATAGCTTAGCTCATCAACACTGACTCTGATCTCATTAAGATTCATATAGTTAATGAAAAAAATAAGGCATGCTTGGGAGTTTGAGAAAGACACTTTTACTTTAAACATAATCTACATTATATAAAGCTTTCTGTGTTTACACTGTGAAAGTGCTGACACAAGCTGAGAGTCACTCATAAAGCAAGTTTATTTTTCAAATTCATCAAGTACAGAATGCACAAAAAAGCTTACAAAAGATGGAAATATATCTCAGAAAGACAGAAAAAGATTCAAAATAATTTTTATTAGCCTAGAAAAGATGCTGGTTTTCATATAAATCTATTATTTGTTTTCCTTAAAGACTTAGCCATAGTTTGGGACAGAAATTTTATAACTCTAGAGATACATCATTTTCAGATTCATTGTGAAACATCCAATATTCATTCTTGAACTTTCATATAACCTTAGCTAGATGTTTTACTTAAGGCTAAAGCTTCTCATGAAGAATTAAGGCTGTCCCAGCTTTTCCCATTTCATTTCTTCAACCATGCAGTTGAAGAAATGAAAGCACTAATCCTTCTCAGCATGGCTTTTAGTTCCAGGCAGAACAGGAGTTCACAGAGCTGTTGGACTATCAGATTGTGTCACCCTGGAAGCCACATCCACATTGCCATGGCAATGACATGCAACAGTTTCTCTGAGCTGAACCTCCTCCACTGAACAGCTCCCAATAGGTGACAAACACGGGTTCAGCACTGCATCCGATTTTGGAGTTTTTATAAACCACTTCTGGTAGATTCAGGTTGTGAGATCTGTGTGTGTGTATCCTATGTAGCTATATCAGTAAAAATCTGAATTAGCACGTGTTCACATAGGCTCTGGATAGCAATAGAACTCACCAACTTTCCATACAAATAGGTTATCTTATGCTAAGTGTATTCTCCTGGATCTGGGAATTATTGTTGTTGTTATTACTATTATTATTATTATTATTATTATTACTACTACTACTACTGATCTCAATGCACCAATACAAACACAGATATTAATGTTTATGGAAAAGTTGGGGATTAGAGGCAAGTCCTTTTAATGTGCCCTTGACAGATGGCTGAGCTCTGTTGGGCTGTGACTTGACTTCCTAGAAGAAAGACAACACTGGAGACTGGGCTGGGATTCTGATGAGTTCTGGATTTGTTTGGGTTCTTTTTAATAGTGGTCTAGTCCATATTCATACCTAAGTCCCTAATGCCTTTGATCTTTTGACAATGAAATACAGAGATTGGTAACTATGCCAGTCCTTCTATAGAACATACTTAAAATTAGAGATCTGATTGTGTGATTATGCATTTTTCCAAAGTAACTTGGTTTTTATTATCAATAATAAGAATTATAGCTTCTTACAGGTAAGATTTGATGTCTACCTTACCTAAATACTCATATACACATTTTTAAGGACTTGTTGTGACATCTTATTTTTGTCTGTATCTTTCCTGAGAATGCTGGCACTTCTGTCAGGCGCAAGTTCCATATATATCCACCTCTGGGTGTGCAAGGGTGGGGAGAAGACAGCTTACTTATAACAAAATTGTACTCAGATTTCACATATGTTAGTTTCTTCTGCATTGGAAGGTATTGGAAAATGTGTAAGATGGAAGAAAAGGATTACACTTCTCAAATACACTCATCTTACAAGACTTGCTCTCTATTGATTTTTCCTCAGGATCTCTTTGACTCATGCTAACTTGATGGCAGAAATCCTTGCTCTGTAGGGACGAAAACACTTCAGCTGTGTAGCTTTAAAACTGATGAAAGGTTTGTTTAAACACTGAGGGAATAATCAAGTCACCTTAAAATCATCTCTGTACTTGAGATGCGCATAGTGTTGTCTCAGTTTGGGAAAATAAATGGTGCTGATATGTCTAGTACTTTTCTATAACTGCAGATACTGCATATTTAAAAAGCAACACATCAAAGTGATTTAATGCATTAATTGGATAAAAGGAAAAACAAGTAAGTCTCTAAATGAAGGAAACCTAATAAAGCTGGCAGATCTTTTGCAAATAGAGAAGTATTTTCTTTGTATAATGAAGAATTCTTCTGAAAGCGAATTTTTTCTTTGATTTAGCCTTGATTAAGTGTTTCAGGGGTAAAAAATCCAATTATGCCTAAACTCAGTGTGTTGAAAATACTCAGAAGAGAACTTAAAGCTAATTGATGTATCTGAATTCATATTCAAAGTGAGGAATTACCTAACATATGTCTGTAAAGCATTGTACCAAGGTGTTCATTTCCCTGCAGCGTCTTTCTTCTTTCAAGATACTGCCCTCAAAACTTTAAATCAAAACAAGGAAATCCAGTATCACAAATGCACTGATTGCTTTTCAAACTGTCTGAAAAGTTCAAACCACACACTGAATTAGTGGAACAGAATTCTCTAGAACTTTTCCTTGACTCCAATTAACTTGTTTTCTGACCTTGGGAAAAGTCTTTGGACATTTTTTTATCTGTATATTAATAATGTAAGGACAATGATGTTTATGAATTGATGTTTACAGGTTTTTTTAAAAAAAAATAATTTATACTGAAAGACAAAAATGTGGAGTTCTACTGCTCATAACTTTCAAATCTCCTTAAACTCAAATATGTCCAATTTGATGTTACTTTTTTATGTTTCTTACTTCATGCTCCATTACTCTGTGATTACTGGGGTGTTGGTAATGTTGCTACACCTTATAAGGGCAAAGGCATAATGTTATGTTTCAGTGGCCTACGAATACAGACACCAACAAAAGAAATTGATGAGATAGCAGTGAGTTTCCAATTCCTTGCCCTAAGGAAAGAGCACACTTTGGGCCTCTTATATGAGAAAAGTGTTATTTTTCCTTTTCCTTATGAACTGAAAGATGAACTTTTCTCAAAACTGAGAAAGATTTAGGACTACACCAGATAAGCTGGCATATTTTACTGGCAGCACTCATTTGCTTTCTTTATGCTGAGAAAGCTGACACAAATAGGCTGCAAAAAGAGATGATAATACAATGAGAGATAGTTAAAAAGAAAATTGGGGGAAATGTAACCAGTTCATTTTCCTCTAAAATGTAATTTAGTTTTTCCAAACAGCAATAAGAATAGGTATTTAGGATAGTAAGTGGAGGTATGTATACATCCCAGATGGACTTTTAACTGGAGTAACATCATAATGATATTGGTATCTGCTAAAAAAAATCAGCAAAGATCTTTATATGTCACTTTAAAATAGTTGGAAAATTATATTTCCTGCTGCTTTTTAAATTTGTACATATGGTCAAATTTCAACATCAAGGGCAACACTGAGGTGCTTTTTATAGAGTCAAATTTTGCCTAGCAAGATTTGCCATAGCTGCAGTGTGAAATGAGTTCAGAAATGAGTCCAGTGTGGAATGAGCTTTTTTCAGGGCTGGTCCAGAGCTGGACCAGCACTGGCTGATAACTGTGCTGATAGCTGGGTACATCTGCACCAGCAGGGCACAGCCTGCAGTGGGGTGCAGGGATCCCCTGGCACTGAGTGTAGAATCACAGCAGAATCCCATGGGAATGGAATCCCATGGGTTCCCACACAGGAAGGGATGTGGTGTCAATTCCCAGCCAGGTCAGGCTCAGTGCTGCACTGGGGGATGGCTGGTGTGCTAATGTGCCTGAGCTGGTAAAGTGAAAGCCACTGTGGAAAGTTTTGCATCTCCCTCCCATCCTCAGGGACAGCATAGATCCAGCAGATGGTGTGTTCCTCCTCAGCCCTGGCTGATGCCACCAGTGCACTGTATATTTACAGTGGTCATGTAAACAGAGGTACTTCAAAGGCATTATATGAAGGATATAGCAAAGGCTCTGGGCATCTTTCCTTTGATGCTTTGAGTTGGGGATGAAGCCTGCTATGCTAAAAGAATTTTTCTGTGTGAGGTCAGTTTAGCTCTCAGTTTAGCCCCAAAAACCTGAAAGTATGCTATTTTTTGACTTGCTGTTGTTATCAGTTTTTACACAAAGCCATAGAGCAGATAAATTTAAGAATATTTTGAACAGTTATTTCTAGTGTGCTTAATTAGAACTGAGTTAAGTGAGGACAAACCCAGACTTGGAAGTGACTGCTCCACTTAACCACAGATCACTGGTCGATGAATCTTTTTTCTACTAATATAATTGCCTCTCTCTGTTTTCAGGTCATATTGCATGGATGTCTGATTTGAAAGATGTTCTCTAATGCTTACTCTGCTTGTCTTGGGGTGTATCAATGCATTTGAAAGTGCCTAAGAGGATACAATACATGGCAGCTGCCTATTTAACTCATTGCTTTTCGTTCTCATGAATGCATCCTCAATGTCTCATAGAAGGGTTAAATGAACAAATATATTTTGTGGAATTAGCTTTATTTGCCTTGTTATTAACTTCATCCATTCAGCTTTTGTTCTTGGATGATGTGAGGGAACTTTTCAGATGTTAGAAACCCTTTTATCAGCTTTGCCAGTGACATGCATGTGCTTCTCAAAGGAAATGCACTTTTGTCCATGGCTTGCTTCAGAGAATAAAAGGGAGGTTTAGAAACTGAAATGTATTTTACAGAATGACTGTTAATTCCCTATCTGATATAGCTGGACTTTAGTCAACAGAAATGCTGTGTAGCTGATAGGATTTTTTTAACTATGGAGACTGTGATTAAAAGTAATTAAATATTGAAAAGTTTAAAAGATATCTATGAACCACAACTCAATAGAGGTATATTTAAGTATTGTTCTTAGATGAGGTACATATTTTCTTAGTACCTGATGATTTTACTAATTTCAAGTCCTGTTCCAGTATTAAAATGACATCAGACAGTTCAGTTATAGAGCAGGTTATGTCATCTTTGTATGTAGCAATCTGCCTGTGTAAAATGTATGAAAATGTGTTTCAGATGCGTTAAAGGAACATTACTTCATGAGTTAGAGCATCCCTCCTTGAAGGTCTTTGCCAATGCATTGTACAAGGGTGAACCAGCAAACTGTTAATATAATTTCACTCTCCCTCTAATCTCTGATAGTTGTTGCTTCATCTTAGCAAGCAAATGAGTTCATTGTGTACTTTGGAAAACAATTCACAACTGATAAAATATAATTACTACTGAAAATCAGTAGTCAAACTTCAGGTGATTTCTACAGAGTTGGGACTGACATACTCCTGCACATATGAAACAGGACCAGCAGAAGCTGAAACATAGTTAATTTTAGGAATATCCAGAAGTTATACTTTGCACACACCTAACACTTGTCATCTAGCAGGAGTTACACTGGTTATTCCCATTCAAAAACAGGCATGGTTTAGTCTTTGTCAGTTATCTACATGTTTTTGTTCAGCTTTGTGTGGGGGGATAAACTGATCCATGCAAGTATCCAGAGATGCCAAGCAGGCAGGTCAGGGACACTGCTCACTGCTGCACTGCAGTCACAGGCTTCTCTCCTCACCATAAACATACACTCCTTTTTTTTTTTGTTTGTTTCTCTATAGCTCAAGAACCACCACAGAAACCAGAAAGAATACTGTCTGCTCCCACTGCTTTTCAGTCTGTTGCTAATTGAGACATAGCAGTAACTCTGTGATGCTGGTGTATGTGACAACTCACACCCATTTACTGTCTATTAGTGTTATTCTTCTAGCCTTAGAAACTAAATCTGGCATCCCATTTTACAGCTTGGGAAAAGATCCTGTGAGGAACAAAGCACTAAGATGCAGTCAGAAGTGTCTAGTCACTAATACCAGTCACCATCTCAGCTCACAAAACAGCCTGGATTAGTGTTTGACAAAAGCCTATTTGTTAAAAGAACGAAAAGGTTTGTTTTAAAAGAGAATGTCTTGGTAGGATGCCTATTAAAATAACAATTACAGCCTATAGAAATGGCAGTTTTGGAAGAGTCCTGGAAATTATCTACTTGTCATCTACACATCCACTGCAAAAAACTTGTGTAGATGTGATGTCTTGAGTTCATTAAAGGGGCTTTTGCCAGGCTGACAGACCAGGAATCTGAACTCCTAAAAACACAAGCCAACCCTACAATTTTTCTCCATGTAAAAATATTGCAGTCATAGCAAACATTTCAAAGACTAGACATTTTAAAATTGCAGCGAGCAGGGGATCACTTGAAGCATTGTTCATGAACCAGTGTGTCCCTTCTTTTCTAGGGATGCTGCTTCAAATTAGGTAGTAATTTAGAAAATATCTGTACTGCAGAGATAAATCATTGTATCCCTTCAGTGTTGCCACAATCAAAATATGCACAAAAATGCCTTCTTTGAGTGTGCTGGCATGTGAAACCTGCCCTTCCTGTCTCCTTGCTGCCCTGAGATGAACTCTTGCTGCACTACACAGGGTTGCAATGAAGATAAGCAGGTGGTCAGCCTTCCCTTTCTTGAAGCTTCCCAAACCTCCCAGGCTCACTTTGGAGTCTCTAGTTGTTTATTCCTATGTTCTGGTATGGAAATGTCTTTCAACTTTAATAAATTGTAAGTAATTTTTGGCCCAACTCTGTCCTTGCAGCATTTATATATGACTTCTATAAAGCATTTCCATCCTTCAGCCAGCTGTCTTCAAGGCAGCTGTGATCCACTGTGCTGGTCTGATCTCAGTGATTAGGGAACTTCTTCCCTCTCTGTAAAGTCTGCTAAGTCAGATAGTCCCACGCTCAGGGATCCACATGAGGCCCTGCCACAGTTTGCTGCTATCTGAAATTAATATTTAAGCCTGACAACATATTCAAGGACCTGTGGTATAGGATTAGGAAGATTCAGGCTTCAGAGCCAAACACAAAACTTCCCCAGCATTTTCTCTCCAAAGTTAGCTGGAAAAAAACTCTACAAAATTTCTGTATTAACCATCAACTTTGGAAAAGAGAAAATCCACAATTTCTAATGCCGCACTTATCTTAAAACATACTTGCTTTATTGGGAGGCTGAACCTTTGCCTGAAGCTCTTCTGCCTGACTTGTAGAAGCTGCATCTGGAGCAGATAGTAGCACTCACTACCTCAGTGTACCTGTAAAAAGCTGCTTAGGGAGAAAGAAACCATAAAGATTAGGGAAAAATAAACATTAAAGAAAGGGGGAGAATCATATTTCTTAAAGGCAGGACAGTATGAAAGCATCGAAAGGTCAACACTGTCTGTTTAGGGCCAGGCTCTTAATTTAGTACACTAAGGAATGCTTCATGCTAGAGGGGAGGCTTTTCAAGCAGTGTCGGTTTACATTTGGCCAGAGGAAGAAGGATTATCATCTCCTTCCCAGCAATATGGAAAGGAGGCCACCATCCCACTCATCTTCAGGCATGTGGAAACAGTGGGGAAATTAAACTCACAAGAGCTCACACTGTTTCCTGTGTGCAAGTCTTTGCAAAGCAAAGACTGCTTCCCATACACTGGCTGCAAGGACTCTGACAGACTGCAGTGAGACTCAAATCAGTGCTAACTGACAGCATTCTAACATTTAAGAAGGACAAATGGCTGAGGAAATGCTTCTGTAGCCATTGCAAAATCTTCCAACCACTTTTTTTTTATATCTTTGGGAGTTCAGTTTCCTCAGACTGACCAGATACAGCTGCAAAAGTTCACAGGGCCATCAGCACACTTTCTTTGGATGCCTCAACTCTAGCCTGCCTGTCTAGATACTCCAAAGTAATTTACGAGCACAGCAAGCTTCAGACAGCCCATCCGTGCTGCTCCCTGGTACGGTGTGTGCACAGGACTGTACAATGGGCCTCGCACCACTTTCAGCCCATGACCCAGTCTTCACACACTGCTTCATGGCTTCACACAGAGCACTCCCACTGCTGATACAGATACCTTGTGGCTGCACAAAGGATTTCACTCTCAAGATTGTCTATTGATCATCATTTGTGAGCCCTGCAATTCCCACTATTGCTCTCCTGTGAATCATTCCAAGCTACTCTGGGAAATTTGCTGCCCTTTCTGCTCTCCTGATAAGTCACCACCTCCTTCTCATGAGCTGGCAGCTGATTGAAACGGATATGAGATTTTCAAAGCATTGGAATAATATTTAGCATTCTAATTATATTTTTGTAGGTGCTAGTAATAATAATGTAGTATTGATTCATCACATCTCAGGCTGGAAAATTCAGCCAGCAAGTCAGCAAGATTGGAAAATGCAAAATGATTTTTAAAGGCACTCTGTAATGAAATACTGACTTAAAAATTTTAATTGTGAAAAAATAGTATTTCTGCACACTCTTCCATAAGTGAAAACTTTACATTGTAAGATACAGATTTTCATAGGACAGAATTTCACTAGAGCAAGGGAAAAAACAAGGAGTTAATTCATATTAGGTTAGGATGAAAGGAGAGCTGAAAGAAATTCCACTGAATCATAAAATAAGCTGAATTGGAAGGCACCCATCAGGATCATTGAGTCCAGCTCCTGGCCCACATCACCATTCCAAAGAGTCACACCATTTGCCTGAGAGACTTGTCCAAAAGCTTCTTGAATTCTGTCAGGCTGGTGCTGTGACCACTGCCCTGGGGAGCCTGTTCCAGAGCACAACCAAACTCTGGGGAAAAAACCTTTTCCTAATATTGAACCTGAACTTCCCCCAACACAACTTCAGGCCACTCCCTCAGATTCTGTCACTGGTCACCACAGAGGAGATCAGTGCCTGCCCCTCCTCTTCCTCATGAGGAAGTTGTATCCGCAGTGAGGTCTCCCCTCAGTGTCCTCCAGGCTGAAGAGGCCAAGTGATCTCAGCCACTCCTCATATGGCTTCTCCTCAAAGTCCTTCACCATCTTTGTAGCCCTCCTTTGGACACTCTCTAATGTCATTTTTTATACTGTGGTGCCCAAAACTCCCCCAGTACTCAAGATGAGGCTGCCCCAGTGCAGAACAGAGTGGGACAGTGCCCTCTCTTGCCCAGCTGGCCATGCCAGATGCTCCCGAGAACACAGGTGCCCTCCTGGGTCCAGCAGGATGGTGGGGTAAACTTAGGGGTGAGCATGCAGTGCTGGAAAACAGAAGATCGAGGTGTGAATTTCTGCCTTGTTGACTGTATTTCTTTCTTTGGAATCCTTATAAGTGTTAAAATGAATTTATCTTTCTGTGGCTGCTCCTGTGAAATACATTAGCTATTCATAGGCATGGAGATCTATGGGCAGGAAGGGCACTGGGCGAGAGGAAACTTGCATTAGCCAGTGTGGCTGAGGGTTCATGTAAGCTCTGCAGTGGAGAATATGACTCTTATTTAGTAAGCAAAATATTCCTGAGGCTGAAAAACTTCAAAAATTGGTTGGCATTCCATCCATTGTGCACGCATATACCCCTCTCTGCTGGTGCTACTAAGGCAGTCCTTCAACTGAACAGCAGCTGCCAGCATAAGAGATGCTTTGGAGATCCCAAGGACAGCTTAGCTTTAGGTTTAAGATACAATCAAGGGGAAAAGGACCCGTGGAACAAGAATGCCAAAAGGTCTCAGAGAGGAAGGCCATTTCATCTGTGTTTTAACAGCTGCCACCTGCATGGGCATGATGAAGAGATGCTCAATGTCTGGAGATCCGTGTGAAGCTGCACACAGGGCACGGGGAGCTCAGTTAAATGAGTGCTCCTCACCTGAGGCAGCTCTGTAATTGCCACTGCCAGTCTGTGGCTGAATAGGTCTGGCTGCCTGAGGACTTAATATTCCCCAGGTTTCCACAGATCTCTTCCTTAATGTTCTCTAATGGATAAATGCCAGCACAATGCAGTAGATAAATATGTGCTCCTAGTACTATTGACACTGCAGATCAGGCATCCGTACTTAAAGCTTATTTTCCTCATTTTTTACTTACTTAAATAGAGAAAGAAAAGGGAAAAGGTGCAAGAGGCAAAGGGCTTTTTTTGAAGGAATAGCAGCAGTAATAACAAATCAGTCTAGTTATTGAACTGCTTAGAGCTGTCAGAAAGTAAGAACTTCCTGTTCATTTTTGATGGCAAATGGAGAAGGCAATCTATTCCCCCTTCTAGCCTCTTGTTCTTGAGAGAGCTAGTCCTTTCAGCAGAGAATTTGAGTGACAGAATTCATACGGACTTCAAGAAGATCAGATGCAGATGCCAATGGCATCACAGAGATGGCATCCTCAAGCTGGTGAGGGCATTGTGTCTATTTAATGGGAAATCATGCAGCCACAAGACAAGCTCTAAGCAGTTGCCTCATTTGCCTTTTCCTGAAAGAGGGGCCACAGTACCTTACACCCAAAAGCTGTTCAGTGGGTTCATCAGGGATCTAACAAGCAGTTTGCAGAAATAGCATGAGCTTGATTTTAGATAGATTTATGATTTATTTGCTTTTTAAAGTTCTAGTTACTGCAGAAAAGTGCTTGACTCTTTTAATGACAGTAAGTGCATACACTTAAGAGGTTTTGCTCCCTCGTTGCCCTGTACTTTTGTTACTGCAGGCAGAGAAATAAGTGGGATATGCAAAAATCCTACAGTCATGTTCTGTGAAGTTCTCACAAAGATAGAATGTTTGAACATTTCACCTCATCACCATAATAAGAAAACAGAGCAGACAAATATGGCTGGGAAGAGCATGATGTGTATATAAATCCCAGTCTAAAACATAACCGCTTGGTCAGATTTCTGAGAACAATGACTTCAGCTCAGTATCTCTGGTAACAGCATTCATCTCTGCACACTGCTCCTAGCCTGTAGATGAGAATGGGTTTGGATGAATAAATGTTTCTTGCTTTTATACCAGATACACCAGAACAACTTTGAATTGAATAATTACAGAGCGAACTCTGTGAGCCAATAGAATGACATGAAATAACATCACTTCAGAAACCCTACATATTCTTAGTAAAAATTTCAGAATTTGTCTTCTCTCATTAGACAAAATGTCAGCAAAAGTTTGGAGGCCTTCAACTCTGGAGTTTTATTATGGTTCATACTGAACTAAGAAACTTGGTGAAGTTGTGATCAGAGTTTAAAGGGGGGAAGGGACACAGATGGCTCCTGTAAAGTTGGTTTTTCTCCAGAAGTTTTGTTTCTACACTAACTTTACAAATGTAGCTAGGATTTTATAAATAGGTATCATATGAAATGCAACATGGCCTGTGAAATTGAAGCAGCTCTTGCCTAACCTCCAAAAGACTGATTTGGTTTAGCTAAACTCTGCCAAGTCAGGAGTGGATTTGAAGGCAATTACGAAGCCATATGTTGTCCTTATCTTAACACAAACAAACCCTTTTATTATAGCAGAACTCCTGCACTGTCACGTGTTCCTTCACAGGACACAGCCCAGTCTCACACCAGTGGTTGTTTCCCTTTTGGCTGTGCCCACCTGCGCCTGCAGACCCCAGTGTGCTGCCTGGCTCCACTGCCCTCCTCTCAAACATGTTTTGGGGCTTGGCAGGCACGGCAGCCTCCGCACTCATCCAGCTCCCTGGGCAAGGTGCCACATGAGCCATTGCTGGTAGCACAGGGAAGGGGAAGCAGGAAGGTGTGATCATGAAAATCAGCAACCACTGCGTGTGCCCATGCAGGATGAGGTCCCAGGGTGCACGTCACATGTGGACTACTAAAAAATTATAATGATGGTTAAGGGGGGATGCAAACTGGCCTATAGCCTGCAATAACCCAACAGGTGTACATGGCTTCGATTCTGCTGTGTGCTGAGCCTTAGGGACCATATACTGTTAATAGTGGTTGACATAAGTGAGATGTAATGGTAGTTTTATTAATATTTTATGTGCAGGGAGTTCAGTAAATTCTGGACAAATCTTGGGAAAGAGGCAGAGAGTGTGTGTTTGTAGGAATGGAGGGAGGCAGGCAGGCAGGCAGGGAGGCAGGGAAGCAGGAAGGAAGGCAGGAAGGCAGGAAGGCAGGGAGGCAGGCAGGAAGGTAGGAAGGGAGGAAGGCAGGCAGGAAGGCAGGAAGGCAGGCAGGAAGGCAGGAAGGCAGGAAGGAAGGCAGGAAGGAAGGCAGGAAGGCAGGAAGGCAGGCAGGAAGGTAGGAAGGCAGGCAGGAAGGCAGGCAGGAAGGCAGGAAGGCAGGCAGGAAGGTAGGAAGGCAGGAAGGAAGGCAGGAAGGAAGGCAGGAAGGAAGGCAGGCAGGAAGGAAGGAAGGCAGGAAGGCAGGAAGGCAGGAAGGCAGGAAGGCAGGCAGGAAGGAAGGAAGGCAGGAAGGCAGGAAGGCAGGAAGGCAGGAAGGCAGGAAGGCAGGAAGGAAGGAAGGAAGGAAGGAAGGAAGGAAGGAAGGAAGGAAGGAAGGAAGGAAGGAAGGAAGGAAGGAAGGAAGGAAGGAAGGAAGGAAGGAAGGAAGGAAGGAAGGAAGGAAGGAAGGAAGGAAGGAAGGAAGGAAGGAAGGAAGGAAGGAAGGAAGGAAGGAAGGAAGGAAGGAAGGAAGGAAGGAAGGAAGGAAGGAAGGAAGGAAGGAAGGAAGGAAGGAAGGAAGGAAGGAAGGAAGGAAGGAAGGAAGGAAGGAAGGAAGGAAGGACCCTTTCCCTAGGGAATAAATTGCTCTTCTTCAATACTGTTCATTCATTTGCAATGAGACACTTGTACTTTCCTATGACACCAGAAAGAATCCATAAACTCCCTCATTAAATACACCTTAAAAAAAAAGCCCATACTATCATGATACTGCAAGACCTTAGCAGAAACACTGTGATTTCTGAAGTCTCATGCAGAATTCAGAATTGTATTTAGCAGAGGATATTGTTCCACTGCAATGTATTTCTAGAAATTAACCTGTTGGGAATAGGGACAGGTGCAGAACTTGGAGGACTAGGCTCAGCCTTCAGTATTGCCTGAATTTTCTGTCTGACCAGGAATAAATTCCAGTGTTAAGGTTTTACATTTTTAAATTGAGATTATGACAGTGCTGAAAGTCCTGCACATGCAGAGCATCAAGTGACAAAAATGGACACAAATTGGTAGCATCTCTTATCAATTCTATTTCTATCCTAACCTATCCATCTTATCCAGCCCTAACCCACCCTATTTGCAAGACCATTCTTCCTCTTCAGATGACTGCATAGATAAATGCACAGTTTGATATCATTAAATATTGCATTTTCTTTAGTACTTTACTTGTTTAAAGGTACAATTCCTTTATAGTTTTGGTAGAAGTCTCTTGGAAAGCCTGTGCCATGACTGCCAAAGTGGGATGTTAACATGAAAATAACTTATGATGCCAGATACATAATTAATTCCAAATATTATGTTATATTCTTTGGGGTTTTGTTTAAATATCTTCTTTATTTTGAGAATTTCAAGCAACAATCTTCAATATACATTGTCCTACTGATTTTAAAATGGGATGCTTTCTGTATTATTTTTTCAAAAACCTTAAATAATTTCTGTTTTAAAAGCTTTATCAATTAATCTTAGTTAGGAAAATGCATTATTTGGTCTATTTATGCTCTAGGTAGATCATAAGACATAGTTGATATATCATTATATATATATATATATACACATATACATATATATATATGATAGTTGAGTATAGTAGATATTTATAGCTGGGAAGGACCATTCAGGTCTAGTCCAACTTTATGCATTCCTTTAAACACAGAATTTCACCTGATAATCCCTAAAGCAGAGGGAATTATTTTTCCTTACTATATTAGCAAACCTTATTAGCCCTAAGAACCTCTGGTAGAATTTAAACATGTCTTTATGAAAGGCTTTGTATCTTTATTTAAAGATGATTTGAAGATGAGGATGCATTCCTGGTGCCAGCCCATCCCAGTGCTGCAGGCAGCAGGACAGTGGACACGTAGGATAATTAGCAGAAAATACAGTGCTCCTTTCTCTTCTGTGCCACATCTTTAAATGGAGGAGCCTCTTCTGGAAGCTCAAAACCAGGCAGAAATATGCCCTTTTCTTTGTCACTCTTGCCTGTTTCTTTTCCTTAAAATGTCATTAATATGAAAATGCAATTTTTCCTTGTTCACTGCACTTGAAATGCCAGTTGTGTCATTGCCCTCTTCCACTCCATGCTCTTCACTAAAATCTCTGCATTGTTCCTACTTCCCTCAGCCCCTGTAAGCCCAGCACAGCAGAGGAAAACCTCCAGGTGAATGGATATCCAGGACATGGCAGGGTCCTCTGCCCCTCCCTGACCTCGCTGCTGTGCAGGGGACCAGACAGAAACATTTCTGTGCAGTGCTGATGCTGTGTTAGGCCACATCTGGAGTGCCAGTGGCAGCCTGTGATCCCCGGGCCAGGCTGGGGGCATCTCGCAGGCAGAGCTTTGCTCAGTGGCAGATGATGAGCTAATGAAGCTTCAGTGATGCTAAATCAGACTTTGGGGCATTTAAAGCAAGGAAGTAAGGTGTCACACAGTCGGGCTTGGGGGAGGGGAGAAAAAAATAAATCTTTCAATGATCCCAGATTAGCAAAAGGAATTGCTGAATTAAAAGTGTGGCTTTAAAATGCCACTTTGTGTGTTGCAGGCAGGAAGATGTGTCCTGCTCTCCCATCCATTTTCTAGTACAATAATCCCATTGACTTTTCTGTAGTTTTTCCTGATTTATACTCATCTGAGATAAACACAAAGCCCAGTGTCTTTCCAAGCCATCCATCTTTGTTTGTGGAGAAGTACTACTGAGAGAAACAGCTCAGCCATGCGTAAGGGGAAGTCATAATCTGACTGTACAATCTGCAGTAGGACATTGTATTATTAGCTCCTGAGTACTCTGTTTTATAGCACAAATGGACTGAGACATGCCTTTTTTTTCCAGCTTCAGAGAAACTATTTTTTAATGCAGATCCAACCATGTCAATAATCTAGTATACTAGTTTTTCTATTTTGTTCATATTTTCACAGTATGAAAACTTGTGCTGCCCTGGTGTATTTTCTGCAGTGAATTTGAGCTTGTTAAAATTGGAAAATACATTCCAAAGATGTGAAGCTCTCTTTCCAGAGGCCTTGATTTTTATTCCTTTCCCAAGATCCTGAGGTAGATTATAGCCTTCACTGCCTGCAAGACCTACTGTGTAAATTGTGAGCTCTTTAAGACCAGCATCTGGTTTTAGTGAATCACATTTTCTTTGGTGTGTTCCTTTTGCTTCCATTTACAAACACAGGAGGAACATAAAATTATACATCCTATGAGTGTACAGTTCTAAATTGATGCTGGTTTAGGACACACTCAAAAATAATATTTTTTCTGCTGTACACAGTGAGTGTGCAGAGCTCTGCACACACAAAAGTGAGATTAATATAATGTAGATTTCTTCTTCATTATTCTGTGCACTTTCAGTGGTGATTGCATAACGAGATGAAGAAGATATTGCATATTATTTTAATTTAATTCAAATTATTTTCTGTACATTTACCCTCAGAAAAGGTAGAAAAGTTGGATTATTCCAGTGTTCTTTGAAAAGCTTTAGATTATTTTTTTTTTTCTTTACGTGGACATTTCCAGTTAAAGAGGATGATCTGCACTGTAATTGCACTACCTCTCCTAACTCCTGGATTCAGGATTTTTTCCGATTGCTCCACACTTGCTGCAGAGAGCAAACTGGAAACAGTGTTGACCACGTATTTTCTCATGGAACTCTGATCTGTGGGACGTATCCTTCCACTGTGTTCCTGTTGTCCTCTTCCTCACTCTGTAGTCATGCTGGATTCATAACTGAGGCAGAGACTTCTTGTCTTTTCTTATCCATGCTTTGGTGCAGTTGTTCTATGTTATCATCATCATATCCATAGTGAAATATATGTAGCTATGTATAGAAAGTAAATGAGAGACTAACTTGCTTTAGACATTTAATTTATCCTTATACACTCACTTTGCATTTCCCTCTCTGAAGGAAATGTCATGCTGCTTGTAGCAGTTTTGTTGGAAAGCTGTACTAATAGCAGTGCTATCCACCTCCTGACAACTGATCTGTGCTATGGATTTAAAGGTTGCAACACTACAATGTCAGCTCAGTTTTCATAAAGATATTCCTTTCATCAAGAACCTTAGGGAATATCTGTAACTTTGGGGATTTGCTTTGTAATTATTTTCTGTTACAAAATAAAAGTCAAGCTATATACCTGAGAAATGGATCAAAAAAATGCCTCAAAGTAGGTAACACTGCAGTGAAATACAGGGTACAGCTCACCTCCCATGGTATTACTAGAGATGTCAATTTATACTGTACACATTTTTATTTTCAGAAATTTACTTTCTTAAAGAAATCTGAAATAAAATATACTGAGACATTCTGACAAATATTTCAAATTAAATTTCAGCAGTTCTTCCTGAATGAGCCCCTGATTTTTACATATAGCAAATTTCTTTAGATTCTATAGTTGGAAAATTCTCAGAATTCTAGAAAAATGTGAATGCAGACTAAGATGCCTTCCTTTAGGTGCTTAATATTGGAAAATATGGCCATCATGTGTAAATACAGGTCATCGATATGGCACAGAGAACATATCAGCATTGTTTTATTCCTTTACTGGCTTTAGACCATGCTCTACATATCTCTTTATGTGCCAGTGCTGGTATGTTGCAATGGTAATGCTAATTATAATAATAGATGCAGTAGTGACTTTTCAGCACTGGATGGATTTTCAGAAACTTATTGAGGTCACTAATTCATGCAGGCTATGAATAGAAGTGATTTTCCAGCACTACCCTAGAAGAAAAATACTCTGTGATCTGTTATCAATTCATAAATCTATGTCTCCTAGTTCTCACAAATGACAGATAGTCTGTTAAAAACATTAATGTAAAAAGTGATGTACTGCATGCAGTATCAAAGGTGTAGGTTATATTTATACTTCATAATAGAACATTCTGTACACTAAAAGTAGTGCTAATGATTCCCCTGTTATAATTTCCAGCTGCAGAAACTGCAAAGATATGTGTTTTATTTAAAACATATTATGCACAGAAGAAGACTCTAATCAGAATGCATTCGCCTTTGAAAAACCAAAATTAGTGGTAGTACAGACTTCTGAAAGCTTCTCTGATGGTTCAGTGCCAGCCTGTAGCTCATTTTGGTGCAGCTGGAGCTGTTTGTGTCTATTTGAGTAGGTACTGCTGTGGGTGTGCTAGAGGACAGGAGTACATGTGCATGACTTTGGTATGTGCGTGACAGTCAGTATTTGGTTTCCTAAAGAGACCAGAAGCTGTATGACATGAGGATTTCACAAAAAAAACCCCAAATGCCTATCTGTTCCAGCCAGCTGGACTATTCCTGGAAACAGTCTAAAGATTTAGATGTAACTGGCAGGGTGCCAGTTTGACACCTGCACTTTGTCTACGTTTTCTGTGCTCTTCACTTTTCAATGAGAAATATTAAGACACATAAAAGAAGATGAATTTCATGTGTTATGGTAGTGATGACTGACTAGGCAGAGCATTCCAAACCAAAGGACATTATGGCAAGGAAAAGGTCTTTCTTGTAAATCTAGGCAAGTGTGACCATACATATTTGATTTCAGAGATTTCACTGAAAGGTACCTTAGATGGAAGGGGAAAAAGTGAGAGAAGTTAAAAAAAAAAGCATTAGGAAGCTATCTGTAATCTTGCTTCACAGGAATCTCTAGTGTCTGTTAAAGGTAGGATATTTTCTATGGGAAAGGACATTCTCTCTCCTCCCTGTCCTGTCTGGTGACCATTGCTCTTCAGTCACCACTGTCGGTGACTAAAGGGATGAATAAAGAGCATTTTAGTAATAGTAATACTTTTAATATTAGTAAGGACTATCTAAACAGGTAGTATGGGCTATTAACGTGCCTGAACTGCCTTTTGGAGGGCATATTAAAGTGGTGTTTAAAACTGGTTTTGCTGTCCATCTACATAGCCAGGTAGATCCTTGAAACAGTTACAGATTATCCTCAGAAGAAAATGTGCTTGGTTATCACCAGCAGGAAAATGTGGCAGTAAGACACTATTTAAGTGGCTTAGTGTGTATATGCAGTTGGAGCACTAAACGACGTTGCAATCCTCTTGTCTTTCTCTTCATTCAAGTTTTTGAAAGTTCTAGTAATAAAGGTGCAATATATTAATTGAATGACACTTTAAATGCTAGTTTTAAAAGGCAACTTGTGGGTTTTTTTTAATAGAAAGAAACCAAGGGCAATTAATTTTCAATAAGAAATAAATCTAAAATTCAAGTTTAACATTTGCAATGCACATATTATTGTACTGCTTGTCTTCTTAACAAAGTCGTAATTCCTTTTTACTGAGACACTAAAAATAGCTGTGGCTGTAATATATGTCATGAGTCATAAATCAATAAGAATGTTCTGCAAGACAGTCTATTGATTTAGTGCAATTAAAGTAAAACATCTATTTTGGACTTCTGGGTGCATGAAAAGGGTAGTGGTTTTGTCAATGGATTGTCTTTTGGATGAAAGGTTTATTCAGTTCTAGGCTGTTGTTATTAAAGACGGATATTTGTTATTTTGCATGTTTGCCTATCTTAGGAAATGAGGAGATTTGGTTAAGAGAAAGGCATTAAAGAGAAGTGCTTTAGGCACTGAAGGGAAGTGTTTAGTCAAACACATAATAACAAATTGTTCATTTAAAGTGCAAACATTACAATTGTTAAGGTGCATGGTATCAGTGATAAAAGCATTATCTGAGAAGTATTTACACAATCAACCTACAAGTGAAAATGTGGCACCATGGATGAGTTTGGAAATATGTTAATCTAACTTCTTATTTTCAAAAAAGTGAGAGGAGCCACTGACACCATGTGGAAAACTTGGAAAGTGCCTGTGACAAAATAATTTCCAATTTGGTAGCCTGATCTATCTTTCTTTCTGACTCATCCACTGTTAATAAGACAGGGTGAAGGAGGAATGGTTTTCCATCAGTCTGCAGTCTTTTAAAGGTGACAGTGCTGTTCCTTGTGCTTAAGGCCATGTCCATCACAAAAACCCATGGAGTAGGGATAACTGAGTTGGGTTAAAAGAATTCATGTCAGCAAAATCATACTGTGTGGTTTGCAAACCTGAGAGTCAGGGGAAGCTGTTAGCAGCAGAATACACAGTGCTTTGAGGATAAAGGTGGGCAGAGTGTCTGCATGCACTCTGTCTCTGATCATAATAGCTAATGTGTCTCTTTGTGGGCCAAAGCCCCCCCTGTAGTGCCAAACCTCCATAAATAGAGACAAAAATGTTCCTTATCTTTTGGGGAGTCGGGGAAAAAAAAATATATATATACACATATATATATATTTCTTTCTAATGAGAATGTTTCTGAGTATAAATCTTCCCCCTCACCAAATTTTGCAGCAATAGATCATCACATTGCATAAAACAGAATTTAGTATTTCCTTCAGAAAGATAATCTTATCAGGTGGGAAATGAACTACAGACAATGTACAGGAGAGAAAAACTCTCTTTCAGAATTAAGCCTTTTTATTCAATATTCCTAGAGAGAAAAATGTCCCAAATAATGTACTAGGAGAGGCAAGAAGCATAAATACATGGTGAAAATGACTCAGACAATGTTTTTTTCTAAATAGAATGGTTTTGAAAGCACAGAAACACTAACAGCTTTCTAATGGTGCAGTTTCTCAAAAAAGATATTCACCATAGCCATCATAAATGAAACTTTTGTTCCTTCACTTTCTGAAAAATTATGTTTAACAGAATTATGATGTACCATTCCTATTTGTGACAAAAACATTTGAATGGGTATTTGAAAGATTCGTTAAGACATTCAGTTTGGCTGCAAAAGGAAAAGCTGTATTAAAAAATTCTTTGACTTCATTCAACTTTTTTCTTCAGTGAAATGTTTCTGTTTTGCTCCGGTGTGCTTTAAAATTAGGATTTAATTCATTTTCTGTGTAATTATTTAAATTTTCTGCTTTCACTATTGAACTCATTCATAATTAAGTGAGACCTATTAGGGTCTTCTACAGTGCTGTCATTAGCAAATCTGGATTGTTGGATCCCTTTTCTGCAATTAATTTCTTACTATATATTTTTATGTGTCCTATGTTGCATTTAGAATTACTATTATTATTATTATGATTATTAATTATTATTCTTGAAAAAAGTGTTTAAAAAAATATATGATGAAGTACCAAACATACTCACAGATACATTGACCCATTCTCATGATTTCCACTTTATTTTTCAATAAATTTTTGTTTGTATAGGAAAACTATTTATTATATCACAGCATTATTTAAATTAAAATGCTAATTGAGTGGGAACCTGATAATTTTTATGAAGAAAGCCTGAGAAATAAATTTCATGTTTAGGTCAACATTTCACAAGTAGACCAGCAGAAACTAATAATGAAAAGTGCTTATATGCTTAAAATATGCAATCACACAATGAATAATGGCACACAGATGTTCAATATCTTATATGAGATGATTCAACATCTCTGTGTAGACTTAAGGTCTAATCAGTCTCAATGTTTTTGGTGTTTATTGCTATTCAGTGTATCTACTGCTTATTTAAAATATGTTCTATCAGTCTGTTTGTGCTCAGGTGCATGTAGCATAAAATCATAGTAGTCTCAATAAGCTTGTGATTGAAGGAGATGAGCAATAAAACAGTATCATGGTTTTTGGAGTGTATTTTTTGTAGCAGCAATAAAAGTACTGATGGAATAATCTTACAGCATTGTGAAATTCACACTATTTTCAGTGGTCGTGTTTTGTTCCCATTTGGGCTCCAGTCTTGCAAGTGATGGTTATTTGGAAGAACACCTATGCCTAATCATATCCCTTTTTAAAGACTTAAGAAGTCCTCACAGTTCCAGAAGCCTTTCCAATTGTGGGCAAATGCAGAACCAGGGCCTTGTTGAACAAACCCAGGGCTTAAATGAACACAAATAGGTTTTATGTATTTACTTCAACAATTTGAGGATTTTTTAACTGCATATATTTGTGGCATTTGGAGTTGAGAAGACTAAGGAGGAGATTATCTTCATTTTGCTGCACACATTGTTATTTATAATTATTTTGGTACATTATCTACTCTACATTCCCTGTCTTTCAAGAATATTACCTGCTGACCTGATCTTCAAAACATCACCTACTTTTCATTTTCCTATAGGTTTTAACTTACATGTTGTGTTTATAGCGCTGTTAAAATACAACTTCATAGTAAATTGGAAAATGATACTGCAGTTGTTATTGAGTCCTTCTGGCATTAGAAACATTTCCTCTGTAACCTGTAAGATATGAAAGTTCTAATGGCCTAGATAAGCACTTCTGTAATATCGCCATTAAAGGACTCTAAAGATCTGAAGGTCTACTTGGAGACCTACTATTCATGTCTCCTTATCACTGCTTCATAACAAGTTATTCCTTGTTCTTCATTATACTTCGGGAACTTGGGCTTTTATTATAGAAACAACTAAAATGTGAGCAGGCAACCAAATGCTATGACTGCACAGAGAATTCCAGGTGCTGGTATGAAAGAAATTATGTTGAATTACTCAGGATCATGACTCCTATACCATGACATAGTATTTAAGATGTTATAACTTGTATATGAGAAAGTAATATAGTTTCAACTATTAAAAAAAACAAAAAAACAAAAACCAGAGCTTTTCCCTCTTCCTGCATTAGTTGTAGCAGCATGTTTTGACCCATTAATGAAAAAAACACAGACAAAGGGTATGAAATAGTTTCTACATACCACCAATCTTATTTCCAGCTAAAAATACGTGATTAAATGGTAGGCACATAGTGTTTGGAAAAGTCTGACAATTTGTATGTCAGTTGCATGAGTTAGAGTCAGAAGATTCATGTAACTTTGTGCAGAAGACAGGGCACTACAAACCAAACAGTGACATAACTTTCTCTGTGCCCTTTGTCTGGCATAAACTGTTTTTTACATCCCCATTGCAAGCTCCAGACTCCACTGTCCTGTTCTTCAGTTGCCTATAAAGCAAAATTTTTGGTATTTTCTTCCTTGTGTTAGCTGCCTGTTTTGCGCAGAAAAGGAAGAGTAACTACTTTGTTCCATTTTAGCCCACAGTTCTTTTCCTTCAGCAGCTGTGCTGGGTTGACCTTGCCTGGATGCCAGGTGTCAAAGTTTGATGCTTGGAGTGGCTGTGGCTGTTGTGTCTTGGTGGCAGCAGGGCTTGAGTTACACAGATCTCAAACATTCTTCCAAAGCTTTCTGCATCTGTGTTGATGTGCACAGAATTTTACCCCTGGCCAGGATTTAAACACACCCTGGATTTCGGTGGCTCTGGGCTTTAATACACTTCTGTATATCAGCCCTGATAAACCACTTCCAAAGGACAGATAGCTTCTCCAGCCCAAATGAGTTCTTGGAAGATTGCTAAGGAACATGAAAAACATGTGAGGAAGGAGATAACTTCTTGTCATGCTACTATTTGACCTACACATTGGAATCAAATTACTGTTCTTCATACTGAATCTAAAAAAGACATTTACAAATAAAACCAAGAAAACTGCATTAGAAAAATACGCTGGAAAGGTTTCTGAAAGTCTGTTTTCACTAGTGACTGATTTCAATAATTAGTAGCTAACATACAGATCCATATTTGTGCCTTCAGATACCCATGTTTAAGTATCAATTAATTAAAAATTAACATAATTTATCATGTTGATTTTCAGGAATATTCTCCTTATTGCATTGGTATGTAATGAGTAAAATTTGAAATGGGAATGGAAACTCCAAGACTTCTTTATTCTAATGAACTTCATTTTACTGTTTTAAAATTGCTAGGTATCAAAATTTTGAGACACTGGAAAAACTGAGTCTGAGTCATGATAAACCCACTGAAATCAAGGCTCAATTTAGTATTCCTGCATACAGGTTCAGGTGTCTGAAAACCTATATTTATATTTAAATATGGCCAAATCTGTTATAATCTGATAAAGTTTCCAAATCCCATGTTTTGCCAATCATGCAGAATTGGTGATTTTTTTTGAAAATGAATGCTTAAACTAATTATTGAAAACTACTTTTTCTTTATGGGATCCTTTTAAAGCTGGCCTTTGTTTATGTAGTGAGACCTCAGCCTGCTGGTACTTGGTGTCAGTAACTCAGTGGAGATGGTTGGGATGGCTCAAGTCCACAGTTTAAGCTGGTTCAAGAGGGCTTTCAAGGAAATCACTTTCTTCCTGCTGTTAGATTTGTGCTTTCCAGGTCATTTGACAGCTCATATTTGATCCAGAGGAGCTATACAACTGCATTTATGTTGATATAGCAAGAGCAAGAACTACTGAGTTTATGTGCTTTTAAAACAGGTTAGACTTATAGAAAAATACCTGGACTGCCCATGCCTAACCTGTGGGGGAAAAAAATGCATCTCCCATTATAATTAAGCTATCAAAGATAGTTTGAAATGAAATTTTTGAAATTAAAATGTGTGTTAGAACAGGATCAATACTCTGTGTCGTATGGTTATGGCATCTTTGATCTGGTACTAGGAGCCCTAAAGCTGGATTTACTTTATCACTGAACCTCATCTGGGAGTCAGCAGAATCATCCACATGGGAGTTTTCTATTTGAAAACCCAGAGAAAGACACTGATATCTGTTTTTTTTTCCACTTGTAATGCCACCAGCCTTTATTTTCTAATAGCTGATTTTAACATATTTACACAGTAAGTAAAGATATTTATAGAACCTATATTTATCATATATTAAACTGAACTGAGCTGAGATCCAGCAGACTGGAATTGCTGCAAGTCATTCCAGTACATTGGATAAGTATATAATTACCTACATTATTTAAAAGACAGAGATAAACATATAGTAGAGGTATCACTGAGGAAGGTCTTTAGCTGTTGTAAATTGTTACAAATTTCTATGGAGAGCCTTTATAGTAGCTTAAGTTTTAATCAATATTATGCATGTATTTATGGTCTAGAGTGTTGTACTACTTATGTTAAATGAATAATAATGCCATTAAAGCAAATACTAAAGAGGAAATTATCTTAAATTTTATTTTGTGAAGAGCAGATCTTTACCTGTGCTTAATACTATTGATTTTAGGGAGAATATATATGAATTCAGTTATTGTTTTACTAAAATGTTTTTCAGAACTGCTTTTGTTAAATGCAACCTAAAAGAGAATGCGTAGGCTGTATGAAAGGCTTTTTTTTTTTTTTTTTTTTTTTTTTTTGGTTAAGTTTTGTTGTAATTCTGACAGTTTTGAGTCTCTACAGTTAGAAATCAGCATTCTTTCCTCCTGGTGCATATTTATTGTACAAAAATAATGGGATTCAGTTAATCCTATTCATTCTCAATAGAGTTAAGAGGACTTAGTGAGTCAAGTTACTCATTCTTTAATATGATGCTCATTAAACATGAAATGCAACAAAGTTAAAATAGACATCACTAACCATGGGTGAGATATACCCGTGAACCGTAGTCTTGCAAATTCTTTTTCTCCTTCTGGAGTCTTTTTCTGAGATCTTGAGGCAGCTTATGTTACCTACCATGACATGAAGTTGCTAGAATCTGAAATGAGATGAGTTAATGGCATTGCATTATCTCCTGATGACAAATCCATTAGAATATGTCACTGCTCTCACTTATAATTCTAGTCTCTGCTTGTTTGGTGCTCATTGCAAAGGAAAATATGCAAGTTTTTATACTTCCATTTCTTTACAAATGTTTTGCATATCTTTATCAGACTAAGCAATACATTCAAATGAAGGGCTAATTTGTGTGTTCTAGTGGCTATACATAGATTTGTTGTCTTAAATTATTTAAAATCCTCTTTGTCAACTGGAATGACCTACAGTATATAATTCATAATTGTATTAATTATGAATTGCATGGGTTGTTCTACTCTAAAATGAAATATTTAGATAACTATTCTATACTCTTCTTGAATAATCTGCTTTGCAGAAACTGTATGCATCATACAGAGGCAAGTTTTTATTGTTCTTTACTCTGTGTTAAATTATTTGGGATGGCAGAAAGAATCATTCTTGGTCCCCATCATTACTGACTCTCCCAGGACAGGGGTCGAGGCAGTGCAACACTGTAGAGCCTGGGAACAGCTGTTCATTCCTGCATTCCCTAGGATGTGATGAGTTAGATTAAGTTGGCCCTTCAGGGTGGTGTCACTTATGGAAATCACTGTTCAAGCACAGGGCAGCACTGAGCTGGGAAGTAGCACAATGGGTGGCAGGCACCACAACCTGTCTGGCTGCTGGGTTTTAATTCTGTCCTTTGCCTCCTGAATTCAGTGCAATAGGCATGAAAGACTTGTACTGAGAATTAGAAAAGAGATTTGTCTGACTTTGGTAAGACAAGGGCCAGCAGTGAGGGAGGGCAGGTAATGTGTTCAATGCATAATAGCTGGAAAAAGCGAAGGGAAGAAAAAGTGGGAGAAGTGAAGTCAGAAATGGATAGATAATTCTCCTGGGTGGAGGCAATAATGAAACATTGATCTTTTGAAGTGAAGATCAGGAATCTGTAAGAAGCCATAGGTGGGGAAGAAGTTATTATGGTCAGAGTCATTTTAAGCAGGGGGCATAACTGCATCAGCTTAAGAGCAGGGTATAATTGCCCCGTCAGAATACCAGTCAGTGAAAATAATTACAGAATTTCACATTAAATTTATAAAATAAATTGGTTGAATAGCAGACTTAAATAACATCTTTAAACTAACTACATCAGTGGACAAGGGAAGAGCTGTCTGTTCTATCTGGACTTTTGTAAGGCCTTTGACACAGTCCTCCACATCCTTCTCTCTAAATTGGAGGGATACAGACTTGATAAGTTCAGAGGAAATGGTTGGATGGTTGTATCCAGTGAGTGGTGGTCAGTGGCTCCATGTCCCAGTGGACATTGGTGATAAGTGGTGTCCCTCCCTCAGGAGTCTATTAATATCTTCATCAGTGAAGCAGACATTTGCAAATGACATGAGCTGAGTGGTGCAGTTGACAAGCCTGAAGGAATGGATGCCACTCAGAGGCACCTGGACAAGCCTGAGGAGTGGCCCATGGGAACATTTCGGTGTTGAGCAAGGCTGAGTGCTGGTGCTGCACCTGGGTCAGGGCAACTCCAGGTTCCAATACAGGGTCGGGGAGGAAGGGATTGAGAGCAGCCCTATAAAGAAGGACTTGGGGGTGCTGGTGGATTCAAAGGTGGACATGAGACAGCAATGTGAACTCACAGCCCAGAAAGTCAACCCTGTCTTGGGCTGCATCAAAAGCAGCATGGGCAGCAGGTCGAGACAGGGGATTCTGCCCCTCTGCTCCTCCCTGGTACAGCTCTACCTGGAGTGCTGCACCCAGCTCTGGAGTCCTCAGCTCAGGAATGACATGGACCTTTAAGAATGGGTCCAAATTCACTCTCCCCACCTTTCTGTGTTCCAGAGAAGGGCCACAAAAGGGATCAGGGGTCTGGAGCACATTTTCTATGAGGACAGGCTGACACTGTTGTGGCTGATTCCCCTGGAGAAGAGAAGGCTCCAGGCAGACCTTATTGTGCCATTTCAACACTGAAGTCTTCATTTTGGGTGGAATAAGTTAATTTTCTGCCTAGTAGCTGTCACAGTATTGTGTTTTACATTTAGTATGAGAATAATTTTGATAACACACTGACAATTTAGTTGTTGCTCAGAACTGTTTATTCTAAGTCAAGAATTTTTCAATTTCTCAGGCTGTGCCATTATGCAGAGGTGCACTAGAATCTCAGAAAGAGCATGGCCAGGACCCCAGCTGGCCAAAGGGATATTTTATACCACAGAGCTACACCATAGCATGCCTAGAATATAAACTGTGTGGAGTTGTCTGAAAGGGGATAATCACATCTGTGTGTCACTTGTTTTTCTTAGGTTTTGTTCTTCTCCCTGTTTTTGTTATCTCCCTTTTCATTACTATTACTATTGACAGTTTTATTATTATATTTTAATTTATTTCAGTTATTAAGCTGTTCTTATCTCAACCCATGGGTTTTATCTTTTTCTGATTCTCATTCCCATCTCACTGTGGGGGCTGGGGAAGAGTGAATGAATAGCTATGCTGTACTTAGTTGTCATCTGGGGCAAAACCACGACAAGGCCTACTAGAGGGATGGGGACTGACGTTTTAGCAGAGCCTGTTGTGTGTGACAGGACAAGGGTTAATGATTTTAAACTGAAATAAGCTAGATTCAGATCTGAGAAAGGAAGAACTGTTTTACAATGAGGGTGGTGAAACGCTGGCTCAGTTTTCCCTGAGAGGTGGTAGATGTCCCACTGCTGGAAACATTCCAGGCCAAGTTGGACAGGGCTCTGAGCAACCTGATCTAGTTGAAGATGTCCCTGGTTATTGTGCAGAGGACTGGATGACCTTTAAACATTCCTTCTGACTCAAACTATTGTATGATTCTATGAAGATTGGTGGTCTTTTTAGAACGAGATATTTATTATTTATTTTTAACTTGTTTTGAAATCTGAAGCAATATGTCCTATATTCACCCTACCTAGCTTTAAGAATTTGATTGATGCATTAAGTTAGGTTAACTACCAAAGTTAAATCATGAATTGATATTTAGTAAAGCCATCACATTCCAGGAAGTGCCTTAAGTCCTTAAAAGTATCCAAGAAATGAATGTCTTAGCAGGAAGAATTTTCCCTCCTAGCATATGTACTTCATTTTTATTGTCTTCCTAGGTATTCATATTGTATAAATTTGTCTTTTCATTATATGAATTCTTACTGAGTGTTTCCTGTTTTATAAGATTCATTGCTAAAGTTATGGTCCCATATATGTTAAATACCTACCAGCATAAAAGTTCAGCTCATTTACCCAGCTTTAGCTGTCAAATTCTAATTTACACAGCTTCAAAATTTAGCACATGCATTTCAAGTTCTTTGCCTCCCCAGTAAAGGCCTTCAGGCAGAGAGAATACAGCAGTGGGGACATTTTATTCATTATCATTCACCCATTGTTCCTTGCATTATTCTTTTATGCTTTTCTTTTTCCACTCTAGTTCTCTTTCTCTTCTTTTACAATGGGAACTGATGAGGATTCTCCATTTTAGGGAATCATGGCATGTTTTTTCAAGGCTGACCATGCAGTGTTAAAATTAATTGGCAATGGTTTATGATCTACCTTTTCTCACTTGGGTTAAAGCAATCAGCACTGCTTAATGTTATTATATAGGGCAAACACAGCACCATAAAAAGTACAAAAAATGCAAAGTGGCTTGAGACTGCAGACGTAAAGAAGATCAGGTTTCTATGTGTCTACCTCAATACCCTCAAATATTTAAATCTCTTTTTGTTTCATTTTGACTTTGGGCCACAGGTTGGGTATTTTTAATTTGTTCTTTTAAGTTAAGTTTGCATTAAATTTATTGTTACAGTTTTCTTCTTATGAGTTAAAAATATTTTCTGCTTAGGAAATAAATTGTTATTAAATATTCTACAGATATAGAATGAGTAATTAGGCTTCCCTGGAAGTATTTAACAGAGGAAGAAAGCCCTCACTGCCACCATTTTATGTAGAGACTGACAAGGTAGAAAGGTAAGTTCCCTGCTACCTCCGTATTTCCAGGCTGGAACTTTTTACATAGAACCTGAGTAACATTTTATTGCCTCAAATTTGGAAAATTTTCTGAAGAAATCTGGGAATCTTCTAATTCCATATAAAACAGGTTTATGTACCCTTGGTCGTGCGTGGTGGTGAGCAAACTCTTCATTCACTGACTTTGGTAGCTGAGAGCACTCAACATTTATTAGATGAAATCCTTTCTAATTATAAATGGGGAATGAGTCAGGCTGTTCCAGTCATGATAAATGAACCTGATTAAACATTTTGTGTCAAATATAGCACAGTAGAAAGGAAAGTTAGGAGTGAGTGGATTGAAGGGCTGCATAATTACCAGGAGCAGAGCTCATTCATTTCAGGGAGGCAGCTCAGTGCAGCAGCGTCAGTGCTGCAAACTTTGGGGGAGAATTACAGGAAATAGAGGTTCTCCATTGGAAATCAGCCTGGAAGACGTGTATTTAGCTTTCTGGCCTCCAGACACCCTCTGAGCTTTCTGTGGGTTTGCTGCACATGCCTCAAATTTTAAAGATGAACTAAATGACTGCCAGAGGCCAGCTCGAGCCTTGACTGGAGGGTTCATGAAACTTCTGCTGAAATTTCCAGCGAGGTGCTAGTGCAGGCTTCTGAGCAAAAGCCAGCTGAAGCAGATAAATAAGAAAAGGAAATTATTAATAATTAAATACATTTAAATCTTTTCTATGTCATGCCATATTTATGCTTATTTTAATTGATTCTAAATCTTAAATGTCTGATTTTATAATTGCTGATAGTTATTAAGACAATTTTAAAAATCTAAATAATTTCTACTTGTATTTCTGCCTGGAAGGGCTGTTTCATAGTATTTCTCTTGATTAAGAAAATGAAATTGTTTGCTTTTAAGTTTTGCAGGGAGTTCTGATATATGCTGTCAAATGAGTGGGAGAGTAAGGGAGAGAACAGATAAGTAATGCTTTAGTGATTTCTTAAGATTTAATAAGTAGAGGATTATTTGTTACCTTGCCTAAAATTTATAGAGTTGCCAGACAATGTTTCCTACACAGGACTGGAATTTTAATTTCTTGCTGGGATTGTTTGCTGTAAGGTTTTTCACCATAGCTACATTACAAGTTCAAATATGCAAACTAATATTAGTGTGGCCACCCTGGGAACACTGCAAAGCTGGCAGTTAGTATCTCCCATGTTTCAGATAAATATCAATAGCACAAAAAATATGCAATCCAACAAGGATCCATCCATGAACCTGACTCTACATACACCATGAAAATATTGAGGCTATTCAAGGGCTGCAGAATTAAGCATTTACATCAGGATCAAACATGGGAGAATGCATAAAAGCCTCTGACATTTTGCCAGTCATGGGCACTGCAGGAATCAGTGGCAGACTTCTGTTTCAGAGCACAGCTGCATTTCTCAGAACAAATGCAAACTTCTCATCAAATTTGTATCATGAAAATGAGGATATGGCAAATCTCACCATTTTCAAAATGTTTTGTAGTTATTTTGTTTTGCATGCGGAGTTCTTGGGGTGTAAAGTAGAAATGTCTCTCGTGGTTTTTTAAAATCACACAAATACAGCAAGCTGAGAACAAATAGAAATGTCGTACAAAGATATAGAATCTTTGATTAGTTTTTAAAATTATCCATTTCTGTCTCCTGATCACATTTCAAGGACACATCTTTTAATGATACCCATTCCACTAAATTTCAAAGACTTCGTGTACTCTTATATAACATAGAATATACACTATGTATTTTCAGAGGAATACTATAGGTACAAGATAAATTAAAGAGGAGTCAGTTTAGTACAGAATAAAAAGCAAACACAAAACAACAATTTTCTTTTTCTCTTAGAGAATAAATCTAAGGATGATACTTTTGGAGAAATTAAATAATCCAATTCTATATCTCTCTGGACATGCATGAACAATTTTATTTCAGAAATACAAGCAATAGTGAAAAAAAATAACATCATATTCTGCCTTCTTCAGAGCTCTATGATTTAGTAATGATCTTTTTAAGCTCTATTCATGAAACATCTTGTATTAGCAGAATCTGTGTGCTGATGCAGACTTTTGCACGAGGTGTTGTCATTACATCCTATTTAACTGCTGAATGTGTTATTAAAAACTAATTATTTCTTCTTCATCATTAGTGATTTTTTGTTTGATTTACTATGGATACAGTCATCCAGAGGCTGAAAATTTAAAGATTACATTTCTTTGTAGTAGTAACTCAATTAAGATCTTCCTGTTGCTATTGTCTAAAACAATGAGAACTATCTTCTGTGTGTTGCAGTTCCCCATAACTCAAGACTGATCACGTTTGCCATATGTCCCCCACCCTTCTTGCACTTTGTCTCATAATGTCTTCCTGGATATAGCTTCTAAATCCTCAAAAAATGAGAGCTGATTAATAAAAGGTGTGCAAAGCATAATCCTTAGAAAATTCTAAGGACCATGATGTAATAGTAAACTATGTGTGCCATCTGAAACAAAGAAGGAAGAAAACCCCAGCACATATTGTCATTAATGTCAACTAATCATTGTTCAAAGACAAGTCAACCTTCCAGTTTATTGACAGGAGTACATTATTAAAATTGTGCTTATAAAATTAACAGTCTGTAAAGGAGAAGACAGTGAATTAGGGAAGACAGGTCTGATAAGTAGCAGAAAATGAACCAGGGAGTTAAGTGCATAGTATAAAATAGTATTTGGTGAACACCTATGGCATAGATTATCCCCCACTAACTAGTATGTCCTTAAAGCAAGGAAATACTCCAGCTTTACTCTCATCAAGATTTATTTTCCAGGTAATTGTGTTGGAAGCGTCATGTTCCTTGATTTCTTGGCTTGTCTAAGCACTGATTAGGTGTTGCTGCTGATTCTTATGAAGAATAAAATTTAGTCAAAGGATTAAAAGGATTAGAAGGTGGTTTTAATTATTCAAAGAATGAGGCTCTGAAATTAGCTTCCAATATAAGGGTCAGGAACTTGCTTGCTTTCATCTGAAGCCTTGATCACTTGATGTTCAGGGTTATTGGGGAGCGTGCACTCCAGCAGGACACAACTGCATTTGAGAACGTAATCAGTTTCTCTTTTGGTAGGAGTTGGTCTGACTGAAGGCCTTTTTCTCTTGAAAAAGCTCTGGAGTTCTTGCATTAGAAAAGATACAGTAGAAAATGCTGTCATGATCCTTTCCCTGTTCCTGTCTGAGAGAACCTCCCTAGATGTAGTCACACTGGCAACAATAAAGCCTCAGGCTATAGGCATATTTTGGTATAAAATTCCTGCCTCCCTGCTGAAGTTACCAAATCTAGAAAAGGCACCTTTAATTACTAAGATTTACCTTTCTTTCTCAAACTTGTGCCATGACTGGTCTTGGACACCTCCAAATCTTTCCTCATTCTTTGTAAAGATCCTTTGTGGTAGCAAGATTTTTAGTCTTTTATAATGAAGAAAATCAGGCATAGAGATTTTTCAGTAGGATTTAATGCTCTGCTGTTTGTCCTGGTAAGAAAGGATTTTTGCAGTGACAACTGAACCCCGTCTCCAAAAGCAGCCAGAGTGGCAGAACTCTCTCCTCTGTGGTAGCTACACCACAGTAGCTCATGTCAGAGGTAGTTTTGCAGAGGATAGCCCTGTATGTCCATTTTTCAATGGGCATACCTGAATTTCTTGCCCAATTGTCATTAGCTTTTTTGAGTCCCCAATCCACTGCCTCATTTCAGATTTGTACCTGTGCTTTGACTATATTGAGACATTTTGCAAACATATGCCCTGAAAGCAGTGGAGAATCTGCCAGTGATTACATGGCTTCCTTACTTAGTGAAAAAATGGTGAAAAGTAACTGAGACTCCAATCAGCTGTGATTGTCAACACCTCCTTCAGTGTTAGCAACCTACTGGCAATGCTAAAACAGTCTATAATCTGGCCATGGCTCAAGAAAATATCACTCTAAACTAGTAGTCTTGCCAACTGTTATCCTAGCTCTAATCTTTTCTACTTCAGTAAGGTAACTGCCTCACTTTTACCTCAAAAACTCAAGAACCTTTTGAATATATTTTAATTAGTGCATATTTTTTTTAACAATTAAGGACAAATATACATACTTTTAGGTCTATAGCAGATTTCACCCTGGTTCACCAAGAGATGTTAATATGTTTAGAGGAGCAAGCAAACAAAGGTAAATTGAGCTGATTCTGTTATCTCTTCTTATCAAGATGAGTGGTTGTTTCCTCTTGCCAGGCATTCTCATGTCAGTGTCTCTTTACCAGGTCCTATTTTTCTGAAGTTTTCATCTATTGTAACCGTGAAATAGAAACTCAGGAAGTATTACTAGGAAAAAAAAGTTCATTCTTAAGCAATATTCACCTGCAAATTTGGAACGATGTTTTTTTACCATTTTTTTGTATAAATATCTGCATGAATGTATGTGTGTGTCTGAATAATGTCTGTCTCTGTTTCTCTTTATCAGATGTCTGGACATAACTTCTGATTGTTTTCCTATTTTCTCCTTAGTTTTCATCCCTCTTCACCCTTGTATCTCAATATCTAAATAATTGCAACTTCCTCATAAAATCCAGTTCTGTCATCATAATTAAAATATCTCATCACTAAATGCTTTGGTTTGGTCTTCACTGATTGAAATATGATTATTTCTGCCAGGTGTATTTAAAATCTCTAATTTTCCTTCCCTCCTGAAATCCCCCAATGGGAAAGCATGGGGAAGTTTGTCTTCATTATCTCTTTTTTATCTGCCGTGCACAGTCCTGCTGTTATAATTTAAGTGTGAAGGCACCGTGAAGAATCTCTACACATTCTTGATCAAAGACAATTCAGGAACAATTTGATTTATGCACATCCAAATGTCATGGAATTTTGTGGGAAATGTCAGCAAAGTCAGGAAACCTGCTATCTGCTGAAAAATTCTGAGAAAGTGAGGAAGCTGAGCTCTGAGAGATGGGGGAGTTAAATTTAGGAGACATAAAATAAGATGCTTCTATCTTTGATTTCTGCCCACAACTTTGTTAAAGGGTATAGTTCCAGCAGCAATTGAAGCAGGAACAATATTATTGTGCTGATTCCTCAGTAGCTGCTATTCAGAGTTCTGTACTTTGTCTTAAAGCACCTTAAACTGAGGTGGTTAATATCACCCTGTGAATGGCAGTGCCTGGGAAACCAGTATGTGTTTCTTCTAACATGACAATTTTGAGACTAGTGATTGCTTTCAGAGCACAAAGTGGACTGAAAGTACTGGTATTACCTTCCCCTGTCTCAGCTGTATCCAAGACAGACTGTCAGTGTCCAGCTGCAGTCTTTAAAAGTCAAAAACAGAATTAATGGGAAATTACAGAGTCTTCCATTTGGCTTGAATACTTTTAAACTAGCTTTATAAGTTCCACCAGTGACTAATGTGTTTTTTCTCCATAAATAAGCTTTCAATATATGTGGCCATGCTGCCTCCATATCATCAGAACAATGATGTAACATCTCCACTTTACACGGTACAAATGTCACCCAGATTGTTTCTGATGATTTCTGTACTGTTATGACCGCTAAGAATGGTCATACATAGAAAAAGTAGTTTAGATTATGAGATTTTTGTTTTGTTCCTACTAAAATTGCACCAATTTTTTTACCAGCTGGGAGTGTCACTGTGGTGTTCCCCTTAATTACCTTGCCTGGAGAAATTGAATCACGTGCTAAAGGTCTGGTGCCTTATTGTTACATATGTGTGAACAGCTTGAAATAAATACTAATACTAAAGGATTTCACATAGCTCCTGTTTCCAAAGGAACCAGTTTCCTGTTGTCTGGGCATGTTCAAAGAGGGTAGGTCAATTGTAAGACCAGAATAAACCTTGCTGTGTTTTCGTGCTGAGAAAACAAACAAGTAAAAAACCCAAATTATGATAGAAAAGCTGATTGTAAATAGCAAAGCATTAAAGAAAATTCTTTTAACACTTAGATGGATGAATGGCTGAGAAGGTGTCTCCAGGGATAAAAGGAGAAGCTTATGGGAATGTCCTCACTTTTTTGAGTTTCTTTGATTAATTCTCTCCCTTTTTTTTTCCTTTTTCTTTCCTCTGCACAGCTATTTGAATTGGACCTAGGGAGGGGGAGCTGGGGCAGGGTGAGACATGTCTTGGGAACTTAACGTGTAGCCTCTTTTTTCCACACTTTCATTATGGGGGACAGCATTTTAAAAACCTTTTCTGGCATGTGTCTTGTTCTGTGAGGTTTAGATTTACATTTATCAGCGTTATGTTGCTTATTATATATGTTATATATATATATATGTGTGTGTGTTATATGACATGTTATATGTTTTATATACATATATATATATTATATATGTTATATGTAATGTAAGTTATATATTATATATTGTATTATACCCAGATATGAAAATACCTTAACCACATAAAATCCTGGGGTTTAGATCCCTCGATTCTGCCATTCTGCCCCCAGAACAGCCAGATATTTCATCCACATGTTAACAAGGACAGCAGTGACCCAGGCCACATTTGAGTTGCACATTACAAGAGGAGGATTGCTAAATGGCAGGACATAAGCAAGGGCAAGAAAGTGTTAAAGAAATAGCTGATCTCTAAATATTTTCCTTTACTTCAGTGGGCTCAGTACAGCAGTCTATACTGCAGTATTGCCTAACAGGTACTGTCATTAAGAGCTATTCTTCATTTTAAGGAACAACCATGAGGAAATATTAGCTCTTATGGGGAATTAGTATGGATCAGTATATATCTCTGCTGCCTAGGAGAAAAGAAATAAACAAGATGTTCAACTGGGAGAGAGTATAAAAATCTTATTTGATCTGGATGTTTATCCTGCATTCCCAGTCAGTCTACCCCAGATATAGACACCCTTCTCTCCCTTAGCCTACATTCACTCTTTCAGTACCATTAATTCTTTCAGCCCTCTGGATTGGGTATCACATCCCAGTGTGATTTCCAGTGCACTTTCCTTTCCTGGTGATGGGAAACCAAAATGAGCCTTTCCCTTTGAAGCATTTCCATTTGGGCTGAGTGGTGAAATCACTTTTAAATCTGTCTGTAATGACAGGATAGCACTGACAGAGCAGAAAATCCATGAGGAGACTTTACAAAATCAGAATTTGGAAGGGACCTCTAGAGGTCATCTGATCCAGCCCCTCTGCTCAAGCAGGACCAGCCAAGTTGTGCAGGACCATGGCCAAGTGCATTTGACTTTCCCCAAGGATGGAGACTCCACAGCCTCCCTGGGCCACCTGTGCTGGTGCTCAAACATTGTCTGCAGGGAGGCCTGCAGCAGCAAACCAGAATTTTTAAGGTTTTATTCTGATAACAGTTAACTGTAAATCTGCTGAAGTCAAGAAAGAGACGTTTCATTTATACTGGTGTTAGTAAGATCAAAATCTGCCCTGAGGCTCTTATTCTTACATAGATGTCTTGTAGGGAATGATGTATTCTTTAAACAGCCAAAATACTGGCTTGGTTGTTTTTTTTGGTTTTTTTTGGTTTTTTTTTGGTTGTGCTTTGGTGGGGGGTTAAGGGGTAGAGAAATGTAAAAGAGGTTATGTAGAATGAAGCAGCAGTAATGTACCTGGAGTACTTCTGAGTGTAAATAAATAAATATTTATTTTCCTGATATAAAAAATAAACTTAGCAACAGGTTCCCAGCCTGTTTTTTCTTCTATTAAGGAACATGAATCACTAATGGAAAGACTAATTAATTTAGCTAAACAAAAGTTCAAAACTTGTTTCCAAGTCACCATTTATTATTTTTAGGTTTGCAGGGAAAAAAAAAAACAAACAAACACAAGCCAACAAAAAACAGAATATCCAAAGTTGCTATAATAATTCAGTGGAAACTTTTTTATTGAAAAATAAAATAAATCTATTTAGGGAGACATATTGTTTGCTGATCTGTTTTGGTTGACTAGATAAATGGCCTAGCAATTATGAAATTGTTGTACTGCTAATCAATTCCTTATCAGTACAGACTTTCCTCTTGAGAATAATCTCATGTCTTTGGTGACATTGCAAAGTACAAAGGAGTACACTGAAGATGAGTAACATTCAGTACTAGTATGGCAATTATAATATGCCAAGTAATGCAAGCTGTATATTTTACTTGGTCTAAGTGGTATCTCAGACCTTGATGCTTCAGGCTTTGAGTAAATTCTCGAAATTTTTTTTGTCAGGAATTTGTTTTGTATCTAGATACTTTATCAACACTAACATTTTCAGTAATCTAATAATTGCAAATAAAATACTGCATTATGGTAGATGAATGAAATTTTAACTCATACCACCTTTCATACTGTGTGCTTCTGCAATCCTCTACTCTGTCACTTCTGTTGCTATTTCTCATACAGTTTCCCCCCATTTTATCATTCAGCTCTTTACCAAGATTTGCTTTTATCAGTATTCCAAACAATTTGTCTAAGACAAAGCTGTATTCAGAAGAGAGCATCTTCTGAATGAAAACTTATGGGCACTTCATTGTGCCAACAGGTCTATCTAGAATGAAATTATTCCTTCTTTTTAAGGTACATTGCATTTTTTATTCTATTTTTTTAAATAATAGAAAGATACTTTTCAAAGATATTTTAATAGATCATGCTAAGTACTTTCTATCAACTTAGTAACATAATTAAATCAGTGATCCTAATGCAGTAAATTTCAGCTGTTTTTGAATTTGTCTTTTGAATGCTATCCAAAAAGGATTTCTGAAATCTTCTTAAAGTAGATATTATACTTATTTTAGAAACAGATCCTTGCCAAGTTCACACAGTTAACTGGTCCTGTGCCTAGTAACAAATAATATACTATTTGCAGTTCATGTTGCAAGGCTGAATGATGTGAATGTATAGATTCATTTTTATCCCCTTGCATTTGTGCTGAAACAATGGAAGACATTCTAAATATATTTTCTGTATGGCAGTCCCCCAAAATAAACCTTAGCTGCTTCAAGAAATGCTCCTGAAAACATGCCATTGCTCACATTTCCTTATCATCGTTAAAATTTAGATTCTGTACTTAGTTTATTTAGATTTAATACTTAAACCACTGCATGGTGGACTGGGAAACCCAAGTTTCTCTGGGGAAACTGAAGTACCAAATACAGCAAGAGGAACTGGTGAAGCTTGAAAGGTTTATTTTGTTTTGTTTTGTTTTGGTTTTTTGGGGTTTTTTTTTTGGGGGGGGGGGGTTCTGGTTGGGTTTTTTTATGGGTTTTTTTGGGGTTTTGGTTTTTTTGGTTGTTTTTTTTGTTTGTTTGTTTGGGTTTTTTTTAGGAAAAATGGAAACAGGAAATTCTCTCTCTGAAGATCTTTGTAAGAGGTTGAGGACTGGAGTGACAGACATGTATGGAAGTGTCATTTCTTTGTAAACAACTTATAAGTGATAGAGCACACATTTTCAGGCACATTATTTTCCAAGACCCCTCCCTTTCTTCCTCCCTTCCATTTGTCTATATTGTGGATCCATAAGGCCATAGGATTTCCAAGTAGATTTTTCTCCTACAAACAGAGTATTTTCCTTGGTTGTGGAGTGGTGGGCAGGAGGACAGGTCCTTGGGGGGCTCAGCACAGAGGGCACTACACCCCCATCAGATTCCCCTAGGAGAAAGCCTGAATCTTAACTTCTTCCTGAGTGGACCTCAGAGAAGATCAGCTGGAGGGACAAGGTGCACAAACACATTTCTCTCTTCCATAAACTCATTTCTCAGCTGATTTACCTCACAAAGATTCCATAAAGTTTTAACGTTCTGTTTAATTACAAGGTTTAGCAGCACAATCTTATGTTTATTTTTCACTACAATCCATAATAAGCCCCATCCAATTCAGGAGTCTTTCTTAATAAACAGCTTCTAAAGAGTCCTTAAACAACATCTGCAGAGAGTCAGGATAGCTTTTTGTTGAAAACAAAGACATCTTGGAGTTATTCTGGCTAGCTGGTTCCCTTCCAGGCTGGTGTACTGTAGGATGCAGTGTGGCAGATGACAATTTAGGGCACAGGCTTTCTGAGCAGAACAAAAGTAGCTTATTTGCAGTTACTCCATTTTTCTCAGAAATATGCTCATTGAAAGCAAAATTATTTGATACTATGGCTCAAAACAGTAATTTAGTATGTCCAATTGTAACAGTCCACATTTTAATGTATTCTGTATGAGAAGAATCTAGTGAAATGACACTACAGTATCAGTATAAAAAGCATCTAAGTCCAAGTGTCACATACTTATTTGTTCAGTTGAAATGAAGTTATCAGCAAGATAAATTATCCTATCAAACAGCAACCTTCCTTCACTGACTTCAATGAGAGCTTAATAAGAAATCTTTTTTTTTTTAGAAAAGAGAGGAAAATTCAAGTTTCTTGTGAAGCTCATGATATTTTGCAGTCACTCTTTGATTCTTTATAACATTGTTTGAAAAAAATGTCTATTTCAGGAGTTGCTTATTCCCTCCTATACCAGTATTGTTTAGACATGCCTGCATGCATCAGGATATTATTATACATACAGTAGTTGCTCTGAAATGTACATATATTTGGAGAGAAAATTCCAAATTTTTTTTTAAGAAATTAAATGAGCACAGTCAGGTAAGGACCAGGACACAGAGCTGAAGTTCTGCCATGCAATATAGGAGTGAGAACTGCAACAGTTTTGGTCACAATGGAATATGATTAATTTCCAGCTATAGCATGTCCTTACTAACAGCAATAAACTCCAGTTATACCCCTTTGGTCACCAAATAGTCAACAACCCATGAAGAAGTTATTGCCTTTGAGCTTACTTTAAGCAAAATATTGTAGAAGTTCCTATAGAAAAATGTTCATGAGTTTATTCAGTTTAACTTGAATGGAAGGATAAACAAAATAGGTCTGCAGTTAAACACTCTAATTTTGAATATGGAACACTGAGAGATTAGGAAAACTAATTAGTGAAGTCAACTGGAATGAAGAGCTAAGAATTTTAATATAGACAAGACCTGGAATGTGGAGGAAGCTGACCTAGAGTGAATGCAAAAACTATGAACAAATTTTGAAAAGAAAGAATAATTAGGGATATAGCGGTTAAATGAGAAATGCATTATGGATTTGCTCAGGTTGATCATGCTAAGGTTGTCTGTTTCTAAGATAACTGATATTTCTGAAAAACAAAAGCAAATAATTTACTACAAACAAAGTTAAATTTAATCTGTCAGCATCTCAGAAAAGTATTTAATATGGTGTCACGTAGGAAATTATTAGGCAAATTAGAAAATGAGAATTAATGAAAGAATTATGGGGTAGTGGTCCATAAAGGAATCTAGCTAACAACAGCAGGCTTTGATAAAAGGCCGCTATTGGTCTGAAAGGGATTTTATAAATAGAACTAACAAGGGTAATTATTAGAACAAATTGTATGTAATGATTCTTTCAGTGGTATTAGTGTAAAATACAGAATATAGATTAATTTTCAGTACAAAGGATGAATGGAATATCATAGAAGAGTACAAGTAAAATGAAACCTAAGAATATTTTATTTAAAAATCACATATTTTTGCACTAAATATTATGCATGAAATGTTGATGGAGATAAAACAGCATGCATTAAACAGCACAGACTAATTAAACTGATGTGACCATGTCTAGAATTTTATGCATAGTTGTGGCAGTGAATATTTGAGAAGATAAATTGGAACTGTGTTAGGAATAGAAAAGGATATTGTTCTACCAGTGGTAATGAGAGACTGTTTCATGACAGGAAAGAGCTTGATACAAAGAAAAAAATGTGTGTTGATAAATGATCGCTTTGTTCCAAGGTGCAAACACAAAGGTAGTGAAAGGTACTTTACTGAAAGTGCAATCTTGGCACAAGGATAAATGGGAATAAATTGGCTATGAACAGATGTCGGCTGAAAATTGGAAAATGTGCCTTATTACTCAAAGGTGCCTGACCAGTTTTTCTGAGGGCAGTGTAGGGGTAAAATTTTAGTTTGAAATGAAGTTGGTAGAATTATGAAAGTGAATATAGGACCTGTCTTCCAGGAAGAATGGTGTGGATTTAGTTACTCTTTCAGTCATTTCTCTTGTTTTACATATGCAGCCATAAATGCAGATAGATATTGTCTGCCTTGATTTTATGCCTTGCCGGTGTTTTTATTCCAAATTGCTTTGAACTTGGCAAAGCAGAAACATTAAATTGTTCCTACAATTATTTATGCATAGTAGCTATATAATGCTTAGGTTTTCAAAGTATTCTGTTGACATGCCTGCCATTCCAACAGTTTCCCCAAACACATTAACTTGCTCAAGGTTATACTACAAGCCAGTGGCAAAGAACACATTGGAGGTCCATTAGACAGAAATGGCAATTTTTAGTTGTAAACCCTAAAGTACAGTGTCATTACTTTTCCAGAACAGGGTATGAATGGTTATGAAAGATGTTGGCATGAACCCTTTTTTCCTAATAAGGGGTTCTTCCAAACAAGATTATTTCAGTTATAGTCCTTTTGTTCATTCTGTATCAGCATTACCCAAGCATTGCTCATTGTTATTCTTAGAAGGTAAGACTAAAGAGTCTATGGATAGGTAAGCAGGCAACACTAATTCCAAATAGTAATAAAATTATAGGTATGTAAACCCAGGATGATCTCATTAAAGTAATAAACTCAGAAGGATATTGAAGACCAGATGGAACTCCAAATAGGAAAATCTATAATGGGACATAAGGATGCAAATTACCCAGAGCAGAGTTTTTCCACATTTGAATGTAGTTCCTTATGTCATAAAAAGATATATACATAAAATACAATCTGTTAAAGTATTTGTATTGAAATCACAATTTCTAAATAGATATACTTCGAAGGCTTCTGAATTAATGAATATGTATGGGAATGTTTTCTTTCGTGCAAAGATTCAGTGGAAAATGTCAAACTTCGTATGATGTGTGGAATCAAAATTTCACATTTAACATGTCTGCAGCTTCTCAAAGGCTCTATACCTATTTACATGTATGCACTTGAAAGGAGTTTACTGAACAATTCATCTATAGAATATTAAAGAACTTATGGATAACTACAGATAAATTGGAGATCTCTTGTTCAGTCAGTGTCTATTATTCTCCCTTTATCTGTCTCTGTTGAGCTTTGGTAGTAGGATCCATGCCAAAAGGATATGATCTGGCCAGAATCTGAGCAGTGAAGTGCAGAAAGAGCCATCATACTGGTTTTAGAAATCCATCTGTTCTTCTTATGCAAATAATATTGCAGTGCTGGAAAAGCTGGCTACTTTGAACATCCCTTTATGACTATCATACATCTTGCTTAATTAGTATTTTAGGATGACTATCAGAATATTTCAATGTTGGAAAAAGTCCTGTATATCTCTCACCAAAGGCTGGTAGTGTCTTTGTGTCAAATTTGAGGCTTGTGTCCATATTGATAGTCCCTCTCCAGCAGTCCATTCTGCCTTGGTGGGGTTTTTTTGGCTTTTCTGTGGAAAACACATTTGGTGTGGAAAATTATAAAGCATACTGGAAAACAGAATAAGTGGATTAGGATGCCTGTGTGAGAACAATTATGGTCTCTGAATAAGTTTCTATCATATACAGACAATATGTAAGAATTAGGCCCAAGCAGGTGTTTTCTGGGCTTTAACCCTTTGTATCCCAAAAATCAGTGGAAGGGCATGTGCAGGTCCACTCTTAACTTTTGTGAATCAAAGGAAATAGAAAACAAGCATTATGAAGTGTTATTCACTCACTGGGTACTGTGTGTGGTATCATTCTGTGGAGAGCTCCAGGGGGAAAGCAGGCATTGTTTATATTGTGTGTTTTTTCAATAAAATATTATTGATTTCTAACAGTGCAGAGACAGTGTTTAACATTTGTTTCAGTTATTAGTATGACTGAAAAACTGAGCACTTAACAATGGCCCAAGTTCCTGTGGTACGGTGACACTTGCTCTGACTTTGTTTCCTCGACGTGCTGGCCAGTCCTGGCCTGGAGATCACCCTCAATAGCACTTTGGCAGCAAAAAGGGAATAAATGTTGCAGCATAGAAATGTCAGGTGAAATCTCTTTATGCTCCCTTCCCTTCTGCTACTTCTTTCCCTCAGTTACTAGTTTTAAAGAAGGCTCCTGTGGGGGTTTGGCACAAGGGAAAATAGAGCAGCTGGTGAGCCCTAAACAGCAGAACAATGCTTGCAGTCCTTTTGCATTAAATGATCTTAAGTCATTGCTTTACACTTAGGTCAGTTTGGTTTTCAGTCAGTTTTGGTTTTCAGTCAGTTTGTAAATCATGCTAGCAACTAGATATTTTGCAATCAGCTTGATCTGTTGCTGTAATCTGATCTTGTTCTACTGATAAGCAGGTGGACGTGGGGAGCTGCTTCATAGTAAAAAAATAGTGAGACTATATGAAAAGGCTTGGCAACATATTTCTTAATTGTTTGGGGGCTGGAGAGCATTCTGGCAATTGAAATTAATATTTGGGATTATTATTCTGGGTGGCAGATGTTCAAAAGCACCTTTAAGCCTCACTTCAAATCTTAAGTCTGAAGCTCCAAAGCAGCTCCATCACAAAGCTTGCAGTAGACAGACAGTATTTTGTACTAGACACTGCTGACCACATTACAGTAGGGTTACTTTTAGAAAGCAGTCAGCATGTGAAGTGGATTGCATTCAATAAAGAACTGCCAGATTCTGACCTCACCCTGGTTTCACTCCGGCAGGAATCTCCAGTGGAGTTAGAATAAGTCAATGGGCCTATTTGAAATTTACACCAGAGGATATTAATTTGGAATCTTGCCCATGCCTGTGTTGCTTCTTCTGAAGCAATGTTTCTATTCTAGCAGCTCTCTAAAATTGGTATTCTTCTGGTTATGGGGGTTAGAAGATTGCCCTAACTTTATTTGGACAAAAAGTGGTTATCCAGTAAAAATGGATTTGTTATTTGTTATTATTACTTTGAGTAATAATAACATTTCATCCATTTTTAAATTTCACATACTGGACTCTTCTCTTAAGCCACAAGTGATTTTGAATCCTGTTTCAGGTTCTATATTACTATTCATAAATTTAGATTATGAGGAAAGATTGATAATTCTCATATAACAAAAATTAAGATTTTTAAATTTAAAAGTTTAAAAGGCAAGCAAAAGTACTGTAGATTTATTTTTTAAATGTAATTTTTTAAAAATACTTTTCACAGTTTGTGAAATCAAATTATTTTGTTAATTGGGACTGGTGAAGCCTGAGAAGAGGCAAAGTAGTGTCTGATGGTGTGAGGTCCCCAAGTAAACAAAGCTCCTCTATGTAAAACATCTCACATTACAGACTCATCAGGGTATTAATTCTCCTGGGAGAGAGAACAATGCCTGAGAGTAAATTCTGAGAGGTAGTCACTTTTCAGAACTCAAAAAAACATGTTAAACCCTTAAAGAGTGGAAAGTTTTTCTTTATACCTTTGTGCGGAATCATAGGAGTATGAATTCATATTTGCCATCAAGGATGTAAGTGGGTACTTTAGACCACATGTCATTTATTTGCAGAGTTAAACTTCCCTTAGAGTCACTGGTGAGCACTTCAGAACAGATTAGCCTTACAATGATGTTTTAAATTCTGCTTTAAACCGGTTTCTTTATTCTCTATTTCTTTCTCCATCTACCTTCAGGATATTTTTAAAGCACATGTAGCCAAAACTATGATTTTCTGTCTTTAAAAAATAAATAGAGCTGGGATAATTGAACTAATTGTTTGGGTTGTTTGTAATAGCTCTTGAGAGAGAGGGTATTCATCTGAATATTGTGCTAGGATTTCATACTTCCTTGCTGAGCCACACAGTCCACTGGATATATAGAAAGAAACTTCTAAACAAAGTGAAGATATGGAAATATATATCTAATTTCACTCCTATGTATCCAGTCTCTCAATTTTAGGTGGCTGTTCTGACATGCAAGATGTCCAACCCAATTGAAATGTGTGTTCTTAGTTTCTACACACCCCAGTGTGATTATCTTCTGTTTTCCCTAACTGAACAGTAACAAAATGCTCAGGGTTTTTTCTGACACCTGCCAGGTGTGATGTCAAACTTAGTGTGACTGGATGTAGCAGAGGTGTAAGGTCCTAGTTTCCCAAAGTTTAAACTGAATAATTTTTTTCTGAAAATACAGGAGTGAAGACAGGCTTTCCTGAAGTAGTTCAGAAAACCTGTATCTTTCTTTAATAATACAGCTGGTATTTCTTCCCTGTGTAAGATCTTTTTTTAATGTCTAAGGTCAGACTGAAGGTGGGAATAAGAATGAGGGTTCTTAGAATATATTGATTCAGTTTTACTTTCTCAAATGATGCTGCATCAGGATCAGTAATTCTGTTTCTTTCTCCCTTCTCCAAACCATGGCAAAGTCTAATAATTGCACAGATTTTAGACTGCTTAGAATAGTTGACCTTTAAGCAAAAGAATATTTTCAGTCCTAGTTAGAGAGAAGATTTTACTTTGCTGTGATAATTAAGGGAACTGGGATATTAAAGTAAATTTAAACTACATTCATGGGATGGAATGCATTATTGTAAGAATTTAATCATGATGTAATAGTGTGATTGGGAAATTTCATATGTGAGGAGGAAGTAAATGTCATTCATCAATACTGAGCACACTGATGGCTTAAGTTAACCCCTCCTCTTCACACTGCAACAGGCTGGGAACACCCAGATGTTCAGCTGTTGCAGGCCATCCGAGCACTGGCAGTTTTCATCTAAAACTGTTAATTTCTTAAGATGAGCTAACTCTGCTCCTTGAAACCATGAAAGCAGAACCTGTTGGACAAATTGCACACAATTGCATGTTTTACCCTTATTACTTAGGGAGAAGCAATGGCTTTTTGGAAATAAGAAACAAAAGTGAGCATGTAACATGCTCAAAATTAAGTCAATTATTTCCTGGAACTTGATCTGTCTCCTGTATTTCCCTCAACACTAGCAGAAATAACTAAAGTGCTTAACAATGCTATTAAATAAGAAAAAGATACTTGGAAATCATAGAAAAATGGCGAGGATGGGTTTAGTTTGGTTTGGTTTGGTTTAGTTTTAATCATCTGAAATATTTGACATATCCGATACTTAAATATTTCAGACAGGCAGTGGCAGTCTTTGTCATGCATGCTTGTTGGATCCTCTGTTGGATCTTTTTCTGTGATTAAGTCCATTTGCTACAAATTTTCACAGACCCACTCTTCATTGGTCTAGAAACTAGAAGTGGTAATTTTAATCATCTGTCATGTCTGACTACATGACACAAAACACAGAGTTCTACAAATGTTTGTTTCTTGCCTGGATCTCTCATCTTCTCATAGGTATTACACCCTAATTTCATTTTGAAGTCTTCATATCAGAGAAAGCTTTCACCATGAGACTTGATGTCTCTGCCCTGGATTTTTTATTTTTCACCCTTGAAGTACATTTAAATCAATGCTGCACATTTACTGATATTTGTCCATTTCAGTTATAACAAATATACTAAGCTATATTTGTCACAAAAAATGGCATTCATGGAGCAATATTGAAGTGAGTTTTTTCTTGAAGAAAAAAGTCTGTTAGAGCCTACTGAAGACAGAAATTAGTTATGTGATGCCATCTGACTCTTTTCCTGTAATACCAGGCTATTTAAATTTTCATTCAAGTCTACTGAAATTGATGTAAAGGTGATAAATCATTGAATGAAGCTCTCAGTTATTAGTTGAAGCCCTAAAGCAAGACCTCAGAAGCCTGCAGATTGTGATGTACATACACCCTGGTTCTATGCAGGCTGAACTCATCCTGTCTATGCACTTACATTTTATTAGCACCTGGATCAGCTTTCAAGCTTTGCTTTTGGTATTTTTTCCCCAAATAACTGTAACCTCAGCCAGCTGACTGTCCCCAAAGTTGCTCAATGACCACAGAAGAGATTGCTGGGGTGACACTGTTTTGGATGGCAGTGACACCCAACCACATGTGCTCAGATCTGCAGCTGGAGAAAAAGATTTACCCCCAGACCTGGCTACTTCCATCCTTCAGTCCTTCTTCAGTCTCACCCAGAGCAAACTAAAGAAGCAATGACTTACAAAATAAAAAACAGACTGTAAGAGGGGAACAGGCCCAGCAGAGGTTATCCAAGACTTCTATAATTTTCCTTTTGCAAAGTTTTTCTGGTTTCAGTCTATGCCTCTTGTGGTTTGAAGATTTTGGTCAATAATCCCTGTGGTTTTCAGCCTGGCTGAGTCAGACTAAGGTAGGGCTACAGCTGTGATAGACATCTCAGCTAACCCTGGACATATCACAGCTGTAATAGACATCTCATCTTACTGAGAATACTAGTCTCAGTAATACCAGATGATTTATTCATTGGCTTGTTGATTCTGAAATTATTCATCCCTGAAGTGTAAACAGGAGATGTAACTTTTGATCAACTTGTATTCAAAACTTCTTTCACATGAGACTTTATAAACCATAAAATTGCTTTTCACATTACTGCTTAGAAAGATTGAAAAAGAACAAAAACCAAAAGCAAAACCAAACAAAAAACCAACCAAACAAACAAACAAAAAAACCCACTAAAAAAACCCAAACCCAGCAAATATTGTTAAATGTGCTAAGACAGTTATGTAACCTTTTTAAGAAAAGAATTCTGTCCTTGTAAATGCTGTTAACACATTCAGAGAAATTTAGAAAGCCACACAATAATTATGTTTAAAATCTTTAGCTCTTCAGCAAATTTTCTCAGACAATTCTCCATAGGAAAGAAATCAGAACACCTTTTTTAGTCATTCTTCTGAAGCTGCCTTGGACATTGCAGGGCTCACTTTGGCAGTTCTCACACATGCTAGACAGCACAATGAAAAATGTTGTAGCAAACTGAAAAAGAGGTTGGAATGGATTTATCTTTTTCTCCTTTTTTGTCTTTCTCCTTCCTGACTTTCTTTACTCTCCCTTCCCCTTTTTCTTCTTTTTCTTTCATCCCCTCATTTTCTTTCCATCTCTCTTACCTTCACTATCTCTTTTGTTTTTTTCTTTCTCCATGTTGGTTGGTTAGTTTTAACTGTCCTGTGGCTTAGTTCTACACAGAAAGATTCCTCTTACTTTGAAACTAGCCATTTATGAAATGACACAGAAAGATTTTAGTGTAAAAGGGAAAATAATCAACAATTTTAGCTGAAAATTTGAAGGATTCTCTTCGAAAATTATGCTTATACTGAAAGAAAAACAAAAGTTAATCACAGTGATTTTTTTAAAACTATTATAAGCTTAGAGGGCAAAATTACATACTTAATTTTGATTAACAATAAGTACTCAATCCACACAATGTTAAAATGGATTATTTTACATTTATTTTTCAGATTCACCCATAAAAAGTCAATTTGTTTTCATAGCTCTAATCAGACTTCTATCTGTGCTCCCTTTCTCAACTTCCCATCCTTCCCTTCCTTCCTCCCAGAGAAATGTGCTACAGTTTTTTATACATCAATTGATCTTTAAACATTTTTCATTACGGGCTCTGTGAGCTCTGTTATGTTTCCAATTACAAAAAAAATTATCACTTTTAATCCAAAATCTGAAGGTCACTAATTAGCTCATTTCTGTTCCACAACAAGAGAAACAGTATTAACTTCCATAGCATCTAAGCTGAATATGAATGCCTCATTAATCCCAGACAAGCGAAAACAAATATCCGAGGATGGATGTCAGTGTGGAAAAATAGCCCAGGAGAGGAAGACACAGAGAGATCAGACTGAGTTTGTTACCACAAAGACATTCTTATGTGCTCCACAGACTAAGTGATATCAGGGCACAGTGCAAGGTTCTGGAGAAGAAATGTTCTATTGAGAAAAACATCATTTGTAAACAGTGAGGTTGATTTCAGGTTCAAGAATTCCATGCCAGAAGCTCTCCCAGAGCAATACTCAGCACCTTATTCGTTTTTAAAGAAAGTAGTGGTAGTTAATATCCTCAGTCAACAGAAATCTTCCCTCAGGGACAGGGCACTTCCTCTTTGTTATCATATATTTTATTGCTCCCTTCTCACAGGCTTTTTGGGAATGCATTAGGAAGCTGCTCAAAGCCCTGCTGGACTCAGAGTCCCGATGGACTCAAAGCAGAGCCCTGAATCTGGATTTGTGCAAACACCAAACCGCCTCCCATCTGGTGGGAGCAATCTGCAGGTGGTGCAGTGTTCATTTAAATTAATTAAAATCATCAATGGATCATTTGGATTGTAAATAATCATTTATAAGTTGGAGATGAAAACGTATCCATTAAAATTGGGACCTAATTATTTGTTAGTGCTAGTGCACAGCAAGTCACAGAAGATTTAATATGTGAAACTCTAGATACTGATATTTTCATTCATTCCAGTGCTACTGAATAGTCAAAGTTGATGGGTTTGTGGGTTGTATTTGGGAATATTTCAATAGCAAATATACAATATTAAGTACATAGAATAATATTATGATGCATAAGCCAAAATGAATAAGGATGAAATAGTAAAATCCTAATGCCTCATTTCCACACATTTGTTACAATTGCTTGAGTGGACATGTTCTGACAATACACTTTGATTATAATGAAGTTGTCTTTCCAGTTGAAGAATCTTCCCCTGTAGTAATTAAGATTCTCTTAGTTTTCCAGTTAAATTACTTTAGAGAATTGTTTATTCTTTCAGAATGTTTCTTTTCAAGGAAAAGCAAAACAACCCCCAAAAAACTAACAAACAAACAAAACAAAACAAACAAACAAAAACCCCACCAAGTTCTTTTAAAAAGGGGTTTGTCTCTGTTAAATCTAACTTGGTATAAGTAATTGTTGATGAAATCAGGACGACTTCCTAATGGTTCTTAGTAAAAAACAAAACAAAGCAAACAAAAACCCAAACAAACAAAACCAAAACATAACAAACTATTCTTACCTTATCAACATCCTTCCAAAAATATTATGTGAGCATGTGAGAAACTTGAGACTGGAGAGATCTGTGGTTAAGATTTTTTTAAAGAAAATTTTAAACATAATTTAGACCTTTATATTTTATTCAATCATCTGGCTATAAAACAAATTGCCATTCACACTCTACTGGCTGTAGCTGTGAAAATTTGCAAACTATGATATCCTGACTTACACGTGCTTCTTTTCTAATAAGATTTTTTTTCATAAGAGGGAACTATAAATATTGAAAATAGATGAAACTAAGTACCACCACTTGAACTGAAGGAACCAAATCTTATTTCTTCACTGGTTTAACTAATTTTTCACCCTGCTCCCTGAAAGGAACTTCAAGAGACAATACTAACATTTTCTTTTCCCTTTCTAGTGCTCCTGGGAAAAATCCCTCAAAGGAGGTTAATATATGATTTCTGCAATATTAACAGGCAGTGCTGTGTCTCAGTGCTACCTTTGTCATTTGTGGGAAAGTTTTAGTTGATCACTGAAAGTTTAATCGAAAGACAGTCATTTGGATTTAAGAGGACTAACCTGTTTATAGGCAATTATACTAGAAAGCTGCATGGATAGCTTACAAATGAAAAAAAATCTTTTATTCCAGTTATATTTTTGCTTCCACAAAAAGAAACATGTGTGAGAAGAGACAGCAGTCTCAGATTCTGTTTTACAACAAAGCTGTAAAATGATGGTTGCCTAAATGAAATTGAGGAAATCTAAAAAAAAAAATTTTACAAAAAAAGGAGAAAGATAGTTTCTGGCATCCTACATAAACAATAGCCTTTGTCTCTTGCATCATCACATTAGATTTATTACAGCTGTATGCTCCAGGTGTAAGTGGAATATGTGATGTGAGTTTAATTGGCTTATTTGTCATTAAGCGTGCTGAGTTCACTACTGCATTAAAGCCTGCCTGGTCCTGCTGCTATTAGAAATATCTCTTGTTAAAAAAATCAGCCATTCCACCACAATCTCTCAAAAATATTCCACTGTGACCAATACCAACATTTTTTAAATTAGACTTAACCAATCAACAAAATAGCTGTTGCCTCCTGTTCTTCCCCTCCTCATCATATTTGAGAAACCTTTGTCCTTCCAGTTCCGGTGCAAAACCCGCTCATCAAAAGCACAAATTCTCTTTTTATTTCTGCCACAGGCTTCAGACTATTTCTAGCTGCTCAGAGAATGAATAACACTGGGCAGCTCTTTTCATCTCTCTGTGTCTTGATATAGCAGTTCTGTGAATAGAAGGAATAGATCTTAACCCATCTCAGAGACTGCTGAATGAGGTATAGGGCAAGAGCATAGCTTGTAATTAATGTTATGGGTACTCAGAAATAATCATATGGAGTAATGGAATAATATAATTGCCCATATTTTAGGTCTTCCAGCCTGTAGTGCTTATTCCAACCATATCAAGGTGAATTATGTCTAGGGAATTAGAATCTACAATTCAGTGGACTGAATTTGTTTCTCTTTTCCATTTACTTACAAAAAACAATTATAAGGTCTATTTTAATGTCACTAACAGTATGGATCAAACCTAAATGGGATTTAAATGAAAACAGTTAAAAATAGGGGGAAATTAATTTAAACTCAATCCAAAGAAAATGTTAATATCCAGTACAAGTTCTTATGGAGACTGAAGCCATCTGATAAACTGTATAATTTTCTTTGAGGGATCTATTACTATTAATAACAGGTATTCACTGCATTTCCCTGCTGAGTTTTTCAAACTTCTCCTATTTATATTACATTATCTGTGCAACTTTTTTTCTACAAGTAGATACGGAGAAATACATCATAAATATAAAAATATGTATTCATATATTTAGTCTCTAAATTATTAGTGAAAAACAAGTTTTCTGTAAACACAGCCTTGCTTTTTAGAGAGAGAATTGGTGGCAATTTTCTAGTTGCAGCCCCAATTGGAATTGTATATGGGTTTTATTGTTTTGCTATCTTAGAGTGGAGGGTGACGGTGCATTTCAATCATCCAACAATAATTAACACATAAATAAATGACATTTGAATATTTGTCAGAATCTGTGAGTAATCTAGACTGAGACAGGGTCTGACATCCTGTCTGGTCAGATGAGATCATTTGAGTTGTCTTTGTGCATCCTGAGTTTAAATTTCCCTTTTGTTTGGAAACAGTAGGCTTCCATGGATAGTAAAGTCCTGTCTGCTCCCTTAGGACACCCATTATATTGAGGACTTAAAAAAACAAACAGAATTTAATTCTTTAGTTTTGCCAGGTCACTTTATGATTGTTCAACAGTTCTCTTTGTTTCTTCTTCCTTTTTCTTAGAAAGAGAATTCTGTTGTGGTGTGGGTGAGCTCTAGACATAGAGTTGTCTAGACACAGACATTTAGTTGGGATTTTTGTTGCAGGATTTATAAAAATACATACATGTGTGTGGAGCAGATATGTTTAAAAATGCCATCCTAATCAATTATTTAAATAAGCCCACAAAATAACATGCAGACGTCTTTATTTTACAGACTCTATAAAATGCACATAAATCAAGCCCTGAAATAAAATGTAGTAATGAGAATAACCTGTTTAAAATACTCTTCTTTGCATATAACTCTTTTTAGTACTATTTTGACTAAGAGTATTCGTTGGATTTTTTCAAAAATATACTTCAAATATTTTTAAAAATACTTAAAATACACTTCAAAAGTATAGATCAAATCAAAGTCTTTGGTGCATGATGGTTTGTAGTTTTCCCTTGTCTGCTTTGTGGGTGGTATGGTATGATATTGTTTACTTCCAAAAATACAAAATTTAATAATAGAAGTATCCTACTCTTTGCTTTAGAAGGAGAGTCAATTATGTATGAAACTTGCATTGCTGTTACATGGTTTTGTGCAGAAGGTGAATTATGTTTTAAATTAAAGAGAAATCTGTGCACAAACTGAGCACATTTGTTCTTCTGAGCTCTGTAATTTTAAGGACATATTAGAAATTGGGTGGTAAAAGGAAGTTATCCCTGCTGCAAAATTTTTTGAAATTACTCTGCTGAGTGTTGCAAACAATGTCTTGATCCTGAACTGCTGAAATCATAGGAACTTTATCATTGTCTTCAGTCCATATGGGACAAAGGAAAAAGAAGAGGGTGAAGGAGTAAAGATTAGAAAAACATTACATAAAAGAATGGATTTGAAAAGTAAGAACTGACAAGGATGGTTATATATCTCACCATGTTCACTGGAGGAGAATGCAGAGGAGAAGGATAAAAACTATCTACCAATATATAAAAAAATACCATAAAGAGTGATTGATTATTTTTCTTAATTAATAAACACATAAGGAGTAACAGTCTTAGTCTTTTAAGCTTAAATGGTAGAAATAAACTTTATAGAACACAATTATACAATAATATTCTGCCAGTGGAAATTGTGTAATTATTGGTACAGAAAGTATTTAGAGCTGAGCCTTGTAGTACATGTGTAGAAGAAGCTTTATCATGACAAGATGTATCCAGCTTTGAAAATTCCAAGTATAGGAACACAAATCTAGCCATAGGTACCAGCTGAAAAGAGTCCTGTAAACTCTAGCAGTGGCTCAGCCAACAGGCCCAGAATCCTCATTCACCATGCAGTCCCACAGAGTTGCTGGGTGATCTCCTTTTGCAAAGGAGGGATGATGGTATTTTCTTCCTTATTATACATTCCAGCTGTTAGACCTAGACATTGTAAGGTGTCTTAAGTGTGTAGGATAAAGAGAAAAAAAAATAGAAGGACAGAGAAGAAGGGTGTGTCTATATGCAGGGTGTGTGTTTGCACCTGCATTCATTTCCTGAATTGCTGTAGTCTTAACTTTTCCTTCATGGAAGAAAATGTAAGCAAGTCCCAGAATTTGGGGCATAACAACATGTGCTGAGATCCAAGATGGGAATTCGTTCAGTTCTGGAAGGGAGTCATCCTTCCTGCTGTTTCCTGTGTTCTCTGCTCTGCACTGCAGGGATCTGACCCACAATGACCAATATCAACATACATCTCTCATTAAGAGAAGATGAAAGTATCCAGCTAAGAAATTCACCGTGCTGCAAACCTTGACTGTCACCCCACAGCTCAAACTGAAGTGCTTTCTCCTTCAGAAACCTTTTCAGAGATACCTTCCCAAACCTACACAGCCACAAGTTGCACAGACAAGTGCCAGTGGACATAAGTGCTCCAAAGCTTTTCAGATCACAGAGCCCAGACTGGGTCAGCGCAGGGTCTGGGATGGCACTGGGAGAAGTCAGGCCTGCCCCAAAGGATTTCTGCCTTTCTTTAACACCAAGTTTGCACCCTGCACATGGATCTGTGATACTGCTATCTTCTCTTCTGCAGTGGTTTATACACAGTTTTTTTTGAGCAGAACACTGGGCTTTTTTGAGAATAAAACCTAAAGATGTGCATGCACCTGTTTGGGAAAAAGTGGTTTTGAAGGTTTTTGTTGTCATGTCTCTGGTGAGGCTGGAGGATGCAGTCTGTAATTAATGTAAAATATTGTCAGGTGTTTGCAACTATACATTTCCATCTGTGAAAATCTGGCCTGCCCTGAATCTCAGTGAAAGGCAAATTTTATTTGAAAGCATTGAGCTGAATCCACAGCAGGACTTGTTACAGTTGTTTGAAATGTGAAATTTATACTTATATTTATATGTATATTTTAAATTTATATATGTGTAATTTATATTTAAGGAAAACAGGATTCATGGACTAAATAATTTTAGTTGTTTTGAACCTAGTGGATTTACATTTGGAGTGGTTTTGGCCTTTGTACATTATCACTTAAAAGCTGTTACAGCTCTCAGATTCTACTTACAGAGCAAGAGGTTCCCACAAACCAAGTAATCTCTTCCATACCAGACAGCGAGTTTGATTTCTGCCTCTCCAGGAAATAGAAAACTGATGTCTGCTATATAGGATAAGGCCAATATATGAAGGCATGAATCAGCACTTCAGTACATCTAGGAAAATGGCTTTGGTTCTGCAGGGGGAATGGCATTATTGTTACTTCCTTCTTTTTAGCAAGTAGATTAAATAGATTTGTAAATTCCTCACTCAGTAGTAAATAAATGGAAATAGCATCACAAGATAGGAAACCAGCTAAAGAGCTGAGCTTCTGCAAGTCTCTAAAATGGTTCTGAGATTGCCAAAGGATGCTTACCAATAAATCTGAGCCACTGTGAGTGATATTTGTATGTCTCAGAGACTCTATTAAGGGATAAGAGACAGCAATAGAAACGATGAAACTGAATATGTGCCTGCTCAGTTAATTTTGATGTAAATGTTCTAGGTACTGCTCTTAGTATCACATTAGCCTTTACTGGGTTGTTATTCTACAGTAATCCATCAATGTTTTGCAATTATTCATCCCCTGAAGACTTTTTATGAAATGTTTGTGTGCTTTTAGAATTGCAGAATGGATGTTTCAAAGTGAGTGTGCAAATTTTGTAAGAACTCATGTAAGTGTAAAACAAAAAAAAGTTGTCAATAGTCTTTATTGCACACTATTTCCCCAAATGCTTTACAAATTAAAATAATAAGACCATAAGATCTCAATGAGAAGGAAGAGGGAGGAGGGGGGATTTTGAAGAAATGGGGTAAGTAGTGCTAAAGGGTATTTTCAGTTGAGATTGTGATAAGTTAAAGAGAGTTACTGAAACAGAGACTCAACAGGAGTCTAACCCAGAAAACATGATCTGCAGGAACTTAATTGTACATCACTATTTAGAGAGGAATTTTGTGTATTGCCATTTCTTTAGAGCTGTTTCCCCAAGTCTATTAGAACAGGTAGCACAAATATTTGTAATAGTCTGTTTACACCTGAAGACATCAGACTCTAAAATGTTACTTTATGCTAACAAGCAGGATGAAAGTAGTCAGGTTTCTGCCAAAGCTGCACCTTTGGAGCCATTTCCTGGCTAATCTGTCAATTACCTGAATGATAATAGAGGATGAGAACCCTGTAAATGCACACAGTCTGTCTTGTTATTGTTATTTTTACTGTCCCACGCTTGTCTGCTATCTCTAGCTTGAAATGTTTCTGATTTTGGCCTCAGCACATTTTTTGCAGAAGAAGATAACATCAGTGTTTTAAATTTGTCATTTCTAAGAGCTGGAGAACGCACAAGAACGTAGGTACTTAATTCCTTCAGAAGAAAGAGGTCACAGACAGGAGGTGAAGCAGCGCCGCCTTAAAAATTACAGCAATGACAGTAAATGTCTGCAGAACTGCACTACAGGAGAGACAACTCTTTCTTCCTTACAGCCTGCTCAAGACCCCCATCCTCAGGAGTCTGAGCTATTTGTGCCTATAAATTGATGTATTTATTGCTGCTCTAACTGGCCATAGACATGGCGTCTGAAATTATTCCTCTTTCTTTCCTCAGTAGGTGGAATTATTTTCAGAGCATTCAAAGTCGTTTAAGATCTCGGGAGAAATATTTTTTCATGGTCAATGCAGAGTCCCTAAATGGAATTGCCTTCAGGGTGATTCTTGTATGTTTCAAGTGATTAAATACTTAAAATCCAACCTGATGAAAGCGGACAATCATGTACACAGTGGAAAAAGTTCAGGAAAGATCAGCAGAATTTATGTTTTAACCCAAATCAAGAATGAGGAGAGGCTGTTATATGTTGCAGGCATATTTTTATAACATGCATACTTAGTATGTATTCATATGTGCAAATATACATTGCAGAAAATCTGTCATGTAAAATCAGCAATAATATGCAAAATGCAAGCATAGCTATTTCACCAGACCCTGTAATGTTCAGCTTAATGATAATGAATGAAAAAAGTCTGTATACCTCTTTGCAAAGGGTGATAGAAGTAGCAATGTTCTTCCAAACTGTCTCTTTAAGTTATCCTTAATGAATTAATATGGTACTATGGAGTGAGCAAACAATGCTGAGGTGTCTTGGGGATGAGAGGTATATTCCAGCTGTTGAGCTTTACTAAAAATGTCTTGAATCTTTCTCCTGGTTGTTCTGCAAAAGTGCCCAAAAAGAATTGTTGCACCCTTTCCACCTCTTGGTGCTTTATTGAAAAAATTGTTATCCTGTCTTGTGGACATTGCATTTGGTCTCAATATAGATAAAATAGATATATAGATAAAATATCTTTTACTCTGCTGTCAGACCTCGTGGTTATTCTGAGCTTGTTTTTTTCTCCCATATTCTTGGGGAAAGTAATCTGAAAAAAAGTTAACCAGCCCTAAATTATTTGCACGGTTATACATAAGGTGGTACTTGAATTGTCACATTAACATGAGCAGAGTCACTAAAGACTATTAAAAAGATGCCTTTCTTAAATGTTGGGTGCAGACTTGACACCACAATGCATATAAGCATATGAGAATGCATCTGGAGCTGAGAGTGTTTTTTGTGATTTTACTCATGATGGAACTCCAGCTCTTGTATTTGCTACCTCTCACCCATCATTTCTCTAACACTGCATGATAGCATGGAGATATCAAGAATGCATTATTGTCAATTTTTAGCTTGAGTAATTTTTCCATATATCCTAGCATTTTCATGCTGTGGAGTAAGTACGGAGTTATTAATTTTGCCACTGTTACTGACATAGTATAATGATTAAAAAAAACTAGAGTAGAATACAATAGAACAGAACAGAGTTTCAAAAGATTTTTCAGATGTGAGGGTCCTAAATCCTAAAGATTACCTGAAATCTTAACTTAGCTTTGTGCATTCAAAGTGTGGGGCAATATCTCAGTAAAGTTTGAAGTCTTGCTGTATTTGTGCTATATTTACATATTAGGTCCCTAGATCAGCGACTGTTGTGGACTGTGTTTTCAAAATACAACTTTAAAATACAGAAAACAGTATTTCTGAGTACTTTATTTCAGACTTTATCCTGTTTCTCAGACTCAGCTGAAATCTGCAGTGGTGGCTCTAGGTGGCACATTCTAACTGCTTCACTAATCCAAAATGAGGATGTCACCTCTGGGTCAGCGCTTCACTAATGAGAGAGGCACAGTGAATGCACACTGGATAAACATGGGCGAGCTCATTCCAGTACCTGGTGGATGGACACAAAGCATCACATTTGGAGCAACAAATCAGTACATTAAGGAGAGGAGACTGAATTCTCTTCCTATGTGAAGAGCTGGTTCGTTCAAGGACATGAGAGCAGAAAGCCACTAGACATTTCTTCTTCTGTAGCTTTAGTTTTCTTGTTTTCTTGTTTTCTTATGTGTAGATCATTGCATTTGTAGTTTTCAGAACCAATATTAAGTAAGGAGATATTTTTATAAGAAAATAGAGTGAAAATAGAGAGTAATTTCATAATAGTTGCAGTGTGTGCATCATTTCCTACCTTGTATTTATTTCAGGTCAAGATTTGTATGTCAAACTGCACTGTAGGATGACCTTTTTAAGAAGACTTTGAACTCTTAATTGAAGGCATTATACCCAGTATTTTTATATTGTAGCAAAGTATTATAAAAACAATAATAAAAAACAGAAGTATCAGAAATTTCATTTTTCATTTTACCATAAATTATCTTAAAATAAACTAGATTAAAAGCTGGATTAAATTTTACCTGTTTTTGTATACTGCTAAGCAATTTGAAGTCTGGAATATTCTTGATTCCACAACATAAATTGGTGTAATAGTACATTTTATTTAATGAAGGTACAATGATTTCTTGTCATGCTGTGAACCAAATATAGGAGATCATATTACAACTGGCCTAGGAAATTTATGCAATGAATAGTCATTATGTTTCTGAAGGAATGGATGTTAAGGGAAAAAATACTCATGATATGGAAGAGCCCAGTATATCAAAGAAGGGCACTGGGTACCTCTAAACACAGTAGAGGAAAAGTTTTTAATTGAGGTGTTAGGTGTTATTTTATTGTTCATCTTTCAAGGCTGAAACTTCTACTACTTTAACTACACTCCTCTGGACTCTAGAGTTTAAGTGTTTTAGGTGTTACATTTAAAATAACTTACTTCTTACATTCAATACTGCATTGCTAAGAACACAGTTACATTGTCTATATTTTATATGAACTATCATATAAAACTGTTATATTTTATATGAACTATATTTGTTTTGTCCATATTTTATATGAACTATCACCTGCACTGGGACTTCTGTTGTCAACTTCATGCCATTTTCTGTTTTCTGATTTTGCTGGTAGTTCTATGCTGTGTACTTCAAATGGTTTCTATTCTCTCCTTATTGTTTTTATCTAACTTTAAAAGTTACAAATAGGGCCTGTATAAAATAGTTAAGAATCCTAATCTCAGATGTGGTGAAACATCAGTTTATGATTATTAATTGCATTTTTGCCTGCTGTTCATGTGGAAAAACAATGTGAAGTAAAATCATTCTATAGCACTTTGTGTCATGCAGCTAAAAACTCCAGAATGTGAAATGGAAAGAAAGATGAAATTAAAAAGATCTCCTTTCTCCTGAGTAGAATGTGATTCAAAATCAGAAAAGAAATAGTGCACTTACCAGTAGCCAGTCTATAAAAATTATTCAATACATAAATATAATATGATGTTAAGTTTCATAGGATTAGTCATACTATATTTAATTTCTGTACAAAATGTCAGTAAAAATATTATCACTTCCAAAGATAAAATAACCATGTATTAGCATTTCAAAAAAAACCTGAAGTTGTGCACTTGAAAAGTCCCTCCTCATGTATGGGATATGTTTTTCTGCGAAAACAGCTCTTTAGAAGCTTGCTACAGGTAACATAATAATGGGTATCTCAGTCAAAACCTTCTGAAATTAATGTAGATTTCTCAGTAATGAACTTTTACAAACCTTCTAAAGTTCTTCATCAAAGTATCTTGTTAAATAAGCTGCAGAATCAAAAAGTCCATGGAGAATGGAAAGTTAATTTCAAATCTGTTAATTAAAGCAAAGTAAAAAAGTGTGCTGCTGATGGGAAAATCTATGTCTCCTTCACATCTGTACCATCATACAGGTTAAAGAAAATAGAGAAATTACAAATTCCCTCTAAGGTCTTTTCATGCCAGTGTGCTGTAATGCCATATGAAGTAAACACAAATCCAGTCATTAGTTTTCTTTGACAGCATAAAATAATTTTACCAAAAAGAAAAAAAGAAAAAAACATAGTGTTCCAATAAAAGTGCTTATGCTAGTTCTGTATTCCCTGATCAACAAAACTGAATCATTATGACACAGCGAGGGAGATGGCATTACAGGGTAAGATTTCAGGTTCATCTGTGTCCTGTTCCTTGTTATGAGAATCACGTAACAACACCGTTCCTCAGAAAACATATAGCTATACAATTGTGTACAGCCTGTTGTGTTGGTAACATCCCTTCTGTTAATTCCAATTAACAAGGATGAGTTCCTTCAGGGCTCCTGTGGGGCTTTAGAAAAGCGGACTGCTGAATATCTTATGTTTCTTTGTTCAATAAACATTGCTACCATTACTTTTATATAACATTTTGATTTTTATTATAGCACTACGTCTGTTAGCAGAAGCCAAATAGACATTGTCTTTCATAAAGAGCCAGATCATTCTTTAAAATATAAAAAAGCAGAAATTCCCATTTTTAATTCCGAGTGACTGGCTTACTGTAACCAAAATATAATAAATTCCTTGGCTCCATTTTTACACCAGGTAACTCTTTCTTAAGTACTCCTGTTTGCAGGCCAGCTGAGGACAAGAAAGCAGAGGTGTAATTGAACATTTGGGATGGACCTTAGGGCACATGGCATAGTTAGTTAGTGACAACTGCTGCACGTTTCTGGAGCTGTGTCAGACACTCAAGTTTTGAGCTGAAGGGAATAGGAGTGTTCCCCACTAAATGCGAGTTTTATTCAAAAGCACAAAACAAATCTCAAGCAAAGCCTGGTGATGCTGGTGCATTTGAATTTCGATTTCAGACAGGCAGTACTCTCTTGGGCATTTCTAGTCGAGTAGAAGTGGCCACTTCTTTTATTAATAAACTCCATTATCACAGGACCATCTCATATTTAGCCTGGACAGTCTCTCTGGGTATAATTTGCTCACAGCTGGAACAATTGCAAAGTTATAACCATCTTGGAGAGTAGATCATATTGCTCAAGACTTTAAGCTAACTTTGAGAATCTACAATGATATGCAGTCTTTCTGGAATACCTGTTCCAGTGCTTGATTACTTCTGATGTAATTTTTTCCTATCTTAATATTTTAATTTATAGTGTTTGCTAATTTTTCTTTCTGTGTATTTGGAAAAATTAGGGGATAATTTAGGTGGAGAAAGTTCATTCCCCACTCATTCTTGGATGTCTCTTAATAAAACCACTGTATTAGTAAATCTAGTTTCTTGGAAGCAGTGGATTTTTTTTTTAAGTGAAGGAAGACAGACTGGAGAGTGACATTTATAAGTCTGCTTGTGTAAAATATCTGAGATTGGTCACCAATTCTTGATCAGTCCTGAGAAGGTTTTAAACTCTGGGACTGGAAATCCTTGAATCTAAGTATGCAAGTGTCATATCTCTTCCAGAGACTATAATTTATCTCTGGATGGAGGTAAGCTATCCATATTATTTATTGGAAGCTGGTGCTTCTGTGTCTGTCTCATCCAGTTACCTGCCTTTAATGAGAGGCAGCTTGAGGAAGGAGTACACTACCCAAAAATGAATACTTCTGTAGCTAAAATCATCTCTAACTTCATGCTGAATTCATAGAGTCATAAGTTCTACTGCCAGAGGGGATCATTATGTTCACCTTGTCTGACCTCCTGAGTTACATAAAAAATAGAGTTCTTCAACTGTTTTTAACAATTAAGGCAATTCCTACGAAAATAACCTTAAAGATACACAGAAGCTACTACATGATAATAATTCAAATTGTTAATTAGCCTCAATATTAAAAACATACACCTTTTTCTAGTCTCTGTGCATGAATGCTCACCTGGCTACTAGATAGATCATGGTACTAAATATTTTATGAAGCACATAATTATACATGAAACCAAATTCCTGCTTTAAAAATATTGTATAATTTGAGACATCAATCACTCTCCTATAATGTAAAATTTAAAATATTAGTTAAATCCTTCCACTGTGATATCCTAGTACATGCTTTGGAGCTGCGTCTGATTTCACTCATATTCCTGTTATCTCTGTATACCCTAGTTGCTGCAACAGAGTCAACATATTATGAGCTCATTTGCTTTATGTGTTTAAATGTGTTCCTAGAATAGCACAAAATCTTCAGGGATGCTGGGATCATTTGGATAAAGAATGTGTATGTATTTCTTGTATTTTCCTTTCTGTTCTCTAATGGCTACTACATTTATTTTTAGTATATAACTATTCATCAGGTTTTCCTGTACCTGTGTTGTTATTACCAAAGTGTAGTTAGCATATTTAAGTATGACTGACATACGTTTCAGCTTTTGCAACATTGTGACTCTCAGCTCTTTCAAGAAAGAAAAACAATGAGAGAACATTTACGTGTGACATCTATGTCACTCAGTTTTACTTTGTTAGAAGGACAGTCATAATTACTATTAAAATGTTCAACAGTATAAACTCAACACTGCAGACAAAAATAACGCATCTACATAGCAACATCCAAGGTTAGAGAACCAAGGAAGATATATCCACATTGCTATAAAGCAAGGTTTTCTGAGATATTGCAGCATGGGGTGAAAGCAGAGAACTTGGTGCTGTGCATTTGTCTCCAGTCTCGTGTCTTCTTCTAAGGGTACTTTTGAAAGAGCTTATGGTCCATTACATTTCACCTGAGGAGATTTTCTTTTAGCTTTTTCTTCACTGGGAGAAATGAGTTTGCACTCAGTAAAATGCATTTTCTATTGAGATGGCCACCATACAAAACCAATTTCTTCTGAAATACTAATTGCTTTATCTTCCTACCATTTTCTCTGTTAAGTCTCCTGCCTCTTCCAAACTTTGCAATATGTCAAGACTTTGTCTTGTCCACATTTTAGTTAGAGGGCTCATTTATGGATCTCATACAGTTTCTATATACCTATTGCATAGCTATTATTTTTAAAAAACAGCAGCCCACAAAAAAATCTATGCAAGAATCCTTGAAGGTTTAACAGGTGATATAGTGGTGCTCTCTGATATTAGAGAATTAATTCAGTTGCAGTGAATTCCTTGACTTTATTGGATTCTAAGATAGAGGAATATAGAGATTGCTATTTATTGCAAAATTTTAGATTTAAATTAATATTAAAGTATGATGAAATTGTACTGTGTGATTTATAAGCTTGATTTCAATTACATGAATTTTTTTAAAGCCACAGATTGACTTCTTGGCTGGTATAAATCAATGAAATTGCTGTTATTTATGCTAGTTGCACCTATGATTATATATTGTTAGCTTCTTCATTACTCTGTTCTTTCCTTTAGGTATTTCACAAGAAAAGTCCCACAGCCTTACTTCAGAATGTCAGGAACTGTAGAATTGATTCTCATGGGAGATTTGCATCAGCTGAGCCCACTTAACTTGATAGTTCTTTATTTGTAGCTGATCAAAAATTCAACAGCCTGTATTGTGCCTTTACCTTCTTATCTAGTGGCAGTTTGGGACTGCTCTGAAAGGACAAGAGATGGGTGTGTATTTTTTTAGAACTTGCTTTACATCACAGGAAAAAATTGTGAAAGAGATACAGACTTTAGGTAGCTAATAGATTATTTCAGATAGAAATATAACACGCTCTCTCTAGTGATTAATAGATCATTTCCAAAATCTTCATACATTTATAAGATGACTTACTCAAAATGTTGACTACTAAAACTTTAAGCAATCTTTTATGTTCTGGTATTACATGGTATGAATATGCTTTACTGCATGCATACTTTGAATAATATCTCAATAAATTGAAATGTTTCATTAGATGTACTTGAAGATTTCTGGATATATATCATCATCATTAGTTCTTTTTTATTTTTTTTAAGCTCATGTGAATCACAGAACCTATCAGTTATCAGTGGTGAATTAATTTTCTCTCTGCAGATAAAATAAAGAACAACTGTGAGTTAAAGAATAAACAGGCCAATTTTCACTCATAATTCTTACATCTTAAATCTTCATAAAGTGTCATTAAAATTCAGTGTTCCTTCTGCAGATTGATGTGCAAACAATACAGATTTAGTGGATATGCAAGGGGGTGGATTTATGCAGTAATTATAACATTATGTAATTTATAATTATTATCTTTATTAGATGTAATTCAGCCAACCAATATAATTTTGATACACGCAAATAAAAATATAAAATATAAAAATATATAATAAAAATATACTTGCTGCCCTTAATAGCCTTAAACAAACACAGTGTATTGAAAACTCTTTTTTTCTATTGAGCTTTCTTCCTGTGGAGTTCAGCAGACATAAAACTCTGTTATTGCTGGATTGTTTTATTCTAGTTTCAGAAGTTGTTTATGGTAGCTAAAAGAAAAAAGGCTTTGATTCTCATAAATTTTCTTCCTCAAGGTCAACTGATGTAGCCACTAGTTCTTGACTAGTTTACAAAACCTAAAAAAAGTGTTATTAAATTTATTATTTTTTAATTCAGGGAGCCTTTTATACTGGAATTCAAATTAAATTTTTTGAAACACATTCTTTTAAAACAAAAATAAAACCAAGGAAACATTTTAAAAACAAGCAAAACAGTTAATAAATCAATGAATTTAGTGTTAAACTGTGGGGATTAGACATTAAAGTCACATCTTTTTGTGACCTGTATTTACTTGGTCACTGAAGATACCACACTATTTTTTCAAATGGTTGACAAAGATGCTCCACCATTGGTTCATTTATGTTTCCCATGGGCTAATAGTTAGTTTTGTGTATAATAGTTAGTGGGCTAATAATAGTTTTGTCTGCATAATTTCTTGAGTTCCGTGCCTGTTTGTGGTAAACTAGTCCTGCAAAGTGGGATTTGAAGTTCTATCTGGTAACCCATCAGAGAAAGCTCATGATTTGAATGTTACTCCCTGTGAGCTGGTTCCACAGCTGTAGGGAAGTCCTGCTGAGTGACAAACCTCAGGCTTGTTGGTAAATGAGGAGAAAAGTCACTTCCCATGGTGTAAATGACTTCTTCTTTCTGCTGAGCACAGTGGCACAAGAGTTGATGTTGGTGGTGTTGATGTGTTAATATGTGGCTGTTCCTATAAAAACTGCAGCAATGGCTTGTCCTTCCAGAGCTCACTGCTGTTCTCCTCTGGAGAAATAATTGTAGCACAGAATTAGCTGAGGTTTGGCAAGTCTGAATACAGCAGTATATCCTGATTGTACCAGGTGAGCACAGCAGTACTCATGTTTGAACAGCTTAGTGACAAATGTCATTTGCTGCAAAAACACAAGGAGAGAGCCTGAGCCAAAATAAACTCCCTGTCTTGGTGTTCACTGCCATACCCATGGTAGCAAAGCAGCCCTGCAGTGTAAGTGTGGGGACACCACCTTTTCCTAGAAAGGAAAGGTATCCCAAAGGAGAAAACCTTCCCCACACATTATTTGAGATAAAAACCTGTTCAGCTAGAGAGACTAACCACTTCTCAAATAAGGAGAAGCTTGTCTGACGTGACAATTCCTAGAACTGAAGTGTCTGAACTTGAGCCATACTTCATAACAAGCACATATTTGTGGATTTGACAAGTGCAGAGCAAGCTAAGGAGCAGGCAATGTATGTGTGCCATGTACACTACTTGAAGTAAATTGCCAAGTTATAAGTTCATCTGAATTTTTGCAACTGTTGAATGCAGGGGCATTTTTACACACTGGGATGAAGGGACCACTGTATGAATTGCATGTGGTGCCAGAAAAAAAAACAAAAACCCACCCAAATAAACAAAAAACAACCCAGAACAAATCAGGATTTGGATGAGAGAGATGGTTAAGGTCAAAAAGCAATAGTGTTACGCTACATAGGTGTACAGAGCTAAACTGTGAAGAAACAGAAATCCTAAGATGCTTAAAAGGAAAGGAAGAGTATCACTAAAAATTCAGAATATCCATGTTCTCTGATAGCTGGGGAGCTAGAATCATTGACCCACACATCTCAGGGAATTTGGTTTTCTAATACTAATTATTAGAACACAAATTCCTAAATAAAAACTCATTGCATATAGAAAAATAATAATAGGATAATTAGATCTGCCTCAGTTTGAGACAGGTGCTTTTAATTTGCTCAGTTATCATCAGTAGGAACAGATGCTAGTTTTTAGTAACTGTTTGGAGCTAAAATAACTGCTCTCTAGTAACTACTGAATTTAATGTTGCAAGACGGATTATTAGAATTCATATCAGAAGAGGAAGCTTTACTGTATACGAAAAGCATCAATTTTTTGTTATCCAACCACAGTAATGCTTGCTACTCACCAATAACTTTTCTTTAAGCTTTGTCAAATACAAGAAAAACATCAAGGTCACACCTGGGACTGAAATCCTTTAGGTTGTTCCAAGCACTTTTTTATTCAGACATAACATTTATGTTTTTCTGGAATAAGGATTTTATCCATTAGTTGGATCATGTAGTCCTTGTGAAACAACCTTCACCACTGGAATAGCTACACCTCCAAAATAATTTCTGTTGAAGATAAGAATAGCAATGGGCTTCCTGCATTCAGAATTATGTGGCATTTATTTCCTCAATTTCATTGTATTTGACTCCTTTTAAAGTTAAATGTAAGCACTTTTTTTTGTCTATCTTCAAAACAAGAATGAACATGATTTTTCAATTTATTTTAAAAAAATTAAAGATAGTTGGAATATTTATGTTTACATCATGCACTTTAAGGTTTATGAGTATGCTATAAAATGATGACTTCTGTATAAATAATTTATTCTACTGTTTTTATCAAGGAGTGTTTTATATTATTTTTTTTTATTAATGTGAGTTAAACTGAAAATAGTTTTTTTCCTAAAAACAGATGGAAAAAAATCTGTTTCAAATAAATACTTGTGTTTTATGGGAAGTAATATTTTTAGTAAAAGTATTTTAGTATATAAACTAAGATGGTTTCAAAATAATAGATTTATTTTCTGAATACCATGGTAGAAATGTTCCATGATACACTTATTGATATGAAAGAAGAATATATTTTTTTGCTCCTATTTTAAACTGGACTTGGTAGAACAGAAAAATAAAACACTGTGCTTCTTTGGAATTTACTGCATAAAGTCTTTGTTCAATGAAAACTTTATTCTCTATAAGGAACAGTGGAAGAAAAAGAGAAGGAAAAATATTTTTTTAGGGGTTGTTACCCAGATGACGTCAGTAAACCAAGTTCTTCTGGATAGATCCCTTGGGGTGGATTAGAGTGCAAAGACACTGAATGATCTGTGTTTGTAAATATATATATATATAGGGATTACAGGGTTTATTTTAGAACAGTTTGGTTGTGTTTGGTTGCAAAAGAAAGTACCTATGTAGCCATTCTAGCTATTATTTTCTGTAGCAATAAAGCAATATGAAAGCATAGAAATATCACTTATGAAAATGTATAAGGGAAAATAAAGAAAGATAAATATAAGCACCTACAGAGCTCACAATGAGACTTGTTTGTTGCAATGTAGTTTACCACTGATCAAAGTGATGGTCTTGATCCGTAGGGAGTGGGGGAATAAAGCCCTGAAACACAAAGTCCCGTGGGTTAAAATAGGCTCAGGCTGGGTGGGGACACCCAGGTACCTTCGTCATGTGGAGGGAGAGTTTTACAGTCTCTTACCACACACCCTGGATCTGATACAGCACTTTTACATCGTGTGCAGGCATCTGGTGGAAGCCTGAGGAGTGGGTGTGGGGGCACTTTGGGGTCTGTTATGGTTTGTGGCACCTTTCACGCCAGTAATGCCCCATCAGACCTTCCCTGGGGGAGTGGGGGCAGTTTTACCCTGAGCAGAGGACAGTGACCATTACAAAGAGCACCATGCCAGACCGCAGGGTTTGAGCCTCTCAGTCAGGGCTGCACATCTGCCCTCAGCAAATGAGTCTGTGGGCTTTGGCCTCCCCCACTGAACCCAGCCAGAGCTGGTTTTCAGCACAGCTACTGAGAAAGGCTTCCTTTGTGGGTACATTCTTCTCCCTTCAGGCTTGTTTACTTCTCCTTAGTCTTGAGATAGCTGGACAATAATACTAGATTTATCTTGTCTCAAGTTTCCATCAGGTAGTTTAACTCACAGTCCATTTCCAGTCCTGGATGTGTCCTGGAAGGGATTTGGCTTGGGTGGTCACAGATAACAGTTTGCTAAAATGGACAGAGGTCATCCTTTGGTGATTTTAACAATGTTTAAGCATTCAAATATAACTTTTCAGCCTCTCACAGGGGTTCACATCATTATTGTCTATAGCCTACTTTTGCTCTTTGTACTGGAAAGCAAAGGATGTTTTGTCTTACTACAGAAACAGACAAGAAAACATGTGCTTGCTCTGCCAGTGTGCCCAAGAGGTGCAGCCTTCAACAGTCTGTAACCTTCAGATGAGAAATGTGCTGCCACAGGGACAGAGCAGTGCTGCCATGGGAAGCAGTCCCACAGCGTGACTTCTCCTTCTGCTCAAGGCCCTCCATGGCATGTGGTGGCATCCCACAGTTAGAAATGCTGTCTAGCACTGATGGGATCCCTATGGAGGGACTGGCATTCCCTGTGTCTCAGCAGAGCATTTGCTCTGCTGTCTGCATAGCAGTTGGCCACCGGGATTTCAGCAGGGAATCCGCTGGAAGTGTCGCACACAGTTCTGCACAACCACTCATTCTCTTCTTCGAACTTGTTCAGGAAAAATGACTGCAACGGTATCTGCTGTTACATCTGAGCATCTTTTTATCACCAAACCAAGGTCTGGTCCAGTGCCTGGTTATTGGTTCAGAGTTTTGGCTGTGTATATCAACTTTTGGGCTGAAAGCCAAGGAATGCAACCATTGGAACCAGTTACAAACAGGAAGATATGAAGATCAAGTAACATGTAACTCTCTTCTACCATTCAGACATCTTCCATTGTAGTTTCTGAAAGTACTTTTTAATTCAGAAATGCCCTGGATTGGGTCTTGCTGGCATGCCTTGTGAACAGATACTGTTCAGAGGTGAACGAGAACATAAATCTGAAGACTATGGAGAGAGAATAGACATATCTGAAGTCTGCCACATTCTAAATAAGATTTTTTTTTTTCATTCACACATATTAAGTAGTTGCCTATTTTAAGCATCAACTCCCTTCATTTTTCTGTTGGTTATCTGACCTGATACTCTTAAAATCCTTTTATGGCTTTATAGTATTTATTCATTATTGATTGTTCTGTATTATTTATTCTGTAAAATTTAAACAGCTGAAATGAGCTTGATTAAGAATACATGTGTGGATGGTTTCTATGGTAGCCTATTTCACAGTCCCTCTTTTAATGCCTCTCAAAGTAAGATGTAGATTTAGAAAATCCATTTTTAAATATTTCCAGAGATTTAATAGCAACAGCTAACAACTTCACAAATCCTTTCAAAATGTTCTATTAAATAGACACTCTACAGAGTGGCTGGGTTCCTATACATATATATATTTTTTTAAAAAATATTATATTATATTTTATATAAAATATAAAAAGCAAATAAGAATATTAGTGGGTTTTTGAGTTGAAAAGTTATTATTGCAGGCATTGCAGAACCTTTCAAGGTACACTATGGTGTGTGCATGACTTAAGAGAGTTCTTCATCCCTATGTGGTAATAAGTACAAGCTGCATAACAGAAGTCATCCATAACAATTTATAACGTTAATAAAATCAAGAGGTAAAAAAGCAGGTTCTGTTTTTGATAGCAGAAATGTTGTCCTTTACACTGGAAATGGTGTGATTCCATGATTTCTGGAGGTATATTTCAATGATGTGCAGTATAAATAGATGTTTTGACATCACAGTTAAACTAATCATCCTAAACCTCAATAATATTTCCACTGATGATCCAATCTATAACCATCAGCAGGAATAACAAATTTGCTAATACTGGACAAAAATTTATCTGTATTATCTCACTGTATAGCAGAAATGCCCATGCCAACTGACTACTATGCAAATAGTTCTCTAACTATATCATCTATTCTCTTGAAAAGCTTCAGAAATCAAGCATTTCCCAGCAAAGACTCTTCTAAAGACCATAAGAAACCTTTTTCTAATTAAGCTTTTCTAGTAGTAGAAAGCATTTTGCATGTAATTAGGTGAACTTTTATTTTGTTAGTAACATTAAAAGTTTCTGTCTGGATCTCATTAGCAGGCGATTTTTATAAATCTGTGTAGAAATATAAATGTTCACACATGTGTGAGTCTCTCATCATGATGTCCTAATGTATGTCTTCATTAGTTGGGTAGTTCTCTTGTGCACATATATTCATTTTCATGTAAAACCTATTCTTTATAGTTGTAGTAAAGATTTTGGGGGGTGTAAATAACTGCCATAGGAATCATGGTCTAAATGTAAAAAGGAGGTAAAAGTTTGTCATCATGTTTTAGTTTATATCTTTACCTGAAGGAGTGAAAAATCAGGAAAGAAGAAAAGTGACTGTCTAAACTTGTACAAAAAAAAAAATCTTGGACACTATTAATTATTTATTAGCTCAACAAGTTCCTAGTTAACTAAAATAAAACCCCAGACTTTGTACATCATGATCTACCACTCATTAATCATCAGATTTTCAGCTTTGTTCTCAAGTATTTCTTTATGGAAGGTGACTGCTTTCTTTCATATCTGTTTGGAAAGCTGATATGGAATTTTCATTTTTTAATAAGCATTAATGATATTGGGATATATTGCTGGGGTATTTGCTAAGACATTAACAGATTTTATGAATAAAATCCTAGTGTCTTTTGGAGGTTCCTAATTTTTGTTGTAAAAAAAAGCAACCTACCAACCAATCGCACACAACAGAAAAACCTCTTGGGGCAATAAAGTGGAATACAAAATTATTCATAGCTGATTTTCCTTCATTTCATCTCTTCCACTTTTTGAGCATTGAAAATCAGATTCCTTTAGGGACTTGGCTAACCCCTGTAAGGCCTGTACTTCCAAATGCCAGAACAGCCAATTTCACAATTTGACATTTTCCAGGAATTATGAAGAATATAGTTTAAATGTTTAAGATACCTGCATTAGCAACAGCTTTTGTGATTCTTTTTACTACTATTTTCTGCAGTTGTCCATGCTTAACTTTACACAAAGCATTCACACTTCCCTGTTATTAGTTTTTATCTTTGAAGTTTATTGTTATCTTGAAAACTACTATTGGCAAAGATAATAAAAAAGAAGTTATTTTATTTGCTCAAATGCTGTATTCGCCATGAAACTTGGATATGTTGTTAATACTGGATCAGAGTTCTTCTCAAAGAAAGTACCCTGCAGACTTAATGAGAATTCACCAACTGCAGGGAAGTCACCCAACTGATGCCACAGTAACCAGCAATGTCACTTTCCCATGAAGAGGGAACACATATTGTGTCTGTGCCTAACACAGGACAAGAGCACAAAGTGCAAGTATCTGTCTCAGTGCACAGCTGTTGTGCTGCATTTCTTCTCTGGATTCTTCTTGTTGGTTCCAGTGGTCCTCTCATAACCAAATAAATAAACAAATATATAAGGTTCCTACTCACAGTCTTTAGCTACTGTCATTCACATCTCTCAGTTTTACTTTTCCGTTCAGCTCCAATATGACTTTATTTTACAGTGCATAAATTATCTTAAGGCTGTTCACTGTCTGTCACATTGCACGAAACCAAGAGAACAAATAGAAAACCCAGACTGTGTTTAATCAGAGGCTTCTGAATGCATATTGAATCTAAAAATAATTTTTAAAAAGATATTTCAAAGGATGTATACATCTGGAATCTAATAATCCTGTTAACCACCAGGCAGAAGCTTATCTAGCTTACCTAGTGCATGTGTCTCAAGTTTGGAAATAATGAAGATCTAAAGAACCATTCAAAGAATGCATATTCCATAAAGGACATGCTTATTTGCTCCTGTGTGCATTTTAAATCTCAAATTCAGGAATTCATTGTTTCTGTTTTACACTATAAAATATAAAATATTTCTCCTAAGGATTATGTGGTGTTGTAGAACATGTGCACTAAAACCCACTGCATAGTCCCTTAAAACTGATTTTCAGTCTTATGTTTTCCTTCTTCAGAAAAAATCAAAATGTATCCAACCTCATGAATCCCAAATTATAAAACTGTGAAAACCATGGGTGAGGCTTTTCTTTTTACGTGTATCTTTTGATATGAATCAAATTCTCAACCTAATTTCAGTGAACAGTAGATTGAGCCATGTAGTTCATCTGTTATTTCTGCTACTCTTAGTAGATGCTAATTATGCAAAGGGATTTCAAAACTTCCTTTTTAGTTCACATGAATTAAGCACCTAGACATAAAGCTTTTAGTTCTGTGATGAAGTATGGCTGCGTGCTTCTCACTTTGTACTAAAACTTGATCAGATAATCCAGGAGAGAGTAAAAACACACTGCTGCTTCAAAATAGCATCTGATATTTCCCTCTGCAAATTAATTATTAAAATTATCTGCTTTGCAAATAATGCTGCAGTCTCAGAGCTCAGCAGTTGCTAAATGCCTGCTTTCACAGAATGACTGTGCTTGGGAGGGACCTCTGGAGATCACCTTGTCCAATCTCCTGCTAAAGCAGATTCACCTACACCAGGTTGCAGATACTTGTGGCCAGGAAAGTTTGGAATATCTTCAGAAGAGGCTTCTCAACCTCTCTGGGCAGCCTGTTCCTCTGCTCTGTCTCCCTCACAGTAAAGAAGTTTTTCCTCATACTCAGATGGAACTTCCTGTGTTTCAGTCTGGGCCCGTTGACCCTTGTCCTGTCACTGGGCAGCACTGAAAAAGTCAGACCCCACCCTCTTAAGACCTGCCCTTAAGATATTTGTATGCTTTGATGAGATCCCCTCTTAGCTGTGTTCTTGCCTCACTGTAGAGCATTCAGTATCTTTGCTAAATTTGAATTAATTATAATCCAGATCTTCTTAACATATTTGCCAAATGTTAGTGCAATTTGAAACTATTACCCCTGAAAAACATTTTCAGGAATCTGGAATTCATTCCTTTGCTTCTGGAGTAATAGGAATACATCAGAGAAATTGTTAGTGTTGCACACTTGGAAAGGGGAAACACTTATTTTTCATGACAATTGGCAAGACGGGACTTAAGCCATTGTGGTTTATGTTGTTATTATGAGAATTGTCATAAACACTTGAAGCTTCTGGCTTTATAGTACATCTAAAATCACTTTACTTGAAAATTATGTTTATTATTCTCTTCAGCTGGAAATTCAGTAGATCAAGACAAGTGTGGTGCTTCTCTGCTTAATGCAGTTGGTAATTTGACAAGATAGGTATAATTTCCTATACATTTCAGCTCCTCACAATAATAATGCTCCAGTGTAATTTGGCAAACAAACAAAAGACCTAATTAAGTAGTGTTGAATTTTTCTAAGGCAAAGTGTACACAAGGTCATACCAAGGGCTTAGCTGAAGTTTATTAAAGATTAGCAGTCTGTTTCTGCAGGAGAGATCCCTCCAGCTACTGTAATATATGACAGCCTGGCGGACCATGTTCTACAACAAGCTGTTGTACAGAGCGGAGTTACGGAACAAATTCTCAGTAGAATTTCTAATAAAAGGGCTTCATATATTAAAGATATTTTTCTTCTTGCATTTTGTTACATTTGGAAGAGATAGGCAAAACAAGACATTATTTTCTACCATATATTTGGAAAATTACTCTAGAAGTAGGTCATTATGCAAAAAGGACTAGATTATTCCCATGCTCTTAATTTACACTGTAATCCTTGTGGCAAAGACACACCTTTGCTTTTGAAATTACCTCATGCAGTAGGACCTAATCTGTGAATCCAAATATAAATCAGCTAAATATGCATGAAGATGTTTGGATAGTGTTGTGCAAGGTTTGCCCTTAACTTAGCAAAAAAAAAAAAAAAAAAAATAAAGTAATAATTTAAATATTTATAACATGCCTGTAAGCTTGGAGCATTGAAACCTGTGAGCCCAGTCTGTGAGTTGGTATTGGGCCATGCAGGGAGTAAGGCCCTTACTTCTACTTTTCTGACCATCATATAGACTCTACAAGGACACAAAAATATTAACCTTGTGATGCTGCTAAAGCCTGTAGAGTACAGATTATTTACTGCAAGTAAATGAAATGTTCCTTAAGATATGTCTAAAGTACTGAGTGAATATTTCCCATCATAGTTCTGGGAGTTTTAACTAATATTCATATTCCTATATTGACATATAAATAAATGAATTTGCCGTTTTTTCTTTTCCATAACTACATGGAGTTAGCAGAAAAAAAAATGCTGAGGGAGCACCTTTCCTGCTTTTGAAAGTAGCAGAGCTGGACAGAGACTGTGAGGATTCAGAGCCTCTAAATAGTAGAAATATGTTCAAAGATAGGCTGTGCACTTGACTCCCAAATAAGCATTAAAATGTTCAAATTATGTAACTTAATTCTGAGATTTAAAAGACATATAAATTCCAGTTGTTCTCCTACCTCTTCAAACTGGTGTGGAGTTTTCTAACCCTGAACTCTTCTAGAATCAATAATTCTATTATTTTTTACTAATAAAGGTAACCTGGACTGAACGCTACATGAACTCACCATTTTCTCAATCTGCACTAGAAGTCAACATAAAAGTTACCCTAATTTATTGTTCCCCAAGCTCATAAAAGCAGTATTTCAAAAATAGTTTATTGCTATTAAATTAACACACTTTTTTTTTTTATTTTTTATAGAGGTAAAGATTTCTTATGTGTCTAAACACCTGCCCTCAGGTGTCTTAAACTCATTTAAAAGAAAAATACTCTTTCAGAGGCTATTTATGTAAACAGCACGTAATTCCTTTCCTGGAATATAGCACCATCTTACAACACACATGAGCATGGAAAGCCTGGACTCAAGTATGCCAAATTACCACAACTCCCCTGTAGAAGAGAAGAAACCAGCTGCAAAGAAAAGGGTCATTTTAAAACAGAATAATAATAATAAAAATATATAGCACATATCTTAAATATCTCTAAATGCTACCAACTATCCATCTTGAAGCTGTAAGTCCAAACAAAATAATTGCTCAGTGAATGACCCATTTGGTGAATGATGCAAGTGGTCATGAAGGTCAACACCAGTCCAGATTTCGTAGACCAAGGTACTGCAATTTCTAAAGTACCTACAGGTTGTGTGGCAGCACTTGCATGACTGGACTGGTCATAGTTACTTTACCTTTTTTACTCTCATTTTGTGTCTTCAGCAGCACTAATAAATTGCATTTGTCAGAAATATGCATAGTGCAAATACGCCTTGTTTTTGGTCTTCAGAAAGATCTAAAAGTATAATATTCTTTCATTATGGAATTCAAAGGTAATTTTTTCATGGGTTACCTTGGTAACAAAATTATGAGTTCATTTTTCCATTTTGCATTGATAAAGGATAAATATAAGTAGTAACAACTGTGTCCTGTTAAAACTTGATGCTGCATAACAAAAGATATGTTTCTGTGGAAATATGAGGCTTGGAATTAGTCCTTTGTTTTAAGTCTTGAATCACCATAAGTTTTAGGCCTGCTTATCTGTCTATATGAGTATAGTAAAAGACAAAATCTATTAAGAAGTATACCTCTCAGTTAAAAGCAAGGAAAGAATTTCCCTGTGGTCTGTAAGATTCCAATATATAGATCTCAATGTTCAGACCTTGATGGGTGTTTTAGATGCTCCAGTAACCATGTCCAATTCTGTAAACATGCACATTGCAAAGTCCATGGTGCTTACAGAAAACTGTTAAGGATGACAGAAGTATTATTAGCAACAACTCGGTTCCTCCAGGGTGAAAGAGTAAAAGAGGCAATAACCATTGATTATTCCATTAGCCAGGGAGTTGCTTTAACTATTTCCAAGATCTTAGGTCCTCCAGCCTGAGGGAATGAGAACAGATGCAGGAAGGAAATGGGACTCAGCAAGATTTTATCAAGAGCAAAAAAAATCTTCTGAGGATGGAAGCTGCTGTACCTGGGGTAAGAGTCACCCTGAATTCAAGCAGCAACAGATCATGGTTTGCTCCTTTCTCCCTTTTTTTGGGGGGGAAGTGACTACATGATTTTTTATAGGTCTGCAACCCTCAGTACACAATGTAGTGCAGGGCTCTTGGATCAGGCTCTCTGAATATTATAAAAGGCTGGAACCATCCAAGAGACAGTGTTATCTCCTGCAATGGTCTAAGCAGATTAGACAGAATATTTAATTAATAATTAATTAATGCAAGACATATGCAAAAGATATCATATCTGTACCATATCTGAAAAAAACATGACTAGGTAATATAAGGGCAGAAAGATTAGGTCTTAAGCTTCCAGTTTAAGAGAGGGATTCAGAATCTGAAATTTAGCCCATTACAATTTTCTAGGCAAGTTGAACAAAGACTGTGACCAAAGTAGAGAAACACAGGGATAACCAAGTCTGTTGTTGGGCCTCCTTTGACACTTTGCCATAATCCATTATGCATGAAAGCTGAATATACATGTATTTAAAGCAAACTTACATTAAATCTACATTAAAAAGTACATTAAATCTAAATAGCATAAAATCATTAAACATTTCAATTGTGAGGGAGCTCTTTATATCATCTGGTCCAAATTTTCACTCAAAGCAGGGCTAGCATTTTATGTAATTTGTATTTTTATTTTATTAATAAACTGGTAATCCAAGCATGTCTACATGAAAAAATATTGAAGAAACAGTAATCTAGAGATACTCATTTAATATGCCAGCTTCCTCCCTGTGCTGTTTCTGGGTTTTCTAGCCTTCTGCTAGCCTTGATTTTCCAGTGTTTTGTGAGGAAGATACAGTTTCTGTCAATATTCTTTGACAGTGAAAAATTTCTCAGGACAGAGCATGCAGAACAAACATCTGATATCTGTGCTGTTAACAGAGCTCCCTGGAGCTCAGGGGCACAGAAGAATCCCTGTGCTTAGTTCTCACAAAGGGCCAGAGGTCAGATAATCCATGGGAGATAAATTCAGCATCCTTGTGGACAATCCAAGTGTCTGAGTGCTTTAACCATACCATCTCCAAACACAAGAGTAGCCACAGAATCGGTCAGGTTGGAGAGGACCACAGAGGGGCATCTGTTCCAACCTCCCTGCTCATGCAGGGTCATCCCAGAGCACATGGCCCAGGATTGCATCCAAATTGTTCTGGACTATCTCCATGAGGAAGGCTCCACAGCCTCTCTGGGAAACCTGTTCCAGTCATTGCACAGTGAAGAAATTCTTCCTGATACACCTTCCTGAAGATGGAACTTCCTGTGCATCAGACACTGCCTCATGTCCTAGTGGGTGGCACCACTGAGCAGAGCCTGGCTTTTTCTTCTTAGCATCCTCTCTTTAGATATTTATACACATTAATGAGGTCCCCTCTCTGCTTTCTTGAGGCTGGATAGGCCCAGCTCCCTCAGCCTTTACTCATCAGATTCTCAAGTCCCCCAGTCATCCTTGTTGCCCTCCATTGTACCCACATCAGGAGCTCCACATCTCTCTTGTACTGAGGAGCCCAGAGCTACACACAGTACTCCATATGGACAGAGTACTCCAGATAATAGTATGAGAATTCCCAGAAATTATCAGCCAGCTTTAATTGTAAATGTTGAGATGAGAAGAGAATTGGAAACAGAGAAAATGAGGGAAGGGTCTTATAGATTTATCAAAATATATTCCCCATGCTACGTACTAAAGTATTATCTTGACAGGCTCATTCAGTCTTTGACATGGACTTCAGGCTGTATCTGAGGGAAAAAGGTCTCTATGACAGGCAATCAAGTTAATCTAACACTTTTATGTCTCTGTGTCTTCAAGTAAGAGAAGAGAGTTTGGACAGGCTTCTAGCCACTTCCCAATGTCAACAGTCTTTAAACCAAACCCTGCAAGTGCAATGCAATCAGTACAGTACAGTAAAATACAGTACAGTAAAAAATTGATTAAGATGTTTCAAACACTTAGAGACTGAGGAGAACCTAAACCACTTCCATTTCCAAATGGAATTTTAAGACTTAGTGTTTTCAGTCAAAGCAGTGATAGTCTGACCACGATAAGCTGGACCATTAGGAAATCAGGTCAGTTTCAGATTCTTCCCTGCTAACATCCCAACTTCTGCTGGCTAAGCCAAGTCACTTGTCAGGCTGTGTGTAATATTATCTGTCAGCTTTTACAGAGTTCTGTCATCCAGAGATGACAATAGAGGCAATAACTAAATATAAACACCTTTGCAGTTTGACAGAATGGTTAGCAGGTGATTTTTATCCCACAGGCCCTGAAGCCTAACTATTTGTCAAGTCTACTTATGGCACTGAAACAAGCAATGTGAATATAACTCTTGCAGATTTACTTACAGAACTCTTATTTTGTGTTCTAAATAAATGTTCAAAATACCATGAAGGAGATTAATTGTAATTAATTGATTTTGGTTTGTGTTACCTCTGAGTGCCTGATTCACTAAAGGTCTTTCTAGTAAGGTAAAAAGAACAACAATATGATAGTTTTTCATTAGTGAGAATAAATATGTATCCAAATAATATCTGGCATGATCTTAAACATACATCTCATATACCTCTGTCAGCTTCAGCAAATATAGCTAGATTGCTTTGAAAGGCATCCTCACCAGGAAGATGTGCTATGTAATTTATTGTGTAAATGGTTTACTTTGTGACTTATCCAAAGCTTTCAAAAAGATCATTCTGCATTTAGGCCATGTGCTTGACAGTGTGTCTTTCATCTTATCAATAGGCACCACAAGGCCACATAAGGAGGGGGAAGTCCCTGGTGTGGACTATATTTTCATCACTGTTGAAGATTTTATGGAATTGGAGAAAAGTGGTGCTCTCCTAGAAAGTGGAACATATGAAGGTAAGCTTTTACTGCTAAATCTGTATCATGTTTTCATTGTACAGCTTTCTAATTTGATGGAATTGCACTGGGATATCCTGTTACAAATGTGTCATTGCTACTGTTATCAGAAATTTGTAAAGAGCCATATGGCTATTACTAAAATATTTTCATTTGTAAAAGCTAAATGCAGATGGGTTCATTGTCATTTTAGTATATTGTAGTGGTTAAGAGAAACATGGTACGACATTGCATATACAGGACAGGAACACTAATCCTTTACACCAAATACTCAAAGACATTTCCACAGAATTTCTGCAAACAGCTGATTTTCTAACCTAGGACAAACACATTCTATAACAGAAGTCGGGTGTAAGGCTGATACTTTTCCTTTGCACGTGGGAACCTGCAATTATCCATCTATATCAGAAGTTGAAACCTCACTACTTAAGTAAAGGAGCAAGAATTTGCTATGTCATCTCTGTTTTATGGGATTTGTAAAGTTATTGAACTCATTAATTTTGTAAAATGGCAGTGGGATGGGGGCTGTCCTAATGGCTGTATTAGGAATGCCTGTCTGTGGGGCAAAGAGCCAGCAGCTTACTGCATGACTGCTTCCCAGGAGAACTGATGATTCATCTGATTTTAAACCTTTTCCAAAACACAGCTATCCTGGAAGTGAAACTGTTGTAAAGAGGTGGGCAGTTACATAGCTGGGTATTTTACTAAAACCAGAATAATGATACACTATTTTAAACCAGATGTTTCTTGCAAATACACTAGTATTTTAAACAACTGGGTAATAGATAGTGGTTTTTTACTGCAGTATTCAGAATTAGAGGGAACGCCCTTTATAGGAAAAATATGACCTATATATACGGGAATACCTGGGAGAGTAGAGCCATTTTACAAAAATCAATCCCATATTTTCAGCTTGTAGCAAAAAAGACAATGAAGACTTTTTTGTCCTGACTTTGTCCCTGCCAAGAAAAGCATCTGAAGCTGTTCACCCCAAAAAAATCATTAGCTGTGTTATAAATAGCAGCAAAGAAGGTAACTTTTTCCCACCTAATCAGTACAAAGTACCCATTGTCCAGTAAATAAATTTTCATTAAGAGTTATATCAATACAGAACTTGTAACAAAGATTTCCATCAAAGAAGGTCAAATAAAGGAAAGTATGTCATCTTTCAGGTTTCTACTTTTTTCAACCACTGTCTGACACGTAATGGTACAAGTTACCTAAATGTTAATACAACACCAGAATTTTACTTTTATCACAGGTTAATTTAATAACAAGACTTTCTTGAAGTGTCTTTTTGTTACCTTAGGTGTTTGAAAGTAACATTAGAGGAGCTTAAATGGAGCACAAGTCTGTCATTGTTTGACCATGTAATTTCATTAGTTTGCAGCAAGTTTGTAGAGATTGAACTGCTACAGTAAATTAATTCACAGTGCTCTTCTGTCCCTCTAGGGATACTGAGATGTGTCTTTTAATACCAGTTACCAGAGTTGAGTGGACAGCAAGGTGAAATATTGGTTGAGGAAGTCTGCATAACTCCTCAAACCAGCTGAGGACCCAGCTGAAGAGAGGTCCAAAGTTGTGACAGTGCAATGTCTGTCACGTCATTTGCTTATCACAGGTGGCAAGTTCACTGAAGCCAAGAAATCAGAAACTAAACATACAATTAACTATACTCAGCATACCAATTCTGCCTAAATCCTGTCTTTGAGTCCCTGGTTTTGTGATTACCAGATGCACATTCTGACAAAAAAACAGATATTATCTGCCTATGTCTTATGGCAAAAAATAGGTAACACATGAGAAAATTTAAATATTTTACTGATGCTGTTTCTCCTGTTCCCATACAAAGTCCTTTGAACATGACCATACAAAGTTCCACCTCCAATTTCATGGTTAATTCTTGACTGAAGAGACTTCTTTGGGGAAGAATGTTGCTCAACATCCTGTCACAAGTTTTCCTGAGCACATTAGGACTTTAATGATTTACTGATTAAAATTACACTAACCAGAGAAAAGAAATTTTCAGTTTCCCTCCTGAGGAGATGATTTTTGAATTCTTGCATAGATTAAACAACTTATTTGAGCATACATACTCTGGTAGATGAATTTTATGGTCCTTATCAACACTGGTTATTAGATTTATGAACAAATCAACCTTCTTTTTAATAGTTCTTAGTGTTAATAGATTTTAGGTTTGAAGATTTCTTTATTCTTTTTTTGTTTTAAGAGAATCATTCTGTATTTAGCTAAGTTTCTATGTAGTGTAGCTGAGTCACTCTATGCTGATTATCTAAGTACAGCCACTGTGAACCAGTTCATCTCTACCAGAAAAATGTTTTAAAGAAGAGATTTCTCATTCAGTTGAGAGAAAAATTCAGACTGTGTATGTGTGTTGTTTTTCATCAGTTTTTGACTAGGACATTTGTTTCAGTCAATTTACCTTCTAGTGTGTGAATTCCAAAGAGAATCAGGAACATCCAGGTAAGCCAGAGGAGGAGGAGGTCAAGTGCAGACTTACCTGACACTGAGTGTTTGTATTGTTCATTGTAGTACCTGGTATTGTTGGGAGGGGGATATTTTCTCATAGTAATGAAAAAACCAGTAAGAACCATCAGAAATGTTTTGTTCTATTGCAGTAAATAATAGTTGTGATTACAGCCTGGACAGTATATAATCTAAAAGTGAAAGCAAGATATATTCTCAGAAAGGTAGAGTTGTACAGTTCTTTTTATTTTTTTTTTCTTTGAAGCACGCTTTTTTGCTTTTTTTACTTTTTTTTTTCTTAGTTTTAAAATAGATTTTTAAGTTATAAATTCTTTAGAACTAAAAATAGGATACTCTGTGACCTCCTTACTTCTTTAGGCTTTGGATACACCTGCCTTTGTCCACTGCTTTTGTGACAAGTGTGAATGACTGTCGTATTCCAAAGTGCTATAGAAAAGCAACAGTATGTTCATGATAAAAACTCTACAAATCTCTTCTTTTAGCAGTTTTGCAAATGTGAAAATATTTCATTTCAGTAGGACTAAATGCATTATTATTTTGACCTTTTATACTTATTGCTTTCTGAGCAACTGCTGGTAAGAAAGCTGTCTTTATAGATATAATTATTCTAAGCATACATAATGTTACATAAACAGTTGCTGTGTTTTTCAGCTAACCTGTGGCTAAGTTCCCTGTCAATCTAGGTGACGTTATTCAATGCAGAACAAGAGGAAGAATACAAGAAGCAGTTCCACTCTCACTCAGATTAACAGTCAAAGTCATGTTAACTTCAGTGACATTGTCATTGAGTTTTGAATTTGTAATAAAATTATAAATTTTATTATGCACATTTATATCAAGTTAAAATGTATTATACACCAGCATGTTGCTATTTGAGGCAGGGGCTGTTTGCCTGAAGCACATCAAACATTTATTTCAAGGTTTTGTATAATAGCAAAACCAAATCCTAAAGGTTTCTCTTTGTTTGCTTTTCAGTAGAATTTCAATTTACTGTAGTGATTAAAGGAATTCTGAATTGGTTCAAAATGATAACTTCATTATCCAACACACTTATTTAGATGACATAACTGTGGTTCTATAACGAGAGGGGGAGGTGTTCCTGTGCAGAATGAAAGCTATTGCCATGCAGAGTCATGTAACAAAGGAAGATGTGCCCCAGCAAAGTAATTTTCCACATTCCCACATTCCTTTCCTTGTTTCTGGGATGAAGATCAAAGATGGTCCTTGAATTGACACAATGTGTCAATCTATAATATGCAGAATAGCAAAATCTGTGATGAACAGACAAATTGTCTGTGTATGTGTATGTGTACAGTCTTTTACAACTTCTCTGGCAGGAGGTTTGGCTCAGCACACTGACATCTCCCCAACACATCAAAACTTGCATGGAGACCTCATGGATCACTGATATCAAATGTTGCTCCCATCTCATTAGATCAGCAAAATTCATAGCCAGTGCAGCATATCAGTAGAATTAAAATGTACTTGAACTGTATATTGCTTAAGAATGTCAACACTCATTAGCAGAAATCTAACAGCTTCAATATTTCCAAAACCCAGATATGTTAAGGCACATGATCAAAGGTTATATCAGGACATCATTGTAAAGTGTTAAAAATGTAAGAGTTTAAGTGCAATGCATGCTATGGGTAGAATTGTCTCTTAAAAGTGACATATGTAGTGGCAGCATCAGAAATAAAAAGAGATGTTCAGTGTATAAATACTGTAAGAAAAAGAAACATGATTGTTGGCAACCCATAAGGATAGAAATGTATTTAAAATACATTAAAGCAAGAGGTATTTTAGCAATGTAGAGGTCTATAACAAGTGAAAACATGAAAAAGCCTGTTCATAACTGTTAGATGTGGCAAAAATAAGAATAGAAACTAATTTGACCAGTACACTTACCAATAATGTGCTAGGTAGAATTTTTTTCTGTCAAATTTTTGTTTTCCTCAGAAAATCTCCATAATAGTTGTTTTGTAAAAGACATCTTATTTGCTTTTAATATAATAGTCCTTGAATTTATTCCATGAAACACGATGATTTTAGTTATTGTGTCATTAATTTTGTCAAAATTTTATTATTTGTTTGATTGTTTGGAATTGTCTCAAAGTCATTCACTGGAGAAAATTCCAAGAACACTGAAGTTATTTAACCACTTACATAATCATGGACTTCCTTTAGCCCCACTGAATTCCATGGTAAATTTGCAGCTGACTTAAAGGAAAACAGAATTTCACCCCTGTTTTTTTTCACTGATGGAGTATTATTTGGCAGAACAGTAAGAGTTAGATGGGATTTCTCTAAAATTCCACAAATCTGCAATTATTCAGTCTTTAAGAAACAGGTTGGATACATCCCATGGGTGAAACCTTAGTGTTTCGTATTACTTCATTGTTCAAGGACAAAATTTCCAGTTGTAGGCACAGTTTTGAGGGGTCAGCATTATAATGAGCTCTGCTGGGGAAGAGAATGTGGGTCACAGCCGGTTTCTTGCCTGTGACTCTCCCAGTCTGGCACATAAGCAGCACTGGGAGGTGCTCTGGTTCCATTCACCTGGAGACAGACCCCATACTGTCTCCTTAAGAACACCTTAAGTTTTACATAGGCTTTCATTTCTTCTCTCAAGCCAAATTTAGCCTAAATGATCGAAACCCTTCTGTTCAGCTAATGCACTTTCAATTAACATTTCATTTTAATATCTGTAAATTTTAAAAATGAGTTAAGGACTGTTCTGTGTAGGCAATGGAGATTTTAATTACTGCTTTGTGGTGAAAATGTTTTATAAAGAGCTGGTGTATGATTCCAGTAATTTTGATTCCATTCTTCCTTGAAAAAATTGTAAGGTATTCAAAAATTCCACCCACTTACTGTATGCAGTATTCCCTTGTGTGCAGGACATCCTGAGCACTCCACAGCAGATGGATACAAAGGAAATTAATCAACATAAAGATAATAAAATGCTACCCTCCTAAGACCTAAGTACAGTAGTTAATGAAATATTCTGATTTAAAATTGAAAACAAGGATTCATGAGGATAGATGCATAGGGATAAAAATAGTAGTCCTTCAAAAGCCATGTCTTTTAACAGCAGAAGGTGTTTCCAAGGGCACAGAAAAATGAAAAGAGATACTTGATAGTAAAAATCATATTCCTGTTGGAAGTGCCTCTTTCACCCCTTTCATGAGAGGTAGATCTCATATTAATGTGATGTCAACATTTCAGCCCCATATTCAGAGAGAGTGTAACTGTGGGTATTGTGACATTTAGGTCAACAAATAGGAGAAGAAATCTTCAATACAGTCAGTGACTTCTTGATCTAATTGGGTTCTTGCACCTGTTCTTTATTAGTAAGATTTTATGGGTTTTGTTGTGTTTCCTCTCTTACTCTTGGGAATAATCTTTATTATTTCATCAATAAATTTGAAATTCAAAGAACATAAATGGTCAGAAGCTCAAAAATGTAATGGCAGCAAATATATTAACACATATGAGGAATCCTGGCTATATTTTTTAATTCATTTGAAGTCATAAAACATCACATTTACTTATTTTTTTTTAACTTTATTTAATTATTTTGTAATTTTCCCAGGGAAATGATAAGGAAAGAATCAAATTGAATACATACTATTTCTTCTTTGAAAAACAGCTGCTTTTAAAAATTACACTATTGCATTGTAAAGGGTGACTTTCATCATTTCTACAGTGCCTTTTTAAACCCTGGAAGGTGGGAGTAGCATTGCAGAATGTATACTTTATGTCTGTTCTGAGGCTGCATAAATTCTCATTATTTTGATAATTGTTATTCCTGGTGTGTGGTTAGCAACAAGCTTTATGGTTATAAGGTCCTGTCCTGTGTGGGTCCATGTCAGGTCATCATCCTCCACAGCACTGGTGGCACTGCTGGGAAGTTTACAGATACCAGGCTGCAGATCATGCCAGTAGGCAAATACTGTTATTTCATAAAAATGTAAGATATGGTCTGTTTTGATCTACTGCAAGAATGCAACTGATAAAAAAAGATAACATCCAGATGTATAGCATAATATATCATTAAAAAATGTCACCTGGGGGCCACGTGTCAGTATAGGTCAAGCCCACTCCCACAGGCATCCAGGAAACAGAAGCTTAAGCTTAATGACTATGGTTTTATGCATGAAACTGGGAGAGTGGGGCCATCCAGCCTTCAGAGACAACATTCTCATCCAAAGATCTGATGGTTCCTTCATCCTGTGTAGTTCCAGAGAAATCCAAGAGCTCACTCTGTGGCTTCCCCACTGCTTCTAACGGGGTTCAGCTGGAAGAAAACCACCAGTCATTGGAATTGTCTCTGTCTCCAGGAGCATCTGTCAGCTCCATCCCCTGCCCAGCAGATAGCCATGGATACACTTGATCTGTCTGTGAGGCTGTGAGAGTGATGCACTTGACTGTGGTGCAGTCAGCATCTCAGCTGAGCTCCCTGGCTGACAGCTGTGCTGCCAAGGTGGAGGCTTCTAGGAGGCCAGGGCACTTTCTGTATAGACCAGGGTGCTGGCTGCTGCTCCTCCTGAGTCAATGTCCAGTGCTCCTTTCAATCACATGTATCAGACACAAGGTCCCAGACTAAGCCACTGGGGTTTGGTAGAGCCCATAGTTCTGCTGGCTGGGGCTGTGTGGTTCAACAGAGGCTGCATGGATATTCAGTTCATCTGATTTGGGATTTGTTGAGATTCTGTGACTGCTACAAGCAGAATCTTATTCTCAGCTCAGAGTTGCTTCTGTTGCTATTGGCTGGTGATTTTCCCAAGAAAATCAGAAGGATGTATGCTCACCAACCAGACAACACACTTTGCTCATGTGTGTTCCCAGAATGTAGAGCAGGACCAGGTACAACAGAACACAAATTATAGGGGTCTGAGTGCTCCAGAAACCCTGTCTGATCACTGAAACAACTGTAAACATACTTTATTTTGTATCAAACCTAGATCAGCACCAAGAGGATCTCAGTTGCAGGGAAATCTAGAAAGAAATTTTGCCTTCATGACTTTTCCCAATCTGGGTTGAGTATCAGCTCAGGCCTAGACCTCTGCCCTAATCTTTAGAATTCTGTGCAGTTACTACCAGAAAAGTATTAACAAACTGAAGTGTCCAGGAAAAAGTAATGCAAATTACCAGACAAGCTGTAGGGAATAAATTTAGAGAACTCATCAGATAGGACTTTGTTGAGTAATGACTGAGAAGCTCAGAGAATTTAAAAAGTGTGAACCCAATGGATGAATAAAGATAATTCAAAGTTGGGCAAATAAGTAACCAGGGCTAATGTGATGAAGCTGGAAAAGATGAACATTTCAATTTAATACTGAGAAAAAAAATTCTCATACTGATGTGATTTAAAAGCTAAAATAACCTCCAGAGGTGTAGAGACAAGTTTCATCTCTTAGAAATTTTAAAGTAGTTATTAGCAAAAATATTCCTGCACTAGTAGAAGGATTAATTAAAGGCTGTATTGTATGCTTCAGTGTAGTATATATTAATGCTGTCTGTGTGACACATTAGGTTTTGATTGTGGGGTTTTTTTATAAAACAGGTCACAACCAGTTCATGTTTGCATTTCAGTTACGTTTCTTAGCGAACTTTGCCTGCAGTACATATTGTGTAGCTTTAGTTTAAGTGCTAACAGTGTTAGAAAAAAAACATCAAACTGACTTGATAAGCCACATGAACCTGTAGGTATTACAAAAGATGTAAAATAATTTAACATTTAGATTTCAAATCATTATGATAAGTTCTGCAGAAATGTTTATCTACATTGCTCAGCTACAGAGATCTCCATTTTTCAGTACATTACTGGAAAGACATAATATTTGTTATATCCAGTTTATATGTATTGGTCATGTTGTTATATTTTTGTGAAGCTGCTCTAGATTTTATGTCCTCTCGGATACTACACATTCATTATATTCCTCAATATTAAGCTTCATATCACCTTCCTGTATTAAATAGTATTTTGCTAAATGCCATAAACTGCAGTCTGAAGTCTGTTGGGGAGGTTCTTTTGAAAACAAGTGGAGAAAATCCTCTTTCTGTTTATCCCAATCTCAGAATTTTCCAAAAATATTGAAGGTGTTATATTTTCTAAACTCAAGGTATACTGAAACTTCCACAATAATTTTCTATTAACATCTTTCTATGAATCACAATCTTATTACTTTTTCTGAGTATGTTCCCTAAATCCTTCTTGCCTTCTTTGAAGACTAATAAGTGTCTTCTCCAGTCTTTGCTCACCTGATCACAACTTTTCAAACATGATAGAGAATGGTCCCAGAGCAGCCACAAGCCAGTTTCCTGGCATTTTCAGATGCATCCTATCCAGTCCTATGAACTCACACATATCTTGCACATTAGCTGACCTAATTAGTATCTAATTTGATCCTTCTGTACCATGGTAGTGCCTGTCTCTGCCATCCTTTGGTCCTAAGCAAAGACCTGAATGTCCTGGGAGCAAGCAGCAGACTTTACCAGGCAATTAAGATATTGAGTCCTTCACACTTCCCAACCATTGATTATCCTTTCTACACTCTCCATCCCTTGGTCACTCTGTCCCACGTTCTCCCCAGTCTTCCTTAGTTGCTGCTGTGGCTGTAGAAACCTCTCTTGTTGCTGTTGATGTGCTTCAGATATCTCAACTCCATGTTTTCTTTGGCCTTCCTAATTCTGCCCTGTATCCTGGAAAAAAATCTCTATTTCTCCTTGTTTGCCTGTCCATGCCTTCCTGACACATCTGTAGTAAGGAGTTTTCTGGGAGCAAAACTGATCCTTGAAGTATTCCCTTGTTTGTACAATGTTCTATAAAATCAGTATAAGGCTTCTCTATACTAGCAAGGATTGCAGTTTATGTATTTCTATTCATTCAGTAGAAATTGCTTTGCAGCAAGACACAAAAAAAATCCATTTTATGGCCTTGTAAGGAATTGTGTGGGGTTTTTTTAAATCTCAATTTGATTACTCTGTTTCAATAGCATGGTATTTATTGTGAGACTTTGCAGTCCTGCATGCAACCCAGGCCATGGTTGCTATGGTGGACTCCAGACAGGTGAAAAAAAGTGTGCATCTTTCTGCCTGCTGGCAGAAAATAAGACAGGAAGCATCCTGTCAGGATGACCTTAAAATAATGAAGGACTTTGAGAGAAGTAGGTTGTGCCAAGTGCAAAATAATGCAGTATGAGTGTGGGAAGAAGGCCTGGATTTGTATGGTTAATTGAAAAGAAGGATTCAGCTACTGATACAGCTTTTTCTGCAATAGAGTTACATTGCTTCCCAAGTGAGCTAATTAAAGCAAGATAAAAGACCAAAAAAACCACAATCACTAAAAGAAATGTTTGTGTTTCAAAGCAAGGAGTTTCTGATTAAAAACAAAACAAAACAAAAAACCCTGAAGATATTAAAAACAAATGAACAAAACCTTTCAAGTGCAGGGAAATCTGTATATTTGGTTTATACTTTTTTCACAAATAATGTCTCTATGTTTTACCTTGTGTAAATTAAAACAGAAATAGAACTACAGGGGGTTTTGGCCAATGGAAGGTTCCCCTTGTATTTCCAAATAAAAAGTGGAGAAGCAATCAGAAATCAAGGTCAAAAATATTGCTAGAGAATTAAATATAAAGCACAGGTGATGACCTACATTTACAGTTATTTTATTTTGTGCATAGAGAAAAAAAAAATAGCCAAGGATATAGATTAAGATTTAAAAGATACTACTGATGCAGCAGAAAACCACTCCTGCATAAGGAAAGTTCACCACTACTGAAAGTGCAGTAGAGGCGCCTCAGTCTGCAAAATGAGTGGCTCTTCAGAGATTTGTGTTTCCAGACTCAGTTAAGAGTAAATCTAATCTGCTTCAGCCATCACCAGGAAGAGACAGGATACAAGGTAGCCATGGCAGGTTGATATTTGAAGTAGTTTAGAGGATCCTCCAGACTGCTGAAGATCAGAGGAATGCAAAAACAAAAATCTTGCTTTGATCTAAGTTCACCACCAAATTATGTTACATACTCTATCAATGAATTCAGGACTATGGGAGAAAAAGTCTACAATTTAAAAAACAACTTTTAAGGCCTTCTGAATTGCATAATGATGTGTCTGATAAGAATACTGAGCTTTCAAATTGGTGACTGGCAATCAAATACTTTTACTGTCAATGGGTAGACACATTTGTGGGGTCTTCCACAAATTGTGGGGAAATGATACTGTTGTTCTTCCTTCATGTTTTTTGCATATGAATGCTCTTTTCTAATAAGGTTTTAGGAGCTTTAGATTAAAGAATTGTTGCTATTTGTATTTATGTGGTGTCAGAGAACCCCAGGCATAGACTGTGAACCATTTGCTAGGTACTGAAGAGGCAAAGAAAAAATAGAGAAAGCCCTTTATTTTGTTAATTTATGAATATATATATATATATATATATGAAGGACAGCAGATGACATCAGTCAGTAGAGAAAACAGCTGAATGCCCAGCAGTGGATGTCCCTGGGCCAGCGCTTTGACTGCTGTCACAGCTGTATATTGGAATATTAGAGATGAAAGAAGTGAGAAAGAGGTAAATAAAGGTGCTGAAGAGGGAATAGGCACAAACAGAAACACATTACATCTGAATGTCATAAAAACACTTTTTACTGTGAAAGTATTCAAGTCCTGGCACAGGTTGCCCAAGGAGATTGTAGAGTCTCCATCTTTGGAGATATTCAAAAGTCATCTGGCCATGGGCACCCTGCTCCGAGTGACCCTCCTTAAGCAATGGGGTTGGACAAAATGATCTCTGCAAGTCCCTTCCAACTTCATCTGCCTGAAGTTGGTGACATCATAGAGTGGCTATAAATAATTCTTCCTGAGGGCACATCAGGAGCAGCAGGAGATACAAAGAGATTTTGTAAGAGCGGGAGCTAACAAGAATAGAAAAGATAAAGCAAATGCTGAATTGAGTAATGAGTTATGCAAGTGGGATAGAGGTGGGTGCTGTGATAAATAAAAGGCTGCTGGTAAATTAATCAAAAGCAGCAAAGTGTTTAAAAGGTAGGTAAATACAGTGAGGATTGAGCAGCTCTTGCAGCTCAAAGTGCAGTGTTCTCTCACTCTGAGGAGCTGGAAGATCCCACCACTGGGAAGATCTGGAACTGGTGTAGCTCACAGCTGCTTTCTTGCTCAATTTAATAAGAAATATGTTATATTAGTTTAATAACCACTTGTTAAAAAGAGAGTAGATGAATGATTTAATCTCTTACAGCTTCACTAGGAAAGTTAATTCACAGCTGAAAAACCTTAAAGCACAGATTCTGGCATAAACAATATAATTGTCATCATTTTTAACGCATTCTGTTGATGAGAATTATATTCTATGTGGTTCAGAGCTATCCAAAGCAAGTTGGTTTCCCGTTTTCTATTACAGTAGGCAGGATAGGCTGCGTGCTGTCACAAAATAGCCCATTAACAGTCTTCTATGATTTCTAGGCTTTGAAAGGCTTTTGCACAGAGACAAAGGAGGAATGTGCAATGTTTCCTCTTCCCTTGCCCAGTAGGTGCCAGGCCTGTTAAGGCTCTGTGACAGAGGGTACACTCTGGAGCAGATCCTTTCACTATCACTCTTTTGAGGAGCACTTCATTTTTTATGGATAGACTGAGTGTGACAAAGGAAAGAACATCCTCCTCACCAAGCTGGCACTTGGGATATGTCAGACATAAATTTTTCTTTACGAGTTAGACTTAACCAAAAGCCGCTGGCTGTTGTAACTTCATAATTGAGAGTCCTTTGAGACAAATTCTGTCTCACCTCCCTGTGGAGATTTTGGTTGCAGGTACTTGTGTTGGTTATCCCTAGCACACCTTTTGTTGTCAAATTGTTCCCAGCTATACTTGGATACTGTTGAGCATAAAGAATCCACAGCTAAAAGAAATAGAAATAAAATCTACAGCCTACTGAAACTGTTATTATCTTTGGAACACCTCTACCTCTCTGTCTGAGACAGGATAAAAATCTGTTGATTGATGAAAATTGAAATTAAAACTCTGACTGACTCAGCTGTAAAAAATAAGAAAGAAGACAGATGGTATGAAGATGCACATGATTATATGCTCAGTGGCAGAAATTAGCTGGAAAGAGAAAGGAAAGAAGTGATAAAATGAAGGAGCTGCCCCTATAGCCCTTTTTAACAATTTCCCTTCATAATCTCACCTGGCAGTGCCTTTGCAGTACCAGCTCCCAGCCTTTAGTACCTCACTTACTGCAACCCCCACAGTAAGGGGTTACCATCAGTGTTAGAGTGGATTGTTCTACCTAAAGGAATAACCTTGAGGCAAAGGCAAGTGTGCTTGGTTGATTAGGGTAAAGCAAAAAGTTTGGTTTGCCACCCAAAGGAGGGGTGGTGCTTTTGCCTTTTCCTTACTGGGGTTGTACTGGAAGAGTGAGTAGAAACCAATAACAGGAGCACAGTCAACAGAAGGTGCTTTGTGAGAAGGCTGAGCTGACCATGACACAATAACCCTCTTGCCTCACCTTTAATGCATGCAAGAGAAAAATATTTTTAGAAGCTGTGAGGTGAAAATTTGGTATTATCTTCTATGTTGGGGCTTAGGTTGAATCAACTGGAGCAGAGCCTGCACCTGTGACCTTCTGGACTTTGAGCAGTCTTTACCTAAATTCTGTATGCTTTTTTAGTTTTATCTGTTATTAGTAATTTCTTGCATCCTAAACTATTTTTCACCTTCGGTTACTACTGCTTTTGTCAGTGAAAGTCACATGAAGGGAAAAAAAAAAATCATTCCAAGCAAAAGATTAAAAGACGATGTCTTTTCCTAAGGAAAATGATTCTGACTTTTGAAAATTTCATCATTTCTCCTCATTGCACGTATATAGTGTGTTCGGAGTGTTTATTTTAATGGTACATGGCTTGTACAGAGCCTAGTTTTTGCATGTGTCTTCAAATGGTGAAACAGCTAATATGAACTTAAGAAACCCTTTTTTGGAGTGTGGCAATCCAATTCAATATGCAAAATTCAGGAAAAAACATGCATCACATAGACAGTAAATTTTTTGAGACAGGTTTTTTTTCCCCCATAGAAATGCATTGTCCCATCAAAATGCTGTTAGTGTAGAAAAAAAACTAGGGCAGAGAGGGGGAGAGGAGGGAAAGGGGTTGTTTTGCTGCTTGAATAACAGGTACTGTTTTCAGCACTGCCATAACTTTTCAACTTATAAGCATAATTTTTATTTGTAAAAAAAGGGTTGGGCAAAGCATAGTGATATATTTTATAGTAGTCTTCATGCAGCTGACCTGCAATTTACAAAATAATTACTTTCCTTTGCTGCTTTATCTCATTCTCTCCATTCCTCATTTCAAAGATGCTCAGAAATACACTGGTTTGTGAGATAGCATTTCGTTTCAGAAATGACATTCCAAATAAATCATCAAGGAGGAAGAAGGTAAAACAAACCAGCTATGCCTTCTTTGTATTTTTTGATTAGGTATTGAAAATAATTCTTCACAGCACCTCTCCTTTATCAACCACAAAAGTTTGGATGATACACATTATGAAGACACACAGCGTTCAGATAAAAATAAATATTGAATATCCTTCTTTCATTTCATTCTGTACATTTGCATTGTATGAATGAGTCAGGAATTCACCAGGAAAAATTGCATGTGACTGAGAGGCTTTTTTATGTATTTATGCAACTTAAAACTTTAACTTTAGTGCTCCTAATCATCCTGTAGAGACATTCAATTCTCTTCATTTTTTATATTGAGAATTTCAGTGCTTAACTTCGGGTGCACTAAATTACAGGGCGCTTGCTGAAGGAGTTAAGGTGAACACTCCTATACAGCTGAAGACCTGTTTAAGATCCCAGAAGAGGCCCTTAGCAGAACAGGGACTGTGTTCGAGGGCTGATGATCAAACAGAGGACAAGAAAACACATCAGTGTTTCAATCTGTTTGGTACAGATGCAGAGATGAGCTACCATTTCCATCAATAGTCCTGATGAGCATCAATTCAGAGGAAGTCAGTTCTGTCATTTGCTAGGATTGCAAAAGAAGCCTGGCAGGTGGGGGTCAGGTTCCAGCTTTAGTCATATCAGTAAATCTGATATTACTCACTGCCAACCACTTTGGCGCTGCGGTGGCTGAGATCTGACACACAGATTGCCACAGTCTGTCTGCTCTTCTTGTCTGGCACTCACAAATGGTCACCCTCAAGATCACAGACACACAGAATTGCTTAGGCTGGAAGGCACCTCTTCAGGTCATCTAGTGACCATCTTTGAGAATGAAGAGGGAGCAGCAAATGTTTCCTACCTGGGCTTTAACAAGACTTTTGACACTGTTTCCAGCAACACTGTCATGGAAAAGCTGGCAAAATATGTGCAAGAGAGCAGTATGACAGATTGAAAACTGGCTGAACAGCCAGGTCCAGAGGGTTGAGATCGATGGTACAAAGTCAGGTTGGAGGTAAGACACTGGTGGAGTAATGCCAGGGATTGATCCTGGGGGCAATGTTCTTCCTCAAACATCTTCATTAATGATGCATAAAATGGGACAGTGTACCCTCTGCAAATTTGTAGATGACATAGAACTGATGGCTGATACAGACACAGTTGTGTTACCATTCAAACGGACCTGAACAGGCTGGAGAATCAGCCTGAGAATAAACTCATGAAGTTCAGCAAAACTGGGGAAAAATAACCAATGCATCAGAATATTATCCCCAGGTAGAGCTCCAGGCATTCCAGCTACAATCTCACAAAACAGTCACCTTGCCTTCCCAGCCTGTCTTTCCAAAAGAGTCTGTATCTAGCCAATACAGAAATTTAGTTGCTATTGCATCATGTCTCTGTTAGGTCAATGACTGTAACTGCATGTGGATTTCTGATTCCTCCTGTTGGTTTGCCCATGCCATATCCATTATTGTCAAGCATTTCAGAGAGGCACCCAGACATGTTCATTCACCAGAACATCGTTTCATGGGCACCATCCTCTTTATGAACCTATACTTAAAGTGATTCTACTTCATCATTGGTTTTGTTAATTTCTTTCTGACTTCTCTTCCCATCTCCCCTGGTTCTTACCTTGCCTATTCCATCCTCAGCTTGCTCACTTGCTTTTTGAGGAATCTCCAGCTCTCCTGGAGTTACCAGTTTAAAGCTCTCAGTTTGGCCATCCTTGACACACACTGTATGCTTCTACTCCCATGCTTTGGATACAAGAACCTCCTCCCTCATTCTGCTTCATTCTGTTCTTTCCAAGAAGGGATTCCAGACTTCTGCTGTTGTAAATTTATCAAGCTCTGTCTCACAATCATAGAATATTTTATTCTAATTTCATATGAAAATACTGCTCTAGAACATCATTCCTCATCTACATAGAAAGTTAATTTCTGGATTTTGTTCCTTACAAGCCAACGTCCTTCACTTTTATGTCAGTATTGGATTTCCTTTATATGATTCCTTGCTAATCAATGGTCTAAACATAACTGCCCTTTTCATTTTTGATATGTCCTTGAGTGTGACTGATATCCAGCATAGTTTCCATGTAGGACTGGAAGATGTTACACATGACCTGTAAGTATTGCACTTTTCCATAATAGTTTCAAGGGGCTACACAGGACAGACTACAATGTGTGAAATGGCATCAATAATTATGTTTAAGTACTAGTCAATTTTTCATTTTACTCTTACATCACCCCTTGGTAGAATCTGTATTCCACATTGTTCTCGTTCTGCTAAGCTGAATGAACCCATGTTGGTTTAGTCACTTCCGGTGCAAGGGTTGGTAAAACACAAACTGAAGAGAGATCAGGTTCCCATTTTCCTGCTTCAAAGTGTGTTTTAAAGCCCTGTATAGTTTTGAGGTCAGAATAATGCGCCACCTTATACTTGGATATTTTTCCATCTTTCCTTAATATTGATATTTTATTTGCTTTTCTTCAAGCATAAAATTTGATATATACCTTTAATATCCTCACTGCCAGTCCAAGAGGTCAGGTACTGGATTTCTGCAGTGGAAGCTACCTGTTTTGAGAACACTGAACTTTTCTTTGCCATTCTGCTTTCTCCCACACACTCTGCAGTGTGTAACTACAGATACGTTAATTCCTTGTCAAGAATGGAAAATAACTGTAAATAACATTAAAGAGGAGAGTGAGGTGAATTTCAATATCAGAACTTCAGAATTAAGAATCAATTAATCATTTTTTTCTCTGTTTTTTTCCTGTTAATTCCCCCAAACCTGAAGGCTAAATCTTCTCCTTTCTCTGTTAACCTATGGAGGCTGGAACTGGGAAAAGAAAAACGCAAATTAGGAATTCAGTCCTCTGAAACACATGCTGAAAAACTCAAGGGAGCAGATTTGGAATGTCTTGCTGCTCAGACATGAATGTTTTCTTATCAGTACTGTCTTCCTTTCCTCTGCTATCATTTTTGCTTTGGCATTCTTAAGAAGTGTCTGAAAAGGTAGATATTTCCAGCAGTAGGAGTCCAAAAATAAAGGCTCTAACCATAATCATCCCAGGTATAACTAAATCTTGTCTATGTATTTGATTACCCCTGGCTGGCTCACCTTCTGGCGAGGAAAATTTGTCATTTCGGTAGGGGGGAGAGGGGGAATGTTTTAATATAACTTCCTAAATAATAACACAAACCAGAGCTAGTCATTAGATTTACCTATCAGATGTCTGAATATTTATCACAATTTATGTATTTTTCATTTGCAATGAGTCACTTGAGGAAACGAATACATAAGTGCTACACAGAATGCTATTTTTTCTCATTTTGCTTAATATGAGCAGACTAAAATTAAATGGAATGACAGAAAGGAGAGCTGGTTAAGTCTTGTCAGGTCATTGAGGTTGTCTGCCTGCCAAAGAAGCTATGTTGCCTGAGGTATATGCAGGTGCTTTGTTTCAGTCTAATTTTAAATGACTCATACAGTGAAGCTCCTTGCACCACCTCCCTTGGGAGACAGCTCTGTGATCTGACATCCTAATGGGGAGAAAATGCTTCCTGGTACTTGGCTGGACATTTTATTGTGCACAGGTTTACTCCAGTGTTCCTATTTGCATCCACCAGGGACTTTCAAAATAATTTTTCTTCTTCTTTCTGGGTTTGACCCTCCTAAAAGAGGTAATGATCACATTTCCCCCGATTTTTCCCACACTGCATTCTGACTTGTAACTTAGACTAGTCCAGTCTAAGTAAACTATTTCTAAATACTGTCTAAGTGTTCCTAGCACCATTGCATATAGTCTGATACTATTCTTTCATGTTATTTTTTTCTTGTTTTTTGGCACTGAAATGCTTCAAATTCTGGATCCAAGGTGTAAGTTATCAACATGTCATTTCACTGAGGCTCCTTCAGTCGGTGTTCACTGTTGTTTCTCCACCAGCTTCACTACTTTAACACTCTCCTTAATAGCACTTGGATGGGTTTCGCATGTGTAACCTGGGACATCACAGGAAAGAAGAGGAATCAAGCTGAAAGTGGAAAGTATGGTAGAAATGAGTATTTACAGAGTAAATTAGAGGGAATGAAGTGGTATTAAAATTAAATATACTTTAGTAGCGATGGGAAATTGCAAGGTGTTAGCCTGGAGGAAACTAAAACTTGAGGTACCACAATTTTATGCAGAATGACTGGAAGCTAAGTGTTTAATATAAGGGGTAAAAAAAGTGAAATCTGGACAATTTTTATCACAGCAAAAAGTAATATTTTTTGTCAGAGAAAAAAATGCACAGAAAGCATCTATGCTTTAGTTCACTAGAATTGGTTTAGAAGAGCCTCATGTTATGTGGTGCAGAGGAAAATCAAGTTAATCGTGCTCTGGTCCCAAAAATCAAGTTAATGGTGCTCTGGTCCCTGTAGCCACTTCACCCAGGCCTGCTGCTTAGAGGAGTGGGGTCTTGCAGCAAGACTTCCAGTCATTCCCTTCAAAAAAGCATCAAAAAAAATCCCTGCCCTTAGAGGCAGCCTGGAAGCTTCACACTCTCCATTGGGACCTCCTTGTTCCTCTAGTGGGGCTTGGGTACCAGCTATCATTACTTATTAATAATTTTGCTTTATGCCAGAAATTTTCCCCTGATACATTGTATTTGCAAGTCAGATCAAGCAAAGCATATGTCATTTCTCTCTTAGCTAGAATTATGTCCTTCACTAATGCATTCTTTTTCCTGAATGCCTTCACTGACTTGTGGATATTTCCTAGACATGTTATTGTTCTTCTTTGCATGGCACCAAACAGAAGTTGATCTTGAAGGAGCTTTCTCATCTTTTCTTTTAGTTCCTCTGGGATGATGTTTGCTGGTGCCCAGTACCTATTTCCAACTTTTAAGCTTCCCAAGCATTACTTGGGGTAAAGGGTTTCAGTGGTGCCTTGTGAAGAACCATAAGCAACTTAAATTACCAAAGAATTTATTTCTCAACAGTTAATGTTTTTGCTTTCATGGAAATAATTTCTTAATAAATGCAATCTAATCCAATGCTCATCATCATCTTCACCAAATATTCCAGTGTTCATCAAGGCATTATTTTATAGTTTCTAATAAGACAGATATTTATTTCTTGCACTTATTATTTTTTGTAATTTCTAGACTCTGCATTTTCGATCTCTTCTGGTCCTTTTGTGGTATATGATACTTTTTTTAATGATACTTTTTTCTCTAGAAAACCTACGAGTTTTTTTTTTTGAAGATCTGTGTTTCAGATGTATTTTTATACAACAGAGACATTCCTGAATGGTCCCACATGGACTCTGAGTAAATAACTGAAACTGAGTATCTTTCACCTATAATTGGAAAGCAAGGATTGCAATTGCATTGAACTATGGTAGCAGTAAGTTCAGAAAAATAGACATAATCTCAATATCCATGAGGCTGAGATGATATTGATCCTGAAGCACAGCAATAAAATGAGATTTGAAACACGTATAGAAAGGGAACTACATCTGATCACTTTGTCTTCTGATATACAAGGGTATCCATTTAAATACCAGGTAAATCAAAATTACCTTAGTAGGAAAACATACTTCTACTTTCCCCCCAAGCAATATAATGTTTTTAAGCTAAATTGCCATCACTAGGATGAAAGACAAATAAGGCAGTTACAAAAAAACAGAAAGGAAGACATATAGACATAACCTAGAAAGTTTCTAAAAGGTCTAGTGAAACTTTCAATATTAGAAAAATCATCTTCTAAAAATGACAAGATAAAAAAATACTGAATATCAAGACAATTCTGGGATACATACAGTACCTTTGGAAATTTCAGGAATGCTATTAAAACTATGAATATGAGGTAAAATTTTCCTATCATTAATCATAATTATTATATAAGTTAATATTAATTTATCCAGTAAAAGCATTAAGGCTTTTAGTATTAATATAGTATTAGTTGCTATAGTATTAATTGCTAATTGAATTAAAGACTTACACTAAGACATATTTGCTGATATATTCACATCAGTAAAACATTCTTGAGAAAATGTGCCTTATGTTAGCAAGAGAGGTTTTGTAAGGACAGAACTCCCACTGCTTCCATGAATAAGATAAACTATCCCAACAAGAGGCGTTCTTTGCTAGTATAAATATGTCCACTCTGAGACTTTTGCCAAGGCAGTCATGTTAGTTGAGGAGGCTGTGAGGGATATTTTTTCACACTTTCAATAAAATTACTGTGACAAAAATCCTGATTAGTCGTCAGTCATTTCAGAATTAAGGAAAAGATTTGGAAATCAAGGTGATATTCCCACGTCTGTTCAAAGGAGAGCATAGAGGCATCTCTGATGTTTTGGATAGTTAGAAAGAATAGAGTACAACATCTAAAGCTAGAAAAATTGGGTATTGCCTTTCATAGTTTCATTATCACCAGTTTCAATAAAGTGGTTGAAGTCCTGGCTAATTAAAAAGCCTTTTTATTAAATAATGTATTTTATAAGTCAGCAAAGAAAATAATTTGTGATGGTGAGGACAACTGAATCACTCAGTGGGCAAGTGAGATTTGGTCCTCAGGTGACTCACAGTCTCGCTCAGGTGATTAATGTTCAAAATGTTTGACTTGTAAGGTGTAGTTGCATCACCAGTATAATAACATTTCCCAAACTGTGTCTCTTACTGTCTTTTTACTGGGATAAAGTTGTCACACATCGTTTAGCCAACACCTTCTATAAAAAAAGAAATTTAAAGTCATCCTGTGGTAATTAAATTTTTTTTCTATATATGTTTACAATATTAATTCCAAACCCAGTACTTACAGTTTTCTCTGTTACCCTATGCTTAAGATGCACCTTCCAACAAAGGACTGGATTGAACATCTAAAGATCAGATCATGGGATATATATTTGATGAACATACCATGACATTATAAATGTAAATTTTGTAACCACGAGATAGCTAACATTTTGAGAAATATAACTGAATGCAGTCTACATGAAATAATGTGAAAAATACTGGACTAGAAGCATCTTATTGCCAGTAGGCAAACATAGGGCTAAGAAGGTAGTTAAAAATGAAAATTACTTATGAGATAGATTTAGAAGTTTGGGGGTTGCATATTATAAGCCTTTGTTTTCTCATCTTAAGGTCACTTATAAATCACCATGTTATCCAGATGTAAAGTTAGGATGTACTCCTCCAGGTCAGCTGATGAAGCTGGAAAAGCCAAAATCTAAAGATCCTGATTTGTGTTCCATTATCAGTTAAAATTATGTTTTCAGTATTGCTTCTCAAAAATTATCTTAATGCATATTATTTAGTCTGTGGTTTTAAGATGAGTGGTGTTAGGAAATGAAAATGCAGTAAATAATATGACATCTCTTTCCGTGTTCATTACTTTGGTAATTGAAATACCCCTTCAATCTAGTACAGTACTTGTTTCTACTCTCATTTTACTGGTTCTATTATAACTTATTTGAATCTAAGCAGATGAATCAATAATCACAGTATTTGTTGCAGTGTTCCCATAAACATGCTGCTTCATGATTGTTCTCCATTTAAGATTTTTATATTATTATTCCTGTGATAACCAAAAACATGTGACTTCTCTGTTCCAGTCAAATGACTTGGAAGGAGTCATTATCAGTCTGTCACACACAGCTCAGATTTTAATATCTTTGAACTAATCACAAACCAGTTACCCAGAGACAGAGCTCAAGCAACAGGAATAAGTGAATTTGAGAAACTGTAAAATGAACAGAAAGACACATATTTAAAATCACGTTCCCTCATTTATTTTACTTCACATGTGTATGGAATATTAGTATAGTGAGTAAAAAACCTCTTTCCACAAATGGTTAGAAGGAACTTTTTATTGTCTATAGATAATAATTAATGAGGCTCATACATTTTCTCATTTTATTTCATATCTTCAGAGTTTTTCATTATTACAGGAGCCTATAAAAACAAGCTGTTTTGGGGAGTCACATCCCTGGTATAAAGCAGTTTTGTTATCAATTATTTTAGCATTACCTAAATTAATGATATAAATTTTGGAGCTTTATCTAGCTTTTGAATCCAGTTGCTTTAGGTTGAAAATTATATAAGATGATTGCAAGTACTTGTGGCAAAAATCTTAGAAGTGTCAAGGTGAGTTAAATGTTTAAAGTGCATTGAAAGCTTTTTTAAGTTTGCATTCCAGGTAAGGTTTATAGTATTATTCAGGAAAAAACCATAGAGAAAGGAGTAAGCTGTAAATAATATGGATAAAGTAGATTTAGAATTATTCAGAGTATTTATGTATTTATCCAATTTAATTTATTATCAAGCACAGAGAGACCAGAATAATGTAAAGATAAAATGATTTATATAACTACAGTGAAAAAGTGATTGCAGAACACACTCTCAAATATTTGAAATGTGTAAACGTCAGCAGGGAAGAGAGGCTATTTAGGATGTTGTGAGCAGTATTAGTAAAATAGCCAGATTAAATTTAAAAATAAAGGATTTCATCTAGCTCTCAGGGTTAATTTCTGACAGAAAAATCCTTTGGGTTATAAAATGTTTTTCGAAAAGAAGCAGCAGTAAAGTCCTCTATTAGGAAGTCAAAAGTAAAAGTCTGTGTAAAGCACAGACTGAGGAAATGATTTTGGGAAATTATTATCATAAGTGTCCCTGGAATCCAGCTTTAAGAACAAAATAAATCTTTCCCATCTGTACTTTTGACCAAAAATGCTAATTTTTATATGTTTATTTTCCAAGACTCATCTTAGTATTCACATAGAGAATAAACGTTGTTTGTTTACATTTTTTAAAAGATTGGAGCAGCTTTTGATTAGTGCTATGAATTAAAATTCCTATTTAAAGCTGAAAGGAAATTCACAGCAGAAAGTAACATCTGTCTACAGATAACAGAAATTTAGTTTTCACAGGCAGTAACCTGCCCCTATGCGTCTTTTGCAATTATATTAATATTAATATTAATTGCAATTTGTTAAATTAACTGAAGATTTCAGTAGTGCTTGGCTTTTAGGTTTTCTTTTGATGTTTCATGTAGAGGTTTTGAAGGATATTGGATGGGGACAAGAGCATCAAAGGGCTCTGATTTCCTACCAGATATCCAAGATAAACCACACCCTTTCAACCATTACCAACAGAGGACGGGTCTGTAGGGAGGCTGAATTTTCTAGGTAACAAAACTATAGTCCCTAAAAGATGGTGTGATAGTGACACAAGTGGTGTCATGCTCAGACAATTGTGTCTAGGATGTCGATATCCCAAAGATATCTGTTAACAAGATCCAGTTAATTAGCCATGGGGAGCCTGGAGAGGGATTCAGCAATCAGCCCCTGTATGTCAGCTTCAGGCTGGACTGAACCACTCCCTCCAATGTCAGGCCAGGGGATTTCAGCTGCTTAAAACAAAGTCCTTTAGTATCATTTGGGAAAATGTTGTCTGCCTTTGCACTGGAAGCTAGTATGGGAGTATGGGAGCAGTTCTGCAAGGAGAACTATTCACATGGTCTGGTCCCATTTGTCACTGAGTACATCCTGCAGGTTAGGCTCCATCCTAGTCTTGCAGGTGAAACACACTTAGGGGGCAGAGGACATTTTCTGTGTTAATTCCATCAGGAAAGGGTACTGTGGGCTCTGAGATGTTTCCACATGCACAGTGATGCATGAGAAAGAGGAACAATGGAGGGTTGCATCACATGTGCACTGCTGATCCAAACTCAAATGTCCAAATGCATATACAGATGTGGTATATCTCACTGGACCTTCAGCTGCTGTTCTAGAAGGGTACAAGTCTCCCAGGAGTCCTGTTTCAAGTCTTCCAGTCCTGTGTGAGTGCCCCAGGCATCTTCCTGACTCCAAAGCTGCAGAGGGCACTTGCACTTAATCAGCTGGCCTGTAATACTGATCTCCACTTCATTCCGTGGAAGATAATACACTAAAGGTGGGCATGTGGGTTCAGGATTTGTTATCAAATGCCCAGTTCCATACAGTGAAATAGACTGAAGTGACAAAATTCAGTCTCAGTCTCTGCCAATGTTAACAATGAACTTTCAATTGCAGCAATTGAATCTTTTTTTTTTCCCTGTTTCTGGCATTGCCAATTGTTTCTATGTTCACTTCATGCTCTAGTTTCACATACTTCATTTTTCATTTATATTCATATTTGAGTAATGTAATATTTATACATTTGGTCTTGGCATCCAGTGAATACTAACGACAGTTAGATGTTCTCTCAGTCCCAGAAGAACCAGCAAAGAATTTTGTAAATTACACATCGCTTATCACATAAAATCTCAGACTAGTATTTGGCTGTGTATCAAATGCCTCTAGATCACAATTGTAGAATTAAACTATGGAAGGTTTGGAAGTGCTCTGTTTTCTGCTTTATTGTAGACCAATATTTCCAGTTTCCTTAGCTGGTAAACTTATGATCTTTGTTTTATTCAGAATCCAGCCACAGTCTGGAGTGAACTTTGTTAGTCATGGCTGGAGTATGGGAGAGTTTCCTTTACACAAACTATAGTATTATGTTTTTCTTTAGTTGGATGTTCTCAAAAAAGGATGATGAAAAACAGATTGGTGTAAAAGTAGCTGTGCAGACAATACCACATCCACTGTTTGCATCCCCAGGCTGGTACATATCCCCTCAATAATATGGGGAAGATCCTTACCTATACTTACATCAAAGATATATATAGATATAGGTATAGATATATAGATATATAACTGTATAGTATAAGCCATCTTATAAATAGTGACACTAATCTGTAAATGTAAGTGCTGTATGAATGCTACCTGACAAAAGCAGACTGATAATGACTCCTTCCAAACAATTGCAGTTTGGTTTTCTCATTTTATTTCCCTTTTATTTTCCTCCGCATTCGTAGCCATGGGGAAAATCCATTTGCCAATGAATGAGTATTGTAGGGTGAGCTGAAGTGGCAAGAGAAACTCAAAATTGTTGAAACTCTGCCATGGTCTAGTTGATACGATGGTGTTCAGTCATAGGTTGGACTCAATTATATCAGAAGTCCTTTCCACCCTAACTGATTCTGTAATTCTGGGATGGTAACAGATCTGGGGAGAATTTAGCTGAGGGTTAAACAGTCACAAACTGATTCAAGCCTTCTTCAGAGCATTGGGTCCAAATGGCCACTCCATTCTGTGGTCTGTTAGTTAACTGCTGGTATTTTCCCCCATCACATATTGAAGGTATAACCCATGCTTCTCTTAATCTCCAGCATATTATAGCTATCAGATCAAAGTGCTGGTAAAAATGAAGTGTAAGGATATTTTGCACATAGCCTGACATACTGAAGTATCTCATTAAATGACTCACTGAATATAATATGAATTATTCCAAATGCTGGTGAAGCTGAGTCAGCTGATGAAGTAGTTTATAAATAGCATAAATACCTGTGCTTGCTTTCCTGCTGTCTCTAGCTATTACAGTCCATTAACATCAGATTCATATTGCTTTTCTGTGCTATTCAGATTATTCAATCCACTAAGACACAGGAGTGAGAGAGAAAATCATGAGAACTTTTGTGTCGGTGCTGTTGCCAGGGAACCACTTTTTATTTCAGTGCATGGGACACTGGTGTCCCTTTGAGTCTGAGCTGCAGAAAGACAATTTCAGAGGAGGAGATGAGGGATGTAAAACAGAATTAAGGAAATCCTAAACTTTCCTTTTAAAGAGAAAAGGACTTATACCAATTGTTTCAGAAGCATCCTGAATGACCTGAAATCTGGGGTGTTCTTTTTAATAAATCTGACTAGAATTTTGCAGGGAATGTTAATGACAGATGGGAGAGACTTCTTGGTCTCTCCAGACATGTCGTGGATAATATTACATACCTTTTTCTGTCCATGCATTGTGCTGCATTGCCATTTAAGCACAACAGTGAATATCTGTCTGGAATGACAAGGGATATTTCAGTCTTTCCAGAACTGTCCTCTGCTCACAGGTATCTGTACAAACTTATTTGTACCCCCATATGCCTGGAAGGGTTTCGTGACTTAATCTAAACAGATATTAACCATTCTGTCATTTAAACAGCTTTACAGGCCATATTTCTTTTAAGAAAATCTGTATATGTAGTTTTTGAAGCACAATAATTATGAATTTAGAAATAAAATCTAGAAAAAATGCAAACACAGTCTATTGCTATGAAATCTGTATAACATGAGAAATTTCATCACTGGATTGCCTTATGTCATTTAAAACTCATTTGACATTTTCATTTTGATCAGATCTTCCTCAGAATTAAACTATACATAAAAGGAAATTGAAGAAGCACCAGTAAAACTATTCTAAAGTTAATATATTCTTTTTCTTCATTCTTTAATGGAAGGAAGCATTGACAGCAAAGAACCATTGCAACAGTAAAGTTGCAACATCCCCCCACCTCCTATGAGGTATTGGAGTATTCAGCTGGTGGATGGATAAATAATGTATAAAATGCTCTTTTCAAATTACAATATTTGTGAGATTCCGATTTCTTTTTTCTCAACAGAATTTTTCTTAGCTACATGCATTTCTTATTTGGAAGGCATTGGATTAAAAAAGGGAATTCACTGAGATTTATTTTGTACCTTAATTATATTTAAAATAGACACAGGAGAACAATATAACTGCAGGGTAAGAAAAAGATCTATGCTGGTAGGTTCTGAAGTAGATAATACTATATGTTTTTTCTGCCACTCATTTGTGATGTTCAAGTCATTAAAGCACCTGGGAGATGAATGGTACTAAATAAATAATGAGTTTTGAGTGATCTTTTGGAACACTAAGAATCACAAAACTTTTTCGAGAGAGTGGGAATTGCAATGAATCTTAAATAAAACTAAATAAGTTCCTAACATCAAAGCTTGCTGTCTTCACATTTGTTTTATCTCCTTAAATTTCTACTTTCTGTTTCCCTCTCATGAGAAGTGGAAGCCAGTTTTTTATGGATGAATATCAGAATCAGGTTACAGTCTGACAAAATTTTGTATGTTCAGGGTTTTTTCAGTCATTTTGAGAAAACTTCCATTTTTCAGTTATATTTATTGATGTGTGATTGACACAGAGTGTTTTAAGCATAATTTAGGAGGGTGTCTTCCTTAACCAGTCACATTAAAGAGATAAAAACTGTACATCAGTGTAGCTTGCAGCAGGTCAAGAGGATTAAAATTCCAATTCCAATCTTTCTTCCACCACAGCCCATACTATAGCTGTAACCAAATATCTGAGTATGTCATGACCTGGATGAATGTGGATGAGTGGAAACTAGATAAAATTTGTTATATAACTTATGGATACGTGCATATTTTTAGTATTTTTATTAAAGAGTTTATTTAAATAAATCATGTATGATGATTGCTAATTATGAATGACAACAGCTAATTGTTTTGGTAGCCTAACTAGGGGTCAGAATATCTAGGGAGCTTCTGTAATGTGGAATAGTATTTAAAGTCTTGATAAAAATATGCCTCTTGCTGAACACTTGAAAAAAGTTTGTTAAAGCGGGTGTGAAGAATCATATTTACATTAGTTAAAATTCAGATAAGTTGAAATTTAACTTTGTGCTTGCTTGATCAAGGTTATAGCTTTTCAGTAGTCTGTGATGCATTCCATATATTGTATATCATTTATTCTCCAGTTCCAGAGCTGTAGAGGTAACTGATATCATCTCATGTATCATTTTTGCTCCAGCAGTTTTTCATGCAGTTTCTGTCAATAACAGGATGGAATCCATACCTTTATGCATACACACATTTCTTTATTTCCTAAGGTTTTGATACAGGTCCTACTGTTATGTAAACGTGTGTATATCCAGCTCTCTTGGAGGCTTCTCAGTCATAATTATTAGGAAGCAAAATATTTCTAGGAAGTATTTGTCCGTCTATGTTAGTTTGTCACTATTAATTCATTTTGTTCTTACAGCTCCTTCTGTGCAACAGCCCCACAGACATCTTTCTTATGCTTCAGTAGGTATAAAATGGTATATATATATTTTTTTTTTCTGATAGGCAGACACCATAGCTTTCAGAGGTTGTATACTACACCATCTTAGAAACCAAAACCCAAACGTGTGAAGAGATGTTTTACTGAGTGGGGGGCTCGTTGCTGAAAGGCAGATGACCAGTTCTGCCTTAGAAGATCTCAGTAAATGATGGTAGGCTGTAATCATGAAGATTTATGAAGGGATGATTAGTCTGGGACACATTTATACAGGTCATGATATTTTTTCTCATAATTGGTGGTAGCTAAAGAGCATAGAAAACCACATTAAATGGGTGTGAGCTCCTTCTGTGGTGTTTGGGCAGAGATAAAGTGTCTGTAGGCTTTTAGGACCTGAGAGGTTACACCATCTTTGTGTATGAAGCTCCTTGAAGCTCTCCTGGCTGTTCTCTGTCCAGTTGTGGTGCATGCAGTGCAAGCAGAATGATGACAAATTGGAGGAATTCATAAGAAATATTAAAGTCAGACTTGAATCTGTTTGATTTTCCACCATTAAGGTGAAGAGGTGACTTTGTGACATTTTTCAAGTATTTCTGCAGTGTTTGTAGAAACAGATACTGGGTAATAGATAGTTCTTCAGTCTCGCAGCCAAAGTATAATACAATCCCCTGGCTGTAACTTGAACCTGTTCAGATTAGACATGAAGCATATGTTTTTAGCAATGGAGGCAAAAAATGAGATACCCATGTATCAAATTTTTAAAACTAAGGTTATTTTTTCCAGTCAACAATTCAAATGCCAATTAATTCAGGGATTGATGTATTCACAAGGATAGCACGATATGTTACAGTCCAAGAACCTGGATATTATCCCTTCTTATCAATTAATAAGATTCCTGTAGGGAAGAAGAGAGGTGGCTTGGTTTGGATCACACTAGCTCGTGCAGAATGCTGCTATGAGATTCTGTTGGTATGTTCCCAACAAAGACAAATGCCAGCAGGCTGGAGAGGTCAGAGTTGGAGTCACCCTGAGGCAGGTGTCCTTTTTCTGTCTGTGCTCAAGCCATAGGTTGAGCCTTTCCTGGTGCAGGGTTGTTGCACAGCATCACAGGTGAATCTATTTCTGGCATCCTCTGCACTCACAGCAGATGGGGCCATCTAATAGTCTTGGCATTCCCAGAGTTCTACCGCTGCCGGCAGTATGGGGGAGGCAGATCTGCGCACAAAGAGATGTCCTGGCTGTTCTTAGGGAATTGTGTGGTTGGTGGCATTGCCAGGAGGCGCTTTGTGAGGTGCAGCCAGCTTTTGGGAGCACTGCTGTGTGCCAGGAGCTGCACCTTTACACCCAGGTCTGATGTAGCTGCTCTGCTCGGGCATCGCGCGCACATGGGCCTTGTGCACATGAGGTTCTGGCTGCTTAGCAACTGCCTAATAGGGCTGTCCCAGAAGAACACACCGTCTGTTTAGTCTATAAATGTAAAATATCCATTTTAAATCTGCACAAGTACATCCTAAAGAACACTGGAGCAGTCTCTGTTTTTATAATGCCAGGGGTATTTGGCATTGTCAGGCCAGCAGCTCCCCAGCGCAGTAGCAGTGCCAGAGGTGTCTGTCAGACTGTGACTGCGCAATCCATTGACCCTTCATCCAGTGAAAGCTCCTTCTTATTTTCCTCCTGTCCTTCCTGACCTGTTCCACTCTGTAGAGAGCATCATCAGCCAGGAAACTGCTTCATTTTCACTCAGTTTAATTAAGTATCAATGGTTTGGAAACTAAAAATTATTAGTGTGTATAGGAAACAAGCATAAGCTTCAAAACACACACAGACAACATAGCTCTTAAAAAAATATGTTTCTTAATCTCAGATGCCTTCTTTTATAATACATTTGCTAGGAAACTGTAATCCAAATTAGACAGAAAAAATACCACAATGCAAGTATATAAAATCATGGGGATAGCTTTGCTAAACAATTCACATTTCTGTTTTTCTATTCCTTAAAAAATAATATTTTCAGTTCAACAATTTTTACTTGACTTAAAATGTAATCAGCTGAATGACAAACACCTTCTAGCTTTCTTCAGAGTAAATAGTTTGGCATGTTAGCTTTTCAGTTTAATCTAATGAAATGGTATGTCAGGATTAGTAAGAAAAGGAAAATTAAATGTGGTTTTGTCTGCTTTGCAGTTGGTGACCGATATCTACACTGGTAGTAGATAGGTTAAATTTAGCTCAAAAGCTTCCATAAAGAACATACTTTTGTAAGAAAAAAACAAAAACAATAACAACAAAAAAATGCAAGGAAAAGTAATTTTTAAAGTAATTAATTAGCTTCATTTTTCCTGAAAAGAAGAGTCAAGTGATTAATCAGCATGGCAATTAATAAAACATGTCACTTGGGTAAAAAAGCATACATATTCATACATTCTTCAAAAAAAGTCTGTGAATGGACTTTGTCCAAGGGTTTCTAACCACCAGGTAATTATGTTTTAAAACTGTCCTGCTATTTTGTGAACAGACAGACTGACCTATGAGCAGCCGAGCCCAAAACCTCTTTCCAGGCTGCAGCAGTACAGGCACACTGAAGCAGTTCTGATTGTTTTGCTTTCACATCTACTCAATACAACTTTGCATACACTTACACCATCCAGGTGTCTTGATTGCCAGTTAGCAACTTCTCCACTGCAGTCAGTGTACAACAGTCTTTGTTTTACAGTCATCTGAAGGACACTGAGTTCTGCATCTGGAAAGCTTTCTTCATTACTAACCTGAAATACCTGTTTTAATCCACACTTGCATGAAACAAAAGGAGATTTAGAGATAGAACACAAAAGAGCTGGATACTAAGCTAGTGCTAGGGCCAAAAAAAGGGTTTTTAATGGGTCAAAAGATCCTTACATCCTTTACTGTGCAGTGTTTGAGTTGGATTCATTATGTCAGTATGACAGCTGGATTTCACTCCTTTGTTGGGGCATAGACAGACATCCCACCCAGCACCAGCTGGTGAAGAATTGGCCAATGTGGCTGTTCACTGATGCTTTCTCCCACCCCTCTCTTTCCTGTAGTTCCCATTTATCTGCCAGAAGAGCGGCTTGTACTCAACAGCCCTCTGGTCTCCTTCTGACAAAATCAGCTAGGAGCACTGGAGTGAACTCTCAGTAAGGATGATGGTCCATAAAAGGGCAGTGATGAGGGGGATCAGGTACAACTTTCACAGGTCTTGGATTTATCCCAGCTTCCAGCACTGCTGCAGTGTAAAAGTTATTTTGAGAAGTGCACACAAAAATAGGCCTTGCTGAGCAAGGTTGGTGAATATAGTGACAATGACATCATTAGTTCTTCTGGACAGAAAATGTGCACAGAAATTCAGCATTTCCAAAGAAAATACAAAACTTTGTACTAGAGAGGCTCTGATGTTAACGCAGCGCTGTTATGCTAGCACAGCATTTAAACTAATGGCACACAGCAGCAAGTTTCAGGATCATTCTGAATGACATTTTTAATGTGGAACATCCAGCTTAAAAATCAGAACTGACAGTAGCTCTGAAAGTTTTTCCTTGCAGCCTGCTCAGTGATCATCTAATCTTGCCTTCTGTCTGAGGATCTCATTCTTGTGCATTCTCCATGCGTGGGTCACCTTTGATCTTCTGACACTGTGAACCATTAATAGCAAAGCTTACACAGTTGACTTCTTTTGTAGTGGTGACTACATATTCCTTAGATTTAATACAAATTTTGGTTATAATATATGTAGTGGCCTAACAGGGAAAATGTCTGGATCACCTTGTCATTGCAGTGATGTAGCTTCAACCTGGCAAATCTTCAGTTCTTTAAACTTTCCTCTTTAGCTGTACTGAGTCAAGTTCAGCAGTATCAGATGGTCACAATACCATCAAAACTCTTTAGAACTGAGAATATTTTGACAAAATAATTAATTTTGAAATTTTAGCCTGCTAAAATGGTGTTTAGTATGAACGAGTTGGACCAAGTGTTAACTATGTACAAGGAGTATACTGTTTTTAGACATACGGAAATATTATTATTACTATTATTATTATTATTATTATTATTATTATTATTATTATTATTATTATTATTATTATTATTACTATATTCATTTTTAATCTGCTTGGCTTTCACTTACAGGATTAAAGACACTGATTTTAGCAATGCTGTTCTGAGTCTACATGAGAGTAAGATAGCTCCTTGCTGTGTTTAATCTTAGGAAGAGATTGTTGGTGTTGCCCAAATAAATTGTTCTTTGAGGCCCTCTGCATACTCCCTCTGGTAACTCCTAGTGACCTAGCTGGGGTCAAGCTAAGATATGACAGTCTCATATCAGTGTATGAGAAACCTCATACACTGCATGATACTCATACACTGAGCATGATATTACAACTGTGTGCATGTAAATGGATATTCTTGTGCACATCTCTGGCTGCACAAGTTGCCATTTCTATGGATGCTACGAGGCAATACAGGTTGCTCCATGGAGTATCAATATCTTATCTGGTAATTATTACTTTATGTAATGAGGAATGTACCTCATGATTCTGCATACATGATTTTCCGACAAGCTCATAGACTGGAACTAGAGTCCAGAAGAAACTTGCACCTGGCTGAAGACTGAGGCCCATGTCTACTCCCAGCTATTTCTGCTCCTTCTTATTCTTTGTTCTTTTGGGGACAGGAGTGTGAAATATGGATCTCAGAACCTGCAGAAGCATAGTACTTCAGAGGCTCTGAGGACGTGAAGTTCAGCCTTTACACTCTGCCACTCTGGCATTTGAAGTAACCATGTAACTGCAGCTCCTTCTTGACTCAAGGCCATCCTTGGCCACTAACTGCTGTAAGATATGCCCAGAGCATGCAGATGCTGAGCCAGATTTAAGGCCAGATTTGAGAAATATTGTCAGGAATTGACTCCTAAGAATCCAGCCTACTCTGTAATAATGTATCCCAACTTTTAGGGAAGGAAAGATGCAGTGGCCTTGTGAAAGTCCATAAGGCTTTGCCAGTCTAGGCGAGAATGATGAGGAGAAATGTTTCCTGGTCTGCGAGTGCAGGTGTGTGTTCTTCTCTCTATCTCCTCAGCCTACAGTTTTTTGCTGCTTGTCTGTTCCTGCTGTGATGCCTGCAGGGTTGGATCAGAAGCCTCTGCTGTGGAGCTCAGGTCATCACCAGGCAGGGCACTGGGCACTCCTGTTGCTAAGAGCAGCCTGTCCTCTCCCAGTTGCATGTGTGTGCCTTGACAGGGTCAGAGCGTGATTGAGGAGTGAGAGATGCACAAAAGCAGAGCAGGCTTGAAATTAAATAGTCTTTAAAGTTTTTTTTAAACTAGCCTCACTCTGGCACAGACCCCTGCCTTAGGGGGGTGATCCAATAGAATAGCAATGACCTAAAGCTACTGATCTACCTACTGAAACATGCAAGGAGGAAAATTTATCTCAAAAATGACGATATGAGAATATCTGGGCTGCACATAAATGTTTGTAAAAGATCTACATTAACATTATAAGAATGAGGACCTTTTTTTTTTTTTTTTTTCCTGACAAAAACTGGAGCTTTTTTCTGAAGTACTGAATGCTACATAGAAACAAAAAAGTGGAAAAATCCTGGTGGGTGAGACCTCCATCTCTCCTCTCATTTATTACTAGTACCAATGGAGTAGCTGTCCTAATTAAAAAGAACTTGCCCTTTCAAACAGAGGAGCTGAATTCTGATCCAAATGGCCTTGTAGAAAAGAAATTGGTGAATGAAGTCATTCCTCTAATTAACATTTATGCTCCTGATGTTAACAATGCACTTGTAAAAGAAACCAGTAGCATAGATACTAGTCTTTAAACCATCTAATGGTCTGATTTTAATTGCCCTTTGGTTATCAGTTCAGACAGATCTGCCAGGGGTAATTGCATTGTAAATCAGATATCTCAAATTCACTAATGAGCTAATGGACGATAGTTATTTGCGAGTTGAAGCTGATAATGCTTATTTAGACAAATGGTGTATTTATGTGTTCTGTGTTCCACATGGAGAGACATGACCATTTGACAGTAACTAGGTTACAATGTCTTAGCACTTACTCAGTCTACTCCATTTTTATCTTCCATTTTCCAGGAAGTCCCTGGAAGTCTCTTTCTGTGATTTGTAATTCAAACAACTGTAGTTTGGAGCCCTGCATTTCTATTTGACTTTGTTTATATATTTCTTGTCTCCCTTAGCATAAATCATAATGACAGCCTAATTGGTTTACATTTCTGAAGCAGTTTGAAATGTGAAGTGTTGGGTAAGTGTTCAAGGTTGTTATTGCTTAGTGACTCTTCCCAACCACTTTCTGTCCAGAATGAAAATTAGGGAGAAATTATTTGCCATTTGCAAGAGCAAATATAGTGAATCTTGTCATAAGTAATCACTCAAAGATCACCAAAAAGTAACCTTTGTTTCACAGAATTGCACTTTCTAAATGCTTGAACTTTGCATTTCCTTCATAACACAGTAAGTCCATTAGCTTCAGTGAAAATATTTGATTTACGCTCATGCAAAAGGAGAATCAGATCCTTGATATCTGTGAGAGGGTACTTTCATGCTGGAATGAAGGTTGTGGAAAAGACAGGTCTTCCCTGAAGATTTAGTTGTAATTAAAACACTGGGACATTTGATAAACCTAGAATTTGAGATCATGACATGTTTATTTCACAGGAGGGATTTGAGTAGTTGCACCAGAATTTTACAGATTGGAAGATTCCTTCATTCACAGATGCATAGTTTACCTAAATAACTTAATATACTAAACTGATTGTTCTTTTTCCATAGAACACTAACCCTTTCGCTTTTTCATAGGACCAGACCAATGCTTAGTACTACCAGAGAATGTTTATTAGGCGCAGTTTTCAAAAAGTAACGTCAAAAAAAGAAAGACACATTTAATTTCCTTTGTTGCTTCTGCTGGCTCACAGGGCAGAGTCAAGAGGTATCCATGACAAAGGAGAGAAGTCTTTTACCCCAGAATGGGATTTTAGGATCTGAAATGAAGCAGGCAGGCAGGCAGGCAAAACAAGGGCAGCCAACAAAAGGTAGCCTGGGGCAACACAGTGTGTCAATGAGAAAGAGAGAGATAAGAAACACTTGGACAGTTGTGCATGTTGGCTTCAATCTGTAATGACTGTGCAGACCACACATCAAAAACATTTGGCTGTCCTTGACAGAGAATTAAAAGAGCACTGATTTTTCAGCTCTTTGTTTTTTATATCCCTCCCCCCCCCGCCCCACCCCAGTCAACCTGCTGAATAGCAATTCATTTGCTTTACTTCTGTTTTTAATTATTTGTCTAATTGCCTTCAGGCACTTGTTAGATGTCATCTTTGAGAGACAAAATGAAAACTCTTCATCTTTTTCATCTTTTTACAATTGTTTTTCCTGCTGCTGGTCAGATGGATCTACAACTTTCAGTGTTTTAAACAAGATTTCTATTGTATCTTTCTATTGTAAGTTAAGGGCAACACTTCCACCATCAACTCCAATAACACTTAATTCAGTCAGCACTGGCAGCTGCTGCATTTCTGCAGAACTGGGCATGCAGAGACCTCCATGACCTTGGGAACAAAGTGTCTGTTGGTGCCTAAATTCTGAAAGAGTCAAAGAGTGGAAAGCACCTATTTTTACCCCACTTCCCCAGCAGTCCTATCCACACTCAGAGACTGAGTAATAAGAGTTGGCCAAATGGCAAAATGTCCAGGCTCTGATGGTGGTTATGACACTTTCTTTATAACCTCTGGCCACTTTCTTGGTCACCTCATGTCCAAAGAAAAGAAGAAGTGGAAGGTGAGAGTTTATTAAATATCTCACCTTGCCCTCCCAGTGATTGGTTTAGCTCCTGAATGAAGGTGACCCTCCATTCCTTCTTTTGGGAGAATGACATTGTGAAGTTTGTTGTCTGTGGGGCCTGAAGAAGTGCATGCCAGAATGCGTCATTATACTGCTTAGGAGCAAGAATTAGGAGAAAAGACTCATCAAGCATGATCATGTTTTTATTACAAATTTCAGAACTCTTTCTTTACTGTTTTGTTTTGGTTTTTTTTCTACTTTGTTGTTTGGTTGGTTTTTTTTGGTTTTGTTTTTTAGGGTTTTTGGGGTTTGTGAGTTGGTTAGGTTTTGTTTTTATTTGGAAGTTTGTTTGTTTATTTTTTGTACCTGGAATCACTGTGAGTCTCTGAGTATTTTTATTTAATCTGACAACTCCTTAAGGGAAGACCAATAGGGAACATCTGATTTATTCATGTTGTGCAAGATGACTATCCAGGACAATCTGCACATGCCTTTTTAGGCACAAAAGGAAAGGATTCCCTACATACCTCTCCAACTGGCAAGATAACTTTCTCTGGTAGCAGCTTGAATAAATGAATACAAAAATTGATTGACTACAGGGATCTCTTTTCTTCCCCAGGTTTGAAGAAACTGTCAGATGAAATTAGCAGTCTAAAGTGGCTTCACAAGGTTGTCAAGGCAGCTGGAGACAGATTTCCAACTATAACACAGAGAAAATGCCACTCTGAAAATGTATAAGGTGTCTATAAACACAGCTTTTAAAATAAGCTCAAAGTCCTATGAAAAAAAGGAAAAGGAGACACCAAACTGATCAAATCAGGGGTGGGGGCATTAATCCAGCTTCTTATGTCAGGCAAAAAAGAGATCAGACAATTCTCATGACTATAAGACCTCTGCAGTATCATTTTTTGAATAAACTTCACCTGGCCCCTGCTTCCCTATACATGACATTTTCAGATAGATTTGTAGCAACTATGGATTGATTTAACATATGGGTAATCTCTCACAAACTTTGGTATAGTGACTCTCTGTTCTTGAAACTCGTTCCCATTTTTTAACCAAAACTTTGTCTGAAAAACTTAGTCTTTCTTTCATACCATCTTTTACAGAAATATAGTTAATTTGTGCAACTGAAACGCATTTTATTTTTATTATAGGAAGCTTATAATTTCACTTGCTTTTGTTAGAATATCTTTTATTTCTGTAAGTTTTTTTCCTTAAAAAAGTCTGGGCCAATGCTGTACGGAATAAAGTTCTTAACCACATAATGAGAGCTGCATGATATTCTTTTCCTTCCGTTCATGACTCTAGCTTTTATTATTATTTAGCAGAAGGAAGGTGCTACTCTACAGTGAGATGTCTGCAGTAATGTCAGTGTCACTCTAGAAAGAATAGTAATTTACAACAAAATGGCTCTCCGTAATCAGTAATAAATTTTATCTAACATTATAACTTCTCCTAGACTTATATTTTTTCTCTTTTTTAAGCCTTCTGAAGCTTCAGAAACATTAATTTCTGAGGCCCAGACTGAACTAGATAAAATTTTGTCTAGAAATGTTCTTAGACTTTTCTCATCTTTCCAGATAATTTGTAAGGGTATAAAACCATGTAGGCACTACTGTCAAAAGGGAGGGACTCTGCTGCAAGCTGTTCTCTAATATGGCAAAGGATTTTTACTTCTACAAGAATCTTAGCCATAATATAAAATATACAAGGTGAAGCAGAAAATCTTATCGTTTGCTTAGGCTAAATCTTTAAATGAAGAAAGTAATGACATGATTTAGTGTGTTGGGACCTTGATCATTAAGGGTCTGAATCATGTCCTCTGTCAGTAAGCTTAAAGGTGTCTGGACCTTCTTGAAAGGTAACAACCAAAGCCCAAGTACACTTCCAGAGGTCAAGTAATCTTGTCTAAGATCACTATCAGGGCAGATGGAGAGAGAGAGCTCCTTAATTTAGACACTGACCTTCTAAGCAGGAAAAGTGAAATTAGCTTAAAACTCACTCTCTATCACTTAGGGATCATACCCATTTAGGGACAAGTGATTGCTCAAGGGCCCCATGCAGACATCAACAGCCAGCTCACAATAAAAAAGGTAAGTGTGGTGGGAAGAAATCTCTTGGTATGGGTGCTTAGCTGCAGCAAAGGACACACTGTTTAGAAGTTGAACCATGTCTCTTTTCTAGGAAAGCAGAGATTTCAGATTATACTACTGCTTTTTAGAAGATGAGGTCAGATGATAGAATTGCTTTAAAGTGTGCAGCATGCTATAAAACAGTTACTAATGTATTTATCAAGCTGTATTGATGCATAGTCTTGTTCCAATAGCCTGCATTCATACCTTTGTGATTCCTACTTTTGAAGTCCAATTCCATTTTCTATTAATTATTCAATCCTGTGCCTTTGTCCATGATTTTCCTTAATTCAAGCAGTCTGTCTAGATTTTTTACTTCTGGTACACCGTACTCAGCAGAAGATCAAATTATGAAAGTTAAAGGTCATTTCATATTTTCTGGTGGTTGGGAGATGTGTGATGATGTGCAGTGTGTGCAGCACTCTGCTGCATCTGATAAGCAGTCCTCTCTCTTCTGGGCCATTATCTAAAACTGATGTGTTCTGCTTCTCAGAAAGAAATACAAACTTGAAGAATATTTCGGAGAAATAAGGTCAGGACCTTAATCTTAGAGGAATCTTAAAGCAAGACAGTTCCCTCTCTGTGGCCATCTCCACCTGGACTTAACACAGGATGGTTTATAGTTACTTTATCTGAAAGGTATTTACACCTTCAGCCCGTGGGATTCCCACATCTGACAGCAGAGCTGTTATTTCCCAACTGTGAGAGATTTAGTTCTCAAGAGGATTGTATCTGTTCACATGGTTGGCTTTGGTAGAAATTAAGGGGATGATGAAAACACTTCAGTCAGTGCCTGATTTGTAAAGGTGAAATTGTTCTTTCTACTTGCTTCTTTTACACTTACATAGAGCTTTAGGGATTAGTCTTGCATATGTGCCTAAATTTGTAGATGGGAAAACAGCTAAAAGATTAATTAGCAAAATCTAAGGAATGCAGAGTGTTTATAGGATAAAGCCACCCTAGTACGTAAAAAGGTGGAAGAAAAAGGAATGCTTTAATTAAAAGGGAAAGCAGCTATGTAAAATGGAACTATGGAAACAGTGATGAAGAAAACTTAGAAGTCTGAACTCCCTGAAATGTGCTAAAGTGTGAAGTGATACCTCTGAGGAAAATATATTTTTTTAAAATGAGAACTAACATATATGTCTTAATTTGGGGTGGGGGGGGGGGTCTTCAAAATTTCAGAAAATCAGACCATGCCCTATGCCTGTCAGGTGTACTTTATATGTACCTTAATATTATGAAAATTCATTTGCTACTGATATTTTTCTTGAAAAATACCAATTAAGAAATAAAAAACAAACTCATATATCCTTACTCAGTCTGTATGGGTGGAAAAAAGATGTTCTCATTGGGGTCAGTTGGTGTCCAACAGTAAGAGAACAGCAATTTTGTCATGTTGGAAGGGTTGACAGCCTGTCTGGTCCCCATCACTGTATTTGTGAATTTAGAAACTTCCTCTGCTATTGCATTCATTGGGGGCCAGAACACTTGGGCAAAAATCCACAGCTATAATTAGTGACTTAATTTTAATGTAGATGAATAGACAATCCTGAAGCCAGTTATTAAAATGTCATTACTTGACACAGAAGTTAGCATATTTGCTAATGTCTGTTAGCAGAAGCTGCAGAGACCAACCCAAATGAGAATTCTGCCTGGGGAAGAGGCAGAGCAAACACAAGGCATCAAAAATCCCCCTGCCCCTGGGAAACAGCTGGATAGCCCCTGCCAGAAAATGCTGAAGTGTTTCTTGGGAATGCACAGGCAATAACTTTGACCACTCTGTTCTAGCAGAATGCTGGGATGTCCAGAAAGTATTTCTCTAGCTGAAACCCAATGCAGTCAGGAAATAGAAAGGGAAGAAAAAACAGACTTTGTAACAAGCAGCCTTGGGGATGTCAATATCCAACAAGTATGGAATTAATTCTGTGTATCATATCATGTGTAACTCATTCAGACAGCACTCCCAAAGTAAATAAATTTTAATCTGTATTTTTAATTTGGACTTTAATTTAACAGCAAGGCTCAGAATACTAAGAAATCTGAATTCAAAGGCTTAGTTAGTAAGAAAAGAGCAAAAATATCTCTGGGACCTTCAGCTTTCTGTCTAAAAGAAACTAAAAGTAGCCACAAAAATCATAGTAAAAGTATACCTTGCTTGTGAATATTTCAGAGAACACAATAGAAGTTGCTGTTGTTTAAAAACATAATTGTGAATCTATATTTAGTAACTGTTTTTCTATAAATTCTGGGAGATCTGAACTATGACCTTTCCTCTTCCTTTGCTATTTTAATGACACAAGTTCATGAGTCAAAATAATACCAATGTAAATCTAAAATCTAAAGGCTGCAGAAGGCTTCATTTTTTAATTCCACTTTCTTTGGAGTCACAATAAGAGTTCTGCAACTTTAATCCATCAAGCAGCTTTGCAAAACCGTCATGAAAATGTATGAACCCAAGAACAAAATCTACTCACCCAACCTTACAGCAATGATTAAAAAAAGCCCTAATTATGGTATAGTCACCCGTCAAAATAAATTACTCAGGATGAGTGGGTGAAATGAAGTTTGCTAGACTTCCTTAAGGAGGTGGTAATTGTCTTGGATTTTGTTAAAATACATCACTAATTATATTTTAACAAAGTCTATGTACTCTTTACCTCTTTAGGAATTTTATAAGATGGTTGTAAGAATACTGAGAAAGGGACTTTTCACTTTTAGAATGTTCTATATTTGTGTGTTTTTACTGCAGAACAAAACAGACATATAAAAAATACCCTTGATTATACTTCTATGGCAAAGTGACATGTGTACACAGTGAAGTGAGAGCATGGTGATGCTACATGCTTGGTTCATGGAAATCCACAGAAACATCATTTAGGAATTCCTTCCTGTCCTTGACATCCATTGCATGCAAATGATGTTCAGGATAAGTGGTTGAATCACCATCCCTGAAAATGTTCAATAAACTTGTAGTTGTAGCACTGAGGGACATGGTTAGATGTAAACATGGCAGTGTTGTGTTAACATTTATAGTGATTATCTCTAGAGATCTTTTGCAATCTTAACAATTCCATAGTTAAGTTTTAATAATAAATCCTTCAAAGAAGATGTCTGCAACACATATTCCTGGGATATGTTGTCCAGGAACACTTCACACAAAATTTGAAAGACTACCAACCCCATATGGTCTTACCCTGCTGGCTGTACTGCCAATGTGTTGGGCCTGCCCTAAACACTACCAAAACCATGAGCTTGTTTTCTTGTTGTGTTCTGGAGATTAACAGAAAACTATACTTAAACTTACATTCCAAGATTGCACAGAGTGTGGACTCCATACAGCAGCAGACATCAGGGCTGTGATGTCCCAGGGCTGTGTAGATGGAGATTTTTTTAGGCAGTTCCTGGATGATGATTGCTTTACTTAATACCAATTAAACGCTCCATCAGTTAAACACTAAGATCTAGGTAGAGTGAATATAGACCGTAACAGTGCATTTGCGGACTCCAAAGCAGGTTAAGTTAAAAAATAAATCTTGTTATAAAAAAATCATTGCTTTTCATAGTATCATAGGATAGTTTGAGTTGGAAAGGACATTTAATGGTCATCTAGTCCAACCCACTTCAATGAGCAGGGACATCTTCAGGTAGGTCAGGTTCTTCAGACCGTTTTCCAAGTTGACAAATGTTTCCAGGTATGAGACATCTATTACCTTTCTAGAAAACTTCCAGCGTTTCACCATCCTTACAATAAAAAATGTCTTCCTTATTATTGAGTCTGAATCCAGCATCTTTTACTTTTAAACCATTATCCCTTGTCCTATTGCAACAGGTCTTTCTGAAAAGTCATCCTTTTAAGCCCTCTTTAAGTACTGAGTGGCCACAATAAGGTCTCCCTGGAGTCCTCTCTTCTCCAGGATGAACAAACCCAACTCTCAGCCTGTCCTCATGGAGTGGTGCACCATTTCTCTTCTCTGGACCTGCTCCAATGGGTCCACATCTTTCTTGTGCTGAGAATCCATCCAATCCATCCACAGGTGGATGCAGCACTGCAGGTGGGGTCTCATGAGAGCTGAGCAGAGGGGCAGAATCCCCTCCCTCGCCCTGCTGGCCATGCTCCTTTGGATGCAGCCCAGAATATAATTGGTTTTCTGGACTGTGAGTGCACATTGCCAGGTCATGTCCAGATTTTCTCCCACCAGCCCCTCCAAGTCCTTGGCAGGGCTGCTCTTGATCTGTTGATGCCCCACCTGTGCTGCCACAGGGACTGCCCCACCCCAGGTGCGGCACCTTGCAGTTGGTCTTGTTAAACCTCATGGGATGGGCTCCTGGATACTGGCGCTTGTCCAGGTCCCTTTGGATGGCATGCTGTTCTTCAGGTGTATCAACCAAACCACGCTTGGTGTCATCAATAAACATGCTGAGAGTACACACAGTCCCACTGGTGATGTCACTGATGAAGATATTAAACACTCTTTTTCCCAATATGGACCCCTGAGGTACACCACTTGTCACCAGTCTTCATCTGGATACTGATTATTAACAGACATAAATCATGAACAGATGTTTCTTGTTGTATGTTCTTCTTATCATAAATAAATTCAGCCATCTTCTTTTAGTCAAATTATAAAATAATATTTGTTCACAATTTTATTTTATTGAAAAATAAGCTAATTTCTGCCTACCTAAAACTCTCTATACATTGTAATCTATTACATTTCCATATGTGTTTGTGAACTGTTAAAATATCAAATGTAACTCAAATCTAGGCAACAATTAGACTTCAGAGTACTTCCTCTTAATTTATTATCAGTAGTCAGTGAACACAAAAGCAAATATGTAGAGGTTTAACATTCATCATAATATTCGCAGTTATTGTTCTCATAACTGAAAAATAAGGTTTGTCTTTCATTTCCCAGAGTTGTGGCTGACTCAGAAAATTTTGACTGATACTTCAGCAATTCAAAGCTGTATAAACAAAAAAAGACAGATCAATCTAAGGGAGAGAGCTGAATAAGCACAGGCAGGTGTGTATTTGTAGCTGTATATTGTTTCATCCCATTCTAAAAATAGGTGTGAAAAGGAATGTGTCTCTGGGCTCAGAATGTGAGTCACACCATAGCTGGAAGTATATTCATCCTAAAAGCTTCTTGCTCTGGCACACCTCTTGTTTTCTGTCTGGTTTTTCATTTTTACTATAATTTCCTAATTCCTCATCACTATTTTAATTTTTCATAGCACATTTTAAAACTAGAGTTTTTAACTTCTTAGATGAGATCACTGGAGCTTCAGGACCAAAGGACGCTCTCAGCAATGATCCCTTTGCTCCACAACTTGATGGCTCAGGCTGGCCTGGCCCAGGAGCTAAAGGAGCACATCCTCTTCCACAGCCTGGAGTGCAGATGTGGCACAAAGCCCTTCCTCTCCCTTCTCTGCCCAGAAGGATGGCAAGTGGAAATGTCCACTCTATGCTGCATTTTGGCTCTTTCCTCACAGAAAGGGAGAGGGACTGGGAAGGCCAGGCAGAGGAAAATGCACGTAGGTCAGTCCCTGCAATGGAGCACAAAGCAGAGTACGACATGGGAGACACATTTATAACTGTGCCCAGTAACTGGGATCACTAGGTGTCAAGCACACCAGTATAGCCCCTGTCAGTATATCTGAGTCTTGGTATCACTTCAGCATGAGGATTCTTCTGCTTCTTTTACTACCACCCAAATGCTCTTTTTTCCTTCCACAAAGGCTTACTTTTTCTCAGGAAGCAAGTTAGGATATTGCTATCATCAAGCACTTTATTGATAAAATAAAAGTCTTCCTACATCCTGACATATGTGAACTAAAGTTAAGGAAAAAAAGTAAGCTGTTTCGTCCTCCTTAGTTCCTCATTTTTCTGCTTCTTGTGACTTTCTGACTTCCTGATCCAGTCTCTGTCATCAGAGCAAGCCTACCCATTGATTTCTCTGACTCTTTCTTGCAGAATCAGGGTGCTGATCAGGGTTCATACAGCTCAGGGGTGGCAAGGGATGCTTGGTAATTGTCACTGTGCTGTGGCTTCCAAGCCACTTTGGCAGCCAAGTCAAATAGGTCAGGCCAGACCATCTTCAGTATCCAGCTGCACTCAGAACCAGCTGGGAGCACTGAAGCAATCAGGAGCAGCAGCCAGATGGATTCAGCAGTGGTGCTTTCTCTGCACTGCCTGTCTGCACAGAGGCTTTGATTCAGGCCCAGCACGGAGAACTGAGGCTTAAACTGACCTCTTGACTGTGCAGGGGTGGCAGGTGAGTATACACACATTTTTTTGAGTACAACAAGGAGGGACCTGAGTAATAGAGCAGCTGTACTTAGTCAAATGGGGGGAAAATGTCTCTACTAGTGCCCCTTGGAAGATCACAGAATCACCGATATTGGATGAGACCTGTAAGATGTTAAAGCATAAAATACAAGAACAGGGAAGGCATGCAGAGTTACATTCTGCACTCTACCAATCTGATTGTATGGAACTCTTGATTCAGAATTTGAACCTTTACATTTAATAGGCTTTCATGGTCATTTTTTCTTCTATGACTTTTTATAATTGCTTTTTTTTTTTTACTGCATTTATGATACTGGCAGCATGTGACCATGAATGCCACTATTCTCTTATGCTGTATAAAAAAAAAAAAAAACAACAAAAAACACTTATTTTGCTTGTTTTAAACCTGCTAATTTAGGATTGGGCATCCTCTTATTCTCAAGTAGTGGGAAGCCAAGCATCCATTCATTGATTTTCTAGGCACTTTCCCAGGGTTGTCCTGTTTTTATCCATATCTGCCGTATCCCCCTTCAGTTGTCCCATTTCCAAGCTGAAACCTCAAAAACAATTTAAGCAGTTCCAAGCTTTAATTGCCCTTCTTTATTTCCCCCATGTAATTTCTGAGAGGCAAGTACCAGAACAGCAGGCAGTATTCAAAAGAGAGGGTACTATGTGGTTTTGTATAGTGCTATAAAGGTGTTGTCTGGTGTGTGCTCCATTCATTTTTTAAAAGAACTCCAAACTGCTGTTTTTTCTAACTGCCAATGAGCATGGGATTTATATTTTCTTCTAATCCACTTTCTTTTTCTTTTTTTTTTGGTTTATTTTTTAATAATTCCTTTTTAAAAATTGACTACGGTTGAAATTATTTATTTGACGTTCCTTTTTTACCTACAGGAAAATGAATTTCAGTACCTTATTATTAGTGTTTCAACAATAACCCATTGAACCAGCCCTGGCCTTGCTCGGGGAAGATGAAAAAGAGAGCAGAGGTTATCAAAATTTCATGGCAACAAAAGTTATGTTTTTTAAACATTTTAGTCTCTATATTATGCCTAGGTATGACATTTGCCAAGGTTTTATGAGAGTATCCCATTATCTCTAATATCCCAGGCATTAAGTAAGGAGTTTCAAGACACTAAGAATCTCTTCTTCATAAAAGATACAGTGCACATTGATTCTAATTTTTCTATAATGGAGCATTGCTCCTTCATTGAAATGTCTGGATCTCTCACCCTATATATTTTTTCCCATTGTAGTTTAACTAAATTTTTTATGACACGCTGATATCAATATGTGTATAGTTTCTTATTTTTATTTGCATTGGTTTTGCACAGTTTTGAATTAAATGTATAGATCAATAGATAGGTAGCAATGAATAATTTAAAATTCACTTTTAAATCAATGGTTATTTGATCATAAAGCACATAAAGTGTTATGTTACAGGACAGAAGTTGGAAACTAAACAGCATTTTCATTTTGAAACTGAATGAGTTAAATCCTCTTTGGCCCCTGATCTTACATGTGCAATTTTTTCTTATATTTTTATATATGTGATATTCATAGATGTTTTTTTGGTAAATTTTATCTCTGTCTCTAATGCATATAGTCAAAGTGAAAACATGAGAGTGTCCTTCAGTTAGAACACCTCATCTACTATTCAGGATATTAACATTACTGCTATTTACTAGTGCACTCAATTTTGTATGACAATGACAAAAGTAAGAACAAAGGAAAAGAAAGCCAAGGTACTGCACTTTAGTTTCACAGTTTGTGTCACACTGGTGCGATACCCCTGGGATAGCCTTCTACTATTTATGGCATCAGTGGAAATCAGTGACTATTTGACAAGTTTTGTCAGGCTTAAGGCCTCTGAGGCACTAATTGGGACTGGTAAAATGGCTTAGACCAGGGAGATTTTTTAATTGAGGAATCCTTTTTTCAAAATATGTGATATTTCAGACACACAGTCTCACCAGTAAAGGTAATGTGATCTTAGAGCAATACAAAAGTAGACTTTCAACTGAACACTGTTGGTTTCCAGATACTCTCAAAATAGCCTGTACTGTCAGAGCATAGAAATTTGAATGCAAATAGATCTGATCTTGACATTTTTTGGAGGTACGGTTTTGTGAGTGGACCAATGTAATTTTTGTTTTCCCCCTTAGACCCCAAATTCTGCTCCCCTGCTTTAATTCTGGCAGTCAGAGAGCTCCCACAGTCACCCCTACAGAGCCACATCTCATTCCCCTGCTGGGGCTCTTGGTTAAACCTGCTGCCATATCACAAAATCCAAAGAAAATCTGCAGTAAGTGAAACTTTCACTCAGACATCCCTAAGTCCAGAGTGACTATGAGTGTCATTTAACACAGTAGGTTTTTTCTGTGTATTACAATTACAGAAACATCTGTTATTAATATTGTTTTGCTGAAGCACTGTGAAGAATTCATTGAGTATTCAGTAGTTGCAAGGCTGTTCAGTTACTTACCTGTACTGAGGTGGAACATTGTAAGTCCTCAGAAACACACAGAAATACAAGTGCCAGTAATAATTTTTACTCTGCCTGCAAAATTTATTTTATGATGGTTTACTGTGCATGTATAACATATGCATTTATTTTTGTCATACCTATGTGTGGTAACAATGATATTGTCAGTTGCTACTGCTATTTGATCATACAGAAGTCCTAAATAATGGGATAAGAAATTTTAAAATGGTCATAAGGTCTACAAATATTGTTAACAGCTTGATATGCTTATGGAGGTGTGCTTTTGGGTTTTTTTTTTCCTTGTGGGGGGGGGGGGGGGGGGAGACATGGGAGGGCAGAAAAATTTCTCAGACCTGGACAGTATTTTTATTTTCCCATAATAACTGCTGTAAATCTACTTGTAAAACAACCTGTTCATTGCCCTTCAATACAGCTTACAGGTGAAAAAAGATAGCAGCATAAATGCCATGTTTTCATCTTATATTACTATTTATGTTTCTTTTTAGAAAACACATGCTTTTTAAAATATTTAATTATGTCACTGATCTATTTTTAAACATATTTTTAATGAAAACTTTGTGGTATCAGTAATACACTAATTTTGATGTTAGATGTGAAAAAAACGCAACCACACAGATATTGATAGACACGATGGGACCGTGGTCCATCTAATCTAATAATCCTTCTGGCAGAAAGTGGATGACTCAGAGGAAGTTGCCACAAATTTCAGGAGACACAAATAGGGGTAATCTGTCAGCCACCTTAAGTCTCCTCAGAATTCCTTAGTACTTTGAGATAATGTTAAGCCCTAAAGCATAAAGTTTCAGCTTTCTTTGAAAATATATTAGCATCAACTATTACAAATTTTGAAGTCATGAATAGCAAAAGTTTGACAAATATAAAAAACAAGATAGTGAAAGTCTTACTGAAAACTGCAAATCTCTGAATCATTCAATGATTATTTACTTTCTAAGCAGGTGAGATAATTTGAGGGAGTGAAATGACATAATAAATAATAATTATTCTTGTCATAATATTGATCCTCAAGAAACTCTTGTTTTGTCACATAAATGTTGCAAAACTAATTTGTCCTAACTAATATTTTGAAATAAGAGAACAGCTCTGATACACCACTGGTTGGTAAGGTATTTGGATGAGAGGAATGTAAGCTTAACCTGTTATAGTTTCAGAAATTGTTAATAAGATACATATTTGTGAGCATGATTGGATCACTTGTGCTACCACCAAGAAAATTAATTGCCATTTCAGGAAAGGTAAACATTCAATTTTGCAGAAAACATTTTGAATTATTCTTTATTTTAGCTGATGAGCCTGATCCTACCTCACACATCCATTAATCTAAGACAAAAGAAGCAGCAACAGCCTGTGTATTTCTGCAATCTAATGTGTTTTGCCTTCCTTTTCTTTCCAGACAACTATTACGGCACTCCAAAGCCTCCAGCAGAACCGGCTCCATTGCTGTTAAATGTGACAGACCAGATCCTCCCAGGTGCCACTCCCGGGGCTGAAGGCAAACGTAAAAGGAATAAGTCTGTGAGCAATATGGAGAAGACAGGCATTGAACCACCAGAGGAAGAAGAGGAAGAAAGACCTGTGGTCAATGGAAATGACGTGACAGTAACACCAGGTCTGTTCTTCCTTCTTACTTTGCAGTGAGTTTCTGTTATTCAGAGTCCTCAGTTACCTCCTTCTGTAGTGAGATTATGCATGTTCAGGTAAGGATGTTCTTGCAAGAGGGAAAGGCAGGAGTCCTGAATATTAGGATTTCTCTGAAGCCTAAAAAAATTACTTAACCTCTATTTTGGGGAGTCATCTCACTTACCTCAGCTGCTGTAAAGATTTCCATCTCTGAACTAGTCTCTTTGAACCCTCTTGATAGACCAAAGAGAAAAATACCTTCGTTCAGAGCATGGATTGTGACCTGGTTTAGATTTCTAGGTTAGGAAATCATTTACAAGTGCCTGTTCCTCTCTGTCGACTATAGAGGGAGTCTGGAGAACTGCAATTTGTTCAGATAAATAGTCTCTGTGTTTTGGGTCTTCCTGTTCTCAAATGGTGACACTCACAAGACTGTTCAGCACTTTCTGAAGTCAACTTTTGTAAATTTTAATGAAGACTTAGCAATATCATGGAATACTGAAGTCACCACATTAAAAAAGTTGTGGCAGGACCATTAAAACTTAGCTGGCAATACTATCTGGAGGACACTTTTCAGGAATGTTTCAGAGCCTGCATAAAGCTGATAAGGGTTTCAGATGTCAAGTCCTAAAAGACAATTGTTCTTTTATGGCTTGGATCACAATGCTTCAATAAAAAAAGGGGTCTGGCTACTGACTGATATCAAGAGAGAGCCTATCAAGAGCCTATTCTGAAGCAGGTAATCAACTTTCCCCTCAACCTTTCAGCAAGACAATATTTTACAGAACTTAATAATTCTTATCCTGAAACATAATTTAAGAAAATATTTTTGTTGTTGTTCAGGTAGAAAATTAAAGAATTCAGATTTTTATATCTCTGAGAAATAATGCTGTGAATCCTTTTTGGTAAACTTAGAAATTCAGAAACAGATTGTTGAAGTAGAAGTCTAATGACAATCACATGATGTGAACATAATATGAAATATTGCAAGTTCTCTAAATGTATAGGTTACTGTGAAACTAAAAATCTATTACCTAATCTTCTAAGCTATGTAGAAAGATTTTCATACTGCAAAGTCTATATATATCTTTTTAATTCCTGCTTCATTACAAAGTATACTGAATTTGATACCTTCCCATCCAGGATGATTTTGCCACCTGCTTTTCTTTAGCTGTTGCCTAGCATTACATATAAAGGAAAATTCCTGTGCAGAATCCATCTCCATCTACCAAAATTGTCCAGGATCCGTTGGGTGAGAGTGGGTCTGATTTCTTCCCCTTGGCTCTCCAAAGGGCTGCAGTATTTCTCCCTTTCCACTGCCACCACATGCTGCACAAGCCTTGCTCACCCTTTCCACACAAGATTGCATCTGTTGGCATTGCTGTGGTGCTTAGTGCCTTTCCTCCTCAGCTAAGCAGGAAAGGATGAAGCCCAGAGATTCTAACATCAGCACTGCCGCTGTTGCCAGGATACTCCCACAGTGAAAGAGGCAAGGCAGGATTTGGTGTCTGATGTGTATTGTAGAAATCATTAGAAAGATCTTTCTTTGTAGGTATTCGAAATGTGCCACACAAGAGACAATTGCTGAGGAGCAATTTCCAGGACAATATGTTCCATCTCCCAGTGGATCAAGAGGCAATATTTACCTGCATTTTTCCTTGCATTCTACACCTATAATATGCTTCTCCCAGGCAAATTCTGTGTGAACAATGACTAGGCAGCACCCAAGAAGCAGGCACTGGCATGTGCTGTGTAACAAAATAAAACACATGAGCATGGGTGTAAGACATCCCCCCCTCTTCCCCCTCCTCTCCCCCCCAAAGTAAATCCTGTCGGTGTGGCCAGCAGAACAAGCAGTGCCTGTTTTGGCTCCCATGGTTTTATAAGCAGGGTTTTGTTTCAGTTACACTGATTGAGGACTTTGGGGATTGTAGCAAAGCAGCTCTGTACATACATGCTGTGTTGCTTTTGTTGGCCAGTGTGGCTCCCACAGACCCTGTTACTGCAGTCATTTTCTCTGTGAGCTGACAGAGGCTTAGTCACCTCTAAAATGTCAGTGCCTTTGTAATTTGTGTCTTTAAACAATCAGGAAAACCAGAATATTTTAATTAATTAATTTATTTTGAAACTCTTGTTGGAGAGAGCATTTTCGTTTTTAAAAAGAATCAACAAAGGTAGGACATTTGTTATTGCCAATTCTTTTAGAAAGTGTGCTCTGTTTTAAATACTTCACTTCCAGGAGGAGGCTTTTATTAATTATAAGACTCGTGGGACATCTGAAACATTGATTCATTTTTTATAGATGCTCATCAATTTAATGGCTTATTAACTGCATATCCAAGCCTGTCAACTCAAAGGACTGCTCTAACACATAGGACCACGAGGTTCAAATAGTAACAGATCTTAGATGATTCTGAGGAAAAGAAACCCATCCTTATCAGACCAATTAAGTGATATCTGTGGTTACAGAGGTCTTTGTGCTTTTAGTCTGAATTTCCAGGCAACTTTTCAGTGTCAGTTGGCATCACCTTTGCTAGTGTTGAGCTTTAGCAATTTTTCATTAGTACCTTCCATATGCCTTGTTTCACATCCATCAGATTTCCCTGAGACAGTTGTATGTGGACAAAGTGACCATAATTGCCCAACATGTTTACTCTTCCTGATTTGTATCACCTGTCCTCAGCCCAGAAGCCACCAGGAATTCTTCTCAGTGCTTCAGGATGGGGCTTTTGGCCTTTTTAGGATGGAGCACTCTCAGTCCTTCATCATGGATCAAGTTATCTCAAGACAAAATAGTATGATTTGGAAGATGGGATTTATCTAATCCAGCTTTAGAAAATTATATGCCTAAATGCCATACTTTTTTGTTTGAGCTATTTGCTCTGTTCATATAAAATAAGAAGAAAAAAGAAATTTTGAAGTTTAAGAGAGAATAGCTGTTTTGTATACACATTTTAAGGCATCACCTCTTCGGTTTAGAATGAATAATTCAGTCCACAGATACAGAAGAGCCTAAATGGCTAAATTTAAATGAAGACCCTTACTATTTGCCAAGAAACATATAAGAGACATAATCTATAGATTAACTGTTAAAATGGGCAAGTCTAGGCATAGTATTTGGTTTCTTATGCTTAGTGCAATTGTCCACATTACTGGGTGAGAGACATTGCACTTAAGAAAACTTTCCTGATGGACACTGTATTGAGATTAATGATTTCTGCAAGACTGATGCTTTGACCAAAGAGGTAAAAAGAGTCTTGATCAAATTGAAATCAGAAACTTGTCAGACATTCAACCTTTTTTACTGCTGTCACTGTTTATGTCTGCAAGGGATTGAGTCAGTTTCCTTAACAATTGGCATCAGTATTTGACACGGTGTTGGTCGTGTCACATTTGCTTTCCACTTCTGACTGATGAAGTTTATCATCCAAACTCCAGAAGGATCTCTTTTTAGCATTGAAAGCATGCTTATGTATGTGCATTATTCTGACAGTACTTGAGCAATGACAAGTTGCACCCAGAAAATTAATTTCTGTAAGGCTCAAATTAATTGAGGCATAAGATATGACATAAAGTTTCAAAATTATCATTCCAGGCCTTAGGAATGAACAAAAGACCAGAGTCCCAATGCCATCACTCACCATGCAAGGTGCACTAGTCCCAGGATACAGGTTGAGTTTATTGTTTTATTATTACACAGCTAAGACAGCCAGAGGCATGAAAATAACATACAAAGCTTCCAAGAGCCATGAGATTTAAAAACATACAAAACTTGGTATCCATTGATTTTTCTAGATGCATTCTTTAGACTCAATTTATCACAACTAAGTCACATCCTATGAGCCACACAATGCCCTGTGCTCACCCAGTCTCCATGATTCCCGATTTCCTTGCCCATGTCATGCCCTGGTTCTCACTGTGTCAGGAGTCAGTGGGAGCAGTGCCTCCACACAAAAGCACCAAGCCCTGAGTATGGCTCCAGCTCTGTGGGAAAGGGAGAAATTCCAAGGCTGCAAAGTTACATCTTCACAAGAAAAAAATACACATGTATTGGCAAATATGAGTTAAACTACTCTTGTTTCCACAGTTATTTTAAAAGGATAGACTCTTTCCTGTACAGAATTTAATTTCTTAAATTCTATTTAAATTACTAAATTTGAATTTTATCTATGAATTTTATCTTTAAATTTAATCTATAAATTACTATTTAATAATTTATTTTTTCTTTGCTAGTATTACTTGGATCATATTAGTTGCTTCTTTTGGATGAAGAGACTAAGTTTTTTAAATTCTCTGCATGAATAATCTGCAACATTAAAATAAAGGAATAAAGTTACAAAGTCCTCTGACATGTTTAGAGGGCAAATTTCAAGAATTAGACTGTAAATAGTAGAAACAATTTTCACCTTTTTTTTCTTCTTTCTGTCATCATGATGGCTGGGATTTGTTAATATAGATATTGAAAATCACAAGTCTATGATTTTTCTCTTCAGACCTGTTGAAAATAAGATGTGGAGGAAGAACACATACTAGAGATATCATGGTAAAATCCCAGGACACAGCAGTGTCACCACATCTGTGCTCTATCAGACGAATTGGTTGATGAATAGTCTGTGTATGTGATGCACCCATGCCCCAAATGAATTTGTTCTACTGTGGTCATACCTACCATGTGACCTTAATCCTTATATTCAATTTAATCTGCATATCTTCCTTCCTGTGGTAGAAATGTGGTCAAAGCTGCAGGCAACATCAGGAATACAACTCACAGGTCTGTTAATAATGCCTGAAGCAGATGAAGACTTTTGCTTTTAAAAGATAAGAATAAAACACCCAAAAAATTATTCAGCAATTATTACATTGTCCTATTCTCAGGGGAAGTGGGGACCATATATCATCTCTGCTTTATAGGAAACTTTTACATATATGAAAATGCTACAGACAGAGAGATTCATGTTTCCAAACAGCATAAAATGATTCTAATTCCACATGGTTCAAGCATGAGTTTAGCAGCATGAGCTGCATGTGGATGTAGAGCTGAAGATCATTGCCCTTTCCAAGGTTGAATTTGGGTTTTTTTCCATGCTATTCTAAAGGGTTGATGTGTCAATGTCAAAAGTATTTTTTAAGACCAGGAAAGCTGTATATGCCATTTATCCCCAAGAAGCATCACCTTTTACTATGTCATGTAAAGAAAAAAAGATTAGTTTGACACAATTTCTTCCTCAAAAGTCTTGACAAGTATTTATGATTTCTGAAGAGTTTACATGTAGGTGGTTTGATTCTTACTTCCAATCCTAGGAATTAAAAATAAAAAGATGTGCAGTTACAGTTTCATGTAACTTTTCAGTTACAAAAAGACAAAATGGCCTAATTGAGTAAATCATTTCAGAGGAAACTTAGGTACTCAAAAATTAAGAATAAAAAACTATCTAAAAACCTCCATCATAGATACTTTGATAAAACCAGCGTTGGGTTTGTCCTTTCCAAGTTTATTTTCCACAGGAAGGTGTTGCCATTACTTGCCGTGAGCCTGCTTATGTGCTACTCTCTGTACCCTGGGTTCCATCTCATCCAGCTCTGCCAGTTGAGAGCAGCTGGCTCATCTGTGTTTCACCTGACCTGTTCTCTGCCCACTCCACCTTCTTAAGCCCTATTGCTGATATTATGTTAGTCATTTAATCACAGCTGATTTTTTTTGTACTAGTGACTGAGGCAAAAAGAGCACTAATAGCCTTGGGGGTTTTTTGAGTCATAAACTATTAGCTTTCCTTCCTTCCCACATAGTAGAATGGATCTGCTTTTTGTATTATTTTTATTTTAATTTTTATTTTTATCATTGCACTTACAGAAGGTTTTGTTGTTAGCCTTAATGTCCTGACTGTATCCCACTTTCTAGACTGACTGCACTGTTTTGCTGTTAGATGCCCATGTTGCTTTTCTGTGTTCATCATTAACAATTTAATCTAGTTTTCACCTTTTGCACAATTCTGTCCCAAGCAGCAGATCATTGCAAATTCATGACTTAATTAAAATTAACTTTGATTATACTTACCATTTTTCTTTTTCATTAGAAATGAAAAATTTCTTCTTCTTGCATTCTGAATACTGCTCATTCTATCTTTACTAGTTCTCCTGAACTTTTTATCTCTTAGCATTGCTTGCCATAATATCACATGCTTTGATTCTGTGGGTTAATTAAAATCTAAGCCTTTATAAACAGTTTTGTTAATTTTTTTGTTGTTCTTCTTTCTTGCTGTTGTAAGCATCACTAATTAGAGCATTTCACCCAAGCTGTCTTACACCTTCCTATATGTTTCACACAGGAATCTGCATAGTTCCTTGCTCTGGGTGCACTATTAGATCATTTAATAAATTGTCATCTTCTTGCACCTTACTATAGACTACAGTGTTGACATGTTGAAGCATTTGATATTGGTTGTGGGAAACAAAGCCTCCCAGAGGTCATATTCGCAATGAAATCACAACTTTGTGGTTAATATATCACTGTGAGTCAATGGATGTCATTGGTTTCTTTGATATATGGATACGGATAAAGCAATTAGTGCATATACTTTTTTTATATGAAAAGGATCTGTAGTCTGTAGTAGAACAATGAGGTAGTTGTTTTATATATATATATATATGTGTTTATGAGTATAGTTTTAAAAGTTAAGACATGAGACATGAGAGCTGCTAGAGCAGCTGCCTTCTGCTCTGTGCTTCCTGCTAGTCTAGAAGGACTCCTGGGACAGAATGAGACAGAACTCTTTACTAGTTTCTTGTTTCAGTTTGGTTTTATTGCTTTATTTTCTTCTGTTGTGTTCTAAATAAAATAAATCATCAGAGGGACCGTTCTGTAAACCCAACAGACTTTTTATTTTAAGACTTGAAGTTCACGGACTTGCACACAGTAAATTCTTTGCCATTAACCTGGATATCCAAAACCTGTAATTTTTATTCTCTTGTAGAATCAAGTGAACATGAAGAGAAGAGTACAGCTGTCTCGGGTGAGGCATCTACCACCCAGCCTTCTCCTGCACCAGGATATGGTCAACCTGAAGAAGCAAAGGAGGATATGGATGTAACAAAACAGACTAAACCTGAAGAGAATGATGACTTGGGCCCACTGCCTGATAACTGGGAAATGGCCTATACAGAAAAGGGGGAAGTCTACTTTATTGAGTAAGTCTTATTTCTTCTTTTTTTTAATAACTGTATTGTATTCAACTGGGTGAGAAAATGGTTTGTAAGGTGAAGTGGAGCATTGCACTCCTCCTCATTAAAGCAGCAGGAATGTTCTGGCTGTCAGAGCTCCTGAGGGCTGGTGGCAATTCCTGCATTAGTGATTTAGATGGAAGCCTGCAGAGTTTTAAGGTAGGTAACTGGTCAGCTTACTTTGATGGCAGGAATTAAAGCTTTTGTTTCTTCTGTTGAAAGCAAGGCCTTTCTGCTCTTCTGGTGCTTTCTGCTGGAAAAGTAACATAATCACTGGTTTTGTCATTCTTTATGTGGACAGAGGTAGAGAAAGTGAAGCTTTTTGCTAATTAAAGGAAAGGAAAGGAAAATAAGTGAACTAAAAACTAGCTAATGATCAGTAGAGGGAGACCATGCTATATATAGGAATAGTAAAATAAGTGAGCGGACTATAAGGAGAGTTAGTTATGTGTAGAAACTTTTCCCTGCTGGAAGGTTATACATACCTGTTCCTAGTTAGTAAACTCATTGAAGCAATGGATATGAAAGTTCTTTATGCTCTATGTGCTCTCATTGAGCTCTTAGAGAGCTTTCAAAGGAGGGCCACAAGAATGATGAGGGGTCTGGAGGGGAAGCCTTATGAGGTGCAGCTGAGGTCACTTGGTTTGTTCAGCCTGGGGAAGAGGACACTGGGGGAAGAACACATTGCAGTCTGCAGCTTCCTCACAAGAGGAAGAGGAGGGGTAGACACAGATTTCACTTTGTGACCAGGGATAGGACTTGAGAAAATGGCCTAAAGCTGAATCAAGAATGTTTAGATTGGATATCAGGAAAAAGTTTTTCACCACAGAGGGTAGTTGGGTACTGGAACAGACTCCCCAGGAAAGTGGTCACAGCACCAGCCTGACAGAATGGAGGGTTTGCACAATGCTCTCAGGTACATGGTGACATTGGAGTGTCCTGCACAGGGCCAGGAGTTGGACTGGATGATCTTGATGGATCCCATCCAACTCAGCACATTCTATGATTCTATGATTAATGTACATGACCAGGATAAAAATACAGCAAGTTTCAGAGTTGGTATAGCATTGTGTTCCTCAAAAGAAAAATAAACAATGGAAAAAGCAACATTTCCATCAGTAGAACTCTACTACAGAGGTAGAAAAAACATTTGCTTTAAGGAACTGCCTCAGTTTGGAGCATTGTCTGTTATTCTGATTATTTGTAGGTAAAAATAACATTTGGTGGTGTCAATTATGCCTTAAATCCTGTATTTAATTTAAAATGTTGTGACTATCACATGAAGTGTAAACAAATGTTAAGAATAAAGTTTGTGCATGAGACTTTTTAATGAATACTGGCATGACCAACCATAGCTTCTGGCATACACAAGGCTGAAAATAGCAGTAACTATTAAAACATAAGTGTGCTTGCTGAAAAGGGCAAAAATATGCTTATTCCAGAAAAAGAATAATTATAATAACTTTGTCCAAGCATGTAGAGAAGAGCTAGAATGACCTCAGGGCTAGCTGAAACCCTTGTTTCCTTCTTACCTTACTCCCAAATTTAATTTTTCTTCACATATTGAATGCTCTGACAGAAAGCAGAGGGAATTATATGGCACTTTTATTTTACTTGTAACAAAAGCCTGTGGGACATTTGGGGGACAGAGGAAGGGATGATGGGTCGATCACTAACACACCAAACTGTGAGAGTAGTAAATACTGCAGGAGGTAATTTAAAAGAAAATGAATATATATTTTGTAAAAGATTGAGTGATGGTAAATAGCCCTGATGCTCTACAGAGCAGCCATTGCACTCCTCAACTTCCTTTGATGTTGCAGCTTACTTCCTTTCCTGGAAATGCTCTGGTTTATACTGCAGTTCTGACAATGCTTATCTTTCACTTCCACTAAATGAATGTTATGTAAAGCAAAGAAATCAATCAAAGGTGCAGACTGGATAGAAGGACTATTGTAAGGGCTCCTTGCTTTTGAGATTATATTCTTGAACAATGTATTTGCAAAAAAGTGCAATTACACATCTGCAAAAATACTAGATTATTTGCTAGAATTCTAGCAAAAGGAACAACTCTGATCATTTGAGTTTTCACATTGCACAGTCTTTTCAGGGTTAAGTAGGAATGTAATGCTGTGGGGATGCTGTTAAATTGCCTCTTTGTTTACAAGTCACTTTGGTTAATGGCATGAAGAGACTCCATTTGCTTTCACAAAAAAACGGAAAGATAAAAAGACAACAAAAACCTATTTGTCTAACAACATCTCCCTGAACAGTAGTAAAGATTGTACTAGATTATTAAATAATAGATGAAAAACAAACATTTTTAAAGTGTACATCACAATGAGTGGGGGGAAAAGAGTCACTCTAGGCAGCATCTTTTATTGCTTTATTTGAGGCTCATTTGAATTGTGCCTTAAAAGGCTAAAGCCTTCCAGCAGCAAACTATCTCAAGTTCCAACTTGTCACAGGTATACCCAAAGGTCTTAGATTTCATGACAGCATTTTCATTCACTCACCTCAAACTAACCTCTAAAATTTAGATGTGATCTCACTTATCAAAACTGCCACCAGAATAGTGTGGCAGATTTACAGTGAGAGAGGAAGTGACTTCATAAGGGGAAGGATAATTGTCTATAGACAGGATTATTTATTTGTTAATCACTAATGGTTCAGTTAGCATTTTGTAAAGCACAGTGGAAAGAATTTCCTCTGCCTCAAGGACTACAAAGACAAAAAAAAAAAATATCATCTACTAGATGCACTGAATGATTCAGAGGATGGTTGTATTTTAGAGCATATATTGGTCTGTTTCTTCCTTTTGTTCCCTTTTTGACATAAGTGCATGACCTTATGTTTACCTATTTTAGTATTCACAGACAGAACAAGAGCATCTCTTCCTGCAGCGTTAGATTTACCAGTGTTTTTCAGGAAGAGCTACTTAAGTACATTTCTTGGGCTGTTTCCAGCCTCCCTTACATATGAATATGAATTTTCAAATACAGGCACATACTACACAAAGAGGACTCCATCTCTTACATTTGGTTTCACTGAGAACATATGCTGATGAGAACATGCAATAATTAACAGACTGTATATAAATTGGAATGCCATCAAAAAATCCTCCAGTTTTTTCTCCTTCTTCCCTGCTTTAAATATGGCTGATAAGTGTGGCATATTTTGGCATGCTTAAATAAATCATAGTCATCGCTGATTTTTAGCTTTTCCCTCTGCCGGAGCTAAGGAAAGGCTGTGATTCCCCAAAGACTTCAGACTTCGCCTTGCTAACAAGTCTGAAACCCCATACTAGAGACCCAAGTTTATGTTGTCCTCACAAAGTCAGCAGATGCTGGTTGTGCTAGATCCCAAGCAATCAGTGTTTGCTGTGTTGGTCCAGTGCAGTGCTGAAGTGAATAAAAAAGGACCAAGATTCTGGGTGCCTGTGCTATCATGTGCAGTCAGCCTGAAATGTGGCCCTTACTCAACGATCCAGCTCCAACCCATACATTAGTACATCATAGACTGTCCTGTACAGTTGGCTACACATTGTAATACTTTTTGTAACAGGCACAATTGGTTTTCTGTCTCTCTCCAGCTTTCTCTCCACACACAGGCAGCAGAACTCTGAAAGGGCTGCAGGGACAGTAAGACACGAAACCTAAAGCTATTTGATTCTACTGTTCAAAAGCATATGTGGTTTCCTTTGCTTATGCTACATTAATTGTTTTTTTTAGTGGGGAAAGGTCTAGAATAAATACCACTGAAGAACATATTTGAAGGATCATCTTTTTTAACTTGTGCTGATGAATTTTAGGAGAATGTGGCCACATAAGTTTTAACAAACCACTTTCCTGTACATCTTGCAGACATTCAGTCTCTTTGCTACTTCAACACCTACTTCTTAAAACAGCATAGTCAGCATTGCTTTTTGGACCTGTTGCACTATCTTTTCTAGTTGTTAATGACTTTTTTTCTCTACTATGAAAGTACCAAAAAAGACTGAAAAACATCTATAAAGTAGTCCACTGTAAATAGACTCTCCTTTTCACTGTAAAAAACAGCCATTAAGTTTTTTAATATTAGTGCAATTTCAGGTGATATCTGAAGAGTACAGGTACAAGAATATTGCTGTGGACTGCACTGGGATGAGTTTTCTTCGCAGTAGTTTTTAAGGCAGGAAAGTTTTTTGACTGCAGGAATAACATTTATCCCAACATCTTGTTTACCTGAAGTACCATGATATATTTTGTTGTTCCTGAGTGCACCAGTGCATCAGAAAGCTATTTTAGTTAATTAAGGAGTTTAGTTTAGTTAAGTTTTAGTTATTTTAGTTAAGCCTGGATACACCATTATTATATTTTGTACTAGAAGATACTAAAAGTACTGAGTAGAACTATACCCTTCTACCTGCTCAAGATTATTTTTATATCCTGCAGTAACTACAGGAACTTTTATAAATTAGTTTGGCACTTCTGCTTGTATGTTACATCATCAGAATTTCAGTCCATAATGCTGAAATATTTTGGTTGTCTGGATATTTCTGCTACTTGAATTAAGTAGTAATTAGGATGAAGGATTTATTTTTTTTCCCCACATACTGTTGCAATATTCACTTCTGATGGGATTTTTCGTTGGGAAACAAGCCATCTTGTGTCACTATGATACACTGTGTTGACAATTCTGATCCATCAGGGGTCTTGTGAATATCATTATAATTGTCTGCAATTTGTTTTCTTTGTTTATATGTTGGATTGGATCTGTTAGTTTTGGTCAGCATAGCAAACCAGATTTCTAATGTATTTTGGACTTCAGCATGACACACAGAAGGACAGGCAGCTGAAAGAAACCAAGAGAGATCTTTTCTCCTGAGACCACTTCCTTGCTTCATGACAAGTTAATTAGGATCACAAAGATGGTAGAATTGGAAAGAATTTGTGGAATGCTGAATTTTATTTTTTTTCTCTCTCATCTATTGATGTTATAAAGACATTATCAGTCTGTACTAGTGCTGTCCCTTGCTCTCATTTGCTGTTTTTATCTGTGCTGACATCCAGGTCAAACTGCCAGCTTAACTCCTCTTGTCTTTCCTCACTTTCTTATTTCTGGTCTTTCCCCCAAAGGTCTCTTCTGCTGTGCTCCGCAGAATTAATCTTCCAGCACATTTCCTCTGATATTTTTAGTGTTGTTATAACTTTTCTTCTTTGTCTTTACTGAACTAGAAGAATCAGCTCACCTGCCTTGCCATATAGCATTAGGTATCTAACATAAACCAGTCGCCAAGACTCCTTCTGTGGTCAATGGAGAGAGAAAATTACCTCCAGAGGCTGATTCATCCTGTCCATATATAAGGGCAGAATTACTTTGCCAAAATACAACTTCTTCTACCAGTAAATATGTCTCCACATATCCAAAACTACATCTGCAGTACTTTGCAGTTTGTGTCAGGAGTACCCTTTTGAAGGAAATCTTCTGGCTGTATTCACACATTTTGATTTGGCTCATATTTCAGTGTAGCCACATTGCATTCCTTTCAGATGAAATGGAGAAGAAAGTGGATCTCTGGGAGTACACTTAATTTTCTACAACCTTCAGGCCCTGAACTCCATCCATGATACCAGATTTGAGTTAAATCAATCTCAGTTCCTTCTGATCTAAACCATTTCCATATCTAAATTAGCAGTATCAGAAGACTGAAACTCTTGGTGCTGATGACCCAGCAGCCACAGCTTCTAGGTCTTTTCAGGTGCCATGGGCTGCAAGCCTGTGAATGTAGTGCAGTAGGTGAGCTCCTGCTGTGCATCTTTTGGTTTAAATTCAAGTGAAAAGCCTACAAGCTTGGAGAACACTTAGTGTGAGAAAGAAAATAACAGAGAGAGATTAATTTGAAAAGTGACCCCCTGATCAAAGCCAAAGCACCACTGTAGAACACAGCAACAGCCCAAGACCTCTCCATTATTGCAACAGATATGACACAGAACTTGTCCAAACCAGGACCCTTCTGGAGTGGCAGCCAGAGGCCATTTGGGAGATGACATATCAGCATTATGTCACTTTAGTGACACACCTATGGTTAGGTGGTTCTGATGAATGATAGGTAAGATAAATTATTCTGCATGGGTGTCTCTCCCTTGAAGAGAGACGAATCCTACACAATTAGCTATGTAATTTTTGTAGTCACATGGGATGAAGCCCATTCTTTGTCAGAAATTAAACTGCCTCAGTCAAAGAGAATTACTTCAATAGCAGAAATTACCATAGGAGACTTTAGGCATTTATATATTCCAAAAAAAGTCTTGCATAAGCATCTTCTGCTCCTTCGAATGCCTAGAGGCAGTGCCATGTCTCTGGGCTGAGTGCATAAGTGCTTATCTACTGCCCAAGGCCATCTAAGATTCAGAGGATAGGAACTCCCAAGCCTGGGTCTCTTAAGGACCATGAACTCTGAGCACATCGTGAAATGCAAGGCAAGCTGGCAGTCACAGCTGCTGCCATGCAAACCTCTCCCAGGAGAGGACAGCTTCCTTTTGTTCTGGCTCCTACATGTGTGCAAGAAGTTTAGGTAGCATCCCACAATGGATGGATTGCAAAATTGCTGGTTTAATGCTCTGTTTTCCTATCCAAGTCCCTCCACACATAAATTACTTGAAGATCATTATTGTGCAGCTTGAAAATCTCTGCAGATACACAATGCTTCAGCACAGAGAAAAGGGAGGGGTTAGCACTGTTGAAGTTAGGGGGCCTACAGAGCACTGTGGTTTTCTTCTCTTATGATCCCCTCTGCTCAAGCTGTTAGATCAAGGACCAGCTTAAATGTAACATGTTCACAATAAAAGCCCAAGCAAACCCATATGTGCTGTCCCCAAACACACTGAAACAGCACACTGGTAAATGCCCATTTTGAAATGCTTTTCACAATAACATGCAAGTTACATACCTTGCAAGATGCACAATTTAGACTAGGTTTGCCATGCTTTTCAAAGACATTAAGGCTATTCCTGTCAGTAAGCACTTCCTATATTCCCTTCAAAAATGTTTCAAGAGATTGCCTGAAGGCTTTGTTAGTACAAGAAACTTTATCTGTCAAAGTGCTTTAAACTGACAGATTGTTAACAGAAATCCATTATAGTCAAATCTTACATAAAATAATATACTGTCTAACAAATAATTATAATAAAATGATAACACTTTGTTAGATAAGAAAAGCCACACTCCTAATGTTTTTTACTCCTAAAGGTATTGAGTAGTGTCCAATGAGAGTTCCAGAAAGCCTCTGGTCCTGGTACCCAGCTCCAGAGCTATTGACAGGGAACAGAGGCATTTAAACAGTCCCTGTGAAGCCTTAAAAGCAGAGCTACAAAGAAAATCTGGAGAAGAACATGAGGTTGATTCAAGGCTTCTGGGGAGTATTCTGTGCTTTCTTTCACTCTGTTTAAACCAGTTGAAGAACATTTTTTCAACATATATTTAAAATAGTGTACAACTAATACCAGATGACTGTGATTATATTAAACTGTTTCTGCTAGGTGCAAATACTTGGAAAAGAGGGATGATTTAAGTTAGTTCAGCAATAATTATTTTATTGACTTTGGGCTAAAATATTAAGCTCCACTGCTTTACTGAATGACCTTTAAAAATAAAAGACAAAAAACACCACAATATACTTCAGGCCTATATGCAGTTTCTATTTTGTGCATAGGTAACAAATTTGGATGAATTTTAAAAAGTTATGCTCTTCCATGTTCCACCTGCTTGAAGCAAGACCAAAGGGATCCTTTATTAAGGAAGCTTTGCTTTAAAAGTTTCAAAAATTTGGTTTTTACTATTGATTTTTAGAGATTCTAAGACATGCATTGTTGATTTGCCAGCACTTATCTCAGTAGTCCTAACTAGTAATCAAAATCATTGAAATTATGTAAAGATGGGCTTTCTAGACATGTTTTTAATGATAAGGTATAGTTATGGCAAGTAATGAAGCATTGGCCAGTGTAAAATGTTGTTGGAGCCACATCTGTATTTCTCACAGGATGCTTTTGTTGCATCACTTCACTCTCATTCCATCACTGACAACTCCAAATGCCTTTCTGAGCATTTATTCCACAACTGCTGCTGCAATTCATCTGCAGTTCATTCATGACTCATCTGTAAATCCCCAGCCCCTTTTCCTTCTGGTTGTCTATAAGACTTCCCAAATGGGCACACATGATTAGTGGTGAGGTAGGCAGGTTATGTCCCCTACAAGGTTTTTAGTGCTTAAAAAGCATTCAGTGTGCACAGCTTATGCAGCAGATAAGTGTTAATGTTACTTCTGCCATTAGTGTTAATTTGAGCAATTTACTGTTCCTTCTGTCTCCTCTCCCATAGCTGAAGCTCTCCTAAAGGCTTCCTTTAAATTATATTAAAAACAGTTTAGGAGATAAAGGTTGTCTCCATTTAACTTTTACAGATTTTAGTCCTTTGCAGAGCTGAAGGGTGAACTGCTGACACAAGGGAGACTGGAACACCCTGCCAAGGAAACCTCCTATGCAGGACAGAAGTAGACATGAATAAAAAACATGATGCTGTACTACAGAGCTACTCATTTCCCTTTTTTACTGAGGCAACGTGATGGTAGTCATGTCTGTCCTCGAAGGATTGTGTGTTGTGTACCTGGTTGCTAAGATGATCCAAGGAATGATGATCTCTAGGGAGATCATAAGGGGGCATTGATGGTACTGTGGAGGTGTTAGAAGTCAGGTGGGGTTGATTCTGCCTTCTTTCAAGTCCTACCTTCAGAGCAGGAAAGTATTTTTTACCCACTAGAGCACTTCTCTAGAAGAAGTCTAGAAGCCTTTAAAGTCCCGTTGCAAGAGTTGTTTAATCCCACTGCATTGTATGTTTAGTATAGATTATATAGTGGAGAGGCAGGGAAAGAGAAAAGGCACAGATAACAGGCAAAGAAAAGAGGGATGAATTTCAAAAGCTTCTTTGCTCCTGCAATTATTTGTCATAGCCAAAAGTTCTTGTGGATGAGTTTTGCTTTTACTAAGTAGCTGAACAGGTTTGACAAATATCACCTAGAAGAGGACATTGAGTGCTGTAAGCGTTGATCTAAATGAAATATTATCTCCATTCTGTGAAATTTCACTGCAGACTGAAGGATCACTCTTCTCTTGGAAGAGCTGTTGATTTTTTTTAATGTTTTTTATGGTTTTGTTTGATATGGCCATCTTGCACAAAACTGGGACATCAGTCCTGCGCAGTTTGTGGAAGGCACATTTATGCTAAAGGGAAGGGTAAGTGTTGCCATTCTCAGTTTCAAGAAAAGCCTTGAAGGTTGTAATTCAACTAATTTACATTTTTAAATATTGATATGGAATTGGGCTTGTTTTCAGCTTGGCACCTGTTTTGCAGATACTTGAAAACGCTTTCTAAAAATATTATCGCGGCACTTTCAGGGCTTTTGAATTGGCCTAGTCTGATGGGTGGACATTGGCCAGTTGACTTGCAACAGATCTGGCTTTTAGTACTGCTGGTGTCACTGACTTGTGTGGTGGCTCTGGACAGTAACTTCACAATTCTGTGTTTCCATTTTCTTGCCTCTGAAACAGAAGTGGTTATTTTTATTTCCTTTGTAAAAGGCTTTGAGGTTTGCTCTATACCACAGGAAACGTTGCTAGTAGTAGTCATATATATTGCTCTTTTAAAGACATAGGAAACTATCTGTGATTCTAATTTAGTCCCTGCAGTCAGTGGGGTTCCCTAAAATAATTCAGAATTAAGAGCTGGGAGAGAGTGGCAGTTGTCCAGACATGCCCACACTCCAGAGATGCAACTGCAGATCCCACAGGTATGTCCAAGCTCACTCTGAACTCTGGCACTGCTACCAGGGTGTCCTTGGTGGTGTGGAGCTCAGCATGTGCTTGGGATGCACCCAAGTAGCTCAGTGGATGGATGCTGGGGTGAGGAGCCCATGCTGAGCTCCATCCTACAGCACTGACACTGCTGGAGCATCTCCCCCAGTTAATTTAAAACTAGCTCAAGTATGTCTGCACAAGCTGTGGTTGGGCTGTGACTGCAGCATAAAAATGCACCCTACAGGAGGCTACAGGCAGCCAGAGCTTCTGAGAAAGTGTCTTAGTTACACTTGCAATCAAGCACAGGCTGCTGGCATCATTTCAAATTCACCTTACCTTTGGCTCATCGTACTTCATACTCTGCAAATATAGTTCAGCTCTCAAAGATTTCCCTTTGAAGGTTTGTTTATCATCTTCACCTATCATGTATGGTGTTCTAGACTAGATAATGCTTTTAAGAAAAAATAATTTAAATGCCTCAATTTTCATTTTAGTTGCCATTTTATCCATGCATAACTCTGATCTACATTCTTTCCTATTCAAAATGTGGAGGAAGCTTTAACATGGTGACAGTTCTGCTGAGAAGTAGGCACTGTCACTGTTTGGAGAGAGAGAAATCGAGGCAGAGGAAAATTTATCTGCCATGGAAGACAAGGTGGGAGAAGGAATTGGTTCTATTTAATTTATTTTTTCCCTAGGGGAACCAGTAGTGTTGGGATCACATGGACTGTGTCAGTAACTAACAAGCTCACAAACAATTGCAACTTAATTCATTTTTTTTGCCCAGTCCTCTGTTTTTGTACACCTTATATCAATGTTTATAAGAAAAGTTGTAAGCACACTTTAAAATGACGCAGCAAATTAATAATAAATTAAATAGTTCAGTATTTTATAGAATGAGCTTCCTCCTAGGATGTATCAGATAAATAAAACATGGGTTAGAAGTGTCTCTGAATGATGGTATTATAGGAAAGGCATCTCAAAAATCAAGGAGTAATGATCACATCTTTTTCTGTTTTATAGTCTTCTTTAATATATTTACAATATTTGGCTCCAAATTTAATTGCTTATGGGTAAGGTATACATTGAAAGGATCTGGCTTTAAGTCTCATTAGCTGTGCTAAGTATCAATTCATTTGGCAAAATAATCTCCCAGAAAAGAATTTGTGCCAGTTCAATGCTCTTTGATGGCTGATTTCTCAAAGATCTATTCTGAGTATAGAAAGGAGCCACATGATTCATTCAGCTTGTGCATATCTATTTTATCTCTATAGGAGGATTATATATGGAGAGATAAAGGTTTGTTAAACAAAGTATCATTAATCACCCTGTCCGGAAATGTAGACTTTGCAGGAGCATGCTGTAATTTGCATCACTTTTGCTATGCCTTGTCACTGCTGCTGGAGAGAAATAAAAAACCTGTATTTATGAAAAGGACAGGTTTAAGATGAAAATAATTCTATCCTAAAACTGTGAGAATGGTACAGAATCCTGTCGCCTGCACTCGATCAACGGGAGAACACTGTATTTGTAATAAATTCCTTTTGCTCTGGATGAGTTCTGCATTTTCAATGAGGTTAACTTGGCAACATTCTAGTTGATTTTAATAAAAATAGCTGCTTTGAGGACAGGGAGCTGAGGTTGCCAAATTTACAACTGCCTTGCACAATTACTCTTACACCTCCTTCAGGGCTACTTAGAACCAGTAAGCAAATTAAGTGTATCGATTGCAATTTTGTTGGACTAACCCTTTTTTCTTAAGGAATAAACTTGATTCCTTTCAGTATGTGTCTGCTCAGAGTGATCTCGTTTCTTTTCAGCCATAACACAAAGACAACATCATGGCTGGATCCACGACTTGCGAAAAAGGCTAAACCTCCAGAAGAGTGCAAAGAAAATGGTAGGTGATTAAGTTTTCCTTGCTGTTCAGAGGGGATTTTCCTTTGTGTGTGTGTGTGTCTTTCAGTTCGTACAAAAATCAGGCATTTGGGGGAATGATGAAAGGTGTTTAATTGCTGCTTTGGTTAGAAGCCATAAGTGATACCAGTTCTCAGTGTGCCATGTGTTTCTGCTTTTTATTCCCCTTTCTGATGCTATCCAAAGCTGAGGATCACAAGTGTGTTTTCTGCCTGTTGTGTGTGTGACTCCGGGACTGACCCTCTCCCTCATCTCCTACAGAGAACTTTGGTCTGCAGAACAGAATCCTTTTCAGATTCTGAGCTTTTAATCTACAGGCGATTCAATGCATAAGGGAAACTAGCAGCACCGTGGGAATATGAATATTGTTTGATTTGTATTTAAAGGTACAGTGCTATGCTATTTAGTAGCCAATTTAAACAAAATAGTGTCTGATAAAACAGGGTGTGGGAGGGAGAAAAGAGATCAGTGTCTGTCAGAGTTCAAGGCTGGATTCGGGGGGTGCTACATTGCTAATGCTTTAAAACTTAAAAGCATACGTACTGCTGAGGATGTTTAAAGGAGCTGGAGCTGTTGTGCAGGAGAGATTATATTGACAGATTCAGAGATCTGAAATAATAGAAATAATATGAGTACAATTTCTAATTTTTCTCTGGTAAAGTTTATCAGTAATCAGTATCATTTAATAAAGTTAAGGCAAGAATGTGTTGCAGTTGATCTATTTGTGATTTGGGGGTTTTCTTTCATTGTTTTATACTTCCATGTCAGTTCGATTAGTCAGTTGTTATGATTTCCAAAGACATCTACTTATTTTATTGTTGTGAGATACAGAGCATTAAATGCATGCATGCTATGTGCTTTAATTCAAAGCATTTTTAAGTATTTTAAATATATTCATGTTTTCATGTACTGCATCTGATTTATTTTAAATTTTCCAAAAGACATTCATTTGGTTAATGTAAATACTATTAACAGAAAGGAAACTAAGGGCTGATTAAGAAGTCACTGTAGAGTCACTGGCTATATGAATTGCAGGGTCAGTGGTTTGGTAAAAAAATGTTCCTGGGTTGGATTTTTTTGTAAATGGCTTTCTTTTGAAAGATTGCTATGTTCCAAAAATCACTCCTTTATTTCAGCAGCAATTCTGACGTTCTCTTCTGACATCAGAAATTACATGAATGATTTTGTGATGCTTATTCTAGCACGGACAACATGAGCTCCCACTAAAGACTAAATTCTACAGTGATTACAATAGAGGTCTGATACTGAAACAAAACAAGGGCACAGGAGCTTAGATTTTTTAATCTCTCACATTACTTATGTGAATCTATTCTTTAGCCGTCTTCTTAGAAAATGCTAGTGGAAAAAGCAGGAAAAAAATTCCACCAGTATCTGTGGAGTAACATTGCACAGAGGTACTTGGAGTAAATATGTGTTGTTTTTTTTTTTTCCTGTTAACTATTGTATACTGATATCAGAACAGCACTGAGATATTAAAAAAATATCTAAGTATCTGAAACAATTTAAAATGAAGATCAGTGCATTAAAGAAATAGCATTATTTTATAGTTATTTGACTACTGGATTACTGAATCACTGTTGTATGCTGGGTCATGTTGTTCTTTTAAGGTTGCTCAGCTCATTAATGCAAAGTACTTGGAGTGATGCATAAAAGACTTTAGGGAGAGATTTTCTATTCTTACAGTGATTGTTCTTCCAACATCCTCTCTTTTCTAAGGTTCTTGTTTTTCAAAATTGTCATTCGTCTTTTTTTTTAAATCCAATACCTGCAGAGGAAAAAGTTCTTAAAAAGCACTTATATGCCTTAAAATGCTTATACCTTGCCATGGAGGTCCAACTCAAAGGACTTTGCTATGGCACACAGGGATCTGAAATTTTCGTTTAAATTTAATCTGACTTCAAGAATTAATTTCAGCTATGGCTTCGTAAATTTTTTATGCCAAACACCCTTTCTGTTACACTTTGTGATTTATTCTGGCACATTTTTCTCAGAGATACAAAATTTTAGGAAGACATCAGTGTTTAGGTAGGAAATGATACTTACCTTGATGCTTTATCACTATATGCATAACTCTTGCTTTTCACTGACATTAATTTTGTCACATCTGAAACTCATATTGATTCTCTGAGATACATTATGACGTCTTTATCATCTACCAGATTCTGCTATCAGGTTTTCATTGTGAATAACCCAACTTTAGTATTCTCCTTTCAGTGCAAATCCTGCCAAGTCCTCCTTCTTCATTCTGCCACCAGCATGCAGTTTCCACACCAGACAAGGTCCAAGCAGAGTACAATACCAGAGTCCTGATATTCTAGGCTGTTCTAGACTCCCCTCTGCTCCAGGCATTTCCTCTCTTCCACTTTCTGCTCTTCAATACTCCTTTGACAAATATAATTTCTTCATTATCTCTGGCTTCTGTAGCTGCAAATCCCCGTGCTTGCTCATTTCCTTTCACAAAATCTGAGTCAACCTTCCAGCTCATCCCTCCTCTTGAAACATTTTCACATGCTTTTGCCAAGAGATTGACGATCTCTACCAAGTCAAGCTTTCTTCACCTGCATGCTGTCGACTCTTTCTGTTTTTCTTTAATGACACCTACTGCTCTAAAGCCCTTTGCAGGTCAGGAGATTTTAAGTGCTGATCTTCATTTCTGTCTCTATGTTGTGGAACTTTTGTGTGAGTTTCAGCAAATTACTTTGACTTATGCTTTTCCAGACCTACTTAGATGGCAGGACTTTGAAGCAAGAACTGCCTCTTCTTCTCTGTTTTTATGGTGCCAATCTGAGTTTCATAATAGCAAGAAGTAATAGCTGGCAGTTCTACAATAACAGCTGCAATCTTTACACATTTCTGATTTCCTCCAAAAAGTCTTGACCTTAATAGAAATAATTGGCATTTCATTGCCTCCTGGAAATATAAATTAAATATTTTGGTTTTCTGAATTTAAATACTACTTTTGAATTATTTTTTTTCACACCAAAATTGGTTAAACAATTATTATGTGTAGAGTAACTAGAGAAGTTATAGTTCTGCCCCCTTTACATCTGTGAGCTAGATTCCCTCATTGCTGAATTTCCTGTAAAGTCATATAACATAGCAGATTCACAGGCTTTGCATGATTGCAGATATATTATGTGAGTGGTCTTCTAACTGAGTCTGTTCTTCAGGAAAGAATATGGAGAAGAATGACAAGTCCCAAAAGGCAGTAAGAAATGTAGTTTAATATTGAAAGGCAGCTGAGCTGTAATGACATGAAATATCGAGGGTTTAGAAAGTTAATTTTTCATTAAAAAATGTAGCAATTAATTTTTTCAAATTCTTTAATTCATTTTAGGGGACTTTTATTCTGGAGAAATATCAACAATTTCTTCTGTTTCCAGTTTGGGGATTAAACTGCTCTTGAAATTTCCTGGGATCAGATATGTCAAGTTTCACTTATTTCCTCTAAAAATTTCTCTGATTTCATTACTAATCCATCCTAAGCCATAGTGTCTATCACTCTTAACCCTCTCTTTCTTTTTATGTCAACCTTCTTTCTCCTATCCCCTAGTTTTCAAATACAAGTAGGCCTACAACTATAAATAAAACTTTGATTTCACCTAGCATTCATCTGTCATCTCTCTTTCCATCTCCTCTCCACCCACCAACTTGACTGCAAAATATAGATGTTTGTGTAGGGTGAGCCGAGTTGCCTTTATACTTCATTGACTGTGAATGTCAGCTCAGCTTTGGCACTTAGAGGACACAGACACCTGATTCACCTGTGTAAACACCTGTATGCAGACAGACTGCTGCATTTCATAGCCTTCATGCTGAACTGAACCCCACCCCATCCCATTTCGCTGGGTTATGTATCCCCATTCCTGCAGTCACAGGTGGTACCTTTGATGCTCTCACTGCCCCACACAGCTCTTCTGCAGAATTCATCATTGGTTACCTGATTCCTTATATGCTGCAGTAAGATGTACCAACCTTTCATTTTTTTTATTTTATAGATGCTTTTGGGCACAGGCATGCTGGTTTTATGGGCAAAGCATTACTTCTTGATTCCCTTACACATATTTCTCACTGGAAGCCATGTAGTGAACTTTTATCTTACATGGATACTGGTTATGTTTTCTGATGCCTTCTAATGGCAAGTTGTAGAGGATAAATACTTTCCTACAAATAGGTTTTTATTTGATTGTTTTTACTTAGAACTCCCTTTTGCAGATTATTAATCCTATTTTAAGTATTATTTAATCAGTTTTGTAATGGAGCTGGCATTACTTGTAATAATATTGATCACAATGATTTTTTTTCTGTCATTTCTTGACATATTGACATGGTTTTCTCAAGCTTGCATTTTCAATTTTGGGTTAATTAAACCATGACAAAATATCTTGAACTGTTATGACCTTTGGAAGGGCATTTCATGCTGGCAACACCATCTGGCATTCATTGACCAAAACACCATTCCACGCCAGACTCATAATAATGATAATAAAAATAAGAAAAGGGTCACCTCATTAGATTTTCTTCCTAGGAGTTCAGAAGACACTTCTCTGGACAACCTGGTTCAGTGACACAGCTTATAAGAGTAATTCATCATTCTTGGATAAGTTTCAAGACAATCAGCTGTCCACATGTACACACCTTGCCTGGCTGTGTGCTGGGCAACATTCTGGTATCTCCTTGGGGGAGGTCCTGCAAAGAGTGAAGCTTCCTTGGAGGACACTTATCAGCGTCAGAGATAAGTCCTTTAAGCTGTAATGGACTACAAAGTATTACTTTGCCTTCAGAACCATTACAGCTTCTCACAGTCTCAGCCACAGAAATCCCTACAGAGTGCTAACACTAATCTTAAATAGAGTTGGTAATTGCAAGGAAAAGGAGTAAAAGTAGAGGAAAAACCTTCTATTTTCCTTGAGTATTTAGTGAGCACTTGGCTCTCTTGCACTCACTGCTCCCACTACTCACCCAGATAGTGCATTTAAATGGGGAGATGCCAGGGACACAGAGGCATCCCATAGCTGCCTGCTGTCACAGCACACAGCCTGCAAGCATCCCTGTCTTTGGAGGTATTGGCAACCCACAGCAGTGCTTCCAGCAACCTGAGGATTTTAGAGGTTGCTAAATGCAGGTTGAGGAAGTTACTACCTTGTCCCATGGTCTCTCCTAAGGAAAACCTCAGGCTTTCATTCTAACTGCTTCATGAAAACAAATCAAATTTCTGAGTTTTATGAAAGAGGGTCATGCAAACACATCTTTCATGTGCCTGTGAAGCTTATTGGCTTGTAAAGTGCACTGAGATTCACAGCTGGAAAGGTTCATAGAGATATGAAATATTATTTTTGCTAATGGCCCTGTATGTGTAAAGTATTATAACGTGTCTAACAAATGCCCCCTGTAAGGAACACAGCATGTTCATCAGTGGTGTAAGATACAGTGAATAATACATTTTCTAACAGCAATAAAGGTTTACTATTATTTTGTAAGACCTTTTCAAATTATAATATAATTTCAGAATAAAATAAACACATTCACCGGTGACATACCCCAAAACAGGGCCAGCACACTGGAGCTGAAATGACAGTACAGTTTAAACTACAGCGCTACTGAAAGGTGGTCCAAGGCTACACGACCACATCAGAATGGCTATGGTAGCTTGAGTTCCTGCTGGAGCTGCTGAAGCTACTCACATCCAGTTTCTGAGAGCATCTCTCTTTCATTTTGCTGCCAAGTTAAATGGCTAAGCTTTAGTAGTTTTCAGTTAGAATGTGTAATGAAATTTATAAAGGGAGGGAGATTTTGTAAACTCATCAGGAGAAACAGGACCAGAGTTTTAACAAGTCACATCTTTAATGAGCTATAAATTGGATTCCACTCACCACTGAAGCAAGTAGCAAAATTCTCATTGACAGCATGAGGTTGGCTTTTGCCACTAAAATACAAACAACGTGTGCTGTGAGAACAGAGGTGGCCTGAAATATCCGTAGAAGGATTACTGAAAGGAGTGGTCCTGTCTTTTCACACAGAAAATAATTCACACCACCACATCATGCAAAGATCAAGGCCTTGATGCAGTAAAGAACAAAAGGATGAAATTCCTTCTGAAGTATGCACCTTGTTTAATCATAGGTAGAAATCAACATACATGTTTTTTAATCCTATTCTCTCCATAGCTTCAGTCTCTGACTTCTGAGTGACTATGAAGTGTGATAGACTTAACAATGTGGGGCTTGTGGGATTATATCATTACAATGTCCAGCTACCTTTGGCTTTATTATTCTCCTCCCTCTGATTTTCTATGAAAGCTCTCGTTTTTAACAGAGATCATTAATGAAAAAGGAATGTCAATCTTCTCCTTTTAAAAAATTATTCTTCATAATCATCTCATTTTGAATTTCATCTAGAAAGCCAGCAATTTTATCAAATTTAGAAGCCAAAAACCAATTTGGTGTTCTTTGACGGAAATTTTGACTTGTTACAAAGAGTGGTTGGCTATTTCCTGGCAATCATTTTGAAGTTCATTGCTGCCAAATAAATACAATGACTTGCTAAAATCTGTAGTAACACTTGTTATTTTGCAGATAGCTTTAAAGGTAGAGTATTTGTCATTAATTTAAACATTCCTTGACTGCTCTTTGCTTACAAGGCATTACAATTAAAGGGAAGATGTATTCAGACCTTTCTGTTCCATTAGCAGTTGAGCTTCACAAATACAAGTACCTCAGGGTTTTGTCTTAATATTAAGTGAGTTCTTTGTATTTATTATTTCCATTTCTTTTTATTTTTGCAGTATGCTTTAAAAAAGGTCTCAGTTATTTTCCTTTTGTGACACCTGGTCTTTGACTCCAGCCTAAAATCCTGAAAATGAGTGCTGGAGTCCCTGTTAAATAGAACTGGGAAATCCTGTCTGAGCACAGATATCCTGTATTCAAGACTTGACAGATAATGCAGCACTTTAAAAAGCCTCTGTCTTTCATGACTAATACCCTCAAAGACCCAGAGGCAGATAATCACTGTCTGTGGGACAGAGGAGAAAAACCGTGGTAACATTTCAAGTTTTTTGAGAAGTGTATCTGCCTGAGTGGGAGGAAGGCACAGGCACTTAGTGTGTGGATGGTGGATATTGCAGAGCTGTTGGGAAGGGAGGAACTGCATTTGCAGAATTCATAGTAGAAGGCTTTGGAATAGGATAAGTGGCTATAAAGGTGGAAAGTATTAAAAGCAGAGATGTGGAGAATGTGTTGCTAGCTATATAAAAAATATTTGGATTTTGATGTCTTTATGCATTAGAATTATTTCAGCATAGAAACACGAGGGAAAAGTATCTCTGGATGTGAGGAAATCCTGAGACCTAGTAAAAGGACTGATAAGGGAAACAGGCAGGATTTTGGAATCCTGACAAGAAATGTTAGAATTTGTTTCTGTTAAACATCAAACCTTTATATGTAATTACATTCTAGAGAACACAGTGTAATATTTCATCAAAATAATAATTTCTGATTACACATTCTGATGAAGCAATGGATCTTTTTATCTATGCAACTGTAAAAATTAAAAGGCCATAGAAATGCAGAATGATTCCAGATGAATATAGTCACTTGCTACAAACACAAATGAGCCTTACTTACACATCAATATGTGCATATTTCTGTAGCCATGCAGGCCAGATTCAGGTAACTCCTGGGACTGGGAGGTTGCCCAGGGATCTTCCCCTACAAAGATGAAGCACCGGACTCTTCTGTTTGATCCTCTTCCTATTGATACATGAAGAAGGGGAAAAGTTTCATACGAGGGGAAAAAAGTCATATCTCACTATCAAAACTATTAACAATAGCTCAAACTAGCAGTTTTGCCTGAGAAATTACCTAGTCAAGGTAACATATCACTACTGATAACCTACATCTTTCCTATACTGACACTGCAATGATAACATTGTTCTGCTTCACTCTAGAGGTAACAACTTCTTTTGTCTGCATACTCAAATGTACTGGACATTGGACTTTGTTTCAGTGTACTTCTGCTTAAATAGATTGAAAACTTTGAGAAATATTTTAATTGTAGAAATTTTTATTTAATCTTTCAGCTCTGACATCACGGTGAAGGACATGAATTGCTCTGTCCAAAAGTTTTGTTGTTTTGGAAGGAGGGAGCAAAGGTTAAAGAAGAGTTGGATTTATATTTTTAAAATACTTTTTCCTCTTTCAATCCCTGCTGGATTTCTCTTATCTATTTTCTTTTAAGTAGTCTGTGAGTTTTACTTTTCACAAGAAAAATCTTTGCCTAGAGAATTTAAAGTCATAGTTTACCTTCTCTGTAACAGAATATTTACTTGAGGGAGCAAGGTTTTTCCTTACAGAGGAACACAATTTTCACTCCTTTAACAAAATTGCAGTCATTCCATTTTTCCAGTGACAGAAATAGAAACATTTGATCTACATCTGAAATTCCTGTTCTTTCTGTTCAAAAAGGTGTCTGGAATAAGTGTATATCACTTGCATAATTAAACAATTATATATTTCAGCATTCATTGTGGTCATATGCAACTACTGAATCTGACAGTGTCTGCCACTGCTCTCACAGGATGGTCCTCATGCTTTTCATGCTGTGGCTTTTGCTTGACCATTATCTTATCTTCAACATAGGTGATGTTTTTAGAAATTTTTACCCTTGGACAAAGGGTGGACAAAGTCACTTTTAGCTATTTTGGGACTGTTGTATTTTGTTATATATTTTGTTTTATTCAGATATTCATATTTGAAGGGTTTCTGTCTTCAATTGATCCTCTGCTTTCTTCCACTGGACAAGAGGAATTATTCAGTTTCTTTCAGCTATGGAAGTGGGAAAGGACTGCCCTCACTGGTGATTTGGGGCAGATATTTTTGTAGACCTTTCAGTCTCATCACTGTTTATTCAGCGGGTTTAGTGGGAACCATTAGGCTGTTGCCAGTTGTAGCTCCATTAGTATTCATTAAACTTACCATTATTTTCAGGTGGTCCACTTTGTTCAAAGATACAGATATTTTCTTATTTTCTAGCTCTCAGTTCTCTATGGTCACTTTCTGTGGCATGGTATTTCTGCCTGGCCCTTGTGTCCCCTCCAATATTTGACTTACTTTTCCTCTTCATAACTGAATAATAAGCCTATATTTGCAAATTCTACATTAATATACAAAATCATAAAATGTTGCTCTGGTGAGTAGTGAAAAATGGTATGGAAATACCTTAGAGTGTGTGTCTTGCAAACTATTAAACACATGATGTTTAACACATATCTCTTCACAACATAGGTGACTTTCAAAATTCTTCGAACTTTCTGAGATTGGTCCCCTTCCTGTCTCTTTTTTAAATTCTTGAAGGATTTTATCAGTTTTAGTTTTGTCTCACCATCCTTTTGTTCTCACTCTTCTCTACACTGTCTGGTCTTATGCTGTCATATTTAACATCTCCTAAATCTAATAGTTTAGATTATTCATTAAACGTGGGTGTTAATTTTTGAAAAGTTAAATTTAGTTTTGGACTTTTGTTGGTCTAGTGAAAAGATCATGGCAGGTATAACAGTATTGCTTTCTATACTGATTGCTGGAATTTACACAACAATTCTTGTTTATAAAATTCCTGATTGTAACTAGAAGACATTTATTAACATGTAAATTTCTATAAATAAATTGAACAGGTAATGCTGCATAGAAAAATACAGTCTTAGATCTATTTCAGTAAATGTTATTTAATTAAAATTTCATAATGCCCAGCTTAAATTCTATATTGTTTCAATAACTGAATCTAGTACATGGTTAAAAAGTAGAATTTGGTCTGTCAAGGAACAAAGACAAATAATATTTCCCCCCCTAATATTAATCCTGCAAGAAATACAGTTCTGAGGTTAAGGAACATTTGCCTTAGTAAAGAAATGAAGATTTTTTTCTACCTGCATTATCACTAGGTAGGCAAAAGCAAAATTAGAATAAATTGTTATGGATAAAGAATATTAAACAAACTTTAATCTCTTACTTAAGCACAAGTAAGTTTATAAGTGACACTACTACAAGAGAAGGCAGAAAATCCTCTTGTTGCTAATTTTTTTAGATTAATATTGAAAGAGCCCTGCTGATTTATTTTTTGTTTAGAGAAGGCCAAACAAACACTTAGTTAATGAAAGGTGATAGGGGACTTCTTCAGAATCCACTGAACAGCTTCTGTTGAAGAACTTTGGATTAGGTGGAAAGATTATACATCTATAAGGAGGATTTGCCTTTTTCTCAGTGTAAGCTTCCATCATTGATTGACTTGAAGGGCTCCCTATTCAGATGAGGAATGTGCTTTTTGAGATTTTGTTTATGCAACACCAGATATTGTAATTACATCCTCATGAATATTCTTTCCAGAGAGAACAATGTGCATTCTTGTGGCAGTGAAATCCCCATTTAAAATGTATGTGCCAGCAGTGGTTATTCTGGATTGTTTGTGCCTTTGTGATACACTTTCCTTCTCTCACTTCTAATTGTTTTTGAATGACTGTGGCAGTGGTCACTGGCAATTAATGACTGATGGGAAAATTGCATGAGTGTTCCCATGATTACTGGGACACTAACAAAACTAAAATTAATGCCACCCTCAACCCCCCCACACTTCTTTGCCAACCATCATTTCTGAGATACTGATCTGATTCTGAAATGACTCCTTCATTTGTTCTTGGGGTTCAAATAGTGTAATAAATTTTCTCTCCTTGGAATAATTGATAGAGAGCCCAGCTAGAATACTTAGTGTGTCAGGGTATTTTTTGTTACATAGTTCTTAATCTAAGAAAGAGATATAATGGCAGATTCTTATTCCTTTTCTGGGATAGTAAACGTTCCCCATTATTACCACAGTAATTAAGTTAGACATTGTTGTTAAAAATAGAGAAGGCTTTGAAACCTCAATAAGAAAACCTTTTAAATGTTTGTCTGGTGGAAAGGTGGAGCTGATATTTATATAATGTCCTTTGCAAAATAAAACCTGTGTTCCCAGGAAGGTTAATTGGGCTTTATGTTCATGTTGCATGTGCAGTGTTACACAGAGGCAGTGAATTTGCACATACTTCAGAGTGCATTTACTGTTATCAGTGCAGTTCATTTAATACTTAAACTTTAGGCAATAGTGAGGCCATGCTCATCTCATCCTATTGACCTAATCTAGCTCTTTCTACCACTCTAACCACTGTAACTTCTGAGCCGCAGGTTCTGTGTTTTGCTGCCTTGCTCTCCTTATGTATGCAGATCTCCCACTGATGTTGCTGTAGGGAGCTGTATAAGATAAGAGGAATATTGATATTCATTAGTATCACATGCAACTGAGAGGTGATGTTTGAACTGGGAATATTGCCCTTCAGCTTCACTGCTGTACATTGCCTTTCACATGACTCAGTGCCCATCAGCTGAGAGACTTGAATTTGAGGTTGAAATAATGCTGCCGTGAATTTGATCCTTCTGAGAACTGAGCCACAGCTTTTATTTTTCAAACATTATGTGTAGCCAAATTCTATTTCAGCTTTGCATATATTCATACACACCAAGCAAAGCAAGATAAGCTTTAAACTGGTTGAAAGAATTTTGGATTTCTGCTTGGAATTTCTCCTTCTGTGTAATGTATTTCCAACACTGCAAGTCTTTGAGTTTAATGCCAGAGATATATTTCCTGCACTAACTTTAAACATTGCCTTTGGGAATTGCTCATCAAAAAAGTTAAACTAAAAGGATAACTGTGATCAGGTTATCCTAGGCTGGATCAGGTGTTCCTAGGCTGCTTCATTCATACAATGGGGAATTTTGTCATGCTGTGATGAGAGTCCTTGATGAGAGATGAGAAATACCTTGCTATTGTTAAAACTAAAATTATGCATTCCTATCTCACCTTGAATTTTATAGAATGTTGTTTTTGTATTGGGCTTTAACATAGTTTTAAGTTGTATTTTTTTCTCTATGAAGTGTTCCAATATATTTTTTTTTTTTTTGGAAGATAGAGGAAGTCAACTCCCTCAAACCTTCAGCACCAGAGTAATGCACTAGGGTTGTCTAAAAGCAGCTCTATATATTGCAGTTCTTTCAAGCATATTCAGTGCTGTTTTTTTCATGAAATGTGGTCAGGGAAAGTATAGTCCTACAAAAAGTTTTGATAAATATCTGTATTAGGAGCTGTAGAACTCTTTTTGGTCTAAATTTATGTGTGGTATCTGACCAGAAAAATTAGACACACACATTCTTTGAAAGCAATTTTTATTCCTGAATAAATTAAACATAGTTTTCTTTCCATTTTAGCAACCATTTATGTTGTTTTAAAAAATAATACATTATTAAGTGAATTAGGGCTATTTGTTTATATTAGCTTGTTAGATTTAGAAACAGAATTCTGGAGTCTTTTATTGTGATTCTGTAGCTGAAGGAAAGTTGAATCTTATGCTGAATAAAGATAAACTCCTACTTTACACGTAGTGAGGACAGCATAATAAGAGCACAAAATCTGTTTTACTGGCTCAGAATAGCTCTCTGTCTAATGTGTATCCTGTCTCTAAGTACTGCTTGGAGCAAATGGTTGAGAAAAGGCTACAAGAAACAAAGCAGGCATAATCTCCTCTTGCACCTTCCTACTTTTATCTTTCACTGTGTTACAGAATCTTTGAGCTGGTGATGGTCTCAGGATCACTGTGCTCTAACTGTCCTTTTTAAATGTGTCTAATTCCTTTTAAGAGCCATTTAAACTTTTCCACCCTCTGGGAAAGGTTTCATGTACATTATCATATCCCTTTATGGGATATTTCTTCAGCAGGAGAACCCTGGACCACAAAATCTCACATTGGCAAATGAGGTCTTCCAAATCTCTGGCAGCATTATCTAACCCCGCCCCCCAGCACCTCTGCAGGTTCTGCTACCTGTTTTTTGGTTGAATGACCAGAACTACACACAGTACTCAGGGTGTAATTGCACTTTTGATGGCATAATGATGTTCCCTGTTTTAGCTTCAGTTCCTTTCCTGACATTGCTGACATTATGTTTTCTTTTTGACTACCCATGGGCTTAAGCTGGTGTCTTGAAGATCTTTTCTCTAAGCATTAATACCTACTTTAGAGCCCATCATTACGTATGTGTGTATGCACAGTTAGCATTCGTTTTTCGCTCTCTGCATTTCTTTGCATTTATGGAGATTAAAATTAATCGTCCATTTTAACACTTAGTGTTATGAGATTGTTGTTCAGGTTCACACAAGCAGTTTTAATTTGATTTTCTGGAATAAGCTTTCTGAGTCTTTCATCAATATCTCAAAATCAGAAAAGTGACTTCAGAATCAAAAGATCTTGAGAAGGAACGTGTGGCAATTTTTATTTACCTTCTTTATGCTTGATCCCTTAAGATGATTATTTGCGTAATTTTATTCACCAGTAAAATGGACTAAATCTGTACTAAAAGAGCCAGAAAGAGAGTTAATACAATCATCTTGTTTCTGAAAAGAAGGCTTTAGGAATGCATGGTAACAGCAGCTCCATTTAATTAGCTGAATTTAATTACTCCACAGAAATGAAACCAGCTGGCCCAAGTTAGCAATGGAAAAGTGGGGTATTGAAATCCAGAGCTGGACAGCAGGGACTCTGTAGACACCTCCAAAGAGTGTTTCACCCCACCTTTAGCATTTATGCTAAATGAGATGGATTTTCCTTCTGACACCCTTGTCTACCCAGGTGGATCTGAAGGGATCAGCAGGGATCAACCCTGGGTGAGAGGGACATGGAGGTCTTTGAAGTACATGAGATGCTTTTTGCTTCAGTCTCGGCGCACTCCAGGAAAATTCTTCCCCTTTATAGGTCCTGAGGCAACTAGGCTGGGGGATTGACAGAGAAATTTATTTAGTGTGGGATGTCCAGCAAAACTGGTCTGACAGAGCAGCAGCAGCAGGCATTACCTTCCTTTTCTTCTGCCAGACACACTGAGCCTTTTATGTGTCCTTTATTCCTGTGAAGCTCCTGTTGATGCTGTGCTACTGAAGAGCTGTGTAAGAGGTGGACAACAACCAGATTTGCTAGGGAATAGGCTCCTGGCTTCACTTCATTGCTTTGAGAATGTTTTCTAGAATCTACTACTTAAGGAAATAGAGTTATGGTCAGATAGAGCCTGGAGTCACGACTGTGGTCGGTTAAAAACTGTAGGTAAAGGGGAAATTTCCTAGTATATATATATATATATATATATATATATATATATATACACACAAAACTTTTAGTTTTAAAAATAATTTTCCCTGGTATTATCTATCCATCTAATGGCTTTGAAGAACTTGAATGAAAGGATAAAAACTGAGGCTAAGTTTAAATTCATTTCATCCAAATTTTGAAATGGGATGCATCAACACTGTAGTATCATTAAAAATGTTACACTGTTTTTCAAGATTAACCATTTTAAGAATTTCAGGAAATAATACTTATAGCTTTAGAAGATTTTGCTAGTGTGTTATATCCACTAAGTAACCTTAAATAGCATAGAGAATAGGAAAAAAAGAGAACTTTGCATTAAGGGAACCTTTTGAGAAAGAATGCTATTGTTTAATTGCAACTTAGTGACCCAGTACCTGGGTTATTTTAGCTTATTAAGAGTGTATAATACTCCAAAATTCATATTCCTTTGTGATCTACCAGCATCACAGCTTAGTGAAACTCTCCTATAGCTTGGTTAACTGCAGGACACTGCAACTGGGAGTTTCTGAATAATTTATCTGAAGCAACGAGTATCATCATGTGACACTGTATCAAAGCAACTGCTCAAGTAAAAGCCAGCTGGGTACAGCCGTTGTATTTCAAATAGCTGCTTGAGTTGTCTCTCTGGAAAAATTAGAAAACATAATGAGCAAAATTAGAAAACCTGGGGAGCAGCCTCCATGGATACCTATTAGCAAGAAGTAATTTGATTAGTCTGAAATCTGTGAAAGTTCATTATTTACAAAGCTTTGTAGTGTTATAAGAGAAGTACATGTCTACAAACACAAATCTATTTATACAGCATGAAAATATATAAAGTATGAGATGAGTACTAGATGTACCTATTTTTCTGTATCAGCTTTATGAAACACTAATAGAATATTGGCTCAAAATCTAAGAAGGACTCAGTTTGTGCCCAACAGAAACTCTTGGATTGTTTCCCAAAAGGCTTTCTGCAGTCTCACTAAAAGTAAAAGCTTCAAACACAAGATCCAGGAGAGGCTGACAGAAGAGATTTGCTAAGGAAAGATGCACAGCTCTGTTAAGTATTAGATTGATGCTTTTGTGAGGCAGGTCTATTGAAAGTGCCATTTGTGCCCGCTCTGCCTGATGCTGACTAGGAATACAGAAACGTGACGGGCAGCACTGAGAGAAGGACAGACCTGCAGAGTTTTCAGCACAGTCAACGGAGGCTGCAGCTGGTCTGCATCTCTCAGGATCAAGCCCTGCTCTAAACATTAAACTGATTTTACTAGCTTGTCTCCTAGTAAATCTAAGATCAGAGTGGTTTAACAATGAAGTAATTTATGACACCTTTTGGATCCACAGTTTTCAATCACTAAACCAATCTGAGGATCTATTTGTGTCATTGGCTTTTGCAGCTATGGCTAATTGTTTTTTTTTCTGAGAGACATGGGAGAAATACTGCTTCATAAGGTTGTCATTAGCCTGAGAAAAAAGAGGTCATTGATTAGAGTCATGAATAGAATGGCTTGTAAGCCAAATTACCAGTTGGGGATTCCCGAATGGCCAAGGGCACAGCCTGTCTGATCTTAGCAAAAGTCTGCATTGCAGTGGGGAACCCTCTAAAGGATGCATTATCTTGTGATGTTGACCTTAAATCAAGTCTTTTGTGGAGGAAATAAACCAAAAGGCTTTTATATTTATAATATGCTAATTCAAATATGATCCAAAACCAGAAAAATTCTATAGCAGTTCACAGTGACGGGCATATTTTATATATATTTAGGTACATGTCTGCAGTATATGAAAACAAGAAAAGGATCCTTCCATAGTGCATAAAATGTGAATACTACATCATTATTACACAGCAGTTTGAAAGGGGAGGACTGCATAACAATTCTATTATATATACTAATATAAGCAGTGACACTCTTAAATTGTAAAAATAACCAGAAAAAAAAATATGTACATTGAGACAGTGCTTTTGTTTCTTTTCGTTGAAAGATATTTTTTAAAAATATTCTTTTCAAATGATAGTGCTCTTTGACAGACATTAATAATGACAAAGTGGAATCTTTAGGTATCCAAAGACCTACTGATACTCTGTTAAAATTAATTTTTCTGAAAACATCATACAAACATTAAATGTGTATTGGAACATTCTTATGATTTATTGAATTTTGCTAGCTAATACATTTCTAAAGGAAAAAAATAATAGTAAATTCCCTAACCTTAATGTGAAGTGGCCCGTTCCACATATGTGTACAGAAGTGTGCATCACCAGTACATCAACTTGTTTACAATTTAATGATGAAAAGTAAAATTAAAAGAAAATAAATTCATAAAAACAATTTACAATATTTACAGGCTGAATGAAGCATTTTACTATTTTTTTCTTTTTTTTTTTTTTTTTTGTCATAAAGGGTAACTGAGTCAAAATGAAAAGGACAAAACCAGTCTCTTTTACAAAATCTAATTTGACCTACAGGTTTTGGACCATTACAGGAACACAGATGCTTGTAGTGAAGTCCATGCTATTGTAATTTCTAGAATGTTGTATTTTTAATGATTCTAGTTAAATTGTTAAATGTGATGAGAAAACAGAGCTTTAATTTAGCCTTATGAATCTGTTCCATTAGCCTTTTAAGAGAGCTTACATCAGCTAGCCATCAGTAGCATGTTGTGGCACCCAAACTTTCACTGAAATCTTATAATCCATTTGTCAAATTACCAGTTAGCATAGATGGACAAAGCTCAATAACACATTTTGAGGAAATACTTTTACAGGAGCTTTAAGCACACTGTCCCAAGAACTACAGAGTATCCTGCCCCAAAACTTGCCTTTTGTGGAAGACAATGTTAGAACGTGGTTCTGCAACACCTCTGTTGGAGCACACTGTTCTGCAGAGAACTGCTATAGTGATTGCTGTTTGAGGAGCTTTTATCTGTTTTGTTTTCCTCCTGAATCCCACCATTGGCACTGTTCTGTACTACCTCTTTTGTCAATACTTGGATTCTCTGATTTCCACTCTGTCCCCTGGAAAGGCAAGGCAAAACAAAGAAACAACATAGTCTACTGTCTACTGGAATTTTTAGTGTTAAATGCTCTATCACCACTGGGCTGAAAATTGAGTTATTTATTATCAATTTTAATGCCATCCTAGAGTTCCACTACAGTTAGCGCTGCACTACTTTCATTATAAAATCAATTTCCTGGAGATGCCTATCTCCATTGGTTTAATATATACCACACTGAATGTTGGCATACAGGAGCTGGTGCTCTTCCAAGGTAGAAGTATTGACTGCTGAAGAGGAGGTGTAGTTAAAATAGGAAAAAGCAATAGATTTCCCGTGTTTCAGACTGGCTGATGCTCTCCAAGCCTAAAGGACACATCTCACTGATTTTTTACTTAAAAGTCCCCGTTCCCTGTTTAGCTGTTGGGGAGCAGCTCCCATTCTATCCTGTCTTTCAAGAAGTACCCTCTGATTAATCCCAGTTGTCCCTTTTCTCTCACCTCTCAGCTGTTCTTCAGTATTTTCCCAGGGGTGTACTCTAGACTCCAGCTTCAGTAACCTCCACTGTTCCCACCCCAACACCACAGAGGACCAGAGCTCTTCCTGGGCTCACAGGTGTGGGCTGCCTGCCTCAGAGGGACCTGTGTTTTCCTGTATCTATCATTTCTATGCCCTGCCTAGGGGAGCTGCTGTGCCCAGCTCTGAGCAGCCAGGTTTGTGTGCTGCCAGCAGAGCACAGCAGGCTCAGACACCCTGTGCTCAAAACCGGGTCACCTGCATCCTGCAAATTTCAGACTGGGAAATCCCCAGGGCAGCAGAGGATGTAAAATTTATTCAACATGGAAAAGTTTATAGCTGCCTTTGCTTATGCTCTGGCAATGTCACTGCAATCACAAGGTTACAGGAACAACAAGGACACTACATCATGCTATTAATACGTCTGGTTTGGGGCTTTTTTAAGAGGATTTTGCAGCTTTAACAGTTTTATGTGCCTACAGATACTCTTAGTCATGGATTTATTAGCATATTTTTTCTCTTTAAGTATTATTAGATATATCTTCAGAAACTGTGTTTAAACTTGTCTCCTTTGAGGTAATTTAATGTGTATTAAAAGCCCAACTTCTCTTCCTTTAGACTAGAGGGCTACTTCAACTCTTCAATTGTTTATCATCCTCATAACCTTCCTTTACCTCATTTCTATTCATCCTATTTCCTTTTCTGTCTCTCTTCCCCTCCTCACCCTTTAAGTGATCTTAGCAGATGCTAAAGATGTCAGGCTGATTGCTCTGCAGATACAGACTCTTTATTGGACTTTAAAGATGTTGTTAATTCAAGAGTAAGCAATGTCAGTCCTATATCACAGATTATCTGTCATGGACTTTACCCAGGCCCCTGTTTAGAGAAGGAAAATCTATACACCATGTTCTTTGTCTTCCTCAGTGGTGACTGCTGAAATATTTGCAGATTGACCACTGATGATGAATTAGTTGTGTGCATTAGGTGTGTGCTACTCTGCAGCGTGTCATTGTGTCAGAAGCTCCATGCTTGATGGTGTTTGGGCTATTAACCAATTACAATCATGGTTATTTAGTATTTGCACCACATAATGCCCTAGATAACCCACTATAAATGAATCACTAAAAGCACAAAACTGAAAGCCACAAATGCTGAGCTAATTAGAAAAAATACTAGACAGAATGAAAAAGGAATGAAACAGACTTTTATATATATATATATAAAATTCATTTAATTCTCCCCTAATTCCCTCTTTTTATAACAGTTTAACATTTACATATTTTCATTTTGCTGTGTATCATAAAGCAGGCCCATTTTCTCCTGCACTTTTTATTTTTTAATAACTTCTGCCTATGTCTTTACTTAATTTTCTTTTTTATTTGTTAAATTTCCCCTTTTTTTGGGCATTTGCCCATCGCCCCTTTTTCCTTGGAGTTTATCCAAACTCTAAGCCCCTATTTGTGTAGCCTGCCCTTGGACTTCTGTCCAATGTAAATTGTTTTGTTCTCTCTGTAATTATTTTTCCCCCTAGATTCTGGTTGGGGTTTTTTGCCTTATCAAGTTCCTCAGAGAGAGGATGTCTTCGTTAGACAGGCAGCCATAAAATCCTTCTGTAGGGACTGAGGCTGCATGTTTACAGTTTTGGGAATGTAGAGTAGATTTCCACTCAGTGGACCAAGTTAAACTTGGTTTAAAGGACTAAAGGAAAAAAACTTAAAGGAAGATTTTAGTTCTGCTACTTTCCCATTCCATCATTTCAAGGAAATGTTTTGGATTTAGGGTATATAAAGCTAACAAAAACTTTACCACTGTTTATCAAGCTACATAACTCTAGTTTCAGGATCACCTTTGAAGAAAACCTATAGTCTTGTTCTAACAAGAGATGAATGCATTAGTTCATGAAGATAACCCTTACCAGTTCCTTTTATTTGTTTAAAATACCTGTTGAAAATCATCACTATAAAAAAGGCATATATCAGCCTAGAAGTTTGAAATATCAGTTCAGAAATCCACCACCTTATTCAAATCAACTTTTCAGGCACTTAAGGTATTACTATACAAAATTAAAAATATAAATTTAGATTTAGAGCTTGGCAATTGGCAAAAGTGAGTCACCTGCTTGGCTGTTATGTAATGACATGTCCAAAGTTAGTGAGCTGTTAAATTAAACCTTTCCTGTTATAATGCTGATAATACACTAATATTTGTGTAAATTTGCTGTGCAGTCTGAGGGGGTGGGGGGAAGTGATGCTTGTATTATATTTTTTACTTTTAAATTTTTTTTTGCAACAATTTAATTCTGCACACACTATCATCTTTTACTGGAAAGATTTACTTTGCTGTCTGGTCTTAAACTCTGGCTAGCCCTGACCACCTAGTCCTTCTTTAAGCTCATGTGTATCACCAGTTTAAAGTCTCTTACATAAACTTCCTCACATCCAAGCTGCAGTCTGAACCCACATATGCTTTTGTCTTTGCTATTCCAAAATGCATCTTGTGGCTATTGTCAGACTTTGGAGGGATTCAGCAGTAGAAAGCTGCCCCAAAAATCTTCCTGGTATTATGAATAACACTGTTCAGCAATATCAACCTTTTCGTTGTCACTTAAACTTGGGCTACTCAGTAAATGTTCAGTTTCAGTCACTTAAAAGTGCAAAAGCCTATTCCCTGCTAAAGATGCTGAGAGTTTACTTGTTAAACTTTGCACCTGTATGGGGGAAACTGTTATCTGTCAGAATCATGTCAAAAGCCTCTGCACAAGGAAAGATTTGGCTGTACCTTGAGTTTCTTCTTAGCTCTCCAGGAGTGTCCAGTGCTTTATTCTCTACAGAGTATCAAAATATACAGTTAGGCAGGGTGCCACCTTCCTGAGAGAAAGGACTTCATCAGATGATTGATAAATGCATCCTGGCATAAGGAAACAGCTTTATTAAGTGCACAGACAGGACATGTTTTGTCATCTCTCACCTAGACCCGTCCTTAAAACTTTGACAGAGAAGTGCAGAGACTTCTGAAAACCAGGCCGTTTGTACCAGGTTCTTTATCACAATTAACTCTAATTCAGTAACTTAGTGTTCATCTGAATGCATACTACAATGAATAGTCAATCATTTTTCATTTAATAATGTTACATGTAGTTTTTCCCATTTGCCACTTGCAGCTGGCATTTTTGCAATACATTTATTTTTCAGACATCTTCTAGTGAATCACCAGATAGAGCAGCTGTGACAGCTATCCATTAATTATATCTCTGTATTAAGATCTAATGAAAATCTGACTTTCAAGGGAAAGTCTCCAGTAGTGCCCAAATAGCAGCAGCTAAACCAGCACTGTCTGGTAGTTGAATTGGTGGTTGATTAAATATTTGTATAGAGATTCACATAGCTGTATTAACCTCAAATATTATTTGTGAACAATTTGCCTTTGGGATTAGGATGAAGAAAAGCAATAGAGTTTTTATGTCTCAGTAATAATTAGTATTGCCTTGATGCACATTTGCACTATGCCAATAACAGGCAATCCAAAATCATGTGTGCCACGGCCTTTCCCTTGATTTAGACCAAGCAGAGCTTTTGTATTTCAGATACAGGAAAGTAGATAAGCTGCCTTATTCTATTTACTCCAATTTATAAAAAGTGAAAAGAAAATAATCAGCAAGGGTTTAGAGGTGTTTTAAGATACTAAAAAGTGAGTGATGTGCAAGATGGAAGCAGCTATTTGGCTTCACTGAAAGTAGAAACTGAAATCAGAAGGCAATACGTAAATGCGTTCATAATTTTGTCTCACAGCTCTCTGTGCTCTTGTGGCTCCCCAGTCAGTATCTGACTTGTGTGAAGTCAGCTAGGATCAGCCTGGGGACACAGTGTTAACCCAAAGGGCAGACTCTCCCTGTAGGCTGGGGCTGGAGAGACCTCATAAACTGCAGCCAATCGAGGGGGGCAGAAATGAGGGGAGTTTAATTATGCAGACACCTACACAAGGGATGCTCGGGTCTTGGAGGGATTCCCAGGAAGATACATAAAAGCCCAATTCAGTAGGTTTCTATTACAATCTCATTCAAGAGTCGATAGACTGAAGCTTATGCTGGGGAGGAAGACCTGTTTCATTGATTACTAGAACTTTCTCATCATCTGTTTTGTATGATTCTGACCTTTTCCTAAATGAAATGGAAACTTTTCAATTTTCTCATTGAAAATAGACACAAGAGCTGTCAGCGGGAACCATAGACATACCATTTCTGTCAAATTTGTGATTTTCCTGTCAGTTTTTTCTTTTTGTTACTGGTGTGCCATAATGCTGACAGCTTTTATTCTTTGAACAAAGCCTAGCAAGGAAGTCTCTGTTGAAATGTGATTATTCCTTTGACTGACATAGATAGGGACTAGATGTTCCCACTTCTGATGCTGTAACCGTGCTCCTAAAACTGTCACCCTTCACCTTGTTGGGTTTTTCAGATGCCAAATATTTTCTAGGGTCTGACAGAATTCCAGAGAAAGTGCTGCTGTGTTCCTGCTGAAATCATCATCAGACATCCTGTGTATTTCAGCTGCAGTGCATTCAGACATAGATTTTTGCTTGCTTCACCTTGTAGCAATTTTTAATCTCCATCAGCCACAAAAATGAGCTTCACTGTGGCTACATTTAGAACCCATTTCCCTTTAAATGCTAGCCTTTTTCTATTTCTTCTAGTGGGAAAAGGTGAAATTAGTATAATATATTTATTGCCACCAATATTAATACTCTACAAGAAATAGTATGTCTATTCTCTTGGAAGGTTTCAGGATGCTCCAAAGTCTAAACCATTTAACATTCATCTCATCCATCATATGGTACCCACTGGTTTTGACACTGTAGGAAACACAAACTTCATTGAAATAATCTCTTTCAGATATGAACATGGCCATTAGAAGGATATGATTGGCAGCTCATTTGCCCCTAATATACAGCCACTAATTTATGCCAGAATTGTAACTAATACTGGTCAAGACAATCACCATAGTGATTACATGTGGCAAATATAGTTTCTTGCTACTAGCTTTCAGAAAAAAATATTCACAGTGTATTCATAGTCTTTCCAGTTGATTTCATAAGGTTTATAAATAATTCCCGGCCTTCTTTGAATATTTTTAGTATTTAGAATCTTAACTTGTTACACTCCTCCTTTAGATTTCATCTTCATCAAAGAAGCATTTATGAGTATGAGGTACCCTTTCACAATTCCTTCCATGTTCTTTAGCTTGGATGAAAAAAAATGCATTCTGTAATAAAAGACATACAAGAAAAATTACAAAGTGTTTTTAAATCCTAGTACTATCAATGGTTTTGAAATAATGAAAGTAGCATTATTCTTAGAAAGTAGCATTATTCTTAAAATTAGTTCTCTCTTTTTTAACACTCTTTGTGATTCCTCTGTCTAAAGAATGAATCCATTCCTCTGCACTGCTGCTGTTGAACTGTGGATCGCATTTCCACAGTCAGCTTTGTTAACATTAAAATACATGTTACATAGGCTGTCTGGAGGTGATAGAGGTCCTTTTCCTCTGTAGTCTCAGAACCCCAAATCTAATCAAGTCATAGAAGCCCTGGGGAAAAGGCCAGGATCCGGTAGTTCTAGGGAAGATGATGGACAGCAACTGGGTAAAGGGCGGTTTATTAGTTAAAAAGACCTCCTGTCTTATTTTTTAATAGTTTCAAGAATAAAATTTAGAGCAAAAACATTGAAGGACTTACTCCAGTTCAGAAAAATTTAAATAGACTTTCCACTGTAAATCTTCTAGTGTTCATTGTAGATTTTAAAACTTGAAATCTGGGGAGTTTGCAAGGTAGAAAAAGAGGCCTTATAACTTTTCTGTAGATCAGTTCATAATGTAGTGATTGGAATTGCATGGAATTGAATGGAGTGTACTGAAGGGAAAAAAAACACCTGCAAAATAATACATAAATAGATACAGGATATTTATGTTTACATATACCAAACAAAAGATCAAGCTATTTGTCCAATTGTGCAGGAAAAGCTTTCTTTTGAATAATAAAAATAAAAAAATAAAAAAAAAAGAAAAAGTAGGGAAAAAAAATGTTTTCCTTTTTTTCAAGACAATACTCTCAATACCTTATTTTTTGTTCCTGATCTTATTGTTTAAAATGCTGATTTTATAGAAAATGTAGTATAATTTACCTTTTGCTGTGGAATTCAAAATTAGTGGGTTTAAAGGTTTTATGTTTAATTGGAAATGGCATAATATTTTTTATGAGCTAGTTTAATTCTGTATGCACATTCAGTTTTTCAGATACTGTTATAGTTCTACCATCCTGAGCTGTACAGAGAAGGCAGACAGCTGGTAGTTCCTGCTGTTTGGATTTTCTCTCTGGGGCAGAGCACCTTGGAATGCCCAGTGAACATTGAGTACAGAGATACTGACAATGCCAGGTGTTTAAACCACATTGTTCATTCTGCTCTAAGCACTGTATGCACAATAATAGATTCTGTAGCCCTGAACAACATGTTTTCTTAAATCCTGCTTTATGGACCTCGCTCTCCATGCCTAGGCATAAGGGATATTTATTTCATAACCAATGCTTCTAGGTTTGTTACACATCACAACAAAAGAGAATTCTTCTGGCATTATAAACAGCCCTGGTTTAAGCAGACATCAAAACCAGAAAGTTTTCTATCTGAAAAGCATGCACAGTGGACTTCTCCATGAAGAATTCAGTGTGTTTAAAAAATGTGTATTTGTTAAAAACACTGGGAGTAGAGTCCTCCTTGAGAAATAAATAAGTGGAAATAACTGGAAATGGAAAACAAATCCTGTCTAGTTCCTCACTGTGATTGTAGCACTTGGTGGTATGCTATGTTGTCAATAAGAGAGAAAAAAAAAATTAAGTAAATGCATTACAAGCATTACTGCTGTGATTTGGTAGACTTGCTGTATTGAGTTTTGCAGTCTTTATTAATACACTTCACAAAGGATAACGGTAATATGCTGTCTGAACTTGTCACTTAGGAGACTAAAACAACAGATAAGAGACCAAATAAGAATTACAATTTTCCCTGAGTGATATATGCCAATGTTTCTGCATTATTAGCTAATCCACTGAGCAATAGAAGCCATCTTTCTTCACAAAAATCTTGTCTTTGAGGAAATATTACTGATTTACTGTTCCAAACAGTAAAAAATAAATCAAGAAAAATGCTCTGTAATTTTTGGCTAAATTTGAATTTAAAAGGGGGTGAAGAAAAATAATAACATTATGTTGTACAAGCACCTTGATTAGAGTTGGTGTAGAGCTGTTTGGCTATGCAGCCTTAAAAATTGGTAAGTCTGGGTTCTGCACTCTTGCCATTTAAAATATGTCAGTGAGGGATTTTTAATCTCAGTGTGGAAGGTGGTCCTGTAGATTTGTTAGAGGACACAAGATTCAGGTACTCCTGACCCAGTGATAATATCTGCTGAGATTATGAAAGAGATAAGAGACTCACCTTGAATTCTATAGCATTTATGGCACAGGTAGAGGCACACAGTGTACTCAAAACCTACCCATTCCAGTACACAGGCTGAAGTAGTGGGAAAGAGCTCTCCACCCATTACAACATATTCAGTACTCCAGTTCCTCCCTATAAACTGGGATTTATTCAGAAGTGGCTGCAAAGAGAGTAGAATGACTGACAGGCATCACTAGCTCCTTGTCTGTGTTGGGCCCTCATTTCTCCAGACTCCGAGGAGTGAATTTAAAAGACTTCAGGAAAGCAGTGCTCTGCTCTAAGGGTCCAAATGCTGCACATTTTCCTTTCTGGACTTCTTCCCATCATCTATATGCCTTTCTCACCCCAGACTGAAATATTGATGGCTCAACTATATGGCAATGAGAAAGCAACTTGAGTGTCAGGGGACAACCAAATTCACTCAGCAAACTAGATAAGGTTTATGGTAATGTTGTTCAGTGTTTTAACAGTCTCTGCAACTTAGCCACAGCAGGAGACTCTGTCACTGTACAGTAAACAAGAGCTGATTGATTTTGTAATCTCAAGAGGGACACCTGCCTTCCCATTTGACTAAAGCTCTCATTTCTTTTGCTCTAGTAAATCTTACAAGCTAGAGAACAAACAGCATTCTAGTACTTCATACATTTAAAAAAAGAAAATCCATTTCCATCTTCCAGAGGACAGAACTGTAGGTGCAGAAGGTCAGCAGTGCAAGTTCTCAGGCACTCTGTTGCACCATGCTCTTGATAAAGAGCTTTTTCTTTTTGATGCAGCTGAGACAATTCTGGCATCTGTCTGGTACTTCTGTCTTCCTCACTGCATGCATGTTCCTTTTGTATAAGTCTATTTGTATGAACATTAGGAAATAATTTTTGTAAAATCAAATGAAAAAGGAGAAAACCAGTCTGCAGGTGATAGAGAGTAGCGTAAAATTTATGCATTTAAGAGTAAGCCAAGTTTTCCGTAAATTATTCTTCATGTGTTTAGAGCCTTCTCATATTACTTTCTTCTCTCCTTTTTTGTATTTTTTTTTTTTACACACTAATTTTGAAGGGTATCCCTGAAGTTTTTTAAAAGGCATGTAGATGTGGCACTTAGAGACACGCTTTAGTGGTGGACTTGGTATTGCAGAGGTAATGCTTGGAAATGATGATTTTCAAGGTCATTTCCAACTTATTGGAAAGTTGGAAATTGCATGATTCTATGGGCCTCTTGAGTCCAATAAAACTGCCTCTTATGGCATGTGCCCAGAGTTTAGAAAGGCCACTTCTGTTCCATCATGCCTTTTTAATGCTCTGTAATTATCAGATGTTTGGGCTCTCTTTGCAGTGCTGTGCTAACTTATAATCTATAAATGTGTTTCTTCCATTATTTACTGTGACTTTAAAGAAAATTAGAAGTCTTTAGAAAGACTACAAAGAATAACTTTACAGTAATTCTAATTCTGGGGGAAAAGTGTCTGTTTAATTTTCACACTGAGGGAGCACCTTGTTTATTTCTAAGGAGCTGAGAGCTGTCCCAGGAGTTGTGGTGTTGGATGGGAGCTCCCAGCACATTCCTGAGTCCACAGGCACCAAGCTGGATGCCTGCTGAAACCCCACACACTCCTTGGGAAACTGGGCTGTGGGGGAGTTTGCACAAGTCAATTTTTAAATTCAATGGACTCTACCCCTTCACAAAATTCAAAACTAAGTCCTAAGCCTCATTCTGTTCTCCAGGCTGCACCCTGGGCCTTTTGCTGTCTATTTGGAGTAAAATCCCAGTGCAGGTTCTGCACATCACATATCCCAAGATTAATTTCAGTTCCTTGTAGAATCCAGGTGGAGTGTCTCTGAAAGCTCTCGGTAAACTTTTATAGCTCTTAAATTCACAATTGTGCCCAAGATAAATGCTTTCAAATAATAAAGAGGTTTTTTTCAACATTAAACACCCAGGCATGAGGAAACACCAAAATTTATGCAGCATTACCCACTCTAGTTCAATCCTTTTAGTGTGAATCAATGTATATGTTAACTGCATGAGTTTATTAAAAATAATTCCTGGTCTCAGTTAGTGTGGCAGACACCCAGCATGTAAGTTTTATGTTAAGCTGTTAAAAATTTACAAATTTTTTTAGCAATTAAAGTTTATTTCAAAATGGGATGTATCAGCTGTCTTAAGCTCAGTAAGTGTGCTTTGTGCTATCACCTGCTCAGGCCACTTCTTTATCCATAGTCTTTCTTCCAGTTTAAGTTCTACTAGCTTCAAGTGACCACTGAAGTTGTGAAGTTTAACATGCTAAATAATGCTATTAACAAATACTTATGTGTATATTTTAATATGTCCAACTTCTTTGAATGAAAATTAATTTTCTAACAGCATTTCTTCTAGTATGGGAATAAGTTTTGCCCATTTTAAAGACAAGGAGAAGTTCTCATTGTGAAGAGCAATGACTAAAATATTGCAAGGTAACTTGAAAGGATGATCATAGATTTTGAGTTAATTTACAGCTGACTTGTGGTCAAAGGAAAGTAGTTTTTCTTCAGCATCTAACAAAACTTCCACAGCAGCAATTGCATTGAAAGATAATATTAAATTCCCTCAACTTCTAGTTTGCCTGTCAGAGATTCAAAGCACTACTGAAATGGTGTTCTAGCAATTGAGAAGCACCTTCTCAGGTACTGTATACCCCAACTTTCTGGCGCCACTGGGACGCACAATATTTTCCTAAATGTTTAATTGCAGTTTGTCATAGAACTGAGGTGCCTTCACTAGTGTTTTGTTTTCATATACCAATTGTTTTCACTTTCAGTCTTGCACAGAAAAAGAAAGTGGTAATATAAGGAAGAAAACAAAATATCCTGAGTGAGAACATACTTTGCAAGTGTGTAAAACAAAAACTTCATATGTAAATACTTAATTACAAAATGAAATCAGATCTGGTTGGGTTTTCTGGGGGGGATTTTAATGCCTTTTGAAGTCAATTAAGCTTCAAAACTGTAAGAGAAGAAATGAAAAATCATCAAGCAGTGCTATGTCCTTAATTTTCAGGTTTTACTCCTCCAGGCTGTCATTACTCATCAATAGTCTGACTGATGTGAGCTGGACAACTTTCATGTTATTCTGAAGTACCCATTTTGACAAGGCAAAATTAGTAACATTTTCAGGGTACTTAGCAAATCTCAGTTATATTGGCAGGCAGCATTTATTTCTTCAGCCTGGAAGTCCTAGAATTGAGGATGCAGAATCCCAAGGGAGAATAATTCCCTTCAGAGATAAGTTCGTGTCAGCTTTCCCTTCAGAGAGGTGGGTGAATTTTAATTGGGTGCATCTGGGATTTCTCCCATTTCCCAAGTCTGCCTACTGCCTTCCAGCTCTAGCAGGGTCATGTCTCCCCAGCTCCTGAGTTGCATTTGATCCTTTGAGAAAGTCTCAGTTGCGATTTAATAAGTATAGCTCGAGAAAAGTATGCCTCCATCTCCATATTTACAGCTTTAACAAAGCCACATCAAAAGCACCAGTATAAAACACACCAACAACTGAAATGGAGAAAGGGAGCAAGTTATGCAATCCTTTATCTATTGAGGTTAGATAGCCAAAAATAAAATCACCATTGTGAAACTTCCAAAATTATAGAGAATCTTATTTGATCCACTTTTTTGTGCTCTACATACCCAGAAAGGGTTGCAAAAGGATTTATGAGGATCATGCCCCTTGGGCATCCCTACCTCACACTATCCCCCTATCCCAATCCCTGGTAAGCTCTTTCCCATGTTCTCCAAACCCAGTTAGATACTTCCTGGTTAAAGATATTTACACCTGTCAGTGAATCTAACTTCACTGGAAGATGTTTCTCTAGTGCATATTTTTTATTCCAGATTTGGAAACCTATACTGATTAGCTAGTCCTTTCCATGGAGCTGTTAGTTTTTAGGGAAGGTTACATTAATTCTCTAAAAACTGTATAATTGCTTTTGCTTATAAAAATAGCAAGGGACTGCTTTTCTTAGAAAAGAAAGTAATGCTAGTAATGCTAGTTAATGTATGGTTCTCATTACCCCTGAAAACAAAAAATTCTGCCAAAGCCTGGGATCCTTTATAGGAGTAAAATTTGATCTCTTCTCTTTGCCCTTCAGACAGCCTCGCATCACTCCTCTAATACATTAGTAACCTTGCCCACCCAGATCTCAGTGAAATGTCAATAATTATCTGCCATCTAGAAACCCAGTACCCCACAGGAGGCTCATGTCACCTCTGAGACTGTGTTTGAGTGAGGAAGGGAGGCAGAATCATGTCTGGCTGTTTGCCAAGAAGGAAGAGGAAAGCAATATGACCACCAAGAGCTCAGTTTAGTGAGGCTGGAGGGCATGAAATGACCAGAAAGTTTGGGTACCTTGCACTGAAGTAAAGGTCAAGCTGAGGACAAGACCAGAATTAGTTCTTCTGCCATGATGGGGTTTTGCTGCTCTTTCAGTTCAGAATGTTTTTTAAGAGAAATATGTCAGGAGATGGAAATGCTGAGCCACAGAGCAAAGTCAGCTGCTACCTTGAAATATGTACCTTGGAATACATGATCCACATTCTCTGTCTCTTACTTGATGTCTTCCTTACTGACTAGCTGAAAAGACATTTGGGAAAAAACACCATGCCTAAAAGTTATGAATATCATCAAAAGAGTGCAAGTGAAAAAGATGATGTGAGAATTACAAATTGGTATGTCCAGTATTGAAGTTCAACCTGTATAAGGCTGCAAAATGCTGAAATTTCATAACGGACATCTAATTAATATTTGTTGTTCTAGATGTTCATAAGGTCTATCTTGGCACTGGATACTCATATTTCTCTGTCTAGCTTCATCAGATCTCTGTCTCTGATCAGATCTCTAGTGAGACAGACTTTGATAGAAACCCACTAAGTTATGCCACCACATGAAAGTCTGTGCCTGTACTACACATTTTTAATTGGTCAGAGCTGTTGTTTATGTTGTACCAGACAGTTCCTTTACAGTCTCATGTTTATCATTTAATAGACTATCAGGAACTAATTATCAGGTTTGTTTCACTTTGTCAGACTGACTGCATTCTCTTAAGTATTCAAGTAAGTATTGAATTGTGTATACTGCCTGGTTTTCAGCTGGTGAAAGTACACACTAGTAGAACATTCAGAAGTGAAGTATCTGTTTGCTCAGGGTACTGAGTAGCTTAATTCTTAGATTATTCCTTATTTCTTTTATACATGAACATAAAATAACTCGTTTACTTAAGCATTGTGGTATGTCATTAATTCTATGTAGAGTCTGTAACTACCGTGCTGTTCAAATCTATAATTTAAATGAGGCTTTGCACTCGATCTAACTGAACAGAGAAGACAGGTACCATAATAGCTTGCAATAATTGACCTGGTGGAGCCATTTTGGAATCATTTCAGAGTAATATGCTTGACCCTGCAACCTTTCCTCCCACAGACTGTCTAACTTCAGTCTTACAGTTCCAACAGAGGCTATTAGTTTGGCATCATCTCTGATTCATGGGCATGCGAAGAATGAATGCATTAGATATGAAAAAAACACATTTTGCTCTCCTGGCCATAGCAGGATGTTGGAATTGAGAGGGATCAAAACACATTGTTTGAATCTTGTATCTGAGGTGATGGTGGTGATCAACATAGGCACACAGACAGGAAGGATGCCAATAGGTTGCTCTGTTACAAGCTGGAAAATTTAAATGTCTTGCCATTGAGTTGGTCTGTCTGAATCTTTTCTGGGGGGAGGAAATTGCTCTCTGACTGAGGAGTATTTTCCTTTCCACTCCCTTATTTACTTGGGAGGTCCATTTTCAGGTAAGACCACTGTTTTCAGAGGAAGCCAAGATTGTGACATTGCATTCTCTGTCCTATTCAGCAAGAATTTTAGGAGCAGCAGAAGATGCAGTGCTGGGGTCAGAGATGTGGCCAGCCATGGGATGGTTTTGGTGGGATACATAAATAACAGAGTATATTTGGGGGCAAAATAAATGGCTTGGGCAGGGAAAATGAAGTAATGGTTTGTTACAGCCCTGCCACCCCAGTCAGAGGTGTCAGACTCTGCTGGCTCCCTTTGCTGTTCTCAGCTGTGGTGAAGGAACGCAGGGTGTTCCTGCTTGTGTGTACACAGGTATTTGCTGAGGTTAAATGTGAGAAACAAGACATGGACTTCCATATAAAATTGCATAATATGGACAAAACAAGCAGAGCTTATGAATGAAAGGGTGAGATTTACCTTGCTGCAACTGAAATGTCACAGTGGCCAGTCTTCCCCGCACCTGGTCTTGCTGTTTCCACTGTGTGCATTGCACAGCCAATTGTGGCTGGGTATACCTGTGAATTGAAGAGCCCCCAAGAAAGAAATCACTTAGAGTAGACCACCCTCTGGCCTTGGGATTCTTCACACTGATGGCTAAATGAGTTGAAAAGGCAGCATCCCTCTTAATAATTGTGTGGGCCTTTTGTGATCAGGGCCAACAGTTCCCAGGAAGGGCAGCAAACATGTTCAGCAGCTGGAGTGGTATGGAAGTAAAAATACATAGACTGAGGATTGCTGAGGCAGTCTGTGAGTCAGGCAGGGAAAAATGAGCATTGCCATGGAAGCTCCAGATGCTGCAGGCCGTCAGAAGGGGTGCCAGGCCAGCCCCGCAGATCCCACACCTGGGCTGGTGGGGCTTTTTGGAGGTTTGGTGAGGAAAATAAGACTCATTCCCAGTGGATGCCAGGATGTCAAAGGCTTTCTTCACTGAACTTAGTGATGTCACAATTCTGCTCTTTGCCAACAAAATATTCTAAACAGCCTCTAGAAAAGTAACTGGAAAGGTGAGAGGAGCGGGCAGAGAGGCTTTGGACCTCTCAGCCTCTGATTAAGTGATGCTTCCTTAACATCATTTGAGTGGGAAGAATTAGCCCCCACAGATAATATCTGAGGCTTCAAACTCCTTTCTCTTGTCAGAGTAAAAAAAGTCCCTTATGCTGCAGGAAAGGTATTAGTGTTTCAGGCCTATGGGGCACAGCAGGGCAGGTACTTCTCTGAGGACTCTTGTGCTTTTAAGTGGCTCCAATTATTTTCAAATGACTAAGTAGAGTGCTCATTAAGCATTTCCCTTAAATGAAAATAATGACCTACAAGGTCATGTTAATTAAGAAGCACAGTAAGTCAGTGAGAAGAGGTTTAGTTAGTACAAACAGTGGGCCCAATGCTGCATAACACCATGCTCACAATCAGTCTGGGTTTGCATTCATCCTTGTAATATTCAGAATTTGTAGGACAGGATCATTGTACAAATAAAAATTCCTGCAGATCAGTTCAATCTGACAGCAGCCACTGGCTCATTATGTGGCCATGAGCAGTATCTGCTTTTAGCTCACACTGACCAAAGCACTCTGGCTTACTGTGACCAGGAGCAGTGCCAATTTACCCTACTGAGAAGAAAACTTGACATGTTCCAAGACTTTTACTGGCTTTTCAGAGTTTGTCATTTGTACTGGTATGGTGCAGGATCATACTCAGTGATGAAATTTCACAGTTGAATCATCATTTTTCAGCTACAAGTCCCATTAGCTGCAGGAGGCTCTGGTTGTCAGACCCCCTGAGACTCCAATTAGAGCAGCACAGCCCAGGCTGGGCAAGGATTTCTCCTCTGTGAACGGGTTTAGATGTGCTGAGTCTCACATGTTCTTGCCACACTTTTGCAAACCCTCAGCTCCCCTTGCCCCACAGCTCCTCTTTCAGACTGTCCCAGCTCAGCCCCGCCATGTTCCCATGGGAAGCCCACCCGACTGCTGGATCAGGATACACAAGACCCCAGCACAGGGAAAGGCTGTAGAGATGCTCTGCAGCCAGGGGTTCAGAGTCACACACAGCTCTGTGCTGCCATGAGTCCACCTGGACAGTATTTTGGTGACCAGCTACAGCTGCATCCCTTTCCCTTTACACAATATACCCCTGGACCCACAGTACCAGTATTCTGTGTCCATGTGCCCCCTATCTAACATCAGGAGCCCAGGAATACACAGGATATGGCACTTAGCATCCCAAATATTTGTACTTTGAGAAGATGAAGAATGCATGCGGTTACCAGGATAACAAAAAATCAAGAGCCCTCTCAGAGAGTATATAGGATTGTTATAGCTGACAGACCCCTATGAAAATCAAGGGAAATATGTAGTTGGGCCTAAAACTGCAGAAATTTAACTTTTAAATTTACGTCTTACTTTGGAAAGGAGTTAAAAGGCTCATTTTGTAAATGCCTGCACACAGCCGTACACTCCACTAAAAAGTTACCAGAGCATTCTTGCACATCTGTATGTAGTAAACACTGGTTTTCTTCTGATTATTAATAAAACTTTGTAACCGCAGAGTGACACTGGTTTTCATGCATTTATATCCTAAAGTCTTTGCTTTTTCCAGCCAAACAAGGAGTTATTAATTAAAATCTACGTGTAAAAAAAAATTAATTAAAAAGCAGAAATTAAAAAGTCTGGCATTTGTTTGAGCAAATTATCTCATGAAATATTAAGATGCTGTGGTGGAATTTTGTGCCTCATGTTACAGATCTATGCCTCTTTTAAGTCACATACATGGATGTGTATCTGCTTCTTTGTGTGCAGTAGTCAAGGACATGTCTCTTCTCATGTGAACTGTGACAGCTCTGTTGAAGCCAGCAGAGCTCAGGCAATGCACACCAGCTAAGATCTGCCCCTTACTATTCACCCCCATCTGCTCTGTGACTCAGTTGTACCAGAACTGCCGAGCACCTGCCTGCCTGATGTTTTTTTAATGAGTTGAACTCTTCATGTTGGGTTTGTGTCTCTGCCAGGTTCCGGTTTAATCACATATAATTTTTAGTGTGAAGTTTCACCTTGGGCTTTGAACTTGTAGGCACAGAACAAAAAGTCCTGTTTCTAGTGGAACTTGCATAAGTAGTAATAATAATAAAAGCTGGGAGACAAGGCAAGTATTTTAATTCATAGGTTATGACATTCAGCTTTTATGAACAGGAAGAGGAATTATCCTCAGTAGACAAAAAATAATGAGGTTGACCCATATTCTGTAATAGTGTATGAAAATTAACTAAAGATTTGTATAGTTAAGATAATGAGCATTTATATTTAAAGTTATAGCCTGGCCTAATTGTGTAAAAGTTTGTGGGAGAAGATACATGTGTGTACACAAATAGATCAGTGGCTGTCTCTGGAGTTTCCACTCGGCTCCTGTGAAGCTGTTCAGTATGTAATAAATCAAACTCAAATGGCTTGCTTGTAAAATGCTTGGCTAAAAGTATCCTAAGACGCATGAGCCCTGCTTTCCCAAGAATGGGATGTATTTTTTTAACTTTCAGATTAGAGTCAATATGTGATGTGTGTTTTGCAGTTATTTAAGTAATAATATATATTTATTTATCAGGAAGTAAAACTGTCGCTAAGGAAAAAAAAAACAAAACCTAGCTCTGACATCCTGGAACCATGAACATCAGCTTCTAGAGAGCTGTTTAAAGAATTTAAATACTAATATATATTGGGATTTGCTAATCTCTTGATTTGTCCCTATAAAAGAAATTACTTTAATCTTTAAAATTCTGATTTTTGGAAAAACATTGTAAAGGAGAAAATAAACAGGCACACACAAACTTCTTAGGGTAAGTGGTTTGTGAATTTGTTAGTTGTAATAACTATAGCATTTGATTAGTACTTATAATATTATATTTGTAGTTTTGTTACCCCGTTTATCTGGGAATCTGAGTGGTTTATGTATTTTATCATTGACTACTAAAACAGAATAGATTTTCAGTTTGGTTGAATATTGAAAGGTGAAGTACATTAGAACATCTTAGTGAAATTAAATGTTAATAAAGAAACATTTTATAATAGGAAGTGAAAAGAATAATGCTAATCTACTGATATGGTTGGAAGAATTTGGGGTAACAGTGAGTTTTCCCTTTTCTGAAGTAGGAATTCCACTGAATAATGTGTATTCATGTTGTCATAAGAATACAAGTAGCCAGTGACTGAAATATTATATATAAATTTTATTTGAATGAAAAGATTCCGGAATGCAGTTCCTGTCACTTGCAAAGGACAGCCATCAGGGAGCAACTTCAATGTGATTATTTAAAAATTGCATACACAACAAATACTCAGCTATAGAACCCTTTAAACTGCATGTCCTCATTTGTCTAATTTATTCTGAAAATTAAAGGATGATTTCCAGTGCACTGTTACTGTTAAAGACAATCATTTGGGACAATCTGAGGACAGCATATCAGGGAAACTCAGGCCCACAATTCTGTGTTTCATTTTATTTGCAGGGATGCATCCTGTCTCCCTGTATGTGCCTTTCTGTTTTGCCCTCTTGCTGTGACTGGTGGGGTGATACCGGTGAATATTCTTTTTGCAGCCTGGAAGGGAGAGTCCATCAGCAAAAGACTGATACAGACAATCCACAACATGCTGCCAAATCACAGAGTTAACAAAAACACACACACACAATTTTCTTTGTGGCTATTTCTCACAGTAGAAATCACAGCACTTGTATCGAAATCTGTGAAGGGTTTAGGCTTGTGGTCTTGCTTTGCAGAATGTTATGAGCATAGGCGCTCCTCTTGCTGAACACTAACAATGTCATGTGTTTCAGAAAGGAGCACAGGAAGCCCAGGAGTGGCAATTAAAGTTTAATTTGAATTAGAGGAAGTTTCCTCTTAACCTTCATGAGCTTGTGATAGGACCTCAATCTGAAGGACATTTTTCCTTCAGTTATTATCCCAAATATTCATTATACTTATAAATTATGAAACCTGTTTTAAATCCTGTTAAGTCTTGGTGATAATCTTGGTGCTGAGTTTATCAGGTCTTACAGAAAAAATTCATTTCTGTTACTTAAATTCACTGGCTTTAGATTTCCTATTTAAATGTGCAGAAGATAACCATGTTCAATTTATTTCCTGTATACCCATCTGTAAAAAAAAACAAACCACATTTAAAACAGTTCTGATCTTTTCAACCCCTCCCCCTTTGTGTAGAATTAATTTGTCTCTACCTTTTTATTTAATAGTAATTAAATTTCCTAGTGTGAGAATCAGTGGCCTTGTCTATATCTGGCCTGCATTACTACCCTGGACTGCAGGTAGACTTTAAATTTTTTCTACACCCATTGCCTTGTGGAAGAAGAAATGTTTGCGCATTTAATCTCCAGCACACAGAAGTTGAAAGAAGCATCTATGAAAGTTTTTCTCTCCTCTACCTGCCATCTGTGTTTCAAGTGGTTTAGTGATGGGCTTGGGTGTTCCAGAGGCAGGAGCCCAAGACTGGCTCCCAGCCCAGCTTCTCAGGATATTTCTAGAAATATTTCCAATGCTCATAAGGGGGCACTGGTGCTGATGGGAGAACGGCTGGAAGCGGGCACCTGCAGCAGTGGTGTTTCCTCAGGGTAAGTGCCCTTGCACAGCAGCTGAGTGGAAGTCAGTGGTACCCAGAAGAGCTTTTTCCCAGATTAAATGTAATAGTGAATGTTGTGGTGCTGGGCTCCCAGTTTCATGTGTACACAGAAGAGAGGCAGCAGTAGAAGAATACTGGAATATAATGGAATAGAAGTAGGGACGCTTTTCTGTGTCTGATCTTCCCAGGACAGACAGTGTAGCCTACCCAGACTGGCTTGGACTGCAGTGGCATGGCTGGAGGCTCCTGAATGTGTTCTTAAGTGTTGTTCCTAAGGGTTACAACATCAGCAATACTCAAAAGCACAAGATGTGTCTAAAGCTACCACTTAGAGCAGTAACACCTGAGTTGCCTCAGAGCAGTCATTTAGAGCATTTCAGCAGGCAAGAAAAAGGCTGGCTGGTGAATTCAGTCTCAGACCTTGCCTGAAGCATGCTCTTACACTACATTGTAAGTACAAGTGCTGTGGGTTTGAGAATATTACAGTTTCCCTAAGTCAGATTTCCCAGTAACTTTTATTACAGAAAAGTTCTATGAAGCTTTCATTGAAATTCTGATCAACTTCCAAAACTAAGTAAATGTGCCAATGACCACAAGTTCTGCTGCATTTGGGGCAGCTCTTTTCCATGTGCCTAGATAGGAGGGCAAGAGAAAACATTTTGTTTTCCAAAGCACTTGGTATTTTGATTTTCTTCATAGTAATTCTCCTAACCTCTGCAAAAATATTAATTAAAATGCTTTCTATAATGTTTTAAAGCCAAATTAACCACAAATATTACTGCCACAGCTCAAGGGAAAAGGTGTCATTAATGCTATGCAAACTATTATAACTGTATACTTTTACACCTATCCAGCTGAGAAGTAAATACAATATCAATAAGACAATTTATTAGCTAACTCTACTGTGAAATCACTATTCAGCTTATACATTTCTTCAGTAGCAGAAAAGTAATAGTATTAAGAGTTAAGTAATAGTATTAAGAATTAAAATAATTGATGGCTGGAACTACTTATATACTAAAGTAGCTAACTAATATTGTTGAATGCTTGCTGTTGTGTAACTGGTAAACATATTGCTGAATGAGATCAATTAACAGTATTCCTACTCATAGATCAGATCACCTTTTGTGGATATCAGGTCATAGAATCAGTAAAACCTTGTTATTTAGCTGTTTGATTTACTATCAGATAGAACCTCTAGAGTTATAATCCATGATCTGCTTTTTGATTTTATTCACATGTTTCAACTACTCTGTAATAATGTGGTAGTTTAAATTTGTTTAAATATGTTTAAACCTCAATTGCCAGTTTTAATATACACATACAAGGGATTAAGTTGTCCAGTTTCCTTTTCTGTCACTGTGCATAGGAATATATAGCTGTTTTGCTTTTGTGGCTCCATATTCTGGTCCCTTCAGAGATGCTTCAGGTCTTCTAGGTACTCTGAAAACTTGTGTCCTTGCTAAGACTAATGTAATTTGCATCTTGCTGTATATATATTAATTAATTTACAACATTATGCCACCAAATAATCAAAACCAGAAACTAAAATGTTAATCTCACTGCAATCTCAATGCATTCCATTTGAGCTTTGAGGAAAACTAAGACTTTTATAAGTAGGTTGTTTTTCCTATGATCATATCAGTTTGAAATGTATAATGAAAGAAAGCTCAGGTATGAAAAAATTGCCATGTGGTAATTGTCTTCCTGAATCTTATTATACATCTGGAGACAGAACAAAACTTTGGCCTAGATAATATATTTCAATACATTCAACACAAAGAAAAAGAGACAGTTAAATAATGCTCTTTAGATGATAGAAACATAGTCCTGAAAATCCAAACACATTAAAATTCAGGTTGCTTGTGTGATTTCAGTTTGGGTCTTTTATTCATAAAGACTGTGATATTATCTTTTTGTTATGTGCGTATGAGTATCTTTCACTTAGGCTCTTTCTTCCTTGAGTACAAAGGACAGAACTTTGTGTACTCTGGCATGGGTCAGAGCTCTGTAGAAAAGACTTGTGCCTGTGGATGTTTTTGCTTCTTTTATAAAGTGTTTGATGCAAGGAATTGCGAGAAGAAATGGCCAAGTGGGACAGTTTGAACCTTGAGTTAATTTGCTCTTGCTGAATCTAGCTCTCAAGACCTGCATTCTTACGCTGCAATTTGGTGGTGTCCTTTTTAAAGTGGTGGGTTTAAGATTCTGGAACTCATCTTAAATTTTCAGCTTTAATTATAAAGTTTTAGTATTGTTTCCATATATTTTACTGAAAATTAAAAAAAAAAAAAGCAGGGGGAGGAAATGATGCTGAAATATTTCTGTTCATATGGTTTATCTGCAACTTTGCAAAGAGCAGCTTCAATAACAGACTTTCCTTCACATGAGCAAGCAGCAGAGTGGATGGGTTGTGGCTGTAGACTGCTCTGTAATGTCTCTAGGGCCTTCTGCTAGCAGGGGGCTGCATAGTCTACAGCACACAGCTCCCAGCAGACAAGGAATGGTGAAATTCAAATATCTTGGATTACATGATCTTGTACAGAAAAAGCACTTACAAAGTCTGATATTGTCACTTGTCCCTCTGTTATCTCATGCAGATATGGTTTGCAGTACAGTTGTGATAAGGTGCGCATTTCTATCTCATCAGCTGCCACATCATGCATAAGCATGATCAGAAAGGACAGGATCTGTGGAAATTTTACCTGACCAGGTTTTGAAACATTTAGTGATTTTTTTGTTTGAGTTTACAAAAGGCCCTGCTTGATGTAAAAACATTCTCTTTAAGATATATTCACAAGAAGAAGCTTTCTTATAACATTTCAAAATCCGGATCATTGATTTTTTTAATCATTGTCACAAATATATTTTTCTTAGCCTTTTCTAGGAAATAGCTGGATTACTTTCATTTCAATTTCCTATCAGAAGTTCAAAGGAAGTAGAAGGAAGGTTATGAGGGGAGTTTTCCAGCAGCTTGGTAACAGTAGTTGTGGCCAGCGCTGCCCACAACATAAGGGTCCTGCTCTGAAGCCACTAGAAAGCAGCTCCATGGACAGATTGTCTTGCAGGTTTATGTCCTGCCAGGAATGTTCTCCTTTTTGCCTGACACATAGCCAGGAGAACCACCTGGGTTTTAGACACATATTTTAATAATCAGAATTGCTACAGAATCACAGCGCTAGTTGCCACCTGTGTGAGTGAAAATGGCCTTGGTAAAATCGGCATATTTCTTAGTATGACAAGTTTTCTGGACAGTTGCTCTTTTCCTTTGCTTGATCAGAGAGAGATGCCACAGTAATTGGTTAGATCTGAGACTCACCAGACCTGTCTGTAAGCAGGAGGCACTATCCCCACTTTCATTCATGTGATCATTCATACTCACCTGATCTCCACTCCAGAATATCATGGGCTGAAACTCCCATTTTATAACTGCTGATTTTCTGCATTGCAGTTTCTTTTTTCTTTTTTTTTTTCTCCAAGACCAATTATTTCTCCATGCTCTCTAAATCCTAAATTGAAGTGAGTCACACTTAAGGCTTTAAGTGTACTTGAGAAAATCCAGCTGAATTTAGTTTAAAGAGACAAATCAGGTAGATTTCTGTCTTCTGAGAGACTGCATTATAGAGATGTTAGCATCAGATACCCTGGCAGGATTTTATTTCTTTTGTTGGCTTTTTCTATGTTCTTTTATCAAAGAAGTTTAAAACTATTGAGTTCAAGCTCTAAATCAGATTGTTTTCCAGCATGGTTTCTCAGAAAAAAAAGGCTGCAAAAAGTGAAGTGCTGTTTCTAGCTGAGGTTAATTAAGGTTTTAAAGATGGTAATGCAATGTTGCATTTTAATATATTCTTCAGTAAGGTAGTACCTACTTGGTCACTGCCCTATGAAGATATTTTTTTCCTTTTGGTTTTCCATTTGTTTTAGAGCCATTCTCTGCTAGCTTGTTATTTCTGCAAGAGGAAAAAGCTATGTCAGTGTTAAAAAGATAGCACTGTGAAAACATCTACTGAATTACGAAATCATGCTTCATATGTCTAAATGTTCCAGAGTGAGACCTCCAAAGCAGTGCATGCCTGCAGATGTACAAAATTGGATGTGTGTATATTTGGGTGCCTGCTCTGTTCAGACTTCAGTCTGGCTGCTCTTCAGTCTGCTCCTGGAGCTGTGTAGCAGCATTAGTGGGGCAGCGAGCCCAGCTTAATACACCATCGTTTGGGTTTGAAAATCGGGGAGGTTTTTTCATATTTTACATGCTACAGTAACAATCCGAATGCCTGCACTGTTTCCAAAGCCCTTTGAGAGATGAATTTATTATAATACTGTTGTCATAGTTTCCTTGGTCACCTGCCATTCTCCAAAATCTCTGCTGTTTGTTGACTGGTGCTTTATTACATCATTTTGATATTGAAAGGAAGTGAAATACCATATTTGTACTATGCTTTCAAAGCATCTACCACAACTGCTGGTTTGAAATATTCTGTGATGCTGTGTACTTATAATGCCTGTGAGCCAGGAATAGAACATTTCAATAGTTAAGAACTTCAGCTGAGCTAAAAAAATGTTTCACAAAGGCATTGCTGTCTGTTGCATTATTCAGTGTTTTCAGATGTTGATGTGCAAGAGGTTATTAAACATGCTGGTCAACCTTGCTCAAATTTACAATTTTTATATCCTGCACGCGTGCAACATTTTTTACTTCCACAAGGCACTCATACTAGCACAGCATCAGTACATCTATAATAGCATCATTAAAAGATTTATGCTAGTCAGTATTTCACTGCAAATTATAAAAAGTGAATCACATTATATTTTACGGGGATTTTGGAAAGTAACATAATTGTCATAATAGTCTGGGGAAAGGATGAAGAAAGAAATTTGAACAAGTATAAATCTTGGTTGAAACATTTCCACAGTAATGATTTTGCCTACCATTTTCTTCAAATTAGTAGAATGAATTTACAGATCAGAATTTGTCTTTCTAAAGTGTCAGTTTTATACATTGAAAGTTTTCAGCAATTTTAGCATCAGAATCAACACAATATATCACTAACTCTTTGGAAGGTCTATTATAAGCAATATAATTGTGGTCCCTTCTCAATTTGCTTCTAAAGTTCATTTAGACAAACAGATTCCAGTGTAATAAAGGCAAACAAAAATATAATAAAATATAGTAGCTAGGGCTAAAGTAACAAATACAGTAACTAGGGCTGAGAAATTATTGCCATGTAGTCCCCAAATATCTAATGATATTATAGAACAGCTAATTTAGAGGTTACATTTTGCTGCTTGCCTAATGGCTATAAGCAGTTTATAATTTTTCTTGTAATTAGTTATGCAAAATAATACTTTTTAAAATATTGTGATGCAGTACTTAGAAACACCATTTTCTGTCAGAACATTTATTTCAGAGGTCAATTTTAAAATTTTGACATAGCACAAAAATTTGCCCAGTTTTCAAATTTTTACTGATAGAATTTCTACTCTGTGACTGGAAAGAACAGTTTTCAGGAACAGTGCAGTGAATCACTAAATTTTCACAATCACCTTTCTTCATATATTCTAACTCAGCCTTATCATTCATAAAGATGTTCGTGACTGCTGGCTCCTACAGTGAGAAAAGTAACAAAAAGGTTGATGTGAGCATAGAAATGGCACATAGGTAATAGACAATAGACATATGTCTACCTTTTCCAGTAAATCCTCAATATTGTAGTGTAAGACACGAAATATAAAACAGATGTTTTGTTAATGATGTCCATCATAACCATTAAAGTCTTGGTATGGGCAGAGGTTTACCAGTTACAGGTTTATACACTGAATCTACATACATCATTGCTTTCTTAATCCATCTGTGCTTAATCCCTTCCATTTTGTGCACAGCCAACCAGTAAAAAATACCGAGAATGGGTAATTTTTCAACCTGGTGAGAATGATGCTCCTTTATAGGAAAATATGTGAACCCCAGGTATATTTTTGTCTGTTAAACAAATAATCACAACAATTCAAAAAGCAAAAGAAAATGAAAACAGTTGCTTTTAGACTGAGAACACCAGTAAGGCTATACTTCTGGGAAATGGTAAATTTCCTTCAAATCTTCTCTGAACATGAAGGCCATATCTTGATGAGAAATAATTTCACACTGTGTTTCAATTGAACAAGTATTATTCTTATGAATTTCATCCAGAAAAAGTATCAGCAGCCAAATCTATCCCAAATCTTATACCGTTTCTGAAGTTATGGGTCTGTAGGTAAATTTCCTTATCATTCAACTCCATTCAGAATAAATATTTTAAAGATTAATCTTTATCGTATTTTGGTGTCTAGTTATGGGTTTTGTGTTCTTGTAGCATCACTCCAGCTTTCAGTGACAAAATTAATTCCATGGTAATTTCTCAATTTACAATACTATTGCCCACATTATTAATTATAATTAGCATTATCTGATCCATAATCCATGTTTGGCTGAAACTCAAGACTCTCAGAAGCTAATCCCAAAACATATTGTGCAGTCTAAAACCTGGGAAATAGTTTGAGTGGAAAAAATTGTACTTAAAAGGACTGCATGTGAAATCCAGCTGAGAATCTTTTGCAAAATTGTATTTTACAAAGCTGTCTTCTGAGACTGAAGGTGGTTCTTTAAATCATGCTGAGAGTAGTGTAGTCTAGTGGTTCACAGAGAATCAGCAGTCCTGGACTCTGTCCCATACACTGCCAGGGATTTAATGTGTGACTATGAGAAATTGCATCTTTTTTTTTGTTTCAGCATCCCCATCTGCAAAAATGAGCATAATAGTATTTGCTTAATTTATTTGAGATTTAGAAACATTGGTATATTCTCAAGAAAAGACATTATAAAGGTAATACTTTGCCTTTGAAATAAATTTTTCTATCTTCTCCTTTAAGTATTTCTATTCCCCTGCATGAGGAAAACATGTTATTAAATGGAGTATTTAAAGATAATTTCATTAGGAGCAAAGGACTTGACATTGTACCTTTGACAGTATCCCTATTTTTGCATTCCAGAAGTTCTTATGACAATTGCTGCTTCTGTAGGTAAAACAACCATGCATCTAGGAAACTGTGTAGACAATACATACAATTTTTCTAGGTCTGAATGTCATGGGTTCATTTCTGATTAATTTCAGTGCAAGCAAATCTCGCTTCTAATGACTTTAATATGTGCTGGCCCAGGTCCAAGGGATTCAGTACAAGCTGTAGCTACCAATCTCACAGCAACTTTAACTATGCCACCAGTAATAACAGCTCCACATTCAGAAGTAGGTGCCATTATTTTGTCAGATTTAATCAGCTAATCTCTTGGTTTAAATATCATGAATCAAAAGCACAGTTTAAACTATCATATCTAAATGCTTCTTAACATAATGTTATTGTACTTTGTGGATATTTTGGAGTAGTGTATAAGCACATATAAGTAGTTTTGTGAAAAAAGAAAGCTGAGCACAGAAACCATATTTGGCATTTCATATGGAAAAGATTTTGCTAAGCTGTTGGAGAATTAGTTATTCAACTGCACATGGGAAAGCAAGTATTGCTTTGAGCAAGTAATTTAAAGAACAAACATAAAATACCTCAGTAGTAAGGATGATGCTGTTGAGAATCATGATTTACCTGAAGTCAGCACATAAACTCTTGAATATAAGGATCCTTGCAATTCAATAAATGCTGAGTTGTAACTGGAGGCAAATTCAGCCTTAATTGAATAGAAACATATCTGTGTATCCTGTAAATCTCAGAAAAGCAAAAATGTTCAACAGTATGGCTCAGAAGCTGAAATGCCACCTATCCCATTTTATCAATTTCTCCATCTGCCTCCATCTCAGCCTGCTAAGAGTATAGATTTCTTTTCCAATTTTTAGAAAATATATGTTTATCATAGATAAAACATTTTCATTATATATCTCAGTTAAAAACATTTTTCACAGTCCTGTGTGTCTTTATTGTGTTTGCTTAGAAGTTTTACAGAATAAATTATTTTCAGTTACTCTGAAAACACTGTGTTTTGCCACTGCTTGACCTGTTGCTGCTATAGCTTTATGATTATTAATATGTATTGTCACATAGTATAAAAGAGAGCCTTTTTTGAGGTTACCAAACAAATGGGTATTAGCTGATCTCAACCCAGAAGAATTTATAATCTAAGAAAACTCTTGACAACTCCAGTGCAGCAAACAAATTAAGGATCAGCTTTCAAAACACGTTGAGGGGATGCCTGACTAGCTCTTAAAGGTCTTATTCTGCACGAGATGTAGCAAGATAAATTTAGCTTTCTTGCAGCTCTGTACAGCTCTTGCAAGTCTATTGCTAGACTGTTTCTGGGACCAAAGTGGTGGAAATGTGGCTGCAGTGACCTACAAACTACAGACTGAGGTCAACACTTAGTGTCTTTTATTCAGTAGAAATCCTGCAAGTGCACCTCAGTTCATAGTGAGAAAAAAACTGAGGGCTTGGTTGGACCTGAGAAGATAATTCAGATAAGAGAATATGTAAGCCATTTTGCTTTTCTGAATTTTATACCTTTACACTATATGGGGGAGGAGTGGGGAGTTGTTTGTTTACATTCTGCTCTTTTCTTAAGCATCAGAACAGCTGTGTTTGATGAGCTGGAACTGAAATAGGTCAATAAAATGTTACCTGTGTGATTAGAGAGAACTTACTGGATGTGTAAATATGATTAAAAGTCCTACAGTTTAGATTGGAATGTGTAGCACGTACAATTGAGGATTAAGGGAATACTTTTGTGAAACTGGAAAGCAAATTTCTCTTTAATATTCAATTAATTTCAATTAAAAGGATTTAGATTTAAAAGATCTAGGCAGTAAAAGCAAACATTCAACAGCACCTAAGCATTTTCAGAAAGTGTCTGCCTCCTGAGTAGGCTCTGTATTGAAACACATCTTGGAACCAGAATCAAAGGCCGAAGCTAAAATGGACGAAAGGAGTAATAAATACAGAGGCTAAATTTATTTGACCCATTATATACTATTGTACATTTTACTTCTTTTGTACACTTGTATTGTCTTTCTTGTGCCTGTTTCTATGCAGTTCTTTAATTTTTAAATACATTTGGCAAATAATTATCCAGTTATCTAGGCTACCTCAGATCTTGTAGATGGTGCCTGTGTCTTCTGCCCTAACATAATCATGGAATCCTTGATGTTAGGAGGGACCTCTGAACTCCACTAACTCATGGTCACTGCAGCCAAGGCTGGCTTTGACCTTCCCATCCCCAGCATGTGAGCATGACATCCAGCTGATCACGTCTTCTCTTTGTCTTCACTTGGATGAGAAAGTTCCTTCTGTGCCCCAGGAACCTCTGCTGTGTCATCCCTTCAGCAGATACTGGGCTGGTTGAAATACCCCATGATGACCAGGCCTCCAAATGTGGGACTGCTTCTTTCTTTCTGTAGAGAGTTTAATCTTGTCCTTCTGTTGAGGGTCTAATCCACTTGTGCTTCCTGATCAGGCAGCCTGTAGGAAACACAGACCAATCCTTACCTCTCTTTAATCCTCATCCACAAGCTGTCAGTTGGCTCCTCATCCATCCCCAGGCAGAGCTTCATGCATTCCAGCTGTTCTGTCACATAGAGGGCAACTCAGCTTCTTGTCTTCCCAGCCTAAGGGATGTGTATTCCCCACCTAGAATATTATCAGGCCAGTCAGGTTTTTAACACTGCACTGGATCCGTTCACAGACCTTCAGATGCTCTAAGATCATTATTTTGGGGAAAGAATGCCATATAAACTACTAATGTATTATTAGACTTGTGTCTGCTTCAAAAGGTAGTGGCAGTGACACCTTGCTGGGCTGAGAAACCCACCTACACCATCATCAAGAAGCAGCAGTCCTGAGAAAAGCCACTTTTTGAGAAATTTTGTATAAGTCACAGCACTTCTTAAGATTTCTGATTCTTTTTGAGTGCTAATTCAGGGTGAATCAACACAAATTATTAGTGGCAACATGAAAAAAAATACTAAGAAAGAGGGAACATGTTTGTGAGAAGATTTATGAAAATGGAACTGAGGATCTGGGAAAAGTATCTCTGAACAGTGAGTGGTTGAAAGCTGTGGAGAGAAAAGAGGAGGTGAAAGAAGCAACAAAAGAGTAGCTTTTCTGTAGAGAAATTGTCATTCCTGGAGACAGGTTGTCCACGTTGCACATTACCAATTATCCTTTATATCACAGAATGATTTGTGTTGGAAGGGACCTTCAAAGATCATCTGGTCCAACCCTCCTGCATGCAAAGGGACATCTTTCACCAGACCAGGTTGCTCAAAGCCCTCCTCATTTTTCCTGAAGATTACAATACCATTAGAGTTTCAATGTGAATATTAATTATTCCTTCTTCTGAAGATAAAAGGGAAACTGAAGAATCCAGTAAATCTATATACTTGGGAAGCAGAACCTTGAATACAGGGATTTTCAACCCTTTCCTATTTCCAGCTCCATCCCTGTGTGTACACTAAGTGTTCAGAACTCAGCTGAAGGTTAACCTACTAAAAAATACCCTCAGTCCTGAACGATACCCATACATAGCAATAGATAACTATAGAAAAGCAAAGCACAGCCTACCTTAATCCAAACTTATTTCATTTAAAAATTATTTAATTTTTAATCGGAAAAAGAAGGAGGGCTGAAATGAGAAAATCTAGACTTGTATTACAACACTAAACTAGACAAGTCATGTGCTTCAAGTTTAAAAAAAAATGTTGACAGAACAGCATATATAACACTGTGATTTGATACTATGAGGACCACTAATGTGTGGGCTGAGATTTTTAGATAAAACAGACATAAGATGCTTACATATTCTTAAGCTATTCAAGTTATAGTTCCTGGAAAATTTAATTGTAATAAAAAAGTAAATATGAAGCTACTGGTCAAAGATTACATTAAGATCTCTAATGATAGTGAAAGGAAGTACTGAAAGAAGCTGTAACAATATCAATAATGGGAAGAAAATTGAAAACAAAGAATTGAAATGATGAAGGAAAAAAGGGGGCTAAATTGGTTTATTTAATTTAAAACTGTTATCTTACCCATCTTTTAATTCTTTAGTAGATTTTTTTGGGGTACATTTATCTTTGCTGCCTTTTTATATGAGAGTGATGGGGTGTTAGTGTACTATGATTTGCTTCTATACTGGAACATATGGCAACACTGTCTGGTTTTGTTAACTTCATCTTTTTCGTCTTGCATCAACTGCATACAAATGGAGTTACAATGTATTTTCTTTGGTAAATGTGAAAAATAATCTGTGGATGTTGTCAGTCTACTATATGATTTGGAATGGACATCATAAAAAGTCTATTCTTACTGAAAATTGCACTTTGACATTTTCAAAATCTGCTTATGCACATTGCTTTTATTTCTGTTCATTTAATTACCTTATATTATATTAGCTTATAACTTTGAAAAGGAATGTGAAATGCTAGAAGTAGAACCATTAGCAGAGATTCCCCTTTTCTTGCCTCTAGAACATAAAGGTTATCAAAAATAGCCATTAAGATAAAAAAGAAAAAAAAAGACTAATGGGAAAAACTGGTCTAGGGAAAACATTTAGGGCCTTTGTGTGCTATCCTGAAGAGATCAAGATATTATTTTGGGAGAGAAGGGGAAAAGTTAGGCAGTTGATTCTGCTCTCTTTTTTTTCTTTCAAACATTTTCATCTATTTAATAGGATTTGCATTAGACATGAGTTTAAATGAAAGACTGCAGACATACACTTTTAGATAGATTAAAAATTTAATTTTGTATTCATATTTGGCATCTCAAGACCATTCATATTGCAGTAACTGGATGATTTTTCCCTCTCTTTAATCCAATATTTTGTTCTCACAAGATCAAGCGCTGATGTCCTTGGTTTTGGGTTTTATTATATTTTTTTTCATTTTACTGTCACAGTCTTCAATTGTTCTTAATATAAGAAATGTTTAGCAATTTATTAAAATTAAAAACACAAGTGGCCTATTTATGAGGCAATAGCAGTAGTTTCCCTTGAGGAGTGATCTCCCTCTGACCATTAGATTAACTAATATGACAGAAGAAAACCCTCCATAAATAGTTTCTGTTTTTAAGATAAGACAGTGGATAATGGACAGTTACCAGGGGTTAAACTCTGCTGCTTCCCATCAAGTGGTGACACTGGTGCAGGTTCTCTGGGAAAGGAGCCCGCTGTGCTTCAGGGGACAGTCTGGATCCCAGCAGGGCTGGGCAGCAGATGGGTGCAAGGACCGCCCAGGGCTGGGAAGCGACTGCCACTAGAAGGTGTAAATTCATGTGCCCATGCACAGAAATGTTCCTACTGCAGCAACTTCCACATTATGTGTCTCTATTTCCTCAGTCCTCTTGCCCTGCTAAATATCCCTTCTTTCTCATTGCTATAAAATTACCCAGATTATCTCAGGTTTGCGCAGTGTAATGAAAGAAAGGTTTTGGCTTATTTGTGTAACCTTGAATTGTAGAAGACTTTAAAAGTATCTGTATCAAAGTTGTGTGCTCTGCATCACAATTTCAGTCCTTTATTGAGAGCTCCTCCTCATGAGAGACAAGTGTGATTACACAAAATAACACAGTCATCAATAGACCCACAGGAAATTTCCATTCCTTTAAAGATTTTTTAATGTTTATTCTTGTAATAAAAATAAATAAACCTATTGCTATTAGCAGTTAAGAGAAAGATCCCAAAAGGCTACAGGAAAACTTTAATAAGAAAGAGAACAATGTAGAATCATGAGCAGGGCTGAATCAACTTTCCTATCAGTCAAGGATAATTGGATCTGTGAAATGGTTTAATTGTTGTCTGGTTGCAGTGAATTACTTTTGCTACAGCAAAGAAGGTGCTGTTGCCTGCCATTTTTAGGGCAAAACAGCCTCCAGACTTCCAATTTTGCTGTGTGAACACATTGAACTGAGAATTGATGATTTCTGGGACCTTGGCACTAATACAGTATTTTTCATTACTTTCATTGGCTATTTCAGCATGTTGTCAGCAAGTGTGGAGGGGAATGCCTGTGATTGATAGCTATGAATAGGCTGGTGTCTCAGTTCACTTTATTAAATTATTTCAGAACCTTGGTAATGTCCGTACGGCAGAAGTCTGACCTGCAAATCGAAGAGTGGGCAGAGTCTAGCTCAGAGACACTGGCACCAACCGCCTTTAACTGCCCTGCTCTGAAGGGACATGAGAGTGACCTTGAGGTTTGTAGTACTGCAGTTGCTCAGGAGACCCCCAATTTTGCAGGTAATTAGATATCATCAAACCTAACACAAGAGTGCAGGATACTGGAAATCTGAGAAAACAATGTGTATTGGGCTTGCATGGCAAGGCATTGGTGGCAGATGGCTTCCCCCATGTCCAATGGAGCCAATGCCAGGTGGCTACAAAATGGACCCACTGCTGGCCAAGGCCAAGACAATCAGTGACAGTGGCATCACCTCTGCAATAGCATAGTTAAGAAGCAGTGGGGGAACAGCTACATCTCCCAGAGAGAGGAGTGAAAATATCTGAGAGAAACAGCCCTGCAGGCACCAGGTCAGTGCAGAAGGATGGGCAGGAGGTGCTCCGGGTGCCAGAGCAGATTCCCCTGCAGCCCCTGGAGAGGCAGCTGTGCCTCTGCAGCCCAGGGAGGTCCATGGGGGAACAGAGATCCACCTGCAACCCCTGGAAGACTCCATGCTGGAACAAGGAAAGACCTTTATTATATTTTCTCTGTCCTGTCCAGCTGAGGAGGAGATGGAGAGGGTGGTTTTTGTGGGCACCTAGCATCCGGTCAGGGTCATCCCATCACATAGCAATTAAGTGTTGTGAACATCAGACTCTTTGGGATAGTGTAAAACTGACAGGCCTGATACAGCCCATATTTATCCTGTTTACAGTTGTAGTCCTAAAAAAACTGAGCGGCATTAATTACCTTTATTATAGGAAGGCAAGGAAATGCAAATATTCTCAGGAGGACCTTAGACTGCCATCTAAATGAGTTTTAATTATAAAATCCTTGGGATGTTAAGCACTCACTGGTGAGTTATATATTCATATCACTGGGGGCTTTGTGTTTAAAGGAACAGCCAGCACATGATTTTAAAATCATATTATACAACCCCTCCCCTTTTCTTCTACACTTTGTACAGATATGCAGACTCAGATTCTGCAAACTCAGAAGTTGTAGACATAAACATTCTCTCTTTTTTAGGCTATATGGTACAAACTGTATGAACAGTTGTTCTTATTTTAACTTGCAGGAAACACCATTGTCTTTTGTCAGTTTTAGGAGACCAAAGGGCATCCTGCTTATTAGTGACTCAAACAATTGAGAAAAAAAATAAAAGGGAAAAGAAACTAAGAAGCTAAAAAATAAAAAAAAAATTTAAAAAAGGGTGGAAAAATGGAGGAAATAATACTGACAAATGAGAAGAGATAGACAGTTAAAGAAGCATAATATATGGAGGGAAATGAGTAATTCAGGACTAGTCTAAGCAAGACTTGCCCAGCTATCATGCTATGTCTTCCTCCCCTCACAGGCACACCATTGCTTTCTCTCAGTATTTCCACTAGTCTTCCTATCCCTTAGTCCTTTCTCATATCTAGTCATTTTAAAATGCTGGAAGGAAGAAAGAGATTAAAGACAAAAATGAGACAGTTGTGAAGCAACACCATGTTCCCTCCTTGCACTTAAACTCCTTTACTGTTAAATAGTACAGATTTTCCTGCAGCACCAGCTGCCTTGTGTAATTAGCACTGCAACTGAAAAGTGGAAAACTAATACATTTTTATCATTTCACTGTGTACTAAATGGCTGGCAGAGCCTGCCATTGCCACAGGTGTTAGAAGTGTTCCAACCCAACCAGTTTACAAACATGGCACTTGCACAACTATTTTTGTCAGTGGAGCAGAGACAAATATGCACCTAAAATGCATGTAGCATTCAGTTGCCTGCATTTTAAAGCTTCTGATAAAAGATCGGAGGCTTATTTTTTCCCCATGGTACAGAAATCATCTTCTGTGAGCACAGACCAGTGAACCAGATGTTAACCAAGCCTGTGAAATGCAAGCACCTAAATACAGATCGAGGAATAAAGTCGACACTTGTTAAATCTACAAGTCCTCACTGTAGCTCAGCCCAAAAGGCAAACCTTGGAACTGAGCACACATGTTCAGTAGGCATATAACATTTTGCTCGAAATAATTAAAGTTTGCGAAGGGAAAATGTAACTATCTCTTGGTAAGTGCACACAGTGCATAGATCATAAATTACAAAGAAACTTAATTTTTCCCATTCTCCTGCATCTGAAAGCTATGGCTGATAATTCCTCCATTACTTTATGTATCAGTAGAGTGCCTGTCAAGAGAGATGTAAAATCAAGTCCCTTCCAGCTCTGCTTGCCTTTAGGATAATAGTCTCTACACCTGAAAAATACAGGAGTCTCCATAAATTTTCATCTTCTCAGTTCTGTCTGCAGATGGTCAGTACAGTTTATTAAGTTTCATGGAGACTGCAAATGACTGAAAAGAAACATAACCAGCCACAAAAAGTTCTGATCTGTACTTATTTGCTCTTCCCTGGTTATAATACAGTTATGCATAGTTGCACACAATGACAACAAAATCAATCTTATCATTTCTTCTGCTTGCAATTTTTGTAGTTTATTTGTCTGGTGTACTCAGACTCTTTTCTAGTGATTTTAGGACAGCCTTGGTTGAACAGCAGTTTTATGCTTTTCGGCCCTCATACATGTATTTTTGTAAATAACTGAGGCTGTAGTCAGTAAGTTCATGCTGCTGCCTTTCTTTCTGGGCTTTCTTAACAGAATGTGTTGACGTCGGGGGGACCCAGCCGAATCACTCTGTCTGAATTTTTCTCCTGGGCCATAGGGAGAAATCTTCAAAGAATTTCAATCAAGTGTCACTAGGTCAGTCTGTAAAAGACATGTCTTTGTGTGCCTTTATCTGATTACTTCTAAGCTGGTTTACACAAGAATAAGAAAGGCATAAAATAGACAAAACTAGTCTGAAATGAAATACTGAAGTGAGAGATGAGTTCAAATTTTTGTTTTGTGTTCCTATATTCTGTAGTAATTTTGTGGTTGACCATACATCTTTTGGGATAGTTGTAGGAGAAGCAGTCTGGAGGTCTCCCTTATTTAAAGAACCTTGATATTTAAGAAGCTGAAAGGACTGGAGTACAGTAAAGAGCAGAAATTAAAAGACTGGCAGAAAAAGAGGAAATAAAATTGATATTTGTTTATTGTGCCACTGAGTTGGTACAGCTTCAGTTTGCTTCATTAAGCACAAATGCAATTAAAATTAATTAATTTAATTTAAATAACCAATTTATATAATACCTACCCATGCCAGGGCATACAGTGAGGAAAAAGTTACTTTCTGTTGGAGCTAAGTAAATCAGTTGCTGATTCCAAAATTGCATGTATCAGTATTGTGAAAATCAGATGCCTCATTTCTCTGGGTTGATGTTTATGTTAAAGGCAGCCATGACTGAGTAACCTGAAAGTCCCCTGATGTGCAAATAGTCTATTGCTGCACACACATGAAAAAAATGAACAGACACTCTCTTCTTCCAATAACTGTTTTTTCCATCTCTCTGTCCCATTTCCATCTCTGTCCCACTAACACAGTATCCTTTTAGTCCTCTCTTTAGTGTTTAGATTGCTACTCTATTCACTCTTAGGGGGGTTTCACACCAAGAAGGAAGAGAGAAAAATAAAAGGAAGGCAAAGTAGTTATTTCATCTTCTTTCATAGTAATGATTTTTTTTTATTTTCATATGCTGAAATGTCATTAAAAGTGACAAGACACATATTTTGCATTCCATTTGCCTTCCTTTTATTTTTCTTTCTTCCTATAACTTTTCTTCCATGTTAGGACATGCCAACATTAATGAACATTGAAACATGAAGAAAACATGGGTAGATCTTTATTGTTCTATTATCCCACACAGTTTAAACTGTTGAAGGAAAAGTGACTTAGAAACCTGATTAGTTTGTCATTGACACAAGTAGATATATTAACTTGACACTAAAATTGTAAAGTGCCCTTATGAATGCAAGCACATGGTGTCTGGTACATTAAAAAAGGAACACACACCAGTTTCTCATGCAAAGTTCTTTCCTGACGCTCTCAAGAACCATACTGAGAGTGAGTTTTGGTGTTGCAGCGGCCTCAGGGAGGCAAAGAGTTAACATTGTTCCACCCCAAACCCCTTGTGAAGGGCGGCCCAGGAGTTCTGATTGGGTTTGAGTCCCTGGGGGGTTCTCCCTTGCTGTGTTTCTAATGGTCCCTGACCCTGAACTCCACCCTCAAAGGTGTAAACCCTCGGGGGTTCTGTCCCTCAAAAACCCCTGCTGTGCCTCTGTTCGGGGCTCTCTGTTCTGGACCTGACTTTGTTCCTATGCTGAATAAATGGTTTCATGAACGGGAGCCCGTCTCGTTGGTGTTTCATGCTGGTCCCCAGAACCCTGCTGCTTCCCTGGACGAGATCCTGAGGTTGCAGGCTGCAACATTTTGGCAGATGGCATTACAATTCAAATAAAGAAAAATAAGCTTGTGAATTCATATATATTTCCTTGTCACTCAAATGCCAAGGGATTTTTTTAACATAATGTTTAAAGTATGGAATGAGTGTCCCCATAAATATCACTAATGCATAATGATGAGTAAGTTATAACAAAAAGTTTCAGAAAGCAGTTCCTTGCAACAAAAGCAGCTTTTTATTGATTGTACAGCAAAGCAAAAAGTAATAAAAAATGGGCCTTTAAAGTTCTTTCCTTCAATAAGGCAATGAAGCCATTGAGAAGAAAAAAACTCTAATCTTATTTCACTAGTATAAATGAAGAATTCTCACTTCAGCAAGTGCAGTGTTTACGTGAATTTTCCCCAGTGCAATGTAATCTCTCTCATCAATTGTATTGATTTCTCTATTTCATCAAATACTATTTAAACATCTACTGTATCTGCATTATGCATATGCAGCCAAGTCCAGAACAGTAAAAACATGTTATTAAAAAGCATGGTAGTCATGGAAACAGATCATATAGGAAGTACCTTGTGGCAGATTCTTCTGATTGTTCAGAACTTCACTGGCCACTTGTAAATAAAACACAGAAATGTAAGATGCCTTGTACTTGATCAAAGCACTAGTTTATTTAACCTGCTCTCAGATTTGCATCCTGGGTCAGTATATGCTGATTCTGAGGCAGTTGCACCTTATCACTTGAAATTTTACAGTCTGGGAAAGATAGCTTTTTATTTGTAGACCACCCACAGATAATCAGTTCATTGTAAGCATACAAAGTAGTACTTAGCTGTTTTGGTTTTTTTACATTATCACTACAGATGCTACATTTTTCTATCTCTTTTAATAATACATCTATCCATTTGCATCACTGGCCTGTCAAATAAAATCAAGTAATTGCCATTTGTTGTAATAACAAAGCAGAAAAAAAGCCACCAGAAAAACAGACAGCATTATTCAATGTGACTTATTTTGAAACACTGAGTTGAGACTCCCAAGGCCCAGTGAGAAAAAGGCAGTCATGAAACAAATGTTTTCTAATGTTGATTGAAATTTTAATTAAAGTTCAGTGTTGTTATTTAAAAAATTCTTCAGAAACAAGGTAAGATAACATGTTGGACCAGGAAACATGGTTAGAGGAGATGAGGAAAAAGGGGCTTCCTCCATGCACAGAAACAGCATGGCTGTATGGAGCTTTCCTGAGCAGCTGTCTGATGGAGAGTCTGTGGGGCAGGATCAGAGGAGAGGACAGTAAAGGAGACCATCCTGGGCTGTTGGTACAGATCCCCTGATCAGGGTGAGGAAATTTAAACAACTCAAGTAAGTCTCTGATCACAGATTCTGGCTTCCATGGGGAACTTTAAGCTCCCTGACACCTGCTGCAGGGGCAGCAAGAAAGAAGACAAGGAGGCACCAAGATTTCTGACAGTTTTGGGGAATAAGCTCTTGCTACAGGTACCATATAAGCCAATGAGAGGTGATGCACATGTGGACCTGTTATGAACTAATAGCAAGAACTAACAGGAGATGTGATAATCAACAGCAGTTTTAGGTAGAGTAACCACAAAGTAGTGAACTTCAAGATGCTGTGGCAGAGGAGCTCAGAACACAGGCAGAAATCAGACTCTGGCAGTGTCAGGATGATACATGGAGTCCTCTGAGAAGATTTCTGGACACCAGAAGAGAGTGGTGACAGAGTGTGGTGGGTTGCTCTTGGCAGGATATCAGGTGTCCATCAAGCTGCCCTACCCATTTCCTCCTCAGCTGGACAAAGGGGAGAAAATAAGATGGGGAAAAACATACATCAAGATAAAGGCAGTTTAATGAAGTAAGAGCAATGGTCACATGTGGAAGCAAAGGAAAAGATTTTGCTCTCTTCTTTCCATCAGCAAAGTGATGTCCAGCAACTTCCCAGGAAGCAAAACTTCAGCACACGTAGCAATTGATGTGGAAGAGAAATGTCACAAATAATGATTGTTCTCCTTCCTTGTCCTTTCTCTTAGCTTTAATTTCTGAGCAGACATCATGTGATACAGAACATCCCTATTTTCATTTTGGTTCAGCTGTACAGGCTATGCCCCTTCCCAAGAACTTGCCCAAACCCAGACAACTGTTGAGATGGGAATGCTGGGGAAACATCTGTCATACTGTGCCAGCACTGTTCAGCAGTAGCCAAAACACTGGTGTGTTATCAACACCTTTATCAACTGGAGCAAAGCACAGCACTACAAGAACTGCTGTGGAGAAAGGTAACTCCATCCCATCCAGAGCTAGTGCACTGGGAAAAGCTAGCGTGGATTTACACACTTCAAATCATGCCTTCATGTCTGGCCAGCCAGTTTGCTGTGCTAAAATTACTGGACTTGTGGATGAAGTAAAAGAAGTGGATGTCATTTATCTTGAGTTATTCAAAATTTTTCTTTCCTCTCTTTTTTTTTCCTGTCGGCCACAAAATTTTGTGTATCACATTTAAGACATTAAAAATCTGTGTGGATGGAGAATTATGCATGTAAGTAACTGGGTATTGAGGATTAGAGGGTAGTGGTTAATGGGCCACACTGTGCCTGAATGCCTGTGGAAGAGGAGTATTGTGGCAGTTTATAGACAAATCTGCCCCTTTTTGACATGTCTGTGTCTGAAAGAGGCAACAAGTCAGCTTTGCAGATGACCCCATGGGGACCCATTGACATGGTCAAGGCAATGGCTGCATTGGGACCTAGCCAGGCTGGAGGACTGGCCCAGCAGAACCCCCGTGAATTTCAACAAGGACAAAGGCAGAGTTCTACACTTGGGCAGGAACAAAATCTTGTAACAGTTAGGGCTGGGAAATGACTTGTTAGACTGCATCTGTAATACTGAATCCAGTTTTTGGACCCCATGATACACAGGAGCTCAGCAGAGGGCAACCAAGACAGTCAAGGGCAGGGACACTTACCCTGTGAGCAAAGGCTGAGGGTATTCCTGTTTCCCCCTTAATAAAGGCACTGAAAATAGCACCAAAATGTGTCATTTGGGTTTGTTACAGAATAATGAACTTTTTTCATTTGTTGTACTAGAGGTTAAGAGGTGAACAGGTAACTAAAGTTGTTGAATTTGAGTGACAAAATACCTGGAAGCCTCCCATAAAATGTGGCCTGCGCTGTTGGTAGGTACATACTTTTATATGGATCTTTTTAGGTCACTAGCCAAATTTGAGGGTTTAGGTTTTATAATAACAATAAATTCAGTAACTCCGCAAGTTCGCAGGGTATGTGGTTAAACATTTAGCAACAAAGCAAAGAATATAAATAAAGAGACTGAAAAGCAAATAGAAGAAAAGCCTAACTTCATGACATCATGCATTTGTTAGGTAGCAAACACTGGTTTGTAACAAGGCTGAATTGATACAGTCAGTAATGAGGTACAAGCACTGAAAGATTTGAACATCCGAAAGATCAAAAAGAATGTTTCTTTTCAATCTGTTTTTTTCAAAGTCTAAAGAATATAGCATAAAACAGCTGTGTTAATAAAATCAGTTTCAAAGGCAGAATCTTCCACATTGGAGCTCTATGTGGCATGAAGAAAATCTGCTGAACTTCAGGAATACAAATTGACAATACAGCATGTAGTTTGATGTACTCAGGGCTCCTGTTCTGCAGGCAAAATGAGTGTGCCAGTGCCAGATCATCTCACTGCAACCCCCCTGCCACAGGGATGCCTTTTACTAGACCAGGTTGCTCCAAGCCTCATTTAGCCTGGTCTTTAACACTGCCCAGCTGAACCTTGAAGCAGCCAGTGGTGCCACCTTGGCTTATGGGCATGGAGCCCACCAAGGCACAGGTCAGGCTCCTCCAACGAGTCGGCATCTGCAGAAATGTCTCTCAGCCTGAAGGGACTTCATTCCTAGCAATGCCCATGTCAGCTAGTTTAAAGGTATGAGCTGCGAGGTTGTTGTAGTGACCCTGTTTATGTGTACCCTTTGTTATATTAAAAATGAGATAGCATGCAATTTAACACAGAATTCAGAAATTCTATCACACTCTTCTTGGAAGCTAAGATACACTGCTGTATTATTAATCCAAGGAAGCCTGGATGCATTCTTATCCAGGCTTCTGAACAAGAACTTGTAGCTAAAATGTGAGATATCTCTACTTCCCCAGCAACATGCTGGTCACTTTAGTGGGAACTTTGAGATCAACAAGGAGCTGGTTTAAGCTTCTCTCTCCACAGAATATTCTACGTACATAAATTCTGTAATACAAACCAGCCACCTGGCACAACTAATCCAGGATCAAAGACAGAGAACAAGATAAAAGGATAACAAGATTTGATGAAAAAAACTGTAATGTTTTAATAATATTTTTTTCAATGTTTCTGCTTTCCTTAAATCTATTCTTTATAAATACATAGAAAACAGGATTTTGTAATTTGTTTGAAATCTTTTAATGGAAACTCTTATCTTTCTCTTGAAAAGGTGAGTACATTTCTCTTGAAATGGAGAGTACTTTTGACCAGCTTCAGCTATTGCCCACTGTAGCGGTTTAGATTTGCCAATTCAAGTTTCCCGACCGACGCACCAAATAATGTGGTGGGTTTAGTGCTGGCTAAAATCAGCAGGGCACTTACTCATTTCTTGCTGTGAGATATGGATTAGGAGAAGGGGAAAACAGGCTTAAAACTTAAAAGGTATAAAGAAACTTTATTAACAGGACTACAAGAATAAGAAACACCAGAATAAAGCCTCCAGAACACCTTTCCTCCCCCTGCCAACTTTTCCCTTTCACAACTGACCACATAGAGACAAAACCTGGGATGTTAAAGCAATACCAACTATACAATAGTCTTTCATCAGTTCTTGTAGGGAGAGGAGTTTTCTCTTGCCATGCCATGGAGATTTCTCCACAAGAAACAGTTTTCTTGTGGCTTTTCATTTTCACAAATAGCAGCTGCCTGGGCAAAATGTGCTGCATCGTGACATTTCTCCTATTTTCACAGCCCTCCTAGAGGTGTGTCCATGGACCATGAACTCATGGGGTATTATTTTAAGGCACAGGTTCTCTTCATCTGTCTCTGTGATCATCTCTGGGAACAGAGGTTTTCTTCTTGTGTCCCTAGGGGCAAAGGGTCTTCATCAATCTCATCTCTCTCTCTCTGTTCAAGCTTCTCATGGGATCACAACTACTCCAACATCTGCTTGGCTTCATCAATGGATGCCTTTGCTCAGATCTACAGTTAGAATACTTCATCCCTCCATACCGTCTCATGAATTAAAGGTGATATTTTAGTATATCATTGTCCATCTCCGTAGTACTACCAAAAGAATTTTCAGCCCCATTAGGGCATGTCCTCATCCTCTTCCCATCTGAGGCTTGACTCCTCCTTCTACTCTCCTTGATGTTTTCATGTTATCTTTCTATGTGTCATCACTCCTTTTCTCTCCCTGAAGAGAGGAACAAGGTCTGCAGGTCTCATCTGTGTAGTGTTAATATCTTGCCCAGTGGCCATGGCAGGCACGGTGTTGGATTTCAGGCCACACTGGTGTCTCCCTCTGCCTGGCAGTTGCTGGGAGGGGAGGCGGTCCTGGCTCGGCCTGGAGCCATCAGTGCAGGCCAGGGAGGGTTTGGTGTCGGTGAGTGTCACCAGCCTCCATCCCCAGCCCGGGAGCCGCTGGGGTCCTGCCCGGCCTCCCGCAGGGGAGCAGGGCCAGCCTCACCAGAGCTCCGTTACCTCCTGAGGCCGGAAGCCAAGAGAGAGAGTTCCCTGGTTTGTGGTTTTCAAAATGTGGAATTCACGGGGGCAGATCTAATTTCTAAATGGTGCAAAATGTTGTCAGTTCTCAGAACTAGCCAGCTGTTGGCCTGTCCTAGGCACAGATGGAGCTCTCAGCAGCCTCTCTGAAAGAAATCACTTCCATGGGTGGTTTCTTACTTTTTTCGCAAATGTCAATCAATGTGAAACCACCATACCCACTTACCTCTTGAGCACTGAGTTCCTTATTAAACCTTTATTAAGGAAACCATCTCAGGCACTGCCTACGGTAATCTAGCTAAGTTCTCAACATATAAGTTATTTTCCCCCTTATTTATTTTTAATTGATTGGAGATTTTGCTTTTTATTTGAATGAAAAGATAACACACCCTTTATAGACTTTTTGATTAAAAAACAAAAACAAACAAAAAACAACCCAGTCATTCAGTTGACAATTTTTCACTCTATTAATGCAAATCGTAATTAGCAGTTACACAGTTCTGTGTGTCAGAGGAATCAAGTATACCTAATGTTAAAAAATATCCCTACTGCTGCCAGTATTTCACTTGGTAACAATGCTGGGAAAAAATATTATTGAATTTATAGTAATATTGAGTAATCTATGTTCTACATAATTAAGGATGTATCATGTCACAATGAGCTGCACAGAAGGAAGATGCATTTATCAGATGTATTACTTAGACATTTATTTTCATTTTGCAAGGAGAAGTTTTGCATAATGACATTTTATTTGTGAGAATAAATTGCACATGAATGCTTTTTGATTGCAGACAGAACATAAACAGTCATGATTCTGTGAAATTTACTGATACGAGAATGGCAGTTGGAGAACACAAGTTTCATTGAAATTGAATTTATGTGGCTTGGCTTGGAGGTGGTACATTCCCTAGGTTTTCCAAATCTTGCATGAAAGGAATAGGCAATTTGGGGGGGTTTTGTGGAGGTAGAATTTTCAGTCCTACCTTTGCTATTTTCACTGAGAGAGTAAACAATTCAACTTCCAGCTTTTTTATCTAATTTTTATCTCTCCTCACCCACTCAGTGTTACCGTGACATATACCTGTTGATTTGGTTCATTTTTTTGAGCTCCAGATGGAATACAGATAGGTGACCTAGCAGAATTCACAGAGGTATGGGGGTAGTAGGTTAAGTCCTGATTTTCACTGGGTAGTGTTAACCTCTTTCCTTTTGGCAACCTGTATCAGAGGTTTCAGGAGCAGCAGCACAACCAGAAACCACAATGTATTTCACGTATCAGCTGGATAATGTGGACTTACGCAAACAAAAGCGTCCAAACCAAATATCTCCAACCCGGAGCTCCTGAGGAAGCAGTGCAGCATGCCTAGAGCAATATCCACACCCTGGGAATCTGTGTGCTGTGCCTTAGGGTATTACAAGCAATGATTTTGTGTAAGCTATGCAGTGAGAACACTGGTTTAGACTTAGAGATAAATATTTGCAAAGACTGTATCTTTAAGAGAAGCTGGAAGACTGTGACTGTGACTGTGCATTAGACTCTGGGGCTGCACTGTTTTGTAACTTTTAATCCAACTCTTTTGGTACCCTCTGCAGTAGGTAACTGACCTGAAAAGGCAAAACTGAATTTGAAACAGGGAGAAAGAAAAGACAAGCAAGAAAGCAAGAGCACAGGCATTTGAGTGGCAAGATACAGTATTTTTCTGAAAAATCTCATGTGTAGGTTAGAAAATGATTCCTGGCCTGTGCATGGGTGTTAACAAGGCAGGGGAACCAAACTTGTATTGACTTCCACAGGTTTCACATGCTCAGTGACAGTATTTTCAATAACAGCAGGCATTATATTTTCTTTTTCTCTCTCATGCTATATTCCTTTGAACTATATAAATATTTTGATTTGCAGGTGAATCAGGAAATATGTTCTCATCTTTCTTTCCAGCCTGTCAGCAGTGACACAATGTTGTCTGTTGTTCTGAAACCTTGAGAAGTTTTTATGACTCTCTTTAACTCAGTTAGTAAATTATAAACTTCAGAAAAGTTAATCTCTGGGCTTGGTAGTATGCTTTTTCATCTTGGCACATTTTGATCCAAAATGTACTCTTTCCTCCATCCCTAGAGAATGTTAAGTGGCACCATTAAAAATCATTCTGAAATGAAACAGCTTTTAGAAGGCAGGATAAGAGCATCTGCACCATTAGCATAAGCAGTCTGTTATGAGAAGGCAGTACAAATGCTATTAAAGTGACCTGCTCAAATTCATATCAGTCTTTCTTTCTTTCTTTCTTTCTTTCTTTCTTTCTTTCTTTCTTTCTTTCTTTCTTTCTTTCTTTCTTTCTTTCTTTCTTTCTTTCTTTCTTTCTTTCTTTCTTTCTTTCTTTCTTTCTTTCTTTCTTTCTTTCTTTCTTTCTTTCTTTCTTTCTTTCTTTCTTTCTTTTCTTTTCTTTTCTTTTCTTTTCTTTCTCACAGATACTTACTGAGCAAAGGTTATTTTGGATGAGTGGTGTTGGCTGGATGCTGCTTCTCTTGTAAAGAATAAAGCATACATTGCAAAATCTGGAGGATATAAACATACCATACATATTATCCAGCACCATTAAATCCACTCATGGTGTCAGTATTGCCAACCTCTGGGCAAACTATACTGATTTTTAAAAGGTGATTTTATAAATATTCCTGAACAGGCCATGCACTGGATGATAAGAGAGTGTTAAATATTTAAAATTTAAAAATAAAAGGTAGATTTTTAGGTTTTTTCATTTTATAGAGGGAAAGCTTTCAGCAGTCTATAGACTTGGAGGACAGGAGAGGTAGAAGTGTTGAGCTCCTAAAGATGAAGATGTCTGTCATATTGTAACCCAGTATCCATGAACTAGTGCTTGCAAAAATTGCATGTGGTTGAGCGTGCTGATGCTATGAAATTAATATCAGCTGTCAGACATAGCTCCATTCTGTATTCACATCATGGCGGCCATCAGCAATCTCCTTCACTAGTGTTTTACAATAATTCTCTTTTACAAATATTTACTGTTCATTTTCATCCTTAATGATCATCCCTGAGCAGATTGAAATCAAAAGGAGAAACTGTAATGCCCTCAGCCCTAATCTGGCAAATGCCTAGCTTACTGTTTTATGAAGCAGTAAAGTATTTCTGACCTTTAATCTTTCATTTCAATAGTGAAAAATGGAATTGATGCCACTATTTAATGTAATGAAAAATAATCACAGTGCTCTTGAAAGCTAATGTAGCAGAAGATTCTTCTTAGAGAACCTCTGTAGTAAACTACACTCCACTAATCTTATCTGCCATTCTCAATAGGCAGGGGCCTGGGGTTTGTGCTCTAGCAATTCTGTTTTACTGGTCAACACAGAATTTTAATTGAACATAGCTTATAGGCCTAATCTTAAATGGAATAATAAAATCACAGCATAACCTTATATGGAGTGTATGTATTATGGTACAGGAAGGTAATCTTGTTTATCTTTCTTCTGAACCCGTAGCTATCTTATGAAGTTAAATAATCAGTCATTCAATCCATGCATTTAAAAGTGGATTCTCCTTAGTATGTCCAATATGTTAAATTTTTACAGAATTTTACACTACTTTTTCTTCTTCCTTCTTGTAGTTGTGCCAGTTCGTAAGTACAATTAAGTTATGTATTGCTTTAGGAAAAAATACACCAGTAAGGTAATAGTGAATCCTCAATTATTTCATATTTTTATGAATATGTAAAATTAAATATGTCATCCACATCTATATACTTGTAGTGTATACACTTACATAAAAATACCTACTTTCAAAGTTGGACAAAATATCTACTTTTTTATTTATTTATTTCATACTTGGAAAAAAAATGCATCTACTACTGCACTTTGGGAGAGGAACCTACGCACACCTGTATGTGTATGTGTATGGGATGTGTTTGTGTGTATTTCTATATCCTGGTGTTACTGGTACCTGTTTGAGTTTTCTCTAAGGAAATATAATTTTAGATGGACAGATATGAAAGCAACATTAAATTAATTAGCAGAAGAAAACTGTGCAAGGTTAAATGAAAATAAAATGTACTAATAGTACTTAAGTTAATACTTTATATTCATTCTGTGTCATAGTGTTTGGTAAGAGCATAATTTTCATAGCAGATTTTTGCCTTGTTTATCATGCATGAGTTGGCAGTGAAACTTTCTGTAGGGGCAGTACAGGATTTGTGCATCAGCTGATTTCTTTTTGAATATTTATGGATTACATTGAACAGTCTTGTCCCAAGATCCACAGGATTTTGTGAGAGCCATTTTAGGCTCACCTCATTTTACTCAAGTTCTGAGAAGGTCTAGAAAGAACATCACCAGGGCTTTCTAATGCTTAGAGCTTTGACATGCCAGTGATGTGCCCCTGCAACAAAGCAGGTCAGCAGCTTCCTAGGCTGCCCTTGGCAGAACATCACCAGCAGATCAAGGAAATTATCCTGCCCCTCTGCTCAGCACAGGTGAGACACAGCTGGAGTGCTGGATCCAGGACTCCCAGTACAGGAGAGACATGGAAATAAAGAAGAGAGTCCAGAGAATGGCCACTGAGGCAATTAAGGGACTGGAGCATCCCTCCTATGAGGAAAGGATTAGAGCCTTGGGATGGTTTAGCCTGAAGAAGTGAAGGTTCAAGGGAGATTTTACCAATCTAAATAAGTACATCTAGGGAGGTGCAAGGAGAACAGAACCAGGCTCTTTGCAGTGGTGTCTGGTGACAGGACAGGAGGCAAAAGGGCACAGACTGAGTTACCCAGAAAGGCTATGGGGTCTTCATCTTTGGAGATACTCAAGCACTGACTGAAGATGGTCCTGAGCAATCTGAACTGGCTGACCCTGCTTCGAACAGAGGGGTTGGGCTAGACAACCTCCAGAGTTCCCTTCCAACATCAGCCATTCTGTAATTCTGTGGCCTGCTTGAATACCTTATGCTGCCTTTATTCCTATGAAGTGACAATAACAAAACTGCCCTGACAAAAGCAGTTCAGAGTGTGGACTTAAGAAGATTTCAAAGTTAACAATATTCTAAGAATACCAGTAAAAATTGAGCATCAACATTAAATCTTCCGTTAAAAATAACCAAAAAACTAATGTGCCATTTTCTCATCTGCCTGTCTGGCAGAGGGTTGTATCCTTCATTGCAGAATTGGAATAGACTGAGCAGGAACAACCCCTGGGGCCAATGTGACATGAAGACCACAGTAGTCTAAACAGATTCACTCAAGAAATGATCAGCTACTACAGATGCATTTAAAGGAGAAGTAACAAGCTGAGATTAGCATGGCCTTTTAACCCTTTCACCTCCCTTTTGCCACTCAGGCTTTACTTTCCTACTTGCCCCTTTCAGGATGTCAATAATTGCCTATTCATATTGTCAGTGAAAAAAAAAAGCTCTCATGTCATCTAGCAGTACTTCTTTATGACCAGTGTAATGACTATTCAATATGATCTACATCAGTTCTGTTCTGTCTAGTTTAGTATTCATTGTCTCCAAAAAGGTACTTTAAAATAGGGCAACAGAGTTTAAAAAGAAAACAAAAATCTGAGATAAGGAATTCCAAAGTCAAATTTTCTTATAGAATCTCAGTACCGCTCCCCATACATTGTGTCATAGTATTTAACTGCATAGAAATCAATCAATACCTGTGCATGATGGGAATGCCCATTGCTTTGTGAGTCTCTTCCATCCAAGTCACCACATCTGGCACTGAGGTTTTTACTCTGTTCATGTCAACTGAGATACTTGCTGCCTCTGTCTGGTGCCTTTTAAACACAAGGTGAAATTCTGTTGGCAGTTTAATAATTTTTTAAGCATTCAGTGTGAATGACAATCAAATAAGTATGGATGTACATGAATATATATGTGGCAGTTTGGTTATAAATGAATGCAGATTGATTTTTCAAGATTATTAAATTAATATTTATAACATTTTGATTATTAAGACAGAATGTTTTAGGGACATCTGTTTCTGCAAAAATGTAGTTAGCTTTATGTTCAGATGATGCTACAATATCTTATTTTGATTTTTACTTTCACATACTGCTCTATGCTCCTGTGTTCCTGATATATAACTAAACTGTGGAACAGGATGTCTTTGGAGATTGTGGAATTGCCATCACAGTAAGACAAATAATGAAAACATTTCAGTATACTTACTGTATTTATCTGGCAGGAGACAAACTCTTTTTATTCCTTCTAATCCAACTTTTCTAGGATTCCTAAGAAAACAGCTCAAAAAGCAAAATATGTTTTTTGTGTGTACAAATTTGTGAAAATAGAATGTCCTCACTTCCTCTGGCAGTGACGTCACACAAGATGTGTTACAGCTGTTGGCTGGTACAACTGTTGGAACAATAAAAAGTTCGACCAAAATGTGTTGCTCTAGAAACTGAGAGCTGGTTTTGCATGCAAATTTCCAAGTTACTACTACTTGTGGCTGCCGTGGGGTATGTTCAAGATTTGGTATTTGCTGTAGTCACTGTATCTAATTTCACTGTTATTTCCCTCAACACCCAGCAAAGATCAGCAATTTTGTTATTAGAAATCTTTGCATTCTGTACTGCATTTACTGAGAGGGATTAACTCTTTGTTTTTCAGAGCTTCCGTATGGCTGGGAGAAAATTGATGATCCCATTTATGGCACTTATTATGTTGAGTAAGTTCCCAAATTCCATATTAAGCTGCTATTAATGTGTCATAACCTAATACTGGTTATAGTATTAGGGTATCCTCTGCAATGCTCAGCCTGGCAAGGAATGGGTACAATTACTTGGCATGTTAAACTAAGGGTATACCAGGAATTCTCAGTCATCAATGAAGTTAATGTATCCAGATATATTGGAATGTCCCCAGTCAGTGACTCAGGCATTCAGTCACTCTCTTTATCCAGTCTGGTTTTGTTTCATTCCAGCTGACACTTGTACAAAGAACATATCCATTCAAGAAATGTTGCATTTTCTATTTAAGCTTTGGATATCCAGCAAGGTATAAAAACCTTGTTAATCAATGAATAGAGCAAAGCATAATCATTTTAGCACAGTTAAGATCTGTTTCTGGGTAGTCCTCGCTGCAAATCAAATGTTTATACTGGTTGTCCCAGAAGTCAAGTTATTTATACAGTACATATAAAATTTTATGTGTTATTTTGTATTAAAAAGTGCAGCTGAAAACAATATAAATTCTATTTTCATAGCACAATCCTTGCTTTCATTTTCTTCAAATTTTATTTTAGTCATGAAACAAGAAAAAAAGCTTTTTCCTCTATGCAAAGGCCAACAAACTGCTTTTTGTTTGAATGGTAGAACCTGACCAGTTTGTACATAAGTAAATCTGAGACATGAGTTCCTCTGCTTTTTAACTTAGCTTAGTGAACGAGACTTATGCAAAATGAATCTTGATTCAGATTATGATACCTGTTTGAGAGGAGTCAATTCACACTCTGCTCTCTACAGACAGTATGCAAGAGAAGAGATAGAAAAACATTCCTGTCACTGTGCAGACAACACTTGAAAGGTTGGGAAACAGCTATCCATTAGTGCCTTGTATTAAACAAGAGAGATCTTTAAAGAATATGACCCCTGACCTTAAATCTGTTTCAAATCCTGACACTCAAGAAGAATATTTATCTAGTTATTTCATAGAAAATAGAAAATTTCCTTTGTGTCCCGCATTTTTCCCTTGGTCTCTTGAATCCATATGAACACGCTAACTGGAGGAATGCCCTGGACAGTTATTGGAGATGCAGCTTTTCCAGGCTCGAGGATATGCTGCTGTTATGCAAGGGTTCAAAGGTGCAGGGAGACCAAAAATTCATCTGATTTCTGGATGTGTAGAAGATATAAGATGGCCCTTTCTTACTGTTATAGCAGCAGCTTGTGGATGCCCTTGCATGTTCCCCAGCCTTCTACAAAGCAAACTAACAACTGAAAATGGTGTTTGATAACTGCTCTGTTTACTCCTTCTGTCCCGGTCTCCAAATGCCAGAGCACCTGCTCTCCTTCTTTGTCCCCAGCTTGCTTCCTGCCCTCAGGTGAAAGAGGCAGCAGCTCCATCTACTTTGCTGCTCAGCTCAAGTCACCTTTGCCAGTCCAGAGTCAAGTAAATGCTAAGTTTTGAAGTCCCTACATAATACCATTAAATTACTCCCCCTTGTGATGCCTGAGTTCTTTTATGATGTCCCCAAGCAGGTAGGGGCTGCAGTTCTCATATTATTTTGTACTTCACCCCTGCCAAAGATTTCTGAACGTGCAATCATGCAGCTGCTGGGTGTAAGCAAAGCCTCTGCTCCAGTGGTTTTTAGTGTATTTTGGGGTTTAACAGGTGTTGTGCAATTTCTGTGCATGAATCTCTTACTGAGACTCCGCTTGGTTGTTAGTGCAGCCCAAGGCATTCTGGCACCAGCAAGGCTCACACTCCACTAGAGTCAGAAAAGGAACAATTATTTTTCTGCATTTCATGTCCAGCCATAGGTAAACAGATGCAAGACACCAGGCCCAGATGTTATCGTGCAATTACATATTTTAAGGCTGTTAGTGCCAAATTTATTAATCCTAACACAGATAAGATTTGTGGACCAATACATCAAACCTACTGCAGTCTCTGAGGTTTTTAGAAGTGGAATGGATGCTCATGGTATGGCATTAAAACTGCAGCCCTGCTAAATTCACATGGAGTTTTATAGTCAGTAAAATGTAGCTGTAGTTTAATTTGTGGTCTGAGCTCAGTAAGTTTGAAACAAAGATTGCTTTCCATTTTTCTTGCTACAATATATAACAGTCTCAGCTTTTTTATTACCAGTATTCAACAGATGTGTTCATTTTTAACTAGATAAAATCAGATTACAATAAACTCTCTTAATTTTGTCGTAAAAGTAGTTAAATTATGAAAAGCAAGGTTACAAGCTTCCACACATTCAGGTCCAGTCCAAGTTGACATGCAGGCCTACAAAACCCTCATGAAAGAAGGACTCTGCTCACTGGTGTTGTCATATCCCATGGGAAGTTCGTAAGGTTGAGTAATGAGGCAGACAGGCTCTATTTCACCTTACAAGGAGCAGCCATGTTCAGCTCAAATATTCTGATACCAGAGAAGAAGCTAAAAAAGAAAACAAACCAAAACAAAGGAGTTTAGACCTCTTGCTAGTCGAGTTCCTAAAGATGAATCACAACGTATTTGGAAATTCTGTTACAAAAGTCTCCAGTATAACCTCTCTTAACCATGCATTAATGCAGGTGTGAGATAATGTTATAATTTTCATTTGCTTTGTTATGAGGGTCCAGACTTCATTTGTGTAGACATTTGCCATAAATGAGAAGTGTTTGCTATATGTTTGTTAACTTGCATACAATCCGGTCTTAATCTGTAAACTAAGAACTAACAGCAGTGAGCTGTGCAGGACTGTGGAGAGAAAGTAGTCATTAGAGTGCACTGGGTCTTTCAGGATTCTAATTGCCAAAAGATTGTTTCCCTCTTTGAGGATGATTAACTACAACACAGAGCTCAATTTTCAGACATGGACTCTTTAATAGAACAGCTAAATTAGCCGTACAGGTATTTATTCTGGCAAAATATACCTCCTTGACTAACAACTGACAATTCTCTGTTACTACTCAAACAGAAAGAAATTATCTCAGATCTCTTTTTCACTATAAAGTGTTATCAACTGAAAAATGTGAATAAAAAGAGTAGAAAGGCATTAAAAAGTTATGCATTAGAATATCCATTTTATGGGCATCCTGATCCCCAGAATTACTCTGTTGTGTAATAGGCAACAATTTTGAAAGCTATAGGCAAAAACCAGAAAAATAACTCCACCCCACATATTAAAGTAGCTAAGAAAAGGAGATAGGTTATAATCCTTGTACTGGTGCCCATGCTCTGAACTGCTACCATTTTGTCAGAGTTCAGTGCCTTGACCATCAACTATAGTCTTCAAATTAGGCACTACAGCCCACAAATCTAAGGATGTGTTTCTGTTGTCTTAGGTGCATCTAACCTGAAACTCATCACAAAAACAACTTAGCCTGGCCCCACTGATTGCTGAGAGGGCAGAACTGTGTCTATATCTTATAGGCTGGCTGGTGGTGATGGTACCTCTTCATCAGACAGAGAGAGTATTTTGACATCACAAGTAAACATAGATCAAAAGAAAATCCTACCTCTGAGGGTCTGTCCCCAGTTAAGATACAGTGAGCTAACAAGGGCCAGCAGCACCAGCCTCCTTCTCCACACAGCCACAATGGCACTAGAAGAAATTAGTTGGATTAAGCTTTGGATTAGGATTTTTGATTTAATATATATTGTATAAAATAAAGGAAGAAAATTGAAATTAGAATTGTTCACTGAATTAGATCCTATGAGAAATTAGCAATACATTTTGGCTACCATCCAAAATTTGTTTTAACCACAAAAGCACTTACTTGTAACCATCTCTAAAACACATACTTGGTTTGTCTTACAAAGGCCTAGACTAGTAATATATATTTTGTATGCTGTGGAAGTAGCTAGATGAAAAGCTAGAATGTCCTTTTAAGAGAATTACTTAGCTTAACAACTTCTTTCTCAAGTGAACTCATCAAGAGCACTTTTTCTGATTGAGCCATGAAGCTGTACTTAAAATTGCATAAAAGAGATGTGTTTCATGTATCATCAGTATAGGAACATAATACAACATTACTGACTGATAAAAATGACTGATTATAATTTTCTTTTCTTTGACTCCTCTTGGACACAATATTTAATGCAATTTTTTTAACTTAGTTGGAAATTTCACATTGTGCTCTTGAGATTGCACACTACCAAAAAAAACAGTCAAAATGTGGGAATAAATTGGAGTTCAGAGTTACTGAAGTTGTACCAGCAACATGAGGTGCTTCAAGAACCTGTGTGTTAATCTTGCTATCTAATCTGGTAGGACAACATGCCTTTTTCAATATAGCTGTTATCAAATATATTTCTGTTTGAATGGACCAAACCACAATTTAAACTCTACCTAGGAACTGTAGGTAGGCAGTAGGAAATGGATTCTAGCTGTGATGTCATTTCCACAGTAATTAACCTTTCTTGAGCCATGAACACAGATTAACTAAAATCCCAATTTCTTTTATATCACAGAAGCACATATAATTTGAATCTTAGGTCTGCAGAGGCCCTCCTGCAGCTCTGTTATGTGCCCTGCAATTGCAACATGACACTAAGCATAATGCAAGGTCCTGAATGAAGATCTGGAGTGAAATCTTGAATATCCATTACATCTGCATAATATGGCACAAAAGCCATGGGATATCTCTGCTCTTGTGGAGGGCAGCTGGAGAACAGGTCAGGATAATTTAGAGCCCCTAAAGTAAGAGACGATCGCTATGTTGGAGCAATTAACCCACATGTGTAGCAACCCTAGTTTTAACCTTATCAAATGCTAACATAAAACAAGCTAGATATTGTACTCCATACCTCCTACTGGAAGCTGTTTTCAAACTTCACACTTCGATTGTGAGAAGCCTACAGACTTCATGTCTGAAATCCTGGCATCTCTAATATATTCTAATATTTACTTCCAAATGTACTCATAGAATGCAATTATATATCAGAATTAATTCTTCTTGAATCCAAAGCTAAAACTCCTTTGATCTTCTATAATAGAACACTCTATTTCACTGGTCTTCTTGTAAACCTTTCATATAGATTCATTTCATTTGATCAAGGGTACTCAGAACTTTATTGAGTTTCATCACTGTCTTGTGTAAAGGCAAATGCAGTATTTCCTTTACAACATGGAAATACATCACATGATAAACACATTGTATAATTACTTTTTTCATGCTTATGTTAGTTCATGATTACTTTTTTAAATGCATATCTTGCTTTCTCCATTTTAGTGAATTTTTTCTCCCATTCATAATAAGTTTCTAGAATAAGGTGCTGACAATTACTGAAATTACAGAAAGTAAAAGTCTAGGAAAGGAACACCTACAATCTTAAACAACCTGTCTGAAGAAAGAAATAAATGAGAGGGACTTTCTCTGTCTACAGCATAGACCAAAATTTACTGAAAGCTATTAATCAAAATTTTAGAGTATGAGAGTAGCAGCCACTTGAATGAGTTATAGCCATGTGAACAAAGAAACTTAAAGATTTATCACATTTACTTCATCTCATTAAATCAAATATTCTTTTACATGACTGAAAGTCTTTTCACTTCATTAATACTGGCCACTAAATCCTATTTTGCTAGTGTATTGCACTCCCATAGGACTTGCTGCCTTTCCTCTATCTCACTTCCTAATGGCAATTCCACTTATTTTCTTTGAAGTGGTGTTAGGATCAAAATCTCAAAGGACCTGAAAAGTGCTTAATGTGGCACAAAAGGTCACTGCAATGTAAAAAAAGACCCTTTTAGGATCTTAGAGTTGTGAAAGTTACCAGGTAACGTGTCCAAGTGCTTAAACTCATGATTGGGATTGGATTTTCAGAAGACCTCAGTAGATGGTAACCCAGTGAGAACAAATAAGGAGTGACATAAGCCTGCCCTTCTGTATATATGTCTTCCACTGGAACAGTGTTTGAAACACAGGCCCCTTCTCTTCGTTGTATTCTGTTGTGATCTCTTGCAGCTATGTTCCATGCAGCCTACTAAATTGTTTTGCCTCCTTTAGATGCAAAATATATCCCAGGACAGGACTGAAGGATAGCTCAGTGATTGATAAAATGTGTGCTTTAAAGAATTAAAATCAAGGATATGGTGACAGTATGTAGTAAAGATCATATCCTAAACAAAATGCAGAAAAATAATGATGTAATGCCAGAGATGGATTTAATGACCTGTGGTAGGGAATGTAAATCATCAAGAAGAAATGTGTGTACTAACTTTTCTGATATTTCTATATGACCTATGTAATGCTAACCTGCCATCTAATTTAGTTTCTTCGTCTGATTTTTTTGTACAGCTGAGCAGATACGCACCATAGTACTATAAAGGAATAATAGTTAATTTATTGCCTGTGTAAGATTTATTTGTAAATTACCATCATAAAAGAACTCTGTTGTCTAGGCTTTTCTTTTTGTGTAAGTGACTGAGTAAATTCACTTACACAATTAATTGATAATAATGCACAAAACTGGTTGAGATCCTTTGAATCATACACAGAACAGTGATCATGCTGAAGACACAAAAAACTGTTGCTGTAGCGTGTTTCAGCAGTGCTGCTGTTTTATATGTACTTCCATAGATGAAAACCATTTGTCTGTAGCAGAGTTCAGCATATTGAAGCGATAGGATGCTGCTCAGAGCTGTTCATTACACAGGGCACTGGTAGTATAATCTCATCCCCAACAAAATTGTGTGGAATGTAAGGGACACACTCCGGCCCATTGGGGGCTCCTCATAGTTTTACTCTAACCACACACACCTTAGCCACATGCAGCACTCTACTATGAAAATTATCATTTTACCCAACTGAACCCAGTTTTTAATCAAAACCAATTTTTTTCCAGCCACATAAATAGAAGAACTCAATTTGAAAACCCTGTCCTAGAAGCAAAAAGGAAGCTACAGCAGCATAACATGCCCAACGCAGAACTTGGAACAAAGCCTATGCAGGCCCAAGGTTTCCGAGGTATAGTACCACATCAGCTGTCTTAGTTAAGATGAAAGATCCTGCCCTTCTGTTTTTGTGACAATGATTTTGTCATAGTGTAGTTAAAACAGTAGTGTTGCCAATGCTCAAATGTCGCCCTGAAAACTCAGCTTCTGAGCTTGCTAACATAGTTTTCTAAAGACTTTCCCAGGACAGTAACTGCAAACATAGATATGTGTACATTCTTTCTGTTACACGTCTTGTGATGGACATCTCTCATGGCCAGTGCTGTGAGAAAGTGTTATCCTGACCATCCAATCCCTGGCTGTGGTCAGGAGCCTATAAATCCTGGAGGGAAAAATAAACCTCGCTCTTTCTTTCACCACACCTCGACCTGTGTCCGTGTGATCTATTCATCTTCAGCAGTAACACTCAAAAGGTTATCACCTATATCTTAACAATATTCTCCCTTAAATGTCTGAGTTCCAATTGTTGCAAGACTCACCAACCAACTAAAACTTTCAGAGGCGCAAAGGAAAACCAGAAAAGTTGAATCTAGTGTTTCCTAAGGGCTGAGAAACTGAAAGCACAAAAAGAATCCTAATTTTCTAAATAAAATCATAAATTCTGTTCCTGGGAATATACGACTCTCTCTTGAGCACCCGAGGATGGCAATGCCGAAATACTTAATTGTACTTTCTCTAAATTACTCTTAATTGATGTTTGGTATGCTTCTAAGCTAGCTCATCTAGCAAGCATCAATTAAGTTAAAAGCCTCAAGCACAGAGTTATAGGAGTTTACAAGAATGCAGCCACTTGGTGACATAAAAATTAATGTGCTCAAAAGGAGCTGGATAAGCAGCAAACAGTAGTGGTACAGAAAAATGAACGTTAATGTAAGGTTATAGTCAGAGAATGAGGCTTGTTCTCCTTTGTAACAGTAGAAAGCTCCTCATCAACCTTACCTAGACCCAAATTTGCCCGCCTGCGCCCCGCTCCCAGGAGGTCCCGCAGCGTGAATGACCTGTCGCAGTGCCGGCGCGTCCCTGCCGGGGCACATGGGCTGTACGGTACGTCCCCGCTGCCCACCAGCCCTGGGACCAGCTGGGGTCACAAACTCTGCACGTTCCCCAACCCACCCTCACCGAGTGTGCAGCATGGGAGAGAAGCACGGGGACCCCCCGGCACCCACACCGAGGCACGAGGGGACACAAAGTTTGCACAGCAGTCATGTGTGTCACTTGATGGATGCCTAAACCCCGTGTGTTTGGAGAGAAAAGCTCGTCTAATACTTACCTCTTCTTGGTAACAAGTGGAATGAGACATTCACAGGGGATATTTTCCTTGTTGTGGTTGGGAGGGAAATAATGAAGAGTGTATTACTTTGTAGGCAAAGCTGAATTTATAGGTTAGGAAAGAGGTTTTTAAATTACATCACAGATCATTTTTATTGTTGTAATTATTTTAGCTACACAATATCCACTTCAAAATGGATTTCTAATATCAAAGGATATTTATATCTTTTCATTTATGGCTGATCTGCCATAGATAAGAAATATTTTTTAAGCTTTGTATTAGTGCAACAATCCACAAATATTTTTCCCGGAATGCCTGCACTCTTTATTTTCTTGCCTTTGATACACAGCCACTTGGTGTCAGCCAATATTGTTATCTGCTGTCCCTGCTGTGTTGTGACTAGATCATAACTTTTGTCTTTCTTGTTTGTGTTGACTGATGTAGAAAAACCACTCTTCACCCGTGATGCATCACAGCTGAAGGGGACTTTCCTCAGCACAACTCTTAAGAAAAGCAACATGGGTTTTGGATTTACCATCATTGGTGGGGACGAGCCAGATGAGTTTCTCCAGGTGAAGAGTGTAATTCCTGATGGGCCTGCAGCACAAGATGGGAAAATGGAAACAGGTAATCTTGAAAGTTCCTCTATTCTTTTATATGAGAAATAGATTTCTGAGTCTCACTCCCTCCATGAGTTTTCCATATGACTTTCTGTATTAATATGTAGAAAAGGTAAGTTTGTGGTAAAAATTTCATGCTAATAAATACCAGATAGCTTATTTTCCCCATTTCCCAATATTTTAAAGGAAAAAATATCTCTACAATTCCCTACATAAAAATGGGATATGGTTTGTAGGCTGTTTACTTAAGAGAAGTCTACATGGAAAGAAAAGAGATAGAGAGCACAGACTACTAAGTGCAAATTTATTTCTTTAGAATGGGTGGTTTTGCAAAATAATCAGTTGAGTCTGATCCAATACTGTTCTCATTAGAACCATCATAACAAGAGTTTTCAGTGTGGCATATGGACACACAGACATTTGTGTCCTATTAAAAAAGAATCTGTGAAAACTCATGAAATGAAAGGAACTCCTTCTGAAGATATTGAAAGCTGCTCTGAAGATCTGGACCACCACTGCAAACATTTTCATGTTCACAGATTGATAAAGACTGTAAACCACTGTCTAAAAGTTCACATCAGGTCTATGTATGGATGAAACTCTTGTAGGAAAATGAATTCATTTTCCATGGAGCTGTCATCTTCTTTAGGAATAGACAGTCAGAGAATAATAAATTATTTCAGTTGGCAGGGACTTTCAGTTACTAGCCCCCTGCTTAAAACAAGGCTAACTTTGTGATTGGATCAGGTTTCTCAAGGTCTTGAGAAAATTTCCTAAGACACAGATTCCACAGCCTCTGTGGTCTCCTGTCCCAGACTTTCTCCACTCTCATGGTGAAGACTTTTGCCCAGAATTTGTGGACACCTAATCCCCATAACTGTTGAAGGCCAGGTTGGAAAGGGTCCTGAGCAACCTGATCTAGTGGGTGGCAAGGGAAGTAGATGATCTTGAAAGTCCCTTCCAACACAAACCATTCTATTATTTTTGTTCTTTAGGTCCAGTTGGGCTTTCCACAGGTACAGCTGGTTAGTAGGGACTGAAGTCCTGTGTTCTTGTGTTTGTGCAGCCCTGTCACTCTGTACCATCTCTCCCCAGCATAATTTATCCCATGTGCATAATTTATCCATTTCTTACCAAGACACTGAAATAAGGAAATGCTCATTTGGGATTTTTGTTGCCTCTGTAGAAAAACCATTTCATGATGGCTGGACTCACTATGAAGATAATTTTCTAAACTTTGATAATAGATCATTGTGGATTAATCACAGCAGCAGAGAAAGATCCTTTCATTGTGTTACAGTGCAGGGAGCAGACACAGAAACCCATGCAGGCACAAATGATGGTGGAATAGTCTGAAGTGATTTTTCTGGAAATTTCATTTCATCCTTTTATTGTAGTCAGCTTTTTTTATCATAGTCATATTCGTATGTCAGAATAAATCACCCTGGATTCTAGTTTATTTTGTAGGACTATCTAGGACTTGCCAAGTAGGAAGTTTAAAGGTTGTGAAAAGTGTTCTTTAAAAAAAAACCCAAACAGGATTTGCTTCAAAGCTAATATTATAGTCAGCATGATGTTTCTAATGCAAAATAGGCAAACAGAAAATTTATGTGAAGAAACAAAAGGTAAAAAATAAGTAGAATATAGATTTTTGGCACTGATTTTACAAAAAGACATTAGTCTAATATCTTTTTAATTCTCAGTTCTTGTTGCTATTTTAACTTAATGCAGTTTAGTTCCCAAAGGCAAAATTTATTAAATTAGCTGATTAGGTGAACAAAGGATACAACAGACTTCCTGAAGTTCAGAAGATTTCAGTGGCATAAACTTCATTTTTCCCCCTAATATTTTTGTACTATCTAATGCATGGCATGAGAGATTTTCTTTGTTTGTCATGGTTTAGCATTCTCAGACACAGAACTCAAATATAGTTACTTGATAATCCCTCAGAAATGTGGCCTGGTTATTAGTGAACTTGATCATATGGAGTTATTTTCTCTGGAAAACAGGGTATCCTTGCAACTTAATTGAATTTTTATGCTCAAATTGAATATGAGTTTCATAATACTGTTGATGGTCATCATTGTAGTTATGCACTATGATTAGAGCATGTAAGAAAAACGTTCTTTAAAATGCATAGAAGTAGCATTGGTTTTTTTCCTCAGGTAATTAATTCAACCACATTAAGAATGTAAAACAGATATACATTCAAATATATAATCACTCTACAATTATGTGACCCCAAAACTTATAAAATTAGAACAAATTTTGTCCTCAAATGCCTTCATTTTTAAGAGTGACGGATTCTGATGTAAAGTAATTGGAGAATCTCAGGCTAATTATTGTGGCATCCAACATGTTTTCTATGACTAAATTAATTTCTAACTATGTTAATGGTAAACTGAAAAAAAAATATTTAAGGTCAGAATTTTTATAAAAGTTTTGTTCAACAAAGTGCTTGTATTTCCTGATATCAAATCCTTTTCACATTTCCTGAATTAGAATTTTTCTCCCTATTGAGCTATTCTACAATATAGTCAATTGAAGATATGAAAGCCTCCCAGGTTCCATCAATAGCTTTTTGTTCATAAAACTGTTAAAATTTTACATTGGAAAACTACTTGAAATTGCATCTGTTTCTTTTTGTTTGTTAGTTAGGCATCATTGGATAATAAATAGAACTTTTTAAATAGATTTTATTTGTTCTTTTGATACAAACTGTGTTCAATTTATATGTACTCCGGATATGATCAGAATCATGGGCAGCTTCGGTTAATGATTAAAGCATCATGTTGTGGCAATAGGGCGTCATAGTGGAAAGTCTGAGGGCAGTGACCATGATCTCTGAAGCAGCCTGAGTGTAAGGGAAAACCACAGCACTGGTTCCCCCAGCTCTAATATGATTCTGGTCCCTTTCCTTTGCAAAGCTGTTACTATATTTTGGCCAAGTGGTTATTGAAATCTTCATATTCAGACCTGCATCAGATTTGGGGGAAATAAAAAGAAAAGGCACCATCTTGTTTATCTTACCTAAACTTTGGCCACAAGCTGAAGATACCAAAGCTGTACTTCAAGCAAATTGTTAAAGAAACAAGCTCATAGGAAACTACCATTGTAACTTTGGTTTATTTCCTTACCCTAAATCTAATATAGGGGTATCCTATACTAGATAAATCCTATATTAGGATATATCCTATATTAGACAAATGCTATGCAAAGAGTGAGTCTCTGTAAGACACTGTTGCCCTTTAATACGATCATAACAAAGGAGTTTGACCTAAAAATTTCAAAATGGGCAATTTTGGATTTCATCCTTTAGAACATAGAGCTATAGAATGGTTTGAATTGTAAAGGCATTCAAGATCATCCAGTCCCACTTCCCATACCAGAAACAGGTGAACCTTCCACTAAACCAGCATGATGTCATTGGCAAGCTTGTTGAGGGCACACTCAATTCCTGTGTCCAAATCCAACAAAGATGTCAAAAGGTGCCTGTCCCAGTTCTGACCCCTGAGGAGCACTGCTGAAAGCCTGGAAGCCACTGGGAACACAGAAGCAGCTGCCTGACTGTGACTTGGCATTGCTGTGAAACAAAGCAATGAGGCAAACCAAGTGCACTGAGATGCAACAAGAGATATCTGAGGTCCTGACAAGCTATCAGAACCACTTGGTGCCCAGTGCTGGGCACTAAGAGGTATTTATGTTTTTCCTACACCCACAATAAACCTCACAAGCAGACTCAGAGGAACCACATGTCAGTGGAAGAATCAAAAACAACCAAAATTAAATTCCTGATCCCATTTGCCAGATGTTTCAGAATTTGTAGGGGCTATTATGCCCCCATGTAAATCTAGCATCTGTGCACTAATGGTTGTTAATAATCCTGAAAATGCCTTTCTAGGATGTGTTTTAGCATTTGGAGCTCAATCAAACTGCTGGATATGAACATTACACTCCACAGCATCTCTGTCTGTCTCAGGACAACCTAGAAACTGATACCACATTCTTTTCTAGAAAATTACATTGTCTTGTCTGAAGCCTCATGCAGCCAACAGAAAACTCTCAGTATTTAAGATGCCCCTGCATTCGATTAAAATGCTGAGTGAACATCACTGGTAAAAGACTGCATCTACATGAAAAGATTTTTATACAGTGAGTGATTTTGACTGACTGCTGTTCTAAGGCAAACAAAGATTTAGGCCTGCGGCTGAGTCAGATAAAAGCTCAAGCTGCAAAGGCAAAAAACTCTCCTACAATTCTCAAGGTTATTCAATGGACTGGATAAACTGAAACACTCCCACATAATCAAGCTCAGGGAAAGAGTCTCACTCTACATTTCAGCAAGCTCCATTTCCTCTGGTGAAAGTTTTCAGGGAACAGCTCAAAGACATGGTGCAAAAGCGGTTCTTGGAGTCTGGCGATGACCCTTCTGACTGATGAATATCTTTGGTCACTGCAGGTTGAACTTTCCAGAAACAAAAATCTGTGGGGAAATGTCATAGCTCAACAGTGTGAATAAAGAAAGGGGAAATATGTTCTTTCATTTCATCTGCCAAGCATGCACTTGGCCAGCTTTAAGATGCTAAATCATCTGTAAACAATGGAAACATGGGCTTTTTTAGATGTTGTTCTCTCAGGAATGGTACTTTTTCTATATTAGTTAATTTATTCCAGAGATAGAAATTCATAAATTAAAGTTCATCTAACAGATGATGAATCTGGTGATTGACCCTACAATGTCACTAGGTTTAGGAAATAATTATCTAGTTTTATTAATGCATATTTTTTCACAGTAAGGCTAATATCTTACAACCTTTATAAAAACTGGAGTACTCAAGACAGAAGTAATTGGGGATATCTGCAAAAGGATGCAATTTTACAAGTTCAGGCAGTTGCTTAATTCTGTTCCCTGTTTATTCATTGTCAGATCACATGAACAAACCATCATCTTACCTAATGTGAGCTCAGCTGAGATGCAAACTGTCTAGTTTGAGCAACAGAAAAGATGAGCTATTTATGCACAAAGAATGCCTTCAATCCAAAGAAGAAAATATGTTAAAATTAAAATCTATATCTTGGCACTCATCTGGAAATGTTAATACTTTCAGAACATCATTCAGTGTATCATGACCACACACCAGAGTACCTATGTTCTTTTTCAAACAGGTCATGTCTTTCTGAAGTGCTATCAGTCAAAACCCAATCAATAATCTTCTCTTTTAAAAAATTCCCTTTCTTTGGTAGCCAAATGTTTACCAGAGCTGCCATCCCAAGAGGTGCACTGACCAGGAGCTGGTCATGTACATGTTGGGATTGATTTCCACAGTACCTGAAGCTGGCTGAAATTTAGTTATCTCACCTGCCTGACACTTTCTCATCCAGTGGCTCCAGGAAAGCTGGCATCCCAAAGTTAAGGCATGGTGTTAGGAAAGCGAGAATCTGTTCTACTAGTTGGACTGCTGAGGAAGGACTATCTTTTCATTGGTCTTGGCATCTCCAGCCAAAACACTTTTTTAATATGCATCAAGGCCTCATGAAGTCTCAGTCTTGCAGCTGCAAGCTGATGCCAGGTGAGGCAGGACTGGGAGAGCAGAGCAGCATATATAAAACCAGCTTGTATTATCTGCTTCCCTTACTACCCCTGCTTTATTTGGAAGCTAGGATGTTTCATCTGATGCTTTACTCTAGCTGAGACTGCATATCCCTCTCTGTCTCTATATGTTGCTAACTCCCATGGAGTTCAGAGAAAGAAAATTAACTGTTTGGAAACTAACTAACAGCAATAACAAAAATTAGTTCAGGCACTGTGGGGAATTATTTCTCCCACCCACGTTAGGCCAGTCAGTGTGAATTTGTGTTATATTTACTGCTTGTATTCCAGCATCCTCCAAGCTGATGATGAAATGGTGCAAAGCACAGCAGAAGCACAATATTTACATCAGGTAAAACCAAAACCTATAGTTCCTTCCACTACCGGTGCTAGTTACATTTTCTTGTTTGTGAGACATATGAAGAGTAACTATTTGTTTAAACCTCAGCCTGGTTTTGCAGTACCAGTCTTCTTTCATCACAAGTCATTTTGGCTTTTTAAATCAAGGAGATTGTGTGGGTCTAGAGACTGGAACCACAACGTGAGTGCTGTGATCCTTGCACCAGACATAAAGACAGAGTTAACAGATGCCCTGCTAGTTTGTTGCTGAGACAAACTGATATAACCTTTATCCCATCTAATTTAATCCATTTTTATTTCTCACCATAAAAGCTTGCACATCATATAACTAATGCCAAAACTATGCAAGAGTCAATATTGCTAGTCCTCTCAATTTTATCCTGAGTCTCTATGTAACCAGAACTCTTTAAAGCAAAACTCTCTATTATTTTTTGTTGTTTAAAATGGACTAAATCTGAATCTTGTCTAAAATTTTACAGGATAAATCTTCTATTCCCCTGTCACAGAGGAAAGCGCTGAAGTATGACCACATTATATTTAAGAGGTTTCAAACACAAAGCAAAAATGCCAGTTTTACTATTTATTTGATATATATTAAGACTAAATTTAGCTGGGGAAAGTGATATGACTTGTGGTTTTAAATGTGTGATGGTGAGAGTAAAACTAATATTGTGTCTTAGAAATATTAATAGCAATTCAGAGATTATATTTCAATCCCCTGTTCTTTCAAATTTTAAGGCAGGAAATTCATTGAGATCTGTATGTAAATATGAAGACAAGAAGGTAAGACTTAGGTTGCTAGAAATTTTTCATACTTGTGCTACTCTTTTCTGAGATTTATTTTCCATTATATTTTTTTATGTTTCTATGGCTTTCAGATAACTTGGTACAGTGGTCACATTAATATCTGTAAATTTTTCCTTATGTTGACCAAAGGATTAGGAAAGGATTAGGACAAACTTACTTTTGTCCCAAAGTTACTGAATTTTAATCTCCATGAGGTTCTTATTTTAGTGTTTTCTTCATATTTTCCTTCTTTGGGTATTCACTATATTGTGAGGTACTCATTGAATGATAACCAGGACAGAGACAAGCCAAGACTAAAAAAAGTATCTACATTTTGTATAACGCATGCTATTACTGCCTACATCTAAGGTCTTTGTGTGCACCTTGTCAGATTTTTCAGTTGGCTGGTGTAATATTCAATATCTTTGTGTTCTCTCTGAGTTGCAAAAAATCCATGTGTCGCTATCAGTTCTGCCTGATAGGGATTTAGAGCTGGAGTCTGTGCTGCTTCTCCGGGCTACTGAGCATTTGTTAAGTCATAACTACAAATAGACAATCCTTGAGCTATAAAGAGAGCTTTTGATTCTTTTTAGCCCTGTCATTTGTCTATTTCCTTGAAGTCTTCAGTTAAAGTTACTGATGCAAACTGAAAGAGCAATTGTAGCAGAGAATCTAAGTTGAATTTCAAAATGCTTCTGAAAATGGACAGTGTGTTGTGTAAGTCACAGGAACAATTAAAAGAAATTCTTAGGAACTTCTTGCCTCCACATCACATGCTGTCTCACTTTGTGAAATGATTCTGGGCTTGCATTAGTACAAATGTAATTCACTGGTGTCTGACTCCATATCTTGGGGTTTAGCCCTGAAGTCTGCCATAACGTTGAAATTTTGGGAATCTTCTATCTCATATTTTACACTTAGTATCCTAACTTGAGGTGGTTAAGAAGAGTGGAAACAGGGAGGAAAAAGGAAAACTGAGACTACCAGTATGTGGGTGCAATTCAGTTGCATATATATATGTGACCAGTGCCATTTAAAATTCCAGGGATCCCACCTAGCCTCCTCCTGCCCTTCCAGGCAGCACTCTCTTGTAAGTGCTGTGTGGTACCTACAAGTTGCATACAAACATCTCAAATGCCAAAGGCTGTTGCAAATGACATTAGACAGCTGCTTAAACAACCTCCCTCCTCCTTCAACAGCGAGTGTGTTAATAGACTCCTTTGTTTTTTCTTATCATCTATTAGAGTGATTGATTGATTAATTACTGTAATAATAATCCTTTTCTGACAATTTTAAGGATGTTTGTTTCCCCTAGCCTAATTGAAAACTCACATTTGTGGTTTTATGAATACTTTAAAAAAGCAACAAAAACCCTTTTTAATTTAATGGACTTAATTATTTCATTTAACTATTCAAACATTATAAGAAGTTTGATGATTGAATTCATCCCCCATATACTGGGGATTACAAATTCATTTTCATCTCCAGCACTTACAATTGGTACCCATAAGGAATATGCCAATAATGAGATTGAATATTGTATTTGTAACTTGTTTTCTTTCCTATGATGACTTTTCTTCGAAATGCACTTTGAAGTGACTCACTCATTTTTTCCTAGTCCACATATTAAGCAGTAATGCAGGAGGAATCTGAAAAGAACACCAATCTTTCATTTTGCTTTGATAAAATCCATATTTATACCCAGGTAACAACTCACAATAATCATGGTTTATGGCACTTACCTTATTTTAAAAGAAATTCACATTTTTTAACACAATATTTTAATTCATGGTTATTAGTCCCAGGAATGATAATGTGTGCTTGTCACTTGAAACAGCAAAACACTGGACATGTAAATAGGTGAAATTCTGGGTTATGTAAGTGTGCCACATGATCTTCTGCAGGAGAGAGTATATGAGCAGGTCTGCTTATAAGTGCTAAGTTTTTCTAATACTTAAGCCATTAGAGCAATTCTTCCAGCACCAACTACAGAAAGCTGAAGATATTTGATTAGAGATGGCTGAGGTCTGAGTATGTCCAGACATGTCAGATTCCACATGTGTCTTTTATCCACTTTTATCCATTCCACTTGCTGTCTTTTTTCCAGCTGTTTCAACTTTGACCAGATTCTCCCTGCAGTTATGTTTTTATTTAACCCAGAAATCAGTGGTGAAGTAATTTGATGGGAAAAGAGGGCATAACAGAAATATGATCTATGATAATATAAAAGTCCTGTCTCTTATGGACAAATGCAACACAAACCACAAACACAAGCCATACACACCCTCTAACTTAAGACACCGGTCTCAGTGTCTTTTAGAAAAAGAGTATATGGAGACATTCTGGTGCTCAATGGTGCTATATCTTTAGCAGAAAATGAGATCATGCAGAAATCAAGAAGTATGGTAAAGTAAAATGTGAAAGAGTAAAGGTGAAAATGCAAGGAGACTATATTTGGACACAAATTATTCAAGTATGTGCAGTCTCATATTCCTTTCCTATTAATTCAAGGTCTGATTCTGTAAAAAAATGGCCACAAAGGCCAAAGCATAGGCAAGGATACTAAAACTATGTCATGCTTATTTCAGTATGCAGAATGCAAAGGCAGAAAATATGTTAAAATATTTATTCTGTCCACAATCACATCCTAATACACTTTTATCCATTTAGAGTGTTCATATTGAAATAAACACTTGTGTATAAAAGTTCTAGGAAGCCCATAAATTCATTCTTCAATCTGAACTTCATCATGTGAAATCTGCAGATTCTGCTACTAGGCCATTTAACATAGAACAGGAGATGATAAATTATCACAATCCTCACATTTATTAGGACAGTTTTTGTAAGTTTTGAAAGTTGCCACTTGAGTAAGCAGTGTGCTCTGAGCTCAGTGGCTGCCAAAAATGCTGCAGTTGCAGAAATTACTTTTTTCCTATCAAATTAACATTTATCTTACATGATCTGGCTATTTGTATGAACAGACAAAAATATACATTGAAAATAATATGCATCATCTTTCCATGTACTGTTTCATTCAATAAATAATGACATTTTGTTTCTCAAGAAGAATGATTTCTGAGGTCAGAAAGAGGTCCTTGCTACATAAAAAGATGACAGGGAAAGTGAGAATTTCATATTGCATGAGGGAAATAATCTGGAACTGTACTTTTCAATATTGTCAGCCATGTCACATTTCATTTTCTTTTGTTTTCGCATATAGGGCTTTATTTTACCATTCAATCATCAAAACAAAAAGTAAATATTTAGCTGAGTTTCAGATTTTTATTTTACTTTTGTATTAAAAAATTAATAGATTTATGTATAGTCACCTCTGCCTCCACCTTTGTGCAACCAAATACAACCTGTACCTATATTAAAATCTGAGACTTCAAAAATTCCACTCAGTTTTGCCTTTAACCATTTTTGAGAACAAATTTTAAATTCTTCAAGAATTTAAGAATATATTAAGGAATTAATTTTAAGATACAATTTCTGCTGTACATTTAGAATGGCAAATATCTGTCTTGACAATTAGCAAATATTTTGCTTGAAAAAATTGGTTTACATCTGTGTGCCTGAATTTCCCCATCCAAAAGGAGAAATAATCATTTTAGAACTTAGTAAAGTCCAATAATTATTGAAGTTAGCAACTCCCATCGTAACTGCTAAAAACATAAGTGAAGAGAAGCCTAATGGAGTTCAGCTTAAGATATTAAGACCAAATACAGTCAAAGTTCAGTTGTGCAATGTATATTAAAAGAGAAATCTGTGCTCTATTGCACATGGATCAATATTTTTGTCAGTGCTCTGAGTTTTATCGTTTGATGGTATGAAGTAAAACTATCCAGAGTTTCATTAGAGATGACAAAACATTTCCAGGCATATAAATCATATTTGAGGAGCCTTGAGAACTTTTAACTAATGGACAGTTACAGAGACATTTGAGGCATTTTTATTAGAAGTTCACTTCTAAAAGCATCTTTCACTGTCTGTTGCCAGATCAGGATATTAGCACAGATGCACCTCTCATCTGACCCTGTTTAGCTGCTCACATAGCCTTTATAAGAAGAGCAAAATTTATTCCAGCACTTATGCGACTGCCTCTTTGTAATTGATGAGTCTGACATTTAAAGAATGGCTTGTTTGTTTAAAGACCTGTAATGAAAATTTCTCAATGACATAAGGAGCACCTTTCCAGCCAGGAGGAGGGCATGAAGTGAATCCTGATGGAAAGTGAGAAGCCCCCTGGAAAAATTCTTCCAGCCTTTTCTCTTTCTGCCCCACACAATTGCTCTCCCCTCCAGCAGTCACGTAAGTGTGACGATGTGTCTGAGTCAGTGGATGGAGGTGGAGCTCACGGTGCCCTGCTGCTCCCAAAAGCTCTGTGGGTGCAGTCGTGGGAACTGCCTGGCACCTCAGCTCCTCCTTCAGCGGTACCAGAGGGAAGCAGCACCACGGTGGTGGAGCCACGGTGCCTAAATACTGCTCTGCTGCCATGCCCAGATGAGTGAGGGTTGTGTACAGGAGCTTAGACAAATTCTTGGTGTCTGGAGCTTTGCCAGGTCTTGGCTGTCAGCCTCAGGGGGTGACTGGCTGGTGGAGAGAGGAGAAGAGGGTCCAATCTCCAGAGACTGGGTGCAGAACCGGGAGAAAACTGACTGGATTAGGATATGCTGGAGCTGAAGATGACATAATTTGTTTTTGTTCTGCAGGGAGGCAGGGAGAAAAGGCAGTAATTTTATGCTAGAAATGGCTGGAGAGTGGGTGTTTCTATGCATGTGTGAGTGTGTAGGAGGCAGGAGGGGGAGGGCAAGGTTCTAAGGAAAAGAAGAAAGGAGCTCTGCAAGAAAGGTCTGAGAGCACTGATGTGAGTACAGATCTTTTAAACATTGGCAGTTTCACTCTTTTTGATGTATTGTTTTCTCCTTTAGCTCCAAATTCAAGTAAATTAAAATTCTTTGTATTAAATTAATCTCTTCTGCATTAAAATCAGCATCATTGTATGCAGTATTTACTGAGACTTTCTTTGCCATATTGAGCATCACCTGTAGTACTGCTGGGGAAAATTCAGATAATATTGGACACCCTGTCTTGATAGGTGATCCTTGAGAATTCATTCATAGTGTAAAAGTTCATCATGAAGTATGCTGGATTTTGCTGCTGCTCTGTTATTTGTGATCTCTTCTATTCCACCTTTACATAAGCAAAATAGCAAGTCTCAATAAACAAAGGCTATCAGAAGTTCATGATTACTGGCCTGAAATCATGTCTTTGATCCCTGCAAACCCATCGGTTCTGAAGAAGCTGTCAGAGCTAAGCCTGTAACATGGGGAAGGGCTGAAAGATCACTGGAAAAAATTGGTTGTTTTGCACTGGGGTGATTGAAAAGAGGCATCAGAAAGAGATGGGAAACTGGAAAATGCAGAAATTGAGGTAATGATGAGAATCTGACAGTGCTTTCTTGTAAGGGAGAAGTGGAGAAACATCATTATATGGGAATGAAAGACACCCTAGATGTGTGGGGCAGCATTAATCAAGCCCCCCTCACTAGTGTGTTACTAGGATTATTCTCCTGATACTGGCCAGAACATCAGCCAATGCTCTTGGTACTTCTCTTGTTTGTTGGAGTCTGGTTGACTTTCTTGCACTGAAACCTCCACAAAAGTTCACGTGTCACGGAGCAGCCTGGTGTGCTCAGGCAGGTTTTCCTTGGGCAGCTTAAGATGAATGCATCCATCCACAGCAAAGCCACTGCCTCCTGTCAGGCCCCATCGCTGGCACTGGGAACCCCGCGTGTACTTAACCTGGTTTATTTCACATGTGGGATCGAGGGTAGATTCCTCTGCCAAATTCCACATGCAACACTGCAGTGCTGCACGTGGTGTGAAAATATTGATCACATTTACGTGTTTATACTTTTAACATCACTTTAGAAGGTTGTTTTATTTTAATGGGATGGAGTTGTTCTAACACAGATGGGAGAAATCGAAAACATTAATCTCTGGTCATTTTATATACAGATCACAATGGCAGCATCATTACTCAGAGTTCAAAAAACTTCCTTTTTTTGGCAGAGGTTTTTTTTAATCTCTTTAGTCAGTCCTGTTCCAATTACTTTTTGCATATCAGACAAGAGTATTTTTTTAGACCAAATTTGATTGCATCAAAAGAAAATGCCACTGACTATTATATAAGAGATTCAAGTGTTTCTAGCACAGTTGAAAAAGTAGTTCTGAATTGTTGGGGGAAATAGGGATAATAAGAGGAATAGTACTTGAGCAATTGTTTATGCCAAAAATTCCACTCCAGCCAGAGTGCTGAGTGGATGAATTCTTATTTTAAACTGTGCAGTGTTGTAAATACTATCTTTCAATAGTCCGTTCAGTTTGGAAAGCAGGATTGTGATACTTTAATCATTTTGTTTACTACAAGAATAATGAATTCATCTTCGCTATGACATAATACTTGTAATCTCAAGTCAATTTGAAGTAATATTTTTTCAAGAAAATATTGGGGGATTTTAAAAAAAGTCTGATTGAAAATATTATCAGCTTAAGAACATTCAGTGAAAAAAAAAAAATCACAGTATTTCTAATTTTTAGAGGGTTTTTTAATTTACTTATCCCAGAAAAATTGCCACAGACAGAAAATCTTCTACCTAACCCCAAGCTAGGTGTGATCAGCCTGGTCCCAGGGATATAGGACTTCATCTTTTCCACATAAAAATATAACCACCGTTAGATGTTAGTCTCATTTTGCGGGTGTGTCAGAATCAGGTGCTAATTTTTTCTCCAGTATGAATCCTGTGTTAAACATGCTTTACCACAGGCTGGCAGAAAAAGTCAGGCTTTCCCTGATTTGGGTTTCCAGTTAAGTTGTGCAGTAATGGCAGTGGCTATAGCAAGCTACATCAGGCTGGCTCTCTCTCTGTCTCCCTCTCCCTCACATACCTGGAAAACACAGCTGTGGGAAACAGCCAGGCCAAGTATGGGAAAAAGTATGGGAACAAAGACTCTATAGCAAAGAATAAAATACAAAGTGTGATCTTAATAGACAGTATCAAAATCTGTTTGCACAATGCAAACACAATCAAGACAATGTAGACAACCTTCCATTTATAATTTTCCAAAAGATTACCCCAAATTTGGAGTATATAATAGAAATCATAAAAGACACTTGAAACAACTTATCTCAGAGTCAAGACTAGAGGAAGAAAGTCAATGCGTTTAGGCATTTTCTGACAGCCATCCCATGGCAATGCAAGCAAGCCTGTCCAGTTGACAAGCAGAGTGATGCACGATACCTGTACGGTACCATTACGTCCACTTCAACAGACTACAGCAAGATTTTTACTCTTTGTTGCAGTGACAAGATAATATTCTCCCAAATATTAGAAATTACATGAGATACAACTTTTTCGTCATCTCTGTCTGCATCCTGCTATAGCAGGGTTTAGGGACAGGCTAAATATCAAACGTACTCCTTCAGACCAATTTAAATCTCTCATGCACCATAGCCTTACTATGTTATTGCTATTAGTGATGGAGTTAGATATCTTTTTAGATCCCATTTATATCTATAAAAGAGAAAAAATACATTAAGCTCATATAATTTCAATTCCTTTTGCTTTCATTTCTTTGTATTTCAGTCAATTTTATGCAACAGTATTATCCTTCCATTAGATAAAGGCACACCTCATATTTTTGTGTCGGAATTAGGCAGTGCATCTGTCTTTTAATTTGGGAGAGTGAGAGGTTTGAGGAAATTGCAGAATGCTCATGTAACTAATTTTTCTTTTAATGGCAATAGTTTTTAGTCTCTTTCACATCTTGTTGGTATCTAAGCACATCTGGGTCTTACTTAGTAATTCAAAATCCTTGTTATGCCTCAAGAGCATCCTTCCCTAAAGGATTCTATTTATGCAAGTGAAAAAGAGGAATATATTATCATTCATCTTAAACAGTTTTGCTTTTACAGATTCCCTTTAACTACACAAAAATAACCACACAGACAAGAACTCATTCTACCTTTCATGGCTGGAGGGAGGGCAAGCAAGGGTCCTTCAATAGAAGAAATGTATAGAGTATGGGCAAGAGAGAGTTGAGAAAATATTTTGTTCTAGTCCAAAGTAGAACCTGCATAGGCTCCAGTGGAACAGAAGCACATCTGTTATGGGCACACAGTTCTTCCCTGTGCATGCAGAAGGCTTGACATTGGACTTGAACCTCATTTGTGCTATTCCTCATCTTAGTGATCATATTTTTTTGAATGACAGGACAAAGCCATTAACAGATTTGGGGAGTATGCTCTTTGAAAGATTGTCTGTGGACTGGCAAGGACTGTGCAAATACAAAAATACCTTTCAACTGCTTTGACCAGCATGGGGGACAGTAGGCACTGTCAGAGGGATTTGTCTCACAATTTCTTCACATCATTATATTTCTTCTTCCTTTGTTTTTTTCTCTATTTCCATCACTTCACTATCAGTTCCACTATTCCCTTGTGCTAGGCTGGCTTCGAGGGATCTCTGGGGCTGTGGGACTCTTCCTGATAGCAACAGCCTGAGACTGGGCATGTGGACAGGTGCTCAGTGCTCTCTCTCTGTCTTGTGCCTTCAAGCCCAGGTAAACACAGCTGGAAGAAAATGTGCCACCTCTGCTTATCAGAAGCTCTGCACCAGAGAAACAGCTATACTTGCTGTTCTATAAATTCCATATTGCCTCAGAATCCAAAACATGCTCTCCGGTTTTTAGAGTAGATGGACAACTTTCTCTAAATCAGTACTGTTTGTGAAGCTAGCTGAAGATATATGAATAAGTGTGGAAAAAATGCATACCTCTGTTTTCTAGAAGTACCTTTTAGATGAGTTCTACCAGACGGAAGTGTGGTATTCAATGTTTAGTTTGCAGCTCATTGCAATAAATCTGGGAGGACAGTGAAGTCAGAGGACAAAAATGTGGTCACTGCTAGCATCAAAGGTACTGTCCTCTCTTTTTAGGGTGCCTAACAAATAATGTTATAACAAATAATGTAGGGTGCATAACAAATAAGCATGCTGAGAAGCATATTTCATAGATGTAGTGTTAGAAATTGTGCTTAGGGACATTAACAACATGGTATCAATTTGGGGTTTTTTCCATAAATCCCTACTACAGTCCCAGTTAATCAGAATATTCCTTGCCATGGGCGTTCTATTACAATAGTTTTGCCATAAGTGATACAAATATACGTACTTTTGGAGGGATTGAGTTTTAATCTCAATAAAAGTAAAATTATAGAACCCTTTAAAATTTGTTTCTTCACAGTGTTTAATTGTAATTCAACTCATTCATGCTGAAAGCCTTGAAAATGTTTCAAAAGCAGTTTACAGTATTACAGGCTCACAAGACATTTAATACATTGATAGATTGGTTCATCTTTATGTATGTAAAATTTCTCAAGGCTTAACAATCTGGGGATTCCTTGCTGAGAACAGCTAAAGGACTGTCAGTTTCGGCACTTTGTTCTTGTAAACATTGATTGAAAACATAATGTAGCAACTATTAATGGAATAAAATTAGGCACAAATTATATTTTTTAATTATAACATTTAGTACATTTTTATCAATTATTGTAAAAGCTTGTTCTATTTTGTTTATTGTTCTTTATTTTTTATTGTATTGAACTGGTATAGTTCAATAGAAGTCTCCTTGATATATCATCATAAAATCTATTAAATCAAAATGCACTAGGTCAAACAACCACGGAAGGCATTCACCCAGCAGTGCTTAACTTTGCTGTTAGGACAGTGTTACTTATGGTGATTTCTCTCTTGTTGGTATCAGCAGCCCCGTCTTTGGTTTGAGTGATTCACAAAGAGTCTTGAGGTTTTTTTCTGAACTCATAGTTTGCAGTAAAAGCAGAGAGAGCTAAAATAGACAAGAAGCCATACTTTGATTTTTATACCCAGGGTTGTTTGCCTTTTGATCTTAGGTACCTGAGTTTCTCTGATTATAATCTCCATTGTAAATAATGACTGTGTAGTTTCACTGTATTTCTAAGAATTGAAGTTGACATATAAGCAGTTGACACCTGATTATTTTTTTTGTCTGGAAACCATTTTCAGGTAGTGTCTGTATGTGAGCATTTCTTGCATAAAAGCCTGAAAGATTAATAATTTCATACTTAAAATGCCATAAGATGCAGAAAGAACAAGAGGAGTTTTAATGTAAATTGCCCTTCATTTTAAAAACATCCATTTTTGGAGCAGCATTCACTAGTATACTCCAGTCTGTTTGTGCCTTCCTGAAGCAGGACAGGGCTCTTAGGCAGGAAGTTAGGGTTTTTTAAACACAGGGAAGAACAAAGCACCCAGTGCACAGCAATTTCTGCTTTCTCCCTCACTGCTGCTGGAATTCATGTCCCACATTCTCCTGCTCCTTCCATTCCTGTACCCCACAGCACACACACCATCATCCATTGCTCACCCTTAGTTATCCCCTGTCTCCAGTGCGCTGCATCCACTAACACATGGCACTCTTGCCCCTCTTTGTGCACTTTTCATGCAGCATTTCCTGGAAGGAAGTTTATGGAGTGGCTGTCCCACTTCCCACCATTTTTGCAGGCTTTCCCAAGAGAAGGAAGTTGTGGATGTAACTTGTGGAAGTTGTGCAAGGAAGTTGTGCTTGAAAGAATTCTTCCATTAATCACATTCAGTCACTATGGCTATCATCTCCAATGGGATGGGAGACTGCAACTTGATGTGTTTTTGATGGACACAGAAGCAGAAGTGATACAATCTCAGGGAAGGATGGTGCCACCTACTCTGTCAGGAGGAGGACAAATATTGTGTGGAATCAAATGGCAGTAAGTGGTAGCCTTTTGAGGAAAAATTAGATACAATGATAATTTTGGCAAAGGCTTTTTAATTACCATGGGATGATTCACAGGGGACATTGGGAGATGGCAGGCATAGTGTGAGAATGCTTTTTCATGGTGTGAACAAATAGTCTGATGTGGCATCACAGTCATTCATAATAACACATTTTAATTTACCTTTATTCATTAGCTAAGTAACAAATTAATACATTTAGGCATCCAGTAAATTACTTTCTAAAGAGGAAGATAATGGTTGTTCTCATAGACAACAGGATTAATGTCTCTTTACATTAAGATTTGACTGAGATTTGACTACTGAACAGCAATTGATGTATCCATATTGCAACAGTGTGTGGCAAGCATTGGGATCCAAACATTCAGCTGAACCCCTACATTGCAATGGAAAATGATGGAGTATTTGTCCTGCAATGGTGTAGTATATATTTACTACAGTGGAAATGAGGTCCCAAAAATATTGTGACTTCTCAGTGTTATAATAATTCTTCTTTCTCTCAGAAACCAAAACAGAAAATAGGGAAGGTGTGTGAGACATTAAAGGAGGAAGAATAGCTAGTGGAAGATTGAATAATACCCATAAGAGGGGAATGTGATTCTTAGCCATAAAGCTACAAGGGTAGAAAGTGACCTTTTCCTAACTATTATAAGGCTGAAATTTTCTGTGTGTTGTAAAGCAGTGTTAAAAAAGGAGCTGGTGGGACTTTGGTTGATGTTTTTCTCTCCTTATTATTATAAAAAAGAATATTATGCAAGCTGAATTTTGTAGTTTTATACTCAGTGTAGTATTCAGAAATGAGCTGAAAAGTGAAAGAATAATTATTCAGTGGTGAAAGTGTTAAATTGTTTTGCAAAGAGTAAAAATATATTGTCCTTGAAAATGAGTGCTTGGCAGTGCAAGAGGCTCTAGAGATATTAAGGTAACCAACATTTGCTTGGAAGGAAGGTCAGTTTGATAATACATTACCCTCTATTAACCTGGAAAAATACAGTAAAACCTTGGAGAACCTAAAGGAACTCAGCTATTTATCTTTGCCATGCAATTTTAAAGCAAGTAATATATTCATACATGCCTGAAAAACTATTGAGTAGATCTTTTGGTATAGAAATTATGTGAGAAGCTCTCTGAAGTTAACGTAATCTTTTGTAGATGATTTTACTATGAAAAAAGGAAAGAAAATAGAGAGGTAATTTATAAGATAAGCACATATAAACTAAAATTTGAATGGCCTTTGTAAAACTTCTGAATAGAAAATTACTTATATACTAGCCATACATTTGTATAAGCATTTGTTAATGAATTGGTAATCAAATATAGCTCCATTTCAAATGCACTGAGGTATTTATATGTAGTAGACTACAAGTAAAAATCCATTTATTTAGCAGAAAATTGTTTCACTGTTTTGATACATTTAATTTCTGCTTGATAAAATGCTCCCTGTCTTTAATTTTGCATAAAAGCATTAATCTGTAGTGGTCCAGACCTCTTTTGAAATATCTGTATTTGAAAGGTGCTGACCTTGTAAACCCTGTTGACTACTTTCAAGATACAGCAAGATTTGAGGCTTTATATATATGTACAACCAGGAGTGCACATATATGTATACTGAATTTCTGGTTTGGCATGACAGAAGAAGCACCAAACACTAGGATGAAGCAGTGAATGAGCACACATATCATTAAAACTAATGGCATGATTAAGATGTTAATCAATCAGATTCTTTAGGGTAACATTTGGTAGTGAATTTGTAGCATAAAAAATAGCATCTGGGACAACAGTAAACATTTCTTTTGGGAAGAATGTAGATGCATGTTATTATTATCATTATTGCTGTAGATTAACGTTACTAATCAATACATCAGAGCAACACAATCACATTTGGTGTCTGGCTTTTGGCTCCACATCCATGGTTTGGATCTGAAATAGCCACGCTGACTGCTGGCAGCTCACATTGTTCTCAGTCAGCACAGTGCGGACTCGAGCAATGAATACACAAAACATCCACAAAGCAAAGCTTTAAGTCTTAGCTTTAAATTAAATTAATAACCTGACCGATAGTCAAGTCAGACTTGTACTGGTCTCAGAGAGTCATCTGGGGAATTAGGCACCTGGATGGGCAATGTGCAAGTGTAGCACGAAAAACAAAGTATTGATCAAACAAAAATCACAGTTTTGCTAAATAGATAACAGAGGTATCAAACCAACCCACTTCTGGCAGTAATGCCCACTGTAGTTATAAGGAATCTCCTTGGAAACCATAATATCTCTAAAATAGAAATGAATTTTCAAGTTGTACCTCTATAGATTTTAAATTGAGATGAATCCTACTCATCTATCTTTGGACATGTTTTTTAAGTGTCCAACAAAGTGCTGTTGCTTTCACAAATTACTAATTTAGTGTGTGACTAGTTATTCTTGTCCTCATGGTGCTAGCATTACTCAAATAAATAAAATAGCTCTATTAACCATTTCAGTTCACAACGTGGCTGCCTATTACTAAAAATTTCCAGTAACATATATATAAATATAAATAAATATATATATATATCTCAACATATGAAGGCATTTGTCACTGTGCTGCAGCATCTTTATAAATGCTCTATCTAATTCTTTACCCCATCCATCTCCCTTTTTCCTTCCTGGCAGTTTATGTCAGGAATCAGCAGTGGCAATGGTGTGTAGTTGACAATGCTGCTGAAAATGTCTTCCACCAGGGACAGGCGGCACATGGCCAGGATTCCCAGTGGGGCACAGGGGCTGCTTGTTATTTACATCATGCTTTTCTGTACCCCTATGCCTTTAGGCTGCCAGGAGGCTGCCTGGGCTACTTTCCTCCTCCTGGGAGTCATTACCTAGATAAATGTGATGCGCTGCCTACAGAAATAAAATGTGCATACAAAAGCAAATGTGTTGTAAATTTTGACCTCCTTTTTCTAAAGAAAAAGACGGGGTTTCATTTCTTCACGAGCCTCTGCACACAGTGACGCCTTTCAAAGTGATCCCAAATAGCTATGCAAACATGGCATACATTTTCTATCTCGCTCTTCAGATCCACTGACGCTCTGTCATGCAGTTCATTCACACCAGGCATTTCAGGATGCACAAGTAGTTCCTGCAAGCAAAGCTTAGACAGAGCAAGCTTACATAATTTGTAAATAAAAGACTACCTGGAAAATTGGACCTTTTTCTTTTTAAATGGTCTTGCCTCCAATATATTTGCCATCTTTTAAGTAATTACTTTTTTTGTAAAGTAGCAGTTTTAACATCCATGCTATGCTTTCAGATGCTTGAAGTAATGAAAAACCATTTATAGGAAGAAAATTTGCCTACTCTTTACTGTTTTATGACCAGCATTCATTTAAGTATGCTTTTGCTATTGCATTACTTACATTTTTTAATCTACAATGTTTCATGTTTACTAGATCAGCAAATAATCAAGGTCTTTATATTTTTCTGTAATGTATTTTATTTCTCTTCCAAATAAATGCTTCTATTTAAATAGCTTTTACCACTATATGCAAAATACAAATAAAATGAAAATAGTTTCTTCTGCTAATCCACATCTGCCTGAGTGTAATTACATGATACATGCTGGTTAAGCACAAAAATTTTGAACAGACAGCTTTTTAATTAGGCATATGCATTGGGTCACAGTAGAATTAAAATGGGTTCTAAAAAATTGACTGTATAAAAATGGCACATGCTTACTCAACAGATCTGAGTCTTGGGTAAAGTTGCAGACAAGTGTCTGTGTCACATATTTATGTCGGCCCCTAAAGCAAAGTTCAGAGCCAGTACTCATTACTTCATGATGGGAATGATGAAGCCCAATGATGGGAACAGATTTTAGCCCAAGTTACCACCCCTACAATGACATTTTGTGCAAGTACTGACTCAAATCTGACAGATGATTTATATCTGTTGCTCAGATTGCAGAAAGAGGAAAATATTATGCCAGTTTGAGTGCCTGAATGCCTAGTAACAGATGTTGGGTTGAATTTTTGTCTGATTTAAAGAAATAATAAATTAGTATAATAATAATTAATTCTTTATTAAATAAATAATAATTTTTATTACCTGGATTTTTCCCCCTGAATGAGTTCCCAGAGTTCAATGAGTGAAAGAAGGAGCTGTGGATAGTGTTTACCTGTCAGCTTTGCCGAGTTTGTCACACACAGGTAAAACTTTCTGTATGTGGTGAAGACTGGGAAATGGTCCCAGTATGAGGAGTGATATTTTAATGGACTATTTCATGTTCTCACATAGCAGCAAGTGGTCCTGAAACTATTTCTGAATGCAGAGGCAGCTGCCCATTATGTCTCCCAGCAGCTCTTTTCATTTCACTGTGGCTGCTGCAGTAGTGTCTATCAGAGAAAGTTGTTATAAAGCTGATAATAACGTGCTCAGTTTTAAATTTAGCTCTTTTGATCAGTAGCAGCAGTTATTGAGTTATTGTATGCATGTACTTCTCCCCAGGTTGCCTTTTTTATATGTTTTACCAGTTAATCCTATATTCCTCTTTAGAAGAACTAAGTATTTTCTTGGCAAGTGTTTTAAGTATTCCAGTACTAATATGCAATAGTCATCTTACACTGCAATCTCCTTCAAGAAGTTATTGTAATTCCAAAATTTTTATTTAAAAATAATGGTAATTTTATACTGAGTACTAACAAAATTAGGGCCTTTTTTCTTTTACTTTCTTTTTTTTTTTTTTTTTTGAGACAACTCAGGCTACCATGAACTAAAGGACCCTAGGCTTTATCTTTTATCATGTAAAAGTCAGGCCATCAAGTCTTAGGAGCTAGAGCCAAATGGGTTTTACAAGGTTCTGTGGCAAGTCAGAGTATAAGAAACAGAGAATTTCTGTTTGTGCAGAACTGTCTGAAATCTTTTGCAGCCAAAAAAAAAAGCTTCTGGTTATATGTAATGGAAATTATTTATTCACACACTGGATTAACACCTATGGCAAGTGGAGGAAAGTTGAGCTTCAAATTTTCAGAATGTAATTTGTCTGCTATTGTTTAACTAAAGGATCCCTCACACACTAGTTCTCTGTAACTGCTGCTTGTAAGTGTATGTGTGAATGTAAAAATGGCTCATTTCTTACAAATCTTTGCTTCTTTCATGACCATCAATCACATGCTGTTGTTATTAAAATTACCCCCATGTTTCATATTTTGATACTGGAAACGTGCTCTGAATTTATTATTAACAGGTTCCAGTGCCAGCAATCATGCAGCACTCTGCAGAAAGAGAAGACAAGGTCACTGCTGAGAAGTGACAGAAATATCTGGAAATGACAGTAGCAAGTGTGGGTGGGCAGGTGAAGGGAAAGCTTCAACGATGAAGTAATCATGTATTGCTAGTTCTGAAACTGATGCAAAGTATGCATATGCAGAATTTAGATTACATGGGTGAGAATTACAAGTGGGAATACGTAATGCTGGAGAAGTTAGCAGAGTTTATGATGGCTATAAATGCAGCAAAAAATTATGCAGCTCCAGCCCTGCAGAGCTGGTGTGTCCTGTGCTGACTTGCAAAACCATGAGCTGGTTTTAGCTCCGTTGCTATTGGTTTATGCTGGCTGCAGGGGGTTAGCAGAGGAGCTGTCTCCACCCCAAATCACAACATTCTGTCATAATTTAAGCACAGAAACCAAGTGCTAAGAGCATGATCAAAAACCCAATAGAAAGAATGGAGACATTTCTACTAAATTTTGATAGAAAATCTAATCTGCACTTTTTTCTCTGCATTCATTCTTCAAAGTTTAGTGAATTGTAATTAATAATGAGAATGGCTTTCTGGTATGCAATTCAGTTCACTGAAATAACAGTCAGAAACCTAAGTGCACAAGAAATATAATAAGAAGAAATAGGCAAAATGTTTGTATACAAACAGTGGGAAGAGAAGTGAGAAAATGGACAAACTTCACCTAGAGTGCAGAGCACAGAGAATCCAGTGTTAACAAAAACCTATCAGAAACAATAACTGAAGTCAACTGAATAGTACAGGTTCTTCAGAAAGGAGGTAAATAGAGCTGATAACATTGCCTGAAACTATAAGATAATTTGTGATGAAAGTAGTTATGTCAATAAAACAAATTCTGCTTTGATCAAGCACTTCAAGCATGAAAAAAGTTAGATTTTTTTCAGAATTAATGCTTGTGGAAAATCCCCAGGGTGTCAGATTTAATTCTGCAGCATTATTGTAGAGAGGAATGTAAAACAGAATCTGTCATTAAAAGATGTTGAAGCTCAGAAATTTCTTCACCAGTTACTAAACCAACTAAAGATAATGACAGTATAGATCTGGTTGTTGCTTTGAAATATGTAGGTAACAAAATGTAACCTCTAATCAAACATTCAGGCACTGAGTCAATTAACATTACAATTATGTGACAATAAGTAATGATCAGCAGCCTTTAATAACCAAAACAGGCTAGTTAAATATATGAAATACTATGGGGTTTGTTGTTGTATCTGTGAAGAAGACATCAAATTTCATCAAGTTTAACATACTGTGTTGTATCTGACAATGGGGGACTAGGTTCAGCCACCCAGGAAGTCCCCTCCAGACCCATTTTCCTAAATTTTTCAGTTAAATGCAAGAGCCTTAACTAAATCAGAGGTAACTTTAGGACAGTTTAACAAATTTGCTTGCTGTCAGTATTTAAGATTCTTCAACTCAGTGCTGAATTTAGACATTGAAGAATCTGTTTTTGTGGTAGTGTAGATTTTTGAGATGTAGGCCAGGGTATCTGTTGTCTACTGGGTGTCTATCAAACCTGCCAGTTCATCTAAAGAGTCTGATTCAGATGCCTTCTCCATAGATCAGCCCTTCTGGGCTCCCTCATCCCTGAACAGTCTCAAGTAAGATGAGGTTGGTATGGCATGTGTACATTTTGTAGTGAGGAAGATGAAATTTGAGAACACCTGATAGAGAGGATGTTCACCCCAGAGAAGAGAAGTCTCAGGGGGGTTTTATCAATCTGCATAAATACCTGTACAAACAAGGTAGAGCCATGTTCTTTCCAGTGGCAAGAAAAGAAGCGATGGGAAAACACTCAACCACAGGAGGTTCCCTTTGAACATCAGAAAATGCTTTCCTGCTGGGAGGGCGACTGAGCATTGACACAGGCTTCCCAGAGAAGATGTGGAGTCTACCTCCTTGGAGGTTTTCAAAAGCCACCTGGACATGATCCTGGGCAACTGGTTCTAAGGGATTCTGATTGAACAAGGTTTGGACAACATGACCTCTAGAGATCCCTGCCAAGCTCAATCATTCTGTAAGCAAGCTCCAGTCATTTTAGCAAATTTAATTCTAAAAGTCAGGCAAAGTTTGATGCTTAATATAAATGTTCTGCATAACTTCAAAGATACCCACTCACTGTGAAACTGTGATTTCTGGAGGCAGACTATGGCTTGCTCAGAAAATCAGACAGGAGTTATAAAGTGGATCACTATTATGCTCGTCCATATGCACCCATTATTATTAGAAGCAGCAGAAGAGAACAGGCAGAAAAGATGCTGCAGGAACCTTTAAGGGAGTTTTCCTAAAGAAGAGAGGTTTTGAACTTTGCATTAACATGGCACTGGCTCTGTAATGCTCTTATCTCTCTCTTCCTACCAAATGCTGAGTACTTCTCTGTGTCAGCAATGAGGAACTCTCAGCCTGGAAAAATGAGTTAGGATTGGGGAAAGTACAGCTGAGAAATTAATTTGAGGGATTTCTGAAATTAACCCCTTTTTTCCTCCTTCTAGTCTCACGAGCTGAAACTGTTTCTCCCCACTGCAGCCCCACTGTAACTCCTTCCTTTGAGCTGAACTTAGTAACTCATGCCCTTGTGCTCATCACACCTAACCTGTGGCTGTACATTCTCCATGTGACAGTACAGCAGGTGGTCCCAAACAGGCACACTGTGACTGAGTTACAGCTTCAGCATCTGCCCAGCCATGCTATTTGTGTTATACCTCAGGAACAAAGAGCTTTAAAAATATTGATTCAGGAAATGCTGAAGGATTGTCTGCTGGCCTGTGAGGGATAATGGAAGCTTGTTATTTGAAGTTCTTCCACAAGGTCTTCTAGTACTCAGTTTTACCTGTTTAGTGACTGAGGTAAGGGACTACTTGGCTTGTATGTTTCCTGACTGCACTCCTTTTGCAAAAGCTAATTTCTTTTCACTACAGATCTATATAATGTCAACTAGTTCATGTAATTTTCTGATATATCGAAATCATATTGATTTAAGTTTTTTATCATAGCAAACCCTGTCCAAATACTCAAAGTGAAGGGCTGAAAACAGGCAATGATTTACTTGCCCCAACACAAAAATTGCATATTTCTTTTTGCACTCTGCTAATGTATTGTAAGAGAGGATGAACAAACAGATTGGTCTCCTCCCACCACATAGCTGCATTGCCAGCACTCAGGGAAATAAAGACTGCATGGATTAAAAAGTCGCAAGGTTACTATTAAGGCATAGCTACTGAAACAGGAGCATGCACTGAAGAGCTCTCAGTTCAACAGAAGCAGTCCTGTTGTGAGCAATGTCAGCCTCACTGCTAACGTGGGAGCCAGGGGTGAGAATGCAGGTAAGATCTTTCTATAGCAGGGCATGAGCAAATGATGATGAATTGCAGTCATTGCCACAGAAATTTTTACGGTGCATATTTTCTTTTAAATTTTGACTTTCGAAAACTGCTTTATTTTCAGCTGCTTGAGACAAAAGCAAGGGAGTTTTTTCAGCACTGCCTATGAAGTGACATTATTGTTTGTGCTTGTTTTGAAATCTATTTATGATGCACATTTAAGAGAGCATTTGCAGCTCCTAAGGTTTATGTGTGTAATACTCACAATCATTTAAACAGACTTCCTTAGCGTTTTTTCCCTAGGCACCCTCTGAAGAAATCCTCCTCTGAATCACAGTTTGTGCATATGCAATTAATTACTGTCAGGCTGTTACACAGACTGATCATGTGGGAATTGACCATTTCATTTTCACATAGAAACAGCCTTTGCCTTTTGTCCTCACTTGGAAACAGCCCTTACATTGGCATCTTGATTATCCTCAGTTTGCTGGATTAGATGTTTTGATTGAAGTACTTGAAAGACATAATTTCATAAATACACTTCAAGCAATTCCACCCAAACCACCTCATTCTCCCTACATCATTGTCATTTTATTGCTGAGTTTTCAAATGCCTTTAAAAAGCTTTGTGTTGTGATGTGTCAATTTTTGAATTGTGTACTTTGTAGAGATCTCACAGTATCCTGGTGATTAATGATAGAATAATAAGACAGTCTTCACTTAGAAAAATACTTTAACTTCTAGTGTTCTCTAACCAGATATCCTTTTCTTTTTCTATAAAGATGCAAACATTTTTATGAAAGTGAAAACTGACTGTGGGTCATTAAACTATTCTGAATATTGTTTGCACTGATAACTCGTTTTTATTTTATTGTGCACCTTAACAGTACATAAAAATTATTTATGGTTATAAATATACAGATCTATTCTAACACTAAGAAGAATATTGAACTTGTTTCTGAACTTTTCAGTAACAGTAGATGGTTCGTGCTTGGGCAATATGGAGACCCATAAATAGCCTGTTGACTTAAAGTATTCTGCTTCCATATGCTCAGACTGGTAGGTCTGCTATACATGAGACAAGATCTGAAGATAAAGGTAGTATCTTTGGTTTTATTTGACCAGCTGCCTAGGTGAAAATACTAAACTGATTTTCATATATTTGCCTAGATTTTTCTAATGTAAAGCTATTGAACCTACCAAAAAAAATTTGTTGTGTCATTGTCCTTTAGCCTTTTTGCTACAACAAAATGCCATGAAACATCTCTATGTTACGTAAGATAAATAGTTCGTGCCTAGAATAGGAAATGACAGTAGCAGTTCTGAATGGCTGATGGCAAGTAATCACATTTAACAGAAAAGTGTCAATATCGTGATCAATGCAAAAAGTGTTTCCTTATGCACATGCATACACAGTCTTGCTTTGCTATTCATTGATTTTAAAGTCCAGGAATACTTGAGGGTTTTGGTTTTTTTTTACTCTTCACCAAACAATGGCATTTCTTGACAACACATTCTCCAAATAATTGTCCATTTTACCTTAGAAAAAGTAATCTATAGAGACTACACTGAAAGGATTTGGAAAAATAGGGAGGAAAAGTTGAGAATAGGTGAATGTCTGGATGCATCTAAATTTTCCATCTGTGAGCTTACACAGAAAATAGCTGGTATTGTTGTTGTGTCTTTGTATTACATTTGCTGCCAGACAAACTTTACTTTTTTGTCTCTCCTATATGAGTCAGTATGTTGATTGAATTTATCATATTTTTTTAGTAGACTTCTATCTCATTTTAAAAAAAATACACTGCATATACAGTAATTGAAGTTGTCTCATGTTGTCACTGTTTGTTCTTCTCGTTCTAGGTGATGTGATTGTCTATATTAATGAAGTTTGTGTCCTTGGACATACTCACGCAGATGTAGTCAAACTCTTCCAGTCTGTTCCTATTGGTCAGAGTGTCAACTTGGTGCTATGTCGTGGATACCCTTTGCCCTTTGATCCTGAAGATCCTGCCAACAGCATGGTGCCACCCCTTGCAGTAATGGAGAGGCCTCCGGTAGTGGTAAATGGAAGACATAACTATGAAACTTATTTGGAATACATTTCTAGGACTTCTCAGTCTGTTCCAGACGTAACAGATCGACCACCACACTCCTTGCACTCCATTCCAGCAGATAGTCAGCTTGATAGCACATTCCCACCACCTGCCCATGATGATAATGTATCAATGGCTTCTTCTGGGGCCACCCAAGCTGAACTCATGACCTTAACCATTGTGAAAGGGGCCCAGGGCTTTGGCTTCACTATAGCAGACAGTCCTACAGGACAGAGGGTGAAGCAAATTCTAGACATTCAGGGATGTCCTGGTTTGTGTGAAGGTGACCTCATTGTTGAGATCAACCAGCAGAATGTACAGAACCTGAGCCATGCAGAAGTAGTGGATATACTTAAAGAATGTCCTGTTGGAAGTGAAACTTCTTTGATTATCCATAGAGGAGGTAAGTTTGGAAAGTCTGTACAATTACAAAAATGTGTGTAAAAGGTTCTAAACCATAAGACATACATATACTCACTACATCCTTGTTTGCTAGATTGGAAATTAATTTCCATGTTGTGGGAAGTAACACCATTGGTTCTGAAAAAGTGTGTCTGTAATTAAGTATCCTAGGCAAAATCTTACAGTTTGTTGTACATTCCTTTATGTGTTTTGAGTGTCAATGGTTCCATCTCTGTATAAGGGTAAAACTAGGGCAGTTAGGGGCCTTTCACCCCATAATAGTTTGTGTGGTATCTGCAGCAAACTCATGTAGTCCCAAAGCAGTGCTGCAAGCTTTAAATATAGTTTTATGTATTGACTCATTAATGTAGATCAAAATCAGAGCAATTTATTTGCCCTTTACAAGGTTACTGGTTTTCCTAAGCCATTTTGCCTCCTTTTCATTCATTGTAAAAATTTTGTACAACAGTTGCTTGGGTTATTTTCTTTCCTGATAACAGAGATCCATGGTATATATTTCTCTGATTTAAAAAAAATAGCTTCTAGCAACTTTTTTTCTTACCAGCCTGACACAGTAAGTTTGAATGTTCGCCATTGGAAGGGGAGAGTCAATACTTCTCTATAAAGAAGCAATAAGAACAGAAAAATAATTAAAAACTTGACAGGGATAAGTTATTTCATAGCTGTTATTATTTTAGCCAAACAAAATTATTTTTGTGCTTTGAGGTGAGCATCTTAATTTATTATTACCTGAAGTGAAAAATTATTTGATTCTTTAAATTAAAAATCTTTGTTTCTCTAGAGGAATTCATATGTACTTAATGTACATGACTCTGTGCTTCAAAAGGAAAGGAAAATAATTCTATGCACAAAGATGCAAAAATACTAACTACATTCCTTCTGAAAAATAGAGATTGGGAACTGAAGCTTTAGTGTTTGCATATGCCAAGTGTTTATCATTACAATATCTAAAAATCCTTAGAATAAGGAATATAGTAACATTATATCAAATTGCAGAAGTAGCAAACAGAAGGTGATTATAGGCAATCTGTAATCACATGGTCAATAAAGGCACATAGTCAATAAAGTATTTTTCATGTATATATATAAAAGAATGATTTACAAGAGGCAGAATTTGATATTTCTTTGGCATGAAACCAAATTAACATGGTAATTAAATTGGAATCACTATAGTATATGAACTTGGAGAAAGTTAATGGTTGCAGAGAAACTGTATTCATTGGTATTAAATCTGGTTCTCCTTAATGACCATTAAGAATCATGAGCAATGGAGTAAGCAACAATTTTTTATGAAGAAGTTGGCAAGCTGGGGAGAATTTCATAGCAAGAAAAAAGCATAAAGATGATTAGAAGGGTTAGTGTAAACCCAAAAAGGTGGAATTTTATTTTGAAAAAGGCAAGATAATCACTTTCTAGAGGAAAACTATTTAGAACACCGGTCTTCAGACAGAAGTGGAGTGTGAAATCCAGTATGCTGAACAAGCCTGAGTAATAATAGACAGCAAAATAGATATTTCAGCAATCAGTACAGGACAGTAGCAAAAAAAAAAAACTGAAGCAGCAACATACTCAAGCCCTTGAGGATAATTGCTCTCTCTGAAGAGAATTTCTTCTTAGATCATTGATTCGTGATCAAAACATGATGGCTTAACATTGATCAACATGATAGCTTAACAGGTTCTGGTACATTAACTGAGCTGTTTAATAACTGAGTTATTTTCTACACATGGCTGTGGCAGGTAGGAGATACTACACTGAGCTCAGTGCTCGATAAAAGCACTGTAAGTTTACACCATGTGGTCCCTCAGGTCAAACACTGAGGTACAGGTCATTCCCCTGGCTCAGCTGACACAACATACTAGCTCCAAATGCAGTAACATTTAACCCTCTGTTGCTGGGCCAGGAAGTGGTTGCTTTAGAGAATGCAAAGAGAAAGAGAGCATGTTCATGGTAGAACAAAAGAGTTTTGTTCATGGTAGAACAACAACCAAGACTAAAGCAAATGTTAGGAAGTACTACAGTGTCGTTAAACTTAATGGGATGATATGGAACAAATGCAAGTTTACTATCGTAAATTTTCATAATCAGTAATATCATATCATAATTTAACATAATCAGAAATAATTACTATACCTTAAGGTTGTGAGACTAAATTAAAATTTAAAAGAAGCTCACTTGTTTGAGTGATTCAGAAGAACTGAAAAAAAAATGTGTATGAATCAAACCTACTCTCCATCTAAGAGATGGCTAAATCATATCTCAACACAAATAAGTGAACTGTTTTAAGATGAAAACCAGGGTTTTGTCACTTTTTTTTCTTCTGTTCATAGGAAAAGGGAATCTATGTGGTTAAATATACACCTAGAATGAAGGTTATTATGTCTATGTTAGTCGTCATCTCCTTTTGTAGTCCCTGGGCAGAAATAAGTTTTTCTATGATGTAATTAATGTCATTACACTGTAAATGTTTCAAATAAGTCAGGTATATCTAGGTATACCTTAAAACTATATTCGCTGCTTGACTGATTATAAAGGGAGTAGAGGATGACTGATTCAGGTGTATGTCTCTATCCAACATGTTATTAATAATAAACAGGTGATAAAATTTGGTGATGTGCAACAATCTGAATACAAAACCAAATACTTAGAGAAACTTCCTAACTCTAAAATATTTACTCAGTGACACCAGTAAAGCAAGGCATACTTTCTCATTACTCATGGATCCAATTTTTAGTTTATTATCTTTGATGTGTAATGACACTTGAATTATGCCATCCTTTTCCATCATTACCCTATGCATCCTGTCTTTAATTTCTCATTTTTAAGATTAAGACCAAAGGGCTGTTCCTGCTTGTGGAGGAAGGCTGTGTTTTACATAGGGTTGTGTGTTGCTTTGTAATGTTTCTGTCTGAAGTGAATATGGCCTGACTGCACGCCTAATTGTGGCAAATCCATTTCTGTAAGTGACTTAATTTCTCTCTCATCCAGCAATCTTATCTATATTGCAGACAAGAAACAGATTGACACTGACTGAGATTTATTCTCACTATAGCAAGAAGTATTTCATACTGGAAAAAATACTTCCTTGGATGCACATAGTATGCATGCTCTAGCAGTTTAAAAACCATTGTGCCTCAAGGTTAAAAGGTCAACAGCCAGAGTATGCAGGAGAAGGAAAGGTCTGCATGTTTCAAAAGGATGGAGGGAATATCAGTACTCACATTTAAAGAGGCCAATAAAATCTCTTTCACCATCATCAAAGAGAGACTTGTCATGGGGTACAATCCAGCTGGGGGGATTCCCACAACTCATAGTCTACTCATTTTAAGATTTCTAAAGCAGAAGTAGCAATGTATATGCTTGCTCAAAAAAAAAATAATGGAAATAATATAATTGTCTATCAAAGGAAATGCAAAGCACCTCTCTAGCACTGGCTAGACATCTTACTTTCTTTTTCTTCCTTATTGGACAAGTTCTTTGCTAAGTAGATGCACCATAATAGTTCAGTATCTTTACATCTGTTTTTGCTGAACAACCATAATGTTTCCATTGACTACTATAAACTGACAGATGTGTTTGTACTGAAAAACAAAAAGTAAAATTAATGGAAAAGTTAGTGGAAAAGTGTTACCTAAACAAAAAATAAAAAATAAAAAATATTATAAAAGAAAGAAAATAACACGCAAAGAGATTTATTCCTTTCCAGCTTTGCTTCAGGCTTTATCCTCAGCTTCTGCAATAGATTTCATTGAGTATAGGCTGCGGAAATAGTGTGGAAGAGCTTTCAAAAATCAGTCTTTCTGAATGTGGATAGAGCATAAATTTTGAATTAGCCCAGTACTACTGAAAAATAGCACTTAGTGGTTGAAGTGGTATGAAGCAAATTTATGTAGAGGAAAATATTCAGAAATTAGGATTTCAAAAACTAGGTTTGACATGTTCCACTAATTGAACTATCCAAGTATTTGACATATGCCATCTCTTTTGGAACGTACCTTTGAAATATATGAACCTATAGACTGCAGCCCAGCTCCAGAAATGTTCCTGTCTAAAAAAGGATTGATAGATTCAAAGGTAGATCCATCAAGACTATGTGTGAAATGCTGTTGTTAAGGAAACCTGCAGACAACCCAGGACTGATTCATGAAGTTATGGCAACTTATAACAGGTGTTGAGAGTGAAACATTAAATTCACCGCAAAAAGTGGGAGACTGAAAAAATTCCTACATCAGATGGCTATTTTATAGTCATGGAATCAGAGAATGGTAGAATCAAATCTGGCTCTGAGAAACTGGGAATGTTGGTACAAAATTGAGCCAGAGAACTGACACATTGTCAACACTGTTTAACTGTTAGCCCTGTCCGGGTATAGGACCAGAGTGTCAGCAGCCAGTGTCACCGTGATACAGCACGGGAAATAGTGAGCACCACATGCAGTGCACACACAGTCAAGATGAGGAGGGAGAATTTAACTATGTATTTGTAAATTTTATGAATAAAAGGAAGGCAAATTATCTTTCTCAGATGTTGTATAAATCTTAGTAGAAGTGTGCAACTCCTTAAAGCCACTAACAGTAATCAGTTAGTGATTCAGTTACTAAAACCAGTAAATCACACCCAGCATTAACAATTTCAAAAACAGACAGAAATTTCACCAAAAAAACCCACTGAATATTCTAGTGAAGAATACCAGCCCCTCAAAATAAGCTGACTTCTTCTCCCATAGGTGTGAGATTACTTTTATTTTATTTTATTTTATTTTATTTTATTTTTTTCTTTTCTTTTCTTTTTTTTTTTTTTTTTGACAGGATTTCTATGTGCTTCAATTCCTCTGGTCAGAAAAGCTTATTCTTCTTTATCTCCAGGTGAGGCAGCACTGTCACCCTGCTAGCACTAGTCTGGCCCAGGAAATTCTGATCTCTTTGTTCCATGAGCTCAGCCCACCACTGAGGTCTCTGTAGCCTTTATTCTCATTCTGCAGTTCTTCATTCAAAATATTAACAGAGTACCTGTTGCAAACTGGAGACCCTGTATCTCATTGATTGCTCATCCCCAGTTCAGAACTTTCTAGATCCTGAGGATTTAAAGAAATTAAATTCTTGGAATTATGTTGCAGGTTTTTGATTTGGGACTTACAGAGGTTCTCCATCATCCTACTGTCTCTACTGTTTTACATCTCTGAGTCATTGACAAATTTTCCTTTACAGTCACTTCCTAAAGGAACCCACTCTTGGTTTAGCTGCATCCTATGGGTACTCTAAGTTAACAGTAGTCTGTTCATACTTTCCTTGTTCATGAAGTTCTGCTTCTTTCATTGTTTCTGAGTGAAGTTTTTGGGACAGACAAGGTGTCATATCTCTCCTGTTTCCTGATCTACTTTCTCCTCTCCAGATGTTTACTTCAACTGTACATTTGTTTCTATTTCCTGAAAGTAGCCTAATGTTGAGAGGAATATTTAGCAATATCTGCATTTTTTTCCCTTCTGTGTTCTTAAATGTCACATATATCTCTTGTTTGTGAGTTAAAGGGACTTAATCACACAAAGGGAATGTGCACATGAACCTAGCAGTGAATCACTCACCCACTTGAACTGAACCACATGATCCATTGATACCTGGAAATTGGAGACATAAATGCCTTCTGTTGAACATGCTGCTGACGTCATCCTCTTACAATTTTCTGTCTGATTTGCCACCAATTTTCCATCTCTCTAAGTTGTTGTTCCTGGTTCCATCTGCTTTAAAAATGATGGAAAACAAAGGTTCACAGCTGACCTTTTTCCTTTCCATCTCAAAATTACGAACTTTTTTATGACATCATAAATTCAACACTTTCCTCAGTGCGATTTCTATGTAAACATATTCTCCTCATGCTGGCTTTTGAGTTGTTTCCCTTTTCTTCATGCCCGTTTTTGTTGCTATTTTTAGCTAGTAAAGCCAAAAACATTTAATGATCAAAAATATTATGAGTCATGCTATATTGTCCACCTGACTCTTCTGTTAGATGTCATGTTGTCCTTTTACCAGCCATGGACACTTGCCCCTTCCTACCTTTGCTACACAGAAATCAGTATTTTGTGCAAAATAGTTTCCTAATACCCTTGTGAGAAGGACAGTTGTCTTTCCTTTGTTAATCACAAAAATAAAATTTCTGAAATACTTTTAGAAAATACTGTTAACATGCAAAAAATAAAAAAAAAAAGCTGCTGTTTTATTAACAAAATTCCTGAAGCACTGCTTTCCTGACTCATTTTTAAAAGGTATGTCTCACCTTGCAGAGTATCATATTTTTAACTGTGAGATATGTACTCTCCTAGTAACCTTCCAATTATTTACATCCTTTTTGCCCTACACATTGAGACTGTTTCATACTTTTGATTCGCTTGAAATACTTTTTAAGCATCTTGTTGCAATTATCAGGCATAAAATCTATTTAAATAAATTTTACAGGTAAACAAAAAATGAGTTACATATAGAGCCTTGTTTATGAAGAGATTCTAAATCTTTTTACTGAGAGAAATTGTAACCTTTCAGTAAAACAGGGAATGTCAAATTTGAACAGGAGGAGTTACGGCAGGAGACCAGTTATCCTAAAATTTGCACTAATAAAACTTTCATATCTTTTCTTGTATAGCTCTGATTAGCAGTGAAACAGTGTGCAATTGCTTCCATATTTCTGAATAAAAGATAAAGAAACCATAAAACTTCTTAATGAATATGGATTCCTGAAAAAATAGACATTAATAATAGTTAGTAGCTGTTACACTGTATTACTGGAAGTAGTATTAATTGCATTGCATTTTAAAGTGGTAGTGCTATGGTTTTGCTGCTTCTTTCTTATTAATGTTTGTGCACTGTGTGGTACATTTGTGGATAATTTTGGAAAGCATTAGATAAACCCTTTTTACATATATTACACAGAAGGTTTTTAATGACTATTAGAAAGCATTTTGTTTCAAAAGTGCTTTTATCACTGGTGAAACTGTTTTCTAAAGCAGGCTTATATGGTCTGTGTGAAATTTGAACAGTTTTCAACTTCCATTAAACTTGGGGACACTTCTCCTAGGGATGTGTGTGCCTAACTCTTGCTGACATTGGAAGGAATTAGTTTGCACCCTGGAGAAGTAGGTCCCTTAGAAAACCTTTTAGCAAAAAGAAACACAAGTGTATAGGCATATATTGCCATCAATGCATGCCGTAAGGAGGTAGCTACCATTGCTCCAGTGGCTATTCTGCCATTAAACTCTTACAACCAAGGGGCTACAAACAGTGAGCAGTCAGAGATTAGAATTATTAGGACTAAAAAGAGACTTACTATGCACACAGGATTTGTGCAGAGCTGCAGGAACTCTGCCTTCAAGACAGACAACTCCTCTCTTGAGGAGTACAGGGCAAGTTATTGTCTGATAGCTACAGCCCACATCACTGCTAGAACCCAAGAGCTCCACTGGCAGTACTGCAGACTGTTTTCAGTCTAAATTATATTAATGAATGAATTCACACAAATTGAAGAACAGTTTGTTTGAGAAAACACATTTTTTTTGTCTTGTCTACCTTGGAATCTGGCCAGGCCAGAGAAGTTTCTCCTCTGCACTTGCAAGCAGTATTACGAGAAAACATAATGGTATTATCTTGGACTGTGCATCCCAGTGAAAGCTGACATCTTTTGAAGCCAAATACCTCCCAAGCATGGTACGTGGGAGAGCCTACTGCAATACTGAGGCATGAAGAAACTTGGGATTTTTTTCCCAGTCACCCATAGTCTAGTTTCTGAGTGAATCTCACCTTCTTCAGAGGAGATTTGGGAGATCTCAGCCTAAGGATGGAGAACTACAGAGCTGGACTCTAAAAAAGTGCCATACAACCTGTGCTTGTGTATTGAGGCATGTCTAAAGTTTAGTCTAAATGTGTTGAACAATGTTTTTGTTGGTTCAGTATAATGTAATGTCCTATTAAACAGCATTTGTTGGGCTTCCAAATCTGTTGTCAAAGTACATTGTGTAGACGTTGTGATGTGGTGATTTGTAAAATAGTGCAATATTTTATAGTAATAAAGTAAGCTAATACACTATGAAACAAGTGACTACATTATCTATTGTGCTACAGACGTGAGACACAGCACTGGGGAGATGGGAAGGTGTGCTTTCCAGGCACTTCCTAAGCCACAAAACTCTCTTGGCCCCTATGGTTTGTACATCCAGTAAAAATGCAGAAACTAAATTAGTCTTCTAAATTACTTATTAATCCCTGTACAATTCTTTGAGCAATTTGCATTTACATTCTTAGGAATGGAAGGAAGATTTTAACAACAGCTATGCTTGCCCTCTGTGATGCATGCTCAACTTCTTTTTTTTTTTTTTTTTTTTTTTTTTGTAAACTAAGATAATAACATTTATTAGATACAACACTGCCTTTTCAGGAAGCCTTTGGGTGACCAATAATTCAAACACAGTCAAAACCAGCACCAGGATACAAACCCCTTTGTTGTGTCACCTTCAGTTTACAGTTAAAAAAAAGGATATGGAAGCCAAAGCTGCCAAAGCACCAATTCTGAAAGCTGACTCCCAAGTATGTCCAAACAGATTTCTAAAGGAAAAAAATTGCTTTCCAAAGCCAAATTTTCATAAGTTGGAACAGTATTTCAGCACAGAAGAAACATACTGTGCAGTGTTCCTGTTTGGTAAATAAGAGAAATCTTGACTTTTATTTGTTTGGTACCTTTTATTACCCTAAGCTGAAAGAAGGCAAGCTTTCTTTACACACATTCCTACGGTCACCTTATATTTAGTTCATATTTCAGATGGGTGCAAATTATACTCATTGGGCTTTTTAGAATTTTTTTTTTTATAATTTAAGCATTTTTAATTATATTTCATGTGTTATAGCTTAAGCAGTTCTAAAAATTCTCAGATAATTAGAAAAGTACTCTGTATGCATGAATACACACACAGATGCAAAATCTTTGAATGAGAAAATATTTTAATGATCTTTACATCCATTTTACCAATTCATTTCAATTTCTATAATTAGGTTTTCTTCATAGCAGAAAATTTGCCAGTATTTTAAGTTGATAAATGATGATGATGATAATAATAGTAGTAGTAATAATATTTATAATAATGCCATTTTTCTTAAAGAATTTTTAAAAATTCTTGAGTAATATTTCAGGGATTATTTGACATCATAGAAAAGGTTTACTGATAATGGGAATACCATAGTATTATCTATATTTTAATAGTTTCACGAAATTCATTCATCAATATAAATCAAATATCTTCTTCTACAATCCCTGCATAACTTCAGTGTTTTAACTTATGTATTTTAACTTGTTCTCAATCAATGTGATTATTTAAAGCATCTGAGGCCACGCAGTGCCTCTCTACTGCAATATAAACACTATCATATCTCTGAAGTACAGAAAAAGTCACCTTAATCTGTTCCTTAAGGGGAAAGAAAGGAAAGTTGAGGAACTGTAAATATGATCCTAGTGGGATAGTGTATCAGATCTGGCTTCTCTTTTGCATCGCTCTTAAGCCTCACACAATTTAACATCTTGTTCTTTGGAATAAGTATGAGAAAGTACCTGGTGAAAATGGAAAGATTCTAGCAGCTGTTTAGCCAAAATGAAGGATGTTTACATCGATGGAAGTCCCTAGAGCAGTCCAGAGAGAATTCTGAGAAAAGTCCACTGAGCTTTGATCTGTGGCCAGTGAGAGCCAACAAATGTGGCAGAGTCAAAGAGAGTCAGCTCCATCTGGTTTCTGCCATTCTTCACTAGCTTTTTCCACGTTTTACCCAGTCCTTCCTCAGTCTGCATGTTTATTGCTTGTCATTCTGGCTCCATTTTCCTGCGTTTGGCAATTCAGAGAAGCTGCCAATCTTGAATGTCAGCCCAGTCTTTGAACTTAGCCTTGCTTTGAGCAAGAGATCGGCCTAGCTGAACTCCAATTTTCCCTTCCAAGCTAAACACTTAGAATATTTTATGGTTCTCCATATTTCCCACATTTAGGCCCAGAGTGCTAAAAGAGAGGGTCTCTGACTGAGCATCATCTGGATGATTTTAAACTTCTTGCACAGTACTTCTCAGATAGAAAGAGAAGCTTTTTAGTCTTGTCTCCTTATTACACCATATTGAATATATATTTATTTATATATGAGAGTTATTTAAAAGTCAATGCAAGCAGGAAGAATGGTGACATGCTTTTTGATTTCAGCTTGCCAGATGTGTTCCTTGAGATTAAATACACAGCAAATTATTCTCACACTGTAATTGAAAAATAATGTAGTGTTTATTTACTTATTATGTAGCATCTCAGAGAGATCTCAGTGGCTTGTGGGGTTGGCTCTAAAATAGAAGCATCTGGAGAGTCTGATGCAGCTAACATTCATGACCACCAACTGGAATAATCATTTCTACTAAAGTTAATCTTGAATAAGCAAGAAGTTTCTCTTGTAACTTGATCACTGCATATCCGACTTTTAACTTTATGAAGTTCTTTATCCTAAATAGCATCACATTAGGATGCATTGTTCTAAAAGAAGAACTGTCTATATACAGCTTCAGTCAAAATGGTCTTTTTTAAGCGTTCATCTCACAGTGATTAATTGATTCTATGTTTTTCCACATGTCCCTAAAGGCAAATAAACTGAAAATCTTTTACATGCAACATCTTCAACCTGTCTCCCCAGTCTTGCCTTGCAACACATACAGCGATGTTCTCTTCAGCACTTGTTATCAGGGATCCTGTGTAGGCAGCTACAGTGAATCCTTCCTCATCTGCTCTGGGCAGCAAGCAGGGATCCTTTGTGGTGAGGGAAACAGGCATCTCTGTGGTGCCATTCAGCTGCTGTAAACAACTAAAGTAGCTGAAATCGATAGTATTCTAAAATAATGTATTCTTCCCTGCTGATTATTAAAGTTTTAAAAAACTCACCTACCAACATTAGAAATTTAAATATTTGCTAACTTTTGGTCAACTGAATCCCAGCTTAACTGTGAAATAGTTAGATTTCTAGTCTACATGGGTCAAAATATATACCCCTACAGCCAGTGGTGGAAAATAAGCACCTGAAGAAAATTACTTAAGTGGTTTTATTCTGTCATTGCCTAGTTTGTTCTCTGGGTTTGCCCATTATGCTCCACAGATTGGAGAGAAGTCTGTGTGAGAACCTTAGATTAACTGACAAGCCAGATGAACAAGGATGCATGGGATGAGTCCTGCCAACACACGAGAGGCAAGCATAGGTAATAATCAAAGTTAACAAAAAAACCCTCCATTATGCACTACGGCTAAACCTGGAATCCCATTCATGCTACTATAGAAAACAGTCTGGATTTCTTTATAAAAATAAAGTTAGAAATTAAGACTACATAAAATATTTAATATTAAATATATTTTAATATATTTATTAATACTTCAAATTTTATTATAAAATGTAAATGTTTTTATATAATGGACTTTTGTAAGTCCTTACATGCAACAACTCCACTCCTTACCTAAAAATAGAAACAAGTAAAATTAGTATGGCTTATATTGGATTGAAAAATTGCTTCACTTATCAATCTTTTAACACAATTATAAGTAGGAAATCAGTGCGAGGATTTATTTTTAATGAACTATCTATGGAAAAGTTCTTGGCTTCTGACTAAATGTACTTACTTTGGAAATCCTGTAGGAAACCTAAAATCAATACTGATAAACTTTGCAGTTGACAGGGAATTTGATCCATGTCATTGGATAGATAAGACATTGCTGATAAAGAGCAATGTGGAATGCTTAATAAATTAAGAATCAGCAAACAGGAAGTGTTTTTTATCCAGTCATTGCAAATTAATTCCTGGAAGTGAGTAGGGAATGCAACCCAAATTTGTAAAGTGCTTTTGAATCATTATGTATAATCACCTGAGCATAGCATCACAATGAAAAAAGGCAGATTCAGCAAATTTTCTTAAAGCTAAAGGTTTTATTTATATTTTTCTTAGAAATATGGCATTGGTAAACTGTTTTGTTGCACTTATTATTAATGTTAAGAAAATCAATGAGGTCCTGTTCCAGATTGTCTTTCCCTGCTTCTTCATACTTGTCCGTCCATCTTCATTTTCCATTTTTTCCCATTTACTTCAGAGTTACTTTGTGACACTTCCGTATACTATGCAAAGATCAAGCATCTTCTGGACATCTTATCTTTAACTAAAGTTTCTTTTTTTTGGACCTGAAATGTGGGATTTCTATAGGATTTTCCATACAGTTCTTCATTAGCAAAAGTAATGGCTGATTCAGTTGTCCATGTGCAAGGTAGATGGAAAGATGTTTCCTTCCTACCTAAGTCCTATAATAGATCTCATTTCCCATGTAGACAACTAGGCATGTAATTTCAGGATTTATTTCCTGTGAGGAATCTTGAAAGTAGTTGTTCATTAAAAGCTTGTAAAGAATAAAGAAAATTACTTTGCTTGGGAAAAATAGTCTAAAAGAGAGCTGAAAGGATAGAAACCATCTAGTGAAAAATTAGACATTCAGAAAAGATGTTTTGGGTCACATAAAGATTACTGGGAGGAGCCATGTTGTAGGGTGATCCTTTTTTCAGCAGATAGGAGGCACAGTCCCTGACCTACAGCTCTCTGGGTATCGCAGTCTATTAGCTGTAAAATTGCTTCAAAGACATTTGTGATTGTCATGAATAAATATGTACCTGAAACAGCTGCAGCCACCCTCTGTGTCAAACAAATAACAGCAATCTGATGGAGAGATCACTTTGGTTTCTTCCAAGTGTGTAGGCTGCCCTCATTCCTCTGAAAAGTGCCTCAGTTAGGCAGGTCCTTCTGCAGTGAACACAGGTGCCTCCTTCCTGAGGCCCTGATGGAGAGACATTTCCAGTGGCTGTGGGTTCTGAGCAAGTGGAAGAAGGGTCAGGGCAGAAAGCTGGAGGTCTACAGCCTAATCCAGCAACCTGGTGAGAGGAGCAAAGCACAGAGGGCTGCAGAGGAAATGGGATGAAAACCTGGGGAATAGCGAGGAATATACAGAGCTTTTTATAACTCAGGGAGTCATTGATTTCCCTGGAAACATGGACCTCTAAGGTAGGGATCTTGTGAGCAGGGCAAGCTGTTCCAAAGTTTCTTGGATTTCTGTGTTCTCCCATTAATTGTTTTACATCTTCCCTATTTGAAAACATATTTTAGTTCTATTATGTTAATACTCAGTGGTTTGGGTTTTTGTTTGGTTATATATATAACCAAGCCTTTGGACTTGGAGTCCAAAAGGCAGATCTAGAAAAAATCTTTGGCCAGCCTGGGATCAAGCTTATATGGCAAGAAAACATCAAATCAAGACCTGCTATACTGCCAAATAGAAAAATAGAAAGCAATTTATTCACCAGTTTGGTGTATCATTTGCCTTAAGGATTAAAGGCTTGAATTCTGGAACTAAGAACTGAAGTTGCTTTTTCTTCTGAACTGATAGCCATTTACATGCCTATTTAATTGTGAGTTAATAATGAGGAAACAAAAATTACACACTAATTCTAGGGATTATATAAATAATAAATAAATAAATAAATAGTGGTTTAGAGTGATACGATAAATTAGAAAATAATCATTTTGTGTATTGAAAATAATGTTGCAAATTTAAAAAAAATAAAATTGAGAAAGAAAACTTAATGCCTCTTAAATTTTTCAGGTAGGGGATCAGGCCTAGTTTCTAGAGAGTGAGTATTAATTCTGAAGTACTCAAAAGCTTTTTATTTTTTGCTTCTCTCTGTTGTCTGAAAGATAAATAATTGCTGTGTAAAAACATATATTTTTGTCATTAAATTTAAATGCATCTATTGCAGATCACTGGTGTAGAATTGCAATTTCTGACTTGTTCTTACTAGGAAAGGGATTAATAAAAATTCATTACTTATGTTTTTACAGAGCTACCCATTTTTATTCATTAATATGTGATAGCTACTTGCACACTGGCTTGGTTTTTTTTCTATTTGCCTCAATATTAAATAAACTTTACCAGATTAGGGAGAATTATAGGTATTGCCGTGTCTCCCATTTAAGGCCTCTTTGTATAGCAGAAAACACAACTTTCAGAACATCCTTCAGGGAAAAAATTGTTCTGTGGAGAGTCTGACAGCATTTTTTTTTTTGTTTGCTTTCTCTTGCATAATGATTTTATTTTCAATTTGCAGCAATTATTTCTGAATTACTAACTTTTGGGTAGATGGAAATATATTTTTTTTTATTATTATTATAATGGATTTGTAATGTTTTTCCTCTATCCTATGAGTCCTAAAGCTTTTAAAAAAATTCACCAAAGAGAACATCCACTGAAGAGCAACTTAATCTAGAACTGTTGGTTGCCTGATGGATCAAAAACTTTTTGATGGTATGAAAAACAAGGGCCTGCTTATAACAGGGTAAATTACTTCAGGCTCCATGTATGAGGGACATCTAATATTTAGTGCTTGCTAAATATTAGAGGATCCTGCTAAATGTTAGATGGTCAATAGGTATTTTGTCTAGACCTGGACAGAAATTTCATCTGAGATATGATTTATTATGGTTTTTATCCATTAAATATTCAATATATTCTGGAAATGCAGCTGCTTTTCACAAAAATGCTGTTAGAGAATTACCATTTACCAGCGAAAATTCCCTTTGATAAAAGTCTCTAATTTGAATTATTCTCCTTCGCTTTCCTCTTAAGTAGACCCTTTGTTGTTGATCCTTGTGACATGAATTATACTCTTTAAGTTTGCTTGTTAGAGTTAAAAAATATTTTTTTTTTAAATAACACCAGCAAAAATTTCCTCTACAGGCTATTTTCTATCCTTTCAGATTGGGATTATACACCAGTAAACCTGTAGGGTGACTGAGTAAAGAGCACACAGGTCTACTCTTAGTGTCATTTTAGTTATCTGTTCTTTGGGGAAACCCAAGGAGAAAGCATCCTGACCATCACAGATTAATTGTCCTGTTCATCCAGATTCCTTCAGCCATCTATGTTCTTCAGGCATAAATTAAGTTTTTGTCTTGTGATCAAATGGGTATACTGAGGTATGAGGGTAGACTGAGGAAGATGGTTTGTGGATCCAGTGACTACATCCCAGTTTATTTTCTTATGCAGTACATTCTGATTTTAAATAAGAAGGGACATACATGCATTGTACTCTAGCATGTCTTTCTAAAAATGCTAATTTTTAAGGTCCACAAAGTGCTTCACGGTTGTCAGCACTATAATCTCCTCTGTTTAACTTGTCATGTTTATGTGCCGTTCCAATTTCCTCAGTATTGAGGGGTTTATTTCCATTATGTTGGACATGTCATCTAACTCAAAACTGAAACCAATTTGTGTTCCTCTGAGAGACACAGCAATGTCACAGGGGGAAAAAAAAAAAACGAAAACCTATTCACAGTTTTTCTTCCTTTTCCTTGTAATACATTCATTTAATACTTATCATTTCCCAGCTATCTTGTCAGGATCCTTTTTCAGCATCATTTTTTAGTGTTCTGTTCATTAACTTTTGAAAGTACTGCACAGGACTACATGTGATCAGCACATAATCTAAACATCATAAAATTCACATCAATACTGTTCCTCTCTCATTAGACTTCAGGACATAGCCGTTCTTTATGTTAATTGCTCAACTCCAAACTTTCAGGAATTCATAAAAAATTGACATTTCTTAATGGTTTCTTTTGCAAGACAGGTCATCTTGATCAATTTATCATGCTTTATACTCTTCAGTGTTCTGTACTGCAATAATATCATGCCCATCAATCATTATTACTCTCTCATTTTTTCTTTCAGGTTCCTGTGGTCTTATGCTAAACCATCTGAACTTCATGTCATTTTAACCAGTATAATTTAAATCACTAAAATGATCAGCAAAGCTTTTATAACTTCAGTTTTGTTCTACTTGATAAGTAAATTGTATACTGAGAATTACCTCCCGAGTGGGAATGTGAAAGCAATGACATTTATCTCTACTAGGTACATGTCAGAACGGACAATATCAAATCTTCAGTAGCTCAAAGCAAAGCATCTTACCTGGAGGTTCAACCAGGGAACTGCAAATTTAGAACTTTGCTGTTCTTTTCACAGTTTTGTTACCCTTTGTACATGATTTTTCCACTAATATCCCTTGCCAAATATTCTGCTTTTCAACAATAAATGTTATCTTTTCACATCTAAGACATAAAAATGTAAACCTTGGTCTTGTGATAAGTTTTGCTTCTCCAGTTGTTCTTCTCTTTCACAGTCTCAAACTGTCAATCTTTCTGTTCTATCTGAATCCCTATAGCCAGGAATAAACTCATCTATCAAGCTGGTGTGGAGGAGCAGGAAATTGGAAATTAATTATTCCTTTGAATAATATCTTGATCCAAAGCATCAAATAATCATGCTATTGCTTATCCCAGCTCTCACCACTGTGGCCAAGTGGTATGATTACCTTTTCATTATGTTGTCATTGAGTGTTTGTCATTCCACAATGTGGTATGAAAATGCATCAATTATGGTTAACACACCTGAGTTCCTGACACTCCCCATTTCCACAGAACAGATTTCAAAAGCAAATTAATAAAATTTAGAACCATCCAGACAGCTTCATGCATATTAAACACAAAATACTGAAGTTACTGTGTAATTTAATAATGACAAGCAGTCAGAGGAAGCCAAGAGATTCTCTAAGTATGTAATTACACTCATTTGTTGCTTTATGATGAACTTTCGTCCAGTCCTCCCAAATTTTAGAGAAACCAGGAGGAGGGAGACTCTGAGCTCATTAGGAACATCCAGGACCATCTGAGATGTACTGGCATACCAAGAAATCTTCACTGTAATGGCAGAATAAGGGTAACAACTGAAGCTCTAAAGTCTTCCATAAATTCTGTGTCATATCTGCCAATCTAGGGCAGATTTCTGAATAACATAAGGTATGGCACCCTGGATACTAGATCTGTGTTTCTGCATCTGTGTTCCTAGTTCATGGACTGTGACATGAAAATTTACTTATAAATATGTCTGAATATCAATATCTAAATCTGGTATATGTATGTGTGTTTGTTATAACTGATGGGGACTTTAACTAACTGCTGACATACAGGCATCCATCCTATTCTGTTGAGATGCCCATGGATATTCCATCTCACTTCCTACCAAAGGTCCTTTTGTCACAGTTGGCAGCACTAGAAGGAATCACATGCAAGCAAAAGAATGGCTTTATTATTAAATGTTTTTCCCCCACACTTGCTGAAGTCATTTTGTGAACGTATTTTCATGAAGAGGACTTTAGGACACTGTATTAAAACAACTTAAACACCATCTACATTTCAGCAGAAAATATTTGGAACATGCCTTGATATTCATCAATGTGACACACTATAATGCAATGTGAGATTTCTTTATTGGGCTTAGAAAGTGTTAAAGCTTAAATGGGATCAGAATCTAGACACATGAAAGAGCAGAGAGAGTGATATAGTTAGGTAGAGTTTCTGACTGTCAGAGAGCTCCAAAAATATAATGCAGCATTCCTGAAAAGTTTTTGAGGCTTAAATTAGCTTTCACTAAAGCCAGGCTGAGTTGTCAGACGCGTTCTTAGCCAGCATACAAAGTCTTTATGGGTATGGCAGCTCTTGCAGGCCCTTCTAAAAGCAACAGCCACAAGCTGTCAGGGTTCTGAACTCTCAATTTATATTCCAAATGATGTTGCTGGTTCTGTGTGTATGACACATACCAGGCTTTTCACCTTGCTGGGTTTGGTCTGCTCAGGGGGAGCTGCATTCAACAATATGTTTTTGCCCGAGATAAGGCATTGCTTCCATTGCCAGTTCTCACAGCATTAGAGCAGTACAGTCAAGAGTGCAATTGCTACCCTGGAAAGAGAACCAGTAACACTGTTTTTAGCAGCAGTCATTGGACAGCACACATGAGGAAACCTGGAGATTCTTAATGGAAAATTTCCCTTCAGCCAAACAAAAGGGTTTTTTTTCACGTCTGTACAAAAATATACCCTTGACCTTTTCAAAATGTTGATAGAATCAACAACCTGTGAGCAAACATCTGAGATGTCTTGCTCATCATGTATGATGAGTACCTATGCATGCAGGCTTTCGCTAATTGGGTTAGTATTCAAATAAAAATACATATTCTTAGGCTTCAGAGGGGAAAATAACAGTTCATCCAATACTACCTGCATCTCCAAATCAAAAACTAGAATATGAATTAAAGGATTTGAACTTTTAGTAGAAACTTTAGTCATAAAAAGAGACAAGACTCTTCCCCAATTCCATAAGATAGCTTTTTCTACTCCAGGTCAAGTTATCCCAGTAAAATTTTTTCTGCAGCAGCATTTTCTCTATTCCAAAACTTGACTGTCCTTCAGATAATATAGTTTACTATCAGCAAGGAAATAAATCTGTAACAGAATGCCACTGTTCTGGTAATCAGTGTCTGAAAAGAGAAGACAGGTTGTGTAAAAATGAGACATTCTGTAGGTGTTTAGTATCAAACTCTGTCCTTGGAAAATAATTCATTCTTGTTGACCACATACAAAGCTTGTTCAAAAATTTATTTTTCATTTCTGCAAATTGAGATTTTTATTATTTTTTCAATGTCTAGTATATTTATGCACCAGAATCTGTCACTAACTGTAGCATTTGCCTCTGCATTATTTTAGATATGATGCAAAATTCTCTGCCTCACATCCAGATTAATTGGAAGGACATGGTACTTGTTGGGTTTTTCTCCTGGTTTCATAAATTATTTTAAATCTCTGACTGATAAACAATTCACATATCTGTAGCAGCCAAGAAAAATAAATACCTGTATGTCCATTAGAATGTAAATTAACTCATTACTGTGCCAGCCTCTGACCTTTTCTGATGGCTGTATTCTTGCTAACAAAAACTCTTTGCTATTCATGAAAGTGAAATTTAATGGTAGCTTGAGATTCTCTGGTGTATTTTAGATTACATTCTGATAGACTCAGGTGACCAGCTTGAACAGCAATTACTTCTAGCATTCATGACTTTGAATAGCTATCCTTTTTCTAATTATTTGTGAAGATTTGAATATTGTTGAAAATTTGTTGCTTAAGCAGGCTAGGTCAGTGAAACTTCATGAACTGCACAAAAAGTGCTCTTATGTTTACAAACTTGACTACTGATAGTATCTGATCTCACAGTAATTTAAGCTTTTGTATCAGCTCTATAAATATGGAAACTCAGAATCATAGAATCATAAAATGGTTTTGATTGGAAAATACCATTAACCCAGCACTGTAAAGTCCGTCACTAAACCATGTCCTGAAGTACCACATTTACACATCTTTTAAATACCTCCAGGGACTGTGACTCAACCAGCTCCCTATGCAGCAGGTTCCACTGCTTGGCAATCTTTTAGGTGGAGAAATTTTTCCAAATATACAATCTAAACATCCCCTGTGCAACTTTAGGCTATTTTCTCCTGTCATATCTCCTCTTACTTGGGAAAAGAGATCAACCCCCACCTCACTACAATTTCCTGCCTGAAATGTGTAGAACAAAAAGGTCCCTCCTGAGCCTCCCTTTCTCCATACTAAACACCCCCAGCAGCTCCCTCAGGTACTCTTCATCAGACTTGTGCTACAGATCCTTCACTGACCCTATGCAAGCCCATCTCTGGACCCATTCTCTGAACAATTCAATGTCTTTTTTGTCCTGAGAAGCCCAAAATTGATTGAAGGTGTGGCCTCACCATTGCTGAGTACAGAGGAATTATCACTGCCTTGGGCCTGCTGGCCACACTATTTCTGATACAAGCCAAGATGTTAGGGCTTGTAAGATTTCTTCCAGCCATTTATAGAATATTTCATGTGCCTCTTCATCCTGGCTGGGTGGTCTACAAAAGACTGCCACCATGTTATCTGTCTAGCTGGCCTTTCCCCTGATTCTTAAACATTCAACCCTGTCATCACATCACTAAGCTCTAGACAGTCAAGACAACCCCTAACATACAGAGCTGCCACACCACCTCTCCTTCCTTGCCTGTCTCTTCTGAAGAGTTTATAGTCATCCATTGCAGAAGTCCAGTCATGTGAGTCATCTCACCATGATCTTGCCATACCAAGAACTGTGCCTCCACTTCTTCCTGTTTGTTACCTGTGCTATGTGCAGTGATGTGGACATTCTCCAGCTGAGCTATTGATCCTGCCACCTTTTTGGGGGGAGAAGCCCTAATTCATGTGTGACCAGTCAGCTGCTTTCATGGTTTCTAGCACATCAATAACCCTCATGTCCCTGCTGCTGCCTGGATCTCCATCTCCTACCTCCACTGAGACAATAGACCAGAAGACATTGCTGGCACACTGTCCCTCAAACAGTGACATGCAGCCCCCAGGGTTACCTCTAGCCAACCTGGTTTTATCCCTTACCCCTTTCAAATCTGGTTGAAATCTCTTTCAATAAGGCCTGCTAACTCCTGTGCATAGATTCCCCACTAGGAGACACTGTACCCTCCCTATCTGTGCTGTGAAGTCCTGGTGCTCTCCAAACTAACCCATGATCAAAAAAACAAAACCCACACTTGTGCTGATGGCACCAGGCTCAGAGCCAAGGACTGATCTGCTGGTTCTTCCTGTTTCTTCTGTTCAACTGTAAAAATAGAGAACACTTCCTGTTCTTCTGTTCCCTTAACCACTCATCCCAAGGCCCTGAAGGGTCTCTTTATTTCCCTCTAACCTCTTGTTGCAACTTCATCACTGCCTACCTGAGAAATGAATAATAGGGCTGTGTCAGGGTAGGAAGCTTTCTCTTCATATCTTTAACCAAGGCAGCAGGGAAACAACAGGCTTCCATAAGTGAGTCTGGGCTGCATATTGGGCCCTTATTCCCTTCAGAAGGGAGCTTCCTGTGACAGTGACCCGTCTTTGTTTTGGAAGGCAGCTTTGGCACAGGGAGCAGGCCAAACTGATGATAACATCAAGCCCAAGCTGGATGAAGCACCACCCTTGTTATGTTTGGTTCCACTTGCAAAGCCTCATACCTGCTATGCCCGGACACCTGGGGAGGTGAGGCAGTCCCAGAGGAGACATGCACTGGGCAGGCACTTGTCACCACTGCCTCCAATCCCTTAAGTCACTGTGTTCAGGCAGGGGGAGAGGATAACAAATTCTCTCTATCGTGTGTCTTGTCTATCTAGGGAGCCTGTCTCAGGGAAGATAGGGAATGAAGGTTAGAGCACAGTGCTAATAATGCCAAGGTCATGGGCTTGATCTCTGGATGGGCCATTCCCTTAAAGTTTGACTTGATCCCTGTGTGTCTGTTCCAACACAGAATATTCTGAGATTCCAGTAGTCTCTCTTACACTCCCCTTGATTCCTCAGCCTACTCTCTTCCTCCACTGAGCTCAGGAGCTGTGCCAGCTGTGCCAGCAGTCCTGGCACAAGGGCAGTGTAAATCCTAGCACTGGGGTGTTAGCATGTGCCCACTGGAGCTCCACCTGGGAAGCTGTTTCCCTCATGATGAGTGCAAGTTAGAGACCTTGTCTTTCTTCTGGCAGGGTTTCAGCACGTTTCCTGGGTGCCCTTCTGTCCCAGTTGCCACCAGACTGTTGCATCATGCCCTTGGTGCCACCTGTGTGCCCACCCTGCTGATGGTCCTGGTCCCTAGAAATCCCTACAGGCTTCTTTTATCCTTTGGAGAAAGGCTTGGCCTGTTGCTCCTGGTCCTGTCCATTGCTGTGTCATGAGCTGCAGGCTGCTGTTGGCCCTCCTCTGAGCTTCCCAGGTTCAGACAACTCCCCTGCACCTCACTGGAGCACTCCAGAACCGATCATGTCAGCCCCAGAGCCACTCATCTCAGCAACTTCAGTAGGATGAGATCAAGTACATTTTCCTAAGGTACTCCTCTACCTCTACATCATTCCTGATAAACTTCTGTCTCACACTTTATGCTACGTGTCAAGAAGTCTGAAACTCTAAAGAGCGGAAATAAAGACTTGGACTGATGATGCCCCCAAGTCATCTGGAGTAAAGATAACTCAGAAAGGGTGGTACCCCAATGGGGTAAAGATCTAGCTGACCTTCCTTTGAACAGTCCCTGCTTTTTGCCCATACCTTCATAGGTTGTCTATAGGCAGGAACGCATACATTCTTTGGGATCACTTTTCATAGCTGTAGTAGGCCAAAGAGTGAGAAACAATGGTGATTTAAACTGGAGCACTATTTTTGTTGCTACTTTTGTTGTTTGAACTACAGTTTCACTGGGGTTGAGATCGGGAGCAATCAAATAGTGGAGCATGAAGCAAAATGCCAGCACAAGCAACTACTGAGAAGCAGTTTGTACCATTTTGAGTCTTTTTTCAGGAAAAACTGGGTTTAGTAACATCTGAGCATATGTATATAACCATAAAGAAGACATACATATTTCTTAGTTTTATTAATGCAAACCTGCATTTGATACAATTGATGACTGTTACCAGCCTTCATCTCAGTGCAACACGGTGCTATCTCATTTACTTGCCATGCTGGCTGTGTGTAGCCTCCTGCAAAGCAAAAGGCACTGGCTTTAAACATCTGGAACGTTGTGGCCTGAGCAAAGGTGGTGGGTCATTCATCTCACTCTGATGTGGGATGTGTTGATTTTTGACCCATTGCATCAGGTGCCATCCCAGCTAAAGACCAAATGGATCCTCCACAGCATGGCACCATTACTCTGAAGGACAGCTGGCAGCAGAACTAGCTAAATATGCTTGAAGAGCTAAAGCTCACACTCTTCTTACACCTACTCTTTATTTCAAGGTAAATCAACTTTTTATTGTTGCTAGAGTAAGAGCTCAATATTTAGAGCGATTTAAAAAAGATGGACCTTTGAAAAAATATTATGTAATAATGATTGATTTTATTGGAAGTACTAATTGCCATTCCAAATACATCATCTGATACTTTAAATATGACATGGTCAGCTGAAACTTTTTATCACCTGCTTTTTTTCATAAGTATTATTTCCATTTATTTTCCTTCATTGTCTCCTTTTAGATTTTGTTTACTACAGTATATAAACTAATTTAATGTACTACTTCTCATTGATCATTTTTCTTTTCCTTAAAAGGGAAGAATATATTTGAAGAGTAATTGAATTAATGCTATGTATTTGTTCTATATTCACACAAAAAATTGTCTCTCCCACAGGCATTTTCAGAATTTTAGCTGTACGATATTTTAAGTCTTAATGAGTCAGCTCAATGGTAGCATTAGTTCTATGCACCCAATCTGGCCACACCTAACATAGCTCAACAACAAGTAAACATACAGAGGGAGAAACCAGGTGTAATGTGAATGGTAAGAAACAGTTCCCTGAACCCTGCTGAAGGTGAACACCTGACTCTGAACTCTTAGTGTTCTAAGTTCATTTTCAGTCACATTCATTTGAAGTTAATGAGTATCTGACACCTCTGGAAATCAGGCCCATGTAGACAACTGGTAGACATCTCAGGGATCCCAATAAGAGAAAGAAATAAAGCACAGGGGGAAAAAATTACTGTTACAGTAAATTTATCCAGTAACTTTTCTAGAAAGGCAAACTTTTGCTTGAAGTGTTGTCACATGGATGTTGATAAGATGCCCATGGAGTCAGTTAATGCTCTGGGAGTGCTCATCAGCCATCTGTTCAGTGACTTGCAAGCATCTAGGAAGGAGAAATGTCTGTTCAGTGCTTAAGACAGCTTTGCTCGGGAAGCCATATGCAACAAGGATATTAAAGCCCAAAAAACACTCCCAAGAAGCACGGTGGAAGCTAGTGGGCCTTCGTCCATTAAAAGTGAAAGTGTGACAAGTGATGTGGAGGGATGTTGACTTACCCTGAACATTGCTTTAGATTAAAAGGCTTTGTGTTTGATGCTGTTGAATTCCTCCCTGCAGCACACGCCGTCACTGCAGAAATCAAACTGTTCCCAAGCTTCAGTTTAATTATCCATACACATCTGCCACAGAGATGGGCATCGTTAGAAGTCCTGTGACTTCTCAATAGCTATGTTAGTTACTTACAATTCTACAAGGTGTGAAGAACTTTTCCAGGAAACAATGCAAAAAAATGTGAATAATGAAGATGGAAATGAAGCAAAAATCATCCCCATGGGAGCAGACCAACAACCAAGTGCTGGTTTTGTATTACTGACATTACAGAATTTGCCAAATTCATGATTTTTACTGAAAAAAAAAAAAACTGAAAAGGAAACAAATCAGAACTCTGTCTTGCAAATGCTTTAAGTCCTGCCAGATAAGCTGCTTTTAAAAAACTAAACTTTTCAACAATAAATCTTTGCTGAAGTGTAAGACACATGATATCTGTAAGAATATTTTACAACAAAAGCATATTTAACCTTGGATATAAGAAGGAATAGATACAATGAGTATGATGTGATTTGTCTTTTGTTACAGGATATCTTCATCAAAAAGGAGAAGTACAGTAAACTGAAGCTGGAATTTGCCTTGATCTGAAAAAACAAAGGAAAAAAAAGTTTTTCTTCCTAATATATTTGAATCCAAAATCTGTTTTCAGTTCACAGTGTTTTTTAGTTAAGTTACAACATAGAAACCATCACAGCTCTGATTTCCAGGGAAGCTCATTTTGGAAGGTGGTAAATACACGTAAAAAGCAGTCTCAAAAAGAATCTTGGTAACACTGCTTCATGAGAAAACATAATTCTGATTTTTAGAAAACATATGATTGTTACTGTACCACAGATTATATTTTGAAATTAAATAATTAAAGTGTTCATATGTGTTGGGCACCAGCTGCCATACTTTATTACGGTTTAAATAGCCAACTTGAATATGAAATCATTATATTCTCAACATTAATTTTACAGAAGCATATGAGGTTATGTATTTTTATTGTGGCAAGCTTACATGTATTTTCCTGCTAGTACCTGGCTGAATTGCCAGGTGGTTGCTCTTTAACAAAAGCCAGTAGCCCCACTTTCTAAAACTGATGCAGATCTGTTCTCTACTGGCTGTCTTTACAAGGGGTGTTAATAAAAAATAAAAAAGGTACAGAAATCTTCAGAAGGTGGGCTACAGCTTGTGTGGTGAGGTTACCATGAGAAGGCGTGGCTGTCAGGCATATGGGTGAGCCAAAAGCCACTCATGGTAGGAACAGGTTGCATGAAGTATTTTTAGGAGAATCTAAGTTGACTTATTATTTCAAATTTTAAATGTGTATGTGGATATGGAGGTAAGGGGTGTTTATATGTAAATGTATATAATATTTTCAGCTACTTAAGTTCTTACGAAGATGTCACAAGTTGGACAGCAGGAGTTTGGGAGTTTGGGGGGGGAAAAGCAGAAATCTGGAGGTGGAATGAGGTTGTAAGAGCTTATCCAGTATATGTTTCTAGTTAGATGAGTGTTGATTAAAAGGCTGGCAGCATTAGTACTGTATTAGCACTCAAAAGAAAGCTGCATTTTTTGGAGAACAAATTTCAGCCCTGTTGATAAATCAGTGGCTGTATATGAATTGATGCCAGTCTGCTGGCAGGTGTCATTCAGGTAGGATCCCACTGTCCCTGGTGGGGAAGGCTCACAAGGCATGTAAGGAACACAAGTCAAGGGAAAGAGTGGTGTGAAGTGAGGTCAAACTGAATGAAAGACCACTTCTCATTGCCTGCTGTACATGTGACTGCAGATGGCCAACACTGTTGAGTGGACACTGAATATACATTATTAAGGTATATTCTTCAGGTGAGATTGTAATCCTCAGTTTTCTACACATACAGGATTTACTCCTGTACTCATGCAGAGTACTATTTTAAAGTGAAATATGAAGATGGGGTGCAACACGCCCAAGAAAGTGCATTTTGCTTTTATGTCTCTTCATGTGAAGTTTCTTTTACACTTGCAGTGTGCTACATATGCAATATTCTCTTGAATTCTTGAATTTGCAGCATTTGTTGCATGTCTTTAAATACCAGTGATAATTCTGGATGTTTGGTACTCAACAATTATCCATGATCAGTCTCATATTAAATAACTGATAATGCCATATATTCTATAAAGTCAGTTTTATTTAGGTTGAAAAAGGATGTTTAGTTCAGCTGTGAGTGTATATCCTATGTGAGACAACATTAAAATTCTCAAGAAATATGTAAAATATGTAGTGTAAAGTTTGCTTTATGGAACTAGGCCTTCACCCCTTTAGCCTAGCACCTAGTCTTTGACAGAGGTGAGAGATTATTTCATCTTACATGTGGTCAAGGTGTAACAGACAAAATTAAACCAGAATAATTGATTTTACTATTAGTCCCAAGGTTTGTTACCTTTAGAGATTGTTGCTTCTATAGCATCCTTTTGTACACATATGGATCTCCAATTTTTATTTTTTTTTATTTTCCTTTGGAACTTATACCTCTCTGGCATCCTATATCTGTTAGTTTTCTTAACATAATTTCATGCTGTGTGAATAAATATGGCCTTTTATTTGTTTTGAGTGTAGATGTTGTCATTTGTATGTTGCAGTCTGTGCCCATAACCTCCAAGATAAATATAAGTTTATATTCTCTTTCTTGAAGCGAATAATTTTTTTTTTAATTGAGAGGCTTTTTAAAAAAAAGCTTGACTTGATATATATGTCATTGTTTATTTTTTTTTTAAACACTTATTATATTTTTAATTGATAGTAAAATTTTTATGATATCTCCAGCATAACTTATTCTTAGGTGGAGACAGTAAATAAATAGGGAAAAAAAGACCTTTCCATTTAATCAGGAGTAATTTTTGATGACAGTAAGTTATGGGAGGTGCACCAGTATGAATGGGTAAGGAGTGTTACCTCTACCAGTATTTTCTGAACAACAAATCAGGGTAGTAAGTTGATTTGAGCAAGTTTCTAGTCTTATTTTTAGCTCAGAGAGGAAATGTCCTTTTTAGTTTTCACTCTTATTAGCAGTAGAGAAACATAGCTGGTAATAAAAAGGTAGCCATCTGCTATCCAGTAAGTTATTTAATAAGTTTCTGCTACAGAATCTTTAATACTGAAAGTGATCTACAGGCCAGATCTTATCAAGGATGCCTGTTATCTCAGCTTGAGTTTGCAGTAGGAAAGAAATCTGTCCACTTGTTAATAAAGCAGTTTTTATCCAGGCATTGTAGAGTCAGTAAACATAGATCTTTCCAGGATTACTTTTTTCAATAGACTTTTTTTAAAAAATCACATCAGCATTACTGAATAGCCAGTGTTTCACTACAAATGGCTCAAGTGCTTTTACTCTGCAAGATATTTCAGTTGAAATTAATTAGGTATCAGGGCAGAAAAGATTACCTCATTATCACAGAATTCTAAAAATTTAAATATATGTGCAAATATAATTCCTGTTGTGATTTTTCTGTTGAAAGATACTACGCTAATGTTCTCATAATTTTAGGTTTCTTTTTACAGTCACTTTAGAAAAAAATAATGAAGTCAGTACTACTTTTTCAGCTGAATTCATTTTTTGAATGAAAGAGCAGCCCTCCTATTAGATATCTCTGTTTAACCCAATTTCTCTATCTGACAAAACAAATGAACTCTTTGTTATTAGCTTTTAATCTTACTTAGGAAGGTCCACTGACTTTTTTTTTCACCTGCTATTAACCTGGGAATGAGTTTTCTTAATGAAAGCTGTGTTGAAAGCTGGTATTTTAAAAATGTGACCCAATACCCTTTGTAAGGTTTTTTTATTATTTAATACTTTGTAAAGGTATTTAACATTGTACTGCATAAGATAGGAACAGTGTTTACAATTATTTCCTTTTATGAAAAAGACATATCTGGAGTTTTAAACAGTTGTAAGCTACAAGAATTGAAATTTAGGAAAGTCACTGAAGCAAGTTATCAGTCAATAACTAAGGAAAAGGAGATAACTACTTGTGGAAAAGAGGTAGTCATGTATGACTTCTTGCTAACTAAGACCAAAAACCAAGACAGTATCAAAATAAACAATCCTCTCAAGACTTGGCCACCTTATTTAGACTAATGAAACAGTTATTTTTCTTCAGGTTTTTCTTCTAAAAAAATCTCTTGTATTATTAGGTTTTGTTGATGGGATGTTCTGAATGCTTCTTCCTAAAGGTGCGACTGCATTTGACACATCAGTACCAGGTCATTTGGTGTCTTATCCAATGTCCACCAAGACATTTGGAAGTCCTTTTGATTAGTTCTTTTAATTTCAACCTAATCCCATGCTGTTTGTAAAGTATGGCAATGATCTCAATAGCTCCACTTGCATATATATGTATATGTATATGTATATGTATATGTATATGTATATGTATATGTATATGTATATGTATATGTATATGTATTTCTGTCTATTTTTTCTTAGAAATTATCCCTCATGTTTTGTGTTTTCACCCCTTGTGTGTAGAGAATTTTCATATCTATCAATATTATCTGCAGACCTGAATGAGAATGGGAGCATAGACACCACTTAGCCTCCATTCTTTATGCATCAGAAAAAGCTGCTAACATTATCTTTTGTTTATTTCAGGTTTCTTTTCTCCATGGAAAACTCCAAAGCCTGTAAGTTCCCTTTCAAAATTGTACACATTGAACTCATAAGATGACTATCATGCAGAGCAAATTTCTGTAGACTTTCATCTCCCAATCTTGTTCCCAGCTCATGGGACACCTCTCAGCAGTGCCCCAGTTCCAAGTGACACAGCACCAGGGGTGGCCTCCCTGATAAGCTCTGAAGGTCTGTTGATTTGGAGTCTGCCAGAAGTGGTCTGGAAAAAGTAAAACCTTAATGTTAAGATGGGTGGCAAGAACCGGAAATGAGGTGGCTTTAAAATAAGAGGTCTGGAGGAGAAGGAAGCAGAAATGAGGACAGTCTAGTCTTCTAGTTGGCAAATTCTTTGAAATCAACAACGTGCACTTCTGGTTTACAAGTGGCTTGAGTTTAACATCCTCAAAGAGATTGTTATCTTTCTTGCATTAGGAGATCTAGAGCTGCAAATAGTCACATTTCAAGTAAGATCTTGGGCTCAATAACTGACTGAGGTGCTTTTTAATCAACTTTTCTGCGTTTCTATGATTTTGACCATAAAACCCAAGGTGTAAAGACTTTTCCTATTGTAAGACTGTAAGAAATGACTGTATTTAATCTGTTGACACCACATTATATAATTTCTTGAATTTTTATAGCATTCACAGTATGAAAAGAATTTGTAGGCTGCTATTTTTGGTTGTCTGGTTTGCTTTATTGCTGTAGGGGGTTGTTTATTTTTTGTTTGCTTTTTTTTTTTTTTTAATTTGGCTTTTTATTGGGATTTTATAGACCTTAGAGCAATCCTTAATCCTCATCAAGTGTGTGTAGAGGAAAATAGATACTGAAAACTCCTAAGAGCAGTGGGAATAACAATAGCAATACCTTTTAAAGGACTTAGAGCCTTCTTATTGGGGAGCAGGCAGGGGAAGTATGTTAAATCTGAACAACTTTACATACTCTCATACTGGAACATGGCATGCTTAAGTTTTGTCAAAATAATTTTCGTATCCTGTCAAGTACAAGTAGCAATCAGCTGATGCAACTTCATCAGACTGCTTCAGTTTACAGTGGTTTTGCTATAAAAGGACAGAGTCTGTATACAATATATGGGACTAAGTATTGCATAAGTTGCTTTGATCATCTGTGAAGCAGGAAATTTTTGAAAATAGATTATTAAAGGCTGGCTTTCTCTCACCAGTTTAAGACTCCTGAATGGCTGGGGTGTTCAACCTTTAATCTCAGATAAAAAGTGAGGAAATAGATAGCTTGGAGCTCACTTGTTAAAGATCCACATTTGAAGACCTCCTCCTGTTCATACTTAGCCTTTTCATGTACACATCAAATATATAAATGTCAGCATATTTGTTGTTGATGATTTTCTGCAACATTTCGTGATATAAGCAGTATGGTAGTTCATGCTTAAGCAGCACTTGCCAATAATTGTAATCTAGAAAACAACCTGAGTTGATGCAGTTTTTCATGCAATGGTGAGGAAACCAGGGTTCAAGAATACCAGAATACCATTGTGTGCTGTACCTGCAGGCAGGCTGACTGCTTACAGCTACTCTGTCTTGGGGTAATCTCAGCAAGAAATTTCACAAATGATTAACCCAGTTAAAGTAGTGTGAATTCCTCTGTCTGTCACCACTTAACTAGAGAAACAGTCAGACATAAATTTCTTGTGTCTAAGGCCTGAAGATAAGATTAAAACCAAGTGTCTGCAGCACTGTCTACAGACAGTCTGAAGCAGTAAGGCCAGCAGAAGAGGTTTAGACCTCTTCTCCTAAACACCACAGCACAGCCTGTATCTGTGTAACAGCAAAGGAAAACAGGGTAACCTGGGGTAACAGATATTTCCAGTGGTCCCTGTGTATACAGTGGATATATTATATATGTATATCATGTACAATATTAGTGCAAAATGACCATGAGCAGTATCACCAGACCATTGCCCCAATTTAGATTTGATGCCCTTCAGTCACTACTGTGCTTACTCACTTTCATTAATTCCTTCTTTTCTGAAGTAGCATTATAGTAACTTCCATTACTGAATGCTAGGTGACTTTTTAATTAGTTCATATGGGTTTGGGAGATATAATTCCCCTTCTGTTTATCTGCTTATTTAGCTGGTTGAACTTCACACTTGAAGATTTAGAGCTAACCAGCAAGCAAGAATTAGACATATGGGACCCAGTAGGGTTTTGCCAATTGATCTCCAGTTTCCTGTCCTTTCTCCAGGGTAAAGTTTGCTCATCAAAGATGATTATCTCCTCCTTTCTTTTTTTAAATCTTTAAGTATTTTAATTTTGTCCAGTTTCGCATTTTGAAAGAGGTAAGTGATCTATTTCCCCAGCACTTTCCAAGAAATTAGGAATCTTTCACTTCTAGACAGATATGGCCCTGCATGTCTTTCCTCTTCATAATGATAAGTTAAGTTTCCTCTTCATAAGATAGTTTGGTTTCACTGGCTTGTGTTCTTCTTTTAGATTCCTAAGGGAAGGTAAAGCCTAAACATATTTTTCTGGTAATTTCCTTTATCCTAAGGAGCTTGAATTGAGATTAGTTCTTCTTTCATCTTTAGACAAAGGGGTCATAATCAGGTGTATTTCTAGAGACCTTTGATTTTACACTTCCATAGTGTAATTATATATTGTATGTGTTTATAGCTACTGGAGATAATTTCTTTAGGCCTGTCAGAAGTAGTACTGTGTTATTCATGTGACATAACACACAGGCTAATTTACCCAAAGGGCAATTATTTGCAGAGGATAAATTTGTCTTGGTGTAAAGGTTACTTGAAGGTACCCAAAGTACATTCCTGTACCTAAGCTATTTCAATGGGAGCTCAGGTATTTCCATATGCCCTGTGTTGCACAGAATGTACATACTTATAGTTTTGAATGAACCAGCCCTACTTACTGCTGAAATTCTGACAGAAACATGGCTTGAATTATAATACTTTGTAAAAGAATGAGGTCCTCAACAAGTAAAAAGGGCCAATATCTATAATCTGTTTATTCTTACGTATGATATGAGCCTAAGAAGGCCAGATCACCTGGGATATGCAGCAGGATATTCATCATATACACCAGGAGGACACTAAAACATCTGTAGTCCACACATACTTGGTGTGAAAAAAGCCTGATGCAGTTAATCCTCAGAAGGGAGAGTAAAGGCTATCTGCTGACACAAACACCTTCTGAAACCAAGGTAAAAAAGATAAATGATAGTCACAGAATTTATAGAGCAAGCTCACTGTAAACCTGCAATCATCTTTGATAAGGCTTGGCTGATACAACAATAGAAGTCAGTGGAATTCAATTACAGATCAGATTGCTTCCAAGAGACATTTTTTATGTAATTACCATTTTTGGGTTATGTGTGAGAACATACTGTTCTGGAGGCTTTACCACCCTTGTCCTCAGGAGGGGTTATAGGAATAGCCAAGTACTCATCTCCTGGGATAAACATTTGTGTTTTGTTTAATTTAGCCTCTTCAAAGAAACTTGCTAATGCAATTTGATTAGTAGCCAACTTCTTAAAAAAAAAAATGCTGATCCTCAAGCCTTCTTTTGCACAGCCTATCATATCTTCAAGTTTGATGTACATGTAAAACTGCTAAAGACAGTCTTGAAAAGTGTGAACTGAGGTGTCTTTCATGCATAGACAATAGACTGCTGTAGTCTGCTTTCCTGTAAATGGCCTGGAAGAGCCTTATCCTGTGCTTAGAAACTTGGTTATATAACATCACTTTAGTGGGTTTATTGAACACTAGATGCTCGAATATGTGATGTAATCATTTTCTCTTTGATTTTGATTTATTTTGATTTTCTTTTGGTTTTGATTTTGGTTTTTTAAATCTTCAGTTGGAGCTGTAAATTCTGCTCCCAGTTACAGTTATCTACTTCTCCCTGGGAAGCTAGTTATTTCCATGTATTCTCAGAAGATACAGTGCTAAGGTCATTCACTTGCTGCACAGTCTGTCCCTTCTTTTAAGCACTACGTTATGTATGTTATGTATTTTGATGAATTTGATACTTGTGTCTTTACTAACCCACAGATTCCACCTTTAGCAAATAATTTCCAGTAGCTCAGCACATTCTGTGAGAAGCCCTCCACATGCTTCAGAGGTAATGCTGGGCTTAATCTAACCTGAGAAAGGCCACATCTTGCCATAAGCAACAAACTAAGTAAATTTAGCCAAGTCATTTTATAAATACCAAAACACACGCCTTTCATTTCAAAAGGCAGCAAATAGATTTACTAATTTTGCAAAACGTATCTTCAACAGAAATCGCTGACTTTGGTCTCATTGTGGAAGCCACAGTTTTTGCAAAACTTCATTGTTATTCTCTGTATATTTTTATTCCAGATGATGGAACGATGGGAGAATCAAGGCAGCCCTCAAACAAGTGTGTCTGCTCCAGCTATGCCGCAGAATATTCCCTATCCACCCACTCTTCACAGGAGTTCATTTCCTGATTCAACAGAGGCCTTTGATCCACGAAAACCTGACCCATATGAGCTGTATGAGAAATCAAGAGCCATTTATGAAAGTAGGCGTAAGTGAAAGCTCTCTTGACCCTGCTGACCATTTAGTACATAAAATTTTGCTGCTGAACGTGTCACTGTTGACATAATTTTCTGTACTTATCCTTTGTAATTTAAAGAAAGAAACTACACTTCTTTCCAGTAAATAGAGGCCATTCTAAATGTTTCAAAAATTGTACACATATATTTTCATAGATCTTGCCAAGATTCTCATACTTGACTTTCGTAAGTGTTTTTTCCTTATATTTTTGATCTCCCCATTTTGACTGTTAAATCCTTGGTGAAGAACAGTATATGTACCACCACATTTTACTGTGTTTTTTTTCCTTCATAATCAACCAATAGAAAGATGTGAATTTATCAATGAAAAAAAGATTTTCACCTTCTTTCACTTCAAAATGACATTTTTTAAAGTAATTTCAAATGTATTTGTTTTTATAAAAATGTCTTTGACAAGTTTTCAGTTTATCCTTGATAGTTTGAAAGTAAGCCATAGCATGAAGTACTATTTGAAGACTTATACAAAATAGTACTGAGCCATTGAGATGCTCATCTTGATTTAATTTCTCATGCTTTTGGAAATATATTCCATATTTTTGACAACAAGAATAAAAGGGCTTAGACTTATTTACTTCTTTTTGTAAAGAACATTTCAGCTAAAATTATAGGTCTAAAATTCTGCAGCCTTTGCACTTATTAAGATAAATTCTTAAAAAGACTTTACTTTTTTACTCAAATCTTCTTCACCACTGCCATTACTTGCACATGGTGCCTTTCAATTAATTTTGTAAAATACTTGAACCTATAGATCCAAATATGCTATAAATTACACCTAAAATATTGGAGCTGATTCAGACCAGCCCATTTATATTAGTTGGGCCCAGAGACCTGGAATGTTCACATTTCTTCAGCATGCAAAGGGATAGACTGAAGGAAATACATTCTTGTCCCTAACACTGGGTTCATACTGTTCTTACTTGCCTTGGCCTATACATTAGTTACAGCATCAGCATCTCCTCTTTGGCTTTGGTATTCCCAGTCCCCACAAGAATGGATATGCCAGAGTTCATTTTGCATCAACTCCAAGTAAACCCTGATCTAGTCTCAAAGCTGCATTTCATATTCCTCAGTTCTTTACCACTGTGGCCAGTGCCACCATCTTCTGCCACACTGATCCTAATAGTGGAACACATTTCAGCATAGATTGTCACTCTAAAACTCACACTTCCATAATACAGACTTTCTTTTTTCCTTTTAAGATCCCAAATTTAACTTTATGTACTTAAATAAATTGCTGGCTCTTTTGAGAAATACCAGGTATCTTACTCACTGTAAATATGTATTTGAGAAGTTACTTAGACCCCTGTAAAAAAGTATTTAATCTTCAATTATAAACTATTCAGTAGACAAAATGAGCTTTCCAGTATATTTACAAACACCATGTAGTCCATGGTGGCTGGTATTCCCAAGACTTGCAAAAAGACTCTACAAAAAGAGACTGTAATGTTTGAAATTTTTAAACTCATTGAAGTATGGATCAGGATACTGTGTGGAGTCGGCCAAACAGGTTTCAAAGAAGTAGAACTATTTCTGGGCAAAGATTGGAAATAGTTTTCAGGCATTTCCCCTCTTTCACTTTCTCTTCTGCATTAAGGGCTACACTAATACATAAATAAAAATTTGCTTGAACTGAAATGTTATTCCCCAAAGTGATAGAATTTGGTATATGATAAATTAAAAGGAAAATAATCCATTCCATACTTAGAAAGGATTTTATCTAGTTCATCACCTCCACTGAAAAAAAACCTCTTGGCTTTGTATAGAGCTCTAACAAACAGGAATAACCATTTGCAAATAACCATTTCCCATATCAATAGGTTTTAGAAGGGATTTAGTTTAACAAAAATCTTTCCACTCAACGTTCAGAACCATCTTCTGTAGTTGAAGTCACCAGGCCAAGAATGCAGACTTCCTCCATGGAAACAAGTATCTCTGCGAGACAATTAAGAAAATATTATAAATTCCATATGGATATATTACATACATACTTATATAGCATTTTCTTTCATTCTAATCCCCAAAATAAGCTTGATCAACGTGTGCCCTTCATAAAACTGTGGAAATAAGATCTGATGTCAATTACAAAGACACACCTACCCCCCCAGAAGACTATATACTGCATTGCAAGATATATTACACCATTCAATATTCATGGGTGCTTTCTTCAAGTTTTCTGAGCACCTCTTTGACCAATATGAACTCTTATCTTTTACTTATATAATCTACTGTGTAAAGGAGTGTATGCTTCACCACAGGAAGAACTTCTAACACAGGGTTTGGAGTTATACTTAAGCCTGTGTTTAAAGGGTATAATTGCATTTGAGTTCTGTCCAAAAGGCAACTGGAAAACTGTATGTGAGATGTTTTCTGCCAGCTGCCGAGAAAAACAAAGAATTAAAAACTGTGAAGCTGCTAGGCCCAAAACGAGAAAGTGAGGGATGAAAAGCAAGACTGTAGTAACCTTATCCTAGATTTCCAGCAGTGTCCCATGTTCCAGCTAATCCTGGAAGCTTCAGTTTCTTATCTTCTTCCACCATTATCCCCTCAACATTTTCTCTAAGATTTGATTCCACAGTTCCCAACCAGATCTTGTGTGCATTCATTCATATCCCTTATATATAAATAGCTGCCTCCAAAGATCCCTATTCTCCCTGACACTTTTGTTTCCTGAATGCCATAAGCACACATTTTAGCAAATTCAATTTGTCAAGCCTTAGCACTATGTGGTTGTCCTGTTTCCTGAAGATGGAAACAACAGGAAGGAAATCCATTACTGAGTCAAGTAATTGTCATCTAATTTGAGTATATAGGAGGCAGAGTTTCAAGACAACACTGTTTCCTGCCATATGGCAGTGTCAGGTTGGTTATCTTTGGGAAGAACATACCCTAAAAGTGCACAGGAAAAGTTCAGCCACTTGGTTTTTTTAAGTATTTCTTATCTCAAAGTAAGTTCGGCAAGACCTTCTTTTCATCTTCATCTTCTAAAAATAGGACAGAGAAGTGAACAGCCATGACCTGCAAAATTCAAAATGAAAGAGATTGTGCAAAATTTTTGTTTCTCTCACTGTAAGACTGTTACTAAACAGTTCATTTTTGTACTTCTATAGCTCTGAATTTCTACAGAGCCTTTTATCATAGGATTTCCCCACAGTCAGCACTCACCAGGACCTTATAAAAACCTCCTGCTTCCCAATCAGAGAGGGAATGATGCAAGTTATGAAAAACACAGTAGTTCTGTGAGAAGTACAAGCAACATGACTCAAAGCAGAGCAAGAACTAGACCAGTGTGTTGCCTCTAGCTCATCCCTTCCTAATGATGGCAAGAACAGGGCTTCAAGCAGGAAGTCTCAATGAGAAAGTTATGATTTTCATTCTACAAGGAACGTTTTTCCACCTAAGGAACACGAAGAACCTGCAAGACCCTGTGTGATGGGAAGATTTCAGTTTGCAATGATTGCATATGATTTACGAAGCTACTGCTTCTGCGCAGGAAATAGTTTCATAGAGGCAAGCAAACAATGCATTAGTACAAAAACAGAGTGCAACTCTATTTTGGAAGTCATAGTACCTTTAAAAATTGTTTGTTATGAGTTAGCTGTTACCTGTCAGCTCTTCCTTCTTAACTGTCACCAGCCTCTGCTGTCACCTCTCACCTAAGCTCAAAGCTCCAAGTAGATAAGAAAGGAACATGAGGGGTTTCCAAACACTGAGGAGAACTACCACATCATCTAAAACAACTGCTTAAAAGCAAAATATGGGAAACTGGTTTATGTTTTCTTTCTTTACTGTGTGTCTATGGTTTTTGTGGTTTATTTTTGCTTTTTCCTTTTTGGGCTTTGGGTGTTTTTTTCACTCTCTCCCCTCCTCTGTTCTTATTTCTTCTCCATGGTGAGGAATATCTACCTAACTTTCTGCTGTGACATAATTTTCTCAGCTGGATACTTTTTCCTTTTTTCTGTCCCACTATTAATTTAAAGCAAAACCTTTAACGCCTTTCTCCTTATGAAGGCTGTTAGATTGTAGGAGACAGTGTGACTCTCTTGATTACCAGGTTAGGTACAGAACGTAGAAAATGGAACATCTGATCAGGAATTTCCTATTAATGAAAAAATTATGACTTCATGTGCAGCAGCTTGTTACAGCTGTAACTGGAACCCTGGAGTTATCATTAGGAGACCTCCTTCACCTAAATTTTAAATTTTAGCTCTTATAAATTATCCTTATTCTCTCATATATTTTATATTGAACTCTGTTTATTGTAGATTCACAGTTATAAAAAACTTTGTTCAGACACCCCTGTAGGCAGACATTAGTCAACCAGGAGTCACAAAGATATTGGGAATAATAATGCCATAATATTCTCTAGTTATAATAGAAATTTGAGGTTATATTCCTCTAAGGAAAGAGGTAAAATAAAACATTTTTTTTACATTGATTGGGTTACATTTTTCCTTCTGTTACTGTGGTAGCCAAGGCTGGTGATGTGACACACAAATGCCAGTAGGAAGAATGAGATAAACCAGTGATAAGCTCTCATTAAAAATGAAATCTGAACAATCACAGTTTTGCCTTTAGCTGAAAGGACAAAGGATACTTTCTTCAAAATCTCCCATGTTATTTTCTTCTCTGACCACAATATTTTGAGTTTCTCAAGTCCTTTTCAAATCTATCTGCTCTTTTATGCAATGTATTTTTTTTTGTGCCAGAGATTTTAAAAAATTGGAAAAGAACCAAAAAGCAAAGTTCACTAACACCTGTGAAATATGTAAATAGCAAATGTATTTGCATAATTAGCCTCCACAAAATAAGGTGTATTCTTAGGCAGACTTATACAGATTTTCTGTAAGGGTCACAGACAAGAACTTCAATTTATATTCACAGGCTACCTTTCCTCTGAAGCATCACCCCAGGTTTTCAGCACAGATATACATTAAAACAGGAAAGATTTGTCAGACAGCATTATACTGATCCATAATGTGTAACTACAAAAATACCACTCTTGCAGAAAAATACTAAGGCCATCAGGGTTTCCTATATTTGATACTCATGGAACATAAAAAGAAATATTAGGTGTCTAGCACTGAATGCATTACCACCTGAGGGTTTTTTTGGCATAGATAAGCAGAATTTTCCTGCCAGTGCTTGTTGGCTGAAGAGCTACAGTTAAAAATTAAGGATTGAAAATACTAAAAATTGAAGGATGTTTTTCACATAATTGGTACTACCACTTTTTTCAGATAGTGTTTTCCTGACCAAAAAAAAAAAAGCCTCTAACATTTTTTCCCATTTTTGCTCATTTTTAATCTAAAAATAAATCTCATTTTGGTTACGCTTTAACATATATGTATACACATCTGTGTACAGATGCATATATATGCTGAACTATGATAGCACTAAATACATAGTATTCTGAAGTATTGTATAAAGAGGTTTTTTTATGGGTAAAGGGTTTTGAACTGCGAACTAGAAAATCAGGTTCTAGTTTCAAACCTTCCTTGCACTCAGTTTACCATATCTTTCAATATTTTCATTCACCAGTTAGTGCCCTTTGTGTCAGTAAGTCATGCCTGCCTTCACTTAATAAATAAAAATGTTGGGAAATTGCAAATTAAGGTCTATTATCATCAAACTACTCCTTGACCTAGAGTATGAACAACTGAGGTATAGGAAGGGAATTTCTCAAACCAGTTTCCAAACAGTCCATGTTGGTGTTTTGCTTGCATCTATTGCTACCCTAAGCAACAGCATGGAGACTGTGTAAGAACTTATATTACTAAATGAATATAATCCTTTCTTTTTAATAAGAGATGATATACAATAAAAGGAGAGGAAATTTAGCAGACTAATGTCAAATGGTTTTGTATTGTTCGTCACTGCAGAAAGAATTACCATGACAAAATGGATTTGTTGCTTATATGAACTGACAGTGAAACCAAAAGCATTTTCAAATGGAATTATGAGTGTATAATCATCACAGTACCAAGGATGTAAAATGATTTTGATTGCTGGATTGCAAAGTAGGTCCCTAATGACCTCTGCTAATATGAAGTGTCAGTTTTACTGCTGATGGCAGTGTTAAAGATGCGGTATTTCTTTCTCTTTAAAAATTTACACTTTCCTAAAAGATATACAAATAGATTTTGATCTGCAAAGTGGCAGTGTGTACTTAAGAGTCAAAGTAAAAATTTAAGACAACTGACTTGTAGGCATAGGCCACAGGTACATGAGACAAATGGATGCTGCTCCGCCTATGAGCTGTGTCAAACTGCTGCTTGCACATCTTTGGAAAGAACATTGCAGCATAATCACACTCATTCTTCTCACTTGTGAAACTCCTGTTTACCTAAAGCATGGCTAGTACTGAGATGCTGAAATATAGATGTTCCCTTGTGCTAGTTCTGTTCCATGTATTCAGCATTCAACAAAGACTGGTCCAGAAAACAACAGAATATGGAAAACAAATATTATCAAAAACTGTCCCTACCTTTCATCAGCATAATTCTTCCTCCAGAGAACACCAGTGGTTCCACTGGTGTAAATAAAAATACCCTTACGTCATGTTGTGGGTAATTGTGCTCCTATAGCTGTATCTTGACAGCAAAGAATCCCACTATTTTCAGCATAGAGTTCATATAAATCAAATGTCCCATCCCCAGAATGTGTCCCAGGTCTTGTTTATTGTCTATATATACTCACAAATATTTTACAGTTTTCAGTTTAAAATTAATGAGTGAAAATGAAATAAATTTATGAATGTAATTTATTTTAGATTAAAGAAGGCAGGTATGCAATATTTTTACTGTTCTATCTTCTAATATCAAAATTATTCTTGGCTTTGCATTCATCTGATATGCAAAGAATCATAGATTGCCACAGAATGGTTTGGGTTGGAAGGGATCTACTTCCAATCCCAAATCTTGATGTATGGCAAGATTTCTCAAAATGCATAGCTGCATGCTCATCCTTCAGAGCACAGGGTCATCATCATGGTGGAGTTTTATTTTAATTACAGTTATATACAAATAACAGTTCAGAATATTTCTTAGTTTTATTTTCCCGATTCTTGTTTCTAGGACAGGTTAGCTGAACTAAAAAAAAAAAATTAAATCAGTGAATTTAACAAGTATTTTATTATACTTTCAAGCTCTACTTTGAAAGTACTTCATTCCTATTTCACATGAAAACTGCAACTACTCATGGCAATGCAGATGCAGAAGTTCAACTAAAAAGGAATCATAGGGAGGATACAGAAATCTTATGTCATCATTTTAAAACTTTCAGCACTTTGAATGCCTATTCATAGTGGCAGTGTTGGATAGACTTGTCTCTGTCCTGACGCCTCCAAAATTTCATTCTTCTACCTCATTTCCTGCGAGGTCGAGGCAGGACATCTAACACATTTAAAAAAAAAAAAAAAAAAAAAAAAACAAAGAAAAAACCCCAACTATTAAAAGTTTAGAAAATATCAAAATTAACTTAATAATAAATAAACTGAAAGTTTCAAATTGCCTTGTGTAAGATTAGTTTCCTATAAACCTACCTGACAGATTAAAAACAAAACAAAATAGGGTCTCTCAGTATTCTGGTAAAATTACCAGCTCAATTTATCCTTAGCAGATAGAGGGCACCAGGATATGTACAAATGATGTGCATTCTGCTCAGCTGAGGACCAGGTCCAGCAGTCCTTCTTCCTCTGTTGGAAGTTGCTTTTCTGTAGGGTCTTTGAGCACAGAATTAGGTGAGTTTTGAGAAAAACTCCTTATCTCTGCATTTGACAGATGGAGACAGTGCTAATTCCATTCCTCTATGTTAAAGGTTCTTTACAGATCTTTCCTCTTTTGAAGTTTTCTGCTATCTGCTAACAGTTTGCTTGTCGCATGAGCACAGCTATTTAGAGGATATATTTCATTTTCCAAAGTGTTAGTGACATTATCACAATTATGTGTACTGCACAGAGACCCATACTGCTGACAGCAGATTCTTCCCAATATGAACATTTCTTTGCTATGGTTACCAAAACCACAAATCTGTACCTTATCTAGGCTTATCTTTCTGGTGATCAGACATTTAAAAACTTTAGGGCTTGATTCAGCATCTTCAGCATAGCACAGTTCCAATTTTCATGTGTGTGAATTCCTAAACTACAGTGAAAACACATGCTGGGTGCTGAATGGTTGATTACAAGATGATAATTAACACTGTGAGAATCTACATGAAGTTCTGCAAGGCAAAGGAACAAAAGCTGTATCAGACTTCATGAGATTAACTTTGAAGGAAACCACCTCATTGACAGGCAGTTTTGCTTGACCCCAAATAACAGTTCCCAAAAAAGGACACTGCTAACTTACTTAAAATATATGGCTGTCTGTCTTAACAGAGCAAGTTGTTCCCTAATTGGTCACAGTTTGAGAGTGGTGGTGATTCTTTCATTTTGCTGCTTGAGGCCAGTTCTGGGTGATGTTAGAGTGACTACAAGCAGAAATGGAAACAGAATGAACCAATCTTACAGCAATTCCAAAGAGCAATTCTAGCTGAGTGGCCAAGAGAAAAAAACTTATGTTCAAACCTAAAAGCTTATTGAGACTATTGAGATGAAATTGCTTTCTCTACATTAAAATGACTTTGTCTCTTTTAAGAGCGCCATTAAAATCTTGAAAGGCTGTGAATAAAAAAAATCATTTCTCCAAGTTTGCAGTGGAGCAGCATCAGTTTCAAAGGTTTTGGTTTTCAGGAGCTGTGCTGGTGGAATATTTTATATTTAGACAGAACATCTCGCCTGAAGGATCCCAAATCACTGTACAAAATCTGAAGTGAAGGAATTTTCTCCTTTAACCATCCAAGTAAAATAATGCAGCCACCTATAAAGCCAAACAGCATAGTGCACTTGACACAACACAGATAGTAAACACAAATGTGACAGGAGCACCAAATCCAAATGGATGTCCCCATTTAGTGGACCTGGATTTGGACAGGTCAAGGCTGTTATCTAAATATCCTTACAAAAAATTTAAGACATGTCTATTCTTGATAGACATCTTTTGGAGAATATCTTTGCCCTGCAACAGGCATTTCAGTATTATCTCAAGTGAACTCTAAATCACTCAGCTGCTGCCATTGCAGCCCATGCTGCCTTTAGGAAGCAGTCCACCAGACAAGTGGCTTTAGTCTAAACTCATTCAAAGTGGTACACAGCCTCTCACAGAGGAAATGTTATATTATGTTTCTCACCACACCCTTCTGTCTTAAGAAGATGGTATATACTCATAGATTGCATCACTCTCCTACAAATGCTGTTGTGAAAGACCTTACCTCCTTTACAGCATGAAATATGCATGCTATACATATTACAGTCATATAAATGGGATACCTTATTTGCCCTTTTGTTGTAGGTCAATAGAAGTCACCTCTAGTTTGGAATGTTTTGGAATTCACTCTTGGTGCTGCCAAAATAATAAAACAGAAACTCTTGTTCAGAACTTTTCAAAATTAACAAAGGAATGAATGAATTCAGCTATGGACTCATCCAGATCCTTCTAATGCAAGCAAAATAGTTTTATATAAAAAGAAGACAGTTATTTTCTGCACTTCATATAGTGAAAAGCAAATACTTTGAAAGTACCTGCATAAAATGTTAAAGGAATTTACGTGCATTTACCTTCATGTACAATCAGTTGTTCAAATTTGCAACATACGTCCCCCTAGAAAACTCTTCCTCTTCTTGATGATAAAAGACGTTTTGCAATTGAGTTGTATAAAAGCGGGGGTCAAGTCATCTGAGGTCAAGACATCCAAACACACCCTTTAAACTTCCCCTTTTATTGCTGTACTTGAATAAGCATAAGTATTGTCACTATTTTTCACAGTTTTAACCAAACTAAAAATTTTATATTCATCAGAACCTACATTGTGTTAAAGAAGCATTACCACCTCACCATCTTTTTCACTTTGCACGGAAATAGCCAGGGAGGTCTTAATCTAGCAGGAATATGTACATGTACCACATGGAAAGAAGGAGGGGAGGAGAAAACAAAATTTCAAGGAAAAATAGAAAATGCATTTTAGTAACACAAAACACAGCAGAGAAATTGATGCTGCATCTTTAAATAACTTGAGAAATGTATTTCACCTTTAATTCCCCATTTTCCTATTCAGAACAAGTGCTGCCCAGGACTGGTTTTCGAGTGGATTCCTCTGGCAAGTATTCTTCAGCCTTTGTTTTCTGTAAACTAGTTGTCCTTCATTTTATGTTTTAGCTATTCTTCTTTTTTTAATCATTTCTCAAGATGATGGCCAGTCATGACTGCCCAGTCACCATTTTATTGTGTATGATCTTTGTGGGGTTGTAGAATGCTTATGCCAAATCTTTTTGTAATAGATTTGCATTTTGAGCAAGGAAAGGTGTTTCTTGGACACTTTTCATTATGTTTTACTGTGTTTTATGTGTACCTTCATATTAGTGTTCACTCTTTAGCATTAAAGTGTATCTCTTTATCTCTATAGCTCTTACCCAAGTCAAAGATTAATCTTTTTTTTTAATCTGAATTTAATTCCATCGTAATTCTATCACCAATTCCTTGCTCTCACACTTGTGCTGTAAAAATGTAAAAGCAAAAACTTTTAAAATAAGATTTTTGGGGTGTTTGAGTCAACACTAATCTTGTAAAATGGCAATGGACTTTTTCAAAAAACAGCAATATTTGATTTCCCAGTGTTATCATGCTAAGTGAACTGTTCAAACAGGCATCCCATACAAAAAAAAAAGAAAAAAAAAAGGCTGTTTTGACAATCCTATCAAAGCTTTTCTAGTCCTACACAAGTTGGACAGAGATCCTAAATTAAATATAACGTTGGACTGGTTTTGCATAACCCAGTAGGGTTTATACATTGAATAACTCTGTTATCACAGCAGTTCTTTTTTCTTTTCTTTGATAATTTTCATATTGAAGTTTTTATTTGCCAGCTTTCCTCTCTACAAATATCAAGAGGGAATATGTATGCTGTTTTAAAAAGCTATTCACATTGCAGAGCAGAAGATCCATGCCTGTTTTCCAGCTTTTCGCATCTTTCAAGAGCATCTGAAACTCAGATGAAGTTATTGTAGTTTTGTGTCAATCAAAATCCACAATTTATAATTATTTGTATCAAACAAAAATCTTCACCATCTTCAGTAAAGGAGTCCAAATTAGGTTTCTTTTCAGTAGGTGTCTGAATAGACCCAGAAACACTGTTAAATTATTACAGCAATACACTTCATCTTTCCTTTAATTGCAATATATAGAAGAATATTTTTTAATAAAAAAAAAATATCAACATTTACAGGATTGTCCTGAATACCACATTTATTACTGTAAAATCACATAGCATTTGTTCAACTTGTCTCACACAGAAAATTAATTAGGCATTTTCAGGTATATATTTTCTCAACATTTAGGAAACAACTGTATGCATGCCTATCAGTGCATGTTCACTCAGTGATTCAGATTAATATGGTGCAGAAAGGTAGCTGGGAGTTGATAACCACATCTTCACCTGTGAGATCTCACTATTGTTCAGTAACAGTCTGTTCTGCTGCCATTACATTTAAAGCAAATCCTGCATCATTCAGGAACCAGAAAGAATTTCCCAATGCTCTTTACTGTCCTCACTGTGTTGCAATGATCAGATCACAACTTGTCCAACACCATTCTCGAATTCATGGGGGAGCCAGCTGGTTTTATAGCCTAGCAAAGTGAATTGATGTGAGTTTTTTTTCTTCCAGGCCAAATTAACTGTTAAGAAAGTTTTCCTTCAGACAAAGAGAAGAAAAAAAGTAGTATGACTATAAAAAAAAAAAAAAAAAAGAGAATAAAGTTGTTAGCAGGCAAAGTTAAAGTTCTTTTTCCAATATAAATGTATAGAGGCAAGGAAGGACAGGGAGCATTATCATTCTGGCAGAGGATAGCTGTCCTAGTTTAGGGCAAATTAGGGAGGAAAACTCCAAATGGGGATTTCCCCAGGGAAATGCCCCCTCCCTACCAACTGGTCCAGGAAAAGGAAAAAAAGAATTCTTAGAAAGAAGTGTAAAAAGCTGTTTATTTAACAGAAAATTGTATAATATTAAATAATAAAACCTCTTGCTGTTCGATGGGGTGGCAAATCTAGGAAGAAAAGTCCTTTTCATGTGGTGTAGCTCGGCTCGCTCAGTTTCTTATCAGTCCCTCCGGCGCTGGAAAGTGCCGAGGCCCAGGCCCCGGTGGGCCACAGGCTTGTGAGCTCCCGGGGTTTGGCTGGGTGTTCAGTCCAGAGCAGGCTTGCACAGATACAAGAAAAAGGAAAAAAACAAAGGTCCAGGGAACTCCTCTGCCTCAGCTAGCTAAAACTAACAAAAACCAGAGAGAAGCTCTGTCCCGCTGTCTGTCCGTGCTGCAGACACCACAGTCCAGGAGCGAGATGTGTGGGAGTGATGTTTTTCTTTAACACAACTGAGCGCTTCTTCTTCTCCCTCTCTTGTTCTCAAAGCCAGTCTTAAAGGTGCAGAACTTAATATATAACATAAACCAGACGATTGGGGATACCAGTATCATAAAGTCACCCCAGGACAATAGCCACATTACATGAGCAAAAATATTGACTTTAAGGTGAAATTCTCCTTTCAATAAAACTGGCAGGAGACAGGTCATTAAGGTACATGAAGCTGACTGGAAGGATAAGCAAACTGGAAAAGACAGTGTTAATTCAGTATTGGCTTGTCTGCAAGCCTATTCATTACTTCTTACTTGTCATGAACCACAAGATACTAATCTAGGTTAGTGAGACAAAACAAAAAGACACATTTTCCATATTGAAGTTCTATTAACCAACAGTTTGTAGTATATTGCAAGTCACAGGAGTGTCATTTTCTGTAAGTACAGGTAATTTTCTCTGTATGATCAACTGAAAATCTGCTCCAGCAAGAAAACACAAAATTTAGTCTATCTAACAATCCTTTGTGAGGAACAAAAAAATACCAAAACCCTGGAGAAGCAAGCACTTGAGGAATATCAGTTGAAATGTAAGCATTTACATGGGTAAGAATACTTAATCAATGTATATTCAGGAATATTGAAACTGCTGCCACATAATCATAGGGGCTTTTAGTAAATTTACCAAACATGAGCTCCTGTGGAAAAGCACAAAGTAGTGAGCAACTTACCTGTCTTTCAGAAACAAGAAAAAAGGATCTCAGCAGCAGTAAGGCTTTAGAACATGTTTTTCGTCAAAGACTAACTGCCAATATGGGGATAAACTGAGTACTATGCAGAGGGAGTGTAATAAAGTTGGTTGGTCGGTCTAACCTGAGAACTGATTTTTTACACCAAACAAGTGATATGTGCTTAATTAATCTATACTTCACATTTTACAAAATGCCAGTTATAACTGTAACACTTCCATGTTAGCCTGGAAAAGAAATGCTTAGCATGAAATATAAAGATGAATGGCTAGAAAGCAGCTAAGCAATTCTACTAGAATAGTCTGGACTGAAAGATTAATATTGGAGAGCCTTGCAATAAGTCTTCTCTCTTATTTCATTAATCACTTAAGCACGAAAACCAAGGCTAGAAGTCAGGTCCACTTTCGGCAATGTAAGTTCAGGAATCTATGGTGTAGCTGTCTCCAGAGCAATGGAAGGGTGATCAGTAGAGCCAGTGGAGTCATGTCATACCCAACTTGAAAGCTGCAACACAGGTTTGTGTACCAGGCAGTCACTGGAGATACTGTGATCGTATGATACTACTGCAAGGCAGGTGACCTAGTGACAAAGGCCACAAACAAGCTCAGTTGGCAGCATCCTCTTTGCCTACGTCTTTACTGCTAAGGTCTGTGTGTTGTTTGCTTGCAGAGGTTTGCAATAACAGGAATCTAGACTTGATGACCCAGGGATCCTTTCCAGTGCTTTGCTTCATTAGTGGGACAGAAAAGAACATTATTTTTTAAGAGTAGTTTTCAGTGACCTGTTGGCAGACAACGGGTTCCACAGAGTTCCAAGTCTTTGGGAAGGAAGGTTTTTCTGAATGAGCATTGTAGCCCAGTCAATTAATCCAAAGGTTTCCAAACTGTATTAGGGCTCATAGAAAAATATGCCCCTATATGGTATTTTTTAGACTAAACCTTTTAATGGTCAACTGGCTAATCTATTTCATTCTAAATGGGGTAGAAAAACAACGTCTATTACAAATTAAATAATACCCCTTATTAGTCTTATTATAATTAGTCTGTTGCTAACACTGCTTTGGCTTGGCTTTGTCAATGTATTTGAGGGACATTTTCATCTCAGTTTGCCAGAGCAAGTATTCTTCACAACCTGACATTTTTATATTTTCTTATTGGATTCCCAGCTGTGCATATTCATTCACTTGTGCACAATAAAGGCAGAGCTCAGTTTGTGACAGACTGCTGGAGACAGTTCCTTTGAGTGTTAGACCTGAGTTACAAATGGTGATCACACTGTGTCTGTCTACAAAACCATCTCCCTAGTGCTAAGCCCCATCTTTGTAGGCACAGCAAACCAGGTAAAGTACTGTTTTCATCTGAAATTCCTTTGTTTTTCACAATTACCTAATTATTTGCATTAAGCTAACATACTGTACACACCCAGAATTTATTTGCTCCTTAGTTTTGAGCACATTAAACAAATGGGAAAATTCAGTATAATAGCCTGTTTGGTTCTGTTTGGGTTTGTCTTCTCAATACATGAGAAGCAAGTTGGCAAGGAAAGGTAATACTTTTATTTTACCAATTGAAATATTTGTGATTCAGTCTCACTTTCAACAATACAAATTGTTGAAATAACACACTATGCTGCTGTTTACAGAGGATTTTATTGCACATAGTATAGAGCCAATGCATGTCACTCTGTATCTGCCTTTGCAATAATACCTGACTGAAACAAATCAGGCTTTAATCGCAGACTACACCTGGCTAGTGTGCCAAATTCCACAGTTTATGAGGTGTCCACTGATGGCTCTGAGGGGTGATCTATAGGTGAGTGCTGCTGAGGTTCCATATTTCAGCCATCTGTAATCCCTCCCATCCTGAGGGAACAAGGCACAACTGGAGATACTTATGAGCAGTTTGCTGAAACAAGCCATATCATCCCTTTTTTCTCTTGGGGTCAACAACAAACTGACGCTGACCAAAAGCTTTTGTGTCACAATGTATAGACCAGAGTGCAATCCATAGGAAAGACCATTCCTGCCAATCACTGCTTTAGGTGATGAGCCTAAAGCATCTCTGAGCATGCAAAGAGATAGTCACAACAGACAACAGACAGTTTCTTAGTCTTCTAAATGCTTACAGTTTCACTTTATAATATTTAAATTATTATTAATATTATTATTATTACTATTACTATTATATTATTATTGTTACTATTATCCCAAAACACTGTTGTTTTTTTTTAAGTGAAGCTAAAGACACTTTTATAAGAAAGTGATTTTTAAAAGACTCTATATTCCTCAACTGATATATTTCTGTCTAAAGACAGGTTAGGCAGGCATATGGAAATGCAATCTTATTGATTCATAAAGCTGTTGAGACTGTAATTGAGTAGCACTGAGGAGTTCAAGTTAATGATGTTAGCTTTCAATTTAAACTCTGAGACTGAGAGGTTTATAATGACTATTTTCATCAAAACTCCTTATTGAGGGCATTACCTAGAAGTGGAATACTTAAAAGCTACATTACATAAAAATGCATATCTATATATCTTTATATCTATATATCTCGATAGATATAGATAGATATAGAACTAGAACTAGAACTAGAACTAGAACTAGAACTAGAACTAGATCTAGATATAGATATAGATATAGATATAGATAGATATAGATATAGATACAGATATAGACATAGATATATAGATATATCTGGGTTTGGAACTTAAATGGCCTGTAATGATTTTCATATTTTGTGAGTGGGACTGATGTATCTCTGTCTCCCATTTCAGTTTATTCTTTGTAGGATTTAATGAACTGCAAGGAAAAGACAAATTAAAGACCAGAGGTGGATGAACAGCAGTCCATTATACAGTCAGTTTTAGGAAGGAGACACATTTTTGACCTCTATTTTGGACAGTTTTCCATGCTGTTCTTCTGTGGATGTATTCTAGTTTGGTTTAGTGTATTCTACTGAACATAACTATCCTCCAAGAGACACCTACATTTTCAATTCTCCTCCTTGTCTGTGGCCCATTTGTTTCCACCAGCTCCAACCAGGATGCCATTAGTCACCTGCAAAAAACACAAGGTGGGAGGGAAGTTGATGCAAATTCTCAAGGTAAGACCAAAATGCTTTGCTGAGTGGAATTTCTCTTTAAACCAGGTCCAGATTACAAGGAGCTGGATGTTCACCTTCGGAGAATGGAGTCTGGGTTTGGCTTCAGGATCCTGGGAGGAGATGAGCCTGGGCAGCCTGTGAGTTATTTCTTCCTGATTTTCCTTTTCCTTACACATTCTATGATCTGTATAAAGGGCAGAAAAATATTACCACATAACTGAACCCAAATGAGCACCGTGTTAAGGCTACCAGTAAAATTACTTTTATTCATCCATAGAAAAAGACAGGCTGTTCACATCTAAAATGCGTTACAGAGAATTAAGTCAGAATAAGAAGGCATTAAGGTGGAAACAGAGCATCACTCATCCCATTACTGCAGAGTATGACCTGGCATCTCTTAATCTGGACTTTCCAAAATCAAGTGTAAGCAGAAGATTCCAAAAATCCAATTGTGTAAGACTATCCATAACCATGTTCAGAGTAGGCAACGTGTAAAATGTATGAGTGTGATTAAAAGACACAGTCAACAATGCATTTCATTTACGGGAACAGAAGATCTCACTAGGGAGTGATAGTCAATGTTCCAGGTTAAATGACAACATCGTGTGAGGCAACAGGCATAAAAATGATAGCTTTACACCATTAGGAGGGAGGAACCCCTGAAACTAAATAACAGGTAACAAAATAAACATAAATTCTTTGTTAATAAAATATAATATAAAATAAACCATATGCACAATATTTAAAAGAAACAGTGAAGCAGCCCAGAAAATAAAGGTCAAATGTGCACGACACACTACAAATGTGTACACATTTTGATGAATTACTGATCTATCTAAATACTATAATTTTGAGAGCAAGCAGAATTAGTACTCTTTCAGAAAAACCCTGATGGCGTAACTATAGTCTGACAGCTAGGACTGATCTCAAGTCAATAATGATAGTGCTTTATTATCACCATTTTAAGCACAGTCTGAGTCCTGTGTTACCACATTTCTGAGATAATGTATAATTAATTATTATATTTGTATATTCCCTAGTCAATGATATATATATTTCATATTCAAATTAATACAGAATAGTATATTTTTCATTCAAGCCTTAAGGTTAACCAGCACATGGCTCTGAGAAACAAAGAAGCTCTTATATTTTAAAATTGTCAATATCTATCAAAGTACTGATAAATCTTAAAAATTTACTGATGTCTCCCATAAAAAGAAAAGAAAGCAGTGTATTTTAAAAATTGTGCTTCAAATGCTGTTTGAAATTCAGTCTAGTTTAGAATTAGCATTTTCAATGGTTTTTCAAATATAATGTATAGCTGCTCAGAAGGACTCCAGGACAACATTGCTTCATCCTTTACCCTTGCAGTGTGCCTGAAGCCCCTCTGATATGTAACTTCCTTCTGTGCAGCATGTCCCAGTGCACATAAAATGAGGCCACTGAGCCACCATCTGCACATTTTCCAGCTAAGCATTTTTCCTGTCCCTTCTGATGGCCCAGGCAGTATAAATTCTCAAAGTACACCTACTGGGTGAAGCCAAAAAGGAAATCTGTGAGGTGTTAGTGGAAATTTTCCATTTTATCTTTTTAGACTCTTAGGAAATGGCAATAGAAAGGCACTACCTTTAAGACCAGGTGGGATGAAACTTTGAGCGACATGGTGTTGTGGAAGGTGTCCCTGCCCATGACATGGCAGAGAGATTGGAACTAGAGGATTTTTTTATGTCCTTTCCAACCCAAACCATTCTATGATTCTATAAAGATCTGGAAATCTCCTTCTAACTGCTCTGCACCATAATGTCTAATGGCATTTCCTATCTCCCAGGAAAGTATCCAAGGCTGCTCAATATTTTGCGAAAGACTCTCTTGGTGTCTCCTTTAGTGCTTTTTTCATTACAAATGGATAATTAAGCAGTCACAGACTAAGCGTCTGACTGGCTCTGCTTGTTGGAGTTTTATGACAATCTCATGGGGAAAAGTGCAGCTCAAATGCCTTATCCAAAAGATTATTATTTATATAAAACTGAATTATTTCAACCTAAAGGACTAAGAGTAAACTCATGTAGAATATCTGATATTCTGGTATTTCATATCCATAATACGTACCAGAGTTGTGAGAGACCTGAGTCTCTGCTCAGCAATCCAGTAGAAAAGAAATTTTGAAACAAGCCTTTTGCCCTGCAGCTACATGCATTATGCACTGAAGTATTACAGAGGATCAGCTCTTTCTAGTGTCTCTTCAGCAAAGGACTGACCTGACTTTACTGTCTGAAGTCAAAAAGCCATAGCTGGCTATCAAGTGCAGAGGAGATAAACACCTTGCTATTTTTAGAGAGCAGGACTAAAAATGCTGCCCTCTGTGAACCACCCTCTAACACATTTCACTGTCCTATTGAACAATTTCTCTCAGCCTGCCCTTAGCCTCAAGGTTGCTATCTCTATTCCATGGTTTGCACATACAAAAGCATTTTTCCCCGAGATTTATCAGTCAGTCCAATGGGTTTTATGTGTCTTTGCAAACATTTCTCAAAGTCCTCAGGAGTTAAGAAGAGCTTAACTTGGAGCTGAGGATTGTACAAGGCAAAAAGGCACCTTCTTAGAATTAAGTGTTACAGTGATGAGGTTTTCAATTCTCACTCCCTCGTTGTTGTCCATCTTGTTTTCACTGCTCAAATTCAACACCAATAAACACAACAGATGTACTCTTTTTAGTGTCCCTCTATTTCATATTCAAAGTACAAGACTTTTTAACTCTGTTCTCTCTCCTCCACTGCTTCCCTGCTCCCCCATGGACAGCCTACCTGCAGCCTCAAATTCCTTTCACCTCCAGTAAAGGAGAAGCAGTTTTTGCCTGTTCTCCAAACCTCTGCCTTTCCTATGAAACAAGAACTGAGACACTTTGAAATTTTTATTTCAGCTCTCCTGCTGTGCAGTCGGTAACACAGAACAAAAGGAAGCTTCTGTCTTTGTGGCTTGATTTCTAAAAAGGAATATGGATTCTTCAGCATAAGGCAATAACTTTTTCAAAGAAGCAGAATCCAAGTAAAGTTATTTTAGAAGGATAATACTGTCACTGTGGAGGGATTGTAGCTTAGTTTCCCTCTAGTTATATCAGCTACCTGGTACCTTAGAAGGAGAAAATTCTGCTGCACTACTCCACTTTCCATATTTATAATCATAAAAAATTCTTCTGAAAGGAAATACTTAAATTTATTGAGAAATTTCAAATATCAAGACTGTGTGTTTAAATCTCCTCTCAAATCTTATAATATTGCACTACAACAGCTATTTATCACATCTCCCAGTAACTTGAGGATTTAAAGATAATCTGACTCTGTTATGGTGAATTATGATATTACTGAAAGGTTGCAAAAACACATAGATTGGTACTTTATTGAAGTTGCAAATTGCTGTCCCAAAGGGGAGATGTATTTTACACACATTTGTGGGGCTCAAACTCAGGATCACAGGAACATATACATAATTTCTTTAAGAGTTTTACCTTTTCAACACAGACAGATTTAGATTTTTCTCAAAAATGTCCTCAAGTTATATGTTTCTATTCTTTTTATTATCAATGCCAAGATACATTCTAAGGATCTTCCTACATTTCTAAGACATAGATATCCATAGAGCAAAATGCAATGATAAGGCCATGCCTTTGGAAATCCTATTTTAGCAGTAGTTAGACAGAGTTCAGATGATTATCTTGGATTTAGACATCACTGACACTTAAAATTAGGTAGATCACCCTTTATGTGTACATGCTTAAATTTTGCTATGTGCCTGTGAAGCTGTGTTATATTCAGAGAAACCAAAATACAAGTTCAGATAATTACCAAGAATCACGAAGAAAGTCAGGATCAAAGCAGATTAATCTGTATAAATTAATGGACACAGGCTTTAATTTCAGATTCAGATTTAATTTCTGCCACAATCATCCTAATCCCAGAATTTGTCCTGTTTAATCTCAAACAATGGGAGAAACTTTTCTTTTTCTCAGCAACATACTCTTTATTGTTTACATGCCATCATCCTTCTCCTCACGCTTTCAAAGCAATCTCATGCCAGTATGAAACCACATTTCAGAGGTAATATAATCCTGATATATATTTTTCCAATTTGTGCTTTATGTGTAGCATTGATAACTATTATGGCAACTTCTCAGCCATGAAATGAGAGCAGATACTGCATAAGAAACAAATTCAGACACAAAAAATAAAAAAGCAGGAAAATCAAGTTATTCTTGCTATTAAATACACCAAATAACAGATATGGTGGCCATCATCTCAACGAACACACCTAGTTGAAGTGTTTAAAATATGACTCTGCTGCTTGTGTTAGGAGTCCAGCACTGAGATGAGTAACACAATCACATTCCATGTTGGACATATGAAATATCAGCAATAATTACATAGTCAGAACTAGAAAAAGTTTTTCCAGTTTGCTCTGTATATTGATGACCTGCCATGCTGTGATCTGAATTTTGTTTTTCCAAAGGTTAAAGATGCTGAAATTGTTTAATATTTTGTCAGAAAATTATGAAAAAACTGCAAATGCTCAACAAAATCAAAGAAGGAAGCCAATCCAAACAATCTCCCAAGATGCAAAGGGTTATCATCCATCTCTTCTCAAAATAACTAGGAAGAAGTTCTTACTCATGTGAGATGCCGAATTCACAAATGTTTTGAGAATACTTTGGGGATATCTAGCTAAATGTAGCCTTGGAGAGCTTTTCTTCTGTCCAGTAAAGGAGCATAGTTATATGTTTCATAGTTGAATTTTGCAAAAGTATTATCCAAAGCTTTGAGGTATATTTCTTCATTTGAAGAACAGAATGGAGAACCTGAAACAGCCTCTCTAGCCACTCAGTCTGGCACTGCTTAACAGGATCCCAGGAACACCAGAAAGCAGGAAAAAATGCATCGTGTTCTCTCTTTGCTAAGTTTTGAAAGCAAAAGTAAGCCAAAGGGAGGCTAAAATCTGGGGAAAATTCTCCAGGCTCCACAGGGGATTTCATTTAAACACTATACTGAGATACTTACAACTCTGCAGCTAAGACCACAAAAAAACCACAGGCCCACCTGTGTGACTACCACATCTAGCCTTTGCAATTCATCATGAAAAGTAATGCTTCATGGCTTTTATCTTTTATCATTTAAAGCAGATTGTCACGTGGCATGTCATATCCATCATTTTGTGCTCACTCACAGTGAAAAAGAGAACAGAAAATTTGGAACACACTCTGTGAATGCTTTAATATTCTTTCAAAGAAAGCGGGTTTTGTTTGAATCAAACTCAACTATTCTACCAGTTATTCCACGGGGAAAATATATATGTCTTCTTCTAATAAATTATATGAATATCTGCATAGAAAGTGGAGAAAGTCATTAAAAGGTTTTGGACAGATTTTTTACTAGTTTATATGTCCCATACAAACTAAATTTAAATGTCGATTTGGGAAAACAACATCTGCCCAGAACAAGCTGACATTTTTTTTCCTCTTTTTTCCATTTTAATCAAGCACTGCCTGAGCAATCATTCATTACAAGTGATAACATTAAATATATTACTTCTTTTCCCCTAAAGAGTCTCAAAGCAAACACTGTGTAGTGGGGTCACTTCTACTGCTGACCTCAGGTATATGACTCCAGGTGCTTAAATCACACAGCAGTGAAGAACCTTCAACAAGAAGTACACAGACTCTAATTTTAAATAGAAAAGATCCTTACATGGAATTAATCTTTTTAAGTCTTCTGTATAACGTAGTCTATAGAAACTCAACACTCATTAGAGACAGATTATCTTGATTTGAACATATCAAGCTGAACTCAGATTAGGATTCTCTGGTATGTCTCTCCTAGGCAGGTAGGAAGCACCTTACCTTCTTACCAAAGGAAACATCTTCAGACTGAAATCATACCCATGAGAGGACAAGCACAGCTTTCAGACACACACACAGATCTCTTCAGCTGTGCTCAATCACTAGCTTCATCTCAGAAGAAAGAGAAAATCACTGCAATATTAATGTCACTAAATTGGAGGCTCAGTGTAATGTATGACAGGATTTTGTTTCTTTGCTGCCTAGATTCTCATCGGAGCTGTAATTGCCATGGGCTCAGCAGACCGAGATGGTCGTCTCCATCCTGGTGATGAGCTGGTGTATGTAGATGGGATTCCAGTGGCCGGCAAAACCCACCGATATGTGATTGATCTTATGCATAACGCTGCCCGAAACGGGCAGGTGAATCTTACTGTGAGGAGAAAGGTGCTACCCACGGGTAAGTGAAGGCTGGGAAAGGTGAAAGGAAAAACAGAACCTAATGCTGGCAGCACAAACCAGTGCTGTTTAAAAAAAAAAAAAAATAGAGGAAATCAAAGTGAATGTTTGTGTCATTTTGAGGAAAGAATAATTGTAAATACGTGTCCCTTGTTTCTCTGACAAAAATACTACAACTGAGTGTTGTTTCCTTCAGAAGTGGAAACATACTGGCAACCCTGGTGTGGTGATCATAAGTGCTCTGGGTTTGTTCCATGCTGTTTTGGTCTGTGCTGTCTCCTTTTGTCCACTTTTGGGACTAAGCATTCATCTAAGTTAAAGCCATTTGAGCTGACTATGTCAATAAGAGAAAGGCTCAAAGACTGTTAACTGTTCAGGGCAGGAACTCATTTCACTCTTGTATGTGTTAAAAGCCCATTTCTGGTCTCACTGATGTCATCTGGAATTTCCCACTGAACTGCAATGCAAGATGGCTGAAAATCTTCTGTAGGGCACAAGTGGCTCTTAGGAATAGGGCCAGATTCTTCTGTCATGCAGATATATTTAGAAAATGAACCCAAAGCAATATGAAGGATTTGTAGTAAATTAGAAGTTTACACTAGCTCAGTCTCAATTGCTGAAAAATATTGTAACCTTGAAAAATGTATGTGGCAGCATCTATTAAAGCTTTAATGGGAGAATTTGATGACCTTCCATTACAACCTTTGCTTACTTGAGAAAAGAAGTTTATTTAAGTACTTTTAAAACATTTTTGGTGAGTACACTTCACTGAGGTACCAGAAATGAGCAAAACCACATTCCCAGCCTGTCCTGTCTTCTGCCTGCCCATGCCCTAGATCCACTGTCACCGCCTGCGCCGTTCCCCTTCGCTCCTGTGCCAAAAAGCCGCCCTCCCACTCACCTTCGTCTTCGCAGTCCCCCTCCCACTGCGGCACCGCAGCTCCCTGCCAGCCGTGCTCCTGCAGGACTGACTTTCTTCTGTTACTGACTCCAGAGTCCGCCAGCCAGAAAGGTGCCCCAGCGCCTGGTGCGACGCCCCCTCGCAGCTCTCCCAGCGCGAGGAAAATGGCCAATAACCAAGGTAATGCCACATCCTCGCCGCCAGCACCTCTCCCGCGTCAGCTGCCCTACGCACTGCAGGCAAAGTTAGCACGGAGCGGATGCCGGCCTTGGCTGCTGCTTGTTAAATATTGAAGGGTCTGCTAGCCCATCTGGGCTCCTGGTGCAGACAATAAGCAAGCTGGTAAAACACCTGAAGTTATTCTTGGGCCTTGAGAGTGCCACACCAGGGAATGTAGCATGTAGCTCATTGATGTTTAAGTATTTCAGGAGCTGAACAGGATTTTAATGTGGTGTGTTACAACATAAGCTTTGTGGAAAAATTCAAAACAGCTGATGCTGGGCGTGACTGAAAAATGGTATATTAATACATCAGTCCAATTGATTTCATGGGAGTTTCTCACTAGCATGAATGTATACAACAGAGGGATCTGGGGTTTTCCTTACCTGCCTGTAGCTGATATGCATATCTTAGCCCTCACCTGGAATTACCATTTTGTACATATATTTACTCAGATCTGGAACAGAAAATCACAATTCATAAGATCTGGAAAACAATTTGATTAGGAAAATATGATTTTTGTAACAACATGGATTAAAATGCCATTTTTTCACTAGCAGGACCAAAACATAATTTTTCTGATGAATATCTATTGCACAGTTGACAGTCAAATAGCCATTAAATTTTTCCTCCTTTATCATTCTTTCCCTATATTTAATCACATTCAATTGCATTCTTTTATGGCCAAGCCAACTCTTGGTCATTCTACAGGGTAAGAGAATTTCCTTTCTGTTGCAGCCATACTGACATAAATAACATTCAGCTCTCTGAAACACGACAGCCAGAAAATGAGAACTCTCTTGTCACTGACTATGGCATTTAGTTGCAGATTTGGTTCAATAACTCTTAGAGATTTTCAGGAGTATAATAATTGTTTGTTTTTCTTCCTCTTTATACTCTCTAATTACTTTATTTCATAGTTGCAGAAGAACTGCTAAAGGACACACCTGACTGAGAAAACAACAGCTTGTCCTTGGATGCTGTTTATTTTATTAATATAGACATACAATGAAGGTCTAATTTGCAAGCTCTCTACCTAGGATGTATGTGTATATGTGGGAGCTCCTCACATGTTCAGTAAAATTACTCTGCCACTCTTGTTGTTCCAAACAGAAAACATAATGCTTACATTTATCTGAAAGTTCTGTATTAAAACTGTCAATAAATGCTGATTTGTGTAAACAACTTAGATCTGCAAAGAATATAAATAATTTTTTCCCGTCTGGAAATGTACATTTACTGTTTTCAATTGCCAAAATGCTCACACTAAAAAGTGTATAATTCCACAAGTTTTAACCTGTTTCCTGTTCTTGTTACTGGAAAGCAATACTAAAGTGTGCATGGACTCCATTTTCACTTCTGCCCTTTTGAACTTGCCAAACGCTTTAAATGACCACTGCTTCTGCCATGACACCCACAGAAAAACTACTTGTGATAATTTTTTATTGTATAACAGCTCTGCTCTTTGAACATCTTTTGAGCATGCTAATCAACTTGTAAGAAGAACATTATGCAGCTAATCCTAATTACTCTGTTAGCCCCTGCTTAAATTCTTGTAATCCAAACACAAATAATTTTTTATTGGATTAGACGGTCACATTTTCCTCTTGATGACAGATCCACCAGCAGACAAGGGAATAGCACTTGGTAATGTTTTTGCAATCCAGATAGACACTGTTCCTTACTTTCCTTTCCTCTCTTGTAGCTAGCATAGCAGTCAGCGTTCATGCTTTCTTTATCTGATTGCCCTTGAATGTTCTGCATAATTGTGTAGATTCCTGTCTCTCTGCATCTATTACAGCTCCTAGTTTAATACTTGGGGTAGTCTGGTCTGTAGACAGTCAACTGTATTCATGTTGCGTTAGCAACAGAGCCACTGAGCAAGTCAGACTGTGACACTGGTGTGATTTATGTTGTAGGAGAGCCCTGCCCAGAGAATGGCAGAAGCCCAGGCTCAGTGTCTACGCACCACAGCTCTCCAAGAAGTGACTACACGACTTACGCCAACAGCAATCACGCTGTCTCCAGCAGCAATGCTACACCCCCCGAGGGCTTCACGTCTCACAGCCTGCAAACCAGTGATGTGGTGATCCACCGCAAGGAGAACGAAGGCTTTGGCTTTGTTATCATCAGCTCCCTGAACAGGCCCGAATCTGGGTCCACAATAAGTAAGTAAATCACGTTTTTCAGTTCATATTTCTCTAAGTTTGCCCCAAATAAAAATTAAAAAAAAAAAATGAATTTAAACCTATCTGCTAAGAATTTATCATTGCAGAGATTTCAACTGAAGATTCTCTCAATGTTTTTTCAGGGGCACCATATTTCTCTAAGTTTGCCCCTAATAAAAATTTTTTAAAAAAATGAATTTAAACCTATCTGCTAAGAATTTATCATTGCAGAGATTTCAACTGAAGATTCTCTCAATGTTTTTTCAGGGGCACTGTTTGTTTTGTCTTGGACAAAACCAAAGGTTATCCTGGCTCTCAAGCTCTTTGCTTCCCACATTTCTTTGGCTATCACAGCAATAGAGGATTCACCCACAAAGTAGATTTTCTCTGTTACTATGTCTCAAAGAGACACTGTAAATAACAAGTAGGGTTGTGTGAGCAAATTATTCTACATGCAACTGAATTAGACTTTTTTTTAATAAATGAAGATGAAGTTCAGGAAGTTGGAAAAAAGCTTAGATCACAGCAAACCCTATGACAACAGCTGTCCAATTATGGGACTGCAGAAGCAACTGGAAATTGGGAAAAATTGTTAGATGCAAGTGCAGAGAGGTTGATTTAACTGGGTGGAGCATAGACAGCATAGAAATTACAGCTGAGTACAGGAGGATAGGTGGATCTCTCTGTACTCGGTAGTACTCAGGTGGCAAGATCTGCCTTGATAATTATAGCTCTTTCTGTTCAGAAGACTGATTTTTTCTGTGAGTCAATTTTATTGCTTTAGTAAAGATATATGGTGCCACTTGAGCTGTCCTGAGTGCATCTAGGGAGAGGTCAGACAGATGTGACACGGGACCTTCAGAAGACTCAAATGCAGGTAGTGGCAGCTGGAGGCACAGGGGCACCTTTGGGTCTTTCCAGTGACATTTAACCCAATGAGCACTGAGCCCTCTGGAAGAAGGAAGCAAAAAAGGCTTGGTATTGAGAGACATGCACATGCCCTGCCAAATAATGCTAACCACAGCTAAAATATCCAGAGAAGTGAGAACATTTATCATTTTGCAAGTTGCAGCCTAATACAATGCTTTCCCTATGCTAAAATATGTTCTGAAAAAACTGTTCTTTTGCCTGAAATTGGTTCCTGACAAAATAAAATCACAATTTCAACTTCAGGGCCAAATATCATTCTCCTAAATTCATACCTGAAAAGCAGCTAAGAGAGTACTGGGAAAACCTTATCTCACAATAGCAAGTGATCTCAGAAAACTTTTTTGCAGTATTTCACGACCATGCAGTTATAAAAAGAGTTGCTTTTCATGTTACCTCAGCTGAATTTTAAAACTCCATGATTGCTGGAATTAATATTGTAGCAAAACCATAGCTAATTAGCCTCTTGAGACTCTGAGGTTTCACATTACTGAATATAATAGCCAGAGAACTGGAAGTTCTTTGCATAAAATCAGAAAAGAAAAAAATAATCCATCAAGGTACATACATGTTAATCAGTTAAGTCAGTCATGATTTTTTCAAGAAAATTATTTTATAGAGACAGTTTACAGAGTGGTTGGGGCAGATGTAGAGGGAAAGGGGAGAGGGAGAGAAAGAAAAAATGCTCGAGCAACCAAAATTTCTGTGACTGGATTAGTCTCTTAAAGACTACACACTCAGGTTCAAGATCTTGCTTTGCCTCCTACCCTCCAACATGTTCTTTCAGTACTTTTCTTTCTCCACAAGCAGCTATGCAAGTAGTCATTTTTGATGCTCAGTTGAACATCTCTAATAGTAAAGGGAAATGACAGCCTGCTGTGGAAGTGACAAGAGAATTTATTCAAATAACTGCATTGAATTTCAGTGATCCCAAAAAGTACCAAATCCTAAGTTTACAAGAACAGCAGTGAACAAAAAATTACATTTCCTGTAGACAGTGACAGAAAAGAGAAGAAAATACCCTTTCTCTATTAATTCTGTTAAAAAACTGCAATAAATACCCTGAAAATTACATCATCTGTCATCAGTATGGAAAACAATCTAAAAATTATTGACTCTTTCTAGAGTAAGAGAGGTTATTTTCTTTACCTACTATTTATTTGGGTAAGAAATTAGAGCTTTATTAACAGGAGCATAGGCAGTAGATTGAGGGAAATTATTACCCCCTTTTTCTCAACGCTGACTGCCATCCATTCAGAATACAGTATCTAAGTTTTGGGCCCTTTGGTAGAAATCGGAACAGGGAAACTCTCCTGAGGTACTTTTTAGCTTGAAGTAACAAAAATCCTTTTATTGAAATGTACAATCATGGGTAGAAAGCATATCAACAGTAGGAAAATATCAAATGGATTTAGGAAGTGCAATGTCCAAAATATATGATATATCACTATCAAAATGTGGACCTGCAGAGCACCATGCTAACTAACACCTTGGTAGTTACTCCTTTTCATAGCAGCAGTATGTTAATTGGGTGAAATGCTGTGCACTGAAATTCCAGTGTCCCTTGTTCACAGGCAGTGCACTTGTTGCCAGCTCCTGTATCCCCATGTGGAACAGAATTATGTCATGCAGACATGCATTCACAGTTAAACAGTAATGTTGTAATTGCAAAACAATTCTGAAAATATCAAAATAGGCAAAAATAGGTCAAAAATGGGAGTATCATGTAGTGCCAGACACTGTTAGGAAGAGCAGCACCCAGGAAGTTGTCTCACTGGGAGCATCCTCAGGGCAAAGTGAAGAAGGCTTCCTTTGATTTAAGAATGTTTATTTCAATAACTCTATTCCCTCCTCTACTTTCTTTCAAAAGCAAAAGACTTGAGGTCTTGGAAGAATAAGTATCATCACCATTTTTCCTCAGGAAGGCAATTAATTATGCACTGAAAGTATTTTTCTTGTTCTTGAAATCACACTTACAAACAGTATTTTACAGTCCAACAGATTACAACAGCTCTTGTTGAGTACAGGAGCAAGCACTTTGTGTCACTGGGCACCTGTGCTTCAAGCACTGCTAAAATTGAAGCAGTCATTCCAGCAAAGTTGCCACTGGCTACAGAGCTGCAGGTTCATTAGTCTGCTGCTTTGCAGTTGGTCTGAAGCTGGAGGGGCTGCACAAAAGCTGACCTTCTGTTTGCCAGGAGAGTTTGCTCTGCCTGTGAAGCTGTAGGACCATCCCATGAAGTCACAGTTCCAGCTGAGTCTCAAATCCCTTTTCCACCCTCTGGCGGGTGTGGGCTGCACTGTTCCCACACAGCCTCTTAGGAGTGCTTCATGCTCCTTCTGACCTGAGAATGAGCCATGAAAGGCTCGGGAGCTCCCAGAATCAGAGACAATACTCTTTTTTAAGGTTTAGGGTCTTGGTCAGCTTTTCTTTTGACGTGGTTTGCAAGAGGTTTGTTGTCACAGTTGATTTATGGGCTTGTCTTGGCTGTGCAGAAATTTTCAAAATACTAAATGTTGGTTTTTTTACTATTGATGTAGACAAAGAGTGAGGGAAGACTACAGCCATAATTAGGAAACACGCTATTTTTTACATTTTGTGATGGGTAGAACTGTAATAGCTGTCATTTTGATAAATTAATGTAAAGTACTTTGGAGCCAGCCTTTAGATCTGAATGTCATTTTTCCTTACTGGTTTAAACATCCAGTTCTTGTGGCACACTTATTTTTCTGTGTCTATAATGGTAGAAATTTTGTTTCCCCTTTTTCAAAGCATTGCTTGGGATGTTCTCTAATCCAGCACAGGGGATTATCTTGCACTGAACTACGCTTCTGATGTGGGGAGATCAGGAGTGGCAAACGAATGACACGGATTCAATGAAGAGATTTTACAGGGCAGTGCAGGGGCATAGAAAAGGTCAGCCATGCTTCAAAATTGTATCAGTAAAAGGAGATAGAGTGGATAAATAAAGAGCTGTGCTTGAGTGGTATGTCCAGGAGCAAGTCATTTTGCCTAGTGCAGCACACAGAGGATCTTAGAGTGCTAAAAGATTACGAAAAGAAAATACACCTGTCCAGGCTCCTGACCTATTTCTAACGAAAGGATTAACTTCCACTGCCTCCAAAATATATTATTGTGCCTTCCTCTAGATCCTGTTCCAATATTAAAGGGGGATGTGGCTCTCATGCCTTCTCCACACATGAGAAATTACAGATAAAATACTTAAATTTTAGTAATTCATCTACACTTTGCATTACATTTACGGAAGTATTTTTAGGGTATCAAGATAATTTCACTATCTGCAGCCTATGGAAAAGCACTTGCAGGCTTCTGGAGGTAGCCAGAACGAGATTTCTGCATGAATGTGTCCCACAGTTTTGTGGAGTAAACTTGTCCCTGGCTTCTTCATATCTTACTGACACTTTTACTTTTTGTGTTTGGGATGCAGCTTCACTAGAATAAGTACTTATGATCCCCTATAAATCTCTTTACATCATAAATTTTTTAGAGAGAAACCATGTGTTGTAAACAGACCTTGTTAACTTGCAACTTCCAATGAAATTGGAAAATTGGCAATATTTCCAAGAATTTTACTGTAGCTGGTACTGTCAATTAGCACAGTTATAAAGTGTAAATAACTGTACAGGCCTAATCAATAATTTTCAAAAAATTAAAGACTCTGCATACTCATTATGATCTTCCTCCTGCTTCACCAAAGAGTAGTTGTAGATTTAATTTGCCCCTACACTGCATATGCCAGTGCCTGCTGGATTTTGAAAACATGATAAAACAGTCTAATGGAAGAAGTTTCTTTCATTTCTCAAAACATGTAGTCTTAACTAAAAAACATAAATCTAAGGTAAACCTCTGCTGACTGCAGAAAACAGCATTCTGAATGAGTCCCATTCAGCCCAGAGTTTCTTTGAACTCCTTGCAGTTTAGAGATAAAAACCAGTTTATTGATCAGTGATAACTGTGTGATCTGAGTTGTTTGTGCAGCAATTTCACCTATGCTTTTCCTGGGTAAAATGGTGCATATAATTTTTTGTGGCCAATCTTCAAATTCTCAAGGATACAGAGCTTTGGAAATTAGGATGTCTGGCTACCCCACCCAGGACATTTTTGGAGCATAACAGTGAAAACCCACACACAATGTGCATCCCCCATGGAAGATATTTGTAACTTGTGGGCAAGGAATCTGGATTCTCATTTCCATGCAGCACTAATATTCAGGTTTCAGAGGCAGAGCTGTTCTGCCTCTTCACCTACAAAAGCACACTTTCTAAGTATGTTTAAGTAAAACTTGCAGCTGAAAGAAATTCCTATATGATTTAGTTTTTCAAATCCACACAATTAATCATAGTGAAATAACCTTAAGAGGTCAAAGAGGTTTTTAATATCATCAAAATGCAATGCTGCAGTTTGCAGGCATGAAATACTCAAGTGTCTATTTTATATTTTTTGGAGATAAATAATGGAGGATCTTAACTGCATTACTCCCCTCTCTGGATGATTTCTGTCCTCCAGCATGTTTCTGAACACATCATTTGGACCTACAGGTGCTACCTATGTGCTTTCAAAGAACCAACACTGTGAGTTTTCTTAGCACAAACCCATCAAAGCCACCAAGGTTTTTTCTAATAATTCCACAGGGCCCACTTTGCTTTCCTTAGAAGCGTGAATTAAAGTCTCTAAGTTCCATTATTTTTCCTTAGATCTTGGGCTTTCTAAGGTATGTGCAGTCCCTCCCATTTAGCTGCTTTTCCCTGTGCTATGCAAGCAAATATGCTCCATGTAAGCACAAAATGGGATGTTTCTATTCATAGATTCATTAATCGTATAAAGAAAAGGGATTATTTTCACATGCAAGTGTGCAGCATGCCACAGAGATTTCTATTTTCCAAGTAAGTGTCAAATAAAATTTCCTATCAATATCAGGAGAATATTTTTTTAGCACTGTTGGAATGTCCACCATACTCAAGTTTCCCAAAATTTAGATTTTTCCATAGCAATGAAATTACAGGTGTTTATATTTAATATATTCTTCCAATTAAAATCTGGTATGCTAGAGCCTGCCAGTTGAATGAAAACTCTTGCATGTTTAGAGAATATAATAAATATTCATTTGATCACTGTATAACATTGAAAAGGACAGCTGGCTCAGGAAGGTTCATTTGCTTGGCTTACTGTCTATATCTGTTAACATTAGAAAGCATTGCAAGAATTTATCTGCCAGTGGCTTTTAATAGATAAAGCAGAGGTTTGATTTTTTTTCCCTTTAACTGATGCTTTTTTACATTTAGCTACTATATAGAGGGAGAAAACTGAGAAGTTGTGGTCTAAAAATTATAGTCTCAATAGTTACATCTAGAAGGACTAAATAGATGTAAAAAAATTACCGATGTAAATCAGAAAAGCCTTTTGTATAGTAATGATTTCTTAGAATCCACTCTTTTTAGCTTGTGGGTCTTTCAAATGAGGAGAAATTATTTTCATGTTCAGAAAGCAAGAGGCTAATAGATGTATCAGTCTTGTTTAACTTATTCATCAGTGGTCTGAGTGAAAGGACAGAGTGTACCCTCAGCAAGTTAGCTGTTGTTACAAAACTGGGAGGAGATGCTGATACACCTGAAAGCTCTGCTGGGCAGTCTGGAGGGTTGTGGGGAGAGAACTTCTAAACTTCCAACAGGCAAATGCAAGGTCCTGCATTAAGGGATTATCCCAGGCACCAGCACAGACTGGGGCTGACTTGTGGAAAGCAGCTCTGTGGAGAAGGAGCTGGGGGTCCTGCTGGACAACAAGCTGTCTGTGAGCTGGCACTGAGTCCTTGTGGCCAAGGAGGATAGTGGTGTCCTGAGCAGCATTAGGAAGAGCAGGTGCCAGCAGGTCGAGGGAGGTGATTCTGTCCCTCTACTCAGCCCTAGTGAGGGCACATTTGGGGTGCTGGGTCCAATTCAGGGCTCCTCAGTCATGAAAGACATGAAACAACAGGGGAGGGCCCAGTGAAGCGCTAGGAGGGTGATTGGGGAACAGGAACGTCTCTCTTAGAGGAGAGGCTGAGAGAGCTGGGCCTGTTCCACCTTGAGAAAGATACAAATATCTTAAGGGTGGGTGTCAAGAGAGTAGAGGCAGAAAATGGGTGTTTGGAACAAGCTGAAACACAGAAAGTTCATTCTGAAAATCTTCTTTCCTTTGAGGGTGACTGCGCACTGGGCCCCCAAAAGGTGGTGAAGTCTCTCTCTGGAGATATACAAAACTCATATGACTCAATCCTGTGCAATTACTCTGAGTGAACCTGCTTTAGCAGGAGGTTGAACTATGTGATCTCCAGAAGTCCCTTCAAACCCCAACCCTCCTGTGTTTCTGTGATCATGGTGTTAGAAGCAGTAGCAGTATTCAACTGCTCTGGGTTTGTGTTCAAGCATATGGACACTCGGGTACAATGACACAAAATGTTTTCTCTTTTATGTGACATGCAGATGTGGTAAGGATATAAATTTGAATCATGGAGAGTAAAAGTGGATGACTTTTATCAAATAAAATTATTATTATAGAGAAAAAAGTAAATTTGTAGTTATTGGTAAGTTTCTGAAAGCAGACCTTATCCATTTTCTAAGTGCAAAGATTTCCTTTGAATCATTTTGTCTTTCATTTTTTCATTTAATTTCTCTTTAATTAACTGAGAGCTGATCATTGCACTATTAAATATGTTCTGGGAAAGCCTCAGCTGCTACATGCCAACCATGGGTCACTTTGTGTTGTAATGTTGTAAATATCTGAGCAAGATTTAGGAGGAAAAATTAATGACTTCAAATATCATAGAATCTTTGTGCTCTCAGGATTCAAATCTTCCTCAAGTAATGAAATTTTGAAAAATACACTGCAGGAAAGTTACATTCCATTGTAAGATCTTTTGTTAGATAAGGTTCCGGCAGCATTGCTACTCTCTGCTAGATTATTTTAGGTCTAGGATTATGCCTTCTGTCTTGGAAGGATTTCTTTTATCTTAAGGTAGATATCCAACTATATCACTCCCGAGTATCACGTTTTGCATTACTTGATAGTACTGGAGAAAATGACCCTACATGTCTATTTTGAAGGACTGTGTGGTTTGTATACATATAAATTCATTCGTACTAATTTCCCGTATTTTCAACAATTAAAAAATATGTATTAATCCTTGTATAAAGTAATTTTTTCCTTGCAGTCTCGTTCATTGTGTAGTCTGAGAGAGCCAAGAAATTAATTGTTCTGCAAAGGGGCAGCTTGTTTTCTGCATTCACTTTTAGCAAAAACAATGGGTTTCTTGAAAAAAAAAAAGCCACAAATTCCGGGCTTTCTGTATAGCCTGATATAGGCTATATATAATGTTGCTCAGGAAATTCAGTGTTTTGAAATAAGTGGATTAGATTCTCTGGAAAGTCTCATCTAGGCACATGCTGCCACTCTTCAATATATATATATTTGTTTGGAGTAGCAATAGCTTGTGGCAAATTGTTCAAAGAGGCATGAATAGATTAGTAAAAATTGTTAAGGGTGATAGGAAACATTTACCACTAGTCGGGTGATCTGGGACTTTCTTTAAAAGGTTAAAATTAAATGCTCTTCTCAGATCAAAATAAAAGAACAAATATGATTTAAGAAAAAAAAAAGTATTGTAGGTTAACAAATCCCTAATTAAATGCCAGACATGGGAGGTTTCTTTCTGAGACCTGCCATGATGGGACAGACCAAGCAGCCACCCAGTCCCTTTGCTGTGGCCAGCTGCACAGAGGACAGCATCTACAAGACTTTTACCAGGCATTTTGTCAGCTTTCACAGCCAGGGTTTTCTGATTTAGTCAACAGTGGGTCCACCCCCATAAATTGGTCTGATCCCTTTTTTAATCCTTTTATTCTTCTGCCCCTCCAGAAAGTTGCCCCAAATTCTCTTTCGCAAGGTGTAGACAGTAAATTCATGGACAGCTCCTTTGAGCAGAGGCTGGTTTTTGCTTCTGACTTCCAAGCTTCCCTTCTCTGAATCTTTGTGAGTTCATGCTATGATTTTTGAGATGAGGGTACTGAAATGATCAGCAATACTCTGATTTTAGGTGCATGGCAGTAACTAGCAGTAGTTTGCTTCACTTGTTACTCCTTTTCTAATTCTTAGTGCCATATTGACTGTTTTAATGACATTGCTTTTAGAGAAGTAGGCACACATTTCAGAGTCTCTTGAGTGATAATAATTAATTTAGGGCTCATCTCTGCTTAATCTTAGGCAGGGGTTTTTTTTTCCTTACTTGCATCATCTTGCATTTCTTTTCATGAGGTCCCGTCTGCCACTTCAGTCAACCCACTCCCTGCTGACACTTTACAGCTCTTCCACACTTGTTTTAGGCGTGACCATTCTGAACAATAAAAATTCTCCATTATGGAAATTCATAGTTCATTTCTACCTTTATTCCTCAGCTTTTACCTAATTAATCCCCTATGAGAATAGCTCCTTCTTATCCTTTCAAAGAATTTCACCACCAAAGGCTCTCTCTAAAACTGAAAGTTTTCTAAACTATTATAACATGGTTGTGTTTTTTTGATGAACAACCTACACATCAGATAATCTGCGTCCCTTAGAAGAATTTATGCTTGTGAAAAAAGCCCTAAATAAATCTTCCCTTCCCAAGGAAGCATTTGGGACCATGGCAGCCAGCATATTGTGGCTTAGGAGGGCTCTCAGGCAGAGTTCCACTGGGAAGAGAAGCAAAGAACAGAAAATCCTCAGGATAATATTACTGGGAGGGAAGGAGCTGGGGGATAAACTTCCCCTCATATTATCTAGGAATGTGCATAAACCAGTATCTGCTGAGTGGCCATGAGCTCCTCTAGTAAGTCACTAGAATTGCCCATAAAACCCTATAGAGCATAACAGAGTAACTTTGAATCCAACAGATTCAGATTCCTTCTGCAAAATTTTCCCACACCTTCTTGCTTTGCAGCAAGATCAAATGGCAACATGTGACACCAATACAACCTGAGGAGTATTAAATCTTCAAATATCAAAGCCACCTATGGTCACCTATTGTTGATCCTTTCATAACATGACAGAATGAGGGGAGTTCAAGGATACCAAAACATGTGGAGTAGGTTCCTTTATCAGGAAGGTGAAGACCATTAGGCTTAAAGGAAAGAAAGAAAAGAACACCAAGTTCCTCCTCCTTCTCCCTCCCTTTCCTTTCCTCAGGATTTGGATCCAAATTAGACTCTCGTTGCTCTCCCACCTCCAGCTTTGATTTCAGCAGACATCTGAAACATGCAGACATCTGCTCTATTCACTTGTCAGGTACAAGAAGTCCAACAAAAAATTTTCTGGCAAATTAATAGGACTTCCCACCCCCCACCCTCCCACACCCCTTACTACTGAAAAGATGTCTCTACTTAAATATTTAGGCTAGCAAAAACATCTTTAGGGTTAGAAATGGCAAGCCTGGAAATTGTAGTTGTGGCATCTCTACCATATTTCCCCTTCTTTCTTACTACCAAATTTCTTACTTTTTTACATAAGACAGTCTCCTTTTCATATCTCCACTAATACATAGTAAAGAAATGATAATTTCAGACAGATCTTTTATTACATATGGCAGAAACAGGCACATTTTAGTATTAGTTTGTGATTCTTGGTGATGCTTTAAGAGCTGATATGATAAAAAAAGCTCTTTGTAAACATAAACTGTTTAAGAGTCAAGTTACTCTTTTATTGTTTGCTCACTGATATGTATGCATGGCAGTTATATGCCTGAATTAAGGGCAGAATAAACACAATTTTTGTTGAAAGTGTGGCTGTACATATTTAGTATATTTTAAAACATAGAAATATTTAGACATTGTGACATAAATTAGGTGCTTATTTCCTAAGCAACAAGATATTTCTGAAGTACATTTGTTATGTCTTTGTTGTGTTACTAAAGCTGTGTTTTAATTTATATTCTTGCCTGAACCATAGTGGTACAGAAGCATGCAGTTTGATTATGGCTTGCACTTCAGAGTACTCATTTATATTTTCAGTGTTCTGAAAACTAATTTTTAACACTGTAAACAACACTTACATCCATACTAGAAACAAAAATCACTTTGAGGTATGTCTGTTGTGACTTTATATCAGATGTGCAGTCTGTGTTAGTCACCAAAACCTTCAGTAAATGTTTATCAGGGTGCTGAGAAATTTGTTCTGCAGCAATGTATTCTGAACACATCTCCTGTTAGAGCTTTGGTTTATATGAGCATTGATAGCCAAATATTTCCCAAAAAGTGTTTGATTAATCTTTTCCTTAATTTTTCCAAGTTCTCTGTAGAAAATTAAATGTTAAGGTTATATTATTTTTGGAAAAAAAAAAAAACCCACACTGGTTTTAAACACCAGTTTAAAGGTTGATAGTGAGGCTGAGCCACTTTGTGCTGTTTTCCAGGACTGAAGTGTGGGACTGTGGAGGAATACTCAAACACCATTAGGATATTAATAGACTATATAGTCATTTAATTGTGATAAGTATATTTATGAGGAGTTGGGAGAAGGAAAAGTAGCATGCTCTTTGGGGAGCCTAGAGAAAAGACTCAGCTATAGCATATGCATTTAGTTAAAAAACAGATGATAATAAAGAATAAACACTGGTCAAAAAAATTAAGAACAATATGTAGAAAATTCAATGGAAAATGAGGGAAGAGACAGAGCAAGAGCATGGATGGAGTAAACAGAAAGGTGAAGAACTGCAAAGAGCAAGAGAAGCTTTACTCTATAATGTTTTGAGAAGAGGGCTGAGATGTTTTGATGTAGTACATGTCTATGTACTCATAGCTAACTGTCAATTCAATTCTATTCATTTATTAATAATATCTAATTAGAGAGCAGCACATCTCAATAAATCTTCAGTATTATTTCTATTTATCAATAAACACATTTGAATGGAGGAGAACAATTTCATGTACCCTTGGCATTTTCAGTAACCATTTTTTGTATATAAAATAAATAATGGTTTTGATGCCTCTATTGCAACATACAAGTAAAGAAATTCTGTAAACCAGGATGTGGGAGACAATTTATGACTGCTACTTATTGTGTAAATTTATCCCCTTTCCCTGTTTTAATGCCTTATTGTTTTCCTGATCTGCTTATTAGGTTGTTTCATGCCAGGTTTGCAAAATAGCTGAATTATAAAATTAATTTCTACGTCATATGTATATGCCATGTGTATATATGTATCTGGATTCTGAATTTTTAGTGAAAAAACACAGTACTGTGTTACTGCAAATGATATTGCATAAGAATTTGTATTCTTTTATGCTTTTACACAAGCTGTTTTGTAATTCATATAAAATTTTCTTCCAAAATGAACTTATTTTCTTTCATTTGTGAACATCACCACCTGTTTCAGCATATGTTAACTGTGACTATTGTTTCTTGTCTAGCTGTACCCCATAAAATAGGGCGGATAATTGATGGAAGTCCTGCTGATCGCTGTGCAAAACTTAAAGTTGGAGACCGGATCTTAGCTGTGAATGGCCAGTCTATTATTAACATGCCTCATGCAGATATTGTGAAGCTAATTAAAGATGCAGGTCTCAGTGTAACTCTTCGCATCATTCCTCAGGAGGGTAAGTCAATGGCCCTTAAAAACAGGAAGAAAATTTTAAGTAGCCTCCAATTAGCTTAAATTATGTCACCATTTGAAAGAGCACCTTTTGTTCTCCTTCCTCTGCTGTAGCGTGCAGCACACCAGAATTACGAGCTTAGAACTAGCTCAGATAGGATCTGAATTCTTGAAAAGGTTTCAAGTTATGAAAAGGGGTATTTAAAGCAAACCTGGAGAAACCTGACAGAGAGAAAAAGGATGTTAAGGTCTTTTGCAAGAATTGTCTTCTACATGGAAAAGCACTCCACCTGAGAGACAAGTTTTGAGTTAGTTCCCTTATATCTTGCTATAAGCCAAGCCAGTGTTTGACAAAGTGATTCACAAGAAACTGCAATGGCTGTCACCAGGCATGTTCAGCTACCAGCTACATGTGACAAAAAGTGATGTGAAGGAAGAGTTCAGATTTGGCAGTTTCCTCCATCACTATCATATAGTGATATGTCACTGTAAATGCACAAGGCAGGAAAGAACTGAACCCTGAATTATTTCTAGGGTGAGAATAAGGGGACAGACTCATTACTCTGGTCATTACTCCACATCTAATCAGTGAAGATCTTTTGATGTTGGTTCCGTGGGGTTTGGGGTTGATTTCAGGGCTTTTTTAGTTTAACAGTGTGCTGCACTGCTACATGAATTGTACCACATTAATGACACTATGTCTTTATATCTCAACAAAAAATACCAGTAGAGCTGGGAATGACACACACAAAGTGATGGAATTACTTAATGGTCCAGTTAGAGGACCTTCACCTCATGCTGCTGCATCCAGAAACAGGACAGGGAAATAGTCTGACACTGGTCATAGACTGCAAGTGAGGGAACTTATATACTTTGTTAAATGAATCCAGTGAAGGGAAAAACACAAACATACTCAAATTTAGAATTCACATCAATTAGCACCTGTGTAATTACTGAAGGTCAGCTTTGCAAGCATCTAAAACAAGTATGATACTTCATCCAGCCCATTAAGTTTGTTTAAGCCTCTCTGGTATTCAGGTTAAATATCATTAATAGTTCAGTGTTAGAGATGGATACATTAAATCAGAAAGAAAGCAGGGGTGCAGCTGAGTTGTCATACTACAAGATGTTCTCAGGTGGTAGCAGTGAGAAATTATCTGTGCCCAAGGCACGGCTTCCCTATGTGACTGTGTGACACTGGACACCCCATTTGCCTTCTGATATTAGCTTCCCAGCTTATAAAAATTGGTAAAAATTCTAATACCTCTGTAATATATTCTCAGGTAAAAAATACCATATAAATGCAAAGTGGTTTTAGAAGCAGCTCATGATTTGACCAGTTCATCCATAGTTATGAGAGTAATGTAGAAATGAGGGACATTTCCAATCTTCCTCTCTAAAACTTGCAATACAAAAGAGACTCACAGATGCAAAATGGGAAATTACAGCCTTATGCATATTATACAGACAAGTATTGCTTATTCCTGCATGAGTGTTTTAAGTGCAAATATACAAGCTTTTTTGAAAATTAATATTAAATGGAAAATATTTTTTATAAAGTAGACAAAAATGTTATAATTGTGAGTATAAATTAGATAAGTAGAGAATATGCAGCCATAGGGGAAAACTCACATGTTAAAATTTTAAAAATAAAATACATAAAAATTAAAACTAGATTCAAATGTAAAACTAGGCAAGATCTGTACCATGTATAGCTATTGCTGTTAGGGATGCTCAGACGTATGTGTGTCTATTTTGTTCGTTTTGCACCATGCCACACTGGCCTCACTCCTTCTGTTGCAAGCAGGAATAGAAAAAATATAATATTTGCCTTTGCTGTTGATAATGCAGGAACTTCTGCAGTGCACTGTCCTCCTGTGGGTGGAGTCTCTCACATTTATACATCCTAATAGGTAAATGGTGAACAGGACTGTGCTAGTGATATTGGAAGAAATATATTTGATATGAGCTCAGTACCACCCCTCCAAGTCCAGCAGGAATCCTGAATGAAGACTGGCATCTTAATAAAAAAGCAACAAAACCATATTTCCTATGCCAATCTCTCTGTCTTTGAATTTTGTGTTGTCTGGAAAGAATGATTCTGGTTTTCTACACTCTTTCTATGTGAAACCTTAGTCATTTGACATAATACAGTGAAATAAAACATCAGTTTAAATGGTTAGTCAGAATTTATTGAGATTGGGTTTACTGTTGTACTGTTCACGGTCCCCAAAAATTTAAAAAGACAGGAAACTCTTGATGAGCTCAAAGACAGGAGGAGCTAATGTAAGGACACCAGTGTTTTAGTTTTTATTACATGTCTGTCATCCCAAACAGTGTATAAAGCAGTAAAATGTTCATTTCTTAAAATTATTTTTTTTCTCTAAATGGAAAGCTTTTCAAATATCTTCTAGCTGTGCTAAGGCACAGGGAGATGATTCAGGACAGCCAGCACAGCTTTACCAAGAGTAAGTACTGCCTAACCAGCCTAGTGGCCTTCTACAGTGGAGAAAATACACCAGGGGCAAAAATAGGCAAGGGAGGAGCTATAGATCTCACCTAGCTGGATCTCTGTAAGGCCTTTGACATGGTACCCCAGCATCCTTCTCTCTAAATCAGAGAGAGATGAGCTTGATGGGGGGATTGTTCAATGGATGAGCAGGTTGAGGGAGGTGATTCTGCCCTTCTACTCCACTCTCTTGAGACCTGGAGTTCTGAATCCAGCTGCGGGATCCTCTGGACCTGCTGGAAGCAGTCCAAAGGAAGGTCATGAAGACAATCAGAGGGCTGGAGCATCTCTCCTATGAGGGAAGGCTGAGAGAATTGGTGTTGTTCAGCCTGGAAAAGACAAGGCTCCAAGGAAATCTTACTTGGACCATGCAGTACTTAAAGGAGGCTTATAAAAAATATGGGGACAGACTTTTTAGCAGGGTCTGTTGTGATAGGACAAGTGGTCTGACAGCTTTGAACTAAAAAGGGATAGATTCAGACAGATATAAAAAAAGAGATTAGATTTTTTTTATGATGAGGATAATGAAACTGGAACATTTCCAGAGGTGGTAGATGCCCCATCCTGGAATTCCAGTCAAAATTCAAGGCCAGGTTGGACAGGACTCTGAGCAGCTTGGTCTTGTTGAAGATGTCCCTGTTTCTTGCAGGAGTGTTGGACTAGACAATCTTTAAGTGTCATTCCAACCCAAGCTATTCTACGACTCTGATTTTATCTTTCTATCATTCTATGATCAGTATATCTATGCTTTAAAAGAGTACGTGAAACATGGAAGCAATTTCCCTTGTTCAATTGTGTTTTGAATAATGACAGTGTCAACCAGAATTAAAGAAGTCACCAAGATTCCGGATCCCACAGATTATCAAAAGGAGACCATTAGGTTCAAGTGTCTTAAAATCTAATTATAACCTGAGAGAGTAAAAGCGACAAAGCATAAATTTGCAGAGATAGTGCGTGACCAAAAATTATTATTGTGTACCTTTGCCCTTTATTAAATGCTGCACTGTGACAGGTCTTTAATCTCCATCTCCCCATTATGCAGAGCTGAACAGCCCAGCCTCGGCGCCCAGCTCGGAGAAGCAGAGCCCCATGGCCCAGCAGCACAGCCCCATGGCCCAGCAGAGTCCCCTGGCGCAGCAGAGCCCCGTCGCCCAGCACAGCCCCGTGGCCCAGCCTCCACCTCCACAGCCCCTCCAGCCACAGGGACACGAGAACAGGTTTTGCATTTTCTCAGTGGTGTCTATTTTTTGTCTTTTTTTTTTCTCCTTGTATGTTAGTCTGGAGTCAGGAAGATATTTTTTATGGTGGGTTTAATCTCCAGTGTATCAATTACCAGCCAATTTCTCGTGTGTAATTTATGCATATACATTAGCAAATTTATCTGTCATGGAAATCGACAGAAATTTTGTGACCAGCCCTATTAAAAGCTGTGGGATGATACAACTTTCTGTGACCTCCAATCAGCACTATTTAGTCTTTGGATTATTCTTTAGCATGTTAAACAAGGCTGATTATACTGACTGTCTTTATGCTAATCTTCAGTAACCAACACATATCATCAAGATCCTCTTTCCCAAATGATGCTGGTTATAGGATTGTAACTTTTCTCTTCTGAAAATACTTGATTTCACTTGTGATTCAGACACTACACCCTCTAATTCTCCTTGCTTAACAGATGTATTACTTTCACTTGCCCAGAATTATTTCCTTTCAGTTAGTCAGATTCACTTTGCCTTATATTTCATTGACTTTTTCCAAAAGTGATCACCTAGAAGTCATATGTTTCTGACAAAATTCAGTACAAAGTTTTCACAAAAGTCATTCTATGCTGTTGGAAGTCAGTACTAAATAGCTGTTAAATTGTGAATTTTCAGGTGGGACCAGCAAATTATATTAATTAAAGTTCCAGAAAGAAATTCTGTAATGATTTTACTGAAAACTGTAAGCTCTAATTGCTTATGTCACCATTTACAAATTCAGCAAAAATTACAATGCCTCCATCTGTGAATTGAAACATCATCTTCTGATATGCAGCTGTGATCATATATTGGGAACCTGCCTAAAGATTACTCTTGTTTCAGAAAAAGGTTAACTATTGCTAGTTCATGTAGTATTATTTTTCACTAGATTTTATAAGTTAGATTATATCTTGTTTGTACAGCCACATACATTGTTTCTTTACCAAAATAAGATATTAATTCTCTTAAGAATATTAACTAGTTTTTTTACTTCCAATATTAATAAGGCTCAGTATCACAGTAAGCCTGTTTGTCCTCTATCTTCTTTTCACAGGATCATGGCATTGAGTAAAGAAAGTAAGAGGATTGCATGTATGCACACAAATCTTATAATATGTGCCATGTGCAGGTTTTAAAAGAACACGTGGCAGCAGTCTATTTTAATCTTTTCAGAAAAGTCAAAGGGAAAAGTTTCGATTTTTTTGTGTCTGGTTAGACATTCAGATTATTAAAACTATTGTGTAGGAGGATTTGCCATAATGTCACTGTAACTACATTAATAAAACAATGAAGTCATGAAACATATCAGATATTTTGAAACATTTAGATTCAGATTACCTTTTTATATATGAATCAACATAATGAAAAACAATGCTGTCATTTTTGCAGAGTGTAATTTTTGTAATCAGTAAGTACATTTCAAAATACCTTTCACAGTCTATATGTGTCTCTGTTTCTGTATGTGTCCATAAAGAGACATGGTCGCTTGGTTAACTGAAAACTGCCAGTCCATTATAGAAACAGAATTTGAAACGTCTATGTCCATTATAGGAAATAAATATTTCCTTCAGCACCCAGGGAAGAGTGTAAGAACATCCACTCTGTGAACATTTTTGTTAAAATATAACCCTAATTACTATCACAAAATTACTTTTCTAAAAGAGTTCAGGAGTTCCTTTGTGCCTCTTTAGGACGCCACGTGGCTGAGGTATGGAAGTTTGCCATAAGGAATGTTCTTTACTTCACCCTGAAGTGCCATTATGTGTTAATTTCCATGTGCTTAAGGAAAATCCCATTTGAGTAAAGTAAATAACTAGTCATTGCACCTCAGAAAGTCATGTTTTCTTTCAAATTTTATGACCCATCTCCCTGTAACCAGTTACCAGCTAAAGCAATACTTTACTTGTTATTAATACCTCATAACCAAATTTATTTCCTTTTCACTTTGTTTTATTTCTGTGCATAACTACTGACATGACTTTACTGTCATAGCTTTTAGCCAGATAACATCACAGGAGTGTATAATAAAAATAATACACACTATATTAAAAGATGTTATATCAAAGAATACCTTTCATTAAAAAGATAACAGCTAAAACAAAGAATTTCTCCTTTTTTAACCATTAAAAGCTCACAATAAAAATATTTTATGCCAGTGAAAGGGTAGATAAACTGCACTGATATTCTACTTATTCCATAGAAATATTAATTCTGGAAAAAAGCACTTTATCAGATCAGTGAATTATTTTGTAGTGAGTATAGTGGGTGTTTTCACACGCAGTTTCACCTAAATAGGCAAGGTAAGTGGGAAGCAAGATGCTTTTTCTGTTCCTGTCCCTTCGAGTCTAATTCTGATCTCACTGATACAAGCTGGAAGATTGCATAGTATGACCTAGGGGAAAATTGCTTATGCCCATGTTTCAGAAAGCGCTCACTGTTTTTGGATGCCTCGACTATGTACCCTGGAGAGATTTGCTTCTCTGTGTAAATTTGTTCCGTGCAATTTTGCAGCCAGGCACACTTTCGGTCCTCAGTATTGCATGCAACACATATTCTTAATGGGTTGCTACTCTGAAACTGAGCCGTCGTGCTTTCCTCAGTTACAGGTCAGAAGTAAAAGCCAGGCAGGATGTGAAGCCTGATATCCGGCAACCCCCGTTTACAGACTACAGGCAATCCTCCGCGGACTACCGGCAGCCCCCGCTGGACTACCGGCACCCCCCGGTGATGGATTACCAGCAGCCCCCACCGCTGGACTACAGGCAGCCCCCCCTGATGGACTACAGGCAGCACTCCCCCGACACCAGGCAGTACCCCCTGGCCGAGTACAGGCAGCCCCAGGTACAGGCACACACACCCAGGGCCCTCCTGCACAGCAGGCACAGGGTCTGCAGGGACAGGTCGTGGGTACTGGTAAAAGGAGGATGCCACTGTGGAAGGAAGAGACACATTAAAGGGTTTTACTCTGAGTAACTATTTCTCTGTAGAGGAAATTAGTTCCAAACCATTAATATTAATGTATAACTGTGTGATCTGTAAATTAACATTACATTTATAATTGTGTGACAGCAATGTTAAATAAATGGCACTTTTAAGGTACTAGGGAGTTGAAATGAAAATTCTAACATAAAAAGCTTTTTCATCAGCGGATGAATTTTTTCATTCTTGGCACGCAGTCATCAAACAGTGGGTGTACTTAGGTCAGAATGCATTCCTACAGCATTCTTGAAAATTAAGATTTTATCTAATTGGAATAAATAAATGAAAATCCTGACTGATAAAATTAAATTTCTGTTGGTAATAGTCTGGATGAATAGAAACTAGACTATGCAACTAGTTTCTTTGACATCAAGCATGATCTGACAAATTCAAAGAGATGATGAGTTAGATGAAGATTTATGGTACCTTGGACAAGACTCCTCTGATGACAGATATTTACTGACAGTTTTGAAGGTTGAGGATTTAGCTCAAAGTTCAGACTTTGGAAAAAACCTTCCTTTCTCCTTACATAAAGGCAGGAAAAACAGAGGTCAAAAAGTATTAAATAGGAGACTGTAAACTTCTGAACATTATATGCTGGAACCATGAATAGGTGGTTTGTACATCCATATTTTCAAAGGCAGACACATAAACCTGTATCAAGAAAAATACTGAAATTCCTAAATGGGATCCAAAGAACCCTATGAAAATATTGTGCATTTCAGTATCTAAGTAGAAAATCTCTATTCCCATGTGCATGTCTTATAAGATGCTTCTTAGCATCTAGAGAGATGCTTGGGTTGGCTGTTTCCCAGCATCTCCAGTTTAGTTCTCTAATCAGTAGATACACAACCCAAGTGTGCTCTTTGTTTTCTCCTTCTCCCATGGATCTTGCACTTTTGGCTAACAGTGGATCAGAAGCTACATTTCAATTTCCCTCACAGACCCCTCTATGCACCTTTGCTTATATCAAGTGGATCGATACATTTTTGAAGAGATCTATTTTAAAGTTTTCTTGAATGCATAACGCAACGTCTATATTTGTCCATAATTGTCTTTCATCTTGTATTTGTCTGTACAGGACTTTGATTATTTCACCGTTGATTTGGAGAAAGGAGCCAAAGGGTTTGGGTTTAGTATTCGAGGAGGAAGGGAGTACAAAATGGATTTGTATGTGTTAAGGTTAGCAGAAGATGGACCAGCAATAAGAAACGGAAGGATGAGGGTGAGTAAAATGCATTGTGACTTTTTTTTCAACATTTACACATATGTTTGGTGATGGGGTCAAAGAGAAAGCTTTTGTTGACCTCTGATCAGGTTTTAAAGAAATAATGCCAAATACACTCACAAAATAAACTCATTCCATAGGATTTCAAGATATTAGTTGATACACATAGTAGATACCTGTAGTTTCTTCACAAATAAATGTATTACTATTGACTGGTAACAGCTTTTACTGTGTTATAAATTTTTGTCATTATTTTCACTTTTATCTGAGCAACTTAAAAATCTCAGACAAAGTGTGATGTTTCTTCGATAATAATAACAGAATTAACATTTGTGTCTCTAATCACAAAAGCAAAGGGATCACTGTATGACATGTATTAGATAACTGTGAAACCTAAGACCTCATCTGTGTTATTTTACTAATTTAAGCAAATCACCTTTGTAGTGTTTGCTAAATTTGTTTCTTGATCTTAATCTTGTTTGTAGGGATCATGATTTTTAAAAAAAAGCAAACACATGGTCTATATAGGAAAAATAACCTAATCAAAAGTAGAGACATTTGATCTGTCCAGTTGTGACAAAAAGGTATAAACTCATCCAGGCCTGCTGATACTTTGCAGAATTGTGAATACACAAAAAGGAGAAGGAAAGAACATAGGCAAGACTACCGAGAGTTGCCATAAAAAGTTGTTTATGTATTTAATTAGTGCAGTCATGTTCAACCAATATTTAATTTCAAAGATGGGCAATGAAAATTGTTTTCTGTACAGTGGTAAGAACAGATTTTACAAATGTCATGGTTGTTACACATATTGTTTCACAGTCTAAACAGTCTTATCAAATTTGATGTCTTAATGAAAGAGCACTGTCTCTCTGCGTGTAGCTCAGGGGTTTTGCTGTGCTTCAAATGACTCTTAACTTGGCCACTTGGTAGAATTGAAAATTCAGTTAGTCCTCAGTTGTATCATGGGGTGCAATCCCCTGGCACTGGCAGTGGTGGCAGAAGCAGCCCCTGTATCAGGAAAACCAGTGGCGCAGTCAGGCAGGCAACTGGTAATTGAGTTAACCCACACTGCATTTTTTGTGTGAAATATAGGTGATTTCATGCTGCAGCTAGAACTTTAGCTTAGGAGTATCTTCTCTGGTCTTCCTTTTTTTCCTTTGTTTTAGTATTGTCATTGTCATTGTCAATTGCTCTTAATGAGAAGCCATATGCAAGATGTACCTTAATAGCTATAATGTGATTAAAGATGGAGAAAAAGCTGTGCTTTTAATAAGCTCTGGAATTACGTATTTGGAAACATACGGCTAAGAATGCAGAAAAAAATAAAAGAACACTTTTAAAGAGGGTTCATTCCAAATAGCAACCCATATTAGGTAGAAAATTAACATTAAAACCTGTGCATCATTTAAACAAACTAGTAGTAAGGAATGAAGTTAGACTATTCACTCTGTGAATAGCCAAAATATAGAAAGTATTTAACATGAATATGAGGGTTTTTTCAGTTGCTTTAGGAAAGATTCTGTATGCTTTAATGAATACTGCTAATATAGTTTCTGTAACAACTTGGTTTAAAGCTTTTTCATTGTAGTACCTCAACACATAGCCAAGTGTTATTCTGACCAGATAGCTGTAACTGTAGTTTTTCCTCCCTTTTAAAAGCACCATTCTCTGAAATCAGTTCCACATGCATCCTTGTCACTGAGTCTACTCTTTTATTCTCCTGCCTCACAGACATTTTAATCTGTCAAATGGGTTTGGAACTTGAAAGGTTTTTCTATTCAGTGACCTGTGACTGATGGACAGCAGAAGCCCAAGAAAGAGCTTCAAAATAAAAATAGAAAAAATAGAAACAAAAAAACAAAAAAAAAAAAAGGTTGAAAGAAATATATTACATAGGAAGGTGGGCAAAGGAAGCAGAGTTCAGTACCCACATATCCTTTCCTAGTTTACATCAGCTGTTAACAATGCAGGTTCATTCACATTTTTTGGCTGGTTGTTGCATCTCTGTATCTCTGTTTCACAGGTGCATCTCTACAGCAAAACATGCAAAAATGAGGGCAGTGCTTCTTGCTTTATGCACCCTTGTCATTAAAGCCATGATTCTCTGATTCTAGGCTTTCAGCACCAAGGAAAGCAAACCATGCTTTTGTGGTAGGATCTTACCAGAATCCTTTCCACCTAAGAGCTCTTCTGATGACCTACTTGTCTTCATTATTGTTTTTCTTGCTGTTTCCTCCTCCTTGAGCAGCCTTCTTTAATTTAACTGAAGCTCTACAGAGAAACATTGAAACAGATAGCACAAGGTGCAGATATGGTTATAAAAAGAAATAATCCACATAACTCCAGCCCTATTCCCACTCATAAAACCAAGAAAAGAAAAATAAAACCAGCTAAATTGTTGCAAAAAATAGATCACATAATGAAACATGCTACCTGTAGAGCACTTATATGTAATAAGCAAAACATATTCCATAACTAACATTTTATTTGCAATCTATGTATAGCCAGAAAAAGGCCCTGAGTGACATTCATATTGATACAACGCTCCCTATTTTACAGAAATAAATTGAATAATTACCTTAAAGTAATAGAGCTGAAACTATACTAGTAGTTCTATAAAACTGTATAATTGAAGAAATGACATCTCAAACTGAAAACAGCTCCAGGTAGGGAAGTCAAAGTCTGTAGGTTTACTCTATTAGTGGGCACTGCAAAACTACAGTGATGGAATGAGTCCCAGCAACTATATTACACTTGGACATGTGTTAAAAAAATATGAGAGTCCACCACCATACATTCAAAAGATTCTAAGGTCTAAACACGTGTAAAAGTGTTAGGAACTACAGATGCAGAGTATATTAAAGTAAAAGCTGTGATTACAGAAAACAGATGTAAATAAAGAGCTGGAATGGAGCTATCTCTTGTAAAAGAAAAAAAGTAGGTCCATTACTGAGGAAGGTAACTATGGAAGGAGTAAAACATGGCAGTAACAGCAAAGTGAAACAGAACAAGAAGGCAATGATAAAACAAGATGAAGAAAGTGACATCAAAATCAGGACATCCTTAATGAAAATTTCAGTTTGATCTTCAGACTTCTATGAACTTCAGTGAGACTTGTGACCAGACAAAGAACAGACTCATAGAACAGGCCCAAGAAGTGATGATCTTCCACTGGCCCTGCCAAAACTGTCTGGACTGATGTAAGAAAGAAAAAGGTTTTATGAAGTTCATTATCACATCACCATTTTCAATCATTATTGCATCATTATTCCATTATTGCATCTATTATTCTACTTCATGACAGATGAAGCTTTCTACTTTGATTTTCTGCAGAATTGTCCTGAGAACTGGAAAAGTGGAAGAGCAGGGAGTTGATGTTATGCAGAGTTCATCAGTTTTCTGATCCTATTGCTCTTCTACTTGGGGATCACTTCCTGCCAGCCTAGATACACGTTGCATTAAGTCTTGAGGTTCAACAAATTATTCCCATAGAATCAGGTTTAAAATTTTCATGGTCTTCTTACACTTAGTTATGGCATCTTCACATGCATTGAGGCTTTTATTTGAGCCCATAGACTCTGCAGAAAGCCCAAGCATATATCTTAGTTTGACTTGGATTCATCTATCATTAGACATGGGAAGGAAATCCCCATCAAAGGACCAAGAGGTCTACAGGAAAGTGATTCTTTGCATGTATCTTCTGCCCACGTGGCTGTTAAACTATTCTCAACCAGTGCTGGAGACCCAGAGTTGTAAGTGCAGATTTGTATAAAATCACATCAGGTCATACACCACAATTTACTGTGGCAAGATTTTACTGCAGTTTATGGATAAGATATATGGCAGCTCCTCACAGGAAACTGCTGTAAGGGAGAACCTCATTACTACACTGGAATTAAATACTGACAGTGTATTTCATATAGATATATAAAATGAATCTACTGATACATTATAGATATATAGATACATACATTAGAAATTCTACATTGTAGATATATAAATATATAGATATATAGATATCCATTATACATTATAGATATATAGATATATAAAATATATCTAACTGACTTAATTCTGACAGCTGAGCAGAGAGCAAGCTATAATGGGGGCTTCTGAAAAACCTATCTATGTCTGTGCTCCATAAGACAAAGATGTATCAAAATAACCATGAAAAAGTTTGGGCAATTATTAGTGCCTTTGTTATCTTTTCCCAGACTGGCAGACATCTCAGCACATCAGGATTCCATTTCTCAAGCAATCCTAACATCAGGGAAAAACACTGAAACTAGTTGGTGATGGCAATATTAAGAATAAAGCTGCAAGGCCCAAGTCCCAGAATAGGGCAAGAACACAGCACACATGCGTCAGTGACAGTCATATTGAGTTGAAACTGTCACCAGAGATGAGGAGCACAACACAAACACTGTGGAGCACAGTCCCCACAGCCTTTGAAGACTCAGACACTACTGGAAACAATTTTACAGGTCCATTTAGATAAGGTTCATGCTAACATATATTTTATTCTTTCCTCGTGCAGAGGACAATGATTGGTAAAGCTCTGTTTGCAGATCTCTATCCCTTCCTGTCTTAGAAGGAGGGGATAAGTTCCTTACTGCTCTCAGGGGAATTGTTAAACATGGTTGTAGTGTTTGCTAGACATGAGATATGATCAAACCGATCTCTTATTGCCTTGAATGATATCTCCAGCAGCCAGCATGTTTATTGAAACCAGTGTCAAACAAAGAGCTTGTGGCTGAGGGCTGCAATGGTCCAGAATAACAAGAAATTCTTGAAGAATGAGGGTGAAATGTGCTTTTTTATAGACAGTGTATGTCTGTGTCATTTTGTCACTATGTGAGCTACATCCTTTTTTCCACATGTTCCACAAAAGCCATGTATCTCATCTCTGACATCTCTCGTTTCATTGTCTTGTCAACTCATTTTTCTCAGTCCTAATGCACCATTTAGCCCTATCTCCAGCTTCCTTATATCTCCTTATACTACATTATTTTTCTTGTTTTATTGGATATTTTTCTTATATTTTGTCAGGACAGACATCTGAAATCCAGGCACAGCAGAATTCTTTATCTTTCATGCTCCACATTTCTGCTTAGACTCTTCAGTCTTTTTTCCTGTTTGTTGCATTTCTGTGGTTTGCATCCCTCTTTTTCTTTCAGTGGTACACAGCTGGAGATAAAACCAGGCACAATGGATAGGAGGTTCCTGTAGTGTCAATTATGAGCTTCTGTGTTGTTGCATAAGAGTCTGTGTGGCCTTGCTTGGTTGTTCCAGCTTGCCAAGTGAGCAGTGCAGTGATGCTCACACCAGTAACCAATCTATGCTGTGGGCAGCTTCATGGCATTCTGCAAAACAGCAGAGTTTGTGTATTTAATAATTTCCCATAATAATAAGGTTCACACACAGCCTTATTTGTGGTTATTCAGAAACATTCATCCACCCACATAGAGAATTATTCCTAGCAAAAAGGGAGAGTTGGATATTCAAGAGGCAAGGGTCAGAAAAGGCAGGCAGAAAGGGGGTGTCTGTCTCTTATTTGGAAGGAAACAGAACTAAAGTTTCAAATCATGGAGGACATAAATATTACATTTAAAACTTCTGTCAAAACCCGTGTATGAGCATTCAGCAACATTCAAAACTGATATTTTTCTCTTTGTATGCATCCTAAATCACATTTGCAAAAGAGTTACAGAGCTCCTATCAAACACATAATCTGATATTAAAGTCCTCTCTTGAGCCATAGGAGAAATAACTTTAAGTCCCTTTCGAAAAGTCTGGAGTCCAGGCTTCTGAGCAGTAGGGTGGCATGTAATAGTTGGCTATAGCTGACCGTGTCTCACAGAATAGATTTGTTGCCATTAGGACTCTTCAGGCTTTTCAAAGGAGCAGGTGATATGTAGGCATCTGGGCTCTCTAAATGCTGTACAACTGTGGAGTTTAACAAGGTAACATAGATCTGTCTCCCTGGAATATGACATTTCCAAACACCTCAAGCCAGGGCACTCTGAAATCACTTAAGTTGTTCTGGATTCAGTGAATAGATAGTCAGAGATAAATTAATTAAAACCCTACAATGTCTGGAAAGTCTTTTATGCCATGCAAAGTAGAAGTCTCTCTTTTGTTTCATCATGGTGTTTTTTCCATTTCATCTTTCTTTACTGCTAGGTGTTGCACATGTTTAGCTTGGTGTTCATCTAGTCACTTAATCACTGTATCCCGTTTTTGCAGCCCTTGATTTTTAGGTTCTTAGTAGATTAGTTTGTAATTTGTTTTAGTAGGTTTGTTCTATTTCCACCAAACAAGGAATCATTCCCTTTCTGAGGCTTGGATGTAATACAGCTTCCATAGACACAGTTGTTTAGTCCATATTAACATGTGCAAAATATCTTCATTCTTTTATAAAATTACTTTTCATTTGCTGTTGTCTTGCATCTCAGAGATGAGAAAATCCAACAGAAATGCCTGGACTACCAGGTACCATATTGACCATATTGTTAGATTCCTATTGCACAACCAAATTTTGTACCAGAAACCAGAAACTATGCAGTTCCTGTAGTTTAATACATAGGAACCATCCAACATAAGTGATTCTGATTATTGTTATATTTCTTCAGTCCATCCAGAACAAAGTCTTTGCAGGGTTATCTCAGCTGTTTGTAGTCCTGTTGCTAAAGGAATATGGAAAATGGGTAAATATGAAAAAGCACTCATCAACAGGACTGATTGTTTTCTGTCAGTGACCATCAAATCAAAGCTTAAAAGGAAGAATGAACAATTTCTTATCCTACAGTAAATGGAAATCCTTGAAAGCACTTTTCCATGTAGACCCCACAATCTGCATTGACTCCTCACTCATGTAGAGCGTCTCTTGAGATTTCTTGTTAATGAAGAACAGAGCATCTATTTGGGATGCTCCATCAGTGATTAATCCCACATTACAGGATGATTTCCTGCAGTCTAACCTTACCTAAGGTTGCAATCAGTAAGTACAGTTAGCAAGAAGTAGCTCAGCTCAGCTTGAGGGTGATTAGAGCAAAAAGCATTAAAAATAGAGAGAAACAGTTGTCACACAGTAAGAGAGTAGGTGGCAGATAAAGCCATTTCTTTATCCAATCGAGAAAGCTGCAGCAAGGAAATAGGAAGAATGCAGGAATAGCTTGATCAGTCATGAGTTTTTACAAACATTTAAGGCAATCCCGGTATCCAAAAATGGGTGAAGGATTTACCAGTTTAATTTCTGATACAGCATATTTTGGAATCCTGTTTTAGATTGAAAAGAAAGCACAAGACTGACATATTTCTGAGTGACTCATAAAAATCCTCAGGTTCTCCAGGTCCTAAAAAGCAGTGTAGTCTTATGTTCAGAATATTGGAGGAAAGTGGATATTGCTGGTGGGAAGCCTCTCTGCAAGTTTACTCTAATCACAGCAAACACAAAGATAGGAAGAGCAGTGATATGTCCTAGGAGCCAGAGAGGTTTTCTCCACATGGTGTGCTGGCACAGTAGGGATTCATCTGCTGAATCCTTGATGTGTGTGAGAGCTTGAGAAGGTTGTCAAAAACCCCACTGAAAAGTCACTAATATATGGAATAATCCCACACATCAGGGGCAGAAGTACACCCCAGGAGCATACAGTGCTCCACCAGCAGCAGCTTGACTAAGGTTTTGTGCACACATCTGGAAGACAAATGCCCACAGGGTGATTCATGCCAGTTAAGTAGCCCATTTTTTCTACATAAGTAGCACTTACTCTTAAAACCTGCAGCATACCTGGCTTACTTTATACAGTAATATAAATCTTACCTTCATAATAAGCATTCAGTGAATGTCAACACTGTCATTGCAATGGAACAAAAAGACAAAGATATTCTTAGTCCCATCCATTTATTCTGTGATTTGTGATCCATCTGAACAGTACAGGAAGATGTTAGCTATGCTTTCCCATCGAACTGCATGTCCCTTTGGGGTAATCTAACTCACTCTCCAATTCCCTACTACATACATCACTGTCCAACCTCACTTGTAGTGAGACTCGGTGTGATTGATCTGAACTCAGAGAATTCAGCTGGGATACTCAAGCACATGAGCTGGATGGCAGCCTGTGGCAAGAGGAGCTCAATGCCGGGTTAGTGTAATTGGCAGAACTCAAGAAAGAATATATTGACATGCAGACATAAAGCTGATCAACATTCTACTGTCTGCACAACAAAGAAATGCAAACTGAGGCCTTCAGGGATCCTGAATATATTTTGACAGTATAAAAGCTTAATAAATCAAGAGTGAATTAACTATAGGTGAACTATTATTCAGCATTCCTCAAAAAATCTGTGTGTGTTTATTAGAATTTGTTTGCAGAAGGGTAAGTGTTCCTCTAACATGCTTAATTAACATCCTTCTTGCAAAAATGTATCTACTCTGGCACACTCAAAGCATCCTTCTAACTCTATGCCTTGTAGCAAAATCTTTCAATCCAGCTGTGGAAAAAAAAAAGTTAATAATCTCAATAAAAATAATTTAGTATTAAATTTTAAGACTAAAATACTTCATTGGCAGGTAGGCATTGTATTTAAATATGAGGTTTATGGAATATTTATGAAGGTTTTCAGGTCTAAAAAATTAATTAGCCCTAACTGAAAAATTAAGAATCAAGTGTTAGGAAAAAAATGAGCACACCACACGATGCTGCTCTGATAACTAAAATACATCATCACAGGAAAACACAGGAGTGACATAGGCTTCTCTTCTGTGTTTTCCCAAATCACATGTGGGAGCTGGGAAAGATCATCTCTGAAGATAAAAGGAGAGATATGAGGCCCATTGCCTCCATACCAGCCTAGTATCCTCATTCCAGCAAAAACAAGTAATGGATGCTTGGAAAAGTATGAAATGATTCTTCACTGCATATAACATCTAAGACCCTGGCAGTCAGAAGCTTATAGATTCTTCTATGCTAGGACTCAGTGCTAGGACTATTTTTAACCATTTATTTGAATGTATTCATGCTTAGACATTCCAGATATAATGGATTCCAAGTCTAAGTGCCTGCATTGTTTGGAAGAAAAATCCTTTTTTATTTGTTTGTAGTTACAATACAAAAAACCTTACTTCATCATTTTCCATATCATTCTCTATTCTATTCATCTACATCATATCCACTTTTTTCCCACTGAACCTTACCATTCTATTCCATCTTTCATCAAAAGGCAGCTGTTCTTTACCCCTGACCAGCCTCATTGGCCTCCTCCAAACCATTACTCAATGCATCACATTCATTTGGAGGTGCAAGCACCAGAACAATTTGCCGTTTTCAGGATATTGGTGCTCCTAAATGACACAGCAATGACTTCTCCTTTATTCTCCACTTTCCCCCTAACAGTTGGTATTCTGTTTGGGTTTTTGGCAGTGCTGACATTTTCAGCTTAGTGAGCTCAGCACAAGGACTGTGGGATCTGTCTTTTCAGGGGTGATGGCTGATTTAGATGATGAAGTCAGTAATTTTTCACATGTACTATGCTTGGTGCTTCGCTTTCAGCACCACTGGATTTCACATGCTGCTTTAGCACACAGGATTGTGCCATCTTTTTTTAGGCTTTTAAGTTTAGATATGACAATACAGCATGGTAATGTGCTGTCTGCAAATCTTATCACTTCATCCCCACATCATTTGCAAGTATGCTGAGCAGAATAATCTCTGTGGTAAAGTCTTCTGATTGTGAAAATTGACCACTTATTTAAAGCATTTTTTTCCTAGAATTTAATCTCCTGCCTAGAAGACCCTATTCTTTTTCATCCCACAGCAGAGCCTCTATTGAAGACTTTAGTATTAAAAGCTTTCTGCAAATGTCACTATGCTAACCAGATCACATTAATCTATATAGTCATTGAGAGCTCCAGTGACCTGCAATAGATCTGTGAGGAATGGCTTCCCTCTACAATAGCCACACTGACCCTTTCTCACTACATCATCATTATCCTTGTGCCAGCTAAGCCCCACCATCCTTATTGCTTCCTTCCATCTGCTCAATTGAACATGAGACTCACTTGGTTACTTTCCAAGACCGTTCTTAAAGACTGGTGTCACACTTGCCACTTCCCATTCCTTTGAAATTCAGCAATTTACTGATTTAAGCAGTAGATTATATCCTATAGCTACTAGCTGAACAGCTTCATATCCAAATTCTTTTAGAACTGAGGATAAAAGTCATCTGCTTCTGGTGGTTTCTCACTACCCGTTTCATCAGTCTGTTATAAAATCTTTGCCACTGACCCTGCTGTTGGAGTCAGTTCCTCACTCAGCCCTGCAGTGAGCAGACCCTCTGCAGGAGTTTTGCTGCCCTCCTCTTCAGTGAACATTGAGGCAAAGAATTAATCTGCTTTCTGATGTCTTTTCTACCTTGTGCCCAAACTATCTTTTGAGATCTGATAGACTCCATGCCTCTGGTGTGCTTGAAAATATCTTCTTAGACCTTACATTTCTGCATTTTTACCCCCCAAAATCTTTTTGTAGTTTCATCTTTATATTGTTGGAGTTTGTTTGCTCCTCTTTTGCTGCATGGATGCAACTTTGGATGAAGGAATCTCCATGCTCAGGTTTCTCTGTAGGATCTATAAAATCAGCTTGAATTTGCTTTGCTTTTGCCTGATGAGAACTGCCTGAGACCATCAAGAAGATACCAGAAAATTTTCTTCTTCCTTTTCATAGCCTCCTATCCTTGATTGTAATAGTGAGGTACATGTTATTAATATTGCATTATGCTACAATGAGCTATCCCACCTCAGTTTTAAAAAAGTAATAGTGTATCAAATACCGTAGGACAATGCATTTTCCTTTTATCTATGACAGCTTTATTTCTCATATACATGGATTATTTTGCAGCAATGTTGCAAAAGGCATCAAGTATACTGTAGTACCAGAAATGCTGTCTTTTCAGCCCTCACGACTGAAAACTCCTTTTTTCCCTCTTGCAGTCCCCATTCTTTGCAATCAGGCAAGCACATTTTCCTCTTTTCAAGCTCTCTTTCTCAAATATCACTACTGTTTCTCTCTCTCAGGAAAAGGTGAAAAAGTGAACAGAAAAAAGCTAGAGCTCCTGCTGAGGAATGGTGTGAAGGCCTTTTCTTGCTCTGCACCATGCCCTGTGTCCCCTCTTTCCCCCTTCTTTTGGGCAGGAGTCAAGACCGTCTCTCTGTAGGATAAAAGGCCTGGCCTTTCCAGGGATAAGAAGCTCCACCTGCTTAAATAGCTGGTTGGCCACAGACAAAAAGACTTTTCCACTCCAAACTTTTATGTGGTTGGTTCAAAAGTAGCAGGGAATATGTTACTGTAATCCCCCCAAAGAGAAATTCCATGTCCCCTGCTGAGACATCCGAGCTCACATACCTAAAATGCACTGTAGGGAGTCCAAGATTACCAAAACCCCATAGCTTTGCTCAAGCTATGTATTACACCTGGGATTTCCAGGCAGTACAGATTCTCTGCTGTGAGGAAATTTGCACAGCACTTATCCAGCCTGTGGATAAGTGCTAGAGCTTGACAGTACTTGGAAATTCATGAAAACAGGTACTCTGGAGTTGCCTTTTGGTCTCCAAGTACAGACAATTTTTCAGCCTTTTGGACCAATTGACAATAACAACCACAACAAATAACATGTCAAAGTGTTTCAGTTATAAAAATAGAATGCCCATATAAAAAGAATGAAATGTGATTAGTCTCTTTCCTGAGATTTAATTATAAAATGCATTAATAAAATGACAGATAAGAATGCCCTTCACACAAACCATTTGAGGCTGCTTTTATCATTAGATTTAACATAGACTGAAAATGTGCATACACAATTAATTAAATTTCATGCAACAGAGAACCATACACCTGCTTAGAGACTGCTTCTTACATGCCAACAGAGGCTAACATACACAAGGCTCTCAGCCATTGTTTAAAAGCACACTCAAGCAAGGAAAAACCTCTTTACTACATAAAAGCTATATGTGTTTCCCTTCTGGTTTACCCTGTTTCTGAAACTCTGTGTGTATGGTCAGCTTTATTTAACAAGATCAACAATAATTGCTTTGAAATATGGACAGAACAAAAGCTCTGCAGATAAACCCACATGTATTTATTCTAATGATTTGGAGAAGCTTTACCATTTTTTTTCTAATTAAACTATCAATAGTGATGTCACTTAAACATTCCTTAGGAATATTGCCTTCTCATTATTGCCAGAAAACATGTTGCCCAATTTTATAGCTCAGTTGCTCTTACACATGAATGGAGCATCTGAATTAACTTGAACTGAAACAGATTTTTTTAAAAGAAACACTTTCCATGCACACAAACTACTTTCATAATTACATTTAAATCATTAATATTCAAATTTCAAAACATTAAGGGGTTGAAGCATTCAATGTTTTCTTTGTGCTTGCACATTGTAAGAAGATAATAGAGGAGCGTTCTGCTTACCAAGTGGCTTTGGGTTAGGAGGAGAACCAGTGGGTTTGGGTAGGTATTTATCCCAAACAGCATGGAAATTCAGCAATGGTCATATTCTTCAGGAAGAATCACAATGCAAAATCAATGTGTATAAATTTTCCAGATTCTTAGCTGCAAAGAGTACGTTTCTTCAGAATAAGTACAGCTCAGGCAGCAGCCAGGCAAGCTTCCCAGGCTGTCTTGCCAGCACCCTTAAGCTGCTGAGAACATCTGGAGGACATAGAGGTAGATCAGTCCTGCTTTGCAGTCTTTGCTGAAGACCAGCAGGAAGCTTAAAATCCAGAGTTGATGCCAGTCTGGAGAGTGTCCCTCATGCAGGGCTTGTCTGTTGGGACTGGGAAAGGGTACATCTTCAAGAAAATCTTTAAAAAAACATGAAGAACTGGAAAAAAAGAGATCTACTACCTGATGAGACTGTGGAGATGGCTGAAAATATCCAGTTTTCTTTGTATCAGTCTCCATTGAGACGTTCAGAAGAAACATAAAGAGAAATTAGTATAAATCAGAATCAGGAGAAACTGCTTAAAGCATACTTAGATTCAAGTTTGCAGAACTTGCTGATGTTCGTGTATGCTTAATAACTAAGGTAAATTTATAGACTCTTAATAATTATGTCTAAGAATTCATGGAGGACAAGAAAGTTAGAGAAAGCAAAATATATACCCTATTTTTAAAGTCAAATAAAGAAATTTCCCTTTTGTCCTCAGAAATAATTTGTTACAAGTTATCAAAAAGTGGAGAAAGTTCACTGGCATGAATTGTGGAAAGCAAGTCTTGTCACACCAGTCTATTTTTCCTTTTTTTGTGTCTGATTTTCATTCTTATTTCTAAGTGGGAAAAGGGGGAGGAGAATGTACAATCTTCCTTTCATTTTTCAACACTAGCTTCTATGGAATTCACATAAAAAGGTTGAGGAAAAAAGGCTCTAGGTGGAATCTCTTTTAACATGGTTACTGACAATAATTCCTCTCAAAGGCTGCTCTGAATGATTTGCTCCTTAATCGTAAATACAAGTGTGGTTCTGAGGCATCTGGGATGAAACCAACTCAGTTCAATATTCCATTAATAATTGGAGACCTACTGATAAATAACAAAATAAAATTTGCTGACGCCCATATGCCACTATCCATAGGGAGTTTAAAAAGTCTTTGAGAAACAGACTGCTTCATAATAAAAATTTTGTACTAAAGCAGTTAACGTGATAAAATTCACCGAGGTGCAGAGTGCTCAGTTTTGCGCAGAGAAATCAGGTGCCCAATCTAAAATTTGAGATAACTGTTCAGAATCCAAACTGACCATGGATTGCAAATCTGATATATTACAAAAAGGCAAAGAATTTGTTCTGTGAACATTATTAGTAAATGTGGAAAGAATATTATCATTTTTATCTGTTCTACTTACCCCCCCTCCCTCCACCTTCATAATATCTCCAGTTTGGACACTGTAAACAGACATGGAAGGATCCAGAAGAGAAGTGCAGAGAAATGCTGTGTGGCATAAACTGCAGGAATCAATATTTAATCCTAAAAAGAGAAATGAGGATCCCATGTAGCAGACACTGATTTTATGCTTGCAATTACCTCTGGCCTCACCTTGGTGTATCCTCAATATGTGGGTATATCTAAGATCCTCTTTGAAAATCACTGGATTTAGAAAAGACAGAAATAACTCCACAAATCTAAAAAGTGATTCCACAGTAGAAAAGTTGAGGGAGAAAGCATGTTTGAATGCCTGGACAAAGAGAAAACACTCATCAGGCTTTCCTCCCGTATCAGCCATAAGAAAATCTACATCATGGAGGGAAAGGAAGGGAAGGTTATCAAGGTTTAACTGCAGGAAAAAAACAAGAACTGTACCTTACTGACACATGAGGAAGCACTCCTCAGCCAAGTTTTTCTCTTTCGTATGGATTTCCAGACATGAGTGTAAAGTCTAATTGAAGCTTTTCTTGAAGAGTGTTGACAATATTTCTCTTCCTTGTTGTTTTCTCATCTAATCAGAGCTAGGGTTGTGCTGCAAACGCAGTATAATTCAGCTGTACATCAGCCATAAGACACAAAAGCAGGGAACACAATTAACCCACTGCTCCTGCAACTGTTCATTATACCTCTGGTCTCACCCTTTCTGATGTAGATTTCGGAGTGCCTAATTTTTGCAAACTTGTTTCTCTCCCCTCCTTCAGCCACATAACCAAGATGCTAGCCCTTTTTTTTTAAGCTTTCTCAAGTTATTTGCACATAACATTTTATAAGAAAAGAAAATATCAAATCAACTACAATATTTTATAGTGAAAGAAAATACCAAATGAGCTATGTGCTAGCTACAAAGAAAAAAAATTCAAATTCAGAGAAATACAGAAAAGGTTACAGTAATACAAAGATAGTTCCTGCATAGTGACCAGTGAAAACAGAATGAAGGCAAACAGCAAGGGGAAAATGTGACATTAACTTAACCTTTTTACATATTAAACTCTGTATTAAAATCTTTCTGTCTTTCTGCTCTGGAGTGCAGAAGATTTTATTTGAAGGACTGTACATTCTATATGCAGCTTTCAGTACTAATTTTAAAAGGTATTCATCAAGGAGTGTTGAAAAACACCTCTTTCATTTGATCTAATCTCTCATGACATGCTAACAAGAACATTTTAAATACCTTCTGCAAAATATGGTCTACCCAGGCAATGTAGCATAAAAAAAAAAAAAAAAAGAGCTGTCCTTAAGCCTTCTGAAAATCTGACTTCACTTTTACAGGATTTCTATGAGGTTTAATTGTTTCATGACATTTAGAAGGAGGTTTTCCCAAAATCACTGAATTTTGTCTGTATTTGACCTAACTAATATCCTTATGGAGATGCTACTAATCTGTCTACTGTCTGTATTACAGTAGTGGTAACATAGATTTTATCTTTTTGCTCCAAGTGTATGCACCAACTGCATTCTCCAAAAGTCAGGGGGATGCAGAGAGCCCTGTATGGCCAGACCTGGGGGAGATCTCACCATGAGACAGAGAGCACCTGTTTTGTTTGTCAGTGTGGCCTGAAGACCATCAGAAATATTTCAAATTTTACACTGCATAGTACAACCAAATGCATTCTTTATAAGAGAGAAAATTGGCTCAGGAAAAAATTTGCACTGCAAAAATAATCCTGCAAAAAAAAATTCTGATTTTTTTCCCCCCTCCACTGTTAATTCTGCAGCATTTACAAAGTGTGATAGCAAGGCTAATAGGTTTTATTTGGATCAATGGCTTTTTAGTTATGCAAAGTACCGGCATAGATCATATACAGGATCCTGGCAGGATGCAGCTCCTAATGACAAAGTATGAATTCTATTAATTCCCATTGAGAAACACTGCCACAGTACTTCTACTAACATTCTTTCTGTCTCTGAGCAAGAGTAAGGACTAGATAATTTCTTGACATCTTTCCCAATTTTCTTTGATGTTAGGAGTTATGTTGACATTTCATATTGTGCACATTTATTTGGTAAATACTATATTTCAAACTCAGGAAAGAAGGAAAACCTCTGAAGGATTACACTTTTAGCCGACAGAAGCACAGTTGTAGCAAAGAAAATATACAAAACAGAAGATATTTCAATGTCCAAGGCCAGCTAAGAGCTGGTTTTGTGAAGATAGTCATGTAAGAGGGAAAGAAAGTGCGCGTCACCTTGAAGTCTGTATATTCTCCGCTCTAGGATGTGTAGGCATTGTTGTTGTAGTGTAATGAGGAAGCTGTAGGCGCACACTGAGGCAGTAAGATCCTGCTGAACTAATGTGCTCCTCTGGCACTGACAGATGAATGTGCTGACCCACTCAGCTCTCACCCTCATGCCCTACTCTTGGCTGCCCACCACCTGGACCTGCGCCTCTACCAGAGCCAGGAGATCATCCCTCCTTCTGGGTGTCACTAAGGCTGCCCTTCCAAGGGGGCTGGGAGGCTTCTGCAAGACACGAATTCCAAAGGCTGTGGTGCTGCCAACAGGAGGCTCAGGTGTCACCTCGCTGTGTTGCTTGCTCAAGGCTCTCTCAAAGGGGTATCTCAACAGGCTGTGCAGCGCTGCTCCCTCATGTGCTCTCTGCTGCGCTGACCAGGCACAGCAGAAGGCAGCCGCTCCCCTACCAAAGGAGAAGGTTTCCCCGTGGAAAGCCAGCCAAAACCAAAACATGCAGGCTGGAAGCAAAGTCAGGGAAATAAGGGTGGGTGGGAGATGCAGACATCAGTGGCACATTTAACTGCTGTAGAAATAGAGCAGAAAAACAATAATGAAGCCAACTCTGACTGGAAAGCTGGCCAGGAGATGAGTGGCACAAATCCATAATCAGAACCCTGGAGTCAGCTGCTCTAACTAGACAGTTCAGCAACAGGCTGTGCTTACTCACAGCAAAAAGATCCTGTGGTAAATAGTTCAAAGTATGCTCTTTGAACTCCAGCAAACCTCCTTGTCCTGTGTCATAGCACTAACCTTTCTTTGTTTAATAGTGTGCTTCATAACAACTCGTCATTTGGTGTGAAACTTTACTACCAAGGTTTGGAAATTCAAATTATGGAAATTTATATTTGTGCTTTGAACCTCTTTTCCCTATGAAAACAGCAAGTGGGACAAAGTTCGCAGGCTCACACAACACTGCATGTTACAGAGTAGCACGGATAATGTTCCGGTGATTCCACCATATCAAGCAATTCAACAAAGCCTCTTACACACAGAAGATGTGAGCAAGTTACAAAGGCATTACGCTGATTTCAGCAGAAGACAAGAAGCATTTGATACACCATATTCAGAATCCACTTTGGAGGTTATTTGATCTGCCAGTAATATTCCTCACATAGACAGGAACAAATTTACCTTGATGTGTCTGTCTGTCATTCAAGTAACCTGTGATCCATTGAATATGTCTCTTCCTGAAACACTCATTTTACTGCAATTCTGTCTGACTCAATATTCTTCTTACCTGACAGGTAGGAGATCAAATAATTGAAATCAATGGAGAAAGCACAAGGGACATGACACATGCCAGAGCAATAGAGCTAATCAAGTCTGGTGGCAGGAGAGTGCGACTGTTGTTGAAACGTGGAACAGGCCAGGTCCCAGAATATGGTGGGTTTTCATCTTTACATTTTTATATGTGCATGACTCTATATAAATTAATTATATTGTTTTTGAATTAAGTAGCAGTTGCAGATATTTATATATTATAATTTCCTGGAGCACATTAAGTATCGTAAGTGCTTACCTGTGTAGAGATGGACTTACTCACACGTGTGTACATCTCTGTCATCTGCTGCCCTCCCGACACAGGCAGTGGTTTTTAAGATGTGCATTTGAGGAAGCACTACAAACCTCCGAGGGAACATCTCTGAGTGCTGGGAGTTGCTGATTTGCCCATAAACTCTCATTTTCTTCCTTTATTGGAATTTCTTCCTTATTGGTACTTCTCTGCACATTTTGGGTCACAGCAGATGATCTTGTTGCCATGCAATTGAGTGGCTCAGGCTGAAACTAAGCATTATCAAGAACGTACTCCTTTCTTTGACTACTTCACCCATTGTATTCTCTCTGATGGCTGATCAATTAGAAGCCAATTCTGAATTTAAAACATGAGATTTTGCTCATTGTGGTGAGAAAACAGGATCTATTCTTCTTATATTTTGTTTCAGAGGGACTTCTGGGACATTTTAAGTATTTAAAAAAGTGTGAGTCATTTAGACAATATAGAAACCTTATTTCATAACTGAAATGACAAAAAAATAAAAATAAATTATCTGAAGGAAATTTCAAAGACAAAGAGTTTTTTTGAAAACTGAAATCAGGGCTTACTTTATAGCATGGTGTAACAATTTCCTATATTTATGTAAGTTCTATGATGTGCACCTCTGGGCCTTAAATCTCTTAGGAGAAGGGCTATTTTTTTAATGAAAAGTCCTTAACTTCTTTATGCTAGGAAGTCCAAAACTCTATTAAACTCTTTTAGTTTTGAAGTTCCAGAATGCTTTCCCATTAGAATCAGAAATTACAATCACATAAAAATTCAAATACTTAGGCTTAACTATAGGTTCAGGTGAGCCTTTGTTGCCAACATAAATTCAATACCTCTGTCAAAGTCAATTGCAATGAAAGTCAGTTCTTTCCCACCTGTCAATACACATGGTAATTGCACTGTTTTCTTCTCTAAACTAGAGCTAATTCTATGGCTAAGCCAATACTCAGGACAGTGTATGCTGCATTTTTTACAACTTTCAAGAGCTTCTGAATAAAGGCAGAAAAGATGGGCCATAACCCACTCATCTGGTAATAAAATTAATGATTTATACTTTTGGTGAGTAGAAGCAGAGCAGAAATGGCTTTCAGGGGCTCTGATAAAATGATACTAAGATATTGAATATCAATTTTAACTAGTGTGCAATCTTTTCAGAGAGACCTCCAACAGAAATTCAGGTCACCTCCAAAGCTGTTTTATGGGGAGAGGTGCATCATTTTTAATGAAAGAACAAACAAATGTCCAGGACTGATATAGTGGTAGTAATCCTTCTCAAATAGCAGAACTATATACCAGCAGTTCTCTGGTTCCTCAGAAAACAATTTGATCTAAGGTAGGCTATGAGGAGCAAAGAATCAGTTGCAGTTCAGACCCATTTCAGATCTGAATTTCTTAAGGTCCCAGTTCCAAATGGCACTTAAATCCAAAATAAATTTCAATTATTTATATAACCTTATACAATTTTACATTATTCCTGTAAAAAATAAAAATGAAACAAAATTTAAAAAAATAAATTTAAACAAAAAAAAAAAAGAAAAAAAACCCCAACAACTTCCATATAAGTGTCATTGAATTCGGAAAACAAATCTCCCAAAATGTGCACAAGTCTTCCCTTCTACAGAAGATGATGAGTAGAAAATACATATAAACAGTAGAAATCCAGACACAGCTTCTAATGCTAACAGAAAGCAACAAGGTGACTTCACAGTGTTGCTTAAAGCCAAGGTCGCCATTTGGGAAGGCATTTGGAATACTTAGCATTAGTTGTTTATAAATGCAGATTACTGAGAAATAAAAATTGCTACCAGGAAGTGCTGTTTAATCAGACCATTTTCCAAGCTGCATCTCCAGCTCACAGCTCCATACAGGAGGAGTAGCTGTGCTTGAAAGCCCCTTTTTCGTACTGCACTGAAAAAGGAGTAAAAATGTTCAGGAGTTACTTCACAGTGTACATACAACCTGCAGAAAGCATCACAGCAAAGGAAAACGTCTGCACATCTGCAGTTCTGCGTCTGTGCCTTATGCAGGCAGAGAAGTGTTAGAGTTGCATCCAGTCTGGAGGCAGAATGGAAGCAAAATAAGACGCCTGTTGAAATTGACTGAAATAATTTAAGTCCTCCCTAGGCCATTTGCCAAAGGTGTAAGAAGTAGTCTAAGAAGAAGCAGAAGGTGCACCTAAATTCCAACAGCAGCCTGCCTAGGAAGTTAAAACAGAAATTAACAGAACCAAATATAAATGGGAGTCCACATCTCAAGGAGGCCAAATCTCAAGGTTAAGTCATCATGCTGCGAAGAACATCTGTCAGAGACCCCCAGAAACATCTTTTCCAAATAATGTAAAACTGAATGCAGAGAAGATTGTGACAGCAGGCTTGAAGACAAAGTGGTCCTGAGGACAGCAGATAAACTAGTCAGTATTTAGTAGCTCCCTTTTCCTTCAACCAGATTTCCACAACTGAGATGTAATGAGACTAATTGGAGTTCTTTTTCCTAAAATAATCAGGGTTTTTTTAAGCAAGTACATGTCAGAAATATTTCTTATACTCATCTGGGTCCAGATGTGGAGAGCACCAGTGGGAAATAGTACTTAGTTGAGTATAAAAATGCAGGGCTGGAGAACAGAGTATTGGAACTGCAGTGGTGGTGTGCAGCAGAAGCCTTGGGATAAACAGAACAGTAGCACAAGTGCACCAGAGTCCTCTCCTGGATATTGTCTCTCAGTCCCTGACAGGCAAAATGGCCAGGGACTTCCCAAGTCAGGTTTAGTAATGCTATGATTAAAGACCTTTCCAACAGCAGAAACACTCAGATTCATAGCACTAAAAAGGAGAACATTTATATAGAGCTACCTAAACCAGCCAGCCAGGACTATCACCTTTTTGTTTTCAGTCTTCAACTTCTTGATTTTCCTTGTGTTTTAAACTGCAGTGCAATGTTTTTGCTAGTACAAAGTATGGTGGTACATACTTAAGTGCAAGAAATGTCAGTGTCCAAATGATGCTGTGATTGACACCAGTAAAAGCTGTGTTAAGGAAAATTCATCAATAATAAGAAAGTGATTTGTGAAAGAAAAGAATGTGCATTGAAAAGAAGAAAGCACCTAGTGAAGAAAGCAAGAACAAGCTGCTTTGAGGGTGTAAATGTCCTGAATGAGTTATGTCAGTTTATACTGCCTGGAAATCTGTCCATTTCCAATCTTGGAAAATTCTGGCTGAGCTGAAGCACTGTTCAAACCTAGGGTAAGAAATCGTGTGATGCAAATCCACCATTTACTTCCATTCTGGCTGCTGATTTTGCTTGAAAACAAATGCCAAAAATCACAGACTATATCAGAGGCAGAAATCCCCTTGTAGTGCACACTACCATCAGAATGTAAGCAAAGGAGCTCAGACATGATTAATGCTTCAAAACTATAGCTGATTTCACAGCAGGGTGCAACAAAAGAAGTGTTGGAAACAGGTGTTTTATCACCCAGCATCTCAGAACATGTTTGCTGAGAATAAGGATAGCCCGAGGAACTGTGCTGCTACAGGAGGTGAATTATCACAGCTCATCCAAACCCAAAGAACATCAGCATCATGTTTCATAGGAAATAGTCTGCCAGCTGAGTTCTCCAGAGAACCAAGTCATACTAAGAAATCATATTAATGTGCAAGAAAGACTAGAAGTACTGCTGGGAATCCTGATCCCAAAAAGCACTTAATGCCTGGGAAGTCTGGCTGCAGAGAGTGTGAGGTTTCATTCATGTCACAGAACACGAAGCCCAGAGTCATCACTGCAGAACTGAGCACTTCCCCCACCAGCATCAAAACCAATTTGAATAAAGGGACAGATCAAGGTATTCATTGCAGTGGTTGCCTAATTTGCTGTGTGTACACCTAGGTAAGGGGTTACTGACTTCAGCAGGAGCTACTGGGTGTGCAGCAGTTCTAAAAATCTGTCTGTTCACACTGTGGGAGCCTCGTTACAGATGCTCATGTAATCCAGGCTTTAGCCATAGCTATAGAAACACCACGAAAAGGACATGTACTTTACATAGCCAAACACTGGGATGAAGCATCATCCTTAAAGGCAAAATGCAGGAAAACTGTTCACAAAATCCCAAAATGGTGAAGTTCAAGAGGAAGTAAAGCTGACAAATCAGTCTCTCTATTGAGCTGTGAGTTCTGCAAGAAGCAGGTTACCTCTAATGATTGATCAGCCCCAGAAAACTACATTTTTTTGTGGCAACATCTAGTCTTTTCTCTAGACGTCTTTGGAGGAAGTTCCCTAGGAAAGACTGTGGTGTTTCACTCTTAGTCCCAGAAGTCCTGGCAGCTTGTTTTTTCTGGCTTACTGCTCCTGGCCTTTCCTGACTGGAGATTTTATTACTCACAGTACATTAAAATATGTAAGTTCATAGAAGTTTCTGAAAGCAATGAGTCTTATAATCAAATGACTGCCAACAGGGTGTAAAGTTGGAGAAGGCTGAGGCAGGTTAGCACCTATAGGTGGACTCCATCCCTCCAGCAAGGCACAACCCCCTGCCCCCATTGCTTTCTGTGCAGAGGGAGCAAAAACACTGAATTTCACCTGTAAGGAGCATGTGGAGTAAACCAATTTGTTTCTCTTCCTACTTTTAGGACTACAAAATCATTTGTCAGGTTTGATATAAGATTTCTATCAAGTTTCACTTAGTTTTAAGTTGCTTAAGAGCTCCTGCAGGAAGTTATAAGTTTTAGAAACTCCAGCCTATTTACATGAAGAATTTGGACAATTTTTCCGTTGCCCTATCTTGGACATCTGGATCTGGTCCGGAGCATTCTAGGTCACATTGTGGTACTAACAGATACACAGAGCTGTGGGAACTGGAACCACTGAGGTTTGAAGTGCAAGGGATCTGCATTGTGTGGTGATGGCTGGTGCTTTATGGACCTACACAATGACGGTCTCTTTCCCTCTCTTCCCCTGCTTTTCTTGACTTTATTCACATACAGGTCCTGGGGTTGCATTGTGTATTTTTAGACTCTCTGTTTCTTCACACAGTGCCAAAGCGTGTACACAGCTCACCCCATGGGCTCATTACATATAGGACATTTTACAGAACAAGGGTTTGGGTTCAGTATGGGCTGTTTAAGGAAGATTAAAGTTTCAGCGTATGCAAATTGCTGGTTAAGAGATAAAAGCAACAAATTACTTAGCAATAAGTCATTTTTGAAGGGCCTTGAAGAAAGTCTCATCTCCTGCTTCAGCACTACCCCAGCAAAAAAAACCAAAAATGTCAGAGTTGATACCAATACAAGGATTTTTCATACAAATAAATTGGCACAGTTCTTAAATGCATTAAACCCTTTGCTTTTGATTTGTTATGACTCCCTCAGGAAGCACCTCAAGATGTACTACATATCCATAGACCAGGTGAATCTATGTCCTGAATATATATGTACAGTAGTTTCAATAATCCACTAATATTTAGACTTACAGCATGCTTATTTGTCTTATCTTTACAGAAATACTTCTTTCCTGTTACATATAAGCTTTTCACTCAGTTGTTCTAAACTTACTAAGAATTCTCTGCTCTAACAATAATAAAATGTCTGTATGTCACTGGTTCTGTTAATTCTAATGATTGGTCCTAGGCTGTTCCTCCCCTTCCTTTAGGAATGGTACCTTCCAGTCTCTCCATGTGCATGAAAAGTGACAAGCATGGGTCCCCATATTTCTACTTATTGGGCCACCCTAAAGACACGGTTTGTAAACTCTGCATGTATATTATCTTTCTAATACATTTTGTTTCTCACAACTGTTAATAGAGTATTTTCCAACTTTTTCTTACATGTTAGCTCACTTAGTAGTTTCTATGGTTTTTCTTTCATAACTGATTATCTAAGACATCAAAGCAGCTATGCATTCTACAAATGTATTTTAATATCCTAAATAATGAGTTTTGCATGTTACACTGCTGCTAGTGCAAAGGTCTGCTATATATCCATTTTTTCTCATGACAAAATTTTGTTTTCTGAATATGACTTTTCAGGTAGATCTTTGAATTTAAGCCAAAATTTCCCTCCTCTTTATGGCACTTGGCTTGCAAAAATATTAACAATATGAAGGTGGAAGTTGGGTGCTGATTTCAAATAATATTTATGTGCAGCCTCTTGAATAAATAACAAATGTAAAATTGAACACATTTTGAAATGTGCTGTAAGGCAATACTCATTTATTAAACCCTGTGGTTATGCTAAATTTACACAAAGCTCTTTGCTCTTGATTTCAAGCAATTTCCTTCATAGAATCAGATCCAACTGCACAGATTGTTCAGATACACCTAATTTGTAATACAAAGTCAGGGCTCAGATATGATACCTGGAAAGCAAAGGAAAAGAAAAACTTACTTTTTCTATTTTCCAATCTATTGATTGCTGTCATCACAGAAAACACAGCAGTGTCCAGATGCATTCAGCTCTGTCTGCTTATGACTTTGCACAATATAGTGCATTTGCTACAATTATAAGGACAGTCTCACACATTGAAGGAGACAGACTGGAAATGGAAAGGGAAATACCCAGAGACGTCTTCCAGCCTTTGAGATTCAAGTAGCTCCTCCAGTGTGATGCTCACAAAATCCCTGCCGCCAAAAACCAGGCACTAAACTGGGCTTAAGTTACCACTCTTGTGCATACAGATCCAGTAATCTAAACAATGTGTTTCCATTTAGAGCTTATTTCCAGTCTGTGTCTATAAATAAAATTTTTTTGAACACAGACACATCCATATGCTTTGCTGCTGCAGAACTGGACTCTGCAGAGTGGAGGCTATTTGGAAATGTTTCCATGTATTTCAGGTGTGTATGTCACCATCAGGGACTCCCTAGCCACAAAGTTCCTACATCATATAGAAATGTTAATTCCACCATTCCCTGTATTATGACCTTACCTCTGTTTTGCTCTTCATTAAACACAGCTCAGAGAGGTTAGATATCCAGGCAGGCATTAAGGCCATTTTACAAGTCCCAGTGTTCAGCTCAATGAACTGCAGTTCCAATGCAAGCTCTACATATTTATAACCTCAACTTTCTGGGCATCATCTTTATTTTTCCTTCTATAGAAAAACCTACACAGGAAATAAGTCTCTTTCCTGAAATAAGTAGAAATGTAAATATTCTATAAATATAGCTAAAGTTTATTTTGCAGAGTCACCCAGCTGTGAATGGCTCTAATTTATTTGGCAGGAAACCTTGCAACAGAATTTTTTTTCTCTGTGTATCCAGAAAATCAAAAGAATTTTAGTTCTGGTCAACACCAAAACTGAAATACTTGATTGATAAAAAAGCAGTGTCATGTCAAATAAAAATGTGTTTACTATAAAATATCTCAATTTCAGGTGTTTTTAATGAAAGAGTTTGGAGGGGAAAATTTTCATAACAAGCCTGTTTTGATGTGGCTGTGCTACCATTCATTAGAGCACTGAGAAAGGAGTCAAATTTCCTGATGCAGAGCAGATAAATTGTCCATTCTAGTATGCCTTAGGAGAGGCCCTACCATAATATCATAGAGCAGTCTGTTATAAGATCTCATCTCACCCCAAGGAATTTTTCACTTTTGTATAAATAATCACTTCTGGAAGATGATCAGCAGGCTTACTTGAACTTAGATATAGCACAGGAGAGATGCAGGCAGTTTGAAAGGTACCTCCAGATCAAGTGATACCTGCCTGTGCTTCCTTGCACCATGGGTTTGGTAGCCCTTATTAGTGACCATTCCACTTATATTTGAAAAAAAATAGATTAAAAATTGGGAGCTCATACTGTGAGGTTATTGTTTGAATATAGTTATATCCTGCAGAAGTCTTCAGTTTGCAGTCTGCTACAAACTGATTTTTCTAGTTCTATTAGAATGTCTGGAGCTTTTACATTTCTCTAATAAATGGCTAAAGCATCTTGGCCTATACTTTGAAGGCAGATACTCCTATCTGTTCAGAGTACTGATCAGATAATCCAGTTCATCCTTTTTTAATGCTCATTTTGTAAATCTCCAGAGCTAAGATTGGGTGCTGTTTGAAACTTGAACTACCCTATATATCATTTATCTGATGTGAGTGCAAAAATCAATAGTCATTTTGGAAAATTGCCCTTTCTGCCTGTGACCACCTTGCTGGAACTGCAAACATTCATTCATATTCCTGCTGCATTTCCAATACCATCTTCTTATTTCTAGTAATACCAACTTAATTTCAGGAACCTGTGGTGTGTAAAAAGAAAAAAAAAGAAAAAAAGAAAAAAAACCCAACTAACTAAATGAACCAATATACTGGTTAATAAAATTAGTCTAAAACCATCAGGCAATTTGAATATGGGTTCCCAAAGGTTCTAGAATGTTTTATTGCTATGGGTAAAAACTATTCAAGGGCAAAATTGAATATTAAAACCTGTTTTACAAACATGTCTTTAGTATTTAATAAATATGTAGCAGCTGGCAGAAAAGTAGAACATCCTTCTATTAAATAACAGTGGATGTGTATGTATAAGTGGGTGCATATAGTTATTTGTGTCTTATAGCAAATTTCTATTTCAAAAGATATGCAGACTTTTTATTCCTTGATATAAAAATAGAAAACATAGCCTTGAAAGAGAGAGGGATACATGGCATGACACTTTGAGTTTTGTGGCAATGACTTTGAGCTTCCAGGAGGGCCATAATTTTTCCTCACTTTTTAAATTCAAAAATACTGAGTCCTAAACATTGCTTTGGCAATTACACTCCCAGTGGATTCAGGCCAGTCTAGTTGAATAGTCTAACCCAGGCTTCCCCCATCTGTATAACAGGGACAGTAATATTTACTTACCTATCTCATGGGAGTGCTATGAAGATTAATTATTTAATGCTTGAGGAGCACTTTAAAGATTAAAATTCCTAGTTGACTACTCAGTATTATTACTAAAGCAGAGCCTTGCTAATACACACCAAAATTGGTAGTGTCCCCCCACATCTGAGCAAAGATTTATTAATAAGGTTGTTGAGCAAGTTCTCTTATAATTAAAGCTTAATTATTCTAATGAAGTATTCTGGGGTAGATTTACTAATATGGTGTAAAGTGTAGATAATTACAGCAAAACTACAGAAGCATAAATATTATCCCTGGTTTGGTTCACATAAACTGGCAAGCAGACTTCCCAAAGCAGGGGCAAGCCCCACCCACAAATCTTTTTCTAACATTTATTTTCACGGCTCCCTGTATTTCCATTCAGTTGACAATACTGGAAGATAAGCATCCAAAATACAAGACCTGAGAGAACGCAGCCGTACCTCTGTCTCCACAACATCAGTTTTATCTTTCCTCATATAATGCATATAAATGGGTAAAATAGGAATTCAGTAACAATTACCATGTCTCTGCAGTTTGCCTGGGACCAAGTCCAGTCTTCTCCTGTTGCAGTGTAATATCCCAGAAAATCTCTCTCCTGCTGCTCATCTCAGTCCCTTTCATTTGCTACAGAACCCAATTAATAGCAAGACTGCATCACCACACCTTGTTCTTACTCTGTTATCTTCCCAACGTGTCTGTGATGGTGTCCTTGCCACTGTTCCAAAGGGAACACTGTGAAGGCACACAGGAATATTCTTATATCACCCAATCCCTGTGTCAAAGAGCCTTGCCAGTGGCCTAACTGTGATACCCAAGACTAAATTAACAAGGCTTCTCATGATCTCTCCTCACTGACATCAGAAATATGATGAGTGTAAATAATCACGCAGGGACTGACACAAAAATCTGTTATTCCAACCACTAGGGAGGCAAAGACAAGCTCTGTCCATACAGGGACATGGAGGTCCTGCCTCTGTCCTTGCTCCACCATTCCATGGTGCAACTCCTGGCTGATGCTTTGTGGCCCAGCCACGGGGAAAGGTTAGCAGAGGTCATGGCTTCTGTCAGATTTCTTAGAACTTCTTACTATTAGCTTGGGGGGAAAAAAAAAACAGAAAATTAAATGTGGGTTTTTGTTTTTTCACTTTTACAGTATGAGGTAACTGTGGCTCTCCAACCAATGCTTAACACGTGATTTGTGTTTACTTACTAGGAACTGAATATTAAAATGTAAAATTCATTTGTTCATGCACTTCCATCTCATGATGGAGTTTTCAGATAAATTTGTCTCAGCATAACAAAGATATCAGGTACCACAACAGCCCTGACAGCAGGTGTGGTCCCAGAGTCAGCTCTGTGTCTTCATTGCCTAAAGGTCTCCAGTTGGAAAAGTTTTCTGAAGAGACACTAAACTGCTTCTGCAGCTTCCACCCTAAGCAGAACAGGACTTATTCATGAGCTTTGTGACTGAATTCAAACCTAGTGTTTTGCTTAAGATCCTGCCCTCACTTGTAGTGAGAATCCTAGTGCCCACCAGAAACAGCTTTCTAGGATCATGTCATACACAGTTAAAATGCTCTGAATTCCTCACTTACTAAGTAAATTTTATTTATTATCTACATGCTTTTGATAATGACAGCTATTTGTTGACCTGACTGAATGCAATGCCTACTGTTAATGCCCATTTGATCTGTGATAATTAATAATTTTAATATTTAACTTTAATTATGTGTGTAATATCCAACTCTTAAATTATTCAGTCTCTGCAGAATGTTTTTCATTAATATCACACATTTTATTAACATATTTATGAACACCTTTTATGACTTAATGTGGCTTAATTCTATTAATAAAAACTAATTTGAAAGTCATTATCTTTTTTAATTATACAGTAACTTCCAGTGTAGTTTTTCCAGTTCCAGCAGGGCTCTGGGAGAGAACTGCTGAGGTTTCTCCAGTTCTACTCTGCTGTCTGACCACACAGAAAAAATAAAACCTTCTTTGTTGACAGAATGAGCATTGCCTGAGTAGCTCTGATCTGATAAATATGTGAGATGCTCAGCACTTCAAAAAGGGCACCAAACCACCTGGAGGACCTATTGAATGATAATGTGTGGCTGGAGCAGCATCACTCAAGACTGGTACTTAAGCTGTCCACAGACATTGCTACAACATTGACATAGGAGTGAGGAGCTTCCTGTGGAGGGTAAAAGCCCCATGCAGGCTGCTGCTCTTCACTTCAGCTCTTTCAGTATTAGTAATCCTGCAACATTTATGCAGATGGATTAATCTGATTCAAGGAAAAATCTAATTTACCAAGTGTTACAACCTGTCCCTGGAGGCAAGGGTATCTGCAGTGCTTGTTAATAGATCCCTTGGGGGGGATTAGAGTGAGGGAACACTGAATGATCAGTATTTATAAATATATATATATATATAAATATAAATATATAATAGATATAGGGTTTATTTTAGAACAATTTGGTTGAAATTAAAAGCAGGTATGTAGCCATTTTTATTATTTTACCTATAGTAATATATCAGTGTAAAAGAATAAAAATATCACTTAAGAAAATATAGGAGGGAGGGAGGGAGGGAGGGAGGGAGGGAGGGAGGGAGGGAGGGAGGGAGGGAGGGAGGGAGGGAGGGAGGGAGGAAGGAAGGAAGGAAGGAAGGAAGGAAGGAAGGAAGGAAGGAAGGAAGGAAGGAAGGAAGGAAGGAAGGAAGGAAGGAAGGAAGGAAGGAAGGAAGGAAGGAAGGAAGGAAGGAAGGAAGGAAGGAAGGAAGGAAGGAAGGAAGGAAGGAAGGAAGGAAGGAAGGAAGGAAGGAAGGAAGGAAGGAAGGAAGGAAGGAAGGAAGGAAGGAAGGAAGGAAGGAAGGAAGGAAGGAAGGAAGGAAGGAAGGAAGGAAGGAAGGAAGGAAGGAAGGAAGGAAGGAAGGAAGGAAGGAAGGAAGGAAGGAAGGAAGGAAGGAAGGAAGGAAGGAAGGAAGGAAGGAAGGAAGGAAGGAAGGAAGGAAGGAAGGAAGGAAGGAAGGAAGGAAGGAAGGAAGGAAGGAAGGAAGGAAGGAAGGAAGGAAGGAAGGAAGGAAGGAAGGAAGGAAGGAAGGAAGGAAGGAAGGAAGGAAGGAAGGTTGGTTTGTTCTAAGGCATGACAGCTGTCTCTCACATCATTGTAGTTGAGGCAGTTATGCCCCATCAGAAGGGATGAATAATTTGAATGTCCTGATACTTTCCCCAGAAGGGTTTTACAGTTGAACCAGTAGTGTAAGGGAGGAAATTGGCATGACAAAAAAGTATTACCCCACCTCACAGGATCTGCTTCTTATCAGCTTCTTCTCTTATCTGGCTCAAAATACAGCTTGTCCCTAAACAAACACCCGCTCTGCTCCTGGGCTGTGACCTTGCACATCCTCAGCAAAGCACCTGTTGCTTTTGCAGATGGACAATTGTTTGAGTCATTAACCATCAGCATTTCAGTCTTTCACACCAAGTTTGCTCAGATTGATGATCACAATGATTTGAGTATTTAGTTTATAGGACTGTTTATTAGAATCATATCTATGGAATAATCTAAACTGGGTGTTGAAATTAGAGGTAAACTGTGCACCCATAAACATCTGGCCTTAAGATTTGCAGCCAGAAGACTATTACAGTAAATTAGTAAACTGATTTACTACATTAATTTACCTGTTTCTAAAACACAACCTTCTTATAGGTGTGGCTCCATATTTTTTCCCCTCTCCCATCCTGTGCTTTGGATAGCTTTTTCCTGCATAGAAAATTTACCCTTTTTTATTCTTGAAGTTGTAAGGGCAGTGTCAAAGTCTCAACCCTGTTGTAAGGTTAGAGTGATGCTGTAGAAAGCCAAATGATGCAGAGCTTAGGCACTATTACAAAATCACAGTGAATTGTTTATGGATGCAATTTATATTTAAGGGGTGAACAATGGCAGAGTAACCAAGAAAGGGCTAAAGCAGCACCCCAGGATCATCCCAGACAATCCAGGCCACCTGGTCTCCGCGGCAGAAAGTCGGAGTGTTTCTGAATTCATTAGTTATCTCCTGTGTCAGTCTGAAAGGTGTCAGGGCACTTACTTGCAGTAGCCTGTGTTTTCTAAAAAGGACCCGATATGGGGTGATGGGTGTAGATCTCTGTGCTCATCCACTCAGCTTTGATCCACAGCCTCCAAAGGGTTTCCTGTAAGGAACTCCCCAGCATTGGTTGTGTACATGTTCAACAGAAGAGCAGACATCTATTTCCAGAGATCTTCTGAGACACCTCTCCCTGTGACTCTGCAAGGCAATTAAATTATTATCTCAAGTGGTGAGGACAGTAAAATACTGGTGAAACAGTGCCATAATTAAAGAACCAACTCAGGGAAAGGGATTTACTGATGATGCCCTGGTTATAATAATGTAGGATCAAAACCAGTGCAGAATAATAATAGGAACCCTCCAAGTCAGATCAGTTGCTTCCCATGTTTCTTTTTTAGCCATACTTAAAGACTACATTACATAAAAAAGTGAAAAGTGCTTTTATCCATAGCGCTTGCTACAGATTAAAGCAAACACAAATCAATGTGTGTGGCTTTCTTTTTTCAAGAAAACATTCACCATTTTTCTAAAGAATTTTTAAACTTCTTTTCCTTACAGTATAAAGTTTTGCCCTCCCTTACCAAAGTTTAAATTTTCCCTTTTTCTCTGTTCCCTTAGCTCCATCACCAAGTAAGATCATCTCCTGAGCTTCTGTAGATTTGGTCTTCCAAGCATAACTAACAATCTGCTCTTTCTGCAGTGTTGCAATAATTCTAAAATTAGATCTCTGAACATGAAAGCACTTCTCTAACAAACCTCTAAGCAGAGAACAGAAAAAGTGATGAAAGTGAATTTTACCTGAGATAAGATCATTCAAAGTCTCATTAAATGGTTCTTGCAAGAACTTTATGAACACTGTGTCTGCTGCAAAAATATTTAGGGCATCTTCCATTTAATATCTAGGTAAAGTATGCAATGGAAGATGGATATAATGAGCCTAAAGGAACTAAACAGTTGATCATCAGTAATGACCAGGAACATGAAAAGAAGTAGGGCATCTGAGTATCAGTGGCACTAAGACCTGAGCCAAGCAGGATGTAGAGTTGTGCTTCCCAGTGTTGGAATAGGTCAGTGGCTGAATTTTTTGGATATAAAATTAAACATTTTGAGTTTACAGAGGAGATAGAAGTATTCATCACTTACACTACACTTACATTCATACCTCTTCATTCTTGTGAACATCTGCAGAAGCCACGCCACCAATAGCTCCATGTAATAGGAATAGTGGCCACCTTTTCTAGTATTAGGCCAGTAACAAAACCAAAAATGCACACTGACTTTGGGGACAGAAAAACTAGGTCTGGCATTGTTTCATACACCAAATATCAGTCCTTTTTAATGAATCATTCTGCTCTTTTGAAAATGCCAAGCACAAAATACAGAAGTGAAAGACGTCAGGACTCAGATGCATGTTTGTTTTCCTGTAATCTTTTGTGATTTGTAAACTAACTCTGATTACCCTGAGCAACCATCCTCAAACTTTGGAAAAAGTTTGTGGAGCCAAAAAAACTAATTACTAAAAAGTAGAAAGATTCCACTCTTGAGCAAAGCTACATTTAAAGTTATATTTATAAGGTAATCTAAACATTCAGAGTCACCATGACATCGTTGAGTACAAGCAGGCAAGTGGTATAATAAATATGGCTACATTGTGATAGTAAATAATTAGATTAGGCTTTCATTATATCAGAAACAAGACTTCAAAGTACTCAGCTGCATGTGTGAGAAAGGAGTAGTTCATATACTAAAATAACCGAGTACAACCTGGGTTTATTTTTATAAATGAATATGGCATGTATCTAATTCCTATACATAGAATTAATATTTTGCACCCATATCATGCTGCCATCTTCCCTTTGTGAAGCATAAGAGCAGTAGTATTGATGGAAGGTTTATCCCACCTGGATGTGCCCACAGTGACTGACCAAAGGAAACACCATATCACAGCAGAAGGCACCTAAACCCATTGGTGTTTTCTTCCAGGGCTACTGGTATTCAGGGATCTGAATGTGGATAAGTTCAGTGGAAGGGGAGACAAGCAAAGTGTAATTTTAAGCCAAGAAAAGGGCAATTTGTGAGAAAACATTTGCATAGCACATTGAATAATTAACAGGAATTACAGTTTGTAGCTAGAAGTTCAGGCAGGATGTAAGGTGGGGGCAGAGCCCATTGCCACTCACTTCCTGGGAGAGGCTGGGGGAAAGGGTGGAAGATTGTGTCACATTTCCATAAGGCTGATAGTTAAACAGAAAGTACCAAGAGCTTTTCTAACCATGAAATCTTCAGAGAATCATTTATTTCAGGAGACAAAGGGTGCTGTGTGTTTGGACTGTGGAAGTGTCAGGATAAAAGATTAAAGATTTTTTTATATATTCTGAAATATCCCTCCTTAGAGAGCATTAAAGAAAAGCTTCAGGAGACCAATGCAATCAGGAACATCAAAGACATGTCAAGCTATAATGAGAAAGACCCAAATGCATTCCGGGTGTAGCACTGCCAACATAAGTGGATACTCACCAGGGGACAGTTTGTCTCATTTTTGTTATTAGCAGCATCTGTAAGAACTGCTTGCCACCTCCTGGCAATACATAATTTCAGACAAAAAGATGGGGGGAAGAATAAAACACATATTTTTTATTCAATCAAACCCTCTTTGATTCCCTAGGAAAATAATTCTGGGAATATATGAGAACATCTGCTTAGACATTTCAGAAAACACTTCATTCAGACTAATGAAAGTGTTCAAAGCTTTAATATATTGTACATTATTAATATAATTTCAAAATTAAAAAGGCCTTGAGATTTTATTGTACTTAAGTAATAAAATGTGATGTAATTTCTACTCTTGCTACTAAATATTAAAAAAATTAATATTAGTACTTTATGGATAATTATATCTGATGAAAAATCACACGTCCTTCTTAAATTGCTAAACAATTACCTAAAATATTTTGATCCTAAGGGAGAACCTAGCCACAAATCAGAGGTCCATGGGCAGAGCTCACCTCTCTATTAGGACTAAAGCCAGGGTTCTTTTTCTCATGGTTCAGCCATCAGAAAGCACTGGATCCAGGTAGAACAGTTAAGACAGCATCAAATAGACTCATGAGAGTAGTATCCTCATTTCCACTCCATTGAATGTGTGAGAGCTGACAGACCAAAACAAACAATTCATGTATGTGGCAGCTCTACATCAAATAAAAAAACCTTTAAACAGAAAACTTCTGCTCCTGATGTTTTCCCTATGTCACTCTTCCCCTAAAATGGCTGTATTCATCTCCCACTTGTCCTCCCACACTCTCAAGATCCTGTGTCTGTGGTGGCTCTTACTAAGTTAGCAATTTACTCCTTTGCCTGCAAGTGAGTGAAGCCAGTCGTAGGTGAGTCATTCTTACACATCCCATGGAGAAGTGCCACCAACTTGTGGCACAGTAGCTTGTGGAAACTAAAAGCCACCCAGTAAACACCTACTAAATTACACCAAATGAAATGCCATCACCATAACAGATTATAGTGCTGCTCCCAGCTCATTTGTCTTGTCTAAATTAGTAGGTCAAGGGAGATTTTCACCCTTCAAAGAAGGAAGGCAGGCATCTATTAGTGTTCAGTGAGAAGTGTACTTTTGAAAAGCAATTTCTCTCACAGTAAGGATGTTATCAGTGGTCACAAAGGCAGAAGCAAGTTTAAAACTATACTGTCCCTAAATCTCTCCAGCAGTTGCAATTGAGTGCAATATTCTTCTCTTCTGCTTGCAAGTTGTTTGGGCATTAGTAGTTCATGCTCTGTTAAACAAATACTGTTTTCAGTTCCTCCCAGAGGTGAAGGAAGAAAAAAGTAAAATCAGTGCTCTGTCTGGTTTATTATGTTTACAAAATGCTTTGAGATACATTGGAATAACAGACAGTAAAAGTAGGTTATGTTCCCAATTAACTTAAAGATTTTATAAAAAGCCTTAGACCAACAGACAAATAATATTCAGAAATATTAATAACTCTTTCAAAAATGTAGCTAGAAACTGAGTATAATCATGAAAATAAATTACTAGTTTAACTGCTCTGCAGGATAAAATTTTACATTTTTCTCCTGTTTATATTTTTTATGGAGAAGCAATCATTTTAGTGCTGGTTGAACAAATCCAAATGAACCCTTACATCTTGAACACAGCTCTTTAAAAGGTTTTTCTTCTGAGCAAAAAATTACTTACATTCCTGCACTTTGCTGTACTCTAGTAATTTTTATATTTTTCCATGATGTTCAGACATTAGAGGGAAGTTTCCTACAATACCCTCACATGAGTATTGTCCTCACTAGCCAGTGGCATATTGCAACAATGGCTTATTGACATTAATGTCTAGCAAGGCTGAGGACAACTTTCTATATAATGTCATTTCATTCAAAAGAAAAGCAGCTTAGGCTGGGTTTGGCTGTCACAGACTGATGGTACTTAAACCTAAAAGAAAGTAATTTTCTTCTTACTTGCAAGTGTTATATTGCCAAAGAATATAAATGATAGTTTTATTCCATGGCAACATTGTTCCATAACCACTGGAAATACAACCTATATATAGGTGTCTTCCCAGGAAGTATTTTGAACATAGTACAGCCAGTGACCCACCTGGGATTGTCCCACAGTCGAACTTAAAAAGCTGTGGCTACATGTTTTCTTCCTTAGTTGATCAAGTTGTTTTTTACTTAGGGTTTTCTGGGGAAGAGATAAAATCCAGTAATGCATATAATATGGCATGTGCCAGTTTATAGACACCTATACTTATATATCAATATATGTAAGAGATAGGCTGATTCACTTTTGTTGAAGTATATTCTAACCCACCACCATTCCTCACTACAACATTTGGTTGTTTTTCATTCCCTTTAAAAAAGAAAGTAGGAGAAATTCTGTCATCTCCAGGAAATAAAGCAGTAGGCCACTAACCCCTAGGTCTCCTCTCCAGAGCATCCCACAAATAACTGGTACCATATTATCCTTTGTGCCTCAGAGGAGCCACAAGAGGTGTTTGCCACCTTGATTTTGAATGGTGTCTCCTGGTTTGTCCTCCTGGAGGAGAAAAAGCTGATTTGAGCATAGTGGTACATTTTCCACAGCAGCAGTCTTGTTACCCAAGAGCATCTTGCTGCTCCCGGCTGTTTGGTGTTTTTGCTGGTGTGCAGCTGATACTACCCAAAGTAACAGGCTATTTCTGTAATCAGAAGTTCTCACAGCCTAACACAAGATTGGATAATGGCCCACTTCTCTTCACTGCCGCTGAAAAACTGTGAAAAACATCTCATGGACAACTAGGAAAGAAGATTGTAGTTCAGACAAATATGTTGGTCCAACCCTTGGCACCACCTCTACCCTGGGTAGGAGTGACAGTGCCATGAAAAGTATAAACTTAATTCTCCAAAGCTCAAGGTGGCTTCTTCAGAGTTGGCTCAGGTACCTTGCTGGTGCACATAGGCAGCTTTATGCTGAGTCCCAGGATAGTTTTATTGATTTGGACTCTGTACACGGTTCCTGGCTCAAGTATTAAATACAATGAGACCCCCTGGATTTCAGATTGAAGAAGAGCCAGGGTGGGGTCTGTGCTTCCCCCATCAGGCACACGCTGTGGTCCTGTACCAGGCTGGTGGTGCAGAACAAAAGTAAAGAACAAGCCCATCAAAGTCAATGCTTTTTGTAGGCAAGCTCCTAGGAGCTGATCACTCTACATGCACGAGTCTTCCTCTTGTTTTTTCTTGCTTGAGTGCCAAGCTGGGAGCAGATGGTACATTAGTCACCCTTAACTGGAGGGTAAGAAAGTGTGATTTCTTTTTTTTTTAAATTCAGTTGAGACCCTCAGCCCATTTAGATTCCCAGCTCAATGTTTATTTGTCTTACACAGAACTTGTACTTTCTACCCCTCTCAAATGCTAATCCTCTCCACACATATGCTCATTATGCAAAAGCATATGACAAACACCATCTGGGAAAATAAATAGCTCCTCAGCTAACTGTGCTGCTCCCTCCCTTTACGTCACCCACCTCACTATTGTCTCTCCTATTTTTATCTGCAAGGCAGCAATCACTCAATACAGCTATTAACTTAACAGTGCTGTCTTAGTCAAGCAAGCTGCATATCCCAGGCTGGGCAGTAGAATCTACTGCATTTTTCAAGACAATGTGTATCTCCATGATAATTTGAAAGCAGCCATAGCACTGAGAAAAATGCATGTTACTTTTTTAAAGGGCAGTTGATATCACTGAGAGATATTAGTCCTGACCTGAAGAAGTCCACACTCATTTTTTAGCTAGAAGGTTACATTTTCTCCCCCATAAAATATGCAGCTCTTGCCACAAGTTCTACCTCGTTTCCATGGATTCCTGAGACAGTCCTTCATCTCTGACAGATTATTCCTCATACTGTTCAAAGCCAGGCAATGGAGCTAAATAGAGAATGACATTAGCCAAGTTCAGTGATTTCTCTAACCTCTAAGTAGACGGGTAAGAATAGGAGCCATGCTGTCATTAATCACGATGAATTTGTTTTCTGCCAGAAGGTTAATCAAAAGAAACGAGGATGTATATGCAAGAGAAAGGCATCCCAGAATATTCTGGCTTGGATTAGGGAAATCATCGTGAATCAGCAAAGGAGACATTTATTTAGCTAAATTAAACAGGATCTGCACAATCCAACCGTATTGTGTTGAGGCTAAGTAACCAGGAGAAATTCAAAATGCACAACCAGGAGACTCAGCAGCTGACACTGTGATATAAAGGCAGAGCTGTGTAAGTACCCTGTAAGAATTGTGGGGCCATAAACACTGCAATACTATATCTGTTCAGAAAAAATATGAGACAGAATTCAATGATGACCTTATCTAAGCTACAAATTCTTGTCAATTATTATATGCTTGTAGGGACATGTTTAATAGATGGCAGAAAGTCCTTCTCATTTGTCCTCAGAGACAACACTGATATTGCCCAGCTAAGAAATCCATTATACAGCTACAAAAGAAGCTATTTGATTTCATGAGCACGTGCCTTTATTATTTTAAGAATAATTTAACATAGGCAGAGGAAAGCAGAACCTGTATGAAAAAAAGACTGGGGTTTCTAGCATTTGCAGTTAACAGCTTTGTGGTTCTTGTGTCTCCTGTTTTGTTGGTTTTTGTTTTGTTGGGATTTTTTTTTTTGGTTTTTGTTTTTTTTGGTGGAGAAACTATTTTTGGTTTTCTCCATACTGGTTTCCACAATTGAGGGAGTTTCACCTCACCTGAAACAGAGGGGTCTAAGGCTGGTACATGGTTCGGGTATCAGTGTTGCTCCCAATACATGTGCTTATGCAATACACTCTGTGCTGCAATGCCCTTAACTCTCTTCTCTTTGTTGTTAAAACAGACGAACCAAACTCCTGGAGTGCTCCCTCTGCCACCTCCCCAGGTCTGCCGGAAGTAGCTCTTTCCCTCGACGACATAATCTCACCATTATCTTCATCACACATAGCCCCACCCTCTGACCCTTCTCACCAGATAAGCCCAGAGCCAACATGGGATATCAAGAGGGAACACGATGTAAGGAAACCAAAGGAGCTTTCGGTGAACGGTCACAAAAAGAAAAGGTTAGGAGAACAAAGAGAAAGGTCAGCAAGTCCTAAAAAGGTAGACAGGTCAAAGCACGAAGAGGCTTCTTGGAAAGGATATACAGAAGGCAAAAATAAGACCACTGATGGTGGCAGGCCCACCTCAGAAAGCAAAGTGGTGGGACACAGCGTTATGATCGAGGCTGGCGCAAGAGAGCACATGTGTGCTGGAACCAGTGATGAACAGTTTGGGAGGCTGAGGAAGCCAGAAAGCAAGAGAGGAGGATCTCTTAGCAAAAAAGAAGATCACAGATCCACAAACACCAGTGAGAAGAGGTCAGCTGCAGCACCCGACCATGTCAAGATCGATACAGGAGCTACCAAGACATACAGTAGCAACCGCTGCGGCTCACCTGGAAGTGATATGGACCACAGCCAGAGGGACCCTGATGGGAAACCCAGCGAGTTCCCCAGGAAGGGACATCTCCACTCCATTAGCACTCGCAGCACCAACACCGCAGTTCGAAAGGCAACGGTCTCTCCAGGGCCGTGGAAAATCCCTGGCTCAGACAAGCTACCGAGTGTCCTGAAGTCTGGTACTTCTGCCATGAGCAGATAAGCAAGGGACTGTTGCCCTCTAACTGTCTCAAACTGACGCAGAACATTCTTCTTAGTTTTTGTCTCACATTGGTTTGTTTTAATTTATTTTAACTATCACACATATACACAAAGCATTGAGGAATGAAAACATTAGTGTGTAATTCCATGACAATGTGCACAGTATCTAATAAGTTCAAAAGCATATAGTCAACACAGAGATTTAAAATCGACCCTAAAGTCCCAGTTCCATTTTAGGGACTTTGGCAGCTATGGAAGAAACCAAAACAATATGAAGGACAGTACATCAGAGAAGGATAGTGCAGTGTAGCTTTAGCATTTTTTTCCCACTGCATGAAGGACTTGGATTTCATTCAAACTTTATATCAAGAAACTGGAACAAGTTAGAGCAATCACAAACTGGAACATCGCCTTAAATAAAACTGCACGGAGCAAGCTGAAACCGAGAGAGGATCTTTTCATGGAGCTAAAATGTTGTAAATAAATTGTTCTCGACATATCTAGACAGGGGTTAAAGGGTTTCTTTAAAGCATCGTTTGGAACTGTACACCCATGACACATCTCCACTGTTAACGCTTTGGGATAGTCCACGTGGTACCCTGTAGCATAGTTCACTGGGCGCTACGGGAGGAGTGGGGAATCCAGTGGATTAGTTTCTGTGATACCATTTCTACTGCCATTTTTGTGAACAAACCATGTTTCTGTACATTGGAAAGGAGTTAAGGTGGAGTTGTATTTGCAAATTATTATCAAAAGTGATTTATTACAGGTTCCCCAAGTCCTGCGAGGTAGCACACAAACCAATTGGTCAGGCTCAAACCCCAAGCATCTGCAAGGCCCTTGCAATGAAAGGAAGAGTGCTACAGAGAAAAAGCTGCAGTTTCCTTAAGGAAAGGCCTTTCCTTCCTGCAGAAGATGATAGCATCACTTATCAACAGTGCTATGTTTCATACCTATCCACATTTACTTAGGACGCTCTCATCTCTCATCCCCTCAGTTTGGCAGAGCAGGTGCCTTTCAGGCACACGTCAACAATAATTAGACTGCTTTCTGAAATACAGTTGTTGGTGTCCTCATTCAGTAAATTCAGTATTTTTCCATCTTTAAAATGGTTTCCATTTTACCATTTTTTTTTCCCTATCTCCATTTTTTATTTCTTTTTGTTTTTATCTTTCTTGCTTGTCTGTTTTGAATTTTAAGCCTTAAGTGCCAGGTAAACATTCCAGTCTGCCTTCACAGGAAATAACTCCGAGTTCAGTCAACCAGTCATAATCCTGTTTCAAAATGTGTGTGTGTGTGTCTGTGTAAATGTGCATATGCTTATTCGTCTGTCAAAATTAAAACAAAATCCTGGGCAATAATACATTGGTAATTAAAAAAAAAAATCATAAAGCTAAGTACTGTCAAAAATTTGTATTTAAAATTATTGTTCACTAGCAATCTTAGTTCCTCACATGCTCTGCTGAAAAACTAGATTGAGATTGGCTTTGTTCCAAGAAATTAGCACATTAATGTATGTCTCAAACATTGCACTGGACTGAGAAATTTATAGACATGTTTCTTCCTGTCCAATTGTTTGAAAAGCCTCAAGTCAAGGATTTTGCAGCTTTCAGACATTTTTTTTTAGAAAGAAAAATCCATTTATAATTTCTAAAAAAGCACAAATCCATGTAGCTGTTTATAAAACTCTTATTTAATGGAAAAAAAAAAAATCTTTATCCCCTGAACTAGAATCCAATATAATTTGCCATTAATTTATTGAATCTGATTTTGGACAATGCTTCTGTAGTGTAGATGCACGTCCCGGTATCTTATTTTTATGTATAAAGAAAGCAAACAATGAAATCTGAAAAACAGTTGAGATTATGCTTGCATAAACTCTAATTTGCACAGTTCACAGCTACTCCTTGTGCAGTAATTGCTTTATGCGGCTGTAATCGATAACCTGTGAAGACAGCACATCATCTAAACCCCATTCCAAATAATATTTCTGTGTAGTGTTAGCTGTGAATTTACCTTGTACAGCTCTATCTCTATAAATATAATTCCATGTATTAATAGTCACAGAAAGGCTGTAAGTGAGCAACTATTTTTATGAAACGCACCACTATGGATAAATTAACTTTTACAGAAATCTTGTTTACTGTATGATATTCTAAACCACTGTCAAATAAAATATATATCCAAAAATCTTTCATTTTTTCAATTGTATATAGTTTGTGTTAATTTTGAGTAACAGGCCTCAGTGTTACCCTGAGAAACAATCATTTTCTTGCATATGAGTAGAGTTAATTAGCTACTGCCTTATAAAAAATGGAATCAACCATTTCAATTTCTTACTCCAGTTTATGAATAAACATGTACATGACCAAACAAATTTTATAATGGCAAGTTAAAGTTTATGAGGTGACACAGACACAGGAAAATCTCTTTCTGTTGGAAAAGCCTAAATCCTTATTCCCCTTCCAACCACAGGAGACACAGGACTAGGGTGGCCAGATTGCCAGTGGTGAGAAACAACTTCTGAGAGCACACCACATATACAGAATTAACCTGAGCATAACCCATATTTAACTCAGATATCGAGCAGTTTTAACTAGCCCTAGAAAGGTTTTGTTGACAAGCTCTGTTAAGGGGGCATAATTACATTTGCAATTTATTTTACAGAAAAAAAAGTCTTGAAAAACATCATAATGGTGTAAAAATGTTGGTAAACAGCCAGCTTCTTTTGGGACCAAATCCACCCCTCATTAAATGTTCCTTACCTCCAGTTAGGGAAAATAAATCATCAGTTTATAGACTCTAGACACTGTAAGATGTCTACCTGGAAAACAAGCAATATTTTTCACACAAATATGACATTTTTAAATATAAGTACTCCCTATATCCTTAAAATATAATTTTCTTCAAAAAATGATAATTTGCCTTCATACAGCCTGAGACAACTGCAGAATCTTGTTTTTTCAGATTAATATTCCCCAGAGAAAATTTCAACCAGCTGAACTAATAAAATAATTTTGCATTACAATAAACACATAGAAAATATGAAGCATCTTAAAAACTGATGTTGCTTAAATAGCCACTGTTTTCATGGCTGGAAATCTGGGTGTGTGCCTGGTTCAGTCCCAGTGGTACCACAGGGAAGTGTGCTGAAGCCATATGGCTTCATCCAGTCTAACTTTTTGTTGATAACATGTCTTTTGTCTTTTAAACATAGTAGTACAACATTTGCATTGCACTGTTGTTATTATGACACCTTTTAATATCTCTTTTTCATACCTATGCTACATCAATTCTTTGATGCAGATTCTCTGCTCCAAACTGCAGTGGAACAGTGTAAGTAAACCTGCCAGCCTGTGATCACCAATGCACTTTTGGGCAGGAGTGTTGACAAAAAACACCACAGACAGATTTCGGTGCAGCCCTTTTCTTAAGCAAATGTGGGCTCTGGAGCTCACTACTTCTCCAGGTACTTCTCTGCCTTAGGCTGTTCACACAAACTGCAGAGCCTGGAAGAGCAGACCTTCAAACAAATTAAATAAAAAAGGCAGGAAATTTAAAAGCTCCCACAAGATCTCACCAAAGATGTCATCTTTTCTTCCAGAAAGCTGCTGGACAGACAGCACTCTTCATTTAGTTACAACAGAGCATAGGTTGCACTGGTTTCACTTCACTGTGCTCCCCTAAACAGGAGGGGCATTTGTAGCCCATATATCCACTTATTCCATGGTCTCAGTGATTAGACTGCCAACAATTTAGCCCCAATGTGGACAGCTGCCCGCTAGGAACTGATGCACAAGTTCAAATATGGACCCATTTCTTCCCTGATAATTTTCATCTGAATGTGCAGCCAGCCACCGTTACCAAAACCTTCTCATCTCCATCAAAGATGAGATGCCATCTGATTTGTGCCATCTCTGCTAAACACAAACATCTCATGCTTAGCCCTCTCTACATCCCATGTACTCTTTATCACCACCAGACTTATTCTGAATCTCCTTTTCCTCCTCAGCTTCCCACTGGTTCTTAATCCTACCTCTGAGATAAGTGCTGGTGCCATTCAGTAAATCAAATCTTTCGTTCCCCATTTTCTTCTTCTGTTCCTCAGAACTATTCTTCCTCTTTTTCCCTTGTTCTTTTGGCCCTCTGTCACCATTTGGCATTTCTCAACCTCTGATGTGTATCAGCAGCTCAGCATGAGACACCTCTTCTAAGAGTTGTCATGACCAGTCACACACCAAGTCATTAACCCGCTCCTGGGGGTCGTACAAATGTAAGGACACACCCAACAACTTGCACTGAAGCCCAAACCACCTCTCTTGTCCTCCAGAAACCGCCAGTGGTTACTTTTTAAACATTCTAAGTCTACATGCAGCCAGTAACTACTTTTGCAAGTACAAATAATGTTTTATCTTCTTTGCTGAATGTCTGTACTGATAATGATTTCAGCATTCAGGCCAGGGTTTGCGGATGCAACATACCATGATCTCTACTGGAAGTCTCCAAATTCATTTTACAAAGGCAAGGACAGGCAAAGCTGCAGGCAATTTCTGTCTTAGCCACTGTGCTCTTTTTGTACATCACTGCTGCCACGGAAACCTGGGGCCAGAACTGCAGAGGCAAAAGGGGAAGAGCACACCTCAGCAAATGAGGATGTCACACTCCAGGTTTCTCATTGCTTGGGAGTGCCTTGAAGTGAAAAAGTTTCTTGGTACACTGCCATGGAGCTAGAGAAGCCAGCTAGCTAGAGAAGGCTTTGAACTTGCCCAGGGATGTCTGATCCCATTAGGGACTGACTTCACAAAAGTCTCCAAAAGAGCCCTTTCCCTCTTCTGTCCCCTAGAAGCCAGGATATTTTCTCTAATTGCTGCTAAAAGGCCACACAAGCCTGGCAGGCTGCCTACTCTCCTGGCTACTGAGGGGCTGGGAGAGAATTGCCACAGCTGTGTCCTGCAGGCTTCCCACCCTCCAGAGCTATCAGACTCCAGGACCCCCAAGGCTCTTTCACCATATGTCAGTGGAGGGGCCTGGAGAAGTGGACACCCAGAACCAAACACCTTTACCTTCACAGCTGTCATCCAAACAGTGAGTGACTTTAACTAGCCATCACTCAAAGGGAAATCCGTGCATTATCTGGACAGAAACAGCTGTTTCAGCCAGGATTCATACATCACCAGTGTCCCAAGCCCCTCACAGGTCCCCTGCTCAGCGCCCAGAACTGTCCTCTCCCTTGGAGAGGGACACTCAGAGCAGCCCCTCCCCACCACTCAAGTACCCATAGGTTCTGCATAGCCACCACCCTCCTGGAGCCAAGGCACACATGCTTAGTCCAGCCCAGAGGATTCTGGAATATTTTTCTCAGTATTTCTAACAGCAATGATGTGATGACACATCTGTCTCCATAGCTGGCAACTCAGCTTAGAGCAATTTTTTTTTTAAATGTCTTGTCAAGACACAGTAACATAAGCAATATCTCTGAATTATAGCCAATCTAAAAATTATGTTGTGCCCTTCCTGTCTTTAGTGCCTCTATGACAATAAGTCACTCTGCCCGTTCAATTAATCAATAAAGAGGGTTTTGCTTACAAGGTACAAATCTATATCCTTTAAACAATTGGGGGAACATCAGTGCACAAAGACCCACTCACACACAGGGGTCTGGAACACCATCTTCCATTCCCATTCAGGAACTGCCCAAATACCTACATTTGAGTTGATGGGATGGCTGCCCCTCTTAGGAAAAAAAAAACAAAACACATTGGAATGCAAACTAATCCAGAAAGCTACTGTTCATCTACAGATCATGCTGTAAGTGTGAAGACATTTAAAGTGAGAAAAATAATAAATAACCAAGAAATTGTGTTGGGAGAAAGAGGAATGATGAGACTTTCTGTGATGCAGCCACCTGCTGACCTGCTCTATTTTCAACTTCTTCAAGCTTAAAAACTGAAAAAGATGAAATATCAAACATGACAAACGCTGCAACAAAGCTCTGCAAATCTTGGGGACAGCAAGAAAGACTATTTAGTGATTACACTTTTTAAGAGAATTAATTTATTTACATAAAATGTCTGGGCTGGTGCTTGGAAGAGGAGAGCACACTGTCCCAGTGCCCTCCAGCAGCACCCCGGGGTGTCAGTGGGCTCCTCCCACCCAGATGAATCCCTCGGGCTGTCCAGAGGCTGCAGCCGTACTGAGCAGCCTCAGCAGAGGGCTGGCACTGCCATGGTGGGCACCAGCACCGCTGTGACACAGGAAGGGGGAGAGTTCAATCCCTGGGATACTTCCCTTCATCTCTGCACCCCAGGAGTGCTGCACAGCACCAATGGACCCGCTGTCCACCCGAAGGTGTTGTAGATGTGGAGGCAGGGGAAGGAGCAACTAAAATATGAAAGCCAAGTCCAGACCTGTGATGAGAGACCCAGTGCAGCTGTAAGCAGAAAGAAAGGTTCTAAGGAACCACAAATCTACTGCTACTGCAGGGTGAGACCAAGGCACTGGCATCATTCTATCTTTCCCCTCTCAGTAAATCTGGGACATTGCTGTCACTGAAGCCACATGAAACACTTGAAACACCTTAACACCTTGAAACACCTTAACACTCTGAAAAAAAAAAATGCAGATTTTCTTCCTGGACTGCCCTTTGCTCAAAAGTCATGAACAATAACAGGCACCCCAACCAGTCCAAAACTCTCCTGCCACCACCAAGCAGAAGGGCTACCCATGGCTCTGAAGCTTCTATTCATGCATATATGTGGAATTAAAGAATTTTGGTATTAGTACTTTCCCAAAGGGATTAAAAACTATGCCAAGAGCTTTAGCTGAAGTACTTAAATAACTGCAGTCCATAAACCAGAAAATTGTTCATCCTGTCTCTAAACCAGCAAGTACAAAAACCTAGATTTAAGTACCTATTTAATTCAGAAAGAAAATCAGACCTTTCCCATCATAGTCCAGAAAGCTCACCATCTATGAAACATCTATTCCGATTAGCACTTCATTCATTTCAGAAGTTTTTAAAAATATGCCCAGCAGGCAACATGGAGCACTGCGATCTGTTAGTACAGAATATTTCAGAGTACTCCTCAAACCTTGAACATCACAAAAAATACTGATTGATTACTCTTTTATATTGCTCCAGGAAAGATCAATGCCAGCATGTGCCCCCTCCTGAATGACTCCTGTCTCAATATCCCTGGTACTGCCCAACTTTTCAGGTTGATTTCTGGTGGAAATGTGCCCCAGAGTCACCATGCCATGGCAGCTGTAGGAGGTCACAAAGCCTTCTGGAGGCACCTTCCCATCTGACCTCACCTCAGCACCAGAGCAGCCTCCCTGAACCCAGGAGCACTGAGAACACCCCTGTGTGACATCCAGCTGAGAAAGGGTCACTGCTCTGGCTTTGGAGCTGCACAAACATCAGAAGTCAGGGAGTTCTGCATCCCTGAGCAAGTGGCACTAAGTCCTGTGTTATGACATCCCAACAACTAGCACCCAGCACCACAAGCCTCCAAACGAGCCTCATGTCAAGGGCAAAAGCTCTTTCCCTAACCACCACAGTTTATTCTGAGGGTCTGTTTGGGGTATAGAAGCCCCTTAACTTGGCTGTTTATTCCATTGCCATACTAATTTATAGTGAGGCACTCTTCCCGAAAGAGGGCAGCTCCAACAGTGCTTCTGCCCCGACTTCACATCTCAGTACAAAATAAGCTTCATGTCTGACAAAACTGAAAGATCACAGCTCCAGGCTCAGTCATGAAGCTCTGGAGGATCAGCAACCTCAGTCCCTCTGGGAACACGTCTCAAGCAGCCTCTGCCCAATGCTCTGCTCTCATCTTTCATCCTGCTCTCTATACGGAACATTTTTCACACTGGCATACAAATTGCAAGTGCAGCCCAAATTGATCCCCTCCATACCTTCAGTCCCCTGAGGTTAACAAGTAGGTCTCTACCTCATAGTTTTATAGGTCCATTATGTTCTTTGATTAGCAGCTGTGTCCCAGGCTCAATGTCTTTGGAATAAATTCAGAAAATTTGATAGCTAGTGTTTCTAAAGATGATTGTTACAGTATTTTGGAAATTACATAGGAGTTATTAGTATTTCAGCCCCCCTTATAATCCCCAGCATCCTTGGTCTTCATTAGCTGCAGTGAGCACCCCAGCAATGGGAGTGACAAGGTCACTGGAGGCGATGCCACCAGAGCTCTCCACTTTTTGTTAGACCTTCCCACTCAGGTATCCCTCCTCTGGTCTGCAGGGCCTGGCAATCCCCATTGCATATGCAGCTGATGAAGCCCAAATGGAATAAATTATGGACCAAGATAATGACAAATTCCCCATAATTTCCCCATTCATTTCAGGTATTTCCCTCACAGCAGGAGGACACAGTAAACAATGTGTACAGCAGCTCTGCCACCATCAGCCTGAGGCTGGCCTGAAGCAAACTATTCTGCAGAATCAGATGCTGATTTTCCCCATCCAGGTCTGGATTGCCTCCTGGTGACCCAGCCAACACAGAAAAGTGATTGGGGAACACTGATCCAGGACTGGCCATGTAAACATTACAGGCTCAGGTGGAACAAATGGGCCTCACGAGTCAAAGCAGGGTAGCATGAGCTGTCACTGTACAACAGCAACAATTACTCTCACATCAAGCTACCAAGCACAGGAAACCTCAGCCAGCATAGCCTGAGGGACAGTAAGGAACTATTACATGTTTCTTTATAAAAGACTGTATTGAAGTAATAGATTAAAAAGCAAAAAGGCAGTTGTAGCATTGTGAAATACAAAGTATGAATTGACCCCTTCACTTAATAACATCTCTTACTCCCTTTTCTTGCCTTTGTATGTCAAAAAGCTGTCCACAGCCAGCTTTTATAGGATACAGCAGTTGTTTGAGCTGCCCTGGGGGAAAGGGAGATAAAGTCAGCCCAAGTGGGATGCTGCTGCCTTTGCTCAGTGCCCTGGAACGCAGCGCACGCCTGCACCGACACGTGTCCAGAGCAGAGAGAATCGGGCAGCTCTGCCACTGGGCTGACTCTTCCTGGCAGCCTCACTGCTGGGACAGGGCAGCTCAGACCTGGGATCTTCCTGGCCACTCCAGCACACTGCAGGTTTTCTGCCCATGGGACTGTGCCCCTGGCATGCAGGGTATGCCAGCCACGCAGGCAGGGCCCTGCTAAAGCTCTTCTGCTCTGTATACAGAGTTATTTATAGGCAAGAGAAAATAGACTTTGCAACCCAGTGCTGATCTTCTGAACTTTAGCAAAAAGCATTAGGAAAAAATGCAAGCAGTGTATTTTTCACTAAGGTCTTTCAGCAGAAAGGTCATTCACCAGCATAATAAAAAACAAAATACTTTAAAAGAAAACAATTTTATCCTCTAAATCATAAATATTATACATAGTCACAGAATTCTTATCATTGGCTAATATTGAATCATTTTAAAAATATTTTCAATTACCATGTATGTGACCTTAGGGAGCTACCAGATGCTTTATGGTGCCTAACAGAATCAGGGCATGAAAACACAAAACAAAATGGACACAGGAGCAACTACCAAGTCATAGGAACTCAAATCACAGTAACACTGTTACACAGACTGACCTACAGCTTAAGTAATGCCATCAATATAACCCATAAAAAGTAAACAAAACTAGAACTACATAAACTTATAAAATTAGGATAAGAGTATCAATTAATTATTAAGAAAACAGTCAAACTTTGAGTCTTTGGCAGAGAGGAAATATCCTCCCCAGACTGGTATCCACAACATGTCTGGTCAGCTTAACATCAACTGGAGTCATCTCCTCAAGATTAAACCTTCTCTGTGAGTTCATTATGCAATGTCTTTGAATTTCATTTTCCCCTTTGAAACAAACTTTTTCAGGTTTTCTTATTACTTCTATCATGACATATGTGCAGTGTGTCACTGCCAAAAACTCAAAGGACATGTAGCCTAAATCAATACTGGGAAATTGGTATATATATACATATATATATATATATATACACATATATATACATAGTATATATATGTATATATATATATATACATATACATATATACATATATATACATAGTATATATATGTATATATATATATATATATATACTGGGAATACTGGTAATCAATGGATAAGACTATGTCGTATAGCAAGGAGCTCTGAAAGCACAGACATCCCAAATAATCTGTTAAGGAGCAGGATGACACCAGGATCTCAAGGTGACAAACACAAAGCACAAATCACCAATCAGTGTTCCCAAGAGCTGTGAAGAACCTGGTTTAAGGCACAGCTTAAAACATAGTATGAATATCCTGCATAGGGTGACAGTGCAAAAAAGGCAGCAAGGGGGTACAAAAGGCAGTTGTGGATTCTTCAAGACCAGGACCAAAGGACAAAGAGAGAAAATAATTGCTCCAGCACCATCTTCCCTGCTCTTGACATGAGCATCATTGCTGTGCATCTGCAGCAGTTCCTCTGCCAGAGAAAGATCTCTGCCCTTGGGTTTCCCATTGTCACATTCTGCCACTGCAGCTCAAGCAGCCACTTCTAGGACATTACCTTTTACCATGTCACTGGCTAGAGAAAATCAGGATTTTAAGAGCAATGTGTGTGTGTGTGTGTGTGCAAACATGGTCTCTGCTCCAGCTTTCCTCCTCCATAGCTTCTGCAGTGCTCTGAGGCACAACTGGTCATTATGGATTAAAGGCAAGTCATCAGTCCCTGCACTTTTATACAATATCAAGCAAATGAGACAGAGAATATCCAGTAGCCCAATGGCTAGAAAGATGAATTTTAGTGTCCCAAGTTCAGTTCCTGTTCCAGAGAATAGTGGGATACAAATACAGAGCAAGATTAATCTCATCCAAGTTTAGGTATCTACATTACCATTCCTCATTCCAAGATTTTTTTGAAGGACACCAATGGGCACTTTTACAAAACTATTTATCGGACATCTTTAGGAATGAATTAATTACTCTGCAGAAGCATCTAATAATTTCCACTGATTGGAAAAAGGGTGCAGGATCACTAGCTCCAAGTCATGGCCAGCATCTCTATTTCTGAAGTCAGGATAGTTAAATCCCTACTGAAATATTCCCAGATGTCTTTAATCTGAGGCATGTTCAGAGCATATCTATAGGATCAGTGTGCATGAAGGATTTAAGCAGGTAAACACTGAGGGTTCAGCCAGAGTTATTTGTTATATTATTTGTGTGCAACATCTCCACTCAGTCACCCACAGCTGGGGCAGAGGCTCAGCCCCACAGACAGCCAGGAGGAAGCTGAGCTGTAGCTCTGCCAGTGTGGGACAACCTAGAGAATTGCTACCAGCGCTAACAAGGAAGGTGACCAGGCCCTTCTGAGAACTGGAGCCTTCCTACCCAGGGAGTCCTGCTGAGACCAAAACTCCCAGTGCCTGTTATTGTCCTGCCTGCACCGCTTGTGCAGTCGCTGCCTGCTGCAGCCCCAGAACACATGTGCAGTGCTCAGAAAGTAACACAAAAGTGAGTAACTGTGGGTGTCACAGGTTTATAAGAATGAATTTTTCACAGTGCATCTAACTAGCAGGTAATTACTAATGTGTTTGCAAAGGTGTCATGTTGATAACTTACAGTCTCTCTTTCCAAAGTTCACATTTGCATGGCAGATCCTGTGTCCTCTTCCAAAGAGGTGATACTGCTTTTCACTGTGATGTGCATTCAGCATCTGGAGAACACAGCTCAGGGTTTGGTGTAGAGTTGTTAGAGAGAGATGTGTGTGTCTAACAGACCATGCACACAGTTTCCCTCAGAGTGCAGTTCCTGGGGGGCTCATCACAGGTCCCTTCTTTCAGGTGCCTCTGCCTGAAACCTGTCAGCACATCTGTCCCTGACCCACAGCCCACCATCCCAACACTAGCTCCTCACACTTGTTTACCTTTCCTTCTTGCAGACCTCCCAGATGATTTTATTTTTGGCTCTGGTGTTTTTTTCCCTCATAAATTGTCCCCCTGGTATTTTTTTTCTCTTTTGAAAGAATATCAGATATTTTCAAAATCTAAGCCTGGGTCTCTCAGAAATCTGACCAGGTCATCACAGAATGTGGAAAAAATCAATACCTGGGTACTAACTTCTTCCTCTGGGGGCAAAGAAGCAGAATTATTTTCTACATCTTTGCACATGTGATAGGATTGGTGAAGAACAGAAGATGAAATGGAACTTCCCTGCCTAAAGAGGGCACAGAAAAGAGGAGCTACACATGCATGGACAGACACACATGTTCACAAAACCACATCCCAACATTGGCACAAGCAACCCCTGCTCAGGTTGGTTTATTTTCACCAATAAAGCCAGTGTAGGTACATTCAGGCCTGACTTTCTCTTGTACCAGGATCATTCTGGCTTTCTATCATGATACCTGAATTGTGTGTTGTTTTTCTTATGGTAATCATGACCTTGTAGTTATGTATATCAAATGATTATTCTATTCTCAAGGAAATAAAAGGTGACTTATATGAACACAATAAAGTGAGTGCGTTTAGTAAGCACTATCTGTGCCATGCCTGAATCCCAAAATACTCTTTAACTTTCTTGGCTTTCTGGAAAATGGTTAGGGGCTGGTATAGCAGCCCAGAAGATAAGGGGATAATGTGTATGTCTCAAATAGCAATAGCTGGATGGCTGCGGAGCCAATCAATGATTGTTGGTAATAACATGCTCTGGGAAAGAACAAGATGTGTCTGGAGAAGGGGAACATACTGAGGCAGTACTTTTCTGTGATAAACATCCTTTTTCTGGCTGCTAGAGATAAGCACAACACAGTCCAGTGCAAGCATGAAATGAAGCTGAGAAGTGGACCTGAAACATAGTGGAGGATCAAGACCACCCAAGACCCCCAAAGCACTCAGACTCATATCCAAAAAGGTCTGAAAGAATGGACTGCATGATCACTAATTCACACAGAAACAGAAGAAATGGTCTTCAGGGCAGGAAAAATTATCTGCAAAAAGGTACACCCACCAAGCCTGGGATTCCTTCCTTTTTTTCTTTCTTTCTCATTCTCTCTTTTTTTCTTTCTCTCTTTCATTTATCTCTTCCTTTCTTTCTTCTATTTCATTTTACCTCTTTATCCAAAGCCCACTGTCATGTGCTTATATTAGTAAGTCAGGGACTAATTTACCAATTTCCATGCCAAATATGTAATTTACTAATAAAACTTCATGGTTTTGTGTACCCTGAGTTTTGTGATTCCTTTCAATCATGAGCATTTACAAATCTTGAGGGCTCCCTCTCCCTTAAGGGTGGGGCAACACAGCTGTGTAACAATGTGAATAGAACTGTTATCCCCCTAAGCCACAAAGTGACACTGGTAGAAGAGTAGGGTATTATGGTCATCAGATGTTTGCCTATTCCAGACTTAGCCCATCCAGGTTTTTTCATGTCATAAGAATAAGAAGACTACCAAGCAATGACTGTGGTTACAATCTACTTGTACCATTCACAGCTCACACTGACACTCCCTTGCTACTAAGTGACATAAAAGGTACCATACAAGTTTGGGTACTGGTGGCAATTTTTTATTTCTTACCTAGGTGGTACATTAATCAGTTGTGTTTGCAGCATAGGGATTTTGAGAATGGGAATTCAGAAGCACCTTTTTTTCCTAATCCCTTTTAATGACTACAACATTTTGGTTTCAGTCTAGTATTTCCTCCAAGGAAGCAAAAACCCTTTGAATTAAACTAATGTTAGTTGTCTATTACTGGATAGCACAAAGAGAGACTGAAATTAAGGACTAACAATATTCTGAAACTAGCATGACCTTAAATTACAGCAGGTTAATAAATCACTTCAAATGTAAATCTCCCTCTGCTCTCACCTTGAGATCTGAATACCTTTAATCAAGTTGCATAATAGAAATTTTGATGATCAAAGCCTGCAACTGCTGGTAGAGTGAGACTACAAGTTGGAGAGACAGCTGGGACTTAAAGTTTGTGCTGCTCAACAAAAAATGCTTTGGAAATTCAGTCTCTCAGGAACCTGTAAAACAAGAAAGTGTTGCAAAAGGTTTCAATATTTAACAAAAGCCATTGTAAATCTTTTGAAGCCCATCATGGGAACTCAGGGGGACCAAGGAGATAGGAAGGGATCAAAGAGTTTTTGGGGCAAGTCACAAGATGGATGTTCATGAGCACAACGGTGGGATGAGTTGTGGCAGCCTGTGTCCCAGCAGGGCTCTCAGGAAATGCCCTTCCCCTGGGACAAGGACAGCTGACACCAGAGCGTGGGGACCTTGCAGCACAAGCACATGGGTTGCAGGGTCAAGCCAAGACTCATAAACCTGAGAGAACCAAGGATAAATGTAAGGGTTTTGTCATGCTAAGGAACTGAAGGGCAGCTGCAGCACCAGCATCTTAACATTGCTGTCCTGCAGTCAGCTCTTCATGGGAGTTGAGGCAAAGGTCCAGTGTCACTTGTTCTGTGGTCTTCTTTAACATCAACCCAAAACAGACCTGCATGCATCTGTTTTGTTTTGGTTTTTTTATTGCCTACATGCCAAAATTCTGCAAGTATGAACAGGCAGAGTTCATAAACCTTCAGTCTGAAAATCTGGGAGAGGAAGACAAAAGGGCAAATTGAAAACAGAAGACAACTCAGAGTGGCATTAACCTCCCTGACATGCTTCCCTCTCTATACCTGTAGCAGCTGCTACAGCTGTAACCAGACTGTATCAGGCTGCTAAACTTAAAGTGTTTGTGGCTTTCTGAGAATATTCTTGTTCAAGCATTTGCTCTCTAGGATCTTCCTACTGGGGTGTGAGGCAGCATAAGGCTGTCTTGGTTTTCTCTCTGTTTATCAATATTACTGCTCACAGTCACAAAAACAGCCTCATCTTAGAGACATGATTTATGGGTGTGTATATCCCTCCACACTCAGGAAGCTTCTAAAAGGCTGGGGTGGGGGGGAGTGTCAAGTTTATTTAAAGTTATTACAAGAAAAATAAGATTCTTAAAACTCTTAATCATATAAATCAAACCAAACTCCCTGTGAAATAAAAATGAAAGCTTGGCTTCACTGGAATAAAACATAAACCTCTGATTTCAAGGTGGACAGGATTTCACATAAACCTAGAAGAGAAATGAGCTGCAATACCCGGTTTATCTCAGTGCAGGGAAAATATCCCCAGCTGAGTACCAGACTACTTGAGTTCTTCAAGCCTTTTACAAGGAACATAAAAGCCAGAGATCTGGTGCCAAATCCCCTGGTTGGCTCTCTCCAAAACGAGGGGTAATTCTTATGTACCATAGAGGATTCTAGCATGTGCTCAAAAACAAATACTTAGATTTTTTTCATCCAAAGCGAAACTGTCTGCAGGTCTGCGGTGCCCTTCTGCCCCGATGTACTCTGCAAAGCTGAGCTGGCCTGGAAACCCAGAGCACTCCACCTCAGCTTAGAAGCATGATGCACAGCAGCCTTCCCTGATTATCAGTGTAAGAACTGCAAGCTGGATCATCTGCAGTCCAAATCACCCCTTCCTGGAGAAGCAAAGGCAGGCCTGCCAAGCAGCCCTTCCCTGCTGCTTTGTGCCCCAGAACAGGCAACATTAAAGACATTTTGCCCATGGTTTTGCTTCTCCAGCATTTTCTGTTTGATATGTAAACCAAGCCATATTAAATGTATGTGTGTACATATTTGTATGCAGCCCACACATTTTAGCCCATTTCTTACAGCAGTCTGCACTAATAGATTGCATCCACCGCAGGTCCTCAGGTTCCTTCTGTCTCAGCAGAGGACCTGGGAAGGCAGCTCAAGGGGAGGGACTGCTGCATTTTAAACACTGCATCCCCCCTTCATGAAATGCTGATCTCAGGAGGAGGCAGAGCCTGGCTTGCAGTAGAAGAGTAATTGCCATCTGGAAGTGAGCTGCAGCACTTAGAGCATCTGTGCCTTCAAAATGCAGTTTTCAGTCCCCATCTGCAGGCAGGATGGAGCAGAGCAGCTCAGCACCCCAGCTGGGCTGAGGGCATTAGGCTGAGCTGTGCCCAGGGCTGGGGGACACTGAGGTGAGCTGGGTAAACCATGGCACTGCAGGGGAGGATGAAGAACAGACATTCTGTCCAAATGATGGCAGGGATCTGCAGATAAAACTTTGTCTACTCTTCATCACTTAGTCGCCAGCCAGAGCTTTAAGGGTCTGGTCTGCACAAGCGGTTGTAAAGGGGCAGCTGCTGGGCAGTTCTGCCAGGGTCAGGGTCACCCAGGGGTAGGTGTGCAATATGTACACACACCTGCTTTTGATGAAATGACAGAACTGTGGAAACAAGCTGCAGGCAGACACATTTCTGTATGCAGCCGGGGCAGAGCAGGTACTGCGGCAGTGCCTCATGCTTAGGGGAAGCACCAAGGATGCAGAGAAGAGCAGCACAAACCCTGCAGAAACTGGGGGTGTGCATGCAGTGCTCAGGCTGCTGGCTTGGTCTGGTGACCCGAAGCAGCCCCAAACTACAGCAGCTTCCCAAGCCTCACACCAGGCTGGGATTTCATGCTGGCTGAAAAAAGACAGAAAACTACCTGCTCAGCAACAGAGAGATCAATTACATGAGCAAAACCAAATCAATTCCCAGATTTCCAGCTCGAGGAAATGGCTAAACACATGACAAATCTGGGGAGATGGGTGTGTGCAGCTGAACTGTGAGCTCCATGGCACCTGTATGGTGGCTCACTGCTTCCTCAAACACCAACAGCCATCAAGCTCCTGCTTGCTAAGTTGATGCCCAAACCCTAAGGCAGTAAAATCCTAAAGGCAAATTTTCCTTAGTCCCCACACTGGAAAGCGAAGATTAAGAGCAACATGTTGAGCTTCAGCCCAAGGCAAAAGAAAAGAAAACTTAATCAATGCTTTCAGGTGAGATACTCTTCTCTTTAGCTGAGGAAGCATGAGGAAGGTTTTGATTAAAGTCCACCTTCCATCCCTTTCCCATTTTAGGAGCTTTCACCATTATCTAAGCACTCTCCTTCTTCACCTTCTCACAGACAGCTTGCTAATATAGGCAATGCTACTCAAATTTGTCAAAAGTCATTTAAAATCCCATCAACATCAGAAAATTGTAAAGTGTAATATTAACCCCTAAGTCCAGCAAGTCAAGAACTACTCTGTAGTAAGTTTGGCTTCATTTTCTGTTGTTACATAGTCCTCTAATTAATACATTTTTACAACTGAAGTAATGAATTTTTCTATATTATATCTGTCTAATAATATATCTCCCAAGAAAAATGAGATTCATCATTATTTTAAAACACTGGCTTTATGGGGTTTTTATTTCATTTATGAGATCTGCACAGATAAATCAAAAAAACCTCACTAGTTTCCACCACCCTCCCAGAATGGGATTAATTTGCCATAACAAAAATGGATGGGAGCTTCAGAAGTGCTCACTCCAAATATGCTCACAGTGACTAATACCATGAATATGAAAAATTATCTTAACCGATATCTAGGTTGCAGATAGATCTTGGCAGAAAGGAAGACAGAGGAAATGAATGTAATCACTGCAAAATATGTAAAAATGACGGAGAGAGGAAAGTCTAGACAATGTGAGATGATTGCCATGCTCTCCAGCTTGGAATGCGAAGCCTGTCTTCTGATTGTTCTGAGGTTTAAACTGTCGAACACACACTGCTCTTCAAACCCATATGGGCAAGCAATTTGCCATATGTTTTAGAACATGGCACAAGTACCCAGAGATGCACTACTCCTAATGCTGCAAATAGAAAAAAGCGAGAAATGCCACCCCTGTCTCTCTGATACATTAACAAGGGAGTGGAGTGCTCCAGGCTTGTTTCCAAAAAAATACCAACCCTCTATACGGTAACTTCTCTTTCTCCATGCTCATACCCATGTGAGCTTGCCCTGGCTCCCAGAGCCCTGGCACCAAAGAATTGATCTGGGGCTCTGGGTTGATGTTAAATTGTCAGCAGTTTGTCCAGGCAGCTAGAAGGGCCAACTGCATCCTGGAGTGCATCAATCACAGGATTACTGGCCAGTCAAGGGAAGTGATTGTCCTGCTCCACATTGCCCTGGTATGCACTTGGTGCAGTGCTGGGCACCTCAGTGTGAGGAGGATATAGAGCTATTAGAGAGCATCCCAAAGAAAGTGACTAAGGTGATGAAATCTGTTGAGGACAAAATTTACAAGGATTGGCTGAAGTCACTTGGCTTGTTCAGTATAGAGAAGGGAAGGCTAATAAGTGATATCAGGGCAGTATAAAAATTCTTCAAGGGGGGAGAAGAGAGCTGCTGATCTCTTTTCTCTGGTAACCAGTGACAGGACAATGGAATAAAGCTGCATCAGGAGAAGTTTAGATAAGACATTAGAAAAAGGTTTTTCATAGAGAGGTTGGTCATCACTGGAACAGGCTCCTGGAGCAAGCAGCGATGGCACCAACCCCATAGGAGTTCAAAGAGCATCTGAATGATGCTCTCAGTCATATGGTTCAGTTTTGTCTTGAAAGAAGCAGGGAATTGGACTTGATGATTACGGGGTCCCTGCCAACTTGAAATATTCTAAGATTCCGAACCATCCAGGTCCAGCAGCGCACTGTAGCCACCATAATCTTGTATGGAGAAAAGACCCAGGGACAACTGTCTCCATGTCCTCCCAGCCCCTCTGAAGCACAGGAAGGACAACAGGGGCAACAGGACTCCAAGGAAACCACATGTGTTCCATTCGCCTTGACATCTTCCCTCTCCTATCCTTCAGCCTACCTACACCATGAAGAGGTTACATGGGAAAAAACTGTGCTTTTATGAAACCTTACTCCCAGTTTCTATCATTATTCTAAAGATCAGCATTCCAGGCACTCAGCCTTTAATTAATGAGACAATGCCATATTTCTGTAGGGAAGATGTGTTCTCCTCAAGATCCCAGCTGGTGATTCTTGGTCTTCTCCTAAGTCTTTCTTCTACCCCCATGCACACACTGCTCTCCTTCTTCATGTCTCAGTGATCCATTTGTCTGCTCCTCCCAACCACATCACACATGAGCAGAACACCACTCCATCATGGAACCAATATCTCCTGTTATTTAAAGATATAATATTAAAATAAACAGTCAGCTAATGATGGCTCATTTAGAAGAGAGTGTGCAAAATTCCTAAATATATTGAAAAAAGAGCTCTTATTATTGAATGGAGCATCTAAACAGCCTTTACAACCTCATATACTTACCAATGTTACATGCTGCTGATACACCATTCACCTGAACAGATGTCAAACGTCAGGGCAGGCTGTGGACACTTGCACATAGGATATCTCTTTTGAGTCTGATTCTATTGATGCTGGTTTTAACTACTTACAGTTTTAGGATACTAAACTAAACACAAACAGTGTTTTCTTGTAGCCTAACAGTCAGCAATTTACTTCTGCTTAAGTCTGACATCTTAAGCCAAAAAGGTAGGACTTCAGTTTACCTTCAAATAAAAATTTGCAACCTGATTTCAATACTAAGATATCTTCCCTCTGCCATATCAATTAAAAACCAGATAATCCTGCTGTTGGTATTAAATAAAGTATATTAGTAAGCACATACATAATAAACATAGGAATATTCTTAGAATAATAATAAGAAGAAATGGTGCTCAAGGCTGATAATCTGTGGCTGCCCCAGTCAGAGGAGCATCTGTTAGGGCTGATCCTCACAATTCTATCCCAAAGGCTCAGAAATGTTTTCTTAAATAATAACTGCATTTAAGAAGGAGCACTGCAGGGAATTAACAGTCCTGCTGTCTTGCTTGGGTTTTGGTTCTTGCTTTTGGTTTTGTCTTCTGATACAACAAAAGCCTTTGTATTTTTAGAACACAGAACTGCATATGCAAGGAAATCTGTGGCTGAAATAGGCCCCTTGTGAAGAGAGAGCCTCCATTCTCTTTGTAGCTGGCCCTTAAGCACTGTAATACCGTCATGAGGCACTCCTAAGCCTTCTCTGCTCCAGGGAGCAGACCTAGCTGCTTTAATCTTTCCCCATAGGGCAGGTGTAGATGGTGGCTTGATCCTCTCCAGCCTGTCTGAATCTCCATCTAAGGTCAGTAGATCTTCTTCAACCACTACCCAAGGTACCTAACATATACAAGGCACCAACCTAATCTTCTGTGGGACCCCCACTAATCCTCATGGATTAATTTAAATGAATTTAAATGTTATCTTCAAAGATTAATAAATCTATCTTGCCTTTTATTTCAAGTGGCCCAGTTGAGAGAATTAGAAAGAAACAAAATATGAAGGTAGAGGCAAAAGCTGCTCCACTAGTCCCAGTAGTGCCTTCCTTGGCTGTCCATTATTAAGCCAACACAAAGAACATTTCCAGGAATACCATTATGCTGCTGGATAGAGAAAAATGCTTCTGATTAGCATGTACTCAATATGCTTGGAAAATTAGTTCTCCTTCAGAGAATTCCAGCAACAAGTGAAACATCTGTTGTTTCCTCCAAGTTATAATAATTATTTTACAATTACTCTTTTGCATACTTTGAATTTCTAATATTTTTTATTTTTATCTAGAAAGCCAGGATTTGTGGTGCAATTGGAATTCACAATGTGCACATGTGTGTAGGAAAGAAGAACAGGGAATAATGGCAGTCCCTAACTGCAGCGTTATGTCACCCCAAGGCTAAAATTGTTGGCCATCTATATTATTTGCATTCACTGTATTAATTCCCCTCTATGGGGAATTAATTCCCTCTACACAATGGGAATTAATCCCATTTCAATGAATTCTATGGTTCCTATTTATTCCAAGGTTGATGGCAGTGATCCCTATTGTTTATAGCCACACAATATGCTTTCTGCAGCCAAAAATCCAGCTTCCACCCCCTTCCCGCAGCACATTGCTTGTGCAGCTGTGGCAGTTCCAACGCTCGGGGTATAAACAACTGAAATAAATGGTGTTAAAAGAAAACCCTAAGTGAGTTGGAGTAGCAACAGCATGGCAGCAGAAATGTGCAGAGGCACTTGGGAGAGGCCAGAATTGCTTCAGCCAGTTTCACAAGTGGTGAAAACAGGTCATAGCACAGGCAAAAAAGAGCTGTGAAGTCAGACCCCTGGACACCACAGAAGTCTAAAGACCAGTAATATTCACATCTACAACACTAGAGATAGACTCACCTCATTACATTCAGTGCAGTTTATCTGCTATCAAGAGCTATTGCTTCAAAAGGTGATGCACAAAGGAGAGGGGAGAAATGCAGGTTAAATATGGTGCTTTGCTTTTCCTGCTGTGTTTGCCTGCACAATGACAGCACAAGTGCCACAGGCAATGGCTTGTTACAGAAACAGGGCTTCAGCATCTGCCTCCGAGAGTCATTGTAAGTTATTTCTGTCATCCACATAGGCTGGATGAATAAATAACTCACCAAATACACTTAGGAGCAGTCTAACTTAGCCCGGGTTTAAAAAAGATTGGAACCAGAACATCTTGCTGAAGGACAGGGGTAAAATAACAGTGGTTCCCCCTCTGCAAGCCAGAGATTTTTTTGTGCTATTTTTATTCACCCTGCAAACATTTTCAGGCCAGCCAGCAAAGGCCTTTGAGGAGTATCTTTGACTCAGCTGCAAATCTACAGCCTGAAGATAACACAGGAGACATATGGCAAAGCCTTGTCTCTGTCAGCCCTACTCCCTTTGAGGAGAGAGTACCCTTGATTCCAGCTGCTGGGAGGACACACATCACAGGGACTGCTCTGCCAGAGATCTTGGCCGAGCAGGGAGGGCTCTCTGCTTCTAGATGGGTTTTACACCTCAATGGCATCACACCTTTCCAGCTGGCAGCAGCATTGCCATGAGGGATTTCCAAGGCAACAGGCAAAGAACGAAAGCATGACCCCTGCAACTCTACCAAAACAGGAACAGCATTTCCCCATGTGTGAGGTCAAGGTCAGAGCAGATCTTACCCATCCTTCAAGTTACTCATTTCAGTAATAAAGACACAGATCTCTCCAGGTACACCTGTGTGTCACCCTGCTACAGGCTGTGCCTGCACAGTGCTGCCTGCAGGCTGCAGAACTGCAGCTGTACAGATGTGGGCAGCTCACCAGCTGCTGCACCACAGCGAGGGAGAGCTCTGAGTGCTGGGGCAAGACCACGGAACTCATGTCTGGAAATCTTGTCTAAGAGAAAACAAATAAAATTTAAAAAGAAAAGAGGAAAACAAATGTCTTCCTTTCCAGTGGCAGTTGGATGAATTACACAGCTGCAAACACTGTTAAAGTTTCACTACAAACAATACAGTAAAGCTGGATTATCTGCCCTAATGTACGTGGCTTGAAGTTTTGCATCTGATTCTAAATTATCACACACTTTTTCTTTTACATTCAAGAGAGAAATATCCCAGAGGATCACTAAAATGAGGGTCAAAGATCAACTGAATGAATTCCCCTCTAAAGGTAAATGTGACTTTTTAATGACTGCCAAGGAAGCCCTGGGTCAATTTGGCATATCAAATTTAGACATCTCAGGACAAAGAACCCTACACAAAGTGGAAGAACACAGCCCTGGGTACAGTAAGCAGAGCATGCAGAGCTGTTGGAGAGTGACTTTTCATTGAGGTCAAACCTTTATCCCTAGGTTGGTTGTCTTTGACCTCAATCAGCACTATTGCAGAGATGGTTTAATGAAATAATGGAGTGCTCCAAACAACTATTTCACCAGAATTCACTGGTTTAGTGCCAACTTCCACTTAGGTTCCATTTGTTTAACTGCAATTTTCAATTAGTCAAGTAATTCACTTCCCATTTATTTACATGCATGAGACAGAGCAAAAGCAAAAGATTTCATTTGATTCATAATCATACCCAGAGACTCAGGCTTGGATTGTGATATGGGCAGAAAGCAGCCAGCTAATTCCTTACAAATTTCATTACCAATAAGGTCATGCTTAAGAAGCAGCAGCTATTTATGAGGGCTAGAAGTGAGAAGCTGGTGAGTGTTTCAGAATGCAAGCATGCCTAAACATAAAGTATTGTCATTCTTAAGCAAAAGACTGAAGTAATAAACTAAATTAGTAAGAAATGGAGTATTTTTGTGAGCTTGTCCCTAACGTGCATGTGATTTTCTTTCCTTGAAACGACTAATCAAACATAGGGGAAAAGAAGAAATAAAATAGACAAATCTTTCTGCAGCACAACCTTATTTTCTACTCTGGATTGTGCATTTATACAAGCTTGCATCGGAAAAATTTAATCTGACCAGCCATCAGTGATGTTTATCAGAAGTGCTTGTGTCCATACTGAATGTTGTAGCTTCATCTCTGAAGAGCCAGAAAGGAAATCTCTCTTGATTTCTCTCTCCAAAGAATTCTGTTACTGACAGCAGGAGATGTGGCATTGCTCACAGCCCAGAGAACTGACTTATCACAAAACCAAATCTGCAGCAACTTCAGATTTCTGAAAGTTTGTTTAAGGATGCCAAAATGTCCACTCAAGTGTAAAATTATTAGAGTGGGAAGAAATAGGGAAGAAATAAGTAAAAATACAAACCTTTAAAAAATATTTTATCTTATTTTGTAACACTTTTGGAGAGTTAGTTGTAACATCTTGAGGTATATATCGACTCTCAAGCACTTAATCTAAACTAATCTGAAGTAATGCTCTACAGATATTTTACACTTCCATAATTAAGACATTCCATAAGGACTTACATGCACCAAAGGTACCTGGGGGAAGCTCTACAACGGCAGCCTGACAGACAATCCAGATGGCATCAACCAGACGGGTTTCTTTCCCCTTTCCCATTTATTCCCAGAGTCACACTGCAAACTTTCCCTGATGAAACCAAGATGGGACTTAGAATGTGACCTGAATGTCTACATTAACATCCAATTAAAATCCAAGGTCTTACATACCTGCTTATGGTTAAAACTCTGGTGTGTCTTTGGCATGACAGCACTAAAACAAGATCTGCTGAGGCCTCTTTGCCAGCAAGCCCAACCTGCCTTAAATGTGACATAACACCAGCTGAAGCGCTGCCCAGCTGCCCAAGAGTCCTGGCTGCTGCCACAGCAGCCGTGTGCTCCAACGCCAGCCCCAAGCAGAGCCCACTGCAAGGCACTGCTCCTGGGCTAGAGAAGCAGATCAACTCCTGGCACAGCAGGCTGGCAAATTCTCCTTCAGATGAACCTCCCCTGTATCAAAGTGAGTACCTGAGCAATACTCCACAGCATCCTCCAGAATAATGTAGTTGTCCATGCATATTAAACTGCAGAGGATGTAGCATTTGAGGATCAAAATGACCAAAGAGGACAGACACCTGGTGGCAGAAGCTGATCAGCTTTGAGACGCAAGACATGGGGATTCTCTTTAGCCTCCCCCAGGATGATTTGGGCAAGCTGCAGTGATCTACAGCTAAAGGTTGACAAAGCCTTCAGCCAAGTAACAAGAGACAAGACTTGCAGCTGCAGCCCCCTCTGATTTCTGCTAAATCCTAAACTCTCCATTACAAGTCCTGTCCTGTCCCAGTCCTATTCATGGGAAGTAGCAGCACACTGTGGGGAAGATCTTGGGGTCCCTTTCCTATTGAAAAGGTTTCACATGAAGGCCCTTCTCAAGGCTGCCCATGTTTCTAGAGAATGTACATGACGTACCAGACTCCAACAGTGACTGGCTGCTTGAGATAGTAAGGAGGAAACCTTATCTCCACCAAGTCCCAGGCAATGCTGGGCTCTGGGGTTATATTTCATAATGCAGATATCCAACTCTGACAGTAGAATTGTCACCAGAAGGGGGTCATCAGTTCCAGGTATCAGAGGTATCACACTCCCTTTCTTTCCCAAATTATCCCTCCTGCAAACTGGCCATGGACATTTCCCCCTTCACAAGACAGCTGTTGGGCTGCTGTCACCAGCGGGGTCAATTTGCTCAGTCAGGAAGGCAATAGGCAAAAGAAGCAGATAAAATGAGCAGAGCTGACAGGTATTACCACAAACACATCTATCAGCCCAGTCAGGAACACTGGCAATGCAGGTATCTCCTGCTGTTTTTGGTCAGACACTCCCCAAGGCCCAGCAGAATTACCAAGATCACCTTCTGTCTGAACAGGGACTTCAAAGGACATATGCAGGCTCTGTCCATCCAATGACAAGATGATGGTGATTTTTAGGAAAAGGAAGTGTCAGCAAAGCAGGATTCCAACAACTCAACCGAGACTCACTACTTTTCCTAAGACTGACAAGGTACAAAACCAGTAGCCATGAGGAAAGCCACAGTAAAGTGGTGAACTGTGTGAAGACTGTTGTGGGGTTTTTTTTAACAAAACAAACAACATGGGTACCTTCTCAAGATGAAGATGACTGCTTTCCCCATTGGAAAAGATGACTTTTGTCAGCTGCTATTTATTACTAAAAGATTTGCTTCCCCAACTCCTGTACCAGTAGATATATTCTGTGAAGTCATGCAATAAAAATATGATTGCTTTATGGACTGAGAACAAAGAATCACAAACTCTCCTTCAAAGTCTTCTTTCACATTGCTCTTACACTGAAGGAAATTCACTACTGCCAAACTCATAACAGAAGTCTACCCAAGGAGGCAGCAGTGGGCAGATCCACCAACAACCTTTTTCCTCCTTTCCCCACAACAGACAATTGGATGCCTTGGAGTTTGAAGCATCCAGTAAAGACAACAGCAGCAGCCCATTACCACCACCTGTAAAAAGATCATTTTCTCTACCGTTTTCTGCTGGATGCCAAAGATGGACCTTTGAAATCTGAACCAGTCATATCCTTAAGCATTACCTGGAATGAAATAAGCTTGCAATCCAGAGAAGTTTTTGGAAGTTACTACATTTGGTAGCTACCCAAAGGGTTTTAAATGTCCTATTCCTAGAAGATAACATGGAGAACTAATCAAATCATTAAATTATCTTTCTGCATTTCCCCTATACTTCAGCTTGGGTTGTTCTACATGATATTCCATGTGCAGGTTTCTTTCCCAAATGTGCTTTAATTTAAATAGAATATATGGATTTAAATCAAAACAGGCAGACACAGAAATATGCTGGATGTTACTAAAAGATATAGCTCACTGCATTTTTTTTTCTTTTTTTCCATCAACCATAGAAAGCTTTATTCCAAGCCTGATAACACTTTCAGTTACAAAACACGTGGCAAAAAATAACAGTTAACACGCAAGACCTGCCATATTTCTACTTGCCTCTATTCTTATACTGGACTTCCCACATTGAGGGATGGAGAATAAACCTCTCTTATTTTTAACATAATGAATATACCTAAGGGTAGCAAATAAATGTTTTTATTATTTTCAATTTCATTTCACAAATGTTTTACTTTCCCCAAGCCGCCATTTGTTAGTGCAACAAACCACACAGTGCTAGTTGCTGAGGTATATATGGTTAAACTAATTTCACCTTCAACCCAAACTGCAGTGTTTTCTCTCACCTTTTATTTTTTAAAGTAATGAAAGCCATATAGTCACTATTTCACATTTCTAAAAATAATTCCACTCTAGAGTAAAGAATGGTTTTGTAATAATGACAGGCTGCAAAAAGCAACAGCCTTATCCTCTATCACCCATAGAACTCCTGCTGTTCTTTTTTTTTTTTTAATATATTTTGTGCAAAATTAAGTTCTGTGTAGGTCTGTACCATAATTTGGAAAAAACTGTGTATAAAATGTACTTAATTTTTAAAAACAATCCCAAAGTCAAACAACAGAGAAAGGAGAAACAGATCAGAGGCAGCTGAAGTTTTCACATGAGAAACTAAATATAGTATGTTCTTAAAGCTCCAGTAATACATTCTTCCAAAATCCAGAATGCACTTTGGTCATTATTAAACATTAGTACAGAGGCAAATAAAATACAAAATGCTTGTTTGTGTTGCTTTATATATAAAAATATTTTTATACCACATAAGTTTAAGATTCAATACTTCCAATCTTTCAAGATTCTGAAGATTAGCAAACATAGGGCAATATCCAGACTCTTGTCAACAATTACTTGTTGTTTTTCAGTATGAAGCCAGTATTTTAGAAACATAAAATGTAAGAATACTTGTGCCTGGTGGTATTAATACTCCCAAAATAATGTGTAGAAGGAAAGTTTGTTAGAAGTTACTTAATTCCACAGGGATGGACACATTTTTGTCACACGGAAGAACCACGAGTCAATATGACAGGTCCTTGTGGGAGGCAGAGGGAGAGGTGTTGGAAACCCCAGCAGAAAGCACATGGGAATGACACCTGCTGGGGAGGAATGGGAGTTATTTTAAAACACAAACCTCCCAAGCACCAGGCTTTGTAGCTCTGCTGCTCACCAGAGCAACTTGTTCTTTGTGTTTAATTGTTCTTAAACTTCAATGTGGTATGAATGGCATATACTATAGTGTACAAGAGGAGAGCATCTATCTATCTTTTGCTCAGTCATTCAAAGCATTCCTTTCACCAGTAAATAATTTGCTTGTTTAAATATTCAACTTCAACATATAATACATACTGCTCCATAGTTCACCATAATATATCCCAATTAATATACATTTATATGTATAAAGTTTCTCATTAAAAGTAACAATAAAAAGTGCACATGCACAGTCAGAGCTGCACAGAACAGCTCAGTATTTCAAATAAATACAATATTTAGTTTTTATCAAAATATCATACAGCATGGTAACCATTTACAATTATTGCTCTAATAAGTGTGTTATCAAAGAACACTTGTTGACTTCTTATATAATACCTTTTTAATATCCCAGGATATTTAAACTGCAGCCTATATGAGTTTAGATCCTGGAATTACTCAAAGTATTAGAAATTCCCACCTGTTTCTAATAGTAATAGAAAACATTTTTGCTACCTGTCCTACTGTATCGTCAGTACTTCATTTTCTGAGTATGTCTCACTTTTCTATTGCAACCAAACATCTACTGACAGTGTCCTCATAAATGACTGGTGCAAATTAAATATTCTAAACAATTTTACCAGACTATCAAAAATCAAATTACTTCCATATAGTGTTACTGGTAACTAAAAATGTTCAGCATTGGCTTAGCTTTAACAGATAGAGCAATTTAGTGTAATCGAATTTCAGGATTTCAAACTCTCAGACACACAGTTTTTGACCTTTCCTAAATCTGACCCTTTCAAAAACTAAGCAAGTAATTTGAAAATAAAACATAAATGTCAACTAAAACAAACATAAATCAGTGAGAAGATGAAATAAATACAAAGATTGCACAAGACAGATGTAAACACTTCCGTTTTCCAAATTAATTCCTTGAAGAGGTTGTAGCTTCTGAAATACAGATTCAGTGGCTGCTGTGAGGCAGTTTTGTCCATCAATAAGCTTTTCTTTAACACTGTGTTATTTCATCTTCTTTCTATACTGTCAAGATTTGATCTTCCAGAGCTGAAAAAATTAGAGCAGTACATCAACTTATTTCTCAAATAATTTCTACCAGAACTGCAATACCACCATGTTTGGTTTTTTTTACTGCATTTGCTACATATGCTAATGACACACAAAATACATTTGTCATTCATTTACTTCTAACAAGAAAAAGATAGTAGATGTAAGCAAACTTAAAAGGCTAATAAAGGGCTTTGTGACAACTACAAGCTTGTGCCTCATAACCTGAATCTTGAAATAGTTTCCAAAGTTTGCAGTTCAGGGTGGGCCAGAGAGAAGGATCTAAGGGAACAGTCCTTCAGCAGTGACAAACCATCACTGCAGGACTGCTCACAGCAATCCCATTTCAACTGCAATACTCGCTGCAGTGCAAGACAAGGACAGCCTGCTCTGTCTGCCTCTCTTAAAAAGCAACAGAATCAACAGTGAAGAATTAAGGAGAGAAACCAAATCTGGGATATGAAGAAAAGGGTAAGGAAAGTTTTGTATTTATGTGTACAAATGTCTCTGTATTTATGCCTAAGAATTCTTGTAATTAAGTGTTTCAAATAAAATTACAAAGCCACAAAATGGAAAAAAAAAAGTTTAAAGGGCTTCTCTGACAAATACACCATTATTTTTCTAATGTAGATTTAATTTAATAATTTAGTAACAGTTTTCAAACAATAAATCTACTAGTTAGCATGGTTAAGAATTGACTATGCTTCAATATGTGTTCCACCTATAACAACATGCTGAAAAAAGGATGCTTCTCAAGTATTTACCTTTAAATTAAATCCAAGCAAGTCACTGATGACACCAGAAACAGCTGACAAGATGACAACTTGCGTGATGTTATAAAGCAGTGGATTCATTGTAAGCCCATATAACCTAAAGGGACTGTCCAGTTCCTAATAAGGCAAAACAACAGCATCATTAAAAAACAAAAATGACACAAAGGGGGTTTTGTTCACATATGTAATGAGCAATATTAGATACTTTAAGAAGCCTTCAAGTCCCAGTGGAGTATAACATTCTTCTATTATTCTGCGCAATGTGCAGGAAAACATCCATCACAGTAACTGACTGTTGACTGGTGTTGTCTAAATAAATCTTCCAAAAATTGGAGGCTACCTGTGTACAGTATCTACCAATTTGCTCATGAAGCCAAGAAAATAAAGAGCTAGGTGCCACCATCTCTGAATTCCTTACAATTTTCCAGAAATCACCTTCAGTGTTAAAAGAACTGAGAGGCAGCAGAACCACAAAAAGAAAGATTTTCCATAATGACAGAAGACTACCTCACAACTATGAAAATCAACAAGAATGTCCTTCCTATTGCAATTGCCTTCCTTTTCCATTAATTTTGAAACTACCAACTGACCAATATAGCCAAAAAAGGATGATAAAGGAAAAAAAATCCTAATAATCACTAGACTGCCAATATTTTACTTTTTTTTTCTATCGGAAGGAACAAAAAACTAGCCCAAATTAATCCACAACAAAACTTGAGCAAAAAAGCTATTTCACCTATTTTCAATTATTGGTGTGTGAATATAGTCACCCGAACTTTTCTGGCCTAGAAATATGTCAAATAAAGGAAAGAAAAGGAAGTTTTAAAATATAAGAGTCGATTATATAAAATCTGCCAACTGCTTTGGTCATTTATATTTTCTAGCTTTAAATTCATCTTCATCCCTCTCCTGCATTACATCCTGAGCCTTGAAAAAGACCTTATAAACCCTTTCTTAAAAATGAAGAATTTCAAAGCTATGATTCTTCTTTCAAAATGGTGAAATAAGAATGAACAACCTTTTCATTTAGATGTAATGTCGTATAAAACTGCTGCAAATACAAAAGATACAAAAGGCATGATTCTGTGAAGGACAGCAGACAAATTCTGCAAGGAAAAAGTTTTTAGATTTTGGATTCATCTTACCAATTCTGTAAGTAAGAAAATAGTACAAATATTCAACAGAATCTAATCTTTATAAAAGTTTAACAATCAAAACCACACAAAATCAAATGAAAAAAACCCTGAGCCCATTTAGCTAGTAGGCATGAGGCATATATTTGCGCTGATCACTAAGTACCAAGAATTTATTTAAAGCTCATAGTAGGTGGCTTGGAAATCTCACTTTTCGGTACGTTCTCACAGTAACTAAATGATGGTCTGGGTCTGGAATTTGTGCCACAAAAGTAGAGTTCCTCACTGGAAAAGGCATGAACAATTTTTTTGGAATACTGAGAAGAGCATGAAAAAATGGAAGCAATTTAAACCAAGAGTTGATCAGTATCCAACCTACCCACATTCTCACAGCACACAAACACTTCACCACCTCATGAAATGATACCCTGAAACTGCTGGGCTTTGTTCTTGTCCAGTCTCTCCTTGAATCCTGATAACCCTTCTGCATCCATAGTGTCCTTTGACCACCCAATGCACTGAGAATACTTCATTTGCTCCACAACCAGGTCCTAAAAGCCTTGTAGTACCTTATTCTTACACCAGGACACAGTCACTGATTTAGCCAGTCACTGTTGCTGTAGCACAACTCTCAAGCAGTTGCCTTGTCAGCTCTTGAGCCCTTGCTGACTGTCAGTTGTCACATGGAAAGTGCCGTGTATCTTTTGAGAGAGGAGGGGACCAACACACCCCTTGCTCAAGGTGTGCTGGTAGGAGGAATTAATCATCTAACTACAAGAAATACTCTGATCTCAGCTACTGGCTGGCTAAATTAAACAGAGTTTTAACTTCACTTTAAGGACTGCTCCCTGGCACATGGGAATCAACAGGCTAAGGGACTCAAAATTCATTGTGTGGTAGAGTAAGGCCACAGGGTCTTAAATCACCACTGTATTGACACTCAAAACAGACAAAATTGTATCATTTATTTCTCAAGCATTCATCATCTTGACCAAGGTACCCTTAAGTACCTTCTCTCACATTGCTAATATACAGCTATAGAATAAAACTTACAGGCTGCACTAATAATTTGCAATCCACAATGATAGCATAACAGACTGCAGTGTATGAACAAGCAGCATCCCTGTAAAAGAGGCACGGGGCAAATTTAAACTAAAGCACACCCTACTGCCTGCAGAAGTCAGACAAGTGACTTTAACCAATCTATTCTAGTTCTTTTTTATAATATGGGAATACCATTTTAATTCTTACCTTCAATAACTTAGTAGCAAGCTTTAAAACATTGTTCACTAGAGTCAGTTCTTCCTTCTTATTAGGTTTTTTCTCCATTTTCAAGTACAAGTTTATCTGATTAAAAACAAAAACACAAGTATCACCACCTACTCAGAATTTAAAGGAATTCATCTGAAGCTATTTAATATTTTAACAATGTGATTACTCAGCAGCCATATGACAAAACTATAATGACATTTCAGCAAGGAAGCAAACATTTTGTTTCCTTTTTAATATTCAAGAACAAGTACTGGCTCAGCACCACAGGAAAACACAATGCTTTATGATATAACAAATGGCATTTGACATTATTATAGTGCCAATTTTAAAGTTTAATCTGATCTATAAATTAGGCACAAAAAACCACCATCATAGGTAGGGTTTACATAATTTCTTTTCCTCATTCAAGGGTTGCCTGAGGTTTGACAATTCATCCCCAGAAGGTTTTCATACTAGTGAGCAGACCTTACAAGACTTAACATCCTCAAAAGTTATTGAACAGAATGAAATGCTAAACCATAACTCTGCTAAAGTGTAATTTCTTTTAAAGATTCTAGTGTAATTTAGTACTTCATGAGCACCTTGAGTGCAGAAAATCAATCTTTCCAGTGCCTTGAAATATTTGAAAAATTATTAAACCCTTCATTGCTGTAGGAGAACAGTATAATCAACGTTTCAATACTTCTGTGATACAGACTTTTTTAGGTCATTATTTCTGAGAAAGTCAAGAGTTCAAATTAGCTCTCTTTTGGCCTTTTAGCAATTTTGAAACATCAGCTTTCATTCTCAAACAACCTGTCTTTGATATCCTAGATCACACAAAGACTAGTTTTTTGGGGTTTTTTTCTTTTCTATTGCATAACAAAAGCAAATCAAAGGAAAAAAATACCTTGAAAAGCCACTAACTTTTTATTTTAGGATGACAACCTTCAAAATAAAAAATGAACAATTTAGCAAAGTAGTCCTTCTGATGACACTTATCTGACTACAGAAAGGAAGTCCTAGTATATGATGCTATGATATATTTCATGACCTCATTGTATGGTGGTTATTGAAATAAGGGCCATAGACATCTAAAACAAGTAACTGATTATCAGATCTGCACAAAGACCACTGTAAATTTCTTACACAGATTAAAAATCAAAATCTATGCCTAATCTATTCCAAAACATATTAAGCTCCTGAACTATTACTATTGCATTTTAAACTAAAATTATGCTTTCAGAGCCAAAGAGATTCCAATCTTTAAAGATAAAACTATTGATTTCAACAATGCAAGATTTATAAGCAGGACGAAACAAAAAATAAAGGCTCTAATTATCAACTCTGAAAACCCTAGGAAGATTCAAATCTCTTTTAAGAGCTATTATGATATCCTTAATTTCAATATCAAACTTGGCATCAGGAGAAGGAGTGTGTATGCACAGCCATCTACCACACCTATTTTGAGATTCAAAGCAGGCAAGATGACAGCTATGGTCACACCATACATTCTATTTTGCTAACATATTTCCAAGACCAATTAAAAACACTTTCAAGAAGGACCTGAAAAATTACAACCAAACAGCATAAAATCAAAAAAATCCCTCTTAGTTTCCCATCATGACTCCTAATCGTGAAATTCATAGGCTGAATATAAAGCACAAAGAAGTGCTTGGAACTTGGCCAGCAAAAGCAGAATTTTCAATTTCATCTTATCTGTGGAAAATTTAAATTGCATCTGGGAGTTGAGACTCATTTGTCTTTTTTTGTTATTGTTGTACTTTCCAGTTTGTTTTCAGCTTTGTTCTCTTCTCAGTAAGTCTAATAACTGCAGTGTGCCACTTTCCAGGACACTGGATCAGATGCACTTTTTTAGATAATATGAGTGTTAGTCAATTTTTTGGGCTTGACCTTTCTTGAAAAAGCCAAAATGTTAAACTTCCATGAGTCTGCCTCAAAAACACTGTAAATATGCTGTAAAAATGACTGAAAAAAAAGATTTCCAAGGAGTCTAGAAGAGACTGTATGTAATCCATGCAACCTAGCACTCCTAAGCTATGGGACTCAACACAGGAACTCACTTCATAGAGGGTTACGTTTGTTTTCAAATCTTTTACTCACCCATCCAACACTGAGATTCCAGAGGGTTTTTTTCATATTTAAAAACTATGTTTTATGTTTGTGTTCTGTTAGATGTTTAATTATATCAAAGGAGATGGCATCTCTAAGGCCACTTACTTAAACAGAAGTTGGGATAAAGTCAAATATTTATCTCAGAAACTGAACACGGGTTGCAAAGTTGTTTCACTTCCCCATAATTAACTCCCTAATCCAAACTATTTTAATAAATCCACAAGGCCTGAGACCTACCAGATTAAGTAGTTGTTTAGATATAAAAATATAGGTCTATACAAATTTTCACCTGCTCAGTAAGTAATATTGAGGTATTGCTGTACTTTTTACTTGTTTCAGATCCAAGAGTAACAAATCTTAAGAGAAAAACCGTTAGAGAAATGCACCAAATTCCGAGTTCCCAGTTGTAGTGACAATCAAGGAAAATCTCATGCATATGAAGTAGCTGGAAAAAGAAAGAGAAAAGAAATCAAAATCTCATTTCAAGTAATAATTACATTAATGTGCTGGCCTTACATTGATTCACATTTGGGGAAGAAGTAAGAAACCACCCACAGAAGTGGGTCTAAACCACTACAATTATGATACAAGAAATAGTTACATATCTCCACAACTTCAAGAAATGCATCCCAGAAATAAATAATGGAAGGCTTTTAGGCCTGGAAGATTTGACCCATAATTTTAAATCAACATTGTATCAGATACATGAGGTCTGAAAAAAGATAAATAAGAATATATACACTAAGACAATATTAAACTCCTGTTCAAACTTGCAAAGGCACTACATGGCATAAAAAAAAAAATACACCTTCACATATACTAAATTTTATGTAATTTACATTCTTAATAAAATACTTATGGTCAACTAGCAGGGAAATACAATAGAATTAATTAGAAATTGGAAAGAAAACACAATCAGAAGCCATTCAGAAGGTCCCCCATATTTTGAAACAGATGCTCAAAGCCAAATCTTAAGCAACAGAAATCTTCTTTAAACATAGATTTGCTTACTGAAAGATTTTCCACTAGAGGGCAGGCAAATATAGCCAAGAAGCTTGCTTCTCACAAAAAGCATCAACTAAGTTCAATATCAACTGTATTTGCAGAAGTGTGTTTTGATGCAAAATGAAGAAAAAAAAAAAGTGTTCCAAAAACCACAGTGAAAAATAAAGGAGGATACAGATTTAAAATACAACAGTGATATCACAGAATATCCTGAGTTGGCAGGGATACACAAGGATCATTGATTGAGCCAACTCCTGGTCCTGCTCAGGACACCCTCAAGAACCACACTGGCCCAGGTGTAGAATCCACCACTTTCCCTCCTTAGACTCCATCCAACTGGTGATTGCCCAGCCCTCTAATCTGCTGCAACAAAATTTTCTTTTGCTATTACAGAAAAATATTCTAAAGTAGGTGAAATGACAATACAAAATGGAGCTCTATTCCAAAAAGCTCTAACAGCTATTACTGTTTTTTCACTGGGGTCTTCTAACAAACTAAAAATCACCATGAAAAAGGCACTCAAAACAGTTTTAAAAACTATTTAAGTCATGGTTGTTTCTTTACAAGTAACGTTTCCTCACCTGTGCACAACAGATAAACACAACTGAGATAGTCAGTAGGAAGGCAGATGAAACAATTACATCCACTGAGCGCTGAGGACCTCGACGCTGAAAATAGAGGATATGCATATGTGAGTGAAACCCCACCCTGTCACCACTAGTTTGAACTAGCAGGACTAGTTAGAATCACACTGTTCTTCACTGCTTATTTCTCAGTTGAGTCAGTTCCCTACACACCTTCTTCTGATCACTTTTTTGTTAGCCACATTATGATACAAATGTTCCTGGTGGCACAGGAAAAGGTGGAATATACAAGTGTGGTTGCAAGGAAATAAGGGAAGACATTCCACAACAGGTCTACCACATGCAGAAATTTAAAACACCCAAACTACATTCTATTATCCAAGTGATGTTATCCTCCTTTCACCCCTCCAGCACCACACTAAATCTTGTTTGTTTATAGATCCTGCTTTCCACAGCCTCCACACTGTAATTCCTTAATGTTTTCACAAATCTTTTTCTGCTTGTCAGAACTAGTGATAGGAGATTTCAGGGATCAGAATGTCTTACAGGTAATACTTGGGCATAACTTCTAGCTTCACCTGGCATCCATATACACACAGCACAAATCACAAGAACTGTCTTGCTTTATAAATCCCTTGTGTTAATGACACCAACTGATGAGACTCTTAAAGTAAGATATTGTTAGTATTAGACTACAAGTGGTCACTTTTTACCCAAGATACTCACACAACTTTTCAACTGGCATTACTAAGACAAGACGCCAACTCTGAACACATCCAGGCTTTAATCCAAGGTGAAAACCACACAATAACTTTCTCAAAATCTGTCTGCCTGCAGGCACTGCTGGCTCAGACTCACAGAAATGAAACATATATGAGACATATGCACCAATAGTAAACGTACAGGAGGAAATACTCAGACTACAACACCAACCTTCCATCAGCAGCATAGGAGATATTTTATGTTAGAACATAAACATACCATATTTTAAGATGTTTGAAATTTATTAGATGTGTTTAAATCTTATTAAAGAAAAAATATACATTCCTTTACCTTTAGATAGGACCTGAGAGAAAGCCACATTTTTATATTCTGCACTTTCTTCAAGCGGAAGTGAGGTACCTCTGATTTTCTTGCCCTTCTAGCAGATGTTAGATGACCAAAAAGTTTGGCAAAAAGTAGCCTCTGCAGACAAGAATTAAAATTTACCTTAACTGTTAAATGATTTTCAGAGGTACTAAAAAAATAAGAGAAAAGGCTTCACTAAATATGTCAATATAATGTACAACACACCAGTATAAATTAAAATAAGCTAATATAAACCAGAAGTAAGTGCAGCATATTATTAAAGAGAGGAAATACACTAAACATTTTAAAAGTCTCCACATCCTAATGATTAAAAAAATTTTGCTAACACTTTGAGTTCCTTTCTTCAAATTTTAGACAACATATCTGTTTATCCTCTTAAAATATTTGGAAAAAAAACCCTAAAGCTGCCAATTATTTGCATTAGAAAGCACCTGTACCACCGAAGTTCCTTTTAATAGAAATCATTATTAGAAGTAGGTTAATTCTATTTTGTATTACATCACTTAGTTTGACTATAATTTGAGAATGGAAAGTATCAAAATGTTTCTCTTGCAGACCAGTAAGTATTTATATGCTGCAGCTTGTAAGGTTGCTCTCTTAAGTTTCAATTGAAGTAACAAGTAACGGTGTAGTACTTCAGAGAGCAGCTCTCACCATCTCCATCTCCAGAACTCATCTAACAACAAAGCAGGCCAGGGATGGACAGAACTGTTCTGAATGTCCCACCCCTGGAAGAGTTCAAGGCCAGGTTGGATGAGGCTTTGAGCAACCTGTCCTAGTGGAAGGTGTCCCGTGCCCATGGCAGGGGGATTGGAACTGGATCATCTTTAAGTCCCTTCCAACCTAACCATTCTATGAATTAAATTGAAGATTTTGAATAAAACACACCGGAAATTTATAGAGCCCTTTTCCTGAAACTACTTTTCCTTGTGGAAATCTGAAACAACTGGGACGTGAATAAGCGTTGGGATAATTCATTGAGCCAGCTCTCCCCCAAAAATTCTCTCCAGGAAAAAATAAAAAAAAAACCCACCAACAAAAAAAACCCTTTCAGCTTCAGGGACTTCAGTCCAGTAGAACTGAATCATCTCCTAAACTGCAAGCCCACTGAAGTGTTTGTCATCACTGATCTATGACTCATAGCCTGCTGAAGAAAACAAGTTTAAAATATCCACAAAGTCAAAAAGTGCAAACATTAAACCTTGGTTTGCTTTAGATGAAAGTCTCTCAGTTTGCTGTTCATACCTGTTTATACGTTCTCTCTGCTACACAGAGCAGAAAAAAGAAAATCCACACTAGGGACACCCGGACCACGAAACTTATAATAACCATTGAGAGAACCAGAACATCTCCATCTGATCCAAATGCAGTCATGCAAAGCTCAGTGGCAGAATGTGCAGCCAGTTGCTCTAAATCTTTTGCTTGGAAAAGTCGAAAGACAAAGGGCATTAAACCCAAGATTAAAGATATGACATTTCCAAAAATCTGATAGCCAATTCCTGGTATATAGCTGTTCACCTAAAACCAAAAGAAAACAAGTATATATTTAATTTTGGAATGATTTTTTCATTAATTCAATAAACAAAATATTAATGTTTTTTATTTTATCACAAAGAACACTTTATAATCTGGTAAATTGTATGAAAACTTCAGCCAATCAGCTTCCCACTTTACTATTAAAAAACCACAAAGTCCTCAAAGAGCACTCAACACACAGGAACCAAATAAGACAAATCATTTCAAAACCCAACAATAAAACACTGCAGTTAAACTCCAGTGCATATACCTGCATTAAAAATTCACTGAATGCTGAATTAGCCAAGTGGTCCAATCAGAGTGGGCTGCTTAGATCCTGTATGTTGCTCCTATTTTTGTTTGGTTTTTAGGTTATTATTTTTATTTTATGTTATTATTTTTAGCAGAATCAAAGTGTTTACTGTGCAGACAGGACTGGAGTTCTGTTGTGCTGGCTATGGCTTGCTGAGTTTCTCTCTGCTGTGTATTGCATCCAAACCTGTCAAGTCTCTGAGTCAGGCAGAGATCAGAATTAGGTTTGTGAATAAGTTGCTTTTTAACAAGTCGGAGAGAGTGAGTATCAACTTGTCAGAACTAGTGAGAGTTTTCTTTGGCTATGCTTGGATTTTATGAGCTCCACAAAATACCCATGTTGTCTATATTGAAAAAGAGCACATCAAATGCATTTCCAACTGTTTCCTGAAGAGGAGTACTAGGAAAAAGGAGGAAGCACTAGTGAGAACATCCCACTCATCCTCTTAGAGGTTTGTTTCCTAAAGAGGAAAGCTTTCTTTTCCAGTCCTAACTTTAGCAACCAGATACTCAGATCTGTATATTCCTAACTCAATAAATAACTTGTTCATTTAAATCAAGGAGATAAATTCAAATATTCACAGCATCTATCAATAAAACTGAGGTTGGCTATGTGAGTAAGCACCTAAGAATGCAACCTTTTACTGTCCCAACACAGAAGATCTGGTAGCTCTTTAATCTAGTAGTAACAAGTAAACCAGAGTGATGCAAGATATAGAACAATGTGAATAATAGATACTCAAACAGTAACACGAACAACAAAACAAATTTAAAAACCCACACCAACCAACAAAAAAAACCAACAACAAAAAAAAAAAACCCCAAACAAACCAACAACAAAAACCCGAACAACCATAAACTAACCTTAGTCATGATAGTGGTAGTGCTTACACTTCTACATACAACATTTGAATAAAGTAAAACAAATACTCACTCTGTTCATTATCATACCACTGATTTCAAGCACAGACATATCTGCTTTCTTGCAGTCATTACCCTCCCATACAATTGCACTTATTTTTTCTAGTCCTGGATTCAAACTGTGGATCCAAGGCAAATGACTCTGGGAAAGACAAAGAATATCTTCTATCAGAAATAAAAAACTATTTTCATGTCAATATGCCTTTGTCAACAGTATACTAACAAATACCCTCCCTGAAAAAACATCAAAACAAACAAAAACCCCAAAAACAAAAACAACAAAAAACAAAAAAACTCACACATACAAAAAAAAATACCCCAAAACCCCAAACAAACAAAAAACACCAAAAAACCAAACCAAACCAATTTAGACTGACATAAATATTGCTGCATAGCATTTACTTCTACTATATATCAACCTCATTCTTCAAAACCATCCCCTTGTTTTCCAAGAAATAGATGTGAGAACAAATCTCTATACTCCATTTTCTAATAGGGATGACTCAATGGGATTAAGGATTTATTGGCTTCTTTTTCACTCAAACATACCCAGGAAGAGAGAAATATGAAAACAAAGTTCTACATATAAGTAATTTTTAATTCTGACATTTAATGAGTCGTTTTTTTATTTACCCTTACATTCTGAAAAGCACTCTTCTCAGGTCAAGCCTGAGGGAAACAGGTTTTTTTATTTGCTCTTTGCACACTTCACAATCCTTGTTATGCACAAAGACCACCCTTGCTGTATGTGCCAGACAGAGAGCAGTAGGTGTCTCATCAACACACGCAGCTCCCAGAGCCAAACAATCCCAGATTAATCTTCTGAATGCACTTAGGGATCAGGAACCCTTTCTTTCAAGCCACAGAGCCAAGTGAGAACTAAAGGATATGGAAAAAATGTTGAGGAAACTAGTACTGCTGTGGCCATTTCTTGATTTTCCCCAGCCCTGTCTCTCTCCTATCCCATTCAGGAGATCAAATTTGCTTTCAGCTTTAGTTACCTGGCCCAATGTGCATCACACTGCTGGAGGTGGTGGTGCTGGCAGGGGCAAGGGCATGCTATTATTTTTAGATTTTAATTATCATTGATTAAAAGTAAAGCTTTATTTTCATTTTATTGCTTGCTTTGTAAATATTGATCTGAAATATTTGTAATCTGCTGAGTACTCAATTTTCTTCCTTCTTATTTCCACTGGGTGAAGAAGAAATTATTTATAGTATTGTAACAGCGTAAATATTTGTTGCAGGTTTTTCTTCACCACAGTTTTCCACACTCTCCCTCTAGAGGGAGTATCAGTACCAGGAGCTGAAACTCAAAAATTTACAATCTGCAATCAAACAGAAAAAGTTCTTAACTGGTCAAATCAATATACTGATTCCTGAAGTCAATATATACACTGTAATTCAACTCACTACTCCAAGGTTTAGTGTTTTATGGAATGCAAGCAGGAAGAACTAAAAATAAAAAAAAAAAAAAAGACAAGATTGTATGAAATAATCCAAATTGCTATTATTAACTTTAAGGTAAAAAAAAAACCAACTTATAACCAAATAGAACTTAGACATGTATAATACACCCATGAGATCATATATATACACATATACATAAAGCACATGCTATCCTTCTGTTTGCTTTTCTTATATATACATTTCTAAATAAGCAAACAGAAAGATGCCTGAGATAAGTGCTTATAAAAGCAATTCCACTAGAGAAAAACAAAAGGGGGAGAATACCCGCCAAAACCTAAACAACAAAAAATTAAATGAAACAAAGGAAAAAAACAAAACAAAACAAACAAAAAAAAACCAAAACCAGAAAAACAAACAACCAAACAGAACTACCTATCACAGAGGAAAAAAATCAATCAGTACTTACCCTAAATTAGAATTATGATTCAAGCACTCTAATATTCTATAGGCTATTTTGATGTATCATCATACCCTCTTCTATTGACAAATTAATGACTGAACAGTAGAAATCAAATTTTACTTCATTCTATCAGATCACTTTGGCTCTGTTACTTCCATCTAATACAGGTCTTTCTCACAGGCCTTCTGTAATGTATGACAGATAACACTGAACTTGTGTGTAGTGTAAAAAAGCAAAATTTGTGGATAGCAACCTGATGAAATGGGTCATCTCTGAATTCTTTCTTCACACACGGATTCACTTGAGGGCTTTCCACGTCTGTCTCGCTGGTACAGGATGAGTGGCACTCAGCACAGTGTAAGAGGTCCTCCCACAGCACATCTTCAGTTTCGGACTCCGGCCTCGCACTCTCCGAGTCTTGTCTGGAGCTTGAGCACCGAGAACTGCAGCTAGTACCTGATTTAGGTGTATCCTGAAACACAAACATCCACTGGAATTAATGCCACTGTTTTATTCTACATCATTTCCTGGCAGAGATGTTAGAAAGTTCAGATTAGCGAATCTGTGTTTATCTGGATTTTTAGGTTCTAATCCATTATCCTTGTCATCAGAAAGATTTGTATGTTATGGCAAGTGTGCCTAAGAGGCTGCGCTTTTTAAGACACTGTACCAAAAAGTAGCAATCCCTGCTTTTTAGGGAGCGGGTCACAGAAGGAAGAATCAAATCATACTCATTATTAAAAGGAAATAACTACTTCACAGATTTTTAGACTTCCTTAGTTTAGAATTTAACAGCAATTATCAAGCCACAGACTCCAGCTATATCTCAAACTTCTGAGGAATTGACCCTCAAAGTCCTCTAAAGTCACATTGTTATTACTAACATACCTTCTCAAAGACAGAGTGAGCTCGTTTGAAGACAGTAATGCATCAGGTATAGAGGGGAAAAATAAGCAAGGTACACCTAAACCTGGCATTAGATATGTGTCCATCTGTACAGTTAGACATAAAATTTTCATTATTTAAACAAACTGCACTCGACAAACATGTATGACTTTGTAAACTTCAGTTTAACCTAGCTCTTACATAAAGAAAGAAAAATCTTAAGTTTGGAACATTCAAATCTCAATGCATACAATGAAATGAAACAATCTACTGCTGTCCTCAGAACAACAAGGTAGAGTTTAAACTACTTTTTACAATAAACAGAATCCATTTCCAGCAATACAGGGGTGCAATATTAAAAGCAGTATCAGCCTACTCACTACCGTCTTCTAGCAATTTCCATTCCCTCTTAACACCAAGTTTATTTCTTTCTACTAATTTCTCTTGAGAACACACAATTTTTTACACTGAAAAAAAAAAAAATTAAGCACTGTTTCAGCAGACATACTAACTTACTGTGATTCACAGTCCATTACTATCTGAAGAAGTGTTCTTTATTCTTTCTGAAAACCATTCTTAATGTATTTTCTGCAAACCATTTTGTAAGGAAATGTTTTGAAAAAATTTGATCTGAACTCTTTCTCCACCTTTTACAAAGAAATGCAGAAAGTGTCTGACATTTTTGTTATGTGTTTTTTTTTAAAGCAAAAAAGAAATTTAAAATAAATTAAAAAAAAAAAATTATAGAAGGCAGTCACTACTGGGTACCACTGAGGCTTAAAGTTAAAAAAGTAAGAACAAGACAAATAGTTTGCCCAAACAACAGTTGACATGTAAACATGAAGATAAAAGAAAATGTAGGACAGAATTTGAGAGTATATCTACTGACTTCACTAATTTTTTTTTAAAATACAAAGAAAGCTTTCACTGATTTGAAAACCATTGTTTCATTTCCTTTGTAATGGTGTGGGGGAGGTGAGTTGGTAGCAAGAAAGAAAAGCTTCCTCTTTCATTGCATCAGTCAGATCAGTGAATGGGGAATAAGCAGAAAACAGTACTGCCACAGCTAAACATGGATTACATTTTGTCTCCTTAGTTTCTGAAGTATCTACAAAGCCTTCCCTAGCTTTGAAGCACTCTATGCAAGAGAAAATATATCTAAGCTGAAAAACAAAATAAATCAACTGTAATGGTGTCTTTCTGCTTCCTCCTGTGAAGCTCTACGGCTGCACAAGCACACAGTGAAGGGACATCTTCTGTAACATGAAACAAACAGTGCCATTATCACAAACCACACATGCAAAAGGCATTAAGTGCTGAGATCAATCAACATTCTGGATCTTCCTAACCAAAGTCTGTGAGAAATAAGTGAAAGAAGAGCTTGTTTAATAATGTTTTTTATGCAAAGCATCAACTTCAAGGCTTTGCAGTTGTGATCAGAGCAAGCAATACCTGAACCCATTCAACACACTTCTCCTATATCAAGTAGGGTTTACTTATGAGATTCTGCCTATCAAACCCATCTGTCAGTGGACTTTTGTCACTGCTGATCTTACTTTTTGCTTTCTTTGCTCAGCCTCAGTGAAAAAATAGCCATACTGCCTTTAAAAAGTATTCCATATCTGTGAAGATGCATACTATTAGCAAAACAGCCTTAGTTTTTAAAATAATGAATAAATAAACAAAACCACAGTGAGATATTTCATTCTTTTTCAACATTTGAGGCCTTAGAATTAAGGTTTCTGCTAACATAGAATCTGTGAAATCCCCTATTATAAGCTATAATGTCATCAAGTCACCTAAAATTTCAATATTTTTTATACTTCAACAATTTTGTTAAAACTGTCATGACTTCATGACAAGATTTTATATTATTGTTTCAACAAACACGAGGAAATGAAAACTCAATCAGACTTCTCTGCAAGAAGGCGAGTAAATCCAGAATACTAAATGGAGAGAAAGAAGAGCAGTATCATGATGAAAATTTGCATATTCTCAATTACTACTGTTTCTGCAACAAAGCAAATTTCCAGAGGAGATAACTGGTGTAATGAGACAGCAACAGAGTTACCATAACCCGATGCAAAATCTACCAAACATATTTTAGTCTCCTTATAACAAATTGAAAAATAGGATGAAGTTCAAAGAAACTAGATTACAACCTCTTAATTTAAAAACACTGTCATTAAACAAATGCAAATTAAACAAATTTTGTCATTAAACAAAAGCAAAAAAAACCCAAATTCTCTGTTCTTCACTAGCATGACTTCCAATTTACAAACTCCTAAAATCCAGTATAGGAAATAAAAACATTTGTGGAAATGTCATAGTTTAACTCCAGCCAGCAACCAAGTACGTGCAAGCTGTTTGCTCAATATACCTTACTCATTAAGAAGTCAAGTGGTTTTAAGAATTTCCAGGCAAGAAGCAATAGAAGTGAACATACCTCCAGAGGGTAGTGTTTCTTATAATGGTGAGATTTCCTGTTTCGAAGTGTACAGTCACTAGAAGTGCGTTCTACATTGCGGCGTAAAGAATAGCCAGTTTCAGGCCCTTCCTCACTAGAAACTTCATCTGACAAATTTGTCACAGTCCTGTGAGTATCCTAGTGCAAGAAATACAGTATTAGTAAGACACAGACTCATATTTACTAAGTCTTGTTCTCAACTAGTGAAATCAAATTTCTTTCTACAACTTTGGTAGCTATGCTCAGTTAAAACAGATATTAATGCATTTTCAAGACTCAAAAGTAATTGGCAAAGCAGAAATTATGGAACAGAAATTGCAACATCAAAAACATTTTTTCAAAGGAAGGCCTAGTTCACATTAGCCTCAAGAAAAATTATGATGCTCTTATTTTAAATGTGATTTTTCAAAAACTGAACATGCCAAGATAGGCTTAGAGAAAAAGCATCCACATCTGAAAAGAGAACAAACCAAACCAAAAGATCCAAACCAACCAACCGATCAAAAGTAACAGTATAACACTGAATTATCCACATATTCATTACAAAGTTAATATTTACCACCTCTTACAAGGATGAAGTGCTTAGAGGATGTATGTTGAATACTGAGCTCACTAATGTGCGATACTTTGAATACAGGATATCCAGGAGATAATAAGACCCAGACAAATTAAAAGTCTTTTCTTCCATGATCACTTCCTATGATTCTCCAATTATTCTATTATTCCCTCTCATTCCTATTCCTCGCTATAGAGGGTCCTGCCTATTGCACTTGAAGGGAAATCCTGCTTTTTTAATCTTTCTCACAGACCAATTAAAAAAAAAAAAAAAGAAAAAAAAAAAAAAAGGAAAAGGAAGATGATTCAGCGGCAAATAAATGCTCAGAATGACCTTAAAATTACAAATTGTCAGTAATCCAAAATCTGTTCCATTTTATCACAGAGACAGACCAAGGATGCCTGGATTTTCAGAGAAGGTACAGAACATTTACCTGGTCAGGAAATACCCACAGATAAAGCACAGCACACAAATTTGTGCATTGTCACAGAGAATACCAAAGAATATTAAAACATTAAGGTTCCTCCTACAACAAAAAGGAAAAGCCAGGAATATGATAAAGTAAGACAACTCACTATAATTTTTTGGCTCCAGGACCCTAAGCCTAATTTCATTTAAAAAATATTTTAAGAATAAAGTAGATAAAAATGCATCAACGGCATCATAAAAAGCAACAAACACACTTACTTTGTGGTGACTGTGGTTGCTCAAGGCATCTCTCACTGTGGAAGGGCTCCACCCTGTCTCTTCTGGCCTAATCACTTCACACCGACGTTCATGGCCCTGCACACATTCTTCACTGCCTTTACCTGGCTTTTTCCCATCAAGGGACACGTAGCCATTATCAGTTTCAGTGGATTTATCTATTGAGTTTTTTGCTTTCTTAGATCTATATTTAAAACAAATACATGATTTAAATTAATTATTCTCCTAATTATTTCCCAGTCTAAATCCTGCTTATTCCTATCAACCCATGTTTTAGTTCTACTAAGATGTCCACAAATTAACAATATTAACATTTGATTTTGATGCCATATTTGTAACTATTTAATCTTCCAAATAATATCCATTATCCTCTCCTAAAATTGTTATAATATAAACTCTGTGTGTGAAAGAAATGTATATCACGTATTGTATATATGTATATATATGTATATCATATACATACACACATATATATGTATATTATATATGTAGCTACCAAAAGAAAAGGAAAAATGTTTTAAAAATAAAACTTCACAGCAGCTTTGACAGTAGAACCACAAGACTCAAAAGTGAAAGAGAAACCCCTCTATTCTATATTAACAAATAAAAGAGGTTTGCTAGAAGTTGCTTTAATAATTATTAATTCAAAGCAAGCATGCAATTTCCTGAAGCTGCAAACAAACATGCTGTTTAGTACTTTGTACACTGATATTTGGTGTTGTTTTGAATATATTCTGCTTACTGACAATCCTACTGAATAGAAGGGGATCTACTCTTTTCTGTATTATCCAGTAACTCCCCAGACAACATTTTTCATTATCTCTTACAAACATACCAATCTGTTTTTTAAAAGAAAAAATCTGAAGGCTACTTCCACTGAATAGTCTTCCATAACATCCTCCAGAATCAAGACCCTTTCCTAGACAATAAATGTACCAGCAAGACAACCTCATGCAAGAAGAAGGCTCTCTCAAAGCAAACATTTGGATGATTACACTCCCAAACTAGAAAGTGCAGTGGATGAAGGGATGAAGAGGAATAGCAACTTGCTACCTTGCTGACAGGGACTTTTAGTCTTCTCTTAAGCTTCTGTATTGTCAAAGTAAATTAAATTTTGTTTTTTTTTTTTTTCAAATTCCCAGAATGCTTGGTGGGAAAAGAGGGGAGAGAAGACAAGAGGAAAGTGTTATTTAAATATGGCTTCTGAAATTTTTTATTTCAACTAGAACACGGGCATAGGTCAGGGAGCTACCAAGAATCTGTTCAATTGATCTTGTGCCCCTGTGACAGAATATGTACTGCCTTTCTCTTTAAGGACTGAGGAATTCTGTGAGGGCTTGGATTACATAGCAGAAGATTAAATTCCTCTTTAATATGTACATCAAACAAATTGGGAGAATTTGGAGAGCCGACTCACATTCCTTCTAAGGTAAGGTATCCCACATATAATTTGTTTTTGCCTGAATGCAAAAAATGGTTAGGGACAGTTGGATAAAATAGAAAAAAAAATCCAAAAAGAACCAATTCAGCTCACACAATAATGGCATGCAGAAAAAATGGAATAAAGGGAGGCAGACAAAATGATCAAAAGAAGAGACATTGTTACTAAGGTATTTAATTCTCCCTTCCAATCTTTAATTTCATTTTGTCACCCTAACAAGGAAAAAAGTTAACATTTATATTTCTTTTAAAGCAAAGGGACTGCCTTTCAGTGGCAACTCATTGCAAAATAAGTGGGGTCAGTCATGAGTACTGAGGAAATAGCACTAAAATTAAATTATCTGCAATAAGGATGAGCTAATCTGTAATTCATTAAATATTATTCCAGCACTTTTAAAAAATTTCTTTCTAACAGTGCAGAAGTAAATACAATTCTCATCACACACACATCCCGTCAAAAACACTTCCTCCATAAGGTACTAAACTGTATGAGTGGATTAATGGGATAACTCTTCTAAGTTTGATTTGAGAAGTTTTTATACATTTTATACAAAACTTTAAAGCTAGAAGAAACAGCCTCGAACAGTTGAATAGGGACAGACAAGAGAAAGAACGAACATATGCATATATGCACAACCTTTTCAGATAGGATTTCAAGCAATGTTTGAGTGCTAAAACAGCAAGACCAAAGCTACTTGTCTGGTATCACCTAAGGCTCATTCTAAATAGCAGGGAGCTTGACTGAAGTCTTTATTTGCTTCTAACAGAGAAACTGAAGTTATTTTTTTGTAAGACTCCCTAAATTAAATGTAAGCCTCAAGCCAGAAAAACATACATTTGGGCTTAAAGTTAGGCTTTTGTGCACGTGTGTACCCTTGGCTTACAAAAATGTATCGTTTTCTAGAATTACTATATATACATACATCCTTAATCAACTTTTACAATTTTAGGCTATAACAAAGTATTTAGAGTAAAACAAAGAACACCAGGAATAAATACAATGTCTTAAAAGGCTTGAATATATATAAAAGCTAATCAAGAACAACTTTCAGTCTTATTCATGCATTAGCCAGAGAAAATAATATGGAAAAGTTAAGTAAAGTTTCTGGAAGAGTAGATTTGAACTCTCAAATGTTCCTCCAATGTATTTTCACTGGCATTGATCAGAAAAACTCTCCTCTCTGTTCCCACTGCAATATTTTTAGAGAAGTTACAAGATTTCCATTGGAGTAAAGACACTTTTTAAAGCAAATGCCCAAATCAGTACTACATTTTAAACAAATCACCTGTTTGGACAGTGCCCTCTTTTCGAGTAAAATTTATCAATAGTATTTTCTAAATTGCCCCTGTGCTGGGTAAAAGTTTAGAATTACAATTTTTAAATAAGACTGACTTCTGCCAACTGAAATGGTATTTACTGAATACACAGTTCCAGTTTACTGGGCACAGGCAAATGGTAGAGGTACACAGGGTCCTGCCCTAACACAGAGATTGTAATTTCTGAGGTTAACTGGAAATTATGCATTTATGATCTATACTTAAAATTCCAGAAAACAGTATGTCAAAGATTAATGTAAGTGAAAAACTGCTGAAAATAAGATAATGGTAAGATAACACTATGAGATATTCTATGTAAGACATTCTAATGTGCTCATCTAAAGTGCTTCCAAGTGTGTCTTAAGAAACAGAACAGGTGTAGCTGTGAAGATGTAGGTGTAGCTTCACTGAACCAAGATTTCATAAGATTTTCTTTAAGCAACATCACCAAGAAGTCAATGTACTCCACACTGCGCTCTTGCTTCCTCATTCCCAGCCCCACTCCCATTGTGCTGACAAAACTGTTTGCATTACCATGAAAAAAATTACATGAAGAAACTGAACTGCATGTTCCCCTGGGGAAAAAAAGATTATTTTTCATCTGGACAAGTCTGTATAGTTCTGGACATACAAACAACTGTGCCTCTGCAACTGAAGGGGTAACAAAAGACTAAGGGCAGTTTACTGCATTCTCAGTCACACCATGCTCTTTTTCCTTTGAAGACACTGTGTATAGTAAGTAGTCATCATGGAGCCTTAATGTCAATATATACATACACACTACCTCTCATGAAATGGTTTAAACAAGTCTTTATAACTCTTTCTAAACAAAGCACTTCTCAACTGAAAATACTCTGAGCCCAACGGAAAGGCAAGAAAAAAAAAAACTTCCAACACTCCTCTTACTGCAGATCGGTATCTTCAATGAAGGGAAAACAAAACATCAAAAAGTTTACAGGATTACACTTGAAACATACCAGAGAGAATGCCCACAGACCCAAAGAACAGCCCTGGTGCCTTATCACTATGACCCACAGTTTATCAAAGAGAGCTTAACCCACACAGGAAAAAGGTCAAATGAATTCTCCTCTTACAACACTTTCAAACATTTTTAAAACTTGACCAGGGTTTCAAGTAGATACTCCCAGAACATAAGTTTTACCAGTGGTTAAGAGCACAGATCACAGGTATGACAGACATGTTAGTGTTGCTGTATTTACAATGCAGCATGCACAACAAAACATCAATGTAATAGCTTGCATTATCCCTTTTCTCCATTTAATACTACTTGAGTCTATTTTCACTTATTAATAAATGCTGATCCATCACACTCAAAATGCTGTATGCATAGTATGTCTTGCACATAGAGCTATAGAATGGGTTTTTTAAAAACTTTTTTTAATAGTCCAATCAGTGTTTATTTGAATCCTGAAGAAAAAGTGTGTCAATTGATGAAAGTGACAGAGTTAAATAAGCATTCTCTTGGAGTAACAAGGAGGTAATGTAACAAAGTAAAATTAGAGAGTTGAATTTTTCTCTTCAGCCTGGAGAAGAGGCTCCAGGGAGACATTTGAGCACCTTCCAGAGCTGGAGAGGGACTTTTTACAAGAGCACGTAGTGACAGGACAAGGTGCAATGGTTTCAAATGGAAAAAAGGTAAGTTCAGTTTTCAATATTAGAAAGAAATTATTAACTGTGAGGGTGGTGAGAATGGAATAGGTTGCCCAGAGAAGCTGTGGCTGCCCCATCCCTAGAAGTGTTCAATACCACACTGGATGAGGGCTCTGAGCAACCTGGTCTAGTGGAATTTAACCCTGCCTGTGCCAAGGGGAGAGAACTAGATGATCTAAAGGTCCCTTCCAACCCAAATTATTCTATGACAATTCAGTATTTTTTCAAAATTATTGAATCAGCATTTGCAAAAGTCAAGAAACAACGTGTTAGTCCATTTTCAAATACCCAAATGAGTTATTGAGAGCAAAAAATAGATCAACAGAAGTTTAATCATTACATCAAAATTTACTTAATTAGAAAAGGGATAGTGCATCTCTAACACATATGTAGCCTTGAATAAATACAAACCCTGATAAAAAGAAAGCAGCATGCCAGATATCTCTGAAGACAGCGCCAATACTGCAAGAGGTGCTTGTACCGTAGCTCTGCACTGTTCCCTCCTGTGTGTTATCTGTGGTACTAGAGCCATCTCCTTCCCTATGTACTTCCAAATGTGCTGCTTTCCTTAATTTCCTTCATCAGAAGAGATTAAAATGGGAAGGTAGTTTTGTAAGTGCAATCTGCTAGTTCTATAACGTGTTCAGCAGTTTAAGCATGCAAAAACAAGCAAGATTTCAAAGTATTTTGCTAAAGCTTTGTCGTATCAATTTCATAAACTCCATTTAATAAAAAAAGCACGACACATTCATTATTGTAATACTTTAACACAAAACACATTTCATTCCATCATCATCAGCTTAGACCTACAAAATTCACTGCTGCAGTGTTTCCCATTTTAATGGGATAATGCACTTTAGCAAAGCACAGTCAGTGGCGTGCTTGGAAGACTTCAATTCTACATTACCAAGAGCATCTCTCTTCACATATACTTTCCACAGATTATTAGCCAGATTTATAAAACTAAATTTCCAGTAATATAAACACTGTCACTCCACAACAGTTATTCAGGTAACTGTTTTGAGACAAAATGTCAGATTCAATTAATTAAAATTCAAATAAAACTCTGCCTAAATTAGTCAATACATAAAAGTTAAAGAGCACCAATTAAGCACCATTTTGAAGTTTCAAATAAAAACAGAGCACCAATTTCTCATCTCTAGCAAAGCACAGACTGTAAACCCCTACATTTTTTTTCATGCACATTCTCTACAGTAGTTTAACAATCCTAAATGATAAAATATTTTAACACAGTCTATACCTTCTTCTTTTACCCCCTGTGCTGGGAGGTGGCTTAGGAGTTCGTGTTGAAACAATCTGACAGTGCACAGTCCCAAGCAGCAACATGAGCCATATTGGCCCAATGACTTCAGTCAGAGGTATATTATGTGGGCTTTGGGCTGTATAGAATAGCACTACAGCAGCAACTGGAAAAGAAAGGGAATGAAGTTGAGTTTAATGTCTGAAATGGCCAACTCAGATGGCTTTTGTCAAAAACAAACCAGTCAGATGCAAACCTTCACCTGCATTTCAAGCCAACTCATGTAATTCTGAGAGAAGGATTGTTGAAAAACAGTAGCAATTAGGGTCTAAACAGTTCACTACTGTCTTAATACCCATCTTTTCTTTGATAATTGTAATATTATAGATATTGCCCAAAAAAGTGGCTGAATGAAATAAGGAGAGAAAAACATCTGGAGTGCTGTATTTGTCATGAAACCACTTTAACTATGGTGAAACAGCAGTAGGAGACAAAACCAAAAAGTATCAGTCTTAAAGCAGCCCAAATAAATTTAATTCTGTATCATGTGTTATGACAAAGCACAAACCAGTGAGTCTGATGAGACTTGAAACTAGAAACTCCTTACACAGCAAACTCCATGTCCCAGCCAAGGGAGAAAACTGCCCATATGGATAGGCAGCCTTGCGTAAGTAAATCCTATAAACATTCTATATATACTTGTGCACATACTTTTCAGTGGTGAGGAAAGATTAAAAGAGAAACCACGTAAACTATGGGGTAGTCCCGCTTAAGTGACCAGGGCTCCAACTAGCACTTCTGGTTGGTGAAAGGGCCAGATTCCAATTTCATGGCTGTTAGTTTTGTAACCTTATAACCACTTTTCATATACAGCCAACAACCAGCCTCCTGTACCCAGAGCTCAAACACTCAGAACCATCTCTACAGCCTCCAGGTCAACCTGAACACTTCCACCAGGAATAAAGCAGGTGGAAGAAGCAAACCCTCTCCCTCTCTGCTTACTCTATGTCCTTGTTGCTCTGGCTGGAAGAGCTGTGATGTGTAACTCAGCTGTGAGAATCTATCAAGAAAAAAAAAAACAACAAAAAAACAAAACCACCCACAGAAGCTCCAAGAAACAATTCAGAAGCAGAACTGGGAAATAATTCTCTATGCCTAACATCCGTACATCCCATGAGAACTTGGTTTTGTTTGGGTACTACTGAGAAGTGAAAGTCCTGTAATTTAGACCTGTTTCTAACACAAGAAATACAATTTCAACAGCTATCACCAGTTCTCTACTGAAATTGACTGAAAATAAAGCAGCCACATACAAAGCTATGTGCCACATTCAAACATCTAAAATAAATCCCATGAAGCAACACTTAACACAGCAGGTACCTGGATGTGATGTTCTCCACTAAAAAGAGGTTTTATGTGTTTTTTGTGAAATAATCTTTAGCAAGGTAACCAGTATTAGAAACATGATGAACATACAAAACAATGGAATGTTTTTGATTGTGGAGAAACTATTTCTAATTTATCATCTGTCTTCTTCCTAAATTAAAGCACAGCTTTTGAATGGAAATATCCTTTATTACTATACATGAACTTTTTATATGTTTTTGCTGTATAAGATTTCTCAAAGACCACATGCATCAATGAGAAATCCAACTCATTAAAAATCAATAAAAATAGGTACAGATAGCAAAAGAGAACTATCTCTTTCTAAATGAGCTTATCTGAGTTCCTCACACATACAATTAGCTCCATGAGACATAAAATGTAAAGAAGGAGCTGATTTTGGCTCCTATCATACAGTTCGGAAAAACACATACTTATGAGAACACAGAGCTCCACAGATCCATGTGAAATGATTTGCAGGAGTAGGCCTACACAAAATAATTTTAAAATTCACTACTGCTGCTTAAAAAACACTAAGTAAAGCAGAGCTGTGTAGAAAAAATCCTCTTCCAGAAGACAAAAATCTGCAGATTGCATATTCCTATCACAACGTTTCACACAGGTTTAGAAAAATATTACCAATCTCCTGATCTTTTTTAAGAATGATGGGAAGGAAATCCAAGAATTTATTTCTGCACAGTGTGACAATACATTCCAGTTCAGGTGATCCAAGAATTGCTCCTACCAACAGCTACGTAAGATTGGTTGGAGCAGGATTTCTTACAGCACATTTAATCATTTCTTTATGTATTTATAGAATTTTGACCTACACTTTTCTAAAATACAGTGGCTTATTTCATAAAACAGACATAAATGAAATAATATCACATTGAACAAAAAGCTGCCTCAGAGGAAGCAACCTTACATTTCAAAGACCAACAAGAATTTCTTTTCAAAGCATATAAATATTGGAAATATTTTTAGTATCAAATTTAAAAAATGCATATATATTTAAATATATATCTCACCACCATAACAAACAACCATTAAATATAAAGAAAAACTTTAATAGTGATGTAAGAAATATACAATAAACACTAAGTTTGCACTTCATTTTCCCATTAGAATATAAAAACATTTTAAGTTAAAAAACAGGTATTACTCTATACTAGATAGATAAGGAAGCAGAAAAAGGTTTTACATCTATCTTGAGTCACTGGCCTGTTCTGTGACCTTGAGTATAAAACATCTCTCTGTAGCTCTCTTATCACACATTGTACTAATCACTTTACACTAAAGGAAACCAATGCAAATAAAACCTGGATTTTAGATCTACAGCCAAGGAAAAGGTTTTTTCTGTGGCTTTACATTAATGCTAGCAAGTATTCTGGTAAAGCTAATCAATTTTAAAGCAGTAATTCCAAGTAATGCAATTCATAAATCTTTAGAAAATACTTTAGGTAAATTAATTTAATTATGAACACAAATAAATGAAATATAGTCAAACCGTTTTACAACAATGTCAGTGAGAATCTGTCATGAAGACGAAGTCCAAGCTACAATACAAAATCCAGATTCAGGGCAGAAATATGGCCACCGGAATTCGAGGTGTTTTATTTTTAAGCTTCAATCATGGATTCTTGACATTTTGATGCTGCCTTACCAATCCTGTACAAAATTAATAACTAAGCACCCTTTCTGAGTAAAATAAAAGCAAAACTTCTATATAAATGCTTGGGAGGGGCTGTTTTGAATAGTTCCCAATAAGCAAATATGTCCATTTAATTTCACTTACATGTTTATTGCAAGTCTTTTATTTCAAAACTATCAAAAAATCTGCAGCTAATTCTCCACAGTTTCAATATCAAGTATTTCAAATAGTTGAATTATAATGTAATATGGAATACTATTCATTATTTCCAGCTATTTGTTAACTCAGAACCACAGAAATACTTTGTCACATTACAGACTATATGGATTAGGGAAATGATGCATTCCAACCAGAACTTAGTAAATCAAAGACCTAAGAAATCTGAGAGGAAAAAGGCTAGTTACAAGAAAGCTCTGTAATTAATGTCCTAAGAACTTGCTTGCACTCAGATTGTCTCACTATTTTTCTACTTTTAGGGTCTTATGGAGGTGTCATAAATTAATTGGGAGTATATTTTTCTAAAACACATCTACAAGTAAGAAGATAAAAAAATTGCTGCAGTGGTGTTTCTCAGAATAAGACACCTATGAACATGGTAAAAAAACAACCACAACTTTTTTTACTACCTATATTACTATAAACAAGAATAAAATTATTAACACTATGGGATCTCTTACCATAGCACAGAAAAATTAGGAATCTATCTCAGAAATTGGGATAAGAAAAAACTTTTGATAGGCCACATGAGCATTTGTCAGTACTCCAGGTCTTGGGGCACTGGAATGGTGAGATTAATTTTGTACCTGCTAATAACATCACCACACTGCCTTTTTTTTATAACTCCATATATTGTTCTAATTAAAATTTCCAAATGATACAACGATTCACAACTGAGACAACAGATGGTGAATTTGAAAAAGTAATATTGCATGTTAATTGGATTTCAGTGGAAAATTCATCAGTCATTTAGCTTCTCAGGGTACTTACATTGCTCCCAACTTTCATTAACCTTCTGTTCTATATCTGTTCTACAAACTTCTGAAACACTTATTCTTTTGCTAACTTTCATACTGACTCACTCCATTACATTCTTCCCTTTCTAATTTTCCTCTTATGTATCACAAATAATTAAGAGACTCACAAAGTCAGATTGCTAGAACTCAATACTGAATATTCCAAAAACTGTGAACTGATTTCTGTTTGTTAACAGTTGCCCTGAACTGAATTAAATAGTCCTGAAATTATATTCAGATGTAATAAACCAACGTGTGCCAAATGCTGAAGAAAGCCTGTGAGGAGAGTGTTAAATTTTTCATTATGCATTCTTTATATACGTAAAAGAAATGTTAACCAAGAGACATATGCTTGGGACTGTGTCATTCCAGTATTTTCTGAAAATACTGGAATAGACCTTAACATCATGAAGTGAACCAAGCAGCACACTGCAGCTTCCACATGGTTAAAATAAGGCATTCAGTCAAAGCTGATGGTGTAATCCAACTCTACCTTGGAGAAGGTAAAGAACAAGCAGCCAGAAAAAAATGACCCTTGATGTCACTTGTAGCCACCACCTGTAGAAGAACGGAAAGAAAACAACTCTCACGATTCCTTTGCGGGTCAAAGATGTCCAAGGACTTTCAGGTTTTGCTTTAGCAAAAGCAGATCCTTTAAAAAAAAAGAAAAGAAATCTCAATTTTTTTCATCATTATGGCTAACAGAAACCTCAGTTGTTTAATAGCAGAGTAGTTAAGATAGTGAAATGGTGGAAGTAGAAGAGTTATTCAAATAATTGCATTTAATAATTGCTCCTTTAAATAACTATCTCCTCAATCCAAATATGCCATAAATTGTTGATGTCTTCTTGACTGACATTATCAGGAACTCCTACAAAGTATTCAGAATGTTTGAAGAACAAAACACTGCCATATCAAAATTATTCTAAAATTAATTATTAAAAATTGTTTTGTTTCACAGAGGTATCAAAAACTTGATATGAAGCAACAAGTCTCATGCTCGTGCAAGTGCAGGCACAGCAAAGGCCTTTCCCAACACAGAAAAGGGATCTAAAATACCAGCATCTGTAAATTGCACCAGCCATATCATTCAGGAACATGGAATGCGGTTGGGAAGCACTGCAGTGAATCTGTCCAACTGAAGATTAGCCCCAGGATCAGGAAGACACCCAAAGAATAATTTATCTTTGTGTCTCCTTCTATACTGCTTTTCTTATTCAAATGTCCTTTCTCTCCCATATCTATTTCTTTTCCTTCCCAGCCAAAAAACTATGTAAAATTTACTTAATGGGAATGTGATTTAAACTATGCAAAGTTATTGACTGAAAGGGTAACTTCTGCATGCTGCTACACCATCCCCATCTCATTTACAAGCAGCACTGGCATTAATGAGTACAGGTAAATGCATTAGTGGCATTTGTGCTGCACAGGTAAAACTGCCAGCTCTGAAACTACTTTAATACCAACTTAGACATCCATGTAATCATTTAAACACTATTCATGTACATCACTGCACTGAAAAGGTCTAACATTGTTTCTTAGCTTCTTATAAGCTCAAATGTTATTTGATTTGTTTCTTTCTCTCATATTCCCAGTTTTTAGAAAATTATACTGTTAGATATGAGAAAAGCTTATCTGCACAACCACAGAGGAGTTCAAAGAGAAAATTGGAGGGGGGAGCCCAAATAATACCTTGCAGGGTCCTTCCAGGGTTTTCCTCATAAACCCATCCCTGGAACCACCAGCCCATCTCAGACCCATCTCCATGAGGCCATTGCAGGACAGAGGCAGAAAAGCAGGTGGGAATCCAAACCATGGAATGAATACAATGAGCAGGCCCTGCCCAGGGCTGTCCCAGAAGAGCCATGGACCCTGCTGTGAGGTGTGAACCCTCACCATGCACTGCTGGGAGCAGATCTCCAAGTCATCCTTCAGAGGAAAAGGGATGCTGCTGCCTCAGGGGTGGGACTCATTGCAGGATCCCAGGGAAAAGGAGCTCAGATGACACAGCACTTATAGGGCATTCAGGGAAGAATCCATGGGTGGGAGAAAGAAAGGGTTTGGGCAATTTAGGGAGGAACAAGTGCTGTGAAATTGAGGGGTAAAGGGCTAAAAAGGACTGGTCACACAAACAGCCAATGCCCAGAGCACTGTTTGACTGGCCATGCTCAGCACAGCCTGGACTCCCTCAACTAGAAAGTCCTAAACCCCCTGGACTCTCCTGGGCCAGGGGCCATCTGCTCTGTGTCCCAGGACACCAACATGGGGCTGACACATGGGGCTGGGTGCCAGCCCCAGCAGTCAATGCCGCAGCCTGAGGGAACTGCGTGTCCATGGTGTGGCTGTGGTGCCGGCAGCCCCAGCGAGCGCGGCACAGCCAGCGAGTCCTGGCAAGGACACGGCTCCAGTCAGAGGGTCAGGGCTCCAGAGCCAAAGGGGTGAGGGGCTCCAGGGCCAAAGGGGTGAGGGCTCCAGGGACAAAGGGGTGAGGGCTCCAGTCAGAGGGGTGAGGGCTCCAGGGCCAAAGGGGTGAGGGCTCCAGGGCCAAAGGGGTGAGGGCTCCAGGGCCAAAGGGGTGAGGGCTCCAGGGCCAAAGGGGTGAGGGCTCCAGGGCCAAAGGGGTGAGGGCTCCAGGGCCAAAGGGGTGAGGGCTCCAGGGCCAAAGGGGTGAGGGCTCCAGGGCCAAAGGGGTGAGGGCTCCAGGGCCAAAGGGGTGAGGGCTCCAGGGCCAAAGGGGTGAGGGCTCCAGGGCCAAAGGGGTGAGGGCTCCAGGGCCAAAGGGGTGAGGGCTCCAGGGCCAAAGGGGTGAGGGCTCCAGGGCCAAAGGGGTGAGGGCACCTGGGTCAAAGGGGTGAGGGCTCCAGGGACAAAGGGGGAGAGCAGGCCTCTGGAGGCCAGCACTGAGGGTAAGGGTGCCCAAAGTGTACCTGGCTTCCTGGAAGGGATGCAGGAGATTGTTCTGGCTGCTGGGCTCATGGATAAAAACACTAAATAATATTTTTCCTAGCTTTCATGAAGCATGAGGGAAATTACATACAGATAAGAATAAATTAAGACTAAATAAAGACTTGGAAAAGTCTCATATCATCTGACCTTCTGTTGCTGTTTTGTTATTTAAAACAGACAAGAAACAACCAAGGCCTATGCACTTTTTACCCTCCAGAAACTTCCAACATAACATTCCCTCCAGATGTCAGAAGACTCGAAAGAAGTCTAAATGCATGGCAGTAGGAGCCTTTTAAACTAGTAACTCTAAAATGATAAAAGACAACACACAAGTTTTTCTTTTTTGTTTTCCTAAATCAGGATCTATACAACAAAATTTAAATTAAATTCTTAACCTTTAAATTTAATCTTAATATCATTATTTAACAATATTTTCTATCCATCTGCTTTAGGGAAGAGTTAGGCTGGCTGTGTTTTGTTTCATTTGGGATACTTTTAAAGCTACTAATCCACTCTTGTTATAAGACACAGGATGGCTGTTATTTTAACACTGAGAAATTCAACTTTTTCTAGCTCAGAACGTACCTCTTACAAGATCAACATCTATGAGGTCCGGTTTCACATGTCCTGTTTTCTTTGGTTTGTTTCTCAAACCCTGCAATAGACAAGTATTATCAAAATATTTCATGCAGATGACAGACATTACAAAAGACAGAAATATCTATGTGGTCAGTAATTGTATTTAACCCATACTACTACTGAAAATTCAGGCAAACATGTCAGCTTCATAAATCTAAAGTAATATAAATTAAGCATTCCAAATAACAATGCACAATGGATGTCTTTCACATACTTTGCAATCTATATAAAACCCAACCAATTACAGACCCACCGGGCTACTATTCAAGCAGGCACTGAGCACTCATGGCTTTGCATTATGCAGACAGTGTATGCACACACTTGCAAGAATTAGTAATATATGTCTATTAGCTTTTCAGAATTTCTGCAACAAATTACATTCTTGAATTTCTTTTCTCCTTAGATGTCTAACTCCACAAAACGCTTACACTGGAACTCCTTAATTCCAAATCCAGATAGCAAATCATGTTATAATGCAGGAGCCACTAATCAGTAAGTTCTCAAAAATCCAAATTCTAGAAAAGTATTGAATTTTTCCTCAGTAGTGAATATAGATTAGCCAATTAAAAGGAAGGGAAAAATCCCACACAGCAAGAATGCAGCAGGAAGAAAAGCAAGCTTATTTTGTCTTTTAGAAGCAGCATCTTCCATCACTGAAGAACCAAACTCTCTGGCAAAGCTTTCAAGTTTGCTTTTAATGCTAAAATGAGACGCTGTACTCTCAACTCTAAGAGACAGCTCAGCTTATTCTGCTCCCCTTAGTTTAGATTCTTGGTCACATTAGACAGTAAGGAAATCACAGCATGCAATTCATACAGAGTAAAATAAAATATTTAAAAAAATATTTAGGATGCAAATGGAATTATTATGAAAGTAATTTAACTGTTCTCATTCAAAATGATTTAAACTGGTGGACTGTACATTTCTACCATTGCCATGGTTCAATAACATGTAAAAACACAACTAAAATGTAAACATTAAGTATAAATGAAAGCATAAAAATGAAATTGTTGTCCATGAGAGACAGATCAGTGTTATCTGGTGGTGTTGATCTTTGTAAGAATAGTATCAAGCAAAATGTTCAATTGAATGCAGCTCAAAATATTTCTCACATCTAAATTAAACTGGATTTATTTTTCATGCAGAAATAAAGATTAAAAAATCAAACTGCAACAAGCCAGACTATAATGTCTCCCAAATTTGCCCTAAACCAGGACAGTCTATCAGAAAAATGAGTTTGCTTGAAACAAAAAAAAATTAATACACAGAATTGAAACATGAGTAGGACAAAATATTGCTCTGAGGATGACAAATAGAGACAACCAATTATATTTTAAATTCAAGCACTACAATGACCTTATAATGCAAGATTTCTCAGAACTGCAGTCCTAAAAGTGCAGCAGTTTTATGTGGAATGAGAAAAGGAGTCCATAATTAGAACTGGAAATTACCGTAATTCTAGAATCAGCTACAGATTCTTGTGAATCTTGCTTAAGTGAGCCACTCCATTTCCACATTTCATAAAGAAAACAAGCTTAAAAAGAAAATGCTGAATAATAATTTTCAAATGTATTAGTGCTTATAGGCCACAAGATCTCTCTTGAAAGTCTAAATAAAGATGTGCCTCTTGGAAAAAATATCTTCTAAAAACATACTCAGTCCTAGGAAAAATTTACCGTTGTGGCTCAAATTATGTTTTCATGTTAAAGAAAGAACTCTGAAAAATCTAAGTCAAGAGTACAACTTGATGCGACCTTCAGAGGAAAAGAAATGATGACTCATTTTTTTAAAATTCTGTCAAACAATACTTTCAGTGTCCATAGACTTCACTGAGTTGGCTCCTGAACTGCTTGCCACACACAGAAGCATTCCATTTATTCATATGCATTTTCTACACTTTCTTAATGCATCACAAATCTCTAACATATGTGGAAAACAGCACTGTTTCAGACTAGGGTTATTAAAAAAAAAATATTCAGTGTTTTATAATGCTCAGACCCTCCAGTTGGTTCATATAATTTCTATTCAGCACCAAACACATTTCAGGTAAGCATTAGCAAATGAGAGTTCAAATAAAAATGCTTAAAAGTAACTGTTATTATTGTAAAAACTCTTTTACACAAATTTTAAAATTAATCTTAGATTCTATTACAGTTACAACTAAATTATAAATTTGTAGTAAGAGAAATGTATTTTCTAAGATTTTTTCAGATTTTTAGTGAAGTTCACTTATAAATCATTACATAATTATTTCTAAATTTATAATGTCAAACCACTGTAGGAGCTTTGAGATTAAAGCACTAATGTGTAATATCTGAACTTAGTCACGTGCCTTGGTGTCACCACTGAACTCCATTCAGTCTACCCAAAATAAAACACCACCTGTAATTTGTTCATTATTTGACTCCTGAGCCAAAGAAGATGCTATTTCCAATCAGCACAGGGCACTATCTGCAGTAACTCTTTGAATAACATGCTGTTACACAGCAGTTAATGAACTCCTCTCGTGGCTGTGACGGGGTTTCATGGCCATGGGAAGGACCCTTCCAGCAACCCAGGCTCACCTGTGGCACTGTGTGCATTTCTGTACAAAATCTCTGTAGTTTGGGTCAGTAAAAGTTCCCACAGAAGGCAAGCAAGTTTCCACATACAGTTTTGCTTAAGTACTGGGGAGTGAAGAAACCCACCCCTAAGGAAACTGAAGCAATGTACATTTTACTAATGTTAAGTAATAGCAACACCTTGAAACTCATGCAGAAATAGCACAATACTTCCATGTAGTGTTGGAGGGGGAAAAAAGGTTAATTGCAAGAAAATATTAACTAAATTAACGTCATGGGTACTTCATATGCAACCCATAGAACTAGTACCTATGGGATTGATTCTATTATCTCCAAAGCAATTTATCAATGTGGCAGACACTGATGGTACTGTTAGTTAAACCAAAATGCACAGAACACTGTTAAACTGCTTGTTCAGAGAAACAAAGCCTGAGGTACTTACCAGTCTAATAAACTGTACAAAACAATGACAGCATCATAAAGGAGGGAAAGTAAACTGCAGGTATAAGGTAACTAACTGAAAGCAAAGAGAGCTCAGATAACTGACATTAGAATTCATCACAAAGAAAAGTGAAAGACAGAAGTATTAACACAACTAAGCCCTCTCAAGATAAAAGAAAAAATAGTACTGAGATACAGAAATGCATCACACTAAATGCTGCAGTTATTAATTATGTAAAATAAATAGAGCATAGTATGCTGGTTACATTTGGTTACACTCCAGAAGTCTAGTTTTACTTTACCAGTATTAAATACCACCACATACAATGTAGATCACTTCAGCATACACAACCACCAAAAAAAAAAAAAAATTAAACACTGTATTATTACCTTTATTTCTCTTTGCTCTACTGATTTTTCCCATATTTGTTGATCATATGCTCCAATCTAAAAAGAAAAAAATCTACATGAGGATTTAAGAGACATTGATCAAACAAAATCAAATCAACCTTCAACAAGAGAAGCATGAAGCCAGCAAGTTATTTCCTTGGGGAGTTTACAAAGAAATTTTTATCTTGGCTGGACAGGATCAAGCTAATCTGTAGTGGAACTGTGAGAGAGGGGGGAGCTGAGCCTCACACAGTCCCAGCCTTCTCCCAGGACTTGTGCAAGTCCAAACACTGGGAAGACCACGCTCCCTCCAACCCCAGGTCGGGATTCCAGCCTACCTGTGACAGAGAGCAGAACTATGGCAGTTACACTGACATGGCCTTTCAGATAACTTCAAAAGAAATATGCACATCTAGCTGAACCCATACCCTCACTTAATTTATTTTTTTTTAAACCATCTATAATTCCGATTTCATTACACCCACTTTTAAAGCCAGATGGTCTTTAGCTCTATTTCTTAACAGTGCACAGCAAACAGCTATATGGTCAGGCTGGTAATCAACCAGGTTATAGCACAAGGGGAACCCAAATAATACCAAGAAATAGCACATTTCCCCATTGACTGTCAAACACTTAGAGGAAGGGCAACCTTAAACTTGAGGATTTAAGATGATGACAAGAACAAGAATATATGAGACAACACATCCTAGTCTTGTAAGAAGTTATCAAAGATTATCAGATTGCTTTGAACTCTACACAAACTGTATTTCTAGGTAACAATCAGTATAATAATCTCTTTCTCTATGGCAATTTTAAAGCCTTTCCATCCCAGCTGCTCTACCTAGACACATAAATCATGTGTATCTGGGGATCGATTCAGATCACAAACTCTGAGCAGTTAAGTGTAAGATCACTTTTAGGTCATGAGAGAGACAGATGCAGTTCCTGAGATTCAAAGATCCTTTTCCAGACTGCAGAGGTGACAAGCAGCTCAGTCAGACACATGACAGAGAGGAGAAAGGAACAACTCCCATCATCTGAGCTATAAATAAACTGTATAAATTCAATCTCACTGCAATAGTGGGACTCCTCCTTCCAATTCACAACTGCAGCAGACATAAGAGACCCAAGTGCATGCACTTTGTACCAAAAAGCATGGTTCACATTTCTCTTTTAGTATTTCAGCCTTCAGCATTAATTTAGATGTTATAAAAGAAAGAAAAAGAAAGAGCAATTTTTAATTAAAAAGGATCTTTTAACCAAGGATCTGTGAAAAAACGCAAAAAAATACTCAGGGAAACCAACACACAAACACCAACAAAAACAAAGAAATCTATAGGCTTCTTCTGTGCCTCTAAATCTGACAAATTAAAAAATAACATTTGAAGAAATCAAATTTAGAGTAGTAAATTCCTATATCTAAGATTGAAAGTGAGAACAGCAAACTGAAATACTGAATTGCTCTTTCCCAAATTTAAATAATATTTCCCATTCATAAGAGCTAAACAATTTCTATAGTTTGCTACTTTAAAACTTTGCAAAAGAAACAATTTACTGGCTTTTTGATAATAATAAATACTTTACACCATGCATTTTGAAAAAAAAAAGAAACTGTGGAAAATAACTAGGAAGTCAGACATAGTAGTGGGAAGAATTAAGCATTTACTACAATTAAAGTAATTAAACCAAAGGAACTTTAACAGCTAGCTTCACCTGGATAACAGCCAGCAATTAAAAAGTCAATATATTGAATAACCACTGCACCCAGGCATTTATAGCTAATTGTTCTGGCTTTTTCTTTAAATACATTTTAAATGAAATTTCAGGCCTTTCTGGTTTTCATTAAATTTGCTAAGAAGAGCTCCAAGTAAAATTTTTGTGCTGCATAATACGGCATCCTCCTCTCCCCACTTCCAAAAAAAATTTCTTTCTACAAGGACAGAAAGGGGATGCAAGTCTGTGTGTCCCTCTCTGTTATGCAAGAACCAAATGCGGAAGGAAGCCTTTGTGCCAATAAAGCTGCAAAGCAAACTCCATTCATAATTCCATTCATAGCTGAAACTGGTATAGAGTTGAAAGTCTATAAAAGTGTTCTTCTTTTAGACAAATAACAGACCATTTGTTAAAGGAATTCTGGGAAACAGATCCCAGAAGACATCTGACACAAGGAAGCCGACTGATTAAAATCTGAATTATATTTTCCTACAAATATTTCTTTTCCCTCTTTAGGCAGCATCTTCCATCTCCACAAAAAGACGAGGGGATTTTGCCGTTCACATTACTCTTTTAATGCTGCCCTATAAAGCAATTCTACCATCAGGAGGTAAAATAAGAGTGCCAGAACTACTTTAAAGGATAGGGTCCTTTACAACTGTTTTGCTGGAGAAGAGGGTCTGTCCAACCACCTCTGATCAACTTTAGTTACTGACATCTGAGCACAGGACTATTCACTAAGGCATGCTGGTGGGAACTGAAAGGAGTGGAAGAGAGAATTACAGCAAGTACCATTACAATCTCTCACTTGGTTTTCGTTGTTGTTTGGGGCTTCTTTTTAAATCTACCTCCTAACACCTCTTTGTGCTTTAACAAAGTTTAAGGATCACTTCAGGAAGCAGGTGTGTGTGCCACTCAGCACATCAAATTCCAACCCGATATTCAACTTCCCTCTCGCCACATGCATAAGCATCCCTCTACACTTCTCTTCCAAATGTATCAGAAGAAAATACATAAAAATAAAGGCATCATCATAAAGTAGCATACTGGATACTGGCACACTTCATTTCCTACATTAATCAACAGAAGGAAGAAGTAGTGTTATTAAAACAAGGCAAGTAAAAAAGACAAGCATTATTTTTTTTTCTCTCCTTTATGTCAGGAAAGCAGATTTAGAGTTTGCAAAATGTGTCTTGCAGAATTCATTGAAAGGTACATAAATTTCATTTACAACAAACTAAATTATAACATATAATGATTACCGGAGAAGCTAGACACGTGTATGAATTAAAATCAAGAACATAATTAGTGAATGAAGAATGTAAGATAATACTAGCAAACCTTCCTGGTTTTAAATTATTGAGTGCACCAGCCAATTCCAGCTTCAAAGAGTTTGGATTTACAAGTATTTGCATTTTAATTCTGTTTTCTGGTAAATCTAATGTAAATCTAAAACAAATGTAGCTCTTGGCTAGTCGTGTGTTTCCTTACAATTGTACACACCTGCAGGACACTGAAAAGAAGCCTAGCACCTAGTCTAGCACCAAAGAAATTCAGCTCTAACTGCAAGTAAAAGGAAGGAATAACCTTCCAGAGATAAGATCAGGTTGGAACCTGAATAATTTAAACATACACAAAACTTGATCAAAGCAAGGTCTCCCTCAATATGCAGTGTCCCAGGGCTTCTCCGCAGGCCAGGCATTCCAGCTTCCTTGGCTGGAACTATTCTGTCAACAGGAATGCTCTGACCAACTCCAGTACCCATTTACTACCCACCCACTGTGCCTGGAGTCTCATCCCTCACAGCTGCAAGTTCTGCACCATCCTTCAGAGACAATTTAAAGTACACAACACAGGAGTCAAAAAAATGGTCCCATTGTTAAGTACACAGCTGCAAGAAATGCCTCTAAAATCTCTTCAATATTATACACAGTTTAAATCACACATCGCAGGCCTCCTCAATGCCAAGATTTTGTCCAGTCTATCCAACTCTATTATCTCAAAACACTCAGTTCTGAAGATCTTACACCTTGATAAATACCAAGTAAAGAAGATAAAGGGGATTCTGTTTGTTTATGCATTTGTAGAATTAGCAAGCATTCCTCAAGCAACTATAAAAATTTTCAGTATATAGGGGATTGATTAAATGCAAATTAAAACTGCAGCCACTCTTTCACAACAGAGAAGCAGGTGTTTAACAGCCTAAATTAGCAAAATATAATAAACTTTCAAATAGGTTTTCTTTAAAAAAATTTCCTCACAAGTAATCATTTAAAAAAAAAAATCTAACTTGTATGTGACTTGGCAGGGAAATTACAATTACATATTTGTTAAACTCAATAAAGCTAGCTCTTTACAGAAAGATTAAATAAATTTGAGATCCTTTATACGTGGAGCCTCCTCATAACATTTTCTGGGTTTGATATATGTGCATTTCTTGCAATTATCTAAAATAGCTGCACTTACTCTTTCCCAATCAAATATGTCAGGAAGCATTTGATCAAATTTCTTCATACATCTGAAATCTGGCATCTGTACAGTTTGGTTGTGTAACATCAATAGCAATTAGCTTAAGTAAATAGTTAAGCTATTGAAAACACAGCAATATTTAGTTCAAAGCACAGAAGAAAGGGTTTTAGCACTGTGCCATGTTTCTTCCCAGTGCCCTTCTCATAACAAGCCACGTGTGCATAAAGATTGAATTTGAGCTTTGTGAATGACACTGATATTCACTTTAAGCTAATGTAGTGATGGTATCAACCTGTAGCCCAATACTCGCAAGGCCCTTCTGATTCTAATGGAATTGATCAATATTTCAAGAGGCATTTATAATTTATGACCATGCAGACTAGCAAAGATTATAATCCTAAGAATACACAGTATTTCCTCTTGGATCTTAAAACCTTTAATGTTTATCAATAATGAAATTTGTGTGCTAAACTTTGCTCTTTAAAACCTCTAAACACTTTTACAAGCCACATCACAATAGTATTACAAATTCAAAATATGTAAGATCTAGAGTTTGGTAAATAAGTAACAAAGTTTCTTCCTTGGACTGACACCTTATTAAAATATTTAGTGCTAAAATATTAGCTAATATGCTTTATTAACATCTACAGTCCAACATAATTAAAATAACTGTATGATTTTCTGTATCGATTTCAGAATTTGGGTAGCCATATATAAATAATTTCTATACAGGCATTATTATTAATTTTTACAATATGTCTCATTTTCTCAAAACTTAGAACAGGATTATTGAAAGTTATTTTAAACTCCAGTTTATTTCTCACATGAACTAAACCCTGTTGCAGCAAAGGCAATAGTCTAGTAGCTCAGCAGTATAATTATCTCTATTGAAGTAGGTTTCTAGTCTTGAGATAGGGTTTTTTCTAGATATTTTTCATTTTTAAGGGTGGTAGGTGTTTTTCAATTTTGTTTATGGTGGATATGTGGACTGGACAAGCTAAACTAAGACAAACTTAGCTGACAAACCACAGATAGAAATCACTATGATAGTTTTATACTGTCTGTTACCAGCAAAGAGTTAAGTAACTTTTAGTCAAATGGAAGGCAGTGAAGGGATTAAGGTTCTATATCCTAAGGTACAGAGCTTTGAATTTATAACTGCTGAATTGTTACTCCTGATTTTAAAATATCCTTATACCTCTCCCTTCTCCTCTGTTTGGTGGCAGAGGGAGAGCTGAAACCAGCTATTTTTAGAGTAAAATTAAGCAAGCTATTCAAAATTTTAGTAAGAATTATTTATTATTAACTATTTGAATTTCCAACTAATGACCCAGTTAAATTCTGCCAATAACTGCAACACCACTGTATTTACAGCCATTTCACTGAACAATAATTTTACTAAGGCTTGCTTTAGTGATACCATCCCTTTCAGAGTCCAATAATAGCTAATTAAACATTTATTAACTACATACTAATGGTTTTTCTGAATTATTCTTTACAGATTCATTCTTAAAATCTGTTAGCCATACTTATCTATTGCCCTGAGTAATGGTTTACAAATTTTAGCATATCTATGAAAACCACAAAACACCTAAACACATCTTTTCATCACACAATTGAACATAAAGAAAAATTATATACAGCAGAACACTCAGAACCCTTTGCAGGTTAAACTAAAGGAGAGTACAGGAATAACCAAAGGTAAACACAGCACCCTAGGTGCTGTCTGAGGCGAGCTGGTCAAGAGCACTTCCTTTCCTAGTCCAGGGCTACACTATTGCTAACAATGCCCAGCTGCTCTCCAAGGGTTAAAGATTTAAGACCTCTGAAACATTTATTTTTTTTTTAATAATAATGTACTTGCAGAAAACAAAACAGCCTCAAGATGCAACTGGGAAAAGAAAACCACTCTAGCAGGCTCATAATTCAGTATTATTCCCTGAAGACCTCTGAAAATCCAGCAACTTTAGTGGTGTTGCAACTAGGATTTTAGAATAGCATTGCTCTTAGGTCCCTGATCATTTCCCCTTCCCATAGCATGCTTTCCTTGTTGCCCTTGCATTTGTCTGGGTGGCTAAAAGACCAATCAGATCATGCAGGAAGAGAAAAGGAAGTGTTAGGCTGTAATTTACAATCAGAGAACCCTTCTCAAGACAGAGCGATTTCATCTCATTGCTCCCCAGCCATTAGACATTAATTCTACTGCTTGTAGAATTGCAGTCTTAGTTTTAGCTGGATGTGTTTCCTGACCAAATTCATTAAATAAATCTATGAAAGTCTACGGGAAGGCAAAGCAGGTGTGGGAGCCTACAGGCAGGCAAAATGCAAGCCTGTTTTGTTCAGCCACAGCCTCTGTTGGAGTGATGCTTTGCACCAGATTCAGAAACCAGAGTTTTGCCTCACCAAGCAAGGCACTAAAGGTAAATCCTCACTAGGTCAGGCAACTACTTGAGTACCAAATGTGGAAGGAAACTAACTGAACATACATTTTCTTCCTCAGTGCTCTGACAAACGCCAGCTCCAACACTTGTCAAGTTTCAGCACTTGAAGTCAGATGTTTTTAAATCAAGTCAGTTTCAGCATCCAAAGTTTCAGGTAAAAATAGCCATACAGCCTGTCCATTTGGCAAAAACTGCCTTTGGCGCCAGGATGAATAATGCATCATGTGAATTTAGTGCCAAAAAGGAAATCAAAAAGGTGGTTTCAAGGTAGGATATCATTTTCATTTAATTCCTCCTTTAACTTAATACAAGGACCAGGTTAGGAAAGTTAAAGCACTGATAGAGTTAAACATGGGCAGGGATCTCAGGGCAACACAAACAAGCTTCTACAGGTTTGTTGACAACAGAAAGAATGCTAGGAAAAATGTGGGCCCTCTGTGGAAAGAAAAAGGAGAGCTGGCTACCAGGGACATGGAGAAGTTTGAGGTACTCAGATATTTCTGCCTCAGCCTTCACAAGCAAGTGCTCCAAGTTGCAACCTGCTCTAGTTGGGAAGATGTTCCTGCCCTATGATGAATTTTCAGGTCCCTTCCAACCCAGGCCATTCTATGAATCTAAATAGGCGAGTATAATCTTGGACTGATGAGCTGTAAAACGCTGAATATTAAGATCTTAAATCAATGCCATTAGAACTCTAATTTTGCCCTTTAAAGCCATGAGAGAGAAAACATCTCATTTGTTTTATTGTGCCCTTTAACAGCTGTACCCAAGGGACACCAAAAGCAGCAGAAAGCTGCACTGGCAAAGTTAAATGATATGCAATCAGGTGCAGGATTCAGCCTCAATTCATTAAGTTTCATTCTGCTTTCTCCTACAACCATTCCCAAGAGAAGGAACAACATAATTGTACAAATTTGTTGGAATATTTCAGGAGGAAGAGTTTCCCATTTTAGCAGCAAGGCTTCTGTAAGGATTGAAAATCAAAGTCGTTAAGGTACATTTACATACCTTCTCCAAACTGTAAACCAGACCACAAATTCCTTCTATTATTATCTGTACAACTCAAAAGCATTGTAAGAAATGTATGCAAAAAGTTACAAGCAATAGAAGCAGTATTCTAAATTATTCATAACTTTATTATTTTTAACATCAGCTACTGTTACTCAGGCAATGCTTCAAGTACATCTATAGTATCAGTATCATAGAAAAGTTATGCCACCAGATACTGAAATTGTTTTCAATAAATGCGGCGTGTCAGATTTTGTTCACAGGAAAAATGTGATGGTTTTCTCCATCAAATGACTCAACTACCAAACTGAAGCAATTTCAGTATTGTGGTACATACACATAATCCTAAGGATATTAACCAAGTGGTGTATCTATGTGAGTAGTAGCTTGGTAGCTGCCTGGAGCCGTTCCAGGGAGCGATGCAGACACCCCTGCCACTCCCTTTTATTGCAAGAAGCAGGGCAGCTCCAAGGGCTGAAAACAAGCCAGACAAACCCTTTGTCACACCTAAGTACCTCAGCACTGCACTCCCTAGTGCATCAAGAAACACACCAGGTTTCACTTTTTTTTAATTTCTACAGAGTCAACCTGTATCTAGAAGACTTCATGCCTTGAAAAAGTATTTGTACTGGCTGGGAAATGCAAGCAATCACTGGAAGCACTAAAACTCTGTCTGTGCAATCATGTATCTCAGACTACAAACTGCTGTAATACCAATCTCAAATCTTAGATTCCAACTTAAAATAACTCAGATTGATTACAGTATTTTTAAAAGACAGTAATCAGGAGCTCCTGTGCACCAAAAGCAGAGTAAATCTGTTGTCAAAACAGAAAAACATGTTTACATAATAAAAGGTCTGACCTTTTAAACAATTAGGGGTATTACAAAATCATCCTGGTGTAAGGAGCTCAATTTCAGACAATAGTATGAGTCATGAATAAACTTGCTGTTTGCAAAACTTTCCTAAAGTAGGGTTGGAAGAGCTCAATTGCTTAACTCTTTCCATTGAAGAGATATAAAAATGTCTCTTGTGCAAGAAACCAACCAACCTTTGAAACTCAGTAGAGAGACATATAAATAAATATATTAAAAAACACATTAAAACTGAAAACTAAGAAAGACAAGGAGCAAGTTATCTGCTCAGTATTTCTTACACAGCCCCAACCTACTCAAATGCTTCTTAGTCAAGTATAACTAGAAATACCAGAAGTTAATGTTTCTTTTCAAGACATTCATACACCAATTTATTAATCTGAAAACACCTTCCCAAAACAGTTTATTTTTCTCATTTCATCATAGATGCAAGTAATATCAATTTGATCAATGCTGTTTGCAACCCTGGTTCGCTTTTGCCCCAGAAACAAACTTCTATTGCCAGAATGTGCTACTTTTTTATACCTCCCCACTTTCAATCCCAGTTTTAGCTGTGATGAATCAGTAGACCTAATCAGTGGGACAACCAACAACTACAAAAAAACCTCAAAATTTAAAACTGGAAGGAAACAACAGGTCCTAACGTTCAGTATCTTGACATCAAAAGCAAGGACAAAAAAACCCATCTGCTATCAACTAAACACTAGCACAACTCTTTCTGTTCCCCAAATTGAAATCTTTGGTTTAAACAACAAATCTATGGGTAAAAAATCCTGTGCCATATAATAGATTTAAACAAATAAATAAGCAAAATCTAAGGCATAAGTGAAAGAATCTAGATATTCCCAGGAACAAATCACACACACCACAATAGAGAGCTAGAAAACTCTTCAGGGTTATCAGCTGGATCCAGGAGAACCTTCAATATGTGGTACCTAAGGAATTACAGTCTAATTCACATGAACATCTGCAACTCTTCTTCAATACAGCCATTTGTCTCAAAACATTACACTTTCTCATACTAAAGCAGCACAACTTGCTCATTTGGCAGACTGCAGTCCACATGTGGACTGCAATTAAATTTTGTTCACACCAGGGAGAAGACCAACATCAAGTTTATACATAATCTTATCCTTCCTGAAGACAGCTCAGTCCTTCCAGAAGTAACAGAAGTCACCTCACCACAACTCCTTGCCATAAAGGCACTGTACAATTCCTGGCCAAGCAGACCTCTGTAAAAGCCACAGAAATGTTGGTTTTTACTATGAACAAAAAAAATGGAAACATGTGAAATCACGGGAAAAAACGACAGAACAAGGGTTAAAAGAATGAGCTACAGTGATAACAAGTAATCCTGTTAGGAGCAATGTCCTGGGAAAAGTAAAATTGAGGAATGGGTTGTTTATATCAAGACCAGAAGGCCTGCCCTCCGTAAAATCACACCACAGTGACTCATTCTGCCTTCCTAACATCAGGAGGATGCAAAGTTGGAGCATATCAAATGTGCCATTCCTTTTATTGAATGACCAACAGGAAAACAGACATGTTATTTGAAGAAAAAAAAAAAAAAACATAAAAAAAAAGCCAACCAGACAACAAACATGAACTTCACTTAAGATTTACAAAAACTGCAGGGTCTTTCTTGCATCAAAGGACCATCTATTTGTAAAGCTGAATATCATGAAAGATCTGTCCAAAGGATAGTGCATCATCACCAACAAAAACAACCTCAGAGACATGATGTGGATCTGACACCCAGCATCTCTTGCACTGCACAAAGGGATCCTGATCAGACCAAATACAAACACAGCTTGGGGTCTGGATATCAGTATTCTGATATCACTACACAGTGAGTAAATTAAGTGTGTGAGAGAATGAATGGAAGCAGGTAAAATCAACATCATTTTCCCCTGCCATGAGATCTTGCACTGAATTTCATTACATTAGGTCTTTTACAAGTCATCTTCCACATCAGAGTACATGGCAAAAAACACAAACAAAAAACTCATCATTAAACTGCGAATTATTTTCAAGTTTTTAATACCTAATTGAATGATTGGTATAAATTAAGTCAGCAAAATTACTTTTTCTGGTCTTTCAACAGTAATTCACTCTTGCAAAGACCTCAACAAAGCAGTATTATCTTATTTCTAGGAAGTAACCGTTGCTTTGCTAGAAACTAACCAGGATTTCTGTTTATTAGACCACTGTCATTATTTACTTGAGGACAAGATGTACCCTCTCCAAAAGACAGCTACAGACCCAAGGAAAATACTAACTCACAGAAACTTATTAAATCATGGAGAGCCAAGACTCTCTCTTTTGGGTACGTATTGTTACTGACAGAAAATTTGTTTCAATTCTTACTTTCTACTTAAATAAAACGATTTTTTTCCTGTGCTACAGAAACAACATTCTCCTGCACATAAACACTCTACTGAGAATGCAAAATTTGGTTTTTTCACAGAGCACAGGTAATCAAGGGAGTAAGGAGTTTTCAGCATGGATGAAATGCTACTTCATTTCACTAAATACAGTCACTAAATACTTATTTACCTATGTAAGAAAAGTTTCAAGCTACTCACTCTCATACAATGCTAATAAGTAATGTGTAAGTATTTTATATTTGTTATATTAACACATAAACACAAGTCACCATAAAAACAAAGAGAAATCTTACCTTTTTCTGGTACCAAACTATAGCATCAGTTACTTTGGACGCCATTTATTCCACTGAATTCACAGAGTCATTTTAGGCTGTTAACAGAAAGAGACAGAACTTTACTTCCACTTCCCTACGAAGGCCAAACAGGCAATGCAGAAACACTCCCGTTACCTGCAAGTAACTGAACAGCTGCATTTACTTTACACATTGTCTCATTTTTTTAGTAAGAGTTTGGGCTATCTCCTCTAGGCAAACAAAAAAATACAAATCTGCTACTACAGGACATCAAAAGATACACTTTTGTCCTTCGTTCCCAGTTTAACACACAGACTGCACAGAGATGATCTGTCATTGTCTCACAGGAACCTCACAAAAGTTATATTACACAGCTTTTTCTCTTTTTTTTTCTGATAAATTAAGCAACCTACAGTCATTAGCCCAACACAGTATTCTGAAGCCCAGGATAATGATAAAATGCAAGAAAAATTCATACAGACTATTAGATACACTTGGAGAAGAAAACAATACCAGTGCTAGAACTTCACTAACCATAAAATTAATACCCGCTTGAAAACAGTAGACCAAAACTAAGTCAAAAAGATAAAACCAAGGAAAAATTCTAGTTGTTTTAATGGTAACAAATAGCAACAGCATTAGTCTTTTATGCCACTGTAATTAGTTTTAATAAATAAATAAATAAATAAATAAAAACAAAAACACAACCCCAACTTTCAGCCTATGTAAAATATTTGTATCTTGAAACTAATTTTTACAGTCTTCTTTTGTGTAATCAGCCAGGGTTCATAAAAAAAAAAAACAAAACAAAAAAACCAAGAAACCACCATAACAAGCCTTCAGGTGTATCTGTGTCTCTTGCACTGGGAAGCCCAGAACTGGACTCAGCATCCCAGCTGTGACCTCACTGATGGCAAGGACATGGTTAAGGATATCACACGGATGGCACTGGCTTAGTCCCCAAATACCAAACTATACACCAAGCATTTTTCAAGATCCATCTTGTGTAAAAATGTTACACTTTACTATAAGATTGTCAGTATCAACAATATTATACTTAATATTTTTTCATTAAAAGGAAGCAACAATTATCAACCTGTAGGCAGTTTTTAGAGTAAAATATTATTTGGGATCTACCTCTTGATTTAAAAACAATTGTTTACAGCTTTTACACAGATAAGAAAGGCAAAGAAAAATGCAACATTCAACAAACGGGATGGAAATCAAAACTGTACAATAAATTTAGTGTCTTTATGAAACTCTCAAGCATTAGAGTAACTCAAGACACTTTACAGTACTTTAATCATCACCAAAACTTCAGGGTTTGGGTATTTTTTTTTAAAGCAGGTATTAACCATATGAAGTTCAACAAGGTAAAGTGCCAGATTCTGCACCTGGGACAACCCTGGTTGTGTTTAAAGACTGAGGAACAAGTGGCTGGAGAGCAGCTGCAGAAATGGACCAGGGGTCCTGGTTCATGCCAAGTTGAACATGAGCCAGCAGTGCCCTGGCAGCCAGGAGGGCCAGCCCTGTCCTGGGGGCATCAGGCACAGCATTGCCAGCTGGGCAAGGGAGGGGATTGTCCCACTCTGCTCTGCACTGGGGCAGCCTCACCTCAAGTGCTGGGGGCACTTTTGGATGCCATTATACAAAAAAGGCATTAAGGTAGAAGACAGCTTTGAATGGAGGGCCACATCGACGGGGTTGTCCTGTGCAAGGCCAGGGAGATGGACTTGATGATCCTTATGGCTCCCTTCCAACTCTGTATGATTCTATTTCCTTAAAAAATTACTCTCTGAAAGACTCAATTCTGCACTGACATTTGTTCATTCTTCTCTGACTTGTGCATGGACATACTCATATTTTATATAGTGAATTACTTAAAAGATATAAATAATACTGCCTTTAGTTTGGACGTGCACCATATACACTATAGTACAAACCTTCAACAAATGGACTGATATTGTATCAGTGCCTGAGGATTTCTAAGAAACATAATGCCACACATGTTCATGTTTCCCAAACAAACCTATTTTTAAGATTTCTAACAGTGTAACTCCGATATATTTTATACAACTTCAGCTAAAACTACAACTCAGAAGAAAGAAATGTCTCAGAGAGCTTAGACAGTCATTGAAAATTCCAGAAATATCAGAACACTGACAATTGGTGCAACTGGGCAAGCAAACACCTAAATTTTTCCACTGTTGAAAATATAATTTAAGTCACATCAGGTCAGTTAAAGCTGGCAGCCATGAGTCTGTCAACATCTGTAATTGTTTCTGATCTATTTGCTTCAGATAACAGTCTATTTTTCTAAGAGCAGCTATCAATTATTATGAATTCATTGCACAATAAATATAAAAATACTATCACATAAAAGGAAGGAACCTAAGAGAGACTCTGATATAACCTGGCAAACCACATACTTTTCTTTCTCACCCTTACAAAGCTTACAATAGAACTTGCGTTTTTATTGGAAAACCTCTTCAATTAAACACTACTTCAAAAATCCTTTCCTACACCGGACTCAAAAGTGACATAAAATCCTTCCCCCCACACACATGGCCTCCATACACTCCACCTACATCACACAGTCACAGTGACAGCAGCTCACTGCTACAGAGGTGCCAGTGCAAGAAGGGGCCACACAGAAACTGATCCCATTTGTACCCTTGCCTTCCCTGTCTTCATGACCTCATCCTGGAGGACCTTTAAATCCTTCTCATTTCTCTTAAATAACACCCCTCTCAAATACAATACACACTACTTCCTACCAGCCTAACTACAGGATGAGAAAAAGGTTGGAACAACTCATCAGCAGTAAAGAACTGCTGAACCTGGACAGAAACCTTTCCCTCAACAGCTACATTAACTTGATGTCTTTCTTCAAGGTCAATGACAATTTCAGGAAACCAAACATCAATTCATGAATCCAAGACTTTGAACTGTGTTGAATATGGCTAAAAGTGGATCAGCCATTTTAAAGGCAGTAACCTTTGTTTGCAGTAGCTTTTCAATTCACTCAAAAATCCTTTGCCTCAAGAAACAATTACCTGACAAAACTATAAACCAAATATAAAGAAGTAGCTTTATTTGATTTCTATCAACAAACCTGTTACTTAGATTATCCATGGTTTTCATATTTTTTAAGAAACTCTGCATTAAATCCTCCATAGAATCTATTTTGGTGTCATTTAAAGCTTATTTGCATACACATTTGCATAAACAAATGCAAAGATGATGCTTACAAAAGTAAATATGACAAAATCATGGGATGGATGTCTCAAAACAGGGTTTGGTGTGCTAAGTAAAAATACCTCTACTAGGAAACATCACATGTTTTCTTCAAGAGCTACACAAACATTTCTGAGACAGCACAGTAACGAAAGGTGAAAAGCTTTATTGAATTATTTCTGTCCAGTGTTTCTGCTTGCAGGAGCTGGCATTTATCTGTGGTTTGGTTTTTAGTTTGTCTTTAGGTTTTGGGGGATTTAATGAGGTGAGACACTATGAATTTAATAGACTCGGCCTCAAGCTTGCTTATCTAGGTGAGGGATGGAAGGAAACAACTCAAGGCACTTCAGCTGCAGCCCTGGCTATCTGCCCACAGCTCACTGAACACCTTAGACTGGAGACTAAGTATTTTAGCAATTTCAGAACTCTGCATACTCATTACAAGTTACTCTGTCATTCATGTTTCCAACTGACATCAATCCTGAGGTCAGCCTGTAAAAGCCCAGCTCTAAAGTACATTGGGATCAACTGGGTAAAAGTGAACGAGTGAAAACAGGTGACAGACACAAGCACGACAGAGCAGTGCCTGCTCTTCTGCCTGGTTCTCCCCTCATCCCTCTGGATCCAGCTGTCTGTTCCATGTTCTGTCCAATACCTGCATCTAGGATAGGGACCAGCTTTAGCACTCAGTTGTACAATGTCCTGGGCAGGGCAACTACAGCAAGATTAACTTCATCTTAACTAGAAGACTTAAGAGCAACACAAAAAAATACTCCCAGCTTCAGAGATTACACAAAGCATCCAAATATAAAAGCTTGATCACAACATCTCTGTAACATTCAACAGAGCTTTTGTTATATTTCCATTAAACTCACAGTTAATGCTAAGAATAACTAGCAGTATTTTTTCATCAAAACTTCCTTACTTTCTTAAAGCTTAACAGAGAGGACTACCTAGTTTTGGTGATCCCTGTTTAGAAGTAAGGTTTCTTAGCTACTTCCCAGTTCAGGGCATATCATATTACACAATACACCTTGCAATCAAATTACTGTTTCTCAAAAGCCACAGAAATTTATATTTAGATGTCTTTAGGTAGCTAAGAGCTCATGCAAGCCCCACAGTAGTGCAGTGCTTATTGACTAAAATAGGATTGAAATAAATTCAAAGTATATTTAGAAATTTTACTCATATCCACAGTGCTTCGGTGACCCTAGTCAAACATATGTATACACTTCTAAATGACAGTCTAAAGCAATCTGAACTGACAGAAGTTCAGAATAAAACTGTTCACTTCCATAGTGACAAAGAAAAAAAAACAGTTTTTTTTTAAGAATATACAAGTCTAAGCAGCGTCAACTAGAAAAAAGACATAATTAAAAATACAACACAAGCAAGGACTCATAGGCAAATAGTTGCTTTCCTTGCCAGTAAACACTGTGAATCACTAAGTATTTCAAGGAACCTGTTCCCTTTATAGCAATCCCAACCTGAATGGTCAGGATACCGTCCAGCTATTGAGTCAAGACTTGAGTGTCCTTCTCAACTCATTATGATCATAGACTGATGAAGCAATGAAGTTGCATGTTCACTATACATCATCAGAATTAAAACTGCAAAACTTAGGTTGCTTTTGTTTCAAATGTTTTTTAAAAAGTCATTTAGTACCTTTAGGAAATTAAAAGTAGTTTTTAAAAGGCTATCATATAAAACCATGAGAATACTACAACCTGGTTCAAACTGCTTTCCAAGACAGAACTGTTTTACCATTATGTTAGATCCTCCATACTGCAGTTTCACAATCACAAGCATAACATCACTAACATTCCCTAGCATGTAGAGTAAGAAAAGACAGTGAATCAGAACAGTAAAGACTATGGCCTAAACAACTAATTTTATGGCAACATTTGAATCACACAGACTCTTTTAAAGCATTACACTTGTTAATGCAGAGCTAGAAAATAACTTTAATGAAGGAAAAACCCCTCAGTTTCTAAGTTTAACATCAAAATGCAAGTTAACATTATCATCAAATTGCTGACATTATTTGATAATTTAAGTTTAAATGAGCCAAATAAACAGCTTAGTCATATTAGGCATCCACTGTTGACTGAAAAGCTGCTTCTGCCATGGCGTAACAAACCAAGGGAGGTATCCCTGTAATGCAGGTACAGCACTAAACTTACCAGGAGTCATCCTTCCTCCACTCAAACCCAGGGGAGTTCTGCCACTGCCATGAAGAAGAGGATGAAAGCCTTAAAGCAATGCTCCAAAAGAATCATTACTTTTCATGTGCATTACACATAAACCATTAAATCTACATCTCCTTTTTGAAAGGGAACATCAAATACTAAGCAATGCACTCACTGTTCTTTTTAAGTACTTTATCTATGCATCACTGTTCCCAAAACAGCATTTCAGAATTGCAAATTGTATACAAGCAAATGAGAAACTTGTCACTCCCAGGTTCACACCTTTCAGTGGAGGTTTTATCATGTTCCTTCCAGCTACCCTTAAGAAAACCTGCAGTCAAAACGGAAGGAAAAATGTCAAGTCAAATTAAGAAAACCCCAGACACTGCAACCAAAGCATGGAAAGTACTCTTCCTGCCATGCCTGCCGAGCCCCCCCAAGTTGTCTTGCAATCCAAGGTCATACAAGTTTGTAAATAAAAAGGAATTAACATACTTGCTTTCCTCATGGAAAACCAAAACCTCTGCTAAAACTGGATACCAGTATTCCTAGGATGCTGCTCATGAGAGTTAATTTTCAAACTCTGCCCTTCACTTCATCTCAAAAAAACCCCAAAAACCCCTGAAAACCCAAAATACAGTTACCCTCAAACAACCGGTTAGAGAAAACAAATCACATCCCTAGATGCCTATTTTGGGAGGTTTTTGTTTGTTTGAGAAGGCCAACAGCAGCAACAACAAAATACGAATCAGACCCTATGCTGGCTGCTGTTTATGCTGTTCATGTTCTTTATGAATAGAGATGTACCCAGAGTGTCATATGTGATGACAGACACATCTGGCAGAACGTCCATGCCTGCCTGTGCCTCCAGTACGATGTCAGATGCTGAAATGCTGATACTTTCTCAGGCCTCCGTATTTTGCCCATAAACCACTGTATCTGATGCTATTTCTGCTGCTGCATATTTCCTTATAAGCTCATGCCCTTTAGCACTCACCAGCCAAAGCAGGAAGATATCATAGACACAGCACAGAGCAGGTAGTGAGAACCAGCTTTCAAAATCTGCTTGGAAGTAGACTCAATTTAGCCATCCTTACTTCCACAGCAAATACATCAGTATCTGAAGCAAAGAAATGCCACACAAAATAACTCACCCAAGGAATACTTGTTTTGCCCCTGAATTACACAGATGCCTGAAATAGCAACAACATGTTGACTATCAGGATTTCTGAGATTTATTTCAGGTTCTGGTAAAAGAACATTGCGTGCAGTTGTTGCAACTGCTGCAGCCATTTCTGGAATCTCTGCCCTCAGCCTTAAGATCAGTGTAAGTTTCCTAATTTTGTTACATAACTGGTTCATGGCTCCATTTGAAGTAACGTGACACAATCTCATATATACTTTACTCACAAAAATAGGGGGGAAGCACTCCTGAGAAGTCCAAGATTCTACACCTCCTATAATTTACTTTTGAGCCTGATGCAGTATTAATTAGTACTTACTAATTCACAAAAAACTTCTAATCTTTAAACATATTCTGTTGTTCAATAATGTAGAAAAATCCAAGTCCTTAAAGGGAATTATACTCAAGTTAATTTTACTTCTTATCTACTATAAGAGATGTCTGTTTTAAAATTCTCACCAAATACAGTAATTGCTGTTAGCACACTGGATCTGAAAGCCATTTCTGAGAATGCTGTATCATTTAAAAAAAAAATAAATAAAAACCAGCACATGGTCAATCTCTAGTTCTTTCTATTCCTGTTTTTTGTACTGAATACTATCCTGTTATCCCATCAAACATTTGCAACCTTATACTGAGAAATCTCTAAAACACTGCATGTATACATCTGCTCTTACAACTATAACAACTTTATTAAGGAACAGAATTTCTATAAACACCAACTTTTTAATTTATATATATATAGCTGCCTTAACAAACACTTGAAAAAAAAAAACAATCTCCAAACAAACAAATATAGTCTCCACCTTGAAATAAAACACCATGCTCCTTTTTCTTCTCTCTTGAGATTCTTAACGCAATAATAAATCTTGCTCACTGGAAATACTGACTGTGTTTAGGAAGACATGTTTATCTGTCACCAGGCACTGCACAGAAGAGTTGTGGCTTCTTGATGACTACAGTCAGGAAGCTGAAAACCACTCCTAAATCACCAAGTTTGCATCATGTTCTACAAATAGTTATCCAGCAAGTTTTTGAAGTAGCTGAGGCATGAAGTGGCTGAGCTGTCAGAAAAAGCTGCTGTCTCTTGTAACAGCCGCTGCTCTGTAGGAACACAGTTGAAAATGCTGAGCTTCTATTCTTAAAAAAAAAAAATAGTCTCTGGAGTGATCCAAGCAAGGAATTGCAGAGTAACAAGCCTTACATGTGTATCTGGCAAGGTCCTCAAAACAATCATTAAAAATGGAACACCATTATACCTGAAGACTATCTGATAGGGTCTAATCAGCAGTTTCTACACAGGAAGATCATGTCTCAGTCTATCAGTATTTCTGGACATGTCAAACTAACTGATAAACAAGAGCAAGTGAACATACATGGACTTTCAAAGAACCTTTGGAAAGATGTCAAAGACTTCCAAATAGTCCATTGTCTATGAAAACATATATTGCCACAGATCAAAACCAGCCAAAGCACTGAACAAAATCTGGAATCAACATTCTTCCCTGCAACCAGTTAACTGGGTAACAGCAGCATCCAGTCTGCATAGGGCAGGCTATTGATCACCTGATATCAGTGCCCAGAAGCTCCTTGGATCACAGACCACTGGCCTGCAGCTCTTCCATTCAGTGCCAGTCCAAGGCAAAGTGCACACAAATCCCTGTCTCCTTCATGCAGAACCATCCTAATCCTGAAACCAAACAGACTAAATTTTCCTAGTCTGGTCTCTTTATGTTCCACTAGCTTTCACATACCTTAGCACACTGCAGTGACAGAGGCAGACATTCAGGGCCTCATCCAGCATACATGTGCCTGGTGACTACCTTGCTGAAGGATGAGAGCATCCAGAAATGGCAAATTCCAGGTAAGTACTCAACCATCAGACTTTTAGTAGAAAGATGAATACAGACACCATGTCATTACTCATCAGGCCCTGACAGGTAAAGATTGCTTACGAACAGAGATGCCCCACATTCCTGCTGGCTCCCAGAGCTCTAAAGAGGGAACTTCAAGCAGAAGCAACCTCTTCCTAAAGACATCCACACAAATGATGGCAAAGGTCACGATGGCCCTGTAAGGCTCCACAAGTGTTTGAACCACTCTAGACCAGTATCACCACAGTATACTGTCCCGAGTCGCCAGCTTCCAGCCCCACAGCCCATGGCACAGGAGACAACTCCCAGGGCCTGCCTGCCACTGCTGCGCCACAGCCGCTCGCGCGATTCACCCGCAGAGCTTCGCACTGTGCTACGGCACCAAGGCGCCTCTGACCGCAGCCAGCGTGAACACTCCAGATCTCTCCCCGTAAGCCTTCTCGAGCACCATTAACACAGTAATCTCCACTAATTAGGGCTATTTCCCCCCTCCTCCTCCTATTTGGACCAGTAGATTAGGGTTTTTATGAAGTACTGCCTAAATTAAGTTCTGGAATAGAGTGAACTGAACCCTGTCCTATTATTCCACATTTTAAGCTTCTGTAAAAAGGTCCAGCAGTGCTCACTATATTTATCTTTTATACTGCAAAGAAAAGAAAACCTGAAGTAGTAACATTTCTAGATGGCCAACTTACACTAGCAAAGCTTAAGAATATGTATGAATTTTAACAATGAAAAGGCAAAATATATTCAGTATCAACCATGTCAATGTTATCTGTAAGGGAAGGCAGGGGGAGTGAACTATGAGCACCACTCAAAGCCTTAAAAACTGATATCTCAAATCCAAAAAGGAACTTTGGCAGCTCAGAGACCTCTTCCATCCAATATAATACAGTCAGAAGAGCAGAGACCTGAATAAAAGGGGAATGACAAGGAAAACACTGCAGTACAGCTCTGTTGATCATGTGTGCAATATGACTTGAAATACACCTATTTTATTGGGAGAAGAATACTAAAATATTGGGGGAGGGGTTCTGAGAAGGGCTATGAATTACCAACCATGTGAAAGACTCTCCTATTTAAACAGGCAACCATGAACAGAAAAGTAAGGCATTATAATAAATTAAATGAGACTTCAAGAGAAAAACAGAAAATAGAGTCATGAAAACAACAGCTTCCCAATAACACAGGCTACTTCATTTATTAACTAAGTTGAGACGATAGCAAAGCCAAATTTTTAACAGAGAAATACTATATTACAACACATAAGTAGACTGTTAAACTCACTACCACAGGAAGTCACTGAAGCCAAGATTTTACTCCCATTCGAAAAGAAAGCAGCTATTTAAACACACAATAACAATAATAACAAGGGAAAAAAATAAACACACAGCTGAGGGAATCTCAAGCTTCATAGCTCAGGATGCAAGGAAGCATCCAAAGAGATCACTGGGCTGTATTTGGCCATCCAAACACTCCCCTGAACCCGACCCCACAGCAGCCAGAAGCCAATACCAAGGATAATATGAGCCACACACAGAACAAACTGTCCCTCAGACAGATCAACACCAAGAGTGTTTAGCTGCCAAGCCAGCATCTGCCAACCACCTAAACCCCAAAAGCATCTGGCGCTGGCCAACTTCCAAAATGCAGGGCTTGCACGATTTCACGTTTGATGTGATATTGCTTTAATTTCTTCTCCCACTCTGCAGTTGTATTTTGTTTTTTAAGAACAGAACCACAAAGTATTTGCAAATAGGAGTCCAATGCTTGGACTCATTCCAGAAAGCCATCTAGGCTCTTTGGAGAACATCTACTAACACCACCTCAAATGAGCAAAGAATTAAATACTGAACATTACAAGTATTCCCAGCAGAAACAAATTTGAAAAAAATCCCCTTCACATGCATAAATTAAGAAATAAGAGAATAGTTCTAGGAACCCCCTGCTATCCTCCCCTTCAACTAAAAAAAAAAAAAAAAACCCACAAAAAACCCCACCACAAACACAAGCTGTATTTTCAAATTTCCTGACAATACAATGGCTATCTCTCTATATGTATTTGTGTTTCCTCTAACTTTGAAGCTGCTCTGAGATGTGCTTGGACCAGACTTCCAATGACCCTTTCCTAAATTATTCTATGATTACATGTAGAGCATACCCAAACATTACACAGCAATACATTATAGCTCAAATTAGTATTAACTCTATTTTCCCTTATGACAATTTATTAAGCTCTTTGGGTTCTCCTTAAAAATTTGAATATAATTTCTTCAAATAATTAACCATTTCCTCTGCACCCATCAAGAAGGCCCTTTATGAATAACAGCACAGTAAACTCAAGGGAGAAAACATGACATTTAAAGCTTTCTAAGTCTGCTACTTTTCACACTACCGCATATTTCTGAGTAAGTGGTGGTCAACTGTCCTCACACAGTAAGATAGAGCAGTATCTCTGCCAGGTACCCAAGAGTTTTGTTTTGTTTCCTTTATAAAACAAAAAAACATTAGAGAAAAAACAGGCCTACCTTGCTCTGTGGGCAGAAGCAATTAAGTCTGCCTGCTTTTACCATTGTCCCACAGCTCCCTATTGTCCTGTTCCACCCCACCCATAATATTTTTCCTACCCCCCCACCCATAACAACCATCCCAAGTGTTTGGCTGGGCCAGTAGAAGTAGGCTACTGCTGATGGCTCAGAGCTTAGCACATAGACTGCCCAAGAGTTGCTCACCTCTTGGAGAAGGGAGGGACTCAATTATGACTGCCTTTTTTGGGTAGGAATATTAATTTGGGTTACTACCTGTCAAAAGTTCTATAAAAATTTGTCACAGTGTAGGTAGTTAATGTCTTTCAGTTGCCATTAACTTCAGTGTCATCATCTGAGTAAGAAGTGACTTAAATAGGAGAAGACAGACAAAGAAAGCAATTGTACAAGCTTTGTGCCTTTAGTAAGTCTCGCTAAAAATGCACATAAACTGTCTGATGATGAATCCATAAACATAAACTGTTTATTATGGAAAGAACTTCCTCACAGACAAAAGAAAACCCAAACCCCAATCTTTGACTGTTACCATTCTCACTCACAGGGGTCCTGAGAAAAAAAAAATAAAAATCTTCAATAATATTTCTGCTAGAAATAAGTAAAGATAGATATATAGAAAAAGCCAAGGAAGACAGTATATGTAACTTTGGAGAATTAGGAAAGAAATAAAGTCCACTGCTTTCCAGTGACCCCTGCCAGCTGTGACAGGAACAGCATTGTTCAAATCCAAGAGCGCTCCACCCCTCACTGCCTCGTCAACTGCCTCAAACCAGGTTGACTGGAATTCTTTAACACACCTATGTCCCCCCTCCAATACCCACCACCACTGTTTCCTATTTCAAAACCTACAGGACTTTGATTTCTCCCCGAATCCACACCAATGTCTGGCAGCTATGGATACACCTGGGATTAACTTTTTGAGACAAGCTGAGCTAACTCTGCTTTGGGAGAAATCCAGTAGTACCAGAATACTTGAAATTCTCCATGGTGTTCCCAACAATTACTGACAACTTATCCGTATGTCACATTCCACACAACACAAGAGGAAAAAGTTATAGTACAAACACTGAATTAAACCAACTAGGTTTCCGAATTCTTTTTATGGTGACTCAGGCTTATGTTTTATCCTTCGTAATATTTATATCCAGAATAAAAACATACATTGGCAGTAAAACATAGCAACAGAACGTTTAACTGCACAAACATTCCACTTCAAACAGGGATTGAGATCTTAAATACACAAGTTCCAAGCACTGCTCTCAACCTTCACCTTCAGAAATGAAAGTTGCTTGCAAATACTGTACAATGGAGTCCATCAAGGTGATGTGCATACATACATTCGTAAACACCTTACTGGAACAGAAATAAGACTTCTGAGAAAAGGATTATCCTTTCCAGGGAGTCACAAGCAAAGAGGCAAATCAAAGTAGATCACCAAAACTCAGAGCTACAAAAATAGCCAAATGCATACAGCTATTTATAACTCAGAAATTTATTCACAGAACACTTTTAGCCTCTTAACCTCAGGGAAACAGAAAGTCTGATGCCAAGCACTAATGTATGTAACAGAAGTACACCCTTCTGCTGCTTACTGACCATTCCAAGTGCAGCTGAAGATATTAGGATTCACTTACTAGGATTAACAGGTTATTTCAAGTGAAGCACTTCTCCCTGATAAAACAGATACCACCATCTGTTTAACATCGTCAACAGGAAGATATAAGCTGACAAATTACTGATGACACACTGTACGCAGTCTCATTCCTATTAGAGAACTCATGTGTCCAAACTGTAAGACAAACTGTATTTTCTATGGGAAAGTTTTATCACAAAGAATTTCAGAACATTAATTAAAGTACTTTCAACAAGTCAGGTTTTCCAATTAATTACTTTTTCCAGCTAATTATATGAGAGATGGATAAGACACTGGCAAATTTGGAAGGAAATGCAAGACCTGGCAGCACTACTTTTCAAGTGATCAATAACATATAAAAGCAGTAATCTTGGCACAGAGCTTGACACTATGGACTCAAAGTTTCAGTGAATCTGATACACCTGAGTAACACCCACTCAGAGGCTATGTATGAGAAACAGAAGTAACACCTGGACAGTTCTAGTACTGGAAGATAAATTTTCCCCAGCTCCTTTGCTTCCCACCGAAAAGACAACAAATAAAACACCAAGTAAATGAATGTGACAGCATAAATTTTGAGTGAAGTTCCCTAACATTTTGATTCCCAAACGGAAAACCAAGCATAAGCTGTGGTCAGGTTGCCACTGTTTTAGGGTGGAAAGGAGGAAAAAAAAAAACCAAAACAAAACAAGGGTAAAGAAAAACAAAACATGAACGCACGTAAAACACAAGAATACAAGAAACGAGGTCCGAGACGAACATGAAGATGCTGAAATGCAGGACCTTAAAAGGGAAGCAGAAAACACCTTGTATCACCTGACACAGGCACTGAGGCAGCTCACGGTACGTTCGAGCAGCTCAGCGGGGAGAAGGCGCCTCACAGCAGAGCCGGAGCGGGCAGGCACAGCCTCAAGCACGGGAAGGGCCGCGGACCGTACCTGCACCTCTGCCGCCCGCACCGACGCCGGCGGCGGCGGACACGGCAGCCCGGGCACCGACGGCTCCGAGACGGCGCGGCCGGACCCGATGAGAGCAGGGGACGCTCGGAGCTGCGCTCGGACCCCCCGCCCCGGCGGCGCCGGCACCGCGCCGGCTCCCGCGGGAGGGAACCGCGGCGCCGCGGAGGCCGCGGCCGCCCGCCCTTGCCCCGGCCGGGATTCCCCCGGGAGGGGGTGGGGGGCGGCAGCCGCCTCGCTCCCGACGCCCAGCCAGGGAAGCCGCGACAGCACCGCCGGTGATGCGCGCCCCGAGCCTCCGCCGCGCTGTCGCCCAGCATCGAGAGGGCACCGCCGCCTCGCTCGGCCGCCCCCCTCGCGCTCCGGTCGGCCCCTTCCCCAGCCGCGCGGGGAACTCGCCGCCCCGGTTCTCCCCCCACCGCTGTCCCGGCGGGGCGGGGACGATCCCGAGTGCCGGGGCCCCCCCCGATACCGGACCCCCCCCGGGTGCCGGAGCTTCCCCCGCCGCCATCTCACCGTTCGCCGGTGCCGCGGGGCAGCGCGCGCCGCACGCAACGGCGGCGGGAAGGCGCGCGCGAGGCAACAGCTGGCGGGGGGAGCGGCGCGCGCGTCCAGGCGCCAGCGGCGGCAGCAACAGCGCGCCACCCGCGCGCGCCGCCGGGCCGGGGGCGGGGCCGGCGCGGGCCGGCAGCCAACGGCGGCCCCTCCCGCCCCCTGGGAGGCGGGGCCGAGTCGTGACTGGCGGCGGCACAGCCCAACGAGGGCGCGAGAGAGGAGGCGTTGCGCTTGAACGACAAGAAGCGGGACAGAGGCGGGGTCTCTATGACGGACAGCCCCTTTCACCAATTAGCGGCGGGGGCGGGGCTCAGGGTGATCCACCGCCCACTGGGAGTGGCGGCGGGAGCTCGAGGGGCGTCACCGACGGCTGATGGGAGGAAGGCGGGGTTAAGTTGAGCGACGTCAGCCTTACCCAATGACAATGGAGAGCGGCAGGACGCGCGTTCCCGTTGGCCAATAGCAGTCTCGGGGCGGGTGAGGGAGGCGGGCGGTTCCCTGAGGCGGAGCCGGAGGGGTGGGCCGGGCGCCCCCTCAGCTGAGCGCGGGCCCCGCGGACCGGGGGATGCGCCGGGATCTGCGGTAGGTGATGGACAACAAGGGGGGCTTCCGCCTCGGGGACCGCCGGCACGGCCGGGGAAGCGGGGCCTGGCGGGACAAGGCCGTGAGGCCGAGGGAGGGGCCGAGTTTTTGAATACAAAGCTGTGTTTAAATGGGGTTTTAAATCGGGCCTACCGCAGTATTTCTTTCGAAGTGTTAAATTACCCATACGATAGGAATAGGCTCTAAAACGGTATTTAATCGAACTGGGGTTCTGTTAAATATGGTTTCACCATAATACGAATTTCAGGACTTTTTTAGGCGATGTTAAAGGTTTAAATCTAAATGTATAGGTTCATGTTATCATTGCAACTGAGCTGAGTGTCATATGTAAGTTGCCCTCCTCTCTATTTTTTTCTTCTAAACAGGACAGAATTAGCTATCATAATATCCTCGTTATGCAGATCATTCCACCAAGGTCAGTGATACTCCTTGGATAGCTTCTCCTCACTGAAAATTTTCACTCCCTAATTATGTAGGTCCCATAATAGGAGTCAAGAGCTTTTTTTATTTTCACACATCCATCAGTGTTCTCACTGAAGAGCCAGTTCAGACCTGTAGTACAGCTGCATCCTTTTCAATGTTGTTGGGATAAGTGGGCTCTAGCAAAGAACCTGCCCATCATCTTTCTTTCATCATGAGATAATCAAATGCTCCATGTAATCAAACCTTTCACTGTTATGTTACTCACTGTTAGCTCTCAGCCTTCAAAATCTGGTAGCTTTCTTGGACTTTAAGATCTCAAAAGTACACTTGGATTTTCTTGAGTTTTCATCTAAAAATGCCTCTGAAAGGACTGGAGCCTTGCAGTCCTTCCCAATCTGGCAGTAATGTCTGTTAGGTCAGAGAAAAGCAGTGTAACTTCTTCCCATGCTGAATTTTCTGCCTGTTTTTTCCAGTTGTTGCAAAGTGATTCTTAGTAAATGGAAAGTATTTTCAAGTGAGCAACCTTCAAATTGAGTAGCCTCATGTAATACATCTTCAGTAGCCTTGTGTTTCCTCCAGAGACAAGTGATAGCACCTTTGAGTATCTGATAACCTGATACTTCTAAGAGTGTTGAGTTTCATTTTTCCTTTCAGACCCAAGTTTCCAGTCTGTTTCTGTTTGGTTTCTGTTTTCTCCAGTTTGTTAATAAGAGAGTATCTTTCTTGTAGTGTTTGTAGCATTGATTTCTAGAACTGGTTTTGAAAAACATTCTTGTGAAAAGAATGTTGAAACTTCAGATCATGACTCTTCATTTTAGCCACAGACTTGCACTTGAGAATATTGGAAGTGTTTTCAAAATACTGTGTAAATGCTTTAGGCCAGACATAATTCTATAATTCCCTGCCAGCTGGTTTAGGTTTGTTTCTGTAACAAGAGCAAAACAATGATATCTAAACTTTCTCTGTTTTGTTTTTTTTTTTTTTTTTTTTTTTGTCCCCATAACTCCTGAGTGCTGCTTCTGAGCTTAATCTCTTCCCTAAGGAAGGGAAAGGTGGGGGGTCTTGGTTCCACCTTGTCAGGAACTGGCTTTCACCAATCCTTTGGTGATCTGAGCAGAACTGAGATTGTGAAAAGCAAAACTACAAAATCCTACCTTAAAATTTTTTTTTTTTTTTTTTTCCTAGTTCAGCTTAAGGAACTGGCCTGCTTTGGATACAAGTGTGTCAACCCCCAAAACAAAGAGGGAATGCACTGACTGCAACTCCAATTTAGATTATTTTAAGCAAAACTGGATCTTCTTACAAGAAATCTTACTGCTATCCACTAAATCAAATCCATTCAAACATCAAACCCAGATTGTACAAAATAGCAGATCTGTTGAACTGTATATCAGAAGATGCAGATAGAAACTGTAGGATGATTTCAGTGATGTACAGAATTGTTATCTCCTCACTGTAAGGTCATCTCATAACCAGTTGAGACAGCAGCTTTTACTTCTTTCCAGTAGCCAATCTTACCTGAGTACAGAATTTGTTCAACTTCCAAATCTGGAAAAAAATATCCCAGTTAAAAAGAAAAACGTAGCAGTAGATTTCTTCTTGTTGGGTGAGTTCAGCAGCCATAATCAGGTGATGTTGTGTGCATTGGTAATAACACAGAGGAGGCAGCAGCAGCTGCTGGGCACAGGTGCTGGGGACACAGAGGGGAAGCAGCTCCTGTCCTTCCCTCAGCAGCTGGTGCTGGGGCTTCAGTGCTTCAGAACACAACATCACACTTTCAATAATTCAAATATTATTGCAGTCTGGAGCAAATCAAAGCTCATTTTCTTATTTCAGTTGGGAGACTATTAGTGTCATAAAGAGAATTATTAAAAATTTTAACTTAATTTTTTTACATAATTAAAATACCTATTTCAGCACCATTTCACTGGCAAATATTCATTTTTGTAGCATGAAATAGAGGAAGATCACAGTCCTTCACACTTCAGTTTTTTACACTTGTAGAGAAAGGCTTTTGGCAGATGCAGTGATAAAAGCTTTCTAGTTAGGAATATAAAAACTTAACTTTCATTACTGTAGTGGCAGATGCATTTGTCTTGTTTTTCTTTTGTCATGACTACAGAGAAATTTAAATATCCTATGCAGCCAATAAACCTGTCAGCCAATGTCTGAATACTTGAGATACCTGCCAAAAAGCAAGCATTATCTGTAGCTTTTAGTAATTTCAAGATTGCTGGCTGACAGAAAGTTGGGCAGTGCTCACTGGCTCAGTTTGAACCCAGGTCACTTGAGCTGCAGCTCTACAAACTGCAGGTTCCCTCCGGGGGTTTTTGTGCTCCTTTGTGCTGAAACACATTTTACTTGTTACAGTATTATTTTGTTATTATTTTATTACAGAGAGATTTTGTTACAGAGACAGAATTGTTACATTTTGTTTTCAAGTGTTAGCTATGAGTGCTGGTGGAAAATGGATCTAAACATATCCTTAGCATTCAAAAATCCCTAAATGAGTCTGACAGCTTATTTAGGATTAAAGTACAGTTTGTTTCACAGAACAAATTTAGATTAAGGCAGTTACACAGCTGACTTAAGGCACTCCAAGGGAATGGTGGACTGGAACAAACACTGTTCAGCTGAGCGTGGTAGTTATGAAAGTGCTAGGAAGCAGTATGTGGGTGAGTGGGAAAGCGGGAGCAAGGAATTGGTCTCCTTTATGGAATATGCCTAATGGTGGTGTAGTGCCATCTTCTGATGCCTTCCCTCCCCCTTTTGTTTTGTTAGGTTGTTGCTGACAGTGAAGGACTTCCTCTCAAAGCTGTTTAAATGAGAATGTCCCTGGCGCAAAGAGTGCTGCTGACATGGCTTTTTACATTACTCTTCCTGATCATGCTGGTGCTGAAGTTGGATGAGAAAGCACCGTGGAACTGGTTCCTCATTTTTATTCCAGTGTGGATATTTGATACAATTCTTCTAGTTATGTTAATTGTAAAAATGGCTGGACGGTGCAAGTCTGGCTTTGACCCTCGCAATGGCTCCCAGAACATGAAGAAGAAAGTCTGGTACCTCATTGCAATGCTGCTGAAATTGGCCTTCTGCCTCGCCCTGTGCGCGAAGCTGCAGCGATTCACCACCATGAAACTGGCCTATGTGTTCATCCCGCTCTGGGCCCTGCTGATTGGGGGCATGGTTGAACTTGGATATAATATCTTCTATGTACGGAGAGACTAAGCTCTGCCAGGCGGTTTCCAGTGCCAAGACTGGCACCAAATTACTAGATTACCACCATTTTGCCACAAATTTATCTTCAAACTAGAAAGCCAAATGAGTCAAACTGGAGACTTAAACTAAAGCAGGCTGAAGACTGAAAGTAGACTTGTTTCATTTTTTTATTTTAAAACTCACATATGCTCTTGTAAATAAAAGTATTTGTTCAACATAAGCTGTTCTGATATGATTACTGTTACTTGTTACATGGAATAAGATAACAGGTTCTTCACATGCAGGTAGAAGACCTCGTCAAAGAAACCACAACTGTTCTACCCAGAGTATTCAGCACATTGAGTAATCCTAGGAAAGAGGATGAGCTAAATTTGATTTAAAAATCAGTAACAATTGACAGCAGCCAAATAAGAGCAAGAAAAGGAATAAAGTAATGCACCTTTTTTTTCTTTTTTGACAGTGAGATTCCATTGCCAGTCTAAAAATAAGCACTGTTTTCTAAACTGCTGAAACAGCCCCTAACCAGTATGCTAACCTTAGGGAACTCAGTTGGTAGCTGAGCTGTGCCAGCAGTCCTGAGATCCAGAGAAGAGGGAGACAATGGTGATTCCTTTCCAAGTGAGAACTCACCAGTGTTGCAAGAGACTGATAATACAGGGTGAATTCAGTACTGCATTTGTACCTGCCCAAAGTGGTACTTGAACTCTTGTTCAAGTTTTTAATACCCGAGGATGTGAAATTTTGTGGGGGTGAAGCCTTGGCTTCGTGGAACACTGGCAAACTCAGATATAAGGAAATTACCTTTTTCAGGTAACAAGTGAATAGGACTTCAGGAAAGAACTGGAACTACAATTGTATTTTGTGGACTAAAGTGCTCTTTCAGGAGATACAGTAACACCAAATTCAAATGTAGCAGTTATCTGGGACATTATTAACATGCATACTGAAAATGCTGATCCATTTACAGTTCCTAGAGACAAAAGAATGTAAAGTGAATAAAAAAACAGTCTAGGGTAACAGGAGATTACCTAGACCAAAGTGTCTCACTAATAAAATTTTAATTATGTACATTCAACTGTACTTGTCTGTGGAAAAAAGTCTTCCTGAAGTGTTTGGATTTACTCTCACTGTTTTACCACACAGGCATGGGTAAAAATGCAGAGGAACCATACTGTGGGAGACTGATGAAAGAACTTTATCTAAAAAACCAACATGTTCCATTCTAATGAATCTCCAAATGATCTTTAAAATGAATTTAAGTCATATTTATTTCAAAGTGGTTGACTGTCCTGCCTTGCTAAAGGAGAAGCCAGGAAAAAACAAAGACAAAAGAATTCTAAACTGTAGCTGCTGTTAAAAAAATGTAAAATATTTATAAACCCTTTAGTATAGCAACATACCAACTTTTCTGAGCAAACCCATGTACCCAGCCCCAAGATATGCGCATCAGGTAATTTATGGGGAGTGCCTGGCAGGAATTTGTTCTAGGAGAACTTGTTCTAGGAGGTGTACCTATGCATTGTGTAGTTCTGAAAAATACTTAATGGACGGACCCTGCTCTGTGTCTGAGACTTTTTGTTCCGTCATATGAGGGTCCTGTGGAGAACTGACGTCTTTCAGTCTTGAGTGTCTTTTCAAGTAAAATTGGCACTTGTGATTAGGATGAGCTGTGGGGAGGGGACGAGTACATTAATCTGAGAACGTGCTCTTAGACCTGCTGGCTACAGGAGCTGTGAGAGCGAGCACACCCACGCAGGTGCCACGGGTGGCTGTGTGTGGGGAGGAGAGGACAGGCTTCATCTGCACGTCCCACTTGGTTCTGTTCTGCTAACGGGAACCCGGGCCACTGCGCCCCTGTGTGGAATGCACTGCCACTCCATGGCAGCCAATCCAGACCTTGTGAATTTGCTATGGCTACTTCCAAAACATAAGAAGAGTCTCTGAAGCCCTACCTCCAATTCAGCTACACTTTGACAACCCACTTAACAAGCAGTGATACAAGTGTGTAACAAGCATTCCAGCACCTCAGACAAGATGATTTTATGTGCAGACACACACACACTTACCTGTGGCAGGTATGGGTCCAAGCATAAAATAATACCCATAATCCTTCCCCATCCAATAAGAAAAAAAATTCACAACCCCCTTGTTCAAAGGATGCCAGAACAACCCCATGCTGCTCAGGAGAGCAGAGCAGCTTTTCTCAGCCGAGCTGATGATAGTAATTGATTGTTATGACATGAAACAAAAGACGGAAGAATAAGAACTGGCTTCATTGAAACTTGGTGTATTATTAGCAAGATAGGCCATGAATGGTGACTCTGCCCCCTTAATAAACCCCTTCTCTTCCACAGATGTAACAATTATCTGAAAGTTTGGCATCTCTAATTAACTAGAATCACACACAGTCCTTACAAATCTCCTTTTAATTGTTGCCTCTAATTCAAGTAGAAAAAGATCAGCAATTTCAGTTTTGGTTGTGAGTTTGGCTTTCTTTTTTCTTTTTTAAAGGTTTACAAATCTTGAAATAAATTATTTGGAAAGCTGAAGCAGATGCTTCTTGCTGGTGTTATACTGAAGTCAGAAACAGCCAGACCGAAGTGCTCAACTTTCCAAGTTCCTTGTCCTTACAGGGAAACTTGGACAAGAGCGTATCCCTTTTGAGAATTTTGTATCATATTTAAGTGACCTGAACAGATCTGAGATCTTTGTGCACACTGTGCTCCTTCTTTGCCTTATCAGAACTTCACTCAGAAGGATTTATGATACAAAGTACAGTACATCCCACTGTGACGTTTCCAGAAAGTGCTGCAGGAATTAATTACATCTGTTCATAATTACGCTGTTCTCAAAGGTGCTGATCACAGCTTGGAAATGGAAGCAATGCTCCTCATACATTTTCCTAAATTTACCAACTGCCCAATTGATCTTCAGTAACAGGATAAAATGGGAGAAAAGGAAATTTGATGAAGGTGACAGGGAAAAGGAGAGCTCCACGCTGAGATGGCTCACACTGATTTGTGATAAAAAATCACAAGGATGTTAGCTCTTTGTGGCAGCTGATGGGGGACAAAGGAGAGAATTTGGCCTTCAGAAGCTTTGTTTTAAACTGCAATTCAAAAGCTTGTTGAAATCAACTGGAAGTATTTCTCTGTACTGATGATATATATTGGACATGGAGAGATAGATTTCACATGATTTCTCTCCATCATGTATCGAAGTTTGAACACTTCAGCATGCATTGCAGGCAAGTATTTCCTTTTGTCAGATTTCAGAAAAAATGCATGTGTGTGAAAGGTCATGAAATTTTTCAATTGCCAATGCATACTGGTTTTTGTGATTTGTCACCATTTTAGAACAGTATCCAGTTTTGTGTTCTTTTTATATGTGAAAAATGCAGTTATGTGACATGTACATCCTCACCTATAATGAAGTTTAACCTGAATGCTCTGAGAACATGTGCAGACACACAAAATGCACTGCCAGGCACAGAGGGCAATATTAAAGCCTGAACTAGCACAGGACAGGGGTACACAGTCATTTGAGAGATTTATTATCAGTATTATTTTCTGACACATCTTCATCATAGTACAGAAGCAAAATGTTTGTCTAACCTCATGAAAATTTTCACAATTCCACAGTGTAAAAGTTGGGTGACACAAAGTGGAATTGAAAACTATGAGACTCCCAAACCCACAGAATTTTAACATCAGGTGTTCCATATTTTGACATCAATATAATTCTGGGAAAAAATAACATGTTTTTCAGTAATAAAGCTCCTGAATAATTGTATCCTCAGAAATAAGTTGTTTGAATTGGCATGGAAAACTTAGCACTATCATGTAACACATCATGCTTTTTAATTAGCATTGCAATAAAAATAACCATGCTGAGTTGTGAAAAGAACATTTGCACCTCTGCACTGTAACTTGACTGTTTTTTAAGGTTTTGAGGGAGTTCATCTCCCATATGAGCCTTGTAGACATGAATGGGCCTGGCATCAACTTGCTGCTGAAAAGCATCAGGCTTTGGGAACTAAGGCAACTCAAGGAATCTCTGCAGATGGACCACTAGAGTACTGTTCAATATAAATTCTGCATTTTCTTCTTGGACTTGTACTGAAGCAGGATAAAGAACAGGAAAATCTGCAACTCAGTGACATCACTCCCTCTGATCTGCCTTTCCTAACAAAACCAACATCCCAAGCAGACAAATATAAGAGAAGTCTCCCTACAGTCAGAACAACAGCATAAGAGCAAGAAACAGGAAAGCAATGAGAATGTAAGCTTAGTTCATCCACCTTAATTTTTATCTCAGTGTTCCTTCTCAAGTTCATGAAAAAATCACCACAAAGATGTTTTTAGTTTAAAAATTCCATTTCTGTGATTAACTAAAACTCTCAGTTGCTTCAGATCACATTGGCAAGTACCGGAGTGTTACTCTTGCATGCTAAGGATAATGATTTAGTAGCCTTGACTTAGGTTACCACTCTCCCACACACAGGTCTAAATCTCACAATTTTCATCTCCAGACACCAGGAACCGCTTTTCTCTGCTAACAGCCCCACTTTGTCTCAACACAACCAGATAAAAAAGCTCCCATAAAAAGCACAGTCCTTAGAACACAGGCCTGAGCTGCAGCCAACATGGCACCGTCATTCCAGGCGATGGCAAATTAAATGATAAAATATAGTATCAAAATAGCTATTGAAAAATCAAACTTGATAGAATAGAAGTTTAAACTGTGGTTTTAATCAATGCTTGTATCAGATAACTGTACACCAAATATTAAAGGACTATTTAGGACTAACGCCCTCATCAGTAGGCTCATCTATCAGCATGACCAGAACAAGAGAAGATCAATGTTTAGCTGGCACTCAAGTACAGCACGGCTTCAAAGCAGAGATCATATCAGCATCAAAGCACAGAGAAAAACAGTGGTTAGAATATAATACACTAAATTTGCAATGTCAGTATCCCTGATGATTCTAACAGAAACAGCAACCTAAATATTGTGAAGTTAATCACTGCTTCTGAACAGAACACAAAATCACTTTTTTTAAGGAAAATTAAATGAGTGACTGATGGGAATAAGTTCCCCAAATATTCCCACATATGCTGCAAATTCAGTGGGATCTGCACAAAAGATCAGTAACTTCTATACAATTTTAAAGTGCATTTTATCTGTTTATGAAAGTAATAAAATATCAGCTGAACACAGTGAATCATAATCAAATCAAACATTCTTGACAGTCATTCACAGCAAAGCACAAAGCAGTGAAAATTTGTCCTTCCCATTTCCAGCTTGGATACATCCTGGTAAGGTACAGGCACTGCCTAAACACAAGGCTCTCTACATACCTGACCACTACAAGAAAATAAATAAAACGACACTGGAGAAGCTTGAGGAGCTCTTTGATCTCTTGATCAGAATCAGTACAGCTTTCAGCCTAGCAGGGTCACGTGGCAGTGTACTATCTTACAACAGTTCATTCTGCCAATGAACAAGGAAAAATCATGGATTTATTTTGGTCAAGTCAGCATCTTATCCACATGCAGATATTAGAAAACAGTCATTTTGACAAATGAACACCAGTCTTGTGTTTCTTGGAAGACTTACTCAATTTTCCAAATCTGTAATATTTGGGTCTCTTTCACAGTACTCTATTATTTCAGATTTCCATTTCCTACATCTTTTGCAATTCCAACTTATTTACTGTGCACATGTATATCCACTTAAAAATCAACTTTATTTATCGCCAAGGAATTATTTCACACATGAAGAATTAAATCACCCTCTAAAATAATACTTTATTTCTAATACTAGATAGAATTAATATTTCAGTTAAAGTAGTAATGAAATATTCACTATAGTAACAAGGAAGGGAAAATCTGCATGCCAGCAGTACCTGTAATGAAAATGTTCTTTCAGAGTCAATTTTCAGGTATTTGGAGGGCTGGGGGTGACACAACACTGAATAACACTTGTATGTAACACATGAAGTCAGTCGCCAGTGAAATGCAAAAGATTCAGTAATATTAAAAGAAAAGTAGCTACTCCCTTGAAAGCTTTTTTAGCAACTGTAACAATGCAATTCTTTGCTACCCAAAAATATGTATCAGAATCTAGGAAAACATCTAATTTTCTGCACATCATGTTATTATCTGGAACACCACTGCATGTGCAGGGAGATAGGAACAGCACCAATGGCCTGGGGCAGCTCTCTCCAATCTGCACAAGAACAAGGGCCAAGAGAGACAACGAAAACATTGGAGATTTCAGCCAAAATAACAAAGATTTATGTATCACCAAAATCCAGAGAAAGGGGAAAAGTAATAAGCAAGGACTAATTTCAGTACAGCAGAACACATGAAAGATTTATTGCTGAAGCAGAAGTCTGAAGATGAAGTTGTATGCAGCAGGAATAAAGGCTATAGCACAGGACTGAAGCAAAGCCTTTGCTAGATTAATGAACAATTTGGGAGGTGAAATTCTCAGAAAAAGTACTCCCCTCTCAAAGGACAACCTCATTAAAATGAACATTACCACAGGGAGAGGACAACACTTCTTTTAAGTATCTTCCTTAAAAAGAAAGTAAAAAGTAAACAGTAATGCAACCAGTCAGCCCAGACTACAGAAAATGTAAAATAGAAAGGGAGATCTGGTAGCCATTGATAATCCCAATATGGTTCAAATTATGTCTGCAAGGAATTCTGCCTAAAGTGAGAATGTAGACTGTCTCAAAAAAGCAAAAGACAAAAACTGCAAAAAAACTGCCACTTCAAAAAATCTCTTAAAATTCTGAAAGCAGTAAGAAAAAATGAGTTGAAGATGTGGCACCTCAGAAGCAAACTCTCAGGACTAAGATACCTGAGCAGAAGTTCAAGACCACATCAGCCAAGACCACTGAGCAGGTCTCCAAAAGAAAACAAAGTTCTACTAATAAGTGTAAAGTTGTATTTGCTAATCCATTTTCAATGATTTATTATTTCTGTCTGGACAGGGCCTATGCTGAAGAAAGTTGGCAACTGTCCTGGGGGATGTATGTCCACACTGCACTAAAATCTAACAGGTTACCAAAAATTACTTGAACCCGAATGAATGGTCGGCACATGCATGATCAGCACACTGGTAAAATTGCTATTCTGAGTCAACTAAATAGTTTTGGGAGTTAGTTTTGTGTTTTATATTAAAGAGCAGTATCTGGCAAGGTTGATTTTGCTAAAGGTGGAGCCCTCATGTATCCCACCTGCAGAGCTGTGTGCTTGGTGCAAACTACAACCTGCAGCTCTGCTCTGTTGCTGTTGTCCCATGGGCAGCAGAGAGAACAGGAATGAAAGGCCAAGTATATGGATGCTCATGAAACCAGATTACAGGTGGAAGCATTATTTCCAGAACACAATAAAGGGAGCTGAGACCACATTCCTGCTAGAAGGAAGGATCAAATTCTTACATGAACAAATTAATTTTTTCAGATCAGAATCTGCTAGAGCAATAACTTACCACATCACACATGAACCATTTGCTCATAGCAAAGGGGAAAGCAAGATCCCTGAGGCTGAAAAACTGGTAGTAATCTCTTAGCCAGCATAAAAGAAAACAGTAGTAAGACTTAAGGACATATTAGCCACATCCAAGAGACTCACATTTCTATTGCTTCTCTAATACATAATTATGGCTATGTAGGAGAAATGTTTAGCAATTCAAATACTGATTTAATTAATAATTCCTTGACAGACCTATTTTGGATTAAACCAATCAGGGCACTCATCTAATAAATAGCTGATTTCAGTGCCACCTGTGAGTATGCAGTAACATTTTAAATTTTAACAACCTGTAATGAAAAAAACATTTACAACAGAAGGACCTCAGGTAGTTGAACTGGACATTGCCTGAAAATCACATTGTTCTATTGCTACAAATGAAGCCAAAGTGACCACTAAGTGCATCAAAGTTTATGAACTGTGTACTTAAGGATGTAAAACTTTCAAAAATGTTATACAGAAAAATCCTAACAAAAATCAGGGATACGGAGGGCTTTGGAAATAATAGGCCTTGGATCTGAAGTTTTACATATTTAGCTGAAGGACAGGCTGTAGGGCAGTTTACTGCTGTGTGCAGCTACCCGAGAGAGATGTATCATTCGGCTGTGTTTGAACTACAAAGGAGTACACTACACAGCGAATAAATAAGTTAAATGACAGTTACCATATCAGCCTTGAAATTCTCTTCCCTCAGAACACAAAAGAATCCAAGTGTTCCATAGATGAGGAAAGAGAACAGTGAACTTGGACACTGCTGTTATTTTCTTAATGAAACACCTCTTGCTTCCCAACTGTGACTCATGAGGAACCTTCCAACTGCGCATACTGGCAAGCCTCTTTATTGCCTGGCACTATCAGCACAGGGAGCAATTCAAATCCAGGTATGTCTCTCAATTACAGGTCACTGCCAAAGCTGAGGCCTTTTTAGCTTGGTAAGTAACCACTTAAGTATTCTTTTATTTGTAGTCAGGTAACAGATTTGAGGGAGTGGTTGCTTTTTTGGCTTTTTTTGTGGGTTTGTTGTTTTTTTTTGGTTGGTTGTTTTTTTTGTTGTTTTTTTTTAAGTGAAATGGAACTGTGTGAACTGGGCCCTGAGCAGGGCCAAGAGGCAAAGCCCAGAAAGGAGTTTGCTCCCTTGCACCAGCTCATCTAGAGAGATGCAGGCAGGTACTGATAGCGCTCCTGGAGCCCACTGCATGTCTGTCCAACTGCCCTCCAAACAGACAGTGCGTCTCCCTGTTCCACATGAATATCTGACAGCAGGAGTTTGGGGAGTGCCTGGAACAAACACCCGTAAGGAATCATGTGAAGGGAGAACTGATTCTGCCTTCTGATTAATCTGCATTTACAAAGATGTCTCAACTCTACCTCAGTTTGCTACAGATCTTCACCCTCAAGGCATAAGGGCATCCTATGCATTAGTGGCAGGTAGAACATAACCACTAAGAGAGGCAGTTGAACTGAATTATTTTTTGCAGACCCAAAAATAAAACCAATCTGTTATTATGAACCTTTATTAAGCGGCTCACATTTCAGTATAAATCACACTAAAAAGATTCTTAAAAAAGATATTTACACTACAGTGCTGACACATTTAAAATGAAAAAATTGGTATAAATAAGCTCTATGGAAAAGCCTGGAATTGTCAAAAAGAATTCTGGCTCATCTTACAAAAAATATATATGTTAAATGTCAGCTCTACTCTAAAACCTACAACTCAAAATTATTTAAAGACTTCTTTATGTTAAACCTGCAGTGTTTACAGTGCATCTGGCCCTAAGTGCTTTGATACTTCACAGTTATGGACAGGCACTGAGGAATGTTACAAAGCTACATAACTATTTTCTGTAACAGATGCGAAGACAAGTCACAAACTTGCCTCACAATTTATGATCTTTACATCGTTAAGTTTAAAAAGGGATTTAAAACCATATATACAAATTTAGCACAAAAAATCATCCTCTCTTTGTCCATGCAATTTTGGATATGATGAGCTAGGTTGTCTTGTATCATCTGGATGTACGTGACCTCCAGAGCACAACTTGCCTTGTAAGTCCTTGTTGCCAGGTTCAAATTTAGAATCCATTTCCAACTTTAGTGATGTCAACTCAGTGTGATCCAGCCTAGCCTGAACATTCTGTCCCCTGACGTCATTAGGTGTCACTGTCTTTTCAGCAATATCAACATTCATGGGCTCTTCTTTTACTCGGAGAGACGCAAGAGGTTCATGTTTTATCGGCAAAAATTCCTGCTGCAGGTACTTGGTCTGCAGAGCATCTGGAAATTTGGTGTCTTCAGAGGTATCCTTGCTCATGGTACAAATTCTGTCAGTCTGAAGTCCAACAACCGAAGACTTGGGGTCTGCAGAGGTCTCTGCTTCAACAGTACTTGTGTTTTGAGAGAGTTCTTCCTCTGAATGATAGAGCTTGAGCCGGATGTGCCAAGCCAAACTACACACAGCTGAAACTGTTTTGAACTGGTGCACAACATTCCTCGGGATGAAATAAATGTCATTATCGAATAACTGGATTCTGGCATATCGAATGCCTTCCCTTCGCAGCTGATTAAGTTTTGCATCATCAACCCACTGGACACACTGTAGAGAAAAGGTGGGGGAAAGGTGAAAACTCTGCCTTAGTACTCAGAGGACACTGATCATCAGTTCTTAGTGTGCTCACCTGTGAGAGTGGAGGCTCATGCAAATCTAACTGCATTCGCTGAACTACCTCCAAGAAGTCCTCAGCATGAAAACAAATTACATCTTTGGTTATACGAGGCTGCTCAGACCTACAGAAGAGTAAGACGTGCACAGTCAGAGGCTGAAACTACCATGCTAAAGAAACAAACAAAAAGTCTGCTAGCAAGGAAAAAGTGAAGTTTTTAACTGAAAAAACCTCAACAAATCTACTATATTTAAGAAGAAAAGTTGATCAAAACAGTTAATTCTAAAACACCTCATTAAACTGGTTAAACAAATTAACTACAATTTCTTTATTAGTGGAAGTAAAGGCAGCAATAAAAGGCCAACTAACCATACTATCTTTCATTTCTATAGTTAACTGGCCTCTTAGCTGCCTAGATGCTGAAAGACAGCTGTCCCAGACACTGGGCTTACTCTGTCAGCACTCAAACTTGATGCACCCATCAGGTACCTGAGCACGCAGCAGCCTGACTGGGAGCACTACAGCACTGCTCAGCATCTCAGCCTCAAACACCTTGCTCAGAGTTAGGAGTAAAAGCTGAACCTACATTAAGCTACCACAATGCCAATAATCAGCTAATACTAGCATCCTCCACAAAACATTCCTTAAAAATACATCCCTATTTATGCTCACTAGAGAACTACACAAGAGCAAACTCTGAATTAGGCTTTGTCTCCATATTCAAATGGTTAGGAGAAACATTTCTAGTTCCAAAGCATCTCTCTCAAAGAAATGCACACCATTTATACAGTTCTTCCGGAGAAATTATCTAGAACGAGCTCACAAAAGGAAAAAGCAGCTACAATCCTTGTAACTTTCTGATCTAAAGGCCAAACTCTGTTCCTCATTGAAAACATGTAAAAAATAGCTGCACATACTTGCTTTTGAGGGATGTTTGCATTTTAAAAGGACTTTTTTTTCTTTAAACGTGATGATATGAAGATTTCATTCATAAGGGATAAAGCTCACATTGAAGTGGTTTTGCAAGGACAGTTTCTCAGCCAGAAAGAACCTGTTTAAAGATTTCTTTCCTTCCTCCTCTGGGGTCCCCGGGGCTCCTCCTCAGCCCACACTGGGCACAGGCTGCGTGTCCAGGCGCTGCCCATCGGGAGCAGGGAGCGGAAGCAGGGATCAGAACCGTGATCCAGGGCTGTCTGCCTGCCTCTGCCAGCCCTCCCTACATCCCTCACTCCACTTCCACCCCTCCAAAAACGGGGTACAAATCAGACATGGGGAGCCTGGGGAGCAGCTGATGCAGCAGAGCTGAAACATTTCAGAATCTAATAGATGTTCAAGAGCTCTTTTTTAAAAGCAAGATTATCACCTATTTTTATATAAAGATCTATATATATATGTCCTGTTATTACTGTTCTAGGAAGCAGGCAAAGATGTACAGTTCATTCAGGCTTTTTAAACATAGGAGACATTTATTTTATTTAGGTCATGACCTCAAAGCAAAAAATAACCAGTCTGAGGCTATTTTCAGGAGAAAAAAAAAAACCCAGATCAACTACCAAAAATATGATAGGGAGAATTTTCAGACCACGTATTTTACTTTCAGTTTTGCAAAGATTAAAATCTGTCTGTATTTTGATCTATATATTCCCAAAGCAGACTTAAACACTGAAAGAGAAAAGCTTCAGAAACACTTCATCAGTGGAATTATTACCTATATTAATCTACCTTTTATAATGCAGGTGGGGTTTTTTTTGAAAATATGAATTTGCATTTGGAGTCCCAAATTTGTAAATGAAGTTCAGACTTAAAATCAATTGAGAGAATATTTCACACACTTAGAGAACTTAAATCCAAATGAATGTACTTTCCCAGCAGTGCCTATTCTGGTTTATGCACTGTCATTCCTATTGTCAACCCATATAAATCCAAAAGGATGGACCACCAGCTCTGTGCTGCAATTTTGTCACAGAACACAACATTCCGTTTGCAAACAACTGAGAAAAAATACCATCAGATAATTTTAAATTCTGTATTTGCAGATTTTATCTTTAGCACAACTTTGAGATAATATTTTGCAAAACCTTTAATTTAGGTATCATGTACCTACCCCCAAGCAAAACTGTAGCACAGAAGTTCAGTTAATGTCCAAAATGACATTAAATGAAAACAAAACGTAAGATAACTTCAGCAAAACCTATTTAAGACTCTACTAGAGAACTGCTAGAACTGGTTTTGGCAGTATTTTTTCCCTTTAAGCTCATTCTTCAAAAGGATTGGATTCCTGCTGCCGTAACTTTTCAAAACAGATCCAAAACTAGAGGTTTTACCATCAATATTTCTGGCCTAATGCGTAAAGACTGGCAATATATAACAAATTCCTATGATGATACAGAAAAGCACAACTTCAGTCTCTAGAACACAAACATGAAAGCTGTTTGCTGAAGCAGAGCTTTCATTTTGCCAACAACAATGCTAAGAATTGCCTTTTGCTGTCCTTGTAAAAACCCACCCAAGCTTCCCACATAAAAATCTTAAATTTCCATAATTTAAAATTTCACTGGCACTTCCTAAGTTCTAAAGCACACTTGGTATCACATATGGAAATGGCTCTAAGTAATCAGCATGATAACACCTGCATTTATCAGATTTTAGTTCAATCCTTAAGACGTTTGCTAGCAGTATGTAAATTGTAAATATTCAAAGCAATAAAAATAAGATCATAATACAGTAATTTTACAAAATACCTCAAATCAAGATCCTGTAACACTTGGGAAAAGAAAAATCTTTGTTTTCTTTTTCAAAATACTATACTTAGCTTCCATGTCTGCCCTCTAGCACCACGACATGCTTTTTGCTTTCCAAGAGTTCTGTTCCTGTCTGTTCTGAAAGACACCATTTATCCCACCTAGCATTGATATTCATCCCTATCAACTAGAAAATAAATCCTACTTTCTTTAAATCTACAACAACTTGTAAAGTTTCTTTTGCACACTCAATCCATTTTTATGGATTTAGTTCAGGCAGGCCAGGAATTGTTTTATTTTCTCCTCACAGAAAGCATTATTTTTATATATATTATCTCATCCTTAGAACATGTGCATTTTTACTGCCATAGTGCCTTAATCACCCCAGAATATCTCCAGCTTCTCAGGTCTGTTCAACTACTCCAGCAGATAAAAGAAACAAAACAAAAATGAACAAAAACAAAAACTAGATTTTTCAAAACTTCCATTCATGTTGCCTCCCTGAAAATAAATCCATCCACAAACTGCAAATTATGGCAAAACTAATATCTAAAATAATTTTAATGTGCTACCTGAATCAATGATGCTTCATTATCATAAGCTGTAATTAATTCTCATTATGTAAGTACACTGAAGTGGCTTTTCAAAAATACACGAAAGGGGAAAGGCAAAGCACGAATTATAATTTAGGCCAAATCAAGCATGAAATATGTAACTTTTATTGTGTTGCTTGTGTTGTATAATTTACTCCTCTCCATACATGAATAACAATTTTTTTATTTTGAATTAAAAGATACATTTTCAGTCTTTACACTGAAATGAAATGCTGATATTTTTTCTTTTATTTCCCAAACTGAAGGACTTGCAAGTATGCTATAAAGCTATAGGATGAGAATGGAAAGTTCCCAGACACACAAATTACTATCAATTCAACTTCTTAATCTGCACAAACATCCAAGTTCGGGGAGCAGGGTTCTGTTTGGTTTCTTTACTTCCTTGACAAGTCCCTCTCTCAAATGTGCAAAGTGTAATTTAAAATACTTAGATCTGCACAGTTAGCTCAGCTTTTGCCCTGCTACTAGTGCTCAGTCTTAATTCACCACACAACAGTCAGAGCAAGCAGGTAGTCGAAGGCTCCCACTGTCATCAACCTGAAGAGGAAGGAAACTGAAAACCTCAGAGCCCAAGAGACAAATACATTATCATCTGAACAATCCAGTTCTTCCCCAATGACAATTATACTACTTTCTATGTCATTGAACTCATGCACTGAAACAAATTCACATCATGATGAATGTGAACAAATTCACATCACTTTACCCAAAGGGAATTCACTCTTCTAATTTCTAGACAGACACAAAGAGAAGAGTGTATTTAGAGCGTTTACATATGCAAAGGTAACCTCCAAAACTAAGGTCATTCTCCACAGTCTGAAGATGCTGGAAAATGCCTCTTATATCTGGACCAGGAAGCCCATATTGTTATGGGCTTTTTATTTGGTTAACATGTAAACAAGCTTCAAATGAGGCACATTTCATTTCCTGAATCTCACACAGGAATTCCAAAGACAGACACCAAAAAATATCACACAACTTCCAACACGATTCTTCCTAGGTGAGCTTCCGTAAATAAACCAGGGTTATAACAGCCGTGACTTGAGAAACAGAAGCATAAGAATTCTGATCATCTCCAGACAGCACAAAGAACTGCCAGAAGGTCTCCATGTGCAACTTTGCTGCACCAACATCTCACTCTTTATGCATCACTTTAAGCAAAATGAAGTGTGAGGTGTTTTTACATCTAACATGACCTCAGTAACAGCAACTCAATATAGCTATTGAACTGTCACTGCAAGGTACCTTTCTGGTTTCAACCACACAGCAAAGCCACATGCAATCTAAAGAGGGCAGACAAACATCTAATGCTCAGCCAGGACCTATGAAGTCTTCATTGAATCTTTAATCCTAGATTAATCTATTCTGTACTCCCTTCCAATTATAAATGGCAATTCAGGCAAACATTTTTCAGGCACCTAGGTGAAGCTGATCAACACCTACCACTCCCCACAGTGCACAGCTTTCAACACTCCCACAGCAGCTGTGGTCTGTCGTTCAAAACCTTGTCCTATGTGATCCGCATGGGCTCGGGTCCGGTCTTCAAATAGCATTTCACGGGGTTCACTGGTTCGAGGTAGGTACTGCAAGTTTTTTATTTCATTGGTAGTTCTGCATAAGAAAAACAGTAACAGCGATACAGAAATTTCTCTGAATTATCTATTTTCCAACATAGACAATAGGACTACTCATCTATGCAAAAAAATAAACTTTTTTTCCCTATTTTAAATGGATTTTCTTGTAATTCAGTTTGTGTCCATTCTCTCTGTTCATGTCACTGGGCACTGCTGCAATAAGTCCTTTCTACAGCCTTTTGTGAAGTTCTTAAACACATTGATATGATCCCCATTTCTCAAGTGTAAATCCCAGTTCTCCCAGGTCACCAGACACACTCCAATATAGCCATGTATGTCTTAGCCTGGTGAGACCAGAACAGGGCAGGATACTGCAGATGTGTCTCCCTGGTGATGAGCAGAGGGAACAATCCTCCTCCTCAATCTGCTGTGCTACTCATGCTTGAAATGGCAACTTTTCCAGGATGAAGATGAGATTGACCAGCCTGCAGGTCCCCAAGTTCTGCTTCTTACCCTTCTAAATGAATCCATTTAGAGGAAAGCAAAAGAATTTGCTTTCTTCCGGTCCTCAGGAGGCTTTGCCAATTGCCATGACCTTTCAAAGACAGTGGCCTTGCAATGATACTGGCCGGCTCTCACTGCACTTGTGGGATGTCACCCATCCCAGCAGGTCCCACAGGCTTGTGTCCGTCTAATCTGCATGTCTAGTAAGTTTCTTAATCTGATTTTCCTCCACTGAAGGCAAGCAGCCCTTGCTCCAGACACTCTTCCTGTCTCCAAGACAGAGCATTCCTGAAAGTAAATCTCACTAGAAAAGACAAGGGCAAAGAAAGCAGTATCTCAGCCTTTTCTGTGCCCTTTGTACCCAGGCCCTTTGCCCCATTCAGCAAATGACTTCCATTTTCCTAGTCTTTCTTCTACTGTCCAGATGCCTGTGGAAATCCCTGCTGCCCTTCACATTCCTTGCCAAATTCAACTCCAGATGGTCTTTGGCTTTAGTTGCATCCCCTTCATGGTTGGACAGTGTCTTTATACTCCTCCTGAGGCACCTACCCCAGCTTCCACTTCTCATATGCTCACTTTTTGTGTTCACATTTTGCAAAGAACTCCCATGACAATTCCTTATGACATACAATATTCAAGTTCTGCAGAGGCTGTCCCTACTCGTCACCTGGTTCTTATACGCAATACCACAGCAAAGCTTCAAGATTTCATTTAATGTTTGAGTTGTTACCTACCAGGTGAGCAAAAAGCCCTTGTCCCCAGAGGTCATAACATATCCACTCACATATAACAACAGGGGTATCAATTCCAGTCTCATGGCACATATCAGTAATTGCATGTGTGTACACATTTTCCTGAAATTTTCACCTTAAATTTCTACTAATGCTCCAAAAAGGACCAGCACCTTACTTGGCCAGACAGTAAAAATTAAATCAAAAAACTCCAGATTCTTACATAACAAAACAACAAAAAGGTAGTTTTGGAGATGAAGATTTACAGTAATTTATATTAACATATAATATCAAACAGTAAAAAGTTTGGGATAAAATGAATTTGTAAAGAAAAAAATGCTGACCAGACATTTACCAAGTAAAATAATTCAACTTACCTCTTCCTTTTGAAAGGTGACTTTGGCATGTCAGCCACAGGGATCATCTGTTCTCCTGGGCGTACCCACATAATGGGACCATCATCACTGTCTTTACGACTCTCTAATTTTAAGCTAGAAAGTGTTCCCCATGGCAGTGTACACTAATGGAAAATACAAGCCACAATTGTTAAGTGAGTTACTTTAAAAAACTTGTTAAAAGCAGCCTTTACCTATCCCAATGAAAGCATTTATTAGAACACTCAATTAACTAAACAAGTGTCACATACTCTCACTTTATTATTGTAACAGCACTACACAGCATGTTGTCCCCCTTCTCCCAGCCCATTCCCTTCTGTCCTTACTTTTAAGAAGGGTGATTCTTCCAACATATCAAGGAATTCAGGGAAGTAATCCCCCACTTCCTCATCAACTGCTCCAACCAGGCTGATCTGTCTCATTGGGCCAGCTCTATACGTACCATGAGAGTATGTTCTTTTTACCTACAAGTAGAATATGACAAGAGAAGTCATACCGAGTCCTCTACTGTGCAAAACTGACATTCAATGAGCACCCGTAATCCCTATGCTTATGCTTTCTGAGATAAAAATACTTTTTTTTAGCCCTTCAGTCTCCAGTGTATAAGATTATTATGAAGTCAATTACTACAAACTCAAAGACAGAAGATCTTATTAAACTTCCACGACAATTTGGTTTTTATTGTAACACCTGACGGTAAACTGGAGTAACTATTTATTGCCTTTCAAGAAGGTAACATTCCAAACCAGTAAATCTAAAAAAAAAAAAAAACCAAATAATTTAATTAATTAAAAAAAAAAAGTTAAAAATCAATGCATGTTATGCTCAGTAATTAGTCAGTAAGGATTCTTACCTGGATTACTCAAGTCTAGCTGAATTTCTACCTTTTTTTCTTGCAACGGGCAGAACTCTGAGTTACAAGTAATTTAACTCTAAACATTTCCTCTGCTACTCATCCTTTCCAGGACCGCCTCTTTGCAAGCACATTAACTGAAGCAAATTACAACAGTGAACACAAGGCTCAAAGAGTTTGTACAAAAAGCAAGACAATGATCGTCACTCCTTCATTTTTGCTGTGCTAGCACATCTTGTGCTCCCTTCAGACTTTAATGGCTGCAACATTCACCTCTCATGAGAAATCTTCTACTGTGAAATTTGAACAGAAACACATATTGTTTTAAGGTTTTTTCAATAATCTGATCTGTTGTGTTAGATCACCAAAATACTCAGGCATGAGACTGATGAGGATCATGTCCACTTTAAGCTTCTAATTTCCTATTTAAGAGGCTGAAAGACACAGTGACATTATGAGATGAAATACAAAGTGAACAGAGGAAAGAGAAGATGGATTACCACACACACCAAGTAAAGCTCCTGTATGGCCCCTGTAGACATTTTGCATCCAAAGCAAGAGAAGTATAAAAGTGCAAGGAAAACAGTTAATGAAATACTACTTAGCTATGGTCCTCACCCAAATGGACCATCAACATTTCTAGTAGTTATGGCAGTGGAGAATTAACAGCAGTTCCTGAAAATAAAACATGGAACAACACTGTGCCTTTCTGAGAAACCACTGTAACCAGCTCTTTCCAGAAATACAGAACTGAACACTTTTCTGATCATCCCAGTCATCTCTCATTCCTCCCAGCAAACACATTTATGGCTAAAGTAGGATTTCACAAGATGTCTTGGCTAATGTTACAGCAAGCCATCACAGACACACTGAAAAGAACAGTCCAGTAATATTCCCTTATTCCTCATATCCTTAATCATACATTCCTGCAGGGCTTTTTTTTTTTTTTTTTTGCAGAGACAGCTGGTGATTTCGTGATAAAATATCACAAAACATTCATTTCTGCTGAATCTGCATCAGCTCAGTCCTCAGTTATATCTGCACAGGCACAAAACATCAGGAGCTTGTGCAACTACAGCAATAAGCTAGGAAGAACCCTAAAACCACCTTCTGAAGCTACAGACACCCACAAACCTATGACATTTTATTAAAAAGCCTAACATGCAAAAGCATGTTTCTTCCACTGACATAAAGAGCTTAGTATTCCACCACTCCAGTCCAGGATACTGAGATGCTGTTTTCATCTAAATCCCTGATTAAAGAGGTTCTGCCTTTTTCCACACTTCCTTATGCTACCCACTACCACTCTCCCAACTAACAAGTGGTAAGAGAAAATGGCCTGAAGTTGTGCCAAAGGAGGTTTAGATTAGGTATTAAAAACATTTCTTCACCAGTTCTCAAGCACTGGAATAAGCTGCCCAGGGAAATGTTGACCATCTCTGGAGGCAATTAAAAGTCAGGTAGATGTGGAATTTAAGGACATGGTTTAGTGACAGATTTGACAAGACTGGGTTAACAGCTGGAGTCTTACAAAGGTCTTAAAGGTCTTTTTCATCCCAAATCATTTTATGATTCATATAGACTATTGTTATAAATTCACTCGAGAGAGTGTTTAAGTTTAATAAAGGGAAATTTTATTAATTATAGCAAGCAAGCAATAAGCAAAATTAAAAAAAAAATTAAAAGCGTCCCACGACCCGCGTCTTCGTCCGGACTCTGTGCACAGAATTTAAGGGGTCGACCGGTCTCCCTTTTGCTTATTGCTTGCTTGCTATAATTAATAAAATTTCCCTTTATTAAACTTAAACACTCTCTCGAGTGAATTTATAACAACTATGATAAACTGGTTGTCAAAGTACTCCAAGTGAAAACTCTAAAAATTCTCCTGAAAATACTAACTTAAAGCTTGGAAAAGCTGTGAAGCTTCCAGCTGGATCAACCCACCCATTTGGCTTATATACCACTATGTGTTGGTAATGAAACATAAAGCCAGCAAAGTATTTAGCTGCAGCATAATGCTTGCATTAAGAAGACTCAATTAAGAAATTTTGCATTTGTTCCCAAAAAAAAAGACCATGCCACTGTAAGTTAAAACTAAAAAATGAACTTTTTCAAGCATTGTTTAACCCCTTTCATCCCCAGCTCTCCCAGTCAACCACCCTTCCTTTGATCACAAGGCAGTAGAATTGCTTCTCAAGATTCATCTTAGCAGAAGAAATACCAAAAGGAATTCTTAAATAATATCAGTAAGAAACAATGAGTGGTTTCTTGTGGGACCATACTCAGAATCACATCATTGCAAATACAGAATGAAATGTTTGAGTGATTATGAACTCTGTAGTGGCTTAACCTCAGGAAGCAGATACTCATCTTACACCCCCTGCTCACTCACCTCCCACAATGGTGAGACGTGGGAGAGAACAGGAAAAGCAAAGAAATGTATGGGTCCAGATAAACACAGTTTATTCAGAGAAGAGGAAAATGAGGAAGAAAAACCACCAAGTGGTGTTTTCCACCACTCACCAACTCCCACAAGCAGACTGATGCCCAGCAGTCCCAAGTAATAGGCACCTTCCAGCCAACCCATCAGCCCCCTCAAGAATTTTGCTGAGCAGCATTTTATACAGCACAGAATATCCGTGCAGTCAGTTGGGACCAGATGTCTCAACCATGTCCCCTCCCACCTTCTTGCCCACCCCAGCCTACTCTCCATGGGGGTCCCTGGAAGCCTTGACACTATGCCAGCCATGCTCTGCAACAGCCAAAACACAAGTGTGTTACCAACAGTTTTAGTCACAAACCCAAAATACAGTCCACGAAGAAAATTAATACATGTAGACCCAGTATAAACAGGAAATTAATTTATGGTGGTGATCAAAGGGGAAGATTTGCTCTCTCTTTTCCCTTCTTTCCTGACAGCATTAGGTCCTCTGAGGATAGACAGGGAACAAGCCTAGGGAACTGATCTGAATTTAATCCAGGAATTACCTAGAAAAAAAAATAAATCTCTATTTCAGAAATAAATAAATAAATAAATAGGCCATAAATACTAATGCCTGGCCAGAAAGATGAAGCAGCTGTGGGCAAGCAAAAGCAACTCCTGCCTCATCTCTTCCATGAGCTAGGTTGTAGCATCCTAAACTCTAGTCTTAGAGAAGAGGTTAATGCTTGAACTGCATTACCTTAGATTGGGCTAAAGACTTAGACAAGCATGTATGAAAAGGTACGGTCATTCTTAGTGAGGAGCTAATTTTCACTCACTCCCAATTTAGACTGCCACTAAGCAATAGTGTGAAAACACCAAAACCTCCCATTAATGTTTGACCAATAACAAACACAAAATTAATCCTAATAAAGACAACAATCAAATAAATATAACCTATGGCATATTAGATAACAGAAACATTTTCCCTTCTTTTTAGTGTCAGTATCCTTTGCCTGGTTTGTTTATAGGAAAATAAATAGATTCCTCTGTATTTCCAAACTCACAAAAATATTAATGTACTAGAACCAGTACTTAGCAAATTTTATATTAAATTATGCACTGACCACTAATGAAGTACTTTATATATGAAGTATAATATATATACATACACACCTTCTATAAAATAACCTTCCCAAATGTTATTTCACAGCTTACAGTGTGACTAAGTTTTCAGAATTTTGCAGACTTGCTCTAAACTGGAACGATTTAAATCCATAATAAAAGGAGAAATCAAGGACATGCTGTTCTTCTAGCATGTGGTTAAGAATGAATACACAGAAATCACAAAGTACATGCAGTATAATACCATGGACAGGTAAAAGAGAAACACATAAAATAATAAATATGACATCCTAACTTCTTTCTTCTCATGTAGCTTACACTTGAAGTATGTCACCTAAAAACACACAAAAGGAGACTCTGTCATTCTCCTGCATCACAGTAATGAAAAATTATGACAGTAAAACCACCACTGAATCCACCTTTAGTAACACTTGAAAATTATCTGCTTCTGTGACTCGCATGGCCTCAACTGATTTTTTAATGCAATTGCAAATGTTTTGACAGAAATGTCTGGGTGTCTGACAAGAATCTGAAGACTAAATGCAAAAATACATACATATATATAAATACCAAAAATATATTTGAGCATTATCATCCTACATATGGAAACGTTTTAGACACTACATGTTAAAGATTTTGTGTTCGAATAAGTTACAAAGTGGAACGAACAATGCACAGAAACCAAGCATTTCAAGAGAGGAATTTAAAAAATGTAAACTGAGGCAAGTAATTCCTATTTTTAATACAGTAGGGTGTGGGTTGTTGTGGGGTTTAGGTGGAGGAGGTTCTTTTCTTAACTGAAACTTTATAATTTTCCTGCTAGAATTTCAAGGTTTAAATTTACTTCAATTTTTTACCTTTAAAACCAAGAAAGTCTGGAAAAACAGTCCTCAGAGAAAAAAACATAACCAACACAAAAACAAAATTAAGCTCTGTGTGCAGAACCTGAAAAAGTGAGGACAACCCCTCACACAAAGTCAGACCACAAACAAACTATCATTACTATCACAGGTCTTCCCCTGAAATACTTATTCATTAATATTCGACTATTCAGTGTCTGTCACAGCTAACATGACAACACAAATTTATTCCAGACTGAGAACAAAAGCAAGAAAAATTATTTCTTTGAAAATGCAATTGCCTGTTGTTATGGAATGGGGCTGATTGTGTAGACCTGTGGTCATCCTTGAACTACCTCTGACACATTCAAACAATGTAATTTGACAACTCAGTAATAAAACCAATCCCTCAAGAGTAGTTAGGTAGTTCTGCTGGATTAATGGAACAAAATGAACTCACCAGTTCAAGAAGCACCACATCTTGGCACAAGAACATGCAACTGGGAAGAAATAAGGAATGAGGACATTTTCTTTTAGCAGCAGCAGGTGCCAGATTGGCTCTGACCATTTGTTTAATTGCAAACTGTACAGCTAGAGTGACTTTTCCTAAAGTTCCTAAACAGGTTGAATGATGTGCATCCTCTCACACCTATAGCGCAAAGGCAGAAAGGTAAAACAAGACAAAGCTTTAATAAATCAATGAGAACTCCAAGTTCTGGGGGGAAGCTGACAGCAACGGAAGGAAGGGATGCCATCCAGAGGCTTCAAAGATGGGCCTTGTGAACCTCAAAGTTCAACAATGCCAAGTGCAAGGTCCTGCATGTGGGTTGGGGCAATCCCAAGCACAAATACAGCACAGAGAATCAACCAAGAGTAGCTCTGGGGAGAAAGACTGGGGAGGTGCTGCTAGATGAGAGGCTGGACATGACCAGCGATGTGCAGTTGCAGCCGAGAAAGCCAAAGGTATCCTGGGCTGCACCAAAAGGAATGTGGGCAGCAGGGAAAGAGAGGGGATTCTGCCCCTTTGCTCTGCTGAGACCCCACCTGCAGTGCTGCATCCAGATCTGGGGTCCCAGCACAGGAAGAGCATCAGCCTGCTGGAGCAATTCCAGAAGAAGGCCATGAAGATGATGAGAGGGCTGAAGCACCTCTCCTATGAGGACAGACTCCTCACAGACAGATTGGAGTTGTTCAGCCTGGGGAAGAGGCTCTGGAGAGACCTTAGAGCAACCTTCAAGTACCTGAAAGGAACTACAAGAGAACTGGAGAGGGACAATGTATAATGGCACGTAGTGACAGAACAAGGTGGAATGGCTTCAAATTTTAAGAGGGCAAGTTTAGCAATTACAAAGAATTTCTTTGCTGTGAGGGTGGTGAGACAGTGGAACAGGTTGTCCAGAAAAGCTATGGATGACGCATCCTTGGAAGTTCAAGGATAGTCTGGATGGAGCTCTGAGCAGCCTGATCTAGTGGAAGGTGTCCTGTCCCTGCCCATAGCAGGTGGTTGGAACTAGATGGTCTTTGGGGTCCCTCCCAACACAAACCACTCCATGATTCTAACTCAAAACCACAAAACAAGCTCTTCAAATCTGGAAGGCAGTTACATACCATCTTAAAGAAACAGGTGTCAAGAGAAGACAGAGGAGCTAGAGACTATTTAGCACAACTCCAGTTTACAGAAAAAAATACCTAGCTGGATACAACTATCAATTGCCTTGAAAATAAGATAGTAAGAACTAATAAACATGGTCACATTAAAAAAAAAAAAAACAACTGAAACAATCAAGTCAAACTAACCTTTGTTTCCATGACTGGATAGGCTTGTTCAGAGGACCAGTAGATATCTTGACATTTGACATTTCAATTTTAAAAGCTGCTACAGAAACATGGTCTAGTAAGAGCAAACTGTGGGCAGTTTTGTCTGTGCTCACATAACTATCTAATTTTGAGGCAGGCAACAAGGATACCTCCTTTGAATGCAGTGTATCCTCATAAAACCCACAGGTATCACAACACTGGAAGTCCATTACAAGAAAGGCTCAAAATTTACAAGATCTTGAAAATGGAGAGGGGATCTGAATGCAAAGGATATAATTCAGTTTAAACAAAAGCAAGAACTACACTCACATACATATTTAATGAACTGCGTAAACCTGAACAGGGGAGTGACTCAATCAGCAGGAGCTGCTGCTACAGCAGATCACAAACTGCTCTGAAAAAGGAAGAAATAGATACAGGAGCAATAATGGGCTAGGCACTTGCAGCAATCTTCTCATAGTCTTTCACATCAATACACCAGGCAGACACTGTCGATTTTTAGTACTGTATATTAAGAAAAAAATATGGATGACTGAATTGAACATAGGGGGAGAACACTAAGACTAGTAAGGGTATAACATGCAATCACAGACTGAAATAGTCAAATTATCTAGGGAGAGGGGAAAAAGGGGGCTGTTAAGCAGTCTTCAAATACAGAGAAAACCGAATGAAAAGGATAAGTTGTTTGGCTTGTCCACTAAACATCAGAATAAAAGGATAAGAGGTCAAACAACGAAAAAAATTATTTTACAGCAGGTTTCTTTGGAAAGAGTGGAATCATCTTGAGATCCCCTGCAAACACATCAGACAAGGACTTGTCAAATATGGATTTAAAATAGTCCATCTTGTTTTGCAGCAGAGGAATTGTTTGGTACTGTGCAGCATTTTACTTCATCTATACTAAGAAGCTGCCTCAGATGCAAGACAGTAAAATCAATGCACTAAGCATTGTTCCTTTTAAATGTCAACTGTGAGCTTTAGGGTTTCAGCACAGCAATAAAAACTTACACTCGCCCAGCACAAAGGAAAAATAACAAGTTCAAAACATGAACATTTGTCTCAACAGCACTAAATAGCTTAAGTGAAGTGATGTAAGCTTCAAGTAGGTGGCAAAAGCTGATTATTTATGTTCTTTAAAATCCCCATAAGAACCTAACAAGATTCATGGCTATCGAGTAACTGATGCAGCTGTTGCCATCTACACAAATACAGAGCCCAGGGAAGATGTAACTACAAGACAGTTTTTCACCACCTGAAGGACTGACTTACTGGCTACAAGGATATCTAGACCAATTTCATTTTGCCCAGTTACAGAAACTGACTAACCCTTGCAGTCAGTTCAGAAAGAGCTGTTCCACTAATACAAAAAAAATTTTACAGAGTATTCAGGTATAGGCCCAAACCGGATGATGAAAAATTCTCCGGTTCCCTCCCTGCAAAATTTAAAAGCTAATTCTCATTAGAAAGAACCAGTTCCAAATTCCCTTCTCCTGCACTTCCTGTAAACAGTCTCATAAATCTGTGTTTCTTATAATCCTCTAACAAGTAAAATTACATTACTCCTATCTGACACAGATATATTGGGAAGCAAGCTCAAAGGAGTTAGTTCTCAACTCTACAATCGTGAGAACTAAGTAAATTACTTGAGAGATGCAGACCTTCCAGGTAAACTTAGGAGGACTCCAATTTGACCTCAGCAACAGAATTTACTGTGCAATCTGCCCCTTGTCAGAGAACTTGACGACTTCAAAATATGCATTACTTAAAACCAAAAAATCCCAAACCCACATCTGTCACAAAACAAGAGGTGGAAGATTGATTAGTAATAAAAGACCAACTTGAAAAACAAAATTGATGAAACACTGTATAATGCTTTCCATTTCAAGCTTAGCTCAACCTTCATTCTCCTTTCTAAAACACTTTTTTTCATCTTTTTAAATACTTACATTTGTCAGATTGATTACATTTGGTACATGAGCTCTGAGAAACCACCAAGGAACCTCTTGCACCAAAGCAAGCTTCATTTCAGTGTTTTAGTTAAAATTGGCAAAGGAATACCCAAGTTTCTTAAAGCTGATGAAGTCCAAGATACATACAGATGTGATAGAATCAACTTCCTACTCAGACCTCAGAAAACAAATCCTTCCTCAACTGAGGCTATACAACAACTGTTAGACATTGCTCAGGCTGCTCAGGACAAGGAACACCACAGCACGAAGCCTGGGCGATGCAGGAACAGAAAGCTAAATACATTTACAGTTTCATCAAACTACATTGCAACAAGATATTAGAATCCCTTTAAAATATTCACAAAGAACTAAGTGAGACAGGATAATGTTCTCCATCTGCACAAAATGTAACAAGTCAAAAAGAAGAATACAAAGCTAACAAAACATTTTAACTGTAGCAGACCACAAAAAAAAAACAGAATAAACAAAGTAAAACGTAAGTAAGAAAATAATCAATAACTAGGCAACCAAGATACTGACTTAAATATTCCAGAAATAGGAATGCTGCACAGAAGACAATTAAAGTCTGATGTCTGCCTGTACATGTTATTTATATACCATATACGCCTTACTTAGCAAAAAAATATACGGAGCCAAGCATTTTCTGTCAAACAACCAGAGAAGTGACAAAATGCCATGAAAACTAAGGGAAAAAAATGAGGGAACACAGAGGAAAAGATGATACCAAAACTAAACCTCCAGCCAAGTAAAATATAGCTTAGACCATGGAGCTGATCAGTTGAATGCTGTAATAATACAGTTTGGCTTCTTCCATATACAACAGCCTCCCTCTGTTCCTCCTTCATTCACACAAAAACAGGGAATTATGATTTCAACCCCAATGAACACAGGACTGGTTTAACTACAGAAAACTACAGATTTTGATATTACCACTGTAATACAAATTTAATCTATCTTTTTCGTAAAATAATTTTATTGTAATTCACAAAAAAAAATTGGGCTTTTCTTAACTATTTCTGTAGGGCAGGTACTAGCACACAGTTATGCCTGTGTTAATGCTACCCAAGATAATCAGCTGGACTTAAGGAACATACTCAGAAGGACAGATCCAGCTTTTCTTATATAAAATGGCCAAAGACCAGCTCTGGAGAGCTGCCCGTCACATGTTCTGTGATTTTTATTATTAATGATTCAGTTTACATACTCAAGAAAAACAGTGACTGTAGTTCACAGAAGATTCATATTCCATGGCAGTAGATATTTTGTCAGCCAGCACTGCAAATGTTCTCTTGCAGCAACATTTTAGCTCTGCATATCCTTGTGGATAATACACACTTGAAATTTGTCAATACATCCAAGTGTTCTATGCAAATGTTTATACAATCAAAGGGAAAAAAAAGGCACGTTTTTCATGAAAAAAATGACAGTGTAACTTACACTTGAACTTTAATTGTCTCAAAAGTGAAGACTAAAATAGCTTAAAGCTGATCCATACAACATCTAAGTTCACAAATACGGGAGTTAAAAGGGTAATTGTGAGATAAAGTTGATATAATTAAAAACAGGCTTGAGTTTCTGCAGAAATTGTTTCATACTCACTGCGGGGGCTTTTTTCAATAACCTCATCGAGGTGAAAATTGGACAGATTTTTTTTTCCTGAAAACCAGTGCTATAAATAATTTCTGTGCAACAGAAACATATTTTCTACAGCAAGTTTATAAACAGCTGACATGATGTTTCATCAGCAGTTGTTGTTAAGAGAGTATAGTCATTTCTTTCAAAAAAATTTAAAATAAAAGAATATTCAAAAGCTACCAGTCATTCTACCATTTAACTTAAGAGCTTTCCAGAGAATGCAGCCAAGTGAGAAGAAATGCAAAGGGCTAAGGATCAAATCAGTAGCCACATTAAGCCCCAAAGCTCTTCTTTAAGGACGGGCTTGGAAAACCCAAACCACAAATGCAGCTAATTTACATGTGCCCTATGCAGGTTTTTATGTATAACAATGTATGAAAACATTTCAGTCTTATGACAAAGTTCATAGATAAACTACTGTTCAGACACCCAGAAAGCCACAGCTAAACCATTTTAACCCTCCAAAATTCATGGTTAATATTCAGCTACAGAAACAAATTCAGAGAAACCTACACACACAAGCATGCAAACACTTGCCCTCCCACCAAAAATCCAATTTGACATCTCAGTTAACAATTTTATGTCTCTTCTCAGCTTCAAAAACACAGAACTGACTTAAAGAAATCCCTTGTTTCTAGTCTTCTTGTGTCATCCACACAGCAAAGCTAAAGCAACTACTTAAAAAAAAACCCATTCACAGTTGTTTGAAACCATTACATGACTTTAGAAGGTAAAATGCATAACCTCTTACCTGAGCATGAAAATTTGACATAGTCGTTGTCTCTATATCTTTCTTTCCCAAAATCTCCATTTTCACTGGTGAATTGGGAAAATTAAACGAAAAGTAGTCTAAAAAGTCAGGTAAATAAGTAGCTGCCCCATGAACAATACCCATTACATAGTAAGCTGCACAGTTTTCATTTTCACTAAAAACCAGACCCACAAACTCTTCTGCAAATCTCTCCATCTCCACAGGAGACAAGTGGGAGAGTTCATTACTGTAGGCATGGATAACTGATGCACCTCCGTTAGGCTGGTGCTCAATATGAATCAGCTGTTTGAACTCCAATGTGTCCAACCTTTTGAGTTTATTTTGAACCCGTGGCTCCTTTAACGAGACAAATGGAAACTCACTGTTCTCTGGTATCTTGGACTCACAGTCCTTCTTGGGATCCATACTTTTCCCACTGAAATCCTTAAGATGATCATCTATGATGCCTTTGGCTTCCTGATCCTCAATATCAGAAACCAATCCTGAGCAGATGGTCTGAATGGATTTACTGTACATTTTTGGACGCTTCTTCTTTTCGTTCTCTTTATGTTTCTTTTTCTTTTTCTTCTTAACTTTTTTAATCTGCAGCTCTTCTGCATTGGTTTTTGGTTTCTCCTTCCCACCTGTTGAGAGTTTAAAAGAAAGATCTCTTAAGGATGTTTTTAAACAAAATATGCATTTAAAGATTGGGATTCAAAGTGACCAAAACCCTCACCGTGGCACACAAAGACCAGAGACCAAAATCAAGGGTCACAGTGTGTATGTTACCAAAAGTGAAGAAGGTAAGAGACACCTGCCATGGTCACATTTCAACTAATAAATAACCTGAGACGACAAGGGAAAGACATGTCAATAACCCAAGTTTCCCAAAGCTGCTTTCATGATGAGTCACAGTCCTCCATCCCCTTTAGCTGGTCATTAGCAGTCACTGTCCCATAAGGTCTAGAGACATCACAGGACAACTGTCCAACGTTGCCAAACAAGGGGCTTACAAACCATCCATGATATGAACCCGCAGCAGCAAGCTGCCCACAAGATGCCACTGCCAGAACTGGCCTTGTCTGATGGGCTTCTTCACATGGTCATTCTTTCACAACTAGATAAACTTTGTTGAAAAAGTACATGTGGGAACATCTAAAAACTGATCCCATACATATAACATAAATAAAATTAAAACAAAAGACACATTAAAGAAAATGCTCACAAAAAGGGAACTAGCTTCAAGTGCACATAATATACAAGCTGAAGCGAAAACAAACTGTCCAAAATGTCCAAAATGCCCTAAAGGCAGAAATTACCCATTTGGGGATAACAAATTCAAGTGACTCCCAAAGTAGATGTTCTCACTTGTTTTAAACAAGTGAGGGTTTGGTTTTTTTTCAAGTAATAGAAGTGGTAGCCAAAAAAACTTCTAGCACTTCACTGCCCTAAGAGCAAACAGTCAAAATGATTTAGCACACAATAAAACAAAGTTAGCGGGTATGTTTCAGCACAAAATTATATTCACACCAGCGATTTGAGACCAGCATGTTAAAACACAGAAGCTTTGAAGTTTAAAAATCATGTATTTCATTGCAAGACTAAGTAATATGAAATCTGCAGGAGTTAAGTTAGCCAGTTAGCCAACCAATTGTGTTGCAGTAGACCATTTTCAGCTTGCCATCCTCCACCCAAGTAACTTACAAGAGCCCTTAAAAAAGAAAAAAAAAAGAGGGGAAAAAAAAAAAAAAATAAGTGAGACCACAACTGTTGGTACATGGACTCACAAATTTTTGTTGATGACTAAGAGTTTGGACATGGAAGACGCAGATACTTTAAAGGAGAACAAGCAATTAAGACACTTGGATCTGAGTCTCCTAAGGTTTGTGACAGCACCTAAATACTTCTGGGATTCCTGAAGTGGAGGCAGATTTCATTATCTCCCTGGATTCTATTCTCTCACAGAAAGGGGAAGTGCCCTGAGGTCACCTCAATTCTTATTTGGTCCAAACAAGGAAATGGATTTTAGGATTTCTTAACCTAATCCACACAGTTAATAACTACAAAGACTCTCTTCACTCAGAATCAGATTTAACACGACACACTCTTTGAACACAATTTCACCTTTAACTAAGTTAAACTGCCAAAAGGCAGAGTATCTTCATGGAAGTCTGTCCTTTCTTAGGCTAAATTTAATGTAAAATCAGCATCAAACCACTGCAACAGGACTGCTTCATCTGGTAGATGCAATATTCACAACTTCTACGTTAATATCTTCTTTCTGTCACCAGAGTCTAAGTCTAGTGGGCATGAGACGACCAGGAAGAGCAGCAACAGATGTTTAACAACTAAGTATCTCAACCTTAGAGGAATCCTGAAAACAGCTCATTCAGGGTGGCAGTGTCCTTGCATGCAATGTCATCACCTGACACAAATCACCTACTGCTCTGCTCTGGGGTATTGCAGTGGTGTCATTATGGCATTGGCTCCAGTCGGCAGAAAATAAAAACAAAGAAATGGTTTATGACAGTGGGAAGTTAAATATTGCAGGCTTTGCAATCTCAATACCAATCTCAAAATACAGACTCAGACATTTTTACCCTACTCCTGACTGCAGGAATACATAACCTGAAAGCATCCGTGAGTATACTAGTATTGCAAACTCTTAAAAATGCTTTAACATAGCGTTTTAAAATTGTTTCACTCTAAATATGAACATTTTTTGCTATACTGATGGATATCACAAAGAAGTCAAGCACTCTGCAGATATTATATTACTTTGAATATACGAATTATGGAATTATAGCACCAAATGCTGGAGCAAGGAAATACAGGGGGAAACAGGAGTTACCTGCCAACCCACTTCACTCATTTTTAAATGAAGCTCAGATTTTTGTTGAAACTAGTCACTCAGATCTGGGACAACATGCATGGCAGGGAAAGGATGGAAATTTATATTTACTGGGCTTCAACCAGAGTAACATAAATGGCAACAAACTTCAAAGCAAAAAGCTATTTGCTGTAGGAAGAGCCAAATTGCTCTCTCCTACTTGAGCATGTTTGCAATCACCAAAGAAAATCTTAAGACAACTGAAGATCAGCACCTGTATGTTCTTGCTGAACATACAGCTATTAAATTACATTCCATCATTACTAACTGAAATATAAAGTACCTCTATAATAGATTGGTATGAATCTGTATCTGTGCTAAACAACAAAAACTATTGACTTCCATTCCTAAAGTACAAGAAGAAAGATGATCTGATTCCCCCTTTCAATCTGTCCCATTGCTTTTATCTTCTGAGAAGTTCTACTAACAATCAATTTCATTCAACTGCTCCTGTTATATGTGGTGAAGTTTCTTTAATCCATCACTTAAAATATTTCAAAGATGCAGCTATGCAATAACATTTTTAAAGAAAAAAAACCCTAATCAAACAAACGAAAAGATTCCACTATTAAACAACAAAAGAGACTTCCTTAGAGAGATGGTCAATGCCACGAGGCAGTCAGTGTTTAAGAGGCGTACGGACAATGCCCTCAACAACATGATTGTTGTCTTGGCCAGCCCTGAAGCAGGCTGGCAGTTGAACTGGATGATCATTGTAGGCCCCTTCCAACTGAAATAGTTGGTTTTTTCTAATCATCAGTGAGCAGCACTCAGAAGAGCACAGTCATGGTCTTGGAAGTAGTGGTGCCTTTAAGACAGAAACAACATAGATGGAATGTCAATCAGTCTGAAATAATGCAAAGGTCACGTGCACATATCCAAGAAGGTTTGTCTTCAAAACCAGTTGTAAAAGTACTTTATATTTAACCTGGTAGACATCTATGGAAGTACTTAAAACCTTAGAAGGAATTACACTAAGAGTAACTAAGAGTTAGTACACTGAATTTTTTTAAGAATATATATTATTCCCTCTGTTTTCATACCATCTCTATGAAACCTTCAGAAGAGATAAAAGTTTTTAATCAGAGGAAAAAAGTAATTATTTTTCAGTTACATAAAATAAATTTTCCGCTCAGCTTTAAATACATTGATTTTAATGTAGACTGCTTTTACTTCTGAACACAACATAAAAGGGTTATGCCATTTACATATATATCAAGTATTACAATTCATCGTTTCACACTTTCTCAAATCACACCAAGTTGCAAAAATGATGCACACAATTTGGAACAAAATAATTATTTGCCCACAGCCCCTTACTTCTGTGCGCAACTCTCTACCACAGAATTTTTTGTGTCTCTGTATATAAGAAGGATGGAACTGAGATCAGTTTTAATTCTGAAACACTTGGAAACCAAAAAAGCAACAATCACTGAAAGAACAAAAGGCTGTATAACAAAAAAAAACCACAAGAAGATCCATGATGAAAGGCAGCAGAGGTCCCCTGAACTGCTACTTGCAGCTGAGAAAAAAATGGTGTCTATCCTTGGGAGACAAAACATGAATCCAGTCTTCAAAGGTCTGAGCTACTGATGCCACTGAAGTGGAAAAAAGCCTTAAAACACAAAAAATCAGATGATAAAAAGAGTTTCAAATGGGTTTTTTTAAAAACATTACTAGAATTAAAGACTTTGAAAAAAATTGCATACCAACAAGAGTAAAACTTGGTTCTCTAAAACCGCTTCAAGCATAAATTAGGTAAAATGACTTCAAAAACTGATAATTCGTTTTGTGCCTTTTTAAAATTCACACGAGCTTTTGCTACTCCATACACAACACAAGTTCTGTCAAAAACTCCATTTCCTCACTAGCAGAAAATGACATACATATAGAAAATTATTTTTATATATACTTCATACACCACATTGCACAGAAAAGACATTTTAAAATCAAACTGTATATTGGAAGACTGAAAAAAATGTGACATTTTAATTATTAGTTCAGCCTTCAAATGGACATGACACAGCTGAGCAATGTATGAGCTCACTGCCAGATGATCCAAGCCCCTACTCTCCTCCATCACTGCTCCCAGCACATGGTCCTGCACCACTCCTGCTACTGACTTATGCTCATCAATTGCACAGTAATTTAATGGCTCAGCAGAAAACTATTCACTCTGCTCGTTCACAGCACTGGCAGACAGGAACTAAAGCACACAGACCATTGGGAGCAGGACACAAGGGGTACCAGAACCCACCCTTCCTCGGGGGACCAAATCACCTGGTCTGCTGAGCTACACCCTGTTCCCCACACCTTCTCCATCCACCCCAGCACTGAACAGAGGTGATTTTTTACAGGTTAAAAAACGTCCCACCACCTCACCCAACAGTACATTTGTGAGACAGGACCAATTGCCTAGCAAATCTTAATAGAAATTTCTGCAGCCTGAAAAGGTTCAAAAGTTCAAACTTTGAAATTTAATTTTAACAAAGTTATAAAATTTACCTTTTAAAGGTAAAATTTTAGTTTATTTAACTGTAATACAGATCAGACTATGATTTCCTCCATCTATCCTCTTACAATGAGTGTGGGCGGTGCTTGCTCTCCATACTGCTGACATTTGCATATATCCACTTTTAGAGTATTTTAGTGTACAGACAATTCTCCTGAAGAATACAAACATGAAATGAAAAACTGTTTTCTAGAAGTAAATAGTATTTCTCAGTAAAGCTTGAATGTGACAGATAGAGAAGGAAGCACATTTCTAGCCTAAGGCTTCTGCTCTGATCAATTTCAAAGATCCACTCTGAAGTAGATGTTTAAAGCTGCTCAGAAGCTGCAAATACTTCAGAGCAAAAGGAGTTAGCTTGCTGGAATATTGGAACTGCTATCAGCAATGCCCAATAAATACTTTCTTCTGCATTAGCTGTAGAGAGGAGCAGAAACATACTCATTCAGTCACTCCTCTGCTGTATATATCCAAGTACTTTGAAGTAAAATGCACTGCTTCTTCCAAAACCACTAACAGTGCTTTGACGCTTCACTAATGGACCCCAAAAAAGAAGAGCAGCTTTCCACATCTCTCTAGGGCAGTAATCAAGTTGCTCCAGAGCAGACATACAGAATTAGTTGAAGATACAAATAAGCAAGCCAAAAGTTTAAATAAAGATCCCAACACAAGGCTGAGATATCCAAACTACTTTGTTTTAAGTCAGATTTGGGAACAGCAGTGCAATACTTGATGCAAGCTAACTGGATTAACCAGTACTGCTGAGGCACACAGTGGCAGCCCAGAAGGTATTTCAAAGATTCTTCACCAGCACACATAGTACAGGTGTGTACATACATACATATACATATTACTCTTGCAATCTAATTTTACACATTTTGAAGTTTGTGGCACGTTTGTCTCTAAGTGTCCTGAGATCCATTTAGACACAACAGGTACTGAACCTATAAACAAAAAGCTTTTTCCACCACGTGGCTTAGAAACACAAGACAGAAGTTTAACAATTTTCAGTTGTATTGAAAACATTTTATTTAATGTGACTCACTGCCCTAGGACACCAAGAATGAGAAATAACAGGGACAGGAGGCAAATAGAAGGTGCCTCAGCATCCACATTTACAGGAGCTTTTCCTTTTGATCTGTTTTTAAAAAGTAGACTGAGTTCACACTTCACCAGATTATAAAAAAATCGACTGGACCGCTTACAAATAAGCCTATTAATCATCCTTCTCTTTGCAGGACCACTAGTAACTTTGTCACATTGGTGCAAATATTCTGTATGAAATGCTCAGTTTCTAGACAGTAACTAGATACAATGCAGACTTTTTCTTAAAAGTTTAAATCACTTAGAGTTCCCAAAATTTTAACATGCACGTGCCAAGCAACTTTTGTCTGATAACTGAGCTCTTCCTTCCACACCACAGAGACATAAAGGCAATTCTACAGCCTTATCTATAGAGAATGCATCTTTTAAGTGCAAAGGATGACAAAAAATCCTTTTAATTCTAGGTTCATAATAAAAGCCACCAGGCTCTCTGGAGTCTCATTTTCTTTAGTAGCCTCAAGCATAGCAGAAAAATCCTTTCTTAAGAATCGCCCTTCTCCAACTCAGGCAAGTTTTATCACAGCTTTCAACAGCATTTCAGCCCAAGTTTAGGCAGATGAACAGCTCACAACACAGAGCCTCCAAGTACAAATAAACTCTTCCACATTCAGCTTAGAGCACCAAAACTAGGCTTATGCACCAGCCCTCCCTCAAAAGGCATCAGTCACTCACTACCGACCTCTTCTGTAACTCATCACCTTTCACCTTGAACAGGCAGTTTAGCTGTCAAAAGTCCGTAGGCTGTAACCTCCACCCCCTCAACCAAAGTCAGTCACAAACAGATGGTCAGAGCAATATTTTACAGCAAAATAAAGATCTCACAGAAGAAGTAAATAAGCTTTCTTTAGGCACTGTACTGTTGGTTTCTAAACACACACACAGACACACTAAGAATAGAAAAAACCACATAAGCAAAAACCCAAAGAAACAGAAAGCAAACTCATTCCAAAACTTTGTTCCAAAGCACACACAGTAAATTCTGAGTTCAAAACAATGCGGCTTGAAGCTTAATTTTTGTTACACAGGAAGAAGACACTCTTTATCTAAGAGTATTTGAAAAGGTCACAAAGACACTGACCACTGACATATACAAGAAGCTGCATCATAAAGCACTTCTGCCTCTGCTCTCTCTTGCCCAGGATGTAAAGTTAGACCAGCAGGACAGCTCAGGAAATGTTATACAAACCTCACAGCACATACAAGCACATCCAGTCAGATTTTGGAGGCACACAGAAGACACCAAGCTGCCATTCTGAATAGGATATAAACCCTGTGGAGATGATCTGTTTGCTCTCGTTACTCCCTCCTTTCCCTGAAATAGGAATTAATTTTGCAGGATACTGGCAAACCAAACACAGTCTCTACAAAACACTTAAGAGCCAACACCTTAAAGAAAACCTAAAATATACTTGAGTGATAAAAAGCCAAATGAAACAGGGTAAAGCATCTAATGCATTTGTAGCACTGTTTGCTGTGAAAATAAGCTATCCTGCTTTTCAACAGAAATGTTCTAACAGAGTCTCTGGGCATTTGCACTTTTACGTTAACCTGAAAATAAAGCACAATTTTAGGCTCAACAGCCCCATTAGTTATCATCTATTAGATCGGTGTGAGATAACTTGCTGTCTGCAGATTGCACCTCATCTGCTGAATGGCAACAGAAACAGGACCCAATGTAAAAAAAGGCTGCTACTCAAAGCCTATAGAACCCACTGTTACGGCAGTTCAGTTGCCCAGTGTCTCAACCACTGACTTCCTTCCATGCTCAGCAAAGACTAGTCACACCTGCCCTTTTCAGAGGAAGTCACCAACTTACATAATCCTCAAGTTCAAGGCAATACTTTGAGATCTGATCAACACAGGCTTTAAGCTGTCACTGTTGTTAATACAGTTACTTGTGTGAAAAGTATAATATGTGATGTAGTAATTACAGGGTTCCATGCCTCTGACCTCATATGAGCATTCTGAAGCTCAAGATTTGATTTGAGGGTTTCAGTTTCTGATTTGTAAATTAAATCCTACATTATTCAAGGTAACAGAAAAATATATCAAGAATTTGTTCCTAATTTCAAAAGCAGAGTCTGAAAAGAACAGATTAAAAAAGCATTTGGTCTACTCAAATGAGCAACACCCTCACAGAAAATCTGACACAGCATGACCTAAGAGAGGAGTAAGGTGGTTCAAGTATTGGCTTAACTGCTGTGCTCAAAGGTTTATGAGAAACAGCACAAATTCCAGCTGGAAACAGTCACTGCTGGAGTGACCCAGACCTTAATTATCTTGTGTCGGTATTTTTCAGCCTCTCCATTAATAGCATCATGGGACAGAGCACACCCTCAGCAAGCTGCAGCTGATCCAAAACTGGAAGGAGGAGTTGACGCAGCAGAGTTACATCACCAGTGAGAGGGATCTCAAGAGGCTGTAGAAATGGGCCAACTTGGGGACTCACAAAGTTAACAGAGGGGTGGGCAAAACCCAGCACCTGAAAGGAATAAACCCATGAAGCACACGTTGATGACCTTCTTCATTTCCTTTATCCGGTTTTTACACACACTGATGAGATTCCCCTTGAGCCTCCTCAGACCCAGCTGTCTGTCTTTCTTCATAGGCACACAACAGACACAGCTTATGTTGGAATGGACCTTTGAAGAACATCTAGTCTAACCCGCTGCAGTGAGTGGGAACATCTTCACAATTACATCTGGAGGCTCAGAGCCCAATCCTTGACCTGACCTTGAACTCTGCCAGGGTTGGGATATTTGTCACCTCTCTGGGCAACCTGTTCCAGTCTCTTACCATCACCATTACAAAAAAATCTGTATATATAATCTGAATGTAGTTGTCCAGAGAGACTGTTGCCTCCACTCTTGGAGACAAAGAGTCTGATAATCCTGGACAACCTGCTCGTTGATCATACTTCGAGCAGTTGGACTAGAGCCCTTCCAACCCCAACTACTGTACAGTTCAGTGGATGTACAAACCACATGAGAAAGTAACCTTAACTACCTTTCATTAAAGAAAAAAAAGTAAAAGAAATTAGCCAAGATTAAGACTGCCTGTTGTATACAACTGCTTAGTATTTGAAAAAGCTCCTGAATTTTAACACCCTAATTATTCAGTGTTGTACAATTAATGTTAGACATAAAATGTAACATGCATTCATCTTTCTTCTCCACAATATATAAAATGATATCCTACATCTTTTGTCAGCAGTTACTGAAGCATCACTAATATTTTTCCTTGAAGTACTGGTCTTTCCTGTAACTACTATTGTATATGCAACACTGTGATGACAGTTTTATCTTTAATTTCCAGTACGTAGCACAGTTGACAAAAAAAATTAACATCTACAACATGTTTTAATTTGCAATTGTTGTACCAACTAACCAGGAAAAATGACATAAGTCAAATGAAAAACATAATATTAAAACACAGTATCCAATCACAAATACTTCTAGCACTAGAATGAAAAATCACTACATATTTTGAACCTACCTTTCTGCAGTAATTTGATCTCTCCATTTTCTTTCTTGATTTCATTCATTATTTTGTGCTTCTTCTTCTCTTTTTGCTTCTTTTCCCTTTCTTTAACTTTGTCTTTGATTTGACCTGAAATGCAAATATATTTCACAATTAAGCAAGAACAGAAAACTAATTGTCACATACATGTTTCCTATTACTCTTATGCAAGCTCTATTAAGAGGATATAGAGGAGGAGTTACAAGGAAATCCCAGTACTTACAATATGAAAAGCTAATATTTATCTGTTGCATAATCCAACATAAGCTTCTTTAACTCAGAAAAGTTTTGTTTGTTATGTTGTGGCTGCATGCAACAACCCAGCAAGTTAACTGTACAGTAATTTTTGTGTACGCCTATACCTTTTGCTCTTACTTTGCATCTGCAGTCAACTCATTTGTTGAAACTGGAATTACATGCATTACATAAGAATTGGGGGGAAAAAAAAAAGAGTACAATTTGCATTTTCTTGGTACACATCTACACTGAAAACCCCCTAACTATACGTACTCTGAACTTAAAGGCTTTTGCATATACCTGGGAAACATGGTTTTATCTGTAAACTGAAAAATCTTTTATATTACATTCACAGGCTAATGCATTAATAGCAGTCAGATATAATTAATAAAAACATGGGATGCGCTGTATTCACACAGCAGATTTAATTCACTGGTGCTTCCCCTTCTTACCTTCAATCTGCAACAGCTTCCCTGAGCAGTCTCATTATTCATTTACTTTCTTGTCAAGTCACTCCATGTTTTTAAATCCCTGACACAGAAAAGCAGAGCCTTTAGGCATGCTTTCTGCATGTAAAATACTAGACCTAGAGGAATTCATAATTTCAAGCAGTCACCCTTGCAAGCCAAGTTGAGATTCTCTTATGAGGCCAAGGACTAAAGAAGTCAGATTTTACTAGGCTTATATGCACTGCAGCCACTTCACGCCTTGTTTCCTGGCCTGAAGCCAGTACCTGCTCCAAGAGCTCACCGGGCTTTTTAACCTCCACAGGGAAAGAGGAAATCTGATTTCAAGCTTCTACATAACGTTATGCTTCAGTAATACAGCTGAGAGACAGCCCTGATGTTTTATTCATGGTACTTGCATTATAAACCCCAAGTGGAAGAAAAGAAATCCAATTACTCTTCCTTAAGCATTCACATAAAATAGAAGCAGCAAGTATGCTCACTACTAACAAATCAGAAATATTTCAGAACCAATCCAAAGAAAGCCCTGAATTCTAGAAGGCAATGTAGAGTGACCCCTAACCCAACTACTCAGGAAGCATGTTGATAAAGGTGCAAAGAGCTGACAGTAATCCACATAAATTAATGCGCTAACAGTGATTCCACAACATTCATATCTTTCCTCTGAGGAGTATTCTAATAAGAATACAGAACTTAAACCCTCACAATTCTTAGGGTGAAGCAAAGAATATATTTTAGTGAGAGTCTTAAGAAAAGAAGTCAAATAAAAACCAAAATAGATGGCAATTGAGATATGTCTGTTGCCTCTCCACAGATCATAAGCAGTGGGGAGAGAACAGAAACTATACTGGCACAAATATAACCAGGTAGCTGCACTTACAGGATGTCTTAGTTCTAAGTGACTGAAATAGTCATCCAAGAACAGCCTCCTCCTAACACCTCTGTGGGAAGGGATGGATGACAAAGCAGATTTATGTGTATAGCAGACCATGGAAACCAAACAAGCTTTCCTAAGCAACACAAACCTTTCTAGGAATAGGTTAAACAGACATAAATCTTCCTCTCCAACCTGTTTCTCCCCAAAAAAGAATCTCTAATTTTCAATTCCCCTGCAACTTGAGTATGAAATTGGGTAAACTGTACAACAGGAGTTAATGTAACACTCTGAAAGCAGACACTCGGCTAGTAGGCAGTAACACCAGGCTTGATTTATAATCTTTGCTGAATGATCAACTCAGCCAGAATTACAATTAACATGGGAAGACCTAGATTTCATCTCAACATTTTTGTATGGTTAAGAGGCACACTTGACTTCTGCTATCACTTGCAAATCAAAGCAAGATTGAAGAGCATACACAAATCTTGAGTCTTGCTGAAAGAGGACAAAAGACTCAAAGAACCCCTTACAGCCAGCTCATGAAAAGCATCACAGGCCAATGAATCTTCCAGTTTTGTCAGAAGAACATATAAAGACAGAGAACCTTTTCAAGAGCCTCTAGTTTATTTTCACATCTACAGGGCAATTAAGAGTCAATGGTGAAACCTTCCCAACAAAAGAAGCAAGGAACGCGTTCAGCAACAGCATAAGTAAATAGCTGCAAATACAATGTAAATGTAGCTGAGGGAAGTCCGGAGTAAACTTTCCCTTCTAGAAATCACAGTATTGTAACAAAACCAGTGTAGAGCCTGATGCAAGTAAAAAACAATTGAGAAGCTCAATCTGAATGTACAGATTTTTTGGTTTCTTCCCTCAAAGTTCACAGAATAATTTAACAAACAAACACAGTTCACTTAAAAAAAAGCATAAATAACTATTGAAATTTTAAAAAAATCTTTGTATATTAAAAAAACCTGTGCCAAAATGAGAGTTATTATATGGATTAACTTTTCAACTTAATCCTCAGTTCAAATGCCTGGAGTTTATGAATATTAATAAGTATTTTCTAATCTGGCTTGAAAAATTAAAAAACACAACTCAGACAAAGTTCTGCAGATTATTATCCTCAGGGACATCCAGAAACATGAACATTCTTCACAAAATCCCTCCTTTAAAATTAATACCCCAGTATTAAGCAATTTACAACCTACATATCATAGAATAAACAAGTGAGTGACACTGGCAAGGGAAAACAAAAAAATCTTTTTCTGTTGAAGTTACGAAAACCTGGAATGTTCTTGTACAGCTTGTTTGAAATTTACCAGTAGAAGCTACTACTGGTCTGCATTTCATTTGTGGGGCAACAAGATTACGAAGTAGTAAAAGGCAGAAAGATGTTCATGGTAAGTCTTCCATGTCCACAGAATATTCTGTAGTTAGCTTCCACCAAGACTATTCCTAACAAATAAAAAAGAAAAATTAAAAAAGCTTCTTGAGCTGCTGAGAATGAAATGAGCCTCCATGGAAAAAACAGCCCAACTATACAGCCTTCCTTGGCCTTTACATACCTCCAAAGATACTAAAACTAAAAGCCAACCGTTTGAAATAATCTGCATCCTAGGGCAAAAAAGAAAGAAATCTATCTTTTAATATGCCCCACCTATCAAACACATGCTTTTACTTTATATGATTTTGACAAAGAAATACACTGCTCAGCAAATAACTAGTCACAGACTAAACTGAGTTTTCAAATGCTCCCTACTTGGGTTAAAAAAAAATATATAAACCCAAGTACAGCAGGAATCAGCTATGGAAGCTCACAAAGAGCTAGGTTCAGTCCTTAGTTTTCAAGCTCTACTGACTGAGAGAAAAGTCTCTATTACTATAAAGTTACTCCTAACTCTTGTAGCAAGTTGACCCTGCCTGGCTGGACATTAGGTGCCCACCAAAGCCACTCCAGGACCAACCTCCTCAGCTGGAGGGGAAGAGAAAATACAACAAAAAGCTCACGGGTTGAGGTAAGGAAAAAGAGAGATCATAAGCAGCATCAGTTACTGTCATGGGCAAAACAGACTCGACTTGGGGAAAAAAATTGATTTGTTACCAATCAAAAGTAGAGTAGGGTAATAAGAAATAAAAAACAAATATTAAAAATATCTTCCCCTTGCCCCTCCCTTCTTCCCGGGCTTAACTTCACTCCAAATTTTCTCTACTTCCTTCCCGAGTGACCAAGGGGGATGGGGATTGTTGTCACTTCATCATACGTCACCTCTGTCGCTCCTCCCTCCTCAAGAGGGGGTGACTCCTCTCACTCTTCCCCTGCTCCAGAATGAGGTCCCTCCCACAGGAGACCGTACTCCACAAATTTCTCCAATGTGAGTCCTGCCAATGGACTGCAGCTCTTCACAAACTGCTGCAGTTTGGGTCTTTTTCCATGTGGTGCAGCCCCTCAGGCACAGCCTGCTCCAGTGTGGAGCCCCATGGGGTCACAGGTCCTGCTAGCAAACCTGCTCCACCATGGGCTCCACTTTCCACGGGTACTGCCAGGAACCTGCTCCAGCAAAGGCTTCCCACAAGGTCACAGCCTCCCTTGGACACCCACCTGCTCCAGGGTGGAGTCCTCCAGGGGTTGCAGGTGGATCTCTGTTCCCCCATGGACCTCCCTGGGCAGAAGGGGCACAGCTGCCTCTCCAGGGCCTGCAGGGGAATCTGCTCTGGCACCTGGAGCACCTCCTGCCCCTCCTTCTGCACTGACCTGGGTGCCTGCAGGGCTGTTTCTCTCAGATATTCTCACTCATGTCTCCAGCTGCAATTGGTCCTGTGCAGTAACTTTTTCCCCCTCTTAAAATACATAATCCCAGAGATGCTACCACCATCACTGGCAGCTTCTCACCATCACTGTATCTCCTCCCCTACTACCAAAACCTTGCCATGCAAATCCAGTCCAACTCTACTAAATAAACCAGTGTATGCTTCTTAAAATACAGAGGTTTGTAGGAATAAGTATCCCTGTTTAGAGGAAATACAACACACAAAGAATTAAAGAGATTTCTACATGTCTCATTCAAGTTCACAGCAAAGAGTGTCACCATAAAGTCCATATTCTTCGCTTTGCATACATTGTTACAGAAACAGTACACCCACACATGAAAGAAATGCTGCAACAGCAGTACATTAAAGTAAGTGCTACATATAGACAGAAGAATTTTATTATGGTGTATGCCATCTCACGTTTCTAAAGGGAATCTGAAAAATACTTTCACTTTACAACAATTCTACACAATGAACTGAACTAATTAAGAATAGTATGCATACTTCCTCCTCAAATTCCAAAGCTACTTTTTCTGGATGTTAGGTTAAGTACATAAATAAAAGAAATGGATACACACTGTATTTATACATTAAATAGCTATTTACAACTAAAGGCTATAGTACAAGTTCTCAGTTTCCCAGTTCAGGAGATACCTTCTCATAATGACTGCCACGATTTCCTAAGCAGTACATACAGGAACACAAATTCACAGATCACACCATCCTGATTTCAGAAATCTAACCAGATCTTTTTCTCTACGGCAAACTTCTACAGACAAAATGGTAAAGTAAGAGCATAGAGAATGAGTGGGAAGTGCTCTCTAGTGGGTGGACTATATGCAGCGTGGTGACTGTCACTTGGGAAATTTGCACCTTGAAGCCCATGCAGGAACTCAAACAAGCAAGTCCATTTCAGCACTGAAAGAAGAGAGCTGTACAACTCTGTCAGATGCTGCAGCTGCTTTGCATCATTTTCCAGATGGTAACTCACATTAGTAGTCAGTCATAGATTACGTTCAAAGTATTCTGCTTCTCTCTCTCCTGTTTGATTTAAGGGCTGTCACTGCACATGAGGCAAAATATTTACAGACTACTGCTAAGGGACACCATCAGTATGGATAACACCAGCAGTGTAACGGAAAGGAAGGGGGAATAAGGAGGGGCATACCAGAACATCAGTTACCATCCCTTCCATCAGCAATCTCCTCACTTTGAACAAACACCCGTAAAAATAAAACCTCAAGAAGCCATGTTTAATTGGTTATGAAGGTACATGAAGTACATTTAACATCACCATATTAACAGCTTTGACACCTGCACTTATTAAATCCTACAACATGGACTGCAGAGCATGTTTCCCAACTTAATGAACATGGGAAAACCAATACAGTATTTCCAAGATCCAAAAAAATCATCAAAAAAGGGATAGGTTTCACATCCCAGCAACCGGGAATATATGGCTGCCAACCCTTTCAGTAATTTAAGTTTAAAATCCAAGATATGACTAAAGAAATCCCCTTATCAGGCAAGAACATTTCCCCAAGCTCTTCAATGAATGAAAAGGAAGACAGATCCCTTCAGAATTAAAAACACTTCCAAAAAACTGAAATATGATCTTTACAGCTCCCAGTTTTTTAAGCTTCATATTTCCAAGGAGACCTTCTACATACAGAACTGAATGAGCCAAGTTTAAGCTCAAGCACTGGGGAGTTGCATCAGAAATCAGTAACACAGAATGTGACAGCTGCAAACAAGGCCTCTTCACGAGGTTTCAGATCAAATGTTTCAGCCTCCTGATCTTGTATCAACTAAGAAAAACTATTTGGTATTCTAAATTCAGAATAAGTTTCTGCTGCAGAAATTAAACACAGAGCTGGATTCTGGGGTACAGGAAGGGTACAGTTCTCCAGCTTAAAAAGACTGCGTTCTGCCTAGCAAGCACCAGGTTATCTTATCACAAAGGGGCCAGGGTCCCTGAACAAAAAGCTGCAGTCCTCCAAATTTATCCCAACATTGCATACTTACATTAATGTCACTACCAGCTCTGAAAACTGTAAATCTCCAACATCAGAAATTTAAGAATTCCCTCTTCCTCCTGAATACCATACTTAAAACCCAAAATACTTCCTAGACTGCTTACAGTAGGGTATCTAAATAGAAATATATTGAAGAATTCAGATGAGAGTGGTCAAGAAGCCTCATAAGCATGAAAATGACTGCTATATTTAAAAAATTCAACAGAGAGGAGGGGGAAGTGAGTCAAGCCACGTAGTACAAGGAAAAAGAAAAAAAGGGAAACAGAAGTTAACAGAAGGAGGATATGTTTAGCAGAAGCAAAAATAAAAGACAACCTAGCAAGCAAGATGCATGGCCCCAGTTCTAAAGAAGGGAAAAAGAAGACCCAAAACCTTCTTCAACCTACTTTGATAACAGACTATGAAATGAGCATCCCACCAGATGCAGACCAAAATTATTAATACTGGAAAGTGTAACTTCTTGAAAGCCAAAATCCCAGAAGAGTCACACAACACAAGGTAACAGTTACCAGAAGAATCAAATGCTCATCTGAAATCTAATCTTATCTTTCAAAGACATCAGGAAAAAGAAAGCGGGGGGGGGGGGGGGGGGGTAAAGGGAGCTAAAAAAAATAGACTAATATTAAAAACAAGAGCTACAGCACCATATTCAGCTTTCCTGCTCATATGGGGAATCCCCATCTACAAGTCAAAGATGTCAACCTCATTTTGCAACTGCCTGCACACTGAGGCAATCTTATCAGCAAATGGATCACTGAAAAAAAAAAAAGCGGGGGGGAAGGGAAAGAGAAATCGTACACAGAAATGGCAAGTAGAAAAGGTGGATCATGCAACTGCATTACACCTCACAGCAAGTATAGGGACCAAAACTAAAGACTTGGACAGGCATTGTTTAATGAAGTGGGGAGTGGCTGAGCTGAAATTGTTTTCATAACAGTGCAAAGCTCAACTATGAACTGCTAGAGCAGAGTATCAGTTAAATGACTAACTGAATCAGCAGAGTCATAGCATGTACAGCAATCACTTCTGTCAGACTGACGCCGTGTTTTGAAAACAAAAACATTGCACAACTTTAGTTCCACTATCAGAATGTACATGGCAAGTGAAATTCAACAGTCTAAACCTCGTTATCTGCAGAATAAATCATGCATCCAGCAAAAGGCTCTTTCAGGTTCTCTGCATGGTAGATCATCTCTGAAGGGGTCACTGAACTCCATTCATTGAATGGAATCACAAGCTGTAAGGCCTGGTTATGACTCTGCAACTTAAAAGCCCTTGGCAATTAATTAAAAGACCAGAGAAGTCTTTAAAGGAAGACTTGAAGAAAATATAAACATTTTTGAAAAGCTTTAAACGCGTCATCCATCTTGGCTACTACCAAGCTTAACATCTTCCTATGACTTAGGCAATAAGGGTGCCTCAGAACTATGCTCCCTTACCCCATAATCACTACTGCAAGTGAAGGACACATGCCAGCTCCTATCATCAGCTTTTCTGAAAGCAAGGTGAAAAATCTCACACTCTCCTCCTCAGTGTCAATACCACTATCACCACTACAGTAATTAAACTAAAATTTAAAATTTAAACTAAAATTAATTTTAGTAATTAAACTAAAATTGTTAGCAATATTGTTAGCAATTGCTACTACTCTCAAGGCCAGATCTCACATTCATTTACTCCACATCACTGCACACCCTGATTCTCTGTATTATTTTGTCTATACCACAATCCTAACAATCTCATGAGACAAATTTTGCCAATCTCCTGATTCCCCTAGCTTTACTCCTCATTTTCTCTAGTACTGAAATCTGTGCAGGCCCTCAGTCTCACAAAGGTAAAGCTTTTTCTCCTCACACCCTACGAGCTCTGTGCAGCAGAGCACACAGCTCACCAACCAGAAACATGACTCCTCCTCATTCACAGGTACTGGAACAACTAGGAATTCCACTCCATCCCATGTATGCACCTGCAATGTATCTCCATTTTGGCTGCTAACAGGAGGATGGACTTCTTCCATTTCCAAAGCCTCAAAACAACCAAGGAACTCTCACCCATTCCACCTGCTTATCTCTTAGTGTTTCTGCCTCTACACCTCTAGTCTGCCCACTGAAACAATTCTCCTTCTGGCAGGTGCAACACTGGCATGTGTATCAGTTCCGAATGTTAGCAGAGAAAAACAGTCAGTACCATCAATTCCACACTGCTGCTCTTTTTCTACTTTTGCACCAAAAGCAAAAAGGTTATCTAACTGCAGGCTCCAGGAAGAAGAAAGAGGCTGCACTTGCCTGAAAGAGGCTGGTTTATAGAATGCACTGATGACAGCTTCTACTAACTCACCTCATGACACCTAAAGGAGAATATTTTATCCCTACCTCCCTGGCCCTCATATATTCTGTATGTGCAAGCTTGTCAGCTTTTCATAATTACCCGAAATCATCTAAATTTACCCATGTCATATCTGTAAGCTGCCCAAAAATTTTCACTCTCCTTCTATCCTACCTCTCTCTAACCTTCCTGGCCTTTTCTACAGCATCTAAGTATAATCTTTTGCCCCAAAACAAGACCAGAATCACCCCCATACTGCTTTTGCCTGCTATTTTCCTTTCCTGTCAGTATTTCAAATTCATTCCACATTCACTCATTATATGCTGCAACCACAGTCCCTCTAGTATCTTTTTCCACTCTGTAGCTTCAGCACTCCCTATGCACAAGTCCTGACTATTCCACCCACCCACTTTAACGTCAGTCTTAGCTTTCCTCTGTACTTCGGATTCTATGTGCCTGCCCCCCAGCCATTCTTTTCTCCCTGCATCATAACTGCATTTTTCCCTTTCCTCTCTGCAAAGTAAATTATTCACAGGATTAACAGCACAAACCTGTTCTTTAATCTACAGTCAAATACTGAATCACTTTTGAAAGGCTGGCAGCTCTCAGAAGACTCAGTGCATCCTTCACTTTCTCACAGCCTTCTCTGCAGAAATATACATATTAATTAAAATAAAGTTATTCTTTTATTAAGGAAATTAGGCCACAAAATTTTACCTTTAGAAACTACTTCCTCTAAACAGAAATCTGTAGACTCAGATGCCAAATAGGTATCATTTGCCATTGAAAATTTATTTGTTGCATGTAGATAAGCTTTCAAGGAATAAATGTAAGGTAAAAAGATCTGTTCTGAGCACTCAGCAACAAAAAAGAAAAAAAAATTGTGTCTGTAAGTATATAAGCTTTGAGAAAAGTATCTTTTCCAGATACAAGGCACAGAATCTCCTCTTTAAAGACAAATAACATCAGTTATTCAGTTAACACTATCAGTGTCAATTTCTTTTATCAATGTGAAAGAATATTTCATCTTGTTATTGTAATATGGTTCCAAGATTTACTAACATGATTCCTTAACACTGGTTGGACACTATGGGAATCTGAGTAAATATGGTTATTAATTACATAGCTTTGCAAGAAGGATATTGGGTGAGTTTCCTAGCAGCTATCCTTGAAGACAAAATTACTTCACCAACATCAAATGTGTACTGAGGATCATTTCTAAAGGCTTTTTCCAAGTCACATTTTGGACAGGAACAAAGTAAGGGAAAAAGCCCTAAAATGGAACACTTGAAAGCACGGAAATTACACGCTTAAAACCCACTTGTACATCACCAATCAAGATCCAAGTAAATAAAAAAAAAGAAAACCCTCAATGAAAAGTGAATCATAGACTAAGATACTCATGGAAATTAGTGGAAAATGAACTAAGGCAGCGCAGACAACATAATCAATAGACAAAAAGGCATATTGATATTTCTGTACAACCTTGGCTGATCATGCAATTACAGGTATAGGCCACAATCAAAGTAACCTAAATTCACACAAAAGCTGTAATTTATCTTCCCTTTAAAAGAAATGAAACTTGATTAAACTAGGTAATGGAGTGCACGTTTCAAATTCCTTATATTTCAATGTAAATATAAAAGCATCAACATCTGGTTTAAGGTCACTGGAGACTGGGAAAGGGCACACTAGAAATAATAGCATGTATTTATGTACTATCATCATATAGTCATGTATCGTCTTTTAGTTTCCAAGATTTACTGTTGATCACAGCAGGAATCCAAGAAGACTTGCCTGACATCTTGTCCTACCTCGAATAGCCATTTTTGTCCAACTCCACTAATGAACTAACCCAGCACTCCTCCCCTTATCCTGAAGGCCTCGAGCATTCCTTGGGAGATGTGATCTTCAAGAAATAAAGAAAGCCTGAAGCAGCAACTACACGAGATTTCAAAAGTCTACGTACCTAAATCTTAACTACATGCTCTCTAGTATTCAATGACTTAGCCCATAAAAATTAATAGCCTAAGAAACGAGACGATTCACGATTTAATTTTTAAATTACGGCGATTTTTTACAACATGTTCTCCGTTTTTCCTCAATTCAGTTTTGTTTGCACATTTGTAATAAATTACTCGGCATCCTCATTTCCCTAATAGGTAAGAAAACCTAGGGCCTCTGGCAGCTTCTGGCTGACGCCATCGCTAATTCCACACCCCCTTTTTTGACAGAATTGACGGCGGACTGAGCCGCCGCTGCCTTCCCCACGAACTTACACAACGCCAGCGATGTGTGACCGGGTCCAGCACTGCCCGCAGCCCCCGGCCCGGGTCACAGCCACCTCCCGCTGCGCTGAGCCCGCTGCGCTCGCTGCCCCTTCCAGCCCTCCCTTCCCGCCCCCCGCTGCCGGCGCTGCCCCGCCGCTCACCTTTCGGGAACAGCAGCTTCACCTCCCCGTTCTCCTCCCGGCTCAGGGCCCCGCCGCCATCTCCCGCCGTCGCCACCACGGGCAGGACCCCGTGCTTCCTCCTCTCCTTATCCCGCTTTTCCTTGGGTCTCTTGGGCTTGGCGCTGCCGCCACCTCCCGCCTCGGCCGCCAGCGCCAGGCGGTGCCGGTGGTGGCGGTGCTGGTGCTGCGGGTGGGACGAGGAGGGGGAGGCGGACGGCGGCAGCAGCACCGCGGGCGGCAGCAGCTTCCGGGACAGTGGGGAGGGGAACGCAAAGCCCCCCGCGCCCGCCGAGGGGCCCGAGGGCAGCGTGGCGAATCCCCAAGGCCCGGGGCCGCTGTAGCTGGGCACGACCGCGGGCAGCGGCTGCTTGGCGCTCCCGCCACCGCCGCCCCCTTCACCGTTGACGCGCTTAGCGCCCTTCAGGCTCCGCTCCTCAGCTCCCTTCACCTTCTTGGCGGCCGGCTGGGATCCGCGGGAAGCTTTCGCGTCCGGGGCCGTCCTGGCTCCGAGCACCTCCTGCTCGGGGGGCGCCGCGCCACGACCGGGACTGGGCAGCTCCGCCATCTTGGGCTCCGGCGTCTATTTACTCTCGGCTCGCCCCAACCGACAGCGCTGGGGGCGGGGCAGCGCCACAGCCTCACCCAATGGGCCGGGGAGGCACCGGACAGACAGCGAGAGCAACCAATCGCAGACGGAGAGAGGGGGCGGGCTCTCAGGGGATTGGGGGCGGTGGCTCGACTGAGTGCGCAGGGCGCGCGGGGGCGGGGGCGCTGGCGGGGCGGGCGCGGGAGTGGAGGCGGCGTGAGGGGAGCGCAGCGGGGACTGGAGCAGGGGACAGGCGGCGCTTCTGAGAAAAGCGTTTGGTTGGGAGTAAGGAAGGTTTGGATTCCGCCGCATCCCGGGGGTTTCGTTAACGCCTCAGGTTTTCGGCTTCTCCGCTCTGGGAGCGGCTGACGGGATCCTCGCGGCCCTGTGGGCTATTCATGGGAGAGGCGTTTGTTTGGGAATAAGGAAGGTCTGGAGTAGCGCCGTTCCCCGTGGATGTACCCCGCGAGGCGATGGACCTGTCCATTGGGATGTCCCGGGGCCGGAGGGTTGTTCATTCGGCGGTCTCTGAACCCGAGTTCTCCATGCTCTCCCGCATCCTGGAGGGAGTCAGATAAAGCTTGGAAGCTCCGGAGGTCCTGATGGGAGAAAGGCAGAGGCTGCCGAGGTCAGCGGCTGTGCGAGGTGCCGGTGCCAGCCCGCCGGGGATAGTCGAGTGTCTGTCACCAGGGGATCGTTGACCGCCGTGGCTCAGGGAAGGGATTGGAGCTTAATGTCCCAAATAGGAGCTCCCCACTCGTGCCTTTGGCGACTAAAGCTGCCATCGCCGCGGTTCAGGAGCAGACCGAAATTCCCCCAAGTTCTGGTGTCAGCAGGAAGCGTCGTGGAAATGCACGGAAATTTCTTGGAGTTTCGCATTGCCGGGCTCCTGCTCTGGTCAGTCACACCTCGGGTCTCCGGGTCGCCGCGGGGAGAACGGAGACGCTGCCACATTACACCGAACCTGGCAGATAACAGCCAAATGAAATTGCTCTGAGAAGTTCTGTACACGATGTATTAGCGCGCAAAGCTTTTAAGTTTAGATTTCTTTGCTCCACAAAGCATTTTCATTTGAACTGCCACTGATCAGCCTCAGAATAAGCTCCTAGCACCTAAGCCTATCCTTTGTTTCTTTAGAAATTGGAAACCAGGCTGAATGCAGTTCAGTGTTCATTTCAACAGCAGCAAAGAATAGATTTCCTGTATCCAGACAATTCAGCTTTTTCCTCAGATGTTTCAAGTTCCACTACTGTGAGAGCGTATCCTCAAACTGTATTTCTGGGTCTGATGGGGAAAATGGCATCTGCGTCAAAGGAAGAACGTTTCACAGCATGTATTTCGGCAACAGTCAACTCACATCCAATCCCAGATTGAAATCGAGTACCCATGTGTACATAGGCTGGTAAACTAGAGTGGGCCTATGAGCATGAAGGTCATCTTCAGCTCCCCTCAGAAATGCTTTATTTGTATCAGAGGGTGAGAAAAACCTGTGCATTTTCATGGATGTCTCTTTTCCAGTAAAGGTGTACCCATCCACCTTAGTCCAAATCAGTCATTTTGTCTCAAGTGATGTTAGAGGTGCCACAATATGCACATGAGGCCATTGGTATCACTATATGCCAGTCCCTAATGGAAACTGAGTTGTGGTGACTCTAGAGTAAGGATTTAAGGCACCTCATGGCACTGTCTCAACAGGTTTTACAACCAAGTTCATCTTACTTTTATGCCAGTATTGATCCCAAGTCAACAGTATATTAATATATATTATCACTCAAACTTCAGGCAAGTCACAATCATATTTTCACCTTTCACTTTTAGGGACTTTGAGAAACGGAAGAGCAGCATTTCTTTGTTCTTTAACTAGAGTAAATCCTAGAGCTTGGTTTTGGTTCAAGGAACTTGACCATAACCTCTGTAAAATGCCAGAATCAGGCATAGGAGTACATCACTTTTCTCTGTACAGCAGGTTTAGCAAGACTTATTAGGCTAATGAGGCTGGATAGCTGTATAAATAGCTGAATATCTTGATACGTGCACTTACATCAATGGTAATAATTGACAGGTCACATTTCTGATCTTTGTAGTGGACAAGCTTGGATGTCTTAAAAATGCATTGAATTATAATGCAACCCAGCAATATGAAAATAGATATAAAGATAAAACTGGTGAAAGAACTCATAGCCCAATACTTGATTTAAAAAGTGACAAATAAACTTCTAAATGTACAGCAAACTAACAACTGATAATATGCTACTAAACTCAGGTCAAGCTGAAGTTGCTTCCTGTGCTTCCTGAAGTAGCACATGGTGCTTGTAAGTATAAGTCAAATTTTTATTAGTGCATTCTTTATAAATTTCAGCTGGAGCAAGATGACAGAGTACCTATTACATGTAATTGTTGCTTGTTGGAAAGCAGTGTGACTAATGTTTGGAGGTTTGCTGCTGCTATCTCATATCCATTTGTCACCAGAGGAAATTGCAGGGTGCATGATGTTCAGAAGCCAGCTCTGTTTCAGCTCCTGCAGTCATGCTGCTGTATGGGCATTAGAGGGAGGGGTGTTGTCCCTGTCACTTGTTTTGTCACCAATCACACAGATACATTAAAGTGCTCCACCATACCTGTGGTGAGCACACATTCCAAAGCATTAAAACTAAATTTCAGGGTGTCTTCCTTATTACCTGCTTTTGCTTTAATTAAACCTCTGGCTGCTGGTGCACACATCCCAGGCAGATGCTCCTGAAATAAAGACAAGAAACACCAAAACTGCTTCAGAATAGAGTGTCTTCAACAAAATAGGGGCAAATAAAAAAAGTATATCTTGCGCAAAATACAGATTAGAAGCAGAAATTTTTCTGATGTTAATTGAAAAATGAAATATATATTAAATGATACAATCTCAAGAAACATTGTCAAAACATTGTGACAAACCAAACTACTACACAGAAATACAGTAGTGTCTCATGTCACAAGTCCAGTCCCCTATGGAGAGAAAACTGTGAGAAATGGGGGTCTTTGTGGGGATCAGCCCTTGAGGTGTTGGCAGCACCCCACACAGAGACCAGAGAGCCCATCAATTTCAGCAGAAGCCTTAAAACTGACTATGGAAATTCTATCTATCTATCTATCTATCTATCTATCTATCTATCTATCTATCTATCTATCTATCTATCTATCTATCTATCTATCTTTTTATATGCACTTAGGGAAATCCATGAAGACTTTCTAGATCATGGAAACCAAAATGAGGCAAAACTGTAACAGTAAAAATGTAAGAATGCACAAAGCAGTCCAGTATCCAACATACATTAAGAATAAGTTTCCCATGTTATTAGCCTGCTTTTTGCAAATGCATTGCCATTTTAATTAGAATAATTATGAAATGCTGATATAAATTGTTATTAATCAAAGCATTTATTTAAACAAATTAGTTTATATGCTCACCTAAACATAGAATCATTTCAGACATCCTCTATAAAATAAAAAGCTGAATGTAAGTGCTGTACACAGGTTGAGTTACAGTGTACTCTTAACTGCTTACCAAAGTGATGCTTTGTAGCCTTACTCAGGTCTCCAAAGAGAAAAACAGTTTTCAGAAATGTTATTTAATCTTTTTATAATTCCAACAGTTTGCTCTCCATGTGCTTACTTCCCTGGTTTGTCATCTGCTCTGTTCTTAAGTCAAGCATGGAAATAATTGTGCCAAATGTAAATCGAAAACATTTGATAACACTTAGACGTCTTTATGCTGGTTCTTGTCTGCAAAATTAGCTAACTGTAATTTTTAGTGTTATACATTTTTTCTTCAAATTCAAGTTTCAAATTTATTTGAACATGGACATGGAGATGAAAACTAGCCTTACATGCACAGAAATGTACTGACAAAGGTGATCTCAATGTAAAAGTGTGATTTATTATAGAAGAGCTTCATTTTCCATAGTCAGGGTTTTCAGAACAACCAGTGACATATCCAAATACTTCTGCAATTACCACCCAAACAATTGAACTAAATGAGGCACTGGGGACTAACTTGGCTCAGAACTGGGAGCTGCTGACAGTACGATGAGCCTTGCTGCAGGGGGACAAGAACTGTCCTCTCCTGCCCTTGTCATTCGCAAGGGACATGCCTGAGCAATGGGAATGTGCAGCCCAGCATCTTTGATCAAACCAGTGATCAAGGCAGCAGTTATCCCAAAAAGTCTTTTTTCCCCTCAGAAGCAGCGGATGTCTCTGCTGTCTGCTCAGGGTTAGACATTTGGCAGTGTGGCAGAGAAGACAACTGGGACACTCATGGTTTTTATTACACTGTTCATCTGCCAACATTTTACAGAATCCATAAAAACCACAAAAAGGAGTTTACACTTCAGGGAGGACCTACAGTACTTGTTTCTTGGTTAATGTTCTTTTCAGTCAGCTACAGATTACTGCTGTAACAGCTCTTTAGTCTTTACAACTGGTTTTCTCACTTGTGTTTAACATGTTAAACACCCCAGCTCTAATATTTCTTTTTTTTAAAGTATAATAACAATAACAACAATGGAGTAAACTTGGAAAGTCTTGATATATACAATTTTAAATATCTGCTTGCAGTTGAAAAGGTGATTTGCTTAGCTGCTGTCTTCATAGCACTGAAAAAATTTTTTTGAATATTTGAAAGATCATTAGAATTTTTCAATACAAAAGATACATACATAAGTATGAAAGCAAGAGGATGCAAGCCAAGCAAAACTGTATTTCCTTACACATGGAGGAGATGGATCAAAGTCTTAGCCATTTTCTTATTTCAGTAACAATTAAAAGAACAATTTTCTTCAAATTAAGCTGCTGGCTTGCAGCTCTGAATTTTTTACAGATTTCTTACAGCCTCCTCACTGCAGTTTGAGATACCTGGATTCTCTGCTGCTCTGCACAGATCTGTACAGATACTTAAACAAGTAGTCATTTTTTCCCTCTCCCTAGAATATGCTACTGTTAGATCCACCTTCACTCAAATCCCTCTAGAGTGTGTCTAATCCCATATTTGTTCACTATATCCTGTCTGCATTTTTAAAATACAATACAGAGCCTAAACCTTATATCCCAGCTTATCTACCACAGCTGCTAAGCAAGGCTGTGGCTGCTCCCATCCTTGGGGAGAGGGAAAAGGGCTCTTTCTGTGGGCTGTGACTGGAAATCACCATCTTTTCTGCTTGTTGATGCTCCAGCTGCAGGCCACTCCAAACATCACGGAAAGAAGGAAGCAAGTCTTTGCTTCAGCAGGCACAGGAATCAATGTCTATTTGCTATGACAAGGACTTAGACCAGCCACGTTTCCAGTTCAGCTGTGCCTGTCTGGGCTATAAATAGACCCATATCCCATCCTTTCATTTTTATCAGCTTGGAAATTCTATAGAAGTTTTTCAACAGGAGATTCCAAGGATTTCACAGGTGATTGCGGAACTAGTTTGGTTTTGACTGAGGGCGTTTTTGGTTTAAGTTTTGACATAGTTTCTGTTATTTATCTTTAAGTTCCCATTCTACCCAAACAATTCTATCATTCCACTAAAGAAAAGGCACAGACTCACCCAAACTAAACTCTCAAAGGATACTTATTCCTTAACAAGCAGTTCTATGAGATGTGCATATCTCTTATTTTTACCAATGAGTTCAAGTCAACTGAAATCTGTATGGATTTCCTTATGGCTTTTTTTTCTTATGCCTAAAGGCTTTTGAAATGATAGATCAAAGAATGGTCGTGGAATGGTTGGGTTGGAAAGGACCTTAAAGGTTATCTCATTCCAACCCCTCTGCAATGGGCAGGGACACTTTTCACTAGACCAGGTTGATCAGAGTCCCATGCAACCTGGCCGTGGAATACATTTACTTCTAGGAAATTCAGGTCTTGTGTCTTAGGTACAGACACTTACTTGCAAAGTAGCAGTTTATATTTGTAAGTGTATATATAAAAAGAAAACAAACAGCTAGTTATAGATATAGCAGCTAATCTTTCACTGCTCACCTCAGCTTCTTGCTCACATAAACAACATCTTAATGGAAAAATCCACAATAAAGACCTTTCTATCTATTCACAAATTTCACTCCACAGTAGAGTGAAGGCAGCAGCTCTTTAGATCAGTGGACAGTTTAAGACAAACTGTTGAAAGTAAAAATGCATTTGTCATAATCTCCTCAGATTTTCTCTGAAATTTCTATACCATGGCATTAGGAAAGCATCTCACAGTATAAAATCACCCCAAAATGATTAAATATATGTACTGGATGGCAGTTAGGGGCTTTGGGATTCACTCAGGATAGACGGAATAACTTCAATGTAAATCTAACGCATCACTATCAGCCTCAGATCACAGTCTTGAAATAGGAGATGAGCAGGCTTCTTCCAGCCTGTTCATGTGAAATCACAGTTGTACCTTGTTACTTGTACAGTCTTGCCCTGGATTAGAGGCAGGAATGCTGAGCCTATCTGATGGATAGCCTCACTTCCAGCAAATGTGCAGGATAGGTTTGTCATCTGACCACAGACTCTGGCCCAGAGGCTGCTCCAAGTGAGCTCCCTCATGCTGGTTCCTTCTGATGCTCAGAGTTAATGGGAAAGGAGAGGAAGAAGCAGATGGAAAAATTCATCACACATTCTTAATCACTGAAAGAAGAGACACTGGAAAGTGCTTGCATGATATATCTACAAAACATCGTTAAGATAAAAATTCTAGTAAAAACTCCAGCCAGCCTTCTGAGTTGTGTAACTGAAGTGTGCAGCAAATTTACAAGCAGTGACATACCCCAGTGACCTCTTTCTGGACCTTACTGTTAGACATATTTTGGTCTCTAGCAATGTGAGGATTTGCCTCATGGTTTCAAATACAAATTAGATAGGCACATGTTGTGGTCTGTAAGAGCAACTATCCATCTTTTGAGTTATGGGGAGTCCCTAAAGCACATCACATGCTCCAGAAGTGGTGAAGAGAGGAACCCTGAACAGCTGCAACACAAAGCATTTGATTTTAGTGATAAATGCTGCTCCCTTCCAAAATACCTCCCTGTGATCTGAGGATTGTGCACAGGCCCAAGAGCAGAGCTGCCTCTCTTGGAGCCAGACCCCTCCTAGAGACGGGGTTGAGCTCAATCTTATGGACTACCATGGAAGATCTCGAAGCCAGACCTTCTGGCTCATGTAGCCATTCCAGCTTAGCACCCAGAGGAGGCTGGCTGGTGCCCGAGGTCCAAAGGAGGCCTGATGTTTTTAATTTTTTTTTTAATTGTAAGACTAGACACCCCCTTTCCTATGAATCAGAGAGTCTCAGACCACCCTCCCTGCTGTGGAATAGCTGCCCAAATGAGGGCTCCATTCTTCTAAAGAAAACACGTGAAAGGCAGTAGTGGCAGAGAAGTAAATTCAGGATGTAATACATAACATAAATAAATTTGTGCTCAAGTTATAATCTTGTCTGACAAGAATCCTTGCATATTTCCAGGAAACCTTCCCTGACAAGATTATAGTGATATGCAGCAAGGCCAATATGAATATGCATCTGTAGGGAGCATATTTCCAAGAAACCTCTGTCCAATAAGATTGTAACTCATGAATATTCATCTGGAAGAAGTGTATTTCCAAGAAACCCGACAAGATTACAACATTTACACCCAAAACAACATGAATACTTGTCTACAAGAAGTGTATCCCAAGAGACCTCTGAAAAACCTGAAAATATATAAAAAGCACCTTTGGACAGTTGCAGTTTGTGAAGCATGGTGAAGCAGGGCTAGCAAGCCCTTCCCTGCCTCACCCGACGCTGTTCACCTGGTACAGCGTCAAACTGAATTTTGCTTATGGCTTTTCACAATTGTATTTTTTAATAAATTCTTTTTTATTAATCAAATTGGCTACTCATTTATAACAAGAACAACTTTGACCACCACTCAGTATCCAAACTGTAAAAAACTAATTTATCTGTAGAAATACTTTGTAGGGTCTGAAAATTTATTTCCAAAAAGGGTAGATTTAAGGGAAAAAATATACTTGAGTGTTCTTTCCAGCATCAATGAACTGGTATGAATTTGCTGTCTGATAACACAGAAGGGGAAAGAGCTGCTCAGCAACCACTTCAGAGCTGTTAGGTGTCTCACTAGTCCTAATGTATAATAAAAGTTGATTTACATCATAAAAAGAATTACTTGCATTGCTTCCTTCTTACCAGTGATTTACATGTCAACAGGCAGACAAAGATGTATTAATTGCATGGCAATGGTATCACAAAGTGCCCTTGTTCAGGTATCACTGAGGTCTCAAAATCCCTGACAAGAGATTTCTGAATTTAACATTCTTCACATCTCCACTCTCCCACCCACTCCAGGATGTCTCAAGGCTCCATTTATCTTTATTAGGTTATTATCCTTATTATTCTCCCATCTTGGAGAGTAATCTTTGTCTGGGTCTGATCAGGCAAAACACAAGAGGCCTGTACTCAATGCAGATTTGAGTAGAAACTGGAACACAACAATTTATTTAAAGAAGCGTCTTCCTCGTGCTGCATTCCTGTTACCCAACCACACCTCTCTGCCCTTCTGAGGAGCTTACAAAACTGGGAACCTGCTTAACAAGTTCACATCAACCTTTTATTACCCACAGGCAAAGACAGTTTCCTCCTTGTACTTGCTACAATTCAGCTCTTCCACCTCCTCTCCTCTGGCATTACATGCTCCTTGCTCTTCCCAACCCTGCCAGACTCACTTCTTACCACACACCAGAGACCATTCTTTGGATCACTTTAACCAGGTAACTTGTTTCACTTCTGAAGTGTTCACACATTACTCCCCACGAATCTCACAGCCTGAGTTATGAGTAATTTTTTAATTAACTTTTATTAAAACCAGTGTACATGTGCTTTTTCAGAAAAGGCTGTTCACATTAATGGGAAAGGTAATCCTAGATTCCCTACTGGAGCTCACAAGAATGGCTATTTTAGCTTTTGATTGTCTCTCATGAAACAGATCTGAAATTACACTACTGTAGTTTAAGAAAACTGCCAGCCTTTCACTGGTGGGTTCAGTTGTGTCCAGATACCACAGTGACATGTGGAATTAGAATGCACCAGGCCCAACCTTCCTTCACATACAGCAAAATAGTGTTCATTGCAGACAAGACTGAAACCCCAAGAGGAGAAGTGCACTAGACAGGGCTGATAAAATGTTTAACTCACAAAGTTAAATGTTCACCATAAAGCATATATATTTTGCAGATGCAGCAAATAAAAGAACAGCTACAGCAAATGTACACCACAGCTGGCATGTTTCCTCACGAGGTTTGTGTATTCCTCCTGCCAGCTTCTCCAGGCTCACTTGAACAAACAATGAATGTACCATTTAACGTGAAAACAGCAAGAAAGCAATTAAAAATTTGAACAAATGTACCAAAATACTTGAAAACACTCAGATTATGAATGCTGATGGGGTTTCTTGGTCCATTTAACATTAGGCCAGAGATGTAGCAGGTAGATATAGTAGGATGGAACTACACACCAGGTGTCTTCTGGTGAAGAGTGGAATCAAGCAAGCAGAAAAGCTCAGCAGTCTTTGATACTTCATGTTTGAAAAATGGGATCATCTTTGATCCAAGTCCAGCTCTTCTTTTGACTTGACAGTCAAGCTCTCTATGAGATTGTGGCACTACCTACCCAAAAGATCAATATTTTTACCTGCCTGTGATCTTTTACATTAAGGACTGTAACTCTGTGGATCAAAGTAGGAATTGTAGATGTGAAAGACAACTTCCACCTCACTAGCTGAAATCTGTGGAGCTCAGTCACAGTGCCTGAGGCAGAGCTAACCCCTGTCCTTACGAGCACCCCAGAACTGCAAACACAGACACACAACACCCACGGATGAATACCTGCATTGAGCTCACCACGGCTGTTTACATGCACAGGATATGTAACTTCGCAGGATTTAAGCCAAAATGCAAAACTGATTTCTTACCTTGGCTTCACCACAGTAAGTTCTTCATGCAGACACAATACAATTTCAGAGGCAAGAGTCAAGTTTTTAAAGAAATCAACTATTACAGCAATGATGACTGAATAGATCAAAACAGCAAACAACATTATTTACTCACTGCTTTAAGACTGAAAATACTAAGCTTTTGCCATGTGGTCTTAGAAGCAATGAAGTGAAGTATTTGGTATAGATCTTGAGGATATGACGGCATTGCAGCCAAGAAGACAGTTATTTTCTTGTTCTGTTTGACCCAACACTTAACAAACCTGTGTTTTGAATAAGTACATGCATTGAACATGGCTAGGAAAAGTCACATCAGAGAGCCTGGCTATTACTGGATATTACTAAGCCTGCTACTAACCACTTCACAGCCTTGCTGTTTTAATAGGCTTTAGATACTCAGAGGGCTGCAGGGCAGTCAGTGCACTGTACTGGCTGGCCCCAGCTATGTTCAGTCATAGGTTCATGTGTTCCATGCATTTAGCCTTGTTCTTTAGCCCACACAGGATAACCTCCCTTAGAGCCTTAGAGCCCATTTCAGCTTCTTAAGAGCTGAAGAGCATTTTGAGATTGCGAGCAAGGCCCTTCTTTGGCAATGGGCTGTAGGAATTGCACCTTGTTTGTTTGAACTGCAGAGATCTTACTCCTCCCTCAAGCCTCGAGAAAATTCTCAAAGCCGTAGTTGTGTGTAACTATATCTGGTTGCTCAGTCCCATTGCCTAAAGTCCTTAACTCCTTGTTCCTCCTCAAAATCCCCTTTTGAAGGCGATATAATATTCATTGGTAGTCTTTTCCCAGTGCAACCCTCTCTTGCTGGGTTCCCTTTCTGTCTGCACCATGTCAGGGTTATGCTGCAGGCAAGACCTTTTTATTTGGGTGCTTCCCAACTGTCTGATCTGCAGCTGCTCCAGCAGCACAGGGTTATCACACTGCCCAGTCACTGCGTCACACTTGATCTCATTCATTCTTGTAGAGATTTATCTCCAAAGAAACCCAACCCAAGATTTCAATATGCAAAAACCTAGAGGTAATTCTTTCAGATTTTCATTGTTCTCCCCAGTTTCAAAGCTAGAAACTTCTTTAAGGAAAATTACGTGTAAATGCAGCAGGCTTTCCTAGCAGCTAAGAAATGAAATTGCTCATGTAATGCTCTAATTATTACCAAAATAGACTGTTACCTGCCAAATCAATACATAACCTTACATATGCTGAGTAATAGAGATAAGCAATGGTACTAGTAGAGGTCAGCTTTCTTCTGAATCATGAGAATTCACATTGCTAAAACATAAGAAAATTCATTCTTCTTTTGATGTGATAATTCACTGCATGATTTAACTCAATATTAATACCGTTAGAAAAAAAATAATTAGTATATTAGAAAAATACTGAAGGAGAAACAAGCCAATGCAGCAGTTATCAATAAAAATAGCTGGGTTGAGTAGCATAACTGCTTCATTGCTGCAGTGATCAAGTCAATGCCTGAAAAGCTGCACTTCAGAGATGCAAGTTGAAGACTGCTTTCAGAAAAAATAACATGCAAGACTGGAACTAAACAGGATTGATTTTGATATACGAAATGGCTTCAGTGATAATTTGCAAGCCAATGTAATGCTCTAAACCCTTTTAGATTCCATTTCAAATAAACCACAAGGAAAGGTCTTGGGTTTTTTTGATGAAGCTGTTAAGACGATAATATTTCAAAGTTATGACGTGGAACTCCCTAGAGTAAAGCATCCAGACCTGCAGTTATCTCTGCACCGCCCACAAGAGTGGATACAGAAAGTAATGACATTGGGCAGGTTTCACCTTGCTCTTAAAACTACCAGCTTATCTGAAATACAGTAGGTGAAAATATAAAACCCAAAGCAGGGAACAGTCAGTTGTGAATCAGCACTGTCAAAGGAAACAGAAATCCATACTGGACAATTGCAGTTTTTTATCACTAAAGCAAAGAGAGGCTGCAATCTTTCTTTTGAGTTTTTTTCTGTGACAAACTCAGCCTAGAATATAATACAAATCTGTATAAAACAAAGGGGGGGAAAGATGAATCTGCATGTACTTTAATTAAATATAACCAGGTGGCCTGTATGCAGTGCAGATTTGGGTCAGCCTTTGCTGTTAAGTGAAATTCATCTGTAAAAAACAGAAAATCTACTACCTACACAGATTTGTGTTTTATTGGTGGACAAATATGGAAGGGATCCTTGAAAAGTACATCCAAAACATACTTGGAAATTTTCTTATTTAACTTTTTTTCCCAAAAGTTCAAATGATTTGGACTTTGTCAGCCCAGAGGTGCTGACAGCCCATCTTGCATTACAAATCAACAGGAGCTCTGTAAGAGTGAAAGTCTGAGCTAATCATCTGCAACATGAGGGAAGGAAGACAAAGTTCAGGCCAGCATTATTCTGCCAGCTGCAGAACATTCCAGCTGTCCGAACTGCTTAAAAATTAGGAATATAGTTGATGTAGATTATCCCAGATGGCATATATCATAGAATTATTTATTTTTAAATGAATAACTGCAAAACTACATCCATGGGAAGTATCCATAGTGCACACAGTTCTTTGAAAGAGCTCCCCAGCTTGGAAGTCTGTCACATGTATGAAGCACATGGTGATTAAAACCAGAGTCAGAGACAGTAATTGCAAGTTATGTACCTTCAGGAAGTTACAACAGACTTGCTATCGGGGCATTAGCTCTCTTTTAGCAGAGACACTAAAGGTACAAGTAGTCAATCAGAATGCTTTCAGCTAAAGTTCAGATTAATATATTTTCACTACCTAAAATGAACATTTTCTTCTAAACGTTCTTTGCTTGTCTGGCATTGTTGCTAGCCAGAACTTTTAAAGTAGTTACTAAAAATAAGGTTCTGAGTGTCAGTGTGCTGTTCAAGTATGAGATCTGTAAACTAAGCCAGACTGCCATCCTTCACTCTGTTACATTTTGCTTTTGGACACAGATTTCTTTTCTAAGAGTAAAAACACCCAGAGTGAGATTTTTACTTTCTTTAATTTAAAGATTGTATTACAGAAAAGTTTATGTAAGGAATCCTTATAAGGATTAATTCTTGACATAATATATTGCCAAGATACAGTGTAGCTGCAAGGGCTCCAGGTGAACCTTCATATAAGTTGCTTTCTTACATACAGAGTTGCTGAACAACATAAATTGTATTCCCCATCTGTAAGAGAAGACAGTGGTATTGAAACAGTCCTTTTACCAGTGTGTTCTGGTTTTCCAAAATTAGAAACATGCCATATTAAAACCGTAAAATCCTACTACATAGAAAGGTGATAGAGATGAACTTTCTAAAGATTGCAACTGATGAAACATTAAAATGAAAACTAAGGAGTGTTGATAATGTAAAATGGTTTGTCTTTTACTGGCAGGTCAAATATACTAAGAAACATACAAATATTTTTGATAATCTAATTTCAGATGAACTCAAAACACTGAAATATTATACACAGGCTAAGAGAATTCAATACTGTTCCAAGGCACTTACTGAATCTCCATGACTAGATGAAAACCAGAACAAATCAGGTCTGACAATTAAACAGTATATAATATAAAAATAACCTTTTGCTTACAATTTACAAAATGCATTACAATCTTTATCTCTGCTAACCTGCAATTCTGGCTGTGTGTGTCCAGCAATTTTTGTAAAAAACCCCAGAAACTATTTTCTAAAACTTCAGGGCAAATAACTTACAAATAAGGTACACAAAAATTTAGATCATGCAGAGATTTCTTACATCTTCTGTTAATATTTTATGATTGCAACTTTATCAAATTATATACTTACTTGCCCTGTACATATACAAAATAATGCATACATGATAATCAAATGTTAGCAAAAAGTAGTCCATAAACACAATCTGTCAAAAGTATTACTATATTAACATATGTCTACAAGCAGCGTGTAACAGGGTTAAAAGACATTAAGGCAATAATACTTGAAGTTACAAAATAAATCATATGTAATACTTTCTTCTAAGTGTAGTAAGGCAGGTAGATGGCCCCAGCAAAAGGTTGTAATACTGGAATCCACTGTTGTGAACCATGTGTCAGGTTTTGCGTGGGATGCACTGCAAGAATGTACCATTGATAGTTAGATCTACACTGCTCTGTGTTAGTCACCCCCCAGGAAAGTGGAACACTATTTCTCTAGCTCTCAGTGGCACTTGAATTTTCCAGTATAATTTATCAATAGTATGTGTCCATTGGTTCTTGGATCATGTCCATTCTGAGGGTGGCTCTCTTGGTCCTCTGGGCTTTGCACAGCGGTTACCAAAACCTAAGGAAAGAAATGCATTTAATACTTCTGTTGGCTGGGACAACACAGGCTCACAAAGGCTGGAAGCAGTCAGATCACTAAGACATGCCTTCATCTCTTACAGAATAGATTTACTCTCAGGGCTAGAAAACAACTTTGTAATAAAAGGAATTCTGAAGGCACAAGAATTTGTATACCATTATAGTTCAGTACTTAAGCTTCACTGTAAAGTACTTTTCAATAAATACAATATTACAGTCTTTGTTAGCTTTTTTTTTCCTTGTCTGCATACCTAAGCAGTTATCAGTTATTTCTGGAAGTTTTCAGTGCTTTACAAATATAAGAACCCATTTGACAAATTCTGTGTTTTATACACCAGGTTTTTTTCAAAGTGAAGAATTATTTAGTCATTTATTCTGGGCAAAACTCCTGCAGTACTGCTGAAGAGACTAGGCAGGCTCATTTGGGTTCTGCATCTCAGCAAGTTGGAAGGAGGCAGTAGTAGCAGCTACTCAAACCAGCACTGATAGTGAATCTCCTGGTTCAGTCATCTAGTGATTATATTTTGAAAGAATTGTAATTACCAATATCTGTTACTTCTGCAGGAAATTCTGAAATTTGACCTCTTGTATCAGTGGAACCAGAAAAAGAAATCTGAGGTAAAATGTCAGTTGGTGTTTTGTTGCTTCGTTCAGGACAATCTGGAAAACACACAAACCCCTCACTGTAACATTCACATAGTCACCACTGTGGCAATGCCACTTGTCATTACAGTCCAGAAAACAACTGGCAGCAAATATTATTTACAAAAATAAAGCTTTGAAAGCAAATTTCTCATTTCCTAAAAGTGATACCTGAAAACTGTTTATGAAGTGGATGTTCAGTGACAGCAACATATTCCTGCTTTCCAAATCTGGATTATTAATTTGTATTACTTTGTATGGATAGCTAAAATCCCACAAAGCATCTATTTATAGCAAAAGCTCACTCTGCCATCTAATACATCAACATAAAGGCATCTGTTCATGTTTTTTCTAAACTAAAGGTGCTTAGACATCATAGGTAACAATATGTTTAGTATAATATATTTGACTATATATTTAGTTATCTTCAGAACAAATACCAAGTTGAGGCAAATTTTTGTTCTGCAGGAAAAAAGTATTTTGAAAAAAAAAATTAGGAAAACTTTTCCACCACTTACCAGGTAGTATAGGTGAAGTTGTTTTCAAACCCTGTTAATGAGAGATATATATATAAAAATAATTACTCAAGCCACTTCTAAAATCTAAAAGAAAGTAAAAAATTTACAATTATGAAAACATCACCAAAACCATGTAGCATCCATGGAAATACTTGCCTCTATGTTCTTGACTTGACTCAACATTGACAAAAAATGCTACCATAGTTAGTATGAGAATTTACTATTAGAACCCTAGCATTTATTAAAAATTTGAAAATATGACACTGCAACTTATTTGGAAATTTAAGTAGGTTAGTTCTCACACTACATTTACAGTCCCTGAAAATTGACATCTATCTTTTTTGTCATAATTTTAAGCTAGATACTAGGGGCACATGAAAAAAAGTGACAAATGTAAAAAGGACTTGTATGCTTTTAAAGTTTTGCCAGCTGTTCATGCAGGATGACTGTGAGCTAGATGAGTGAAAAGTGAAATCTGATGGGCAAAAATGGTTTGTTTAAAATAAATATAAACATAAGGGAAAACCATTTTCAGGCAGTGAAACAGGCAACCCACAGATGATACATGTCCATCTCTGGAGGTTTTCAAGACCCAGCTCTGGTTAGCCTGGGCCGAGCCCCTGCTACAGGTTAGATGAGCAACTGCAGTTCTATTCCAGTTTGAACTGGCCTAGGATCCATTAAGGGCAGACAGCAAGCTCCCTAAAAGCAGCATATTTACACTCTTAAGGCTATAGTTTAACATATATTTAGGATTACTCCTTTTAAAAGTATTGCTGACCTTACAAAACCAGATAATTTTCTTGGAAAGAAAACATGCTCTTGACATCAATTCAGCAGCTCAGGCAGAGGTAAAACTGGGCCGTTATAGATGACCAACAGCTGCATCTTCTCACAAGTATGTATTTTACTTTCATATGTAGCTCCCAACCAAACCAGAAATAACTGATTAGTACAGACTTGTCTGCTGCACTTACTGTGGAGGCTGTTTGCTCAGGCAGGTGCTGATCACGCAACACGCTCCACTCCGACTGTGCAATCAGAACTGGCTTCGGCAAGGGCGTGCCTAGGAAGAATTAAATCAACTCAACATACTTCAGCTCTCCTCACAATGAGGCATTAGTGCAGTAAGTACATAGTATTAGAAATGTGCTGTAAACTTTTTTTTTTTTTAGATTAAATGCCTGTAAAAACATGAAAATCTCTTTACATGTAAGTGCTCCAGAAAAGGCAAAATGCCACAATATAATTCAAAGCACAAGAATACAGGGCTTGCATTGTGGATGTCCATTTTGTTCCTTTGGGGGTTCCTAATCAACAGGGGAATTGGCTTCCTTTTCAAGGACAACTTAGAACTTCTATTACATCAGCTAGGCAGTAATAGTGTGTGTTTTTCAGATCTCCTAAGTAAACATACAAGTCAGGACCAGACAGCTACACCAGTCCTTTACTGACATCGTGCAAAAAGACAAACAAATTGGAAGTGGTTTTAGTGACTCCAGTCCTGGAGAGATTTTTTTTTTTTTTTTTTTTAAAAGAAAACAGCTTTGTTCCTTGTGTAGTCACAGAAAAGCAGCAGGTCCATAATATCCAAAGAAAGCATCACTGATTCTGAACTACCTATGTTCATGATGCTCAAAGAACATTTAAAAACTTCAGCATTTTCATGCTGAAAATACCTAGGTTAACTACTTGGGCCAAAATTTTTGAATTTCAAAATGACACTAAAAAAAAGTCTAAGTAAATAACTACATAATTTTCAGTTTTCTGAAAGGTACCAAGCATTAACCTAATTTATCACTAATTTCAATGCATCTATTTTGTATTCTGCCATTACTACATTGATGAATTAACTATGACAATAGGAGTATATCATCTGTAAGTGTCAGCTTTCTCTTGCAGTTACCCTTTTGACACACTCAGAGTGAGCTACATTAAACTTGACAAACTGGGCTTGTTCAATACATGCAGTGCAGAATAAAGTATCATCATCTTTCCTTTGCCCAAGAAAGGGAAATCAGATAAACACTGTTAATGTGCATACTCATTCCCTACCTAGGAGCAGTAGGAAATTAAAATAGCTGGGAAATTCCCTACCTGTACTGCATTTCCCCACTATATCATTTCATTTCCATACTCTTCAGATTGAAAACCAGCTCTATTAACATTGAAGTCTCCAATTACTCAAATATCCTATAACACCATGTTCAGTCAGAAAATGAAAAATAATTTCTCTGTGTTCAAGGGTGTGTAAAAGTTAAACCTCAAAATAAACTGCTGCTAGATTTCATTCCATTTTACAATTTGCTCCAACAGACTAACCAAAAATCAGGGATACTCAAATACAATACTGACATGCTCTTCACATTATCTCCAATTATCACCAAACATCAAAAACTCACTCTGTTCACTTGCTAATACAAATGATTCTGGTGTTCTTTCTGGGAGCGGGGGAGAGGAATCTTCACTAGCATCAGCATCTAAATCAAATATGACATTTAGAGAAGTTAAAAAACATAGATTTTTCTCCTAGACTTTTAGAAGTTGATCTTTTCATATATGAGATCATCCTAAGCTTGGTATAAAAAGCAAAAGAAAAATTTGCTCCAAGTATTATAAAACATTTTGGTTTGCCACAATAACACTGTGGAGCAAATTAATCTAACAACAGTAACTTCACATTAAGGGCGTAGGATCAGTTTGTGTATTATGCAAGCAAGAAAACAAAACCACTTTTTCAGTCTAAATAATTTGGAGGAAAAAAAGAACCTCAGTATCTCCAGTAAATACTTTTTGTTCATTATTTCAGGTCTCAGTTTTGCACACCAGATCCATGTTGAGGCCCCCTGGCTCCCCCACCACTGAAATGGTTAAACAGCCTAGTGCAAGGTTTACTAGGGAGAAGGGTATATAGGAGCCAGAGGTGATGGCTACTGTTGATGCCAGTACCACATGCTGTACCCAGTCTGTTCCCTCTCACCTCCCAGGAGTATATTTACACAAGCTGTTCTGGCAGCAAAAGCCCCTCTTTGACCTGCTAAGAAATTTAAAGTAGTAATTAAAGGTTTAAAACAATTTAAGGTAGCTGCCGCCATAAGAAATCTGATTTGACAATTGCATTCTACCAAGGATTCAAAAATACAAAGACACATTTCCACTAATAAAGCCACGAAGCTGGAGCTGCCAGCATGCCCAGCTGCTGCAGGGACAGAATTCCATCAAGTTCTACAAGCCATGGTCTTCCAAGTGACTTCTGAGACCTGCTCCATCTCAGGTTTACTGTACAGCACAAGAACACCTTCATTAACAGAAAGGGCCTCTATAAAACCAAATAAAGTCACCATGGATATGCACTAATTGGAAGTGAGTTTTTAGGGTTTTGTTTTGGTGGTGTTGCTGTTTTATTGTTCTCTTTGTGCTTATTTTTTTTTTCCTTTTGCCTCAGGGTACAACTACTTCTCACTTCATTTGAATGAAAAAGAGACTTCAACTGTGTGGTAAGATCATGCAGTCAGCAGTTATGGTTAGGCAACTAGGGTGCTGGTAAGTTCAGACAACTTTCATTGATGATTGCAGCCACTTTCCCAGCTTCAGGCAGAAGAGTCCTGAGCCAGTATGAAAATGAGAAAGCCACTGTAAACACGGTTTAGGATCACTGGTGCAAAGCTATCTAACCCTATATTCTTAAGTCCCAGAGGGATTACAAGACCTGCAACCAGAACGTAAAATGCAAAGTGTTCACTATCATCCAAACAGGGAAGAGATACACCCTTATTAACAAGAGATGAATGATAAAAAAATTAATGCTAGAATTTTAATCAATTCCTGTGAAATCATCAACATACCAGCAGCACAAGAGCTGTACTGTTATTTCAAGACGTTTCTGATACACAATTACATGAAACAAATTCTAGAGTGACATTTCTCCAATTCTTTATCATATTTATGACATACCACTTATTTTATTTGCATGTTCTTATAGCATCTACATAATGAGATGCACAGAGAGGTGATAATTTCCAAACAGTGATAAACAATGGTTTCTCTGGGAAAGAAAAAGAAAATTCTGGCTAAAAGAAATAATACAGTAGCCTGAAAATATATAAAACAAATCCAAGGAGAATTGCTTGCAAAGTTGTAATAACTATGACAAAACAACTTTGTCAGCTCTGCAGAGCATCTTTTAAGTCACAGTGTTAAAAATATACTGGTATGTGCAAGTGTTGTCTGTGTTTATACAATGTCCCAAAATCTACAGATCTGTAGATACAATTCACAATATCTGAAGATCTTTATCAAGATCTACAGAAACAGATTGTTTTTAAGGCTGCAAAACGCGTTCACATCTCTCAGATACATGGCTCTTGGTGAACATTCAGTTCACAAAGCCAGTATTCTCAATTCAGCTGGTTCTGCATCTTGCATCATACACTGAGCCCCATTTCACCTCAGAAAGTCATGAAGTCTGTGCAGACTCCTGAGGTGAGGCCATCACTGTAAGCAGCTCCAAGTACAGAAGTCTGAGCTGGATCCAGAAGTTCATGTTCTTCCTTCAGCTCCACAGCCTTACTTCTTGTTTTGTTGGGCTTTGCACAACAAGCAGTTACACCAAGGCCTCTGTTCTTCCCAGCTCTGTCCTCCATCTGCTCTAACTGCGCCAGCCTAACTGAAATCTGCACCTGCATAATTTGGGACCTTTTTGCTTTCTATAAATGATGTTCTAACTTGCTAACTTTCACAAAAACAAAAAACCCGCAAAAAAAGTAGTAAAAATAAAAAGCCACTAAATAATTTTCAAAGCGCTAATATAAGCATAACTTGGATTTTCAGTGAACATCCATATTAGCTTGTCACCCCAGCCATGTACAGAAAAAGAGGAAAGCACAGCTAAATGTTTACAAGACTATTGAAATGCATGACCCAAATCATGAGCAACTTCAAAGACCAACGCAGTGAATGAGGTTACATCTACATTTTTAGGAACAGCACATCAACCAATAAGCATGAAATTGTTATGGATTTGCACAAGCCTGTTGAAAATGCTTTGACTAGTCAACCCCCAATTATTATAGACACTTCCATGAAACTGGGCATAGAGAAAAAATATGCACTAAATAATAACATAGAAACCTACAATTACATACAAACCTACAGGAAGGCATTATAAATAAAGAATTAAACAAATGCTTACAATAAAGCTCACAGTACAGCTTTTGAAGCAACTAATCATGGTCTGTAGTACTTTATACCAAAAATAGCTTGCATGCAAACTGAAAGCTGTCAGCAAAAGAGTTGTGCCCTCTCTGAAGCTGCCATACTTCACTGATTAAATTTACATTTAGAAAATTGCATTGCAAAAAAATTTATGTTGTCCAACTTGACAGATGCAGCTAGATAAAGAGCAGCACTTCTGAACCTCAGTGAAACCTACCTTTGCCATCTTCAGAACATGTTACAGCTGTTAAGTCTTGCCTAGCAATAGACATTGGCAATACTTTTCTGGCAGAAATGTTTTCACTGTTAGTGGCAGCAGAGACTGTGGCACTTGCGGTTGACACATTGGACGCGCTTTCACTCATGGCTCTGTCGAAGTCCACCTCATCCGTGTCAGAATCATCTGCATGGAGAGGATTAGTAAAACAGAGGGGTGCTCGAACAGAAAGAGGAGTATGATCAACAGTATCACTGGAAGGATGTTCAGCTGGGGTGTTTGATACTAGAGACAGAGTTTTAACACCGTGACACAAGGTGTCTGAAGACAACTCTTCCGACACGGATGTACGCAGCGCATTTTCAGGCCCATGTAGTGACCACGTGGCGTGTCCCTTTTCTGTCAGAGGCAGACGATCTGGTCTAGGTGGGGTATCAGACACCTGCTGAGTCTGTGGACTTTCTGGTGAAGATATTAAGGCTGTGTTAGACTGTGGCATGCTGTATTCCATACATGAGTTTTGAGAACCATCTACAAATGAATCCCCTGAAATCTGTTCCTGTGGTTTAAAGCTCTTATCAATTACACAGGATGACACAGGCTTAATTTTAATTGCATGTCCCCTGTTCAACAGGGAGTTCCCATCAAAGCTTCGTGGTCCCTCCTGAAGAGGCACCTTCTTGATCTCAAAACTTAAGTTGCGCTCCAGCCTCTTCTCTGTGTGTTCGCTGGGTTCGTTCTTCCCTGAATGTTCTGTGGACTTATTATAATTCTCGTTGAGGTCTGTTGAATGCTCTGATGAAACCATGTGCAAAACTGGCTTTGGATGGTATCTGTCATTGTCCTGCCACACCGTAGTGACTGTTGGATAAGCTGATGGGGGAGATGGTGTTAGGATTGGTGGCACTGGCTGAGGCTCTGGAGGCTGCAAGATTTCTTCTTTAGCATCTCCTTCTACAAGGCAACTGCAAAACAACCAAGACATAATTGTCTAAGTTTTCTGGATTTTGACAAGATTTTAGGTATTTATCCATCTCCCATTGCAGTAGTTAATGCTGTAATACCAACATCAAACTTCACACAGAGCTTCCATTGCATGCAGACAGCGGTTATAAAATATGGCTAGTGGGGTAGGCAAGAATTAAGTCAACACATTCAAAAGTCTTTCAGAATATCACAAAGACATTAATTCAGGCCACAGCTAATCCTCACTAATAGTTCAAAGATTGCTCACATCCTTTCCCAGAAGCATTTTGCAAAGACATTGCAAGACAGGCCCTCTTGTGGCAGCATTTCACTACTTTTTTCCTTCAGTGGCTCTGAGAAACTTAACATAAGGAATTCAAATTTCAATAAGACCAAGAAAGATTTCTATTAAAAAAAAAAATCCTTACAGCCCACTTAACAGTGAATATCCTCCTTCAATTTTATTATTCTGTACATGCCCAAGAGGATTTTATTCTTATGTTTGTGTATTTGATAGTCTCTGCTTACTTGCAAACCAAATTTAGCCAACATGAGGTACATACAACATAAAAAAATATTCCCAGTAGAATTTATGATCCAAATTACAGTGCATATTAGCGGGGCCACAGAACTTACAATTGCAGTTCATCTCAATCTATTTAAAAGGAGAAGTTCTTCAAGCATATGGTCAGATTAGATGCAGAGTAGTTGACTACAAACATTTAGCATAACTGATGAAGGCATTTTTATGATTTCCATTCCTTTAAAAATCCAGGAGGATCTGGACGAGCTTGAGAAGTGCGCCCATGAGATCATCCTCAGGTTCAACAAAGCCAAGTGCAAGGTGCTGCACCTGGGTTGGGGAAACCCCCAGCATCCACACAGACTGGGGGGTCAAACAGACCGAGAGCAGGCTTGTGGAGAAGGACTTGGGGGTGCTGGAGGAGGAGAGACTGGACATGGTCCAGCAGTGTGCAGAAACCAACAAACAGTCCAAAAACCAACCGTGTCCTGGGCTGCATCCAAAGCAGCATGGCCAGCACATGGAAGGAGGGAATTCTACTCTGCCCCTATACTCTGCTTCCATGAGACCCTCCAGCATAAGGACCACACAATTGCACAAGAACTCTGTGAAAGTTTTACAAGAGAAAGCCACCAGACAGGCTCTCATTATTTCTCTGCATGCCACATAATGAGCAAAATCAAAGCACTCCTTTGGCTCCCCTGCTTCCAAGCCCATGCCTGAGATGGACTCACCGAGTGCAAATTCTTAAGACTATCATGACATATAGGAAAAACAAAAAAATCCCAGGGACTGTCTCACAATTGAGTCATGTAGAGAATTAAAAGCATACCTGACTTGGGACAGGCTACAGCATGTGTTTCATCCTTGTGACCTTGTTAGCACCAAGCTATAGCCGTATGGGTTGCAGAACTAAAATCTTTATACAAGGGATTCCATACTAAAGAGAACCATTTGGATTCTCAGTTTGTGAAAATCCTAGCCCCCTGAAGTACTGCAAGCTTCCCAGCTTCCAAATTATCTTCTACAAGTTCCTGTATCTGGAAAACCCCAGATCCCCTTGCAGTTCTTGGTGTCTCTTCTATTCTCTGCCTGACTCCTGTCACAAAGTGTTAGGCCTCAAATTCCTTCTCCTCCTCTCCTCCCTGCACTTGTATATTGCTGTTTTTCTTTACATTAAAACAGGAGAAATACAAAGCATGTCAAAGCAATTTAACAGAAGTAATTTGGGAACTCTTGCCTCTAGATGTTGAAAAATGAGTAAGCTTGAGAAAAAGTTGTTTGCCTGAATTAGTTAAGATAAGACAGGAAAGCGGGGGACATTAGTTTTGCTCCAATTTAACACACACTAAGGACTAGAGAATTCCCTCCTCTTGGATTTCTCTCCTCTGTTACAAATGGGGAGGGGAACACAAGGAGGGAGACAGTTGAGTACACTTGCACAAATGTTTACATGCCCCCTTTCATGAGCTGTGATGCTCATCAGTAATCTCCATTAAATCCTCCTACTGAAAAATCATGGTTTTCCCTTATTGACCTGATTTTCCTGACCCAGAGTTATTTTCCATCAGCAAAACTAATTTCTTATCTGATACAGACCTAATATTAAGCATTATAATTAGCTAAAGGAGTAAATTAGCATTAAACTAGCTATAACAAGGTTATAGGTCCACAATACCAATAAAAATTCATTAAGTTCTTCACCAATTACTGTTCGATAAAATCACTCTACCCTTTGATCCACTGGTAAACAGAGTCTCACATGTATTCAAACAGTTCCCTTAGATGTATCCATAGAACTGATGATACAGAAAATGCTACACAAATCAGCAGCCCAGAAGTTGATGAAATAACTTCCTCCTACACATCTCAACAGAACTACTACAATATCCCCCATTACATTTGAAATTAAATGTCATTCCTTCATTCTTAGATGAGAGATTACAGTGAAGAAATGAGAAATTATTTGCCAAAATCATTCTTTGCTTTATTAATATTGAAGTATATCTATCCTCATCAATTGAGATGTTTAAATAGAACTCTAACATATTTTTTCCCTTTAAATTAGGAAATAGATGCCAATAGGTAACATTTTTTCCATTTTACTGACATTTTTAGTATTCCTATTACTATTTCACACGTTCTGCATTGCAAATACTGTTTCTGCAGAAATATTAGGATAGGAACACATTCAGAAGATCTGTTTGGCAGTAGGTTTTCCCAGAAGTCTCGTGAATCTCGTGCATTTTGTGCTGCTGCATAATGGTACCTTTGGGCATGTCCTTCAACAGCTGTGCTCCAGAGACATTTCTGCCCCAAGAGGCCAAAAATTATCTGAAAATGAACTACTAATACTGTTGAAAACAACAGGAGACAGTAAGGCCATATTTTTTAAAAATACCAGGACACTAAGAGAAATCTCATAAAAGAGGATACTGAGACAGAAAAGAGTCAGTGAACCAAAGAAAGCCAGGCCATTCACGTAAGAGAAGTAAACTTCCCTGTAGGACACCTTTAAATAAACACATACAGTTGCAAAATCTCACCGTGTAATATAAAAATAGAAAGCTTTGTCATGACTCAGCCTTCAAGTACCTCTTCAGATAAAACTGCTCCTGATTATCTTGCAGTGCCAATACCTCAGCATTTCCTCATTTACAGCTGGATATGGAATTTCCCCGGGTGATTGAGGCAGCTTTTTTACACACTTATTGCTGCACAGCCTGAGCAGCTGATGCAGTGCCCTAGTGCCAGTGGCTTCTCAGGTGTCAGGTAAACCATCAATTAGGCAATAACAACTTTTTAAAATTATTTGTTATAGTAGCAATTACTCACAATTTGTCAAAAGAACTATAATTTGTCAAAGAAAAAAGAAAATAATAAACAAAAAAACTTCCCATAGCTTTTAACTAAAAATGTACACATGAAAAAATACATTTATTGCTTTCACTACAACACATTATAAATTTTTAGAACATTTCAAAATCTAATCCATTCCACTCCTAGTGGAAAAAAGCTATATTATTAAAACTGCACACAATGAGTTCAGATTTAAATGAAACTTGGCCAGTGTTCAAAAGAAAAAAACCCTTAAGTAATCCATGGTTATTCTATGCAGCATACTGTAGGGTGTTTCAAATAAAAGAGAGTGATGCCAAGGTCATGGAATGCAGCTGCTATGAGCAACCAAAAATAGATACCAAGCTCTACATCCTCCCTCATAATTAGGATAGGAAAATTAAACTCAACATAAGCAGGCTGAAGTTAGACAACCACATTATTCTACTTTGGCGTTAAATCACTGCCATCCACGTGAAAGAAAAGCTGCAGGTCAGTGAGTGACAGTGTTGCAAATGTACTACAAATAATTTCTATAAAAGTACAATGAATTAATGAAAATAATCAGCTGGTGAATTTACCTCTTCAAATTTACTTACCAAGGCTTTTTGTTTTTTGTAATTGTGGCATACAAATTTGAGACAATTAACAAAGAAGTAACACCCATCAATGAGTTTTATCCTAGCTTTGCAGGAGATAGAGATGGTTTGCAGGGCTTGAAATGAAAAAGAATATCACATAACCCTGGAAATATATTTACTATCATTAGACTGAAGTCCAAACAGAATCTGATGAGAAGTTCAACTGCTACAGTATTTCACCTTTTCTCCTTCAGACAGCAGCACATAGCTCTTTATTACACTGCATACAAAACAGCTGTTAAATCATCTTTGCTTTTTACAACTTTATGTCTAAGTTTATGCTTTGATTTCAAACTGCATTTGAACTTGAAAATAAAGCACTTTTTGTAACCAAGCCTGACTAAAATAAACCACCTCTTTTCCCAAATACTTCAGAATCAACTACTAAGCACACAAACCTTCCAAGGACTAATACTTAAAGGTATTAAGATGCTTCCTGTGAATTCTGACACATCAGTCACTTAAAATCAAGTACAGTCTTAAACCATAAACTTAAAACTTGAGGTTTTGTAGTCTTTTATCTAACAAAGTTAAACCTTACTTATGCCCTCTTCCTACTTTTACCTGAAAACAATTAAAACATGTCTAACGAAGACTTTCCATCCCTTTAAGTCCTCTAAAGAAAGGTGACTTTCACAAGAAGTGATCATCAACTGCCAAGCCAAGCAATTTCTAGGATAAGGTGCTGATGGATGCACTAATGAGTCATTCCTGTTTACCTCTGTAATAATCAAGGAGTAATATTAGAATTTCTTTTATGTTGACATCAAATGGAGAGAGACATTAAGCTAAATGACTACACTCACACACTGTACTGCAAGTTTAATTATATTAAAACATTACAAGGTGATAAAAGATTGGAAGGCAATACAATTCCAAAACCTCCATAAAAACAAGTACAGCTAGATGCTTCATGGTGACCTAAGGAAATAAAATACCAATTTAATACCAATATAATAACAATATCCTAAAGATACTTCTAACTTCCAAGAAGACAAAAGCAGCCTAGAAAATATCACTCCTTTACCAATACATTCCCAGGCGAGAGCAAGTACTAAAAGGATTAATTATACCTCTCTAAGAAAGCAAAGCAAACGTTAAACCTTCCCTTAGAAAAATGCAGTTTGCTTTACTAAATACACATTATAAAGCCATTTACAATATAGACAATAAAGAATGTAAAAGCCTTATTTCTTTTCCAAAATAGTAGCTTTAGCAACTTGTTTGTAACTTTTTCAGAGACACTGCCTGTAAAACTCAAGTACACATTTGGCTGGCAACCCAAAAATGTTTCCTTGTGCATATGGGGATTAAATTAGAATGTTTCACTGATTCTGCTCTCCCATCCTCCCCAGGAAAAGGATGTTAATCTATGCCAAAACATCCACAATACACAAAACCTGGCTCTATGTCCTGACTGAATCAGGCTGCAGATTTGTAAAATTACCCCCCACATCAAGAAAAAAACATGCTCATTAGTGGGTATTTTGAGCAGATGTGACTAATAGCAAATAAAGTCCTTCCTCAGAAGCATCTTCCAGGAGGAGTTTAATTAATTGTTTTTCAAAAATCATCTCCATTTTAGAAAGACAACAGCTTTGCTAAAAGCTTCTGTTTATTCACCTCTAAGAAACCAATCTGCCTGCCACTGCTGGCAGATGGGAAAGTATGATTTTATGGAAACAGGCAAAAAAACCCTAGGTTTTAAGGAGAGATTAAAAGATTTTAACTGAATGCAGCAAGTATAGAACAATGCAGCGCAGATAAGACAGATGTGTGCTTAAACATGAATGACATGAATTATACATATGTTAATGCTACATGAATATATAAAGATGATAAAAACTAAGGTACACCTAAGATTATTTCAAGAAACACTAGTAAGGAAATCATCTGTTGGACTGAAATCATATTTCTAAGCTCAGTGATGAAGTTTCAAGAGCTGGGAACTCATCACAAACACAGGTTAACTGATTCCTCTGTCATCATCTTAATCTACACAATTGAATACAATCACATTACCATCAACCTGAATAAGGTAAAAAATATATTGCCTACATAGCACCAACCATGCAATTTGCTTGTAAAAAGCCCCAATTTACTTCCATCTCTTTTCTTCGTTTTAACGGAATTATACTTTAATTATGCCTAAATGTTATGCAAGAATATCAACTAGCTAGTGGTTTCTTGTCATTTGACAACTTTAGGAAGCCCAAGTGCTCACCACATGTCTATTTAACTGCAGGCAATGCAACACAGGCAAGATCAAATGCCAAAGGCTGCTATAAGCTCTCTACAAACCAGCTGGAGGACTCGGACACCGAGTTCAGGAGAGTTGCTTCTTTAGCTGTCTTAATGCTTGGGTTGGGTACCCATTTTAGGTTCATGAGTCTGTTGGTTCAGATTTACTTTTGGCTTCTGCAAAGCTTTGTCTAGCAGTTATTAAGACTTAGAGATGATTTTCCTCTGCTTAATGAAAGCACAGGTGAGACCAATTCTTCTTCTCAATAATAACAGTATTTGGTTGCTATACTCCAGTCAAAAGCAGTACTTGTCTGAGATTTTTCTAGAATAAATGGTTTCATTATGGTTTTGTCTCCAAAAATGAGGGTTCAGTCATTATTTGAAGCTACTTTAAGTTTGTTTTGCTACTATCACCCAGCAGAATTAAAACACAAGTAGATCTAACATATCTGACTAGTAAATGTGTCTACTCACAGATAATCATCGTAAGGCAGGTATATTTAAACACAGACTTCACAGAGATACTGTAGCTTATATTTAGAGTCAATTACAAGACTTATATTTGCATTATGTATATTTCTATTTATAAGCACAAGATATTAATCTTAAGTCTTTATGGTATCAGTAGCTTTATTCTACCTTTTATTCATCTTTCAGCTTAAAATAGTATAGGAACACAGTTAACTACCTGCGGGTCCGTGGAGGCTTTGGTGGAGGAGAATCCTGTTTCTCAGCATCTGAAGAACTGACAGCATTTTCTGTATTATTTTCATCCTGATTAAAAGAAAAAGAGCATTTTTACTCATGGCTGTAAAGCTGATACACATAATATTTGAACTGTGGGGTCCGAAGATCTGTAATGACACTTGGTAGTAATATATAAGAATATGACCTATTTCATGGCTATCATATAGAGATCACTTTGAAACCTCTATTCTAAATGCACAAAATTATTCTTTATCTTGTGTATCCAAGTTCATATTTTTCTGATGGAAGATTTTGGTCTGCTTGCCATTGAACAGTCCACTAGAGAAAATACTCAAAAGCTGATCTTTCTTTAGTAGCGAGCAAGCTGTCGTGCACCCTCCTAATTATTCATGTTGAATAATTAAATGAATAATTGGATAATAAAGCATTTATTTTCCAGTCAGTCTAATTATTTTCACTTGTACAATCACTCCAATGAAGATAAGAATAATCTACAGAGTTGTAAGAAAATGAGAAAGATCTTACCCTTGTCTCCTAACGCATTGATCTAAACCACTTTCGAATAATCTCCCATTTGTGTACAAGAAAGTTTAATTTACTCAGCAAAGCATGAAGATTTTAATTTCCCTTTAGGACCATAAATATGAAAGACATATTTTATAGATGCATGTATTTATAAATCTATACACACATGTATATACACGTAAAATACTGTTGTGGGCTAACCCTGGCAGGCAACCAAGCCCCACAGAGCCACTCTCAATCTCATTCCTCCACTCTAACCCTAGAGGGGAAAAAGGAATAGCAGGAAAACTCTTGGGCCAAGACAAAATTGTTTAGCAAGCAAAGGAGAAATGGGAGAAGATAAAGAGGTATCTAACAAGCAATGCAAAAGCAATCACTCATAACCTTCACAGGTGGGCCTTGGCCAGTTCCTGACTGTGCAAACATTGTACAGCAATAGCTGCAGCACTAGCTACAGACAACCATCAGCACTGTTCTCACCACAGATCTAAAACACAGCGCCCCGAGAGTGGCTATCAACACTATTTAACTACCAGCCACTAAAAAAAAGTAAGGAAAAAAACATATATGATTAAAAATCAAAACAGAACATGCAACAGTGTAAAGCTGACATTCCATTTCCAAATATGTGCCACAGCCAAAGATCCAACAAATCAAAGAGGACCTTTGTGTCATCTTAACTTTAACGCTTATTTTACCTAAAGGCTTTTTTTGAAGGAGTTCTCTTTTGAAAAGCAACCTTTAAAAGGCACAACAAATATCCCAAATTGGTGTAATACATTTCAAAGCACAATACCACATTCAGGCAATAAGGTCTGCTATCTGCCAGCCTACCTGCTGAGACTGGTGATAGAGACTGACCTTCTTCAGTCTTACAGAACAAAAGGGTTACATTTCTGCTTCAGATGTGATAGTTGCATTTGAATTCAGTGACTAATTTCTGCTTTGGAAGATAAACTACAAGTTGCCTCAACTGTTAACCAACTTCACTTAAATTTAGATTAATTAGTTATATGTTTTTAATTTCCATTACTTGTCTTAAAAGTTACCATACCACTGTTAGCTACTGTGAAGAGTCTATTACCAAATTCTGTTCCTCAGTTTACTAAGTGGAGCTTTACCTGTGAAGAAAAAAATTAACTATTTAGATCTATTTTACTCTTTTTCCTTAACTGTACCCATTAACTTGCTGTCACATATAATACTGCACAAGTACTCCAGCAGAAATACCCTATTGTTCCTTAATGAATGGATTGTGTTAGCCCTTTCAGAGAAATTGCACAGGGAGTTCATTGTCCTGTTGACCACTGGCTGTAACTATCAGGGGTTTTTTGGACTAAGATTCAATTAGCAGATAAAAGCCACTCACATTTAAATGAACACAACTGAAGCTCCCACTGCAGTCAATCAAAGTTGTTTGGTTTTCATAGAATCATAGAACAGTTTGTGTAGGAAGGGGTCTTCACAGGCCATTTAATCCACACCTTCCTGCAATGAGCAGGGCCCTGTCCAAGCTGGCCTTGGCTGTTGTCAGGAATGCCAGGATGGGGCATCTACAGCCTCTCTGGGCAACCTGTTCCAGTGTTTCATCACCCTCATCACAAAACATTTCTTCTTTCCATCTAGTCTGAATGTACCATCTTTGAATTTAAAACCATTATGCTTTGTCCTACTGCAAGAGGCCCTGCTAAAAAGTCTGTCCCCATTTTTCTTATAAACCCCCTTGAAGTACTGCAAGGACACACTAAGGTCTCCCTGGAGCCTTCTGCCTGTTCTCCTGAACAACCATAACTCTCTCAGTCTGTCTTCTTAGGAGACCTGTTCATCCCTCTCTTCATCTTTGTGTCCCTCCTCTGGACTCTCTCCAACAGGTCCTTCCTGTGCTGGGGACCCCAGTGCTGGATGCAGTACCCAAGGTGGGGTCTCACATCCATGGAGTAAAGGGGTAGAATCACCTCCCTTCACCTGCTGCCCATGCTGCTTTGGATGCAACTAATGACTGGGGGAAAATAGGAATGTAGGTTATTTTAGTTTTTTTATATTAGTATGTCTACAGTGGTTTGCATCCAGGTTTGAGGTCCCCAGCACTGGAAACATTACCATGGGGCACGAACTTCCAACCCGTTTACCAGCTCCTCTCAAGAAAGTAAAAAAACAATTTTCTGCTTTTTGACATCAAGTAATGTGTGACCATCATTTTGCCTTTAACAAATATGGACATTGATTTTATTGCCTCATTCAGGCAGGGGACCATGCTGAAGCTTGGTGCCAAAGATGCTGAGGCTCCCAGTATTCAACAATAAACTCCGTTTCCAGCTCATTGGCTGTGTCACATTCCTCTCTGCCTCCCCCAGTTGTGCAATGCCAACTCTGAATCTCTCCCCTACATATCTGTTACTATGGATAGCACTAAGTGCATTGGTATTGTACAAAAAAGGCTCCCCTCACTCATAAATACTAACAACCAGAGCTAGAAATGAATGCATCCTAAACAACTGCATCCTGAGAACAGAGCGGGCTGCTGGCCTTGCTTTAGCACTGCAGCACACCCCAGCTTCACAGGGAAGAAAGGTAATAGAAAGAGCGAGACTCCACAAGAGTTCCTCCCCCTCACCACCAGCTTCTCCATCCTACAACAGATTGGAAAAGTCTCCCAATTCAGTTCCACTAGCACAGAAGTTTTCAGGAGCATATTTCATATTTATGCACTCAGTTTTCTAAAGGGCATTGGCAAGGGAAAGGGTGTGCCTGCTGGCTCTAGGCTAACTTGTCCAAAAAACAAACCAGCAGCTGCATCCCTGTCCTTCTATGTTTGTAAAATGAAGTGTTTGTGAACAGAATGTTTCCTGAGACTGAGATATGCTTTTCTCACAGGCAGAAGAAAAAGCTTATTAAAGAAGCTAACATATGTCAAATTTTTTTAAAACTCCACATATACAGTAAGAAGCTGTTTCTAGTTGAGACAGGCAGAAGTAGCTGAAAAGGCACTGCCATTTTTGCTACTGGTAACAAAATGTATGCATAAACCTTACAAAAATGAACATGCATCCAAAGCATGCACACAACCACAGAATTTAAAAAACAATTCCTTGAAAATTAAAATTTAAACCCCTAAACAAAAAAGGTCCAACAAAAAACCTGCACATGTAAAATGGTACCTTTAAATTTAATACCAGAAAAGCCAGTGGTTACCCCAATTTTGTACACAGGGAAGGCTTCAGGCAGAGAGGTGTTCAAAACTTTCACTTCTCCATCATGTTAAACTCCAGATCCATTCAGTGTTTTAGCTACACTGAATGAAGAGCAAGAATGATTACAGGAATTACTGTCACCAAAAAAAAAGAGGTACTTTGCTACTTTCCTTAATTAGCTCAATGGATTGATGTTTCTGTGAAGGCTTTGTTTACTTTTAGATAAGTCATTCTGTGTTACTTGTTCTCAGTTCTGTTTTACAATAGGGAATAACCAGTATTTTGGGTATTGATCACTCTTGAGTGACACCAACTCACAGATTTCCCTGTCATATATCAAACTAAGTGAACAGACAAACATACAGAAAAACTAGCATAGAGCAGAAAAGAGGAAGTTCAGCTCTGAAAGTGAATATAGGGTATCTCACTGGGATGACTGCATCTGTTGAGAAGAGCAGATGGTGGTATTAAGAAAAAGCCTTCCACAGCCTTCCTAAGCACAGCTTATCCACATCAGTCAACACTCCCTTGCTTCCCTAGACAGATGTTGCATTCTCATGCAGAGCACAATTTTTAAAAGTATCAGCTTAGACAAAACAGGACAACATACATAGCTCACAGGGGTCATCATACAGAATAATGTTTTTAAAATGATTAATAAATGTGCAATTCACTAAGTGTTCAGTGTAGCACCCTGCCTTCTCACAAAAGACAACTATCCTAGTGTGGCAGACTTCTCACTGCAACATGGGTAAACAAAAGAACAGGATATATCCCCAGCCTTTGTGTCTATATGCATCAAATGTTCAATAGTACAAGAGTTCCCTTGGAGCTGCTCCCCTGAGGGAGTAGCTACTGAGATCAAGTGAAACTGCTCATAGTTAGGAATTTCTAGGTGTTCTGTCAAATTGCACATATATAAATGTGTGCATACCTACCCATGAAAGACAACATTAACAAATGACAAGGCCATAAAGTCAAATACTTTATGTAGATTGCCCCAGTCTACTAAAATGCAGAGTAACTTATGTTCCTGTAGTAATGCAAAGAAACACGGAATTCTCACCGCAGATGCACTGTCTGAATCCAGCTTGCTAAGGTAGCCCCAGCTGTGCTGTGACCTCCCACGGAGGGTCTTTCCCCACCTGCTTCCTCCACTGGCTCAATCACCAAAGAGTGCTGTCACTAACTTCAAGCCAATAGAGGATCATAGTCTTAGACTGAGATTTCACACACATTGCCTACAATTCAAAACCTTTTGCCCAGGAATTGCTATGTATAATCTTCTTTTGGAACTCACAGTGGAAATATTTAATGTCATTCAGAAGCTTTCTGTACTGGTAAAATACTTGCAAATTTACTGCAAAGACTCCTCCAGAAGTAATCTCATGTTTTCCCTTAAAAGGAATTGAGGCATTCCTTTTGCCCTTTTCATAAAGCAGCATGGGAATCACTGAGCATCAGTAGATAAAAAGAGAAATAGTTCAGATTGAAATGATACACTCAAGTGACTCAGATTAAATAAAACATTCCAACAGAGGCAATGAGATGTCTCTGAAGAAATACATGATTTTTAAAAATGCTGTGATAACAAAAAATATCCTTCTAAGCTGCCAAACAGCAAAGAGAATATGAACAGCACAGTCTTCACTTAAAGTTTCTAAACCATAAATGTTTCAAACAACAACATTCTTCTTACAGCAGCTGATTCCTCCATGACTTCTAAAAGTGCAGTCAACCACAGCAACAGAACTCTGTCACTTTTACAGCACGAAATGCAAGAGACACGGGAGAGTACTAAGACTGCCAGATTTTGGAGAAAGTGTTTATTAACACAAGCTTCTAGTTATGGCTAAGGGCAAAACAAGGATTTGCAGTACTGTAACATGTTTGGTACTGTCTAGAGAAAAAATCAACAACAAACATTTTTGAATTGAGAGTGAGCTTGCCTGCTTGTCTTTTAACCAATTTTCTTTTTCTGACTTCCCAACAGAATATCCAACTTGATGAAATTCCATATGATTCAGACTTTCCAAGACAGCTACAGTTCACTTCAGCTCATAAAGAACTTTCCCACATAATTCATAAAATATTTTACTGATACAAATCTGACAGATACCTTATCAGATGACCAAGACTAATGATCTCACATATATTTCAAAGCCTCCAAACACAACACCAAGTGTAATATTTTCACAGCAGTACTAACAAAGCAAATGATGGTGAGAAGCACAGCTATTCACTTAAAATATATGACAAAATGATCAAGAATTTCAGTGGGAAGGGCTTCAGTCCAAGACTCTCCTCCAATTTAATTGTTTGGTAACTTGAAAGTACTACTAAATGGGGGAGGGGAATAATTCTGATTATCAAATCTAGTATCTGAATTATTTGCTTATCACAAAAAAAAAAAAAAAAGGCTCCTGAATAGCAATTTTTCATCCTGAAATTTGGCTGCTGTGAGTACTGTTGAAAGTATTGGTATCTGAGCAGAGCTTTCCTTATTTCATTTAAGTATTTAGTGTTAAGCATTTTTAGTTGTACACATTTATAATAGGTATAACTATATGGTAAGAGTATACATTTACTACATTAAAGCACATCATGTATTTTCTACATGGCTTTGAATCTATCAAATTCTAATGGAAATACTAACCCTATCCTAAGTCTGTTTTCAAACACTGCATGCCTTGCTGCTGACTTTTTACAGTATTGTTTCCAGCAGGGCAAAGCTGGCAAGTTCACAGGAACACACATTCAAGATTGTGTCTGAGCCACTTCCCCATGAATATTGCCCCTCACTGCCAATCAGATTAACCTTTTACTGGGATGTTACAGGCAAGCCCTGCTTACAGAACCTCTGGAACTCAACCCATTTCAAACACAGCTTGAAATGAGAACCCCGACAGGAACACAGAACCATGAAACCAACTCTACAGAGCACTACAGCTCTTCACAGTATTATCAAAATAGAATAAATGACACATTTCCTCTTCAGCCCAGTAGCATCTCCTACTTAACTAATAGTAATATATCCAAAGTAGGCACATGAATTTTATTTGGAATTGTTTTCTTTGGACACAATTAAAACTGTTCATACATTGAAGATTTCTTAGTTGCTGCAGCACCTGCAGGCAGAGTAACATACATGAAGGAATATTAGAATATTACACTGTATTTAATAAAGTTACTTGAAAACTTCCTGCCTCAGAATTAGCTTTTTAACTAAGATACATCCCAGAATACCTGTTTTTGTTTGTTTTTTTTTTTTAAAGAAAGCAAACTAGAAAATTTCTGTGGAACATCAGACATTATATACAACCGATGCTACATAACATTCCTGGAGGTAAAAAAGGAGCTTTTTCAGACTATCAAAATGATGTCTCAAGTGAGCTTCAAAGTTTTACGAATCAAGTTAAAACTACAAGAAAATATTTAACTGAATATGTGAGGTTTCCCTTATAAATCCAGAAGAGAAGCTAAGCCTATACCAGCTAATTCCTTGAAAGCAAATTTTTTAACAAATGGACAGTTGCAAATTTAAGTACCAAACTTTTAGATACAGAAATTCTTCATCCATGCGACTTTCCCCTCAACCTTTCTGCAGAATTATTCAAGTAACAGTAGGAAGAAGCATCATTTCCCAGCACAAAAAAGGCTATGCCTACTCACACCAAGATTTATTTTGCCCTGCTTCCAACAAAAGGGAACTTCCAAAGAAGAATAAGATCAGAGCAGGCATAAGGGGATCCTTCCCTAGAATGTTTTCCAACACATTGCAACTCTGGGATTTCATAGGTCAGAGGTTAGCGAAACTCATGGAGGATTCCAAGATGGTGAGATATTCACCCCAAAGACACAGGCTTTCAGCTCCAAAGAGCTCTGCAGTTTCACGTTGCATTTTCTGTACAAATGTCATTTTTTTATTAAGTCTTTCAGGTCTTACTGGTAACCCTTAGAAAAAGCTAACAGAAATCAGCTTTCTGTTGTTACTCAGCCTCTGTTGTATCTAACCTTAGCCATTTTTTCTCCACCTCAGTCTGCCTGTTCTTTAGATGGAGCCTTCCAACTCCTTTGATCCTTGTCCAGTTGTTTAATGTTCAAATTCTGTAACATGTTTTTGAGGTAAGCAGACTTGACATGCAGTCAGTAGTCAAACTGCAAGATACCCACACAAGGACATTACATTCTATGCTCTTACCTGTTCCCAAGTAGATACTAAAATTCAACTTCCTTTACAGTTTGTTGATCATAAACCAACATCATATCCAAGTAAAACTCAAAACTCACACTACATCACTGCCTTTTCAGAGCTGGGATTTATCCCCCTCACCCCCCATGTACATTACCTATCCATTTTCTATTTGGTCTTGTTTTATTAGTCAGCAAATCTCTCAAGCTGTGCTAAAGACAGCATTTGCCTTTGTTACAGAGTATCACCATATTTTGCCACAGCTTCACTCATGTTCAGAAATATGTAAGTCATTTAGTATATATAGCAGTAGGAAAAAGTAAGTAAGAGACATTTTTGATTCTATATAAGGCCACAGACATAAGTCAGATTTAAGTCAAATAACCAGAAGATACAGCAGACTGATCTACCTATTATTTTATGATCAAAACTCAAGTACTTTCAGAAATCACCTCTGTACAAAGCTAATCAATCTGCATGTTCCAAACCCTGCCATGCCCATTTCTCAGGGGAAAAAAAAAATAAATCACACATCAATTTAATCAAACCTGTAACAAATCAAAGCGGCTAGCCCTATCCATATTGCATTTAGTCAACAGGCTTCTTGTCATGACTAAAGACTCCTAAGTACTTCATGAACTGATATAAATTCTTAGGAGTTAGCATAAGGGTGGATGCCTTTAATCCAAGAATTGAAAACATTCTAGACTTCCTAGAAAGTAGAGGAGAGCTAAATCCCTAAAATGGGATGCTTATTAATACAAGCACATTTAAAATTGCTTCCAGATATTTCAGAGTCCTGGAGATACCACTCATACTCCCTCTAGAGACCTATGGAATCTACACCAATTAGGGACAGAAAATCACTGAATAAACAAAACACAATCCAGGGACAAAGGGTGGTACAGAGTTCTGGACTGTGGGAGAGAAAGAATATATTCATCCAAAAATCCTAAAGCCTAGTGCCCAGCAACAGCCATGAAAACATATCTGAACATAAGAGACTAAACCTATAGGGGACATGAAATTTAAAGGGGAAGGATAGAAAGACAGAAAAATCCTCAGATACTGTGAATACCAAGGAAGAATATTTTTTCCACTTCCTCCTCCTTTGTTAAAAGGGTAGAGCATGAAGCTCCCTGACAAAAGCATTTTAATTTATTTTTCTCTCCCCTAATCTATTACAATGCAAGCAGTAGTTTACAAAACATGAGAACTTAATAAGATCACATCATTGAACATTTGAAAAACAGCTTCACAGGAGAATTTTCATCAGAAGCTAACAGCTACATATGGGAAAGACACCTACCACTCCATCTGCAATCTTCCAGTCTGCACAACTTTCATATTTTTGCAGTTGCTTTTCAAACAGTTGTGCTATGGCTCGATGGACAAGTTCATACTGCTCCTATAATAAGGTGCCAGATAAAAATTAATGCACAAGATCTTTTCAAAGAATAGTGATGTATTTTCACATTCATTTCAAAACAAACTATACCTTTGTTTGCACTGCAGAATGCCTCTGCGTCCTCATTTCCTGTATTAAATTAAATACATTAAATTCTTCAGGTATTTTCTGAAATATAGAAGAAAGTCAATTACAATGACATAACTGTCAGAACAACAATACAAAAGCTGTTAAACATTAAAAAAAGTGTAACTTTTATAGGTGAAGCTAATCTGTTCTCTCCACACTGCAAATATTTAATTTCTTTTCCACAGGAACTCCAAACTGACATTTGATTTAGACCAGGTGAGACTATTTCAAGCATTTTTGAAATGAGATATCTAATGTCATTAATATGACATGGCAATGTTAACAATGCTTCATGATCTAAAAATCCCAGAATGAAGTTATGCCTTTATATTTGAGCTGGATGATAAATCAGAAAGACTGAGAAAGTTTAATTCAAAATCAATTTATATTGAAACTTATTTTTGAAAAATTAGAATTTTATAGTGACCTTTTTAGATAAAAACTTGCTGTCAAAGTAAATGCATACTAAAGCATGAATACAATGAAACTAAACATCCAACATGCCAAGAGAGTTCCAGAATGTCTTAACATTTCACTATTTTTGAACACTTAGAAGCTTAATCAATCACTGTTAAGAAATTACAGAATGTCATAAAACTTCTTTTAGGATTCCTTACCCCAGCTTTAAGTAAATTCCATGTATAATCTATGGCACAGATGGCTCCTGTTCTTCCACACCCTGCACTATGAACATAAACAGATAGGTGTTAGATACTATTTAAATTTGATAAAAAAACACTATAAGCCTTGTATTTCAAAAGTCCACGTTAAAAAAAAAATTAATTCCAAATCCCTCAACTATCATTTTAATTTCACTCAGCCTGACACTACAGTGTCTTTAAAATAAAATCAGAAGTGCAAAATGCAGCTTTGAGTCTTTTAATGCAAGTTTTCATAGCCATTTGGAACTGCAGTCATGAAAGATGATTCAGTGCTGACAATTTTATTGCCTCTTTCTTTTATCACATTATTCCCAGCTACTACTGCTTCATCAGGTGTGGTCTTCTCCAAGTTTAATGATAAATGATATAAAATAGCAGAACAGACTACATTTAAAGACTTGCCACATTTTTCTGATTTAGTATCACATCTGTATTTTCTCCTTTTTAGCTAAAAACGTAAATCTGAAAGTTTAAGAATGACAGCAAACTATCTTATTTTTCCTAATTGTCTGAATTCCTCTGTTTTACACATGCAGAGTTATAATTCATGCATATTTATTACATTATAATTACACTGTTGTAAAGAATCAACATTCAGAATTATACTGACAGTCAAAAAGAACAGGACAAAATGAATAGATTTCAGTGCTAAGTCAGTTTATGGTTTTAGACTTCATTTAAGACTGACAACTCAAAAAAAGAATGCAGCCCATGAAGAGAATAACTAAGCTCCAAAGAGTTAGTAAATCCCATGAATTTAGTATGTCCCAGTTTATAAATAAATGTTTCCTGACATAACACATGAACTGTTGTTGCTTTAAAAAACATTAAAAACAATAGGCAAGATTTCCAGACAAATTGTCAGAAAGTGTCAATTCAGCAAAATTTTCCATTGCAGTTCAGTCTCAACACTTCTTCTGCTAGCCAAATTTTAGGTGAAGGATGAAACTGATCTTCATAAGACTTCCCAACTGGAAACTACATCCTGCTAATTAAAGATCTTTTTTGTCATATCAGAGCACAGAGTTCTTAGTGATGCATGTGCTACACAATCTCTCCCACTGAGAACGGAGCTTTACTCCCAAGCTGATTTGCAGTCTTCAAAGTCTGTTTTGTCCTCACAAAGATTTATGTCTTAAGAACCTCAAAACAGGTCCCCTCTCAAAGGCTCATTCTTTTCTGATTGATATTCTGTCTTAAACTGAAGAAAAAAAAAAATTCACTGTGGCATCAGTTTTAAGAAAATGAAGTCTGTGTGATTTTCAATTAAATTTTGACAAAAGAAGTTTTTTTCAACTAAAATAAATAAATTAATTCTGACTTAAAACTAAAACTAGTGCATCCCATATCAGAAGTCTAGATTTCAAAAAATGAAAATGTTTAAAAAATTGAAAGATAAATACGTTTAATACCTGCAGTGTATGCAAATAGGAACATCTTCATGTTCCTGATATTCTCTCATCAAGCTGATCATGTCGAGAATAGAATCAAAAGATGAAGGGACATCATGGTCAGGCCAGTTAACATAATGAAATTGATAGACACTACGAGTCTCCTAAGGGAGAGGCAGGGAGAAAGGTGTTAATGATAACACATATTTGAGTTTGTACCAAAGAAGTAGTTCTAGGAAACTTTTCTTTGACAAGCAAAGTCATTTACTGGATTAAAAAACCTTACAGCTTATAACAGATCAAAAAATAGAAGAGAAATTCTGAAGTCGCATTTCAAGTGCTGCTAATGCATAGGAAGATGCCCTATGGGACAGTTCAGAAGCCCCTCTCTATTATATGGGTAAAGGACCAACAACACTGCACCATATGAAAAGGTTCTATGTCCTTACAGCTATAACTTGGAAATGGAGAAAGAATATTCCATGTGGTCTTTCTTTTTCTATTTGTACCTCAGTAACTTACATTGAAAAAAAAAAAGGGGGCAAAGGGGTTGTTTTGTCAGATTACAAAATAAAGTATGTGCACAGGCTCCAGAGGGAAATTAAGAAAATGAGAGAAATAATAAAAACTGTACCTAAATATGAATCACACTTGCAGCAACAATAGGTACACTTTTATTCTAGTAACAGTAGCTGCAATAGTACCAAAGACAAGGTAAGAAGCAGGCTTTAGAACAGCTTAGTTACTCAGCTACCTGAATGCCTGAAAATCCTCTTTCATCACTATCCAAAGCATCTGCAGCTACCAGCAGCTAGTTCTACTGCACCTTTCCATGCTGGTGCCACACCTCTGGGTTCCAGTACACCCCTCAAAGTAATGTACTGGAGAGCATGAAGGTTTTGAGCCACATTACAGTCTACAGGTTTCAAGACCTACACTACCTTCAGTTCAGCTATGTGAGAAGCAACATAGCAGGCCTCTTTGGCATGGAAATTTATCTATTTTTGATGCTTGACTCTTCCCAGCTCTATGGAAACACCATAGCTAGTTAAAACAAGAGAAAACACAGCCTAAGAAAGCACAAATTTAAGGTGCTTATGTAAAACCAAAGTGATCAGTGAAAAGGAAGAGTTAAAGCTACCTATTACGCTCCACTAAGAAACTTCATTTAATTACATTTAAAAAGACCTGTGATTTTTCACATTAGCAGAATAGCCACAAAAAAAAAATTGCTTTTTATATGAAAATCAAAATTTTAAAAGAACCTTTATAGTTCTTTTTTTCTATTGCCACTTATAAACTAAACAACCCAAGTTTTTCTTGAAAACAAGCAAGTTTCAGTCAAACTGGTTTTCCTTCTAGAAACTAAAATAACATTGTAGATTTATGGAAATTTTAAATCCTTTTGCATAGGGTTTTTTTGGTTTTTTTTTTGTATAATAATCCATTGCAAATGCTACAGAAGTGATAAAACTTATAATTATTCTGGAAAATCTGAAAGCAAACTTAAAAGGCTATTACTTTATACCACAAATACACCTTTCCTCCCCAGTGCAAGGCTATGCTTAGAATTCTTCAAAGAAAGATGAAAAGTCTGTAGTTAATTTAACAGGAATCCTCAAGCAAATCTGCTACATAAATCTGAAGAAAAAACACTTTATCAGATACACATATCAAATATCAACACATCTTGTTAACCCTTTCAGTTAAATTGCTCCTCATAGGAGCAAACTTCTGTTTCCTTGCTAGGATCAAAAGCTCAGCACAAACAGTAGCTTTTGGTTGCTGCTCAGTTTTTAAGCAGCACACAGGCTTCTAGTTGGGACAGAACTCCCCACATCAATAGCCAAACACCATTGGCAAGTACAGTATAGGTAAGCAAAAGATACATCAGCCACAGTTTCTGGTGTATCTAGTTTGTACAATATTTCACTATTAAAAGGGAAGCAGGCTCTGCTTTGGGGTTTTTGGTGTCCAGTTCTGTTTTGAAGTGTACCGTTTCAAAAAATGTCACAAACCCCGATTACTACACGGAATTTCTCTTATCTAAACTGTCTCACAGCCCAGGCAGTTATGAGCACTAACAGAAACAAAATTATTAAGTTCATGCATTCCTAGCAAATACTGCAGACAAAAATTATTCCACAAAATTACTCCCCTCATGATTAAGCAGTTTTCATAATTGCTTGACATCCATTGTTGAATTGGAACATTGTGAAAAACTATAAATGATACTAACCTGCAATAAATCATTTATTAATGCAAATTGACAAATAAAATGGCAGGTATTCTGTAAAACAGACTATCATGCCTTGTGTTTTTACAGGATGGTTCCACAGTTTTTATTTACTGGTAGCTGCTTTTCAGTCAAATGAAGTCTGACATTTGACATCTGACATTTCATGTAAGTTATTAAGAAAAGCTTAAACCATTTGGGTAAACAGGAACATAGATAAAAGGCAAAGAGTTTCACTATTCCTCCTTTATATACTAAGGTTTTAACATCACTTCCAAACTTTATTTACATACATAATCACCACCAAAAAAAGCAAGGATATTTTCATGAGTTTCTGACATTGTATCATTTTGGTGACTTTTGAGCAACTATTGAAGTGAGACCAGAAGCAACTTTGTACTTACATTTTGAAATTCAAGTAATAATGTTCTAATGAAGTAATCTGTTCTTGCTTGCTCAGCTTCCTAAACATGAGAAAACAATAATGCATTGGAAAAAAAATATTAAAAATCAATATGCAACATAACTAAAATCTCAAACTTTAAACTCAGGGTTCTTTTTAAATTTATTGGTTTTGTATTTACGATTTCCTCAAGAGAGGGGCAATCAAAACACTGATTAGCACACCAGCAAGTTAGCTGGCTGCACAAGGTGTGCAAAATGCATTACTTTTACTTAAACGTGTATATTTTGAAATTAAAGTCTTATCTGCTCCAAAGTCATCAATAAATCACATAAGAATATTTCTAAGTACCTCTTTTGCTTTCTTTCTCCATACTTTTAACTTACAGATTGCCTTTCACAGCCATCCCTCTATAACACTTTTGCTGTGTAGACTTCAGCCTCTTACTGAGGCTCTATTGTGCGATGTCTCCTTTTATTTTTATCTTTTCCATTGTTTTCAGTTAAGGGTGCATCTAAAAGAATCACTAATTATTTTGGTTGTGGCCAAAAAAACTAGCTTCTAGCTCACAGAGTTTTCCAATCTTCCTTTGGAATATCAAGGAAAGTTTATACAGAGATCAAACAATATTATTGTACTTTAAATATCAGTAACATCATAATTTGAAGATGCCTTTAAAAACTTGCCATTACAGCTTCCCACAGAGAATTTAGGAGACTGCTTATACGCTTTAATGCATTTCTGTCTCCTCCTATTTACTATCCTATAGTAAATTCGATGGGAATTTACTATTTCCCATCGACAACTGCAACACTTTGCAGGTTTTAAAGCAATGCAGCTCACACACACCAGAGTATGTAAAGGTAATAGATTCTCATCTGTAGCTAAGAAGTCAATTACAACAAGCACACACAAATCCCTTTCACCAGTATCACAAGGACCAGGGCAAAAAGCAGGCAAATTTGAATCAACTTAATGTGGAAAAGGTTACTCAGAATCTCTATAGAGTAAAATTTGCAAGTATATATTTTCCTGACAAGATGAACTGAAGTGTACTTAATTCTTTTTAGACTATTTCAAAGTAGTATTAATAGCTGAATAAACAGGCACGTAAACTCTTTCTGAACACCTTAAAACACTTCATGCTTATTAACCTAATAAAAATATCCTATGCTAGTGTTACTTCCAGTTCACTCAGAACGCACAAGTCAGAACAGACAAAACTGCACAAGATTTTGATTTTGTGAGGATGGTACAGACATTCAAGCAGCATACAAAGCTCAAGAAATAATACATAAAAGATACAGGACCAAGGGACACAGGTTCCCCTCTTTAAAAAAAATAAAACAATTCTGGAGAATTAAAAATACCACACAGATTAGATGTACACATTCCTTTGAGAGTCCTTGTGCAAAATTTAGTACTGAACAACTAAAAAGCCCACTACAAACAGTTCATTGAACATTTAAGTTACAAACTCATTAAATACTTGAAAATTAATTTATAAAGGTTTATACTTACACAAGAAACACGAAATGGTCCAAAAGTTACAGCTGCTTCTCCATACAGAGGCCAGTAACGCTCACATTTTTTCTGTTAAAGTAAAGAATCCTAATTTAATTCATGCATGGTACTGAAAGATGATTACCAGAAGCAGAGCAGACAAAATCACAACCCCAAATGCCTTATTCTGGACTTCTTTTAAGGTAGTAAAACAACTTTCCTTTTGGATTACAAGAGAAAAACAAAACCAAGACCTCAAACAACCAACATAAATACAGGCAAAAGACACTTTGCAAATTAGGATTTCCTGTCTGCCTGTACCATATGCATAAGCATCATACAGAGGAGAGCAATGAAAGCTTAGTTTTTGTGAAAGTTGGGAATTCACAATTCTGGATTTCCTTCTAAGGTCATAAGAATAAAGAAGAGAGACTTAAAAAAAAAATTGTTTTTGCAGCTGTATCAATTGACAGGAAATTCTGAAGGACTCAGGATTTTCATAGTTGGCCTACATCCCACAAAGAGCAAGACACTTTTTCCACAATGACATGGCCCGAAACAAACCCTTGGTGCAGTTCTGTACACAAACACATATTCCACTGAGCTAACACCTAAATAACCATGTAATCCTACAAACGGGGCAAAGAAATGCAGTCTCATGAACTATTCCTTATGTATAGAAAAGTAAGGATTAGCATTCTCACTTCATCTGGCATATTATTATCACAGTTAAGGATTTGGCATATGAAGCTTCAAAGCTATTGCCTATATGGGCAAAGTTCATTTATTTTTGTATTTAGGACACATACCCTTCCCATTTCAAATTCTCGACAGGCCATTACAATGATCTGAAAAGAAAAAAAAGAGATGGTCCAAGTTAGATGGTTTTGGATCACATAACTTAAACCTACACTTCACCACTGACTTCTGTCAGGCAGATACTGATATTTTAAATGGTTACTGCAGAAGAGACTATTATTAATATTTTCTTTCCTGCATACAAATGCTCTTCTAATTCTAAAACAGTAACCAAGTCTCACCCTTCACAAAATCTATCACTAATACACTACTTCAAGGCTATTTAATTCAAATTCACTGTAATCCTGTATAAATACTTTATTTTTTCAGTCTGACAGTAAAGTCTAAACTTATAAAAATACAGAACCATTTGCCAGCTGGAAGAAACACAGCTATATTTGCTCAAAGTGACATAATGCATAGAATATGAACAAACCCTCCCCAGAAAAAAGACCCTGATCATCAATCAAATTTCGTAGGTGAAACTATTTCAGAAAGCATGAGTAGCACAATAAAAATGCACCAACAGGTAAGCTATTAGTTATAGTAAATAACCATATAGTAAACAACTCCCCCTCTCCAAAAAATTTCACAAATAATTTGTCAAACCTATCCAATTTCCCCAAATATTTAAAAGTTAATTCCAGACAAAAGCTGTTCAAACATGTAGAATACACAAAGCAATAACTAATCCAAAATTAGCATTAAAAGAAAGGTAAGTGGTTTGGGGTTTTTTTGTTTCACTTGCTGGTTCTATATTTGATTTTGTCAGTCAACATTAAGTCAGAATTATCTCCTACCTTACAGATGTAACCCAACAAGAACCTATTCATAAATATGAAGGACTTAAAATCCATTCAACAAAATTATTACTTTGATTTTGCATTATTAAACTGAATAAATAATAGTAATTCTATTTAACTACAAAAATCAAGATTTGGGAAGTAAATACTCTAAATCACTGTCAATATTTTGATAATAATAGCCAGCTCAGGCAAAAAATACACAATCACAGTGCCATGATATAAGGTAACACTGAATTTTTCTATAGCTACTTACAGCAACGTTGTATTCCCATATCATCCTCCAGAAGTCTATGACTGTATTGGCTAAGGGTCCCTGGGTAGCAACATATGCTTTTGGCCCATGCACTCCCTAGGATTGCAGAAAAGAACCATTAATGTTTATAAAGAACATTTAACTGCACTGAATTAAAAAAGGTTATGGGTTAAAACAGTGTAAAATTAGAATATCTAGATGGCTAGCTAGACGGATATCTAGATAGATAGATATAACAGGAAGGGTAAATATGAAACATGACTCCTAATTACGTTAGTGGGAATTTTGCTGGTAATCTCAAGGGAGCCCAGGATCACAACAGCTACAGCACTGCCAGAGACTGTCACAGGAAATAAGTTGTTTAGGTTCTGAAGATTCCCTTTAAGTCTGCATTTTCTTTGTTATTCAAACATTCAGTGATGAAAAATTGAAAACTGTTCTGCAAAAACGCATTCTCTTTAACAAATTAAAGTTCCTCCCTCCCTGCAATACATTTCAATGTATTATATGCATATAATATATATTACGCATAAAATTTTAGGATTTTTTTAATATAAATTTTCAGTACATTAATGTTCAGCTTTTCAAGTTAAACATTCATGCAGTAAGATTTAGAGCAACACCTGTTTCTGAAAAATAAATACTGTGTAGAAGCAGCATCAGAATAAAGCTGAAAAGACAGCTCAAGATATTAATACTTTGAAACAAAACTTTAACAGGCTTTTAGTCAAATTCTTTTTCTCTTTCAGAATGTTAGATTAATTCCATTACCATTGTTAGATTAAGAATGTTATAATGTTAGATTAAGAATGTTAATTCCACTGCCACACATGAACAGAGCAAAATGTACATTAACATACACAATTTGTCAAACACTTCATTTATGGTCCCTAAAAATGTCACCTGTTAAAACAACTGCATCTGAATTTTCCTGTGGTATAAATCTCCAATTCATTTGCCTGACACTTTAAAATGAAGTATTTTACATTACATTTCCACCTAGGAGTAAAATCTAGGCTTTAAAGATTCTGTTATAAATGGCATCATGTTTTCAAATTTATTCAAGTCATAAGAATATCTTCCCTCACAGCTTTAAAGTTTTATGTTAGACTATAATATTAAAACTTCACTGACAAAAAAAAAAAAAGCTTAAAAAGAATAGAAGAACTGTTAAACTAGTACCACATACCTTAATAAAGTTTGCATTGATGTAGTCTGAATCTTGTGGAGGAGTTTTTAAGGTCAATTTAACTCGGCTGTGATCAACTATAAAAATAGACCAAAATATTTTTTTGAATAAGGATTACAACACATGTAAATCAAAATAGAGCAGGAAATATAATATATATAGTACATTAAAGAACATTTTCCAAAGGTAAGTCGCAGAAGCAAGTCAATACATTTGATTTATGGGTAAACCAACTCAGGTAGTGAGTAGATAAGCAGAGTAGCTCATACTGCTATGTGCTTCTGAAGTTCACAGGATACCACCTCCTAGAATTCCAAGAGCAATTCATTAAAAAGAGGCAAAATACAATTAATCAGAAGCCATCAAAACTGCAGTTACACAACATTAACACAGATCATGGTGGTCAGAATTAAGATACACTTAAGGAAACCAGAAAGCACAAAACACCAGCGTACAGTAAAGCAGCTGGCAGCTCTCAAAAACTCTCTGCCAAGGACTCCATCAGGTATGACAACAGTAAACAGGCATTAGGGTTTACTGCTCAGGCACAGACTGACCCCTATCCCCCAAATACTGGGCTAGGCTCTTTGCTGGAGCACTTCTGAACTAGAAAGCAGCAGATTCCTTCATTTAGGGGGTTTTGGGAATGTCAAGTTTCTGCCTCAAACATTACTGACTGTCTCAGATAAAGCTTCTGATAATACCAACAGATCTTTGGAGACCAAAATCCTCAGCAATATGAAAATAGCCTTATTATTTGTTGATGGAATAAACTAAACATTTTGTTACTCTTTTTAGCCTTAAAAAAAAATTGCACCTTTAACGCAACAACTTGATTGTTACTAAAATGGTGCAGGCGGTTGGCAGGTTTGCCAGTCCTTCCAGCTCTTGCTGATAACACTTATTAGCTATCATATAAAAATTGTTCGAACTATCTCTACAATAGATTTTAGTTGGAAATCCACATCAAAAAAGAAATTATCTTTAAATGGGGTAACAGAAGTATCTGTAGAAACAGCAGGTGCTCAAGCAATTTGTTACTTTCTGCACCCAGGGTCAATTCCGCAACCACAGAACAGTTGCGAAACCTTTGATTAGACCTAAATTCAAGAAAAAAACAAAGAACAAATATATTTTAAAGAGAAAATATGGTTAGTTGGGTTTTTGTTTCATCAAAACATCACCAATAATAAAACAGGGAACCATGCCCAGAAGAAGTAAATGCTAAGAGTTATTTCTATATGGAAAGCTCTCCCAAAAAACCTTGCGAAATGGTGAATTTTTTCTGCCGGAGTCCTCATAATATGCAAAAAACTTTGTGTTACCATGTAATACTTCTTAAAAAAGCACAAGTGTAAATTACAAGATTTTTAGATCACAAATCTAGAGAAAACACGTTCATATAAAGGCCTAGAAAACCCTTGAAACAAATTGCTCTGTGTTACACACTGATACATAGATTATAAAAGCAAGAACATTCTCTAAGTGTGAAAAAGTGTCATGGACTTTGTACTAAAATCTGCTTTTAAGTGGCAGAACAGACTAAATAAAGTAGCGGGCTAATGAGGGATCCTATCTTCCCAGCACAGATCCAAAACTCTAGAGCAGTTTCCAAATGCCAACATCACCATCCTGTCTGTGTGCCACAGCTCATCTGTTTCAGAGTTTATGGTCTGGAATAGAATTTTCCCCAAAAAATCCACTGCAGTTCTCAGCTTCTGAAGATTAAGTGCTTGTATATTGTTATATAACTTAAAGGCTCAGTTCACAATAACTAATTGGTTCTTCAGGTGACCAGTGAACACTATGTTGCATTTAACAACCATTTAGCATGGCTTAGTAAACTGTAATGCATCTTTTACTCTGAAGCCAGTGCTGAGTTAGTGCTGAGGTACTGATCTCTCTGGTAGCAGTAACAATCTCTGATAAATACGGCACTAATCTCTGATTAAGTTACAAATGTACATTATTTCCTGGACTTACAAGAGAGAGACAAGGATACTTTGTCTTTCTCCTACTTCTCATTTCAAGCTGGTACTCCCATCACTTCATTGCTGGAGACTTTGGATGTTTGAGACATTCACTTACAAACTGAAAATACACCTTCAATTTTCCTAAATGTCATCTCATTTCCCCATTGCGAGCTTCATTCCCTTCCAGATCCCGGTGACTCAGGTTTTATTTCCATGCAGATGACAGATGTGCTCCTCTACTGCTGTAGTTCCAGCCATGCATTCCTACAGTGCTGCTGTCTCACCAGCTCAGCCTGCTGCTACCAAGATTTCACTATATCGTTTATGATCTGCCAAAATGCCAGGACAGTGATAATAAGATGACCATAATGACTTCCTCTCTCTTTTTCACTCTACCTATTAAACATTTCCTCCCAACTAATAAGCAGAGTAAAATGTACTTGTTGCTGACCTTCTGGGACAAGAGAAGTGACATTTGTCAGAAGACTACCCTTTAATCTCATTGTCAGCTGTTCAGATCAAGAAGAACAGTGAGAGCTTCTGAAATACGTGGCCTCAGGAGCTACACAAAGTGAGCATGTAAGTCTTGTAATTTCAGATCACTGATCTGTAATATCCACATGTTGGTGGGTTTAAAATTAAAATTGTGCTCTCTTGCTTTCTGTGTCCACACATTAAAAAGAATTCCATTTGGACTCTAGCAAAATAGAAACCAAAGCTAATCTAGCACTGGAAGCTTTTCAACACAATTTGTAGGATACAGACAGGCAAAAAAGATCTATTTTACATCAAAACTGGCTCCTTAAGCCTCCTTAGAATTTCACCTAGAGAATATACTGACATTTGTTTGTTTTCTACCATTAATAACATGCTCCTAAGGAAAACATACATTCAAGCATCTAATAAACTTCTCAACTGTTCTGAGCTAAAATAAAAGTGTTGGCTTGATACAGCTTCAGAACCAGAACACATTTATTTTTGGGTGATACTTCTGATAAAATATAAGAATTCAGTCACTTTGCCTTTTAAGTAAAAAACAAAAATTTTAAGAAGGTCATCTTTCAGCAAATTAGCTCCAATTTTGCATTTCAATAATAACTAAAAAGTAAAATTCAAAATACATGGAGAATGTATCCTTCCTTCATCTTCTATTAACATGTAAATCAGACTTACATGGCAATATATCCTTGTATCTATTCTTTTTAACATTTTCTTCTTTTTCTCCAGTGGCTGTTGGGTATATCTTCTCTGTTCTGTATTTTGTTGATAATCTTCTTAACCTCTGGAAAAAAAGATTTTTGTTATATTTTCAAGCCTCAAGATAAACATCACAAGGTATTAGTTTCATTCATGATGATCACTCGGGGAAAAAAAAATTCTTCTCTCGTTTTATGATATTAACTACAAGGAAGTTTAAACACCTAGTCATCCAGTACTTTTAGCACATCAACAGGTTATGCTCAAGTTGATGCTAGCTCTATGCATCATGAGACACAGAATTTTGGAAAAGCCAGTACAGCACCAGCATGAACTATGGCCATATTTTACTTGGACAATACATTGCCCTGTTGTGGAGTAACAACTGCATAAAGAATACCTGTGAGAAACAGAAATATCATCTCAGGGCACCTGGGGAAAAGCACAGCATGGACTGGCTCAGGAACAGCTGGTACTTGGTTCTGAGGCACAGGACAACTGAACAGAAACCAAACTCTTACATTTAACTGGTGCCAACTCCTAACACCCAACTCCTGCTGAGTTTCAAGCTCAAAGAAAGAAGGTCCCTGTCTCTCAGGCACAAGCTATTCACAATTAAGATGAGTGACAGGAGGTCTGCTGTATTCATAACAATATGCCATTTTCCCCCCTGCATCTATTTCAAATCCTAGAAATGTGAGTCAAAACCTTTAATAACAAAAAACAGTCCCTGCCTTCCATAGCCTAGGAAATAAAAGGAGCAATACAGCTTTTATCATTCCAAACAAATTAGGCTTTTTGCAACCTTAAAGCAGAAGAGTAAAAGTTCCCATTAAAAAAAGAAAATAAATACAAGAGGAGCCAGCAGTGCTTATTATTTTAAACTGTGTAGACATCCAGATTTAAAAAGGAACACCAAAGAACTAAGAAATTTAACTCTGGTGGTTGCAAACCCAGTCATTCTATCAACACTGACATGGTGCTGGTGCATAAGACTATCAAGAGGAAGACTGAAAGAAGCTTCAAACAAGCCTAGCATCTCCAGTGGAGGGGTGTTCTAAAATGGAAGAAGGACAGACATTCTTCATGTTTCCCTCCCTCCATATTCAATTCATCATTGTACACCTGAAGACTCAAAACATTCATGACTTATGTTCTTCTGGGGAAGGGGGACAATGGGAGAAGCTTTTTGCCAGTTAAAAACATAAATCTTGTTTGTCACTGACTATGCAACAACATACTGGCAGAAAGAGACCATAAGGAAGATCTGTTTGGAAAGCCAGTTTTAGTAGCTTTAGAACAATTCAAGAAGAAAACACAGGACATTCATCGCACACTTTAATTAAAAAATGTTTGTCAACTCAAGACCTCCAATAATTCCTCCTAATTTATTATGCAATTGAGGTGACTAATTATGCATATTAGGTCCAAAATTGTCCTAGCCCCAGCCTCAACCTTAAGAATAAAATCACATAAAACTTAGCATCTCTCTTACATAGAGAAAAACATTTTCATGAAATTTATATGGATATAGCAAAAAAAAAATAAATTTACCTGTGCAAATGTGGGTAAAACCTGTCATTAATTTAATTGAATAATACACATGCAATAAACCAGAAAAGTGACATTTGCAGAGCAAGAGCAAATGGCAAGGTAAAAAAAAAAAACCAACAAACAAATCAAGAAGCACCAGTTTTCAATGTTTTTCTCTTCTGCAAGGACTTCATCACAGATTCAATCACTACAGAATAAAAAGAGCAATCGAACTAGCCTGCAACCATTTTTTTTCTTAAAATGATTTTTCTTGAGTAATCTGCAATATTAACCAACAAAGAAAACCAGTAAATATCTGGAGGTGTGGTAGTAAGCGTCTGACCAGTGATCAAGCTGCTAAATATTTAACCTGACAGCATTGAGAGAGTGAGCAACAGGAAGATTCTTAAAAATACACAAACAGTTCCTGGAAGTTCCCATGTAGACTGCACTCACCTTTGCAACACTAAAAACAAATTCACAGCGTAACCAGAACACACAGGCAAAGAAACTTGGTTTGTGACACCACGCAGACAAAGAATACCACTGCACATAGGAGACACTGTCCTACGTAACATCAACCTTTCCTAAGTCCAAAAATATCACTTGTGCTAAGACTGAACATATCCAGGATTCTAGAAAAGGCCAAATGAATGCACATAATTTGGCTAAATGAGCTATGAACTGCAAGGCTGAGAAATACTTTGAAATAGGCTATAAACCTCCAATTAAGAGGGGTTTAAAAAAAAAAAACAAAGACCAACAATGACACTTTCCAAGCACGGTCATTAATATGATTTTGTGTATTGTTCCTACATGGTTGTGAGTCTTAGAGGGTTTTTCCCTCCATCGTACTGATTTCTATAGGGAAAATGTCACCCCAGGACACTCTGCTTAAAAGAAGTTTAGAGAAAAACAACTTCTACAAACCATGACTAGAAGCAAAGTTCTTTTACATGAGAAAGAACACACTCAAGGAAGTCAGGTAAGGTATCAAAAAGTAGGAAGATGATCCTTTTTTGTATAAGCCCATTTTAAAGGCATGCAAGAAAAAACTTGCACCAATACAATCTGGATGAATTTTAAGCCAAAGAGGCTCAAGTGACTAGTACCAACTTTCATTCTCTAGAAAACAATGCTATGAGAATCCAGCACAGCCTTCTTCCCTACATGATTCAATCTCCCCTGTTCTGCAGTCTGCTAAACAGACAAAAAGGTAGGATTAGCTTAACCCAGCTCCAAAGGCAAAGCCTGGAAATGAAACACAGGTTGTTTCTAGCACACATCTGTTCCTAAAATACTTCAGGATTCATGCTTTTCATGCATGTTAGCCAGCTGCTCTGTGACATGAGTAATAGAAGATAGCTAAGTACAGTCCTGTGAGCAATCAAAATTAGTAAGGAGCATTCTTTACAATCTATAATAGTATCTGCTATATAGAATAATATCTGTTTCATGCTTTAGAAGAGGTGAAGAGTAAGGAAAGAATTTTTAAAACTGAGCTTTGAACAAAATACCACAGGAATGGAAAAGTGCCAGATTCAGCAGAGGATTCCACCCTACACACAACAGAAAATTCCTGCAGAAGGCTATTGCAGTGTGTGCTCACATCCTGCTGTGGGATGCAAGGCTTCCAGTGCTTCCTAGGTTACAGCCCAGAGTGACCAGGAGGAGGAGAATGTACTCAATAGCAGAACAGGGGTAATGACAGGGCAGAAGAGAAAAGAATTCTGTTCAGACTAAGACTAAGCTGACAAGACAGCCAGTAAGATCCGTCTCAGCCCAGTTTCAAGCTAATTCTTCATAAACAACTGTCTAGAGTACAAAGCAGCACTCATTTGGGTTAAGTCAGTCAACTGCCAAAATGCTTCCTGAAGATACTCGGGCACCAACAGCAGGGACACGGGAGGTTCAGCCTGGTGCCTCTGCAGATAACGCTGGGTGATACTCGTCTGTTCAGTGCGACTGCTATTCTGGTACCATGGAAGTCTTCACTGGTATGTTCTTTTAAGAACAAACAAAATGGTCAAAGAGTAAGCATGGTGAGCCATAAATACACACTTTAAGAATTACATTCACAAGGCCTTTAGTTCCAGTCATTAGAAAAGCTCAATTTTAATTCTGCTTATTCATTATGTGACAGAAGTGGTTTGTGGGGTGGTAACAAACACCACATGTGACAATGGGGAGATGAGTCTTTGAAGCAATTTAAGTTTCAGAAACATACTTCCAACTTCCACAGTGGTTTTACAATCTGTACTACAAATCTACTTCAGAGTTTTTACAAAAAGACAAACCAGCTTTTTAAACCCTACTTGTAGAACCCTACCATATCAAGAAGAACTTTGTCCAATTAGTTCAGGAAATACAGATTTTTGAATTTCATTGTCAGTTTGTTTAAAACTTTAGAAAGCCTTTAAAGACACAAAGACTAATATCATAGAAGTGCTGTTTGTGGATTAAAGAAAGCATTTATATAGCCTACTGAAATTTAAAGATCTCACTTCAAAAGCATAAACTTTACTTAAGATACAGAAGTTCCTCTGACTCCTTTCCAGGCTACTTTTGAAGGAGAACAATACAAATATTTCACCAGCCTTGTCTGACATTTCTAATTGTCCAAATGAGATAATACAACAGAGATGTTCTCTTGACTCTCCTTTCTGAGCATTCCTGAGGAGCAAGACATACCAGAGTGTCAGATGCCAGCTTCTACAGTATTCCACAGCACCCTCTTGCCATGTGACACCAGGCCATAGAACCAGGCTCAGGAAACTCTACACAGCTCTGGCAGTGGTCTCCTGACATTGTGCCAATTACAGAGGAACATATTTTGTTCTGCAAAATTTGCCATAGTGCATTAAGAAATACTCAAACAAACAAGCAATTAAAGAAAATCTTCAATAGAAGTTACCTTAAAAATTAGAGCATAAAAGATGCTAGAAGACAAAATGTATTAATGCACTCATTTCATAAAATTAGCTATTTCTATCAAAAGGTGGACATTGCATTTTTCTTACTAACAGGAAGGAAAGAAAAAAACAAATATTATGTGCAACTCTGGTCTCATTCAAATAATTTAGATACAGCTTACTAGGGCAGAATACATTCACTAGTACTCATACAGTGAGAAAAATGTACCTGTATGGAGCAATGTGAAGTAAATTACCAAAAAAAAATTTCAAAATTACTATCTTATGGTTGTCTGTGGTCAGATAACACAGGTTTCAGGTTCTGTGCCTATGAACGACGAAATTCCAGAGATGCTTTTGGCAACAGACAGTGCAGTGCAGACTTTGGTACCAGTGCTCAAATGGGGCTCTGACATCCTAAAACTGCTTTGATTCCAGAAGTATTTCAATTTCAAGGCCTTGCAAATCCAACTGGAGTTTTCCTATACCACTTTCTTATCAGTGAAGTCTATGGGAAACACCACAACTAGTAGTGGTAGTAAACTCAGGTGGAGAATGGACTATTTAGGAGTGCACGTGCAACTCCAGGTCGCAATAGCAAGGAATAAATGAACACAGTGAACAACACTTTGTCTTGGAAGTATTTGTAAAATAGCATACACTTGTGACTCATGACAATATTTCCCCCTTGATTCCTGTCAGCTTTCAAACACCAGTTGTTTACAAGAATTCCTAGCCCTCACGAAGGAGGGAAAAAGCCTTCCCAAATACTAGTCAAACATAAACAATGAGCTTTGTAAAACTTCACTGTATCTCAACATTCACAGATGGCTTTGGCTGCAATAACAGAGGCTAGCAGTCTGCACTGGACCTGTATCTCTCTGAAACAAAGCCCTGAAAGGAGACTGCAGGCTGAACTGATAGAAGGAAGAGTTTTCATTGCCTTGGCACTCTCTTCTGGCAACACCTACTAACCCTGGAGCTCTAGGTGCTCCAAGCAAATCTCTGCTGAAGTGATTAATAGATAAGTTACAAGTGTAACTACACTCCCTTGGGAGCTCTGTCTTCAGCATTTCATAGCAGGACAATGATGAGTCCAACAAACACTGCGTTCCAGGAGGCTTGTGGAAACCACACAGAAGAAAAATCCCTCCAAAATGACCCAGACAACTGAAAACAGCATTAGTTCAGTATTAGATTGTATGGTGTGTTCTGTTCAGGAGTTGGACTTCAATCATCTTTGTGGGTCATTTTATGATTTCACATCACCTTTACTCCCTGATATTTTCTCAGGAAAGTGGTGAATTCATGTTACTGCACTAACTGGAGATTTCTATCCCATAGAGACGTATCAGCCAATGAAGACAACGCTGGTGTATCCTCATGTAGAGAAGGCAAAATGATAATACTGCAAACAGCCTGTTAGGGGTACATCCTACTTTCTTCAGTATTGCATTAAAATCAGAATCAGGTGAAAAACTCAAACCAGCAACTTACTCTCCAAAATTATGTACTGTCAGAGTAAGATCAACATTTCCAATCTTTCCAAACCTATAATTTCCCTAAGAAAAGCATTAGAATCAGGCACATCTCCCACACTGCTAATAACTAAAGATACCTTTATGCAGACACTATCAAAATGTGGCCTGACTGCCTCAAAAGTCTCCTTTCCTTTCCCTCATTCCTAAAACTATTTTTATACTATCTGCATGTTAATCATAGTCTAAACTAGCAGTACTATCAATTACAGGTAATTTATGTTCAGCATTATAGTTAAGCCTACTGCCAGTTTTACGAGGCTGGAGAAGACTAAGCAGATCTGCAGTTTGGCAACAAGCAAGGAAATCATCAAGCAAAGCAGAACATTAAATTATTAAAGCATAATTTGGTTTTAGCTAGTAGGTTACTAATGTATGTTCTGAGATAGTTTAGAAACTCCTGCAGCACACTGTCCTAGTTTAGTTAATATGCATTATTAACTAAATATATTTATTAATATATAAATATATATATATATATATATTAATATATAATATATTTAGTTAATATGTAGCATAAACCAGGCAATTGGGGATACCAGTATCGTAAAGTCACCCCAGGACACACACTCATTAAGAATTGGGATTATAACTTCCCATCTCTGAAACTGTTTCCTGGTCAGTTATTGCAGTGACTACTGTGAGAACATTAGGAGATGTGAAAACATGCTGGACAATGAAACAGTAACAGTCTTTACAGACTATGAGTGAAGAACAAGAAAATTTCTATTAGTACAAAAGTACTCAATTAGAAAGTTGACTGCTTCGGACTCAAGTCTAGGAAGCACCTTGGAAAGGTTAGAAAAGGTTAACATTAGCACACTACAAATAGCAGGCTTCTTAAGAGAGTTAGAGCAATTACAGAACAATTGTTGATAATTCAAAACAGAAATAAGCCTCGAAATCTTTTCAACAAGATGACTTTCTGTCTTCACAATATAAACCCAAACAGCATATGGAAGCAAAGCAGTTAGAGTAACAAAGAAATAAAACTCAAACCAGGGAACCCCCTTGTTTAAAATAATGATTTCCAAGTTACTGGATTCATAACTTTTCTCTTATTCCTTCAGTATTAGGCTTTATGCATAGCATAAAGCACAGGTATATTAAAAGCATCACATTTAATCTTTATTTAAAACACAAAATGGTTATAGGTCTAGCTAAACCTCTTTTCAAGAGCCACTCTGAGTTATCCAGAAGAGGTGACCACACTACAGTCCACTATCTTGACAGTCTATCCCAGACTCTGCCTCTGAAGTAAATCAAATTTTGGCATCCTGGATGTAACACTATCAATGCAACATTTGAGTGAAAACTTCTACAGACCATGTTCTTCACCCAAAATAGAGATGAAGTAGATACTTGTCCCCATGTCCATTACACACACCAGATTTACTTCAAAACACAGCACCTCTGATGTAACACGAACAGATACCAAAGCAACGATGTCCCAGGACCTTGGAAACAAGAAGAAAGTATCTCAAGGTGAGTTTAGACCTTTTCCACAAAAAAACACCCCGAAGGCAAGAGTTTTATCCCAGGTCAACCAGGCAGCTAACCGGAACACAAGTGATATTTTTTCATGGCCACAGGAGGGGCTGAACCAGTCACTACTTGTGACAGCTTTGTGGCTCTTCAGCTTCAGTGCTTGTGTCTCAACCAACATAACATCCTGAAACACTCAAAAGCACCCTGTGATAAGCATTCACAGGAAAACCTGCATAGCAAATACACGAGGTACAATTCATACCAACAAACAGCAAGAGGATCTAAATAAGTACTAGCCTCTACCCTTGAAGAATATTGAGGTTTTTTAACCATATCAACTCTCATTGAAATATTTCATCATCTATCACCACTTATTACTCCTCAGTCTTTACCATTCCCTTGCCTGCGACTTCATAGTATGTGGCATGAAGCATTAAGATCCATGGAGAATGTATCTTGGTTTTGTTTCTGCTCAGCATGAAAGAAAAGGGGGGGGAACCAACCCAAATTCTCCTCCCTCTTCCTTCACAAGATGCAAAACCCTTCCTCTTTTCCCACGCCTTGGAACACATTTCCTTGAGGTCAGTGTTTGTTTTCCAAGCAATTCATACAAGGTGGAAAAAAAAAAAAAAAAAGCACCATGACTGAAACAGGAAAAACTGAGCTTTCACTCCAATAGAAGTAAACTAGAATTTCCTACCTGCTAGTCTCCTGCAACCAAAGCTGCCATAAATAGAGGCACAGGAGAATAGTCTTAGAGCCTTATTAAAACTTTATTTTAGCCTTTTCAAAAATCTGCACACACTCTCACACTCCCTGAACAATGGTCTGTCATAGCTGTTATGTCCTGCCCTCCCAAAAGGGTTTCAACAGCCATGTCTTGCCGATTCATCTGCAACACAGATCCTGTCCTGCAAGACCTTCACTGAGAATGACTTCAAGCTGAAAAGCTGGAGCCTAACAACTGCTCTGGGCAAAAAGCAGAGCTGTTTGTGCAGTCAAGAAACACTGTAATTGCCATCTAGTTTTGAGCCCGAATTACCTTACTGAAACATCTTTAGAGCTCAGAGCTGCTGTTCCTTTCAGTGACATCCTTCGGCAATTAGTTGAATTGCTATTCAATAACACATATTTAGTGCTTAATATACAATTCCAATAAAAAAAATGCCAATTTTATCTTTCACTAGAAGTCTTTTTTTTTTTTATGCAAGCTTGAACATTGTATAGAAACACAGTATCTTTAGAGACTTTCAGCAGTTTAGATCCCCCACAATTCAGCAGGTAAAACTATGATACTGATAATATAGTTATGCCAGCTTATGACTGGCAAGTAAAACCCCCACTATTTAGTAAATAAAAATAAGAAAACTTTTGACAAAGACTGAATCAGTACTTCCATGCAGCAACGCATACACAGGGAATATATAAGGGATTGTAAAAAATAAAAATAAGATAGAAAATAGAAAATACATTTCTACTATCTGGAGAAAACACGCTTACAACTATTTTCACCCTTTCTTTGAGGCTGTGTTTGGAAGCCAAGGAATGTGCTAGTTATAAAGAGGCCATTTATGATAGAGTTCAATAGCATTTTAAGAGCTAGAAAGAAGTCACAAACTTGTACTAAGATTTCAACTGTAATAACCCTAGCTAATAACCAGCACAATATTTACAGAGAGACAAAAGAATTCTGTGTTGTAATCACTTATATTTGCAGTATCTGTCAATTTTTGCTGAACAAATTTGTCCCAAACAATTCAGAATCACACACCTTCCAAGCATAATTCAGGTTTCAGAAAGAGACAGGACAGGTTACCCAATGACCAACAAAATTCTCATGATTCTGGCAGAAAGAATATATAGCAGAAACCTATAAAGCAATTATTGAAATTAAACCAAAGCAGTAATGGCTTGTACAAAAACAATAAACTCAGACAACTAGTTATTTCTATTAATTACTTCACATTATTTCTCTCCATTAAATTTCTTGCTTTAATGGCTGAACATTCAAGTAGAACTGCTAAATGTTCAAATGCTTGAACAATATGAACTTTGCCAATTAATTAGTTTCTCCTGAATTCAAGAAAAGGTCCTTAAATCTTCTCCATTCATGCTATATTGTATGCAATTGTCTCCTAGAAAAGGAACACAGGCATCTACATAGTATTACCATTAAGAGTACATATCATAGTATTAATGTAGTGATACCACTCAAGCAGAATGTTTCTTACTTGCCTCATACTTTGTTCAATAAGCATTTCAAGAAAAGGAAAAGGCTGTGGTGCTTCTCCACCATAACTATTTATTGTTTGACATACCATTATCAATTTGAATTCCACAGTAACACAAATCCCAGGTACTCTCAAGGCCATGCCAATCCAAAAGTTGCTACAAAGGAAACAGTTGTCTCTTTGGCAAGCCTGTATCTTGACAAGATACAAAGACAAGAATACTACAGTGACGTTACTAGAAAGTAAATGAAAATACTGTTTTAAACAGTTTGAGGTTTAACTTTTTAAAATCAGGAACATTTTGGAGGAAACTTTTAATTCTGAAGACTCACAAAAGCTTGTACCTAAAGTGTCAAGTTAAAGATGCTCATTGTACATCCTCTTAAAACCAGTGTTGAAAAACTCTAACACTACACTCCTCATGCCGCTACAATAAAGCTGTTACATAAACTTTATTCTGTACCTCAAAACCACTGTTAAAATTTTAAATTATTTTCCAAATAGTTGTAGGATGCCTTTTTTACATTTATAATGCAATCATTTCTGTAATTTTTGTATTTTGAAGAGCAAAGAAAAAATTACCTCATATGAAGTATATGCTCAATCATCTAAAGGTTTTCAAGTACTCCACAACTTCAATCTGCTACACAACTAATCTGCAAAATACAGTCCTTCTACAGTGACAAATTTCAACAAACAGAAAGGTCCTCAAGTCAATTGGTAGAATGAATCTGGTTCATAAAAGGGCCTTGTCAATCAAGCTGCTGATAAATTTAAAACAAACCTCAGCTGCCACTGCTTTAAAAAGATTAATATTTACAATCCAGAATGTACAAGTTGATAGTTTGTTTGGTAAACAATAGCACAGGGTTTTTATCTGATACACAAACAACTTCATTCAACACCTCCGGCTTCTGGATGACAGATTTACTTCCAGGTATTTCAGAAACGCACGGGAACACCTTCAGATCCCACCTCAAGATCTTTATCTATATTTCTCATCTATGTGGAATATGTGACTCCACTTCCTTTCTTGGAAAAGGAAACTGTTCCAATCTAAGCTTCAAATAAGTATTTGATAGAGTGCCAATTCAAAAGAAGAGTATGTGAATTTCTACAGGAATTCAGTCGAGACTAGTCTCTTTGTTTTTAAAAGGAAAAATTAAAAAAAAAAAAAATCATCTGACTGAAAGGATTTCACAAGCAGAATTTCTCAAAAAAACTTCCCAGACCAAGCAGGCATTTTCCTTCATGACCTTTCCAGCAAAGCAGTGCACACTAAAACATTTGACCACAAACCTGAAGACAGTAAGAGATGAAGATGGGTATACAACAGTAATGAAGAGAACCAACTTTCAAGATATAAGAAAAAAGAATAAACATCAAAAATGCTAAATAAAGTGGTAGGCTAGAAGTTATAATGAAGGAAACACAAATAAATGTATGTCACAAATAACTACATGGCAACACAGGAGTTACAGAAGTGACCACGGGAAAAAAGACACAAAATAATTACTGATACTCTGTATTCAGTAGTTAGTCCAGCCTGCTGGTAATCTACAGATGAAACAATGTAAATTCTCAACAGACAACAGGACACAGAAAAAAAATAGTTTTCCTGCTTGATTAACATAACAGGTTAGTTAAAGCTGTGATTTTTCTGGTTTGATGGACTATGTTTTTAATTTTCTTTCTGGTCTGAAATTAGTGAAACTAATTCAACTTGAAATTAATGAAATTTTTCCCTTAGAACAGAAGCATTCAAATTCTACTATTGCTTGCATTGCCTAAATGCACACAAAAAGTGTTGACAGCTTTTACATTTGCTTCCTGGTATTTCATATAAAACATGAATTCTTTTTTATGGCAATGGTTTTGGCTGTAATAGTCTGGTTTTATTTGGGGATACTTTCTCAGTAACCAAAGAATGCTAGCAAATATTAGCATCTTTCAGGAAAATAAAAAAAAAAAAAAGCCAATGTTTACTCTGGACAAGGAAGCAATATTTTCCTTTTAAAAACAGTCCCTGAACATTTAAGCCTAACACCCTCATCCTAAGCAATGTCAGTCTATACTTTCTATGACTCTTGTACCATTAAAGGGGCCTGAAAGGCTATTCTTTGATTTTAAGTCCTAATTTAAGTTCCTTGAAATTGTCTCAACATTTACAAAGTTATCAGATGGTCAACAAATCCAAACCCACCCAGAACATTATTGTTTAATGAGTATTACAGCAGAATAGTTTAAACACTTGAGAGATCAAACAGTAATCTGCAGCAATACTTAAGCATGGCATCTCCTGCTGTCAAGTTTTAGGCAGTGTTTATTGTCTCTGATAAAGAAATGAGGATTTTATTATTTCAGAAACAAAGTGTCTATTTTTGTCTTTAAAGAAATATGAACATTTTGATGAATGTTTTCAGAAAGTTTGATTTCTAAGCACTGTTCTCTGCTTAGGAACATTCCTGGAAAATCCATGCTTTTGTTAGAGCTTCTCCTGCTACTTGGTTCCCAGTTAAACATGCCCAGGACAAGCTGCAAGGCAGCAATTAGGCAATTATTAGGCTTCAATTTTCATAGAAAGAACAGGCACAGATCTGAAGGCAACTTCGAGGCACTGTCTGTCTTGGAGGTGAGAAGCTGGAACACCTGCTGAGAATTGAGGTTGTTCATCCTGGACAAGGCTCCAAGGAGACCTTAGAGCAGCCAATAGAGATGGAGAGAGACTTTTTCCAAGGGCATGTAGCCAGAGGACACAGGCAACGAAAGAGGCAGGTTTAGCTAAGATATTAGGAAGAAACGCTTCACTATGAGGGTGGTGAGACACCGCAACAGGTTGCTCATAAAAGCTGTGGGTGCCTCATTCTTGGAAGTATTCAGGGTCAGGCTGTGTGGGATTTTGAGCAAGATGTCCCTTCCCAGAGCAGAGCCATTGGAATTAGATGATCTTTAAGGTCTTTTCCAATCCAGATCACTCGATTTTATGATCTGCTTCTTCCTGTGCTCCACAGGTAACTCACGTTCCTCACAGGCTGGGAGGACAACTGCCAATGCCCTAACTTGAATAATTTTATTACAAACAATCGAGACTCATATGCGAGTGACTTGAAGGAACAAAAAAAAAACCTTAAAACACAACAACAAAACATAGCTACTTTGACTGCACAGACTTCCCTCAAACTCCAGAAGATACATAAAAATTGACTGGGATTTTTCTTTTTTTCTTTTTTCCTAACAACCCCAAGGATCTAAGAGATAGAAAAATTAGGTAAAAGTTTAGAAGAAAGATGGCCACTAAGCAGCAGGTCTCTTGCCCTGTGTCAGTGGAACCCATCCACTAGGTGTCAGTGTCTTCTTGGGCAGTGGATTCTAATGGAAATAGGGCAGCTGGCAGTCCTTGGTTCTCAGGCCAACCGTACAGAAGGAAATTCTTATAAAGCATCTCTGGGCCACAAATGAAACAAGTGTGCCTAAAAGACACAGAACAAATATAGCCCTAGACACAAAGCTCAGCCAATAGAGGTGAGAACCTCATGACTAAGAATTCTTTCGTGAAACATGACTGATATTTTTCAGGATGCTGAACACAAGTATTAAAAAAACCTGAAAGATAAAGGTATTTCTGTTTCCCTCTTCCTGAAATACCCCAAAACACCAAGCAATGTTTTTGGACAAAAAAAACCCCACCAACAACCAAACCACGAGAATGGGTTCTACCTCTACTAAAATATAAGTCAGGCTTAAAGAGACTTAGAAGCAATAATGTAAATTATTACAGCACAGTGTGAAATCCGCTGTGATAGGCATGAAACACCACACCCTAAATAAAGGGCAGAGCCAAAGTCAAAGTTCAGGCACATTAAGTGGCTGCTGTCAGAAAAAAGAGCCAGATCTTTCTACTCACCTGCATTACATTTAGAATATTAAGGCAAACAAAGTTTTGAATGGAATATTTCAGTTGCAAGAGACCTAAAATTAACACCTAGTCCAGCTTCCTGACCTCTTCAAGGATAAAATCTAAATTTAAGTATAAAAGGAGAATACTGATATAAAAGGAATCTTAAACTTAACTACAAGACCACACTTGCAAACTAATGGCAACTCTACAAATTATGTTGAGCTGATGGGCAAGGGCATGCCAGAGGGGAAGCAGCATCATGAATTAGACAAGAAAATAGACAAACAAGGAAGGTGTGAAAAAGCAAGCCAAGTTTTTATGTCACATTTTAATGCACACAGGATTGTAAGAAACCTATACAATCAAGGAAATGATCACTGTATTGGTAGCACACACAAGAAACCTTTTGATTCTTGTCAAGATTGGGAAGGCTATGAAGTTGAAAAAAAAATTATTCAATAATTCAGAGGGTTATGAAGTACAGACTTCTTTCTTTTTGAAGATATTGGATCAGTCTGCCAGAGAATCTTTTAATCCCCCAGCAAGAAAAACACCTTGAAGCCAATTTGAACAAGCACAGGACCTGGCTAAAGACACATCCTCAAGCACCACTTATAGTTACTGCATACTTACATCTGCTATTCTTGTCAGACAGGAAAAGGCTAAAAAAAAAAAAATAAATTTCACCACAACTCTTTCTCTTAGAAATAGGCACTTAAAAAAAATTAAAAAAAAAAAAAATTGGGGGAAATTATACAGAACTAAAAAAGTAAAACACTTGCAATCAGTCCAGGGCCTGTTGAAATATGCCAGGTAGCAGTGCCTGCCAATGTCCTGACCAGGGATGGGTTCTGGTGTCCTGTGCTCATCACCCTGCTGCTACACACAGCCTGAGCTTCTACTCAGAATCTGCCATTGAAAAAGACTGGGAGGATGGCTCCATTTCATTCCTGACATTCTCACAGTATCCTACAGTCACAATAAAGTATTAGACTAGTTACACATTTAATTTGACACATTACACTGTTATAATACTCTGAAGAACCTGAAAAGTATCATATGATCCTAAAATTTATCTCCTTATCTTCCTCCTGCATTACTAATATATCTATTGAACTATTTACACCAGACTGCATTGCACTGCCTGGAAAGGATTAAAAAAAAAAAAAAATCTTATTCACATTATTATTTTCTTCCAACCACAACTGCAGTTATGATCACTTGAACTAGTGATTTTTTTTTATAACCAAGTTATTTTTAAGGGACTGTCTATCTTATACTCAGATCCCATTTACCCATGCAAGTCTAAGACAGTTTTACCCTTTTGCTCTTATGCTGAAATTCAGAGAAATCTCAAGAAAATTGCCCTCAATACAGAAATAACTCCAGGTTTTATTTCCCATGTGCATATATGCCCTACAATAACACTGTACTTGCTGGTCCATCTCTTTCCAAGATGATTGTTTTGATAATTTTAATGAACAAGTAGTTCTTGAGAACAGCAAAAAAGGCAACAAGGGGAACATCCTGGCCAAATTCCAACTCTTCAGCATTTCCTGTAAGCATTATTTAGATCATCTCTTCATCCACCTTGCTAACACTATTGGTTGGTCACATCCAGTGATCTGTAGATTCACCTACTCATCTTCTTCCCAATTATGAATATACCTATTGTACCATGTGTAGCAGATTAACAGCACTAAAAAAACCCACACACCTCCCCTCAAAAACCTCTGAAAATGTTTATAGCATTTTGAGACTCTTTCCAGGCAGCATAAGAAAATCACATTCATATTATTCTATTGTACCAACTACCACAACTATTAATACGCAACTAATTTACCATGTTCAAGTAGCAAACCTTTCACCTCAGCACCCAATTAAACTTTACAAAGCAATACTTCTTTCATGGCTTATTGATTCTGACTTCATTATTATTAATTATGTACCCAAATGTTTAGATACCACCCAAAGCCAGTAAACTACAAATGCTGAAGGGTTAGTAAGACTGAATGGAAATCACAGGTTTCTCATTTTAAGAAATCCTCAAAAAAAGGAAAAAGGAGCTGCAGTAGATTCTGGGCTTTTCTACCTTGTAGAAAATGGCAAGCTACCACCTTGGATACAATTCTAAAGCATACTTCAGATTTTAAAGAAGATTCCCTCTAGCTGAAACCATGAATGTATAAATCACTATTTATCTGCTTCTTTCCATCATATATTGCAGAAGCTAACAAATGGAATACAGGAAAGACAGGTTTTGATCTACATGACTATAAGATCAAGACAGAGGGGCTTCTTTGTTTATACTTTGTGATTCTTTAAGTTTGGTATGAGCCATGCTTCATTAATGCAAGTCTGCTCAGCTTCTGGTACAATGAACTAACAGAAGGACAGTTTCATTCCCACCCTACAGACAAGGGTCAGCTGCTTTGTTTTTCCTGTATAGGCAATAGTTATCATCAATGACAACACCTTATTATATATTGAGATTTTCTCTAACTGTTCCTAAACTAAAGTTTTAACAATATTTCACCTCTTAGCTTTTTACTCCAATTCTATAGCTTTAATCTTATTTCCTAAACCACTCATCTCTTTTATTGTCATTCCTGCCTCACCTTAGAGCAAACGCTGCCTGTACAGGAACTTGCTAGGGACACTGACTGCAGCCCACACTTGCCCATCTAGGGACAGCAAAGCTGTTCAGCACTCAGTCAAGTGTCCTCCTCTTTTCTCTGCTTACACCTGCGTTTTAAAATAATTCTGAGCTGTGGTCAAATTCACCTTCTAATTCTGAAAAACAAGAACCTATTTCAGCAAACCCACAGAATTAACATGACTTGGTGAGACACTGTCAGTGGACGCTCTGGAAGAGTGGCAGTCACCGGATTGGCATCACAAAGCCCCACTGCCTGAAGAGACTAGAGTCAGGCCTTGTTTGAATGTAAAATATTGGTGACAGCTCCTGGCACAAGCAGAACTTCTTCCACATTTTTACTGGCTCTTTCAACTCAGTACATTGCTAAACATACATTACTCATGGAGAGAGCAGCAGGCTGCCAACCTGCACATAAATAAGCCATGAACACCTTTCCTGCTTTAGGTGTTCATACTAAAATGCAATGTCATCTCCACAAACTCCTCATTTTGAACAGCTTCCTCCTAATCTTTACTCTTCTCTGCTGTCTTCTCCATCAAAATGTTGCTTTACCTCCCTCAAGAAACATACACATCATAGCATTTTACTGAGCATTGAACTTACATTTCCATTATTTAAAAGCGTAATTAGGTGTCATTTCTCCAATTTTAAATCTCCAAATTTGTGAAACTGCTAGTGACAGCTCTTCAGAATGACAAAGTAGATAAAATACAGGAAATGAGGAAAGTTGCATTACCAAAGTTATTTCCTCCAATCTATCAAAGCCACTCTTGGGACAAGTAAGATAAGGAAGAATGGAATTTAAAATTTCAGAAATATAGCAAATACTAAACCAAAGCAGGAGTTTCTTTTTAATACAAAAACACCCTCCATCCAACCCCCCAAAAAACCCAAAAACACAAGCAAAAAAACTCCACAAAATGAGCAACTGGGAAAAATGAGGCTACATAGCACTAAACAGCTTAAAAGGAACAAGTAGCACTGCTGCTTACAGCAATTAAAACTATGTGACTTACTCTTCTGTGTTGAAACAGATGTACCTTTAGTCAGAAAAAAACCCACCAAACTTCTAAATTCCTACAGATGTTGAGGAGTGCCTATTGCAGTGTTTCTAGCTAGAAAATAGGCTATAGATATTGCATGAAATTTGGACTGGGGAGAAACAATAACCCTTTCCAAATAACAGAACTCCCAACACTGCTAGGAGAATTATTTAAGCACAATTAAATAGGACACAAAGTTTTTCAATCTTATTTTCCCTTAATGGAAGTGGCAGCATCCCAAACCAAATCCATACCTTTAAAAGACCTCAGTTAATTTTCAACACTTCAGTTAAATTCAATCTCAACCTCTGTATCTGCCGCTGCAGTTTGACTTTAAAGAACAGTAGCATTTTTCCAAAGCAATGCCCTCTTTAATCCTTCTATTATGACTTCCCTTAAAGGCTACCTTCTCCTCCTTCCCAGTTTCTAGCATTGTGCATCAGTATTCCACTGGGCAACCAGAGCAGCTATTAATGCTAATAAGCCTAGACAGGAATAAACGTTTGTTCTAAAGAGACAGTAACTGCATGACAAGTAATAGGATGAGACATACAGGATTGCTAAGTCCTGGCTTTAAAATGCAAAATACAGAAACACATACTCTACAGCCAAAGCAAATTAATTCACAGGCGCAGTGAAGTATCACAAAGTCTTATCAGGATGCAAGTGCTTCTTATAGATGCATTATGGTGAACAGTACAGGATGTGAGAACACTCAAGTACATCACTTACTAGAAGATTGCATCCCGGCCCCAGTGCAAGCCTCACTGCTATTCCCTCTGAAAACTGACTGCATCCCTTGTAGCTGTCAGGACTCAATATTTATTTCTGAATATTCAAATTAGGCTTTGGACTCCATGAATGTCTGTAATAACCAAGCTTAGAAAACAGCTCAACACTACAGTGGCTCTTCTGAGGAAAGGGATCTATAAGAAATATTACCTGATCCAATACAAACCCTGAAATATTATTCCTGGTGAAATGAACAAACCACAGAAGTAAAATCCATAAAGATATCCATAAAAATTCATAAAGAAAATTCATAAAGATTCTTACAAAGACCATTTAAACCAGTCTGGTTAAATCTCATTGTCCATAGTAATTAAAAACCCAGTGACTATCAGAGCCAGGTAACATTTATAAATGTAACTTTCTCTTTATGAGGATAACAAGGTCAATACAATGTGCAGCTAAGCACTCTGTTCTGAATTTAAAACCAAGACCCAAATAGACCAGCCAGTTCTACTTTGACCATTAAATTAAGAAAAAAAGCCAAAACCCCCACACATATACTTTCTTACAATCCAACAACTGATCATGCAATACTCAGACAGCTTTAAAGGGTACCAAACTATAGATAATAATTTACCTTCAGTTCATCAAATCCATGACAACTGTAAAAAAGCTAATGCTTGTTCTGAATTGCTTCTAGTCTAGAAGTGAGGCAAAGTTGAAGAAGCATATGAAACTTATTCACATGGTTTTCCACTCATCATGCAACAGCTTCTGTCATCCAAAACCAGTGAAAATTAAAGGTTTTTAAAAAAGAAAGAAATAATTTCAGCAGCTCAGGGATAAGGCAGCACAAACAGAAATTTAAAAAAAATAGTAAAATCCAATCACAACATAAAGAGAGGAGCAGAATTGAAACATTCAAGACAGATCAGAGTTGATAAGGGTCAAAAACACATGTTGCAATTTGCATAAGATCTGACAGAAGTACTATGCCCAGTGGAAAACTACACACTTCATAGGATGATTCAACAACCAGCTGACATAAATACAGAACTCCTGAAGGATATCTTGTTTATATAATGTCCAGAAGCTAGATCCAATAAGCTAAAGACAAGTCAAAGACAAGAGTATGAATACAAGAGGAAGCTGACATGAGCAAGCATTTCTGTCTTTTCTTCCACAAAAATCCTTCCCCATACAAACAAAACAAACCAAAACACTCTTCCTCCACCCCTCCGTCTTTCCCAGGCTCTACATCCTCCTCGCAAGCAGAGCAGGGAGATGGGCAATGGGAGTGACAGTCAGTTCATCACACGCTTTTCTTCTGCCACTGCTCAGGGAGAGACGTTCCCCAGCTCCAGCATGTGGTCCCTACCACAGGAGACAGTTCTCCAGAAACTTCTCCACTGTGAGCCCTTCCCACAGGCTACAGTTCATGAGCTGTTCCAATGTGGGTCACATTTCCATGTGGTGCAGCCCTTCAGGAACAGAGTGCTCCAATGTGACTCCCACAGGGTCACAAGTATTACTAGGAAACCTGGTCCAGCATAGGCCTCTCCCTGTCAGGAGTCTGTTCCAGGGTGGGCTTCCCACAGGGTCACAAGCCCTCTTTCATGCATCCACCTGCTCCAGGGTGGAGTCCTCCAGGGGTTGCAGGTGGATCTCTGTTCCCCCATGGACCTCCCTGGGCTGCAGAGGCACAGCTGCCTCTCCAGGGGCTGCAGGGGAATCTGCTCTGGCACCTGGAGCACCTCCTGCCCATCCTTCTGCACTGACCTGGGTGCCTGCAGGGCTGTTTCTCTCAGATATTCTCACTCTGCTCTTCTTTGGCTGCAATTACTTCTGCGCAATAATTTTTTTGGGTTTTCATCTTAAATATGTTATCCCAGAGGCACTACCACCATCACGGATGGGTACAACCTTGGCCAGCAATGGGTCCCTCTTGGAGCCACTGGCATTGGCTCTGTTGGATGTGGGGAAAGCCTCTGGTGGCTTCTCAAAGAAGCCACTCCTGTAGCCCCCACCCGCTACCAAAATCAGGCCATGCAAAACTAATAGAGCCACATTCCCATAAGAACAACATTCCACCCTCTCAGTTGTCACCAATAAACACCAGATTCCAGTACCACACTAAAAATAATCTGTTAGCAGGGGAAGGAGGGGAAAAAAAACCCAAGATAATAAGTAAATATTGTCTGCTTTGTTATCATTTATCTTATTCAGGTGTTCCATGCAAACTCTTTCATTTGTGCTATCAGTATGCAATTTGGGAAACTCCTGACTTCAGCATCAAGTTCTGGGGGGTGTTAAAGTGGTAAGTAATACAACAGCTCAATAGAAAATAAACCACATGGCACTCACAGAATAGAAGAAACTAACTTTTGCATTTATTTACAAAAGTCAATTCCAGTGCCTCCCTGACATCAAGATCCTCTACTTAGTGAAAAATCATGGTGATTTTTAGTTCGAAAGGTACTGTCTCTAGAAATAAATAAGTTCTTAACCTACTTATATCCCTTCACTGAATTCCCTTGTTATTTCATTGCTGCTTTTCTCACTTCTAAACATATAAATACACATACAACATATACTCATATACATTTAATATATCTGGAAGCTACGTTTCCCCATAAGAGCTAAAGACATCATCATTGAGATTTTTTATATCCACATACTTTCATGGATGATCATATCATCTCACTGTACCAGACAGGGAATATTTTTTCTGTGAATACAGGAAGGGAAGCCCATTATGTATGCTGTAAGGCTGGAGAAACAGGATGCTGGCTTCATTTTCACACAATCACCAACTTAAACAGTGCTAATGCATTTAAACTGCCATGCCAGAAAGACATGTTGCCATAGCTTTGCACCAAAAGTACTACAGTGTTTAATCATGTGTGAGGTACCAAATAAAAGCTCACATTCAGGCTATCCCATATTAAAATTAGTTATGGAATTAGCTAGCATTTTAGAAAGAAATATTCTTCCCCTTAGGAAATTTATGGCAACAGCTTGCTGACTTTGGGATACACGCATTTTTTTCAGTGTTACTGATCTCACACTTTAAATAATTTATCAACAGACTATAGACTTCTGTAATTTATAAAGAATACATCTAGGCTTCTCTGCCACCATTTCACCCACTCTTTTCAGAACAACAAAAATAGGAAGTTGACATCTCAGACAATTTGGAGGTTGCATTTTCACCACAAAAGTGAAAAGAAATGAGAGCTGGTATTTCATCAGCTTAGTCAAAATATTAAGAAAATAGATTGCACCAGCTAAAGAAGTGACTGTAGTAATGTTACTACAGAATGTCAGGGCAATTTCCCCAGCAGTTCTGTGGAATAGCTTCTGGAAAAGTTTCTCTGTTTATAAGGAAAATATAAAAGGTTGTGATAGGCTTAACCTGCAGCTTAATAACAACTTATTTCAGAGCATTCACTTTGAAAAGCAGACTCATATTTAAGTGCCTGTGTAGTGCTTAATGCACTTCTGTAGCAAATAGCTATTAAAGGAAATAATATATTTCTCCTTTTTGGGCCTAGTCTTCATGAAGTAGAAATAACAGAAAAATAAAGCATCTATAAAATATCCTATTTCTTTACTCAAGTAAATTCCTTGAGTGTGTGCCTGTAGTACCTTCCAAGTCCTTTCTACCTGCTTAAAATAATTTTTCTCCATTAACATTTACATATAGTTCCCTATATGTACATTAACATCACAGTTCTGTTTATGCACCCCAAAGAAAATGAGTTAAAATTAATTTTACAGTCTGATTTGGTCATAATAAAAATCCACAGTTTTGTAACCACTTAAACTACTAAACTACTAAATTGAAATCTTAGAAGTAACTGTTGAATACTTAGAGCTAACTGGGGACATTCACAGTATCCAAGAGATTATGTCCTTCCTTTAGCAGTTTGTGCAAAGGGGTGCTGGCCTATAGGCAATTCATAATTAATTCAACTTTGCAGGAATTCTCAGTTTCTTGAAGCAGTTCAACTAACCTACATATGCCCTTCCCTCCAGAACAGTGTTTCATTTTCCAGTGTTATTTTGAGCTAAATGTTTCCTCTGAGTATTCCTACTGGACAACTGTATTCATTTCAATTAACTATTACCTATTTGCTAAAATTATCAGAATATACATGAGGGAGTAAGTAATAACAAAAGCATTACAGTTGTAATCCTGCTTCCCATGCATGAAGGTAAAGATTCAAGTAGAAAATAAAGGAAGAATTAAGACTTATTTTCTACATGTGTAAAGACAGTAAAAAAAGAGCTGTGCACTGCAAATATGCCGGACACAATACATTTACCACTGAGACATCTCCATGATTAATTTTACTCACTCACAAAGCAGCCAGTCATTAACTTCCAACCCAGCCTATCCACAGTCTAAGAGCAGTGCACTAATCCTATCACTCCTTCTTCTCTGTCTGTTCTGCTTTTCATATTAATTGATCTCTCAGTTTTATGCAGTGAAACAACTGGATAAACATATCCAACAAGAACATTTGTCTAAGTAGGAAGCTATACCCAAGTACCACATGTGCTACCCACACACTTGAGGAAAAAATGACACTGTTCCATCACAGGGTTATGCATTACAGAGTCAAATACAGTCAAATAAGAAGTGAAACATTTAGGACAGAGTAGAACACTATTCAGGCTTCTCAAGAGCAGTGCAGTTCCCACAGCAATCAGTCATTTAAACAGGATGCATAATCTACACTGACAAGTCCTCTGAACACTTGGACAGGAAACCCATGAAACATCCTTTCAGTTTAGAAACGAGTTGTTCAAAGACAGCTGTGTCCTCCAAGAACTACCAGGAGAATAAAAATAATGCCATACTATCAAAATGGAAGACAAAATTTTTTTAAAAATGTAATCAGCAATGGAAAACACAAAAATTCTGAAACAGACCCCTGAGACTCTCAATTGTGACACGTAGCTGGAAATCATGCTAGTAAGTACAGGAAAAATGTGCATGAACCAGAACCTAGAACTAGTCTAGCTCAGCACAAGAAACCAATACCTCATCCATGAAATTGACCTTAAAGCCAATAAGAGAGATAGCGAGGACAGCAGAGGTGCTGACTGCCCAACCTTAATAAAAGCAGAAACATAAGACATCATTCATGTACCACATTCCTTTCAGACTCTCTTTGATTGCATTAGCTGCCCAAAGGAACAAGCTTTGGCCCCTTGTTTCCACTGCAGCCCAGCTGCACAGATAGAAGATGGTCATTTGCCTCTCCATTTGCCCAAAAACCCCACTCTCCCACTAATCCACATAGAAGCTGTTCTTCCTGTGATCACAAAGAGTACAAAACATCTATGTTTTCAGAAGAAAAACAAAAAGCAGATGTCATCCACACGAGGCAGCAAGAGTGACAAGACAGCAGGACAAATGCAGCAAGCTGTAAAATTGTTCAAGAGGCCACCACTGTACTCTCACCTTCGAAAAACAAACCCAGCTACACCTTACAAGACTGCATAAAAAGGAAGTTAATGTAAAAAAGTTTGTTTAAAAATGACAAGTTCAGTGTCATCACAAATGAAAGAAATTAAAGTAGTACATAGTTTCTTTAAAGCAATATGGTTTTAACAAAGCTAACTTCCCCGTAGAAACTGATGCTTTCCAACCCATGACTTTAGACACCAAGAATTATAGTAAAGAACAGGCAATTAAAACTAAGAAATTTCAAAAATGTTTAGGAATCAAGGTCTGGTCTCCAACATGTAAAACATGAAGCATATAGCCCTTCTGCCAAAAAGGAAGGAAGTTATATGGATACCCTTAACAACAGTGTTAAGATTTCTCCAAATCATGAGGTATGCCATGAGGTGCAAGGCCAACATTACCATTTGTTCCTCCTGAAAAATTCTTTAATCTGCAAAATCCATACACAACCCTTTATTCCATGAGAACAGTAGACTTACACACTGCTGTCTTTGGAAAATGAGCAATTTAAAAATTAAAAATAGAACAATCCAACCAATCCATACAGCACATAAAATTTTCAGTCTACTCATGTAGTTGCCCTTGGCACATTCCTAACACTAGGCAATTCAATTCTTTCTGCAGAACTAAGGGAGCTCAGAAGTAAAATGAATATAGAAAATTAAATGTCAGAAGCATTACGGTGGGATTTCCATCAAAACTAATGATGCTTCCTTCCAGGAATCTGAATGACTGAATGAAACATGTTTCTTTATTTGCTTTTGTTCCTAGTGACATGTGTATCCCGTGAAGCAACATCATTCATAGCTTCAGTGGTCTAGTAATATTTTCCCCCATTGAAGTAACTGCCTTGCTACTTTTTAGAGCTGATAATTCAATTCTTCAAGGTTTTTCTTTCACAAGACACTTCCATTAGGACAATATTGCCTTTAACTCTTCCCATAAATTAACACCAATAAAATTGCCTTTTAAAGAAATTAAAAGTATTGGCTTGTAGGAGGACAGGAGCAAAAATCAGGTCACCTGAACTAGGTCATCCATTTATACCTCTATTTATCTGGTACTTTTTGGGAAACATTCTTCTCTACTTGATCTTTTTAGCTGTGTAAGAATTTTTTCATTCTAAAGCTGATGACAAAAGAGTAGCTAGAACAAGGCCCTCAGGGACACCAGCAGTAACTTTCCTATGCAAACCTCAGTGACTGAAACATCCTGACACAAGTATTCAGAGACACTTTAAAACAACAGTTTCCAACCCAGAATGGCAGCCCTAAAGCCTGACAGACCTGACTGTGCTCTTCTGCTCTTACAACTCTTTCCTTACCTTGCTGCACTCTCAGCCTCCCTAGTAAAGCTACTGGCTTTGCACTCATATTGTCTCACCAATACTGGGTCTGAACACAGTCTGCTTTCTTGAAGACACAGAGGGACTCCAGACACAGCTCCAACAATACAGCCGCTCTCTGGGGCTCCAGGTTCCAGATCCAAAACTCCACAGCCATACCAGAGTGCTCTCCTTTCATAAACACATTCTGATTGCTCAAATTTGAACAAGCAATTCACGGGTTTATATTAGCAAGTTATTTTGCCAGATGAAGCAGGAAAACAAAGAGCTTAATCTCTCTGCAACATTCATATGCTAGTTAAAAGAAATAGAAATGCATATCCTTGGTTCATTTATGGCAAACACACACAGCTGAGTTATCCAAGCCTGTGCTGGCCACAGCAATTGTGGAGTAAAAGAGCTTGAGGAAAACACCAGGATGCAAACACTTCACTTCCTAATGGCACAAAGAGCTCCTGCTCTACCTAATTCACTTGTGCTTTACTCAGTTCCTTATCTGACCTTTAACACTGATGCCTCTCCCTAACTGAAGGCTGTTTTATAAGGCCAAGAAAAAATAAACATCATCTACCATCTGATTTCACTTCTAGAAATGCATACCCAAGGTATTCCTAGTTTCACGTTTTCCCAGCATTACTATTTTGCATTACTATGTTCCCTATGTCAAAAAGTCCTTTGTACTAAGTATACTATAGTCAAACTGTAGCTGTGCACAATGGAAAACCCACAAATCTTAAATAGTAACAATGAAGAAGATAAAACATAATTTCTGTTTATTACAAACCAATGCCTTTAAGAGATGAATATAGAAGCCTCAGACTTTTGTTGCACTCATGATCTGAATATCTGCTCAACCTTCCCCTGCTTGCAGAGCTGATAACTTATATTTAGCTATAAAAGCATCAAGGAAAAACAGTCTGAACCTACTGCAATTTTAAAGTAAATTACATGCAATCCAAATCAAAAAATTCATACTATAGATCAGTGACATATATGCAGAGTAAGACACAGACATAGAACTATACACAAATACATAAGCCTCTACATGGAGCTACAGAACTGTAGATTAGAGTATAAGGTTGATGAATTATGGTAACATGAGACACATCCATATATAGGTATCTAATGATATGTATCTATCTATATACACATATAACTAAATACAGCAAAAGTTGCTGTAGAATTGAGGTAAGAATAAAAACAAAGGATGTATTTGACATACTATTTAAATTATTTGGAGTGTATGTGGTATGCCATGAGGTGCAAGGCCAACATTACCATTTGTTCCTCCTGAAAAATTCTTTAATCTGCAAAATCCATACACAACCCTTTATTCCATGAGAACAGTAGACTTACACACTGCTGTCTTTGGAAAATGAGCAAACAGAACTTATTACCACACAAGATATTTGACACAACCCAGAGCATTGCCTAACTGATTTGGTTTAGTTTCGTGTGCTGAAAGAACAGCAATTTTAGGCAGAGCCTGCAAGTTCTTATACCCCAGGGTCACTACAGCAGCTTTGTGGTTGTATTCAACTGCCTCTATGAAAATTCAGAATGGCATCTTTGAAGCAACAGAAACAGCACCCATTTCCTTAGAAGGGGACAAAGAAGCTGAATATTTAAACTGAATGATTGTTCATGTAAAATTGTATTTTCATATAACACTGAATAAACAGTATTTCACAAAATTTCAGAAGCCTCTAAAATTTGGGTTTACTGAAATGACTATTCAGTCACATTGCTCCAACCAGATCTGGTCCATGTAAAAGAAGCTTTATGAATGGCCTAGATGACTATAACCTACACAATGAACTAATGTGCTGGGGTGTGCCCCCCACATAGAAATTAACAGCATCTAGCTGAAATACAATTAATGGAAACAAAACTTTAAAAATACATTTGCATGCAAATTTAAGCATAACATGAAAGGTGACTACTAACAGATCCAATACTTAACCCTGAAATGATAAAAATGCACAAGGCATATCTAAAGTGACAGCTGCCTATGACCTATTAACTCATTGCTATGAGCAGAGTTTCTTATAACTGATCAGCTGTACAACGCACTTACGGGTCATTTTCTCCAAGGCAATTACTCCTTCTGTCACACTTTAGGGAAAATAAGTGCTCCAAACAGTTGAGGTTTTTTCAAAAGAACCCAATTTACAAGAATTCCATGCAAACCTCTGTTAACACAAATTAAATCTTGGATTTGAAGTTTCAAGAAACAGTTGACCATCTAATTGATTCTACCAAAGCCTTTTTTCCAGTTTAACCTTTGCAGATACAAATAGTATCTCTTGAAAAGCATGCATTTTATAACACATGACAAAGCATTAGTGTTTCTAACCATCTATTACAAGCATGAAACTCATTAAATAGATACTAGAAAACATTGCTTCCAAAAATGTCTATTCAGTGGGACCTAAAAAAAAAAAGCAGAGACAGTAAAAAAAGATAAATGTTTTATAAGTTTCCAGATTATATGCCTGCCTTATAAATTTGAAAGATATCTTCACAGACGCTCAAGAGGGGCACTAATAGTATTTGAATCAGAAAGGCTTATGCAAATGCACATTAATACACAGACAAGCTCTTAAGAGGGGCATTTCTGAAGTGCTACAGTTGAATAGGTATTTCCGGTATCCCTAATGCTGTTCCAGAACCAGAACAAAAGCTATGTCATGACTGGCATCTGTATGTGGACTTTCACTATGTATCTTAGTAATTTTAATCAGTGATTTAGTATAGTGTAGATTTCATTCATTTTAAGCAACCTTTAAGCACTTTAGAAATTGTGCCTTTTCCGGAAAAAAACCCACCAACAAACAGTACAAAGACAAAAACCTCCAAAAACACACAAAGCAAGTTATCTAACATCTGGTGTAGCACTTCCTATGATCAGCTACATTTTATCCTTACGAGTCAAACACATTCATCTCCCATTTTTTTAAACAGCATTTTCACAAAACAATCAGTTCAAAGCGCTTAAATATGAAAATGTCAAGGCCAAAACCAATTAGAGGTAAAAAGCATAGAAACTAGTTCTTCACCTGTTCCAAACCATTCAAATTCCCTTTCGTAGTTCAGAAAACAGCACCTTGAGTACTTTACTGTTTCCAAACCTAAATGTTTCAGCTTAGACAGATTGAACAGAATACAAACACACAATATTCAGTTGGGTTAATTATCTGTGCCCCCTCGAATGAAAGGTATAAAGAGATCTGCGAGTAGGTGTAACATAGTTGTTTAAAAAAAAATTATTATTATTTAGACTGATGATTTAAGACAAGATCATTTTAACACCACTACCTCCAAACAGCAACTGAGGGTCCTCTACACAGTATCCATCACCAGAAAAAAAAAATTCTCAGCCACATACTGTGTTCTACGACATTAGATTAGCCAAATGTGTAACTCAAAAATGAAGCAAGACAGTCATATATCAGAAAACAACTGAAAAATCTGATTTTTGATGGTAAAGCTTCACACTAATCATATTTCAGTTCTCCTATAACAATAGCAACCCATATCAAACAAGGGAAATGAGAAGGTCAGAATGCAGTCATGACTATAACGTAAGAAAACAAAAATGTGTTAATTGTGGTAAATTAATTTTTTAAAAAAAAAATCAGCAAATAATATTTACCAAGGTCTTTCTAAATTCTAGAATAGTTGTTTTCCTCCATATGGAACTTTGACTTCTCACCCTTGTTAGAAGACACATGATGTAAGTAAGACACATGTTTGTTACAAAAAGATGAGAACCTAGACCATGCTGGTTGTATTCATACAGCATGAAACACCAAGAGGAAGCAATCTATACTTATTTCCTTCTACCCAAATAGCAATATCAGCAAAAGCCCAGGAAAAAGTATACTCCTGGATGTACTGCAACCATAGTAGCAAAATCCTAACCTATATTATTTTAGGAAAAAGCCCACTTGCCCCATATTCACACATACATGATTACTGGCAAGGCTCACAGACATGTCTGTCCAGTTTTCAAACTATCCACTTAATTTAATCCTACCCGTGCACACCCAGAGCACTGAAGTGATCTACTAATAAATCCTGCTTACTTCCTAGTGCAAATTAATTTAATACATTTGATTTCCAGTAACAAACTTGCTACTGGTGCCCAGATTTAGAATTTATCTTGTTTTCGGGGGGAGGTAGGGAGGCAGTGGTGGAGTGGGTAATAATCAACTTTCCACCTTCCAAGAGGAAGTTGTTTCCAGGTATGTCAATGGCATTATTAAATTGCAGTCTTAGTCATCTACTCTCTGGACTTTCAATAGCAATCAGCCACGCTTATCATCCTACCTATGTGCACACCTCTAGCTTCTCTACCCTCTCCTCCAGCACTCCTTGGCACCCAGCACGTACTTTTAGTTGATTCACTCAGACCTATATACAACTCTTTAAGCCTATTACTCAACACATTCAAAGGCAATAAAGACCTAAAGGTAAAGAATTGTTTTCATTTGCAGTCACCCACTATGCCATTCATATTTTGGATTCCATTTTGACTTGGAAATGAAGCAATGAGTAACAGCAATTCCTATTCCACAAATTTGCCGCTATTTAACAGCCACAGTGCACATCCTGCACTTAAATGAGAAAACACAACTTCCTCCCTTCTCACTCCTCAAAAAGTAGCTACTAATTCTTTAACTGAACAGAATACTGTAACTTATATCCCCTTTACCTCTCTTTCCTTCTTCCTTTTCAATCATTTCAAAGAACAACTATGGCTCTGTTAAGACAGCCAAATACACCCTAAAACACATACCCCAAAAATCCCAAAATACCTCAATACATTCATAGTGAAAAAAAATTTGAAAATCGGCAATTATGATTCTTGTCATCACACTAATCTATGTCTGCTTTACTAAATAAAGGTGAATATTAGAACTGAAGATCCTAATTTTTATGATCCTGGTTTTCCTTTAATTTCTGATACAAAAATCAAATATGAAAGTTTGAAATACAAAGTGTTAAGAGGACAAAAGAAATTTTCAACACAATTCTCCCTGAAACATTTAACACTCTTTCAGGTAATACATCTTTCTCCTGAAATGTCTTGCCCATTAGTTCCTATAATCGTATTTTCCCATTTTTACCCATATTCTCTTGTCTTACTGCTGCAGGAAAGCAATGGGAAAACTCACTGTCTATACCACTGAAAGCTACAGAAACATGCTGTCAAATAGAGAAATTGAAACAAAAGCTATTTTTCCACACAGAGGTGCCACTGCTTCAAAGAACAGATGATAAAAATATGTATTGTATATCATTTGACTACAACAAAGCTAAAATATCAGGATAATTATCAGATATGAAATGGTAGAGGTGGATTAGGAGATCTAGAACAAAGTACTTAACATAGAGATTATTAAAAATGTCCCGCATTTTGCACTAGTCTAGGCCAGCCGTTCTGTAAGGTATATATAATTTACATGAACAAGATGGACTCATCAGTACAAGACAAGATATAAATTCGGGTTAAATAGCAATTATATTATTAAAACTATAACTTCATGAAAAGCGTCTGTCAAATTCTGTAACCTCTAAGCTCTCATATGAAGATTTTAGAAAGGTCCTATCGCTCCAATGCCGTTCTTCATTTCACACGTTTCTCTCTTCCTTTCCCACACGCTCAGATGTTTCAGCAGCATAGTTTTAGTATTTGCAAAATCCTGCCCAAAGAGCGTGGCCGATTTCCCACGGGCTCCCTCCCCACCCTGGATGAACTCGTTACTTCCCAAAGTCCACTTCCTCTTCCACCCCTGGACCTGCCAGCGCTCCCAACGCCCCTCTCCGCCTTGCGCAACATCCGCGGCCTCCTCCCCACATTTCGGACAATCTCCGATGCGACACTTACATTGAGATTTATTTATTTTTTTTGTTCCCAGACCACTAGCACAGACTGACAGCTTAAAGGGCTAACGATGTGATTCTAATCCCAAAGAGCATAATGAAACGAGCTACAAAGGCAGATACGGAGGGCACTAACCCGCTCTCCTTCAGCTCTTCCGTGGGTCAAACTGCCTTTTGATAGTAAGTATTTAAATGATATTGAAAAGTGCCAGCAACATCTGCCCAATCAAAATTATTGTTCACATCTCAGACGAGCAGTTCAAAAGATAAAACTCCCGAGATATTTTAACAGCCTAATTAAGCAGCTAAAATAAACCAGGAAAATCACTAATTCTCCAACAGAATTCTTCCCCGAGCGCACACGTTAACCAAAGGCTGACGGTGAACTGATCTGGAAGGAAGAAAGGACGAGGGATACAGGCAGGGCTGTGATGGGGGATGGGAGATGTTAGCGAAGGGAAGATGAATATTCCTCCAAGGACTATCAATACATTTAACACATCTCCTCGGAAAGAAAGCTCAAGCAGGCACCTACAGGGGCAGATAAAAGGAGAAGGAGGGAAGGAGTGCCCGATTATCCCCAGTTGACATCGTAGACGGCACCCCTGCAGAAAAGGGGCTGCAAGGGCGAGGAAGCGCTCGCAGCCCCCCCACCCCGCCTGTCCTCTTTATGTGCTCAGGGAAGCAGCGGGGCGGGCGGACGAGGAGCCTCCCGGTTAATTTTGCAAGAACCGATGACCAGCACCTCGCCAGGAGCGGGGAAGGGCCGGGACCGCGGTGACAAACCTCCTGGGGCTGGGGGGCAGGAAGGAGACTGAATCCAGGCGGACACTCTCCCTCCCCCGCCGAGCTCCGAAGTGCTGGTGAGCACGGGGAGCCGGCCGAGCCCCGGGGCACACAATAACAAGTCACCCCCAGGGATGCGACGCCCGCCCGGCCCGACACCCCCTCGCTGGCGGGGGGATGGGGAAGGGGCTGCGGGTCACCCCCCCAGCCCGGGGGGAGGCAGGAGCCCCGCCCGCCCCGCCCGCGCCACCGCCCCTCACCATGAAGTCGCTGGCGAAGTTGTCCTCCCCATTGTGGTCCGTGTCCTTCATGGCCTGGACTCGCTTAATGAATTTCCTCAGGATCTCCTCCTGGCTCATCCTGCCCCGCCGGCCGCACTGCGGAGCGGGAGCCCCGGCCGCCCGCCCGCTCTCCGTCCGGAGCCCTCTCCGCCGCACGACCCGTCACCCGGCTGCCTGCCTTCCTTCCCTTCCCTGCCTCGCCTCTCCCCCGCCCGGGCCTGCCCGCGGCCTGCTGGCTCCGCTCTGGCTCCGCTCCCGCCCCGCTCACGGCCGCCCGGCCGCCCGCTCCATCCTCCCCTCCCTCCGCCCGACCCTCCCTGGAGCCGACACGGACACGACACGGCCCCTCCTCCTCCACCCCAGCGCACGCGCGGTGCCCGCCCCGCCCCGCCCCCTCCCCTGTGCCCCGCCCCGGCAGCGCTCTGAGCCCATTGGCTCCCCCGACCGCCGCCTCGCCCTATTGGCGGCCGCGCACGCCAATCAACGGCTCGCCGGGCTTCGAGAGAGCGTTCGCTGGGCTCCTCGCCTCGCCCCGCTCCGCCGTCCCCCCCCCCTCCCCCCGTTTCCCGTGGATGGGACCGCCCGAAGGGCGCCTCATGGAGCGCTGGAAGGGACCACTTGGCGCGCGGGGGGGAAGCTGAGCGCCGTTTCCCCTGGCTGGAGCACAATGGGCGGCGGTGGGTGCCCGCGGCGCCGCGCCGGGAGGCAGCGGCATGTCGGGACTTGTAGTCGAGACTGCGCCGCATCCCGGGGCTGGGGGCTCACGCAGCATCCCTGTGAAACGCCCGGATCAGAACGGTCCCGCCCCGACTGGGTAGCCCGCAGCCCTGGGAAGTGCCGGGGGACCCCTGCGGCGGCGGTGCTGAGGCGCGGCGGCGCTGGACGCCGGGCAGCGAGCGGGAAGATGGCGGGGCGGGACGGGACAGGGCAGGGGACGGGTACGGGCGCGGACACCTGGCCGGGGATCGCTTCCCGGGTATTTGTATGTATGTATATTACATATATATATATGTGTGTGTTTGTATATTAATTATATATATATATTCAAGTGTATATTCTTTATGAATTGTGTATATGCGTGTATATATTTGTATGTGTAGATAGATAGATAGATAGATAGATCTACTTAATAAGGATGTCCGCAGGTGAAGCTGAATCCTGGAAGTGCCGCCCGCAGGTGTCCGCGGGCTCAGGGCCGGTGCCAGGCGGGGAGGGTCCCGCACGCCTCGGCACCGCAGCGAGAGCTCAGACACTCCGCGCCTTCCTATTTTAAACATAGCCTAAAATCTCTTCCCTACGTAGTGTTGGAGGATTTGGCAATGCGCTATTTCATTCTTATATGCTATATGGAAAAGTTAAACTGCTTCATGTTTGGTGTCCTGATGACATTTATATCTTCTGCTTAAGTAAAACAATTGTAGAGGTGTGAGTATGCATAGCTTCATATAGCTTAATAAAGATCTCAAGTGGAGTCCTTTAAAATGTAGTTTTATTGGTGAAGATCTACACGGCCTTGAGTGATGCTGTTGATCCAGTAAAACTTTGTCACACAGGCAGATAATAACGATCCAAGCTGAGAAGCAAAACCTGGCTAAGTCACTCCTTCCCAATCGCCAGTTCTTTACTCCTCATTCCCTGTCCTGGGAGTGTGTGGCGCTTGCAGTCACACCAACAACCCCTATCAGACAGGACATCGAACCGGCTCAGGGAACTCAGTCAGCTGCAATATAAGCCCATAGAAAATCGGTGTGTTTTCTTCTCTGATCATTCCATTAATCTGGCTTTGCTACCTGTGAAGAAACCTACAAAAAGCTTGGTCTTCCTGTGTTGCTGTAAGATATTGTTTTAGAAGGCTGCCAAATCATACCACCTTCCCACCAGAATTAGTACAATGGCACATTACCACCCTCAGCCCAATTCAGTGCCCACCAACTCACCATCTTCCTAGGGGAGGCAAGTTTTGAGACATGGCATAGGAGCCTGAGCTGCAGCTGCTGCTGCATGGACAATTTCCTTCTCCTGCATCTGCTACAGATGCAGCCATCTCTGGCAGAGGGGTAGGCTGGAAAATTGAGAGGCTTAGCATCTTCTCATGACTTGCTGCAGACTTCAGCATCTTATTAAGGGGTTGGGTTTTTTAGCTGTTGATGTTCAGCTAATATATAGGAGACATAAGGACACATGAAGGAGCTGGGAAAGGGCATCAGTTCTGTGCTGAGGTTTAGTGAAGCCTGAGCACTCCACAAAAACACATTAGCTGTCAAAGCTCAGTCTCCTCTCCATATCCTTTGCACCAGCTTCCATAAAAAGCTAATCAGTTGGGCCTGGAGAGCCACAAGGGTACCTGCTTTTCTTGTTTTAATTCCTCTCTTCCTTCTTTTCCTTCTCCAAACATCATTTTCTACAATACCAAATGCAGCTTTAAAGGGAAAGACAGAAATTAGAGAGACCAGAGACCAGGATAGCTGGGACTTGGATCACCAGATCGTTTTTCCATGTCACCTTGATGGATTTCCACCTGCTTAGGAAGGTTGCTGTTTGCTCAGCAGTTCTCCTGGCAAACCTGCTCCCAGTGCCAGATGGCAGGTAACTTCAGAAAAGTGATACTTGCGAGTACACAACCAATTAATGAAGTCTTGAATGTTATATGGTTTTCTTCATTTATTCACACAACTGATTTATAGAGGAGGAAAAGAAAGATCATGATGAATCTGATATCATTATTGCCTGACACAGAAAGGACCAAGTTGTCAGTCTGGCTTCATTCACAATCCGCAACAGAACTGTAATAAACTGTTGTAAACCAGTGAGTGTAACCGTGACCTTTCATTCGGTTTAACTGATAAGGTTATACGGTCTCAGAATACAAAAAATGTTGAATGTGTCACAAAAAAATTGGCATGTGTCACTAGCCAAAATAAAGGTATATATGAAACAAAGAAATTAGGAATAGCGTGCAGAACTGTGCCTGGCACTGTCTGCCTGTACACGTGTACCTGTACCCGTGAGAGCTGCAAACCAAATAGCACCAGTTTTATTTCCCACAGCCCTGCAAATGCTGCATGAGGTTGTCTCATGTCTGTGCTATGAACAGACACCTAAAGCCTCAGCAGCAAAAATAGCACTTTAACTCAGACTTTTGATCTGAGGCTCATACTATCTGGGTTAACCCCAGACATCTGACCACTGCAGCATGTGTGCATGAGTGCATATTTGCGTAGCTGTAGGAGAGGGGTGGAAAAACAGATACACAGTGTGAATTACTCACCCTATAGATAGAACAGGAAGTTTCAACCCAAATCTGTAGAAGAAAATTCTAGTTTTGTCTTAACAATCCATACAAGTACAGTCCTTGAAGAAAAGCAAGTAGATTGCCTACAGCTTCTCTGCTATAATCTCATTTTGCCTTGCCGTGCACTACTCCAGCTCCTGTAGGGAAGGAAGACAGACAGTTTTTTCTATTCCAAGGTGACTTCTCATGTTCCCACAAGGTAAGCATGGTGTAAATTGGTAAATGTGCTTCCTGGCCTGCATACCATGGTGCTGCACATCCCAGTTTACCAATCTTCGGAGGTTCCCCTCAAGGTGAGATGGAGCACAGGCTCATGTCAAAGCTGTTTGGCTTCAATGCCTCTGTGGCTTGGAGCTGTGTTCAAACTCAGCACACATATCTACCCAAAAGTGCATTTCAGAAAGAAATCAAAGAACTGTGGTGGGAGGGAAGGGTGAAAGAACCCTACAGCTCTGAGTAAGGGCATCACCTCCTACAGTTTTAATTCCTCCTTTGTCCATCAAAATAAGACCTTGTGTATTCCTTGTAGTTTCATGTGACTACATTACAATGATTGCTCACTTTGCCACTGGTTTCTTTGCAATTCTCTGCAGATTCATAGACTTTCACTATTTGGAGTAATGCAAAAGAACCATAATGTACCATTACACTTTATGATGTTGTATAATTAATAATGTAATACTGAAATTGTAATTTAATTATGATCAATATATCCTATACATGAAAGCATAATTAATTTTATCTGTATTGGGTGTCTGAAAAAATTTTGTAATCAAAATTATTTAGGATAAAAAATAGATGCTAGCATTTGTAGATTTCATAATAATGCTCCTGAAATATACTTTAAGTGCAGTTAGTTGGAAGTTTTCTAAAAATGTGGTGTTTCAATGGAAAATGCTGTTTCTGTAAAAGTTACATTTTCCACAGGAAACAATTTTGCCAATGTTTTTCTGCTTTCTGACAAAAACAATGCACTGTTAAACTTACAGATGCAGAAATGTCTTTACCATTGAAGTCAGCACAACTTGGGTTAGGGACTTAGCACATGAAAGAACTGGAGCACGGAGTATAAATGCCAGGAAGCCGTTGAACAGCTCAAGGGTACACATAAAAACTAAGTCCAAGCGAAACATTTGTCTTTGATCTGACAAACTGAAATGCAATGTGTCTTTCCACAAATGTCAAAATGTTTCATGCTGCTTGAAAATAGTTAAATGAAACATTAAGGAATATCAGGATCACATACTTTTTGTATACTCTTATCCTCAAAACATTTCAGTATCTAGTCACTTTTGTTTCCAAAGTGAATAAAAATAATGTATCAAGTTTTCTGGCTACAATTTAGCCACTTAGAGGATTAGCAACAAACTAAAAGACAGCAACCCCCCATGAAGTCTCAAAATGCTAATTTTGAAAACAAAAGGCATTGTGGACAATAGATCTGTGTAAAATACGTAGTATCTTTGGTATACTACAAATAAATTTATTTTCTGATTTAAACCTGAAACTAATCTCATTTTAAATGAGTCATAAAGACCTGATCAGTGTCTGTATAATATGTTCCATTCATATTCATTAAGTGCCATGTGACTGCTGGATTTCTTGACATTTGCCTCTATTACTCTCAGTTCAGCAATGACAGACCCCTCTAAATACCACTGAAAATACTCCTACTACAATTTAATTTTACCTGGCTTGGTTAGTTTTTACTATTTATTTACCATCATCTGGGATTCATTGTGTGATATTGCTAAAACCCTTCAAATGTAATATTTCTTAGGCAGGTAGCAAATATTTTAGACCAGAAATACTGAGTTTCATGATCAGTGCATATTTTGGAATCCTGTCGAAGTGTAACATACAACCCCACACCCAATACGAACACAGTTTCAGTACATAGAAGAAACTTTGTTCTTGCTGCAGCACTTTCTGAAGCACCATTGAGGTTTAAAGCGGTTTTTAGGTATTGCTAGCATGCAACTGAAACAAAAATAAGAGTGTGCATTATGATCATAAGCATAATCTTCTACCATGACCAGTTTTAAAAGGCAAACAGCTATGAAACACTGTCCAGACTTAAAATGTTGCTTTTTTTCTTTTTTCTAAATTTCATTTAATTAAAGATTGTTTACCGAGGTACTTCTTTGATTTTTGTGAGTGGAAAAAAAAAAAGTTTCAGAATACAATCAAGATTTTCTGCAAGTTTTTAACAATATTAAAATAAATAGGGTATGGGTTTCAAATTAATTGCCGTGTCCCCTTTTGATAGCTGCTGTTCAACAGCCTCACTGTAAAGCCATCCCTGAGAGGCCCGATGACTGTTACTTATACACGTCACTATTAATGCAGTAGGAGACCTGCTTTGTGTTATTGGATCAGGAAAAGCAGGAGCCATTTTCTATCTGTATCTTTTGACCTTATTAAAACTGGACATAGAATTTCTGAAGTCTGTCTTGTGCCGCGGCTGTGCCTCTGAGCCAGGGTGACGGGGCGTGGGTTGCTGCGGGCCAGCTGCAGCACTGCGGTGGGCTGCTCCTCATTTGCCTCCTTGTGACAAAGCTTTCCTCGAGGGTATTCCCCGGGCACAGCCGCAGCACATCTGAAATGGAAATAGCGGCAGCAGAAGGTAAGCCTGTGTGCAGGCCATGCTAGGTATTTGTGCTCTCAAACCTTTGCCTGCGAGTATCGGAAAGAGCATAGTTTAAAAAACTGGTGTGTTTAAAAGACACCAGGGAAGAATCTGAATGTGATTTTGAAATGGGTAATTGAATAAAAATGAAGTTTGCAGTATACCTTGGAAAAAAAAATAAAAATCTTAGTCTGAAATTTTGCATTGATGAATCCAAAAGGTTGCTAAAAACTGAATGAGCTTTGCTTCATTTATCTTGTTCAGTTATTATGAAACACCCTCGAGAACAAAGAATTAACCAGTTCTATTTCAGGGTTCATATCTACTAGCATAGCAATATTTGTATCATCCTTAAATAAACCTTAGACTTGTTTGTCTACAGTTTTACATTTATCAGTACACATTAAAGGATTCCCACTTCGCTAAAATGAATCTTTACTGAAAATAAAACAAAAAACGTGCCAGACAGAATCTGAGCCAAAATTATTAAATGCTGCTTTTTTACCTGGCATGAGTATTCTCTGGATGCACATACTATTCTATTTTATTCTGAAAAACCTATTAAAATAATAACAAGGACAGAGACTGATAATGCATTAGATGGGCTGGTGAAACTGAGCTCCCTAAGAGTTCCTCCTGTGAAATGCCTGCTGTTATGACCACTGGTAGTCATAATGGCCAGTTCAGATTCTCAACTATTTTGTAGATTTAAAAAAAAATTATATTTTTAATAGTCTCTTCAGGGAAATAGTAAGTTTGGAAAACAATACCAGATGGGAAGGGGAAAAAAAACCCAAAACCTAAAGATACCACTCCCCCTCAAGTCCACAGAAATTATACTATAGGGAACCACCCTATATATGACCAGTTCTGTTTATATATTAACGTCAAACAAATATGGGTACAGTTCTGACTTTATTATCTAACATGAGTTTTCTCCCAGCACTTCAGTGAAAGGTTTGCTGTTATATCTGTGCATTATAGCAAAGTGACATAAGCCCAGCATATACTGTGTCCAACAATATTCATATTTCATTATCAGAGAGCACAACAATAGTTCCATTGTGTAGGGCAGCTCTCCTTGGAGGTGGAAGGAAGGCTGCACACAAGCTTCCAGAGTGGTCCAGAAATACGATGGTGACACCAGACTGGCTCATGTAAACAGGAAATCAAACCAGGATGTAAACTGGACTGCTTCCATATTCAGTAATATTTAGCTAAAAATAAACAGTTTGAATAGAGGTAGGAAAGCCAATTCTCTCTGTAAACTAATTTTTCAGCTTGAATTTTTCAAGACCTGATAGAAAATTTCAAATAAAATGAGTGTTAATGTTGCTCTATCAATATGTCTCTAAAGAGATTGCAGTAACTTCCAGAGGGCCTATTAGAGTGAAAAGGACAATGGAAAGTCTCTTTCCAGAGAATAATAAGGACTTAGAGATGAAGACTGAAAAGAGATACAACTGATCTGTATCAACAGATTACAAAAATCAAGAAGAAAGAAGTTCTACTTAAGCTAAAAGACAATGTAACCATAAGAATAAATAAATACAGACCATGAAATCTAGAACTGCTGGGCCATCTCACTGAGAAGAATAAGGGGTTCTCAATCAGCACACAGAGTGAGGAGGAGGAGCTGGAGGTTTGTTTGTAAGAGTATTATCTAATGCTATTGTTGCCTTCAAGACTGTGTGGAGTTCACCTAGGAGTTCCTCTGCAGTCTCAAGTTCCTTATGAATTCTCTGACTGTTGAAATTAGGCCAAACTGCTCTCCAACTTTAGGAATAGGTGAATATAGGGTAAGAACTGGAAAAGAACAGCAAAAGTCACTAGGTAAATCACATGCCATCACATGTAAACCTGAATATAATCTAATTAATAACACTGTCAAGCTTCATCTCCAAATAAATCACATTATTTGCCTCCACTGGCCACACAAGAAGACTGTTCCAAAACATCAGTGTTATCACTCTGGGAGGTTTTTCTTATTTTCAACCTCAGTTTTTCAAGGGAATTCTGTCCAGCACAAAATACCTCTTCATCACAATCATCTTTGTTTTACTCTATTAGAAAAGTTACGCTTTTGCTCTATTCTTATGCCTAAACTGCTCATCATTTCTAGCAGGGTCTTCTTCATAGCTGGAGAGTCAAATTAATTCTTTAAGATGAATCAGTCTTTCTCGGACAGGGAAGATTAGTTATGTGCCAAGTTCCAGATTATTGAAAAACTTCCCTAACCTCTGCATCTGCTTGCTGAGGATGAAGGCTAAAAGATACAATGAGTGTCTAGTGATTAGTGATAGTAATTCTGAAGGAAAATAAGGAAACAAAGGAGGAAACTTTTTGGTTAGAGTTTCACTGCTGCTCATCAAGAGCAGTATGTCACTTCCCAGAGCTATGCTTGCTGCCTGAGAGCAGCAGCAAGGAATGGCCAAAGGTTCTCTAATGGGTGGCTGTCATTATTCCCACCTGAAGTACTGCATCTGGCTCTGAGGTCCTCAGCACAAGAAGGACATAGACCTGCAGGAGTGAGTCCAGAACAGGGCCACCAAGATGGTTAGAGGAATGCAGGACCTCTCGTACAAGATAAAGTTGAGAGAATTGGGATTACTCAAGATGGAGGAGAGAAGGCGTGATGTGATCTAATTGTGGTCTTTCAGTACCTGAAGGGAGCCTACAAGAAAGATAGAGAAAGACTTCTTACAAGTCCAGGTAGTGATGGGATATGGGGGAATGGATTCAAACTGAAAGGCAGTATGTTTAGATTAGATATTAGAAGGAAGTTCTTTGCAATGAGGACGGTGAGACACTGGACGAGGTTGCTCAAAGTTGTGGATGCCCCATCCCTGGGGCAGGCCAAGATGAACGGAGCTCTGAACGACCTGGTCTACTGAAAAGTGTCCATGTCCATGTTGCAACAGGATGATCTTTAAGTTCCCTTCCAACCCAAACCATTCATAGCACATTCCGTTAACAGCTAATCAAGGCTTTGGCATTGCCACAGACTATGTGACATTGGAATAGGACCCAGAAAGCAAATAAGCCAACTGACCTAGCCTTCAAGGAGGGCTCTTTCATGAGAAAACAGTCCATATGATCCAATCTTGTCACCTCAGGCCCACTGGAAATGTTGCATTAGTAAATAAATAAGGTGCCCAGTTTTTTCTCCCCCTGAATTTAGAACTTCCTTAGAAACTTGGAGGCTGTGGAAGGAGAAAAGCCCTGACAGACTTGGCCATGAGCCAAGCATCTTGATTCAGGAGTCACAGTTCTGACCTGGAGACACACAAAGGATATCCTGGATGGTGGAGGTAGATTTTAAGTGACTGCCATTAGAAAGAGGAATCACATATAGTAGAGGTGCTGCATGCTCTCATTCATATGCAGGCTCTGAGGGGAAAGGATTTTTACACCATCTAGAAGCTGATGAGAAGGTGTAAATGCAAACTCTGTGACAAGGCCTTCAGTGGAACTGCCCTCCAGTGCAATGAATTTTATTTGAACTTCCACCCTCTTCATAGTCCCAGGTCCCCAAGGACTGCCTTCTTCCTTCTTTAGCCTTCTGCCACCAAAAAGTTCATTAGCATATTCTTATTTTGATCATTAATGAAGGTGATTAGTAGTATCATTGAATGAACCTGTGCTCATGACTGAATTCTGAGAAAATCCACTTGCAAAACAAACAAATCCAGAAAACCAAAAATACTAGCATGAGACTTACAGTAGTTAAAACTGTTCCATTTTCATAGTATGGACTTCAGGCTCCTTAGCTTCATAGCAAACTAAAGTGGATGATAAAATCTGTAAATATGAACTAAAATAGAAAGAGGAAGACAAGAATGATTCAGGGTGATACAGTTGTGATAAAAGGAAATCTGCACGAAGAATGAGAGTAAAATACAATGCAGCTGTTACACTTCAGCATCACTTATTGAAGAAAATTAATATCAAGCTCTTTTAAAATTATCCTTTTTCCTCCTTTTATATAGCTCTTATGTACAAAAATTCAGTAATTTTTTCATTAATTGCTTGAATAAATGAGTCATAATACTATTTTGCACATGTATTTAACTATAATTTTCAAGCATGCACTCTTGAAAGTGCTAAGACCTCAGCATTAACATAACTTGCTTGCAGTATTGATTGTATGTATGTTTGCTAGTTAATTATTTAACTTTGAAACTGCTCACTGCTTTATTGTTCCTGGTTGTTCTACCAATTTATACTTCTGGCAAACATCAATTTCTACTCATCACAGAAGAAACTTTATTTGATTAGAGTCAGAAACCATTCTATTTGGTTATATTTTCTAAGTGCAACATGTTCTCTGTACATGGAATAAATTATATACCTGCTACATTTCCAGATGTACATTTTCTACAATCAGTAGGCAATCTTCTTCAAACATGGAGGGGGTTGTTCTTTTCACATCAATATTAACCATCTCAATCAAAATGCAAAATTCACATTCACTGCCATCTGGATGGCTGTAAACACAAAGTCCCCGAACAGTACTGTCCAGAGACTTTGTGTTTATAAATGAAGAATGGCTTTCCCTCCTTTACTGATGTAACTTCAGAAACAAAATCCACAAGATAAAAATCAGCATGAGGTATTATAGCATATACTAAGCATTTTCAAAGCATTTGTGTCAAAGAATTTAACAGGATGTAAATTATTATACAACAAAGATAAAAGTTGTGCCTTTCACTACAGAGAGCATCAACCAGATCGAAAGTATGCATGATGGAGAACACACTTGAGTATTTCTAATTTACAATAGCAATAATCACAGCCAATGTACAAAACAAATAAGAGGCAAATTTCTTCCACTAATGTTTTTTGAAGTTACAGCCCTGTGATAGATGCACTGCCCAGACTGTTAGAATTTTTTACAAATTGGTATGGTGTCAGTGTGTTGGAAAGATATATCTGCTAAGCAGCCAGGAAGTCTCCCAGAACAAGATACAGAACTGACAAACATTTAATAGATCAAATCTGCTATATATACATACAGGCTGTCTTATTAGAAATACCAGCAAAATCCATTAGCAACTCTTTCGATTATATTATTTTTCTCCCAAACAACCAGGAACCAAGAAGCCTTTAACATAAAGCACTTACCATTTTTTCCATAATCTATCTGGCAGTCAATGAGTAGGTAATAGCATGTCTGAATGCTTTGAATACTAAATACAAAAATAGATAAAGCCAAAATATTCTCAGGTCTACACACAACTACTAAAGTAGAATGCGCAAAAAGTAATCTGTACTCATGGTTTAAATCTGCTTTTAATCTTAGCCTTTACTTGCATTATACAAATCCAGTCAAGTCAACAGTCACATTCTATAAAACTGGTATAACCAAATAAACAGCTTTTAAATATGCTCAGCAAAATTCACCATTCCTGAAAAGCCTGATCTCTGGTTAAATGCAAATCTACATATTGCTTGAGCTGTTTTTTGGTTTTGCTTTGTTTCATTCTAAATGAAACATGAATAGTTGTCTTCTATACTGCTCACAAAAATGGAGAGCCTCAGGAGAACAAACACTCAGCAGGATTTCTATTAAGAGGTTTCTCAAATGCAGTGATCTCAGCAGCACTGCTCAGCCCATGCCAGAGCACGGGCACAGCAACTTGGGGTTGTCTCCTGCATGTACTTCAAAGGCAGGGATCCAGCTGCCTAATTGTGTATCCATTTAATTAATCTCCCTTAGAGACAGCCCAGAGAAACCATTGCTAAACTTACTGCTCACTGTCCTGATACTAGTTTTTAAGCAGGATTGCCATGCAGACCTTCAATACTCTGAACTAATACCCTATACTGATTCAAACAGAAGAAACAACAATAAGCAGGAGAATTTGTAGACACGAAGATAAATGTGGTAAAATGAGGAAGAGTCAGCATGGCTTTTGTAAAGAGAAGTTGTGCTTCACTTATCTACCAAAGTTCTCTGACATGTCAATAAAACATTGGCAGCACAGATCTCTTTGATACCATCTGTCTGGATTTCCAGAAGGCACTTAAAAACTTGCCTCTCTTGAGGCTCTTGAGGAAGCTAATCAGACATGAAGAAATGCTCAGAAGATGGGAAGAAATGAGGTAAAGTATGTAGTTGCTTCTTGCAGTAGAAAGGGATCACACATGCAGTCCTACATGTGTAAATGAAGTCCTACATGAAGTCCACACTGCCCAACACAGATCACAAGGGATCAGAAAACAGTGTCAAGAAGGGATGAAAATATTTGCTGATGGTGCTGAATTAGTCAGTGATACAGACTATGACTGATAGCAGACTCACGTAAGGACTTCTTACCATGTAATGACTAGGCAACAAAAATTCACTGTAAAGGAATGTAAAATGAGGACAAACATTGCTAGAAATCACTACAAAAGGAATCAAGAGTATAAAATACTCTTTTTCTGTTGTATAAATACATGACATATCCACATCTTCAGCAGTGTTTATAGTTATGTGTCCATTTGAAGACAGATACAGAAGTCCTGTAAAAGATAAAGATAAATGCAACAAGTAGGATTAAAGACATGGAGTGATTACAGGATGAAGAACAATAAAATAGATAAAGGGTTTTTTTTTGAAAAAAGAAAACATATACTAGAGAACAGTAAAACCAGGAGTGGCCTGGTTTAATAAGGTGAGTAGGAAATAACTGCTTCTTTCAGCCCAAAATCTGAAGATATCATATGAAGCTGAATTCTAAATAAGATTTTGATAAATTCATGGAAGGACACCTAGGACTATTCATTACAAATCCACATCAAATAGTTTAGGAAGTCACAGAATTACTGATCAGAAGACACTCAAAACATATTTTGGAAAGGGCTTCTAGAGGGCCCTTATAACCTTCTCAGGAAACTTACTTGGTAGTCACAATTGGAAACAAGGTGCAGAGCTAGATGAAACTGCTCTTACCCATATGCAATTATTAAAATTAGAATAGGAGTTATGCACTGTTAGTTTTGAGTCACTGTGCACACAAGTAATCTGTGCTTCACCCACAGAATAAAACTGGAATTCCAGGGCTGTGCCATCAAACTGTGCACATACATTCTGCACTTCTTGGAGAAACATCAAGCCTGCTCTACACATGGAGCCACAATCTCCAATGTGTTATGAAAGGGTTTCTAACATATATCAAGCCTCTCCTCACAACTGCGCACACTCACTGTCATTGCACAATTGTTAGATTTCTCAGGAAACTTGTTGCTGCATACCTCTAAATCTTAGATAAATACACAGTTTCTTTCTATTGTGCCAGACAATTTATAAATGAGAAATAATTTATGCTCATGAGAAAATAGAAGGATGGTAATCCTACTTGGAATATTTTATTTTATCTGGAGTGAATGTGGCTTCTCTGACTTGAACCACAGTTTTTATATCATTTGGTGGTTCCTGTTTTCATTGTCTGCGAATGAGTGGCCTCTTTGTCTCTGTTTGGTGGTGGGACCTAAAGGTTTGCTAGACAGTTACATTTCTTTACCTTCACCATTTTTGTTGTCACAATTCACAGTCCTATAATAAGAGGTGGTTGAGTTCATACGAACACCCTCAAATTTCTTTTTGCCAAAATGATCTTCCTGGTCCATACTGCACACGTGACTGAGGCTCTTGAGTGCACAGGTGTGGTTTTGTAGTGAAGTAAACCAAGATAGGGCCTTAATCATGTTCATTTGCCTTAGTGTTTGCTTTGCTGTTTCGACACAGTTTTCCCAGTCTGTTGACCTCCAAATAATAAAGGCTGCAAGTGCATTTATGAGCCCTCCATACCTTTTAAATATCTGAAATTCCTGGGATATTTAATGTGTTATATGAAAGAACTTTATCATAAATAATGTTTAATGCTATGCTGTTGTTATTAATTGCCTTGCTGACTAAAGAATTATTTAGCCGAATTTCATGAATAAAACTTCCCCCTGTATCTGAGGGATTGTTTTTAGATTATGCTAAGTGTATTGTGCTGTGCCTTGATCCTACATTTTATTCTCTGAAACAGACTGTGAGACCTGTTTGACAAAAAGTAATGTAAGCCTCCAGTTTTACATTCAATTGCAAGCTATATTTTCCAATCTTTTTTTCTCATAGAGAAAGGTTTTCTCACAGAAAAGCTGATAGCAGGGATACCAAACCTTGCTTAAGAATATTTTCTAGGAATTGTTTATACAATTTACCTCACCAGAGCTTGTCCAGATGGTTTTCCTTGCTGTCCTATCGTGTCTCACTTCAAAGCTCTTGTAGAGATTTTCACATGTCTCAAATAAATATGGAAAGTTTTCTCACTGTTACTAATGTGACTTTCACCTGGGGGGTGGGGGGCTGATGCTTTGGGCTGTTTCTAAAAGAACACAGATAAACTTTCTGACATCTAATAACAAAGTGAAATAATTCCTTCTCTGCTTGAGTGTAAGTTTGCTCCCACAGTTGAGTGTTCTCCTTTTGCTCCATTCCTGCCACAAGGCTGCTCCAAGGGCTGCTGGTGAAGAAGCTTAAAAACCTGTTTGACACATGTTAATGAATTATCAGACTTTCCAGCTCACACTCTGCTTTCAGTAGCCAGCTCAGCAGAAGCAGTCAATCACCAAAAACCTGGAGCCTTCATTTATTTCAACTGCTGGGCTTTTCTAAAGGGAAATATATATGGATGTAGATATTTATTATCGATTCCTCTCACTTTATCTCCTAAAAGCTTAAGCAATTAATCAGTAATGAACATCCTCCTTTATACTTTACAGTCAAATTTTAAGCTGAAAAATAGCCTGAATGAAAACACGTGTTGACTGCAGACACCCCCAGTAGCAGCTGCAATCCAGCTTCTGTGGGAGATTCTTCTGCAGCTAGCACCAGGACAGGGGACAGCGTGAGAGCAGATGTTTGTGGCTTTGTGTCCTGTATTGGGTTTCTGCCACAGGAGATCAGCCCTTGTCTCACCAGCTCTGTGAGGAGGAATGGGGGTAGCCAGCATGAACACTCATTTGGATCCACCACCGGAAAAGGGCTACAGGGAATTGCTGATAGGCCTGCTGGAGTGTAGCTGGCCCTTGCTTTGGGTGTTGTTTATTTAGAGTATATTGAGAGCTGCTGAATTCAGAATCTCCTCTTTGTGGCACAGCCACAAGAAGTGTAGGCTTAGGACTTAAGTTTAAGAACATTAATATTAGGATATTCTGATATGCACTTTTATTCTGTCATTACCAATAATTTGCAAAGGCAGGAACAAAATCAATCTCATAAATAACATAATCCATCTTGGCAGAAAATGCACACAGAGGCATTAACATTTTAAAATAATTCCAGCTCCTACATGAAAAACTGTGAAGCATTTTTCTCAAGAAAAAAAAAAAGTTTTTTAAAATAGTTTTCTGGAGGTCAGGTAATTTTTTTACATAATTTAGTAAAATACAGATTATGGCCTATGAACATCAAATACTTGATCTTCTCACTCCTTCTGTTGACATTTTTCTGCACGTTGCTTATCAAACACTTCTCTAATGCAAACTTCTTCCTTTTGACCTAACAGTGATCTCAGCTACTTTTCTCAGAAGAATCTACCTTTCAGCAATGTTTATGACAAAATATTTTCAACTATTATTTTGTTGCCACCTTTTGATTGCATCATTCACAATGGGTTATTGTCGCCCTGAAAACTCAGCTTCTGAGCTTGCTGACATGGTTTCCTAAGGACTTTCCCAGGACAGTAACTGTAAACATAGATATGTGTACATTCTTTCTGTTACACGTCTTGTGATGGACATCTCTCATGGCCAGTGCAGTGAGAAAGTGTTATCCTGACCACCCAATCCCTGGCCATGGTCAGAAGCCTATAAATCCTGGAAGGAAAAATAAACTTTCTCTTCTTTTCACCACACCTCAACCTGTGTCCATGTGATCTATTCATCCTCAGCGGTAACAGGTTATGATTGGTGATTACTAAATGTAGATTTCTACTCACTAAGACTTTAATTTCCACTAAAATGGAATAAAAAATGTTTAATGACTGAAGCCTTAAAAGCCAGATGTTTTAAAAAATGTTTCTTAATTTTAACACAACCATTTATTAGACAGATGGAGAGAACATTTTAAAGTTAATTTTTCTATCAGGACAAAGAGTTCAACAAAACTGGAATTTTTCCACACAATACCAGTTGAAATAGGATAAAATCACAAGGGTTAGAAATTGAGTGTAAAAAGTATAGATCTGATGAATGAACCTGAGATATTAATGTGCATCCAACTACTAGCAACATACATTAAAACCCTTCCCCATTTCCTTTTCCCTTCAAATGCAACATGGGCAGTTTATAGGTAATAGCCTCTCACCAAAATAGTACGTTAAAGATTACTCAGTCACTAGAAGGCTTAACATTAAAAATTTGACTGTTTTTACACTTTGTTTTTGGTGTTGGTAAGTTGTGTTCACAGACATCAAAGACTGAATTTCAATGAACTTTTTCTGTTTCTGTCCAAAATTTCAGTGAAAAAATATTACAACATTTTTTGATCAGGGCAGGTCAGGTCACAGTCCAGCTGGCTCCATGCCTCCCTTTAATCTGTCCCTAAGTGGCCAGTAGTGGATGTTAAGGGAATGAATGCAAGAGATGAGACAGACCCACAGCCAGGTCATCCACAGGCACTGGCACTGTGCAGCTGAGGACACCCTTAACTGGAGTTTATACATTGACATCCTTTGCTAGTTACCAAATAGTATCTGAGAGTGTTGCACCTCCTTGACATGATACATTTCCAGTCCAAAACATTCTATGGTATCTAGTTCTGCAGCATAATTATATGTTACCTGGAAAAGTACATCCTTTTGTTCATTTTAAATCTGTTGCCCAACAGGATTTCACTTGATTCCTCCTAAATCCTTGTATCACCAGAAAATTATGCCTAACACCCATTGTATTCACAAGTTTAGAGTTCTCTCTCAAATTCCTCCTTACATTTTCTTCTGCAAGTCAGTTCAAAACTATTTTGAGTTTCTTCTTACAGAAGCTATTACATCTGCTCAGTGTTTGAAATTTTCAGCTGTCATCTTTGAACTAGACTATCCTGAATAATTCATTACCATTCCCAAACTAATCTCTACATATCCAAGATTGTTCATGGGCAGTAACTGAGTAGTGTCCATCCCAGTAGAGATACTTTCAGAGACTCATTATAATATCTTTCATTGTGAAGACAAGAATTCTGAAGATAACTTTTTCTTTCATTATATGATACTTCAATTTCTCTCAAATTGGTGAGGGACTTAAGCTTTAAAAATCTGAAAACACCAGTATACCTACTATAAACACTGTATGACCCTTGCCCATTGACCTCCAGCATCTCCAGTAACTTTGTGAAACACCACATCAGGTATAGAGGTTTTGCTGATTTTTCTTCAGCATACCAATCTGAATGTAGTGTTTACTTTTTTGTATTCTTTTGTATAGTTTCCACCAATATATTCATATGTACTTTTTTCTCATATGCCTTTTCTCATCTAGAACGACATCTGTAAGGAAAACATCTTGTCATTTTTTGTACTCTATGCAAAACAAGCCAAAGGAACTTTAATAAAAAATTAATAGAACACATTTTCAGAGCTTCAAGGGCAAGTTTAACTGCAGAGAGGCTTGAAGGCCTTTTGAAAGTAATTCAAAGCCCACTGAGTCTTTTTGCAGCTCCAAAGATTTCCAATGCCTTTAGATGATTTGGTCACTGTGTGTTTGAAGCAAAGAAAAATTTGCAGCCGAGGCTCTGCGGCAGAAAAGGCTTCTGACTGGTTATAAAGTTCCCCATGAGGCTGATCCTGTTCTGTAGACTTCCAAGACTTCCTACTAACTTCAGCAAGCACAGAATAAAGCTACACCATCCCACTGCTGCTTTGGGAAGCAAAGCCCATTTCAAGTTGAAGGAATCCTTTGTGAAGACGAATCCTATGCCATGTTTTGGGAGAACCAAATCTCAAAGTCCTTCCTCTGGAAAACTTTCATGTGAAATAACAGCTTAAAGCAATTCTGCAGTAGATAGTAAACGTCTAATTATTAAAAATGCTGCATCAAGGTAAAGAAAGAAAAAGGCTGGTATGGAATTTTGTTGGACTTTTTTCCTGTGTAAAATATGTAAATAAGTAGTGACAAAAATGTCAGTACTGACATTTTATCTACCCTTCCTCTTTTTCTTACATATTTTACATTTTTCAAATAACTCCTTATCAGCTCATTTTTTGAAAAAATGCACTTTATATCTATTTTCCCAATGTTTTGATGCAAAACTTTTGTGCATGTACCATAATTTGCACATTAAAAGCCAATTTACAATGCAAAATTTCATGTTAAATTTAATATGCAATTCAAATTTCCAGAACAATGGCACATACATTAAAAAAATACTGCATTTTGAAAATATAATCTTATGTAGGCAATAGATTGCTATTGCACCTACAAAAGAATATAATAAAACTGTGAAACATGTCTTACAAGTCACAGCAAAAAATACATTAGCACTCTAAGCAGTAGTTTGTTTACATTAAAATTACCTCTGAGAAGGTTTACTGGGAAACTGAGTGCTTGGATTTTCCATTAGAGTACTGAGTGCAAGATGTAGAGTTGCTTCCATTTTTGTGTGGCTTCTATTCTTCTAATCCACACAGAAATATCCATTTACTTTGAATTTTCTCTAAAAATCTGACTTAATTTCAGCTGAAGACAGAGTGGTTGTGTGAAACCAATAAATAAGATTGTGTTGGCTGCATGCCTTTGGGGAAGGAATCATCAGTTCACACTCAGGAATATGGTACTGGACCTCACCAGGGATGTTTGGAGTTACAGAAAGCCTAAGGGAATGCAGAATTTCCAATCCTGTACTTCACACTGGCCCAGTCACTCCTCATTTAATACCAGAGGATGATTTGTAGAATGATCAAGAGTAAAATCTGGACAGCATCAACTAACTGGAAGAGAAGGAAGTATTATAAAGGTGTCATTGTCATCTAAAAATGACCTAAAGAAAAGAAAAAATATTTACACTTTAGCATTCTCTGGTATCTCTGCAATTTAGATAAGATAGTGCAGCATCAGTTCTGCAGCCCAGATGCCACATTGGAAATTTTCTGTAACCATGAGCTAAAAAAAAAAATATTCCTTTTTGTTAATGATTCCTAGAGTTTTGGACAGTTGGTAACCCAAATTCTGAATTTGTTGGTAGGGCCACTAAATGCTTCTTTAAATGTCATAGATCCACTGTACATCTGTTTATGTGATAATCCTGTTTCAAAGCATGAGGGGGGACAGAAGAAAAGGGTCCTGCAGAAATGTACTTGCTACTTCTTGGAGTGAATTTTGTTTTTCTGAGTTGCTCTTGACCTTTTACTATCCCAGACTTTTTACTACCCCCATTTACCATATTTGCACTAAGATTCCTCTACATAGCAATGAGTAAGAGCAAGATGAGCACAGCCACTTGGTAGAATTACAGTCAATAACTTAAACTGAGATCAAATGTTGGTTACTGGGGTAAATGCTTTTTTTCATTTTCAACTAGGGAAACTAATATTTCTACAGCATTCCATGTTTCTGAAATACTGAAAATATTTTAAATTGATTAATCCTGTCTGTCATACACATTGAGGTCAAACTTGCTTTTATGGGCAGCAGGATTCAGGATTAACTCAGCAGAATTCAGCTTCTTCAGCATTACATGCTAATATAATTTGGCTTTTAGTAATTACAAATATTTTAAAGAGGTTTAAACATTGAATGAAATGTTGTCCTGATCTGCAAAGCTATTGCTGTGGTCTACAGGATTCCACAGTTTTAGGCAATGGCAGGATCTGCTCATTTTGAGGTTAAGCTTGTGTAAGGGGTAGGTAAAATTTATGCCTGAGATGAATTCACTGAACACAGGCTTTTGCCAACACCACAGGCCCTTGCCACATCTGCACTACAAGTGCAAAAATTCACAGCAGGGCAAGATGTTACTGAATCTCCACCTGGCTCAACTGGTGCAAATACAGGCCAAAGGGAGGGTTTCTCTTACTGCTAAGGAACAGTAGTAGGCTGGCACACAGAAAGGACAGTGAGCACACACCACTAACTGGGTCCAATACAGCAAATCCTCACTCTTCCAAGATTACTGCACTTTATCATATTGGATATATATTTAAATAACTGTAGGTTAAAAAAACTGGAACAGTCTCTCCTTAAATTAAATCCAGACATGAAGAGCATTCATGGCCACAAGAGGAAAACCAAGAAACAACTAGGTTATTTTATAGCTTGGAAGACTAAACATAGACATTAGGAATATGCTTTCTAACCTAAAGGATTGTTAAACATCAAAATAGGTTAACTTGGAAGGCGATAGACTAGAAAGGCTTTAGGAAATGGGAAGTTTTAAGAGCACTTAAGCATACTTGCATTGAGGGTGGTTGAGGATACAGCTGATCATCTCAGTATAGGGAATGGACTACCAATCTCCTGAATTCCCATATAGCTTCTCAGTACCATGATTTCATAGGGGTACAGCTGCCCTTAGATTGGTACAATACAAACAATCCCGAAAGCAAATGACCAACCTGAAATAATTCTGCAACTGAGTAAATTAAAGAGAAAGGAAATGTCTGCGCAATTTTCTTACTACCTTTTATCTCAAAGTTATGTATTATATTGGGTCAGACAAGAAAACAAACACCATATTCTAATGCAATCCAGTCCTGTCTGTTTTGCCCACATCACTGCTTTTTTCCCCTATCTTGATTACAGATCAGAGTAGTCCAGGCTTAAAATTGTAGTTGTCAGAACAAGAGGTCACTTGAGTCATTGCAATTTCCAGAAATGTGGCTTATGCCCTCAGAATATTCTCTGGCAATGTTTTATTGTAAATAAAACATATTCCATATCATCCTGTTTTTGCAAAACTTTAGAAGAGTTGACAAAGTGGGATAGAATGGCTGAAGGGTTTCTGCTTGGGTTTTTTTGACTTCATAAGAATTAGAACAATACATTCCTGGTTTGGCCACTTTTATGGCTGACTGCCTGCACTTCTGGTAAAGAAGGAGTTGAAATGAACCAAACTGTAAACTGATGCCCTATTGCAGTCATGGTGTCTGCATCACCCATTAGACAGGGCAAACCATTTTGAGTGGCAAGATATTTGCCTTAGAACCAAGCTCTTCACTGCTGTAACTCCTTTGATCTGTGTAAACCTGACTTTTGCCTTCTTTAGTTTTTGCAAATTGCATCTGGAGTTTTCACATGTATTTTTTTTTATGGTAGAAATTTCATTTGTCTGTAAAAATACAAACCCTGATCTGAATGCAGTCTTGGTCACCTAATACTGTAAAATTAGAAACTGAAAGCTGAAATGACATTCAAAAATATGTGGTCATTCTAATTCCTCTTAGAGGAAACAAACACAAAAAATAACGAGATAGAATTGGCTAATTTTTTTCTTAAATCCCAGTTTTATTCCCACAGTAAGATTACTAGCTAGTAAGTCTAGCTAGTGTCTAGAAAGCTAATTTTCAAATGTTCACCAATACTTTGCCCATAAGTATAATCTGTAAAGATGCATGTGGAATACAAATGTTAAAAACATTATATCAAATTCTGGTCCAAACCAAAACCAAATTATGTTCCAATTTTGTGCCAGTAAATCCCCAGCACAGGTCAAAAGGCACAACTAGCACCCAGCAGAATAAAAGCTGAGCACAGAGAAAAAGCTTTACTGTATCAACCACAATGAAGCAGGAATAAAAAATACTAGCATAAAAAAACCAGTAGAAAGTAAGCTACATTCATTCTCTAAACAGCTGGGAAAAAAGTCCATAGTATTTGTGGTTCCCAAATGCTTCAGAAGATTGCTGAGTATTTAGTGGAAATCTTTCAAAATTGCCAACTAAACTAATGGACATCTTGTTTGTACATGTTACATTACCAAAATTGGGCATTACTATATTTAAATGAGATTTTTGTGGAAGCTTTTCAGGTCTTACCAGTTTCAGACTAAACCAAACAGTGGTTCATTGAAATTGAAACATTTTCCAGTCAGTCTGGCCTAAAGACAAGCCTTAAGTGACTTTAATTCTGGAATTGTTTCGACTAAAAAAAAGAAAGTTTAAAGATGCTATACTACTTATGATAATTTGGTTTTGCTGCACAGAATTTTTCCCAGCTTTCATATTTATTAGTTACATTTCCAAGATTTTAGAATCTGCCTCTAATTGTTTTTTCATTTATTTTGTATTCTAGATGGGTTGTGAGAGGTGTAGTCTAGGTGGGAAAGGCTGGATTACAGTGTTCAGAAAGTATGCTATAAAATGTAATTCTTAGTAGCATCAACTATATCTTCATGGGCTAACAGCAGCTGATATATGAACCTAGCATCTGGGACAGTCTGACACCAATAAGCCAGTAAATTTACAACAAGATTCTCTTTTCTGTTTTAAAAAAAATACAGATAAAACCAACCAACCAACCAAAACTTACTGTTGTCCTCACAAACCCTAACATATGTACTTCTAACTGTTCAAAGATAGCCCATTTTAAACAAAAATTATACATGCTTTATATGAACACGGTTGTCCTAAAATCTGCAGCTTTAACTTTCAGATCCAGCAGTAATTCCTGTGTTTTCCTGCTTCTGCAACCTTTATACATCCATGTAGGCCAATCCCAAGAAATCTGTAGGGAAAAACCACAGGTTTCCTCACTTTATGAACACAATTCACCCTCGCAGACTATTAAGCCTGATCTAATTCACCAGCAGGCCCAGATCATGGCTGTAATCATTTTGGTCTTTGAGCTCATTATTTTTATACATTTCTTGCTCTGCACTACTTTGTATTTGTAGTTACAAAGCACCTTGGGGTGGGGGGGTGGGGGGCAGACAGACCACTCTTGCCCATCATCCTCCACTCATTAAATAGTCACACAGTTTGGGTTCTTAGGTAACTCTCTAAAAGACTAAAAAAAAGGTTGTTTTCATTAGTCTTGTTTTGAACATCTGTATCCTCCACTGGAGAAGACCAAGCCTTCCACCTCACACTCATCCTCTTCAGTCATTATTTCACTGTTTGAAGGAGTCACACTGTTTCTTAAAATTTTGAGTATCCAGTACTCCTAAGTGAATTCATGGCATTTCACCTGAAAGGACCTGTCTGCTCTGATCAAACTGGTCTTCCAGAAACAACAGCATGTTTCAAAACACTCAGCTTCTTGTGGTAGTGACAGGTCCTACAAAAAGGATGGTGAGAGGGCAGTCATTACAGTAGGATTGCAGGCCTGGGAAAATTGAAAGCTGGTCTTAGAGTATTTGCAGTCCCCTGAAACAAATGTACTTGCACTGGCCATTTGAAAGTGAAAATGGTACTGTGTACACTAAGTGAGCCCATCAGATGTGCTGGAGAAGTGGTGGCTTTACAGACTGGCATGGCTGAAAATGAAGCACTGAGAGGAGGTTACAAATTACTGCTCTGTGCTTCCCACAGTTTAGGGGAGGCGACATCTTGGGGATGCCATCTTTAGATAAAAATACATAGGATAAAAGGCTGAAATATATTACTCATGATCATTAGCTTCTTAGTCATGGGAGAACTACAGAAAGTACCTACAACTGTTTAGATTTGCATGCTGTACATTCATCCTGTGTCCTCAGTGAGTTTCTCAGTGGAAGGAACAGAGCCTGATCACCAAGCTGGAAATGCAGCTCTGCAGGATGCTGACTGATCTCCTCAGTGACTCTGATGATTACTTCATTAGGTTGTTTTATAGAGCAAATTTTTTACCTCCACCTAGATTTTAAGCAAGTTATCTATTTTTCTAATTTTCCATACATTCACCAACTTCAAACCTTTCCAGAAATGACAAAAAGCAGAGCAGCAGCAGCCTGTATTATTTTCAACTGACTTCACTGCCTTTAGTTCAGGCAATCTGAGTTGTCCTGATATTTAAAGTGAACGAATCAGTGAAGATCAGCTATGAAGTTGATCTTTACAGTCAGAACCAAAAATATTATTTCAGGATTTTGAGAAAAAGAGACTAATATTGATACAGGTTATGTACCAGTAATTAAAATGTAGAATAAAAAATAAGATTGTGGTAATTAAAAAAAAAAAGTGAGTGTTTTTACAGTAAAATATCAAAGTGTCCTTAAAGTACCTAAACAACTGTAACCTCACTTCAGAGAGAAGTCACACAACAGTCAGACTATTAGAATTAAGGTATGCAGTGCATTTAGCTTTTAAGTATTTAAAACTGTTTTTTAAAGATGTATTTACATTTTTATGTAATTTTTCTCCCAGCCTGAGAATACCTCTCAAGGCTATTATTCATCGAGTTCTTAAAACAAAATTGTGTAGAAACATTCACTCTGCACAATATGGGACATACAACTCATTAGCTAACCTCATTAGGCTCTAAGTCCACAAAGCAATATAGAGTATCTAATTTGAGGTCCTTAAGCAATTTAGAGCATGAAAACTAAGCAAGCTTCTTGTTCCCAACCAAGAGCCACAGCCCCACTGTTTGCATGCCCAGCACCACCCTGCACATTTCCCTACCCACAGTCCCCACTAGGAATGTGTGAACATGTAAAACCCACTGCAACTGCAAGGTGCTGCTGTTTTCCATGGCCATTCTCTTCCTACTGGGCAAGGAACAGGTGAGAAAATGGATTTGGCAAGTAGTGAACACAGAATCAATCCTAGCATCAAAAGGGACCTTAAAGATCATCTAGTGTTGCTGTAGGACACACAATGACTCTCACAGACATGGCTCCCGTGTAACAGGGAAAAAACTGGTTTTAGTCTTACAAATTTACAATTTTACTTCTACAAATTTATAGATTCTTGCCAATGACCAGCGATTGGATAGTTAGGTTACCGCCTTTCCAATCACACTGGTCATGCGAGACGTCCATCAAAAGACATGTATCAGAAAGAATGTATACATATCTATGTTTACAGTCACAGTCCTGGGAAAGTTCTTAGAAACTATGTCAACAAGATCGAAAAACTGAATTTTCAGGGCGACAATCTAGTCCAACCCTCTGCCATGCTCAGGAACATCTTCTCATGCCATGGGCAGGGAGGTTGCGCAAAGTCCCATCCAGGGATGGGGTATCCCCAGTGGGAAACCTGCTCCTGTGTCCCACCCGCCCCTCATAAAACATTTCTTCCTTATAAGCAATCTAATCTACTCCCTTACGGTTTTAAACCATTGGCCTTTCTCCTATCACCACAGGCCTCAGTAAAAAGTCATTGTCCATATTTCATATAAGCCACCTTTAAGTAAAGCAAGGCCACAATAAAGTCTTCCTGGAGTCCTCCCTTCTCCAGGCTGGGCAACTCCAACTCTCTCAGCCTGTCCTCATAAGAAAGGTGCTCCAGCCCTCAGATCATTTTTGTGACCCTCTTCTGACATCGCTCCAACAGGTCTGCTTCTTTCCTGTGCAGAGGAAGCCAGACCTGCAGAACTCCAGGTGGGGTCTCATGAGAACAAGTAAGAGGGGCAGAATCCTCTCCCTCCTGCCCACACTGCTTTGGATGCAGCTCAGGACACAACTGGCTTTCTGGGGACAGAGTGCACGTTGCCAGGTCATGTCCAGATCTCTTCTACCAGCATCCCCAAGTCCTTCCCATTGGGTCTGCTCCCAATCCCTTCATCCACCAGCCTGTACTCATACTGGGGATTGTCCCAGTCCAGGTGGAGGAACTTGCTCTTGGCCTTGTTGAACCTCATGGGTTCATCTTGACCTCCTGAAGTCTTCTGAAGCACGTTGCCAAGTACAGACTGTTTCTACAGCAATTTAACTGTCCCCACCAGTCTGCTGTCCTGGACAGCTGCTTCCTGCCCTAGGGCCAAAGCTAAAAGCAAAGTGTGACTACAACTGATAATTAACATTAGATAGCTTTTGTGCCTGTGAAAAGCAAACCACTCATTTACATGCCTTCAGAAAGAAACTTAGGGAAAATAAAGTATAAAATGTAAATTAGAAAGGCCTAGGTGAGAATTTGACAAGCAAATAGTCACTGGTGTAAGAAAAATTAAAGGGAACTTTATTACAATATTAAAGATGCAAATTACAGATCAATGGCACTCCCAAGAAAATAAGAAAAAACAATTACAAAGAATAAAGCCTCTGTATGCCTTTTCAAACATGAGTGTCAGAAAAACACAAAAGTTTAATACGGATGATAAGAAGTAGGGAATAGATTTTACATGAAAATCTAACCTTGGAATAAGGAAAATGTGGTAAGTGCATATAAAATACTGAGTGAAGAATGATTATGCACTATTTTTCTTAACTTAAAAACTACAGGACACCACACAAAATTATCAGGCAGGAGAATTAAATAGACAGGTGTACTTTTTCCCATTTATTAAATCATTAAACTAATTATCATAGGATTTTTTGGATGCCAAAAAAATAAATTAGTATATTCCAGATTGTCTTGATTCCTTAATTTTATAATCTGAAAGAGTTGCAAGAGAAGGAAAAAAAACTTTTATGTTTTTATATATGCTTTCTCTTAGCATCTATTACTAGCTACTGTCAGTGGCAAGATGTTGTTTAGATGGACTTTTGATCCGACTGGCTTAGTTACTCCAAAGTTTTATGCAAAACAAATAATCATCCCTGTTTAGCTTTTGTTTTTTTCCCAGCAGAGAACATTGATTACAATAATATTTTTCTTGTAATAAAAATACAAAAACAGCAGAAGGATTACAAAGGAAATAACATAGATGTTATAAACTGATAAATTAAAAAAAAACCCCACAGGCAGGATACATCCAACACTGTGAGAATGAGAAAGTTCATGGGCGAACATACAAACCTTCTCATTTAAGTCATCTAACTATCTACTAGTATTTTAGGTCAGAAACGTAAGTATATATCCACAAAAATGTGGCTAAAACAGATTTCTAGGAATTATAAGAATCTTTTCCACTAGGTCAAGTGGTTGACAGTCTCTAATGACAGACTTACAAAAGGCCTAACCATGATCATGACAGGCCAAACACCTCTGCCCGTACAAAGGAAAACCACACTCCAGAGTGTCCCGACAAAATGGAAAAACAAGTGCATATACATACATACATACATTACTTCTGGGTGTTAAAGAACGTTTTTCAAAGGCTCTCCTCAGAAGATGTTCAGAAAAATCTATAAGAATGATCCATAGCATGGAAAGCAGCTTCTCCAAAGAAAAATTTAAAAGATTAATTGTGACCGACTTAGGAAAGAGCACAGAAGACTAAAAAGTGCCACAGGAAAGATGGAGCAGGAGTTTGAAATAAATTCAAAGCAATTAAATGACGGCAGTTTCTTAAATAATTCTCTTACTTCTCTCTTACTTCTCATATACCCTGTAATTAGACTGTGGATAAAAAAGGTCATCGAACCCAAAACTTAAAAAGGAATTAAACATTTTTTGTGGATTTTGAGAATAAGTATAGTTCTAATTAATCTGATTACCCTGGAATATTAAATGTTACAATTTGAGGACAAATGAGTCTCTGACTATCAGAGATCAGAATGAAACCTAACATCCAAGACAGGTGCAGAGTATCATTATTTGACAACCACAGGGCTACTGGCACCTATCTTAGAAGCATTTGGAACTCACCATTTCTGAAGGTACAACAATGCATCCATATGCAATTTTAAGCATATTTTTAGTTTCTGTACTCCTGCTGTGACAATTAATAGTGCTGTGGGAAGATGTAAAATCAAGCCCAATTGCAGCGTTCCTCAGTTTTGGACTGATGTCATTTGTAGTGGAATGAGGAGTCAGTGGCCCAAAATCGGAGAAAGAGGAAGAGGAAAGTAAAAGGTGCTTTTTGGTTAGAGCCCAGGGCAGTCTGGGCTGTAAACAAGTCAGATATGATGATTGCAATGCTTGTGTTTGCTGGCTAGGGTTAAAAGAGAGGAGCGTGCAGGGGAAAATATGAAAAAGGAGGCTGGCCAGTACATGCTCGTGGGGAATTTGGCACAGATCTCTATGGCAGCCTGTCATGTAGGGAATGGAGGGAGGTTGGAGACCTCAGGAAAAAAGAAATGACTAAGCAGGAAGACTGGTACTTGTAGGACATTAGGGTCAATGGGCATTAAACATGAGAGCTACAGGAAGAAGCTGTAATGGATAAAAGTGCTGCACACATGTCTAAAAGTAGTGTTTATCCACATGGAGCCTTCATACAAATGATAAACAAGTAAATCCCCTTTTAGATAGTGTTTAAAAGTACAGATCAAGGCCATAAGAAATGTCTTGGGGTCCAGTAGCAGAACTGTCTCCTTGTGGAGAAGTCAATGTAATGGAATAATCAAGGCAGACATGATCTGCTTTCCACCATGTCTTGGCCTGATCTTGGGAAAGAATAAAAGCTGAGTCTCAGCTTCCAACATGGTTGGGAAAGGACAGTTCCTTTCTGCCTGCATCCCTGCTGTTTGTGGTTCTTCAGAAGCATGGAAAGATGTACATGTCTCCAGGACTGGGCTTGTAGAATGAGGTTAACTGGCAATACAAACAGATAAAGTCAAATGCTGATAAATGTGCAACAGTGCTGATTGGAAGGAATTCCTTCAAATACTCATAAGGACAATAGATACCATCTTAACTGGAGCCATTCAAGAAAAAGGCCTAGGCATCATAGGTAACAGCTGACCAGAGATACCTGTTCATTGCCTACTTGTATTCAAATGAATTAACAAAATATAGGACCTACAGAAGACCACCATATAATATACTGATGATTCACTCTTTAATAAATAGTGTCCCACCATGCACAACAAAACACAGGAAAATAAAAATAAGTGATTCAAATGTGAATGAAAAAACCACTGGAGACTTATAAAAGCATCTCAAAATTTTGACTCTTCCACTGTAAAGTGAGAAGATGCAAAAAAGTAAAAAGAAAGAGATGTGTAACATATGTGTTGCAAAGAAGACACAACAAATATACATAACTACAATCTTTATAATTGGAAGAATCATTAGATTGGATATTAAGGAAAAGTCGGTTAAATCTGATATTAAGAAAAATTTCTTCTCTAAAAGGGTGGCATTGGAACAAGCTGTCCAGGAAAAGGGTGAAATCACCACCCCTGGAAGTGTCAAAAAAATTGTGTGGATGTGGAACTTAAAGATATGGTTTAGTAGTGAACACAGTGGTGCTGGATTTATTGGACTCAATGATTTTAGACGTCTTTTTCAACCTTAATGATTCTATGATTCTGGGATTCTAAACAAAGGGAAACAGACTGCTGAGAGTAATTTTTTTTTTTAATATAGACAATACATCTTGTTACCCAGACCCACTAAGGACAATATATTAGCTTCTAAAATGTATCATCCTGCATCATAATGAAAAACAGGAAACTATTAGGAAAATCACCACTAGTTAGAAGAGTTTTTAGAAAAAGACACAAAAAATACAGAAAAAGGATTGCCATTGTTATGCTATGCTAGTGTAATCACCTAACACTGCAATAATATTCTACTTAAAAACAGTCATACCTTCCTGAGAAAAAAATCAATTACTTTTAGTAATATTTCTTATGACTGAAAAATCTAGTGACTACTTTCTTTTAAAAATGTAGTGTCTTCCAAAATTTAATTCCAAAGAATTGAATGCTTTCATTTGTAGCTGTACACCTAATGTAATAACACTCAGTTTATTGTTGTAGTACTGAATGAAGAACTTAGCTGCATATTTCCCCCTTACTTTTGTACATATAACAAAGTGAAAATAACACATGCATCTCAGGAATTGATTCTGTGACATTTTACCATGGTCCACTGAGCTGGGAACCAAGCCTGCACTCATGAGAATATGCTCCCCAAGCCAGGTCAGTGAATAAAAGCTCCTCACATGAGTAAGGCTACAAGAATAGACTACAGGAGGTCAAGGTCAGTGGTGAGTTTTGGCTGAGTCAGGGTTGGAGGATAAGGCCCTTATGAATCCTATAAATAGCTCATTGTTAAACGAGGTCAGACCTAATTCTGGAAGTATTTTGGAAGAAGAAATCACTGCGTGATTGATGACGTACACCAACCCAAGCCTCTCTGCTTATTAATGTGACATTTGTTTGGAACCAACATATAATAAATAAAAGATATTTTTAGGATGTGCCAGGGAAATGTATTCAGATTTTCAGAGAATAATTTGAGTATATTAAAAGTGTTGCACAGTATCAAAGAAATGGTTGTTAGAGTACACAAATAAGGAATTTAAAACCAGTGGTTTCTATTGATCCTCATGGAAACAGAAAAGCAGGCCAAGGAGGCTAAAAGTAGGTTTTACTCACCTGACTTCAATTAGCTAAAAGCTCATAGCTGGACTACTTTTACTCTAAGTCAAGGGAAGCAGGTGCCTCTAATACCATTTACCACATCCTAAGGCTGTAGTTTGGCAGAAACTTATACTGACCCAAGTGAGCACCAACATTGGGAAAAGCAGTTTCCCCAAGATCTTTTGCCCAGAATGAGTGGTTTACTCCCAGTTCTGTAGAGTAACTTTGTTGACATTAGAGTTCAGCAACCTTGATAGACAGCTAACATACTGAAACCATCCTCTTCCACCTCCTTCCTTTTCTCCTCATGGTTACTTTTCAATTGGATCAGTTGTCTGGTCTGGAAACTATGCCAGCAGCAGCTGGGCAATGGGTCAGAGCAATTCTGGGCAAAAATGACTGCTTCTTTCAACTTGAATGTCAGAGAAAGGCATTTTGTAAAGTGTCTAATGAGCCATGTGGGTCTAACACTTCACTGCCACCAGTACAGGGAGATCTATTCTGTTCTCCCTGCTCCCAGGGCCACACAACTACTGCTTCCCTTTGCAATGGCTATGGACTCATAAAAGCCTTCTGTGACTGGAGGCACCTTCATAAGCTGGTAGAAAATTAAACCATTAAAAAAAAAGTAAATAGATTTTAGTGTGTTACCCAGTACAGCTGGGTCACAGAGGTGTTATACAGGCAGATGAAGACAGAGGCTGAGTGATCTGGGGATGAGGAAGGAAGAAGAAAATAAGAAGGGAAAGAAGTCTGGGTCCATCCTTTCAACAGTCGTGAGCTGTTAGATCAGCTGCTCATCAAACTGCACCCTCAGGGCCCCCTTCCATATTACATCTGATATGATCTAATTGGAGACAGACATGGGAAGGAGCAGTGCCACTTTCCTCCAGGCCTGCAGATGCACATTTCCAATAGGCATGAGAGCAGAAGTGAGGGGACAGGAGAACCAGCATCCACACTCAGGTAAAAAATACCTTAAATTAAATTAAAAATAAACTGCTAAAACCAGGTGGTATCAGTCACTCTCTGGAGTTCTTATACTTCCTCATTAACTAGAAGGAGCCTAGACAAAAACCTCATACTAAAACCCTATTTGCAAAGTGCCTGAAGCTCAGTGAGACAAAAGACAGACTGATGTGCTGTCCCTGTCTACAGTCTCCATTCTACAGTGCTGCAACCTTACATTTTGAAGGAATGCATTTGTGCTAAATAATTCTTTCATTTTAGGATAAAATTGATAATGGAAATACATGTAAAAAGTGAAAGCAATTGGAACCGCTCTGCTGATATATGCATTATTATACCAGTTTCCAAGAGAATTGTAACTGTTGCAAATTATTGACACTGTCCTCTTGCAATTCAAAACGAAGTCAATACTGAAAGAACATAAAGGATAAAAGACCAAGTTTCTAAACCCTACTGATGAATCCAAATCAGGCTGGAGCTGGAAGAATAAACATAGAGCCAAGAGCTCCTCCAACAGCTGTTGAGACAGTGTGTGCTCACAGGGCTTTCATCAGCACTAGCAGGGGTTATTAGTCTCTGGAAAGAACAAAGGAGCCTCAGAGCCTGGGCCATGGAGGGAGAAGCAGCGGAAACAAAAAGGCCACTTGGATGACAGTCAGATACTTCCCTAAGTCCCATTCTCTTCCCCTCCCTCACTTGGAGGAATACCTTAACTGTTTCAGGAGCCTCTTTCACTCATGTTACTGGCTTGAGTGTTACTGACTTCAATGAAGCCATTAAAAAGAAGGTGCTATTCAACATGAACATGAATAGCAAGATGATTTTTTTTTCATTAGTAGTTGAAAGACTATTTCCTATGATGAATTATTAAACAAAGCATACAAAAGCACCTCCATGAATCTGTTTCCATAACAGATGCTGACTGATTTCAGTGAAGTAACTCTGATCTATGTTGATATTCGGTGATTAAAGAGACTAAAAAAAAGGTAATCTCACACACTGAAATAAAGGTATTTCATTCTACTACCTCTGAATCACATGCTTTACTACTGAAATATTGATTTCAAATTGCATCTTTTTTGTGTGGCCAAGAGGGTTTAGTAAAGATATTAAGCACCAACTCCAGAAAGAAAATTTTTGTATATTTTTTGAGTTTGACTGGATGAAAACATTCAAGGAAACAACTGTCTAGACATGATGACAATAAACCCTCTATTACTGGAACGGCGGGAAAAGAGGTTGCCCTCAGTAAGCAGTACTTCCCAAAAAAGTCATGAACTGTTTGCCAGGCTGTCATGTGATTAAATAATTATTTCAGATATTCATTCTTTATAAGAAGTCTTATGTATGATTTCCCAATGTGGAACACATCAGTGGTTTATGGATCTTAGATCTGTATGTTTTTGTCCACAAACAAAGCTTTGTTCTGTTGAGAGTTGAAAGGTGCCTTACATCCATCACTGCCGTACCGGGGGCAATGTTTCACCAGACCCACACTTGTGTCATGGTATAATTTTGTAATTCTTGCAATATGAACGGTGTGAAAATGGAATAAAGGCACACAGGAATTAGCACAAAAATTGTTATTTGCAGTAAAATAATGCTAATGATGGTTACAAGGCACTCAGTAGGGCCATTACTGCTCTCTAATGATTTCCCTGTGGTCAAGATTCAATCCAGATAAAAATTCAAGGGAGATCCTCTTGTTACTAAGGCAGGAACAGATTTCTGATTAAAAAGAAAGTAGAGAAATTTAACTTGTCTTTTTTTTTTTTTTATGGGAGCTTTAGCTTCACATCCCTCTCCTGGAAGTTGCTCCTTTGGGATCAACTCCGGTGCCTACACAGCTTCAGATTGGAACTAAAAACCAAAATTAAGTGAGTCAGATAATCAGAAAAGGAAATATATGAATATAAATGGAGAGCAAAATTCACCACTTGGTTTCATGATGCACACAAAAGTGACAAATGGGTTATAAGATTTATATCACCTGACAGAAATAAGAAATTGGGTTGTTTCTTTAAACAAAGAGCTTCTCTGTCCATCTAGCAAACTTGGGAGATGTTATCAAAAATATATCAGGCTCCATCTTAATTCAAAGACTGCTGAAGAGTTTTTTTTAGATCCTTATGGCTTTTGCATCAACTGTTTAATTTTATGTATCAAGTCTAAGGTGGCCTGATACTCTGGTACTGAGTTATTACCTGAAAAACTCTGAGTCAGCTTTGCGGTTTCTGAGGAATGTGTTATGATTCTAGGAATTCAACCTGGCGCTCTGGGCCTGTAAGATATGGCCTTTGACGTGCATAGCCAGACTGATGGCTCAAGGAATACGGGATTTTAAATAATAAGCATGAACTCTAGATCTGGGTACAGGAGACTTTCTCCATGTGAAAATCTCCCCTTTTGCACATACTTAAAAGAATCAGTCATTTAATTGTCTTTGTTTTCCTCCTTTGCTTGCCTCTCCAGTTGTGTAATTTACAGTTGTGTCAGGAACTATCCCCATCTTTTCTCTCAAAAAGTGCATCCATTTGGGGACCTCTTATCTGTTTTTCACTTCTGTGTCTGAAATAAATACTCCAGTCACATTTTCAAGCTTTATTTCACAACAGTGAAAATATAAGCTGAAATTCTTGTACAGCCACTTGAACTAAGGAGCTTTAAGAAAAATGCTGAATACAAAACTTGTGGTTAAATTGTAAAAGTTTGCAATATGGAGATTGAGAAGAAGAGCATGTTTGCTTTGCATTTCAATTATCAACCTGCCTTTCATCCACACTTTGCAGACATACTGATTTTGATGTGGCCTTTTTATAGCTCCAGATCTTAGCAGTGATGGGGAAAAACTTGGTACAGGGATTAGCTCTTAGAACCGGCTCAAGCTGTTTTGTATTTGGTTATGTCAAGCTTGGTGTGCGCTCTCATAACCTCTATCCACTTTTATGCCACCTTTAGCTGGCTGATATCAGCCAGCACATTTCAGAAGGGAAATGGCAATTAGGCAGGCTATAGATAGCCATAGAGTAGCACCTTATCAGTGTTACAAATATTTCCAACAGCTAAAATAACCCCAAGCAAACAAACCACAACTTCCCCCCCACTCCCCCCCTGCTAAAATTACATTAAGTTTTACCTCCTTTTTACCTCCTTTGCAGATGAAAAGCACGAACAGGCCAGGCCTTATCTGAGGGGACATCCCTAGCTTTGCTGGCAGTTTTCCAACAGAGACTCCATCTATTCAACAAGCAATTTCAGAGCGCACAGCCTCAGAAAACAAGGATGCTACTCGAAGTTCTGGAAAACATCTAATGCTTCCTGGGCAATCACAAGCAGGGCAACTCATCATGGGGCTCCCTGGTTTGTGAACACCAGGTGACTGAAGCTCAACTCCAGGCCTCACTGACAGGCTGCTGTCGGAGGCACTCGGAGCCACTCTGGTGAAGCTTCCGAAAGTCCCTTCTCTCTGGTGACAAATGACAGGAGGGAATGGCCAGGACCTGTCCCAGAGAAAGTGTAGGTTGGATATTACAAAAAGGTTCTTCACCTAGAGGATGGATGGACACTGGTACCGGCTCTCCAGGGAAGCAGTCACAGCACCAAGAAGCGCTTGGACAACGCTCTCAAGCACATGCTGTGATGCTTGAGGCTGACCTGCTCAGGGCCAGGAGCTGGGCTTCGATAACACTTGCGGGCCCCTTCCTACTCAGAATATTTTGTGATTCTGTGATTCTTTCAGCCGGCCTGAGGAGGAGCTTGGGCTCAGAGGGGAAACGAGAGCCTTCGAGTGCCGCGGGTCGCCAGCACGGAGGCCGCCGGTGCGGGCAGCTCAGAGGCGCTGTGCCACCGCCGCCGTGCCCGGTAGGAAGCGGAAGGGCCGGCGGCGCCGGGAGCGGGCCGGGAACCGCCGGAACACCCGAGGGCCGCTCCCCCGCAGGGGGCGGGCTGAGGGCAGCCGAGCCGGAGCGGCGCCGGGCCGGAGCTATGTTGCTGCGCCTGGTGCCCGAGTTTGAGCTGCGGAGGGACGTGGTGCCCTGGCTGGCGGAGCGGGGCTGCGCCGCCGCTCTAGGTAACTCTCCGGGAGGCCCAGGAGAGCCCCGTCCCTGCGGCCGGCCGGCCCTCTCTCTATCCGGCCGCCTCCTGCCCGCCCGCCCGCCGAGGAGCCGGCTGCGGCGAGGCCCCCGGGTGCGGGTCCCCGAGAGACCCCGGGTGCGGGTCCCCGAGAGACCACCGGGTGCGGGTCCCCAGCGGGAGCTCCGGCCGCGGGGGCCGGGGATGGCGGCGGGGGAGCGGCCTCTGGGCCCCCCTCGGCTGGGGCTCGAGGGGAGCGACCCTCGGGTGCCGGGGGACTTGAGGTAGACAAGTTTGCTGTTCACAAGGAATTTCTGACATACCGAAAACACTTCTACACATCTGCTACACTCTACAGCCTGTTTCTTTCTACTTCTTCACACGTTGGGGACTTTCTCTTTTTTTTTTTTTCTCCATCCGCCCTTCCCCCCCCCACCGCTCCCCTCCGCCAAAAAAAAAAAAAAAAAAGTGTTAGTATTAGTCCCTCTCCCACGCTACTCCCCTTTCTTGGGAGGAAAAACCCCACAGCCTGAACACTTTGGTGTGTATGGTAAACTAGTGCTAGTTCAAAATTAGATGCAGCGTTAGCTGTCACGGCACCGTGCGATCGCCAGCATAGCGAGTGCTCGGGGTAGTGGTTGGAAAAAAGTGACCTCCCGTATTCTTGGCACTGTGGCTTTTTGCTTGTTATTCCTCTGCAGAGCAGCTGGCTCAGTTCTGCTTTTCAGAATCTGATGAAAACATAATAATAATAATAATAATAATAATAATAATAATAATAATAATAATAATAATAATGTTGTAATAGTTTTTGCTTCAGTAGAAATACCATCGATATGCAAGTGTGATGAACATGAAACGCCTTCAGTTGTTTTTACTTTACTTAGAATACTTAACTTACTTCCCGCATTGAGGGGCTGTTATCAAATAGACTCATAAGATTTTGTTTGGTGACAAACCAGAAAGTATCAGCGTGGAGAATAAGAGAATTATTTACCAAGCCATCATTTAAAAAGATCAGTTATAAAATACTTAACATTTTCTACATTTACTGAACAATTATTGAAAAGCATACTGAAAGGATTTGAGGTAAAATTCTGAAATTCTCCACCCATAATTGGTTAATATATAAATTTATTAGTTCATCAGTGATTAATTAAGAGATAAATTAATATAGATGTTAATGGCATAAGGGTCTCAAAATGGCACTGACTTGTGTTTGGGAAGGAGAAAATTGTATTTAGTCTTCTAAAATGTTAAAATGAGCCTTCATGCAGTAATGTCCCTGGTAATACAGAATCGTAAGAATCTACTTTGGAGGGTGCATCTGATCAAATATCAGCTTTTCTGTATTGCATTTTAACTTATCTGTGTATAGTGACTCCCCCTCATGCAGTGCTGTCATTAGGAATGTGAAGGTGGGAGGTAGGGATTTGAAAAGATTAATTTAAACATCAAAGAGATATCTAATCACAGAAAGCAAGTAATTTTTAGGAGTCATGGTACTTTTGTGTCAGTGTTTTCAGATGTTACTTATTCATATTTATTATTTTCTTTTCTAAGGACTTGAAAGCACTTGCTAGCATGTGAGAGCTGCTAATTGCATGAGAGCTGGGAGTAGCTGTGATGATAGGAAGGGAGCGGCAAGCAAAGTGAACCAGCCTTGTTCTCTTTATTCCACTTAATTTGGTATGAGCTGCATATAATGGCCTTCAGGAAATCAAACTCTGCATTCTCCTGATTATTTTGGTAAAAGCTGTGTGCTGGGAAGGCAGGCTGGGCTGGTTCTTTTGCAGCCCTTCATCTGCTGGTCTCAGCTGTGGACATGAGGAAGAAGTTGTAATTCTCTGTGTAGGGTTTTACTGCAGGACTTTCCAAGGGCAGAGACCATTGCCATTTCTTTGCCTCCATGTTCCCACTGACTGTTCTCTTCAGAGGAGAAACTTTCTTCTGACACAGAACTTTTTAAGCACCTTTAAGATGTCTGTGTTTTATTGACATGGAGATTGCTCATGGACCTTCTTCTCTACCAAAATTCTGTGCTGAGGAAGTATTTATGAGAAAATGTAGAGGCTGTAGTACGCATCTTGAAAGTTTGAGGTGGTTGTTAAGTTCCAGGAAGCTTTGGATAATAAAAAAGAGAGTACTTTGTTATCTTAGACTCTCCCAGTTGTCACCATCTAGCCCTAATGTAGTGTACTTGTATTGTATTGTATTGTAGTGTACTTCGAGTACCTTTCTACTGAAACCAATAGAAAGCAATGTGTTGCCCAACGTACAAGAAGGGTTTTCATTGTCCTCCCACAACAAAATGGAAAATTTACTATCTTCTGATAATGCTTGAAAACAGTTTTATTTTCCTTATCACTGCAAGCTGTACAAGCCAGTTTATAGTATCAAGCTTGTTAAACTAAGTTTCACTAAGTGTCTTCCTTCTTTCAACACTCTGTGATAACTGCCAAGTAAATAGTGTCAGACTTGACTAAATGCTTGCAGAGGGTTGTGGGGAGTTCTTTATGTTGATGCTTACTGAACTGCAGGTCACCTTTATTGTAAAATTGAGACCAATCATACAGCTTCAACCTTACTAAGGTCAAAATTTCCACTTCTAGTAAAAATTCCATTGGAGATAAACATATTTTTGATGTCTGTGGTGATTAGAAAACATAAATACTTAAGTACAATAATTTATCCTTTTTTCTGGTGGTTTTCTTTTTAATCTGTACTGCTTTGCCCAGATATGCTCTTCTCTTTCTGTGTCCATCTTTGCTTTCTGCTCGTTTCCATTTTAACTATACTCTTTCATTCCCATTCCATATCATTTTGTGTCCTGCATTGTTTAGTTCCCTATACTTGTAGGTAGGTTGCATATCTCTCTATATGGTATTTAGTCTTGTGGTTCTTTGGATTTTGGTGGGGTTTTTCCTTTATTTCTTTGTTTTTGGAGGTGGATGAGGGGCTAAGAATGACACAGAAGTGGTGGTGTTGGTGCTGTAAAACTAATGTCTAAAGATGTAGTTTATTTTCAGGCTTTCCTTTGAGATGCTGAAAAGGTGTGAGCAAATGATATTTTCCTTGGGCTAGTTCTGTCTTCCTGTAGTGTCCAGAGGACTGGAGTATGGCTTAACTGTTTGAACCCAATGTTGTGTATAGTGAATAAATGCAAGGGGGTAATTTTGGTTTGATTTGGTTTTTTTATTCTTTGAAAAAACACATTTTGTTTTCATAATAAAAGGTAGTGATCATTAGAATCATAATTATAATGAAGAGGTAGGAGTTTACAAAAATAATTTTTTTCTTGCATGTTTTGACGTTCCTTAACTACCTGTGTTGAAGTTTATCAGATTTAAATCATGGTGTAAGAAGTACTCTCTCTTTTTCCAGAAGGGAGCAATTTTGTCGTATGCAAATAAGTATTTACAAGTAAAAAGATATTTAGCATATTTGCTTAAAGTGTGTGCATAAATTATAGAATTAAACAGCTAAAATGAAAATCGTGTGCTTTTTTGTACTTATTTCAGACACTTCTGAGAATTCATCAGCACTCTATGTTGTAAATGTTGAAAGAAATGGAAAAATTATTTATACCTGGAAGGTAAGTCAATCTTGGAATTTAATTAAAACAAAATTGAGAATAATATTGTGTGTGAATCTAATTGAGTTCTTGTAGTTTAGGCTTTTTTTGCAGTATTTGTTAGGACATGGAAACATGACTGATTATATTCTGGGGGGTTTGGGCAGTGGGAAAATATCCATCTCCACTTCAGACAAAGGTTAAGAATGATGAAATGAAGAGTAAAGTATTCACCTGATTAATTCCGTAGGGTTTTTGCCCTTGATTTTTTGCTGGCCCAAAATCTCCCCATGCTGAAATGCAATTTCTTTAAAACACTTCATAAGCAGTTCATAATTTTACCCTCAACTTTTTAGTGAAGCCTAGCTATTAAATTCATGTGCAGTACTTTAGTTAAATATTTTCTCCTACTAAATTGTGTTAAGAGGCCATTTATCTAACACTGTTTCTGCATATACCTTTCTTTAAGATTCATCCATAACACTTTATTGCAAGTAGTCTGAAGTAACCCCTGTTTATTTGATGTCTTGAAGTACCTAGAGCTGGCTTCTTAACATAGGATTCTGCTCTCCATGGTGTATGTTTTTAGTTTTACTTCCAAGTGGGTTTTCTAATGGTTTTAGAATGTGAAACTTTGTCGTATTCTTATTGTTTGTTTGATGAGACAAGGTGTGCTTCTTGACTGTGCAGCTCAGAGGAGTCTGTAGATCCACCTGTATCCTGGAGTATCTTGCTTCTTGAGGAGAACACATATGAGTTCCATTAGAGTAAGGGTGCTTTCCCCTCTGGCTCAACAATGCTAAAACTCTCCAGCTCCCCTAGGGTTAAGGGAAGAGGTGAGGTCTTCATCAAGGCTTTAACTTTAATATGGTTTCACTGTGGGTGGATGTTTCCTTTAGTGCAAGCTTAGGGAGGGGAGTCTGTATAAGACAATAGTAACCATAAAAACAACTCTAAAGAGTGTGTCAAGTTTTGGGTTTTTTTTCATTGCTTCAGACTCTAGAAGACTAATGCAAGTAACCATGTAGCTCAGCAGGAGATCCTGTACTCTGAGTGTGGTGTTGCTGCTTTCTAGCACCTGTGGAATCTCATACTAAGCTTTTCTGGGCTTCTGACAGTCTAACTGCCTTTTATGTTCTTCAGGCTCTTGCAGTTGGCACAAGGGATGAGTTGTAGCTCAAGGTTCACACATCTAAATGTAGGTGTCTGCCTGCATGCCTAAGCTCCGTCTGCAGTCTGTAGGGATCTGGTCAGAACAGTTGGTGGAGCTTGTAGCCTGAGTTGGTGACCACTTGTAGCCTGTTCTTTGGGAGAAGGTGGATGGTGTGGAGGATGTAAACTAGACTGAGCTGGCCTAGCTTGTTTCCCAATAGACACAAATAGAAAACAGCCTTTGTCTTCTAAGTGAGAGACAGTCAAGTGTATTCTGTGTGAAACCAGGGGATGGTGGACACTGAATTTTATTTTAAAGCTTATTTTAGAATATTATGTTGTACTGTAGTTTTGACAGTGTCTATATTTTGTGACATTAATAATTAGTGTAAAGGAAGATATTTTTAACCAAAGTGAATTTTATTTGTAAGGTAATGCAAGAATCTTCAGAGTGCACATGAAAACAATTGTCCTAGTTTATGGGCATTGATGTAGTTCTGTTACCAGTCTTGTAAAGTGTATTTTTCCATATCTAAGTAAGATGATGTTAACATTTCAGACACACTTGAAAAAATATAGTTATATGTGAAAGCACTTGCTTAATCTTAAATTAGGAGGCCTGGAGCCTGTGTCTTAATATAAAGACATTTTGTTTTCCTTGTTTAAATCAGAAGTCAAAGACTTTTGTCATTGCCACAACAATAATGAGACACTCAGAAATAGACCCCTTAGGAAGCGAATACTCAGGCTTTTGTTTCAACTTCACAAGGCAAAATGCCATAAATTTGTAAATAACCACAGATCTCTCCCCTCTCCCCCTAAGCAGTTGTTAAAAACAATGAAGCTCACTGTGGAAGTGGAAGCCTGTGTGGCTGGATTTAATTTCAGTAGTTTAGCAATTTAGTGCCCATACCCAGAGAACATTAACACACATCAGCTTGATTTTCTATCCAGTATATTCTGCAAAGCAGAATTTTCTTTTTTTTAATACATTTGGAAAATTTAAGTATTGTGAAAATTAAGAAGTAGTAAATTTTTGATTTGTAGTTCTAAACATTTGTAAGTGCCCCCAACAAAATAATTGTTTATTAATTATCAATAAGATAATTAATATGATAAGATAATAGAAAGGATATGTATTATGTTACTCTTCAAAGGCAGAAGGCTAAGGGTGAGCTTATAAAATACTTAGCCTTCAAACAATCACTTCCTGAAATCCTTTTTCCAGGCTACAGCCAGATCACTGGGAGCTGATTTTTAGTGATGTTTGATGTTTCTGTGCTCCCTTTTGGTGTAATGACCCACCAAGTTGGTGAGGTTTGGAATACCAGCCTTAAGTCTCCAGGGGCCAGAGCATCCCTATTGATTCTTGTACAGACATCTCTTTTCCTGGCCCTGTTGCCGGCAACTAAAACCAGCTTAGAAGCAAAGTGGGAGAGAGGCATTTGGTTTATGCAATGGCTTGTGGGCTGTGGATTTGCCACATTTCAGCTTTACCCCATGTGTTAGTTCTAAAAGGAAAAAATAAATCTTTGTTCTCTTGGAATTAGAATTTGCTTTCTTGGAATTAGATAACTAACTGCCTGGTTATATATAGGACAGGGAAGTGTGTGAGGATGTGTGCCAAGGGGCAGGGAGAACAGGGAGGTAGGAAAAAAAACCAACTGTTTAACTTTCTGTATATTTATATTGCTAGAGCTAATTTGTTTCCATCCATAGGGAAATCAGAGAAGCACTCACATTGGATTGTATGATCTTCAAACTAAACAAAACGAGGTGAGAGCAATACCAGTTTTCTCTCTGGTGATGACAGTGCTGTAGTGTTTCAGATTTTGATGCTTTGCCACACAGTATGTTGTGTCTTTAAGGAGTGTATCCTTATTGGAAACAGAAAAGATACTGGAGAAAGTATTGGAATGATTCTCAGTAGTATTAAAACGCCCCACATTGCAGAACATCTGAAAGACTTGAGAGTAGTAAAGCATCATGTCTGCAATCTTCATTTCTAAACAAGTTCTTTCCTCTTCACCTTGCACATGTGTGCCAAGAAGTAAATGTTTGGAGTTTTCTTTATGTGTGCATTCTTGGTCTGTTCAGTGATACCATTTTAAGAGATTATTTTATTCTAAAACTGAACATACTGCAATTCAGTAACTAAAATAATGATACCGGGTTTTTGAAGGTGTCCCCATAATAGTATGAAATGAGTGAAATTTTGTATTTACATAAAAGTCTGCTATGCTGCTCTAGTGGCAGCATAGAGCTCAAAAGAATCAGTAAAAAACAAACATGAGAAAAAGGAGAACTGTTATAATTGAAGCTTGAAATGTGGTTCTTCTGGGCATGAAAAGATAAAAACTGTGGGACAGCAGTATTTTTCTAAGAAGTAATTGAATAGTTTCCTTTGTGGGATTTGAAAAAGCATAGTTATTAACATTACTGTATTTCTCTGTAGCACCTCTATATGTTTGAGAAGAATTTGCACATTATCAGCTGTTCAATCAACAATGAAAGGACCTTATTGGGTAAATATGTGTTTTATCATTAAATTTTCTTGGTAAAGATTTAGTTTAGTAGGATGATACATTTGGTTTAGAATTACTTACGTCTGTTTTGACCTATGTGTTGCCCACAGCAGTTTATGAATTTCAGTGCATCCATCATCAGATAATGTAGGTAACAACATAAAGACACAGCTGTGACAATATTGCTGTTTTACTAAAACATCTAAGACACACTGCCCCTTTGTTCTCTTTCTCCTCCTGCATTTGTGTGTACCTGCTACATCTAGAAGAACTTCTGATGTTCCTTTAACATATGTGTTTTTGGTAAAAGAATTGTGATGCTCATTCTTCAAGGATGTTTGATAAGATTAATGTCAAGTATGCACACTCACTGTGGTTGTGTTGGTGTTTTCTCCCCCCACAGCAGTCAGCTTCTGTCAATACACAGAGGAAGAAAGAGCAAGTCAGCTCTTACAGTCAGGTACTTCAAGTAGATTTTTTTAATACTGTTTTAAATATTGTACCTTTTTTGCTTTCTTTCTCATGTAACTTCTGTTTAGAAAACAAACTTGTATACATAAAATAATGTTATCTGAGACATGTTCTTTTTGCAGTATCCAAGTACTTAACCTTGCTAATTGAAATTCATCCCATTAATAATGTGAGAGTCCTAAAGGCTGTGGATAGCTGTGTTCGAGTACAGGTAAAGTATCCAACTAATCTAAAGATAAGCCTTTTAAATCTGCTGTGCTAGAGAGAAAACATGGTTTAGTGCAGAAATATCTCATGTTATCTTGCTGCTGTTACAGAGATAATGTCCCCCTGTTTCTTTGGAGAAATAAAAAATAAAACTTCATAAAATGTTTGGTATAGAATATTTCTCCAACAATGAAGGCTGCTTTTTTATTTCTCTTCAGTCTTCCAAAGTTCACAATTATAGTGACTGGTGACTATTAATTTGTAATAATAGATATTTTTATTAATTATAATTAGTGTGTCTGATTTAATTTAAAAATACATAAATATCCAGCTAAAAAAAACCCAAAACATTTTAGGTGAGTGTTCTAAACTACTTTGGTTTTTACTTACTTTTGTGAAATTTTCTGTATAGTTTCTTTATCCAGTTGAAGGCAGAAATGCTTCTAGAGAAAGTCGTCTCTTGCTAGTTTCAGAAGATAAATGTGAGTTAATATTTTCAAAGTACATTGTCATTCTTTTACTTCAAGATGATTTTTATAGATTGTATTTTTGGTAGACTTTTATTGGTAAAAAAATAAAGGAAAAGGAAAGGTGTGAGTTATTCTAGGTATTCCAAAGGTCTTTCAAAAGCTGTATGATTTACCAGATTTTTTTCAATGTTAACAGAATAGCCATCTTTGTCTATGATTTCTTGCTTAGCTCTTGCATTCATCAGTTATCTTTATTTCTAAAAAAGCTAAAATAGACTCTTTATAGCTGCCTACATAAATTCAGAGCAAATCAGTGGACTGAAAGATGTCTTTAACATGGGAAGTAGGGCAAGACTAAAGCAATAGTTCCTTGGATTCAGCTAACATTGCATGTTCAGCTTAATGTCATGGCAGGGAGTGTATAAAGATGGACTCTTGGAAAAGACTGGGGTTTTCCTTCTTATTATAAAGTGAGATCTCTTTTCCATCCCCTTGGAGAGGCCCATCTTCCCTGGGCTAGACACCAACCTTGGGTAGGTGGACTTAGGTGGACAGAGCTAAATCAGAAACACTACATCTGCTGGGTGAGTGTTGTGCTTCTCATGCAGGCCAGCCGTGGACAGCTTTCAGGAGTTTTGTGTGGGAAAGGACTGTGAGGGGTATTTGTGTTGGGAAGTGAAACAGGTCAGGGATAGTCTCGGATATGGGCATGCAGCTCTGTAAACTCTTTCTTTCCACGGGTGCTCCTTGGCTTGGTTGGGCACATTCCAGTCATTGCTATTGAAGCCTGTGCTGTGCTTATGTGGGCAGCTCAGGAAAGGGAGAGACTCCAGGTCTCTGTGTAAGCACCTGTGCTCATGTGTCACAGATTTCCTCTTCTCTGAGTTGAACTTTCCTGGCCCTAGTATTCTTACAGAATTCTAAAAGATGAGCTTGTTTCATAAGCTGTATAAAAGCATTTAAAAATATTTGTTTGTAATTATTTTTTTTTTATATTTTAAAGATATTGAACAATTTGACATTCATGTTGTTGCAGAAGAAGAACACAAAGTGGTAAGATTGAAAAATTTTTGGGCTTGCAACAAGGTTCTTTTACTTCAATTAATTTAGTTGAAAGTTTTGAAAGTTTATTTATCTTTATAGTTGGGCAACACTAAGTTTATTAAAGAAAACATTGATTATATGGCAATTTATGCAGGTGACCACAAACCTGATTGAAAAACTTTACACCTTTTAATTTATGAGGACAATTATTTATTTCACTGAATTTGTTATATGTTGCTGAATGCTTCTGGGTGTTAGAAGCTGGGAGTAAACATAGTGTTTATTCATTTTAAAACCATTTAAAATATTTGCAGCCATTTCAAATGTTTTCAGAGTTGCCTTCCTAATCTTGTCTATTGTGGGTCTGTGTGAATCCAGTAGAGGAATCACTTAAAAAAACAAATGAACAAAAGATGTAAAACTTAGATACAGTCCGAGTACAGTGAATGTTCAATCTCTGTTTTCCCTCCTCTCTTCTTCTGTTTTTAACATGAATTTGTCGTCAACAAATTGTGGATGTTCTGCTTGAAAGACTTATTAATGAACATTTGTTTAATATAGTAAATAATTTTGTCATGAAAACCAATGTTTTGTGTTATGGAGGTGAATGTAAGCTTTGAAGGAAAAGTTAAGGACCTGATTTTTGTCCCCTTGCAATCTTTCATGGTTTTCTCAATTTATCATAGGTTCAAGCAGAAGGATTTTATATCACTAGACTACAATACTAGCTAGACTACAATAGTGGAGTAAAGACTTAAGTATAATCAGAAAACGGATCGATCTGACGTCCTTCTGACAAACAGATTTGTTTTGTTTGACATGAAATCTCCCCACATCATTCAACTGTGCATGTACACAATCCCAATCGTTTTCTACAGTTCCAGCCTTTTCCCTCCCTCAGCTCTCTCTCTCACATGGCTGAGACTTTGGATAGAAATCTATTTTGGAGCTGACACATCTCCCTTCAGTAGTTAATGTAGCTGATTCTGAACTGACTGTGGTATTTCCCTCCTCTCTGGGGAAGGGTGCCTCTGCTATTCTTTGTTCACATTGAGCAGTTTAAGTGGTGACTTTCTTGCAAGCAAGGTAGACTGAAAGAAAAGATGAAAACTGTGCTTCCGATCTCTTTAAACTGAGTACCTTGCACACACCAAAGGTGGCCCTCATGCTGCCAACAGGGAGCCTGTTCCTTCCAAGCTCCTTACTATTTGTGACTCTTCTTTCACTACTTTTCTCTTTAAAGCACAGACTGTGCACAATTGTTGAAAAACCTTATTTGATGGGTTCTAATGTTTTTATTCTTTCCCTGTAGGTTATTCAAAAGTCAGGTCAGCTTCCAAGAGCCAAAGTTGTAGATGACCTCATTTGGGCACAGTGGGATATGATGGAACAAAGACTCTTCTACATTGTTCCAAAGGTGAGCTGAAAGTCATTCTTGCAGTTTTGTTCCTGCCTGTCTAGTGATAGTGAAGGTTTTAGTGTGTGGGGTAGCAAGTAGAGGTTTGTTTTCATTAGGATGGTCTTTTTTGTTCTTGCCTCATATAACCTAAAGCAAAAGCCAAACTTGCCTTAGTCGCTGTTGTGCTGAGTACATTGCAAGAAGACTGGTGGTTTTAATGCTTTCTATAAAAAAGGTGGGCTTTGCTTTAGAAAGGTAATTTACTCAAAAATATCTAAATCTATCCAAAACTGTTGTGAGTATAATGCCTCTCTTCTAGAGAATTCACATCTGGAAAGTATTCTGTGTGCAAACTTACTGAGTGACCAAATGAGGACAGGTTCTTGGCAAGATGGAGTTTGGATTTTTTATTTTGTCTGAGGGACTATTTGCACTTGATGCATTCTCTGTAAATAAAAAAGGATTTTTCCTTACTCTTCTTAGCCACTAAAAGAGTGAATGTTAGGAAATAACAGGAAGTGAACTGTGATGGAGAAATGTATTTATGTTTTTGAGTCTGAGATACCCTTTTTGAACAGACCAAAGTAAGATACAATTCTTTTTTGCCATATAGTTAGATATGGAAAACATTTTTTAACTTTCTAAAATGTGTGAGACTGTGTATTGCTGTGCTTAAGTGAGAGCCCACGCAATTATATATGATTGGCAGATAATGATCTGGGACAGGAAGGAAGCATGTCTTAGTGCTATTGTGAGGGGTTATATGTGGTTTTAAAATTCTTTTGTCCCCTAACTTCTGCATATCTGTTAGCAAAGCTGATTGAATGTGAAGAATGGTGCTGAGTATCCAATCACTTCTCAGTCTATATAATATGCTTTCTTACTTACGAAACACATCCTTTTTAATTCCAGGAATCAAAGAGTACTTTAAGGTGTGTCCAGTTTTATCCTGATGAAAATTTTAACTCAATTGTAAGTTATTAGTATTTTATTATATAGTGATTTTTAGCGGGATGTAATTATGTTTTCCAGGTGCTGGTACAGAGATCTGTTTGTCTTTTTCATTGTTGAAACTTTTTCAGAGGAAAACTGGAGTTTGTTTTTCCATTAGCTTTTTGGGGTTTTTTTTTGCATTATTTTCTCGTCAAGAATATATTCAGTCAGATTCAGATTTTGCCACAGTAAGGTAACTTTAGTGGAATTACACATTTTTTGACCTAGAAGGCAGTAAGTGACTCTCATGACTTTATACTGATCTTATACTCAGTTATTGAAAAAGCAGGCTTATCTAGTGCACTAGACAAAGAAACCATGTACGGATTTTGTGTCAGTTTAAGCGAGACAGGAATGTTTGCTGCAGACAAAGTACAAAAAACAGAACATAAAAATTATAACATGTAATTTTTATTAGACCTTTGTCCCAGTGGCTGAAAATTGCTGCACTGCAGCAATTCATTTTCTCTTTCTAAAAAATAATCTGTTTTATGGGGGTTTTTGAAGTGACTGTAAGGGTTAGAGGAAGATAAATAAACTTGTTAAAATGTTTAACCTGTTGAAATGTGACTATGACACATTTTACTGGTCTGAAATGCTAAACATAGTATATTGGCCACTGTAAAGAACAGGTTTGTTTTCTTTTTTGTTTAACAGCTGGAATCACACCTGGATATTGCTGTAAATGACACACAATTAAAGTAAGTTGTTTGGTTTTTTAATGTTTCGGCTTGCTTTCCTTTTTATATACATAGTATATATACATATAAAATATTTATTTATATACATATAAAATAGATACATTTTAAAAACCCAAGTAAAATTTGTTCAAACTACAGTATCTTTGTTTGCAGTTGCCTACATGGTACTGGAACATGAGAATAACATGAGAACTGTGTCCAGACCTCCAGTTCTTATTCTCATCAGGGTCAACTATAAAAAGTAATTTAATTCTTGACTGCTTAGTGCCATTTAAAAAAATTATTTGTCTGAAGAGCTTGCTATAGGTTAAACCTTCTGAATATGCTGAACCTATTTAAATTAATTTGCTTTAACCCTGGGCATGTTGTAATGGTGATGTCAAAATTTCTATCAAGGGAAGCTCTGCATTTTTAATTGCTGTTGCAAGTTTTATTGGGCAGTTAAACAAACCAGTAGCACCTTTTTATAGCCTGTGAAGACACTGCCTGTGCTCTGTTCTCCTCCAGCATGCTCTTTCCAGCAGTCTGCTTTCAAAGACAAAGATTTGTCTGATTCTTTGTTTGCCATGCACATGAGTGCATCTGAGCTTATCTCCTGAGGGCTCCCTTTTAATTGAGGGGAAAAATATAGTCAGGAGGGTTTAACTCTCATAATCCTCGTCTATCTTTACATTCCAAAAGGGCCCATTTATTTTTGTGAATAAAAAGGGAGGCCAGAGCTATTAGGCCAGGTATCAGTAGCTGAAGGTTAATTGAGTTCCTCCCTGACCAAGCTGTGGCTCTTGGAATGTCTCAGTGTTGTGCATAACGCTCAGCATGGTGCTCTTGCATGTGCAGGTTGCCCTATAAAAGGGCACTGTATCCTCTTACAGTTGGTGATGAAAGAACACAGCTAAGAGCTTCAATGTAAGAACTTCAATGCTGTATTTTACTTTATTTTGGTTTATTTTTTAAATTACTGCAGCAGACCAAGGGGAAAATCCCTACAGGGTCAAAATACTTTCTGGAAAAAAATACAACCAAACAGAAAAACCACCCAGCAACAAAAAAAAAATCCCACAAAACAGACTGACTACAAACTTCTGCTGCAGACTGACTTCAAACTTTGCAGGGTGAAAATAGGCATTTTAGATTTAAAGATATGTAAAAACATTAAAGCACAGGCAGCATGAGACTGAAAATATCATGGTACAACTAGTTTGATGTGAGTGTGATTTTGTGCTTTTCTTTTCAAGTATTTACACTAAAAGTAATTTCCCTGTTGCAGATTAAAATGCAGCTTTATAGACCTGGGCTATAGAGCTAGTCTGCAAAACCTTTGAGTTATTAAGTGTCACAAGTATTTGGATTTCTAGTATGGCATGAGAGCTTGCTTTCACTTCCAAGTATAGGAATGGTTGGACAATGCAGTAAGTGAATATGAAGTTGTCAGGTGTGTTCAAAGTTGTTGGATAACAGTGTGCAGTCTCGGGATTCTTGTTTCTAACAGTGTTGAGCAAATAGGTTAAAACCTAATTTAACTTGCATTACAGAGAAATTGATTGTAATTTAATTAGTATATTTTGGTTAACACAGTGACTGTTCTGGTGATCTTTTTGTTGTGATAAGTCTCTGTGGATGAAGTGATTTACTTAGTGATCTTTATTTGCTCATAGACTTGTGAATTTTGGATATGATTACTGTCAAGGTCAAGATGTTGCATCTAAATCTTTGAACCTTCAGGTCTTCACAAGTAAAGCAGGTAATGAATAAATAGAAGTATGGTCAAAATTACTTCCACTAGTAATTATCATGCAGTGTAATCCTAATTGATTACTGAATTTCTTCATAAAATATTGAAAAACACGCAAAAATACAAACATTTATAATATGAGTGTGACATTTGTATTCCTTTACAGCTTACTTGGCAGGTAAGTGTGAAGAGAGGGAGAAGGCAACTGTGCTTTATTTGTTTTAGTAATTTTTTTATCTTCCAAAAGCTGCAGTGAAGTTGAGCTGAAGTACCCAGGGTTTTATGTATCAACACCAACAACAAAACACTCACCCAGAAATTTTTTGATAGCCCAACTTCAAGGAGCTGGTACCGTGCTCTCCTCTAGTGAAATCTCTCAGTCTAAGAACACCTTAGCATTTTCCTGTCAGTTTCAGAACTCAGGAGGTACCAAAGTGTGGCTGTATGTTGCTTTAAAGCAATCTAATGTTAAAGTTGACCAAAATTATCTTAGAAAGTAAATTCAAGGACAGTTTTGTCTGGGTTTCTGATCTAGTATACATTTGTGTTACAGAGTGGACATATGTACACTGAGCACGTGCAGTGCAGTCTTTAAGAGCTTTGTATTGCTGTTAGTATGTGGTGTTTAGAAGGTCCAAGTATGTGATACTAAACATGGTATGTGCTGCTCAAGGGTTTAGTATATACATGATTCCTTAAACTTAAACCTAAAATGTTTCTTAAACCATTTTTGGAGTCTCCCTCCATCCTATTGTATGCCATGAGCTTTTTTGGATTAAAAACTGGTCTCAGGAGGTATCTTCATCACAGCTGTTTTCAGCTTCTGAATTAGACCATACAAGCAGACAGAGATGGTGTCTGTTTAACCTTTGAATAGTCAGCAGAGTTGTACAGGGAAGTGTTGCAAGAGTGACTTTACCACTCCCTGAGGCCTGCTGTGCGCACCAGTGAACTGCTGAGCTGTCTGGACTTGTACTGAAATGACCATTAGTGCAAATCGAGTGAAATACAGCTTCCTTACATGGATTTTTTCTTACTAAGGCAACCTGCATGCTTCTAAAGATTAGAGGGAAGGAATTAGATGCAAGAGAAAGCCAAGTTTCCATCTTTCAAACATAGATTAGGCTTTTTCTCTTTTAGCAAGACAATTTCTTATATAAACAGCCAGTCCAATAATGGAAAATATTATTGATTTGTATATATGTTTCCTTTTTAAACCTGTACTCCTCTGGGGTTTATTTAGATTGAAGCACCTCCATGAGTTTAGGATGAAATTCAGTCATCCTCCAACAAGACTGTTGTTTAGCTACTGTGAAATAAAATGTTTTTTTCTGCCTGGTGACTCAATATTTAAAGTCTGTGTGGAACCTTTCACAGGTGTTTTTCATTGCACTACTGTAAAATAGATAATTTGACAACTGAACTTACTAAATGAGATTGCTGGATATGGCTTTTTCTTGAATGTGGTTTAAAACTGAGGACTTGCACAACCCATTTTAGATAACCAACAGTTTGGAGCAAGTTGTTTTGGTGCTAAAACCGTATCTAGTTGTTGAAGAACACTGTGGGTAATCACACTAAAGGTTGTACCTTGGTGGTGATTTGCAAATCTGGACTGCAAGTTCTTTGTGGTGCAGACTGTGCGTGCTGTGGGACTGCTAGCACACCTCTGATATTAATGCCAGTATCCTTGCTTGTATCATTCGGACATCCCTGGCTAAGCATAATTGGCAAAACTTCAAACTGGAATATTCCATGCAATTTCCCATTTAATAAAACTGTTATTGGCTCCTGCCAGTGTGAACTCTGAATGAAATTACTTCTCCTTTCTCAAACTTCTGTAGCAGAAAAGTAGCTCTGTTTCTTACACTCAGCACATTTCAGATGAAATCTCTCTAGATAAAAAACCCATGTAATTCTTGAATAGCTGAGACCAAGCAGTTTCAGTCTCAGAATTAACTTTGCATGTCCAGAATTCAGTGGTTATTGGATGAACGCTGCACTGTTATGTTTTCTCATAGTGCTTCAGAAATATTTTTCAATTAAATTTGCTCAATATTAAAATAAATGCAGGCAGTAAGCTGTCATAGACACTGGATTACCGTCATTTATCTATCTGCCTAAAATTTAGGTATCTGGACTGTTTCTAGAGAGAAATAGGCATCTCCAGAAGATTATTCAATCCATATTTCTTTGTTTGCTGAATAGGGGTCTAAATGAGAGATATTTGGATGGCTGAAGTTAAGTGAGGCAAGTCCCTCCTAAGTCAGTAAAAGTAGACAAAATGCCCTGGTGCAATGTTCTATTTGAGTTGTGACATTTGGATGCTGTGTTGAGATGCTGTTACAGCCTCATGTCTTGAGTTTTTTGCTTGAACAGAAATAAGGAATTTGTATCTAAAGTTTCCTAGGGAAAAAACTTAATGTTTGCATATTATAGGTGACTCTTACAGTCTCAGTGGGGTAACTTTGTCAAGTGCCAGATTCGTAACTGCTGTTTCCTGAAAAGGAGTAGAACTTAATTTTTAAATTCTTCTTTCTTTTCTCTTTCTCTTTTTTTTTTTTTTTTTCTTTTTTTTTTTTAACCTTTGTGGTAAAGATCTTTTTTCTCTTTTATTTCTGGAAAGATAAGTGTCCATCCAACATATCCTCACATGAGTCTTCTCACCTCGAGGCATTCAGCTACAGCTTTCACTGTTTGCAAATGATTTTGAAATGGGTAGTTTGGGAGACCTGGCTCTACGTACAGGCGCAATAGGCTAAAAAGCTTTCCATGCAGCAGCACAACCCAGCTCTAATTTGCAGAGAGCTCTGCTAAGGGTAGGAAAGGAGTCTGTGGTGTATTCTCAGTCTCTGGCTGTTCTATTGGGATTGCCAGGACGGTGTCAGATGTAACATTGCTTAGACACCTGCTGGTCTGAGGCTGCCATGTTTCTGTCTGTATTAACAAAGCACTATTTGTTATTTCCGGTTGTTTGTAGCTCAGTTTGTTGACGCATGGCTCAATATTGTTGAGTTGAAATATGCACATCCTATTTATGGTCTCCCATAGCTGCTGTTTCTGTGGTCAGCTTGCACATTGCCCACTGACACTTCAGTCTGAACACGCTTGCTTGCATGTTGTGCAATTTATAGAGCAGTGTGCACAGAAGACTCCAGCATACAAGGACAAAATTTGCAGTGCTGGAAGGGAGCTGTTGATAATAAAACAGCAATCCAGTGGGTTGCTGGAACTTTTCCAGTCTTCCTCATGAGTCCTGATGCTGCTACTTTAAAAATTATGCATGTTCTGAAAGAACCCAAGTGCTCTGGCAAAATGCCCTGTCTGTTATCTGAATGACTCAAATATCCAAGCAAAACTGCATCAAACCATATTCAGTCTGCTAAGAATAAGCAGAAAGAAAAATTGCATCTTAAGAAAGCAGTTACCTTCCCCAGAAGGCAGAAATGTGAAGTGTGTCAGCCTTATCTATATCACAGCTATGGTACAGCCTTGTGGTGTGAAATACCAAGGCATTTAATTGAACGAAGTAACTGGGTAGCTGTGCTTTTTTTGTACTTGTGCCTTTTCCATTCTGTACCATTTTCTGTATAACTTGTGTACACAGCCTTTATTTTTTACAGAGCAATACCTGTATTAATATCATGTTCTTTTCATCTTTTAAATTGTAAACTTTCAATAAAGGTAAATGGTGAATGGTCATATTTATGGACAAGCTTTCCCAATTGTATTGGGATAATATGGTTTGGAAGCTGTTTCTAACATGAATGCCAAAGCATCAGAGTAAGGGGATTAAAGTTTTTATATGAGATGAAAGCAGGGTTACTATCCAGTGGGGTCAAAACAGAACCAGTCCGTTGTAGAATTATTCTGGGAGTGGAAAACCTTCCTGTGTGTAATCCTGGCTGAAATAAACTTGTCCCAAGGACTGACTTTTCTTCTGAAAAGGGTATTAGGAATTCTTTGGGCTGGAAAGGGGAGAATTAACTATCACTTTGAGTGTGAGAAAGCTCTGGTAGTGTATTCCTGCTGCTGACAATATAAGATTACTTGAAAAGCAAATAAATGGTGTTTTACTGTGTTGTTGAGCATGTCTGACAGCTCCTGAATACAAAATATCTGTATTGACACAGTCTGTGGAGAGAAAGGCTTGATCAGTTTTTTGGCTGCATGATTTCTCCTGGGAAGGGCTAAAATGTACTTCCCCTAAAGGGAAGAACTGGCCACAACAGGACCCAGGTTTCCATTGTGCCAGATTGCCTCGTCTGTATTTTCTTGATTTTGTTACATTAGGTAAATGGTGATTAAATGATGATATATATTTCTGTAATCTTTATCTTTTTTCAGAGATTATCTTTAGTTTCTAATTTGAAACAATCTTGATTTCGTTTTGTGTGTATAAAGATGTTTAGATATTCAGCTGGACAAGTGAATTTTATTTCCCTATTTTGTCTTTTTAGGAGGCTTGTGTGTGTGTTGTAGTCTAGTCTCTGATATTCCTCATGAGATCATATACTCCATATATTTTTTACATAAAGGTAAGACTAACTTGTTAACTTACTGTACTTTATTTTGGAGAATGTCAGTGCACTGAGAGAGTCACAGAATGCCTTTCAAAACAAATAACTACCAAAGTCTGCAGACAATAAGCTACTGTGGCTGGTGTTTAAAGAGAGCAGCTGCCTTTAGCTGCAGAGTTGATTTTCCTGCTGTAGACTTCCTGCCTGATGCTGAGTGAGTAGCTTCAAACCAGTGGCCTTGTAAATGGTTATTAATTTGGTCCCTTATTTCTAGCCAGACTTTCCGGCGTGCTGAGCACAGACATCAATGAAATCTGTGGGAGCTTGCAGGTGTGTTGTACTTATGCCATAAGGCATTTGTATGGGAAATAGAGCCAACAGCTCTTAGCTTCAATGTCTGTTTAGAATTCCAGTTCAACATGTCATTTTCACAGCAAGAGGTGCAACACCCACTGACTCTAAGAATAGTTGCTGTGTAAGTGGTGCTCTAGCTCTTAAAGTTAAGACCTTTGTTTTTGTTTTAAAATAATAAAGGGTATTGTTTTATTCCCATCAGAATACAAGTTCTTGTTATCAAGATTTTCTTATTTGATATATGGAAAAAGAGGGAAATTATTTCTCAACTGAGGAGCTGCATAGTATGGAGTAACTGTGTTCAAGTGCACAATATATCTCTGTTCTACCTTAACTGTTTTCTTGTGTCAGGATGCTTCTCATATGTCAGAGCTGCACATAGACGTTGCTTTGCTGCTGGAATATTGTGGGATTGAGTGAAATACCTTTTTGTGTTCTTGAAGGCATTAACAAATTGGAAAAAGTCCTTTCTGGGTGTGACACACTGTGCATTGCGCTGCCGTGAAGGGCTGATTTCCCCACACGCACCTGATGTGTAGCCAAAGAGTTGCTGGATTGCTTGGAGCCAGCCATGGCCCTTGTACATCCTGATCTGTACTAGGAAGAAATTGAGGATAAATATGGTGGCATTGACTAGCTAAGTTTGAAATTACCTCTGTGGAATGGAGTTGTTTGGTGCAGAGCTGTTTGTGGGTTCATGTAAGATTGATCAGTTGTACAAGAGAATTTTAATAATGGTCCTTCAGTGGCCCACAGAAGCAGTGGGTCCATAACTCACATTTTGAAGTCCATAAACCATATTTTGGACACATTTACGGAGTTCAGTTTGTTCTGCAGTCTCTGTAATCTTGGCTGGAAGCTTCCCACCCCTGTTAAAAAAAACAGTCACTGCAGCATAAACGAAGTCACGATGTCGCAGTTGAATTCTGCAGTGCTGGTTTTAGCTTGCATGTGCTCATGCTGGCAAGTGACATAGTGGTGATGGTGAGTATACTGACACATTGCAAGCTAACTTCAGTCAGTATTTTGTATGAAAATCTGTATCTTTTGACACATCTACCTCTTTAGTTTTGCTGTTGGTGACTTTTTCTCTTGGTTCTGTAAACTATGGATCTTATAATGAATTTCCATTAATTATTAAGTAGCATCCTGATCATAACATCATTAGTTACTATAATCTTCAGCTTTTCTCAGAGACAGAGGAAATTTGAGGGTATTGTGTCATTCCTACTGGCTGCCAGAAGTGTGGTACAAATCTAGATTAAAACAACAGCTGTGCTGATGCAAAGCCCGTGCAAACAGAGCAGATATGAAACTGGCCTTTGTATAAACTGAGCTGTACTAAATTAGAGCAATAGTGCATGCAGATAAGCAAAGTGGAAATTCTTTAAAGCAGTTGAAAGATTACCAAAATGTGAAACACAGCTATATAACAGATTTGTATTTGGGTTTTTCTGGGGAAAAGGTATTTTGCTTGCTAGCTTGCTCTGGGATGGGGTTCTTTAAACGCAAATGTAGGCTGTGCAGTGCATGACTAGTTTTCACACACTAAAGAACAGCACTGTGTAGGTGTCAGTCTACTAAGTGTGCAGGAGCTATGTTTAGGATGGATTAAATCAGTCTGTGCAGACAACCCCATAAAACAGACTCAAAATATCACTGTTTGGGTCTTTGGGCACTGCTGAAGTTTCTAGCTATAAATTCATAGGTGGATTGTAACAAATTGTGTTTATTGTTTGAGGTTTTTAAAGTTTTGGGTTTTTTTCCCTCAGGTTACAACAAAACTTTTACAGTTTCTCTAGAAAGAACAGAATCTCATGAATTGAAGGAAGTGGCTTTTATGAATCTTGGTAGGTTACTTGTGTTACTTTCCTGTGTGATTGCCATTCTCTGTGTAGTAGGGCTGCACAGCTAGAGAAATTGCTAACTCTTCTGTGGAAGGAAAGGATTTTTTCTTGAGTTTAGGTAGCAGTGTTATTTTGCTGCTTTTCCTCTGCTTGCCTTTTGTATTTGGCATTTGATATTGCAATGCCTCACTATTAGTAAGCGGCTTCTTCTGAAATTGCCTCCGAATGGCTGAGTTCTTGAGTATTTCAAGTTTCTTGAATCCTCTCCTGGAAACCCAAATGTACTGCTAGTGTTTCCTGTGTTAATACAACAGTAGCTTTTAATTAACACCTTTTATATTTCCTAGATATAATCAATTCCTCACAGAGAAGTGGGCCAAGTTGAGAATCATTTGAAAGAGCCTCTTAAAGCAAATAAGTGATGAAGTGCTAAATTGACCACTGTTGTTTCTTTAAATAGACTATTACGTGGCTGCTTATTTGCCTGGCCAGTTCCTGCACCTCCTGAACGTTCAACATCCTGACCTGCTGTGCTATAGTTTATTTCTGACAGGTATAGTAAGACTGCTTTAAGTACTTTCATTGTTGTTGTGGAAACTTGTTCATACCTCTTTACATGAAAGTTGTATTTCTCAATGTTTCCTTATTGCACAGTGTTCTGACAAAGGAAGGATACTGAAAAAATAAGAATTAAATTTTTGCTACTTTCCATTTCAGAAAGAGAAGTTGAACTAGCATTTCATACTTTATGTATTTCATACTTCTTGCTTGTTATGAAATGGAAGAAGACCTTTCACTGAATTTGAAATTTTCTTCTTTGGTTTCACAGTTTCCCTTCCCCCAATTTTGCCCAGGGTTCTTGGTACTCCAGTGTTTTCAAATTTCACATGAGATGTAAATTTGATTTTACATTTCCTTCCTCCAATTGAGTTGCTCTAAATGTGTGTGTTTGGAGGGTGTGGGGAAAGGAAATCTGTGTTTCCTTCACCTGATCAGGCTGATGCAATTTAATTTAGTCTCATCTGAGATGCGTGTTACTTCATTTCCAACAAACACATCTTGTGGGAAGTGGTTTATTTTTGGAAGTGGGGTACCTTTGTTTGAAAACAGAAATCTGTTGTTCTGATTGGGTGAAGGAGACATAAATTGTGGAAACTGGTGCAGGGGCACCATCACAGGAAGATAATACCTGTTTTGTACGTGTAATGAAATACTGTCCTGCTAAAAATGAGTGGAAAGCATCACTGCTGGATGGTTGGCCTGATTTCTCTGATGCAAAGGGTCTGAAATATAGTACCTGTATGGTACCATGGTGGTGAACACTAGCATAAATAAAATGGTTTTGGTCTGATGCTTCAGTGAATAATGATAGAGCAGAACCTTCTTGTTCTGGCCATTGGGATTGATGGCAAGAGATCCACCAATAGAAGTTTGTATCATGATTCTGCATGTGAGCAGTTCTGACCTGCACAAGCTAATAGGTGCTAATTCTAGTGTTGAACTTGTGCTACTGTCCTTGTGCTCTGCTGTGTTCCATCACATATACTCTTATTTGCCTTGGAGCAGCATTGTGAGCTTCAAATGTCTATACCTTCTCTTTGTTAGCAATAGGGAAGGAGAGAACTGAGTATGGTCTGTGCTCCTTTTCTGCTTTCTTTATTGAACCACCACCATTCCTACTCCTCTTCAGCATAACACCAGGGCAGGTAGTGCAAGAAGCAGACTCTTTCTTACTGCTGGAGGCCTAGGAGTCTTAAGAAAAAGACTGGTAGCAGGCAGATTTTATGTTCTTACTCCTTTTTTTTCTCAAACCAATGTTCTTCAGGTGAGGATGCAAGAATTGACACACTACAAAACTGTTCCATCCGGTCCCCATGGGTGTCAACAGTCCTGGCCTGTGATGCAGGAAGTCTGTACAATGTGAGCATCAGTGACAGTGCCTTGCTGCAGTTCCTACAGAAGAGCAAACGAGACTGTGAGAGATTGGCAGCTGTGCATTGTGCCCTGCTCTACTTCCAACACACAGAAGACTTGGAAATTCAGGTGGGAAAAGAACCTGCTCTAAATTTTTTTTCTGGTGACTCATGTCTTATACAAAGCAGGAGCAGGGCATGAATGGTATTAGCCAATGAGAAGTCCCTATTCACCTGGCAGCACCAAGAGGCTCCTCAGCTGGGCTGCCCTAAACCCCTTTATGGGTCTAGGCTGTCCTGAAAACATTTGTATCAATCACTACTCCAGGCAAAATGTTACTACCAAAACCAAATTTTCTGTGCTCTCTTACAACACTTGCTTAAACAGAGAGGTGTGACAAGGTCCCTGTTCTCATTCTGACAGATTATTCGATGGATTTCTGAGAACCTGTCAACATGTCATTCTTTTGACCCCATTCAAGAATTTATCATTGGTAAGTATTTCTTTTCCTGCATACTGAGTTTTCCTGCATACTCCAGTTGACACTGAAGGAGAGTCCATGGCAGTACAAACTGACTCTTATTTCTGAACTTTTTGGTTATGATTTGTGTTAACTAACCTGCATTTTGTGGCATTAAGAGACAGTATCAGTAGTTTAGAAGATACATAGACATCTCAAAATCAGATTGGCAGTAAAACTTTTCAAATGCATTCTTCTGTCTAGTGGAGCAAATGGATTTATAATTTTAGGTCTCTGGAGATTGGTTCCTCAGCTCTATTATCCTCTAGCTCTAGCCCAAAACATTTTTTTCAAAAGGATTTGGCTTATCATGATACTCTTCTAATAGCTGGTTTCTCAGTCTAGCCAGTGCGGAGTCTTTGTACAAAGGACCCCTGCAGTGCTGAGCTGTAGCCAAACAGCTGACCTAGCCCTGCAGCCATCTGGACTTCTCTTCCTCCTTTTGTGCACAGAATGGGACCAGTTCCACTATGGAGGAAGCTGTTTCAGAGACAGCAGCAGGATTTGTCCCTAAAAAAGTGTCAGATAAGAAACAGTGAAGCCTACTCTTGTTAACTGATAGTTTGTACAATCTTGCCCTTATAAATCTTTTTTCATTGCATTCAGCCTCCCTGTACTGCAGAATGTGTCCAGAAATTCAGAACCTGGATAAACTCCTGCCCTACACATCACTGCATGACTGGATTGGGGTAAGATAACAGCTGGTACTTTAATTAATAACTAGAGGGTCTGTTTTTTTATCCCTTAGTACAGCCTATAGCTTGTGTGTCCTACCTTTCCATAGATATGCTCCAAACTGATACTTTTATGCCTGTGCTTTATGCCTGTTTTAGTTTTCAGAGTCTTACTCTTTTTGGTGTTTTCCATGAGTCAAATTTTTTGTCAACAAATAAAAGCATTTGCAAAACCAAGAACAGTTATTATAATTAAATGGATGGTTAAATATCTCAGTTTTCATAATGAAGTATTAATTTATTCCTTATGATATGAGGTTTATAGAGTAAAGAATACATTTAACCAGCAAAATCATGCAGTTATTTCCAGGACAAACAGATTCAGTAGAGTTAAGATTTACAAGTATGATTGCAGAAGTAAAATAACTTCAAGCAAGACTTTACAGTTAGAGCAAATAGTGTCTTAATTTCTCTGCTGTGACCTTGTTCTAGTATGTTGTTTTTTTACAAATAAGGGTACAGTTTTGGCTACCTAGCTAGTTTCACAGAGGAAATGGGTGATGGAGATTCATTTAGATGCCCCATGTTCTATGCTAAATTATAAGACTATAAATAATTTGTCTTTATTTATAGGTTGTCCCTGGAGTAATATGTGCCACAGACATTATTTCTCTACCTGTTTTGGAGGTAAGTTCCAGTATAAAACCATAATTGTATTTGCAGATTAGTAGCTGCTTTTTTTTTGGTGGGTTGGATGTACTAAATATTAATGCAGCAGCGTCCCCACAGCCCTATCCAAAAATAGATGTGAACAGAAAATTGCCCTGTTGGAAATGATTTATGCATTTACTAAAATATCAGTTAATCAGACTCAAAAATGGTTGGGTTTTTTTCCCTTGCTGAAGACACCTCTATTCAGCAGGGAGGATTATCCATGAATTAGTTCTTGTTAATCAGATTGATACCACTTTGCTGTATGACTTTGGTAGCTGAAGGCAGAGGTGTTATAACAGACAAGTAGGGTTTTATTTAATATATATTATTACATATTTATATATAATAACAGATTATTCTATATTCTATATTATATAATATAGAATATAATAGTATATATTATTATATATTTATTTATAATATATAAATATATAATATATATGTTATTTATATATTTTTATATATATCTACACATGCCTACTTTGAGGGCTACTTCATTATGCTGCCATTGGTGTGGATGGTTTGTGACCCTCTCACTTTGTTTTGTCCAGAGCATCCTGTGATTGCACTTAGGTCAGGGCTTTGACTACTAAATCTAGGCAAATTCCTGCACAGCCTGGAAAGGGCAGTGGATGTATGGGGAGAGGACAGGCTGTTTGGGTAGGAAATTGTACTTTCCGTTGAAAACAACATGAGTGATTCTTCCCAACTTCCCATTCCACTCTCTCAGCTCCAGTTTAGAGAAATTCTTGAAATTTTCCTAAGCACTCCCCTACAAAATCTGAAAGAGAATTTTAATAAGCAGTTTGTTGTGGAGAGCTAACGGAAAGAATGAGGAGTTTAGACACACCAGCAACAGATAGGATTAGATTCTGGACATGTGACAATGTTGTTCCATGTAGCTCTTTAAAGATGTACTTATAATTAGTCATAAAGCATCAGTGTTCACAAAACCTGTTAAAAATCAGTGAAATTGCCCTCTGCCCTTTCACTCTGCAGCAGTGCATCATGGCTGTGCTGCACAGATTCATGGGGTTACTGTCAAGAACTGGGCTTTGCATGCTTTGCTTGGAAAGGCTGCCCTGAGAACTGGGACAGCTGGGAAAATCAGATCTTGAGAAAATTTGTGTGCAGATAGTCCCTGTAATTCACGAAGGTTAAAGTTAGTGGGACTTTAGTTTGTCTGAGATTGAACCTCAAGCCCCTGGGGTGCATGCCTTTAGCAGCTATACTTCCTGATTGTAGAACTCATTTCCTATTTCTGTCTGAAACCTAAACAGATTGAAAAGGTCAGAGTTGAGCTAAAGACAAATATTTCCTGCTACTTTTGACAGCAAATTGCTCTGACTCTTGCATGAGGACAAAGATGCTAATGCACAGGGTAAGCTTTAATGCTCTGGCTGTTTTGTACCACACCAGTGTCACAAACCCCCCACAGCTTAAGTGGTCAGTTGGTGTTTCAGTTGGTGCATATTGTTGGCATCCGACCCTGGTGACAGATCTGGTTCTACAAGTAGTATTTCTGTTGCAGAGATTTTATGGCATTTCAGAGAATTGTTAATTGTTACTTTGAGAACCTTTTTGGAGTTCTCAATCTCATGAGTTGTGGAGAGCTTTTGGGAGGGATATGTCCATATTCACATTAAAAAAAATTGTGCTCTTTGGGTATCAGGTGTTTTTATTACTACATTCCTGTTCATCAAGATGAACTGAGAAAGGGGGAACAGTTAGTCTAATTGTCCAAAAGCTCTACATAAGGTTTGCAATTAATAAGTCTAATTTTTCCCCCCTTTTTAAGCACGAACCAAACTTGCAGGGCTGCAAATAAGTTCAATCAGAAAGGGAAAAGGCAGGAGGAAAAAGAGAAATAAAGGAAATAGGAGGAGGTCCAGGGAAGAGTGAAAATATATAGTGCAAAAAGTTGTCAGAGCACCAGGAGAGAGTTTCTCCCTTGTGCTGTTCTGAACCCCTGGGGTGCAGAGTGATGTTTTACAACGCTCTCTGAATGCCAGCACTGCTGGGGAGACACAGCACTACAGTCCAGAGAAATGTGGACCTCCTGAAGGCAATTGTCACCCCACATCTTTTCCAAGGGGTGTAGCAGAGAGCTCTCTTATCTTCAGTTGAAAACCCACTACTTAACAAAGGCTTCATGGGAGCTTTTCATGATTGTGAACTGGTAAGGCCTTGCTTTGACTTCTGGTAATACAATGTCTTTTAGGTGTCATACTTAGGTGTTAACTCTTGACTCTCTAGAAATGTCACCCAAATAAACACCTAAGATGAAGAAGCCTTCTCTATCTACTCCTTGCCCTGATGATCCTCAAGAAATAATAGATTTAATTGAAAAAATCCTTTAAACTTTTGACTTTTTAATGAGATCTAATACAATGTGTCTTTTTGGGATTAAAAGCAGACAACACTCAAGTCTACCACTTCCTGTTAGAGATTTCATACAGGAAAGAAAATTGCTGTCTTGCTTCCCTCAGCCACATATCCAAGTCCAGTGTGGTCTAAACACAGTTTTGCAGTGGTAGTGCTGTTGCATGGATTGGTCACTAGATGATACCCTTATGCTGTATTTAATATGTCTCTGGTTTCATACTGGTAACATTTAGGCAACATTCTGCAGTAGTAGGTCAGAGATATCACGAGTTAAGTCCAACAGAGTGAACATATGGTACCATATGTGCTCTTAGTTTGCAGCTGCTAAATATAACTAATATGAAGTAAAACCCAAGATTTATTTTCTCTGCTGCAGCTACAATAATAAAGTGACAATAGGCACTGGCAGCAAGAGGAAAGTGGCTGGCAGGATTGAGTCTTTGAAATTTATTTTCCTTGACAAATTATAGTTTATAGTAGGAAGTGGTTTCTTCCTTTTGAGGTTTTATTTTAAGGTTATTGTTATTGTAGGATAGTTGAGAAGAGAGAGCAAAATCCAGTATGTCAGTGCAAGTTTATTGTGTGCAGTAAGTTATTTTAGTGCAAGAATATTGTGTGCTTAAAGCTCTCTTTATTCAAATGTTGTTACTATAATGTCTGTGTTGAGGGATAATATCAAGAGGGGCAAGAACAGCTCATACCATCTCTTGTTTTTTAAAACTGTCGAAAAGAATCGCCTTAATCTCATCTCTTCCTCAGCAAGGATTGTGTCTTGGCCCCCTTATAAACAGCAGCTTCAAACTTTTATACCCAGTCCAAGAACTAGCTCAGGAAACCGGTGTGGTTTTGTTTAGATTTTGTTCCTCCTGTCTGTTCACAGCTGAGTTTAAGTTAATTTTAGCATTAGAGTCAAATGCTTTAGAATTGCTATGGAAATTTCTGGATTTTGTTTATTTTGTGGGATGAAGCACTGTTGAGGTTGGTTAATGGATGTTTGCAGTCAAAGTATTAATGCAGCTTGAAAATAGTGGCATCCTCCAGCTATCGTGGCCATGGTGGTATTCCTCTGTTTGGAGCTACTAGAAACCTGAAATGGGATTTATTTGACCAAGCATAAACATTTCCATTTAAGTTAATAGCCTAAGGCTCTTTTTACAGTCAGAGGAAATCTAGACAATAAGTCCAGTGTACTGTGCTGCAGTTCTTCCCATCTCAAACATGTAAATAGGTCAGATGAATTGTGACCCAGAAATATTTGTTTCTTTCCAGGCACCAAATCTTGACTCAAGTCAAGTAAGTGCTACCACTGTCATTCCACCAAGAGAAATTAGTTTTGGTGCTTTGGTTTAACTTCTTTCACTTAGATTGCTTTTACATTAACCACATGTCTTTGCAGTCACTTAGTGGGAGGGTGATGAGGTATTTCTTCAAGAGGGCAGCCTGTATTCATACTTTCTCTGCAACACTCTGTAGTTCCAAAACTCCAAAGGCTTCTGGGAGAAACTCAACTCAAACTTGGAGAGTGTGAAGTATGCAGAGCCACACTTGCACTACCACAGTAACGCTCTCAGGAGGGAATGGCGAAACCTTTCAGAAGAGGTGAGTGAGAGGTACTGGAACTGAAACACTGGAACTGTCCAGAGCTGCCTCTGAAATGGGTGTTATAAAGTTAAGCATGGACGAGTTGGCTTTTTTATTTTGAAGATAAATAAATGGAAATCTGATTAACAGAAGTGCAGAGACTTGCAGTCATTTCACCTAAGGTGATTGCCTGTAAGTTTTGTTCTCTTAAAATAATGCAAGAAATTAAAGAAAAGCAGAGCTTGCACTGTATTGTCACAAAGTTTACATGTCTGTGAGTGCCTGTGAGCATGGGCACTTGGAAGATGGTATGAGGCCCCACTGTGTTTTATTTCCATTCAAAGAGAAAACCAAATTCATTTTTCATCTTCATTCTGTCAAGGAGTACTTTATTTGGTCTTCTGTTTTGTTCATTTCGGGATTTTTGTTTGTTTACAAACCAGAGAGAGGAGAGAAGAGCCACAGCATATTTGAGGAATATTTTTGAAAATGCCAAAAAGTACGTGCTGGTTTCTATTATATTTACCCCTTCTTATTTTGCACAGGTATGTTGGAGGATTTAATATGCCATTTAATTAGTTGATTATGTATCTGGTTAGATATTTTTAAAGAAGATTATCCTGGTGAAAATCAGTTATTGGAATCCTTGTAATCACTACAGCATGAGCAGAAATACAGGCCTCCAGTGCTAGGGAATTTATGGTAGATGTGAAGTTATTCTCAGGCAACCTAGACAGAATATTTTTAATGATATCTAGTATTTTTACTACATTTAGTCACATGTACTGTTCTCAGATTTCTTTAGCTGTCTTTGAAAGATCAAAGGCTCATTTGAGTTTTTAATGATGTTGTGAAAGCCTTTAGAGTATTGCATATGAAACACACTGATTTTTGTTTCAAACCCCAGGGTGCTTTCTCATCTGGACACTTGGGACTCTGGTAAGTAAAACCTTTCTTGATGTAGGCCTTAGCTGTAAGACTTAGGTTTATTAGAAAATTTCCATCCAGCTGTTGTTTGCTAAAAATCAGTTGCTATGTGTTTTCAGCACAGAGGAGTTTGAGGATTTAAGATGAGAAGAAACCTTTCATGTACTAACTAGGAAATGCTTGAAAAAAAAAGTCCCTAGTTCATATTGGATCTAACAACATAAGCAGTAAAATTCGGTCTGCTAAAGGATATCTTCTTCAGGATTTTTCTTGTGGAGCAGAATATCAATGACACCATGTTACTGTTGAGTCTTGTTCACAGCCTTTGCAACATCAGAACTTAGGACTGGTGCAGGAGATTAGGACTGGTGAAAAAACACAGTGCAGGTGTAACAAATTTCCTTCGGCCAGAAACACTTGATATTTTTTAATGCTCAGTTTCTCTGTCAAAAATAAGTAAAGCTGCATTTAGTGGTGTATTACATTCCTGCTGTTCACACATCAGTGCCTTCTATGTGCCCTGTCACTGTGTGCTGTGACATGATGCTGATCTAAGTGCTGCTTGGCCATTTATTACCAAGAATTTTCAGGGTACTCATTTCCAGCCCCTAACAGCAATTATCCGTGTCACTGCTCATTATTGCAATGCGCTCTCACTTTGAGAGACTTTGTATCAACTTTGTGAACCTCAGCTTCATGTTTTCAAAGGTGCTTATTGCTAAAGAAGTCCAATGTTTAGCTGTTACTAGATAATTTCTAAATAGCTGCCAACCAGTAATAAGCATCAATGTAGTGTTTCCCTGTAGATTAGTCCTGGAGTACCTTAAAATCCAGCAGTGCAGGTCTTTGTGCTGCTAGGTGGTGGTGTAAACCACCATTTAAAGGTGAAAAAAAACCCAACATTTAAAGGTGAACAAAAATAGGTGAATTTTTTTTAAGAGTTCAGCACTTGGTTCCATTAAATCTTGAGTTGGTTTTATCTATATCATGAAATAGAAGATTGGTTTTCTTCCTTGTTTTAGTAGACAGGAAGCACTGATTAGGAAATACATGTTATTTACTTCAGTACACACTGTAATCTCCTTCTGTTTAGTTAGAGAGGTTGTGTTCTTTTCATAGTGGTCTTCAAATCTCAGTAACAGAAACAGCCAGACCATGGGAAGGAGTCAGTGGGAGGTGATTCCCTGGACTATTTACTTTCTGTCTAGTGATTTCCTTGGAAAACCCATGCAGTGGCTAGGGTTTGTTTGTAAATGACAAGATCTAAGTAGCACATTAGCATTGTCTTACCAGAAGGTTCTCTCTGCCTCTTTGCTCTCTTGAGTCACCACACTGTAATAACTCTTAAATATCAAAAAGAAGAAGTGGATGGCAGATAAAGGGTTATTTTCCATTTTTCACTTCTCTTATCCAGTCCATGGTTCTTCAGTGTCTTTGTTCTGTAGCTGAGCAGATCAAACCACAGCTTCTGTTTACTTGTCTGTTCCTAAGTACTTTTGAATCTGTCTGGATTCTTGTGATATTTCTGTAGTGCCATGTCCCTGAATGATTGTTGCTCTGTTTGTTTCAGAGGCGAGACTGGTACCTCTGTTTGAAGAGGAGGATTATCAGCAGCAGTTGCTCATGGGACTGGTATGTGCCTTTGTCAGTGTGCACTAGAGGACGCACAGGCTCCACAGATGTGTGGAGTGACCTTCCAAGCTCCAGTGCTGATTGGAAGCTCACTCAGAGTAGCTATGGGGGCAAACATGGCATTTCCTATGTTTTAGAGTTCATCATCATATTATTATTTTAGCAGATTACTTTAAGGCATAGGGGAAAAACGGGAATAGAAAGTTGATTTGTCAAAATGCTTTTTCCCAGTGTAACTTTGGCTAGGAATTGGGAGGTCATCTTATTCTGTCAGTTATTTTTGGACTACTTTATGCCTTTAAAACATACATAAGTGAATTCCTGCCCCCCCAGCTTCTTTCAATTCGATGAGCAGAGATCATCTTGCTCCTCAATTGAACACCTTGTTTTACTGTTTCCTTTTCCTTCTATCTCACTTCTAAGACTGTTGGGGCAATTCTGAGGTCCCTTCTCCTTTTGCACTCTTTTTGCCAGTGATCTCCCTAAAGGATCTACCATCTGTATGCTTCTGGGCAATAACTCCTGTCTCAAATCTCTACCTGTCCTCCCTCTGTCTGAATACACGTCTTGTCTCTTGTTCTTTTACTTTTAATATCAACTAACTCTTTAGCATACACTAGAAGGTCTCAGCATTGAGGAGCAGATCAACACTGTCCTGTTTGTTCACATCTGAGGCAAGTTTTCCTTCTTTCCTTCATCTTCCTGTCTCCAAGTTTTGCCTTTCATTCTCTGAAGCTTCTCTACATTCCTTCCCCTCCCTTTATTCAGACAGATCCAAAAAGCAGGTCACTTTGTCTATGCCTTCCTCATACCTGTATTTCTGTCTTAACACCCTGAGATTAATCTACATATAAGTTCCTTGAAACAGATTTTTATTTACTGCAGTCTTACTTTGAGCTTCTTAGTAATTCTCAGAAAAGAGCCAGTATGGACTTGAGTTGCAATCTGAAGCTACATGAGGTCAGCAATTATTTCAGAAAGGAGAGAGTAGGGAGTGGCATGGACTGTATGTTAACAAACACCCAACTTTAATGACTTCACAATTAATGTTTAACCTGAAATTGCCATTAATCACTGGTTTTCAGGTTCTTGGCAACTACCACAAATTGTACTTATGGTAGTTTTCTCCATCATAAAATCTCTCAGGTTCATTCATTTGTAATAAGTACTTATATTCTTAGGATTCAGTGTTCATATTTAAATCTTTCTTTCATCCTGTTCCCTTGGCTTTACACAGAGAGATGTGAGAACTGTAAGCTTTTTCTTTTCAGTATCATTGAAAGTTGAACTTCGTATTAATTTTGCTAAATTTGCACCAAGTAACCATTTTGAATATTCACATCTGCTGCTGAGTTTAGCAAGATTGTATAGTAGCTTGGGATCTCACTCTGAACTGGAGTTTTGGGGAAATGTTTTGTTGAGCCATTGCCTATTGATCAGGCCCTGCACCTGCTGCAGCTTTTGTGTCTCTTTAAAGATGCTCAACGACAACAAATTTTTGGCATTGTTTTCCTAGATGGTTGCTCAGCTGAAGGATCACCTTATGAGACATCTACAATATGTTGGAAAAAAGAAGATTGACCAAATAGTTTTGGATTATGTTGCAAACCTGGTTAGTTTGATTTCATAGTCACTATTGTGAGCTAGTGTGTATTTGTTGGTTTGTAGGTCCTTGTGTGTGTACCAGTTGTATATAGCATATATTTGGTGAGAAGAAATTTTAAGTTTTAAGATATTTAAACATATTTTTCAGCCTAATATTATATAAATTGATAAAGAAAATGAATGTTACTTAAATATTATTAAAAGAGTTGTACCAGTCACTCAGAATGCAGAAGAAATGGTTCCATTTACAGCTTGTGCAAATATGTTCTACTCCCAGAAACAAAATGAGAACTCATCCTGAAAGTTTAAAGCCGTTACATCCATTTGGTTTTCTGTAAAACACATTGCTGCAGGTCTTGAATAATGAAAGTGACACCAGGGGAAATAAAATTGAACAAAATATGTCACTACAATCTGACATGTGGGTAAATCACCACCACTCCTATCCAGTGCCTTCGGTGGGCTGTGTATGTGACAGGAGACAGTGTTGCATGAAGAGATCTTTGTAAACTACTGTGAAAATTTGCTTTCCAAATTCTTATTTTTCTGTCTTTCATCCTCTTAAGAGACCTTTAAAAAGGAAAAAAAAACAAACTACAGAAACCATAACTGTTGTGCACAGAAGTTAAGTACATGGTTTTGTCTGTCTCAAGATCATGTCCTTTAAGTGCAGAACACAGAGTCCTCAAAAGCTTGCATGGCAACTGTAAATCCTGTTCTTTGTGTCATCCCTGCCCCAGTGTTCAGTAGAAGCTCCCAACAGTGCTGTTCTCTAGGGGTGAAAACCTTGGGAATCTTCTTGGAGGCTACTGATGCCTGCATCTCCTCCAAAGTCCTGTGTGAGTCAGTTACTCTGTCAATGTCACAGTGTTCTCTGAACCACTGCAGTCCCACTGCCATTCCTGACTTTTCAAGCCTCACTTCAATAACTTCACAAGTTGTTTCACTGGGAATTTGCAGATTTTTATGTATCTCTGTAGGAAAGAAACTAAAACTAGTGGCTGATTAAATAGGGACAATACAACATGAACCAAAGCTTTGTACCTGCAAATGGTGCTAAAAAAACCCAAGTGGACCATTTATTCTCCTTTTCTTCAATTTGTAATAACAGTTTGTTCACTTTTAGTAAAAACAAGATAAAAATGTGAAAACATCTATTCAACCTTGATCTGCAAAGCTAAATTATTGTAGACTAAATCTTGCAGAACAAATCTCAGCCCTCCCCCACAAGCAAACTCTCAGGACTAATTCTCTCAAACTCAATTGACAGGCTTATTCTTAAAAAAGCTACTATAAACAAAGATAATATGCCTCTAAAAATTGTTTCTGCTTTCTGTTGGTGCATCTTAGATACTGTTTGGAAATCTTTAGAAATTATTTAATTTTTAAACTTGTGTTTTCCCTCATCCTAATTAGAAACTCTCACATCTCAAATCTATCCTAAATGTTTCAGAGTTTTTCAGGGGAATGAACTGGTTTCAGTCTTCCCACAGTTCTCTGTAGCATCAGCAGTGAATAGCAGAGTCATTGAAACTAATGAAACAGGAATAGACTTGAAATTTGTCTGTTTTCTTTCATAAAATATTTTACATTACATTCAGGATCCCAGGAGTGGCTGAGATTAGGCTCTGTGGTGTGTAGTCACCATGTAAATAACTGAAGCAGAAGTTGGAGAAGCCAAAACTTGGGAGCACTGAGAGTTTCTAATGAAACAAAGGCTGCTTGCTGTCAGAGAACTGTGTGTTCTTGTATACAGAGAAGTAACATGGAGAAGTGTGAATGACACACTTCAGTGGGAATTCCTTGTTTGCTGAGGAGTTCTGCAGGGCTGGAGCATGCCTGATTCCCAGTCCATGTGCCACCTCTCCTGCAGTGGTTGTTGTATGTCCATAGGCTCTCTCCTCTGCAATCACTTTATCTTTATTTCTCTCACTCTTTTCATTTCACTGAGGCAAGAAAGGGGAGAAATAATTTACAGAAGCAGTGTGACATTTGCTGCCCTGACAGCAAGTGGAAGGGGAGGGAGGGTGAGCAGGCAGCCCATGGCACAGGAAACTGGCAGACCTGAATGAATTGCTGAAATTTCTCTGCAAGTCACTGCAGTAGCTGCACGTTTTCCCCTGACATCTGTGGCCAGCTGTCATCTGATATAGGGCTCAGCTGCAAAGGAACAGAAGACAAGACACCATTCGGATTTGAGTTTCCCCAGGAGAAGGAGGACTGTGTCATACTAGTGCACAGGAGGGGATCTGAAAGACATCAAGACCCTGTCTCACTCCCTTTTCTCCTTTGCTCCTGGTTCTTTTCTTTGACTGCTTTGAAGTCTTTCCTGTAGAAACAGCCAAAGGAGCTGAGCACTTGTGGTTCCCAATTACTTTAGGAGAACTTCAGTTTCCTTGGCACCATTGCCTGGAACTGTAGATGTCTCAAGACAAGGTGACAGCACTGTCAGCCAACACCCTCTTGCATGTGCAGTCTTGCTGTTGGTCTTATTTTCTCTCATTAGTTTAGAGTACTCCAAGGGAAATGGCTTCATGTATGTGCCCCAAAAAAACTTCTTATTGTGTGTCTGTTACTCAGTGAAAAATGGCCTCCCCTGGTATGTGTGTGGCTCTTACTTGGCTGCCCCATGGCTAACCTCGGACAGGAAGCTGCCTATGCTCCTTCCATCAGACAGATAATGCTGCCTTTCTCATGCATGTGATCTTTGTGTTATGTTCTGAAAAAGAGATTGAGATGTGGGTAATCTTTCAGTATGTATTTTCTACAATGCCAAGGGTAGATGTTGATCTCCAAAGTGAGTTGTGCTGTTAGCGAGGGTGTCACATCACAAACATTCATGTATTTAAGATGAAAGTATGTTGTGATAACTTGGATGATTATTACTTAAGAAGTTGTTAGCTTTCTGTGCCCTGTGAAAGCTGTACAGTTTGTTGTGTTGTTAAGCAAAAAATACTTATTCTGGAGTAGCATACTCTTGAAAACCATTTGTGTTGCACAAATAATAATTGGTGATTTTGGAGCTTGTAAGAACCTTCACTTCAATACTGGTCCTTCAGATCCAGCTGCAGCTCCTGATGCAGAGGCCTTAGCTGTACCCTCTGTGCTGGCCAGAGGTGAAATTCATTCCAGCAGCAGGTGTGGTTCTTGTGACCCTTCTGTGGAAACTGGAAATCACTCATTTCCAAGAAAACTTGCTATACTCTGGAAAGAAAAAATTGGATCTTTCCACTGCATCTAGAAAGTGTGGAGATGGCAAATATTAGGTAGTTATTTTGCATCAGGCAGCTGTGCAAGCCTGGCTCAAGTCGTGGTGGATGGAAAAGGTGCTACCTTGTAGAACTTTCTGGCCAAGGTACAGAGGAACACTCAGGAACATTACTGAAAATGAATGTTCCAGTTCTGGCCTTTGCATGTGCATCTCTCCTGTGTGTTCTGTTTCTCTCTTGCTCAGAGCCTGTGATGAGTCAGACAATGGAGAGAGCAAAGCCTGTGAGGGGAAAATAGAGTAGGGAAAAAGCATTCCTGGATTCTGACCATCTGGAGGGAGGAAAAGGGTTCCTAACTTCTTGTGACTCCTCTTTGCTAAAGAGGGGTCAGACTAGTCTCCTGAGTTTCTGGGATTGATTGCTGTGCTTTGAGCGCCAGAGATAAAAGGCACAGAGGAAGCATCTCGGTTGTGTAACTGAGATGTGGAAGTAGTTACACATGACAACCAGGAGGAAGTTATTTCAACTCTTCCGTGTGTGGTTTCTCTTTCAGCTGCAGAAGCTGAGAAGGCCCAAGTGGGAACAGGGCTTGTGGCTTTGGTATATGCTGACTGTGTGTGGTGGACATCAGTTTGGGAGCACGAAGAACAACAACGTGGGCCAAGGGATTGTTTCACTTCACTGGGGACAAAAAGGAAACTCAATAGATGAGGAGAGGCATTTACTTGTCTCATTTTTCCTCCTTGCCAGGACTAGGTTTATGATTCCTCCTTCCTTCCTTTCTTGGCAAACTGAACATTCCACTGTCTTCAACGTTATCCACTCTTGCTGAACTCTTGGGACTGTTCCTTGCCAAATGCTCAGCCACTTGGACATGCTGCTTTTGCTTTCATGGCAAACAGGTCTGAGAATTTGCTGCAAGAGCTTGCTATCAGTTATCTTCAAGAAGCACAGTTAAGTGTGTTAAGTTGCTGTATGTCTTGCATGATACTTTGATAAGCTGGAAGCACTTTAAGCTGCTTGAATAGGGCAATTCTGTTACAATTCAGATTTTAATAACTTTACATTTCAAGGCCCTAGAGAAAAAAAATGAAGACTTAGTAGGAGTCCCATGAAAAGTTTTTAACATAAACTGGTGTGTGGAATGAATTAAGGCCAAGGGCCTGCTGTACACATGCTCCTGAAAACATCCAGTCTTCTCTTTTTTGTTTTAGCTGAATCTGGTGCATCGAATAATGAAAGAAGTGTGGCGGAGATACCAGCTTCATTCCTGTATCTTCTGCTTGTAAGCAAATGATTTGTTAAAGTTTTCAGCCTGCCTTTTTAATTATGGGCATAATGATTTTGGTCTTCATCGGTAGTACTCCTTTGAACAGTCAGTGCTTATGCTGCTGTCAATGTTACTGTCACTTACTCTTCCTAAGGATCCTGCTGGCCCTCTCTAGGCCGGTGTGATTATTAAACACACAGGCAGTGTTATGGCTGGAGTTCAAATTGCTGAGTTCGGAGTGGTCCTAAGCTGCGTGGTGGGTGTTAAACACCTGTAAAAGCCAGGTCACTTACACCAGCACCCTTTTACCTGTTGCTGTTGATTCCAGGTACTGCCAAGAGCCTTGTAAATGTGCATTAGTGGGGGAGGATACAGGGACACCAGGGAGACTCTTTGTGTCTGCAGCACTGGGCAGCTGGTGCTGGCTGAGACACCTCAGTAAGCAGGACAGCATCCCATGGCCCTTCATCCCAAAGGCAGGCATTCAGTGAGCTCCCAGTATGGCAAATTGACCCTCTCTCCAGGAGAGTGTGAGTGATGGGGTTCTTAATGTGTTGCTATTTTGTTAACTACAGTGATGAGAGAGGAACTGCAGGAGAATTTGCAGTGTTCCACATCATGAGTCGGATTTTGGAAGCAGCAAATGGCATGTGCATGCCTTTACCTCCTGGTAAGTTCTGTGTTTTGCTGTTTTAATCATGAGTGAGGAGAGTAGTGCTATAAATTCCTCCCAGCACAGCACTGGTTGCAGCACGTGTCAAGTTAGCTTTGGCAGTATTGACATTTGTTCAAGTCAGTTATAGAGGGCAAGGCCCTTGATAAACCTGTACAAGTGAAATGAAGCAAAATGAAATAGTTAGTAGAAACAGAAATCTAAACAGAGATTTCCAGTGGAATGTGTGGATAGTCTTATCTTAGAACTGTTCATATATATATATATATACAACTGGACTTCAGTGTCAAGAGCTACAAGGGAAAATCCTACCCTCTAGCAGATAGAGTGTTTTTTCTCATGCTCTTTCCCTGCTAATAATTTACAATTTTTTCCTGAAGGGATTACTTCCAGCCTTGATGGAAAAGCTGGTCTTGATAATAGACTTTAATTTCCTAGAGCTCCTCATAATTGTTTAGAGAATTTTCAAAGCACTTGCTTATCTTCATTAGGGAATGTCATCTTGACATCTTAATATCTTAATGCTTTCCAATTTTGTTCGAATTTTTCTGGATTTTATTTCCTGTTCTCTCTTTGGTTGTTGAAACTGTTTTTGGTATGAGTTTGTCCCTCAGTCTGTGTGGGCTCAAATGCTGCCACACAGTAGTGTTACACAACAAGACCATCATCAGGCTGACATTAAAGGAGAAGTTGAAGTGTTAACGCTGCCTGTGGGAGTGTCTGGGTGGCAATGACATCCTGAGGGTGGTGAGGCCTCAGGTTTTGATTAATTAGGAGGAGAGAGGGAGATAAAAGACAAATTAATAGAATAGTTCAGATGTAAGGCAACAGTTTGGAGACATTAAATGACAATGTGACTTGAATGACCATTTTCAATCCCCTTAGTGTTCTTCTTTCTGACAAGATTGTACTTGAGAGGACTTAAAGGATGTCTAAATAAGACTACCTGAGTTGATAAATTGATTTCCTCACTCACTGTAAACAATCAGAAGTCAAGGGAAGTGATGGCTTTAGCTAGAGTAATTCCAGTCTCTAATAGAGAATTACAAAAACCTACATATTGTACCAAACAAGTTTGTCTCTTTCATAGGGTTTCACACTCTGCACCTGGGTCTTGGTGTTCGATGTCTCCCTCTGCACACCCTCCTGCACTATATTGACAATGGGATCTTGCAATTGACAGAAACGTGTGTCAGGAAATTGCTGAAAGGTACAGTGAACAGGGTGTTTCATCTGTTACTAGCCAGCTAACTGGGAGTGTTGTCCTTCACGCCACTCCCCTCAGACACAGGTTTTATTGCCCAGGACACTCAGCACATCTTGGAGTGTTCTTTCAGTGAGAGTTGTAGCTGATGTTGTTGCCTACCTGAAAGGAGAAAGTTGGGGCTCAGGCTATGTGATGGGCCTTAGCACAGCACACAAAGAAATATCTGCGTGGAGAGAATTTGATTTTGTAGTTTTTCCATTTGAGACTTCTTAGAAAAACAAATACTAAAGATCATCATAGGATTTGTTGGGGAATTTCTATGACTGTGGAAGTGCACACCTGTGTGTGAGGAAATTAGTCTGTTATCCATCCCTCAGCTTTTGCTTAATTATGTTTAGAACAAGAGGAACAGGCCTGTCCTGCTGACCTCATGGCTGGGAGCCATGGAGTATTATGGAGCAGATCATCTTGAGTGCCATCACGTGGAGTGTGCAGGATAGTCAGGGACCAGACCCAGCCAACAAGGGTTTGTGAAAGGCAGGTCCTGCTTGACCAGCCTGAGCTCCTTCTATGACCCACATGGGAGGTGACCCACACAGTGGATGAGGGAAAGGCTCTGGGTGTTGTTTACCTGGACTTTAGTAAAGCCTTTGACACCATTCCCACAGCATTCTCCTGGAGAAACTGGCTGATCATGGCCTGGATGGGAGCACTGTTCACTGGGGATAAAACTGGCTGGAGAGCTGGGCCCAGAGAGTGGTGAATGCAGTCACAGCCAGCTGGTGGCTGGTGCCCAGTGGGGTTCCCCAGAACTCAGTACTGGGGCCAGTCCTGTTTAATATCATTATCAATGATCTGGACAGGGGGATCGAGTGTTTCCTCCATGAGTCTGGACATGGACACAAAGCTGGGCAGAAGGGTAGGAGGGCTCTGCAGACAGATATGAACAGGCTTTATGGGCTTAGGTCAGTTGTGTGAGGTTCAACAAGGCCAAGTTTTGGGTCCTGTCCTTTGGTTACAACAACCCCAGACAGCAGCACAGACTGGGGCAGAGTGGCTGCAAAGCTGCTCAGGGAGTGCTGGTCAGTGGTGGCTGAATGTGAGCCAGCTGTGCCCAGTGATGTGCTACTTCTCCAGTGTCTAAGAAAAGGGACAACAAAATATGCTCAACAACAAAATATCAATCTGTGCCTGATCTTGATAAATGAAATATTATAAACTTGGAGAGCTGTCCTTAGTCAAAGTGCGTTTGAATTACTGTATAAATACATAATGTTGAAGTTATGAACAAATATACAGAAATATATTTGTACATGATATAAATGTAAATAACAGTCCTTATTAATGTAGTATAATGCAAATAATAGCATGTACTTTAAATTGAAATTTTCATTTCACTAAGGAGCTGATGATTATTTAGAATGTCTTTAGTGAAAGTTGAAAGTTTATGTGATTGCTGTTTGTTTGATTTGCTTTTTCCCCTGTTGCTTATAGATCTGGATGACACTGAACAGAATGAAAAGCTGAAGTTTAGTATTGTCATGAGGCTTCCAGAGGTAACTAATGGCTTTAGATGCAATGTCTTGGATTTTGGAATTGATAGGAGATTCCTCCTTGTGCATAGGGTTAAACCAATGAAAGACTTGGCTGTCATTCAGATAGAGCCTGAGTCAAATATAACCAGAGCATCCACAGTTTCTCCATCTGCTGCTCCTGGACTGTAGGATACCCTAATAACTTCAATTATAGATTTGTCCATAGTGTTTTACAGTCTCCAATACTCTACAAAAGTTAACAAGACTGGCACTGTTCTTCTGAGTACTCATTTGCATAAGGCAATGAGGGTTTAAAGGGGGTTTATGGGGGTTTTTAGCATCCATAGAGTCTTTCTCACTTGTGACCTATGTGTTTGGTTCTGTACACTTCAAAAAATGTGTTCAAAAGCTGGTACAATAAAAGCTGTAAAGTCGTATCGTACCACAGCTTTGTGACAGGGAGGAATTACAAGATCTCCCCTCAGTTAAACCTCACAGTCTCACCACTGACAAGGTGATTTGTGTGGCCACAAGAGGTTACTGGTCCTCCATAAAACCTTCCAGCAGAATGGGAGATGCACTTCTCCTTCTCCCCTTTTGCTCTTAGTGAACAGCACAGGACTTCAGGGGAAGCACAAGATGCCAAGAAGAGGAGGAACACCAGGGATCCCCCTCAGGGAATGCCTCACTGCAGAACAGGCTTTTTTCCACATGAGTTGCCCATTGTTTGCTTGTTATGTGCTGTCACTTATAGTTCAAATGGCCAGAAGTGCTGCTTGGGTTTTCCTCCAACAAAGGCTTATTTATTAGGCAGCAGTTTTGAGAAGGGGTAGAGGAGGAGAACTCCATAGGACGTTCTTTGTCCTCTGTGTCTGGTTTGTGGCCAGGGCTGGTGAGCTGGGGTCAGCATAGGGCCCCTGAGTTGCCAGCCTGGGCCTGATGCGTGGGGAACTCCATTCCAAACACACTCTGACGTGAAGGGCTGAGCTGGGAGAGATTTAGGGAACAACTACTGCTAGCTATGCACAGTAGACTCAGTGCTTTATTGTATCTATTTACAGCTTTGGGAAAAAATGCTGGGAATAGTCTGTTTGCCATAAAGGTCACTTTGGGGTGACTCAGACTATTTTGAGCAGGTTATATGCAGTGGATGACTTCAGTTTAATCGGAAGCAAGGATTTAAGCACCATTAAATTGTACAGCATTTTCTAAAATGAACAGCTATCTTCATTGCAGTACAGCTGAAGGGGAGGGGTGAGGGAAGATCTACAAAGGGAAAATAGCAGAAGGTGGAGCTACTTTCATAGTATGTACCTGTTCTTTTGCTTACTGGTTGGGATTGGAAGCTTTGAGAAACCTGGTTGTGAATCTCTTTTGGCTCTGGGAATGTGAGTCAATGTTATCAGTTTCCAGGATGATGACCTGAATAATGGGATCCAAACTTACATTCCCACTATCTTTCCTTGCCAGCATTCTGCGTGTCTAAGGTTCCTTAAGACAGACTGAGAGCCCCTATCCTGAAGGAGCTTTGAGGAATTGGGCATCTACATTACACTTTGGAGAAAGAATAGAATCAAATCAGTCACAGTAATGGATAAGAGTTCAATTAGTACTTAAGTACACATGTCAAGTGGGACAGTGGCCCTGGGACAGACTGGCTGAGGTGAGAACTGAGTGACGAGGTTTTGATTTCCCACATTTTGAGAGCACATTGTGATCTCTTAGTTACTGGCTATGAAAGGAAGGCTCCATGGCTAAATATGATGACCTTTTAGCCTCTGTCATCAAGGTCTGAAAGCAAAGCATATCTGCATTACAGCCTGGATTTTGTGTCAGCTTTTTCTCCCTTTTTCTCTTTCTGAGTTTCCACTGTCCCATGTTTATGTTCTCAGGTTTTGGGGTTTGTTTTTTGCTTACTAGGCTCTTGGTCAAAAGGTCTCCCAGTACTGGAATCATCCAATAAATGCAAACTTAATAGCACGGAAATATGTGAAACTTTTGCTTGAGAAGCTGGGAAACAGACAGGTAAGAGCACAGAGGCTATGTTCTAAAATCTGATGCTTTGACAGTGTTGAGATTCCTGAGCTTTCTGTGGACTATAACACACTAAAGAAACATTGAAACATTGGTGTGGCTGTGCGACTTTGTAAACTAATGTGAAATGTTCTCCCTTACAGTGCAGCAGGCCTATCTCTGAGAGACTCTCCATCCCTGTGGAGTTTTTGCCACTGAACTACCTGACTAATATGCTGGCAGAGATAGAGGATCAAGGTAATGTTAATTCTGTACTTTGGAAAAGCAGTGATTGTTACCCTTTGATGCTCACTCGGATGTATCCTGCCTATACTGACATTACTGAGTTATTAAAACTCCAGTGATGTCTGAACACATAGGTTGTCTTTCTGCTGATGGAAAGTGTCAGTGGCTAAGAGTCTCCATGTCTGGGTATCATCCCATTTGGGGAGGAAAAAGCATATATACATGTAGCTGTATATGAGCATGTGCCCTAGGCCATTTTGTGCACTAGCACTAACACAGCCACTCTGCTTCAATCTGGATTTGGATATCCAGTTTGGAAGACCAGCTTCCAGAGAGGCTTCCTTCCGTGTGGGTTATCATTTACATACATTCCACTAATAGGACAGTTTTTGGCACAGATTAGCATCCAAAGGGCACCACTGAAAGCTGGTGAGTGCATGAAAACGCATTTCTGTTACCCCTTATCTTTTGGTACTGCAGATGAAGATGTTTAATACACTGCAGGACTATAAGTGTACATGTACAATTTTGTAAATACTTCCTCACTGTGTTTTTCTAGGTGTGCATCCATATGAGAAACAAGACCATATAAATGCAAGATTTGTAGAGGAAACAGCACTCAAGCACACTATGACGCTCCTGGGTCTCAAATATTCCTGAAATAACATGCTGTTGAAGAAGGCTGTCAAACTGTGCTGCCTCTGTAAAAGTATTTGTGTAAATGCAATGTTGCTTCTCAAGTAACTTGCAATGTTGGGTAGTCACCAGTACTGACATGAGCTACTCAAAACAGTGTTTGGTCTAACAGACTGAGGTTGAAATTATTGACTTCTAGATAAATCCTAGAGAAATGCATTTGACATAACCCCAGGTTTGAAATATGTCTGTGGGTTCATTTTGAAGTGGTCAAGGAAGTGGAACAACAGTGGGTTGTCAAAACATGCTGTGAAAATTGGTATAAATGTCACTTCTTTTAACAAGACAATGCTGGAAGAGGCAGTCCAGTTGTACAGTAACAATAACCAGTAACTGTTTACTTGGATTAATAAAAGGATTTCTAGGTGTGATTGTATAAAGCAGGTAAGAATAACAAATTCCTTTTTATGTCAGGCATGAGTAAAGAGGTATTCATTCCTTGTGGTGGTATCAGTTATCTTATGGTACTTCTGCTTCTGAAGCTGCATTCTAATATTTTCAGTTTTGTTATTAGCACAAAATATAATCTGCTTAAAGTACATGTGACAGATTTTGTTGGGGGTTTGTTTGTAGAGTTTTTTGTTGTTTTTTAAAGATGTGTATTATATATTGTAAGTAATATAGGATAAGAAAAAAGTTTTAGAAATTGATCTTAACAGTGGCTTATACAGAGTTTTACATAATTCTTTCTTACAACTTCTAGTGTTACAGTTCAAATTTCAGCTTCAGAAAGAAATTAGGCAGGCTGTTTTTCCTTTGTTTTCAACTTCTGTTTGTATGTAACTGAGCCAATATTGTTTGCTCTTTTAAGTTCTGAACTGTGATATTAATTTTAAATGGAAATAGCATTTTGCTACACAGAGAAAATTCCCAAGTTGTTCCATGCAGGATTTCTGCAGCCTTTATTGGATTTTAAAAAACTCTACAAAATTCCAGACTATTAAACTAGAGAAACTCATCAAAATTTGATATATTTGGGAGGTTTCCAAAACAACCTCTGATATTCTCTCTGAGTAGTTTCCACTGATGCTCCCTTGTTCCTTATCAGTGAAATAAAAAGATCCAGTTCCTGGGAGTGTCTTGGCAAGTTCATGGTCACCCCCTTGTCATTGCCATCAGTGAAGCTTTAGCGTTCTCAGTGACTGCATAGTGAGAAAGAATATTTGTCTTAATATAATTAGAATTTCTCTGTCTGGGACTCCAGTCCCAGACCACAGAAAGCCATGTTGATGTGTGTGTGTGTGTGTGTATAAGTGATGGCCACTTTGTATTATATTAATAACTGGAGAAGATTTTCTAGCCTTTTCTTTTTAATGAATGTATTATAACATACCTTCAGATGCAATAAAACTTCACCTGGAAAAAAAAATAAATATAGCATGAGGATCACTCACTTTTCTTGACACTTGGAAATGCTGCACTGCATTTGGGATTCCAGGAGAAAGGATTCTGGATCACTGACTAGTTAGCTGTGCTGTGCTTTTGTCATGAACAAATACTTAGTTTTCCGTATGGAATTTGGCTGATCACCGACAGATCTTCCTTCAGTGCAGTGTAAATGCTGCTGACCCTTGTGATCCAGCAGCTGGTAATGGTCTCTCCTGCTTCAGGTGCTGTCTGTTCACATTTCAAATGGCTTTGCAGGAGGCTTTTTGAAATGTCTTCGACTCGAGCTGGGCTCAGTTGGTCTGAAGGGAACCACATGGGGCTGCAAGAGTGGGAGCCTCTCCTCCTTCTCCTCAGGGATAGTGGGGGCATGGCCAAGCACTGCACCTTGTTCCTCCTCTGCAGGGTGCTGTCAGAGAAACACAGCTTGGTCACACAGGGGTTGTGTGCTTTAAAACTCCAGCGCTCCCCCGAGCCAGTGTACGGAATCCGTGACATCTGAAACACCATTACCCTAATCCCTGATGAGATGGGAAAGGGGAAGTGGTATTAAAAGGAAGGCAAGAGGTTTGACCACATAGATGTAAGTTTGTCCTTTTAAATAGTAGACAGTTTGAGCTTTTTATGCTTTTATTATTTGTCAAGAAAACAGACTAGATGAACTTTTAAAAGATGTAGTAACTGTGCACAGAACATCTGTGGAACAATTCTGTTCCTGAGTACAGTTACTAGAGTGGGCTTTTATCCACAGCACTGAAAGGAACCTTAACTCCCAGCATGAGAAGTTTCATGGTAGAAGTTTCTTATTCTAAACTATTATTATCATGTAGGAGCTCTCTGCTCTGGGATCACTGACCATCTCAAGGACAGAAGCAGTGTCCAGCAGGGTAGGGTTTCAAGCACTGGTTGCCATGCTGCCCTGCCTACCCTCAATGTCTTGCTCAGCAATCTGATTTTTTGCTGCTTCTGATCTAATGCTCATTGCATCTTGTATGTTGGAGACACTAAACATATTCCTCCTGAACCCTACACTCCACCTTTTGCCTCATTACCTTGAAATCCAATGGAAAGCAGTGTTCCACTGCTGGCTGCCCTGTTCTTCAGCCACAACATGGTTACACAAACTACTTTAGTAATCAAAGGTGAGGTTTTTAGTATATGATCTCACTAAGATTCAATTACTAGCTCCAAGCAGTGTTGCCAGACTAGAGTTAAAACTCCAAAAACCTATTGTAGTAGTTGTCTCTGTACCATCATCTGCACTGACTCCTGGAGCTCTTGCAATGTATGACAAAATCTTACTTTAGCTCTGGCTTCAGCTGCTGCTTTTTGCATCTTCTCATTGCACAGGATCTTCCGTTTATTTTCTGCTTTTTTAGGAGGGGGAAGGCCTTGACTTATCATCAATGAAGCAGTCATCACAAATTGTTCTTTGTCTCTGATTTCCTGCTGGAGTTTAATAGCAAGTTCTTGCTTCATGGATAACTCTGCAAAAAGAGCCCTTATCTCCTGGGTTTTGTCACTTATCTTCCTCTGCAGGTCATTGCTCTGGAATGCAAAACAGCTGCATTGTAGTTATGGCTTCCCTTTAGGCACTCACTGAGCATGGCACTTGGGTCATCATTAGGCACATGAAAATAAGTCAAACTTAACAAGGTTTTAAATAGTAGTTCAGTTCTTGAAAATTACTTAATTTTTGTGATCATTTAGAACAAAAAATTGGCTGCTCAAGAGAAGTCACATTTACTCCAATACAAGAAAAGAAAATCACATATGTCTTTGCTTCTTGTCCTTTTCAGCTGGACAGCAAAACTCCCCCAGCCCTCAAACGCCTGGGATCCAAATTATTTTTGGGTCTGTACACAATTAACTTTGTAATAAAGCTGGAATAAGCCCAATTCCTATGAGATAATTGAGTGATAATGCTGATGCAGGGGCTTTGGGTTGTGACATGATCCTTGGAAGGGGGATGAACAGAAAAGGAATGTGACTAAAATCCTTGAGTCTCACTGCAGATGACTTAAAAAAACCCAAAAATCTTTAATACTCTTTAAGTGACTAATTAGAACTGGGAGAGCCAGAGCACTTGTGAATGCAGCTTTTGGCACACTGCCATTTCTACAGTAGTTTATTAGCCCATGGCCAACATTTCACAAACACAGTTAATAACCATGACATTTCTGTGTGTGTTTAAAATTAATTATAAAAAACTGTTTTAGGCTTTCATGTGTGCCAAACCTAACATCTAAGAAAGATTTCTACCCTGGCCTTGTTTTACATTAACTACTTTGCATTTTTTTTCTGTCTTCCCCTCAGCTCTGCTCAATTTGTAACTTTTTCATTAGGAATATGGGGGCAGGGAGCATTTTTGGTCTTTCCCAAACAATATTGCAGTTAAAAGCAAATAACTATAATTATATTTTAAAAACTGTATTGGAAATGATGTTTCCTGTGTGACTCTCCCTATTTAAACAACAAAAGAACTTTGAGCCCGGTACCAAAGTCATCTTTTTGTATGTTGGAGTAGAATTTACCTGGCCTTCCTTTATTTTTTCCCTTATTTCTATTTAGTCTTTGACCTGTTTGTTGTGGAAAGGCTGTTAAATACATTTGCAAAAGGATGATCCTACAAAGTTTCTAAGCATCTATTTCAGAAAGAACTAATTCTATATTTTGGTGAAAGGTACCATTTATGATGCAACTTTCTTTTTAAAAGAGAGAATATTCGCCTAATAGTTTTGGTTTAACTGTATTACTGTTGCTATTCATGTCTGTAATTTCTGAAGACTATCTTATGATTTGTCTCAACATTTCCAGCCACTTTTGTAATTTGCAAGTGAATCACCTCTTGCCCAGATACTGTTTCATTGTGTACAGGCTGGCAAGCGGAGCATGCTGTGCCCTTCTTACCCTCCTAGCGAACAGCAGCATGTCCTGCTTGCCATTCTCCACCACAGCACGGATTCTGTCCGTCAGATCAGAAATGTTCTCAAAGAGAAATTCTATCTTCAGCAGTCTCTGCTCCTTCTGCAGCAGCTCTGCCTCCATCTGCAGCAAGGACACAGTGTAAGGAAAGGACACGGGAAGGTGCACAAAGTGTTCTGTGATTGCCTTGAGCTGCTGAAATAATACCAGTGAACAGTCATAAACAAACACCTTCACTATCAGATTTCTCAGAATTTACACCCTCTCTGCCAAGGATCAGGCACAAATTGATTCAGTTGGTTACTGTCAGTCACAATTCTTTCATGTCAGACTAGGCCCTTTTGGGAGCAGGGTTTACATCATTGTTACTGTCTTGCTGTACATTTCTTGAAAGCAATGGGGCTTTTTTCTAGTTATAATTTCTTTTTAATCCTCTGGTTCCTTGACTCACACCATAATGGAAAGTTTCAGCTCTTGTTTTAAATATTTTTCCCCTCCTCATGCTAAAAAAAGTATGGGCTCGGTAAATAAATTATAACTACAATGACCTTAAATCCCAAGGAGATTGAAATAGACATTTAAACTTATCATGACTCCAAGAAAACCTTCTTCTTAATGTGTAGGCTGGTGATAGCAGGCTGTGTTGTGGCCTGCTTGGCTATGCAGAGCTCCCTCCTGTCAAGGAATATGGAACAGTAAAGCAAAAAGCTGAGGTAATTCAAGCAGCTGTGTTCAGGGTCTGTCTTTACAAAGTGGATTTCAAAAGAAGGACTCTGAGGTGTCAAGCAAGCTCAGAGCTTGCTGCTACTGCCCTCACACCTTCAGAGCCCTTGGTGAATCCCCTCCAAACACTGAACACAGTGGGAAGAGTTTTGTACTTATATAAATGGGACAGATAAAACTATATAAGAAAAAGCTGTTCCTTTACCTTCTTCTCCCCCATACAAAGGGCTCTGAAACTGCCTTTCCACTGGACCTAATGCTTCCCTCTGAAGTCTCTCAGGGCAGTCACCAGCTGTGCTGCAGTCAGGTATCAGCTGCTGGCCTGGCCTGGCTGCTGCTTCCACCAAGGTCTCTTCAGTGGCTCCTGGTTCAGCAGGGAAGCAAAGCAGTAGAGCCCAGCCCTGACAAGGGGCAGTGTTTGCTTCTGTGTCACTCAGGCAGATTTTGTGAAGATGCTGGCAGGTCTGCTTTCTGCTCATAGCCCATGAATAGTGGTGAAACAGCTCATGGCCAGTTAGCAAAGACTGACAACCCTGTTTGTTAGCAGTTTGTTATTCTGCATTTATCTCCCTCTGCTGCCTTTTCTGTGCCTTCCCCTAGTGAGGTGGGTCTGCACTGAAGTGCCAGTGATGTGAATGGAGTCAGCAGAGGATGCTGCAGAGCCAGGGGTACCTCAAAGAGTTCCTCCCCCCCAAGCCTCTCCTGGAAGAAGTCAAAATGTCCCATGTCCAGTTGACCTGGAAAGCAGATGCTAGGCTGGAGTTCACAATAGCCAATCATAATTATTTTGATTCCTCTTACAGAAAGTTTATTTTAAAAATAAAAGACACTATTTTAATTTTCTAAAAGAGGTCAAGCACATCAGGATAGCTTGTGATATGAGAAGTGGTACTACCTGTTCAATCCTTTTTAGTAGCTCAGGTGGAGATGGGTCCTTTCCTCCCATTTCTTGCTTTCTGCTCTCATTTGTGGCATCACCATAGTTTTCCTCCAGCTGTTTAATCTTGTCCCTGCACTCAGAATACTAGCAAACAAAGAGCCTCAACAGTTATTTATTCCCACCAAACTCATCCCCAGACCTTGGTCTGGAGACTTTAACAGACAAGTTTCCTTTTACTGAGAAGGAGGGAAGATAACATAAAATTATGAGCCATTTAAAGATTTTATTTTAAAAAAGAACTGCACTGTGAAAGTTGCAGGACGGAGGAAACCCTGACGTTTGACAGAAATTGAGTTCTACCTGTTTCTTGGTCCTCAGGCTATTTTCTGGTTTTTTATCCTCAGGAATACAATAGAAAGCCCTGCTTCCCTGCTGGTCAGTACTGAAGGTTTCATCCCTACAAACATCCAAGTTTTCTAAACTAACATTCCCAGGCATGTGTCCTGAAGTGACTCAGTGGTGACACTGAACAATGAGTTACCCTTGGGACTCACAGAGACAGGTGTTCCCTGACCTTTCCTATGTGAGACCTTCCTTCCCATGGAATAATGCTTCCCAGAATGTGCTAGAGGGACATCCAGGCTCAGTGTAAATACTGAAGGAGTGACCAGGGCCATTTTTTTTACAAGACTGACAGTGGTGGGGCTGTGTGCTCTGACGTGCACCTGGCTGTCTGTCAGTGAGCTAGCACTGACATAACACTACCCAAGTGCAAATGTTAACCATCCATTGCAGGTGATGACTGATTAAGGAAATAAGTGGTCCCAACCTCTCAAAGTTATGAACAGTCATCAAAATGTTTACCAAAAAAGTAAATGTTTAGATGTTGCCAGGATGAGGTTTGTCACTGGAAGTTAACAAGTCATATTTAACTAGAAAAGAGAAAACTGACAGATATTCTCAGGTGGTGGTGGAACATTACCAAAATGTAACTAGCACTTAAATCCTTCTTTTCCTAGTGAAAAATCACCACACAACTCACTCCTGTGCACTTTGTCTAAAAGCAGTTAAGTAAAAACCTTAGATGAGTCTAATGAACAATTTCTTCAGCAAACCATGATTCTGAACATAGCTAGGTACTGAAAGTTATATTTTGCTAACAAATAGCTAAAACTCAAGCCCAAAAATACACAGAATGGAAGAATGTAAAAGCAGGGCCAGCACAAACAGCAGGATGCAGCTATGCTTTCAGTGCTCTTTTCTATCTGGGGCCAAATTTCTCAACCACTAACTCAGGGGAAAATGCCTTGTTGGAAGCAGTGGTATTTAATGAGATTAGGGGCAGCTCACCAAGGAAAATTTTTCAGGACTGAATAGTTAATTTAGAGAAGGACTATTGCAGCAAAACCACTGTACAAAAGCCATTAAAAAGTTTAATGTTAAATGTAAATACTAGCCTTACTTTTAAATGCAGTATGATCAGAAGCCATCAGATGCAAACCAATCCAGAAGTATCAAAGTGCATTTACAAAGAACCATGCTATTCTGTGTCTGCTGAAGTAACATGACTACATGCATCTTTTATTATTTTTTTACTAATTTATAGTTTTTCCCTTGGAAAAGACAATCTGAGTTATAAGAGATTCTAAGTCTTAAAATTTAAAAAAAATACTTTCTTAGAGTGGATTTGATACAAGGGATAGGAAAAGACTGTAGAAGAGAGATTTTTCTACATTGGACTGTAATCAGTCAGGTGGAATTGTTGAAGGAGGGAACACATGTCTAGATGAAGCAACTGGTCTGAAAAAGTGGACATCGGGTGCTTTTTTTGAAATCTCAAGAGAAGGTAGGTGAGGTATGTACAGCACTAAAGAAAGGGTAAAAACAAGACCTACTTTAAAAAAAGGGAAGGGATGCAAATGGAGCTATTCTTCACTTTCTGAAGAATAAATCTGGAACACATAATTAAGTTTTCTTTGTAGGCATCAAGGAGAGAAAAAGACAGGGATAACAGGCACCACAGTGTGTTGAGTCATGCCAAACCAGATCAATGTCTACTATGATAATTTCACAGGTGCATGGATGACAAATCAAATTTCATTTTTATATAGCTTCAATATTTCATATTATATTCTCATAAACAAGCAAAATAAATGCATTCTTGATTAAAATATACAGTAAGTACCTCATCAGTAGAATGAGGTTAAGCTCAGAGGGCCTGCAAGTATTTTTTGGATGAGATTTAAATTCAAAATTACCTTTGTCTGAAAAAAGGTCTGAACCAAAAAGATAATAGTAAGTAAAAAATGCAAGCTGTTACATATAAGCAGGAAAAATTGCCTGTACAAACACAGAATCAAATCAACTGGTTGGATGCCCTTTATTTTAAAAAGGGTCTGGTTGTTACATACATTGACATGAAGATGAATCACTATGTCATGTGTCAAGAAAGGTGCCACCATACCTGGATGTGTAAGCAGGAAGATAACCTGCAAGACACCTGAATGAATCCTTTCACTCTCAGCCACAGGTACCAGGCACTGCACTTCAAGACAAATAAAGACTATATTGCCAAAAATAAAAGAAATGCAGAAAAAGAATGATCTAACAAAAATCTCTAAGAGCTGATTGAAAGAAACAAGGTTGTGTAGCCTAGCAAAAGGATGGGAGAGGAACATGATTAATGTCCTTCCTGTAACATGAAATGTTGCAGAAAGGAAAAGAATTGCCTGTTTGTCAGGTCCCTAGAGGACAGAATGCAAACCAATATTCTTACACCACAGCAAGAAAGATCCAGGCTAAAGCTCAAGAAAGTTTTTCCACTGTTAAGGAAAGACTGGGATAGCTTGCTTGGGGAAACCTGTTTCTCAGTGGTGGCTTGAAAGCACAGTTTAGCCCTCTCAGGAATGACAGGTAATCCAGTGCTGGTGTGGGAGCAGATTGCCTAGATAAACCCTTTGTCTCTCTACTAGTCCTGTTATTCTATGATGTGGTGATATAGTCTGGAGATTTTCATGTAGTAAAACCTGGACAAATGTTGTTGCCAAATTCCTCAAATAAACTGACAGTCTTTGTACATTGCCTGAGCTCTAACACATGAAGGTCCCATCTACAGCACCATGACAGCTCAGCAGGTCTACGTGTTGGACTAATTAATGATTAATGCTAAGTATTTCTCATTGATGCATGAAGGTAGATTAGTTTTTATGGGTCATTTCAGTCAGCAGGAACAGTCCCTTGATGTGCAGTCGCAATTAAAAGTTACATAGTTTTATGCCCAGAGAAAACCACCTTACAGTCTCACCAGGTACTTTTTGTGTAAAGAAGTGCCAGTAAATATTTCTGGTTTTAAGTCTTTTCCTTGATGTTAACAAGCCTACCCAGTCCATGTTACTTGCACTTGCTTAGAAGAGGTCTGGTCTTGCTTCAGATGATGGTATTTTTTTAGCTTAACTATTCACCAATATTTTGTGGAAATAGGTAGCTTCTGATGAAAAGCATACAAGTGGAACATACATCACTTTGATGATTAAGCAGCTCATGTGGAATGTTGGGGACCCCGGTGAAGTGTTTGATCTTGCTGAATTGGCACACAGCCCTGATCTGGGCTTTTCTCCTTCCCAATGGGCACTACAGCTGCTGAGATTATGGGTCAGTTTTTGCAGTCTGTAAATATTTCTGATTTTATTTTTTTTTCATTGATAATAATGAAAATATCTAGTGCATCTTACTAGCACTTGCTTCAAAGAGGTCTGGTATTGATGAAGACTGAAGGAGGCAGGAAGGGTAGGAAAAGGGGAGGACAGAAGAGGCACAGGTACAGGATTCAGCCTGGATAATCCAGACAGTCTGTGACAGTGGTAACTGAACAGAAGCTGAGTCAGATTTCAACATGGGGTCTCTGTAATCTGTACAAGAATCAGCAGTGTGAATTTGGTAACCAACACCAGAATTCAGATTTGGGCTCATGGTTTTTATTTAAATTATGGAGATAAAGCCAAGCAATTTGAAACTGCTTCTCATTGGACTTAATTCCTATTGGCAGTGGGAGTAAGAGTATTAATGCCAGAATGGTGGACATAAGGAGATGAATGAGTTAACAGCCAGTTTGATCCATGTAATATTCAGTAATCACAGTATCTAGTTAAATTTTAAAGGTTGATAAGGGATTATTTGCCATTGTTCACTGGAAAAACCCTGACTTGGGAACATTTATTAAGACTACTGCATGCATAATATCACATCACTCTGTATTTTCCTACTTTTTAATTTTATGTCAACATTGCAAAAAGATTTAAAGCACCTCCAACAATAGCCTCCCTTTAACAGTGATTTTAAGTTTCACATGAAAAATATGAAACTTTCTCTTGATAAAGGAGTTTTTATTTGGTTGGTTGGTTTTGTTTTGTTTTTTTATACTGCCTGGGTTAATAGTTTAAATCTGTGATGGCCCTGTAAAGGTCTTTGGGGCATGATTTGCATGAGGTATTAAAACATGTACTATGTTTTATTCTTGTAGCAGAGCATACAATTTCTTCAAAAGGCCAGAAGTAAGAGAATAGTGCAAGCAGCTCCCATTGATGCAAGTTTGAAAGGCAGTGGTACACCCCAATTTATGATTTTGTGCAGGCACTAACAGAGTATGTATGGGAAAAATTACCATCTAGAGATAAGGTCAAAAGTAAATGAGCCATTTCAGAAAGCAAGGAAAGAATGTCCCAAGCACTTCAGTTTGTTAGCTGTTAAATGCTATTTTGTAACTAGAACTAAAACTTACACTGTTTCTGTGCAAAAGAAAATATATGTGGATTATATCATCGTAGGCAGCAGAGTTTCCAGGGTACACTCTGGGTCAAGTGTGAATTGAAGTATTATTTTAGAAATTTGATGGTCTAAGTGTATCTCCCACCCCTCCACCTACTCCATCAATACAGTTTTAACAAATTTTATCTACAGTCCCATTTTTTCCCCATGACTCCCATTCTCCAGTTTAGTCATACTGACATTTCAGGCTGTGGGGTGGGTTAGCTGGAATTCCATACCCAGGAAACATTTGGCACATATGAAGCAAAGAGCATGAGCCAGTTACACATAAGCATAGAAACTCATATATGTGAAGTTAAAAACATGTATCAGTGTTTTGCTAGACTAAACTTGCTGTTTTAATAAACATTGTACATCCAGATATTTGTTTTCTTATGAAATCACCTTAAATTTTAAAATACAGAATTATAGTAAAAAAAGGCTTCCTTTAGCACCAACCTGTATCCGAAGTCTCATCAGATGGGCATCCAGGGTATTCTTCACTGTGAGCTCTTTAAAACACAATTTAACCTCTCTTTTTTTCTCAGCTACCTTCAGCTTCAGAAAACTGATCTTTTCATCCATAACTTGCATCTTAGTATCTCCATTTTTACACAACATCTCTTGCCTGTTTACTTTTTCATACAAAAAGCCTAGTTCTTCTTCTCGTTCTCTAAGCAAAAGACCACTGAAATAAAGTCAAAATGTAAAGATAACTTTAAAAAAAATTAGTCATATTCAGTATATTCCATTCAAGAACATAAAAAAGTTGTCTTAAAGATAGTAATAATCTGTGAAAATGTATGAAGCTTTCACAAATATTATTTTAGTATCAGAATTTTAAATAAGTAACAAAATAATTATAATGTGAAAATCAGAAAACAAACTCTTGGAATAGTGACTCTTGTCTCTCACATAATTTTTAAGGTCTTCTGGCCTTCCACAGCATTTAAAAATGGATTAAGATCAGAGAGATCTAGATTATCTGCATTTTTGCAGATACCTTATCGGTACACAATGCACAAACAGAGCAGGAGGCTACAAGTTCTCAAGGCATTCAGTAGCCAAGCTACCATATTTTTTGAATAATAATTCTGAAGCATGACCGTGATCACCAGTGGAGAAACATCCACATAATGCAAAGCAATGCTGGCAGTGCAGCAGGGGGGATTGGTCAGTGGAACACTGCAGTGCCACAGACCTTTAGCAATCCTGAGGAGTGCTCATAAGCTGAAAAATATTGTTGCTTCATGAATGTCAAAATTAAACACTACCTTAGATCAAATTTACAAATGTACCTCTCATTTTGTTGCTGAACAGTCCTTTCATATTTTTTGCGTATCTGTGAAATTTCCTCTTCCATGTGTGTGGCTTCAGTGGTAAGTCTGTCAACATTCAGATATTTTTCCTTTTCTTTACTCTCTAGCATCTCTTGTACAACTTTGCAATAATCCTTTTTGATCAATTCTTTCATTCTCTCATTCTTTTTAATCTTCAGATACTCTTCCTGCAATTTTCTTTAACATAACAGAAATGTGGGAATATTTTTAGTCCTTTTAATTTGAAACCAATTTCAGCAATTTAAAGCAGAGCCTAAATTTATTGCTCAAGCACACAAGGGCTCCTCTATGTCTCTGCTTCACAGAAGCTTTACAAGAAGAAAAAAGACTCTCTGAGAGCAGGTTTTTTTTGCTAGTTCTTTCCAGCTTGAAACTATCTAGATTCTGGCTCAAGAAAAATGCTAAATAGGGAGTGCTGCATTACAACTCCTTTATTTGCTACTAGGTAGCCCAAGTAGCCATAAAATACAAAGTTTAAGAGCATAGGCATAAACTGTGATGAAAAGTCTCAATGTGTAGAAATTCTGCCATTTTATTTAAATAACAATATTGAAATTATTTCGTAGTTGCAACTCAAAGTTCTCCAAATCTATTGTTTATAAAACAATGTGTCACAACATTAACACAAGAAAGAAAATTATTAGATTGCCCATTTGACAGATGAGAAAAACAAAAAAACCATAGTAGGAGGTTAGTGACAAGATGACATAAAAATAAAGAACGGATCTCTTTATTTCCAGCATCCTTGTTGATCATTGGATGATGGTCCCTCATTTAAAAGACAGATTCTTTTCACCAAATGAACTATTTACTATCTCACAACACAGAATTTAGAGTTATTGCATTTGATCTGTGGTATCACTTCTAGATTGAAACACAACTTTATCTACACCAGGAAGATATTCATGTCAACATACAAAACAGGTAGTGAAAGGAGAAACAAAGTCTCCTGTTAAAATACAGACCTGCAGATGAAATATCCTTCCCTCATGGACTCCACCATTAAATTGCTGATTTGCTGTATACAGGGCAGGGAGCTGCTTCCTTTCATTTTCCTGACGTATAACACTTTGAGTACCACAAGGTATTACTGAATTTAATTAAACTTCTGTAGTCAAGTTTCAGACTGAAAGTATAATAGTATTGCAGAAATGCAATGTCTTTTAAATATTTTCAGAAAATTTCTTGCCTTACTTGTACTGATACTCTGTCCTCCAAATTGCATAGCTTGCAGTGAAATCAGTGATACTAAAGTCTATTACTGGGATTAAAAATATTTTTCATAGTCAAGAAAATTATTGAAAATTCAATGCTTCTGACTAGTTTTAAATCTAGTTTTGTAGAGCCCAAAATATCTCTTGGATCTGTACCAAGTAGGGACATGAATAACAATATTTATGTATTTCTGATATCTGTACAAAATTTACATTTTATTAGCCTTTTTTCCCCCTTCTTTCATCAGCTGGGAAGGCCTCAAAAATTTTACCACAAAATATCAGCTTGTACAGTTTGACAAAATTATTTCAATCACTAAAGTTTTCCTTCTTTTTTAGCTATCTCTAGCATGACTTTGAAACCAAACTAGGATATTCACAAAAAAAATATTTAGTGTATTTGTCTGATTGAGCAATTTTTTGGCACCAAATAATGAAGTTTTGGGAAAATCAGGTTATTTTTAACTATTCCATTTTAGTTTTCCTGTTTTGCTTACACAGTTAGCTATTCACTATCTTCCTACTTGCCCAAGTGCAGATTTCCAAGACATTGTAATGCTGTCTATATTGCAGAATTTCACCACTAGGATGACAAAAATATGGCAAAAAGATATTCCCACTAAATGGTCTAGGAAAACAGAGTCACAAGCACCAGCTATTGTCCCTCATTATCTTTGCTGTGAATGTAACCTTTAATTTTGTCTAAGATTGTTTGGGAATTGAAACCACATTTTATCTGAAAGAAATATTATTTAATAAACTTCAGTATGAGTTATTAACCAAAATCCCAAATTTGTTCTAATTTCTTAATTAGCCACATTCCTAGCTAGTGACTCATTTAATAGTCCCATGCACCACTTCATTGGCGAGTCATATGTGTCAGATCTCTTTTTCTCTAAGGACAACAAATATGAGTGCAACTGCACTGCTCATATTGAAACAGCACAAAAATACAAAACCTGAGCGATCCAAGAACTGTGGGATAAAGGATGGGAAAATGAGAGAGTAGTGAGACAAACTTGAAAACAACTTTCTGACAAGTGGTGATGCTCAAGCTACTTGTGGGATACAAGCTTCTGTTAGTGGGATAAGAAGTTGGAACAGATTATGAAGGTGTTTCTAAATGCCTTTGTTTTAATCAGATTTTAAAAATCAGGATAACTATCAAGGATGATATGGGCATAATTGAAGATGGAATAGATTCCCTTCTAAGATTTTTTCCAGTCTTAAATTTCTATAAATGTGAACTACAGTGTACTTTAAACTCACCTTTCCCTGGTTATAACGGCATTCCTTAAATTTTCTATATTATTTTCTAGCAATTTTACCCGGTTTTCAGCTTCCTTTGCTTTCCACTGAGCAATACGCATCAACTGTATGCATTTATCCTTTTCAGTTTGCATAAGATCACACATCCTAGCAAATTCTTGGAGTCTGAAGAAATGAGATGTGTGAAAGAAATAATTATTAGCATTTTATGCATACATTACTTGGATGAAAGTTGCTTTAGAAGACTTTTTTTAGATAATGTATTGTTATCATTTTCTTACTCTTTTTGGACTTCTTTTTTCATCTTTTTACAGGTGATTAGTTCACGATCCTTTCTTTTTAGTTCCTTAACAAGACTTTGGAGTTGAATCTGAAATTCAAATAAAATTTAGTAAGCACTTTAGATATATTAGAGAAATGTCTTCAATAAAATTACCCAGAACAAGTCTTAGATGAGAAAAAGACAGTGAGGGGGGTTATTATTATAGAGAAATTTTTCTTATAATTGAGAAGTTTTTACTACAACAACATAAAAAACCACAGTTTTTCCAGTTATATTAAGCTTACAATTACTATTAGTAATGTAGATAATTTGATGCTGCAACTTAAATGCTTGGTTCCCTCTATCTGGAGTTCCACCGTTTCTACTGATCAGCCTGTCAAGTCCACTGCTATATAATTATTTGGCATATGAACCATTGAAACTTTACCTTTACAAATGAAATTTCTTTTTCACTCAGTTCTGACTTTTAAGCAATCACTGGTGCTTGAGCAGAATTGCATTCTGTTAAGTTTCTGGATCTTTCAATTGCAGTTGTGTTGAATCCTCAATAGCCTGGGCCATCAATCTTAAATCAACAGACCTTTTCTCTCCTCCCACTGGTATTGGGAGGAGGAAATTGGTCTTAGGGAAAGCTGGTGGATGATGGGTTGTAACTATGGACTTGTCTGTGTGTTCCTGAATTTGTATTATTTTGTTTTATTTGTCCATATTTGTTTATGGACTGATTTTATTGAAGGTACAAAGCCTGACATGTTTGTTTATTTTTATAGACAGAGTTTCCCACCATGGTAGAAGGGTAGCTTACCTAATTTATCTGATTACAGACATACATTTTGGAAACATCAATACCTTATTCCCATGTAGGAATTTGTTTAGTAAATTCTATAAGACATCACAGCACACATCATGCCAGAAAAATGCAGGCAGCAAATATAATGGCTAGTCATAGGAAAAGTTTTCTTTCCCTCTTTCTCTAAATCAATATAATTATTTATGCCTTGAAATGTAACAGGAAAATAGAAATTTCTCCCTCACTTTGGAATGAGTAGTAGTTCAATTTATCTTCTAATGTTCATATATTTGTAAAATAAACCACACAGTTTTACTTCTGATAAACTCAGGTGATGTTGTCTGGTATTCTGCCTCTTTCTTTCAAATTGGTCATTTTATCCCATGGACTTGAAAGCAAATCACAGAATCTCAGAATCACAAAATGTGCTGAGTTGGAAGGAAGCCACCAGCATCAAGACCAGCTCCCGGTCTTGCACAGCACCATTCCCAAGAGTTACACCCCTTGCCCAAGAGCATTATCCAAATTCTTGAACTCTGACAGGCTGGTGCTGTGACCACTGCCAAACAACTTCAGGCCACTCGCTCAGATCCTGTCACTGGTCACCACAGAGGAGATCAGTGCCTGCCCCTCCTCTTCCCCTCCCAGGAAGCTGTAACCGCAGTGAGGTCTCCCCTCGGTCTCCTCCAGGCTGAACAGACCAAATGCCCTCAGCTGCTCCTCACCCAGCTTCCCCTTGAGGCCCTTCACCATCTTCATTGCCCTCCTTTGGGCACTCACTAAATGTCCTTTCAAATACCTTGTTTCAATTATTCAATTATATTTTCAATTATTATTGTTTCAGTTGTATTTTAACATACTGCACTGCACCACAAATTGCCAGTAAAGCACCACAGTATTGTGAGTTTCCAGTGTTCTGATGGAACTTCAAAGCTAGAGTGGGAAATGAGTCCACAGGGCTCCCCTCATTAGTTATTTAATTTCTCCCTATACCAGCTTCTAGTTTTGAACAATCTTCCAAATATATAATTTTTTACCTTGGCTTTCTGAACATTCCTGCATTTCAGTTGCCTCTCATCAGCTCTGAGCCAAGTCAGATGTGTAAGTGTGGATAACTCATTTCTGCATTTTTCCTGCTCTTTGAAAAGCAAGTGTTCTACAGCAATGCATTCTTCTAACACACGGGCATCCATATCTGATATAATTTCCTAAAGAAGATTAAATTTAAATCCTAATGCAGCAATGTATCAGTGTTAGCAAACCCAAAGTTGGAAATACTTTGGGTTTATCTGCAAAGTAAACAAATATACAGACTACACAGATTTAAAATTGTAATAAATTATTGCTTTAAAACATCATGCACAATCCCTATAATAACATTTCAGAATATATTATCACCTAGGAGCATTTTTGTTCCTCAATCTAACATCTTTTAGCTATTGTCCATTGTACAGAATGGATCTTTATAGCTATATAATCTTTAAGTTCAGTGTCGGGTCTTCAGGATGAGGTGAGTAGAAGCTTTCTAGGCTCCACTGACTGCATGCCCATCTGTGCACACAAGTTACATATCCTAAAGAATGACATGTAGGTACTGGAATGCATATGTATCCAAACACAAGCGGATTTCCATCAACAATGTTAATGAATTCAAACAAAACACATAAAGAAAATGGATATAAGGGTAAGAAGACAAGGAGGTTTGATCTTAAGAATGTATGTCTGAAATAGATTGTTTCTTATAAAGTCAATTATGTAGTGGCAAGTACTAATGCTCTTGTAATGCAGGTACATTTCCACTCTGTATGGCTCTGCTGCATACAGACAGACATCCACAAATGACAGAACTGTGAAGATGAAAAATCTTAATGTACAAATACTGAATTTTTTTGTTGCAACAAGACACGGTTTCATATCCAAAGAAAATCTATAACAATATATTTCTAGCTGCAGTGTCATCAACAACATTCAGAAACTTAAACTAGAAAGTAGATTTGCTTTCTACCTTCTACTATGTAGCCAGTAACACCAAAAAAATGTTTTTGAAAATGAAAGACAAGTGGTCTTTAAAACTGAGTAAATACTATTGCATTTTCTCACCAGAAAGCTGCAGCTAGAAACTCCCGTTATTTTTTCTTCAAATAGTCCCTTTATTCTCATGATAGAAAACCAACTGTCAAAATTAAAAAAATATGAGAAAACAGAACTCAGCACCTGTTCAGCTAAACCTCTCTTGATCGTTTCAATCTCCTCCTGCAGTTCTTGTCGTTTTTCTAATAATATTGCATTTTTTTTGGTGTTAATTTCTGCCTACAAAAATAAACCAAGCACATAGTGATGCAAACAAAAAATGAGAAAAATATAAACTGCAGATACTGTATTAGAAGTAGCTACACAAATTAAGAAATTAATTTTCTCTCCTTTTATAATTGCTAGTACAATAATGCGTATTGAAGTGTCTCAAATTTTTCTTTCAAGAACTATGAACACTAAACTTCACAAATTTAGAAGGTTTATGATTTTCAGCAACCAAACTCTCATTAAAAAAGCAATAAACACAGAGTACATAAAAATGTTACCTAAATTCACAGAGGATTTCCAGAGTTAAATTCTGAACTTACTAAAGGAAAAAGAGTTCACACCTACATAGAATGGGTATAATATTTTTTTCCTTTTGTCACTATGGTAGGATTTTAATTAGACTCTAGAAAGTCAAATCTAATAACACAAAGATGTATGTATTATTTTTTCATGTACATTATGGGAAAATTCATTTATTCAATCAGGTTTTAACATGAAGTATGTGAAGGAATACATAAAAAAAACTACCACTGATTAAAATACATCTGATCAATCTCACTACAACTACTTACATGATATAACTTGTAAGACAAAAAGCTGTACTTCAGCTGATTAACTTCACTTAAAAATTCTTTATGTTTATAAGAAAGCAAGAAACAAGTGCATCAGAGTAACTATGAGGGTATATATTGCCTCTGTGTAATTGATGGGGACAAGCAATTTAGCAGGACCTGTTGTGACAGGACAAGGGATATTAATTTTTAAATAAAAGAGGAATGATTAGATATAAAAAAGAACTTTGTTCAACAAGGGTAGTGAAACACTGGTCCAGGTTTCCCAGAGAGGTGGTTGATGCCCTGTCTCTAGAAACTGTCAAGGCCAGGTTGGACTGAGGTCTGACTAGCCTGATCTAGATAAATGTGTCCCTGCCTACTGCAGGGGTTTGGACCAAAGAACCTTTAAAGGTCCCTTCCAGCCCAAAGGATTCTAATGGCAAATCTGTAATTCATATGGATGGGAAAAAATTACATTTAACAACACACCTGGAAGATACTTAAAGATAATATACACAACACTGTGATGCTCAGATCTCAACCAGATGCTAGAGTTCAAAACACTATAAATCAATACTGATAGGTAGATGTTTTGCACTTGTTATTTTCACTTCTGTGATAGTATTGTATAATTAAACGCTATTCATTTGCATTATTGGAAATGGAAACAAGAGACACAGTAAATGTCAAAGTGTGGAGTTACTTTAGTTGCAGCTGCCAGCTCTGAGATTTGATTTTACTTAGGTTTACTACAATGTCAGTAAAGCCTGTCCTAAGAAAGTGGCTTTCGGTCTTGTGTTGGGATCGAAAATAGCTTCTCCGTGGAGCATATATTAGTTGTCACTTCTGCTGTGTAAAAATAAAAAGCTCACATAAACATCTTGAATCCATTAAGGACTTTTGTTCATGTAAGACAGGGCTAAACTTATGAATTTTTGGTTGTCTTTGCGTTGGCCTGACCAAAGAGAAGGCCCACATGGAGAGGAGCAGCAGTTCTGGTCCAGGCTGGAGACAGCAGGACCAGTGGTTCTCTTTCACACACAGTGTTGGTGTTTAGCAATAGCTGACCTTTCACAACTCACTAAAGGGAAAAACACATTTGAAGGAAGTGTTCTTGTAATTTCCTTATTCTACAAACCAGTCATTCAAAAGAAGAAATTTGGGGAACCACATTGATGTACTGCTGCTTCTGCAATCACATATTTATAAAAACCATTAATTCTTGTGATTTTTGCACTTTGAATTGCAATGAATAAATGTAAATCTGGGGTTTTAAGTAGTTAAATAAATTTTATCAATTTAAAATACTGGTTTTTAGTTTTTGCTAGGTGTGCTCCCAAGTCTGACAAATTAGAATTGTCCCAATATAGCAAAAGCCAAGCAGAATCAAGATGGCCACTTGACTCTTCCTTGCTGCAGTACTGTGTTTCAATCGGCCACCTTGCAGAGGAACACTGATTTCATATTTGCTCTTCTAACAGAGCCAGGAAAGCAATCAGAGAAAACATTGAACATGGGAGGATGGGCTAAAATAACTCTGTTGCTGTGGCCTGTTTACATTAGAGTAGTATCCTGCAGCTGCTGGAATAAAGTACTGATAAGAATTCCACTTCTGTCTCTCATGGCATTCCTTTTCCCCTACTCCTCATGATGATGCTATTTGTAAGACACATACAAGGTCTTGTCCTTCCATAGGGTGAAGGAATTGGGCTGGGATGGGTTTGGATCTCACCCCAGACTGTGAACTCTAACCACAGCTGCTGGTGAGTTATGGCATTTAACTTTAGCATTACATGTTTTTAAACAATTGTGGTTCTACATCCAGGAACATTTCCTCAAAGGGAACACAAGCAAAAATACCATCTCCAAGATTTTCTTAGCTGATACTGAACAGAAAATCTTTAAGCTTTAAGATCAAAGTCTGGATTATGAGTCAGCCCTTTAATCATTATTTCAGGAAATTAAATCCAAAACTTTGTTGTGTAGTTGTAGAGCTTTCCTCCCTTCTCCCAGGTGAGCTTATATTACTAAATAATACACATGTGAATTCAGGAGGAATTTCAAGGGAGACAAAAAAATATTGCTTGATAATATTAAATATTATCAAGTAATAATTGGAGTTGTTTACATAGCAAAGCTATTTGAGTTTTGATATGTACAGCTATTTTTTAAAACTTTACAATTATGCAAGACTCTTTTCTGCCCTGAATTCCTTAGAAGAAAAATTTGAAGGACAGTGTCAAGGTAGGAAACATCAAGTTCTGGGAAAAAATATTCACTTGACTAAACAATTTTATATGACTCAGAATCCAGACTGAGCAAGCAGCAAGTTTAGGAGAAAATATATATTACAAAGAGAGAATGGAAGAACCGGTGATGAAAGAAAATATAAAAAAATTATAGACAAAGTAAATTTTTAAGAAAGAACTGAAAGTAGAAAAGAAAGAAAATGCTTTGAATACACAAGCAGAACAGTACTTCCTTTTAAAATTTCCATAGTCAAAAGACTAAGTAAAACAGAAAAGAGTAAAGCATTATTGAAAGAGGAATGGTAGAAATACTAAAGCAAGGAGGCAATGAGGAAGGTGAAATGACAGTCTTCCCCCCTTTTCCCTTGCAGGACTGTCAAGAGATTTCGTACAAGTATTTCTTACAAGAAAATTTACAATCTTTATGATCAATGCATTCATACAGACCTCTGATTTGAGTCTTTTATGCTTTGCCTTATCTCCTTCCAAGGAATCCCAAATCCCTTTCAGTTGTAACTCTATCTTTTTTAAACTTTTCAGTTCTTTATCTTTCTGTGTTTGATGGTGACTGAGAATATCTTGTTGCTTTTTTTTCTCCAAGACACATTTATTTAAATTATTTTCCAGAATTTGTCTATATAGATAGACACAGAATTTTAGAAACAGGTAACTCAATCAAGACATATATGTAAACAGGCACAACTATATTAATGGCTTTTGAGTACCTCATCACTATGGCTCAGCAAGACAAACTTGTTACTACTGACAAAAATTACCTAAAAAAGTAGCATTTGTATAACTATAATCAATTATAATACCCTAATTATGTCAATGAGGTCTCACATTCTGTTCTAAATGTGCTAAAAATATCAGGGAATCTAGTACATATAGGGAGAAGAAAACACATTTTTTAGTATGAAGGAACATTTGAAAATAAAATGCCATGGGCCTTTAATACAAAGCTTGAAAGGCAAAAGAATTGTTGCTGAGCATATGGCCAGAATTACAACTATACATCTCCGTCTGCAAAGGAGGAATCATTGGAAGCTTGCCTGCAACCTAACAGTTTATTTTATTTTACCAAGGATCATAATTGAAGGGAATATTAAAGAGATGATTAACCAATTCCCTCTGAAATTCAGGACTACATGAGGGCAGACATCCATGATCCTCATTTGAAAATGAAAATACTGACATACTTTATTCTTTTTCAAATTACTTTCAGTGGGTTACACAGGAAAGAAAATATGTGCACTAAAGAGAGAAACCCTCTAAAAGATTTCACTTTTAAGAGCAAAATCTCACACGATTTTATTCAATGCTTATGATTTTTGATGTTCTTCTTCAAGCCAAGTCTGAGATTGAAGATTCCAAATTTTTCTATAAACATTTCTGAAGTGAAAACCAAGCCGGATAATTTATAATTTCCACTGGCTGTTGCATAAAACTTGAAAATAGAAGCAACAGCGGAAAAAAGAAATAGATTTTTGAGAATAGAAGATTGTTCACTCTTTCCATGTGGCTCATGTCTCTAACCTGTCTGTTAGGACAGCTAATTCCTTCTCTGCACTAATTTCTAGTAATTTTGTCAAAGTAATGCATTCTTGTTCATTCTTTTGTATCAAAGTTTGTCTGTCATGCAATTCCTTCATCACATCTTCTTTTTCTTGCAAAATCTCTTCAGTCTTTTTTTCAGTGGCTTTCAGGGTTCTGTTCAATTCTTCTATTTGGTCATTAAGGGCCTCATTCTTCTTCTCTGCATCACTGTGGATATATTTTAACAAAGCAGTAAGGGTTAAATTTTCCACATGCATATTTAAAAAACAAAATGTAAGTTGCCAGTTTTTGTGGACATACAAAATAATTCCACAACAATATATGTTAAATGTTTGAAAACAGAGAGTGAAAACCTTCAAATTCCAATATAGTCCAACAATAAAATTGCAGGTAGCCATGGGGCTAACTGACAGCTTAGCACCATGACAGCATTAGAAAGAGTTCTAGTAAACTGATTTATGTCAAAATTACTAGGTACAAGGCTATGACATTTCTAAATACTCTTCCTAAGAAATGGGAACTCTGGTTAGTTTATTCTGTCATGTGACACATATAAAGACTATATAAAGACTCATTGTCATGGGGTGACAATAATTAAATATTAAATATTAAATATTTCATTAATAGCAATCTGCACAACGTAGGTTTTAGAAATTGCTTCTCTGTAACACTATAGGGAAAACTTCTTAGATTTATGATGGCACAGTTGCATTAAGCAGAGCAGTGAGGAGACACAAACTCCAGTGTAACCCTGTGCACAAATGGGGTGCGAAACCCATCATTCATCTGGATGGCAATTGGACCACTGGGACCTGTGAGTGACTCAGAAGAAACCGCACAGTGCTAATTTGATTTTACTATTACAGACAACAGCACATGCCATGCTTCAGTGGAGAAGAACCCCAGCTTCACAAAAGAGAAAAAGAAAAGGTTGGCTGCTGGCTTGCATTTCCCCTGATCAAGTATTAGTGACTGCAACTCATGTCGGGACCTTACAGCAAAGCAGCTGTGGCTCCAGAGCTGGTACAGAAGGACCAAGGGAGAATGGGTTTGTAGCTCAGGCCACACTGTCAGCTGTGGAGGTGTTCGTTTAAATCTTGATCCTCATTCTAATCAACAACCATCCTCAATCATTTCTATAACTAAGGGATGAGAAGAAGTCATACATATATATATATATTCAGGTATATAGAATTATTTATTAAAAACATACATTTTTTTCTGATTCAGCTTCTCAGTTTCTTTTGCAAGTTGCTTTGGAATACCAAGGATCCTAACTAGCTCAGCCTAGTAACAAAACAGAAAGGTTTGATTAATAGCCTCAAAAGCTGATGACTTTTCATAGTAGTAATATTAATTTAGAACTGCTCTGAAAATCAGTAGGAAGCATTTTTGAATTACTTGAGTTTTTACCACAGAATTGTAGCTGCTAGTTTCAAAACTAAACATTGAGGTTTACAATTTTAGTATGTCTTCAAGATAAGAATTATGCTTGAATACTATTAATACATCTTATAATGCTATTCATACCATGAAAAGAAGTTGATCCAGGTATGTTTTTAATTCTCAGCATAAATCTGTATTAACTGTAATCTCTGCAACCTACAATAACACAATATAACTAAGATGTCTTTATAGAAACCACTTTTTAATCAAAACCAAGACTGTTAGTATTTCCTAAAGAAGTAATAAGGATATGGCACAGCAGCATGTTTCACACCTATTGGAAAATGGTCCAATATTTAATGTAGTGACATAATGAATTTGGAATGACAACATCCAGAATATTCACTGCTCCTTTGGGCAAAACATGTACCCATACACACACATGCACACACACTCACAGATACATAGGTACAATTAATTTTGTGTTACTTTTAAATAAGTCTGCATCTCCTGAAGCTTGTCCATTTCTTCCTCATCTGTCAATATCAGCTTTTCCTTGGATGAAACAGCTTCTTTTATTGAATCAATTTCCTCTTTCCTCTGGATTACTTCTTTGCTGAGCTCATCACAGTTTTCTTTCAACTTTTTAATTTTATTGCCTTTCTTAAAAAGAATGTAAAAGACCAGATTAATTGCATTTTCCCTTTTACATTTTGCAGGCTTCTGATACACAGAAGCTCAGACAGAGCTCACTAACTTGAACACAGACTCACTAACACTGAATGATGATAACACTTTTAATGACAAGATATGAAATTTATTTTTTTTACCAGATGTGTGTTTCTTATATCAATACTAATAGAATTTTATTTCCACCAAAGCCACATATATTCCTCAGGATTTATGGCTACAAGTGTATTTTTTAATATTCATATCCTAGAACTAAAAACCTGCAGCTATCTTTAAATGCAGTATCCACTTGCTGAATATAGTAAACATTTTCTTGAGTAAACAAAAATCCAGATCTTTTCTGAATCAGTTATTTATTGCTTGCCCAAGTTATCAAAATTGAATGATATAATATAGCAAATAAAGTCTGTTTCTTTTAAAATCTATTTTTCTGTGTATTCTATGTATTTCTATGTATTCTATTTTAAATAAATTCTAGACATGCACAGTGAGAAAACATTTTCAGTGATTTTTAATATGTTAGTTGATGAAACATAACACATTGCTTTTCTCATGTCTTGTACTTACCTTTTCTTTTGAAATTCTTTCGTATTCATTTTCCAGAAGCTTTTTTTCTTCTCGCAAACTGCAGTAAAAATCAAAGCAGAACTAAATATATTAGCAATAGAATAATCATTACTGTAATACAGTAAATGGTAGGAAAGTATGAAACCCTATCCTGTGTTAGACTACAACACATGGTGAAAGAGCATGAAAGGTGCTCAGACTTAAAGGAAGTTTTCTGACAGTAACTGGGGGTCCTGAAGGACTGGGTGTATATATGGAGGTGTACACATCTTTTTCTACAATGCACACATCTAAACATTTGAACCTGATTTTTCTTAGTCTGACCACCTCCTGAGGGGTGCATTCATGCCTCACTCACCCTTGCCTTTACCAGTGGCACCCTATAGCCACAGTTCCTCCCAACCTCAGAAAACAAAATGTCAACACGGAAATGTGGCAGAAGGAAAGAGGAGGTAGGTAACAACCACGAAGACATCAAATGTCAAAGAAAGTGCAGTTGCTAGTGAGAAACTTTCTTCTTCCTATGAATGTTTTCACATATACATTTACTCTTCAGACTACTCAGGTGAAGCTCCTCAAATCTGGACTGGATCCTGTGGAAAAAAAATCCTGAAAACTGGCAGGGATTATAGGCTAAGTCAAAGGAGTATGGTTGAAAAGTAAATTGAATAGCCACAGTGATCTTATCCTATATCCAAAGCTAAATTGCATTTAATTTCAGGCAACAACAGGGACAGATGCTAAAGAAGTGAAGAAGGAAGAAAGGAGAAAACAGGAAAGCTCTTAGATCTTGTGTGCATTTACTAACACTGCCCTGAGAAAGATGCAGGAATGGTTCTAAAAAGAGAGCTCAACCAACAAGCTTGTTGGATTTACAGTAGGGAGCTTCTTGGTAGCAGGTAGGTAAATACTGCCAAATACAAAAAAATTATCCCTACTGAAGGTACATCTTTACATCCCCAGTACCTGCACAGAACAATTCTGCACCTATAGAAGGTAAATGGGCTACAGCAGTCTGTATGCCCTTACAGCCTAACAACTTAACTGGGTCACTGAGCTATTCACTGGGAACAAGAGGGCAGGTTCTTGCAATGCAATTAGTACCAAAAATGACATTTCAGAGTCTCAGGCTATAAAGAAGTAAAGACTGCAGCTAAGGAATAGGTGGAACAAACAAATCCTCTGTCCCAGGTATAGCAAAGAACCCACTTCAGTGCTTAAATTTATTCAGTGCTTAAATTTATTCAGTGCTTAAATTTTTTTAACTCCTGTGGGAGGATGTGCTGGTCAAGTTTTGTTGATACACAGGACAGTCTGGTAGAATAAATAACTCTTTAAATTAGAGAAGCATTAAGAGAAAGGGACAAACTTCCATAAAAGAATTGTGTCACTTGGAGCTATAACAATGGCAAGGGACTCCTGGGCATCTCCACCCACCCAAAACAGCTATTACAGTTACCTCATAATGTGGCTGATACAGAAAAGAGGCAGGTGACAACTATTTCTTTTTTTTCTTCTGAAATCTTTCAGCAGCAGTGCAAGACTTTTCATGGTGGTGGTGGTGGTTCAGGATTCAGAAAGTATGTGGTCATGGGAACAGAGATCAGTCTCCCAGCAGCCAACTCATGGATGACCATTCCTAGGACCTTATGCTCAACCCTTTAGCAGTTCTGATTTAAGATTCCCCCCTCCCCTCCACCACCCCCACTCTCTCAATAAACTCTTTCTTATATTTGAGTCCTCCAGCAAAAGGAGTGAAGCTTATACCTGGAAGCATCAGGCAACATATTTCTAGTTAAGGAAAGGAAATAGTGAAAAAAAAGAGAACTGAGTTGGTGGTGTTGCAATATAAACAGAACAAAACAAAACATCTCTCCCACAAATAAGAAGCTCTGGCTCAGATGAAGAGCAAGGAGAAAATAGACACAGAGTAGATGTTGTTGATATACAGCATGTATGATATTTGTATGGGCAGACTGCAATTATGCCTCTACAGGGACTGGTAAAGACTAAAAACTAATTTGAATGCCAGCATTTGAACACTCAGAGTGTGAATGAGTTTGCAAAACAAAATCTTATAAAGAAAAAAGTTGAATTTAAATCAATCTTCCCCCAAAACTGATAAAATTAATTAAAAAAAATTCCAAAATTCCAAAATCATATTCCAAACCCATTTTGGCAGTACTTCTAATTGAATTCCTTGGGACTGGCATAATCACACTAAGGATAAAGAATGTCTCCTTTGCACAAATACCCATAACTGTTTGACTGCCACAAAATACTATTAAATAAGTCTTGTGCCAAATGATTAAAGAGGTACTGCAGAGCTTGTGGTTAGACCGTGCTGTGCCCCCTTTCACATCACACTGGACGATCAAAAGAGCAATACCAAAGATCAGGAGGGAGAGCAAAATTGACACTGTTTTCATTTTGTCACATTCCTCACTCATGAGGACAGATTCCTGTGGAACCATTCCAGTTTCACAAGAAAAAATTTTCCATCCAGCAGAAGTAAAATGATTTGAACACTTCATTTTCTGTGGCATAAACAAAGGCAACAGTGAATGACAAGGGCCAAGTTACCTAAATAGCCAGCCAACCAACCACTTCCACACAAAAACCAGTGAAGTGTGAAAAGAAAAAATGGGTGAAAAGAAAGAAGTTAAATCTGTCCTGTTTGAACAATGAGTTTGATCCAGCTGCCCACAGCCAGAAGTCAGGCAGCTCTATGCTAACATCCCAGGCTTCCTTATTGTCAGGGATAAAAAAATGGGACCTCCAAAGGGGAGGTTATCTCACATTCCAGGTGACTGCTTTAGGATGACATAAATTAACAGTTGAAGATAACCTATGCACTCTAGTTGAAGATAACTCTGTGCACTCTAAAGGGGAGTCAGGATGATTAAAACACATTTAGAAATCAAATAAGACTCTTCAAAGAATTTAAGTTTCGTCTCTTATTTAATAGATAAACACAGCTTAATGTAAGATAAGCAGAGAAATTTTGGTCTTTCCATTTGGTCTTTAGCATTTGAATCTTTTAATCTGTGTTATATGGATATGAACCTCATGGCTATTTTACTTAGATGTCAATGACAGCAAACAAAACAGCTGCAACTGGCATTAGGCATTTAAATTTCCCATTATTTTATAGCCCTTCACTGATGGATGTATTTTTAAAAATCATGTGGATTTTATTATCACTATTATACTTCTAACAATACACACAATGGAAAGAAGATAAAATTCTTAAGCATTAATGTGTGCAAACATTTCTAACCTTGCTCTTCTTATTTTCATGGAGCCTAATAACAGTACTGTACGTGAAAAGCTGTCATAGATGCAGTTTTAATGAGGTAAAAAAAAGCAGTTGGAAAACTGAGCTAGTAATAAAAATATATTCCAGATTTTTCCCTGAGAGACATTTACAGCTGCAAGCTGACACAGAAATAAAAAAATTAAGATTGAGAGATTAAGAAATGTAGTGGTAGTTGTCAACAGAAGTCCATTTCACTTCCTCAGCTCACAAAAAACCACAACACTGTTATCATTAGAAGTCCTGTCATGCAAGAAAGCGAACTCCTTCAGCTACTCTCTCTCAGAGCTGGAATAGCTTGGAAATCCACAGAAGGTGTTCAGCACCTCACTACTAAAATCTAGTAACCATAGGTAGAAGTTATCACAGCTGACAGGCTGCCAGCGTGAGCTTCCTGTAAGGCTCTGAGCTGTAATTAGTCTGTAGGTACCAGAAAATGCAGAGACAAGACTAGCTGATAACAACTTCAGTTGTGATGCTATTTATTTTACTTATGGCCTGTAATTCTTTACTACATAAGCCATGGACAACAGCTTAACTTTTCACTTCTTAATTATTGAGTGACTAATACAGAAATAATTACAAGTGCTCCTTATTTGCAATGCTTCTACAAGGACAAAGTCAGTTTTGCAATCCTGACTTGCATGCAGTTGCACAGAGTATTTCAGTGAGGAGCTGTTTTGTTATCTCTGTGAGAGCTTGGAGATTGGACCTAGGTTTTCAAATAAAATTATTTTCAAGCATCAGGCACCTTTAATCTCACAAACTCTTGATTACAGATAAATTTAGTACAAATTAATTGCTTTCTCTAAAATGAATTGTTTAGATGATAGATTTAGATTGAATATTTATTATTTCTCAATAATAAGCTACTGTTGATACCATTGTGTAATTAAAAAGCAGCTCTTCTTTATTTTGCCTCATAAACCAGCCAAGCCACACATGAACATTAAAGTGAAATGTCTCCTTGAGCCAGAGCAAATCCTTGCTGATCACACTGATTCTTTCCTTCTTGTTCCACTAATTTGATTTTTTGGTCTATATTCTTACTTACTGAGGCTTCTTATCAATTATATTAAGAAATTTGATGGCTCTGAATGCAATTTTAGCAGAACTGAGATGAGAGATGACTGCATATGACTCTTCTTCCTTTTACTTTATTACTTTATTACCCTTGCCAAGTAGTTTTTGAGAGGAAGAATACTCCCAGAGTCAGCTCTGACTTTGGGATGGTGGCCCAAGCTTTACAAGCTCAGTGAAATCCTTCCAACCCTTGTTCTCCCCCTGTGCTGAGCTCTTAGGCAGACACACCAGCAATGAGCCCAGTCCATCCATATGGCAGAACAGGCCACAGACTGGAAGAGGAGGTACGTACCTACAGTGGGAACATACCCCATCCATGCAGTCACCCTCAGGGTGACTTCCCTGACAGCTGAAGTGTGTCAAGAAATGCACTAAATACCTCATGTACCTATTCAAGATATGAAAAAAGTCACAAAATTCCTGAAAACCTGATGATACTTCAATGCTGAAAGCAATTTAATTTATTCTGGGAATGTTGACTATTCATTAGAACAATAAACAATTAAAACAGAAGATGAAATATCTTCAGCTATTAAGAAAGGTCTGAAGAAAATTACTTACAGAGTCAAGTAAATAGGAAATTAAATAGGGACAGAAGAGTATGGAATATTAAGAGACCTTGAGCCTTGCTAATGTTATGGCACATCTGTATGACTCCTCAAGTGTGAAATGTCATTGTTAGATTTGAATCTGAGTGCAAAAAACCTGCTAAGTACTCTTAGATACTAGAGAAAGTAAATTAAGGCAGGAAACAAAGGCATCAGAGATAAGAAGGATGCTTCAGAGAAAGAAAGGTTTACAGAAACAGGGGAACAGAGATCTGCAGAACCAGGGGAACCAGATCAGATTTCTCACTTCCAGCTCAGCACTAGGTCTGAGTAGACATTCTAAAAAAAAAGATAAAGCAGTAGATAAGAGGCACAGATAAACCCTTCAAAACCTTTCCCCTTCCATGTTCCGTGCCTGCTATGCATAAAAAAGTAAATAAACAACATGTTTATTTTCAGACTGAACAGCCATTAGTCATAATTCCCAAAGAGACTTTACTTGTAAGTGCCAAGCACAGCTGGGACTGTATTAACACAGTTGGACAACAAGGGAGACTGTGTTCCAGAGAGATCAAGGGCCAAGAGAGGTTGGACCATGACTTTTTATCCTGAGAAATGAAGGAAACCAAGCAGCAATCTAGCAAACTTCTAATACCTTTGATGGAGCTTCCCTCTCCTCTGCCTGTGACTTTGTCTATGCACACAGATGTTTCATCAAATACTGTTTAATCTTTGGATAAAACCAGCAAGAATATAAATCTTCATTTTACATCAATGTTGGATCACCTGCTATTCAAAACTCTACTCTGGACACTCATTTTCACTGTCTTTCACAGGCACCAAAGTCACATCTTCAGTACAAGCACGTATTCACACCCGTCATCTGGTTTTCTTCAGTCTATTTGTCATTTCTCCACTACATTCACTCACCCATTCTTTACACATATTGTGCTAGTCCTGTTCGTTCTAGACTAGTCCAACTCAAAATCAATATAATTTCTTGAATATTTCTGGAATTTCTCTCCCAGTAAGCAAATCCACACACAATCAAGGCACATCCTTCTCACTTCATACCCACAACACACATAAGACCCAATGCTACCATCAGGCATGAAACAGATTCCAGACAAGGAACAATTAAATAAGCTGTAGCTCCTGAGTTTGAAAAAATAGACAAATTAAAGGGGGAAAGGGTTGTACAAAAGAGATCTACCAATCCATTCTGCAGCAGTGAATCAGATGCTCATTGTCTCATCCAGTACAAGAACTACAGGGCACTGAAAGAAGCTGTAGGAGTCAGGTTAAAAAAGCAAGGAGGTGGCAGCTCTTACGTAGTTAATCTGTGGAGCGCTTCACCCAGCGTGTTGCAATGTCAGAAGTTTGTTCTGGAGAAGACAGGAAAAGTTCAAAGGAATAGGGGTCAACTGAGGATTCCCAAGCACAGAGAACTGTATTTGGCTCATGAAATCCCCACATCACAAGTGGCTGGGGCTGCACTTTTGGTCTCCATTAGATAATGCACCCCACCAACCTCTGGTAAGACTGTACAGCTGGGTTTGATCACAGGCAATACACAAGACATAAGTTACTTACTACAATGAAGGAACATTTTTTACAGCATGACAAGCCCAAAAAGTGGATTTTTAAGCGGCAAGATATTCAGTTCATATATAAAAATTATCCAGAAAATGTGCAAGGGTAATTGAAATACCTACACTGCATTTTTTATAGAATAGAGTTCTCATTTTGACTGGAGGTAGAAAATGGGAAAATATTCCCTAAATGTATAAATCCTAATATTTTTTTTGGTAAATTGATGCAAAATCAATTTACAAGTGAAAAATGCCCAAAATATATGAGGACAAATGGTTAAAAAGCACACTTTTGAAGACCTTCTTTTTGGACTGCTTGGAAATTGCAATACATTCTGTATTTAATAATTATTTCAGGAAATTTCATGTTTCTTAGTTATCTCATAGCAAATAATTTTTTCCAGATGCTTTCCATGTTTCTTTCCCACTCCCAGTTTGCTTCATTCTCAAGTTTCTTTTTCTCTTAGAGCAAACACTTGGCTCTAATAAAGCTAAAAAAATCAATAAAGAATTGCCAGAAAAGCCTGCTCCATGCAGTGTGTACAGTGTTCCTGATTTCTTTGCAGAATAATAATCTTAACTGCTGAGATGCTGACATTGTGTGTTTGTGTTTATATACACACCAATGACACTACAGCTGGATTGAAGATGGGTAAAAATAGCAAGGCCCCCACAAAATAAAAATCTGATTTCATCTACCTATGTACATATTTTTACAAATGCAATACTTCTGCTTGTAATTTTACTACAGAGTATGCAGATAATTGAAATGTATACAATACCAAGCTAATTCTGGATTGTTTTCCTTACACAGAAATGTTAAGATTTCATTCCCTTCACAGAAAATTTATAATTTTTCTGACATTAGAATATACAAGTACTCCTGCCCCTTTGAATACCTGAATAGAAAAATTTGAATACACCATGCTACTGACGTTAAAAATAGCACTGGGTCTATTTATGACATTGTTCCATAAAATCCAAGCCAACAGGTCTCTGAGACACTTTAAACATTTGTATTGAAGGTATCCTAGACTAGAATTTTTCATGTTAATTTTCTCCACCTAAATATTATTTGTGCAATGTAATAAATTTTAAACAACATTTTAAAGAACCCTATCCATGTTCTAAATTTAAAACTATCAACAAATCTCACCATGGCAAATTTATTCATCACTGACATGTTGCTGTTACTGGGGAAAGTTTGCGGCCATTTGTTTGACAGCAGCCATCATGAAATATGTCCACGTAAAATGTAAAGATGATTTTTATTCTATTTATCATCTTTTTAGATTAGCTATGACAAAATTAGCAGCATGTGACCACTTTCACCTACCATTCTATCTTCAGTCGATTTTCATACACTCTTCCTTTAATAGCATTGTATTCATTTCGGCAGCTGAGAAGTTGCTGCCTTATTTGGGAAGCTTCACTGGAAGCTTCTTCAGGGAACTGTTCTGCTTTTTCCAGGTCACATTGTTGCTCCAGTTCTGTACTCAGGCGTTCAGCTTCCTGTAACAGCTGGGTCTCAGATTCCTGTAAACTACATTAAATAGACAAATTTAGAACTAGTCAATGTGAAGCACGGGCTTTGTATTTATACATCTTTACATACCAATAATATTTAGTTCAAGGTTTTCAAGATGAGATGGAATTAAGATCTGAATAATCTTGTCTGACTTCCTAGTTGACCCTGCCTTGAGCAGGAGGTTGGACCTCCTGAGCTCTGTTCAAACCCAAGTCATCCTATGATGCCATGAGAGCAGTGGAATCTGGTCTCAGGGGTTTTTCTGCACACCTACAGCTAGAGTGAGATTCATCTCATCTAATTTTAACCAGATGACAGACTGTTATGTAGTCTAATTTATTTGTCTAATACTTCCTAGACAAAAATGAAGAGACAGGGAATCCATTTTATCCTAAGAAGTGCCAAAGGCTAGATCTGATTCACTGCGGAGACTTATAATAATGAAGTGTTCACAAGGACAAGGCCCAGTCTGGCCTATATGACAACTTTAAATTCTTAATAAACACAGGGTCATCTTCCCAGCGATGAATTACATCTTGCTACTGCTGTAGTGCTACCAAGACCTGAAATAACTCATGTAATGATACACAAGCTGAAAATACATTTGTGGACATCTGTGGAAGCTTATTCTGAGGCCTGTAGATCGGTGATCAATGATCTGATCTGAGTTGTTCCACCAGACTAGTTCCACAGAAACAACAAACTCCTGTCAGTGTCTGGAGACTGGTGTGCATAATATACTTAAGAACCTGTGTGGTGATAGCTGAAACACATCCTAAAGGCTGTTAGTAAAATACGTTGATTAGTATGGAAAACTCTTAACAAGAACAACACTATGAAAATTCATATACAATGCACCATACATAAATCTATGCTTTATGCTAAAGAAATCATTGTGTTTGCCTCTTCAGTAGTACTGCATTATGACTTTTATATAATGGTATACTAAAATTAGTCACAAATTATGTAGAAGAATAAAGAACTATATCACTTGTTGTCGCCCTGAAAACTCAGCTTCTGAGCTTGCTGACATGGTTTCCTAAGGACTTTCCCAGGACAGTAACTGTAAACATAGACATGTGTACATTCTTTCTGTTACACGTCTTGTGATGGGCATCTCATGGCCAGTGCAGTGAGAAAGTGTTATCCTGACCATCCAATCTCTGGCCATGGTCAGGAGCCTATAAATCCTGGGGGGAAAAATAAACTTTCTCTTTCTTTCACCACACCTCGACCTGTGTCCGTGTGATCTATTCATCTTCAGTGGCAACAACTTGCCTTTTATTAATTAAAAATATAGTGCAATAGATTTATTTAAAAAAACAAAGGAACTTAGAATTTCCCATATTGATAAACTCTGGACATAAATTTTGGCTCAAATTTTACATTTATGGCTTAAACAGAAAAACAAAATTACATATCACACTAGAGAATAGAGTCAAGATGGTAAAATGATGATAAAAAATATAATGATGATACAAAACATAAAATTGACTATACTGCACAAACATAGTTGAAATAATATAGCAGAAATTGTTTTGATTCATGCAACATTTCTCCCTAGACAACTTCCTTTTTCTAAACTAGAAAATAAGAAAACCACAAGAAAATAAGACTTCAACACAAAACTGTGCCTTCATCATGAACAAATAATTTCATGTGTTTACATATACATATTAAGGGAAAAATAAACTGATTTATTGACACTGGATTCTATATGATATTTAAATATTCTTTAAATCTAAGAGAATTTATGCAATTGTGGGAGAAAATATAATTTGTTGTAGTAATACACAATTTTAAACACAATTCTGTTGTAACATATGCATTTTACATAGTTACCTAAACACGTAAGTGAATTCCTAAAAACAAAATTTTTAGTATTGATTTTTTCAAGATAATTAAAAAAAGAAAAATAGAAATAAGACTTGAGTGTTGAACCAAGATTCTTCTCCCTGCAGATGTCAACAGTATTTTTTCATGTTGAATGAAATTTAATTGAAGACAATGAAGAAATAACTGCATATCTACACAATGTACTCATATAGAATCACATGACTGCTAAAGTAAGATTGTGCAGTCTGATTTGGCAGCTTTTGAATTTGCGTAATAATTAGTAATTTAGCAGAGGCTTAAGAAAATAAGATTCCTAACCTGCTAATGAATCTTCATTATTATCTGAGTATCTTCCAGTTTGGGTAATCAGAATATTCATATTAGGTTCCTAAATTGAGATAACATAAATAAAATCTACAACTAAGCTACACAATTGAGTGACTGAAAGAGTTTCCAGGGGCCAAATACAAGTTCAGATAGTTCAACTTTAGATGCAGCCTTACTACAAAGTGCATGGGTGAGACAGCACCACAATGGCATGACAGCCTGTTCTCAGCAAACATAAATGCAAAAGCACTTAAGACTTTGAAGAAAAGTATCAAAGATGTTATCTGCCAGGTGACATCTTTCAGCTTTTAGAATGCCAAATTGTGCCAAATTGAGAGCAAGAAATAAATTTGCTACTAAACAGAGGACTGCACTATACATTTATAGCTCTGTGTACACTGGCAACAGCCTTGGAAACTGCCTGCAAGCAGAGTAATTGCATTCATTATATTAGATAAATTTGTATTGTATACCAAAGAGATCAGTTGCAACAGTTTGGCACACCTGTCACAGGGAACTGTGCTGCTTAAGATGTATAAGGCTTTCTCCTTGAGATTTTTATATGCTAATAAAGGAAAGAAGAAAACAGAGCTTGAAAACTTCATCCTGTGTCATTTGTCTTAACATGGCATTGCAACAACACCAGGACAGATGGAGATTAATTAGGAAAGGGATTGAATTCAACTGTAATATGTGAAAAAACAAGTTCTTGATCCACAGAACTATACTGCACATATTAGGGAGAAAATCTAACAATTAAAAATCAGTATTGATCCTGTGAAGGGTTCTTTGCAGGAAGAGAATATACACACACTGCACTTACCACGAGGACAGTCCTTACAGGTGATGGAGAAAACTAGACCCTTGCAGATGTCTGAATAAGGAGGAAGTGTGTTGTCCTTGTTTCTTTCTATTGACTGTTAAGGGACCCTTGGCACCTTGCTCAGATGAGCACGTCTACTGATGTTAACATATGGACAATTGAATCTCACTTTTGATGTCTGAATCCCACTTTTGATATCCTTAAAATATACTGGACATCGTGATTGATTTTTGGCAATTTATTTTCCTTGCTTTCTTTTAGCAGTAGGAGAAATTTATCCATGGGAATTAGTGCTTGCTCACACATTGGTGTTCTGCTGTGACACATAACTACACCTAATACAGAATGTGATATCATGCTCTCTGATCCACTTTTTTACAGAAGTATGGCCACTTCATACTCCTGTGAGAATGATGGAAAGACTGAGAGATGTAACCTACCATCTAACATTTTCATGCTTTTGGTGCATTCTGTTAAGGATAGTTTTAAGTGTGACAGAAAGAACAGCTGAGTCCTATATACACTCAGGCCCTATTCCACTTGCTATACACAAAAAGGGATTGCCTTTACATAAGTGAATGCCCTGTATGAAAAAAAAAATATAAATACATAAAACATGTAGGAATATGTTTATATTTTTCCAATGAAAGACTGTTTTCAAACTAACACTGGATAAAAATCAATGAATTAGCAGCTACTGGATTTCTGCTTCAGATCAGTGAACACCAGTGTGGTAGAAATCTTCTCAATCAATTAATTCAAACCCCACAAACTATGTTTAGATCTGAGCAGTCAGAAAAGTCTTCCTGTATTTTCTAGGAACCTGAACTGGTTTAGTAGTGCTGTTTTTAATTTTGCTTCTCAGAAAGATTTTCTATCTCAGTAATTTGAAATAAACTCAGATAATGTTTCAGAGTCAGAACGATATCCCAACTCCCCATTTTATTAAGACAAAACTAGAAGACTCAGCTATCCTCAAGAAAAACTATTTCAGTGTTTTGAGAACTCTTTTTCAAATTACTTTACATTACTTAGCACTTGTTGCTATTCAGACTGCCAGGAGGCACAACGAATTTCAGCATAATCCAAATAAGCAGGTATAACCTGAATTAGGTTTAGAATACTTAAATTAGGCTTTACCTTCAATGACAGAATTGCCATAAGGTTTTAAATTTGGACTGTCAGTGAAAATGGGATAAAATATTGCTAATATGGTGGATATTATGGTATGTATTACAAGAATGTAACAGGAATATCATGATGCTGATTTTACTGATAATTACAGGTATGCTGTAAGAAATATAAAATTATTATTTATAAATAGTAATGTAGTTTTGCAGTATTTTCAGTAGGACTGCTGTGTTCTGGGACTGGTACAGCTGTAGTATTTTGTCCCCCTTTGTCCACCTCTGTCTCTCTCCCACTCACACATGCCCTGCCCAAGCCTGGTGTCAGGCTATGAACAAGATCTCTGCTCTGTCCTCCAGCAAGTACTGGTGCAGGGCAGGCTCAAAACTACTATATCTAATTTTCAAAATACCTAAGTAATACCTACTATACCTAAATTTCCAAATTTCATTTTACTTTGAAGCTTAAGCTTCTAATCAAAATCTACTAGCAGTCCTGTCTAATCTGTCAGTACTCTCAGAAGGTGAAATTCACACTATTTTGGAGTGACAGTTTCATTTTCTTTCTTGAAAATGAGCCTTTAGCTTCTTCAGTTGCTCTCTATGATGTCAGCTCAGTAGGTCAGTCTTTTCATACATTACAATTCTAGCTACAGGATCTTCAAATACATATTTATTTTAAACTTGCAAATTGTCTATTGCAGTCTGTACATCCATTCCCAATATTATTATGTTTGTATTAGAAACAAAGATGTGTTTCAAAGAAGCATTTAAGTATCCCAAATTACCTTGAAAGTTCCTATGAAATAATACTGGTTTATAACCTTGTGTTCTGGCTCCCTGTTTATGAACTATAACTGTAAGTAAGTCTTAAATGTTAATTAGGCTTCAGCATGAGCAGAAAATATTTTTAAAACATAATGTTTTGACTACTGAAAGTCTAAAAAGGAATATTATACCTTATCACAGCCTCATGCAGCAGGGTGTACTGTTCCTTCAGCTCAGCTACTCTGGTGTCTGTAATTTTTCCAGCAGAAAATAGCTATGGAAGGCAAACAGACAATTATGAAATCTTCTAAGCACTAATACTTTCATTCTGTTGCAATTTTTTATAACTGTAATTGGCAGCCTTTCCATTTATACAGACTTTGGTAACATAACAAATTAAATACAAAACAAAATCAAATAAACAGATAAAAAAATGCTTGTTTACATAAAAATTCAAAGCATAAATATAAGAACATAAAGAATGTTTCTATCACAACTACAGTGCTACCAGCGCTGTACCATTTCTTCTCTGACTGTATTAATATTTAATGATAATTCTGTCTTGACTTTGAACTCAGGCTCTAAGTAGCCTCTTTTCCACATTGCTTAATTCAGTTTTGCTATAAACCCACTGGCCTGCACAGGAAAAACTGAGGCTGTGTCTCTGCAGGCAGTAGGGTTGTGGAAAAAAAAAAGGAGCTAGGAAGCTAGGCTAAAACTGGATTACCCTCAGGCAACAGAACAGATTACCTTACATGCCTGTGCAGATCTGCTGCAAACACCAAGTTCAAACAGGTCTTTGAAATACCTCCAGGGATAGTAACTCAAACTCTTCCTTGAGCAGTCTGAAGAAGTTTTTCCTAATATCTGATCTAATCCCCCTGGTGCAACTTGAGGCCATTTCCTTCTACTCTATCACTTGTTACCTGGGAGAAGACAATGACCTCATGGGTACATCTCCTTTCAGGCAGTTGTAGAGAACAGTAAATTCTACTCTGAGCCTCCTCTTCTCCAGGCTGAACATCCCCAGCTCCCTCAGCCACTCCTCATCAGACTGATGCTCCAGACCCTTCCCCAGCTCTGCTGCCCTGCTCTGGACTCGCTCCAGCCCCTCAAAGTCCTTCATGTAGTGAGGGGCTCAAAACTGAGCGTGGGATTTGAGGTGTGGCCTCACCAGTGCTGAGTGCAGGGGGACAATCCCTGCCCTGGTCCTGCTGGCCACTCTGTTCCTGTGTGATACTGCTTTAGAAAGCCTTTCTTCCCCTCCTTTGGTCACAAGTAGGGAGAACCAGGTTAAATCCAATTGAAAAATATAAGTTGATCCACCTCTATAAAAGTCCATGGCTAGCCTTGTGGGGCAGCAAGTCAAATCTGCAATATCTATGGGACCCTGCCAAGAAATGTGATTAGGCCTGAAATAAGATGTGAAATTACTACAGCACCAAGAAAATCCTGGCAGTTGTAATTCAACCTTCAGAATATTCAGAAGAAACCATCTAGAACTAATCCTATGGCCAAGAAGCAGAATACACGTCAATATGCCAAAGGAAGTATATATTTTCTTGATAACTGTTTAAGTATTTTTGAACATGTTTCAAAATATTTCATGGTAGCAAAGACAATCTTTGTTCCCTGAGACCCCAAGAATAGAAGGCCTTTCATTTGTTTGCATGAGATTAAAGATAAGCAGCTCTTAATATTTTTTTTGGCATTCTCTATGATCAAAGATACTGTTCACTTAAGTTCAAAGTTCCATCTAGGTCTTCTGTGAGAAAGAAAATATTTCTCTTTCTCAACCCATTTATTTCCTTAGCCTCATACATAGATACAGTTGTCCTATTTGTGTGGTGCCTTATTAATGCGCTTTCTCCACACTCTGATCTGTACCTGTGAGTTACATTTTTTTTTTACTGCTTAGGTTTTCCGTGCAGATCTACGCCAATGCTCCCGCAGAAATAAACTTGCTTGTTCTGGAGGCTGTGTCTGCTTCTTTATGTCCATAAACTTAGAGATTTCAAACCTAATTACTCAGTTCAGTTCAGGGCTAAGAGCTCTACTTCAGGAAGGTTGGTCCTATGCATCGTGAAGACTTGTAGCATTGAGGACTACACACAACAGACTGCATGGATGGCATACCAACATGTCAAAGGCAGTGAGACTTCCTGGAAAGTTTCATCACCAGATAGGTCCCCTTACCACAGAGTTATTGGGAGAGCCATCAAAGAGACTGCACTGGGCCACCCTGGTTCCCAGGATTTGTTATTAAAACCTGGTATACTGTTTTCTCCAATATTCTTGGGAGGGCAGAAGGGAAAGAAGAAACTGAGGGGAAGAAATAGTTTGTGGAAGAAGGGAGCAAACGTGTGATCCTACTCTAGAAAAATTGTATTAATTGTGATGATAAAACCAGACAAGAGATTATGCCCCTGATATAAAGATATGTAATTCTTTCAAGGTGGCTTGTCCCACATTAATGGTAAAACAACCAACAGTATTTATGCACTCATGGTTCATTTTATTGCTCAGAAGTTCTCAAATTGCTGGGCTAGGTGAAATGTAGGTGTCCTCAGTGTAATTACATTGCTACACTGAAAAGTAACACAGTGAGTGAGAAGAGGGAGAAGTGAAAAAAAAAGGTCTTGTAAATGGCAATTGAGGATGAGGTTTTTTTCAGTCCTGTGTTAACCATAATGCCCTTATAAGAACTGAGGTAATTTTATTATACTGGTGATCTCAGATTTGGAGTCTGGAATATAGTCAGATAAATATTCTTTACTTGTTGAGTCTTCCAGTCCCATTCCATGTCAGTTGTATTTAACTGTATATTGCTTTTCTCAGATTTTCTTTCTCATTTTATAATGAACTGGGACCCCAGTTCAAACAACTCAACTTTGATAGATCATCTGGACAAATCAGAATAAATTTTCATTATCTAAATGTAGAATTACTGGAAAGTTGGATAAAGATTTGTCTTTTAACGAATGGTTGCCTGGCAACTTTCTACTTTCTGTTTCCCCATACTCCCATAAAAGCAATTACACTTAAAATACAGAATTATGTGTCTTATTGCTGGATTTACTTGAATCTTTTCCTTTTAATGTAAAATTTCTGTTATGTTTATTTTACCATATTAAGTTACCCTTAAGTTACCCTATTAAGTTACCCTTAAATCACCCTTGTAATTTTCTAACTTTGTTGCAATTTTTTATATTGCTTTCTGATTTGGAGTCTGGCTTTTCTACCAGAAAAACAAAACATAACAAAACAAAACCAAATCCAAACCCAAGTTCCAAAGCAAATTTGTTTCCTTCAATCAGTGAAAAATCCCATGAAGTAAAATGCTGGGTAATTCTGTCCAATTACAAAAAATGTGGAAGAAAATGCTGCAGAGAATCTGAAAGGGAAGGACATATCCTTCGTATTTTTCTAGCAGGAAAAGGTAGATTTACTGTCTCTGAGCAGGCATCATTTAAATATATGAGACCATGAGAAAAACATAACATACTTATGCTCAAATAACACTTCTGTACACCTGAAAAACTTTTCTCTCTACGAGTTCATATCCACTTGCTACCAACAGTTCCCCACCAGACCTGTCTTTAAAATCTTCTAATGAAAATTCCAAGAAAAAGTGAGCACTATGTGAGATTGTATACTATCTCAGGGACCTCTTTCCTATCCTGGCAGCATGATTTCAGGCACATGAGCCCCTGCATCTAAGACCACAGTAGTCTCTCCAAGGTTGGAAGGTGGATAGTGATGTTTGTAAGAAAGATAATGTGTCAGAATAGGAATAGAAATTAAAGCCACAGAAGGGAGAGGATCCACCTGATAAATGAGGTACTCATCCATGTGAGCAAAACTAGTGACATCTGGCCCTAACTTTATTAACACCTCTTCACTCTGCATTAAGTGGAGTGGGCATTCTCCATTTTATCATATTATATTCAATTCTTTCTGACAGTCAGCACAAAACAATGCAGCAAGGAACTCATCTGAAATTCCAGAACAAGTTTTCTCTAACTCAAATATGATATAAATAAGAACTCTAGGCACATTTCCCACTTAAAATTTCAAGGCTCTTAAAGTTCTTATGAGACTCTCAAGAAATGAATAAAATTCAGCCAAATCTTAAACATAAATAGATGATGGAATCTGAATATTGGTCTAACTCTTCACAGTTTTTTGATAAAAAAGCACACAAAATAAGCACAGAAGATAAATAAAGTCACCACCAAGAAATTACCATTTAACATCAATTACTTACAATCATTATTAAAGTGAAGCACTTGAGGGTTCTTAGAAAGACTCAATTTCAGCAGTGCCTAGGATCTCTGCATTTTGGAGAAATGATGTAGCTAACACGTGTTTCTAATTATGTTTTCAGTTACTGCAAAACAACTAAAATGTATTCTAAGCTCAAATGGAACAATAACCCTTTCCCTTTCTTCAGACTAAGTTGTAGGTTTTGTAACTGTAACAACACATTGTGACTACAGTTACTGTTATTTTAATACATAGATTGTCCAATTTTATATTCATTTGCTATTTGAAACATCTGAAATGTCTCATCAAACAACTGTTTTCCCTCCTACTAGTAAACTAGAGAAAAATATCAAGGGATTAATATATTTTATACTTTGTATACACTCAGGATTTCATTATTAGCCCCTTGGCATGCGGCTCTTCTGGGCAGTCTGTTTTGTCAGGTTTGGAATTTTTCTTTCGTGCTGTTTATTTCAAGAGCTTTTCTTACCTCTTTCATATAATATTTAAAAGGTTAAGCATTCAGCAAAGATAAAGGGTAAGTTCCCCTCCTTGAACTGAGAGAGAGAGAGAGCTCTGCCTCCTCTGTCAAAATCCTCATGAAGCCACGGAGTTTGGACATGGCACACAGTTCAGGTGTGACTTATTCGGGGGAGAAGGCAACGCCACCTTCTCAGGGCTTATTTCAACATCGTAGCAGGGCAACAGGTACAAGCACACTGAACCCATGCTATGACTCTTGCATTTCTGTCCATATTCCTGGATACAGCCTCCACAGAATCACAGGGCTAGGGGTATCTGCAAGTGTTTGGCTTGCCTGTGCCTGGTATCTGCAAATTATCTAGGCCAAATCTTGGCCCACTGCTCAGAGCAAGTTCAAAAGTATAACTTCTCACTAATTCTGATCATGTCCTGACTACTTCAAGATGAAGCACCCAAAAATGAAGGAAAACCAATTAAAAGGTTGTGTTTGCAACCTCTCTGGCAATCTTAAAAAAGCCAAACACAACAGAAGAAAATATAATCTTTATACTCTTTATTCAGTCATCGTGCATTTTTCAGTATGTTTCAAATATTCATACACATATTGAAGACTAACAAAAATTATCTATAATTTTCTACTCAATATTTCAGGTTTCAACACATACTTCAAACTATTTTAAAACAAGAAGATAAAAGTCACTAATTTAAGTCTGTAAACACTCAGTTTGCAATAAATTGTAGCTATTGGTATGCAATTCTGCATTCCTTTTTGGAGATTGGGAAACATTGAAAGTACACACAGAAATAGCTATACTGCAGTTATTTAGAGAATGATATGCCTTGCTTAAGTTATTATTCTAGAGAAAGGTTACAGTGGTAGAAAGTAAAGAAAAATGCACTGAGGGTTTTAAACATATACTGTAATTGGAGTGTAAAAATAAGGTGTCATCCCTCTCACCTGGAACTACATACATTTATTACAGGAAGCAGACTTTAGAATAAGTATGGAAAGTCCATAGAAAAAGCCTATTTATTAGCATTTCAAGTAGAATAGTATTTGTCACTGAGTTTCCTAAACATTTAATGTAGGTGATAAACAACAACACTTGAAGCCATGAGGTTATTGGTTGCACAAATTCAGTCAGGTGGGAGTAAAGGCATACACACAAATCATAAATACACTTACAGTAGATACACTGTACTGCCTTACACTGAACTTCTACAATTTTAATTCTTTAATTACAGATGGATGAACCAGGCATCCTTTAATGAAAAATAAACTGCTGAAAAGTCTCCTAAAACAAACAAATAATGACTAGGAAAAAATATCCTAAATTCTTTCCCAAGGCATAGTTTATAACAGTAGTTTTGTCCCCTCATGGGCAAAAGCAATCCCTACATGGAAAATATAAACATCAGCCATGATCAATATGGTACAGTGGGTGAGGATATACTGCTGGCCAACTGAGTCTTGCATGGCTCAGAAAAGAGGGCATAGGAGACCAATAAGACAGGGATTTCAGGAAAGGACATAGCTTTCCTGCAGTCAGCAAATTTCATTTGGCTAGGAAGCTTGAAATTCGGATAGTAAGTAACCAGCATAGTCTTACACTTGCTGCTTTCATTGGAGCAGGTTTGCAGGAAACAGAAAGGGATTTTTCTTAAAATACATAGGAGGGAGAGGCTTTTGTACTTGGTATATCATCACTCTGAAAGTGCATTTGGGTTTATTCTCTTTGTATACTGAACTAACTACAGCATCTTCTGTGGCTACAGATAAAGGAAATAGCAGTAAACTGTAGATTTTGAGCAGGCAGATCAGACGTCATGGGAGAAATAGAATTAATAAGAACATAGTTTTGTGGATATCCTTCTTTAAAAATATTATGCTCTCCTTAACAGAAGAAGTGATTTTCACTGACCACATGAATTTTATAACATGTATTATATTTACAGTTGTGATCTAAATATCATATCCTCTGCTTACATGCTCTATGTCAGTGGTGCCTTTCTGCCTGTTGCCAGAATTTATGAATAAAGCAATGAACAATTAAAGCAGGTAGGAAAGTCATGCAGCCACTAGCTCTATGTAATCTGTATCTGAGTAAGAATATTTATACTATCAAATGGAATAGGACTGCCTTTCCTTTTGTGTTCTGATATGTTCTCACAAACACATGAGGAAGTTGAATAGTAGTCCTACAATCCAGTGGACAACATAAGGCCTGCTTGCATGAAGAATGACTACTGAGTTAAAAAAGAAAACTAGTTAATCAGAAAGAATTCTAAGTCAGAATTTGTTTCTAGTATGGACTTTTGGTATATATTCCACATTGTGGAAAAACATTATTCCACAATAATTATTATTCCACATTTTCCACATTGCAGAAAATTAATCTAATTACTTGTCATTCTCTTTCTCAGTCAAAATGTTTCACAGAATTGCTGGAGTCTACAAAAAACATCAGAAATATTACTGCAGCAGTTGAATCTTAATACATTCCATCTCTGCCACCAAAATGGTTTATATGAATGAGCCCCAAAGTACTTCAGGTTTGTACATAGCAATCATTTGAACCACTTAGACAAACCTGGATATTTTGCAGCAATTCTTCTGCAGGAGATATTGGCTCCCAGAACAAAGCTAGAAATCAAACAGATGCCAAGCTGTTGTGTTTTAAATTGCCATAGTCACAAGTCAAATGAACACCTGCCTACAGTCATACATTTGTTGTTTTCTATTTGACCTACATCCCGTTATCTGCCAGAAAAAGAAAAAACCTTACTCTAAAAATTCATGGGAAATGGTTCATGCTCATTTTGATAAACTTTGGATAAACAATCTCAGACAAGTCTGATAAAACAAAATATATCACTTCTTTAACCTTGTAATCACTGGGTGGTTCTGTGAACAGAATTAAAATCTTCAGTAGAATTTCAGAGTATCTTGAGCTGTCAGTTATTTTCTTTATCTTTAGGAAGATGTCTGTATGATAGAGAAATCTCTTCAGTCCACAGGAAAAAATATTCCTAAAAAGTAGACTAAGAGATTAAAAGCAACAAGAAAATGAGTTTTAAGTATAAAGCGAAGATCTTAGCAGAAAAGTCTCAGTTACAGTAATGAGCTGTTATTCAGTTAGGTCCTTTCACAGTTGAAAAAGATTGGCTTTTGGGGTTTGTGATTGTTTAACTAATTTAAAGTTTTAAGTATTATGCAGAATACTCTAGATCTAGAGAAACCCCATCTGGAAAGAAACTTTGTTTATAAACAAACAGCAGGTGTTAGTTTAATTCTGGTCCAATATTTCTGCCATTAGTTAAACTGCATCAGCATCTCACAGCTTAAGACTATTCAGTGTCCTTCCTCTTTGATGAAAAACTCAGATTTGAAAGTTTGCTTCATTTATTCCAAGAAGGATAAGAGACATGAAACATGAAAAAGGCTGTGTCATACTATTTTGGGCTCCTGAACAAAGCAAAGAGATGTGACAAATTGTTGGGAATTTCCTGACAGAACAGGAAGAAAGACCAGAACTCAATTACAAGGGTGTTCCAGGATGGAGAAGCACACAGACTGGTGGAGAAATGGATCTTCTGGACTCCAAGCAGACTGGTGACAGCTTAGCAGCAGAACATGATTAACAATGAAATCAGGAGGAAAACAGAGCAACTCAAGATTACTAAAGTCTCATCCAAAGGAGAAAGTAAATATCCCAAAAGGAAGATATATATAGGACTAAGGGATGGATGTCTCAGGACAGAGGTATTTGAAAAGCTTGGATTCCTCACCCTTCTGTCTGAACTTTCTTTTTACATTCAGTATGAGCAAAAATTTCTGCCCTTCTAGATGTTACAAAATTCTACAGATAATTTAGGCTTTCAATGTAGCACAGCAATCACAAATTACAACAATATATGTTATGCAAATATTATTTCAAGGCAAATAATAAAACGTGGTCTGTGAAGGATAAATATTACTCATTTTACAGATACAGAACATTTTTTGCAGTTCAAAGTCACAAAACAGATAGCAGAGTTAATTGTAAATTGAACAAACAAGAGTGTGGGGCTTCCCAAATAACAAGGATTTAAGAATTCTATTTTATTGCTAAAGCCCATCCAAAGATGCCGGTATAGCTTTCCTCCATTTGACAGCAGCAGTCATACACAAGAACAAGTCTTAAGAAGTACCTGATTTTAGACTTATACAATGAAAAATTAGCATTTTGCTAATCAAACCAAAAATGAAAAAAAAAATTACTTGCTAATTAAAAGAATACATTTAATCTTTTACAAAAATTTCAGTTTTGATGCATTTTTAACAAAACCAAAGTGATGTCAGTATCTTACACCTGAATGGCAGGAGGTGCCTTTCACCTCACTGCTGGGGAAACTATCATGATCTGACAGGGGGAGATACAGTTTTGCCACATAACTAAAAGCATCATGGCAGGTTCTGGGATGTTTATTTAGAATACAAGAAAGGTACATTCAAAACACATCTCCCAGGAAAATGCTTAAACTTTTGTGCTATGCAGGAATCTGAAGGAATTGTTGCAGGGGTTAGACAAGTAGGTTTTTTTACCAAGCCTCCCTTCTGTACTACCAATAGAAGAATGCAGTGTGTATAAAAGCTAGTAACATTACAGAGGTCATGAACTTGTGGATTATATGTGTGACTAATGTCTGCTTAATGTTTAATCTGTGTTATGAGTAATTTCAAATAGGGTTTAGGGAAAGAAATGGTTCAGATTGGACTAATTAAACAAGAACTGCTGTAAATACCCTTTACTCCTGCAAGTTGACTCTTGACTGAGCTGTGAATGCATAAAGACATATCCATGTCGCCTTGTTTTTAGGCATAATGAAAATTACATAGATCATTAAAACTGCACAGGCATCACATGAGTGGCAAAGGTGGCTGTAGAATGAAAATGGCAATTGTCACCTGGAGAATTATTTAATTTGGAGTGATTAGTCATGTAAAGTACATTATTAACTCTGAAAGCTGATAAGAGGCATAATAAAAAGAAGAGCAATACCTCAAACAGAAGAGAGTTCCTTCTCTAGGTCTCTGCCTCGCTTTAGATTTAGAATCTGGGACATCAATCAGAACATCAGGATTTTCTTTGGGTTTCCTGTACCATTAGTCTAACAAGTAGGATCTCATGCATCAAAGGGGAAACTTTCTTAAGTCCACTTCCCCTCACTTAAAAAGGCTCAATAAGAAGTACCCCAAATCAGATAACAGTGAATTTTAACTGTGATGTGCCACAGAGATTATGAATATTCCAGATAGCTATTTTAAAGTGGGCTAGATGAAATAGCAAGAAAAAAGTGCTGTTCATCCTCCTGAATTTGTGACTCTATACTGAAAAATGTTTGGAACCAAACCTATACATGTGTTTCAACATGTATGGGATTTTAAATAATTTATATGAATATGTCTATTAAGTAAAAAAAAAATAGGGGAAGGTGGACTGACTGTCAGTAAAGCTATTGCTGTGATAAATCTCAAACTGGGAAAAGGGCTGATTTTCACTTTTTCTACCTGCTTTTTTTTTAAAAAAAGAAAATCCATGTACAACAAGGAATGAAATTAAACTACATAATTTACCAACACACATGCATTTCATCATCTTCCTTACATACACTAGCTCTGAGTCAGAAATATTCACTGAAATGTGCTACTCTTGCAAGCACTACCTAACTTTGCTCTGCTATTAATCACTCGTGATGCAAGCACTCCCACCCATTTCTGAGAACAGTGTAGGCTGTCTGATAACTCACAGGCTTCAAGCTGCCCTTATAAAGTTGTTCCACTTCTGCATACTTCCTCATACTGCTACTTTCTCGGTGAAGATGAAGCTCCTCATTTACATAGTCTTACTGAAGTCAGCTCTCCTTGCTTTAACAAACGTTTTGGCAGTTATTTTAGAAGAGGAAGAGAATGCTAAAGAAGCAAAACTTACTGAGACTTGTCCCATAAAGCTCAAATCTAATCGGAAATGTGATGAAGGAGAGGATTGTCCTTATCAGATAAGTTTGCCTCCGATGACCATCCAGATACCCAAAGAATTCAAACTGCTTGAGAAGACTCTCAAAGAAGTACAGACCCTTAAAGAATCAGTAAACAAGCTGAAGAAATGCTGCCAAGATTGCAAGCTGCAAGCAGATGACAACCAAGAAAGAGACAGAAGCAATGAATTTCTGCTACCGAACACTGCAGAGAACAGCGAAAGCCAAGATAACAGAGTAAACGAACTGCAAAGCAAAGTTAACAGAATGGCAACCAGCTTAAAAAATGCAAAGAGCCAGATTCAGACACTGCAGGGTCGTTTAGAGAAGCTGAGCCTCATAAACATGAACAATGTGGAACATTATGTTGACAGCAAAGTTGCAAATTTGACATTTGCTGTGAACAACCTGGATAACAAATGTTCTTCTAAGTGTCCAGCAATGCAAGCAAGACCTGGTATGTAATCTGTTAACTCTTACTGCCTGTATAAACTTTCAGTGCATTTCACTAGTATTAGGTAAACAATTTAAAATTTATTTTACCCAAATAGCTGCGTTATTAACTTCACAAGTATTTGCTCTTTTAGTGTTTATTTATACTCCTGTAAAATATTTCAGCAACCACTAGAGGGTTACTGAGAGTTGCAGGTGTTCAGTTCCTCCTAGAATTGGATTTCATTAAGGGATTTAAAACATTAATTTTTAAAGGACAGTTTTTCACAATTTAATAAATAAACATGAAAAATTAGCTTTATTTTACACCATAATACCCTTCATTAGAGGCATTATACATCAGTGACCTACACAGACTTTCTCCTTGGATGAGAAGGGGTAAATTTTCTTTAGGTGTTCCTTAGAAAACTGCCATTTTATTTTTCCTTACTCCAAAACTGCAGATATTCTGAAAAGGGGTCCAAGACATCATCAATCAGCAAGTGAATCTAGCAAAATGCTTAGTTTTTAACAGATGGATAATAAAATAATTTTCTTATCATCACAGCAAACATCTGAAAGGCTCAGCCAAAAAAAGCTTACTAACAGCACTTATCAATGTATCATCATTTTAACACTAAACCCTCTGCATTAATTTAATATATAAACAATATAAAACAGAAAACAGATGTTAGCAGTGAAAAAACTTGTTTTTCTTTTACGATTTCATTCTCCTAATAAAGGAATAGAACCAATGCTCTCTTCCTAATGTTTGCTGTCATTAAGGCAAGATTGAGTGGTGTTCTAAAAGTCAAATAAAGTTTTTATATTACATATAGGAATCCTTGAAAACAAGAAATGTTCCCTAGATTGTCAGTGTATTCTACCACTTAGATATTAAACATAAGAAGATAAAGCTCTCAAGAGACAAAACAGAGAAAGAGCAGGCTGCATTGCAATCTTTAAGTCTCTTGCTTAACATCCAAGATTAAAATAAAATTGTCCTTCTATCTACATCTATATTCAAAATAGAAGGATCTGCAAGTGTACAGTGTATGTACAGCTGAAATTCTTTAAAGTGTTCTTCTCTGAAAAAAGCAAATAAGTAATAAAAAGGTAAAGCTTTTACTATATGATTAATCAAATCAGATAAAAATCACTACAAATAAATTATGTTTGTTCAGATACAAAACTCTCAAAAAAAGAATGAGTAATTTTTTTGTTATATTAATAATGGGCAATGAATCAAATTCAAGTAGAGTACTTCAAAACAGACTAAATAACAGACTAAATAAATTTTTGATATTCCTCACATTTATTGAAATGCTGGGTATTGTTCAGGACACATGATCATGTAGATATTCTTTATATTTTACAGCAACATGCTAAAAACATTTGTAGTAGCAATATATTCATTATGAAAGCTAGCAAGGAAAACAGCTACAACTTTTTCCTATTCAGGAGCTATTCTTGCACCCACTGAAAATAATAGTAAAACTTTGTTTAAATAGGAGTTAAATTGGATCATAAAAGCATTTTATCAGAAATGTATATTCAGTGTTAATAACTGCTCTGAAATTTAGTCTACCAAAGATTTTACACGAAGTTTGGTGAAATAAATGAGAATTTATTGTGGTTTCATAAATGTCCAGTTTCTGGCAAACAAGAAGTCCTGAGTCTTACTCCGTGCTGCAGCCTGAGATCACTCCTCCCTTTCAAGAAGTAGTTTGTTGAGATTTTCTAGGAAAAATTACAACAGAACTTGCAAATGAACATGCCCGTACATTCAAATTGGCAGTAGGAATGAACATTATGGTTTTGATTCTTAACTGAGAACTTCTGAGAGCTCTCCATATCACTTAAGAATATGGAATTTTAATATCATGCTGTTGAACAGAAAGACATTATTGGATGACATTGTGGAGCAAAAATGGATTTTCATTCTGAGGGAAAAATCTGGGGGTATTTTTCTTCTGAAGAAAACACATTATAGTAGATCACATCAACAGTAGATGCTAACATCCTTCCTTTCTGTAAAGCCAGTGATGCCACATACACAGGAAATCACCATCACCTTCATCTTTCTAGGAATCACACAATTACTACAACAGATGTGACAATTTTATTACTTTTTTCCTGCTTCCTAAAGTACAGTCAACATTAACACACAAAGCATTCCTAACATGTTATGTTCTCTGTCAAATGATGTTTACTTAACAATAGCCAGGTTAACATCATTCCCACATGGACAGAGTTCTTTCTCTGACATACTGCCAGATGGAGCTGTAAATTGCAGGCAGGTTGTGAAGCTATATATTTAAATCCAAAAAGCAGCAAATGTAAACACAAAGCATTAGAAATACGGACTCAAGAAATCAGGTTGAATTTACACAAGATAATGAAATGATAGAGTAGAGAAAAGGACAAAAAGGAAAGCAAATATACAAAATGCCCTTATATTTTGATAAAAAAATGTAATTTAGATGGTTTTTTTTAGACAGCTGTCTGATGCAGAGACCCTAGGTGACATCTGTTATAAGGTAAATCTGATGGAAAAGGTGTTTTTCCTTAGACCTTAAATTGCTGCAACACTATTTGCAATGTAAAAGTCTCTCCAATGCAAGTTCTTTATGCCATATCAGTCTTGGTAAAAAATTTTCATATTTTTAAATTGAAATTATGTTTATTCTAACACCACTTGCTCTTTCACCAGTTATACAAATAATGCAGAGAGACTGTGCTGACCACTACACAGCAGGGAGAAGGAGTAATGGAATCTACAGGATTAGCCCTGATCCCAGAAATGAGAGCTTTGAAGTTTACTGTGACATGCAAACACAAGGAGGCGGCTGGACAATGCTGCAGCGGCGTCAGGATGGCAGCACTAACTTCAACAGAACCTGGAATGACTACAAACATGGCTTTGGAAACCTCAGCAGGGAGTTTTGGCTAGGCAATGACAAAATTCACCTCCTGACAAGGAGCCAGGAAATGCAACTGAGAATTGATCTTGAAGATTTCAATGGAATCAGAGAGTATGCAAAATACGACCACTTCTACGTGGCCAACGAGTACCTCAAGTACCGTCTCAGCGTCCACGGCTACAGCGGCACAGCAGGAGATGCTCTCCACTACAGCAGGCACTACAACCACGACCAGAAGTTCTTTACAACCCCAGACAAGGACAATGACAGGTATCCCTCAGGAAACTGTGGTGCATACTACAGCTCTGGCTGGTGGTTTGATGCCTGCTTGTCAGCCAATCTCAATGGCAAGTACTACCACAAGAAATACAAGGGTGTTCGCAATGGCATTTTCTGGGGTACGTGGCATGGTATTTCTGATGATATTCCCACTGGATATAGGCAACCCTTTAAATCAGTAAAGATCATGATCAGACCCAAAAGTTTTGTGCAGTAATTCTACACATTTCTCTTAACTAGTTTGCTTTGGATTGCACTCAAAATCATACTTATTCAGTATTATACTCAGAAATCAAGTATTCAGTTATGTTTGGCAAAAGATTGTTCTAGACAAAACAACATACTTCCACATAAAATTTTTAGAGACAGTTTGACCCATATAATGTACTGAAACCAGCATTAAAATAACTGAATATCTTATTGCTAAAACTTAACACCAGTTCGGTCTTCGTTTTGTTATGTAAATATTTTAAACATTGCTTTTGGTGCTTTTACTGACTGTGATATACCACATTTTATGACTTTAAACTTTTATATTGTCTTCCACAAGTCATGTCTGAATGAATACCTACATTTTTACCTGAAAATAATTCAGAGTTGTAACATAAATCTGTCAACACTTGGGAAAAAATCTAGTCTCTCTAAAACAGTATTTTTCCATCATCTATCCTTCACAACTTCAAAGGTATACCATAGCAATATCAATATAAATCAGGAAAAATACTAAAAATTATTCTTTTTAACAAAAACCGAAGGCCACATGGTTTGCCCAAAGACACAAAAAAAGGCCTTGAAGAAAACAGAAAATGAATATGATTCCTTAAAGTTCATCCCTTTATCAAAATTTTTTCAAAGAACTTTATGGAAGAACTGAATAAAAGCAGAGAAAATAATTATAAAATCATAGAACCATTTAGTTTGGAAAAGACCTTTAAGATCATTGAGTCCAACTGTTAACACAGAACTGCCAAGTCCATACTAAGCTATGTCCCTAAGTGTCACATCTACACATGGAGAGAGCATGTACTGAACAACATTCTTGCTCTTTTTGGTTCCTCCAAAAGTTCAAGCTCAAGGTCCTATTTGTCATTTGTAGGAGAAAGGAGCCATTATTTAGCTTATTGCACATTTATGCAGGCAGGTAGAGAGGTAGGAGGAAGACACATCAATAAGAATCCATATTCTTTGCACTAATGCCTCTAACTACATACAAAGTGTTTCCAGTGCCATTTTGCTTTCTCCTGAATCCTTTAGGTAAGTCAAATGTTTCAAAATGCTCTTGTAGGGACTCAAGCTTTCATTCAAATACTTCTCAATCTAGATATCATTAGACCCTAAAACTAAAAAAACATTATAAATGTTTTGTAACATAAGAAAAGACTGTTCTCCACGTTTTTTGACTACACATATTGTAGCCACAGAAACATAAAAAACCTAGTGTTGATTCTAAACAAAAAAGAGAATATATTAAAATATTTTCTAAAATATAGCAAATAGAAAAATAAAATTGTCAAAGAGTGCAGGAATTTCAAATTAGAGATTCTGTTATTAAATCTTACAATGTAGACAGTGAGCACAATTTTGACTGCACATATCTAGACCATGTGTCTATAGTGACGAACATTGAGTGGAGATGCAACTTATCTTAGCAAGAGGCTATTTTATGTTGCTTACACCAGCCCTGAGACACAGAAAAACTACACTAAGACTCTATTTCTTTATCAATTAAAGTGTGGTCATTGCTGGCATAGCCTTTTTGATTAAAAGAGACATAAAAAAAAAATACAAGTATACATCTGACCTAATACTTTCTAAATATGGCCTCTACTATTTTTTTTAAGATTACAACAAAACTATTTTGGTTATAAGTTATGCAAATGAAGAACACTGGCAATAGCTAAATTATAAAATATTAATATATATTTTAAGGAAGTAAATACTTTGAAGAATAATTCAAATGTAATTTGGTTTATTATATTTCAATTTTAAAGAGCAATGAAAAAATTTAATTGCAAGATGTATCATCATTGCTTGAGAATATGTTTTGAAGCTATAAAATATTTATTTTGAGATGAAAAATAATTATCTAAACAAGACAAAAAAGCAACTTATGAAGTATTGGTTAGAAGAGAAAATATCTAATTGCATATAATAATATTTAATCATTTGCATGAAATGCACAATTTGTTCCTATTCATTATATGATAACTAGTCAAATATGACTTCCAGTAACTACAAGATTCTACTTGAAAATGTCATTTTACTACTAAATTGTTGGAAGAGAAACTGCCCTTTTAAAATCTTGTTTAAAGGAAACTTTGTAAAACACAGAAATTTTAGCAGAATAAGCAAATATGACTAAAATCACCTGCAAAAGCTTTGTCTTCTCATGTCTTAAAAAATGGAAAGAAAAAAAAAAAGCCAAAAGAAAGTGTAATGCTGTTACAGAAATCTGATTATTACCTGCCTGGAACTGTTGTAGCTGAATCTCTGTCAATGTGTACTAGTTTTACAAAGTGTAACTCCATCTATTTGTTGTAAACATTACTTGTTTTTTCTCGGTGTAATAAAATTATCTCCCACTTTAAAGCTGTATTACTGTCATAGATGTGCATGAGGACTATAAAAAAAATTCTCATAAATAATTTTATTGATTTTCTGTAAAAATTGAAGGAGTAAGAAAACACCAATAACCAACACAGATAACTATATGTGACATGGCAAGAGAGTAATTGCTAGTTGTGATAGTTCCTTAGAGATCTGTTTTATGACCCTTCAACTGCCATATAATACCAAGGGCTGAAATCTCAGATTTTTTTTGGTACTATCCACATTTTAGAAAAGAAAAAATAATTTCCCAATGAAGAGTTTACACAACCTCTAACATGAAAGAGGAGAATCAAACCAATGTTTTTACCTTTCAGATCACATACAAGAGTAATCAAAGCTTGTGAATACAAATACCATCCCAAATTAAATCATTATTTTTTTTATACAAAGAAAAAGCCCTTGATCTCTGCCTAAGACTTAATAATTCAAAACATGTCTTTCAATCTGTGGAAAACATCTATGTAGTACTGATTAGCATATAAAAACACTTGTGGTTTTAATCCTGCTAATATTTAAATTGTGAGTTTTAGTGGAAAAAATTACTAACAATGGGTTTGCTAGAAAAATTCCTATGGCTTGTTTCCAAAATATAAAGACACAAGCCCATTCGTTCAATGTGATCAGCCAAGCAGACTGTAATGTCTTGGCTTTCTATGCATTGCTTAAACAAAACCAAACCAAAACTAGAAAAAAAAAACCCAAACAAACCAAAGAAATTAAAAAAAAGGTTTGAAAGCACTGGTGCTTTTCCCTTCCCTTTTAAATGCAAATACCTGGTTCCTTAATTGTGTTTATTGGGAAAGGCAACAGTCAAACTTGGAGTGAGTTGAGAACAATATGCAGCTTGATAAATTGGTGGGGAAAAGACCTTACTTTTACGTGTTTCTTTGGAAAATAACTTAAGATGGTTGCCATTTCCTACTGAGACCCCTGTTGACAAATTAAACCAAAATCAAAAGTTCCCAATTTACCTAGCTTCTATGGTTTACATGTCATGGAAAAAAAACAAAGCAGGAAGGATGTGACTTTGAATTTTCATAGCGCAGAAAAAAAAAAAAAAAAAAAAAAATTGGCCTACAAAGAAATAGGATTTAAATATATTTAATATATTTTTAGGGTTTTTTTGTTTTTTCTTTCAGGAAAAAAAAAAAAAAGATAAAATGGTATATATAGGCCTGAAGACATTGACATAAATTTTAAAGAAAAATAGCTGAGCAATACCATATATAGGTCCTGCTAAATGCAAATATTTCACATACTAAATCGATCTCTTTCATTCACTGCTTTAATTAAACTTTTATGGCTTTTATGGAGTTATAGTTCTTCTGCCAGAAGTTAATTTGGCTGTCATGCTCAATGGTAACCAGAAACAGAAAACAGTGTTTTAAGATGGCATGTCAAGTCCAGCCCTCACACAAGTCATGAGAACATGGAAATTATGAAAGCAATATTTTTTAAGTCCTCATTCATAATTTTTTTTTCTGATCTCAGCAAAAGAGTAATCCATTTGGAAAATAATAACAGGAAAAAATAACCCAAATTACCTGATTATGTTCATATATCAAGACAAACTGGAAGTTTAATTAAGGTTACATTTCAGCAGGAGTAGCATGTCATCATTTAAAATTACACTGTACAAAATAATAGTAGGCTTTGCACACTTTCAAGCAATTACATGGAGCAAATGATTTTTATGGAGAAGCAGGATGCACTTTGAGAAACAGAAATTCTCGTGCCTTTCCTCAGACAGAGTACAAAAGTCTCTCCGTTTCACTCTGCAGTTTAACCTACATATGCTAAATCCAAATACAAGGATTCTTTCTCATGCAGCTATTTAAGGCTCTGTTTATTCAGGAGTATCTGGACACAGGTGCTTTGAATAAGTAAGCCAGGAATCCCCTTTTTAACATTTAAAGTAAATTCATGTGTGTAACAGATGATTCTCCACCAGTTATGTTTTTATTGAATTTATAAGTGGTTAACCTTGCTCTGTCTTTCTCATCACATGGTTGTGCTGACATACAATGCCAGTAGAACCAATTTTTAGTACAAATTTGTCTTCTCTCTAATACATATTTTAGGTGAGAAAACAGAAACGAGATAGCTTTGGAAAACAATATAGCAATGTATTTCCAAGTCTCATGAGTATCTGAAATGGCTGAGAAAAGGCCAAAATGCAAGACGTTATAGTTAAAGGTTATTCCTTCCCCTAGTCTCACACTAGAGAGCTCTAGTTCTTCTGTATGGTATGAAATCTGCACACTTGACTTTATAACAGCATAGAAAAACAAGGCATCATAAATACTTTCAAACAGACTTTTCAGAAATGAACAGAAATGCCCTCTGCTTTGTGATAGTTCAAACACACCCAACCACTTCCTGGCCTTGTTTCCACACAATGTCACCTGCTAGTGGTAAAAAGAACCTCTCCATAGAATGAGCATGTTACACCAGCTCTGTTCCCAATCCTGCTGATTGAAGGCACCTGTAAATTCACCCAATTCCTCTACAGCTTTTTTAGGAACAATCAACTTTCCTATTGCAACAACAATTTGCTTTAATATTCACAATACAAACTATTTCCTACTTGCTGGAAGCTGTTGCAAAAAACCATACTCCAGCTTACAGACACATTATCAGCCCCAGCTGACTTCCCATGTGACCATTCAACAAAGTCAAAAAAGGTTTTTCTAATTAGCAGTCAGATTCCTGTGCATGGAGGTGGAGACAACATCTGTCTTAGCTGTCTGTGCCAACATATTTATATGCTTTTTTGTTGGGCCAGGAGCCTTTGAAGCGCGTAGTGTGGAGCATGCCAGGATCAGCTTAAGTTTAAAAATGTTGTTTGCCTTCAACATACTAAGCTGTCTCAAGACTTTTATATCTTTTATAGAACATATACTAAAACACTTAAAAAATTATGCACTGCTATAGTTACAATGCAAAAATATTGTGATGATCATACTTTATAATAAAAGAAAGCACACTACAGAATGTGTACAGGGACAGAAATTAAAATGGTTCTTATGTTAAAAAAAAAATAAATTATATCCTAATCTACCAAGGTAGCTTTTCTAGGAAATTTTCATTTTATGATTAATAAACTCTTTATTTTTTTAAAAGGAAAGCTGTTTACACCCACCATTTAACCTAAGTTAGGAGAGAATTAAAGACCAGCTTGTTACCAAAAGAAATTGCAAACAACTGTAACTTGTAGAATTGTGTTGTTAGATGACATCATGCTACTGAAGAATTTTATGAAATATTGATTCTTAGTGTTTATATTTGAAAGTTGTAGCCAACCTTTATGTGACTTCCTCTTCTTTCCTGCAGCACTGATATGAAAAAGGAGAAAAATGAGAAGTACCTTTCTCCCCTCAAACAACATTCAAACACTGAACATATGCATCATTCTTTGACATTAAAGTTCTTACAGATAGCAGATAGACATGAATCAGCATCAGATAATCAGAAGCAAAATTTGCTTGGGAATTCTTTGTTATACTGTTGACTTTTTGGTAAATATTGAGATTTTGCTCTGTGTTTCCACTAGAATTGAGATTTTGGTTAGCACCTTTATTAGCAGTTCAACTGCTTTTGGCAATTAGGAGTACAAATTCACTAATCTCAGAAAGACTGAGTTTGAAAATAGTAATGAAAAACATCCATGAAAGGTTCTTTCTGCTTCTTGATGGTAATAGGACACTCGGACATCAGAGAGGAAGAAATGTAGCATGATAGTGACAATTTCCATCAAAAAAAGCAGAACAAATGAAAGATTTGGTGCTGGTATCAAATAGGGAGCACCAACCATTTTACAGGATATAGAGTGCAACAGCTTGCAATAGACCAGTCAGACAAATCTCCCAAAGAAGCTTATTCTTCTGCATGTTTAGATTTAGCAAGAAAATGGATCATGCTTGTTAGCAGGAAGGGACTATTGTGGTACATTCCAAACAAGGTATCTGCTCACTGGATCTGGAAAACAGCAAAGCACTTTTCACTCAAAAGTGCACTATTCTGCAGAACTAATAGCTGCCTCAGAGTGTCCACTGCAAAGACACAGAAGATAAATGTTGCAGAATCATTTTTCTATAAAATTCTTCATATCAAATGTATACATTTGACTGAACTGCCTTTCTAGACTAAGAACATACCAAAAAAAGGAAGAGAAACAAAAAGCACAAGACACTGCCTTGAGTAGAAACACCTCAGACTGGGAGAAGATACCTGCCAATTGATATCTCTTCTGAGTTTTTTTGTTTGATTCACTATCAGATTGGGAAGATATGCAGAGTAGGAGTCTTTTTTTGCATCTGGGAGTGTGATTTGGGCTACAAAACAAAACTTAAGCAACAGAAAATTATTTGAAAATGGTAATAGGTTACAAACTAAACATCAAAAACATCATTATGACAAATGATGTCTTATTTATTTATGTTCCCATTAAAACTGGACCAGGTGGAGGAAAGTAAAACACAACTTGAGTGGCCAGAGGGGAAAAAATTTTACTGTCCAATATGGTGAAGCACAAAAATTATGCGGACAAAAATGAAGAGAAGGGGCAGGAGGCAATTTTTAACTGATTTCTTTTTTTATTTTCATTCTGCATAATCTTGTCTTTTTGAGCATTTAATCTAGTTTCATGTCATATTTGATTGCTTTTTCTATTCAAGTGACAGTTTCTGTTTGTCCTCTGGTGCTTTACCAGTAAGAGCATTGTTGTAGTAAGGATGATAAAAGAATAAGGGAAGAGGATAAATACATTATATTATCATCTGTTCCAAAAGAATTATAAATTTTCAGGCAAAGGGTGAATACAATTTTAGATCATTTTGTTGAAGCTAATTACTACTAAATATCCATTTAATAAAATTAATGTGTCTTTAAACTTATACAATGTACATATATGACAAAATTTGCTGCCATCTAAGAATCAGATTACATATACATGGCCTGTAATGCACTAAAATCAAAATAAAGCCAGCATAATTTATTGCATCTTAATGTAGCATTTATTCAAGTAATATATTTCCTTTGTCACACAGGTACTAGACTATGTAGTTTTCCATGAAAATTATTAACAGATGCAGATTGATTTATTTCTAACACTAGAAGAACACAAGATATAAGGAAAGATTCACAATTCAAGGAAGTAAATTAGAAGTGTTAGAGCAAAGATCTTTATTTCAAGGACATAACAACAAAGGCAAAAAGAAGTGGAAAGTTCATTTTGTGAATGCGTAGCAGTACCCTAACCAACAGAACGGAGATGTCAGCTTGGTAATAAATAGAAGACTTGGTGAAAAGAAGTCATGATAAATTGGCTTTTGTTTGAACTCTGTCTAGTTTTTAATATTTCTACCTAACCCACAAAGCTAAGCAATGTTACTATGTTTTATTAAAAACAAAGGAGAGAGAGTGTGCATGTTTGACTTCTTGCTCTTTGTATGTTTGAGTTTTTGTTGCTTACATGAGAAAAACAAGACTGGCTTGACTGGAAGCAGGCACATACCTGTTTTTAAAGAAATTTTGTAACAAAATGTGGCCCTTGCGATAAGTACATGCTGCACAGGCATAAATGACTAGTCAGTGAAACTGAGACAATATGACACAATTCTGCTTCTGTGGAAAAATCCTAAAAGCTATTCCAAGTAGTTGAAGCCAGCATCAATGCAAGAACCTCTATGGTGACTGAAGTCATATATTTGTCCCTGAATTATGTACAAAGTTCAACAAAAGAAAACAAATACGTCAGTGGAAGAGAAGAAATGTGAATAAGTGATGAAAAGCCAAACTCACCAGTAAAGTACATGTGCAAACTGCTAAAAACTACAGTAAAATAAATGAGTCATAGTTCTCTTCTAGAAATTGACAAAATGACCAGAGGACCTAATTTACAAAATACTATTCAAATTGCTTACTTTGTTTTTCCACAGCATGTTTTTTCATGAGCTGGGAACAACTCTAAATACTAAGTTTATCCTGCATTTGCCATTAATGGTTTACAGTGTTATCAGTGTTAAACAAGTTAACTTTAAATTTGATATGCAGAATAGCCTTTCTGGAAAGATTTTTTTTTTTTTTTGAGAAAAAAAAATCAGGCAAATAATCTAATAATTTTCTAGAATAAGTCTAGAAAAATTAGTTTTCACTATGATTAAAAATAAGGAAAACAAAGCAGAAATGCAGAATACAATTTAGAAGGGGAATGGGGGCACTTTAGCTGCTGCCTTGGACTGAGAACAAAGGGGGTTTGTGCTGCAACAGTACTGGAAGTTGTGGGCTCTCCATACACTGGCACTGGACTGAAAGCAGCAGTTTCAAGATACGTTCAGTATGATCTAATAGCAGGATAGGAAAGGGTCAGTCCTATTTTCCCCTTCACTACAAATTCTTGCCCTGTCCTCTTTCCTGACCTTACGTTGTAGGCAGAGAGTGAGAGCCAGGGTAGCAAACTGATCTGACAGATCCAAGATGGAAAGAGTCCAAGGTAAATCAACTTTAGGTAAGAACTTCAAGTATGAACAAAGCCTCATAAGGATACAAGAGAGAGATGTACATTTTTATTATAAAAAGGGCAGAAATTGGCTGGTCTCTCTTTTTAATGTGGAAAAGGCAAGAAGAAAGCTGCATTATTCACTACAAAGTAAACAAACTGGGATATAGGGAAAACTTTTTATAAAATCCTGGCAATGATGACCTGCTGGAAAAGGATATCCAAAGAGCTATCTCCACCAATTAAAGATTTAAGAACAAATTAGACAAATATCTACAGAGAATCCACCTCAGTGCCAATTTTGGATTAAATTATCTCTTAATGACTCTTCTGGCCTTACATTTTTAAGGATTCCATTTGTTATATATTTGATATTTAAAATTTTTAAATACTTCTAGCATTCCAAAAGACTTCTTAACACCAAAAAAAATCACAAAGGAAACTGAACTCTGAAAGGTTTCTTCAATCACCATCATCAATTAATAGTGCCTCAGGAACCACTTACCTGCAGCTATGGAGCCTTTTAAAAAATCATGATGCAATTATCTCTACAGATAGAATACTACAAGACCAAAACCAAGACTTCTATATTCTCATTCCCCTTAAGGCCATGATCACTGAAAAAAAGAACATGATTATCTATCAAGCACAGCATCCCCAGAAAAAAATATGACACTGCTTCACAAAATTTTCTTACCACTTAGAAAAATCAAAGAAATGGGGAAGATATAGATTGTGTTAACAACCTTCAATTATTAACACCACAAGATACACTTCAGAATAATTACTTTGCACTGTTACAGTCAGAGAAAGCTGGGGCACAAGGTACCTCATCTAAACACTGAAATGCAGGACTTGCTGTTATGTCAGTGGGTCCCTCTTCCTGGCTAGGAGCTGCTGGAGGCAGCACACAGGTAGGTGACTCATTCTCAGCTGCCAGTTCTGTGTCAGTGGGATTTCCTTCATCACCCTGACTCATTGTTCAAAGCTCTAGAAAGTAACAAAAATACCAATACAGTTCATTAGATCCAGGGATATATATGATTATGAAAGATAAACATGTGGTGTAAAAACCACTACGTGAACATGTCAGACCCACATTCAAACCATAGAAGTTATAATGTGAGTAAATTATATGTCTGCAGTTACAACTTCATTAAAGACTTCATGCAAGAGGCTGCATTATCACTCTATCATTCTCAGGAGTACTTTTAAAATATCTTGAAGAAAGCTCTAATTCTGGTTAGGTAACACAGTCTTTTAATAAATGCACAGAGGGAGAAATTAAAGAAGTTTGGATCAAGCAGAGGTGTTGGAAAACATAATTTTGCTATATTTATATTATAGAAAATCCCATATTCATATCTGTCATTTAGGAATAGAAATCTCTAAGATACTTGCATTAGAAATAGTTAGATCAAGGGCATTCAGTACTTCTCAGCAAGATGAAACTTAATGCCATAAAGTTTATATAATTTCACTTTGTGTTTACGATCCAGCACTTGAGAATTATGTTCCCAAGCTTCAGTCATCAGAATTCTCTGAGGTGTGTGAAAATGCCAAGGTGGGTGAGGGAAATAGGAGGTGGAATACAGGGGGATACAATGCTCCTGGTATCCTGGTAAGACAGCAATGTTCATCAAGATGGTTCTCATCATTACATCAAATGTGACTTAATATCTGAAAAACCCATCTTCTGGCATAACAGCATCTTAAGAGTTTTGTATATCCAAAGAGTTTTAAAATACCAACCTTTTGCATGAAGAAGCAAGAAAGGTGACAAAAACACTTCAGGAGAAAGATATAAGGGACATGGGATGATCCAACAGAGGCAATAAGCATCTTACAGAGGGAAGAGAGGGGAAGAAGGACTTGTGAGGCACACAGAAATCTTGTCATCACAGTGAGATACGGGACACATTGAGCATTCATAGCGCAAAGCACAGCTCAAAGTGGAGATGGAGTGGAGAGGGAGGAATTCAAGAAATCCTTCACTAGTTCACTGAAGTTGTTTGTAGATGACAGGAATGGACAGATCGGTATCACAGCATTTTAGTGCAAAATATTGGGAGAAAGACTGTCAACTCTTGCATGCAAATGTTCACCTGACACCAGAAGGTCTTTATACATTAGCTATTATGCAGAGGACATTGTATTCTGCTATGGAACCACATCATTATGAAACCCGTATCAGCTGCCAAAGATGTAGAATCCTCTTCAAATTAGGCAGTCTTGACATCATTCAGCCTTTCACATAACATAGGGGAGACCTTTCTCTTTTTTAAAAGAGTGCATCTTATTATCAAGGACTAATCAAGGACAACCAAAATTAAAACCGTAATAAAATTAAGAAGAAATTTTGAGACTATTTCAATAATATATACCAGATCTTTCCAATTAAACAGACAGTGCAATTTAGCATTCCACAGCCAGAAAGCTGACAGTTAAGAAAAATATATATATTTTTTTTTAATTGTACTGGGAAAATGGATACAAAAATGTTGTGTTGTTTGTATTCACCTTTTGAAAGTCACTTGTCTATAAGGGTAGTGAAAGTTACACTGAAAAGTTTATTACTTTCTTCAGTACTGTTTGGAATTCCTTCAGGCACATTTTGACTTTTAGAGAGATTTCAGTGTCTGTATTTGCTTATGGGAAAAAAAGCAATTTCATGATCCCTTTTGGAGGAGTCAAAACATTGTGAAATAACTATAAACATCATAGAGGCCAAGAAATAAACTCTGAGTTACTGTACATAAACATGTATACACATTTATAAATAGTGAGTGATTTTTCATCTGTAAAGAAGAGCTGAATATTTTAGCACATGCATTTTGTGTTTATGGCTACTGTTGCATTATTTGTTCCTCTCAACTTAGAATTTAGACAGATGGAAAAGCACTGTGGCAGAAACTCTACATAGAACAATGCCAAAATGTTAGAGTTTCATCGGTGTAGGCATATTTGTCAATACTTGTATCTGAAACATACAGTTGACATTAGTCAAAAATATACCTCATCCCAGTACAGTAGTACAAAAGAGTCCTCACCAAGAATCCAGTTGGCTGGGGAGGGTGAGAACAAAAAAACTCTTTTGAATCTGAAAAGTTTATAGTTTTATGTTAAGACACAACTATAGAAATCTGAGACAGAGAAAAACCATTAGACAGCCTCAGCTGGTGTGACAAGCCCTTGTCTCCACGTGGTTTTAAGAGGGGGCAGACATAAACAAAATATATGTAGGTTTATGGGACATTAAAATAAGTTTAGCATTCTTTCATTACCTACTACATTACTAAATATACAATTCAGTTTATATAAAATTTGATCTATAAACTTCAAAAAGCAATGTGGAAAAATTGTGTCTTTGTAGTATCTGGTAACTAAACTGTCTAATTGAATTAGGAATGAAAGTTGACTTTTTTTTCCAACTTCACAGAACAGCCCAACAAGTATGGATGTTTTCAAACTGTAGAACTGCAAATAATATCACAGTCTTGATCCAAAACACAGAATTACAGAGAATGGGAATTACAAGGCTGTTTTGGAACCTGGGCCAAATCAGGCTGAGAATTGTCTTGTGGAACAGCTTCAGGACAGCAACAATAATAAAAGCCTGAACTCAGATTCCCCAAACTAATTTTAGTATCTTTACTTCTGTCTCTCTCTAGCAAACAGCAATGTTCACACACAAATCAGTGCAGAATCCAGGTGGGTGACACTTAGTTGAATTGATTCTTTTCAGAGTGATAGATGCAAAAAGTAGTAAAATTTTATTTTGACCATAAAGAGATGCAGGTCCATGTGTGAAGATGAATCAACTATCTCTGCACACCTCCAGCCTACAACTGAATGCCTGGGGAGGGACAGAAGTACCCACCAGCTATGGTGTGGTGATGCTTCTCTGAATCCATCCCCTTTCTCCTTGAACTCATACAAAACGTTCAGTATTGGTAAAATACAGGGAAATGGAGATTTTCATTTTATCATTTATATCACTTGGCATGACATGAGTAACCAGCGCTTCTTGTTGCTTTTGAATCTGGCTTCTTGATCTCACCTAGTTCTTTTACTGCATGAGTCACTGAATAATCACAACTTTTCTGTGCCACTGGGTTTCTTCCTAATGCTGAATTGTCATTTGACAATCCTTTTTCTAGGCTGAAGCAGACAATCCACCTCCTGTCACTGGCATGAAAGCTCTTCTCTGCCTTCCACTGTCCTTATCACCCTTCTCCAAAACTTTTTCAGTTCTATCATATCGTATTCAGAGAGAAGGGATGAGACCTACAGATAATATTAATAAGAGGAGCACCATAGATTATTTGATCACACAGTGATTCTCTTTCCATCCCCTAGAATTTTGTATTTTTATGCTTTTTCCCTAATGGTAAAGTAGAAGACCTTCTGCTTTAACTGGGCAGAGCCTGTGCTTCAGCATGAATGGATGTGTCTTTAAACAACAAAACCACATCAACATTAAATGATAATTGAATTTAAAACTACATTGTGTACAACAGGACATTATCACGCACATGCGAATCAGAATGGATTGTTTGATTAGACAGTACAACCTCATCACTTTGGGCAATGAGAGTGCACACCATATACCTAAACAGCTCATCAATTTCTGTCACAAGTTCTGCTGTTTTCCCTTGTTTTCAACTCTCTGCTATTTGGGATAAAACCACCCTGAGCCACACACAGACTTTATCTGCTGGAATTCTAATTAGATATGGCTAAGATAAGAAGAATTTTAATGGTAAGATTTGCCACTTCCCATTTCAAATGGTTTCCATGAGGAACTTAATTTCCTCAGAAAATTTCTAGTGGCGTGACAAACAAAAAAATCCCTGAAATCCAAACCATTGCGTGATTTGCAATGCTAAAGTACAGAGGAGAAAACAAACAAAACATAATTTGCCTCCCTACTGAACCCTAGACACACCTTGAGAACTAAGGAGGTTCAAGGAAGCGGTTCAGAAACGCACCTCTAAAAGAAAAACAAACAAATTACAAATAAAGGTGGCCCTATTTTCCTAAGAAGTGAAGTCACATTATTTTTTCCTTACAATTATAGCAAATGGGTAAAATTAATCCTGCCCAGGCAGACTAAGTTTATACCCTGTAGGTACCTGCAGCAGTTTGGGATTATTCTGTGATAAATTCCAAATACAAAAGTCAGGAAAATGCATTTCTTCTACAGCCTCTCCTGTAAATACTTCTGATTTAATTCCTCCTTCTTTGAAATCTCTCTCTTACCTTAGCCTAAAAGTGCATCTGATAATACTTTGGCTTAAAATCTATTTTATATCACTTTATAGAACTTCTCTGAGTTCTAGGGCTCTTTTTATCCTTTGCATGAAATACTGAATATCCTTTGCATACAATACCAATATCTGGTAAAACAGAAAATAAGGATTGTAATTCACTAAGAAATCACGCAGCTATCCAAAGTGGAGTTCTAATTAAATCTTCACTTTTAAATTTGATACAGCTTTCTTATCCTGCAAATGACAAACCAGAAAATGAAAGCAAAAAACAAATAAATAAATAACTATTATTTCATTGTTGGAATCTGCTACATGCTATACCAGCTGATCCAAGCAAAAGCATGAAAGTTAAACAGAATCAATACAGCAAAAATACAGACGACATAAGTAAAACATTAAACACATGAGGTTTTGTAAGTATGCAGAAAGAAAGAACTTCTTCCTAGCAACTACTTTTTATCTGTTTTGTTCAGTATTTTTAACCATGTGAGTATGCTTAGACCGTATCTAATGAAAAAAAAACAACAAACCAACAGCAACAATGAAATATAAACATAACTGCAGCTTAAGCATCCAGGAATGGTTTCTTGAACTAAGTTCTCAACTATGCAAAGCCTGACAATATTAAATTTGATGCAGAGCACAGTTTACTCTGGATTGTGGGTACTGATAAACCTCTGCCTACATGAGGAGCATCAAATACCAAGCTCCTGGAGGAAAAGGGGGCTGTGGAAAAGCAGCAGTGTCGTTTTAGAGTTGGTGGGAGTCAAGGATCAGGAACAGCAGCACTGACCCAGGGAGAAAGGAGAGAAGCAGTGAGCCCCACCTCACCAGGGACCGGATTCCCTCGGAACAGTGGGATCAGTTATTCGCTGAACTGGCTGTCATCTAGTGGAGTCATAGCACATTGCAACACACTTCTTACACATCTGTAACTTTCCCTGACAAAAAAAAATCAGACATTCAAATTTGGTATTGATCTCAAAGGTGAGAATTTGGAAGATTTTTTTTCCTCAAAATCAACTATTTCTGAAGACTTGCAAAAAAACCCGTTCCAGCCTCCATCATGTCCCAAGATACTTCTTGATACTTTTTTGACTGTCTAGATTTCAATTTTTGTATTCTAGACTATCATAAAGCAGGCTGGCCTTTTTTGTGTTTAACCTAATGATTTTTTGTGACTGAGTAATGCAAACCAATGAAATAATTTAACTTGAAGGACATTTTTGATGAATATGAATCTTCATTAAAGTTTCCAGAGTGAAAATTACCGATGGACCAAAAAAATAGAGCCATCTTCTTTCCTCTTGGCCACTGAGGTCATTTGAGATTCATAAATAATCAAAGCCAGACAGTGACAGAAATGGAAATAGGGCTAATGAGATGAAAAGTATTTGATGACTAAATATCATGCTTGCATGGTTATTTATGAAAAAGAAACACATGGAGTGCCAAAGGGAGACAGTAATTAAGTAACAGGCCCAGATTTCATTATTTCTTGTGTTGCAATCTTGCTAAGACAACGCAGCTTTCTGTGTATTTTTTCTCTCTCATTATTGGCAGTAAAAGACAACTATCACAAGAATTCAGGCCCTAATTGTACATCATCTATTGCCCCCATGCCCCACCTCATTTTTAAAAATTGTTAAACGATGATAATGTGGGCAGAAGAGTCTTTTAAACCGAATTAAGTGGTTCCCTGCTTGTTTGTAAACCCTGTAAGGACAAGAGCTCAGGAAAATATTTATTTGCTTGGCTTCAGAACTGCTAAAAAGTGGTACAGCACATAACATATTGACCAAAACTTAATGACAGAGAGCAATTCTGGTGCTTTGTGATATCACTTAAAAAAACCAACAACAAATAACTGGTTTTCCAACACATCTGCCAAACTGCTACACCGGCTGACCGAGGACATTTCAGCGGGCTCGCTGTAGCTTTAGTGCAGCGAAGGGCAGGCTGCCCCGTCTCCCCACACGCAACACGGCACCGCCCCGGGCCCCGCGCGGGGGTCGCACTCCCGGCCCTCAGGGACTCCTCAGACAGGGCTGTGGCAGCGCCGCTTGACTTACTTCCCGCCTCGACGTCGCAGCCGCGGCTTTGGCCCTCTTGGCCCCGGCCCCAGCCCCAGCCCCAGCCCCAGCTCCAGCTCCAGCTCCGGTCCCGGTCCCCTCCAGTCCCTCCCGGCCGCCGCAGAGCCCGGCCCGGCCCAGCGGCGTCCCCGTCGCTATGGCGACCGGCGCACCGCCTCCCGCCCGCTTCAGCCGCTCCCACTTGTGATTGGCTCCGGCGTCCAGCCCCGCCGCCCAATAGCAGCAGGCTCTCGGCAATGCCCCGCCCTCCCCGCTTTCCGATAGGCCCGTGGCCACGGCTGTAGTTCCTTCCGCGCGCTGCAGAACTACGGCTCCCAAGGGGCTCCGCGGCGGAGCCACCGCCTGTTTACCGGCCGTGCCGGTGCCGCTCCCCGCGTGCAGCCGCGCCACGTGACCGGCCGGGGGTCACGGCCGCCCGCCCGCCAGGAGCGGCCTCGTCCCGTCCGTCCCGTCCCGGGCGCTCCGGCCCCCCGGCGGCAATGAGGGCGCTGCGCTGGGCGGCCCTGGCTGTGCGAGCGGCGGGCGGGAGGTGGGCGCCGCCCGTCCCCCGCCGCGGTCGCAGCGGCCCCGGTCCGCCCCCGCCGCGGGAGTGGGCGCTGTCGGTGAGCCCGCGGGGGCGGCTGCGGGTGCGGCTGCCGTGCCAGGTGAGCGTCCGCCCCCTGGACCCGCAGCGCTGCCCGGGCGCGGACCGGGTGCTGGTGGCCGTGAGCGGCGGCAGCCCCGGGCGCGGCGGGCGGGAGCGGGAGCCGGTGCGGGTGGAGCACGACGAGGCGCTGGGACAGGTGGCGATCGTGGCGGACGGCGTGGACAGCAAGACCGCCGTGGACGTCCGGACGCCGGTGAAGTTCGGTGAGTGCGGGGGAGGCGCACGGATCGGGGCATCCCACCGGGGATGGGCTGGCGCTGCTGTTTCGGCTGGAAGCCCCTGTTGGGAAACGGCATCGCGGCCGCGCTGATTCAGAACATCCCGTTCTGCTTCCTGTGTTCCTGGACGTCCTGCGTGTTTGGATACCCGATTTGTTGTGACCCTTTTGCCAGCAGCAGTTAGTGCGAACACTCGAGCTGGTGTTAGCACTGTCATTTGTGATCTGGCAGCTGCTGCTCCAAGGGGACTCGGCTCCGAGGCAGCGTCCTCGGCATGCCGGGATCCACCAGCTCCCTTAGCGTTTGTTGGGCTGAGTGGCTGTCCGCAGGATACATGAAATACCAAGAAGGGCTCCCTTGTCCAGTACAAGTGTTTCATTATCTTTTTTGGGCACAGGGCTGTAATCTGTGCAGGGTTTCTTGTATGGAGCACAATTTGGGAGAGCAGCTGTAGTGGCTGAAGCCAGTAAACATCTCTGCTGAGCTGGCGGTGAAGTTCTGACAGGGGCCCTAAGTTTAGGGAGTGCAAACTCAGATTTGTGTTCAGCCATTAATGTGGTTTTGTTTTTTTTCTTATGGATTTGGGCAATTTTCTATACAGTGCAGAATGTTTCACCATGCTGAAAACATTTTTTGATGTACAATGCACCTGGTCTCTTGTTTCGTTTAAAGTTATTGAAGATTGCTGCATTATTTCATTTAAAGCTCTGTTGCAGTTGTGATATGAGAAATGATGAATAATCCCACCTTACTTACTCTTAATACATATAATCTAAGACTTTTGTAGAATATGATGTCACATACAGCAAAGATACTCTGCACCTTTTATCTTGCTTCACTTTTTTCCTGCCCTGTGTCTTAGGGAAAATTCTGCAATGTGTTTTTTTTTTTCCTTGTTTTCTTTTAGAAGGATCTGAACTGTGTACAATTCAAAATGGAGAAGCCCTATGGGTTTGACATAACATCACTCTCACATTTTCCAGTCTTACTCATCCCTATAATTTACTTTTCTTTTTTTTTTAACACTGCTTATAACTGAAAGGGTGTTTCTTAAGTATTTTTATCACAACTTAGGGTTTGTTTTGTTTCCTAGAAACTAATATATGCAGAAATATTCTGTAATTAAATACAGAATATTTGTACATATAATCTCACCCTTCCTGCCCTCAGTGTGCTTTGCTGTGTTAGAATGGTTGTACTCATTCCTCCCATGAGGAATCCCATGACTCCAGCAGCCCACTTCCCTGTCTCTGGTCATAAATAGATGCTCAGGGAAGAGTAAGAACAGAACAAATGTAAATTGTATTTCATCTAAGCATTCTCTTAGCTGTCAACTGTTTTCATCACAGGATTTTCAGAGCCTGATACAGCTCAACCCCTCAGTGGATCTCTCTGCTGAATGTCCCTTTACACATGGAAACAGTTTCAGGGTGAGAGCTTCCTGGTGAACTCCTGGCACAATCCCACACTTTAATTTCCTGCTATTTTATCATTTGAGTATGTGGTATTCCAAGGTCCTCCTGTAATTTGTCAGTGAGTTTTAACTAGTCTGAAGAATTTGGTGTCATTGATAAAAGTTTTCAACCTTGCTATTTGTGGTGATTTCCAACTTCTTGTACTGTTGAAGGTGGTGCATAGCTTAGAGCTGCAAGGCAATGTGGAACTAAGGATATTGTTAAAGGTATTTGAAAAGCCCAAGTTTGTTCTCTTAAACAGATCATCTGTTACTTCTATATTCATTGTCTCTGTCACTGAACTGTAGCCTGACTGTCTTCTCCGAGAGTCTTGTAGTCTTAACTCTTACCTGAGAACTTGCAGTTGCTATCTTACAGCTCTTCTTTTTATTTTTTCCCTCCCTTGCTTGGCAAGCACAAAGATTACCTTGGCTTGTCTGTAGCATTCACAGGGTCCATCCCATAATTAGTGAGAATTAAACAAACCAGTGTCCCCTTTACCCTTCAATTCTCTGATATCAGGTGTGTCTGGATACTGTAGTCCTTTACTATTTCAGTTTCTCCAGGATCTCTGAGCGACTAATACAAGTCGCTCCAGAGCTGGGTATTCTTGAGGTGCAGAATTCATTGTGTTAAGATGTGAAGAATTTCAGCCTTCATAAAGGGAATGTGGGAAACCTTCCTAAAAGTCTTGATACTGAATCCTGATTGATGGAAAACAATAATTTTGCTTTTGTCCTGTCTTTGAAATTCTCACTATATTCTGAATGTCAGCCAAAACTGCAGACAGTCTCAGGGGCTTTGATCTTGAAACAGGTTTTCTTTTTTTTGTAGGTTTCTAAGCTGTTCCACTTGGGTTTGTGGTAAGCTCATGCAATTCAGGTTCCCTGGACAATCTGTGGATTATGTCCTTACACAAGTTGCTCTTTGTCATCCCATAATTAGCATGATGTTAGTACTGTGCTGTCATCCAGGTGCATCTAGAGATATATTTACAAAAATGTAAGGTTGTGGGGTTTGAGTGTTTTAAGTTTTTACTCAGTGAATTAGAATTTTTGCTTGCCACTGAGTTTCTACTTTTAAGTGTCCTTTCAGCTCTGGTTTGTTTTTTTGATCTTCTGAGTATTAGTTTGTGCTTGAGTTGGTCTATTTATTTATTTAGAAAAGAATTATCCATTAAATATCATTGCATAAACAAAAGATCTTATCCCTTGTAAAAACACATCTCAAACCGGAAAGGAACTCTGCAAATACTGTGGCTTTTCTCTGGCTTTCCTTGGCTGGGGGAGCAAGATGTTAACTCTGTTCTGCTTAGACAATTTTGCCTGAGCTCTATCAGTCACTAAGCTGTAAGAAGTTGAGAGGTTGATGTGAATCTCTTTTCAGTGTTTTGTTTTCTTCACTTTGGAAGTTAAGGCATTTCATAACAGCTTTTGCAATTTAGGTTGGAGCTTATCCAGGAAGCTGCAAGTTACCTGAAACTCCTTAGAGCCTGAATGAAGAGCATGTATAGAAAATGCTGAGCTTAAGTATGCATTTTAAACCAAAGACCATCTCTAAGCAGCTTAGTTGGGCAAGTACCAAAAGGTCCTCTCTCTGTTCCAGTGTCTAGTTTTGAGCTCTGTATAGAATTTCAATATCATACATGATCTGATAATCCTCTCTGATGCATTTAGCCTTCATAGATGGCAGATTCAGTCAAGGAATTTCTGCTTAATCAAGTTTATTTATTTTGCATGTGTTAATTAAACCTGAAACCAGCTCTCTGATTTCTGGCTATTGTACATTGGCTGCATGAGTACACAGAAGTAAACTGAACTGAGAGCTTGCATAATCATAATTTGAGATAATTCTAGTAGTCCAGGGCTGCTGAGTCATCTGAAAATAAATAATTATCCAGTCTATTTCAAGTATTATAGCTTAAGGCAGCTTAATAAGAAGGGTGCTTAAATGCCCTAGGGTACCCCTGCCTACATTCTGGTACCCAAGTATTTATTTTTTCCTATATACCTTTATTTCTGATACAAGTCTCTTACACCACAAAGAGCTTCGTGCATTCTTTGTGGTTTATATGGCTGAAGTTGGCTTCAGCCCTTGTCTTTGCTAGGGAGGAATCAAACTGGCTGTTTTTGGAGTTTTGGCACTGAAACAGATTGTATCTTGTTCCTCCTTGTTAAAATTTCATTGGCAATATTATCCAGCTTTCAGTCTGCTTCTTTATGGAGTTGTTTATCCTTGGTTCAGGAACTCAGAGGCAAAAAGACAGAGGGGGTCAATTCCTTGTCCACTATTTTTTGTTATATCAAGGCTAGCAAAGTGGTGTGACTCTGCAGAGGACCAAGGCACAAAGTGTATTTCCAGAAGTCCCTGGTGTTTCTTAATGACTTGTTTATGAATTTTCAAATTTCTGGGTCCTCTTTTAGCACCCATCTTTGATAGCTAGAATTACATTACTAACCAACCTTTCAAATTATGGCAGTAATATGCTGTACAGAATCAGAAGTTTTTTTATTACCCTTATTCTTGTGAAAGTCTTAGTGAGTTTGTAGCATGGCTGAACTGAGCACTCTCAGGTCTTTTCCTCATCCCTTTTGACAGATGCAGTAAGAGCAGGAGAGTTTCAAGCTGATTGAATTCAAAGATTTGCACAAGCAAACTGGCTTTTGGGACTCTCTTCTCAGAAAGCAAACTAGCAAGAGTCTTGGTTGTAGACCTTCCCAAGCACCCTGCCATTGTCCAGTGGGTGAATTAAGCAGTCTGGGAAAGATAGCTTGTTCAAAAACAACATTGCTTTCCAGTCTACCTGTTGTAGTCTTTTTTCTTTTTTTTCTTTTCTTTCTTCTTTCTTTTTTCAAAGGAATTGTTACCTTTGAGTGCTATCTACTTCCTTCACTAAGTTTAACCTCTTGGCTTACTGCAGCCATAAGGTAGCGTGTCTGCTGCAAAGATGGCCTGTTTTAGCTCTGTCCCTTGGATTCTCCTCATTTGTCAGGTGACAAAACTTCCATTTGTTATTAATTGGAGCTCTCAGTCTCTCGTCTTCATGGTCTGCAAGCTTACTGTTGTCATGGTTCCAGGAAGCACCTGTCCTGGGCAGCAGTGGGACAGTATTGATCTACAGGCTGTGCTGGGCCGTGGGTCTTACTTGGCAATCTCCCTGGGACAAAGCTTTTGCACATTCTAATTATTCTTTTCATCTTTCTGATACCCTTAGCAAGAAGTGGCAGTGAAGGAAAGTAGTTTCACATTTGCTTAAATGGAGGTTTCATTACCAAATAATCTCCTTTCCTTTAGGGAGTAATGGGGATCACTGTCTTAGTCCTTCAGTTGTGTCTTGCAGCAAACACTTCCAGTTGCTGTTCAATTTTTCTTCTTTTTTGCCTCTTATCCTTAGAAGAACAAAATCACTTCTTTCCTCTCCTGCCTTTACTTTTTTGGCAGCCACTATGGTGGTCATTTATACAAATGATTAATAGAAATTATTATTAATATACACAGAATCCCCAGACTGTACATTGTCAAACTTCTTCCCATTTCTTAAACCCAAGGGTGAGACAAGTAGCAGAAAAATGCTTTTCCTGCCCCTGCACCTTATCTACAAGACCTAGTGATTTTTCTTTGTGGGAGTCTCTGAACAGTTGCAAGGTGAGGTGGCTCAGACTGTGGAGGCAAACATGCTTCTTCATGCCAGGGGAATGTCAGGCTTTCTAGAAGGCTGGGGAGGATGACGCACACCAACTCTTCTCTGCCTGGTTTTGGGTTCTGGTGCTGGCTAAGGGAGCAGCAAGGCCTATGTATTTGTGCTGTTGAGCCTTATTACTCTACATGTGGCCTCAGACACCTGCCAACCTTCTGCCCCAAAATGTGTGTCAGGGTGCCCAAATGTCCTAAGCAGAATTTCTAAAGGAATGGGTGGCTAGGAGATGGAGGTGGAGTTGAAGAAAGATGAGACTTCACTAAAAGTTCACACCCTGCTGATTCCTTGCCACAGGTTAGTCATTCTTCTGCTTCTTAGTGTTCTGTCTTGGAGCTGGATGGCTCAAACACTGGCTTAGGAAACTTTATGTCCATGGTTGGTAGTGACTACTCAGGCTGTTCAAAGTGCATGGCCAGACACAGCGGCAGGTTCTTAAGTAACAAAGAAGCTGCTCTTTTCCTTACTACCTATGGTTACTGTATAACATGATCAAATACTATGTTAAAAATATTAAATTTAAAGACTTTTTTGTTCTGTTGCTAATAAAACTCTTTTAATTCTAGATTTGGATATCAAAACATCAGGAACTGGCTGCGTGAAGATTCAGAAAATAGAATGTGATAGCTGCAAAATAGAAACAGAGAAGGGGACTAGTGTCTTGCAGTCAATAAAGGTACAAAGAACCCTTCCCTACTGTTTGAAAATGGATTGTGTGGCAGTATATAATGTCAAAAATACCAGTTCTGGAGATGAGAAGTACTCTGATATTTCCCATTGCAACACTCATATTGCTATGTGTATAGCACCTCACCTTTCATTATTGCATACAATTGCAGCACAAAGTAAATAGCAGTAAATAACACGGAGTCAGAAGTCCATGTATCTGTGATAGCCAAAGCCAGCAGAAACATTGACAGCAGTAAGCCTGATCCTTGTCTTCCCTGCCCCTCAAAGGAAAAAAAATTGACTGTGATTTCCTGTCTAGTAGGTTAATAGTTATGCCTGCTCAATCACGACTTTGAGACATGCTGCTGATATTTTTTTTGTATGTGTGGGGTTTTTCTTTTTGTTTTTTTTTAATAATTGGTATAACAGCTTTTGACAATCCATTTAAATTAATTTTCAATCAGAAGTTACATATTACATGTCCAAAATACCTGACTGAAATAGATCTGATATATACTGTATGTATCATAGGCATGACCTTGTCTTTTCAGTCTTAACACTAAGTTTGCTGACATAAGCTGTTGTAAAATTCATCACAGTTTATCTGACTTAGGTGCTATTTGGAATCAAATTCACTCAATTGTTTGGCATTGTACCTGCAGGAATTGGTATAAATTCAAAAGAAAGGCCAAATTTTTTGAGATGAGAAAAAGTTTTCAACACTTTTCTCTAATGTGGTAAGAGATGATTTTATAACAGACGTAGGGAATACTAAGCTTAGGGAGGGGTGTAGTATACAATAGACTAGGTTTCCTCTGCATCTAGGAAACTATAGACAACTTGAACCTTCCACATTCTGTGTGATTGACTATTTTACTCTTATAAAGAAACCTAAAATCTAACAGAAGTTAATAGTACTATGTGATGCCCATCTAAAATTTTCATTAAAAATTAGTCTTATGTAGTAATAACAACAGTGCATGAGAAACTGCATAATAAGAGAAGGCAAGGTGGTTTTGGCCAGCAGTAATGACAGTAATCATGGCATGCCATTACATCAAGAACTTTTTGTGGTATCATGGAAAAAGATGGTTTTGAGGAAAGACTGCTAGCTTATCTTCTGGGAATCTTGTCTCAAATAGAATCCAAGATGGGAAATATCTTGAATTTTAAAAATTAAGAGCTGGGTTTTAGTCTGATCTTGTTTTTAAGTACTGTAGTTTTAGTAAGGTGACTGAACTAATTTTTTCTTCTAAACTTCAGGAACTATATATCAGAGGAACAGAATCATTTGGGAGAAACAGAAGTATTAGCCTTCAGGGCTTTTCCAAAACTACTAAAAATCTTAAGGACCAGATGCTGTAGTGCAGCATAAGAGCTGATTCCCTGTTAGGGAATTTGCATTACTGAGCAAGCTGAAGTGATAGTGCCCTCCTCTGGATGGATTAAAGTTTTAATGTTGGTTCGCTGTTATTAACAAACCTCATTAACTAACAAATCAGGAGACCTTTTCTTTACAGGAGAGAAAAACAGGTCATTGATAAACGACTTTAAATGAAAAAAATCTGGTCATGTAGGGATTATTCAAGAGCACCAGCAAACAGCTTCACAACTGCTAGTTTTCTTAACTTGCTAGAAGTTGTTTGTATAAATTGTAATTCAAAAGAACATGCTTTTTTTTTTAATACAATCTATAGTGTCTGTACAAAAGACTTAAGAGATTTGACATCTACTTTGCTTAATAATGCATACTAGTAATTGAACAGAAAGAAGGAGTCTCTAGGAGGCTTATTAAAGTTGTTTTTTTTCTGGCAGACATTATCCTCACGCCAGTGCAATTTGTCAAGGGTGGTTTTACTGATTTTTTTTTTTTTTTTTTTTTTTTTTTTTTTTGGGTGGTGGTTGTGGCTGTTTTTTAATTGGCAGAAGTCCAGTTCACCCTATCCCATCCAAGTCTCTAGGTCAGCTGATAGCAACAGTAACTCCAAGATACGGTTATGGCATTTAGGTCTTCTTCAGAGTATGAATTATTCATGAATTCTTTATTGAGAAAGTAGTGCTCCTTCTTTTAAATTTTTTTGTCGTGCTTATTACGACAATGCCACCAGGAAGACCCTTTAATTATGTATCCATGTTCCTCAGTTACTCCTGACACCTTCACTATGCTGGTGATAACAAGAATTTCCAAGCATCTCGCCCACACTGTTATGCTTCCTCACCACTCCCCATGTCTGGGCCTGATTCATCCTGCATCAGTGTCCTTCTCTTCTCCTGAACAAATTTTTCTGGTTTTCCTCTGACATCTGTTAAGGTCTTGATAGCCTTTTGCCTCTTCCTTATTCAACCCTTTCTCCCTTGCTTGCAGAAGCCCTGTGAAAAATCAGTGCTTTTTTCTTTCAGCTGGTGGAATATTTCAGCTTAGTGAAAAGGCTACTTGACCATTGTAACTGGTTTCTTCTCTCAGCAAATCCTTCTGTCTGTTAGGTGTCTCTACTGATACCTACTTCTGAAAGCCTGGTTGGTTTTTTTTAGGAAGATATTCTAATAATTTGGGATGGTGGGAATCAACGTGTGTGTTGTAGTTTTATTTTACTGAACCTATCTGTGGCCATGCTGGTGAGCCCTTGCTTATACACTGGTTTTTCCAGTCTTGCAAGTTCCCATAGTCTCCTCCAAAGTTACATATTTGGAGGATTTGCTGTTTAACTGTTATTCTGATAACAAGCATTATGCCTCAAAGGAACTGTGATGCCACATTGAAACATTTAATTAATTCATCATGTATAAGGAGAGAACAATCTATTCATTGAAATCTGATTTTTTAAAGTTTTTTTTTTTTTACAAATGGTTGCATTTTATTCTCAAGATCTGCTGGGGTTTTTTTGGCATTTTGAGAATGGTTTATGTGTATTTGTACTTTTTTTTTTTCTTGTTGGTTGTATGCAGCAACAGCTGAAAGGGTATAAAAGCTATGAAGAAGTTTTTACTTGGAACCTGGCTTATTAGTTAAAAACTTGAGATTTTCCTTATGCAAAACAATTTTAATTAGAATTTGTGTGCAGTGAAACACTGTAGAATCTGGTTCTGCTTGCAGGACTAAGGCTTGCAGTGGTTAATGTGGTACAACTTGAAAAAATAAGATAACCATAACTAGAAAAGAAGTTATCCTAACTGTATGATTTTTAAACTTTTTTCAGAGCCATAAAATTGATATACGGACAAACGGTGGCAAAGTAATCGGTCTTGGAACACTTTATGGAAATACAGATATTTGTGCAACAGAAAAGGGGGTAAGTAGGAAGTAAAACTTTCTCTTCAATGGCTTATTCTCCTCATTTCTTGTAAAAGGACTAAATTCAAAGCATGTGCTAAAGAATATGTAAATAACCCTCATTGGTGGCAATTTCACTGTTTCTTAGGTTTGTCTGTTAAATTATTATTATCCTATGCTTGATTTGGATTGATAAACAGGATTCACAGAAAGCAGGAATAAGTATGTGGTCATTCCATCAGTATAGAGATTGTTCTACTGATAAAACCCATCAGCTTTAATTATATAGACCCCTCACAACATTTTTAAACTCTCTCCTTGGCTAATATGTAGGCACTTGGATTCTGCAGAAGGCTCAGGAGTTTAATGTAGTGTCTTGTGGATAGTGGCTTGATATTTGTAAATGCTGTACTCTTCTAGTGTTACATAGTTATAAGAATGGATGAGTAGAAGGTTTTGCAGACTTAATATAATCATGTATAATCTTGCTATGAGATGCAGTGTGAAGAATCACAAAGAGAATATTTTTGTAGAGAACTAGCTTGGTTTTTCACAGTAGATGGCAGTATGAGACTAACCACAAACTACTGCACTCTGGTTTTGTTTCTTGGCATAAGCAGGCAATTCTCCTTTATTTAAAATAATGTAGAGCTAAATTCCTTGCAGTTCTCACACCCAGTCTTGGTTTTAGGTATTGTAATGTCCATGCAACTGGTTGCACTAGGATTCATTAGATCTGGGGTGTTGCTGTATGAACATGTGGAGCCAAGCTGAGTCTGGCAGTAGCTTGGATGTTTGTTCTGTCAGAATCCATAGGTACCCTTAAAACCAACAGCACTGGGTAGAATCAGGCAGTGGGGGGTAACCCTCCCTTGCCAAGGATAAATTTGAGACCAAACTATTAAATTCCAGGCATCCAAAGTCATCTCTGTGAAGTGCTGTTTGGCACTATTGTACACCTTATAGGGTGGGTTCCCAGATCAGCTCACTTTGCTAGAGCCAGCTGTGAGCTGTTCTTAATGTCCTGATGTAAACTAAGCAACTTGCCATTGGATTTTCCAAAAACTGTCAGCATTAATGTATCTGTGTTTCTTTGTAAGTGAGTGTTAGACTGCCTTTTATGTAATAAATGTAATAATTGTATCTGTATGGGAAAATACAGTTCATATAGAAAATTGTTTTACTTTGAGCCTTTAAATGCTTTTTTAAAAATTGAGTCTTTTCAGAAACACCATCCTTCTGAAATAGTAAAACAAATATTGTGCAGATTAAGTTGAAGTGCTTCTTTGTGATCATGAATATTTGTATACAGTGTGTAATATTACAAGAGGTCAATCTTAGAGCTGTCAAGCTGTAGTAACTTGAGTGAAGTGAGTCATTTTAGCACAAATTCACAGCTACAGAACAATATTTTGGCTTATGTTACTGAACTCCTTACTAACAAACTTTGTAGTGTATTTAGGGAGGATGGATTTCTTTTCTCAACTGGCTACTTCTGTTAATAATCAGTCAGCCTTATGTCTCCTCTGTGTGTTTGTATGAGATGTTTCTTCCATCAGTTGCAGTCATCATTATGTAATTATGGCTCTGTCAGCATTTCCAGCCCCCTCCTGGAGGTGGGGAGGGAGAGGATGTGGTAAAAGGCATTAAGCACTTGAGAAATGAAGAATATTTTTTAAGGGAGGAAGTGGGAGAAGACACTAGTAAAACGTTTGAACAGTGATAGCACAAAAAGGAAGGCTAAGAGCATGAATATGTGGAGGAAAAGCTCTATATGTCTTGTTTAAACACAAAAATATACTAGTTTTTATCTTGAAAATGTGTTCAGGTATAAAGCCTTCTCAGCCTGATTTAGGCAGATGAAACCAGTGGAACTTGAGCGTGTGGTCAGTTTCAGTAACTGCAACCCCCGAGGCTCTGTGCCCAAGGGAAGGAATTTTTTCCAGAAGATCTGGTGGTTCAATGGACAGAAATAAGGAGATTTGTTTTGCTGGGGAGTTATTAGCTAATCTGAGCCATGGGGACTTTTCTATAACACTTGCTTATAGAGCCAGACATCTATGTTCTGCCAAAAATCTACAAGAGTTAAAGAATTTGGGATTGAAAACATATTTATTTTCATTGAAAAGCAATCCTATTTTTCCATGCTTTCCCTATCTAAAATACTTTTTTATTCTTATACCTGAGCAGTCTGACTTTCCCCTCCTCCATGCCCCTGCCCTGATTTGGGTTGTTCTGAAACAAACATTCTTTGTGTTGGTAGTTTTTGTTTTACTGTTCATAGTAACTTCTTTTGATCTGGAGCTGAGACAACTCTTTTTATTACTGTGCAATTTTAAGAAAGGTAGGTGAGGCTGGTAAATGAGTTGGTATGTGAGATTGTTTACAATAAAGCACTTAATTTTTAAATAAAACAATATATCTAAATAGAGTTAAAACTTGCATTCTATAGTAAGAGAGGTAGCTTTTTGAGTTTCCCTTTGCCTGCTTAGGAATGCCACAAGGCAGCCAGTTTGTATCCAAATTTTCATTTTATTCTTCCCCTTTAAAGTGTGCTTTGCTCTATTTTCAGTGTGCTGATATCAGTGATGGCCCTGCTCAAATGGGAAATGTTCTTTCTTTGCAAGTCATTTAACTCTTAGAACAGGTTTGATCATAACACCTAAAAGGAGAGTGGCTTTCCCTTTACTTGTGGCTGTGGCCACGTGGCAGAGCAGGTTTGTGCTTTGCCATGCAGGGTGAGGGAGTGGGGGGCTGCTTTGTGGGAAACATTCCTAGGGCACATGCAATGTAAATTAAAGTTTAATATCTCTTGTTAATAGGGTTTTGTTGCAAGCAGCAGATGATGAAAAGCTGACTTGCTGTTTCAGTTGTGATAAGTTGTGCTTTATATTACTGGATTTTGTTTCTATCTGTAGCATAGCCCTAAGCAGCAACACCTGCAGTGATTGTAGACATTGACTGTCATGGATTTCCAATTGTACCATGAGTTATGCATAGCATTTTGATTTTCTTAAAGTTTAAGGTATCTTGCTAAATTATTGGAGATCTAATCTGTATTGTAGCATCATGGGAAAAGTCTTAAGCCAGTAGTCTCTTTTGTAATCCTATAATTTAGTAGTTCAGTATGAATGGATGGGTAAGGCCACAGTATAATTTGGCTATCATATAGTCCATACTAAACCACCCTCTTCAGCTCAGTTTTTGGGACACAGTGCAGCACTGAGTTTGTGCAGCACTAGTGGCTACTTGTCAGAATACTTCTTCATCCGTAGCTTATTCTTTATATAATATTAGACTGGAAGGGTTGACAGACTTATTTTTTTATATCAACTTTTTTTGCACAGGATGGCAATACTAAAATGACAAGGAAGTTTTAAAAAAAATTTGAGTAAGGCACAGTTTGATCTAGAAAGTCATATATGGTTTCATATAATGGGTACAGATTTTGTGAAATTCACTGCAAGTCTAAGCAAAACAAAAACAAATTGAGTGTGGGGTCCAAGCAGGAACTATTGCGTGTTCCCATCATAAATCAAATTTAACTGAGAATAGAATTCAGTCTCATATGGTTGTTGCACAAGCATGTGAATTGTTCTGTTTTGTTCAAATAGATTGACATTATATCACATGGCTCCTCACTTTTACATAGATAATCTCACTTTTTACCTCTTACTTCCCAAATCCATAGTGCAACTTCTCATATTCTATTCTTTCTCTCTGTTTCTATTGAAAAGAAGTAGAAATGGAGATCTTATCCCTGGTTTTTCAAGGCTTTGTATGTCTTGAGGCTTAAGTCCAAGAATAGAAGCCTGAGTAACCAAGGTAATAGGAAAATTATGCTGAGAAAAAGGGCAGCTGGGTGAGGCTTTTTTGCAAACCTTCACCAAAGACATATGTACAAAGTAAGCCAGTTAAAAATCTTCATAAATATCTGCATGTAAGAAAGACAGTGGATGTTTCAGTTTGAGGTGGCAGAAAATTGATCACCAGTGCTCTAAGTGTCATAATGCTGTATCCAGTCTTCATAATTTAAGTTAATCCTTCTTTTACTTTTCAAAATGAAGTGTTTAATTTTTGAAAATTAAATCAAGTTTTTCTTTCATCTGTTTGTGACAGCTTGGGTTCTTCACCTGAGTGATGGATGCAATAACTCATAGGAATGTTGTGAAGACTCGTTAGTCCTTAAGTCAGAGGTCTTGGATGAAAAGGTTTTTTTTTTTTGTCTTGTGTAGCTTTTAACTAAGAACCTGATTCCATTTGTCCTGCACTAACAACTGCTTTCCATTTGTTTTGTGTCTTAATAGTGTTACTTCCCACTGCTTTTTCAAGCTGTGATGACAAATTTTCAATTATGTTTATTTCTCCTAGAGTGTAAATATAGAGAAGCTGCAGGGGACAACCATCAGTATATCTACTGAAGATGGGCTGCTGAAAACAAAGTATCTCTATGCAGAATCAGCATCTCTCTCTTCAGAATCTGGTGATATTATGCTGGGAAGTGTTCATGGTAAGAAGGAAAATGTGTCACAAATGAAACTGCTTTGAAGGTGTTCAGTAATGTTCACAGTAACAAATGCACTAATGCAGTAGACTCTCACTAAATCAGCTGTGCACAGTATATGAGCAAAACAGTTCTTCTATTAGAGACTTGATTGATTTTTTGCCACCTAGCAGACTGTATTTTTCAAAACAGTTTCATAAGCACACTTATTAATAGCAAAAAGTGTGTATTATAGGAAAGAATGTCACACATACTAAGAACATCAAAATATTCTAATATTCAGCAGTTAAAATGATACTTAAAGTTGTCAGGAGGCTTCTCTTCCCCTCTCCCCATCCTTTATTTTCTTCATAGGAGAAGCAACTCTTGGACAGATCACCTACAAAGAGCTGTTGTAGGAGAGAATCATAATGAGAAGTTTTTATTAGAAATGGCCTGTGTGTTTGCTGGCACCTTATATTAAGAGTGGTGACAGTTTCTGTTTTTAGAAGAAGTTCTTAGAACTTCTTAGCAGTCTCTAATCCATCCACCCTTTGGTGTCCTTCCCCCAGATCTAAAACTAATAAACTCTGAGTCTTTTATTTAAGCAGCAGTTGAGGTTCAAATCTGGTGTGGTTTTCTAATTTAACAAAACTCCCACTGAATTCAGACGCTGCTGTAATGCATTTGTGGTGATTTACCATTGAGTAAAACAAACTGGAGCATGTACAAAGAAAATTACTCAGCTCTGTCAAGGTTCCAGATTTTCAGCTATATCCCTTAAAAATAATTTGCTACAATTTCTTAGCAATTTTATGTTGTCATTTTGCTTGAAAAACGACTTCTTTATTCCGTGAAGGAACAAGTCCTCTGTCCATTTATATTAAATGTGAGAATGGTTTCTAAACCTGTTAGGTAAAGTTAATTTCAGCATGCACCAACAGAAATAAGCTGCTCTTTCTCTTGTTATTGTATTTTTCTAACATGTAGACTTTTATTATTTCTGGAACTTCTGTCTGATAAGCCATGCTAGTTTGGCTTTTTCTTTAACTTTTATTGATATTGTGGAGTGATCAATTTGTGAGCAGGTTCATGTGCACATCCAAGAGTTTATTTTTATTTTTTTGTTATAAAAATGAAAAATATTTCATAAAAATGAAATCATAAATGCTGTAGTTAATAACTTACTTCCTTCAGTAATGCCTGTTGCCATTAAGCTGAAGAACAATGTGAAAACAAATAGAATTGCATCCAAATTATGCAGACATTTCTTACATTACTTCAGGATTATTTTTATGACCTCTCTACTAAATGGGTTTGGAACACCTAATGTTATTTTAGCTGTACATTTTTTTTAAAAAATTGCACATTAACATTTGCTTGGTAATTTTACCCTATTTTTTGGGGAAAAAATAGTTTTTGTAAAATACCATGTTCCCCAATCATATTTTAATAGTTAGAGCAGAGGCTTTTAAAGTACACATACAAACACTTATTAGCAGACAAGATAGCTCCTATTATAAATTTGTGCTAGAAAAAAATGGTTACTTTGACTTCTGTTTGTTGCTCATGGGGTAGCACAATTGCAGGAGTTTCCCAAGAAACAATCTGGTCCAGGTGTTTACTGGCAAAAGTCAGTTTCCCTACAGCTGACACTGTAGATGGCATCAAATCAGCATATCCTGCACGAAACTGAGCTAGATTTCACTGCTTTTGCACTGGGAAAATTGTAGTTAGGGCAGCACAGACTTTACAAACCTCTCTGAGACATTTTGTGGTTGAAACTCAGGCTGTACAATCATGACACTGGTAGAGCTCAGGCTTTCACAACTGTTCATTTGCATGCTTCATGCTCCTGTGGCAAATGAGTAATGCATTGATCTAAAAGGCGTTAGTTTTGGGTAATTTTCATCAGCTTCTGTAACAGGCATTACAGATGTTAGGTGCTAAGGTATTAAGCTTTTGAATTGACACCTGAAAAAGAAATTTGATCATGTGAAATTTCTTTATTTAAGAGACAATAACATTACAGTGCACCTTCTTTACCAAGGGTCACATGGGAGGAACAGGAAACCCCCTCTTTGCAGCAGTCCCAAAGTCTTGGGTTGAGTTGCATTAAGTATTAATTTATTTTATAAATCTACTTCAAATTTGGACTAAATATCAAAATCCTTCCCAACTAACATTTAAAATGGGCTCAGTTAGACCAAGCTTGCTCAAGGCCTTGTCTACTTGAGCTTTGAGTGTTTTCAGGTCCAGAGGTTGTATGACCTTTCTGGACATCTTGGTCCACTCTGAATTATTCTTCTGGAAGAGTGAGGAAAAAAACTTTTTAAAATCATAATTTCTATTATGATTTGTAACCATTATTACTTCTTCCTTCGTTCTGCATCAGCATGAGAAGAATGTCTTTTTTTCCTCCATACCCTCCCATTAGGTAGTTGAAGGCCACAAGAAGACTCCTCCTCAGCCTTCTCCTTTTAAAGCAAAACAAACAGATGCTCTCAGAGCATCTGTAGCTTGGCCTGGGTCTCTAATCTTCTCAGTGCCTTCTCTGGCTTTGGTTAAGTACACCAGTGTCTTTCTTGACTTGAAAACTGGAGACAATATTCTAATGCAGCCTCACAGGAGGGCTTTACTTGCAGTCTGTACTGATCATACAGCTCAGTGTGCAGCTGACTTTCTTTACTCACTCCCACTGGGGACGGTGTCCATCAAGATGCGCAGGTCCTTCCTCACCTGCAAAGCTTCCTTGCAAACTGTCAGCACTCAGCTTTTGCTGCTTTACATCAGTAAAGCCTGTGATGGACTTTATATTTGTTCTTGGCCTTTTCTTCTGTCCTAGTCTAGTAACTATTCAATTATCTAAAAGAATCACACTGGGAAACAAGGTTACTGAGGTTACTTCATGTATTTGCCCACTAATGTATATACAGGAAGGGGTGAACATACAACTGCCTTGAAGTTCAATGACTTGAATAAGACAAAATAGAATATCTGCCATCTTCCAAAGGTAGTGCAGTCCAGTGCTTGAGCTTGGTGTCCTATGATCCCTCCAGAAAATATAGCTTGATATACCTTGATATACTCTTGATATACCAAAGTGTGTTCTGTACAGTTCAGCTACATTTCTGTATTTCACTTCTGGATTTTCATTTCTGTATGTAGAGTGGAATTGTAACTTCGCATTTTAAATTTTCATCAGACTGAAGTACAGACATATCTATAAAAAGTGAAAATAAAATTAATTTCTAAAGTGGTAAAAAGTTGCATAATGGTTTATTTTCCCTTTTTGTGCATTGAAATAATCCTGCCTTGTTGAGAGCCACCAAAACAAATTGAAGGAATATAAATAGCACAGCATAAAGTGTTGCCTTTGAATCCCAAAATCCGTTTTCTGCCCCTGGTTCTATACTGATCCTGATTGCAGTATGGTAATTTGAAATTTTACAATGTTCATTGAAGATTGTAGGTGATAGAAAAGATAACTCTTTTCAGAAACCCCAAAACACTAAGGCACTGCTCTTGATATTCTGATAAAATTACTATGTTTTGGATATCATAGTATTGCATTACACTGAAATTGGTTGTAATAATCAATTATTTGGTATAAATACCTTTGGTCTTGGCTTTCTCTTTTTGCTCTTGATATGCCCAAGAAATATTTACCTAACTTAAAAATCCTAAGGTAAGCGTTGGCCTTCAGAGAACAGGTGGTACATGACCAAAAGTGCAATTCTGTGCACTGTCTGTAGACAGTGCAGGACATTCCTGTCTGCTTCAAAAGCAGCTTTTGTTCTAGCTAGATGCTTGAAGTGAGCTTTTCACACCATTACATTGTTTTGATGTGCAGCATTGGTGGTTCTGCCATATAAGTATGTGTCTAAAACAAATTTGGTTTCTACATGTTGAATATTTTTCAAGGATCCACTTATCAAAACAGAAAACCCCCAGGTAAACAAAGAGCAGACCCAGGGGCTATATGCTGACAGAATATAATCTGCCTTCAGCTACTCCATGGGAGCTGCTGGCTGACAAAACCCTAGGTCTTTTTGTAGGTTGTACCAAACTAAGTGCCAGTCATGATAAAATGAGGAAAAGGGTGGGATAATTATAGCATGCCTTTTAAAAACAGGAAAGAGTGAAGCCAAACATCTTTCAAGATCATTGAAAAATGCTTTTGTTTCTGCTGTGATTTTCAGAACTCCGAAGTATTTTGTGTAGTATGTGCTTGGAAAGATTAATTTAAGATTGTTGATGATAGGCTGCTTTTCTAGCTTTTAGCCCATGAACCACTAAGAAAAATACAGGTCATATACAGTGGAATGCACTCTGCCCTAATCAGTGTTTACTACTGTGTAATTACATAAGACAGGGTAGAGCTTAATCCTTTTGCAATTTTTAAAACCTCTTCTGAAAGATCTGAGAATTATGACTATTGTGTATTACTGAACTGCACTCAGTTTCTGTGATCAGCCTTATTCTTCATTCTCTCTCTCGGGAGGTTGAGAGAATGGCAGGGATGACATGGTGTGGTTTAGTTTTTTATTTAAGGCATTTTCTGAGACATTTATACATGGAACTGTAGAAGTTTGTACAATTTAGTTACTATTAGCAGTATAGATGTCTATACTGTCACAAGGTACATCTGTTGTCCTTCCAGATTCTCTTGATGTTATGGGTGAAAGGGCAGAATTTTGAAATTTTAAGGCTGGAACACCTGTGGCTGTTTAAAGTGATGCAAGTTCAGTAGAAGACCATTCTACATTTTGTGTCTGACACACTTTGTTTGATGTTCTCCACTTTGCCTAACGTACTCTGAAGTCGATGGAAATGTTGACAAGGGGTTGTCATTGAAAATCAGAGTAAGTTTGGAGGGAGTAGGAAATGTTCAGTGGGTCCAGGAAGTAGCTTTGCAGATAACACACAGGATTCCCTCCAGCAGATGTGGGGTATAGGTGTATAAAAGAGGAAAATAGAAACTGTTTATGTTATTCATGGAATTGAATTTAAATCACCCATAGTGCTATTGCAGGTAGCAGAGCAATTAAGAAAAAAATTGCCCAAAATAAAATAAGACAATACTGTGCATTAACCTTGCACGTTCCTCTTACTTTTTTTTTCTCCCTCAAATCCAGGTGGTGTCATTGACTTAAAGTTTTTCTGGTCTGGAATCACTTAATTGTTACCCACATGTGTTGAGACTTTCGTTTGTAAAGCAACAATATTTAATACAAATAAATAATTTGTTTCAAAAATAATGTTTTTAACATTTTCCCCCTTTTCATTATAGGTAATACCAACCTTCAGACCAAAACAGGGAGTATCACAGTAGGTAGGTTCTGCTTTCTCTCTCTCTCTTGCTCTTCTCCTTTCTATAAAAGCTAAATGTTCACACGGGAAGTAAAAAGGAGGTGATTTCACACAGATGATTTTGCCTCCTTTTCAGGAGTAACACTGATTAGTGTGGCTGAATAAGACCCTTTTGTGGTTGGGAAAGGCACACAATCTCACGTGATACCCAATAGTTGCTGGACTTTACGTAAGCTAGACTGAGTCTAGGTGTCATCTTTTAGATAAAGATGGGATAAAAGGACATGAGAATTTTTAAGTCTACATCAAATACAGTTTTGCCCTTAATGTAGTTCTCTATCTTGCATTTATTGCAAACAGTGGTTAGCTATGTTTAGTTTTTATATCAGGAAGCTAATCATTGATGTATTCTTATTTGGGGAGGTGATGGGAGGGCTTGTGATAATTTCAGTGCTTTCAAACTATTATGCTAATAGTTTTCCCTTCAGAAATGAAAATAGCTCATAAACCTTTTTTTGGGAACCTGGGCATTTATATGACAGGATAACTCAGAGCTATCAGTTATGGTATACCTTCTATCAGTGCATTTTATAGCACACAAACACCAAAGTGAGAAACTCAAATTCTAATTATTGCTATGGCAGAAAGTTGAAGTAACAGAATCATAGACAAGGCTTAGTGTATTTTTTGAATGTAGAAAAATTTCCTCAGGCCCAAATCTTGAAGACTTCTGCTGGAGATGTTAACTGTAGTCACTCACTAAGCATATTTTGGAGACAATCTCTAAGAATTGTTCAAGGACCGTTAACAAATCTTATGTTTCTAAGAGCTCTATATTAACATTCCTGGAAAATGAATGCAAGACACATTCTTATGAGTTAGTCATTAAACCACAAAATTAAATTCAACTTGCAAGGCTGTTTTTCCTTCTCTTAAATAAACTCACAGGATATAAAGAGTGATTAAATAAAGGTTTCTTAATATAGGAGGTAGCTTTTTCCATCAACAGATGATGATTATTTTCCTTAACTAACCAGGTTCAGCTTAAGCATTAAGACACATCTTACAGTTGAAGAAAGTTTATTTTTCAGATTTCAATTCTGACAGCAGTAGCTAGACTTCATCCTTTTCTAAAGAGCATTAAACATCCCTGGTATTTTTATGGATTTTTCTAAAGGTAAAAGACTTTTAAGATCCAGACTTTCAACTCTGAAAATGTGAGCACGTCTCCTATTCAACCAGTTTGCTCGAGGCCTTATCCCTTATTTTAGCTGGAAGGAACCTACAGTGATCATCCAGTCCAACTGTTCTCTCTGAAAAAAAATTGCTTCCTAAAAAAGAACCATTCCCATTAAACCTTTCACTGGACACGGGGGAGAAAACCTCAGCACCTCCTTCTGCCCTTCCCCAGGTAGCAATGAGGTCACCCCCCAGTTTCCTTTTCTCCAAATTCAACAAGCCAGGTTGTTTGGTTGTTTGGGCTGTTTTGGAGCAGAGTAATTTATCAAAAAGAGATTACAGCCTTTACAACCAGTAGATATAACTAAAAAATTGGGGTAGAAAATAGATCATTAAGAGGTAAAAGGATAGCCTGGATAATTTAGTTAGGAAAGGAATTGTTTTTGTGAGAGTTTTTGCTTTGTGTATTGCATCATTTGTTCTGCCAGGTCCTCATGGTGAGTATGGTCAGGACTGCTAAGGATTTTTCAGTAGTATGTGCAATTTTGTGAATTTTAGATAATAAATAATATTGAAGTCTATTCAATGACTACATTTCAGTTCCTTATAATACTTCTCATGTGACAGTTTTAGAACAATGAACTAAATAAAGAATATTTGCCAGTTTTCTATACATAAGAAATACAAGATAGCTAAGCAGAAATTAAATCTTCACACTTCAGATATGTTGGAATTTTATTCTTCCTCCAGTCTGTAATCAAATCATAATAAATATTTGGTGTTCCTATAGAGATTGATTCTGTCACTGATTTTACCATGAACAAGGTCAGTCTTTAGGTGCTATTAGGAAAAGTATGTTTTTACTTAGATTTAAGGAAAGATCACTTGTGTTTAATCCTTTCTTTAGTGCTTGGCTGATAAAGTGAAGGGAGAAGTGATACTAAATGTTACTTTTGTAGGTCTTTCACTGATTTTTTTGTGCAGTCTTTCCCAAGTTATGTGAGTTAAATTTTATTCTTCAAGCCCTTTTTAATTTTCATAAATCTTAACAAAGACTTTTGTCCTTGCCAAGGACATCTTGCTTCACTGTGCCCTTTTTTTTCCATCTTTTTTCTCTAGTACCAGTAAATTCTTAAATAGCTAAAGCTGCTCAAGAGTGACCATCTGTTCCATTTCTAGTAAAAGGCGTTGTCCTTGTTCTCCCCCTTGAAAAACCTGGAGAAAACCTTTTCCCTGTCAGTCCTCAGCAAACTCTGAATTCAAACTATACATTTTTTCCTTATTTTTACCTTCAGTTATTCACATTGGTATCAGCTAGAACTGGGTATATATTTGAAAATAAATTGCCTTAGGTTTAATCTGTGCTAACCATAAAATACGTATTGTCTCTATTACTATTTGTTATGTGTTTTATCCTATCAGCCTATGCTTCTTAGTGTATGGTAATTTTTTATTGTTGAAATACTTATTTAGATTTGGGCACTTTTCTGTGCCCCATCTTTGGGTTTTTTGGGGTTTTTTTAAATCCATTTTTCTTTTATTCCCCTTTATTTGTTAAGAGTTAGAGACAAACTTAAAACATCAACTCTATGGACTTTGAAGAAGTGATGAACAATTCCATGTTTCTTGGTATTATTAATTGTATATACAAACTTGTATTTAACATCATATCTGTAACATTCATTACATAAATCATATTCTGTTGTTTCCATAAAAGATATTTCATGTTACTTCCACAGGTCAAAGCTTAACAGTTGTTTACTGTACAGTATTTTAATGTCAGGTTTAGTGTTTGGTTAGTGCTGCCAAGCTTCTTGGTGGTTTTGAAACTGCTGTGGTTTCTTCAGCCATAGGAAACTTTGTATTAGTGAGGTGCTCTGGAGTCGAAATCTGGCAAGTCATCCTCCCAAAACTGTTCTTCAATGGAAAATGCAATGTCTTCCATCTCCCTCAAGGTTGTTTTTGGCTTTCTGATAAATCTGTGCCTTGGTGAGCCTGTCCTTACTGCCCTGCTCCTGCTTCCTTTATTCATGCTGATGCCTTCTGCAAACCCAATCCAGTCTCTCACAAAATGAGAATTCTTTTTATTTTAGTATTTATTAATTGAAGATCTAGGAAAGAACACTTTGTTCAGTCTTGTAGAATCACAAAAGTTGTCTTCTCACTGGGAAGAATCTCACAGGAGCTGCTTTTGCATTTGAGAAGTGGGAAGAGTAAGGTTTCAGTGGGTAAATGTTGTCCCTCTAAAGCACCATCAGCTGGTGGTGTGTGGACTGTTTGTAGCTGTTCTCCCTGGAGAGAGCTGCTGTTCCGTCACAGGAGACTCTTCTTTCTTCCTAGAATAGAAAAGGAACTTACTATGGGTTGTTTATAGCAGGAGAGTGGAAGGCTGAATGCTTCCTGTATCTGTTGCCAACAAAATCTCTGTCAAGATTATGTGGAGGGTTGATAATTGGCTGTTACTAAATTTGATGGTGAATATCTGCAAAACAGCTTTTGCATGAAAGCTTCTAGTGATCACTACTTAAAATGTGCATTTAAAAAGTTGATGCATGTCAAATTTTCCAGTTCTAATGACTTTAACTTTTCAACTATTATGAGCAACCTTTTAAAAAGTCATTAGTTAAAATCAATGTTTCATTTTCACTTAGACAAGCAAAAGAGTTAATTTTTTTTTTCATATTTCGAACAGGCCTTCTTTAATCCAAAGTCTTGACATGTCAGAAGCATTCACATTCAGTTCTAGCTACTAATGTTTTCTTTATAGCCAAAGCCCTTCTCCATTTCTCAGCTAAGTATGGATTAGCTGCTTTTTTTTAATTACTTTCCCTTCCAAAGAAATCAGCTTTAGCTGTGGGATAAAGATCCTTTTCTGTGTTTTTGCTGTTGTAAGCAATGCACTGATCTTTGGCATCTGTGCTTGAAACCTGGGATCAGAAAAGCTACAGATGAATTTAATTAGAGGTAAAACTGTATGGCAAGCATAAAATGTTGATATGACACATCCTTGTCGTGATTAATCAAATTCATTCTCTCATTAATGCTTTTACTTTTTAAAATGGGAAGTCTCATTCAGGTGTTATTTTATTATTTCAGCTACTTCTAACAGTTTGGCTGTTGGGTTTCATCTGTGCATATTCAGAAACCAGTCTCTGTCAGTATCTTAGGATTTCTTGCCAATACTTTAATTTCTAGCTTTGTCTCTAAAAACACCTCTCAGTAACTGCCTTTTGCTTACTTAAAAATGTATTTTTTTTATGCTTCTCTAGAGTTTCTTTATATTTTCTTTGCAATTTTTATTATGTATAAGCCTGTTCAGTAGTTTGAAAGTAAACTCTTTGGGACTTCACTTAATATTGTGGAAGTCTATGTATTTAAAATTAGAATACATTGCAAATAAAGACTACTGAAGGGTACAATTAAAACTTCTTAAGACTTTCTATTTGTAAAAATTCTTCTTTGCAAAGTTTTATGATCATAAATTTCTGCTAGTAAGGTATGAAAGAAAATTTATTCTCCCTATTCTAGGGCACAGAACAAATGCTGTTTTCTTGCACATATTAAACATTTGTTGATCATTCAAATGTAGTGAATTAGACTTCACAAAGCCTGTATTCAGTTATTATGTGTAACAAGATGTTGCAGTGAACAGCTGCTTGATTTTTGCATGGAGTTGCTTTCCTGGGTAAAGTTCTCCCTGCACAGACTCTGAGCAAATGAACTCTTTTGGAAACTAAAAGAGATCTTAGTATTCCAGTTTTGGGCTTGATTTTCACACAAAGATGAGGACATTCCTGTAGAAAGAAGTGCACTGCACTTTGGCCCTTGTAGATGTAGAACAACTGCAGAGCTACAGCCTGAGGACCAGAGTGTGTCCCAATTCTGGACTGGGGAGATAGGGTTTTTTCAGAAAACTGTTACTCTTAAGTGAAGGCTGACATCCTGTAAATTATTATGATACTTATTAAACAGACAAAAATTGATAAAAATCAGTTTGAGGTATAAAGAAAAAATCTGGTAAATCTTTACTTAAAAAGAGTAAATGATACACAAGTTGTTTGTTGTTTTTTTTTATAGATTCATCAGATGGAAGTCTAAAAGCTTCTACGTATCATGGGACAATTGATGTTTATGTCAGTCAATTAAGAAAAGTGGATCTGAAATCCCAGAAAGGTTAGCAAACAAAATAAAATATTTTTTGTGGCAGATTTTGGTGTAAAAGAAAAGGAGATAAAGGTTTGGTTTGGGGTTTTTTTATCTGTCTCTGAAGAATAGTTTGTGATTGTTGGCTATTTACATCCTTTTTTTTCATCATTATTGGAAGATGTCTATAAATACTTAAAATATAATAAGCTCTGTAAGGGATAAGAATACTTAAGATGGATTAAAAGTAGTTGTGGTTTTCAATGTTTTTCTTTTTTTTTCTGGCAGTATACCCAGCAGAATTCTGCAGAGCTGACTAGTCTTACAGTGTTCCTTTGCCTTGAGCTGTTTTCTCCATGATGCTGTATGTGCAGTGATAACTGACACACATACATTTATTTTTCTTCCCTTCTGACTGAAATGTCTACTGTGAAAATTTGAAGGCAGAAAAACAAAGATAGGAGAGCCTTACATAAGCATTTGGCCTTAATTTTCTCTCCTGCTTACTCACTAAAATTTCTCTTCTTAGTTAAAAGCTCTCACCTCAGGTTGAATTCATAGTTTTGCCACTCTGAAGATATGATACTGTATATTATAAAGCCCTGAAAACATCTTGTTGATTCTAGTTGGGAAAAAAATCCCCACAACACCAAAAAACCCAAAATGCAAACAAACAAAAAACATCCGAAATATGCTACAGCATTTTTATACTTGGCTTTAATGTCGTGTCAGGCACTTCAGGTGGTTTAAGTGAACCTGGTATTTGGTCCACTTCTGTCTCCTCTGAGACAATGCCTGTGCCCTGTTAAAACCTAACAGTTACTCAAAATGGGACTGATGGTGTCAATGAATTGAAATAATTTGTGCATCTTTTTGTACAATCAATTTTTTTTTTCATTAGTGAAATGAAATTTATATTATTTCTTGGTTACCTTTTGTGTCACTTATTTTGCTAAGTTAATGTCTATTTGAATTAGAAGAGGAATATATTTAATAAAAGCTAATTAATGTTATTTTTAAAATATTTTCTGACATCTCTTCTGGCAGCACAGTTTAGTAAAGGCAAAGTTGAAGTTCTGTTTCTGTTTACCCTGTAAATTCAGAATAACTGCCGACAGCTGCAGTGTAGAAAATGTCCCATTTGTGATAAATGAGCTGCGTGTGTGTTGGTTTTTATGAGTCATCACTGTGCAGCTCTCCAAAGAGGACCCAAAGATGAAGACCTTTTCCCTTTCTTATTCTAAGGCCTTTGTGTGTCCAGAAAAATGCAGGCCTAAATTATACTGGAAGTTATTTGTTCATCAGAACTGTCATAGGCAAGTGATTCTGCTGAGTCTAAACAGCTTAGCTAGGGCTGCTTTCTGGTGCTACTTAGCTATTATTCTTACCATGTTCTGCTTAAGTTTCTGGAATGTATGTCAAGAAACTGTTTTATGTTTTTCTAAAGTGAATGTTGAAATTGAGCAAAAACTAAGGAGCACATAAAAAGGAAACGTATTCTGAATTTTTCAGGTTTTTTGATCTAATGTGTAGGAGAGAGCTTTCAAACTTTGTGACTGAGTTATTCCAAAAATATGACTAATGTGAGCAGGTTGGGGGCCCAGTGTCTGCCTTTGGTCTGATGCACAGATGCACATATTTAGGGCAAGCAGAAGTCAGAATATTTGGTTTTAATCTCAAAGTAGAATTATTCAGGCCACCAAAGCTGCAATTTTGCTACTAGTTTACATGTTAGTGATGCTTAGTCTAAGCTGGTTAGTCAGCTTTGAGACTGCATCTGTTGGAGGATGTGAACAGCTGGCCCTGAGCAGTAAAGCAAAGACAATCTCCAGTGCTCACAGTAAGTGAGCAGTGTCTCATCCTTCCAGAGCAATTCTTTCTTCGTGTGCTGAGCAGTGGCCAGGTTATTTGTCAAGTCTCATGCCCTGTCCTTGCTCAGGAATGTCAATATGCAACTAGAAGATGAACTTAAGGTCATAATACCTGTGAGATCTGTTTGTTTCCCTTGATCATTCTTGTAGTAAGATCCTCTGCCAAAAGATAATGCTAGAAGTGTATGTCACTATTTATTTTCATGTCTGTGAAGGACATACTGTGATAACCATTTTCTATACGTGACATACTCTGTTTATGATAAATGAAGATACCTTCATTTATCCTTTCAGTGACCAAAAAAAAGGGATTACTGTTTCTGAAGACTTTAAAAAAAAAACCCAACCAAGCACAACCAGATAATTTGATTCCAGTTAGTAGAATAATGGACTATTTCATGCTTTGATCTCAGGGTTAAACTAACTGGCTTTCACTTAAATTTATACCAGGTTCAATTACAGTCAAGGTACCTGCATCTCTCAAAGCTTATTTAGAGCTGTCTGGAAGAAAAGTGGATGTGAGCTCAGAGATCCAGTTAAAAGAAACACAGAGTGCCTCCAAAGACGATCATGTAACTCTAAGTGGTAAGGTTTACTAATCTTGGCTTCCAATAAACGTCTGTCTGGCCTAAGTCAAAGGCATCTACATTTCTTTATTAGTTTATTGCCCTTGGCGGCTGCTTTTTTAATCTGCTTCACTTTCAGATGTTTGCTTGTGCTGTTGTACTCCCCATGTTACTGGATGACTTTAAAATTTTATTTGGTAAATGACTTGTGAATGTAATCAACTTCTTCTAACAAAAGTCTTAGAGCCAAATTCCTCTTCAGTGTTAGTCCAATGAATTTGTGGGAGGTACTCCAGAGCTGAATTTGACCCATTGCTTTGTTGGCTTAGAAAGTCATGTAGACTTTCCTAGGCCACCTAGTATATTAAAAATATAATTAAAAAATATCTGAGTCAAAGGGGGAAATAAAAGGGGTATATGGAATATATATATAAATGTACAGTAGTGCAGGATAGGCTGAGAAATGATGGGTGGGAGATGAGAAGAGCAGAAGAAGCTGGAGCAATAGAGAGGGAGTACATGGAAAGGTACCTGCAATTACTGGAAGGATTCTTGTAAGGCATTTAAAATTGAACTTAGAATCCCAGGTCTTGCTGTTTCCTGCTTTAGAAAGCAGTTGCACAATTCACTGTCAGGGTGTGTGTTTCTCTCCCCCAGTCCAGATGTGGCTATCTAGAAGTTAAGGCTGTTGGCTTTTACCAATTAAACAGTTTGCTCTAGAGAATACATTAGCTTAATGTGTCTGAGGGCTCCAGCTTTATGTTTGAACGTGTTATGTCAGTGTGACCTGATGTGATAGCAGATTGGGTAAGGCTTTGGGTTTTGCTCTGGTTTTAAACCTAAGAAAATATGCACAAAAACTCTTTTCCTCCCCCATGTAAGATGGTAATCTTAAAGTCAGGAAATATAAGAAATGTAATTACATAAGTTTAGTATGTAGCCTGCTTATATAATCACCTCCTCCCTAGGAACAGTAACTAGCACTTAAATTTAACAGTGATTATTAAATACAGTTTCTTTAAAAACCATAATTAGAAGTTCTCAGGCTAGAAATCTGTGGAAGGACCCCAGCAAGACTCTGTGGAATGAAACATCTCAGCAGTAAAAGAAGACTTCTTTTCAGTGAATGAGGACCACGGGCCAATCAATCATCTTGCTACTTTGGCAACATTATAGATAAGAGTGGTGTTTCAAATATACACAGCTGAATGACTGCTCTGGTTTCACAACCCAGTCAGTGTTTATGTAGGACAGTCATCACTGAAGGAGATGTAATTTTTCAACCCACTGTTCTGTATTGAAATGATCTAGTCACTTGGGGCCAAAAGTGACTCTGATTAGTTAACTCTCAAATATGCATATCCCAAAGGCACAGAAATCATCAAGAACTATGCAAAGGCAATAGTATTAGGCCAATGAGTATCAGTTGCTTAAAGAAGATAAGGTATTACATAAAAAGGGAGGTATTTCCTGGTTCTAGTTCTCTTTGTCTTATGGTGTATCCTTTCTGCAGGCAAAGAACTTACCCCCTCATTATCAACAATTGCTTCTTCCTAAAAGTGATATTTGCTGATTTTCTTGTATAATTAGATTCTCAAATAATTGAAAATCATTTAATACAATTCCTGTATCCTGAGAACATTATTCACTGCTGAAGTTTCAGGTACAAGGTCCATAGCTGTCCTGCTGCTGTGACTGAAGAAATATAAAATAAAGAGGGAGGAGGGGCTTTGCCAAGTGGTTTAAAACTGTATCACAAGAGGATAGCAGTTCAGGAATTTTGTGCTTTTGAGTTCAAAGATTAGTTTAAAACCAGATGATTTTTTAGAAAATCCAGTTCTCATGTGAATAACACAGGAACTCTGACCTCTTGGGAAGCTTTACTTGCCTCTGGGCATATTTGAAAGGACAGTCCAGTGGGAAGACAGGGTGGAGTTCTGTGACTTGGGTAAACATGCACTTTGTCCTGCACTTCCCTGCTCTAGGAAAGCCTTCCCTACTGCTTTAGAGCAGTTATCATGTACATCATCCCCCCAACTTCCACACTGAGGTGGGAGTCAGTACAACCCCACAAGCACTCACAGCCAGGGTTTTTCCAGACAGCCAAGGAACAGAGGGGGATGTAGTGAAAGCAAGATGATGGAAGTCTGGAGTGAATGCTCCAGAGACAGAAGGATGTGTGAAAGTGTGTTTTGCTCTTTTAGGAAAAGAAGGGACTTTCCTGCAAAATTGAGACATTTCTTGAGAAAGGGAGGGAGGTACAGAGCAGTGACAGGGAGTTTATTCTTTGAAGTAATTTGCAAGGGCAAGGCATCTGTTTCCATTGGCATCAGTAGGTAGTCTTAGAAGTAGTATGTATGGTGAAGTGCAATGTTACAGAAACAGAGTAAACTCTGGTCTAGCTTTTGTCAGGGGAAGTGTTTGGCTGTCTTTAGAGTGCTTGAGCAATTCCAGTAATTTCTGATTGTAATCAAGTCAAGGTGTTCTTTCTTTTCACTGCCAAGAAGGGAAGCCCCTACTGCTCAATGTCTGCCTTTTCCCTGTCTCCAAGTCTGCCTGTGCTCTTAAATCTTATGCCAGCAGAGGTAATTAGCTATAGGTACTACATATGGTAAGAGAAAGTGTAGCAGGCTAAAAACAGTTAAATATTTCAGCAGAAAATGAACTTAGGAGACTGTTATGTCAAAGAGGTTGCAAACATGTTGAAGGTCAAGGTTAAAGTTCAAGTAATTTTGATTTATACGCTTTCTAGGCCATTTTTCCAGTCAGTTAAGTTCAAAGTACAAAGTTAGGAAAAATTACCTTTGTAGTCCCAAGAGGAGCAATATTTAAATAATATCAGGAAATGGTAGTGTTACGCCACTGAAAGCAAACAGCATATTAACATGCTTGTTCTGTAAAACTCAAAATAATGCTTTGCCTTTACATGGCATTAATAATAATTTGCTGCAATCTGTCCAGTTTTGAGTACTGTCCTTCAAAACTGTAGAATCTCTAAAGGAGAACGTCATCAGAGTCCTAAAATCATGATTAATGGGAGAACACTGAAAAGTTCTGGTTTTGTCTCAAGAGAAGACAAAGGGAAGGGAAGATGCATTTTTCTAGTACATAAGAAGTGGCTACAGAGAAATAAAGAAATAAATTGTTCTGTCCACTGGCAATAGGACTAGAAAGTATAACTTGACCTTATGGTAAAGGAAACTTTGCTAAACAGCAAGGTAAACTTCCTTGTAGCACTTCTCTGGGGAGGCAGTAGGACTGTCGGTGCTGCAGATTGTGAACATTTCAGACCAAATTCAGTGCTTCCTCCAGAGAGGCTTTCAGCCCTGTTTTCTCTTGTCTCAGGTTGATGTGACCATCTGCTCCCACCCACTCCACAGTAACAAAGGAAAGCTATCAGGCACGTGAATGGATGAGGACTATAAGAAATGCAGCCACTGGACACACATTAGCCATTTTGATTGCCAGCTTGTGTGTTAACCACTGTAAACTTGCTGGAAAAAGTCTTGCAGTCATTCAGAGACTTTATTTGAATCCTTGTAGCTAATGGTGTCAATTTACCATTACAAGCATAATTGTCTTGAAAATAAACCATGTAAATCTCATCTCTGATTGGTGCCAGGTACTCACCTGATTTTGGATGTTTCTCCATCCTTGCCCCAGTTCTAGTGCCAAGTTCCTATCCAGTGGCAACCTTTCACCTGATGCCATCTGCTTGGTGCTGAGTAATTTTTTAACCTTGCAGTCACTTCATCTGGTTTGCAGCAGCTGTGTGAGTTTCCATGGTAAAAGTCCCACCATGTCACAAGTGCTCCTCAGAGGCTGTGGATGTTTGTCATGGTTCTTGTGTCTCCTGTTCTTACCTTCTCAACTGGCAAACCTCTTTGTATTTTTCTGTCCTTACACAAGGAGCATATGCTTTGGGAGTTACTGTTTTCTCCCAAGTCGAGACATACTTGCTCCTGGTTGTTGTCAGCATCACAGCAATTGGAGCAGTTAACAGGACTTTTAGGTTTTGGTGCTAATCCCATCCTGGCTACAGCACAAGAGCTTTGCTAAGCCACCTGAGAGCAGTGTTCCTCTGAGCCATGTTTCTGGTAACCATGCAGGTAATGGGACTCTCCCTTGTTAATTTATGCCTTCCCTCAGATGTATATACAGGGCATGGAGAGGAAATCCCCCATTGACTTCTCTAACTCCTTTTCCACTGTGCAAATTTTCAGGTACACATTACCTCTACCTTATGGGTTGATGGAATATCTAATTAGTCTTTTAATACTGCAGAACTTCTTAGCTGGCTTTCTTCCTGTGCCTCTGGAGAGTCAGCCTGTCTGTAATTACCAGATTCCTTTGAGAAGATGGACATTGACACTGCTGTCCTACCTCTGGCTTTTCATGTTTCTCTTACTGACATGCTTCAGGTCTTCTCATCCTGCCTTGGTTCTCCCCATAGACTGTGGTGAGAAACACCTTTCTCCTTACAACAATCATTCATTCAAGCATGCACTGAAATATTACAACTTTCACTTCTGCCTGATGTTCCCTGCTGGAGCAAAGGGGATCTAGACAGATGTTTCCTGCCATCAGGAGTAATTACTTCTCACTGTTCACTGTGGTCACTCATACAGTAGTACTGGGAGAGCAGTTTATGGAATGCTATGACCTTCCCTTTAGGATTGCTTTAAGGCCAGTGTGCCAGAGGGGGCTGACTGCATGAGTCTCTTATACCATGCACAAAGCTTTATGGATGGATGTGTTTAAGAGTCTTCATTATGAGAAATTCTATATTGCTTACTCCAAGGTAATGTCTGTGTTTTTAGCTGCCTGGAGTTCAAGGGGTGAATACAAACACAGCTGAAGGGCAGTGAATGAGACAAGCAACTTGCCTTTAAAAGGGAAATAACTGAAAGAGCTTGTATTATGTCAGTCAGCTGAAATTTTAGGTTTTATCTGAAGTTTACCAGCTGCCCAAGTGTAGAGCTCCTTCTCCCACTGTGCAGCTGTCTTGGGTTTGTTGCAGTCAGCATTGCAGTTCTGATCCCAGGAGTAACACTATCTGCTGTCATGCCTCCCCTGTTTAGTCTGTTCTCAAGGCACTTCAGAACTTTCCTTCTTTCTTAGAAGCAGTTTTTATTGACTCTTAGCCATTAGAATTGAGTGGGAAGAGCTTTGTTTTATAGTGTCCCTCTACACACTGCCCTCTGTGAAGCCTTGATCCTTAAGCAATATCTTAAAAAAAATAAACAAAGACCCAGGTTGTATCTGGAAAAGATTACGTTCCTTTGAGTCAAATAGAAAGTTCATCCAACTTTTATTAAACACATTAGATGAGATGCTATCCTACAGATTTTTATTGGTTTCAGCTTGCATTCAGCTCAAGCTGTTCACAGCCTTTTGATATATACCACAGTCCTAATACTACCAATGAACAACACTTAAAATATGATCCTCTTCTTGTGTTTTGTGGTATGAAAATAGAGCTCTCAACTTCTCAAGTCTCCAGGAAGGCAAGTAAATAAACAGTCAGCACTTGACTGTGTCAAGTTTTGCATATGTGTTACCTTCCTTTAAACACCACATACTGGAGAGGGGGAAAAACCACAATCTTTTTCCTGGGCATTAAATTGAAAAGGTGGCCACACAGCATAATGGTGTATCTGTCTTTTCCTGAACTCCTGCTGCTGTCTTGACTGGTAGGTTTTGAAATTAATTTCCCCCCCCGCCCCATTCTCAATCCAGGAGGCTGTTTGCTTTTGTGATTTAATCAATCTAGCAAAGTCTTCCTCAAAATCCACTTATGTTCTCATTATATTCAGAGTACAAGCAGTGAGTACAGTTAAGACCCAAGCAGCCATCAGAAGGTCTCCTACTGAACCTTGCTTGATTAGTGCCTCATACACAAAGCTATTTAAATATTGGAAATAACTTCAGACTTCCTACTAGTGATGGGCTTAATAACCTTAATATTTCCCTCACAGGAAAATTTCCAGAAATATAAGGAAGAAAACTTTTTTATACATTCAGATAGAAAAAGCAAAATGAGAAACAGAGCTCTGACAACAACTCAGCTTTAAAATGGCTCTTGTAAATTTGCTCCTGTGTTCCGTAAACTTTCTTTAACTTCTTTGCCAAGGTGTAACAGTGCATGAAACCATTTTCAGCACTGATTCTGTGCTTCAGTGTTTGTTTCTTGTACAGAAGTACAAGCCATAGTTACAAAAACTTGAGAGGGAGGAACTGGGACCAAGCACCCCAATATGCATTTTCTGGAAATGTATCGCTGCCTTGCATTTATTGTGTCCTCTCTCCCTAGGAGAAAAAGCTGTATTTTTAGTGTTCTACAGCTCTGTTAAATGATCAGCTGAAATTTTCCTTTATACTTCTTTGTTGGTTCAATTTCTTGTCACCTGGAGGCTGTTTCCTGTTTAAAAACCAGACTGATGACATGTTTGGAGCACTATTTATGCTTAAAAGACAGATCGTATTTTAATTTTCCTTCTATACTCTGATACAACACTATTGAAAATCAGTGATTCAGGAAAGCTCCGAGGAACTGAACTTTCAAATTTTAATGTATTCCATATACAACACATTTGTCCAACTTGGTGATTAATCACAGATTTAAGTCTTCAATTAGATAGTGAGTAGGTCTGTGGATTCTGCTTTACTGTAGAAATGATACACTGAGTGGGATTGAGACTGCTGCTGTCTGGAGTAATGAGGAGTGCAGAAATTGTACGAGGACGTCCTCATGGAGATGCCTGAAGGCAAGCTGTAGTCTGATAAGAAGGGACACTGAAGTGACTGACATTGTTGGACTCCTCTGAGAACTGTACTTCCAAACCATACCTCAGCTTATTATGAATTGCTGTGGGTTTGGCCCATAAACTTAAATGAATCCCACTTAGAACAGCTAAAGCACTGAAACACTATTGAAAAGTTCTGGCACATAGGCCTGGGTTGTGGAAACCAATGCAGTGATGTCAGTTGGAGTTTTGCCAGTGTTTTTACTGTGGCCAAAATTTAATTTCAGCTGTGTTACAGGTCAGAGCAGAGCATGTTTGCAAGGTTGGTTCAGAATCTGCTTCTCTGCCATCCCTCTTGCTCAAATTAGTTCTAAACTTAGAATTCACACAGTTAAATGGAACACTAAAATAATAATAAATGATATTTTGTGAAGATAAACCAAAGTGAAGGGTGATGTTTGTGATAATGGCACTGATTTGGGACTTTAAAGATCCCAGTTTAATTCCCAATATGGACACAAATGTTTCGTATAAATTTGGAAAGTCACTTATTCTCTCTTGGCCTCAGTTTCTTAATTATAAAATAAGACTGAGTTGAGCTCTCTTCTTTGTTATACAGTGAACTTTACAGCCCATGACTATGAATATGGTTTATGATGTAAGAGAGATACTTCAGAGTTGTGGGGGTTTTTTTAGGCCATTATCACAAGGAAACATTAATCGTAGCAAAATGTCTGGTCATCTGGACAATCAGGTCCTACCATGTCTCTTTTCAGTGTTTACAATAGCAATTAAAATCTTTGAAATTACTTAGCCAGATTCGTATCTCATGTAGAGTCATGCTTTAACCAGAACCAGCAGTTGAGCACCAGGCAGCCACTCACTCCCCACCAATGGGATGGGGGAGAAAAGCAGAAAAATAAGTGAGAAAATTCATGGGTTGGGATAAAGAGGCTTTGAAATTAAGACAGCTTTGATGGATAAAGCAAAAACTCTGCACACAAGCCAAGCAAAATAAGGGATCCTTTCACTACTTCCCAGGACAGGCAGGTGTTCAGCCATCCCCAGGAAAGCAGGGCTCTATCTCATGTAAGAGGTACTGAATCAGACAAATCCCTGGTCACTCTGAATGTCCCCTGCTCCCTCTTCTGCTCTTATACAGAACATGACTCCATACAGTTCAGAAAATCCCTTTGGTCATTTGGGGTCAGCTGTCCTGGCTCTGTCCCCTCCTAGTTTATTCACTCCCAGTCTCCTCGCTGGCAGGGCAGTATTAGATGCAGAAAAGGCCTTGGAGCTCTGAAGGGGCCACTCAGAAATAACAAATTTTATATATTTTCAACACTATTTTCAGCAGAAATATAAAACATGGTCCATCCTAGCTACTATAAAAAAAAAATTAACCCTACCCCAGAAAAAATCAGTACATGTAGAATTTGTGTAGCAAGGTTTTGGTAGTGGGGGCTCTAGGGGTGGCTTCTGTCTCCCAGAAGCTTCTCCTATGTCCTACAGAGCCTGTGCCAGCCTGTTCCAAGGTGGAACTATCACTGGCCAGGGCTGAGCCCATCAGTGATTGTGAATAACACTGTTGAAGGAGAAAAACCCCACTGCACACCAGCAGCTGGAGAGAGGAGTGAGAGCAGCAGCCCCCGCTCATGTGCAGGCCAGTGTGGAAGCAGGGGCAGGAGGTGCTCCAGATACCAGAGCAGTGATTGCCCTGCAGCCCCTGGAGGTCTGCAGGGCTGCACAGATCCACCTGCAGCTTGGGGAGGACTCCATGTCAGAGCAGGGGAAGAGCATGAGGGTTCTCCTCCTCCAGAGGAAAGAGTGGCAGAGATGATGTGTGAACTGACCAAAACCCTCATTTTCTGTCTCCCTGTGCCTCTGGTAGGGAGGAAGTAGAGAAATCAGCAGTGAAATTAGGCCTGGAATGGAGGGAGGGGTGACTGGGATATGTTTTTAAGATTTGGCTTTTTTTCTTATTTCCCCTCTCTGATTTGGTTGGGAATAAATGAAATTAATTTTTTCCACAAGTTGAGTCTGTTTTCCCTGTGACAGTAATTGGTGACTGAACTCTCCCTGTCCTTATCTTGACTCATGAGCCTCTTGTTGTATTTTCTCTGGCCTATTCATTTGAGGAGGAGAGTGGTAGAGTGGCTGTGGTGGGTACCTGACATCCAACCAGGGTCAACTCACCATAACATGTTTCTTAGCTTAGAATAAAAAGTGCACTACTGTATAATAAAAACCACTACTCTATTGTAAAGATGTATTATGGGAAATTAGATTAATGCAAAAAAACTGTATCAAGAAGGAAATGTCAGAAGTCTCTGCTAAAAGTACACAAATTCTACCAAATGAAAGTGCTATAAGTGCTTCCAGGGAGCTTGGAAAAAAATGACAATGTGATGATGATATGTTTATTGTGTGTCAGATTAAGCTAAAACAACTCTCTTTTCCAGGTCACATGAATCAAAGGGATGAAACAGACAAATGGATTAAGGCTGACACACAAAATGGCAAAGTGTGTCTTAAAAGCCAAAGCTGGATCCAATCTGTCAAGCTGAAGAGTTCTTGAAGGTGAAATAGGCCATAGAGATTAAATCAAGAAACTACAAAGGAACATTTTTGTAAAATTATGAAACTTTTTGGATGAATATTCTTAATATAAAAGAGAAGCTATTAAAAATGAGAACACTTTAACCCAAGATTTGCCTGTGACAGTGCTGGTGCTAAACAGTCTGGTTTACTTTTAGTGCCTTTTAGGAATTAGATGATCTTACATAATCAGAATTTATATAACTTGACCAACTTACCATATCAGTTTAAAAGCTGGTAGCTTTCAAACAAAAGTTTGGAATTGTCATTTAAAAATAAAAAAGACATTTTCAGCACTTCCAAGATGACATGCTTTGCAAGATCTGTTATACTTTTAATTTAAATGTCCTAATACTGTGGGAATTCTGCTGGTTTATGCAAAATGCAGAGAATTTTCTTCTACCAAATGCTATCATGGATAGGAAAAAGTCACTTTCAGTGTAGTTCTTATGTGGTCTTCTCATTTGATGTTTGAGCCTGGAGCAGTTTCTGCCTGGGCGATGGATATTTCATAAAAATACTTCTGTGAAATGGCAGAACTTGTTCCATGTCATCCTGAACCTCTGGTTTGTGGATAGAAATAAGAACTGAAGCTCTGTCTGCCACTGTTCATCTGCAAAGAAAAGCTTTTTAAATAAATAAAAGTGCAATGGATCTGGCTGCTTTCAAGGAGGAACACTCCTCCAACTGGACTTCGGTGGGGAGTCCACATGAGCATTTCCCTGAAGGAAAAGCTGCTATAGAGGGGAAGTGTTGCCCTGGTGACTGAGAACTGGAATCTCTTTGTTTGCAGGGACTTAGAGCCCTGTCCTGCAAAGCTGCCAGGCAGCTCTTGGAGGCAGGAAGGCAGAGGAGGGAGGTGAGGGGAGCAGCTAGACCTGCACAAGGGCAGGCCCGATTTTTGTGGATGATTCTGTGTTATATGTGTAATACACATATAACACATTCCATGTAATATAAGCATACAGTAAAGTAAATGGAACTTTTATAAGCCTTTCCATACCTCTCTATGGCACCTTATAAAAGCAGTAGTGAAATGCTTGTTTTAGGCTGACAAATAAGAATCCCTGCCAGGTAAGGGGAGGGCAAGGAGCAGGAAAGAATTCAGACTGTCAGCTCAGGCTTTAAGTTTTGTATATATGTGTATGTACTTTAGGTCATAATGGTACATTATGAAATTACTTCTCCTTTGCCACAGGATTCCCCAGGAGGTATAATTGCCCCTGGCTAATGGATTTCAAGAGTCAAGGGCAGCACGTCTACTGTAATTCAGAATGGTTAAAAACTCCACTTCCTGTTTACTGTTGTGTATACTGTTTGTTGAGATGAGGTGGGCACTGATGCATATGACAAATTATGTGTATTTTTAATATAAACACTAATATATAAAACATTTCTAATAGTATTACTAAAGGTATTACAATATTATTAGATATGAGTTACTATACTTTTAAAAGTCACAAAATTAATAAATTATAATTGTTTTGGATATCCAAAAAAATGGTTGAAAGTAATGATTTCTATGCCCTGCTGCAGCCAAAGTGCAAAAAACACCTCAAGATTCACACCACGTGAAAACATCAAAATATTCTAGTAGGTACTTCACAAGATTGAATCCTTTTAATGGTCCCATTATTCACCTGAAATACAAAGCCTGTCAGCCACTGAGATTAAGGTTGTGGTTTTTGGGACTGTTGCATCAGCAATTTAAGGCAGAACACACTAAGAAAACATGTTATTTGTTCCATATTCAAAAGAAAGCAAACTCAGGCTTTGAATTCATTAATTTTCTAAATGTAGCAGGAATTAAATGTCAGGATTGTTAGTTACTTGTTTAAAGTTTAAATCAGCCAGAAGAAAAATTGTGCTACCTCTAAAGCTACTGATTATATTCATGCCAAGCTAATACATGTTGAGACCAGGTAGAATCTTAATATAAAGGTCAACAATGAGATGAAGGACAAATTCTTGGGAGTTTCCCCAGAGGCATTGAGCAATGTCTTGTTCCACTACAATGAGGTTAAACTGTATTTTTCTCTAGACAAGGGAAGATCAGTAGGTTATCAGCAATTAGAATTTGAATGGCAAATCCCTTGTGTGCTCATATATCTTTTCTGTCTGTTTGATAAGAAGACATTCTTGTAACTGTAGCATTTATACTTTAACACTTTTTTCATCTGTGCTCCCTTTAATTTGGTTCTTCTGCTCTGGCAGCTGACAGCCAGCCCACAGTTCAGACCTGCAGACACGAACATCAGCTTGTTTAGAGAGTTGGACTCAGCCCAAGAGGCTTTTATGAGAATGAGGGCTCTGGGTGCACAAGTGACTGTTGAGAAGCAGAGAACTGCTTAAATGTATGGGTGTAGTGTATTAAAGAATCTGCAGTCGCTACCTACTCATTGCTCTCAATTTCTCAAGAAGACTGTACTTGATGAGTACCAGCCACATCAAGTGTGAAGTTCTGTGGGGAGTCAGAGTGTTTATGTCCTGGAGAAGACCTCCATGGCAAACAAGAACCACAAACACATGCAAATTTATTCATTGCTTACTCTGCACGGGACTACAAAAACTTTCATTACTGGAAGATGAAGACAGCTTGAATCAACATCTGAGAGTTAGCAGTGCTGTCTGAGTGCAGCTGTCTTGCTTGAAGGCATTCATACTCCTGTGAGAAAGATTTGCTATGCTTCCTTACTAATGCAACAAATGGCCTTTTATTAAAGTGTGATTAGTTTTAAGAAAAAATAACACAGTGGTCTTTTCATGCTCTGGAGTAAAACCCTTGAACTGTAGAGATGTTGCACAATTTCTTCATTTTTCATTTTGAAGAATTTGTTTTTTCAGGCTCTGATCTGTGTTTTTTGGTGAAGGTGATTATATTACCATCCCAGTCATATCCAAGCCAGGAAGGAGGGTCAACATTATGTTCCTGTTCCTCCAGTTCAGCTGTGTATTTCAAGACAGCTTGTCTGCAACAACATTTAAAAAATAATTATGACAAAATGAAATTTTTCAGAGGCTGTTTTTACAAAGAACACTAAAACCAGTTTAATGAGAAAAAGTTCCTTGTTTTAACAAAAGCTATCAATATTATAAGGTTATTGTGGAAAGTACTACTGATAAGTGAAAGTACCAGAAGATAACTGGTTAAGTCATAGGGTCACAGAATGAATTAGGTTGGAAGAGGCCTCTGGAGGGTGTTTCAATCTGATGTTGCTTTTAATGTACCCAACAAGACCAGGTGAGTCATGGCTTTGCCAGGCGAGTTCTGAATATCCTTAGGAATTAAGGTTGTCCAGTCTCTGGGATCCTCTTCAAGAGTTTCCTGATTAAAAAAAAGTTCCCTTGTAATCAGAATTTTACATATGCCACTTGTTCTATCAGTGCACTTTGACAATGGTCTGGCTCTATATGCTCTGATGAGAGGTGGAGACAGCAATAAGGTCCTCTCCATCTTAAGCCTTCTCCTGGGACTTACCAAAGCAATTCTCTGAAGGTTTTTAATATGTCACATGCTCCAGCACTTTATTGGTCTTGCTGGGCTTCATCCAGATTTGCTCTAGTATGTCAGGGTCTGCCTGAACACAGATCTGAGTAGGTGATGCCACTGGAATAATAACATTCTCTTTGGAAGAAAATGCAAAACCAAACAAGATAAATAAACCAGCTAGATCCAAAGGTTTTACAACATCTCCAGGGTGTTTTCTCATAGCTCTGTAGGAAGGCTATAGTTACTGTGCAGGTCCTTCTCTCTGTTTTTCTATTTGAACTAGTGTCTGTGGCACCTCCAAGTCTTTTTACCCTTTCCTTGTTCATTCACCTTCTGCTTGCTTTTTGGCCAGCCTCTCTACTTTAGTTATCTTGTCACTCACCTTTTTTAATGTGTATTATTTCAGAAATGGAATTGAATACACAACAGGCAGTGCTACAAGAGCCTTATGGTTACCTGCATTTACTGGCACTGGCCCTGGAAGGGCCATTTACTGCATTTACTGGAACTGGCCCCAAGGCTGTGTTTTGCAGCTTCTGTGACAGCTGAACCAGAAGAAAGTTGTCTCTGATGCTCAAACCCACTCATGGCTCCTCAGATCTTCCTCAAAATTTTGTGGCCACTGCCCTTCTGCAGCATTAGAACACAAAAGTAATAAACTAGATAAAAATTTGAGAGAATCAGGCCTCCGGAGTGAGACACACTAAAAACAAGAGCAACTCTACCTTCTTTTTTGGCAATGTCAATCCAGCAATTTTCATTACCTTCCCAAGCTGAAGAAACTGAACCCACCACTTTCAGTCTTGTGAAAGTCTCTTTCTTTCCATGCCTTGTGTGACCTGGCTGCCAGCCCAGTCCCGCTGAGCAGAGCCCCCTCCTGCCCGGCCTCCTCCGCTGCCAGCTCTGCGCTCCAGAATCCCCCCTGTGCTGAGCGTAATCCAGTGCTCCTGGGGAAGAGCCAACTCTGCATCTCTCATCCTCTCCAGGAGATTCAGCCTGATCCGATGTGTCACAGTCACAGCAAGGCAGTCATTCTCCCTGCTGGCCAACTCCTAAGCTGTGGAAAAACATAATATACATCATCCAGACAATACTAGAAAAAAATCCAAATTGAAGTGCTCTGTTATCTGCCAGTAATGCTGCTACAGTGGTTTTTGTGTTTGTTTCCCAAAGTGGAAATGCTGGTGATGGTTACAAGAGGCAGATGTGCCCAGCTGTAATGCTTGCACCACTACAGTAGGAAGGGGGAAGTGGGCAGGAGTGGAAAAGGGACAGAATTAGTGAAGCAAGAAGGCTTGTTTTCAACCACTGCAGGATATTTTTTTTATAAAAAATCCAACACTGACACACTCTATGAACCACATGAACACAAGGCTGCATCTGTTTTTATATTAGGGAGGCCTGTGCCATTGAGGAATGTGTGCACAATTTATATGAGCTATAAGCTCTGGCCTATAAAAAATCAACTCATCCAAGTCCAAATTCCTGTTTTTCATGGAAACTGCAATGTATAGCGGCTGTCTGTAGCATGTATAAGGAGAGCTGTTACTATTTTTTGGAAAATTATGATGTCCCATGCCTGGAGCTATAGTTGAGTGGTTTGCCAGAAACAGCCATTCATTAGTCATCAACACATGGTAAAAATATTGTTTATTTAAGATATACTGTACTATGACAGAGCCTGTTTATTGTATTAATTGCGTTTATTTATTTATTTATTTACTCTCTTAAATGAGCACACTGATGAATAGAAGTATTTCAGCCAATAATTAGTTATCTTTGGCAAAACAGACAAAAGTACTGGCCCAAACACAGGGCTTGAGCAGCATTGGAATACCTAATTGAATCCTTACCCAAAGTTTGAATCCATTTTACTGAGAGGGGGTAACTGGGAAATACAATTCTGCAATATGGTCTGAATCCTGAGCCATTCCAAAATTCAACAGTTTTTCAGAATCACAGAATGTGCAGAGTTGGAAGGGACCCACCAGAATCATCAAGTCCAACTCCCGACCCTGCACAGCACCATCCCCAAGAGTCACACCATGTGCATGACAGCATTGTCCAAACACTTCTTGTGTCAAACAAGCAGTGAGAGCAGTGGCAAGCACTGAACTCTGTCAGCCTGGTGCTGTGACCAATGCCCTGGAGTCCCTGCTCCTGTTTGAATGGGTCCATCATAATAGAAAGCAGCAGATTTGAAAAAACCTTTTTGAGATGAGGTTACAGAAACCAATCAAAAGTAAATGTGATGGAGAACAGAAACAAACTTGGGAGAAATATTTATAGTGTAAGTACAGGAGAAATTAAGCAAGTGGAGGCAGGGAGCTAATGGGAAGAGCAGGAAGCATCCTGCAGGCATGCTCCAGGTTATAAAATGTGGTTAGATAGGATCTGAAGTATTCTGAGGTCTATGTCAGCTGCAGTAGTTTTATCATTTTATGGCATCCAGTTCATGTGCACTCAGTGGCTGAAACATGGCACTCCAGGAGCCTCTGTGTCACTTCCAAAAAACAGATTTACAGTCAGTGAGAAGACAGTACTGTATTTTTGTTGCTTATTAAATGGAAGACTTAGTAGTAATTGTTGTTGGTCTTTTACCAAATCATGTGTAGGAGATCTTCATTTCTGATTTCATGTTTGTTGGATCCTTCTTGCCTTGAGATCTGAATATTTGGATAATGCCTAAGAAATTCCACTTTTTCGGAAAAAGAGTTCTTGCTACCTCCTTTCTAACCAACAGCAACCATCAGAAAGCACAATAAAACCAAATAAAAATGAAAGTCTTCTCCAAATGTCAAATGTATTGTAACTACTAAAACCTAGTGTAATTTTTGTTTAAAAGGCAAAAATTACAAGAGGAATTGTTGTTGAATTACTTGTTAATACTGTAGTCATGAGTTTAGGAGAAATGTAACTGGTTTTATGTTAGTGCAGACAAGAAAGAAGAAAGCATCTAATTTTACTCTCAAAGAAGATGTTTTGGGGGAACCAAACTGTTACAGATGAGATGTAGCATGGGGAAAGCACAAGACTAGCTGGCTTCTCTGTCAATGACAGGTTTCCTTTCTCATTTTGCATCTAGAAATGTTAACACAGAAGTTTTTATAGGGAACAGAAGCGTTTCTCTAAAGATGCCAGTGTTATTTCACACTGGTTGTGCAAAGTGGCACAACCTTTTCCTACATTTTAGTAAGCGGAGAATTAGGTTTCTTTTCCTCCAGTGGCAGAAATCAGTTGTACCCATACTATGTATTTCCACATTAGATTATCCATGATTCTTTCTGCCATTTAGAAACTGGATGAACTGAAAGGTGATTAGCCTCTGGATACACAAATATGCAGCAGGATACCAGGCCACAGATCTGTTTTTTTTACTTTTAACATTTATTAAACCTGGAAGTGGGGCAGTATGTTGGCAAATATGTACCTGATACTGGAAAGAATGAACAGTTGAAAGCCTATAAATGTTTCCTGCGAAGCTGCACTGAATTGAAACTTGAAGAAGTTGTGGCTCCACATGTTTTCTATTTTAGTTAAAACAGTAAAAATAAAAAAATATTGAAAAATAATGTGGCACAATACAAGAGATATGACTCAATACTTGCAAGGTTTAGTCTATTAAGAAATGTCTTCTAGGACTGATTAATGTTTAACAATAAATAATGGGGAATTCCTTTGGAACAATGAAGTAGTATTTTATGCCATAGATATTTTAGGGCAACTTTAAACTAAAAACATATTTTTCTATTGCTTGTTTAGAACCTAATCCACTAGCGTATTTAATTCTCCAGATTAATGTGATTTTTATATAGACTACCTCTTCCATCTCCTTAAAGAGGGAATGAAATGTCTCTGCAATGTAGGTTTCACACCTGAATAAATTACACCTGAAACCAGCCTTTATCTTCTGTGAAAATCTAAGAACCTAAATATGGTTTCAAGAGTTAGTCTGAAAACAGAGAATGAGGGCCCACTGATTCTTTTTCTGACAATCTGTTGCTTGCCATTCATTACCAGAAACATACAGATTGTGAAAGAAACACATAATTTTATAGAAATATGTGACAGCAACAATACTGTCATTGCTTTTGATGTTGTTAAAAAGCTATTGCAAGATAACCAACTCTACAATCATGCCATATTTTACCGTGCTTTTGATGTAGTTACTGGCAGAAGATACATTTTTTATCATCTTTGCCATACTGGCCTTGAACTGCAATTAAAATAAAAAGATTTTTCTAAACTGGGAAACATGCAGGATGTAGAACATATCTGAATCTAGCTGTGAATTCCCTTTTATCTTCTGAATATCATTCCATCTGGATGCAGCCAGTATATTCTGTGGCCTGGCAAAGTCTGGGGTGGGCTGTCTTTGGACCTGTTGGAACAAGCAAAAAATGTTCGGGACTGCATTATTCTGAATTATCAATCCATCTAGTAGGTGTTGTCCTGAACTCAGATGGTGCAGGATAGATATATCACTGAATATATGGTGTGAAGGGTTAGAGATTGAGGCTGGCAAGGCAAAGAACCATCTGCTGTCCAGAAAATGAGACACAAGAAAATAAAATTGGCAAACTTTACCTAGTTCTAAACATCACAAAAAGGGCAAAGATAACAATGGGTGGAGACGTGTATCTCATGGTTGCTTTTTTGTTTTGCAAAGATGTGTAACTCTCCAGGGTTATCTTTAGAGTAAAAATAACTGGTTGGGAAATTCCTTGGCTGAGTTAGGAGAGTTTAATCAAGACCTTTGGAGAGCCCGTTGCATGTGGAACTCTGAGGCAGAGGCATAATCCTGGGTCATCCCAGGCCACAATAGTGCAAATGGGTTTCTGAGAAGTCATGTCAGCTCCTGGGTGATGGCTCACCCGACACAAATTGGAATTTGCACAAGTGTCTGTTCCCATTACATCTCACTTCTACAGGAAGATGGATCAGTAAGCAGAATCAGAAAAGGCTGACACACTGTTGCTGTTCTAAACAGAGATATGAAGTCACAGAATAAACAAGCCAACAACAGTAATCTGAGAATAAAGGAAAATCCCTTGAGGCTTAATATGAGAAAAACTGTAAATCAGAAAACTATGAGGAGATTTAATTAATCTGAATTAATTTTTTTTCAGTTAATACTGTTGTATACCAATCCTTTACAGCACTCTTTGTACCTAACAAATGTTTAATTAGAAGTAGAAGTTTTAAGGAGGAAGTCCTGAGATGACATTGAAAAAACTGTCTGAGAGCAGTGAAGAAAATAAGAGCAATGACAGCAGAATTGTTCGTGGTAAGACAGGGAAGTAGTAGAGGAGGATTTGGAAAGTGTGAAGCGCACTGGAAATACCTTTTGAGTTATTAAGCATATGCATTGGTCTTGTGGTCTCAAAAGCAACTATTTAACCCTGGAATGGTTCAGCAGGAAGTACAGTACTTACAGAGACCTGTTAGAGTAAAGTTAGAGCTCTCGTCGTATGGGCTGTCTATATAGGATGGCATTATATATTTCTTACTCTCATAAAGTTTTACGGAGTTATATACTCAGATATATCAACCATGTCTGAGCTTCAGTTCCTTTCCAGTTTCAGGCCCTGTGGCATGTCTGGCCATTGTGCTGTTCTAGATATATAGGGCCTGGTCTGTAATGCTCTTAACCTCCATGGAAGGGTGGTGAACATTGAACCCATACCTTTTGAGACTCACAAGTGAAAACTCAACTCTCAACTTGGTTCTCCCAGTTTTTAAGGAAGGTAAGAAGGAAGGCTCCGGCAATTACAAGCCCTCCAGTCTTACTTCAGTGTCTGGTAAAATTATAGAGAAGGATATTCTGAGAGTAATTGAAAAACACTTGAGAGACAATGCACAGCCAGCATAGGTTCACAAGGGGGAAGTCCTGGTTAAGCAACTTTATTTCCTTTTATGACAAGGTCATCCACCCAGCTGACCAAAGGAAGCCAGTAAATGTGCTGGGTTTGGATTTGAGCAGAACTTTTGATACTGTCTCCAAAAGTATCCTGGATAAACTGTCCTGCACTCAGCTGAGAAAGTCCATAATACACCATAATTCACATGGGTAAATAGCTGTCTCACAGGTTGGGCTCAAAGGGTTACAGTAAATGGGGTTATATCAGGTTAGTGTCCAGACACCAGTGCTCAATTTGTAATGTTTTTATAAATAATCTGGATGCAGGAATTAAGTGTAAAGTGTGCCAATGATACTAAACGAGAGTCCTTGCGGGATCAAAAGGAGCTACAGAGAGATCAGGATAGACTGAAGAGCTGGGCAATTGCCAGCTGCATGAAACTAAATGAGAAAAAACTCAATTCTTCACCTGGGATGGGATATACCTGGTTATTCATATGCACTGGGGGATGAAAGGCTGGAGAAGAAACCCTGCAGAAAGGGCTCTGGGAGTCAGAAAGTTGAACGTGAGCCAGCAGTGCCCTGGCAGCCAGGAGGGTCAGCCCTGTCCTGGGGACATCAGGCACAGCATCACCAGCCGAGCAAGGGAGGGGATTGTCCCGCTCTGCTCTGCACTGGGGCAGCCTCACCTCAAGTGCTGGGGGCACTTTTGGGCACTACGATATAAAAAAGACATTAAACTATTAATGACCATTAAACTATTAGAGACCATCCAGAGAAAGGTGACCATGATGGTGGAATATCTTGAGCACAAGAATTATAAGGAGTGGTTTATGTCACTTGGCTTGTTCAGCTTGGAGAAGGGAAGGCTGAGGGGCAAGTGCTGACCAGTGGTAACAGGCACAAGCTGTATTAAGGGAAGTTCAGAATGGACTTTAAGAGAAGGTTCTTTCCTGAGAGGTTGGTCAGTAAAAACCAGCCTGAGCAAGTGGTCACAGCACCATAGCTTGACTCATTCACTGTAACCGTGTGGTGTTCTGAGCACAGGCACACATCTACTGCCATATACTGACATTCAGTCATTGGGAAACAGGCCCCCACAGACCCTTGGAGTGAGCTCAAGTACACAGTGGGATGGCTGAGAGCACTAAGCCCAGCCCAGTTTTCTCATTCATGTTCCTCATGTCCCGTGTCCTTGAGGTAGTGTTCTGGGTCTGCAGAAACTTCCCTAAGAAGACTGTTTCTGCCATAAAGAGAGACTGAGTTTGTATTTCTCTTCACTTCTGGCTGACACTAGAGGATGTAGATAACTCCAGCAGACCATGGGAATCCTAAGGCATCAGTGTGGACACCCCAGATAAAAAAGTAAGATGGCTCAAGCCAGATACCTAGCATGGTGCCATGATGCCAGTGAAGAAAAGAACCTCGTGTTTGGGATTTACAACTTCCTCTGAATTAAGAATAGGAAATACTTTCTTGGTTATTTTTTTACAGTACTGTGTCGTGAGAATCCAGAGTTGCTCACAGTCTTTCCAAAAATATTTCAGGCACTGTTAGTAAGATGAATACAACCTGAGGTGTCCAAGAAGGGGAGATAATGTCAGGCTGCAGCCATGTATTGGGTACATGTATCCATCATCTGTAAATGAAGCAACAAGATATGCAGAAGTTAGAAGATTACTGAGTAGATTAAAAAAAAAAAAACGCGCAGAGCACAACTTTAGTGTCTGATTGGTAGAAAAACTATGTTTTAAAATTGAAGTAAGGTTTCTGGCACAGCAGAATTCTGAATCTCTGCAAGAGGCTCCACAGAAACTGTCACTTTCTAATATTAAATATTAGTTAACTGTGATTCCAGACTAGCTTTAAATAACCTACTGAAAATGGTTTAACTTTCCCACCCATATATGTGCATGCAGCACATAGAAGCCTTTAGTATTTGTGCTATTGTATTGCTGTTTCTAAATTATTAGGATGCACTTTTATCACTTTTTAAACTCAGTTTTCTGTTACAGATGAGCATCTCACACCAAGACTTTTTGAATGTGTGATTGGGTTTTTTAGCTCTGAAGCACAGCTGCTTAGTTTCAGCTCACAAGACCATTTTTCAGGAACTGATACTCATTGCCATTTATGCTGAAAGTTGCATTTGAGAAAAACATGGCACACAGAGTCTTCAAGGTGCACAAGCAGCTATGCAAGCTACTGATTTCTCCACTGACCTCAACGGGAACAGTCAAGAATACATTATGCACATACTTTAATTACCTTGTTCATTCGGGACCAAAAATCAAGAGGAACATAGTTAAAACCCGTTAAAGACATTTGATTAAAATCACTGGAGTGGGGTGGTAGAAAGAGAAATGAGGACTTCACTTGTACTAAACAGCCATGTTTCTCTGTCTCATGAGAATCTATAAGGGACAAGGACACAAGATAAAGCTGGGGCCTGGGCTTGTGGAGCAAAAAGTTAGCACACTATCTCATGATAGTCCTCCTGGTATATAGAGGAATGTACGTGTGCTTTGCTTATTCCACATCTATTTATATACTCAATATTAAGATCTGGAATAGATTAATAAATAGATCAAAATATTATTAAGTAGAGTAATATTCTTATTTTTTTTAAAAAGAAGTTGCTGACTTAAGTCAGTAACTGGTATCAGATACGTTTAGAAAAATCTAAAAAAACAGGGATCCTATTCCCTTTAGAGGACTGAATGACAGAATTAATTTTTCATTCTATTGTATCTTCAGAACTTAGCTATTTAAAAGGCCAATTCATTTTTACCAGAGATTTATTTTCAGTTCTTGCTGTATTTTTTTCATGTACAGAATATTTCCCACAGTATCTTCATTTTTTTCCTATGAAATAAGAATTACCCTTGAATCGGGCTCATTCCCTGAATAAGACTCAGAACAGAACTGCTGAATATTTTATACAATCAGCATTTGCAAAATTGTATGAGCCCTAGGTATACAGAACTGACATGGAGACTCACAGCACCTCCACTGAAGTCACTGGAGTTTGATGAAAGACAATTGATTTGCCTTAGAATATAGGATTAAAGTGATAAACTCTTCTAATTTTAGAGTAACCTGCATAGTACATTCAAAATATTCTCAATGTACATCTATTTTTTATTTTAATATTTTAATATTATATATTAATATTTTAAATTAATCTTTAAATTATTTTTCTTAAAAATAAGATACCAGATGTTGCAGTACACATTAACATATATCCTTTGGAACCGGTTCATTCCAACTTTAATCTCCTGATCATTTTTAAACAGTTCTGAGTGGAAAATATTTCTTTACTTAACAGCTGGATACCCTCAATTTACACTACAGATTGCCAAAGGATTTGTAAGACCCATTAGTTTTAACATCCACAGGTGTACCCATCTCGTTTTATGGAGCTGCAAGCTGGATTCAAGTCAAACAAAGACTTGTAAACTTATGGGTAGGTTTATACAGAGGAGTCTCAATGTTCTTTTCTGAAAATAGTAGGGTATTAGCATTTAACAGATCGGCTTTATAATTGTTTAAAGAAAACTGTTTAAAGAAAAGATATCATCTAGGAACAAAGTGTTGGGAGGGAGGGGATTACTAGGTCAATGAGTTGACTCATTTTTCCCACTTGCAGGAACTGCAAAATATGACCCAGTCCATTCCCTTACCAAGAGCCATGCTAACATCCCGTAACAGTTTGCCCTAACTCCCTTCCCAGAAAGCTGCTCTGTAATTCACTGCTGTGATAACCAAAAAATCTCCTGGTTGCCAGCCTAAATGTATTTACTGACATTTCATGGTGTTTGTCTTGTTTTGTTTTCCTGTGTTGGTATGTAATGTGTCAGGCAAGCACAGCAGACAGGACTGCAGCACTACATAACTTCAACTACTTTGGGATGACCTCTGTGTACAACTTCTATTACCACTATCATTGTGGAAAAATAGCTAATATAGCAAAGGATACAGGGGACTCAGACTCATGTATATAATAATTAATGGTGTACAGTAGGTATCTGTAAGATATAAACCAAGGGCTAGTATAAGATAGAGAATGGCCTCCCAGATCTGAAGCACAGCTGGGGAGTTTTGGCCTAGATGCTGAGAAACTTATGTACATTTGGAAGGCAAACAACTTGGTCAGAGAATATCTGAATTTATGGCTGGCTAATTAGTCAGCCAAATAATCTCACAGTAGTCATGCGGGAGGCTGTGTTCAGCCACTGCAGGAAATGGGAGGATGTGTGGAGGACTGAAAGAATAGTCAAGGGCTATGGAGATGGGTGTTGGTGAGGAGGAAGGCAGGGCAAGTGATGGCTGCAGAATGATGGTGGAAGGAAATGGGATATGGGCATTTCAGTGGGGGAAAAAAAGAGGAAAAATGGTTCAGAGGGGCAAAATTTTAAAGGATAGCTTAAGATGAACATTTCTAAACGTAGTAATAAGCTTGTTCATTGCCATGTGATAGTGACAGAAGCAACTTTATAACTTTTCCCACGAAATTTAAACAAAAAATTAAATCAGCACTTTAAAAATTGCATTTGCATACTTATTTTCAAAATGAAGCAAGCATTTTGTTTTGCTGATAAAAAAATATTAAAACCACATAAGTAATTAAATGCACAAAAGCCAGAGCTATTAAGTCAGATAGTACAGGGAAGGAGTATAGGCTTTAATAAAAGCAATAATTTCAAAAGGGAACACACATTCACATACAGAGAAAATAACTGAGATGCAAGGCTTTAGTCAGAAATAAATGATACAAAAAATACAAGAAGCAAAAATGCTGTCATAGAAGTTAATGGTAAAGAGGAACTAACTTTGACTACAGTTGAATCTTAATCTAAATAATTTAATTTCAAACCTGAGTGCTTCAGCTTTTAGGCACCTCTTCTATTTCAAAGTAGCCACTGCCTTGCCATGTAAAGACACAGGTATTAAGTTCTAATGCCTCAGTTTATGCTTTACCTGGGTTCAGAAAAAGCACTGGGGAAAAAAAAAGCACAAAAATATCAAGAGTAATTAAAACAAAGCCTCAATCCTTTCAAAGCACCCCAACCACCAGAACCTGGGAGAGTATTTGCAGGAAGTGGTATAAAAATGAAAGCTCTTCTCTCTTCACCCTTCTTTAGACATCAACCTCTGGAGAGAAAAACTTTTACCTGATACAGCATGGACACCCTAATAGTGTAACTACAGCCATTAGAAGAATGCCAAATACTCCCAAGAGCCAAGTCTCAAATCTTAAAACTCATGGAAAAGCAGCTGAATGATGCCAGCAGGTCAAATTTCTGGATGAAATACTGAGTAATTCTTTGCAATCCCAGAACTATAACCCTATTTCTTATACATACCTTTGGGCAATCCACTATGTTGACAGATGTCAGTCTGTGGCAGTGAAATGCCATTGTTTTCACAGCTTCATCTGTCAGCTGAGGGCAGTACGAGACATGGCAGTGTTCCAGGTAATCTGTGCCCTTGCAGAACTCAATTACAATGCATGAACATCAATCCTTTGATCCACTTCAGGCACTTCGGTTCTCTAGGTACCCTTCATTAGTAGTGAAGTCATTCTGATGTTGACTGGGAATGTCACTGGAAAAAGAAGAGATGCATTAAGGGGCAATTTTTAATTGCTTATACTAACATTTATGTAAGTTCCACTATATATATTAAAACATGTTGAATTTGGGTTCTTTAAATTGAGTGCAACTCAGAATGTAAAATGTTGTGCTTAGAGAATCAGGCTGAAATACATTCATTCTACAGCTCTTTGCAAATGCCCATTTTTGTACATAATAAATTTTTCTTCTTTTTCTTTTTCTTTTTCTTTTTCTTTTTCTTTTTCTTTTTCTTTTTCTTTTTCTTTTTCTTTTTCTTTTTCTTTTTCTTTTTCTTTTTCTTTTTCTTTTTCTTTTTCTTTTTCTTTTTCTTTTTCTTTTTCTTTTTCTTTTTCTTTTTCTTTTTCTTTTTCTTTTTTCTTTTCCTTTATCTTTTCCTTTTTCTTTTTCTTTTTTCTTTTCCTTTATCTTTTCCTTTATCTTTTTCCTTCTCTTTTAAACGAACAGAAAACTGTATCTGTACAAATCATATTATTTTTTTGGAAGGGAACAGGTGAGAACCTCAGGCCTGCCACTCAAGAGTTCTGGGTTCTGATTTGGTCTGTGGAGTTCAGGCCATGTGATATTGGTTGACTACAATTTCTAAACTAGTTTTTAGAGAGAATAAACATTTCAGATCCTACTGACTTGTATTCCAGCACATTTCTAACTCAGATATTAGCTTTTTCATATATTCTGTAAAGCAGATAGTCTTGGAAAATAACAATGGAACTCCTGTGAAATGTCACATAGATTCTTAAAAAACACTTTTCTCCTCTGCACTCAGAAACTTTTTTACCTTTCAGCCTGAATCTTTTTCAAGCCTGAAAACCATCACTTCTAGGCTGACAAAGAGAAGTTAGATCTTTTATTGAAACCCTCTCTGGAAACCTCTTGAAAAAAGATGCCTAAAATCACATTTCTTCACCCAAAAGCCCTATGACACAAGTATCACAGGGCAGCCTGCAGCTCTACAGAGGTTTAGTCAGAATCTCTCCTCTTCTGTCATGTCCAGCCTAAAACCATGGTGAGATGCCTTGAATGTGTCACTGAGCTAGCTTCCAGGCCTGCTAATCTTGGCCTAAGGCCAGAGTAATTTGTCATTTACTGGAAGAGCAATTCTACCTCTCCAGGGAAAATAAGAAAGTACACATAGTAAATTGAATAAAAACCACTGGTTGCATGAAGCTTTTCAAAGTTTTCAAGAATTAGTCCTGAGTTAAAAAGACTAAGCACCACATGGATAAATAAAATGTGTACACACACAGACACAAAAATGCACATATTTATTATGCACAAATGTTACATGTTTATCATCCTGAGAAAATTACCTCTGCAGTAATTAGACTATTGCCACTAACACACAACTGATTTTTCCTTATGTTAAACAGGAACTCGCACAATAACACAGGGTTGATTACTAGAAAATATTATTTTTGTTATAGCAAAATATTATGCACTTCTGTGTGATTTCAAAAGCCTTACCTAAATAGATACAAAGAAACTTATCAGATCTGAAATTTGTTTCATAGACTGTACATTTAGGATTTTTGTCTGTATCTTCATTTTGGTCTTTTTGTGTATTGGTATAGCTATATCAAGGCAGCTCTTCTTGGGCTTTGGGTCATTGTTTTATTTACAAAAAAATTAGAGTGTCAGTGTTTGAACCTGGATTGGTTAAAGTGGAAAATTCAGAATTTATATTAACTGGCTTCTCCACTTCCTATTTCAATATTGGATTTATGGGCTGTTTTTCACCTGTAATAGAGAAACATTCTACACCCAACAACTAAATGTTTTTCATCCATGTGCAAGAGAAACTGCACTTCTTTCAGAACTAGGACTCAGATGTGATGACTTAATCACTACATTCTTAGCTGGGGTATGTAACATAAGCTGAGCCAAGATTTCAATGCCTGTTAGATATGTTTATCTTGTTTTTACTAGCATAGCTTGTCTACATGCTTATTTAAAATATCCTTCAAAATTAGGTTCTGAATTTACTCTTAACCTTAAGTCATGGTTTTGCAAATAGTACTCAAATTATATTTGTAACCAAAAGAGATGGAGCTTTGTTTGCTCTCTTCATCTCTGTATCCCTGGTTCCATATCTATAGAGAAAATAATGGAAGAGGTCGTGAAAATTATGTGTAAAATGTGTAAATTATGTTTGCAAGACATTTAGACACTACAAAAAGTCAAATGCCATGTGAAGAAAATGTAATTTTCTAACTTAATTGCACAATTTAAATTCTGTATAAATAAGGCCTGAGGACACACACAAACATCAATGGAAAGGTCAAATACTAAATTGCTGTTTATTAGGTGAGCATCATCTGAGTTAATGAACAAAGATCCTATTTTCAAAGTATGGGATCTCATAAGTGTTTTCATACTGTTACAATGCCTGGGAACAGAGTGCGATTACGGGGATTGCTCTCTGCGAATTTCCCATAAAATCATACCCTTAGATTCAATTTACAAAAAAGTACTTGTCATTTGGTTTTGAGTTACTCTGTATCTCTTCTTCTTTCTCCTGCCTTCCCTAGAACCATGAAAACAGGGCTCCTGCAACTCCTATGTGTGCTCCCTGCTGCTGCTTTCTTCCTCAAAAAGTTCAAATTCTTTTGGCACACAAGGAAAGCAGAAACACTTCTTTTTAATGGTCTTTTTTTTTTAACTTCCTCTGTGTAATGAGACACCTGAAATAGCTTCTTAGCTATGGGCATGGCACGACACAGAAGCGAATATTCTCCTCTGAGAGAAGCAGCACTGGCACCACATGACTTTCCATGAGGTACACAAAATGTACATACTTGGTCATTATAAAAACCATGGAACTTTACACAGAACATTCGTGAAAGATGAAGTCTGGGTTATTCCTACAGAAGAAATGGCCTGGTGTGTATGCTGGGCAACAAGATCTGATCCAGATGCAGCTCTTATGGTACAACTGACTCATTTTATAATATATGGCTATAAAATTATGAATGTTGAAGATTTATAATGGAAAAAATGTAGAAGCTGAAGACTGGGATTATGTGATGGCATTGGCTGTACCTGCAGCCTTATGATCTGCAACTGTTTATGGGCATGAAATGATACCATTAAAAATACATGATTTAAAAACTACATGATTTAAGCATTTCTGTTATATATAGTTAGGAACGATTATCAGTTACAAAAAAAAGTGTTCTTATTTGGATGTCAATTGAATACAGAGGTTTTTTCTATTGCTGTAAAGTTACCTACTGGTGTTTATTTATCATACTGTTTTGAAATATAAAGTAAAATACAAATACAAAGTAAATCTCTGCAATCATATGGAGTTTGTCAAATCTCCATAAGGATTTTGGTAAATTTCAAACAACCTGTGATAAGGACAAGGAATTTCACGGTTTGAGCATACATTTTGGAAACAGCCATTTCCTCTTCATTCTGAATGTTCAAACTAAGTTGATTTCATGCCCACTAGATTTGCATGGAAGTAAACAGCAAAAAACCTGTCCCCTATTCACACTTTTCATGCCACAATTAACAGATGTCAGGCATATGGAGCTGTAGGAATAAAAGGGGGGAATTTTTGATGTAGAATAGTGTTATGGAGAATGAAGGATGACACGCAGAAAAAAACAAGATCAGTTTTGGATATGGTTAATTTAATGAACTAGAGAGGCTTCCAAGGAACACCAAGAAAAAGGTGAAGTTTCACCTGAACCCTTTTGTCACTGAAGATTTTGCTTTGTGATATAGAAAGTTCCAATATTTTTCCACAGCAGCCAATGGCTCTCAAGCCCTAAAAAAATCCAGAAAAATTAATAGAGAAAAGGGGAAAAAAAAAATCTATTTTCCTACCTCTTGAGAGACACAAAGAAACTGAAGAAAGGAAGTGTGGTGTGAAATACTTGCACCAGTAAAACACATTTACAGATCTCCCCCAAAATTTGGGGTTGAAGAACTTTTCACAGTACTTTGTTTTTGGTTTTTTTTAGGGGGGTTGTTGTTTCTTTGTTTTTGTTTGTTTTGTTGGAAGAACAAAATACTGCCTGCTAAGACAAAATAACTTAAAATTACTGCCCTATCATTAAGGGCTTTATGGCTACAGCCATGGCACAAGACATTTGAAATTGTGCTGTCACACTCAAAAGTGTATGAACAACCCCCATATTCAAGACAATAAATAAAGAGATGAAAACTTTGGTAAATTCCTGTTTCAGGACTGCAAAAGATCCTTGGTGATTTTTAGTGCTTCTACACCAGGAAACTGGGCAATGTTCTGATCCTAAATGCTCTAATTTGAAGGAAAATTAAATGTTGATTTTGTTAAATTCATATTGCTAATCACAGCAGAATATCTCTTCATAGCAATAAAGTGAATTTCACTGGAAAAAAAAGTTATCACTTTATTTCATATGGTTAATAAGTTATCTACAATTAGACAGTGAACAGCACAGACTAATTGTAGTCAGAGAGGGAGTATCATCCTGAAAAAATCAGCCCATGTAGATAGTGTCTGGAACCCAGATGTGGACACTGTAATGATAATGCTGGAGGAGTGTGGCTGGAGTTCAAATTTTGCAAATTCCTGAAATCTCACAAGCTGAATAGACACAAAAAATGGAACAATGAAAGCGGTTTCCAATACTGGCTACTTATGAAAACACTTAAATTTGCATTTTTCTCAGCAGACGCAGTTATCTGGTGAAAATTACTTTCCACAGCTTCGTGAAAATCCACAGATTTCAAATTTTTGTTGACCAGAGTACTCCTGTTTAAGACAATAAAATAGTTATGTGCCCAATCCTAAAATGGGTTTATGCCAGAACTTGAATTTCTTGCAGCAAAGATTGATGGTCTGATAGGTGTGATCTCAAGGATGTAATTTCTTTTTGCATTTTTATTTACTTAAAAGTGGCACCACTTTAATGTGCTTGCTAATGAAATACTAAAGAATATAATAAAGATTTTTTTTTTGCTACATGACAATGCTGCTATCACTTCAAAGTTAATTTATAATCATTTTATATGACTAAAGTGACATTAAATCACAGAAAAACTATTTTTTATAAATGAAAATCAATGTCTACATTGAAGCACTTTGTTAACAATTACAGATTTCAGAAAAAGAGAGAAGACTTGAAAGACAAGGAATATCATTGGGAGATTCATAAAAAAAGGAATGTCATTAAGACATTACATTAAAAAATGATGAAATTTTCATGTTTCCGAAAAGAAACCCCTTCAAACAATGTCTATACAGGAAGCTTAATCTATATGAAATTTTTAACTATTATTTTTGCATCTAACAGACACACAAAGGAGTCAATTATCATTAGTTTTATTAGACTTCCTGATTTATTCCCTGATAAATAATGTCAGGGATAGCCATCCAGGATATTGACCTATTTCTGGAAAATTTCATCTTCTACATGAAACTTCCTCACTTTTATGGGAGATATGGTTGGAGCTATCATATTGGAACTCCTGGAAACAGATGCTGGCAAAACAAATACTGTGCAACACACAGACCAGGATCACCCACTCTCCAAAAGCCTATTTCTCCTGTAGTGTCAATAAATGACTCTTGTATCTTGGATGCATCTTCTATTGCTAAGGAGAACGGGAAGACTTTGGCCAGCATCTCTTCTATAGCATATTATCGTTTCCATTTTGAAACAATTTAAAAGGAAACTTCTTAATCCTCTGTAACAGCTATTTTTTTTCAAGTAATTTTTACGTTTTTATTCTTTTTCAGTTACTTTATATCGTAAGGCCATTTGCAGAACATTGCAGACATTTGCAGAACATAATTTATTATTATTTCATCATGGTTTCTGTAGGTGAGAAAATGAGTATTGACTGTACCAGTTGGTGAGGTTCTTCACTTGCTAGAGACAAAGAACAACTCTTCATTATTTATATTCTCATGCTGAAAGTCCCTGACTTTCTACTGCAGACTGCAATGAATGTACTATCTCTCACTAATAATTTTTTTTTTTTTTTTTTTTTTTTTTTTTTGTGTGTTTCCAACTTCTGAGATTTCACAGATCTCTTTGCAACCTTCAGGGTCAGCATCTGTAATGTATCTTTGTGTTCCAGAGATATACAGATGTTACTTCCTGTTCATTCTCCAAACCAAACAGATTGACTCTGAAGTGACTCCTTGGATAGCTCTTAAGAGGTGTCTTCCACCATCTGTGTCTGATTTACTATTTTTACATTTTTACATTTACTATTAAGTGACTCAATCTATCCTCTAAAATGCTCAGATTTCTGCACAGATTAGCCACGGTCAGGCACCAGTGTCATGGGTTGAACACTAGAAGAATGTAATTCCTACCATGCAAATTAATTTTACCATTAAAAATTCAAATGTCTCAGAACAAAGTTCAGATTCACTTACTAAAATCCTCCTGGAAAGTGGGAAAGTTCTTATGCAAATGTAGCTGTACTGTTTCTAATACCTGAGCTAATATAAAGGGGGGCCAGATCTGTTTTCAGGAACTGTAGGGACATTTTTCCCTTGCAGTGTAGAAATCCCCCTGTATAAAGCATGCTATAAAATTGAATTTCTATACCTAACACCGTTTGTAGTTAGACCAGATCATAGCTTAGAAACTATGACTGCCAGTGTTTCTTGAGACAGTCCACATAACAGGGATACCTTTGTAACTAAATATCCTGTAAAAATATCAAGCCTAATTTTCTACATTGCTGAGTACTTTTAATTGCAGCTGATTTGCATTGGGACTCCAGGTGCTGGCTCATCTGCTATTGATCACAATGACTGTTTTAGTATTTCCTGTTTTTATGCAGTGTTAAGTTTCTAAGTCTCCAGATTAAATCCTCTCTTTCTCCATTCTCCTAAACAAACTGGAATTTGGACCCCACTTTAATATACTTTAACTTTTTCTTTTTCCTGCCTTGGGAATGTGTAGGATTTGTCACATCCTTTCCTTTAGAAATCAAGTGCAATTAACTCATTTGCAGTCTGTAGTTGGTTATATCTAACAGACACAATGATATCTTTTTCTTAACCATTACATGACTATTCCTCAGTCCTACTGTCCTAATTTTCTTACAGACCAAAAAGTGAAGTCAGGCTATGGATTCAAGTCACTGCAGATTCAGAATCCCACTAAGAATGAAAAAAAATTCCTCTAGATTATTTGAAAAGTCAAAATGACACTTTTATCTAGACAGGGTTTTGGGGTTTTTTTTCCTATTTAGAAACTTATTATTAAAATATTGATAAATATTTATGTTGCAGCCTGACCTTCAGGACCAGTCAGGATCTGAAGATCATTAACATGTAAGAAATGGAGCTGAGTGTTTATACATTCAGATAACCTCTACTCTGGAGTATCCAGTGATTACAAAGCATCCTCAACTTCAAACAGGAACTACACACACAGCAGCAATTCAGCCAGTAGAGAGAATGGGGCCTTAGATAATTACAACAGAAAATTAAGTGCATGACAGTCGTTGCAAAAGAAAGTGGAGAAGCAGAGGATATTTCTCTGTGTACTTTGTATGTCCTTTTGTCTTTGATTTCAGAAGTGTTTCAGAGTTATTTCCATTTTTAAAATATTGTAACTCTTTTTTATGTTTTGGGATATTTTTCTTTCTTTCTCATTATTATGCTGCATATAACTCACCCCGATACTAAGCTTGCCTGAGCCTATGTCAGGGCATCTTCATTTTTGTTGCTGGATGCTTTATATAACTCAGGAGTCAACTAAGCTTATTTTATTATTCTTTGCTATGTTTTTCTGTCCAAATCCTGCTTGACCAAAGACATTTTCTTCAAATGTCCAGACACTTTTATACCTAATTACTTTTCTAATGTCCCAGGAATATGGGTGGTCCAGGCCATATGCACCAGCAGCTTGTGTTGGAACGAGGGAAGTGGGGCAGCTGCAGGCTCTCAGACTCACCCTTGGAGCAAAGCTGCCAGAGCCTTGTCATGCAGACACTGGGGAGAAATCAAGACATTTTAACAAACATATGGAGAGTGTGAGAATAAAATTTGTGACTAGAACTGCTTCTCTAACTCATGGAAGAAGTTCCAGCGAGTCTACTTCCATAAGGTAGACAGATTTTCATCCTAAGTGCTAATATTACCATCTCTGTAATAGAAGCTCAGACCCCTTGCATATATTGTAAATAATTTTACAATGATATCTAAAACTTTTGTAATGTTACCTCTGCATTCATGGACACGTTCACCATACTCACAATTTAAAACACTCTAGTCCCTATTGCAGGGAGTTTAGAGGAGCAAAATGTGAGGCAAAATGATGAGGGATGGAACGATAGCTAGAATAAAGGGAATTTTCTCAAAGATTTTAAACTATTTTTTTTAAAGAACTCAAAATCTTTGCTTTGTCATTGCATTGCTGCTTTATTTTTTTTAAGAAATATCTCAAACTTGCAAATCTTTTAATTTCTAAGATTCTTTTAAGTTTTCTATAATTTTAAGAAACGAATCTCAGGTACTTCAGGAATGACAAAATCAGATGTCCTTCTACTTCCAAAAAATGTTATTGAGACTTAAAAAGCAAGTGTTGTTTAAAAATAATCTGTTTTGAATAGAGAAGGAAATATTTTCTGAAATGTAAAAGCATGAATGCTAAAATTGCAGAGTGAAAATATTTAAAACGTAATCGTGAGGGTTTTTAATTTAATGTTATGTATTTTCTGAGAGTAAGTGCAATATAGTCAAAGCCCTAATGAGAAAAGAACAGAAACTCCATTATGCCACCAGTTCCTTATATGCTTGAAGTTCACTTCCTTTTCATTGTATATTTGGTTTTGTTAATGGATTGTCTTATTTAGCAAAACACTTAAGTACACATGCAACTTAAACATGACATGAATTGATTCCTTTTTTCTAGCTGGTGTTCACAAGTTTCCCTAGGCATGTTTTTTTCATGGAAAACGTACTTCTATGCAATATCAAAATCTGAACATAGGCAGTGATTACTTTTATTCAATTTCCAATTTTCATTTGAGAAGTAGACTCAAGATAAATAAAAAAATAGTAAAAAAACCTTCTCCAAACATTAGATTTTAAATGTCTATGTTTGAAGAAGCAACAGAAAATAAAGGCACCAACACTGAAGGAAAAACTTCCATTTTGATTGTCAGTCATACCTGAGACACAAATATATAAGAAAATATGACTCTATTGTAGCTTTTATCCACTATGTTTCCCTTAAGTATATGTCATCCTTATTGCAAGAAATTCTGCTCTGCTTTAAAGGGCAGAACGATTCTGCTGTCATTTGAAAAAACAGAAAGGAAAATTCTCCTGTGTAGTGCAAATCTAAGTTGCACCTTCTAAGTTTTAAACACTAAACAGCAAGATAGGAAAAGCAAGAAAGATCCACTGTACAGACTTCTGGAAAGCACATGAGCTTTACAATTTTTCTTTAATTAACACAGGATAAGGATGTTGATTACTGTACATGAAACACTGTGCTCTGTTGCATTTTTAAACCAATACTTAGAAAGCCTAAGCTGAAAGAGATTGTAGTGTGACTTCTTCTGTATGTTAATAAAATGTATAATATAAAGTCAAAGCATACAAATAGTAGCTTTTTACAGAGCAGACTGATAGATTTTCTTTTATCAAGTAATGTTTTAAGACTAGGAAATATATTTAATATTTAATGCATTTGTTTTATATGTGCATGAATTTTACATGCTTAAATACAGCTAACAGCTAAAACCACAGGTTTTTTCCTAGTATAGCACTCAGAAATTGCAAAAATTAAAATGGTCAATTTATCTGTCTTGTGGGAGACAGAAAACTGGAAGCCTTAGCAACACAGAGTAAGCAAAAAAAGCTTGGCTTGTTGCCGAGGTCATGGGTTGTGCTATGTGAACACTAGAGTAAGAAGAAACACAGCATTTCAAAAGACTAGCTGCAGCAGGCAAAGAGAAAGAAAACATTTTTGTTGTAAAATTGTGGGACTAAATTCAAGGCAGCATACATTTCATTCAGATATAATTTTGTGATATTTTAAATGAGCACATTAAGTGAAGTCTTCTTGGATTCCCTAACTCTCTTTATTTCGCTTAAGTTTTTACTACTTTCTGGTCTCCATAAAAGATACAGGCAGTATAATTTTATATTTTTTTCACATTTTTTTTTTTTTTGAGGTTCTTAGTCAGAATTGTGTTTGGACAGTGACTGAGTGAATAGTCTCTATGGAAAGTCTCTTGACAAGGATTCTCTTAGATTTGTGTTCAGTGCAAAGAGTTTGTCCCAAAAGTAAAAGAAACAGCTTTCACAAGGCAGGACCTGCCAGTGTTTAACCTAACTCCCCTCAGTGGTTTTTTTTTTTTTGCTTTCCAGTTTTAGCAGCTTGACATATTGAAGATACTTTGTTAGTTATTCTTTCATTGGCAATTGTTTTCTAGACCGCAGTGCCTCTGTTGGAGCTAACACTCAGCTCTCTTAACTTAGCTCCTGAAGAACCTTGTACAAAAGGCCTTACACTCACCACTTACACTCCATCACTGACCCTAAAAGAGAAATATAGGCAGTATTTATAATCACTACTTTTCCTAATCTGTACAAGTCAATATTCAATTTGCATTCAGCAGCCAACATTGAAGATAAGCAAAAATTAATGATGGTATCTTTAAACTAGCTCTTTAAACCCCCAAAAGAGTCAGAATAATGAATAGCTTAATTAGAAAGATTATGCTCTTTGGAATGGCTGAAAGACTGAGCTTTTCAGAAAAGTCTGTTGGAGATAATGAGAATTTCCATTAGTTCCAGCACTCAGAAATGATCACCACTCCAGAAGACAAAGCTTGGGAAACAAATCTAGAAAGAATCAGAACCTATTTAAACATTTCTGAGTACTATTTGTACTAATATTTTTTTTTTAATTTAAGGAACTGAAATGATTTTAAGGAAGAATGATCTTCTAACACAGCAGCAGCAAAAGTTATCAGCAACATTTGTGTGCAGTAGCTGTTCTATACCCTGCATGAAGAGTTAACCTTCCTCAGAGTGTTTCACCTAATCAATTGCATATCTTGCACATGGCTAACTTATACACAGCGGTTATAAAAACGAAGTAGATAGAAAACCTTTCAGCCAAGTTGAGAGATTTGGAGACCTGACTACAGCTTCATGTACAGTGTTTCAATAAAGTTCAGATCTCTGGTATGTTTAACATTACTGTACAACTAGGCTTTCAGAGCATTCCTAGTATTTCTTTTGTGTTCCCTGATGAATAAAAAATTAATCCCAGAATTCTGTAGGACAGAATCATATTTTGGCTTGTATAGTTTGTTGCAGCACAAAGAATTGCTGCAAATCCCAAAGTCCCAGCACTACTAATAAACTGATAACCTGAACAGGGCCTCATTGTATGACCACAACCTACAGAAGAAGCGGTATTCATAAAGTCACCCTGCAATAATTCAGCCACTGTGGCAGTTTGGGTGTTATTTCACAGTGCAGTTGTTTTTTATTCAAGAGGACAGACAAATTTAAGAAATGCAGCTTCAGAATAACTAACTTTTTATGAAAGTCCATAAGGAATGCTGAGCCTGGTAACAGAGTCAACTGAATTTAAAGAGTAAATATTCTGTAACCACACTGAGCTTGAGGGCTGAAATGGCCACATCATAACTTTTTAAATAATCAAGACATGAATACACAGCTCATCAACTATGTAACAACACAGGGCATACACTGCTTTATCATGCATGAGGACAAGAGTGCCATCATTCCTAAACTGGAATAATGCACCAGGGAGATGAACCACTACATTGCCTGTGTCGATTTTTAGACACGTTTTTACTCACATCTCTTAATTCTAAAAATCATGATCTCTTTTTTTTTTTTTTTTTTTCAGTTTTCATATGTAGTCATTTCCTATAATTTATGAATTCTGATTTGGTAGATTTGGAATCCCCATTCCCCTGTGCCACTGAGGGGGGAGGCAGAGAATTCAAGGGTGAAGCTGAGCCCAGGAATAAGGAAGGGGTGGGGTGAAGGTGTTTAAAGATTGGTTTTATTTCTCTGATTTGATTGGCAACAAATTATTTTTTTCCTCCAGGTCAAGTCTAGTTTGCCTGTGATGGTAATGACTGATCTCTCACTGTCCTTGTCTCAACCCAAAATCTCTTTGCTGTTTTTTGTTTGTCCTGTCCACTGAAATGGTAGAGCAGCTTCGGTGGGTACCTGGAGCCCAGGGTCAACCCACCAGACAAGTTTAGACGTGTTAAAATCTGTAACTTTGCTAATGCTGAAACATTTGAAAGTGTCTGGAAAAACGATAAAAGTGTGGATTTCTACAATACCTTTACTAGTGCTTAAAAAGCTTTGTTAGGATAATCCAGCCTTTCTTTAGTAATAGAAGCAGTAGACATGTGCAAACACACTCACAGCCCATGATTTGGCTGACAAACTGGAAAACCCAGCCTGCTAAATGTTAAAGCAGAAAATGCAGGCAGCTGTCCCACCTGCCCCGCTAAACTACCAACAGGATAACGTCGTATTGCTCCAGCACTTTTCAGCACTCCTACAGGCAATATTATCAGATTTTTATACACCAACAGACACAAAAAAAAGCTTTTGTTACACTTTAACGCAGAATCCCTAAAACTTCTCTTGGTGTCAGAAAATTTAGGATCAACAAGAATTCCAACTTCTTTGTATTATTTTATAAATCTTTTAATTTTGAAATGTTAGTAAGCTTTGCCTTCCCTGTTCTCTCTCACCCTTGACTCTATCACTGTGCCACAGAACAGGGATCAAATGTGCAGCTTTGAAACTCCTTCCATTTGTCTTTGTTTCTACTGATATATGATGCACCTTAAGTGGAAAACAAGCCTTATAGAAAATATATTCTTCCTCTATACCATATATTACAATGTTTTCTTGATAATTGTAAAAAATTGGCAATTTTATTTATATCTTAGCATGAGACAGCAATAAAGTATTACTTGAATATTCACAAAATTAAATAATATCCAAGTTTCAAGAGAATTGTGACAATGGAATTGTTTTGGTTATCATTTTCTTATCCATAGCCACATTCCAGCACTATAATATGCCATGGCTATTAAGTGACACTACATCTACTGCTATTTTTTATTTTGTTTGAACTGGAATAACAATGAATGGATTTTTGAAAACATTATACAGGAACAAAAAACTATATGTGTAAAATATTTTTTTCAAAATATTAATATATCTATACTGGTATTTTAAGAATTTTTTTTAGAACTGAAAGATGTGTTAACAGGACTTACTAAAAGTAAAATTAACTTTAGTACAATCCCTTTGCAATGATTGCAGAAATCTGATGTGATCTAGTACATTGTGCAGTCTGCCATATGCAGTACAAGAATATGCTTCAGTGATGAAATCATCTTAACACCATCTTCTGTAATCTTCTGGCAATCAGCCCCATGAATGTGCCTGATGTATGGGCAACATTTACTCATCAACTTGAAACTTTAACCCATATTTTGGTTATTCCATGTTGAAATATTTAAGATGCAAGTAACACATCTGACTCTCATTAAGAGCATGATCCAAATACCCACTGAAATCAGCTGAAAGATTTATTTCCAATTATCTGAATGAACTGTAAAAACACAAAATCAGTAGTAGAATGCTGTCCCCATATATTATAGTTGCTTTACCACTGAATGAAATTAAATGCTCTCATTTACAAACTAGAAGACCATAATTCAAACATACCAATGAAAAAAGAAGACAACTGAAGTTTTCCGACAGTGACTGCGAGTGAGCAAGATTTATATGCATAATTAGACAATAGTTGTACAAAAATTCTTATGGTTAGAACTTCTCTTGAATTGATTCTTTCTTCTTTGAAGATAATTGAGAGGATAACTCAGTTCTAACATCTAAAAGTTTCTCAAAAAGTACAGTTTCTTTTCAGTTTCTAACTTAAATATATCTGTCTGTAAGAGTTAACATTTTGCTGATTAGCAAATCTTGAATCCAATTGCAGCCATTGGCAGTATCTCTGAAGACATCAGCTCAAATTTACACGAGAAATTAGCAAGCCTAACAAAAACAGTACAGGGAAAGCTTGAGATCTTTTCAATGCTTTAACATCTTACCATAGGCTCCTAGATACTCACTAAAAAAAGAAATGCATTAATCTTGGTAAAAGAAAAACAGATCCATGAGATATACGTGTTCTGAAATTCAAACAACATAATCCAAAGGATCTGCTAAAAAAATGTGTAATCTAAAAAGGCAAGAGTAAGGTCCATCATTTCCTACAGCTGACACCATTTATGGAAGTGGCAGTGAATGTTACTGTCTCATTATTCTACCTTTGTTTTCCCAATCTTATGATTTATTCACCTGTGGTAGATACTGAAATTCAGTTTGAAGGAAGTTCTGAATGTAATAAAATATCTTCATTGTTTCTTTCTAGATCAACAGTAAAATGTGTGTTAGATTCAGAGAGGCTACAAGGAAAGGTTCTCTGCAGTCACAATATTATCGAGCTCTTCTACAGACTCCTTCATGCAGGACCACAGCAACTCTGTGTACTCTAACAGTGCAACAATATTCAATGAAATTAAAACTGGAGGGATGGATCTGTCAATTCAGTTTACTCCTTTTATCAGTCCAGCGAGACAATTCTTTAACTGCTTAAATTCAATAGATGCCAGTTTACTCTCAGGCATACAAAATGTTTCTTTTGACATATAAATGCTATGTAAATGACAGTTTATTTTTCGCTTCTACAGAAAATATAGGTGTGAACAATTCCTCCCTATGAAGTAGTGTCCCTGATACTTGCATGTAGCAATCTTACTGTTTTCCAGGGCTTTGAAATTATGTAATATAACAGTTGATGGTTGAACTTGGGGTCTTAGAAGTCTTTTCCAGCCTTAATGATTATATAATTCTGTACTGTGCAGCTCAGACTACAGCCTCAGGAATTCATTTGCAAAACATCCATAGAAAAAAAGTGCCCCACCTCTCCAGCTGCTGCAGAAGCCTGATGTGCTTAGTTGCCTTGCCTAAGGGGAGCAGTTCTGTAAGGCACAGGCTTTGCTTTGGGTATAAATGTCTGACAGTGGACACCACTAGCAGACAGGAGGTGGTCACAGAAAAGCAAGCCAACCCATCACCAATTACACCTGAGTACAGTAACAGTGCACCAGGAGATGCTCCCAGTACTTTCACTTCTAGTCTTGCTCTTGTAGCACATGACTGGTTCCCACTCTACTTATCACTGGAAAGTAGAATCAAGCCTGCTTGACTTCTATCTTACATTGAGTTATGAGATTCACACCTTGGGTTTCTGGCTCCTCTTTCTGAAAATTTATGTTTGGGTTCCTTTTGCATGTGAGATGTTTTTTAATGACTTTAAGTTATAACCAAGGCAGACTGTCTTTTCTATTCTGGCATAATGCCTCATCTTTTATCTTATGCCCAGGTTGGCTTGCTCTATTTTCAAGCTGAAGTGTCTTTTTAAACAGATCCTTTGTCAATTGTTTTAAATGCTGTGATGTTAATGTCTTTTCTTAGAGGACTGTGGCACTCTGCAAATTTTCCCTTGTGCAGAGGGATGCCAGCCCTAGAGGGAAACTGGCTTCATGTCTGTCAAATGTATTCTTAAAGTGTTTGTGTAGATCTCAAAGACAGACACACAGGCAGACAACATGCTGTGGCTCATAACACACACTGGCACTTTGAGCACTGTGGATGCAAATGATCTGTGTGTTTTGAGTTCAGGACAAGTGTAGCATATTTGTTTTTCTACAGTGGGTCTGTAACAGCCTGCAAAATGACAGACTGAAAACCCTACCATCAAAATAAATTGAGGAAATATTTTACGGGTAATGCATAGTGATATAAATCCCATCAAGTTCCATCCCTCTGACAGCTGGCTATGCTCAAGGTGGGGACTGATATTGTGCAGCTGTGTTACCCTAGATCAGGCTTCTCCAGGAACAGCTATACTCTAGAAGCAGATGTAGAAGGAAAAAGGGCAGAATCTTGTGAGGCTGCAGAGGAGGTGTCAGAAAAGGATTATAAAGAACCATCTCATAACCACAAGCTGGTCAGAGCATGTAGAGCCTGTTGGTGAACTCCAGGCTCTCACACCATGTCCAACTAAGACACGTCTGCTGGACAAAAGGACACAGTGACGTTGGGAATGTGGTTGATGTGGGCAACACATCAGTGAGGATCTGCAGATAGTACTGCAGACCTCACCATTATCGTGGATAGGTTGGATTTTCCCACCCCAAATGATTGCCAAACACCCAGGTGCAGGGTAGGGCTACTATGGCAAAGGCAATCAATCCTCTTTTCTACTGGTAGTGATCAGAAGATAAATGACAGTAGGGAAGGATGTGTGCTAGTTCTCAGGACAGAATATTAAATTCAGTAGTCCAGATCCTAGTTTTGTACTCACTATTGATATATGCAATGTGACATAATCCTCTCTCATTTCCTCATCCCAAAACCTTCAGTATGAAAGGAGTAGTTTAATGGTGAGTATCACGCAAGCAACTGCCTAAGGGATGTACTGGGAAACCTGTGCTTTCTGCTGGTCAAGAGGCACCAACTGTTTTAATGTGGCATGACCAAGTTGTTCAAGCAAGAGTTTACCTAACTGCAACAGGTGTCTTGCTTGCTGGCTCTTAAGCAGCACAACAACAGCAAAATATGAATCCTGGGATTTTTGTATAGCAAAGAGCAATAAAGATCACAAGACAAGTCTGAATCACCTCTGGAGACCTCTCCCACCCTCTAATTGCTATATAGATATATTAAGTTAATTTTCTAGGCACTACCTTATCTTAGATTCCTAAAATAAAATGAAAATCCAATTCTCAAAAGGAGAGATTGTAGGTAGAAGGTAGAGCAGACCAAACTCAGCAATCCTGACAGAAATAGCATGCCTTTTTCTGGAATTCAGGAAGGATTGCATAATGTTAAATGCAGTCTAAGGGACTTTCAATCTCTATCTGGAAAGCCACTGTTTGCTTAACGTAGACATTTGATACCACAAATAGCAGAAATCTGGTGTTTTTCTCCATGCAAGCCAAACCAAATTATGCACAGATTGTTTCTAATTTCTTTTTCACTTGAACTGGTTTTTAACTTGAAACTGGATAATGGATCTCAGGCATCAGACTGAGAAAGTTCCAGTGTGAAATATGCATTCAGATAAAACTAAAAAAAATTAATCAATATTTAGATCTTACTGCAATCATATGTATTTCTCTTATTTCCTTCATTTCTAGGACAATAAAATCTTAAATCTCTTTTCTAAGGCTCCTATGGATTCTCCATGAAACTTCAGGTACTCTCAAAGATAAGGTACAGAAATAAGAAATTTCTTGCTCATTTTAGTAAAACAATTGCTTTCTCAACTCACTTGGAATTTCAATGTTTAATAGACTGGCTCAAGAGTGAACAGCTTGGTCTACGAATCAATGTTAGGATACATATGGAGTTTAATACTGTATTCTTTGCCCCGGTAAACCTCATCTTTCAAACTAATTGTGAGAGAGACTATTTTGAGGGTTATTGAGTATTAGATCCTGCAAAATTCTGCAAAACAGACTTTTCCTGCATGACTCAGTATAATCATTCTATAAATGTCTTATTTTTCTTGAATATACATGTCAGAAGTGAATGCAAAAATAAATTATAAATGTAAATAAAATCAGGTAAACAAGAAAAATATAATTCCTTATCTGTAGGAGTTCTCAGTCTAATATGCAAATGGCTGTCTTGGGTTTTCTTCTTGATTGCATAATAATTTACTATGATCTGAAATGAAAGTACAACAAAACAAACATGGAGGAAACCACAGCTGAAGGTCTGTCCCCAGAGATTTAGAAAATAATTGCAGTGAAATGATGAAATGTTTACAAGAATATCAAAGTTCATTTAATTTAATTTAATCTTTCTGTAGTTTCTTATTCTGAAGAATACGAATACACAGGGTTTTTTTATTCAGGTTTGCCTTTTTTGCTACACATACACTACTTTAAAATTCTTTCTCCCAGAGCTGGTTGGATTTGTGGAATCCAGTCTGCAAGGCAGAACGCTGTATGCAGCACAAACGGGATTTTGAAGAAACACTCTTGTGATCCCAGTATTGGCAATACACTGAGACCAGAAATTTGAAAATCAACATTCAGAATTGAGGAAGTACTCTCTGGGGCACACGGGACTATCTTTTTTGCATTCTGTGTTTGTCAAGAACCATTAAATGAATTGTGACATCCTTTCAGATGTTTGGCACATTACACTGATGGCATGATTCCACGTTATTTTTCTTTTAATTTTCCACTGTCCAAAAAAAAAGCACTTATATTAACATATTCCTGAATTAGCATTTTTTCTAAAATAAATAACAGCATTTGTAACTTATAATATTCTTCATTTACACAAGTTTGTACTCAGGAAATGTAAACAATCATCTCTTCTTCAATAAATAAAGAACATAGCTCAGATTTGCTCCCCAAGTGATGGCCCCTTTTTTGTTGCTTGATACATCTGAAGAAGCCAGAATTTGCCAAAATGAGAATTCTTCCAATGGAGCCAGAGCAGGGGGAACACAGATGGTGAAAACTGGTGAAGTCTACCTGTAGGGTTTTCTGACACCCCTGGAAAGCAGATTTCAAAAAACATAAGTGACAAATTTATTTTCCTCAGTTGCTTTTGTTCTCTTATACAGCTGTAACCTACAGCAAGTGACAGAATGCTGTAACACATTTTGGGCATGACATGCAATTGCTTTATCCCTCAGATGTTTCCAGTTTTGTGTCTAATAGCAGAAAATTTTCCGCCAAACTGTTCAGCTTCAGAAGCAGAACAGAGATCTTACGCTTTCTAGGTAGGACTCTGAGAATGTCAATGGTATAACAGGGTACCTTTTCAACTAGATACAAGAGATTCTCTATATTTTTATGAAAATACGTTGAAACTCATTAACAAAAATATTTACTGCCTGTGCCATGTGGATAAAATCTTAATTACTCTGACTTTATGCAAAAAGCACCATGCCTACAATTTATCCAGTATTATTATCATGTATGAACATAATAGTCAAAGAAAAGATTGCCTTGTTCTGTAACAATGGACTAGAAAATGTCTGCTTAATTCTCACATTTCTGCCTGTGTTTTAATGAACTAATTAAATGCTTTGATCCTTAAGTTGCTACTCACACAATCCTTAACATAATCACACATTCTACAGATGGGCTTTCTAAATAAACATTCAAATCCTACAGAAGTCGTAGGCAATAGAACAACTCATGTAAAAAGAACTGTAATGTTAAAATGAAAGAAAAAAAAAAGAAACATTAGAAAACATGAAAAATACACATTCTATAGAATATTTTAAGCATTATTTCAATGTTAATAGTATAACTTCTCTACAGTTTTCCAACTAATTCTGAAATGCTAGCCTTACAAAATTTCCCTTTGGTTTAGTTCATCCAGTGAGGGGGGAAAAATATTTTTAAAATCCTTTATCTAACTGTGATGCAATTTGATTTTTTTTTGTTTTAACTGTTCACTTAAGTACTTGGTCATAATCACTAAGCACTGTTCCAGAAACCAAAAATGGAGAAAGCTGTGGAATTCCTTTCAGGGCTTTCAAATACGCTGGCAAGCAGACCCACTGTCCTGTGGTAGGGGAGGATTGTGGTTTTCCCTGTTTGATGATGATCACTTCTCCCTGAGTACTATTAGATCATGCTTTCTAGAGGCAGATCCCTACAGCTCATGATGACACTTCTAAACAAGCAGGAAAGATGCTTGAACCAATTATTGGCATTTTGAAAAAGTTACTCAGAGGTAGGTAGCTCTTAACTTTCCTCTACCTCAGTCCTGATTTCAAATTTCACACTGTCACTGCACAACAATCTCAGCATGACTCTCATGAACAAGAAACAGATGCTTAGTAAAGAGCAATCAGAACAAGACTATTTCCCCATCTGCCTCATCCTTTGTTCTGAAAAGGTTATGTTAGATGGAAAATTAAACTGTTATATTCCTCAGACTCCAACATTTCACATGTATTTTGTTATATGGAGAATCTTATCAGAACATAAAGAATTTTATGTGTGAGTCTTTACTTAAACATTAGGAGACTACAGTCATTGTCTTACAATTTGGCATTTCATATTGCTTTTGGAATATGTTTCAAGTACAGTATGTATTTGAAAGTTTCTAAAATAGTACTGCATTCTAAAACTTTGGTTTTCTTGATATGTATCTTTACCATCCTACAAGTTTAGTAGGATATTAAAATAATCCAAAATATAACTGTTTTTAGATTGCAGTTAAAAATACCACTTCAATTTATATATTAAACCAATGTAAAACTACAACAAAAGTTTGCTTTTTAATTAACTTCCTTCTCAGGAAATCAGTGATAAATTTGTATTTTTTCCAGCACAGAGTGGCTTTCATTTTTTTTAAATCTTAGTAAAAACTGCATTTTTAAAGCTCCAGATATAAACCCCCAACTAATCATGTCATACAATTAGTCTATTTATGGCTACAAAAAGCAAGACTTGTTCTCATTATGCAGTAAGTACTAGCTGTTTATAGATCTGACAGTTTGCTGGAAGTGATCCAAACCTATAGTGCTATTATTCCTTAGTAAAACTTAAACAGCTGTAGTCATGTAATTCAAAACCTTGGAAGGCTGCTGCAGTGCTTGCTCAACCTCAGTATACCATGAATGCAGGATGCTGCCAGTCATATAAAGGATCCTCTGCTTCACATTATGAAAGAAAGACGTGAACTACAAACCTGAATGCAACCTGGAATTTCCAGACAGATGATCTTGTGACAGCCTTTTCAAGAGTCCAGGTATGGTAAACCTTTGTCTGTGAATTTTCTGCAGTGAGCTAAACTCATTTACTGTAAACTGGGGAAGCTTTGAAAAAAAGACCATGAAAAACAACAGAGCAATTTGTTACAAGGGCACGATACAGAATCAAAAGGACATAAAATGCCGTAATTAAAGTTTTCTGAAAATTACTGTAAAGAAAAGATGTTCAATATGAAACAGAATTATCTACTTTGTGAAGTTTGAAAGTCCACTTCTGCTGCAGTTTTTCCTCTGCTCTTGTATTGCAAATTAGTGGGGAATAGCACTATCATGCAAGATATTTCACCATATGAAATCAGCAACATTGTAAAGTTATCTTAAGTAACTGCAAAAGCATACTTTTTTTAACTAATTGGAACTTCTTTGTGCATACTTTGCAAGTATGACTTTTCAGTGAAAGTTTGTTGGACTACTTTTGCCATTGACTTTACAAGCCATGCCTGGTGGAAATGAAAACCAGATCTGTATCAAAAGACATTAAAAGCAGAAGTGTGTAGTTTAAGCTTCTCAAGTAATATAATTGTTTAGAAGAGTACTATTAAAATAATCTGAAAAAATCAAAGACTTACAAAAATGAAGCATGTAATTTTAGGTTTTGATCAGTTCTTTTGGAAAACATTTCTTTAGACTAAAAATTAGTTAAGACAAAGCAAATTGTGTAAGTGGAAAATGTTAATCGACAGCACTCTGTAAAATCAAGTATCTGTACTCTGAAATTACTTAAATTTCCATCTGCAGATTTATATCATAGTGAAAACTATTCATTTGAATGAACTACATTTCTAACTGGAATAAATAACAATTACCACAAGCACCACAAATGAAAGCATACAGAAAATCAGAACCTAGAATTAGAACCTTCTGCTCTGTTAGACATTTAGTTGTAGTCATGCAGCTCTGCAAGTCAGCAAAAGCAGGCATTTTGAAGAAGATGGGAACTCCCACTGAGGAGCTGACTGCTTAAGGAGTGCATACTGACTTTTGGAATTGGCTTTATGCTTTCAATATAGAATGGGGGTGCTGAATAAAAATGCAAAGAGATAGGAAGTGTAAAAAGAATGCTGTTGTAAAAAAATAATAAAAAATATTAAAAAATTAAAGATAACATTATGTTTAATGAAAAAAAAACTGACAATGTGTATTAGAACCAGATATTAAAGGTATGTGTTATTTGTGGTGCCTTTTTTGAAATGGAAATGTTTAATTCATATTAAGTACAAAAGTATCCTTCTTCATAGAAGGCCGAGCTATTTTGCATTTCAGTGTGATATCCCACAGATATGTGGGGAGGAAAATAAAACTTGGAGAAGTATACTTCCAAACATATCTGATAAAATAGATAATGAATTAAGAGACTGGGGTAAATACTCTGGTAGCTCCAAGTCTTTCTAATATTTATGTTGCTGCAAGGCTGCACAATATAAGATACAGTTAAGCCTTTCTTACTGCATTTTGAAGACTGTGATCAAAGCCTCACAATAATTCTGAAGAGATACTGATTTCCTTTATTGGTCATATGACATTTTTAATGATCTGGGAATCTTAACACATGCCTTCTTTTTCCATTCTGGAAGCGACATCTTCCTTAAAACTCAAGAAGCACACAGACAACCAAAAATCCTTGTGTTTTGTTATAGCTAAATTCTGCAGGAATTCTGTATACTGGTTTTTCCAATTAATTTTGTCATTTGCAATCTCAGTATCATTGTTTCAAAACAATCTGACAAACTCACTTTCTGACATTTATTCCTGATGGACAGTGATCATGTCTACAATATGTGACAGAAGTTTTCAGAGGGACCGATTTTAACTGATTATCTCTGTTGTGCAATGTGGAGGCTAAAATGCTTGTAAGGTATAGTATGAGAGAATAAAAACTGACCCCTACATTTCACTAGCTCCTTGTTCCAATAAAGGATGTCTGATACACCACAGGAAACTTCACATGCAGCATTATGAAATGCAATACTGCCACCTCTAAGCACTTTGTGTTAGTTACCCTAGTACACAGGACCTGTGCTGAGCAAATGCTTTTCAGATTGCCATATGAAATGTTCATGAAGTCTGTCTGCTAGCAAATTATTCACAGGACAGCAGCTTTTTGTACATCTCCATAGCCTCAGAAACAATGTCTCATTGCTTCATATGTTTTAGTCTAAAAATTGCCAATACAAAGAGTGTAATATTATGTTTTTAAATCAGAAGCATCATGTGTGACTGGGAAAATTTCATATTAACAAGGTACATGATAATTGCTAAACGTCTTTTGTCAGTTGAGAATTTTTTCTTTGCTATTTACATATCAAAAAAATGATGTTCCAAACTTCAGCATAAATATATGGAAATCTAAAAAGACAAAATCAGCCAACATGGAAAAAACACAAATTATAATAAAATAAATGCTCATAAGATGAGTGGTAACATTGGAGACACTGATGCAAAACTTTGCCAAAACAAATGTTGGTTATATGAGGATATGGCATTTCAGACTGAGAAAAACAAAAGTAGAAATGTATTATGCAAATGCCAAAGAAAACCTTGTTTCTGAATTTCATGGGAGTGCTGCTGAAAGACATATTTTTGTTTTCCTCATAGGAAAGAGAAACAGTGTACAGGTATTCAAGTCCATATACATCTTTGTGATGGCTGCTGTTGTAAACAGCTCACCTCATTCCATCTACAGCAGCTTTTCATCCAGCAATTCTACTTGCCAGGCAGACTTTGAGTCTCTAGGGGTACCTCTGAAACAGGAATGGCAGGCTTTTCTAAGACTGTATTTTCTCTGCCTTCAGCTCACTGATCTTCCATATATCAGTTTGGGGTAACTCTTTCTTTTGAAGTTGTCACACAGAGCCTTGGCTCACACAATGCACCTATCCACAATCCTCTCTTTCAAAAATAATTTTTTAAAAACATATCTAACTTTCAAACTTCTTGCATCATCATGAGGAACTGGACATGCACAAGAAATTTCTGGACAGCATTTTCTTTTAAAAGTTTCTGTGAAACTCTGTGCAATACATAAGGGAATCTAGCATATATTTTTAGATATACTAAAAAGATAAAAGAACTGCTATCTAAATTAAGCGTATAGGGCATTTATTTCATTTTGTATAGCAGACAGAATCTTACAAATCACTCAAAAAAGAGTATTTCTATCATACATGCCTCTAAATTTTCTGCAAGATTAAAACAAACACACTTTCATATTTATCTTTGATTTCACCTTGTCAGTAGTCATAGAGTTCCATTAGTACTATCTCTATACAACAGATTTAAATAGATTTAAACAGGCTGAATAATAAAAAAATATCCAAGAGTATATTAAAATTATATTTGTATGTACCAAGGGAAAAAAACCTATGTAAGCATCTTTAAATCATCATCATAATTTCTGTACATCTCAGCTATCTTCTTTGGAAGCCTCAAAGTAGAACTGAGAGATGTGATGCTACCGTCACTATCTTAAAGTATGGTCATTTTATCATTTTAAAGGATACCTACTGAATACAGTCCTAGAGAGCACGGGGGGGTTATCATGCAATTGAAGGGTAGCACATGTTAATACACTTTGCTAAACCAAGATTATTATTAGCCAGTCCTGGTATCTAAAACCATTGGTGAGTTTTCTCCATGGACTCTGGTATATTTCTCTAACCAGTAATATAATTTAATATAATATAAGTTACAGAATGCTTTCTGTTTAGTTCTACCCTCTAGGTGGAACATTAAACTTGAGTAATTATAAGGCTTCCATATTTTATTGACCTGCAGAACGGGAATTACTCATATTGTTCCATTCTTATATAATGGGAACAAATCTCCTAGTATGATAAATGCTTCATAATAAATGTCAATACAATGCAAGGGCAAAAAGCCAGTACTTGTACATGAAAATCTAATAGTTGAGCCTGTGTTTTTTTCCATTTTGTGATCACCTTTTCCCTATTTTAGTTATCAGGCAAAAGGACCATCCAGTAACTGGAATTCAATACCAACCAGCCCTAAAGAGGAAAGTTCATGCTTTTGAAATATATTCCTCCAACAAAGGACTTGAGAGAGGAGATATATCAGTAAAAATAGGTATGTAGATGGAAGATAACCATAACCTGGAAAGGAGTGAAAGCCCAGGGAGTGGTGAGAAAGCTGGGGGGAATAGTGATGAGGAAAATCTCTGAAACCTTCCATGCAAAAGCAGCACAAAGGGGTCTATCTCAAGTGTCTGAACACAAACACTTGTAGCTTGGGAACCAACCAGTAGGGACTGAAGTCCATGCACAGGTACAGTGCTGCAATTTCACTGGGACTCCAGAGATGCAGGGAGATTGCACTCCTTCTGTTGCATGTGCTATGGAAGGTTCCAGAATATTTAAGCATGACAGCCCAGAAAGGTGAGGATGGCCTGCACTCTATGCAAAATCATTCCTGAATGCATGGAGCTTTGCATTGAAATAGGTGACAAGTCAATCTAGAGCTTATTTGTAATGATTAGAAGCCAGACCTATGAGCATTACATTGTGGTAGGGATCTTCTGCAGACTGCTTGATCTGTTTGATCAAGAAGAGATGGTGGATGAAACCTTTGGGCAGCTGAAGGAAGCTTTGCTCTTGCCTATCCTGGTCACTCATGAGAGACTTTAACTTCTGCCTGCCAGAAAATATGGCTGGGCATGAACAATCCAAGAGATTTCTAAAGTATGTTGAAGACAATTTCTTGGTCCAGCTGAGTGACAAGTGGTCTAGAGAATGTGTTCTTCAACAGGTGAAGGAATGTGAACTTGAGTGAATGTCAGCTTGAATGGCTTTGGTTACTGCAGCCACGAAAATGAGAAAATGGAAAATTCAAAATCTGGACAGAATAAAATTGGACAAACTATAGAAGAAAAAACCCTGAACTTGTTAGCAGATTTTGGCTAATTTAGAGACCTCTTTAACAGGATCTCACAGTAGACAGCCCTGGAGGACAAAGGGGCCAAGGAGAACTGGTTAATCTTCAAGGACAAGCTACTCCATTACTTTTTAGCCTCAGTTTTTACAACTAAGGCTTGTCTGAAGGCTTCCCAGGTGTCTGGCTGGAGCCTGTGAGCAGTCTGTGAGAGTGAAACAATACCCATTGTAGAAGGAATTAATGTCAGGGAGCACCTGAGGAAATGGGATGAGACAGGATGCATCCAAGAGGAAGAAAGCTGTCTCTTGTCATTGAGAGGACTCGCTCATTTTTAAAGGTCATGACAGTCAGAGGAGATTCCTAATGACTGGATGATAGGAAATGTCACATCCATTCTCAGGAAATGGAAGAAGATCCAAGAAACTACAGGCCAGCCAGCTCCACTTGAGTCCCTGGGAAGGTTATATAGCAAATCCTCCGTGAAGCCCTGTCCAAGCACACAAAGGATGAAAAAATGTCAGCGAACAGCCAGCATGAGTCTATCAAGGGCAAAGTATTCCTCACTAATTTGATAGTTTTCTATTATGAAATTACTAGATCTATTGATATGGGGAGAAAAGCAGCCCTTGCATCACCAACTTGACTATCCTGAAGCATTTTTGTTTGAAATTCTCAAGGGTATTTTACCTATGGTAATTTTCAAAAGCCTGTGTGTAAATATTGGTGAATCTGGGCTAGAACATTGGATGTACACTTCACTAAGAAATGACTACAAATGATATAAAATTATTTTTTTATATACTTAACACTAGAATTAGCCTATAAATTGATGATTATATTAAGAAACATAATTTCTGGATGAAATACCAATGTTATTCTTAGATTGATTTATTATAAGAAAAATTTGCATAAAACATTTCCTTTCCTAAGGAATTATTAATTAAAGCAAAGATTGTTCTTCCATCAAGGAAGAGTAATGAAAAAACATAAAAGAAAATTAATGGAAGCAAGATAAAATTAAAATGTTAAACTGAGAAAAAAATGGACAAATACAAAATAATGATTGCATTCTTAAGCACCTTTCAAATTAAAGCTCTTAAAAATATCAAGAAATTTAGTGAGGTGTTTTTAGAACTCAAGTGGCTACTGAAGGAATAAAGGAAGTTGTAAACAATATAGGATTAAAATATATTGTTGTTGACAACTCCAAGCTTATAATAACAACAAAACCCTCCTCCTAGACTGGTGAAGGTTTGAAGCCTGTTTATCAAAATTAATTGAGACTGAATATATCATTTTTCCCTAGTACTGCAGAAAACCAATGAGAACTTCACTGATTATCTCTGAATCCTACTAAACTCCATTTTCAAAGTACTTAAGAACACAAGTCTCTAGTTTTCATCAGGAAGATTTGTCACCCAAATAGTCACAGCACTTGAAAAAATCTATCTTCTTGGTATAAATTAGAATTTGTAGAAAGAGTTTGTTGCCCTTATATTTACTCCCTGGCATTTACAGATATTTAAGTCTTGAAAATTTTTAAATTCACCTTAAAGACCCAGAACCAAACCCAAAACAAAAACCAAAACAACAACAAAAATAAGCCAAAAAACTATCATATGAAAGGTGAACAGTTCAAATTCTCAGTGTATGACATAAATATAAGAATTCCTCATGCAGGTTCAATGTATTTGGGCCAATATCCTGAACCATGGTCACAGCAGATTACTGAGATGAAAGCACAAAACCTCAAAAATTGAGGTAAACAGCCCTGAGAAGATGGCTTGAAAACAAACCCACCCTTAAGTGCAAACTAAACCTGTGAGTCTGGTGGGCACTGGATGGCTTTCCCTGGTCTGGCTGTGTATGTGTTCCAGTTGTTCAGCACACAGGAAGCTGGAAAAGACCAGCTTCTTTTCCTAGATTGAGTTCATCTTCCAAGATTAACTTAAATACAAAAAGGTCCTGCCTGATGCTGTTTTCCTGAACCCATGAGAATCTCCTAACAAGGAGATTCTCACAAGATCAGTGAGAAATTGGTCCATATAGTTTCCCACATTTAATCATAATGAAAATCAGTAGACCACAGTCAGTAAAATCTAACAAACAAACAAAAAGGGATAGAACATTAAATCTTCAAAGTATTTGTGAAGAACTTCCTAGTTTGATGATCCAGTACATGACTGCATATTATATACAATCTTCCATGAAAATGCCCATTTCATCTGTTCTAATGTTTCACTTTTCTTCCAACACAGGGATCCCACGTACCCCAGCTGTGCCTCCTTAGATCTGTACAACACCGATTCAGACTATCCAAAAATTTCAACTGTTCCAGCTGTAAAAGAAAATAACTGGGGCCAGCTGAATGTCAGGATGCAAGTAGTTACTATTATATTACTACTTCTTCTTTGTAATGCATCTGACTGTAGGAGGACAAGGAATAGGAGTTTGAGAAACAATGGAAGGGAAAACATCTTAAGGAGAGCATCTAGCACTGTTAAGCGCAATGCCCAAGGCTTAACATGTGATATTTACACTTATCTTCATGAGAAATACTTAGATTGTCAGGAAAGAAAATTGGTTTTTGTGGCACCTGATTGGCCAGAGGATATAAAGCACATGCTGCTAGCAAGAAACAGGATTCGTAAATTAAAGAATAATATGTTTTCCAAGTACAAAGTACTGAAAAGTCTGGATTTACAACAGAATGACATATCAAAAATTGAGAGTGAGGCTTTTTATGGTTTGGATAAACTTACCACACTCTTACTTCAGCATAACCAAATTAAGATTTTATCTGAGGAGATTTTTATTTATACACCCAGTCTAAACTACCTGCGTCTCTATGACAATCCCTGGCATTGCAGCTGTGAACTAGAAACTCTTGTTACAATGCTACAGGTTCCAACAAACAGGAATTTGGGAAATTATGCCAAATGTGTGCACCCAATAGAACTGAAAAATCAAAAGCTAAAGCAGATAAAAGCTGATGAGCTATGTAGTGAAAAGGACAGGCAGGATCCCAAAAACATAAAACGGGAGAAGCCTGAACCTGTCAAACCAGAATTTGATTCCTCTTTGTGCCACATGTATGTGTTTCCCGTGACAACTCTGAACTGCAAAAGAAAAGGTTTGTATCTATTGTTATAAATGAATTAATGATTTTAATGTTATATTTATTTAATCCTTACTATGTTTATTCATACATTGTTTAGCACAAATGAACTTGGTACTAGTACTTGCTTTAAACTGAAATATAACTGAAATTTTTAACTGAAATTTAAACTGAAATTGTTGTTTTTCTCTTGTAACTACAGCAGTAAGTAGGAATTCTGCATTTTACCTCTGCTCTGCAGCCCAAATTCCACAGGTATTCCTTAGTGCTGTAATGTAAGAATCTAACAGAAAACAACAGGAATAAAACTAAGTATATTAGTTTAGTTACCAGTCTGACTGTACAACTGTAAACATACTAATCTGTCAAATTACAGCTGTGCTGAAACTGTTGAACTGATACAGGATAGCACAGTGTGTCTTTTTTTCCGTCCATTGTACAAACACAAAGATAGCAATAACTTTGACAAAAGTGAGCTGTGAAGCAGGACTAGACCAGCCAGCTGTGTTTTCAATGCCCAGAGGAACCTGATTGCAAAGAAAAGGCTTTGCATCCTCACATTTGCTGCACAAGATTTCTTCTACTAAAGGAACAAATGGTATGTTTTTGTTCATGAAGAAATATCTCCTCTGTGTTCTTCCTCCCAGCACCCAGCAAACAATTCAAAGTTGAAGGGACTTCAAGAAACGTTTTTCAGATACTTGGATCCATTCCATCTCTAAATCTTTCTCAGGCCCCTAAGAGCCACAGTTAAGCCTTAAGGGTAAACCAGATGGGGTATATATCAACACAAAAATGCACATTATTTGTCCTTTATATTTCCCATATTTTATCCCATGACAAAACAAAGCAAACAATTCAGAGGAAAATCATTCTTCAATTAGAAGGATTGCTTGAAGCAGTTGACATTGTGAGACCTTTTTCACCATTTTAGCAGAACTTAGCTTGCATGTTTTGTTCAGCTGAACTACTATTTGCTTTAAGAGTAACTTGATTTTATGTAAAAACATCAGTGTGCCCTTACTCTTGTACCCTTATGCCAGAGAAAAGCTCAGAAAAAGCAAAGAATTCAGTATTAGGAGATAATATCTAAATATCAATTATTTCAGTCATGGTTTATTTACTATATATGTCACAAAAATGGTCTGTGTTCCTTACTTTTTTTCATGCTGTTAATTTCTTTCTTGTCCCTCTGTCTCAATTTTCTCTTTCTTTTACCATGCAGTTACTACATATTTTTATTAATGATTTATTTTTCTTTTATTATGTTTTTAATATTCACCTATCTTACCTTTCCTTGTAGATAGGATCTTATTATAGATTATGATCTTAATTATCCTTCATAGGATCTTAATTATATCACTATTACTAGTCAGTAAACTGTTATTGAACAAAACCTAGGCATAAATAATAATCCTGATATAAGCAAAGACTGACTTTATAGTTCTCCCCACTTAGTGGTATCAAAGAGATGAGCTGCATACATAAATATACTCATAAACTTCTGGAAAAAAAAAATTACTTTTTTTCCTAAGTTTATAGAATCATTCAATGTGGTCTGATCTGCATGGGAGTTTCAAAGGAGTTTGTGGTATTTGAAGACATAATTTTTTTTTCTTTAATATTAATAATGGAGGAATAAAATTAGTTCAACTGCTACAAGAGTGTACTAGAGGCCACAGGGACTCCCTCTTTCAGGTGAAGAACTAAATACATCAATCCAGAACTTCCTGCATTACTAGCATGGACACACTGACTATGTTTCAATACTTTTTTGGAAGTACTAGATGTACTGTGCATATGCTTGACAGATGGATGCAGCTATTCCATGCATATTTGGTATTCCCAAACACGGTAATCTTTGATGAAAGCATTGTACTTACTGTCTCTGTATATGAATATTGTCCAGCAGATGCACAATTTCACTGGAATTTTAATCAGAAATAGGAAAATAATGCACACAGAATCCAGGGAAAACACAAACATTTCTCTAAATCTGCATGTACAAGAATTCAGAATAGAAAAAAAAAAGCGCATCAGTTGTCAAACCAGTAAGATGACATGAAAATCTGCAATCCATTATTCCTTTACAGTGGAGGGAATGGAATGACAAGCACTCACTCTACCACTACTATGTCTAAAGAGGTATGACAACAGGTCAGGAACTTTCAGTTAATGTCAGAAAGCCCATGAAAGAAACATCTTAAAAATACATTTCTCTATCTTCATGTTCTCTTTTTTTTTTTTTGGTAATTCATTTATATCTCATCAGACCAATGATATATCAGACCTTGTGGTACTCCAGAATGAAATACTCTATGCCCTTGATTCTGTTTTACAAACAAACATACAAACAAAACCAAAACCAAAACATAACAAAAGGCCAAAAAAAAAATAAGGAAGCCAAAGCATTTTGTCTGCATTGCTGCAAAACACTTATATTTTCAAGGACGGTTGAAAAAAACCTGCTTTCTAGTACTGCCAAACTCTTCAAGTCTCTAAATTCAAGCATTATTTGCATTCATTTGGGGATAAATAGGCCCTGAAACTTTGACATCTGCAGAAGCAGGAAGCAATCCAACCACAGCAAGCTGGAGTAGTTATAATATTTATGTATTTATAATACCAAAGCTCTGCTCATAATCAGATATAAGGCAGGAAGACTCTGTATGTTGCTTTAGTCTCAAAAATACCCAATTCATTAGACATCTCCAGAAATTCAGAATTACAGTGACCACACAGATTCTAATACAGGTCCAGAAACTACTTGCTCTCATTCAAAGACGGTCAAATAAGAGACACTGCTCATTTTCTTGTTATGACAGTGTGGGATTAGAACACTCTGAGCAAAAATAATAATCCTGGAGATTAGGTTTGTTAACATTACCCTAAGAGGGTTCAAACCACAGTCTGCACTCCTCAAGCATGGGCTCTTACTACTGGGGTACTTCTGGAGCTCTTTTGCAAGGAACACTGTAAGGATACAGACACTGATGACTGAGAGGTCCTTGGCTGCTTTGGAAATGCCAATGGTAGAAGTAGGACAGAGAAGCAGACAGAATGACACACTGCTGCCTGGGTGCATTTTTTATATAGTTACTCTGGTTTCTTTAAGCAATCAGCCTTTCACATACATTTTTTAATATTAATATAGTATCTTCACTAGAGAGGATAAAAGGGAAAGAAAACAAGAAACAATGTTAGACTGACAATACTCTGTCTGGCATGCAACTGTGATACCTAAGCAGTAAGAGTAATCTAAAACTGATACAAGTTATATCTTTTTCATTTTTTAAGATTTAAAGAAAGTTCCAGGTAACATACCTCCAGATATAGCTAAACTTGATTTGTCCAACAACAAAATTAGACAGCTACGAGCCAAGGAGTTTGAAGATGTCAGTGAACTGAAGATATTAAACCTAAACAGTAATGGAATAACATACATTGATCCTGGTAAGAATAATTTTAAATATTTATTTAAACTGATTTCTCTTTCATTAAATACTGTCTTTATCAGATACAAACTGATATCTGGTGGGAGGAAAGAAGGATTTAAAAATCTAGAAGCTGGTGCAAATTTTATATTTTGTACCTTTCAGTTCAAAGGTTTGCACTAAAATATATTCATCATGAAAATCAAGAGCAAGACATATTTCAGTTGCCCTTTCTTAATACTAAACTGACCAAGTGCAAAAAGTAATTCTGGAACCTGAAGGCTAACCGTTTTCAAATAAGTAGTTGAATGATTTTTTAAATATCTCTGCCACATCTAAGAAAACATGTTATATAAGGAGGCTACTTTTCAATTATATTCTATGGTAAAATAACAGACAAACCTAAAGGATTTAAACTCTTTCTGGTTAAAAATCCCTACATATAATTGCTTTTAAGTTATATTTTATTAGGACTCAAGTGCTCTTATTGGCAATTTGCTTATAGCTTATGTGCATTTGGATTTAATTACAAAAGCAGACATAAAATGGGTGAGAGAAATAGTGAGAAAATTTATCAAGCAAAAAGGGCCTTATCTAGTACCTTATATACTGGCAATTAAACAGCATCAGAAAGTGGTAATATCAGTAAAATGGTACTTAGGAGGTTTAACATTACACAGTTGATTTATTTAAATTAAAACTTCTGCTATTAAATGAAACAGTATCCTTGCAAAAAGTATGATCTGCTCTCTGAAATGTAATTCACAAGCATTATTATGAAGCTCCATGTTTACTCCATTCCAGATCTTAAAACATTAATTTGAAGGTTCTATACATGCACACAAATACTTATATATTGTAAAATATATATAATATATATATATAAGTATTATATAATACTTATAAACCTCTGGCCCCGCACATTGTCTAATAATAAGTTTCCATATACCTACTTCTGTATCATGACAATCACAGTAGGATTCAATGAGCAAATCAGGCATTCATCCACCTCCACTATCTCTATTCTACACGCAGGCAGACTCATTAGGTGTTTTAAAGCTCTACCAGCAGTGCAACTCCCCTAGTATTTCTCACTTCTGAAGGCATGTGCCATATTTTAAAGTTCAGTGTTTGAGAAATGCTTTTGTAGCCTTAAACCAAAAGAACCCCCAAACCCACCAGTAACTGTAAAATTATAAAAATGTTTTTCCCGTTCTAGATATGCATATTTTTCCTGTCACAGATATGAATGGTTTTTTCCAAAGTTAATTTTATAAGGTACTAATAACTATTTTTCTATTTTTTAGCTGCTTTTTCAGGCCTCAATAACTTAGAGGAGCTGGATCTATCAAACAACAGCTTGCAGAATTTTGAATATGGAGTACTGGAAGATCTTTACTTTCTGAAAATACTGTGGCTGAGAGACAATCCTTGGAGATGCGATTACAACATACATTATCTTTTCTACTGGCTGAAGCATCACTACAATGTTCACTACAATGGCCTAGAATGCAAAATGCCTGAGGAATACAAAGGATGGTCTGTTGGAAAATATGTTCGAAGTTATTATGAGGAATGCCCAAAAGACAAGCTTCCCATTTATCCAGAAACTTTTGATCTGGACAAAGATGATGAGGAATGGGAACGACACAAAGAGCAAACAGTTCAGACAGTAAAGAAGCATGGTGTAATTGTCACCGTAATAGGCTAATAAGGGAACTCTTTCCCTTAGTAGATTTAGATATTTGATACTTTGAGAAAGGAAAACATGCTGTTTACATTTGTTCTAAATATTCTGTTGGTTTATAGGACTATCTGCCTACAAAGATGTCTGTTTATTGCAGATACTAACTACAGAATGACATTAGTTGGACAGCATCCTTCATCTAGCAGTTGTTTTTGACAATTTGTTCTGGACACTCCTGTGAAATATTTTGGCAAATGTTTGAAACTATACAGTAAAAATCGAGAGACACAAATGTATACAATGTGGTGGGGAGGAGCTGTCTTATGTATGAACACAGTTTATGTGTTCACACAGAAATAGCTGCAGGATTGTGATCAAGACACATTTTTCTTGAATGTATTGATGGTTTTTTGTATCTATCAGTTTCCTGAAATATTCCCAGAAAACATTTCTAAGATTTTTATATTGACTTCCTGTTGTTTTATTGCAGACTAAAAAAACAAACTTAAGACTAACCTTAAATACAATTCTAGACAAAGAGAAATGGCAGTTGTTATACTAATTAGGATTTAAACACAGAAGGTGGGTTCCACTTGCTGATTTACCAGTGTTCCTCCTCCATCTTGAATGAATAACTCAGCCTCTGCCTCTTCCATACCTGAGCTGCCTTAAAAGAATTATTAGTCAAGACATGGTTGATTTCCAAGATCCAGCTCCACATGCTCATAACTGCCTTGTTTGTTTTTTGAGGTAGGCAGAGATGAAATCTTTCTAGGAAGAATTTTATGTTGTTGTATCAGTTTGACACAGATTACATGCCATCACTTCTAGGTGACGAGGATCTCATGAAGGATGCTGTAGTCTGCATCCACCACATCAGTGCCCACCTGAACTGAAGGTAAGTATTCTTTTGGGAGCTCAGAAGTGTGGGACATTCTCTAAATTCACTCTTCTCTCAGCTCATTACTAAAATGCATGTTACAGCACCTCCTTGTCAAGCAACTATCTATGTGAATATGCATTGATTAAAACCTGTGATGATTCTAATACTGCAGTAATAGCAGTATAAATGCCTCAGCTAAATAGATTATATCTCTAAAAATAAAATTTCTTGCTACATAATATACTTAGATCACTAAGAAATGTGTAAGTGCAGAGTAGAAATTCAGGGCCAAACTTTATATTTCTCTTGACTATCATGGAAGTTATGGGAGACTCCAGGGAGAAAGTTTCCTCCTTTAAAGATCTGGAGAAAATTATGGTGTTTGTGCATTCCCTGGTGCTTTAATCATGAGTCCCAAAGGTCGTGCATTTTGTTTTACAAAACAAAGCACTCAGTGCTTTACTGCTAACATGAAAAAAAAGAACATAAAGGAAAAAATCAGGAGATGTTAAGGGTGGTGGGAATACCAAAGAATCTCAAAGCAAACACATTCCATTATTATTTGCATTCTTCCATGTCCTCTATTATTCAGATATGAATACATTTAATAGTGCTTTGCTGACAAACTGGATATTTACCCATTTCTTCTACAACATCCTTCAAAAACTTTATAGCAAAAATAAAACAGTATCTGACTCATCCCTATTCCTGGAAATATCTTAAACATTATCATAACTATTAAAGGTTAATCCTGATAAGATGGAACAGAGAGGAAAATCCCATTTGCCAGTAACATTCACTAAATAGGGTATGTTCTAGAAACTTTAAAGTGCAGAAAGAAAAAAAAGTCTGCCACAAATAGTAGCAAGTATTAAGTGATGTTGTCCTCCTTCTCTCAAATTCTTGAATTAATTCTTAATTATTTCAATACAGAACCACTGGGAATGATTGAAAAGGACAGGTGATGAAAGCACAGCAGAACATCTGTTATTAGCAGCACAGCCAATGGTGAAAATCTGAGTAGGAAAAAATGCATTTATAGACCATGCTATGTTAATTTCTGCAAAGAGTCAGTGCTGGGAAAAATACTAGCTTGAAGCAGGCAAAGTCTGTGTAGAAAAGACAATCCTTTATCCAAGGAGATTGTAAAACAAAATCTGTGTGAGAGGTCTCTGATCTGTCTGGTCAGCAAAAAATATCAGTTGAAAAAACAGTGGGATAAGACTGAGGACCACAAACAGTGGCCTAATTGCTCTTGTTTGGAGGCCCTGGGGATTCCCAAACAAACCATGAATGTACCTCTTAGGACCAAGGCTAAAACCTGTGATAAGTAGGATGATTTTCAGTAGAAGACAGAGTTAAGGGAGGGGTGTGATCATTCAGGGTTTCAAACAGTGACAAAAGAAAGTGCTGTACCTGCTGAAGGTTGAAGGGGGATAATGAGCTGAACATCCTGCCTGCATCTGACAGCACATGATGTTTGGCCACAGCTATTAAATGAAATCTGTAAGTGAGGGAGGGACATACTAACAAGGAACATGGTTCAACAACTATCTCCAAATAAAGGTTTCCATGTGACCTTGTGAAGTCAGTGTGAGCACAGAAGCTCTATGAAAGAAACACTTGTGCAATAAAATCTAATTAAATTCGGTACTTTAGAGCAGTACTGATTAGACATCTGCAATCAGCAAATGAAAAGAGTTCTAGCAATGAAAAATGGTCTGAAGTTTTGAATGCTGGAATTGTCTTGGATACTGTTTTCCTTAGATGGTCTTTGAAGTGTTCAAGGAATAGCTGGAAATTCTATTATTTTAACTACAATGCACTATAATTTTATTCCTTACTGCTTAAAATTATTGAATATTTCATTTTTTTCAATGATACTATAGAATTGTTTCAAAACAGACACAGAAATTTATGTTGCAGTTTAGTTTCCTGTAATTAAAAAAAAAAGGGTGTGTGTGCCTGGGGGAAACTCCTTGAAAAACTAGCTGAAATACATCAGGATTTTGTGTATGTTGGCATTTGCAGACATTCTCACTGAGGATGTGGCAGAATAGACAACAATAATGGCAGTAATTGTAACTACAAATAATGTAAGAACAAAACAGAAATAGGAGGTTGGGACAGGAATAATATAGGTTAGCCTGATCTCCTGATAGTGACTAGTAGCAAATTCTTTGAGAAAAGACTGTATGAACAGAAAAAGCATACAAGAGTTATGAAGGTAGTGCAGAAGGAGGCAGCAGAAGAAAAAAGACAATAATATATATGAAAAAAACACATGGGGAAAAAGACTAAGAATTGATAAAAACTTCAGCATTACAGGGTTCATTGCTATTTCTCTGAGCTTCTCAAAAATGAACTGTAAAATAAAAGCTCCATCAAACACCACAGCCACAAAACACAATTTAATGTTGACACCTCTATGTTTCTGTACCATTTAATCAGAAAGCTCCCAGAAGAGCTTCCATATCTAAAAAAAAATCACGAGCCTTCCTCTTCTTTTATAAGCTCTTTAAGTCTCTTCTTTCAGTAACTTCTCTCTTGATTTCCCTTCCTTCTCTGTCCATAGCCAGGAAATAATTGCATGGTACAATTGCATGAAGACAGTTGCCTTGTCTTCCTAATATGCAGTGCATGTCCTAGGAGTGCTGCCTCTTAAGGGATGAAATACAGTGCTCTACAGAGGTAGCGCCCCTCTCTCTACACAGCTACATGGAACACAGAAAATATTGTTTTGTGCCATGTTCTCCATGACAGAATACAGGAAAAATGGAAATGTCTGTCAATACTGGAAATAAAACACTTCAAAAGGTTCTGAGGAAGTTTTAGCTCCTGCACTATGAATACTAATGGCAGCAGTTAAAGGCAGTCCCCAATCACACATGGACGACAAATGATTCTCCAAGATCACTGAGTAGGTGGAGGAATACCACAAACAGCTGAGCCATAACCCACGCATCCCATACACTCATATTCTCTGGCACAACAGCACACTGATTTACCAAAGACATTCTGAGCTGGAATCATATTAAGATTCACATGCAGATATTAGACAAAGACTATTATTTCATGAATGCACCACATGCCGAAGTTAGAGTAGACAAACCAAATTTCTTAAAATTGCAGATTATTAATTTATCAAGAAAACCCCACAAGCATGCTTAGTCAGATGAACAGACCTAACCCACAGTTAATATAGTTGTTTTTTTAACATTAACAATAAAAGCATGTTGCCAAAATCTATGTAATCTTGAATTTATTTGGAAAGATGAGGTCAGAACTGTAGCTCAGATAAGTTTGAATGGAAAGGTTCATCACATCTGTACCCTATAATTGAACAGACAGTTCAGCTCAGTTTGTTAGCTGAAAACATGTCAAAGGAAAGAATCTAAATATGATTTTCAGTCTCTAAAAGAGGATGGATAGTTTTGCAGCAACATTAAACCATCCACAAGAACTTCAAAAGAATAGCACAAATAGGCTATATGATAAATATAGTCAGTGAGTTTCAGCATAAAAACATGTGTAGTTCATCTAAATATCAATAGGAGACTGTTTTAAATGTGTTTCATGCCTAAAAAGAACTATAGTGTATCTTCAAAGCTGGAAGAAATAGCTTTATAAATCAATGTTTTCTAAAAGCCCCTGTAGAGAGTCATATATGACTCATCACAACCAGTTTAAAATAGCACTCAGTACATGTAAATAGACATAATGTTTGATTTTGAGCCTACAGAAAACATTAATTATCAACAAAAATTGGAAATGCAAGGTTGTAGGTACAAGAATTGAATTCAGTGTCTTTGATATGTAAGATAAATGAAAATGGATGGCAATCAACATATGGATACTCCAAATGATATAATCAACACTAGATACAAGTCAGTTAAGTGATGGAAAAGGCTGTTTGTATAGAAGATGCAATTCTATCACAACTGTTCTTTACTTTTTTTCAGTCCTAAACACAAGAATCATTATGATGATTTTAGTTTTGTACCCAAATACACAATGAAAAAATCATAGAAGGATTTAACATTTTTAAGTATAACACCCATAAAGGAGGTGATGTAGCTGTGTGTGATTTATTTTGGCTTGCTTATTTTATTAGCTCCCAAAATTCATTATGATACTGGATTAAATTCTGTCACTAAACAATTTGCATGCTGGTATCACTGGGAATGTTATTTTACCCTATGATATAAAAGCCAAAACCATCACCAAAATACTTTTTATTCTTAGACAGTTGTTCTTTTTCATCACCAATCTAGAGAGTAAGTTGTTCTCACATGTCATAATTACACAGTCATTTTCTAAAACAAATCACTCTAATTGCTATAGGCTGCATCAGCAATTTCAATCATGTATTCTCAAATTAAATAATAAATGCATTATAGTCTCAAAACATAAAAAAGAATCACACTTTTTAATTTTGAAAATAATAACATTTTCCTTTTCTTTTTATACATTTGAATTCAATTAAATTGTAGGCTAGAAAAGAGTCAATCAGTAACATTCTCCTGCTTCAGAAATACTGTGCCAGGAATCAAAAATGTTTTTTGGGATCTTGCCTAGTTGTAGCAGAGGGGGTTTTTCTCATGAAAACACTTCCAAGATGTTTTCAGACTTATCATGATAAAATAGATGAGTAAAAGTTGGGATGAAGGTGATTCCTAATGAATCAAGTACATTTTCACACTAGAACTAAACCTCTCACACTGATCATAAAGACTTTTAGTTTTCCTGCCCGCTTTTCTGCTTAGTGGAGAATACAACCATATTGAGAAAAATATTACTGACCTGAAACTATTGCAAAATGCCATCACAAAGGGAATTAACCTCCAAACCCTCAGTCACATGTACTTACATGCATAGAATCAGGAAGAATTAAGATGCTTTTATACATCTAGAAGTAGAATCAAGTACTGATTATTTGTGAACGCCACATTAATATCTAGGACCATAGTTGGGTTTTGGGGTTTTTAAGGTTTGGTTGTTGTTGTTGTTGTTGTTCTTTAGTTTGGGTTTTTTTTTGTCAGTGAGCCTCTTGTTAGAGGCCAGTAACTAACAGTATAGCCCAGCAGTCAGTATTGAGGAGAGTCCTGTTTAACATCTTCATTTATGACCAGGACAATGAGACAGAGTGTACTCTCAGCAAGTGTGCAGATGACACTGACCTGGGAGCAGTGTCTGATAGACCAGAGGGTCATGCTGCCATCCAGAGGGACCTTGAGAGGCTGGAGAAAGAGGCTGACAGGAACCCCACGAAGCTCAAGAAGTGTAAAAACTGGCATCTGGGGAGGGACAACTCAATGCACCAGAACATGTTGGGGGCAGCCCAGCTTGAAAACAGGCTGTCAGAAAAGAACCTGGAGGTCCTGCTGAACACCAGGTTGAACCCGAGCCTGTGATGTGCCCTTACCACAAAGAAGATGGGTAGTATCCTGGGCTGCATTAGGAGTGTTGCCAAGAGATCCAGAGGTGATTTTTCCCTTCAGCACTAGTGATGCCACACCTGGAGTACTGTGTCCAGTTCTGGTCTTCCCAGTACATGAGAGACATGGGCACACTGGAGAGGGTCCAACAATGGGCAAAAAATGGCTAAGGAATTCGAGCATATTCCCTATTAGTAAACACAAGACCTGTGACTGTTCATTTGGAGAAGACTCAGGGGGCTCCTAGCAAGAAAGCATTTAATGATACTTTAAAGCTAGGCCAGTGAAAAGAAGAGCAACCTCAAAGATTCAAACATAACACACATGGATGTCACTTCTGCATAATATTTTCTACATGTTTACATACTAAAATGTCGCATATCCATAACCATTTGCATTTCTGAATTGCATCATCACATATATATGCAATAGATATGAAATATCTGATATACAACACTTAAAATATGCAATTCTGAGTATGAAGAAGAAACTAGAAAGGAACACTGTTAATAGCATCCCTCATCACTTTTCCTAAAGTGACTTTTATATAAGCAAAATTTTATACTAGTAATGTAATTACTTTTATAACTGCACAATAATACACTAATGGCAACAGTTTAAACTTGATATGGCAATTGGCTGATAGCAGAAATACAGAAACACTTTCTAATTTTATCCTGTATCCTATCACTGAAGAGAAATTTTTCTTACACATTTCCAAAGACCTTTGCATTTAAGATATGCAAGTTAATAGTAAGATATCAGTGTGAAAACACAGCAAAGATGCCACTGTCATTTATAGAAACATATTTCCATATTAGCTACACAACTTTCCATAGACTATAATTTCATTAGCTAGAAATGGAAAATTCAGTAGAAAAATTACTGATGTGTCTAATATCTAAAAATATTAATGTGTCTTTTTTCACTAGCATTTAATTGCTTAGGTAATACATTCAGGCAATTTGCCTGCTCCTCAAAGTATGCTGCTGTTCAACAAGCTGTCTCTATTCACTTCATATAAACTTCTTCCAGGATTTCTGGCTTTATGTTCTTACCACAGAAATTTTGGAACTTGCTGTAGCCACTCTCATTTTAAAGATATTTAGCTGGTTCAGAATGCAGTCGTGTGGGGGACAGTGAGCCAACCAACAGTATAGCCTGGAGGGAAGAAGCTATCTAGGATACAGTTAGCCACTCTCCTCAGGGAAGAAACTTTAACTGCCCACCCCTGCAGGTGGAGTGAGGCACAGACACCTGTCCAGCATGCTTTTCAGTCTCATGTTAATTCTATGTTTCTTATTGGTTGTTCCCTTTTGACCCACCCTGACCTGCAGGGCATAAAAGGTCAGTTTCTCTGTAAACTCCTTGGCATCCGTTCACAGATTTCTTGGGGGAAAGAGCTGGATTAAAAGCCTCCAAGAGATCAGATAAAAAGCCCTGTCTCTTACTCCTGTGTTGCTCTGACAAGATGAATTCATCCACAACAGCCTTGCTAAAGGCTAAGAGCAGAAATCACTATTGCAGTTGTGAGATGTGGGGGCATCCCACCACCACCCAGCGAAGCAATACTGTTGGGGTTTACAAAGATTTTTTAAGGCATAGAAATGTATAGGCCCTTTTCAATAGCAAATTTTTCTTGTGCATCTCTTCAAAGACCTGCATCCATGATAAATATAGTTGGATCCATCATGGGCTTCTCTAACCAAAAGTCTGTTTAATTTGGCCATGTAGATAATTTCCTGAACTTCAAAATTCCCCCTAATTTAAAACTCAGTATCAAGACCGCAACAGCCACCTTTAAAACACAGCAATAATTTTCTGCCAATAACTCAACATCAGGGTACTGACCTTTTTTAGGAAACTGTAATTTACAAAGCAAATGGTTTCCAGCTGGCCCTGAGGACAGTTCTTGTCCAGCCATAAGTAAAAACTCCTATAATTTTTTGGAACAGGAGCAGAATAGAAAGCTTTAATAAATGATAGTGTGCTAATAAGTATATTTACTAAATACCCCATAATTTTGAAATGATCCATCACCAAACATCATCTACAATGCCAGAGACAACAAATGCCACTAATCATAAGTTCCAGAACTTTGAAAAGTCCAGGCATGCTTTTTTTATCCACAGTTTGTGAATGCCCAAAGCAAACACATATTTGGCCTGGAAGAGACAACACCCAGTAACAATCTCCTGTTGAAGGAGACTGTATCTATATTCTGGATGCACCTAAAAGAGAACATGAGGATTCACAGAAGGAGAAAGGAAGAGAGAAAGGGCTCTGCCCTTTTGCAGCAAATGGTCAGGCACTCAGCTAGAGCAAACCTCTGCTCTGTCTTCTAAACAGAAGAGCTCTTTATGCATTTCCCATACTGAATAAAACAGTGACAGCTCAAGAAAAAGAAACCAGGTGACAACCATACCGATTTGTAATTTTCTCTGGATCAAGGGAGCTGCAATCTTTTGAAAACAAAATGGAAGCATTTCAGTAGGCTTCCTGCTTTTCTGCAATATTTTTTGTTCCCTCTCCACCTCATACAAAAATAAAGCCATTATTTTGTAGCTTGTCTCAAAGTCCACAGCCCCAGCTCCCAGCACATGTCCTATGGCATGTGGAATTATACCAGAAATGTGTGTTTAGGTGACTTAGTTTACCCAAAATGTCCACAAAAGTGTGCACAATATAAATGTACACAATTAAAGAATGACTGTTACATGCATTCTAACCTAATCATGGAAGTCAAACCAATCAGTGCAACTGCTACTAAGAATGGACAGAATTTGAGATTACTATTCCCTGAGAATACCCTGATACATTCCAGAAACAGGGTATCTTGACCCAATCTAGTCAAACTAAAATTTTAAGTATTTTAAGATACCAGTTTGTCTTCTGAGTTTCTTAGTTTGATTTTCACTTCATCCTCACCTCTCATCATGCATTCCATCTAATCAAAGCTTAGACTCCAAGTCTGTGATCCCTCCCTTTTTAACCCTATCACTGCACACTTTACCTCCCAGAAAACTATTCCAACTCTTTCCACCCTGTACTTCTGACACACCCTCCATTTCCCTAACACCTCCCAGCCAACATGATTCTAAGTGGTATTTTAATAAACCTGTCTGAATTTCTACAAAACCAAAACTGTGTAAGACCAAGGGCAAAAATATCACTGTAGAAGAAAATAGCAATGGGCCTCATAAAATACTGGGATTTATCTCACATATTGCTCTTACTCTTACAAAAATCTACGAGAGAATTTGACTACAACAAGTTTGTATTTGTATATATGTACTGTATAAATCAAGCATTTCACTTTTGGACTGATCTGAATACCAATAGAATAGTTAGCAAAAGAGGAAACAGCTGAAATGTAATTGCTATGAATTCAGGACAGATGTACTTACAGAAGACAAAACTGAGTACAGTTATACAGAGATAATCAAGAGAAAAATCCGGTCACACTGCATGCCAACTTACTGACTCAGTTGTTTAGTGAGTGGATCCAAACTTTAAGGATTTATTACTCACATCCAATTGAAAACTTCAACCAGAAAATTATAGAGAATATTAAATCAAGAAATATCACATTATTTTCTAAGATTCCAGTATAGACAAAACGAAATCCTTATTTTTTTTATCTCATGCTGTGCTGTCTTCATTTAAAAAGGGTGAAAGAACACACAGAGAACAGAAAAAATGATAAATACCTCACTTAATGATGCAGTGCTTGAAGGCCACATCCCTGGTTCATATAGGTAAGTGTGCTGCGGACATTTAGTTAAAACCCTTAACATTACCTCAGTTTTGATTACCACAAAATAAAGGGTTAATATATCAACTGAACAAAGAGGAGCATTAAGTGGAGGCTATATTCATTAAATATTGTGTAGACAAAAAAAAAAAAAAAATCACAAACAAACGAAAACCCCAACCCCTCCAAACCCATAGATATAAAAATAAAATATGTTCAATGTTTTTAGAGATATTGTCTTACTGTTTTTGCAATATCATATGCCATCAATATTTGAAAAAAAAAAAAAGCAATATTATCATGTAATTTGCAGTCTACATAGTAGATGCTGTACCATTAGCATATTTTAAAACTCCAAGTGCAATATTATAAACCCCATAGCGCACACACACACACAGAGAATAATTCAGTATATATCATAAGAAAGTATCTAATCCCTTTGCCATTATTTCTCTGAGCTTTTCTTCTAAAAATGTAAGTGGATCTTCTGGATGAGCAATAAATACACCACAAAGTAGCACCTGCAAAAATAAACTGCAAATTAATTCCTTGTATTTGCAACAAAGTAGCATCCAGTTATGAAGCTGTTAAAATAAACAACAGTTTACCAGAATCTTTTAAAGTACCCCAAAATAGAGGCATTTCTTTTCATCATTTGCCTTTCATTCAATTTTTAAAGGTAATATTGCATGTATCAGCATAATTCTATTGCTAGTTTTCTAAGTACTGAATTTAGGATAGTAAAATAAGTGGCATTTCTCTAGCAATTCCTACTAAGAATTTAATTGCTTTTAATGTTATTTTATATAAGTTTAGATAATTTTATTTGCTTAATAAAAACCAGAATCTAAAACAAGTTTAATACTGTGAAGTAAAGAGTATGTTGAATGGGAGGCTGGGCAAAAATTGATCCTGTAACCAATATTGGAAACAAAATGCAGCTTAAAAGTATGTGCTTTTCAGAATTGTTTTATCATAAAATTTTACATTATCATTTAGTAACAATGCACAATAATCAATGAACAATTTTTTCTCATTTGTCCTTCAGCTAAAGAACATGGATAATTTACTTTCGGACTTTGAGCTTAGATACAGCAAGAACTAGCAAGGTATATTAAAGTATACAGGCAAATTGCAGTTATTTAAATGAATATTTATTGGAAACTATAAACAAATAGTTCTTCTGCCTGGTAAAAATGTCAAAACATGGCATGCAATACTACCTTCTTTTCAAGACACGGCCCCTTACTGTTATTAAACTAATGTGGAGCTTGTGATTGAATTCTTATCAGGAAGCGTGATGGGAGGACAAATAAAAGGAGGAAGGCTCTAAATCAAACCCATGCTGTGGACAAAGAGCAAATGTAATGCATGGCATAGAGACAAGAAAGGCACCCTCTCAAGTTGCCCCTCGCCCTGTAGAGACAGAGAGCAGGGCAGGCAGGTAGAGAGAACAGTTTGACAGGCCTTCCATGTTCTAATCAGTACACTGTGCAGAAACAGAATCAGACAATAATGTAAATTGGAAGGGATCTCTGAAGGTAGTTGAAGAGAAGTTGTTGGGATGCCCCATTATTGGAAGTATTCAAAGTCAGGCTGGACAGTGTTTTGAGCAAGGTGATCAAGTGAAAGAAAGGTGTCCCTACTCATGGTGGGGTGGTTGCACTAAATATTCTTTGAAGGCTCCTTTCAACCCAAACTGTTCTGTGTTTCTGGGAATCCAAGTCAAGACCAATATGAAAAGGTGAAGACAAAATTAAAGGCCATTGTCTTCAGTTTAGATGTCTGAATATTTATAAAACTAGTCAACACACCAATTCCAACCTTAGCATCTTTCTAATCCTCTTAACAGAAATGTAATTTGCAAGGTGTGGCTGACCACTGACTATGTTAAAAATATATAAATGTCTTACTTATCATTGTAATTCATGGCATGCAATACTTTAAATAATAAATAGCTAAATGGTTTTTTTCACAAATTCTCCTGTGGACAAATTCCCAAAGCCGTTCCCAACATTGGTAAGCTACTCCCTCTGCTGGATAATATGTATGTGACTGCCATATTTTATTTCAATAATTGTTTGCCTCCCCCCACCACCCTTTTTCAAAGAAACAGACAACTTCACCTTTGGGTGTTCTGAAACACAAGAAATCCAATCTATCCAGTGATCTACTGGAATTCAATGCCTCTGTTTAACATTTGAGAATATTCATTAAATAAGGAAGGAATTGTAATAGCTCGTCTTGCAATCCTCATTCAAGTACTCTTCAGCAATGCTTGGACTAGGTGTAAAACTGGAAACAATTGTGTCAATTATGTGAAGCAAGTAAGTCTGTACAGGTCTGGCTATTTCTATTAGACTTCAAGTCTCTCAGAAGTCTCTCAGCAATCTGAAAGAGTCCATCACTAATGTTTTCACACATTCTACTTAATATCACTTTAGACATTTACCCTTAATGGCAAAATTAATTTGGGTCCCAGGGCAGAAAAATGTTAGGCCAGCTCTTCATCCATATTTAATTCTAACATTGTAAAACTGCAGCTACTAACTACAGTGAAGCTGTCACACACAGTTTGCAGGATTACAGTTTGTCTGACTTTTAATGAATACTGTTTAAAAGTAAATCTGGATGAGAATAGACAGAAATCAGACAGGACGGAAATTCTCAGATGCAGCAGGGAATCCTAAATTATTTGGACAAGATTACTTGAACTTTAACTTGTTTGGACCACGTCCAAACCACAGCCTCATCATAAAAAGACTTGAGCAAATGGCCATTTTAGAACTCTGTATCCTTAACTTTGAGACTATGTGTATAAATGTTCAAAGGTCTCATCTTAGCTTTGATGTTTCTTAATAAAAGGACCAGTATTATCTCATTTATCTTCACACCAAGCATACCGTAATCACCGCGGGTGATTCCTTCCTGTAAAACAGAAACTGCATAAAGAAATTAAAATATAACAAAATTAAATAAGAAACATATCCTAGATATCAGCAAGCAACAACCTCTAATAAACAAGAAAAACAGGGATAAAAATATCTTAGGGTAATTTTTAACTGGGTCTTTTAAAAAGAGTCTTCCTTTAATCTTATGCTTCAGTCTTTCATTTTTAGCTCATTAACTTAATGTCACTGCTTCTATAATGCTGTTATAGCTATGTTGCTAAAACTTCTGGTTGGAAATGTAGATATGAGCTATTTTTTAAGTGCTGAATAAAGAAATACACCTCATGTTGATACATCTTATGTTTTGTTTTTCTCTGCTTAGAAAACAAAGAATGATCTAGAGACAGACCCCCAGAAGTGCTTAGTCTACATGGCAGCACTGCTCTGTAATTATTGTAATTGGCTCAAGATTTCTTTATTAGTATTTCCATGGAAATCCTGGCTGTAATAGCTGATTGCAAATGGAGTCTATTTTGGCAGCTTAAATATATCAGAATATTTCTTAAACTTGCATTTGGACATTGTACCTTTTTTTGTTTGAAGGAAACTGAAAAACAGCTGCTGCAGATTTGGGAACAAGCAGAGGTGAGCATGACAAAGAGGCAGGGAAATATAGAAACACAGAGAATCACCTCACAAATTCTAAGGACAAACCTACCAACCCTGTTTCCCCTACAGTCCTTCACGCTGCGCCACTCTTACTCTCTGACATTTTATGGAAGTCTATTTACTTCTGTGCCAACAAGAATACCTAAAGCACCATGTTGAGGGTTAGGTGTCCTTTTTTTTTTTGTTTTGTCGTTCTGGCCTGCCCATGGAATTTTTACCCATTAGCTGCGGAGACAACCTAACTGTGGGTATTTAGTGGGTGATTGATAAAGGACAAAGAGTGGCCGGGCCCAGGGAGGGAGGGGGCAGGAAAGGAGGGTGGGGACAGTTTTTGGCTGGCTTTCTTCGGCTTCGGGAAAAGACATTCGTTTGCTGTGTCGCGGAGCTGCTGCGGTGGGGAGAAGGGAATTTCGCCATCACCCAGACGGAGCTGCTGCTTCTTCTCCTTCTTCCCTCTTCGTTGGTGGCCTCGCACCCCCTGTCCTGCCGGGACGTGTGGCAGTGCCAGGCACCGCCGCGGAGCTGCTGATCCACCTCATCCACCAGCCCAGGATCTCAGCTCATCCCTGCTGTTCCAGCTGAGTGTTCCTCGGAGCCCTGCAGGAGCACCGGTACTGACTGCCCGAGGGGTTTGTGAAAACAAAGCCTCTCCTCCATCCCGTCTCAGCCGAGAAAGCTGTCCCGGGGCCCCTGGTTCTGTGTTCTTGTTATTGCTGTAGTTATTGTTGTTTGTTTGCCTGGTTATACTAGTAAAGAACTGTTATTCCTATCCCCAGATCTCTGCCTGAAAGCCCCTTGATTTCAAAATTATAATAATTCAGAGGGAGGGGGGTCTACATTCTTTCATCCCAAGGGAAGCTCCTGCTCTCCCTAGCAGACACCTGTCTTCTAGAACCAAGACACACCAGTATCTGAAGCATGATCCAGTGTCATCTTTACGACAGACACACCGTTAGAAAACATGGATTGCACCCACTGCACTCATGAGGAAGGAATTGCCCGGCTGGAATCTAGAGGTTCTTCTGTAATTAACACTGAAGAAGTTAAACGTATCAGGGAAGGTGCCAGTGCAGTTCACCGGGTTCGTCTTCATTTCAATCCACATTTTAACATAGATTATAATGCAGAATTGCTTTGTTTCATCTTGTTTCTATTCTTAAAGTTTTCATAAATCGTTTGAAGTATGAAAAACGTGCAACAGTGACAAAACGAGAACAAAATCATGCTCTAGGCGAGCAGAAAGCAGTAGGAGGGGTATGAGACGCCCCGGCCAGCGCTGAGGGGAACAACGAGCCGGGACCAGGGCTCTACTGAGGGCCGAGGGGGACCCTTCGTGGGGGCGGGTGGCGAATGGCTCCCTTCCACAGATGTTACCGGGGCAGTTTGTGGTCCCACCGGCTCCAGTGGGACCAGGCTGCCGACCGTCTGGACACCCAGCGGGTGACGGGGGGCCAGAGGCGGCGGAGACGGCGGTCACCCACTTTGGGGATGATGTGCCCTCTCCAGGGGCTGCCATGGCTCGGGACCGCCCTTGCTGCCAGCGGGCCGCCCCCCCCGAGCGGGAAGCCTGTTTCGGAACGCGCTGCGGGACAGGGCCGGCGGGTGATTCCTTCCTCTAAAACAGAAACGCATCGCAGCCTTGTCACGCAGCGGCACACGGACCTGTGGGCTCAGCATCCCTGCAGCACCTCGGGCACAGCACCCGCGCCCGGTGCCCGAGGGAAGGGCAGAGCCGCGGCCGAGCCGGATGGGGCGGTGGCTTCCGCGGGAGACGCAGCCGCGGCCCGGGCGATGTGGGAGCCGCGGGGCGCGGCGCTGAGGGCGGCGGCGGCGGCCCTGCTGCTCGGGGCCGGCGCCTGCTACTGCCTGTGGCGGCTGGCGGCGGCGGGCGGGCGGCGGGGCCGGCGAGCAGCGGCCGCGCGGGGCCCGCCGGCAGGTGAGGGGCAGGGCGGGCCGGACCTCGCCCCTCCGGTGTGCGGCGGGGCCGGGGGAGGCTCCGCGGGGCCCGGGGGGTTCCGAGCCCGGGGCGTTCCCAGCCCGCGGCCCTGCAGCGCGGTTCGGGGCCCGGAGGCGGCTCTGCGCCCTGCGAGAGGCGGTGCCACAGTCCTGCGTACCGGCCCTCCAGGCCATGAAGCCATTTGGAGCGCTCTGGAGCGTGATTTTTAGAAAACCCTATTTCTTTTTTTCTGTTTTTTTTTCTTTAGAAATCCTCCAAAGCGTACGTCCGGTCAGTGTGTTTACTTATGTTATTGCAGTTATTTGCGTTTCCCCTATAATACAAAGCTAAACTGAAATGTTTAGACGAGGATGAAAAACGATTTTGTTTTTGAAGTGAGCTCTTGCATCATCATAATTAACTTTGATCTCTTTGGGGTTTTTTGGGTTTTGGGGTTTTTGGGTTGTTTTTTGGTTTTTTTTTCGTCGTTGTTTTTGGTTTGGTTTGGTTTTTTTTACCCCTAAAGAATACTGTGGTGTTTACCTGGTCAGATGTTGAAAGTAAAGCTGTGGAATTTAAAGCACTGGTAGCTTCTCAGGAGTCATCTCGAGTAAGCTATGACTAGTCCAACAGTCGTAGATCGGGTCTCACGGCTCCTCAGCTGGATAAATAGTTCTGCTTCCAACCTGACTGAAAATAGCCTTTGATGACATTTGTTCCCCTTTTATAAAGGCCAGGTACTCCATTACATCATCTTTACTCAGAAGCAGCCTTCCTCCGTTTTGAGTAATGCCATGATCAGCAGTGTGCCTAACATTGTGGCTGTTACTTTGTCAAAGGACCTCAGCATACTAGCAAAGTGTCATTATTATAATTTCTGGAAGTAGTAGTCTGTAAACTGGAAGTTTTGTTTCCTACAGTGCCAAGACAGATTTCCACATTTCATTTCAGGGACACAAAAAAAACCCCTAACCAATATTTTGTGAATATTCCCCAAATTTGTGAATATTCCTACAATTTTGCCAAGGAAATTTGCTATTGGTTAACCAGGAAGTAACACACCTCAGCCTCTAATTGTGTGTTCCTTTTATTCTCCACCTTCAAAAGAGGTAATTGGAGGACTCAGGAAAAAGATGGAAATCTTAGTGTCATAAAACACAGTCTTTACCATGACGTGATGGTTGGGCACAACCTTAGAACAATGTGTCCTACAACTGAGAGTCAAATTTCAGCTTTGTAAAAAACACTAAGTAGCAACCTAAGTGAAATGTCTCAAACTTAGTATCACGAATTTCATTTCTAAACATTAACAGATAGCAGTCCTCCAGTGTCAACCCATACCATGGATGTGGATGTTCTACAGAAACTTATTCATTTGCTCCAGGCCACAGATGATCCATTAATTCAAGAGCAAGCTTTAATCACTCTCAGCAACAGTGCTGCCTTCTCTGTAAATCAAGTGAGTATTGTTCTGTAGAAAACAACAATATCCAATGCCAGCCAGTCTGGCAGAGGAGAGCTGATGTTTTGCTAGTGACACAGGACTGAAGCTAGGATAGCTTGTGCTCTAAAATCCATTTAATGTCTTGCCTTAATTTCTGCTGGCCCAAATAATATAATTCACCAGTTTCACAGAATTTATTGAATAATAATGTTTGGACCACTTAAAGTCCACACAGAGTCCTGTACTTCCAAAGTACTGTAAATATATCTTTTGTTGCTTACAATTATGTAATGTTAATGAAAGGGCTGAATACTAGGTTAAATTCTTTCTGGTTCAGATCTAAAATTTAATGAGATAAACTATATTTTTTATCCCTCACAAAGTTGTGTGCTGTTTGCACATTAGCAATTTTACAACTATAGAAGTATCTCCAAATTATTTGGACATAGAATGCACAAAAACTTGGAGCTGGATGCTGACTTTCATGCCTTTTTAACAGTTTAACCTCCAAGGTCCCACCTTTTTTGCTACTTATGACAGCCGTCTATTCTGGCTTCTCAAAGTATATAATCTTTCTTAATATATATCTCATGGAACAGAATGCAACTGGAACTCAAAGCCCATTGGTCCATTTAAAATTTTTTTTAAAGACAATGACAGTCAAGTGAGAACGATTAAAACAGTAATAAAAACAAATGTAATGGAAAAAGTTTCAGAACCTCTACTATAAAAATATGAAGCTGCACCTTGAAATTCTGGTGTATTCAGGCAGTATTTTAGGGACTGTGATCTGGCTAAGTTGTCCTATAAATTCATTATCCATTAATTTCCTTTTATTTTTTATAATCTAAAATGCTTTAAGCATCCTTTGCTGATGTGCTACTGTCACATAACAGTAATACTTTTTGTTCCTAAACAAGACCCTTCTTAGTTTCAGAACAAGCAATAACGCAGTACCTGCTAATACTCTCTTTACACAGAGCAGTCAGTCCTAGAATTCTTCATTCACAAACTTCATTTTTGTCAGTATGGAGACTTTGAGGGAGTGCTTCAGCATTTAAATTGAATTTTAAAAATCCTATTAAATATCTTCTATATTTCAGGATATAATCCGAGATTTGGATGGTCTTTCTGTTATTGGAGAGATGCTTTCCAACTGCACTCCCAAAGTTAAAGAAAAAGCGCTAAATGCACTTAACAATTTGAGTATGAATATTAAAAATCAGGAAGAGATACAGGTAAGATTCTTAATGGGAAAAACCGAAGTAACTGAGGCAAAGAGATAGTACAGGTCCTTCAGCATATTTGTTAAATACAAGCCAGGATGCTAAAATGCTTTGATAATAGACATACAAGTCAGCAGATCTGGATGACTGAAAGGATAACTTTAAAATGCATTGCTTCACTGGCATTTACTTTTAAAATAAAACACGGGAACTTATGCAGTTTGTGTTCAGCTTTCACAAAATACTGTTAAACAGTGACTGTGCTGCTAACTTGTAGCAAAATTATGTGAGAAGATGATTTGCAAATGTGCCTAGAACATCACCAGTGGCTGTTTAACAGAATGGATTGCTGATTGACTCCTTAGTTGAGGGAGGAGAGTAATTGAGCCCCCGGGTTTGTATGAGACCAATTTTCAAGGTGATAACTCCATCTTGAAAGAAAAGTGTGCATAAATTGTAACAAGTTCCACTGGTAAATACAATACATGCTATGGATATGACAAGACTAAACATCGAGAAAAAATAAATCTGATTAATTAATAGATCAAGTCCAAGGGGTGAGCTGAGGCAGATTTGAAGACTTTTAGTAGTTTGTTTCAGTAGCTTGATAAAGAAGTAGTGTGACTGTATGTGGTAGTTTGCAGCATCTTTAGCAATAGGCAGTTTTTATTAAGTAGTGCTTGCCAATATTTGTCTACATGTATAAGTAGAAAATAACTCCTTTGGTAAGGGAAATTGGTAAAGATAGTAGTTTAATGTCAGTTGTCATTGCTGTTCCTACAATGTGCTCCAGTAAATGGGCCACGTTGCTGGGAGAAAGGATTTAATTTCAAAGCTTGTCCTTAGTTTGTTCTCAATATTTAAGATGTTGGTTACTTATAAGTGATTTTTAAAACAACTTCTGAGTTTCTGAGAGTCACTTCTGAGATGGAGCCAAAGCAATTTAAGTTTTCAGAGCAAGTTATGTTTCAGGAAGAATAGAGAGCATAATGCTGTGTGGTCTGCTTCTGTCCTGCCACTAGAATGTTTAAAATACTCAAAACAAAAAAGTACTCGTTTCCAAGAACCTTCACCATTCAGCCAGCAATGTTTAGCAAGTATTTATGTAACTGTAGCTAGGCCATTGATACTATTTGTGACAGAAAATATGCTTTTATCAAAAACTGTTCTCCATTTCCTCTCCCCTTTCCCCAGGTATTTACTGCACAAGTTTGTAGGACTGTTGAGTCAGCTCCTCTGAACTCTGATGTGCAGCTAGCTGGACTCAGGCTGTTGACAAATATGTCTGTTACCAGTGACTACCACCAAAAGATGATAAATTCAATTCCATGCTTTTTTCATTTGCTTTCAGAAGGAACTGAAAGGACACAGGTACTGGGTAGTGTTATTTATGAAGCCATTTATGAAGCTGCTTTACTTGCCCTATTTCTTACCATTTTGGTAAAATGGTTTAGATTTTGCTAAGAAAAAACAAATATTCATTAATGATACAGATTTTATGCACTAAAATATGGATCTGTATTAGCTTCACAATATAAATTCAAAAAGGGGGGAGGGAATGGAATCTTGGTAGTGGAACCATCAGACTGTAGCCCTAGCAAAGCAGTGTAGGGTGCACTGTGATTGCCCTGTGCCTTTGCCATAGCAACTCCAGAATTCTCTTCTGCTCGAGACATTGCTATGCATCACAGAGCAAGGAGAGCCTGCATGGGAAGGCTTCACTGATGCACAAATCTCTGTTGGAAAACTAGCCAAGCAGTGACTCTAAGTTATGGACTTTTGTTCCCTTATACACCTTATGACACCTCTGGCAACCTTAGCGACTGCAACTGGAAATCATGCTTATTTGTGCATTATTGTAATACTGAAACAAGCTTCAGTCAGGGACCAAACTACTGCTTTCATTCAAGATGCTGTGGTACCATCAGTGTATGTGGTTGCTCTATCAGATCAAAACCAGTTTTCCAAAACACACATTTCCACTAGACATAACACCTAGTGTATTTAAGTATATTACGTAATATGGCCTTTTCCTAGTGTTTAAAGACTAGCATCACAAGGTCCAAGAAAGCACAAAGATGTATTTGAATATGCTTCAGATAATTTTAAATGTAGTCCTTAACCGTCTTCTTTGTATTTTAAAAATATTCTGCATTTTGCCTACTGAGATTTGTTTATGGGTCTTGCCTTATTTTGATGTTTAAGTCAATGTGAATTTGCTTCTAACATGTCCATACCTTAGTTTTCTCTATACCAAAATACTCAAGACATTAACTAACCCATTCTACCTCTTCCTCCCCAAGTCAACTTTGACATTAGTGATGCCCATTACAGCTGTACTTACTGTTTTGGATCTTATAATGAACTTGTACATTCCTCACTTCAGATTCATGTTTTGAAAGTACTTGTGAACTTATCTGCAAACCCAGCCATGACAAGACATCTTCTCAGAGCTCAAGTAAGGTTCTTGCTGCTTCGTTTTATTTTTAGCATATACACATGTGTACCAATTTAGATATTGCATGCACTAGAAGAATTATAGTGTATTAGAAATACATATGCAATTCCAGAACAAATTCTAGACACTGCTTGGTTAAAACTGGTACTTAACTGCACATTCTTTCATGGGTTGGCTTTATTCCAGAGAGTACTGTAGTACAAATACCATGCTTACAAAGGGAGAGGCATGGGGCCTGTGCACTTGGAGATAGTTGGTTGTACTTCTTGTGTACCATTCCAAATAATCAATGATAACTTGCAGAAGCCTGTTCTAACCTTCCATTTCCAGACACACAGTCATTATGTAGACTGAAAACCATTAAATAGAACCAGTATTGTAAGTGATCCTTCTCAACTTCTGTTTCTATAGCCAATGTACTGGACCAAACCCAACCCAATTCCACTGGAATCCCCACCCCTTTATTCAAATGCAGCCATAATACTGTTGCCTCTAAGTGAACTTTCCCTGTGCATTTACTTATTTCTTCATGGAAAAATTTGTGTGACATTTGCTGTGCTGGCCTTGGCACATAGGTTTCTTTCAGTTTCATTTCCTCACACCAAAACAGTTGGGGCTGGAAGAGTGCTGTATCCTTGTCTCTCTCCCCAAAGTAACTTTCTTAAAACATGCAATGGGTTTTATTTGTGAGCTATCTGCCATGAGCAAAGCTAGTCTAGATAATGCTGTCTTTTCATTATTCAAACAAATTTCGGGTAGCTAAATATTCAGTTCTCTGTTAAGCGTATTATTTTTTCATTTATCAGATATGCTACAAAAACATTCAGGACAAAAATCAATGTGGCTGAGAAGCAGACCTTCTCTTCCAAATGGGAGTTTTCCAGACAGCCACATTTTGGAGATTGAAAATACAAAGCAGTTATTAGTCCATTGATTCACAGGCCAGTCTTTTCTAGAGAGAACATTTGCACACTGTACAAATTTCTGACAGGAGTTCACAGCATACAAAGTCCTGGGATTTCATACAATTTCTGGTTTAGGTACACATTTTTTTCCATTTTTTGAAATTTGATTTAGTTACACATACTTACTGCTGGTGATTAAGTATGGAATATTTCTTCAATATCCTAGGTGCCATCAATGGTGTTACTTTTTGACAACTATATAAACAGAGACATTCTAGTTCGAGCCCTGGCATTTGCAGCAAACTTGAAAAAGAACATGAATGATGAAGAAGGCACCATCATTGAGGAATACAGTGAAGACTCAATTTTCTTCACACTCTGCAGGGACTCTGCCCCATTTGCTCAGAGACTGGCATCTTTGCTGCATCACCCTGATACAGAAGTGAAAGAACAAGTTGTGAGAATATTAATGCAATAGTGTTGTTTTCTTAAAACAGAATGACCTGATGAAAATATCTAATCTCGGCAATACTATGCTAAAAAAGCATGCAACAAGTAAACAATGCAATGGAGGAAAACAAAAACCCTAAATACTATCATTTTAATAGGCACAAATGAGTTACTACAGAAGAGAATGCAGTGTATTTAATACAGATTTTTTTTTTTACAAGCAAGAGAAAAGCAATAGCTTAATTATTACTGATAAACCACTGCACAGTTGCTACATTAATGCAATGGGGACAAACAGTTTAAAACGTGAAAACATTCATATGTAAAATGAACATTTTGAATGGACGAGTGAAGTGAATGTATATATCCTTGGCAATATTAAAGTCTTTTTTTTAAGTATTTACAGCTGTTGAAGAAATACCTCTTTAGAAGTGTTCATTAAAGATTTAGCAATTAGAGATTAGGCATTTATATTTTATTAGTCTGTGAAGAGGTACAGCCAAATCTTACAAAATAATATGAAATAAAGAACAATACCAACCTGTCATTGGCTTCCTACAGAATTTGTATCTTCAATGAAAGCTGCATACTAAAGTCACCAAACCTAGTTTTTTTATCTTTCCTGCAAAGAATTTATTCTAAAACTTCATTCTTGTATGCTTAGTATATCTATTCCATTTAGCTAAACTACAGTGCAGTTAATCACAACTGTGAAAAGTTTGTACACTTGAACAAAAATTGATAGCATTTTATATTGCTTTAAAATTGTCACTTTAGGGAAAGCAGATATATTTTTTAAAATATTTTATTAGGAGTCAAGGATTATCTGCAACTACAATTCAGCATTCTCATTCTTATTAAAAAAAAAACTTCTACAAGAGCAGTATCATACACATTTTTACAAAAGCTTCTAATTCTGTAGCAGCCCTTGAGTTTCCTTTCCTTGGACATCTTTACTCCTCTTTTTTTTTTTTTTCTGCAACTGGAGCATCATTGGAATGAGTGCTTCTGCATAATGAGCCCCCATAAAGTTTTAGTCATCAATCCAGCACTAATTCAAAATGAAGTGGAATCCATACAAACATCACTGTAAAAGAACCTGAACAGAGTTTCACTGATGAACAGAAAACATACTGGAAAACACTTTGAAAACCAAACTACTAAAAACTTCCACTACAGAGAAACTAAAGGTATCAGATGTAAAGGCTAGGAAAGTCTTCCACTTTGTTTCATTTCTAAGAGAACTGTATCACCTAAACTGTTTCCAAGTGCTTCATCTTTCTTATTTAGTAAACTCACTCTGCTCTTCAGAAAACATTACTATCTTCTCCTTCTGTAATGCAATAGATACTTATTTTCAGGTCACTTTGCAAATAGCTAAAACAGCAAGAAAAATATGACCTTGAAACTGTGACACATCCATGCCCGGGATCAATACAGGGGTATTAGATACAGCTACATGTATCTAATTTATCCACATAGGTAGTTTTAACTCACCAGGAATACAGTTAAGGCAGAAATAGAAGTTGGCATGATTCCCAGTCAGAAACTTGACAATTGCTGCATTGACAGTGAACTTCCTTTTCGCCTTCCCACTGCTCCTAAAACACTGCACAGTTTGTAATAAGCAAGTTACATTACAATCACTTAATGTTTTGCAACTTTTTGTAGATTTAATATTTTCTGCTACTGAATTTGACTAAAAAAAATAGACTAGGCCAGACACTAAGAATTTAACTACTCTCCTGACAAGACACTAGGACCAATTTGTTCTAGGTATAGCTGATACATGGTTTAAGATCAACAACAGAGATATCTAGATGTCACTTTCTGTGTTCTTCAACCTAAAAATAAGTTTTTCAAATATCTTTTTGATACAGTTGATCTCTTATCTGTTGCTTTGACAGCTGATAGAAACAAGTGACCTTTTTTAAAAATACATAAGAACTTGTTACAGTATTGTCTCAGTTTTCTTTTTCTGGTCTAGAAGGAACTATTTTTAAATGCTTTCTTCACAGAGCTCTTGAGATGTTTTGAAATCATGCAAAACTTTCCAATGTACTTTTATGTAAAGATATCTCATTTTTTATCACTTACCCCACACCCTTGGTGGAATCTTATCAGCACCAAGCAAAACATAACGGTCACCATTCTAGGTACAAATGTGAATTAACAGATCGAAAACAAAACATGTCATTACTGACATTGAGTTTCTGATCCATGTAAGCCAGTATTTCTCTGCTCTGTGATTGGTCATCTAGGTATTCTGTGTTTTAGTTTCACTCTTTCTAAAGTATATAATTTTACAGAATAACCTATTGATGATTATTAAAACAGGAAAAGAAAACAACCCACAACAAAATCAAGCTCGTTAAACTTGTCCTTCAAAATACTCAAAACTCCTTGCAGCTTGGTGTCCTCCACAAAATTACAAATAGGTAATATACATTGTATCACCCAAGTTGTAATTGAACCTGTTGTGAAAATATAAGGGACTTCACCTGAAAGACCCTCTACACTGAATCACAGGGTAGTTTTAAATCACTTTTGATAACTGTCTACAGTTAAAAGATTCAGTTGTTCCTACCATGAAATCTCATTAACTGGTTTTGATTAGTTGCCAGAAGTTAATGCCTTTAAATAATGTATCTTTTTTTATATATATGTATCTTTATGGGATATGAAAATAAAATGTACAGCAAGAGAAAAAAAAAAACCCTCAAACCAACCCACATATCCTACCAACCAAAGAAATCATAAACAAAACATGATTTGCCAATGAAATTATGAAGGAGAATAACAATCCTTTTTATTGGCAACAGTAGGCTTTAATTCTGTAAATTAGCAAGACATTTGGATACAGATACATTTGGCCAAGTTTTATAACACTGAACAATGCTGTAATCTCTCATTCAGCTTGAAAATTATAGGGAAGCTATTAGAAAAAATACCACAGCCCTTGCTTAAGACTTTCTACTGGAAAAAAAAAAAAAAAAAAAAAGGAAAAAAAAAAAGAAGGGTACTTAGAAAAAGGCTGAGTTAATGCAAGGACAAGTGACATTAAGATATTTTTCCACTTCATGTGCTACAATTGACACATGCAGACCTAACTTAAAAACAGACAAAACAATAGAAGTGTGCAGATACTCTGGCCAGCAGTTAGTTTTACACATCCATGATGCATTATTAAATTATCTCTCTCTTTAAAAGGCACATTTGATTTGATGTAAAATTCAGCTTTTGTGGTTCATTAATACAAGAATATGAAGAGTGAAACAATTTTACCATGCTTGTGCTTTAACAACACAGCTGTATTGGAAGACTTCACCCCACAAAACATACAGTGACGCTATCTAAGTACAGGGCATAACCTGAAGACTAACAAGTAGGAGATGACAGTCTAACAATGAATAATTTAAGTCAGCCATTAATCCTAAGAATATGTTCTGTGCTGAAGGTATTATTGCTGCTGCAGGTAAGAAGAGTTTAAAAATAATTTTTTTTTCCAATGGTGTACATCAGAGCATGTTATTCCCAGACAACACTTATATATAAACCACTTTTAGATCACCTCTCTAAATTTATAAACAATATAACTAAAAAAAATTTGTCATGAAATTGGTATGCAAGATTTAGTTCTGAAACTGACAAACCTGGCATTTAGAAATCCAATTCAATCTAAAAAAATCTACTGTGTACATACATTATGTTAGTACTGTAACATTAATTGCTAGTTCAAATCAAACAGGGCTTACAAGGAACTGACATTGTTTCAGTTTTCAAAACGGTCATTTGTATTCAAATTCCGTGATTCTCCATGACGTAAGAGAAAGAAGTCATCCTTTTTCAAACCATATCTTTCCAGAGCTTCATTCAATTTAACCGGAGGATCCAAGTAATACTGAAAAAAATGAGAATAATATGAGGGGAAAGTTACCACTGCAACATTTTTTAGGGGAAAAGAAAATCACTTCACTAAAAAACGGGAAGAGGAGAAGGATATTTATTACTAAATTAAAATATTTGGGTTCATTTTAAGTTTTTGAACGATAAGAACGCTGATTTACAGCTGCAGAGTAACTAGCAAGGCTCAACCCGTCAGCCCGAACTCGGTCGCCTTCAAGTCAGCAATAGATCCCTTCGGAGGAAGCGCTGGCCGCCAGCAGCTGGCGCTTTCCCTCGCTCTGCAAACCCACGCTGTCAGCGCTCCTGTCCCAACACTCGGCTCCGGCAGTGCGGCCCCTTCAAGTTACTGCGGTGTATTTGTTACATTTCCCAAAGGCATCGTCAAGCAGCAGTAATCTATTTTTGTGCTCCTAAATACACAGTAACATTTGTGCCGCGGGCACTAATAACACAATTTATTGGATGCTCTGGGGACGGGAAATGTTTTGTCCAAGCGCCCTATGTTCCCTCCATGCTCTGCCACGGAGGCGCACGATGAGCTGGGAGGGAGCCTAGACGGGACAGAACATTTGACAGATCAGGTGATCACACCATCAGGAATGAATTAGGCGATAAAGTAGTGCAACTAATGCAAAAATAAAGTTGAAAACCAGCTACCAGACAATATCAAAGCAAATGTAGTTCCTATTCACTGCATTTTTAGTTGCTGTGAAAGTATCTGAGTAACCTTGTTATTAGATCTTGGACTAATGGGATCGTGGACTTGGGGGGGGGTGGGGGGTGGGCATAGAGGGGAATAAAACATTAAAAAAACCCTCAAACACTCAGAATAACTCAATTTTTTTCATATCCTTTCTGGTTTTAACTTTGAATCAACTATTAAAAATACTGTTTATATATTTACTAGATAGACATAATTAAGAAATACTGTATTGAGCTACAGGCATGCACTTCTTACTATCTCCAAGTGATACACAATTCAGTTTGTTTTTATTACTGCATAATGTAATGCATAACACTGCATAATACTGCATGTGTCCTCATCCGTTTTGTTCCTCAGCACCTGGATATCAGAAATCCTTCACATTTGCTTCAATAACTCTGTACTTTCTTAATCATGGAAATATTTTATGTAATTGGTTATGAAAAGCTAAAAGCATTGTTTTGAACAGCAGCATACAGAGAACTTTTCACTCATACAAAATTCACATTTTAAGTTTACATTTACAGATAGGTAGGTTAAATTGCACAAGGAAAGCTTCGCTAATGACTGCCTTGTCCTTGGAAATCTGAACTCATGTTTAGTGTTGCAATTTACCTCATTTGCTAAAGCAAAGGTCCCCCAGTGAATTGCTACAGACTTCTTTGCTTGAACATCAATATGGATTCTTACTGCTTCTTCAGGATCCACATGCTGGTATTTCATAAACCACCTACCAGAACAAAGAACCACTTTTATGTGTCACCTAATTCAGTGCAAGATTTCTCCTTTACTTTCATTGCAAAGAACAAAAAGAAATATATGCTCACCTAATCAAAAAATCATAAGCATGCACAACATACAGATACTGAACAACATACAGAACACAGATCAGGAAACTAACATATACCAACATACCCTTCAAACAGCAGTTCATTTACTGTACTCTCTTTTTGAAGGATTTTTTCTTATCTTTGTTTTCAATAGGTTAAGGACATATTACCAGTGCCCTAAGGCATTAAAGCTAAAACCTTAAATCCATCTCTGAAAAAATTTTGTGCTAGCAGTACACACCAAAAAAGTGTGCTTCAGAGATAGCCCAAGGGAACAGGCTAAATAGAAGAGAGAACTTGGCAATTCTTGAAAGATAAAACTTTACCATGCTATTTAGATTCCCATCTCTTTTTCCCAGCCCGTAAGTGCCTTCCTTCCAGCATTATATGAGTACTATCATTTAAACATTTTCTCCAAAATGAGAAAAGTTTGCTCTCCTGAGCAAACAGATCTTTCATACTCTATAACTAAGTCCTCTTTGTCTCCAGGTAAGTTGCAAAACCAGGATAAAGACTGAAGCAAGAGAAAAATGCAGCAAGTGATATACACTGGACTGGGCTGGAGTAAATGATGCTGTTTCAGAAAAAAAAAAGCACAGAACAATTCCAAATTTTTACTCAATATTTTTAAGGGAAGAAACACTGCTGATTCATCCTTGCTGTCCCTAAGTCTGAAGAAAAACACTCTCCAAAAACATCACACATACATACACTTTTTAACAAAGTGCACAATTTTAACTTCTGGGTGTAATTTTTTGTCATCAGTATATAATTTCATTTACATATTTTGTTCAAACTCTGATTTTCCTACCTTGGCTCATAAGCTCCAATGGGGATGGCTGCAAGATCGAAAGGTCCAAACCTTTTACCTATTTGTTCAAAAGCAAAACAATATCCAGTATCTCCTGCAAAGAAAAACCTATTCCAAGGTCCCAGGACAGACCAGCTGCCCCAGAGAACCTTGTTATCATCTGTCACAGTCCTTTTGCACCAATGCTGGGAAGGGGTGAAGACAAAAGTTACTGCATCATGACCAGGGACACAGTTCTCCTCCCACCAATCCAGTTCAATCACATTCTCACAACCACATCTCTGCATCCACTGCAGGAGCCCCAGAGGCACAAACCAGCGCAGCTCGCTCCCAAAGCGTTCATTCAGACTCGCTACGCTGTTGTAGTCCAGATGATCGTAATGGGTGTGGCTGATCAACACCGCATCTATCTTGGGGAGCTGCGCTACTGTGCACGGAGGCCCTCGGAAGCGCTTGGGACCCAACAATTGAATAGGGGAAGCTCTCTGGCTGAAGATTGGGTCAGTAAGAAATACAAGTTCATCCATTTCCACCATAACCGTGGCATGTCCCAGCCATGTGACTCGCATACCAGCTCCTGTTTTCCCAGCATCTTCTGGCGTTTGAACAAAGTAAGGTTGTAACACTGGAAGTTCTTTGTCGAGTTCCTGGCAAAAAAGAACATAATATGCATGAGAGATTTCAGAATGTACTTGGCCATGGAACAAAAACTGCATACAAAGCACAAATCAATACAGTCAAGACTTGTACTTTTTTTACGCTTTTATGCAGAGAACTGCAGCACACGTGAGATGCCTTTTCAATGTCCATTTTCCCAGCTACTTCCTCCTAATTTCATTTTAGGTTTTTTCCAACATTTACACTTCTCTGTAAAGAAAGGAGAGTACCCCATCAGACCAGGAGACCTGATAGAGTCTGGGGGCATTGCAATGAAAGCACTGCAAGGCACTAACAACATCCCAGGAAGGGATTCCTCCACCTGGAAAAGAATACGTATACACACGCACACAGAGTTACTTAACAAATACTCAAGTTTAGCTTATGCAACTAAATGATGCATCCTCTTAAGACCTAGCACAAGTAAGTCACAGATAAAGAAAATGCCATGTTCCCCAGCCACACTCCACAAAAACTCTTCTAGCTTTTTTCAGGCCCTCTCTCTGTCCTCATTACATCTAGAAGCAGCACACAAAGGTTAATCTCACTTGGCTAATGTTAGCTATTACAATTCCACCTTCCCATCCTGCCAATAATTTAATGAATGTACATAAAAAACAAAATAATTTTTAAGATAAACCTTAAGCTACTTAGATATGTTTGGTTATGAAAAGGTTCCCTCACCTCCTCTCTTATTCCAGCTTGACAAGTTTTACAGTCCCTACTTGAGTATGACAGGTCAGAGAACTGATCTGGCTGAATACTAATCCAGAGGTAAAAATACAGAGCTCTCATTTTGATTGGCTCTTAGTTGACTCTGTGTGTATCCTCAAGCTGGCACAAAGGAGGCCATGGCTGTACATTACCACTGAAACTCACTGCCAACAACCACTCATTTTCTCATTTTGAATCAGTTATGCCCTTCACTGCAGTTTGGCTGAAGTGCCAATGCGGAAGTTTTATGTGTAATAAGTAAGAGCTTTCCTATTAAAAAAGGCCAACTTACTAAAGAGTCTTCTCAGAATTCCTGACCATCTCCAGCTTGGCCACAATGTGGCTAAGGCTCTCCTCCCAAACAATTCTGGTGTGAACTCCTCACTTTGCCTCAGAAGAATTTTCACGTGCTAGAACAGTTTCTAGTCTCCTGGCACTCCTCTCCCTTGTGATCACAAATGTCCCAGCCCTTCTGGTTCCAAGTCAAGTTCTGCCTGCCATGGTTGCTGCTCTCATTCTCTCAGCCTAGCACAGATTAGCTCTATCAGTGAGTTTATACTGAGCTGACCTTGTGCTCCTTTAGAAGTCCAGCTGATGCTGTGACAGTTTAGAACTCCAGGAGCTGCCTTGCTAAACCAGTCCTGACAGCTTCAGGGAAGTTACTTTCTCCGCAATATTTTATTGATTTGGAAGGCATATGTTGGGAAAAACAAAGCACACACATCTCCATCCCCCTGCAATTCTGCTGTAAATAATAAAATATTAATGAAATTTCTTTTTCTGAGAGCTAATGGACAAGACACATTTACTGAAGAAGTTTCATTACTGTCTGCAGGAATGAGAAATAGATAACCTTCTATAAAACTGAATATAACGTTAATACAATACAACCCCTTAGTTCATACAAGAAAAGTAGGAGTCTTAGACTGAGATAAAGGGCTGCCTCTCCAAGAAAGAAGAATCATTTTCTTATCTCTATTTCATTCTAAGTACATGGGAACAACACTGGCCACAGAAATTTGAACCACAGAAGTGTTATACTGTAACATTTCAATTAAAAAAATAAATATACACAAAACTAAAATAATACTCAAAAATTGAAATTACAACAATTTCAGTTGTAATTTGTAAGTTGTAAATCAACAAACTACATATGGTTAAGTCAACAAATCAGACTATATCAAAGAAATAAAACTCAGATGTGGAACTTAATAAATTGTCATAATGCAATTTAAGTCAGTACATATTTTATGAAAAATGTTCTTTGTAAGTAGCTGGTTTTAGAGTTAAAATAGAAATTTTCTCAGAACAAAATTAATTCACTTATTTTTGCTGATATTTGGCACAAATTAGTTTTTATTAGCATTATGCAATATTAATAAACAATATTAAATGGATGAGAAACTGGCCAATTGGCAGAGGTGAACATTTAGTCCTTAAGTGGGACTCAGACATAGTTTACCAAGTTTTACCTCGGGTACAGTTAATTTTCTTCCCAGTAGCACCTACAGTGCTATGTGCTGGGTTTGTGCTGAAAACAGTCCTGAGGGCAGACTGATGTTTTAGCTCTTGCTGGGCAGTGCTTACATAGCATTTCAGCCAGTTGATTCAGGCACACAAGAAGCTGGGAGGGACACAGTTGGGACAGCTGACCCCAGCCCATCAGAGAGATATCCCATACCATATGACACTGCACCCAGCAGTAAAATCTGGGGTTAGAAGGAGGAGGTGGAGCACATTCAGAGCGAATGGTGCTTGTCTTCCCTAGTAACTGTTACATGGGATGCAGCCCTGCTCTTCTGGGGATAGCTGAACGCCTGCCTGCCCATGCAAAGAGAATAAATTTCTTAGTTGGCTCGTGCATGCACTTTTTGCTTTACCTATTGAACTGTCTTTACCTCAACTCACAATTTATCTGATTTTTCCCCTTTCAGTTTCACTGGGGTGCAAGCAGTGGGGGGTGGAAGTGAACAGCTGACTGGGACTTGGCTGCCTAAAGCCACAACACATCTGCACTACTAATAAAGGCTTTACAAGGATGTCACTGGGATTGATGTTATCAAGTATTTAGAACAGTTGGTTGAAAGGTAGAACTAATCACTATAAAAGGCATTTGTAAAAGTCACACAGACAGGAAGATTGATAGAAAATAGCACAGTCCAAACAACAGCTATCCTGTCCTATTTAAATGAAATCTCTTGAACAAAAGTTCAAGACAAACCAAGAGCACAAAGGCAGTGTAACTTGTGGACCTGGTACAGAGCTTGTGCTCTCCAGGTTTGTGATACACAGGCCTCTAATCCAAATCAAAGATTCCTCAGAGGATGAGATCAGAAACCAGGCGTGTTGCTGAGCTGTGATGGTAAATCACATCAAAACACTTACTTCTCAGTGCATGTGATTTGTGCTTGGGGTTGTTTGAGTTTGTTTGGGTTTTTGTTTAGTATTTAACAAAAGTACACCAAAATCACATTTTAAAGCAGTAAGCAATACTAACTGAAACACAAATTCTATTAGCAGTATACTTCACATGAAATACTTCAAACTCACACAGCAGGATAAAGCACTATAATGAATGAAATATGTATCTTATGGAACTTTTATCCCGCTATAATACATTTTGTTCTGCCAGACTAACCAGAAACATATTGAAACTAGAAGAATTATAACAGATTTTTGAAATCCAACAATTATGTGAAATTAGCTACCAACAGAAGTAAAATGTGCTTAATACTGTCTTGTCTTCATTACTCAAGTAATACAAAAATTCCTCCTGCTGTGTCCCTTCCCCCCTACCCGTTCTTTTTTCCCTCCTAATGCAAAGCAAGAAAAAACACATGACAGGCTTTGGTAAGACTAGCTGATTAGCTTTGGATTTTTTGCGCTTAGTGCATACTGGAATACCACAGGATTTCACAGAAATGAGAACAATTTAAACTGCTGATCAAACAACTAATAATTAAAGATCCTCCAAAAGCACTGAACAAAGCTACTAATAAAGCCTATAATGAAAATACTAGAAGTCCATGCATTCTGGATAATGATATAGGCTCATAATCAGGCACGATTATAATACATATAGCTTTTCCACAGTGAAGCACAAGCACATATTCCGGTTAATATGCTCATTTTTACATACACAAAGCACTTGGTACAGATAAACTGAACCTGCCCAGCATAGCAGGGCATCGCTAGCTCACTCAATGTTGAAACTGAAGCAGAAGTCTGCTTAAAGGACATGAAATGTAACATCAATAAATAAAGTATGGAATCCTTAGTCTGAATTTTAAAAAAGCTCAGATGCACTTTACAGGCTGATTTAGGAGCAGAACAAAACTGGTTGAATCAAGCATCAAAATGGCCGAGGACTCCCAAAGTGCATTTCATTGATCCCTAGCTAGGTTTTTTTGTTTCTGATTTACTTCACCAAACTCCTGAATAATTGCAAGCACCTAATTCAAAGATTTCCTATGCAAAAAATAAAATTAGCCCACAATTAATCCAAACTGGGTCAGAGAGATGTCTTTTCAAATGGCTCCTTGTAGATTTCTTTGTGATCATCCTTTTTGTAGGGATGAACTGTAAATTAAAGGGGAGTGCTGCAGTTCCGCACTCCATCAGAGTGCTGTATGCTCTGCACTCCACAGTACACCTCAGCACTGCCTTCAAGGGACTTTAGTCACTACTCAGGTTTCTGACTGGCACTGGGAAGACATGAAGCCTGTTCTACACATACCAAGTAGGGCAGTAGTCAAAGGCAACTGAAAACGTTCAGGTGTGAATTTCACAAAAATGCAGCCTAGAAAGCTGTACACACTGAATAAACTGTTGTCACCACAAGACACCAAATCTTGAAAAGTGAATTGCTGGAAGGGATCCCAAGACCAACATAAGTTTGCTGTGCTTCTAAGTCAAATTATTTATTATTATTATTAAATTACAGCCAAGATTATTTGTTTCTTAAACATCCCCAAACCTCTGACCATTATGCGTTAATGCCTAACATGGCCCTCCTGTCCGTAAAACTGATAGAATTCCTTCCTTCTCAGGTAATTCAGGTTAGACAAAATGGAAAGTTCTTTACTAAACACTGGCTGTGAGATTTATAGCTTGTGCATACTTTCTTGCATGCTTAAAAGCATTATTAACACCTGCTTGTTAACAAATACTGTCCTTGGTTGTGCAATCTTCAGCACAGGTTTTCTGAAGTACAGTCAACACATCATAAATGCACTGAGAAGTAATTATGTCAAAACTTAGTCATCTTCATACCTCCTGTGACCATAAAGACAACCCCTGGCTTTCCAGTATCCATTACCCTTCATGGAAAATAAGCTTCTCCTGTCTCCTTATTTATATACAATATCTGACAAAAGTATTTCACCAAGAACAAATAACAGTGCAGTCAACTGGCACTGTACTTTGTTTCAGTACAAATACTTGCTCAGGTTAGTTTTAACATAAGCAATTTTTTCTCCTGGTGCACTGAAACAGAAGAAATAGATTTGTAAGTATTTTGATAAGTAGCTGACAGAAACTATTACATTTTCATGAAAGATATGCAACATATGTATTAAATTGCCATCTGGAAAAAAAAGCAAAATTTTAAAAATTAGGTATGTCATGAAATAAGATATTTCATGCAACAGAAATTAAGTTAATAGTATGTTTCATAAGGGAACACCTATTAGAAAGAAATTACTAACTGGTTTATGACTGAGCTAGGGGGCCAATTTTTTTTGTTTGTTTGTTTTATAAATATAAACTGAGCTGTATAAATTCAAGCATGTGGAACTAACAAGGAGACAAAAATTAAAGAAGTAGAAAGTATTAACCCTCCTTTTGAAAAGAATAAAATGCCAATAAAATCAGAAAAGTAAGACTTAGAAAATTCTCTAGAAGATGCCTAATGAGCATCAATTAGAAATTGTCCTATTTTATTGATCAGAGCAAAGGTAAAAGCAGTCTTAATTACAAAAGTAAAACATGGAGATATTCACCTGCTTGGAGCGTGGCACATTGCTGTTATTTTTTTCCATGAAGGACCATTTCAAAATGTTTGGTAAAGTTGGTGATTTCCATGTTGGCCATGGGTTGACAAATCTCCCATCTTTGCCTCTCTTTGATTTAGTTACATCCTCTTCTAATCTGTAGTCCAGTCTGAAGCTTTTCCTGAAGGTCCTGGAAGAATCATTGCTCCCGGAACCTCGACCCGAATTCTGACGTTTCTTCACTGCTTCTTTAGGGTACTGGTTACAGGCAGTTGAAGGCTGCTCTTCATCTGTCTTCTTATCCATACCTTTTTCAGGAGAACTAAATCAAATTTTAAATTGATCAGTATTTTCTTGGTCTAGTATCAACATTCATAAGACTGAATGTTCTCACACACATTAGAAACAAGCCCACCTTTCTCATTTTATGATCTACTGTATTTTTTTATCAACAAAATATGCTTTTAAAACAGTCTCTATTACACAAAAGACTTCAAAAACATGCTGTGGCAAGCAGGGCTCTTTGTAGTTCAGGCTGAATTCTACTCCCTGGAATGCACAGCTTCAGATACTAACACTATTATCTACCAACTGCAAAAGTGAGGGGGAAGGGTTCCTTAATTTACATTTTGGAAGAATAGTCATTCCTCCTGAAACTTATGACATTTATTGTCTGATGTAATACAATCCTGCAAGTCTGTGCAAGAGACACTGGGACCATACTGTACCATAGGATTTGCCTAGTGACTTAGTTTTGTAGTAAAAACAGCAGTCTTGTGTACCATTACCAACACTTTACTTATACCAACAACACTCATGCAGGAAACTCAGGGCACAAAAGATATTCGGTACTGTTTTGTATTTTGTCTAAAACAAATGAAAAGTTTATTACAATTAAGGCAAGTAACTGTTTCAAATACAATTTTGATACACATTTAGCTGAACTGACTGGTGAAAGGTCAAAGGAAATTGAAATATTTTAAATCACAGCTACAATGTTCACTCTTAATTCCATAATGAAATATAGAAGAGTGAGAAAATAACTGAGAAAAACTTATTTCTATGAAGTCATGATTCTGATACACTTTTTAGAAAACTACAAACTCAGTAGTTAGAGTAACTTATTCTCTTATTCACTTAAGTGTTGCAGGATTTACAAATATAATCAAATTATACCTAAGGTAAAAAACCCAAATATCCCTATTTTATTTTAGAAGTTGCCAAGGCAATTAAATTGAATCTAAATGCTTCAATTTCTATATTTACTTTCAAGGGAAATATTTGTACACTGTTCTGTGAACTTTAAAAAAAAAATTGTTGCTGTTTTAATGAGTGCACAAGTTCCTGGCATTTACAAATTCTACCTGATTAAAACTGGAAGATGACTAGTCATGAATAGACAGCACTATTTACATCTTAGGTGCAGGAATAATTTTTAAAAACAAATTGTGAAACTTGTCCCGTGGAAAACTCTCCACCACATGTTTTGGCCTATCTACTGTTTCACTAACTCAAATATTCAGATTTCAGCTGTACACTCAGAAGCACTGGGCTGATGTAGCCAAGCCAGTCCATGCAAACAACACTGTCAGAGAACAGAACTGAAGCTCACAGTTTTCTTAGAAATCACATAACTCACTCTGCCCCCTGTAAGATCAGTCACGGAGAAAATTAAATATATTGTTCACTGAAACATTTCAGCTAAGGTATTACACACATGTGTCAGCAAACTGGACCCAAATGCTGATGATGCTTCAAATGCAGAGTCCATTTCTGCTATTTCAGCAGCAGCTGACAACTAAATACTTAGTATAGTATCAGCTGCAAATAATACAACAATTGATAAATAATGTGAAATTTTCTTAAAGTAACTATTATTGTGCCATACAGAAGAGATAAAATACTAACACATCAAAATTAATTTCTAACATAAAAACATGAACAGCATTCAAAAAACATGGCTGACAGATTTTTATCTTTTTCCCCCTGATCACAATCTTATTTCATGTAATTGCTTTGAAACACCTGTTTCTCTGCAGTTTTACTGAAACCACTCCACTTACGTATTTCCTATTTAGCATTAGGATACCATATCTGCATCAAAATTTAAATTTAACTGTTGATATTTATAGGCTTTTTTCTTCTATTTCACTAAACATTTACTGGCATCAGCCTTCAATGAAACACTCAACTTGCTCTATAGCATATTAAGCAGACATAAATGGTAACACAAAGAATCAGTGCCACAAAAAGGCAGACAGAATACCCAAAAAATGGTACTGGATATTTTAACTGTTACTTTAATTTAAGGCTTGGGGCTTGTCTTTTGCATTCCTCAAAGAACATTTTCAATGCCAAGTCAGTTTATTAACTTCGCAAAGCACACAGACACAGCATAAAACTCTTCACTCTTTTAGAAAGCATCATGAAAACAAATCACAAAAGTTTAATCAGATAGGTACTTAATTCCAGGAAATTATTCTTTTAACATGTCAGATGTCTGATTTTTTAAATATATATAACTACCATAATTATTACTCCCACAAGACATTTTATATTAGAGACTGGGGTGCCTAAGTTTTATTTTTAAGCTTCTGTTTATCTATTCATTCATCTCTAAAATAGGTGACTTTTGCTTAAATCTTCATATAAACCTTTGATCTTATTCTGAAAGTATAAACCCCTAGGGGAAGCAGGGATCAACTGTGCTGATTAAATAAAGACAATGCCAAAGCATTTAAGGCACTGCAGGTATCTATCTGTCTGCCAACATATTTTCCACATGATGCACATACATTACTTTCATTGGTATTCCGTAAGCAACTGAAAGAATAAAAGACCTCGGTGCTCACAGAATACTTTAAATCTTTTACATGCATAAGAAAGGGACACATTTACAATCAAAGTTTTCCTGATGAACTGTAGATTCCTTTGAAGTATCAGTCTTGCCAGATCATTTTTGTTCCATCTAAATTGATTAAATATATCCTACAATATTCATGACATAGTTTTTTTATATAGACAAGGATAATTTCTTGAAAGCCAGAAATCATTAGCTTAAAATAAAACTCAACCAAATATTAGTCCAAGGAGAGTCTTATGCTTTTGCAAAATAATTTCTCTACAGATAAGGACATTTGGCAGATGTAATTTAAATAATAGAAAATACCCAACCAGAAATCAGTTGATTTTCCTGCTAGCTTTCCTAAATTCTTCCCACTCAAAAATAACAGTTTGACTCTTGAAAAACTAATTTAAGCACTTCAATGGCAGCAAAAATTATGAGCTACAGAGATACAAAAATCAAACTGGAGTAGAGTTCTGTTCACTTATGAAGGACAGAGAGAAGGGATCACATCCCTAGTATTTATTGTTATGTAAAGTTCTACACAAAGTATTTTAATACTTTTAAACATAAATAAAAACTACTACATAAAATCATTAAACAGCTTTCCTGGCAAATGGAACCCATCCTTCAGGGTGAGGCCACCTACCCCCAACAGAGGGCAAGTGCTCTGACACCATTTGTAAGAGGGGCTCAGGAGAGACACAAGGCAACCATCCTTTCTCTGTCCTCAGAGGTGCTTTGCTCTTTCAATTGAATTCAGAAGAGGAAATGGACCAAGACATACAAACTCCTAAAGAAGACCATTAGTCATGCCAAGTCCACAAGGCCAGAAAGTATTCTAGACAAAGGGGAAGAACACCACCAGCTGATAAGACAAAGTCTAACATGAATCAAAATGCAGAGCTCACATATCAGGTTTTCCAACATCAAATACAAAGGCACCTCTCGTAATCCACAAAGGAAGAGCAAAGTTGTAGATCTGGCAAGACACAGCATGGAAAATCCATGTCTGAAATCCCACTAAACTGGCTTACACCTGTAAACAGGATACAGCCCTTAGGACAACAAGTTTTGGGTAAATGGTTTATTTTAGCATTGCTTATATAACTGAAAATTTGGATACAAATATTTTGTCTTTAAGCCTTGTGTTTATTTAGGAAAAGAAAAAAAATTTAACTAAATGTTTTAATACTCTCTGTTTGAAAAGAAGATTTGAAAAAGGATACAATAACATTACAAGAAACACTCTGCCACTATAATTTTTCTTTTTAAATGGTCTTTTAAACAAAGCAGAGCTTCAAGCCCAATTACCTGAATGCAGGCATAAAATCTGTTGTCTTTACCTTTTCCACCCAGTCTCCTCTACTAATCACAGAGCTATGCACAACACGCTACTAAGCATCAAGTTGGCCAAAACAGATTTACCCTTTTTTTCTACACAGAAATGTGGTCCTTATTTAACAAATCCATAGGCCTGAAAGTTTAGGAATTACTATGAAGCTAAGTTTTACTGGAATACAACAACTTCCCCAAAATTATACAATTGCCTGGTAAACATTCTATAGCTTCCCAAATACCTTTCATTACTCTGCTTTTTTTTTTTTTTTTTTTGAAGTAAAGGGTTTGGTTCATTTTTAATCACTGTCTCTCTGTAAACTACATCCAGAACTAGGCTGCAGTAATGATGACCTAGAAGAGACAGCACACAATTCCCAGCAATCTCACACCACATAGCCTTACCAAAACAAGACTAAGCTTTCTCCATATACAGCTACACAACTCTGAAGTTTTCTTTCATTATACATGCTTTTAATGACTGCAAAAACCATGCATTTTGGCTTGAAATAAAACAAAAAATTGCTTCAGTTAGAAGGAAAGGTATTTGCAAATGCTAGGGACCATGTAAGTAATTGGCTCCCACAAGCTTTACTATCAAATGACTGCCAGCTAAGTTTTGGCTCTGCTTTTATTTTTCCTCCAGGTCTGAAATTGGCTGCTTTAATTAATGAACAGTTTGAGACTGGAAAATTCTGAATGCATTTAAACTTTCATTGTGCAGTACTTCAAGTTGTTCCATCTTACCATTGTAGACTTACCAGAACAAGAACCTGAGCCTTCTGTGAACCACATACTGCTACACATCTTGAAGTTTTCTTTCACTATACCTATTTTTTTATCACTGCACAGCAGTTGCACCAGCAATTATTCCAGATGCTCTTGTTACTAGGATTTCACACAAAGATCTCTCAAATTTGCACTAGCTGATCTGAGAATACGTCTATTATTCAAATCACGTTAAAAATCCCTAGTAACAACCAGTGTTGTCAAAATTTTCATTCAAGAGATCTGTAAATATCCTGATTCTGCACTGTCCTTGTGTACTACTAAAAAAAGATTAATGAGAGAGTTAATAACAGAAAAAGGAATAGCTCTCTTCATAAACAGCCTCATGGAATTAGAGTAAGTCCTTTAACATTCTTATCTAGCTTTGAGGATCAACAGTAAAATAAAGCAAAGTTTTATTTAGACATCATGGAGAAAAATAATATTAGCTACAAATAAAAAAAAAGGTGAGGCATCTACCCACCATCATCTGTTGTTAGGCCTATTCTTTAGCTGTATTACTTAAGCAGCCACTACCATGAGCCAATCCATTTCTGCCCTCACTACTCACTGAGGCTTGCCAAAACAAATACCTTTGTCCACATGGTGAACTTGTTTAAGAAACTAATCTACCTGATAGTCACTATTCACCTTACCATCCCTAGAGAAGCACTTAATTTTCACCTGCATCACTGAGCAACCATGCAAGTGTTTATACCAACAAACTCGTTAGGACAGGGAAGGGTGAGAACAGGAATATATTGTTGTAAACAAAAACTACTTATGCCAGCACTGGCCTAAAAAAAAAAATGAATTAAATACCCTCCATTTAGAATTCACTGTGTAGCTCACACATACCACCAAGTTAGATACAACAATTCCTCCTACCCTTTCATTTTCAATCTATTCCCTTCCAAAGTTTTATTTACGCTTAGTACTGATGATGCTGTAACTCTCCATTTACCTCCTTAGATAGTAATGTTTCATATTATAACCAAGCACATTCAATAGCTACCTACCACCCACAAGGCAGCCCACTCCCATTGCTACACATTCCACCTCTATTTTGCTGGTATTCATTCAGGGAACTAAACCAACAGAAAGTTATTCATATCTATCAGCTACACCTTTACATGCCTCTGGATACAAATGCAAATAGGCTTTAGAGTCAGGCCTATCAGTAGTCCCTGGAGCCAATTATTTCCCAAGGCTGGGTTAAATCTTACCAGCTACGGGCATTGTATCAACTGAATAAAGATCCTGGGACATGGATCTGGGACAATATATAACTACTTTCCCTTTGTTTCCAGGTGCCCCAGCTGATTGCTCATACTGAACAGAGACAATCCGCAGTCCCCAAACATGTCTATGATCTATAGATAATATGATAGAAGATTTTTGTTACATGCATATTCTATTCAGGTTGTGATCCCTGAACAGGGGACATGCAGCAGAACAGAGATGACAGACCCAGAAGCTAATTTCTTTAGTGATACAGGCCTTGAAAATAAATTATTTTCCTCTCTACCCTCATCTTTTACTGCAGTCTTGAATAAAAGAACCCAAAAGTTGGCTTGTGGCCATCACATTTGAAAGAGCAGCCTAGACTATCATTATGATTAAGCACAAGAGGCGTGTAATTCTGGGCTATTGCTGAAGCAGTCACCAAAGGGAAGCTGGAGTCAAATCTCCCTATACCAGAAAGGAAATTGCTTTCCTTTGCTCTCCCCAAACAACTAGTTTCATATGACTGGTTAATTTATAGGGAAGAATGTTGAAAGAACAAGAGCTGGAATCAAAGTTTTCTTACCTGCTCTTCAGGTCTAAGGCAGACACACAAAGAAACAAGGTTTGTGAATTACAGCTGTGTTATGGTACAGAAAGCAATACCCAGGTCACAAATCAAATGCAGACAATTTTTAAATCAACAGAAAAATAAACGCAGATAGCATATGCACATAGCTGTAGAGGTAAATCGTGGATTCCAACAGCAACTACAATCTCCATGGATAGCCTTTCACACTTACAGAATTTTGATCAAGCTTTTCCAAAAGAGCAAACATAAAACTTGTACCAAGCCACCTACAGGATCCAGAGCCCAGCTTCAGCATTCTGGCACAGCTGCACTTGTGTAACTATTTATGCAAACAAGTAGTTCATTAGTTTCAGCTGGTTACTGATGTGACTCCAGTTAATGACAGAGGTACACCTTGCCAGGATGGAGCTTACTGTTAGAAAAATCTGCCAAACTTTGAAGTTCAGCATTTAAAAACACACTTTAGCCACTCCTGTGTGTTAACAGCTTCTACGTCTTGGAGTTTGCATTTTAAGTTATGGTGCCATTGAAGCTGTTAGCATACATCTTTCTTAACTAAAAAAAACCTTAAAATATTAAAAGCTCACACTCCATCCTAAGGGTAAAGGTTTTCCATCTAATATCTTCATCTCAATTACGTATGACTAAACCCAAATGCTATAACACGTAATGAAATTAAGGCTCCACTTGAACATGCCGTGGGAGAAAACTGATTTCCTTTGTAGCATGTGGTTAGAGAGGCAATGTAAGAACTGTTTCCATAAAAACACACAGAAATCACGTTAAAGCTTTGATGCATAGAATCCACATGGCAAAGTAGGATCTAAAGTTCATTTATCATCACCTCAGGCACTTTTATGTGTGCAATTGCTATCTCCACCTCATTTACTAAGACTTTTAATTTTCTTTTTCCTTGTCTCCCCATGCCAGAAAGGAACAAACACCTATGCAAACTTCCTCTAAATTCACACCAAGAATAATCTTTAAAACCCTATAAAACCTCAGTTGTCCAGGAAGTGCAGCAACACCCAAGAACTCAATTTTATTTTTAAGTTAATAGACAGTCATAAAGTTTTGTATATATTCATATTTAAAAGCTTTTCTATTTTGATTCCCTCTTTTCAGTTTAAAGTCCAAGCACATTGGGTCCAATGTAATTTTTCTGCAACATGAAAATACTTCCCTGAATTCTTTCTATTCTATTTGATTTTCAATATAAAATCAACTTTTGCTTGTCCTAACAACATTCTCTCTCTCCCTCTATGTATGCACCCCATACATACATAAATTTTACAGAATATTTATAACATTTGAATTCAAATTTATTGAAATCCAAGCAAATAATTTCCAGGTCAGCTAAAATAAGGAAGTGAAAAGCTTTTCTTTGCTGAAACAGATGCTTTTCTTGAATGCACCTGTTTAAAGAACAACTTTAACATGAGTTAAGCCAAAAGGTCACCAGCCTTTCCAAATAATGAAAGTTTTGAACATCCAAACTTCATACTGGAAAGCCAGAAAACATCCAATACAGCACCCTTATGGTTCTTTAACTGGAACACATCCATTTTAAGAAGAAATTCCAAGAGACGGTACACAGATACAGCAAAAGATCAATACCCAAGGAAACTGGAAACGTCACAATAGGTAAATGGTTTTCATTACACACTTTTTTCCAATATACAAAGGGCCTTTGATTCCATCCCCACAACTCTAGGTCATGATGCCTTCATGTACTCTAAAAGAAACGCAAAGTGCTTTGGTCTTTAGTCAACAACAGAAGTGTTAATACTAGAAATGATGTGGTTTGGGTTTTTTTTCTTATGGAAGAGTCAAGGCATACTTCCAACACAAACATAAACGATCTACTAATTTTTAAGGCACCATCCTAAGTATGTAGGTGTTTTAAGAAGACAAAGTGTTTCATGTAAACACATCTGAATAGACAGACATAAACACTTGCTATTACCACATTCTTATTAGAAATGGTTGAATATTACTGAAACCTTCCCTCAAAAAACAGTCCAAAGTATGACAAAAATATTTCCAAATCTTTTAAGATTTAATAAAACCTGTTATCCTATCATAAGCCTTACACACCAGGCAGTAGGACTTCCAGCTCCAACCACAGTAACAGGTCTTACAGAAGTAACTCTTGACAGAAATTCTTTAATACCAAAATTTTCACTCACACATCTTATCAAACTTTGTTTTTCACAGCAGGAACATGATGTGTTTTCACAGTGTCACGTGGTAATTCTCAGTTCTCCTTCCTGAACAGCTTTGCCAGGTTTATCTGCTTGGGCACAGTTGTAGGCTATTCAAACCCAAACAACCCCTTCCTTGCAGAGCTGCTAAACACTACGATGTTACATGCAAACAGTATATAACACATAACTTCTTTCCTAGATTTTCTAAGAATATTTAAACAAAATGCAACATTTAGTTTACATAAAAATCCTTTTTAATCAAATCCTTAGGCACAAGATGATCAAGTAATTTTCCATGGTCCTGGCTCCAAATGTATCAGAAGTAGGGCTTCACACTGCAACCCATGAAGTTACTAAAGCAATAGACTGAAAAAACTTAAAGAGAGATTAGGAAAGGACTCAGAGATGTGACAAAAAGCAAAACTAATTTCACTGCAGGTGTTACATATAAAGACACTAATTAATACATCAGTATTTCTGTTTTTCTCATTACAGACAAAATAATTGCCTTCCTTTTTGCTGAAAATAAAAGCTATTTCTGAATGAAGAGTTAACAGTTTTGGCTCAATCTCAAGCTTGTAAAGGTTGAGGAAATAGCGTATTTCTCCTGGTTATTCCTCAAATCTACTTATAGTTAATGCAACAGAATAAAATTATAATAATGGATTGCTTCCTCTTAAAAAGGCTTCACATCTCTTTTGATTTGAGGCCTGTTATTTATACTTAAACAGATTCACTGCCATCCCTTACTTCCACCTCTCCCAAAACCAACTCTCCATCGTAACTCAAACAGGGCTTTCTAACCTCCAAGTATTAAAATTTGCCTTTATTTTTCCTAATAGGATTTCAGTTTGAGATAATTTTTGGGGTACTTTGAAAGCAACTGGCGCAACAATTCTTGAATTAATAAGAAAAAAGAATCATATTCTTGTCTTCCTCAAAATGCTATCTACAAAATAAGATAAGCTTTCTACTTTCTTAAATGATACAGCTGCTACTATGAATAAAAAAATACTATTTTTAAGGGTTTTTTTGCCAGAAAACTGAAGTAGTTTTCCTGTCACTATCTTTAATTTTGATGCCACTTTAGTCGGTACAGTTTGAAAATTAAAGAAAAAATACTTAAATACAAATAATACTTTCCTTTCAAACTAAAAACTTGCTTCAAAATCTCCACTCAGCAAATGGAAGAAATAATCGTCATCAGAAAAACCATTTCTGCATAAGTTCAGGAATTTTACTGCATGCAGTCATCAAATACTTTCCTCAAATCCTTGCTAGAGATAATTGACGATCATTGAGATTATATGACTGCACTAATTACATTAAATGACCTCCTTAATATCCTCCACTTCACACTATACAATGCGAACCCCCCCCTCACTGCAATAAACATCTGTTCGTGACTCCTCTTCAAAAGAAAACATTTTCCAAGCCGCCGACACTATGAAGCGGATTTTTTTGTGATTATATAACTTGTTTCCTTCCGAGCGCCGCTGCAGCATGTTTTACTGTCAATTGACAGAAACGAAAGCCTTGCACCGGGAGCGAACGCAGGATTTTATATTGCAGGTCTCCTTTCACCGGTGCGAGAGGATCCCCCCGGTCGCAGCCGGCGGAGTTGGCGCCCGTCGGGGTCTGTACCCAGGCAGGGAGCGGGGCAGGGACAAACGCCGAGCTCCGTGGGCAACCGGGCTGTGCCGCTCCTCCCCGGCCGGGAGCCGGGCTCGCCGGCCCCACGCACCTCGCCCGCCCACCGCGAACTTTTCCGAGTGGGTGCCCGAGGCCGCTCTACCGCGCTCCCACCGCCCCCCGCAGCAGCTCAGCCCGGTCCCCCCGTTCACTCACCGGCAGGGCCCCCCGTTCCGTGCGTGTGTCTGGAGAGCCCCGCTGCCGCGCTCGGAGCAGGTGCTCCGCTCGCCGGCCGCCAGCCAGGCTCTGACGGTGGCAGCTCGGACAGTGCCTCCCCTCCGGACGGGCACGGCTCGATCCGGTTACCCCCTGCTCACAGGAAGGCGCAGGGGAAGAGACCCCTGGCCCCAGAGCGCTGCTACCGCTGGAGCACCGCTCACCTCCGGGGCTGCTGCTGCCGCCCCTGAAGAGTCTCGTCCCCCTTCTCCTCCTCCTCCATGGTGCCGCTCCACCCCTTCCACGGCGGCGGCTTTGCAGGTCTCCAGTAGGGGCTGTTGAACGGTTGCGGCGTTCCACCTGACCAGCCCGCCGCCGTGGGCAGCGCGATGAGCTGCAGGGAGCAGCTCCACAGCGCCCGGCGCCCCGCCATAGAGAACAGGGGTTTCGTAGCGCCCTGCCCTTCACCGTGGAGGGCAGAGGGCGCCCCACAGCCCGGCCCCTCACCCTGGCGGGCAGAGGGCGCCCCACAGCCCGGCCCCTCACCGTAGAGGGCAGAGGGCTCCCCACAGCCCGGCTCCTCACCGTGGCGGGCAGAGGGCTCCCCACAGCCCGGCTCCTCACCGTGGCGGGCAGAGGGCTCCCCACAGCCCGGCCCCTCACCGTAGAGGGCAGAGGGCTCCCCACAGCCCGGCCCCTCACCGTAGAGGGCAGAGGGCTCTCCACAGCCCGGCCCCTCACTGTAGAGGGCAGAGGGCTCCCCACAGCCCGGCCCCTCACCGTGGAGCGGGGCCGTTAACAAGATGGCGGCGGGGGGCCGTGTCTGAGGGAGATGGGGAGTCCCGGAGCCATGGCGGGACAGTGTCAGGGCTGCCGGCGCGTTCTGCCCCTGGAGGCCGGCCTGCTCTTCGGCACCGCGGAAAGGAAAGCACTGAGTTGTGCTCCTGGCCGGCTCCGATGGGAGGTAAACGCCGCCTGCAGTCGCATTTGGGAGCACGAGCATACTCCGACCACCAGGTGCTGCGGTGAAAAGTTTCCTGGGCTCTGTTGTCTCAGCAGCCCGGGGCGCTGCCGCCATCCCCGGGGGTACCGGCACTCACCGAGGGGCGATGTCTGGGCGAGGGCACCCTCCCGCAGAACAGCCCACCCTGCAGGCTCACCTCACATGCTAGGTTACAACTATCCCCTCTCCCCCTGCTCATGTCTGACAGAAGTTTCCAGACTATGGCCTGAGAAGTGAGGCATTTTGAGGCACCCATAACAGAAGAATTGGGTTCTCAGAAATAAATGTATATTTTAAAAATATTTCCTTACTTCCTTAAGGACAGTTGGCAGCAAAAAACAAAGCTATGGAGGTGTGATGCGAAAAACGCCCCGTATTATCTAGCAGTAATATGAAATCTAAGACCATCTGGAGCTCTGATAACATGCTTATGTACATTTTATCTTGAAGCTTGGGACTGGATGTATGGTTCATTGGTAAAGACATCCTACCTATGTTCAAGGCCAAAGTTCTCAATGCATGTCTGGAGAGACTAGAAATATGGGCCCTCCTCTTTTGTTATCTGTCATTCTTTTAGTTTCCTTAAGTTAGAGGAATGATAAAACTATCAAACTGCCTTGTTCTGTATGAGTTATCTGTTTTCTATGTTCTTCACATATCGATACAGATATATATTGGTTGCTTATGGTTAGAAAGATTTGCTGACCTTTGCCAGTGGAAATTCCTAATCTATTTCTTACTTCTGCCCTTTCTCACCTGACATTTCCTGATCATTTAATCTACCACTATGTCTAATACTAAGATGGCCTTGTAGCAATGACTTTTACTCATTATACACAAATCTATATTGATTGAAGTTTTCTGCCTTTATGAGTCTAAGATCTCCTCAATGAGTTACGTGATAAAGCTATTCTGATTAATGACCATTAACAGTAATAATTGCTACTTTGTATAGCAATCTGTGTAAGCCACTAGTGCTCCAGGCAGATTTGGGGTGCTCATCCAACAGTTCAACTGAGTATCTCCTAGTAGGCAGCCCTGGCTCCACGTGTTGTGGAAGTAGTTTGTGTATCACCAGTGCCCCAAAAGCTGCAGCTTGGAAGGCTCTGCTTTAGTAAATACATTTTGTCTGTACTACAAATACAGATGTCAGTGGTTGGAGGCTGTAAGTAAAGACACTGGTATCTGTGCAGCAAGAAATTTTCAATGTGAAAGGAAACATGCCTGGTGAAGAATAATATTGTTTTATTGTTCAAGTAATTTCTGACACTCCTAGAAGTGTATATCAGTGTATTACCAACCGCCACACTAGTATGCACAACATGAGAAAATTCCATTCCAGAGGTGCTGTTCAACAGAACAGGATTTTAAACTAGTTTAAACTTTAAACTAGTTTCCTGTTTCAGTATTCCCTGGAGCCAGTTGAGATCTCAATCTAGTCCTGATTCTTTGGTGGGTTTTGATTTTTTAATGTCTTATGCACACAAACACATCTAAACTGAGGAAAAGTCCCAAGGGTATATCTGTGCTCAAGTTGTAGTGCAAACCCAGAACATGGATCTCTCTGACTCTTAATACTCCCCAGACATGCTAATATGCTTAGAAGACTGATGTTAGGATCCTGCAGGAGCTGGAAGCCAGAAGTTACTAACAGATGGGAAGGTTCCAGCCATCTGTGCATGAGGTAAGAATTTTTGCTTGGCGTCCAGTCTTAAGAAATGGAGATCTAATAATTTTATTTCCATCAGTGGCATGTACTCCTGACTACTCATGTACTTTTACTACTCAGACTGACTCTATATATTGTCCTTTGTTTATGAAAGTAGAAAGAGAGCTTCTTTGTACTGCAGAGAGGTACAAATACTGAGATAGGAGAGTGGGATTATTTAGGGGTCAGTGCATTTCTTTTTCCTCACAATGAAATTTAAAAGCTGAAACAGAATAATTTTTTATTGAAATTTTTAGGGTATACCATTTCATTAACTACTTGGAAGGATAAGTTCCTTAAACTAGCTCAATTTGCTTAATGCAACAACCTGTATCTTAATTAGAATCACATGGTTAGTATTTAATGAATTGTATCTGCAGCAGTGTCTTTCTCTTGGAGATAGTGCATTAATCATGGACGGGACAGCTTGACTAACTTGATTATAAAATTTCTCTTGATGAAAGGTTTAACCTTCTTCACAACTGAAGTTTATTATTATTTTGTTAAGACCTCTCAAGTGTAATGTTAATGTCTTTTTCACAAAGTCTAATTTAGTTGGTTGACATAAGCTGTGTCAGAGCAAAATACTCATTGTCTTGGCCAGTTACTGAAGCACAATCTAAAGGAAGAAAAAATTAGAAAATCTTATCGTTTAAATTTTATAGCTTTATAGCTGAACTGTCTGAACTTAATTGAAAATCCTCCTAGATGACAGAGTAAAAATGTTGTGCCATCTCTCACTCCATCCTAGAATATCAAGTCATAGTCCAAAATACCTTTTGGCTGAGGTTTGCTATATACTAAGCAATGTTAACTGCTGTTAGTGCAGATGCAGTTTATTGCAGAAAAAAACTCACACTTGCTGGAACGGTTTGTGCTGGATACCTGCGTGAAATAAACTACCTTAGCAAAAAAAACCAAACCAACAAACAAACAAAAAAAACCCCCACCAAACATCACTCTAGTATTGGAATACAGGAATTTTTAATAGCATAGAAATTTAGCACCAAAAGAAATTCTGCTAGGCTAATAAAAGGGTCTCTGGCAAAACTAGCCCACATTGGGAGGTAACCAGAAAGCCTAACCTTACCCTTCTAATTACAGTGTGCAGAAGTAACTACCCTTATAGTATCCACCCTTTCAGGAGGAAACTTGAGGGAGAAAATTTATTTGGCACCTGTTGCAGGCAGAGGCAAGCAGAATTTCAAATCATGTTGGATGTTAGGTTACTCAGTGAAAGAGGGATAGACAACCAGCTCAGATATAGATATATATATATATTGATATATTGTCGCTCTATTAGGAACGGCGAGAAGAACAACACAGACTCTCTCGGGAGTCGATCAGGAGAATTTCTCTTAGTTTATTGCTTCAGGTCTTTTTTATAGACCGATACATGAAAAGTGTGGAAAGGAAACTCTTATTGGTTAGCAAACTACTACATCACCATCATTGGTCAGTGGGGCATACCACCCCCTGACTTTCTCCTGCAAAGAAAACAAGGAACAGACAAACAGCACCTGCAAGGCTGTTTTCTGTCTCTGAGGATTGTTTTAAATCCTCCCCCTGAATTCTCAGGCCACTTTCTCAGGCAAGGCTGAGAAACTATGCGGCCTGTAATTTCTACAGGCACTCTTTTTCAGAGTTAGCATCCATAGATATATATATATATATATACACACACACACACACTCTCACACATGGGTACAAAATGCTTCACAGTAATGTTTAATGAAAACATTACATTGACTTATGTACAAAATTTATATATAATAAATATATAATAATGAAATTACTGTAAATGTTATGTTTACAATTACAAATCCAAATCTCTTCCACGTTAAAGAATGTGACAATTTTGAGAACTGTAGAGAAGGAACTTATGAGTTACAATTAATGCTCAAAAGCACCTTTTGTTTTGTTTTCTGTGAAATATTCTCTGATGCCTCACTGGTATATTTTAACTTCTACTTGGGGAACATGACTGGGGAAGACAATAAACTGGAACTATAAGAGCGACATTTACTCTGTGTTATACCAGTAACAGGCCAGGAACATTCTCCTGCCCTGACATTAAATTCTCCAATGTCTGTATTTTCACAGAGATAAAACCTTCCTAGCCCTGAGGAGCAGGTGGCTGTGTCAGAATTGCTGTTGAAAGTCTTACCAGGCCCACACTAATTCCTGACAATGCTTGGGCACTATGTGGGAGAATGTTATTCAGCAAAACTCAGGTAGCAACCTTGCTAGTGATTTAATGCTTATTAAAGCGCAGTAATGTTCACCATATGTTGTAATTTACTGGAACACATTAGCCTTGACAGCACTTGATCTTGAGATTTAACCTTGTATCTTAGAAGAAATGAAAGTTTTTAGCTTTGTTTCCAAAACTGGTAAAACTTGGCAGTGTCGTCGTGAGCAAGCACTACTATGAGATTATGCTGTTACAGTCAGTACCTGATACTGTATTGTTATTGCATAGCATTTTGCAAAATTGCTATCATTAAAATTTACTTAGGAAGTTCAATCACAGTGTTTAAAAGGCTGCATCAGATCCAGATTCCTTTGTGAGTGGCATTGTTCAGAAAGAAAAGTCCTTGCTCTTTTGTAATTGAATTTGTAATTGAGCACAAGGTAGGATAGCATGCTTAGTAAACAGAGAAAAACCCACAACATTCTGGATTTAAAAAGGAGAAAAAATTAAGAATATGTAGAATAGCTCCTAACACATTGGTATGAATGTCTTGACTTTTAATTGTAATTTAGAAATTATAGAACATTGTGCTGTTTTCATTGCAGGTAAGATGATGACAAACTGTTTCTTTGTGTCTAAATGCATTCTGGAAGAGCTGATACTAGAATGTATTGACTTTGTGAACTATCCTTTGTTTAAGGGAGTGTTTCTCATGCATTGTGCCATGGCCTGAATGTGAATGTTGGCAATTGTGAAGGTCTTAACCTGTAATACAAAAAACCCTGTAATTTCAATTTCTGATATGACCAGGTCACTGAATATGCAATATTCAAATATATCTTTTTTTTATTATTATTTTTTGTGGCTCTAAGAAGTATTTGGTTCTAGCTCTGTGTATTTATTCACCACAGAGCAAACAGGTTACTCTGAGACAGATACACATCATCTGACAACCCTGGTGCTGAGTCTCAATGGGTCTTTAAGATGACCTGTCTGCCTTCATGGCTGGGAATGTTGCCCTTCAGCAGAGTCTTCTGGAATGTGGGGTGAAAATTCATCCTGTCAAGACACTGTTTTCTTGTTTGGTATACAGTTGGCATGAAGAATGAGAGGGCTACCAGCACTACAATGTCCTCTGATGCGCAGATGCAAATGTGTAGGAAGGGAAGGAGGCATGGTAAGAAAGTATGGAAGAATGTACTCTTAGGGACTTCATAGTGGACATGCTGGGGCTGTACATCTGCAGGCATATCTAGATTGCCTCAAGGGGTGCTCATAGGGTGCACAGGCCTGAGTTCTCACTAGCAGTGTCCCAGATAGATTGATCTCCAGGTGATTTTGGAGCTGCACCCATACAGTGATGAGCTGATCATGGAAGTGACAGGTCAGTTTAACCGTTTATTTTATATGCTTCACAGGAGCTGTTTGTAAAGCTGCAGGATGTTTAAATTGTCTCTCCCTTCTCATGTATATGAATATAACACCTTCAAAATCCAATAGACAGTGTTGGAGGTTCATAGATGTTTATTCCCTGCTAAAAAGGGACATACCTGTTTGGAGAGCCTATGATTGGAACAACTTGTTTGAATTCACTGTCTGTCTCATTTTTGATTCTAAAGATGGTATAATACCACTGATAACAAGGTAGACTAAAGCCTGTGATAGTTATGGAAGATCTAGGGCTGCCATTTACTCATATACTTTCAGAGCACATGTGGAAAGACAGAGCCACATAGAAACCTAAAATCATGTAGAGAGAATGAAATTGTAAACAAGCTTGGTGTCCTCTTCATTTCTATTTACTGCTCTGCAGTTTCACCCTCTCAGTGCAATAATCCAAGCCCACTTCTTCCCATGCCTTCTATGACATCTCTTTTGGCAAGAGACAGTGAGTGCTGGGGTCAGTCCAGTTAGTCACATGTGCCAGCAGCCAGTACGCCTGCCCACTGCCAACTGGCTTGTGCTCAGATAACACATGCTGCTGTGTTCTGCCTGTGTTTCCCATACTCATGGAACTAATTTGAGTGTCCTTCCTGTATCTGGATACTGGTGTTAAAGAAAATTATAGGAACTTAATTACTTTGGGCCGTATTAGGCTTACTTCAGGCATATACTATTACCCTTCCTTTTCTTATTATGAGTAAAGATTTATAATATTTAAACAATAGTAAGGAACTAGTACTATTGAGATGCTCCAAGGCTTTGGTCCCTTGACTGACCAGAACAGATGGAGGATCTTTTATATCCTACCAAACACAAATTTCTAATGTTTGCTGTCTCTGCCCAAGAGGACAACACAGAGGTATATCTCAGACTCCAACATTTGCTTTCTATGAAAACCAGGCTGCAGGAAAAGACAAATGCACATCCAGGTTTCTTCACCATGTGAACTGGGATGCAGCTGAGTTGTCCACCTTTACTAAGAATGATGGGAATGCTCTAAAATTTCCTAATCCACCTAATCCATCCATCCTAATCTTCCCTTTTTTCATGTATCATTGAAATTGGCCAATAAGTTTGAGAGAAAAGCATAGAGCATGATTTCACATGTAGAAAAGAAAAAGGCTAAAATCAGATAATGATGATGATGGTATTGTAACAGACATTATGAATAATTTCAAATAAGTTAGGGTTTATATTACAATGAAAAATATATTGTGAAAAGGGAAAACAAGAAAAAAATCTACTTTTTATTTTAGTAATTTATAAAATTACTGTAGGGAAATAATCATAAATAAGGAAGTTGTATAACAATGAGGTGAGTTAGAGCGTCCTTGTGATTGCTTGTAGATATTCAGAATGACGACCATCTTTTTTCTTGTCTCCATAAAACTTTTTTTAGCTTTATCATATAATCATCACACAAATACAGGACTAGAAGGGGATTCAATGAATCCCATTGTCCAAATCACTACATTCAGTGAGGGTCTTTTATAATGGGAGTATTATTGTAACTGTCAGCATCCTATGCAGGCACGCTCTGTGCTATGTGGAGCTGCTTTCATCTGCCAAGCTGCTGCTCTGGCACTAATGAAACTTCTGGGTTCCCAGGCTGATGTCAGAACCCTGCTACTGCCCTCCTGAAATGTGTCTGAAACCTCTTCTTCATCCACACCTCCCAGGAGGGAGAGAGAAAGGAAATCCACTTTGGTTTTAACAGCTGGCACTGAATAGAGGAGCGAGTTATAAATAAATGGAAATAAAGAATGAGGGCATGTGACTGAAGCCATGACAGTCACTTTTTGGTATGGCAACAGATAAGCAGTGTTCTGAGTGACAAAATGTCAGTCTGAATATGTAGACACTATGATGATGTCAAAAGAGTCTCATTTGAATTGGGATTCAGGAGGATCCTCTATTTAAATCCTGTCTGAACTACTGACAGGCTGCATGACCTTTTACAATGTATGGAGCTCCATGGGTCAAATTGGTCTTTGCTGCAACTAAATTGACTACAATGGAATTATTCTGCGACTGAACTTGATTTCTCAGGCATCAGTCAACACAGCTGGTTCACTGAATAAATGAAAGAAAGCAATCATAGATGTCACTGGAAAGCAGATACATTTGAACTGAGTCTTTTAGTTTTGGAAAAACTGGAGCAGAAATGCAAAACTGTTCCTAAAAATGCATAAGTAATTGCTGACAGTGGGTTCTTGATAATGTAAACTCTCTGAAGGTAATAGATGTGAGAAAGTACCATTGTCTTTTCTAAAGGGAATGTGAATATCACATATGTTATTTAAAACTTGGAAAATGGTAGATGCTTCTCTAAATGTTCTGATATAAATTGCTTTTTCTTTTAAAAACTAATAATGACAAATGACTCGGGTATTTATGCTGAGTCATTTACATTACAATGCTGCACACTGGTAAGCTTCTTCCATAGAAAATGCTTTTAGAGTCAGATAACAAAATAATTGTGTTATTTAATAAAAGGTAATTGTTATAAGAGTGTCAGGGGCAGAATGAGAGCTTCAGACAAAGTTAATTGGGGAGACCTGTCTGCCCTGTTGAGTCACAAGGTGCAGAAAGGACCCTCTTGCTTTCTGAACTCCTTCTGAAAAAGAGTCTGGTTGGAGCTGGATCCAGACTTTCAGTGGTTTATTTCTGAAGTATTATATAGGTGTAATTGAGCCTTTATACAACACTGTCCCACAGGATTAAAGATGGCAAACCAAATATATTAATATGAATAAAATAGATGAGAATTTAAATTGATTATGATGATGAAAAGACTGAAAGACCTTAATCAGAATTATTTACTGCTCAGTATAGGTAGCTATAACTACTTGTATAGTGCACTATGTATTGAAGCAACATTGAAACAATTATATTAAAGCTAGCAAAATAATTATGGAAATTGATGTTATTCACTCATACAATGCCTGTGGGCAAATATCTTGCTCAGCTTCCAGGATTAACCTTGAGGGCTATCCCCACCCAAGGGAGGAATCTCCACACACACTCCGAGAAGGGGTATGTTAGAAAACCCTGACATTCAAAAGTGGGACTGAGCTTTTATAGTACAAACTGGTTGACTATCAGTCATGTCTCCAGGCTACATTATCAGTACTATCACTTGTTGGCTCCTTTATCAGGAACTCTGCCACATCCTCAGCGGTGCCAATTTCTGCCAGGAAACATTGTTTTTCCTCTGAATGTTAAATTTGGGGATTGATAAGTCAGGCTGGTCTCAGCACTCTTCACTATCAGTGTGACTTACATGAACTGTGAACTTCATGAAGTTCAGTGAGGCCATGTACAAAGTCCTATACACGGGTTGGGGAAATCCCAAGGAAAGTACAGGTTGGGCAGGGTATGGATCAAGAGCAGCCCAGTGGGGAAGGTCTTGGAAGTGTTTATAAATGACAAGCATAACATGAGCTGGCTATGTGCACTCCCAGCCCAGAAAGGCAAATATATCCCAGGCTGCATCCAAAGAAGCATGGCCAGCAGGTCAAAGGTGAGACTGCACCTGGAGTACTGCATCCAGGTCTGGGGTCCCCAAAGTAAGAAGGATGTCAACCTGTTAAAGCAAGTCCAGAGAAGCTGAGCCCCTCTACTGTGAAGGCAGACTCAGGGAGTTGGAGTTGTTCAGCCTGGAAAAGAGAAGACTTCAGGGCACCTTCCAGTACCTAGAGGGGACCTACAGGAAAGATGGTCAGAGGTTTCTTACAAGGGTGTGTAGTGTCAGGACAAGGGGCAACAGCTTCAAACTGAAAGACAATAGGTTTAAATTAGATCTTTGGAATAAATTTTCTCCTTTAAGGGTGGTAAGGTGCTGGAACAGTTTGCCCAGAGAAGTCATAGATGCCCATCCCTGGAAGTGTTCAAACCCAGACTGGATGGAGTTTTGAGCAACCTGGACTAGTGGATGGTGTCCCTGCCTATGGAAGTGGGGTTGGAACTAGATGATCTTTCAGCTCCCTTCCAACCCAGGCTGTTGGATGATGCTGTGAAATGAATCAGATCAAGAATATGTTTTCAAGCCTAGCTGAAAATCTTCTGTGTCTGTGCACCTGTGTCACTAAGTGTGCTGGTTTTGGCAGGAAGAAGGTAATTTTCCTCTTAGTAGCTGGTATGGGCTAAATGTTGTATTTGTGCTGGAAACAGTGTTGCTAATTCAGGGATATTTTTAATTTTGCAAAGCAAAATCAAGTATTTTTGATTTTGCTTTGTGCTTGCACAAAGTCAAGGCTTTTTCTGTTTCTTACCCCACCCCACCAGCAAGTGGGCTGGGGATGCACAACAAATTGGGAAGGGGGCACAACCAGGACAGTAAACCCCAACGGACCAAAGGGATGTTCTGTACCATACAGCATTATGCTCAGTACATGAAGCTTGGGAGAGAGAACGAAGGAGGGGTTTTACAAGTAGAAAAAAAATACTTGGCATAATTTAAGAAAACTTGGAGAGGTGACACTGGTACACTTCTTCATTTTTTCATGCCAATTTAGTAATGAGGACAATGGAGTTGCTTCTTTAGACATGATTGAAAAAGAGATCTGAAAGGGTTTTCCAGTTCATCCTCTTGCTTCAGAGCAGAATCCACTCTATCTAATCAGTTCCTAGCAGATATTTCTTCAATCTGACCTCAAGACTTTGCAGTTATGCTGTTTCTTCAGACCTCTCCACAGTCAGCTACTGTGTAACATTCTTTACAGTTCAAAAGCTTTTTGTAAAATATAACTGAAATCTTCAAGTTGCAATTTAAGGCTATTTCTTCTTGTCACATCAATGGTCATGAAGAGCACTTTGTATCTCTGCAATATTTTCTACATATTTGAGAACTGATATATCTTCCCTCAATCCTTCATTGCTAGACTAAAGAAATGGATCTTTCAGTCTTATCTCATGTGTCACATTTTCTATACCTCTGAAAATTGTTTCTACAGTGGTTTCTTTATTATTATTGTTATTATTATTATTTATTATTGTTGAGGGTTTTTTTACAGAATGTTGCTTTTAATTGATTGTTTTCTGGTAAAACCACATCACCTCTTACATATCACTACAGGATTGCAGGCTAATTTAATTTGCAGGGGATCATATGAAGTCCCTAGTCCAACCCTCTGCTGAATCCAGCTAAGAGTTCAGATCAGACTTGATCCTGGTGGATTTTGAAAAACTGGAAGAGTAGAGACTTCACAAGCTCTATGGACAACCAGTTCCACAGCTTGACTGACACACAACACACAAATGTTTTTTCCTTACATGTAGCTTGAACCTCTCACATTTCAATTTATGTCTATTACTTGTCACTCTCTCAATATACAGCAATCTGAGGAATATGGATCCATTTTCTTGATAATTTCCTCTTGGCTATTGTATAGATGCTTAGGAATACTTATTATTACTGTTGTTGCTGTTATTGTTGTTACTATTATTGTTGTTATTATTTGTAGTAGAGGGGTAGCAGTAGTAAAAAGGCAAATAAATTAATGAGTTTTGGATTCTCCCTTTTTTCCATTGGTATGCTTGACAATACCTTTCTTTTTTAATTTATGTTTTCCTTCTTTAGAGAGCAAATGAAGCATTTGCCTCCTTAATAGAGTACTAGTAGAGAATGGTTACAGGTTATAGCAGGCTGACACAATATAGAACATTTAATTTATCTAAGCTGTCTCTATCTGTTCTTTCCCTTTTCTACCTGGAAGTATTGTTCCATTCCCCAACTTACAAATGAAAGTAAGCCATCCCACACAAGTATTTGCAGAATTCAAAGCAAGAAGGTAATAAAAGAGACATTAGGAAACACTTCTTTACAAAGAGGGTGGGCAAATACTGGAAAAGGCTTCCTACAGAGGTGGTCAGTCCCCAAGCCACAGTATTTAAGGGGCACTTGGACGATGCCCTTAACAACACACTTTCAGTCAGCCCTGAATGGGTCAGGCAGTTGGATTACATGGCCATTGTCCGTCCCTTCCAACTGAAATATTCCATTCCATTTCATTCCATTCCATGTTCTCATTGTGGCAGCCACCATTATATGCAAGTAATCTGTTTAAAGGCAAGTACTTTGAATTAAGGTGAAGGTCTCATTGACTCTGCTGAACTTTGATTTGAGACTTTAGAGTCTATGGCTGTAAAGATCAGATAGCAAATCTCAATTATGCACATAGTTCCTAGTGCTGTAATGTAGAGACTGTGTACATGTGTTTTCTTTATTAAAATATACAAGATTGGGGGTGGAATCATAGAATGGTTTGGGTTGGAAGGGACCCTAAAGGTCATGTGGTTCCAACTCTCCTGCCATAGGTGGGTAAACACTAGCTCAGGTTGCTCAGAGCCCTGTCCAGCCTGGTCTCAAACACATACAGGGATGGGGAGTCCACAACCTCTCTGGGGTAGATTTTATGTAGACACAGAGAGGGTCAATCCATACATTTCTGAGAAATACATTAATACCTTATATGGATGAAATAAAAACTGGAATGCCACACATTTTTTTTCATTTATTTATCTGCAGGCTGCTGAAAACTTTGGAAAACAGTGGAACGGAATAGTTTCAAGAATATTTGGGGTGTTTACAATTTCTTGATAAATTCTTTATGTATAATTATATTAAAAATTACTCCTAATGCTTAACTTATAATTCTAAAAAAAAAAAAAAAATTGTTAAAAAAAGGTAGATAATTTCACTGCTAGAAAGCCAAGACTGGAAAATACAGGTTTATCATAGTGGCAAAAACAAAGGTGGAAAAGACAAAAGGAATAGCTGTGAAATTTGTGCACTGTGCAGCTGGAAGCAAGTTCTGAAGTGCTCTGGGTTTATTTTTTATTGGGAAAAATGTTTCAGGAAAAATAAATACATTACATAATACAAAAGTAGATCTGGCAGCATTAATAGACCAGCAGGATGACTGATAGGCATAGTCAGAAACACATGAGATTACGGCTAATGCTTGAATTAGTGCAACCCCTAAGCATTACTATCAATGCAGTAACTGCAATCAGCTAGAGGGAAACTGCCCATCCCCTAATTCTCCTGGATCTACTTAGTAGTAATGGCTTGGATTCCTATTCCAGACCTTATTTCATTTGACATACTATAGCTCATCTGCTATGAAGACCATGTCATGTTTGAAAATACCTCTTAGGTGGATCTCTTAAGCTTCTCATATTAACCCAGTTCTTACATACTTAGTTAAATGCGATTTCCAAATTGGAAAAAAAAAAAAAAAAATCTATTTCAGAGGCACACAGGTACTCTCATGCCTCACAGTCAGCATCTGAAGTTCCAAAAGCAAATGTGGAAGCAAATGTATTTAAGGTATACTGGATCTCTCTGTGTTTGAGTCAATTTGTTTGTCTTCTGGACATTGCAAACTTACAGCTTGTTTACAAATCAACTTATTAACACACATGCAGTGAAATTCTTGCACTTCAAGCCTGGTAGTTTTCTGAGCATACAACCATAAAAGCCTTGCATGGCTTCTGTGAGGGAAAAGCACCACAGTGCATATCAGCCACAGAGAAAACCTGCCCATGCACCACACTGTCTGGGTTCAGTAGATGTTTGGAAGTTTTCTTGGAATTACTGCACTGCACTAGCTGCCAAACATCTGGGAGTCAGAAGAAAAATGTAGAAAAGTGATAGGGAAGAAAATGACTAGCAAAACCAGCTGTCTCTCATAAAAAGGTGGTAGTCTGCCATTCTGGGCTATAATAGGATTTGAGAAAGGCATCAGTCTGGGACATAGAGCACTGTGGGTTTAAGAAGCTTCAGAAATTGTTTTCCTCCAGAGGACTGTAAAAAAGGCCAGTGAATCTGAAATCAGTCTGAAAAAATGCTAATTAGTGAAATGCATGAGTAAACTCAGTGCAATCAGATCATTAACTTGAAATTTAAAAGTTTGAATATCAGCTCTAGCAAGTTAGCCTCTTATGTGAGCAGAAATATCTGCCCAATTATATTCCACATTTCCAAACTTCTGACAGCTTCTCAGTACATAAAATCTCCAACTTTCTCTTTCCCAACCATCTGTCGACACTCCTAGCTTTTCCCTTGATAACTTCTACATTGTGGCTGTTCATCACACTAAAATCAGCACAAAATCCAGTTGCTACACAGTCTTTAACCTTGAATATATGCATGCATGAAAAAATAAACTTCTTGCAATATGAAATAAATAACTCAAGAAATACCCCTGTGATTACTGTGTATATATCTTTAAGCAAGCACTCAGTATTTAAAACTACATAAAGATGCTGCAAAATCTCCAGCCTCCTGCATTAAAATGTTGTAGGCCCTTACAGAATATAGGTTCAGATTGCTATGCCCTTGAGAAAATGCATTTATAATCTGTATAATATTCTCTAATATATTAAAATATATGGATCTGATATTTAGATAAGGGCTATTTAGATATATGCAATGAGCTCCTAGCCTGAAGTTCAGGATAAGGTTTGTTTTGCCTGAAGGTAGTCACCTGGAAGTTAGATGTTTGAGTCTGCTGAACTAGTAATTCATTCCTCTACAATCAGTGGGGGAGGGATGTACCATGAGGAGACATTTCTAAGTAACCACCCTAAGAGAGGTGTCCAGAGTACAAAGGATAACCCAAAAGTCAAGGTGCCTGTTTCCCCCTACTGACTACTGAAGGAGCACAGAGGAGTAGTTTTATAGAGCTGAGGTATGATGAGTGATACAACTTTTGTACATTAGCACAAGGGAGGCCCTAGAGCACAGAGACATGAGTTGGGACACAAATTTGGCCAGTCTGCAACAGTGTGATGAGCCCTGACAGTCTACAACACAATGGCAATCAATCAGGCTGGGAAATCAAGTAGGAAGCTGAACAGAGCTGTAAAGCAGAATGCTCCTATATGTTGTTTCCACAGTTAGAGTGCAACAGGGAAGCCTGATAGCTAAACAAAACCTGCCCTGGATCAATGACTATTTTGGGGAATCACACTCTATTATTATCAATATAAAACTACATGGTCTTTAGTTTGTGTTGGCTAACTTAAGCATTAGTAAGATTACAGGAATTAAAGAATGAGAAGGCAGGTTTTAAGAGAGGAAATAAAAGAGAAAACTCAGTTATCTGGACATTACAATAGTATGTAAGTGTACATTTACTGTATTATAAACTGTGATAAGTAGCATTAGCAGCATTTTTGGGTAAGAGAAAATCTAATTTCCTTCCACAGAATGTTGAAAAATGTCCATGGTATTGCTACCTGAACAATGCTGGACTGAGGAGGAATGAATCAAAGAATCAAAGAATGGTAGCTGTCTTGGCTGTATGAACAGGTGGCAAATTTTGATCTTTTCAGTAACTGCATTAATTTCAGCTTTCAGTGTGTTAGTTTTAGTTGAATCATACCAGAGACTCGGGTGACTTCTTAATAATTTTCTGGGGAAAATGTTCACTGAAGTGATCCTTTCTTAAAACAAGAAAAAGGTGGAAATAAATGTTGGAGTTTTGGAAACTCATCTACCATTGAATCAGACTAACGCTCTAAATAGTCACAAGGAAGGATGGAAATGACACTTGGGTACAATGCAAACAAAAGCAATAAAAAAGGACTGATCCTTATTCTGCAGTGAGTCTGATAAAGGGCAAGGAGAAACCTATCTGTTTAGCTAAATCTGATGAATTTACCCACAGGAATTTCCTGTTGAGTTACTGCATCTGGCAGAATCGTTTGTTTGGCATGTTATTATTGAAAATTTGTTGTTATGTGCTATTGAAACTCCTTCCATTTATCTTTCTGATAAAAACCCTCAGCTGTCAGGTAGTGGGCTGTCTGGTACTTACAGACTTATTTATTTCACTGCATAAATACAAGAAAAAAGAGAACTGCATTCAGACAGAATACTGTAATATTCCCTGAAGAAAGCTTTTAATCAACAGCTTCAAAAGAGTGCTCTGTTAATGAGCAACTGAAATGTTGTAAATTCAGCCAACAGCCTCTATGTTTAATTTAGACAGTCTTCCTTGCAGCTTGAGAGTACAAAAGACCAGTATCAGTGGCCTGTAGGCCTTTGCACTTGCAGTGCACAGTGGTTAACCATGGGAAAGAAAAGCTATTGAAATTTAATTAGCTGAAGGGTAACTTCTAGTTAATACTGATAAAAATAATCAGCTAGATGCCAGTGAACAGCTGGCATGAAAATCAGACAGCATAATGTCTGTAAAGTTTGATTTGTTTTCTCAAAACAGCTTTATTCCCAAAAAGCTCTCCAACTGACTCCTCTACAAAATAATGTATTGTTTCTTGAGCCCATGTTTTTAGGCTTGTTTGAATTCTGCTTGCTTGGCTGAGATCAAGCCAATTCCTGGCAGCTGGATTTCAGCATATTCATTAAAGGCAATACCGTATCATTGCTTTAAAAAGATAGTAGATTGTAAATAAACAGTGAACATGATGACTCTACAAAAAGCTAGCACAACATTAAGCGGTAGTTTAGCTGAAGGTAATTTCAATTGTTAATGTTTACTGTGTGATGGTTTCAGCAATTCTGAAGGTCTTTTTCCTGAGCAGTGCTGTTCTAAGGCTTAGCTAATTTTCCCTCTTGCTCTGGGGCTAGATCACCCTGTAACAGGACAGTTCTTCCCAAGTACTTCTGTAATAAGCTGATCATGATAGTGTGTCTTGATATGAACATTTTCTTTATTTCAGAAGAAATACTTTATATATACAATTGAAAGAAAAACCTTTCAAGATCATGCTTTCTTTGCTCCTATCAAGATTGCCATCCTAGTTCAGAGTTATAGAAGTGTGGATTTCACAGTGTTGTGTTCAGCCCCTGTGCTGACATGTGGTTAACACCAGATATGCATGAACAGATTTCTCATTTATATCACTGCTACCATGTTGAATTGTTTTATAAAGTAGAAATGTTACTCTAGAAGCAACAAGCTAGATCTATGAGTGCTGGCACCAGCACCAGCTGAATCTTTTTTCCTCTGGGGTAGTGTAGAGTCTCTCCCATGTGTGAGCTGATAGCACAGCACTTCCTCAGCTGGTGGTTCCTGGAATAGCCTTTTCTTCGAGATGCCTCTGTCATTTGGTTGATATTGTACAGTAATGAATGTGGAAACCTTATTTCCTCAGAAGATTTCCCAGTTGGAATTGTATAATTCAGATTGTGCATTACTACTGGTTTCAATGGAGTTCTTGACAAGTTTTAAGCTTAAAAACTGAAAGTGTCATTTGGTCCTTTTCCAGGCACCTCTTTATTAGGGATGCTGATCTAAAATAGCTACTTAGTGTGAAATACAAAGCTCCCATGCTTAGGGTGAAATCTGGAATCTAGATTTCAAGGAACCAGATTTTCATCTTGAGACTCTCACCTACATAATCCACTCAAAGGCTCTGTGGTATCTTGAAATTAGAAGGCAGCTATTTATCTATCATGCTGATGACACGGACATAATTTATATAGAACTTTCTTCTTTTAGTCTTGGCCTTTCTATTCCATTGTTGCTTGAGATTTGACACATTAGAAGTATTAAGGAAGGTCTAATTTTCTCCCTCTGGAAGCTGCAGGTAATGCTGTTTACCTAAACCAGAGGGATATTGTGAGCATTCCTTGTTGCAATAGCTCATTTCTAAATAATCTCATTGTAATTAAAAAAAAAAAAAAAGTTAAAGCCACTTAAAAAGTAGCATTTTGTAAAAGTTTATTGGTGAATATTTACATATTCAGCTTCTACTGTTAGAGCACCAGTATTTGTTTTATTTTATTGCATTTTTAGCTGGTTAATAAGATTTCTTAATTTAGAGTTGCACCTCTCGAATGACGTTTGCTGGATGCTAAATTTTAGATTACATTTACATATGAGACACTCCTATTTTGTTAAGTAGGAAACATGTTATGGGGATAATCAGTTTATCTTAAGCTGTAATTCTATGTCTAGCAAGGATTCAAATTTCTAGGATGGCTAATGGGTTAGTGAAATCTGGTAAAACATCTTTGAGATAAATCCCAGCATAATGAGATCAGTTAGATCTAGTTGTAAAATGGAAGAGAAGCTTAATTTTAATTTTCAGTTGCACAGTTCGGTGCTCTGCTTTTTTTTTTTTTTTCTTTTACAACTTGACAGAGCTCTATCAGAAATTTAGAAAAAATGCTGGAACTGGGTGGATCTTTTGAATATGCATAAACTAGATGGGAGAAACGAAACTAAAAAGAAAGAAGTAGCTACATTCATGTTAGGTTGGGTTTTCTATTCCATGGAAACTAATTTGACTGCACTGTAAATTCTCTGGTGAAAGGATGGGCATGCTTTGCCACTACAAAATCCTTATGTAGGCTATGTGGGCACTAAAATAGTACAGGCAGCAAAGTAACTAACAATTTCAATAAGAGATCTACAGTTCCATATGTGGTCAAGGCATCATTTTCAAATTAGGAAGCATCTGGGTTCTTGGCATTTCTAACACGTTTCTATGTGTTTGGAGTCCTGTCTGGAGCTGAGGTAGTTCACCAGCGCTGGCACAGGCTCGGCGGAGCGCTGAATTTGCTGCTGTGCACGAAGCCCTCCTATCCATAATAAGTGTTTCAGCCCCGTTGCATACACTTCCCAGCAGAGGCCGCCAGGTTATTCCAGCCTCGGGATTTCCCCAGCCAGAGCGGGTCTGTCCCGCAAGAAGCGCAGCGCCCTCAGCCAGCCCTGCCGAAAGGGCCCGGAGCAGCTGAAGGAGCCGCAGCACGCAGGGATGTACCCACAGCAGCTCACGGAAGGCAGCGCTTTGTGTTTGTTGAACCTGGCCATAAGGGGATCTCGGCAGGGAAATGGCTTTCCTGAACGGCGCTGCTCTGGGACACTGAGGAGAGCGGGACCATTAAAACCAAGGCCCAAGCCTGCCAGAGCTCCAGGAGCGCTTGGACAACGCTCTCAGATACACGGTGGGGTCGCTGGGCTTGTCGTGTGCAGGGCCCGCAGCTGAACTCGATGGACCCCGTCCGTCCCTTCCAAGCCGGGACATTCCCCGATTCCCACCTCCCCTGGCACTGCCAATGGAGTTTGCGCTGCCCCACTGCGCCCCCCCGCGGGGGCGGATGGAACTGCCCCGCGCCTGCGCGTCCCCGCCCCGCCTCGCCCACGACGGCGTCAAGATGGCGGCGTCAGCAGCACGCTTAGCGGCCCGGCGGCTTCTCTTGCCCTGGTCCGCCCGCCTGGTGCGAGCGCCCGGCGCGGCACAGCGGGTGAGACGGCAGGGCGGGGAGCGGAGTGGAGCGGAGAGCGGAGCGGAGGGAGGTGCGGGGAGCGTGGGCGCCGCGGTGGCTCCGAGCGCTGGTGCTCGGGCTGGAGTTGGAGGCCGTGGGGCGCGGTGCATGCTGGGAGTTGTAGTCGCGGCGATGGCGCGGTGCACGGCGGAAGGTGTAGTAGGTGATCAGTTGGCGCTGGTCAGGAGGTTTGTGTGTGGCAGCTGGTCTGGGGCTCTTCAGTGTGAGGAGAATGTCAGTAAACTGGAGATGTTCAGCAGGGATGAACTGGGCTGGAACATGTGTCCTGTGAGGAAAGGCTGAGGGCCCGAACTTTGTTCAGGCTGGAGAAACCGTGGCTTCAGCTGGACCTGTGAGAGGTATCTCTGCCGGCACCTAGAAAGTTGTCGGGAAGATAAAACCAGGACTGTCACAGTGGGGCACGGTGGCAGGATGACAGACAATTGGCGTAAGTTGAAACGAGAGTAAAACTGGATGTGTGGCAGTCAAGCAGCGGAGCAGGCTGCTCACAGAGCTTTGCATTTTCTCACCATCTTGGGGGAGTGTCATTACTCAGGTGCAAAAAGTCCTGAGCAAAGTTGTCTGACCAAGCTGATCCTGCTTGGAGCAGGAAGTTGGACTGGAGACCTCCAGAGGTCCCTTCAAACTTGAATTGTGCTGTGACTCTGAACTAAGTGAATTTTAAGAGCTCTAACTTATTCTAGGAGGAGAGTATGTGAGAGCTGGATTTTGTACTTTCATGTTTAGGCAGTTATATGGGGTGAGAAGTCTTTACTTATTTGAAACGTTTGAAATCACAGTTTTTGAGATAGTTGCTTGCTTTAATTTGGGATACATATTTGCATTTCTTGTTATTGAAAAACTGCAGTAAACTTCCCTTCTTTTCTACCCCGCTCTCATTTAATGTGCTTTAACTGCTACATGATTGTGCTGCTCTGATCAGTGGGTGATGGATTTGCAGTCCTGGCGAAGGCCCTTGGGCTTTATCTCCCTTCATTTTAGAAAGCAGGTATCCCAGGAGAGTTCCAGATGCTAAAGACTGCAGGCTCTTGCTGGCAGAAGTGGGAAACAAGCATGGCTGGCTGATGAGAGTAACAGCTCCTGCTGGCTGATGAAATTAATAGCTGCTATGTCAGACTGGAGGGCAGCAGATGCATCTCCTCACTTGTAGTTATCTTCAGGGTTTGTTTCAAATTCAGGTTACTGCTTCCTGTATGTGAAGTACTGGTGAATAGCAGTCCTGAATTCTTTTTCTTATAAATGCATGCTATAAGAAAAATCCACAGACTTAATGCTGAAGCTCAGCAATACATTTTTCAGAAAAGCATCCTTGGATATAACTAAACAATCTGAGTGTGACTGATGATTTTCCTTTCCAGTATGTACATGTTGGAACAGGGAGGCTCACAGTTTCCAAAGCAGCAGCAGAAGTAATCTTAAATGTCCCTGAAACTAGGGTGAGTCCTTTGGAAAATGGCTTGCAAGTAGCTTCTGAAGACTCTGGACTCTCAACATGCACAGTAAGTAACTTACAAAAGGAAGGGTTTTTGTATCTATTGCTGTGTGTTCATTTCCTTGTGGAACTAAATTGCATTTGCATTTCAGTATTTATTAATAACTGTTCCTAGAACTTAAGCCAGGACATAGAAGTCTTAAAGCTTTTGTAGATGTGTAATTAAAATTTTTGTGAAGATCAAAATTTTCTTTTTCATGAAAGCTTGCTCTGTTTAAGGAAAAAATCATAGCAAAGCTGTTAGCTGGTAAAACAACTTTTTTGTTTTGTTCTTCACTGAGGTTGGACTTTGGATTGATGCTGGAAGCAGGTATGAAAATGAGAAGAACAATGGAACTGCTCACTTTCTTGAGCATATGGCTTTCAAGGTGAGTGTGAATATTGACATAGATGTTTACAATGGATTTTAAGTAATTTATCTTTGAAGATCAAGGATGAAAACTTTGTCAGAATTGTGTAAATAAGTTTTCCAAATTGAAATGAGAAAAATAATATGGACAAGTAAGACTTTGGTTTCCATTAGAAAATGAAGCTAAAAGCCTAGTTCTGTGTAACTGTTACACTGCTATGGGTTACACGGATCTAATTTCTGACTCACTTTTACCTTCCTATAATAGTCTTAGAAGACACAGTCACCCTGTAGCCAACTTTTTATTTTCATTTGGGAGCACAGATTTATATCTGACTTTCAAGCTTGGAGAGGTTAGCATGCCAGTTTTATTTCCAGAACACATTTTCTTTTTCTTGATCATGCCTTTTCCAGACAAGAAGTAGTAACTATGAGTAGAAAAATTGAAGGGTCTAATGTGATTTTCTTATTGTTCTGTTTTAGGGAACGAAAAAGAGATCTCAGTTAGACCTTGAACTAGAGATTGAGAACATGGGGGCTCATCTCAATGCATATACATCCAGGGAACAAACTGTGTATTATGCAAAGGCTTTTTCAAAAGATTTACCAAGAGGTAATTACTCTCATTCATCAGAAAAGCTGTAAAGATCAACATGCTTATCCAGCTTCCAGTGAGATGACACAGAATGATGTTTTTGCAGTGTTACAGTCCCTTCCTTGCCATGTGAAAAGTCCGTTCTTGAACTTCACAAGAACTTGAGAATACAGGTTTGGAAAGGAGCCAGGAGGGAAGCTGATATTTGACATATTTTTCACTTCAGAGTCCCAAGATACCTTTTGGACTTCTCTCTTCCTGTCCCCTTGCTATTCTTATTAGCACTTGCTCTTTGGGGTGGGTTTCACTTTTGGAGCTAGATTTTTCTAGTAGTCTGAAAATACTTTTTTTGTTTCCATCTCTATTTGCAATTAGCTGTGGAAATTCTTGCTGACATAATTCAGAACAGTACCCTGGGAGAGGCAGAGATTGAGCGTGAGCGAGGAGTTATACTTCGAGAGATGCAAGAGGTTGAAACCAATTTGCAGGAAGTTGTCTTTGATTACCTTCATGCCACAGCCTACCAGAATACAGCCCTAGGACGGACAATTTTAGGACCCACTGAAAATATCAAGTATGTCCAAAACTATGTCTTTAATTGTGTGGTAACTTTTATATATTGAAAGAGACTTATCTAAAAATGTAGAGAACAGTGTCAGATTTCATTTTTACCCTGAAATTGCACTGAATATAATTTAAGCAGAACCCCTGTATTGCCTTAGTTTCCCTGTAGGCAAGCATCAAAGGGTATGTGAGCTTCTGATGTTCTGTGCATGACTTTGGGTTTTTTTGCCATATTCTCCTGTTTCTTAAAAGTGTATGTGTCACAAAATTGGAAATACTTCTTTTTCCTATAGTTCACATGTTAGGCATTATTGAAAGCACACACAAATACTCTTTCAGCATTTGTTTGGACCAGTAGAGATCAGGGGACTGCTAAATGTGCTGCTTTCTAAGGAAAGGAGATCGTTAGTGCATCTTGTCTCCACATGACTGAGTTGGAATTCCCACTCTGTCTCAGGAAGCTAGAAGAGCTTTTTATCTAGTTCTTATTTGCTTTTTAGAAAGTCACCCTTATTTTAGCTTTCTGCCTCTGCTCTGAACATTGGCAGCACTTTTAATTATTTTGTTAATGTATTGTTATATACATTTATCTCTTTTTATTTTAAGTAAGTAAACTCTACTGACATAGTAGTGCTGTCTCCTTTCCTGTTTTTAGATCCATAAATCGTAATGACTTGGTGGAGTATATAACAACACATTACAAAGGACCCAGAATGGTCTTGGCTGCTGCTGGAGGTCAGTATGGGATATTCACCCTTGATCATGTGAAAATGTGCTTGAAACCATGGCCTGAATATGTGGGAACAACATAATGAACTAGCCATTATTCAGTAGGTCCTGTTCATTGTTAGGCCTGTGTAGCCCTGTGTGTTTTGTGTCTTTATACCCTTTGAGCTTTTGTTCCCTTTTCCTCTCAGTAATATTCCAGAAACCTTAAATCAAGAGCAAGAAGTGAATTGGAGGCCAAAGTCATTCTTCCACGTGGGCAGGAAAATAGGGTCCTAGAAGGTGTGAAGAGGGGAATACCAAGGAATGCAGAGAGAAAGAAGTAACACTGAGGCTTGAAAGAGAGCAGAGAGTTTGATTTGATGTAGTTTTAATGGAAAGCTGTTAAAGAGAACCAAGAAGAGGGAATCATGATGATCTTGTTCTGTATAAAGGGAATGTATGAAGAGTCCAAAAGTGGGGTATTAAAACAGGGGCACAAAAAATTACTGCTTGGTTGAGTCTTTAAACTGTGAAGCAATTTACATTAACTGTTTACAGAGTAACATGACAAAGCATATGAAATACCTTTGTTCAGGGGTTTCTCATGATGAACTACTTGACCTGGCGAAGTGCCATTTTGGTAACTTGCCATCTGCTCCAGAAGGAGGACTGCCACCCCTGCCACCTTGTAGCTTCACAGGTAGTGAGGTAAGCTGCTTGGTGGCTTTTTGATCTGGCCCTTACATCCCCTGACATGTGCTCTCTGGTGAGGAGAGGGGGTGCCACAGACTCAGCACATGAAAAGGTTTCTTGCCCCCAGTGATGGCAGTGGAGTAGCTGCTTTCCAAAGCAGTGCTTCCCAGTCTTTCTTGGACAAGCCTCACTACCACCACTTTTTATGCTTCATCACTTCCTGGAGGAATACCTTCCTTATCCCTGCTCCTACTTTCCTTTTATCCACTTGATTACAGTATTGGAGCATTGCTGCTTGTTAAGAATCACTCACTTGAAGGATTTGGTAGAGAACTGAAGCATCCACGTTCTATTCCCATCTCTTTTCAGATTTTACAAAGTCATCAATTTTCCTTGCTCCTGGTAGTCATAAAATGCTTTAATTTAAGCATTGTAATGCTTCTCTTTGTATATTGGCAAAGTCATCTGAACTTGCTCCAGGGGATACCAGTTAAGGCTGGTGTAAAATTAATCTTCATATGCTTTAATTTTAGTGCATGTTTTATAATCCAGCTGTAATGAAAAAGTCCATTTTCTATTATTTAACTTGCCCTATGCTTGAGTGTGTACAGGTTGCACTAGAGCTGTTCCCCTGTGTTCCAGATTCGGATAAGGGATGACAAGATGCCCCTGGCACACCTGGCCATTGCCGTCGAAGCAGCCGGCTGGTCAGACCCGGATACAATCCCACTTATGGTAGCCAATACTCTGATAGGTAACTGGGACCGGTCCTTTGGAGGAGGAGTGGTGAGTGAACCTGCAAGCACCATCCTGCTCTTAATGAGGTTGGTGGGATCACCCTGACTCGGGTACTGCCAGGACAGGAAAGGGGATCCAGTTGTGAGCCTGAGAGAGTTTGTTACCCAGGATCTAGGAAAATATTAGGAAGTGGTTCTAAACCACTAAAATAGAGGTGACTTGAAGTTTCCAAGCCCTCATGAAAAGTAAGATGTTTTATACCTGTATATCATGAGAACCTGTGGGTATCAGTAATTAATTGTCCCTTTCTTGAACCTAAGTGTCTTTATGATTTTGGCTAAAATCTAGGGTGTTATTTTGCAATGTGGTATTACATGCAAGGAAAGAAAGGGTTGAAATGAAGAGCTGGTAATTAACCTTGTAGCTACTACTGCATGCCCTGTCATAATTGAAATGAAAATGGGAAATCATGGAGATGACTAGTAAATTTTCAAAAAACTTTATATAAAGTAATATCTTCTTCTTCTTTTACCTCAGCAGAATTTGTCCAGTAAACTAGCTCAGATTGCCTGCCATAGTAACCTGTGTCACAGTTTCCAGTCCTTCAACACCTGCTACACTGACACAGGGCTGTGGGGACTCTATATGGTCTGTGAGCCATCCACTATTCAGGACATGGTGCATTTTGTTCAGAAAGAATGGTAAGCAACCGTTTCTCTGAAAGATTGTTTTTCGTGGAGGAATACAATTTAAAAAGAAAGTTTTTAAAGAGAATATTTTTCTCAGTTTGGGCTTGCCTGGGAACAACTAATGCCTCAAATTCTATACTTTGGCACCCAAAGCCAAGTCCCAGCACCCAGGCTTTGGCACTCTTACTTGGAGTGAATACCTTAAGATGTAGGTTTTGTTCCTTGTACAAGAAAATGCAGCAGAGATGTTGTGTTTTTTTGAGTGGCAAATGACAGGAGTCATAAAAGTGTCAGACCTTTTGGAATACTACTCAGTCAGTGTACAGCCTGCAAGCCTCAAGTGCCACCACTGAAGGAGTAAATGATGTGAATAATGAATGTGCAATTACCACAGTGTTAGTAGTTACCCAGTCTGCAGTTGCTGTAGATGATGTAGATGATGTACCACGTTCTGGTGTTAGACAGCTCTAGTAAATGCATAGGGAAATAAAAGTTGAGCTGTTACATATGGAATTTTGAAACCTACAATTCTAGCCAATATTCATTCATCTAAGGCTTAAATCTTTTGAAGGATTGAGGGATGTCTATAGATGCAACTGTAAAGCTTGAACTGCAGATGTTATTAAAAACACCTATATGTTGAAAGCACTTGATTGGGTGAAGTTGAAACAAGTCTTGAAAATGAGGAGTTTCTTTAATCACATAAATTACATATGTTGTGGAGGAAAAGGTTATCACTTTGACTGTGTTTGCTGCAGCTTAGCACCAAGATGATTCCTGGGACAAGAATTTAGTGTTAAGCTATTTAATGCATCCTCCTCTCCTCACAAAATGTTCTGCAGGCAGTGTGGCAAATTATTACCTCAGCAAGAGAGGAGCCAGGAAGTAATGGATTGTTTTCTGGCTAATTACCTCTTACCTAGTTGCTTGGCCCCTACTTTCTTAGCAACACCCATTCTCAAGATAACATAGAGACTGCACTTGCCTCAAAATATTTATTTAATAAAACAGAATACAGCTCTTTTTAAGAGAAAAAGCTTGCTCTTGGGTATATACTGCTGCTTTATATCCCTGGCTTGTTTTCCAAGCTGTCTTACCAGCTTTGTCTACAGAAAAGTAATGCCTGATAGGTGCAGTAATGCCTATGCACCACCTTATCACAGGTAATCTTGTATGCTACCGCCTACCATTATTTAATGACTTTGGATTTAAACTGTTTTTCAGGATAAGACTTTGCACAAGTGTTACAGAAAATGAAGTAGCTCGAGCAAAAAATCTTCTAAAGACAAATATGCTGCTACAACTTGATGGTGAGACTTATGAAAACTTTTTATTCTTTGTGGAGCTGTAGGCTGATAACTGAAGCATTTTTTCCCCATTTTAGGGTCCACACCAATCTGTGAAGACATTGGAAGACAAATGCTGTGCTATAAGCGCCGAATCCCAATTCCAGAACTTGAGGCAAGAATTGAAGTAAGTGGCACTCATGTTGCAGCTTTTAAAAGGCCATCAATTACTTGCTACAGAAAGTAGAAGTTGTATTTCTTACTCAGCTGAGAAAACATTTCCAGCTGAGAAAACTTTCAAGTGTTTTGTTGCCTGCTCCCTTGGATTATACAAAATTAAGATCAGAAATGGTTTTAAGATGGGATTGTAACAAAGATGCGTCTTTTACCCCTTTAAGGCTATTGATGCCCAGACTATTAGAGAAATCTGCACAAAGTACATCTATGATAAGCATCCTGCAGTTGCTGCCGTGGGTATGTGGTATAAATTTCCTTATCCTCCCATAACCCCTCTACACCACTTGCTGTGATTTGAGCATGTGTCATGGCCAACTTTCTCTAACTTCCAGGTCCAATTGAACAACTTCCAGAGTACAGCAAAATCTGCAGTGGCATGTCTTGGCTTCGTGAGTAGTGAATAACAAGAACTTCCAGCATATTTTAGCTTTAAAGAAACAGATAAAACAACAAAAAACACCTGACAAGCCAACTACACCCCTCTTTAAAACTTTGGAGTTGCTTTTGAGAAGATTAAAACTCAAGAACCAGCCACTCCTGTGTGTCTGTATAATGAAGAAAAAATTTGAAACATGTACAGTATTTGCATTTTTATTATAAAACAAGGATTGTCAGTAAGAGTCATTTCTTGACTTTAGTAGCATTCATCACTTGTTCTTGAGCAGCTTTCTTTGCCTTGACCATTTCCACGAGTTCCTGAAGAGAAGGTGGGGAAAAAAGAAACATAACTAAACATGTAACTTGTGCACAACGCTGTAGTTTTGAACAATACATATATTCATTGTGAAACACTCTAGTTCTCAACATAATGAGAAGTCTACATAGTTTTATACTGTAGAGCAATTTCTCTTAGAAACTAGTCAATTGACTGATGGAAGGTCAATGCTCGTGTACCAGGAACTTTACCTACAGGAGGCTAGGGATAAGATTTTACCGTCTGCTAGAGCTTGCTGTCAAACTGTAAGACAAATTTCCTGACACAGACTTTCCTTCCCAGCTTCCAGAGCCACCATTTTCACTTTGGAACATTTAGTCCTTACTGCTTTTTTGGGGTTGAGTTACCAAAACCAAAAAGTTTCCTGTAAGGCTCCATCATCTTGCATGTGTCAGACACTGTCTCTGGGAGGCAATGGAACACTAAAAGCAAAGGATTCTCTCAAGACCTGGACTAGTGACTGTCCCAGGAGGAGGTGAGGGACCTTACCTTATATCGCTTCATGCAGTCTTTTTTTGACCGGCCTGGAACAGCTGCTGCTATTTTCTCCCATCTTTCAGGAGTATTTACTGGATAAGTCTTCAATGCTTGTTCTAAAAGTTTTTGTTCTTCTGTAGTCCAAGGGGATGAATCTAGAGGTGATCCTATTTTTAAATGCAAAAATTACAGAAAGAATAGGTATTTTTTAAAGAGTATAGAAAATACTGTCAAACCTATTATAGTTAGTTTAAAATCCATGCAGTTTTGGGGTGTATTGTGTGTACCAGAAACCCTCAAATCTGGTGCCAGAGCCTGGATCACTTACTTGCTATAAGTTTGTAAGCAAACCTTGAGTAAGTTCTGGGTTACTTTCTTCCTAAGAGACCCAGGGGAGACAAGTGCACAGGAAAGTTTCCCTTTTCACCTTTACCTTCAAATCGTTCTGAGGGAGCAGCACTGTCCATCTGAGGCACCACACCATGTTCTTTTTTAAATTTGTCAAATGCTTTCTTGTTTATGTCATCTTTTTGATGAGGGTCTATGAGCAACAGACATTAAAGAGAATAATTATTGCAAGAATATTAAAGCCAGACGTAATAATAACAACAACACTCTGTAGCAGATTAGTTGCAATAATCACAAAATCTTAAAAAACAATTCCTACTTACTTTAAAACAACAGTAAAGAGGGTGGTAGATTAAAAAAAAAAATCATTCAGGATCCAATAAACTTTTCTCAGTGTAAGATTCTCCAACCCTTATCCTGCTTTATAGTACTCAGAAAAATACTTGTTCCATATAATCTTAAACCTGAATCTGCAACTTCACCAAAATCAAGAGGGATTATTCTCTCGCCTAAGGGCTGTGGCACAAAACTCGATGCATTTCCCAGGGTATGGCCATGTCAGAGAGGCAGGAACACAGAAAATCCAGGTGCTTCTTGTGCCACTATGTGGTTTATAATGCAGAATAACTGCATAACTATTGAAAACTTAGCATGGTTCTTTTTCCTTCTGTAGTGAAATGTGTAATGTCTTTGCAACCTTATTCCAGAGCTCTCTAGGCTTCATTTTTCATTTTTATATTCATTTTTGAAGAGGAAATGAGCCGCATTCATTTAGGTGTCTTACTCTGGTGTTGGATTCCATTAATTTTTTTTAAGTATCTGTAGAGCTTCATCAGTTCCATTTATTTTAGATGCCTTTCTTTGTAGGGAGCTTTCTGAGAGGCCCATTTATCTATCTCTGAGCCCTCATTTCATGTGTCCCAGACATCAGAGCATCAAGCTACACTAAGAGAGTTCCTGAGAGTTGCTGACTTACAAAAGAGCCGTTAGGATGAAAACACTGAATCACATAAATGCTCCTCTAAATCCTCCATTTCTTTTGGGGCTCTAAAGAGGATTTTATCAGGAAACACAGCACCATTCAGAGAAAAGTCAGATGTACAGAAGCAGGCAGACCATGTTATTACAAAAATAACATAATATAGATACCAAGCTTTTGGAGACTCTTTGCTTTATTGATGACATCTTTTGCTGTTCGTTTTATTCCAGTAGTAGAGTGCAAGTTCATGTAATTGGCAATAACTTCCCATCTAAAGCAAGAACAGAAGGGATAAACCAGCATATTATGTAATATCTTCATACAAGCAATGGTCAAGCTCCTGTACACTTTTTTATCAACTCTTGAGTTAAGTTCAAAAATACTTAAATATGTATAAAATTCCAGAGTAGCTATTCTGGAAAGCTTTCAGTCACTAACTGAAGAATTCAACCAGCTTGGGTGAACTTCTTGGTTCCAAGAAAAAGGATGGGGTAGAATGTAGTTAAGTGCCAATTCTCAAAATTCTGCTTAGCTACTGCTTTCCTGAATTCCCCAAACACCTCTGGCACTAAATACTGCAGGCTCCATTGAGGGGCTGAGAAGTTACTAACCCTATGTCCACTGCCCCCCAGAAGAACGCCTAAACATCAGGTAAAGGGGATTAAACAGGAGAGAGCTGGAACAGCCCTAGCCCCAAGATTATTCCAAGTGGATTCTTACAAAATGGAAGGCAGAATGTACCCCTGATCAGACAGGAGCATTGTGTGCCTTGAGGACTAACTGCTGAGCTGCAGAAACAGGCACTGGAGGTATCACCTCCATGGAGTATGGCAGCTTTTTTTTTTTTTCCCCCGTAAGCATCCAAATCTTGTAATGGAGGTTTGAAAGCTGTGTAATCCTAAATGGAAGAAGGCATTTCATTTCTGGAAAAAATACTTAAAGCATGCTCATTTTGATGCTTAGCACTAAGCTGAGTGCCAGTGCTGCTTTCTGTAAACCCCAGCCTTTCCCTTTTCTCTCTGGCTCTCCCCTAAAGAAAGCTGGTGCACTTAACTCCTATCTTGGGATATTTTCCTTCTACATGTAGAGGAGAAACCAGCCTCACATGTATTGTGGAGCTCCTGGAAGTAGCTTACACACTTGCACTCCTACCCAGCTGCACCCCAGTCACCGGTGTGGTTTTGTTCTCTCCTTTAAGGACTGGAGCCTACCCTGGAGTAAGCCCTGTGCAAACAGGCACCTCAGCACCATCTTGGTAGTGGACTGAGGCCCATATCTCAGAGGAAACAAGATATAGGGCCAGAGCTAACTCCAGTGACACAAAGAGCATGGTACCAAGGAAAAACAAACCACTGGCTGCTTGTGAGTCAAGGAAAAGAAAGATGTTTAGGAAGTCCTTATACTGACAAAATACTTTGGGTGATCTGAAAATATGTTTTATTATGCTTGTTTTTTAATTAAAAATTGTTAGTAAGGGCTTTTAGCACCAAACCTGAGAAGTACCTTGAGTTAGTCCCTGCTGGAAAGAGGTTCACAGCTTTAATTAACAACTGTAAATCATCCTCTGGCCAATTTTTGCTTCCCCCTCCACCGCCAGTGGTTGACTTTTCTGAACTCTTTGTTGCTTGGCGCATACGAGCTTCTGCCTCTTCTTTCTCTCGCCTTATTTGTTCATTTATTTCTTCTATCTAAAGATTGTAAATAAGCATTATTTATTTACTTACTGAATTATTGTTACCTTTTACAGTGACAAAACCACCTCTCTGGACTTGCTTTGAACCTTGGATTTTGTTTAGTTTCTGTTCTCTATATTATACATAAGGAAACAGAGGAGCTTATCTGTTCCAGTATTATTTCCCTTATTCCATGTGTATATTTTTAGGATTTAAAGAGTAGGAATTATAGCAGAAGTCCATCACATGTTCACTAGGAAATTAAATTAAGACCCCCAGAATTAAAGCAAAAGTTTTCAACCTTGTGTGAATGTCTAGGCTAACACTTGACTTAGAGGGACAGATCCACAAAAGTATTAAGACCAGTAAGGGCAATTAAACACCCATTCTGAATACACCAATTCTCAAATCTTGCAGCCCATCTGGTATGTAAGCCTGATTATGTCAGTACAACTGTAGTAATGGAGAACTTTTAACTTGGTAACTAAAATCTGGAGTTCATTCTAAGTGGGGTAGATGTCTATATGTAGTTTTTTAGTGAGCTAAAAACGACTTCAGTTAACCCACTGCATATTTTTGTGACCTGTAATCACATCTCGAGACTGTGGTGTGACACATCTTTAATCATCTGCTTCTGAGCGGGCCCAGTCCAATCTTGGCAGTATTAGAAGAGCTGTGCACTTATGGGTGTTGGCAGGATGCCCAAAGGTGAGAGCAAGATGCCTATTTCATAAAACCTTCCTGGCAAAAGAAAAGTTACCTGATAATTTTTACTGGAATAGTTTTAACAGCTAGGAAGGGGACTGCCCTGCATTTGGAAACCCTCCTGGACAATGGAATACTGAATTCAATTCCATGTAGAACAAGAGGCACTTCAGTCTTAAATTGTCTATGAGTAAACTTGACCCTGGGCTGGGGGCAGATCATATTCCCCACCATGGAAAAAAGTTTGCAGCTGTGAATCCACAGTAGATGAGAAAGCACCTTACTCTTTCTGCAGGATGTAGGTTCAGCTTTTAGTTCAAATGGCTTTTCCCCAACAGCAAACATAACCAGGTCCTTGCTGAGTTTTGTTAATTTTTGAGTCCGTGTGTCTTGCATTCCCATTCCTTGGAATCCAACCTACCAGCCCTTCTAGTGCCTACAGCCTGCAGCACACTTAAGTCCTTTTGTGGATCTATCCTCAAGTCATAAACACTAGACTAGTACCTTTCCTGTGCAACAGAATATGTTAAGACTGCCTTCCTTCCCTCAAGGTAACTGCTACACATTGTTGGGCAAAATGAAATTCCCCTACTGTTTCTGTATACTGTACAAGAGGTAGTTTTTGTATTCTTTACAGATAAAAATGTTTATTTTTTTTTCTTGGTTGACCCTGTTAATTTGACCAGCCATGAACTGCACAATGTAAAATGGAGCAGACAGAGATCCCTCTGCCTGTGGACTCTCAAAATCAAGTCTTCATGTTTTAACAAGCACGATTCCACAATAGCTATGCTGTATCTTACTTCAATTTAGACAAGTTGATTTCACAAATTATTCTGTTATTTTGATTCGACACTCAGCATAATTACCTGTTTTACTACAGCCGCCTTTCCTCCTTCCCTTGTTGTGGATGTAAGTGCTTCATTCAAGCATTGCAGACTAAAAATAAATTATTAAGTTACAATGGAGAGCTAGTAGAAAAATGGGTATCAAAATGAACAGAAAGCAGCAGGAAGACTTACCTTGCTAGCTCAAGACGATCACAAAGCTTTTCCACCTCCTCCATCATTTTAACACAATCTGCCTCATTATCAGAAAAGTAATTCCAGTTCTGGAAGCAGAAATACACGTTCTACAAAGTTCTTGAACTTTATTGTCCTATTCCTTCAGACAAAGGCTTAACACACAGTATTCTGCATTCCACTGCTGCATTTGGACCTATTTGGTCAGCTTTAGTCATAACTCATACCCATGTAAGTATGTGTTTTAGTGTTTTTCAGTAAACTCATATTCCACACCCATCTCCAGCCCTAAGAACAAGCAAACACCTGATACAGTCTGATTTAAGCACAGTCTGATTTTAAACACAGCAATTTGTCTGACATTTGTCTGTATTTCACTGTAATATTTAAATACCTTGCATGTTGTTCTCAGTTTTTGCCTTTCTTTCTTGATTGCTTTCTTCTGTATTTCTTTTTCCTTTTTTGCTACTAATGCTTGCTGCCTAACTTCTTCTTCCTCCTTTTCTTTTGCTAACCGTGCTGCTTCTAATTCTGCTTGTCTTTGCTGCAATCAAAAGGAAAAAAATTCCAAGTGAAGAAATCCTTGAAGTCACATTGTTACAGGGTCATTCAGTCATCCAATATCAAAATGTGTTGTTTCTGGTTTGGGTGAAGTTTTGTGTGTATGTTTGAGGGTTTTAAAATACATAAATACTTGAATGTTTGGTTTTCCAAGAATTTTGAGGGAGATGATGAAATACATACCATTTGGCATTAAGTCAACTACTCACTCTGAGGACCCTCAGTTTATAAATCCTGACTTCCTCTACAACAAAGATACAAACCCATATGTAATTTCCTACGCCTGTCTCAGGAGTATAAACTTCATGGTCCAATATTTCTCCTGCATCATTACTGACATTTTGCAGTGTTCTAATGTCTTCTAAGTCATTTTTCTGGACATTACAGTTCACTTTCATTCCTGTATTTCAGAGCCATCTTTTCCAAATTGTTAGTATTTATCAAGTATGTTCTGTTACCTCAGAGCATTTCATACCAACCAACCATTCACAAACCACATGCACAAGGCAAGCAGACATATCCATTTAGTGCACTTAATGCTTGCCTTGAAACTAGAGGAAGTGTTTGCAACAAAAGAACTCAGTTTTCAAAGGTGTTTTGTTTCAGATCTGCATTCCTTGTTTCCATCTCCTTCTCAGAAGACTGCCAGCCTTGCACTGCCTGCTGCACAGGCATAAAAGACAACACATCTTTGAACCCCAGTGTAATTCTATCAGTAGTCTTCTGACACATGTAGGACCTGAAGCAGTTCATCAGGTGTGAATGAAGCAGAGTTTTTCAACCCAATAAAGTACTTCACTTACTTTTTCTTTTGCCTCCTGTTCTTTTCGTTTTGCTTCTACCTTTGCTTTCTTCTCTGCTTCCTTCTTTGCCTTTTCTTCCTCTTTAAATTTCTTTATCCTGGGATCACAGCTGTATGCATTGTCTGGCAGAAGAAAGGAAACATCATGTATAGAAGAAAACCAGGAGATTTCCACAGTAAACTAATCTTTCTTTAAAGAACAGCAGTTTATGTGCTCACCAACAAGAGTCCTAATTCTGTTCATTTCTTCTTTTTTTCTCAATGCTCTGGCAGCTCTGTTCTGCTTTTCAATCCACCTCCTTTCATCTCGACTAAAAGGGAAAGCATAGTTCGGTGCTAATGCTCTACAGTACCACTGTTAGAAATTCATCAACAAGCTTCTTAAATAGTTTCCCCCACACATATGTTCTTCTTTGAATACTTCAAAAATAGACTTCAAAAAAATGAAGTTCCAGGCCCTAAGCTTGTGTAAAAAATGCTAAGTGTTTACATAGTTATATAAACCTGACAAACCAAGCTGCTTATCTGTCATTGTAGGGAATGAGATCATGGACTTTTTTTCCAAAATGCAATCCACTTGCTTACCTAATGTTAAACTTAAGCAAAACAACAGAGATGCTAGCATATGGTTCAATTAAAGGACAGCAGTATAAGCAATGTCACAATTATCTTGTTTTGAAGGATATAGTCATGTCAAGTAAATCCATCTGCACAGAAACAACACTATGAAGTAGCATGATACTCTTGGTAAAGTCAAGCCAGATCCATTCCTGTAAAATACGGCTCAGGTTATAGATAGGCCAACTGAATAATCTGAAATATTTACCAGTGCTGTCAAGAAAGGCAAATTTTTAGTGTGGGGTCTATAGCCTCATCCACACAACCACACAGAGAACAATAGAGGGGGCAGGGAGGTTGGAACTATGTGGTATTTAAAGCTCCTTCCAACCAAAACCACTCTATACCTCAGAACAAAGAAAACAATCCACATAACTGAAAAGGACACTAATATGAGTAGATTGAAGCTTTAAAACATGAGCAACATCACCTTTGGCAAGAAGGGGTAGCAAGAATCATGACCATCTGAACAGCAGCTGTAATGTAGTTCTCTCTCCTAAGTACAGCAGACTAGGTACCATTTGTCTAAATATCTTTGAGAAAGGACACTAATGACAGGAATGAGCAGAAAAAAAGAGCTATGCAAATAATTCAAGATCCTCCCAGTGAGAAGCCTAGAGGTTCATCTGTATGATTTACCACAAGTACAAATGATAGGGAATTGATTACAGTGTCTCCACAGAATCTTCACAGGAGAGAATAATGGGTCTCGTGAGGCTCAAGAAATTCAATAGCAGAAGAGGCACAAGAGAAGAGAAATGCCTATCTACAGCCTAAATATGGCAGTTTCTAACACAAAGAAAGCCAGCCACTGAATCTAAATACAAAACTGATTTCTAGCCAAACTTGAAAGAGATTCATACAATGCAAGTTATGGTCTCACAAGGATTACCAAGTGAAAGGTTGTGTCCTGTGAAATGTGTGTTAGACTAAATGATTTGGTGCTCCAACATTAACATTCTGTGTTTACAACTGTAGGAAGGATAAAAACAATGTATTTTCCAATGGCAACATGGGCTGAATAATTGAAACTATCACTACATCAACAAATACATAATTTTTATTAAAATCAAGCCATAAGAACTCATCTCTCCAAATTCTAGGAAGTATCACTTTCTCAGTACAAGTTAAAGAGAAATGATACCTGCATGCTCATCCACTCTGTCCTGGCTCCAGGCTCAGCCTGTGCTTGGGACTGGCAGGAATTGCAAGTCTGAACTTAAATGAACACACATTTCAATGCACCTCAGATATACCTCTGTGAGGCAAGCAGGAACTACTTCAATTACATGAACAAGCCCATGATAAGTTCAGTTCAAGTCCATGACTGATGCCTAAGCTGGGAGAGTGGAATTCAGACTTAGCTTAGCTACCTTTCTTCCTATGACTTACAGTCTAAGAGACAGTTAGAAAATCTTGCTGTATCAATCTCTCAGTTTCCTGTCAAAATTATTTTTACTTACATACCATTCTGCTTTTTCTTTTTCCTCTTCATCTAAATAGGAAAACTCTCTCCAGGAATCAAAATTATACCTAAAGTAAATTTAAGGAAAAAAACCAAAAAACCATTACTGACTTTTTTGGACTAAACTCACCTCCCTTTACTAGGAGAGCTTAAACACCTAAGACATCTCCACTAGAAACACAGGTTAGGTGAGATAAACCTGACTTCCAATCTATGGGTCAGTTCAGTTCTCAACCATTGTGGTCAGAAATTCCCACTGCAACCATGAATTTACAAGTGCATGGATTAGCCAGGAGAAAGCCAGGTCAGTTTGTGGAAGGCACAAACACCTGTGGGGTAATACTGTGACACTATGAGGTTGGGACAGCCCACAGCAAACAACCCACACACCAAAGCCCTTTATATTGAATGTCTTGAATACTGTGAATAGAAACAGAGGCATCAGCTAACTTACCAAAAGGAATAGAATGCATCTACCTCCTCAAATGAGGAGTTCATGTCCCCAAGTTTAGGTACATTTTTCTTATTTGACCACCTGAAAATACATGGATATATTCAAGAAATAATATATACAATCTTCATAAAAGGGCATTTGTTAAGTACAGAATCGAAGTCCAAGGCTCCCTCCCACCAATACAGAGGGGGCTCCAGGAAAAAGGAACAGAACAGGAAAGTTCCTCCTAAGTATCCTCCAGACTGGGCATTTTTGGGGGAGTTTCCCCAAAAAAGCAACCTTCTCCTGCCTGAGTGCCTCCTGCCTTGTGCCTCAAGACAGATGGAGCACAAGCTATCTTTATAGATAATCAGTTCTCCATGCATATTCTTCTGGTAGTGGAGCTTACAAAAAGTGGGCAGAAAGTGCTCTGTGAATAACACAGCTCTGTGGTAGCGTGCAGGAAGTCTCCACATATTCTAATGGAGTGCAAGGGAATCATGCATACTCTGCCTCCACTGCATTTTCTAGGGAAATCTTCCACGAACTCTAGAATTTGTTGTTCCATGACACAGTATCCATTTCTATTGCAGTGAATGGAAAAACCTCATCTGACAAGCACTGACCCAGGTCTGAAGTCTATGGAATATTTGATACTGAAAGATTCAGTAAGACTAAATAATAATTGTTCAGAATGTTGTTAAGTGCCTCATGCAATTAAACACTTCTATACAGGGAAAAGTTGACAGGTTTCTATTGTAACAACCTTAATACCAAGTTAATTGTCAACCATGAATCAAATTCAGAAGAAATCACACAATGTAAGAGAGAACCACCAATATTGACAGTTAAAATTATCTTCTCTTTTAAACAGCTAAATCATGACTATTACTACTGTCTTCTGTTAATGTCTCACTCTCAGAAGAAAGTAAGTTTTAAAAAAATGAATTTTTAGTCAGCAGCCCACTAACATTTGGTACTCTAAGTAATTTTAAGATGAAACAATGAGTTGTACAAAAAGAGCAGCAGGTAATAGGAAGCTGAGAACTTTTTTTAAAATTGGAAAAAAACTCAATGCCATTAATGTGACAGTTCAGATTATTTTTAAATTAAATAAAAAATAATTGCAACTATTTTAGTTGTATTACATTTCTAAGAAATTAATACATCTCTTGTTACAAACACAATCAAAATGAGTTTGCAAATGCTTATTCTCCAGCAACAGCAGAGGCTGTCAGACATAGCTTACCTGGCATTTCTTTCAAAAACTGGTGAGAAAACTTCAAAGAAGTTTTCTTTTGCTTCACTTTTGGAAGGTACAGAGTTATCGAAAGTTGGATCTATGCTGTTAAATGCTCGTCGTTTCACAGGATCAGATAATATTTCATAAGCTGAAAGTTACCAGACATAAGGTTGTAAATGTTTAAAAAGATGTTCTCAGATCTGTGTTTGATCTATCTGTAACGTTCTGTAAAGCTTGATGTTTAATTATTTCAGTGACATCAGAAAGCATTGCTGTCTATTCCTGTTAAACTAAGTAGGAGGAAAACATTTATGAAAAAAAACACATTTAACCATTAAGATGTAAAAAAACAGATAATATTTAGTTTTATAGCAGTAAATTTTGTTCAGACACTGGGAGTTTGGGCATGACATCTTCAGACTTTTATCCTACACCAGATCCTTGCAGATAAACTGACAAAATGGTCTCCTAAGGCACAGAGTAAAGGCAGTCCCTGAGTTAATGTGTTGTTAGAATGGGCAAGAACAGGAACCATTCATTAGAGTTTTTGCAGTTCATGATGAAGTTGTACTGAGTTTTGGATAGAATATAAAACTCCACACGAACTCTCCAAAACATGCAATCACTCCCTGTTTTCCTGTTCTTACACCCCTGCAGTTGAGGAGCATCACATTACTAATATTCTGGAAATCACACAAACTGTATCTTCAGTACTCACTTTGTCAATGAAGTGTGGAGTTTTACAATGACCACTATTTTTCAGTAAGAATGAAAAAGCAAAGGAATCAAATTTGTGTAGCAATCATTCATGGACTTCTGTGCCCGCACCCCTACCAGAGGACACTGTAGCATGAACACTGGATGTAGCAGGTGATAACCTGGAGGACACCTTGGTGCTCTGCTGTTCTGTAAACTGATCTCACCGCACATGTCAGTGGAGAGAGGAAGGAATGACAGTGGCCACCAGTGAGCTGCTGTCTGCCAGTCTACCCTTTCCCTCTGGGAAAGGACTTCCCTCCACCAATACTCCAAATGACCCCAATTATCCTGCCTCAGTAAACCTTATACCATTTTCCTGATACAGGAAATTCTGTGCACATCCATTGGTTCCTCTTCCATTTAAGAGATGTCCCTTCCACTCACAGATCCCCAGTTCTACTCACACTCAGTTCCCCAGCTCTGTATCTCCCATGCATTCCTTTGTCAAACCAAGTTCTGAATCAATCTATGTTCTCCCAAGTGTTTTCCAAGTTTTTTCTCCTTGTTTCATTACTGTTTGCTTCTACTCCAGGTCCCCCTTTCCTACAATTGCATTTTAGTATTTCCTTCCTCCAAAATGCTGCCTGGGAGCATTATTCCTTTTCTTTCCTACTTTGTGCTTTCCTTTCTGTTTACCTCTGAACTTGGATTATAAGCAGTTAGGAGGGAAGATTCTATCATAGTTTGCTCCATGCATGTAGAACACAGAACATATTCCTGAATTCACGTGCAGGTAGTTCTCAACATAGATATCTGACATAGATTTCTGACAGGACTTCAACAGAGAAACTATTTCCTTTGGCAACCTTCCTCCTCCTGACAACTCCAAAGGAGGCTGAAAACATCATCTAACATATCTCACACTAACTAGTATGTGTAAGAAGACATTCAGAGAAGGAAGTTCAGAAACACAAACTCCAAGATTTCCTCCTGCTTCAACCTTACTGAGTGGAAATAATTTGTTTAAAATAAATGAAAAAGCCAAGCTCTCAAGCTTTTCTAGAGAAGTAAGTCATACACCTAGAACAGGCCCTATGGTTTTGGAATTGGCCAGCAGTGGTATTCCGGGTCATAGAATCTTTACAGTTGGAAAAGACCTCTAAAATCAGAGTCCAGCCATTAATCCTGCACTGCCAAGTCCAATACTCCAGGCAAGAGGGAAATGTTATTTACTTGAGTACACTTGCTCATCTGTGGGCAAAAATGAGCAGCTAAAGAAACTGATGACCTGGATCAAATCAACACATGTTCTGTTGTCAGAGCAAGCACATTAGAATTCAGATTTTCTGACTGCTGTTGGTGCCTGTAGGGAATTGCTCCATGGCTCACTAGTTTATCCAAGGTATGGGACCACCTCCAGGGGTTCATCTGTGTGTGCACTGCTATGAGTGTCACATTTTGTAACAGTTTGGCAGCCAAACATCTGTCAGCTCCCATTCTGCTTCTACCCACTGGGAAGTTATACCTAATGTGATCTATTGATGCAGTGTTCTAAAATGGATAAAGAATTTCCCCAGCTGTTTAGTCATTGATAATTTCTTAAAATCCTAATGAAGCACAACAGATACATTTCTGATGATCAAGTAGATTGAGAGAATATCTAACAAACGAGATCAATTGCTTACCTTTAGTTATGCAAGTAAAATAATCGTTATCACCTTCTCCTATCTGTTCCCCTGCAGCTTTTCGCTTGTCTGGATGATGTTTCAAAACCATGGATTTATCTAACACATAAATGCATTACAGTTAGAAATGCTTCATCAGAAACAGTTTCAAACTATAAAGGAATATAGTAATTCCAATTTCTCTAGTTCGAAACTTAAATAAAAATATAAACCAAGCAGTCAGATCTGGCAAAAACAGAAGTTAGTGAATTTTCTTTGACCTAACACTATAGTTAGAGTTAACATTACTTCGTCTTTGCTGGGACATAACCACAACTTAGAAACTATATTCTCTATTTCACCTCAACATCTGAAGAAGTCTCTGAGACTTATTCTACTATTACACCTAGCAAAGTGCTTCAGCATCTGTACGTGTACAGTTAGCTTCATAACTGAAAAAATAATTAATGTAATTTTAGTTGTTACTTCTAATGAAAAACAAAATAGCTCAGGTAAAATAAAAAAATTGTATTCTATTCTTTTACTGAACTTCTGAACATGATCCAAAGTGAAATTTAGCAGAAAACTACAGTCTATAAATGCTGTAGTGCACTTCCCCATGACTAACACTGAGAAGACACACGAGACTTTGGGTTAAATTCACCCTCTACTCAGGCTTTGAATCCTAAGGCACAACTGGCACATACAGAGAGAGCATCTACTGAAGGTGCTACCAAGGCTGTCTTGGTGTTTAAAAGGTAAAACCAGATTTTAGACCGACTTCTTTGCCAGAAGATCTTGCCATATTACCTTACACCGCACACTGTACCTTCTTGGTTCTCTCTAAAATACCAGAGAAGATACCCTGCAAGCAGTTACAGCAACCTGTCTCCTGAGAAACAAATCAGAATCCTTCTTAGAAACAGGAAACCACACTATACACAGGTGGCAAAGGCTCACATCTCTACAGCACCATGGAATGCTGTAGATAGAATAGAGAGTGCTCTCCAGAGAGAGGCTCTGGTTCTTGCTCAGAAGATCAGTGAGATTGCTGACCACCACCACCAAAACAATTGCTATTCTATTCCAAAGCAGCAAATGCTCCACAGTGGTGTGGAGCACCTGCTTGAGTCAACATGATTTCCTGGGTAAGTTGGAAATTCACTGATTTTTCATCCATTTTCATTTGGGAGTATCTGGAGACAGTGATTTTTACTACACCAGCACAATTATACAGGCAATTGTTCACAAGACCTGTTCACAAAGCCATCAGCTAATACCAGAAAGCCTACTGAACAATCTTCAGAGTATTTTAAAATCTTCCTCCAGTAAATATTTGCATCCCTCTTGCAAAGTCAAGAACACTGCTTTCCAGAAATAAAGTTCTGAAGCCCAACATGCTCCATTCCCATGCCACAGCCACGCTAGCATGACTGCTAACAGCAGCCTTTTTGTAAACATTCAGCAGGAGTAACGTGGCAGCTCAACACTCTCAGGTGGGCTGCAAGGGAACCTCTGGGAACACAAGGGACAGCCTATTCTTCTGCCTTTCACTAAGCCTGACTGCACACTCAAAAACATAGACATCTATAGTTACACTCTCAAGGCTGTTGAAAAATCACAGGTCAGGAAGCTGAGATGTGAAAGTTTTTAATTCCCTAGATTCAGGCTTCTGGATTTCAGAGCAGTGACATAAATTTAAGAGGCTGGTAGGCAACACAAATCAAACTTTTACGCCTGGGAGAGTAAAAAACCTTGTTCACAACATGCAGGTATTTTCACTGGAAACCAGTTGTGTACATCTGATAAAAAGGTTATGCTTATGAGAGAAGGGTACTTACGAGCTGCTTTTATTTGTTTCTGAGTAGCCCTGTATCGTATATTTCCCAGTCCAAGAACTGCATAATGGTCCTGATTCTGAGAGAAAACAACCACAAACCCTAATAAACACTCATAAATACAAACTAAACACCACAACACATGCAGAAATCCAGTTCTCCTCCCCATCTCTTAAAGGCAAGAGAAAGAATTCTTCCCTCTCTCAATAAATATTGGGAAAAGACTATAGGAACAACTGTCATAAATTATTGAATAATTACTGAATAACTGAATATCGATAAAGTAAGCCACTGACACAGAAATCCAAGTAGCTTAATCTAAATTGGGTTGAAGCACTAGAAAATTCACTTATTGGAGAACTGAACTGCTGTTGTTAATATTAATGAATGCCAAGGTAACTCCAGAATAAAGGAGATGGTGACAGGGGGAAGATACACTTAATACTTTCAGGTAGTAAAATAAAAAGCCGCAGCTCAAAACTAAGATCTTACCCTGATGTGTTTGCCTTCACACACCAGATATTATGGTAAGGGACACAAACTGATTCAGATGGGTGTACGAGGGGAAGAGGAAGGAGATCTTTAGCACCTGGGCATGGCAAATAACCTTGATGGGCAAAACTAGTTAACAGTAACCGGTATTGACTGAATACCTTCCAGTCCTTTGGGTCAAGAGTTTTTAACATAGGATATTCCTCAAGCTGCAGTTCTTCATCTCCTGATTCTTCAGAAAGCTCCTTCTCATCTTCTAGCTCCTGGAAAGAGGCAGAAACATTTATGTTTCTCCTCTTAATAAATGCTTCAAACCATCTTCCCACAGGTTCCACTTGACAGAGTACTGATGCTATAAGCAAAAACATAAAAGCAACTTCACCTTCTGTGGTTTCCTTTTTTTTTTTTTTTTAAATTAAACCCCCATCAAAACCCACAAAAGTGCAGCATCACACAAGGTTACAGATCGCTAAATCGTCTTTGTCTCTGTATACACCAGAGTGTAAAAAGCAGCACACGTGCCCATCAGACGGGACCTCCGAACGCTTCGCCGTGCGCTCACATCTGGAAAGGTGCTTTCAAGTTAAAGGAACACGCGTGTCAAACGATATTAAATACAGTCCTATTGGCAGCGGAGGAGGCAACCGCGGCAGCGATATTAAATTTGGATTGATCTTCCCCGCGTTCCCGCTCCCCCTTCCCAGGCCACTCCCTCCGGCAGCGAACCCAGACTTGTTGCTCGCACACGGGCTGAAACGATGCCGGCGAAAGCACAGCACGCGAGACGGAGACAATTAAAGTCAAATAAACAGGGAAGTTCTTCGAGACCGGCCAATTTCCCAGCTCCGGCACCCGGGCGGGCGCTCGAGGGCGGCCTTTCCGCGGCGCAGGCCCCGCCGGCCCGCGGTACCTACCGGCCGAGAGCGGCCTGGTGACGGCCGAGCGCTGCCCGTCCCGCGCGGGGCCGCGCAGCAGCGCCATGGCCGCGGCCTGGGCCTGCCGCGGGACCGGCGCGTGGGGCGCCCACAGCGCTTCCGGGGCGGCGGCGGCGTGCGGCGCCATAAGCGGCCCGGCCGGACCTCCCCGGGCCCCGCGGGGTCCGCCGCGACCCCGCCGCTCCCGCGCCGCCCCCGCGGCCGGAGCGGCTCCCGCGGGGATGCACCGGCGGCGCCGCCCGGGGCCGCGGGATGAACCGGCGGCGCAGCGCGGAACTCCCGGTGGCGGCCGCGGCGCCGGGGGGAAGGAGTTGCCTGGGCGCGGGCCGCGGTGCACCCTGGTTTGTGTTCCGGGCGGAAGCGGCGCGGTGCTGCGTAAGGCGGGTGGGCGCGATGCCGGATTACCTGGGAGCCGACCAGAGGAAAACCAAGGAGGAGGAGAAGGAGGACAAACCCATCCGCGGTGAGAGGCGATGGCGAGGACACTCTACGAGCAGCGCCCGGGGCGGGAGTGGGGCGGCGCCGCCGGCGGCCATGTCGGTGCCAGGAGCGGCGGGGCTGGAGGAGCGGCGGAGAAAAAAGGACTGAAAAGGCTGAAAAATGTTTCTAATGCGCGCTTTGGCGCTGCGGCCGCCGCCCCGGGGCTGTCCCCCATCCCGACCCGGAGCTCGGGCTCGGGCGGTGCCGCCGCTGGCCGGGAGGGAAGCGGGGCCGGCCGGGCCTCACGTAAACGCGGCTGTGAGGGGCCGGCTCGGGGCCGGAGAGCGGGAAGGGCCTGCAGGGCCCATCGGGGGTGCAGAGCAGGCACCGTGTGCGGCTGGCCCGGGGAGCCGCCGTGATCCTCACGGGAAGAGGGGACGAGCCACAACCGCCTTTAAAGTCTGGTTCTTTCACAAAAAGGTTCCTAAAATATCGAATTTCCTCATCGTGAGAGAAAAAAAAAAATGCCTTTTGTGGTTTAATACTTAATTTTATACTTAAAATGTCCACAAAAACGTGATACAATAATGGTACACATCCGTGAAAGGAGGCTGTGGTGAGGTGGGGGCTGGACTCTCCCGTGCCCGTAGGGAGAGAAATCCCTCGATTGAAGGACTGAAGGTGAGAAGGGGAGACTCGGATTAGATATTAGAAAAAAAATAAAATAAGCAGGTCGGGTGATCAGACATTGTAATAGGTTGCCCAGGGAGATGGAGTCATCATCCCTAGGGGAGTTTAAGAGGCGTCCGGATCTGGTGCTGCGTGATGTGATTTCGGGGTTACAGGGGCAGGACTGGGTTGATGGTTGGGCTTGATGATCATGAAAGTCTCTTCCAACCTTGATGATTCCATGACAATTTCTTTCTCTTGCCGGGGGAGCGCCGCAGAGCTTCCCGTGTGCTGCCTCTTTCGTTCGGAGTTCGGGAAGCAGGAGAGGGAAAGCGGCAGAGATTTTTGAGAATACCGGCACGGTGTGAAAGTTGCCGGTTACTCCTCATGTTTTAACTTATTGTGGCTGTGGATTTTTATTTCGTGTTAGTAAATATTTAATAAAGCATCTGGAAGCACAAGCAGTGCAAAATGTAATTAATGGTGGACTTCGAAGTGCTCCCATTCAAGAAAGATTTCTAAATTATAGCAACTATAGAGTGTTCAGTAGCTATAAAAACAATCAATGGGGTGGTACAAATAGTCAGGAAAGAAGTACGGATCAACATAGAAGGACTTCAGAATCCTGTATAACACATGCTGCACCCAGATCACCAATGCTGTGTGGTTTGGGCTCCATCTGTCTTAAAAAGAGTGGAATTAGACAAGAGAGGAAATAGGGATGGGAAGGGAAAGGGGATATTGAAAGTCTATTAAATGGCAAGTGATGTGAGAGTGGTGTGGCAGAGAGTGGCCCTAGCAGAGTTGTATTTTTCTTAGTCAACGGAGAGGGGTCGCTGGAGCCACCTCTGTGCAGAGACATCGCTAGTGGAAAGTGGTGACAGTTTTTCACTGATGCTTTCTTGAACATCTCGAAACAAAATGTTAAAAAGATGAAGTTGTGATATCTTCCATCCCTTTTTTGAGCAGTCATAGTCTGGGAAACTACTCTGAGTGAAGCAGAGTTGAAGTGGCTTGCCTGCTATGAACTCTGAGTGGTGTAGGTTTCTGGACTGAAGAGGGTAGCAGGAGACCCTGTTTCATTTTTCTTGTATATCTAATACTTTTTTGTTCCACTTTGATTCAGTAAAAAGTGAAAACTCAAAAGAATCTCCAAAATACATGTTTTGATCTTTTAGCAGCAGAATCAATACTGCTGGTTTTGTTTTCAGAACTGGAAGCTAAGTCTCTCCTGTCTTGTTTCAGCTCTGGATGAAGGAGATATTGCCTTGCTGAAAACATACGTAAGTAGCACACACATGTGGGAGTGTTAAAGACACAAAGCAGTTTCTGTGGGGAATACAGTGCAGGAGTGGAGGGAGGGGTGTGCACTTAGCAGGTAGAGAGTAACTGCTTCTGGTGCTTGTCTCTCCTGCCAAAATCTTCCCTCCCTTTTCACCTTCCAATGAGAAGGTCACAGCATGCAATAAATATAAATAATCCCGGGTTTGTTAACTTGGAAGTGATTAAGAGTTCGTTTCTCTATTTTTGTTTTGTATCTCATCACTGATTGCCATAGGGGTATAACAGCCAGGGCTTTATTAGGGCTTTTTCACTGGCCAGGTTTCTTAGTTTATGAAAAAAATAACTTTAAGACCCCTCGTGCCACCAAATTGACTTGCTTTTAGTCATCATTTTGAAAGAACATAACATTGGGAGGCACTTCCACAGACAATAAGGCTTGAAATGCCAATCTGCCTTTTCCACTGGGAAGTACAGTTGATTGCCAAAGAACTCTTGGAAGATGAAACTTGCAGCTTAGGTATATTTGGCAGAAGTCAGAATTTTGTTGATAACAAGACTTCTTTACAAAGACCTGAAATACAGCTGTACTCACTGCAGCTTCTTTTTTTTTTTTCCCGGTGGTCTACAAAAGAGGTATTGTAAAGCAAATCCAGGTCTGAATCTGCCTGTGTTAGGCAGATCTGGATCAAAAAAACCATTTTATCATGAGCAAGAATTATGATTTGCCCCTTGATCCTTCTACTGTCCTCTGTGGATGATGGAAAGGTTGGGTTAGGCAGTTAAAGCACTTGCACGGATGGTTTTCAGAAAGTGTATTTAGAATTCTCTGTATATATGATTTTACTAAGTCTTTTTTTTAAACTTGAGAAGAAATAGTTTGAAAAAGTAAGGCTGAACAGGTTTACAAGAAAAACAAATTATTCAAGTTTACAAATGTGGAAAATTTCCACCTTCCCGGTTGGTCAGTTGTGTGTAGCTGCACATCACTTTTGTAAACAGAAATATTGTTACTGGAAGTTAATTCTGTCTTTTTTGGCTGTCATCAATGGTTGGCTGTTGTACCAAGACAGTCTGTTGAACATCTTGATGCGTGGGAGCGCTTGTCATTTTTTCCTAAACATGAGGTAATTTAACTTACGAAATCCACATGATATTCCTTTTCCAGGGGCAGAGCACGTACTCAAGGCAGATCAAGCAAGTAGAAGATGATATTCAACAACTGCTTAAGAAAATCAATGAACTCACTGGTATGTGTTTGTCTTAGAAAGATTTCAGTAGAAGAGCCACAGATACCAAAACAGGCGTTGTAAGAAGTTGATTTCCAACAACTTCTGCCTTGTTTTTTGTTGTTATTTTTATCAAAATAACACAGTTCTTTTGAACAAGATATTTGCTTGTTAGGTGATTTTTTCAACTGGGCAGAACTACATCCGATTCTGTAATTTTGTACTTTAACACATTTTTAACCAAAACTGTGGATTTTATACCTAATGTTGGTATGAAACAAATGCCTCTTTCTGTCACCAGATAATGAAGTAGTAATAACAATAACAATTAATTTGTTTCCTAATTTTTCTTTCACTGGTGTATGTTTTTTTGCCTTGTTGCTAATCTTGCAGTGGCTTTCAGTTCTGCCAGGAAGACCACAATTTCTCTTGTAAAATAATCTCAGTTCTTCTAAATACATCAGGGAGATGGTACTTGTTATATGCATGTTTTGGAAGATTTATGGGGTTTTCATCTGTGTGAATCCCTTAGTTTTTGATACTTTGCACTGGAGCTCAGTGTTTCACTCCTTTAGTGAAATGCACTGATTTCTACTATAAGTGCTCTGTCCTGCTGTAATCATCCCCACACTTCAAAATTGTCTGAGGGGGTGGCCAGGCTGGGATTTGAATGTTCAGCTGGTGTGGTCATGTGGGCTCTTTCCTTAGGAAACTTGTTTTTTAGGAAATCCATCAAAGATATGTCTATATGTTGTTTTGGAGGTCTTTCAAAAAGCTTCCTGCAGGGTTATCTCTAAGGTTTTGGTGTGGGAAGGATGGCTGACGTCCCAGTTAGCTGCTTCCTCCTCAGCTTCTTTGTGCTACATGCAGGAATCAAGGAATCCGACACTGGCTTGGCTCCTCCTGCCCTTTGGGATCTGGCTGCAGATAAACAAACTCTCCAAAGTGAGCAACCATTGCAAGTTGCAAGGTGGGAGCACTCTTATCCTTCCAGTAGAGCTCCATAGTATTAAAAATCTGATTTATAGATTTTGTGTGGACGAATTTTAAAAAATAAAGTTCATATTGTGCATATTGGAAGTACTTTTTACCACCAAATCATAAAGTAACTATGATTGTGTGTGATGTATTTCATACTTGTACTTATTCCTGCAGTTGTTGTATGATGCTGTAATGGTGTAATGACAAATACAACAGGTATTCTGTTGTATTTGGAAAATGTGACTCTCTTGATGCTTATGCAGATAGCAAACAGTTTGTCTGCCTGGAGGTGCAATTGTGTTTGTGTGTTAGGTGCACAAAGATCATCAATGCAGACTCTGAGGATCCCAAGTACATTATCAATGTCAAGCAATTTGCCAAGTTCGTGGTGGATCTCAGTGACCAGGTGGCACCTACTGACATAGAAGAAGGCATGAGAGTTGGGTATGCAAAATCTTTGTGTTCTTGTGAGTCTTCCTGCAGACTGGAGCTTTCTCATGTTGTAGTTTGACAGCTCAACAAGCCCTCATTTCCAATTTTTGCAGTAGTTGAGATTGCGCCACTAATGTCTTTCTCTTGGATGACAGTAACTCACCTGTATGCTCTGCTGGAATCCTGTTTTGATGTTCTTTTGACAAAAATTGACAAAACCCATGTGTCATTGGACAGAAACCTTTCATTTTGGGCCCCAGCAGTCCCAGCTTTCAAAGGAGCGTGTGTAGGCTCCTTCTTTGGCACTCTGCGGTTACACTCAGGGCAGCCAGGAAATGTTCACTGAGGACGTAAAACCTGTTACTTTAAGAGTCAGTGTATTGCCAGCTCTGTGGGATATTTTGAATGTTAATTTTCAAAATACTTTGGGATTAATAGTTTTGGAAACCTTAAAATTTTCTGCAGAAATAATTCCAGTATCTAGCCTACCTGACTGTTAGCTTTCAGGGCTGGGCTCTCTTGATGCCAGAGAAAAGAACAGTTCAAGAATTCAGCTTCTCATTTACAGAGTTGTTTCTACATAACACTTTACTTAACCAGTGCTAAAATAATAGTCTTTATGCTTCCTCACCAGGGTGGACAGAAACAAGTACCAAATCCATATCCCCTTGCCTCCAAAGATTGATCCCACAGTCACCATGATGCAAGTGAGAGTTTTCTTTAATTACTTTGATGTAGCTTTATCTTGTGATTCCTTTCGCTGGATTTTGTTGTGGGCTGTTGAAAGCCCATAGAGATTTGCAGCACCAGGCTGGTAACTGCTCACTCACCTCTTTGTTGTGCAGGTAGAAGAAAAACCTGATGTCACTTACAGTGATGTTGGTGGCTGTAAAGAGCAGATTGAAAAGCTGAGAGAGGTGGTCGAAACCCCTCTGCTTCATGTAAGTAACCTCCAGATTGAAGCTTCAGTTACTTTGGAAGTATTCTGGTCATCTGTTAGCATCTGAAAAAGCAAGAAAAGACAATGTTGTTAGCATTCGAGAGCACACATAGTCACAGATTGATTATATGCAGGTGCTTTATTGAAGCGCGGGAGCTAGGGGATTCAGCAACCCAAATCTAGCTCCATCATCTTTGTCCAAAGTGCACATATTTATACAGTTTCAGCTATAGCAGTAATCACTATAACAACCTTATCAATACTGCTTCATTAACATTGCTTCATTAACTTTATCAGTATTGCTTCATTAGAGTTAGCTCATCCTTGTATGAACATGTATGAATCTTATCTCTGGGTGGGTATCTTAGAGACCCCAAGTACCAGTTCCCGTTACCATAAACATTTTAGCTTGCTAGACCATCCCTAATACCAAGCATACTTGCAGCCTACTTCTACATGATTTTCAGAAACATTTAACCCCATAATAACAATGTCAGAGTGTAAACAACTTAATGAGAAGAAGTCAGGTTTTACCAAGTGAAATCCGGCCCAGCCTTGTTTATGTTGCTCTTCATTAATGATTTCCTTAATTTGCATATACACTTTGATGCACATAATCTTTAATTTGCACATAACCTTGCCTTCTGGCTCCCTTTGTTACAGCCTGAAAGATTTGTGAACCTTGGAATTGAGCCTCCCAAAGGAGTGCTTCTGTTTGGGCCACCCGGCACAGGCAAAACCCTCTGTGCCCGTGCTGTGGCTAACAGGACTGACGCCTGCTTCATCAGGGTGATTGGATCTGAGCTGGTGCAGAAATATGTGGGAGAGGTAAGAGCAAGTACTTGATGGAGTGTGGAGGGGTTTGCAGATTTCCCTGCTGGGTACCAGACACCACAGTGGGAGTGAGGGATGGATGTACTTGGAAGGTGCAGGGGGCAGGAGCTGTCAAGACAAGTCACTGCAGGTCAGGCAGTGGTGACATGACCTCAGCTTTGCTGTCACTGATGAGAGGGATTTTTCAGTACAGAGTTCAGTCTGCAGTTCAGGAGGACTTGAGTTAAAATTCTGTTCCCAACTCTGCCACTTACTTTTCAGCTGGCCCTGAGGTAAATGACTTAATCTGTACTTCTAAGAGCAGTAATTTTTCTCTCCTTTATAAATTGCTTTAAGCTTTGTACTTGTCCCATTATATATGTGAACAAATAAAAAGAGTTTTCTCATTGGAAGCTTAGAAGTATTTGGAAGCATGAGAAGTTTGATGTTGATAGTTTTCCTTTAACGTGCCTCAAATCTCCAACAAAATCTTGATTTTTTGATTTTAGGGAGCTCGAATGGTTCGTGAACTCTTTGAAATGGCCAGAACTAAAAAAGCTTGCCTTATATTCTTTGATGAGATTGATGCCATTGGAGGTATGTTTGTAGTAGGTACAGTTCTAATCTCCTGTGAGAGCTTCCAGCTTTGCTTGTAGTTCTGTATCTGGATTGCTGCATTTTAAGAGAAGTGCTTGTAAATACTGAGTTAGCACAACTTCTCCCAGCACAGCCCATGTCCAGGAAGCTGTCAGGAAGTGGTTTATGCAGGCCAGATGGGAAGCCATTTTTGCACATTTGGAGCATCCAGATTAATCGAACTTCAGTGAAGAATCTCTGTATTTTGTTTGCAGAAAAGTACCATTAACTTAAATCCCCTTCAGCTTCTGGACTAGACTCCATGTCTTTATTACTTCCTGAACATTACTCTTTTTTCTCAAAAGTGCTTAGGTCTTTTGGAAATAGGACAGTTTTTACACAGATAGGGGAAGAAGGATGATTCTGGTTGAGGGAAGGGCAGAACAAAGAAACTATTCCAGCGTTGTGGCCCTGTCATACTAAGGACCTTTTTAACTCATCACACCCCTTTAACTCATCACAAATATTTGTATGCCATTTAAAACCATTTTCCCAGGTGTCCTGTGTTGCAGCCACTGTGAAACCTCTGTGTCCATGGCCTGGAGCTGCCTCTGTGAAACTCTGTGTCTCCTCCACAGGTGCTCGTTTTGATGACGGAGCCGGGGGTGACAACGAGGTGCAGCGCACCATGCTGGAGCTCATCAACCAGCTGGATGGGTTTGACCCCCGGGGAAACATCAAAGTGCTGATGGCCACAAACAGACCCGACACTCTGGACCCAGCACTGATGAGGCCTGGCAGGCTGGACAGGAAAATAGAGTTCAGCCTGCCTGATCTTGAGGTGAGAGCTCTTTCACTGCCAAGTGGGTCCTGATAGAAGAGTGTTTCTTCAGTTAGCACATCATTGTCTGGGAGTTTATGAGAATCAGCAAATGCAGCACTCTAAAATTATGTGAAACTACATGGAAATACGGGGGATTAATGATGTGCCAAAGGTTTTCCCACACTGCACGGATTCTATCCTGGCTGAGAAGCCATAGTAAGCAGCTGTAATCACTGTATGTTCCTGCTCAACAGAGAAAAAATCCTTTAACCAGATCCACAGTTTAGTTCAGAAGTTGTAATGTGTTCTGTTTGGCTCTTTTGAGAGATTTCTTGAGGTACTTCTATGATGAAAGCCCTTTTTAAAGTTACTTTCTTACTTTAGTGTCATGGGCACTTAGACATTCCAGTCCAGACATGGGAAACTATAGTTGGGCAGCAAGAACTGATGCCTTGAGAAGGCTGACCTAGAACAGAGGCTAGACAGAGGTAAGAATAAAGTAGGTATTTATTGAAACGCCTTAAAGGGCACACCTTGGGCAGTACAAGAGTCTGGCTGGGGCTACACCGTATATGGACCTAAAAATGGTCACAAAATGGACGACTGTCCAAGTGGTGAATGAAGTCTCACCGACGATGAAGTCTCAAATTTTTAAAAGTTTTGGTCCATCTGCATATCTGGGTTAATTGTCCAATCACAGCTTCAGGTTGTGAAGTCCCATCCTTGTTTTCTCTCTTCAGTCCACCCTTTTTTATGCTTTTGGGCCTGAAACTTGTAACGACTGTCCTTGGTATCAAACTAGAAAAGGAATTGTTTTGTCTACCTACTCTGTGAAGAGAGCTCACTAACAATATAAAGCTCAAAACTACACACCTAGGCAGCACAGAATATGAAAAATATGAAAGCTAAAACGTAAGGCATCAATACAGGATGTATTTTCCATTTGCCTGTGCTGTGGACACAGCTGCAGGCTGGAGTCATCGCCTCTTTCATGCCATGAACCCCTCTGTTCTCCTCCCTTTCCTTCAGGGGCGAACTCACATCTTCAAGATCCACGCTCGTTCGATGAGTGTGGAGAGGGACATCAGGTTTGAGCTGCTGGCTCGGCTGTGTCCTAACAGCACAGGTAAGCTGAATGTATTTATTTCTTTACTTCAGCAGTTCTGTGCATGCTCCGTGGCCCCTGGCAGTGTTGAATTGCTTCTCCCTGTCTCTCCCAGGCGCAGAGATCCGCAGTGTCTGCACAGAGGCAGGAATGTTCGCTATCCGAGCGCGCCGGAAAATCGCCACCGAGAAGGACTTCCTGGAGGCAGTGAACAAAGTCATCAAATCGTACGCGAAATTCAGTGCTACTCCCCGCTACATGACCTACAATTAATACCTGGGAAGGTTCTTCCTGTCCCCCCAAAACTTTCTCTGGAACAAAAGTCCAAGAGTAGTGATTCATGTTTTGTTCTTGGAAACTAGAAATAAATGGAGTGTTCCAAGCAGTATGTGTGTGTTCATTGTGAGTGTTCTGCTCCAGGGGAGTGTTGCTGCTGTAGGGAGAAGATCTCAGTGAGGTGACAGAAGCATAGCCTAAGCCACAGATGATTCTAAGTCAGATACCTGGGCAACGTCAGACATACAAAGTTTAGATCCCTGGTCACCATCTATACCCCAAAAGTTTAAATCTGAGCCACAGAGGTGCTGGAAGACCCCTGAGTGACTCCAGTATTTCTGGATGTACTGAGAAATGCTTGTGTGTCCCAAGAAAACGGGAGCTGCTGTGGGAAGGCGTGTGTGGTGGTCTGAGGCATTGTCCAGCTTAGGGAAAATATGAAGGTACATTTTTTTACCTCCCTTGATGAATGCTCTGGTGCCATTCTTTTTATCTTCGGTGGTTTTTCTATCCCTTTTGCTGAGATTCTTTGTATCATCTTACAAAACAGTAAATGTGTCAAGGAGAAGGAAGGTGTAATTTCTTAGTGGTAAAAGATGGAAAATTCCTTTTCCCTGATGGTGCTGTGACGAGTTTGACATCTCAGTCTGGTGGTGAGCTCTTTGGTACATTGTATGACTTGTCTAAGATGCTGCTGCACGCAACCCTGACAGGGTCCTGGTGCTCCATGGCTGAGCTATGGCTGGGAATTGGCCACAGGCAGCCTTGGAAGGTTAATCTTCTTTCATGGGACATGTTCCTGTAGGGATAGGTGTGCTCAACAAAAAACAACAGACTTCCATTTTCCTTTTCAGAGGAAGAGCTGGAAGAACTTGAAATACCTGAGTGAAAAAAAATGCTTTTGGGAACTGCTTTGTCTTGGAAGTGAGAGAAGTTTTATTGTCAGTTGTATCAAAATGAGACCCATCTATTTATCAAGTTTATATTATGAAGCCACTTCTATTTTTTGAAAGTGGAAGTATGTGCAATAGGGAGAATATGCAGCCATGGACTGGGTTAGGATTCTGGTTAGTGTCAGTATCATGATATGGAAACTTGGGCACTCTCAATACTTGTGTGTCATTTCAGGAAGAACATTTTAGGGAGGGATGCAAGTTTATTGATAGGACAGAATGTTTCTTTTTCAGAAAGCAGCATTGACAGCATCTCTATTTACCTGGAGCAGCACTTGAAATAAAGTGTAGCTTTTATTTGAGAAGAGTAAGTGAGGTATTGAGGAAGAGTTTGGATCTTACCAGATATCCTGAATTCAGCTGTGCTCTTGCAAAAAAAAGGAGGGGAAAAAGACATGACCCTGATTACTGTGAGGTACCAACCCAGATTGATTGATTACCATCCAGTGCAATCTGCTGTGGTGGAGCTTCAGCAGCAGGCCCTGCAGACAAACTGGAGCTCTGTTACAAGGTTAAAGGACTTGGGGTTGTTTATTCTGGCACTGACAAGCTTAAGGCAGGATTTAATTCTGAGATAGTGGTCTCTTGCTCCGTGCAGGGAAGAGGAAGTGGGTTTCCTTTTCAGGGGCTGGCTCGGGCTGCTAGGGGGAAGCAGTGCTGGTGCCAGCAAAGCACAGGAAGAGATGAGCAAAAGCTGCCTGATTTTATTCTATGAGGTAAGTTAGTTACCAGTACTGCTGGGGAGCTGCAGGAGCACTTGTTCTGCATGGTCTGGGATGTGGGGCTTTCTTGGGCAAAGGTTCTTAGCCCAGCATTTCAGCAGCTCCCCAGGAAGGGCAGCTGCTACTACCAGGATGGGAGATCCAGCTTTAGTTGTGTCCCTGTGAGGCCTGACCTGGAGAGGGAGGGCACCGTGGAGGTGGCAGAAATGAGGAGCAGGAACCAGCACAGCAGGGAAGACTTGCCTGGAGGAGGAAACCTCTCCTGGCCCCTCCCTTGGCATCAGACACTTTCATGGTGGCCCTCAGCTTGTCCCTCATAGAGTCTCACCAAGACAAAGTGGAAAATTTTGATAAGTGACATCACTTTATTTTGGAAATTGACAGGATTTTGATGTGAACTGAAGAGACTACAGAGTTAAAAACTGAAGCTGCGACAAGCTGAAAGTAGAAAAATATACTGTATGTAGATACAAAGGCTTATTGAACTAGTTAACATTATAAAATACCAAAAGTTGTTTAAATAAGCACACACAATGTCTTGACATGCATGCACTTCATTCTTTGAACTCCAGCTAAGCAGCAGTTTCTGATGCAGAAAGCTTCCCATCCCTATGGGTAGGGGAGTCTGAGGAAATAACGTATCTTCCCTGACTTCCCTGGGTCCTGGGAAACAATTTACCTGAAGCAAGCCTGAGCTGCAACAGAGCCTGAAGTAAGAGTATTACATTCTGTGATCAGAAGTGAGGAACATGTCTGAATTCCTTATGCACAGCCCCTGTGATTTGAGGGTGCTGAACGAGATGGCACTGATGCCCCCCTGGCCCTGTCTTGTTAAAATAACCTACAGAGAAACACTTATGTTCCTGCCTCTGCTGAGTTTCACAGTGACTGCTGTGAGGGAAACAGGGGCATTGAAGATTTCTTTAGCATGGTTTTAATCTCACACCTTAAGTGAGGCAGTACCACAGTCGGCAGGCTGACAATAGAAAAAGAAACCCTATGCTTCTGTTTCTTTTAAAAAACCCAAACATGTACGATTTTTGAGTTCCATTGAACTCCATTTCTTAAAGCACTTAAAAGCTGAGGCAGAAGCAGTACTGGGAGGAAGATAGGCAACAGAAAAGTACCTTTTTTTTTTTAGGACTGCTGGGAATTTAGACCTTGCTTAAATTTTCATTCCAGATTAAGAGACTGCATTTAGGGCATCAGTTCTTAACTTAAATAGGCTTCCTTCCTGTCTTAAACCATTTTGTCTTCAAACTTAGAAGCTAAATTAAGTTTAGCTTAAAATCACCCATGTTCCTTTCTAGAAAGCCTAACAGTTTTGGCAGTGCAAGTACCATACTGATAATGTAATAATTAAACAATGAGTTTCTGACTTGAAGTTCACTTAGAGATCAATGAAGAACTGGGTATAGTTGAGACAGGTTAGGTGTTTTTAAAGAAATAACTCTACCATCCAGGTTTAAAAACAGCAGCAGCCAAATGCCACCTGTGTGAATTCATTAATCCAGCTGGCAGATTATTATAAATTGTTGAATCTGTTGTATGTAGAAGTTGGCATCAGGCTTTAAAAGTCATCTAAGAAAGTTCTTTAAAGACACTGGTACAGTGTACTGCACTTGCAGAACAGCTATCGCCTGCAAGATCCCACTCACAGTGAGTTAAAGTGCCCATTTTCTCAACAGGAATAGGAATGTCACCTTGTCCACCAGATTCTGATTGCAGCAGAATACACTGAATTTTCTTTTTTTGCATAATTTTGTGCTTGTGTATTATTGGAAGGCTATACCCTGTTCGAAGGGAAAAATTCAAGAGCACGAAGGCTTCCATTTCCTTATCCACTCTTGCTACAAAAAAGAAGCACCACCCCCTACCCGCAGATACAAACAGCCTCAGGCTCTCTTCAAACTGTGCAAATTAAATATTCAGAAAGAGTCTCCACCAGCATAAATCTGTCTCCCATTCTGCTCAATGCCACTCTTCAAAGGTTGGAGTCAGCCTTTGCAGCAGACCCATCTTTCACTTGGCAAGCAAGGACAGCGTCGTGAATACTGTGAAACACCAACTCTCTTGTTACACTTCCATCAAAAAAATTCAGTCTTGTCAGCTCATCCATAACAGGGCCTGCAAAACAAAACCCAAACATGGCATCAGCACATACACTTAAGTACAAAGATGGAAGACAATGGCAGGAATGGCAGGAAGAAGATGAGAACTTGTTCTCTTGTTGTTACTAAAAAATTTGAAATAGCCAGGTGCATCACATGCTACTTATACTCCAAACAGTTAATTCTCTTATGCAGACACAGACAGGCCTATTCTTGGCAGAAGATGCTACAATCCCAATTATCAGATATTGGAACATTTCAGGCTTTTTTCCTTATTACATTGCCGCTACGATTTCAAGATACTAAGTTCAGTGTGGCATTCACAACTTGCCAGCTGGAAGAAATGGAAGCAGGATCCTCACAGAGCTCATTTCATCAGTGCTCTACTTCCACTAAAGTTAAGGCTCTAATGCATATGGGCTTGCTTTTCCTCAAATCCAATTTTATGTAAAGTGCTGGTACTACTGAGGCACTACTGGCAGCAGGAAATTCAGGAGCAGAGGGAAGGAGATAAAACACAACCTGTCCAAAAACTCACACAAAAAAGAAAAAAAGAAGTCTCAACTCACCACTACAGCTGGAAATGCAGACATAGACACCAACTTCTTTGTATTCTTTTATAATCTACAACAGAGTTAAGCTGAAGTTAAATGTAGATCAAACATCATCATACACATCACAGTTCTGGAAGCCCAATACTGTGAAAGCTGCAGATTATACATTCCCCACACATTCAGCTACAACTTACAGAATTAAACCAGTGATTAGGTGAGATATTGGATTGTATTTGAGCAGGCAGTTATGTCTCATGCTGACACATTCCTTATTAGGTATCTGAAAAGTTTTCTGGGGAAAAAAATCCTACTTACTGCTTTTAGTGTTTTTGCTCCAACTGAATCCACAAAGTTCACTGGGGTGAAATCCAGAATTAGAGAATGAATATTTGTTTTGGGCTCCACAAAATGGTCATGCTCTTCATGAACATCTGTGTCTTGTACATTAGAATCTTCAAATTTTCCATTCACAGGTAAGTCATCACTTGCTATCTCATGTTTTACTCTTGCTTCTACGTCATTAGTCTGGGAGAGAAGATGAATAAAGCTTAAAGGCAGTCAATGCTTTTTCAATGTAAATCCTTTGCTCCCCCCACTCGTGTTCTTTAAGCCTTTAAAAGGTGACAAGCTCCTGGTCACTACAAAAACTGGCTTGACATGCACACACACTTCCATGTCTACATCAAAGTTTGTTCTCTTATGCCCAGCCTTTTTATGGTCACACATAAGCAGCTTAAAGCTGTTATCTCAGGACTGAATTATCCATTTCCTTCAAACACTGACACCTGATCATCTTTACTTATACATTTTTACTCCATTTCCTTGTCTTATCCCTGGCTGATTCCATCAAGACCTATATATTCAAAATAAAGAACAGCAAATGGGCTCTCAATTTAGGCCTTTTTTAGGTCTCTCATGGTAAAATCACACACTCCACCATGGCAGTGAATTTAAACATGCATAAAAGTATAAGCATGTTCCAAATAACCCTTCTCAGTGTATCTTGGCCATACCAGGATTAGCAGAGGGAATGGCACCTTCTTGTTACAGGGGCTGCTAATTAGAATTAATTTTATTATATCTTATTCCTACATTATTATTCCAAGTGTGTGGAGAGGGGCAGAGGCAGGGTGGCTTTGATTTCTGCCAACACCACTGGTGAGACAGCATGACAGTGTGGAGAGTTTCTGTGCTACTCTGTGCTACCTGAATGCAATCAAGGTCCAACACAATTATCCAATACAGCAGTGAGTCCCTATTCTTACACTGTCCCTTCAGCCTCCTGTCCCCACTGCACAGCACTTGGTCCCTAAGCAGCACTCCCTGTATAAAACACGAGTGGTAACATGAAAGCAGCCTGTATGTTGATAAAGCAGAGGTAAATATTTACCGAAGAGCTCGTGAGCTTCAGCACAGCTTTCTTTCTTTGTTCATTTGCTGCCTTTATCTCCCTGGCATGGCGCTTCTGGGCTTTTCTCCTTGCTGCTAATAAGGCACCAGGGTGCACTCCAGTCTGTCAGGAGAAGAAAGTATGATCAGAGGAAATTCAGCTTGTTAGGATGGCACTGGAGTATCAATTTGCATTGAATTAATCACTGCCATAAATTTAAACAAGCCTGCATTTTCCAGCTTCCCTTGGTGGGGGTGAGAACAGTGTAAAGAAGAAATCATCTTGGAAAGCACTGTGTTAACAAGATGAGGGAAAGATGCATCTCATTTTTTTCTTGAAATCAGAGAGTATCGTGTTTCAACCAAATGCTGATTGGAGTGCAGAGAGCAAAGGGGAGAGAAGTGAAATTGGGCAACAATCACTATCATCTCTTGCTTTGTGAGGGCAAGTACCACCCACCTGTTTTGTATAAGACTCTCCATGGGAGCTACAGAAAAATGTTCAGAAGTTAGTACAGGTGCAGGTGTCACTGGGTCAGGTTCTGCTGTTGCCACTGGCACCCAGTGAAAGCAGGGGTGACACAGGCAGTGAGGCACACCCTGTGTGCAGGTCATCTGCTGCCCATGAGAGGCACTAAATGCCCACAGTATTCCACCGTCTTACACTCCAGGAAAGTTTGACACCCAACAAGGAAACTTTTATTGCCATTTTGTTTTCAGCTCAGCAACTAGTTTTCTGCTGAAAAAATAAAGGTTTGACCGGTTTGTGCTCTGCACCCACCACTTGTAATTCAGGAGCAGTCAGTATGAAGCTACACTTTGTCTGTTTATTCCCTCTCACCATGCTGTTGCTTCCTAAGGTAATTTGTAGCTGGGTGGATCATCACCTTCTTATACTTCACAGATCACCAGGGACTGCAGGCTGAGAAACACTGTGCTAAGGACTACACTAAACCGCTGAAAGATGTTTCAGAATCCAGTTTGAATTTTCAGGACACAGACAGAAATTAAATACTTTACTTTACTCACCTTTTTCTTCAGGGCAGTTGTATATGACTCAGTATTAGCAAAATAAAGAGATGTATTAGCTTGAAATATTTTGATTCCAGGATATTCTTTAACCTAAGGAAAATATTGGATGTGCACAGTTAAACAGAATAAAAGCCTCTGTGTGATCACAAGACATATGAACATGCTGCAGTGCAACAGCCAACCCTGGATGGCTCAGCATGTTCCAGGTAAAGAAGGCTGGCACTGCTGTAAGCAAAGGCAACCAGGAGATTAAAAACCTCCCACTTTCCCAGTGTAATTCTGCACACTATCAATGCCTGGTAACATTTCTCCTTCTATATTGCACCAAAATGTACAGCCATAAAAAAATAAAAATAAAAATAAATATTTGCAGTTCTCTGATGTTGCTATTTGCAACTGGTATTACCATGAGGAAACCATGCGCTCCCAGAATTGCTTCCTTTTAGCCTCCCTTTCTACAGGCAGAATAACTTATTTCCCTCTTTCTCTCTTTTTTATTTTTCTTGACTCCCAGGTACCAAAAAAAAAAACCTTTCAAATTTTTGGTTTTATCCATACCTTCAGAAAGGTCTTGATATTCACTTCTTTCCCCTACTTTAAATGCAGTCATCTCTAAACAGGCTGAACTCTGACATTTTGCACGCAAATGAGCTGGCCAGCAGCAGACACCCAGCCTGCCACATGCTGCCAACCCCACCTTTACCCAGGAGGAAATGCTGACTGCATTCAGTGTAACAGAAATGGAGTCTCCTCTCCTTTGCATACAGATATAAATGTGTGCACCCATACTCCTGCTTTGCATCATATTTAAAGAAGAACTGCATTATCTTTTTCCATAGGTTTTTATAGACTGGTTCCTCAGTAAAGGAGGATGCAACTTTCACAGCAGCATCTCTGAGAACATAGCAGAGAGTGCAGAAAATTGTTGCTGCTGTTTTGGAATATTGATTGGTGTTTATATCCACTGCACTGACAAAATATAATTCTTTCATCAATTTTTTGTTGACCAAAATGGCATTGATGAGAAGCTAAGTGCATGGTGAGCAATTGTGCCGTTAATCACATATATGTAATGAACAGGGGATAGGTGGGATGCTGTTTTCAACAGTATGTGCAATTCTGAAGAAGATACAAGTTTGGATCCTGGGTTCCATGGATTCTGTGCACTACTGCCACACAAATAAAGAAAGTGGCCTGGTATGCACTTGTGTACCTAGCAGGTTTAGCAGTGCTATTCCTAAACACTCGGACAATGGAACTAGTATAAAAAGTACTTTTCATCACCACCTGCTGAAATGTACCTGCAGTACCAAGAGCTTGCATTTTGAACAAAGCAACTTTTACTACTAAACCCAAATTTATTTCTTTCCTTTCAACACAGGTGAATGCTCAGCAGCCAGCACTGCATGCGTGTGCAGTGTGGTAGGGCAAGGCAGCAAATTGCCACAGCTGTCTTTGCTCCACTGAATGAAACTACTCAGTGCAGAAGAGCACATTCCTACCTCTTCGTACTCTTCCACGTCACAGTAGATGTCAGTGTTAGGAATCTGACCAAGGATTTTGTATTCAGGCCTAGAGAGAAAGGACAAACATTTCTGTATTATCATTTATAAAGTGGAAAAATGGATGTTTAACACAGACTGAAACTTATTTTAAATGGTCATTCTGCAGGGCCTGTCTGGTACAGGATTATCTAAACATGGTTAAATGCAGTGAGCAGTTTATGGCACAACACAATTATAAGAAAGTTTGTTTCTGTCAGTGAAAAAACAATTTATAAGCTTAGCATGGAAATGTTGTCATTTTCCAAAAAGCATGAGTCAAAGCATCCAAAAGTACAGGGCAAATTCTCTGCAGCACCAACTGTTGCAACTCTATTGACTGTCTTGCAAATATGCAAACTCATACTGGCAGAAAACATGCTGCAATTTCAAAGAGCCACTCTGCTCCCACGACAATGCCTAAGGAGATAAATATTCACAGCTCACAAGAACTGTGACAGCAAAGTACATTACTGTTCTGTTTGCAGAGATGGCAGAAAAATACTCTTATTTATGCAGAGTGGAAATCTCACAATTTGCTTTCATTCCAAGGCAAATGGAACTGAGACTTTTACGGAATTTCCACCTGAACCAGACCTTGATTCCAGAGCCTCACATGCCAGTCCTATCCACACATGCAAGAAATCATTTCACTGTAGACCTGGAAAGCTTCACAATAAGAGCTTTGTCACACTGAATGGGGAGAAGTGACTTGAAAACTAGAACAGCCACAGTATTTTACAAGTTAGAACTTTCTTTTAAAATACGTAAGCATTCATCCTGTGATAACCTGACACAACTTCATCTTGTTCGTGACAATTAACGCACGCAAAACGTAATCGTGTACCAAAACTGGCAGCAAGAACACTTAAAGGTCTAAACTCTAAGCATTAAAAGAAATAATAAGATCAACCACTATGAGAAATGAAAAATCTTCTGTTTATTACTGAGAGTAAAGTTCATGCCCTCTAAAAATTTTGTTCTCAGAAAAAGAACATGTGAACATTGGATCAAAGGGCATGACCTGTATTAGGAAGGAAATTCCATACAGTGTGCAGTTGAAGAAGGTGAAATGGACTTCTGTTTATTTGCACCCCTTAAAAAACAAAACCACATAGAAGATCAGCAAACACTAATTTTGATAAAGAAGAAATCTGACCTTTGTGTTCTGTAAATAACGGTTAGCATTGCAAATGTTACTGCAGTAAGCAAACCATAGTCTAGTCCCAGGAAAAGAGAAGCCACAAAAGCTACCACCCAGATGGCCTAAAACAAAGAAAAGGTCTGAATTATTATGCATCCTTTCCTGTTAACAACAAAAACAACAGCATAACCCAGCCTCAAAACCTTTGTATCACTTCTGATCAGGAACAGGCTCTAATGTAACCCACCATGATGCCAGATGGGAATTACCTCAACCTTTCAGAAGGGCATAAAAGCTCCAGGCACTCTAACTAACATCTGACTGTCACAGTATTAATTAATGCCTTAAGTCCTGTTCTCCAAGGAATCCTGTTCTATCATCATCATACTCCAAATACCTTAGGATAAAAAAAAAAAAAAAAAAAAAAAAAAAAAATCAAGGCTTGCAAGTAGCTGTAACTCAGTTCCATCAGCCAGTTCATCCAGGAGAGAAATACGCCACCAAAATATTCCCTCCAATACACTTTTAGCTCTGGCCCACTCCAGCCAGGTTTTTGGTTTATCTTAAAAGATGGCAAATACCTTCAAGTGGTTTTCTTTGTTACTCTGTTTTCAAATTCTTCTCAGACATTCCCACAGCCTTCAGTGCAGTTCCTATAGCAAAACTGCCAGAGCTTTGCTTTTACTGCAACCAAACCATTTCTGACCTGACTTACAAGATTGTTGAGCAACAACAAAAATATTCTTGTCTCCAACAGATCACTGTCCCAGGGTACTTACAGCTCCCTGTCTTCTGCTCATCTGCAATACAACACTAATTTATAACTCCTTGGTAAGTTTCTATGCTGTTTTGGCAATAGCAATGAATTTAATATAGTAAAATATATGCACTGAGCTGTGCAATACTCACCAGCTCAATCCTACTGGTTTTCCAGAAGTACATGATATCTCCAAACTGTCTAAACATTGTCTTCAGGTTCACCATGATAATTGCAGCTAGCACTGTCTAAGAACATTACAAAAATGCAGTTTTCAGAAGCAAAATAAACCCAATGCCAAGTGAGAACTTCAAAGAATTACAAATAACAACTTCTGTACTTTATAACTGATATAAGTCCACTGAACAGATGTTCTATTTAAAAACCCACAACTTTTTAGGTAGTTCAGTGGACATGTGCTTTTACTGCAGCTGCAAAAATGGCAAACCTATTCAGTTCAGTTTGATTTACTCTTTCCTAGCAAGAGGAATCACATGCTCCTATACTTCCTGCTGCTACACTTACAGTGCCTGAAGCAGTAGACTATAATCTTAAATTCATGTTTCTCTACAACATGCTGAAACAATTCCTGCAACAGACATATAGTTGTAACACAAGGTCCAACTCCTATAACAAGAAAGAGGAATTGTGTATTGTCCTTTGCATAGCACCAAAAATAGATTTTTTTTTAAGCCAGAAATATACTTACATAAACATATTTTTATACAAATAAGTATAAATTGCAGCAAACCCAACTCATTATGCTGAGCCATTATGCAGCCCCAGCCTTCTACCAGCCAAGATGTGACTTTAACTTTTTAACCTCAGTCCAGAATTCCTATGCTGCAATTGAATGTGGCCAGCAGGATTAGGGCAGGGATTGTCCCCCTGTACTCGGCACTGGTGAGGCCACAGCTCAAATCCTGTGTTTGGTTTTGGGCCCTCACTACAAGAAGGACTTTGAGGGGCTGGAGCGAGTCCAGAGAAGGGCAGTGGAGCTGGGGAAGGGTCTGGAGCACCAGTCTGATGAGGAGCAGCTGCCTGAGATTGTGGTCAGGTGGGGATTGGACTCTTCTGAGAGGAAATTGCCTCAAATTGTGCCAGGGAGGTTTAGATTGGATATGAGGAAAAGTTTCTTCATAGTTTGTCAAGAACTGGAACAGGATACCCAGGAAGTGGTTGGGTCACCGTCCCTGGCGATACTGAAAGCGAGTAGATGTGGCACTTAGGGACATCATTCAGTGGTGGGCTTGGCAGTGCTGAGTTAACAGAGAGACTCAATGATCTTAAAGGTTTTTTCCAACCTACATAGTTCTAAAGGGGAATGTTCTAAAGGGGAATTCCTTGGAGGTATTCTTAGGTTCTAAAGACAGATAGGATATCCAGTACTAAAAACAACAACAAAGAGCACCATGGATCCTTCAAAACATTGTTTATTTCTAGGCTAATTTACAGCAAAAATGCATACAAAATTTAAAGGTTTCTAAAAAATTTTAGAGGTTTTCTGTAAACTGCTATTTACTATAACCCTCCCACAATCTCAAGTTTTAGCAATACTCATGGGCTTTTGTTCCCAGTCAATGCAATGCCTAATATGTAAAACTCCCTTACCTGTGGAAGTGGTTCAAAAAGGTATCCAATAGCCACAATTACCAACAGAACCATAATTGCAGAGAGTGTACCTGCAATCTGGAAAAAAAAAAAAGCCAGAGATTATTTAGAAGTGTCCTCAAGGGAAAATATTACTGATTAGCTAACCCCTTGTGCTTTAAAAGGCTGGTTATTGAAATGACTTTTGATTCCTTCCATTTACATCACCCATTTTGCCTATCATGTCGGTTTCTATCCTGACCCAGTCTGGATTTGAAACATGAGAAACTCCATTTATTTCTTCTGGCCCAGGCACAGAAATATGGCCATCTAGATAAGCTTCAGACTTTAGTTTTGGAACTCCAAAGGGTAAACTTCATTTGGCTCAGGATTTGAGTATTCTACATACTTGAGTTTTTCCACCGGTGCTTTCCTGGACAAGACTCCGAGACATTGAGCACGTGACTGAAAAGGTTTGGAAAAATGACCCCACAGAGTTGCATATTCCCAAGGCAATAAGTTCCTGTGTTAAACAATAGAGCAAAAAAAAATCTAAAGGCAGTTACACTTAGCAGGTGTACCAAGCTGGAACTATCCACAGACATTAACAACCACATCTTATTTATAGTGCTTTCTAGCAACTTCATTGTAGAGAATAAACAACCTAATTGTAGCTTATAGTTGTAGTTCCCACACATGCACAAGCTGATGTATGTTAAATCATCTGTGTAGTGGTTTCAGTTCTGTTAAATAAAGTTTCTGATCAAATGTTGGAGACATTTCCCATGCCTAAATCTTACAAGAATTAATCAGACTGAAAACTAAAATGAATGACAGCACTGCTTGTTTTAAGGATTTCTTTATCTTGGAGATAATTTGAATTTTAACCCTGAATATACATGGAAAATAACCATGAGTGAGGTCGGAGCTCTGTACTGCATTTCTGATGCCTAAGTAATTATTTGCTTATAATAAAGCCTCCCCAGACTACTCTGCATCTTGCTATTTGTAATTGAGTGATTTGAGTCACACATTTCCAATAGTTCTCAATGAGTTTTTCTCTTTGTGTTTGTACAATCCTTTTTGGATTCATTTAAGCACTTGGCATGAACTTGTACTGTGACAAGGAGCTCTACAGTTTAACACCCAGGTAAAATAGCATGTGGCACCTCCTGAGGAAAAGATTTAGATGCTTAACTTGGGTCAGTGATTATTATGTTTAAGACAAATAGAGCCAATCATATTCATGCAGCTACAGCTTTGTCCTCTTCTCTCTTCAGGTAACAGAGTACAATGACATGAAGGATGAGATTCACCTGACCAGATGTAAAACTCTGTTGGTAAACTTCATTTACTCTCAAAAGAAGGCAATCATTTAGATTAGGGGGTAACAGCTGATCTGTGCTGTGTCAGATGTATGCTCTAGGAGATGTGTTACAGCACAGGAACTCTGTCTCCCTTGACACCACAATGATATTGACCAATAATCCAATTGAAGTATTGATTCTAAACTGCACAGGAAGGCCAAAGTAGGTGAGGACATATAATTTCTTTCTAGGGAGTCCTAAACACAGTCCTTATCACTCAAATCATGCTCAGAATGCTAAGTACAGACAGGACCAATTGCTGCCTCAGAAAATGACAAGTTGCCCATTTGCAATAGGCAGGAATAAAAACAAACTATAAAACATAACTGAAATTTTTAAACTCCAGACAAGAGTTCTCTGACACTTATGTGTCACATAACTGTCACACCTGTCACATAAGGCACTGTATTTATCACACGAGACCTCTATGCTTTGCTGTATTACAGAAAGCAAAGAAAATGTAGCTGCACATCAGGACAGTATGGCCAAGTAATGTCTGTCCCAAAAATTAATATTCATGTATATGACCAAGTATAGCAGAAACAGGTTTCCCAAAATGAAGCTAAAAGTAAAACTGGTTATTTAAACACATCCAGAAAAAAAGAACTTAAACTAATTCCTGCCCTTTAAATGTGTAGGTTGTCAAAAATCTGGCTGGATTCCTCTAAATCCTGAAAAAAACCTAATTTTTGCTAATATTGCACTCTACTTCAACAATGTAAGAAAGGTGCTACTGAGAATTTTCAACAAAACAACCCTGCTACTTTTACCTGATTCCCGTCGATGGTGTAATCATGTTTAAGGGCAAAGGTCTTGGCCATTGATACAGTCATTGAAAATCCAACTACTGCTATTGCTACTGCATCCCCAAAAATTGCTGGGATTAGCTGAATCTCAGGAACTGCTGGTGCACGTAACCTTGGAGATGAAAATAATATTTATAAATTAATATGATAAGAACTATATGCAATACAGAAAAGGCACAGTCTTAATAAGAATGTATCATCCCTACCCTTGAGGAATATTCCCAACAACATCCACTTTGTATGCCTCATTCAGCTTCATTCCAGCTGAAACTCCTGTGCCAATAATGACCTAAAAATCCACAAACAAATTTGTAAACATTATCTAAAAAGAGATAAAGCCACCTGAAGAGATATAAAGGTTAGCTGACTATGATTAATACACACAAGGGGTTACATTTATTTGTCAATCAGTTTTCTATGAGTTAGGGACGAAAAAAGCAGACAAAAAAGAGGAAGCATCATGATTCTCCCTTCATCATGTCAAACTCATCCTGATTTTACAGTTTTTTTGTAAACAGTTAAATGGAACATGCTATGGTATGATATGAATCACTCAATTTCCCTTTGCCTAAGCCAAGCTCTGGCAAATTAGTGTATTGGAAAAATTAAACGCAAGGGCACTCCTGTCTGTGTGCACTGGCTTATCTGAATGTGCATACCCTGTTACCTGTAAAGAGAACTGATGCAACAGCAAAGAAAGGAACACTGTTTTGCTATTGCCTATCAAAAAATGCCCTATTACACCATTACTCCCTCACCTCTCACCAGCATCTCTTTTTTTTGTTCCTTCTACCTAGATTGTGCCCATAGCTTCAATTATTCTGTTTCCTGACTCCATTATGTGCAGGTTTTTTGAGAGCTGTAGTAATTGGAGAACTCATTTTTAAATCAAATCACTTTTAAAGGCAAAAGGTTGTCTGAGCTGTAGGCTTTGTGTGTATTACGACAGTCTGTTTTATACAGGTATTTTAGAATAGTTGTTTGAAACAGAATCAGTGCTGCAGCCAGTTATTAGTCTCAGAAACAGAGAAAGGAAGACTTATTAAGTCCTGATGGTTCCTGCTCTTCTTTCTGCTACTACATTTCAAAAAGCAAGCAAGTCCTGCAGAATCTCTGAACAGCACCTTCCTTCAGGAATGGGTTCTGAGCCCTCTGGCTCCAAGTGGGAAATTCCCCTCGAGACACTCTGCATTGTCTTGCAGAGAATTAGTCAGGTTCCAAGGAGCCCAAACTCCTGGATAAGAGAGGGTTTTACAATACACAGATACCTACCCATTGATATAGGGAACTGGGGGTGTTGAAATTGTTTTTAAATTGTTTTTTATGACTTTATGCTCTCCATATGGGCATTCCAGTTCTTAAAATTAAGGGAATCCAAACCTTCAATTGGATCAAGGCTCAAATGAATTATGTTCAATGGAAGTTACTCTCAAGCTGAGTAAGATAAGGTAGAACATGAGATGATTTCTACAGCTTTAGAATAGCTATGAACTTTAGCCATAGAATTTCCCAACTGGCTTACCACAATGATCTCCATAGGAATAGGAACTGGGAGCTTCTCCTTAAACCGGAAATTGATTTCCTTGCCAATCAGCAGCAAAACAATGCACGTTAATCCAACAATCATTGCAGCAATGTTGGTTGTTGTTATTTTTGAAAGCACGGCAGCTATGCTCTGTAACATAACAGCAGCATCATAATTATTCTTAAGAAAATAGACTCTTCATGGAGATTTGCCACAAAAGAGCAAATTATACATTACTTTTCAGCTGTGGTTTCATTCTAAATTTATAACCAGAGTGAACGAGGGCCTTACCAAAATACCCATTGTTCCTACAAAACACAGAGTATCTCAGTGAGAGAAATGCACTTGAATCATTTACAATATCAGTGTTCCTTAAAGGGGGCAAAAATTTGGAGAAAAAACTTTAATGGGGTAAAAAGTCTAAACTGAACCATGTCTCTCATCCTAAACATTTTCACACATATTCCTCAGTGGCAGCTACCTGAAAGCAATAAATGCAAACTCCTTCTAATACCATCAAATATTCTTTGGCAAGTCACATTTACTTGGAGCTGCATGAACTATTCTAAAACAATAAAGCTGCTGATAGAACTACTGAGGTTGCCATAACAATATGATTAAATAACAGTGATCCTGCAATGCTGCTGAACTGGCCATAATTCCAAATAACCTTTTAATTGAAAATGCTTACTATAAGGGTGTTAGAAAAAAAACCTGCTGGAATACACAAGTTGCTAGAGGGTAAATAATTCCCCATACTGATTATTCCCCCTTCTTCCACTGCATTAAAATAAATAAATAAGTAATCTTTTTGGTTATTTATTAGGTTTTTGAAAGAAAATCAACATACTCTTCCATATGCAGATTGAAAATTGGTTGTTATATATTCAAGATGTCCTGGTAGTATGCATTTGAATTTATAACTTTCCTTCTATTTGTTTGGCAATTAGTATGACTGGTTCCCAGATTAGTGAACTGAACAGCAAATTTTGGAATTAGTCATTAATGCAGACTTGCTTCCAACAGGTTTGTTATATCTGCACAAACATACAAAATGGAAGTATTTTCTATAACCTACATGTAGATGAAATCCTGAAGCTTCATTATTGATGGCTAGGCCATCAATCTACTCAAAGCTTAAGTTTTCACAGACATCTGAGATCTTCCCTTTTCATCCACTGAAGAGTGGAAAGATTCTGAGAGTAACATTTCCTAGCTTTGAAGAACACACCATTCAGCAGAATCCTAAAATCTGCCCATCTCAGACCGTGCAGATCTACCAAGTCACACTTGGGCTGCACTTTCAGATATTCATATATTGCTATGGCATTTAAAGACCTCATACCCAGAGTTCATTTCTGAAGATTATTCCATTTAGTGCCAAATAATACAAAAAAGCATGAAAAAGCTTAGGAGCTAGATCCAGACAACACAGAATTTGCATGTTTGGTAAGTGTAATTACTCACATATACAACTGAAAGGGGTCCACTGTACCGGCTAGTCTTGATGCCAAGAAGGTACTTGAATTGGGAAACAGAGACATGAATTGCAGCTGCAGTGGTAAACCCGTGCACCAGGGGCTCTGTTAGATAGATGGCCACAAATCCAAATCGAAGGAAACCTAAACACAACTAACGAAAAAGAGAAGCGCCAACCCTGTGACTCCAAGTATCGCCTGGATATAGCACACACACACACCCTGCTCTCCTTTCCTCAATGCCCAGGCCAGATCAGACAAACCTGAACTTGGCTTTTCTAAAGCCAGTTCAGTAAGCAGCCATCAATGCACCCCATCTTCCATGCCACTGGCAGATACAGTGTGAGATATGGGTATGTATGTATGCATTGTTTGTGTGCATTTATGGGCAGATTAGAGAACATCAGTTGAGTTTTTCTGATAGGATAGGAAAAAATGAAAAGGGGGAATAACCCAATTTTTTTCCAGTCAAGCTAAGATGCCAGATAAAGTCCTGTCTCCAATGCATCCATCCCCAGTTCCATTATGTAGCTGCCATAAAGCAGCCTGTGTCCTACACGGTGCAGTGCAGAAGCACGTCTGCTTACAGAGGACCCACAGTGACCCAGCACTCCCTGCAAGTCCAGCAGCAGCAGCTGCCCTTACAGCAAACTGTGAGCACATACCTGGATAAGTCCTGAAAGAAAGGCGAGAGCCACAGCTACCTGAACCCTCTTAGTATCCCTAGCACTGTAATATTCAAGGACATCTGTAATATTAGTAGAATTAGAGTCCAGAGAAATAATTTCATCAGGCACTTCTCTCACAGCAACGCCACCAACCATCATACTAACCACAGCAAAGGTGCCTGAAATAAGAGGGAGAGGAAAATAATTACTTAAAATCCTGACAAGTTTTTTTTTTAGGAGTGGTTCTTACTGAGATATGCAGAATTAAACTAAAATAAGAGTTTTCTACCTTAATAATGTATTTTTTAGTCCCCAGATTTGCTCCAGTACTCAGCACCATTAAAGCTAGTTAGATAGTAAACATATACCTCGGCAGCAGGCAAACACCATCATTTTTTTCTATCTCAGTTTCTATTTTGCAAATTAAAGATTCATCCTGGCCACACAGACAGCTGACTGCAGCAATGAAATCATAGATCAGGAGTTCACAGCAGTCATTTCTAGAATGATTTCTAATCTGATACAAGATGCTCTTCTATTGCTTCCGAAGTAAAATAGATAAACTAACAATAAAAAGTACTGGTTATGTTCCATACCTTTGTGTTTCTTCTATGCACTTACATTTAAATTTATGGAAAACAACTACATTTTCTATTTCTCCAATTTTATTTTTTACAGCTTTATTAAACACACACACAACACAGACAGACTTTCAGTTATCCATACAGATATACCTATTGATATGTGCTTGGAGGTTCCAAAGAAAGTATATAGAATAACAGGATAAAATGAAGAATATAGGCCAAATACTGGGGGAACAGCTGCCAGCAAAGCATAGGCTAAACCTAGGAAACAGACACAAATATGTATGTTAGGTAAACAACAAAAATAAACCATCTGAAGCAAAGGGATTTAAGCCTACTAAAACTAAACACACCTAATAGGAAATCTAGAGAGTTGTATCAAGTTTAAAAAACAGGAGATCTTTCAGTGAATAGCCTTGAAAATGTATAATCCTCTAGGGCAGTGCCTAGAAACATGATGGGGTGAGTCAGGAAACCAAAGTCCCTAATTACAGTCACTGCAGGTGTCTGTGTTTGTGTGCACACTTGTGCACCTGTTTTGCCTTTGTGGGTGGAAGCAATCCTTAATGGCCAACAAATCCCTTTTGTTACTTTTGTTTTTGTCTGCAGAAGAACCTAGTTAGAGACACCCATACCCTCAAAACAAGGGGGACACATTTGACTTTCTCCTCCTTTTCTGATCAGACATGGTGTTCATGGCAACCTTTAACTGACTAAACACTATCCTCCTCCCTCACCCCAGAATAACTGGGATGATATAATAGTTTATGTTTCCACAAAACATGCTTCAAAATGTAAAATAAGCAGAGAATAATTTCTGACAATCTGTAAGGTCACAGAGTTTATACAGTCTGGTATTCTTCCCAAAAACAAAGTCCTTTTGGTCATTAAACATGGTCCAGCTCCATGCAGGGGAATGCAATCCACATCATTCCTATCTCTACTCTGGCAAGCACAACTGTGGAGCTGTGGGGAGAACAGCTCTGAGGAACACCAGGGAAGAACATCTCCCACTCTCTGTGTGACTCAGGGTGTGCTTGTCATGGGACCAGGCTCACAAGCAAGTGGTGTACACCATGTGATATGGCACATAACTGTCCCAAGCAGTTGCAGCCAAAACAACAGCTCTACACAGCTTGTGTTAAGGAGAACTGACACCAGAACAGAACAAATGGGCCTCAAGGAGAAAACACTGTATCCTGGCTTGGCTTGGTTATGCACTCTCACAAGTGAAGGTTGGTAACACCTGTGTGTTCTTGCCACACTTGGGCAGACTGGTCCAAGTGAGGGGTAAAAATCTCAATGGGACAGTGCAAATTCCAAACAGAAGCAATGGTTCTCCCACCATGGCGAGACAGTGATATCCAAAAACACCTCTCCCTAATAATTTAAACTGGGAGACAAAGCATCACGTTACAAAAAAAAAAAAAAAAAAGAAAAAAAAAGAAAAAAAAAAGAGCTAAACCACAAGGGTCTTCTGTGCCATTCAAGTGCTCTTGTGCAGTGTAGTAACTCATACAGCCTTGTTCTAGCCCTAAGCAATATCTGAGTCCTAACCAAAAATTAATATTCTCACCAAAATTGGACTGATGGTATTGTTTATTCTCTTGCTCAAATGAGCATTTCATTAAGCACTTGTGAAACTCATCCCACACATCTTCTCTCACCCAAGGGGTACCTTTCCTGACATCAGCCAACACCCTGTATTGTAACAGCCTGGCCCTAAATATGATGATGAACTTAACAGTATAACTAACCAGAACTGAAAATCAGTGTTCAAAACTGGGAGGGTGAGTCTGTGTGAAGTTCCTGATCTGAATACCCTTTTATTCCCTTTCATTTGTACTGGCCTTTTCAGAGACTGTCAGTGCCAAGGAAATAAAAGAGATATTGACTTGATAGGAGGTCATGGCTTAAACACCATGGTCATTGTAATTCTGCCTGGAATAATTCCCAGGCTTCTTTGAACTCATTCTTGCTATAATTACATCCATTCCAGAAAAATGAAAGTTCAACTTTTGTGTTTTTAGAAAGGGAAAGATTAGGAGCAATTTAAGGGCATGTTTACAGTCACGAAATGAATAGTGTTTACTTTAAAAGAGAGTCACATAATTAAGTATAAAGTTCACTGCTGACCACTTAAATTTTAGTGTTCCTTCAGGTCTTGACATAAATTATATTTCAGTATACAACTGGCGATGTTTGTGTCTCATATATGACAGATATGCCTGAGATTAACCACATGAGCTATCAGTTTAAGATAAGTTGATACTTCCATGTGTGGAAGAAAAAATAACCTTAATCATAAAACTTACACAAAACCAGGAAGATATGGAAATAAAGAAATTATCTGCACAGGCTAAGTTAGGGTACTTAATTATTTTAATGGGTTACCACCTATAAAAATCTTGGATTTACAGATGAATTTTTCAGACCTGCCTCAGCTTAAAGTGGAACAAGTGAGGGGAAAATATGAAATAAGTCAACACAGAAATAAACTTATTCTGAATTACATCACCATCTGGACAGGGCTCTGCGCAAATCAAAGAATTTCCTTGACTCCAAGACTTCCCAGAAAAATCTACTGAGACTGTGGCAGCTATTGTGAAGCTGCCATTACCAGAGCAGTGGGCACCCCTTAATGATATTCCTTAGAAGTGCTATTGCTTTCTAACCTCCTAACACTTCTGAAACTGCTAATAGTAACTGCTGGGAAAAACAAAAGATTCTACTGGTCCAAGAGCTGAACAGAATAGTGAACACTGGATTTCTCTGACTTCCAGAGCCTGCTCCTGCTTCAGGAATGGGCTCCATTTACAGTGACACTTCCAAGTAATTTAATAGAAATTACCACAGATTTTCAGTCTTGTTACAGAGGGTACTTTTGAATTATTCCCACCATGTAAATCACTGCCCATTACTATGGTTCCAGTGTAAACTGGTGACTTCTAGCCTTAGGTATCAGTCTTTCAATTCTTGCATGTTCTTCTCTAGTTAAATTTAGTTTGGTTACTTTGTCTCAGTTAGTCTCTGAAACATAATGTCTATGTGTCTGTTAGATATTGCTACCCTCTGTAGGAAATATGCCATGACTTTCAGAACAATGAGATCAGTAAATAATATGGTGCATTCAGCAAACGTTTAGACATGCATTTAAACTGTGAAAAGCTAGTCTGCCATTGAGAACTGTGATACCGATTAGAGAGGGAGCCTCTCTCAGAGTTTGGTGCGTATCACTGACTTGCACTTTAAAGGGAATCATTCTGAGCTGGTCTGCAGAATCCATTCTGATCTCCACACAGAGCCCTGATATACACATCTGATGTTTCAGGATGCCAAGCACTAGCATAAAAGCACATATGGAAAAAGCAAAGAAGAGAGAATTAAATCCAGAGGTACACTCACCTTGAGGAAGCTGCATGATCCCAGTGCTTATACCTGAGATAATGTCACCCAATAAGTATTCCTTTACTGGGTAACGAGGAAGCCATTTTAAAATTGGTAAGAAATTGTAAAGATGAGACTTGGCTCTCTTAGAAGAACAACTGGAAATACAAAGCAGAAAGAAAGTTAGACACTAGGGGACAAACAGGTTGCAAAAATTCTTTTCATCCCTATATAGGAAAATAGCTCCTTCACAGACAGGCTCAGACTCCTGATGACAGTAATTTCTGGACATGCTTAAGCACAAACGACTATGCTTCCAGTTAATTTAGCCCTTAATCACATGTTAGTGCTATTCACAAACAAGACAAAAGTCTTGTGAGCCTGGAGGTCAGTGGGAAGTAAAACTTCCAGTCTATGCACAATTGAGTGGTCACACAACACCTTTTGCTGAGATCATTCCTAGTAACAAACCCCCTGAGCATAACTTGCTTCCTGATAGTGGTTTTCACTCACCAGAGTACTTTGCAGTGCTTTTTCCCATTTACTAGTTCCATGCTTTATACTGGTTTGATCATAATGTTATATATTACTATGCTTTAGATTTTTTTATATTAATTTAATCACTACTTATTACTATCACTACTAGTACTGATAGACCCTTTCAGGCTATTTGAGTGCATAACCCTTCTTCACCCGGAAAGGAAAGGCACTGAAGCCAGCAGCACTGACCCTTGTGGCTCTTAGCAGAGCTATTAACCTTTTGAAAACCTGACTCATGATAGAGCCAGGAAACCAGTATCTCTATCCAGTAGTGCTTTGCATCATATCTTGATTATACTGTGGTAAGTTTAACCTTGGCTAAAAATGTAACACAGGGATTGTATAAATGCTCTTCTGCATAGGGGAATTGCAAGACAATTGCAGAGATTTATTAGCATTTCTGAATTGCACAGTGAAGAAGCTTGTTGCTACAAGTGAGAGAGTCATCCACACTTCTCCATGGTTAAGTAGACTGTATCACAAGAAGGAGGATTTTGATCCAGTTTTTTAAATTCAGGACAGATTCAGATTTCTGAGGTAGAATTAAGTGTCTTTACCATTGAAGTCATTCCATAAACCAAAGCAAATCTCCTAATGTCAAATTATGTGAACAGGAATACTTTATAGAAAAGCAATTCTGTTGTCCTGCAGAACAAGGTTTGAGAAAGAAATGGAAAAAACTCTGCAAATGAAGCATGGATAAACATAAAGCTAATGAGAACTTCGCTAGAACTTAAATCCCCTGGTATCATGGAGCACAGCTAAAGACATTTCACATCTAACCAGATGATTCCAAGGCAGTTAATTAAAAGCTAGAGAATGCCTTTAGTAAATTCTTATTAGACTAATAATTTAGAACTCTACACAGCTATCACACTTCTCCATTCTTCTGTGAAATGATCATGTGAAGCACAAATTTGGCCATAAATATTTCCACATAAAAAGAATAGATATTTTTCTGAGTCTTATGAATTTATGTCATGCGATTTGACTAATACTTCACATTCCCAAGCTGCATATTTTCCTTTTGCACTTTGATTGCAATTCAACTAATTTATCCAACATTTTCTAATATAGTTATACATTAACATTAAAAACACATACACAGCTCCTTCCCAGTCTTGCTCAATAGTCAAAATAGAATTAGTGGCTTTATCTTATAGGTTTCTTTGAAGAGATTACCAGCTAAGTGCATGAATCAATTAAGAATTATAATATTTCTAACCAATAAAACAAAGATAAGACAAAAATCCCTACCGACAAGAATGTGCAATCTTCTGCCCTAAAGTCTGAGGGGTTCTCTGTCGCCTGTGCAGCTGTCCTTGCAGAAGCTCCTGGTTGTATATTGGTCTCTGTACACAATACATCTGGGTTTGCTCAAGGTTTGCTTCTTGCTCTTGAGCATGTTCCATAGCTGATCTCACAGAGTAGCAGTGAAGGAGGAACAGTTCCACGGGCTCCACTAAAAAACCTAGTTGCAGACAAAATAAGTTTGGTTTCCTTTTTAATTCAGATTTGGCATTTCCTTTCAAATAATGTATTTTGACAAGCAAGAGACAAGAATTGTGATTGCAGCCTAATTAAATGGTCTGTAACAGCAGTAAGAAAATAAATCACAGTCTTTAGTATATGCAAGCCATTAATTTATGCTTCTCTTGTATAATGAAAGCTTTTGCATGAATTACTTTGTAAATAAGAGCTGAAATGAACTTGGAATGTTGTATTCATGCTTATCTAGATTTTCCCTCAGTTTTTAAAGAACGTGTCAATGTAGGAGGGAGATTCCCTTATTGCTGAGTTACTTCCTGCTTACTCACAAACTGGCATGTCCATTTTCAAAGGACCGAACTCTGACTTTAACACTGAGAAACACACTTCTTTCTTCCAGATTGTCAGTTGCTTCCTGCATCCGTCCACCTGCTTTCCCCTCTACTTCAGAAGCTTCTTTTTATCCAAACAGCATCTCAAGGATACACAATCCACTACTTTCAAACAATTATTATTTCGAAGGATGTGCCACTTACTGCTATTCTCAATCTGCACTGACTAAAACAGGAATTGGGAGATATGCCCAGTCTTAAAACTAGCCAGAAGGTTTGTAGAAATCTATCTGTCTGCCTGATTCAGTGCCACAAACATCTTAACATGTTTAAAAGACACTCTGCTACTCCATTGCCCCATGTTTGCTGCTTTCAGAAATACCGGGCAAGAAACACAACTCCCAGCTCTGAGCGAAGTGACAGGGCTGCTATGTTGTTAGGCAGAGATGCTGGCTAGTGCCACATTTGATGACAGGACGTGAGTGCAGTGGGAAACAGAGCCATCATTATGAACAAGGCCTTGGGCTCAAGTCCAGCAAGTCACTTAAGCATGTGTTTGCCTTCAACCAAGGGTGCTAACCCAGGGGTGTTCCGTTTTTAGCTGTACATCAATACTTTTCTGGGAAAGAGTTACCACACAGACATTAAACAAATTGCTACCTAAACACTCAGACAAAGCTAACTATGATTGGTCCAACATTCTGATTCAGCAAATACAGTCAGACCACCGGAAAAATACCAATATTGCTATCTATGCCTTCACTCTGATGAAAGTGCTGGAATTTTCCACTCAGGTCTTGGTAGTCTCCTAGAGCTGACACAGCCTAGCATCTCTTCAGTTCTCAGTATTTCATAAGCAATATTCTCCCTAGTCAGCAAGAAAAGGATATTTTTACTAAAATTGTAATGTTTTATTTACTGCACACTCTATATTGACTTCAGCCTTATTGTATGAAATAAAGGTGATCCTACTTGAGGATCCATGATCCCCAGAAGTCTCTTCAAGCCTCAAAAATTCTGGGATTCCATAATGATCCCTTATGTCATTATTCACACAGAATCTATCTTTTCCAGTAATTAATTTATGTGTTCTGGCAACATTAGCTTTATCTACAAATTAAGAAGCAATTTTAATCAGTCCTAAACAGAAAATCCACTCAAATTAGAACAAAAACTGCAGCTGCATGCAAAAGACACAAACCAAATCAGTTCAATGACTTGGTTTTGGCCAAACTTCTCCAATGAAATGAGAATGCAACATGAAAACATTTTTAGCTACGGTTTTAAAATGTACACCCTACCTTCTTTCTGCTACAAAGGACTGCAACGCAAGACAGTGCCCGGCTAACCCCAAACAATTCAGCTCCTGAATTTCCACCTTAGAGTACGTTTGGCTTCAGGTAGATTGGTTAATATATGGAAGAGCCACATGAGCTTGTAATGTAAATCTAGACCTGGAGAGGTCTGGACATCTCCACTTCTCTACACATGCTCCAGCTCTTCCAGGTACTATAAGCATTTACAGAACAACAGAAGTTCCATCCTGCCTGTGTTTTTCATAGTGAAATAAATTATTCAAATGGTGTATTTGACTAATTGAACAAGGCCCAACTCTAAATCAGTTATCCAGATCATGGCAAGTGTTAGTTTGGAATACTACCAGAGGTCACAACCCACGTTTCACCGTCACTCAGTCTGAAGTTTTTAAACTGCAGATTGAATGTTTCTGATTCTGTTAGAATAAGGAAGTTACTGAATTGTGAGAACCAGCTAGAAGAAAAGTAACTTGAGGAAGGACATGATAGGATCTTATCTTTACCTTCAGGAGATACAAGAACATGGAAATCAAATCACATGTCATTAAAAGAGATCCTAAATCTACCTAAAACTACTGCTGAACGTATCAAATTCTTTTTTTCCATGTCATGTCACCAACTTCATCTTAACAGCCCTGCCTAAGCATGTTCCCTGCTGGCAACCTAAAATACTAAGATGTAGATAATAAAGTAACTATTAAAATATTTTATATCATACCTGTCTTGCAAAAGTATACAGAGAGCAAGACTGAGATGGTTATCTTTAAAAGAGATGATACACATTGTCCATAGAGTAGCAAAACAGTAACATTTCATGACTGGTTCGACTGTCTCTCCAAGTGTATGCTGTAGGACAAACTGCCAACACAATTATCCAAGGCTCAGAAACTGAGCCTTACCCTTCACTCCCAGAATGCTTGAAGAAGAACAAAAGCAAGGTACTGTCATTTTCATGAAAAGAATGCTTACTGCTATGATTTCTGAAAACTCATATACCTTTGTCCAGAGGAAGAGAAAGGCAATAGTGGTTACTGGAACACTGCTTTGTAACACTGCTTTTGGTGGTTGCAACACCAACCTTTGAACTTCATGGCAAGAATAAAGTTAAAAAGCTGTAAGAAACCCTGTCATTAATCTTATCAGCCAGATAACAGTTGAGTTGAAGTAGTTAAAACCTGTATGCAAAAGACTTAAGAGTTGGCAGTTCTTTATCTGACTGATAAAGGCCTTATGTCTTTACTGCTATTATCAAATTGACGGTGTTAAAGAAAAAAAAAAAGTGAAGCAAACATGAATTTATAACACTATCACTAATAAATTAGCACTTTCTCTTCCCAATCTTAGCTGATAAAGGAGGTCTGTCAAGCCATCTGCACTGATTCTTGTAGAGGACAATAATTTCTGATCCAAATCACATTAATCAGAGTGCAACCATAAAATTTATAGGGACAGAAATTTGACTGTTGTTCCTTAGATTCAAAACACAACTATGTGGAGAAAAAAGCAAGAAGGTGGAGACATTAGGAATGGTGTACCATGTGACTCTTGCAGCTTTCATAGGCACTTTCGCTCCTAACGTGTATCTAACCTGAGTGTGTCTGAACTACCTAAGGAAACAGGGGAGTCAAATCCATTGGCGTGCCTGTCTTAAAAGAGCAAAACCCCTTTTGGAAGCTAAGCACAAATTGCTTTGAGTAGCAGAAAAGCACAGGTGGACAGTACTAGTACTGTGTTAAAGTGTGTCCTCTGCTAGAGAATTCCAAGTTTGATCATGAACTAAAAAGTCTACGGAATATTTTTTGTCTTCAAGCTTACAGAGGTGAAGGGCTGGTGGAGATACTGTCACTCGATGTAAAATATGTTCTCCCAAATGTACTCTGAAAAGCAGTTACTGAAAGGTCTGTTCCTACTGTCTGAAGAACCAAGACACAAACCAGGTGATTTTAGGAAGCACATAATGGCTCATTTCTTTCTTTCCTCTCTGGACTCATTCCCCAGTGCCCTATGGCCTTCCATTTTTCACCCTGAGTGACATGTACAAAGTTGTTTTTAAAATAAGCACAAAGGTGAAAAATGACTGGGTGGGGTCATAAGGAATGTGTTCTTCTAGTTTTATTGGACTGTTCCCATCATTCTCATTTCTCCTCCATTACTCCCATTAAATCCACTAACAACTAGATATTTTAAACCTAAAGCCTTGATGTAAAACTTCATAAATTTAGAAGTAACTTAATAAACAAACAAAATTTTCCTTGTGTAGGTCCTAATCTAAGTAATGCACTCCTGTAGTGAACCTTCAGGGAAAAAAAAATCATGACCTTTAATTTCTATGCAGCTTTTAGACAGGCAAAATTTCCACCCTATTCATTAGAAAGGTAAAATGATTACATAAACTGTGTTTGGTTGTGTGATAAAAGCTTCTCCACACACCTAGAGTGTTACTCAGAATAGCAGGACGGAGAACCTGGATAATACCCTGGGGCGCTGCTGCCAGGGCCACCACATGAGCCATCAGCCTACCAAAAGCTCAGCACCACCAGTCCAGAGTAGTATAAAAGGGTCACCTATGGGACCCTGGAAGTCCCTGCCAGCTCTGGGTGTGAACAGCATCTGCTCATCTCTAAGAGTAAGAACACTCAGGGGCAACAGAAGGGGTCCTGGGAAGTCCTGGCCAGTCACACATGTGCACATGATGGTCTGTACCAACAACTCAGGTAGGTTGAGGGCTCGTATGTCCAGCTCAGCTGGGAAGATTGGGATGAAGGAGCTACTAGACAGACTGTGAGCCTGTGCACTGGAGGGATCCACCTTGCAGATGTGTGATGTATCTCTGCATTATGTACTTATAGTCTCAGTACTGGGCCTCCATCCTGCTCAGCTGGAGAGAGCAGAGGGGATGCAGCTGTCAGTGTTGCCTCTCTGATATGCATGACTTGCCATGGACAAATGTAAGTACATTGTGTATGTGTGTTGTCTGTGTGTGTGCTTATGGGAAACACATCTTCAGACTTGGTACTGCTTGGATCTGGGGATACGGAGCAGCAGCCCCACTTTCCTTAGGCTGTGTGATATATTTTCCTCTAGTGAACCTATCTTAGTCACTGAAAAGAGCATAATAATAACATCAAGCATAAGGATCCTTCTCTCAAATTGGTAACAAATTAGACATATATATATACACACACTTAAAAATAATAAGATTATGTAACTGGTAAGAAGTAATTTATATTTCATGTTTCTTGCCAAAAAATACTTAAGTCCCCAGAGGTTCACTCCATGGACTAACGAATTCATTAGTGTCTTAACAGTACCTCTTATCAACCAGCAATCTTATGTTTGTTTTCATCAACAGAATGTTTTAGGAACCTGTTACGATGATTGATCTGTTTAATCCATTCCACATAAGATAAACACCTGGAGCACTTTGAGTAGCAGAACATTTATATCTCAGAGGGAAGGAGACCAGAGATGGCTTCTGTTTCTAGTGTAAACACACTGATGACTATAAGAACCCATGGCAATATGATCATTCTTATTACCACTTTTTGTAACTTCAGTGACCTTGGATCCCAGTCTGCCATCCTCCTTCCCTTTGCCAAAAGCAGTAGCTAGTGATAGTGGAATCAATAAGTTAATCAGAATGGTACTGTGGCTGATGACCCCTTTGTTGTGCTCAAGCCAACTGATAAGGGCATACACCACCTCAGAGACAGGTAATCATTAGCCTGCTTAATTTTCCAGAGAAAATCCACTGCCAAAAACTTTGCTGGAGCAGTTTTCATCATAAAGCTCCAGATGATCAGAGGAGATAACATAAATCAAGATCATCTATACACACCAAGCTAAACCAGGACAATTTCTTTACTTCTTGTGATCTCAGTGCACCAATGACCTCCAGCAGCTGGTTCATTTTTTCAGGCAAAGTGGAACATGCAGAAAGCAAACAAATGTCTGTGCAGAAAGAAATTACTTCACTCTATGATACAATTCCTTCTGCAGAGAAGCCACCAGAAGAATTCTCCCCTCTCTATCTGTTTCATCAACTCTTTACACACATCATTACCCTCTCAAGTGCTGCATCAAGTTAAAAATAAACAACAAAAAAATAGAAGGTTGTTATTTATAACCAAAATCATCTCAGTCATCATGTTTACAGTGCAAACCTCTCAAGTCACAGAGGAAACTGAAGGAGAGTAAAAACGTGTGGGCAGAGGAAAAAATGATGGGGGTGCAGAGAGGGAAGAAGAGAGGGTTTAGAATGGGATTACAATTTCTATTCCACTTTCAGTGCTGAAAATATGGCATAAAGTAACTACATTACTTAAGTAACATGAGGTTTTGAAAAGTCTCCAAGGATCCTCTAAAAGGCTCTCTTTCCTCTGCAAAACAGGCTACAGCCACTGCCCTGCCTGAAGAAATTCCTGAAGAACCAATGCTTCTGAAAGGCAACACAACTTCAGCATAGGGCAGCCACTCCTTGGGAAAGTAGTAGTGCTAACTGTTTCTCAAAGCTGCAGCTCTCTTCTGGATAGTTCTAAGAATTTCCCTATCCATATCAGGATCTGCTAACACTTCATTCTTGGCAGCTACTTCATAACACATTTTCTGTGGTTTTTTTTCTGCACTAGGTATCAAACCAAATCCTACATGAGCAGAACATGATTTATGATAGATCCTGTCCCCATTTATGCAACTGTTGCTTGGTTAAGATGTTATCTAAACAACAGCATTCTCCTGTCTCCTATGTACTTGAATGCTTCTTCATGATCTGAAGGTGAGTGCCAGGCAGTGGGAATAACCTTCCTCAACATTTTGATGCTAAGGTTACACCTAAAAGCCATAAGTGCACAGCCAACACAGGCCAACACTGCCTCTGCTTGAAATATTTAAAAAGCCACTGTGAGCAAAGAATGTGTAGAGAAGTTTCTCAAATAAGTGTTTCACAGCAATACTCTGCTTTATTTGCAGCTCACCTTATGGCTTCATATTTCTTCTGTGCTGATGAAATTTTAATGTGAGACAGCCTCATGTCTGTTCTTAACTGCACAAACAAAAAGACCAACCCTCATAGAGGTGAAAACTTTCACAAATGGCCCTTTAAGTGTGTTTTGCAGAACAACCCTGCATGAAAAGATTCCTGCAACAGCTACACTAGAACAGTTTGTCTTGATGAAGGAACTGGAAGAGCAAGAAGGGTATCTGGGCTGAGCATCACCAAATGAAATGAAGAAAGGTTCATTGAGTAATCTGACGATTTCTTCTTGCAAGAACCCTTTTTTCTCAGGAACATATATGCAAAAGAAACAAATGTCACCAGAAAGCAAGGAAAAAAAAAATCAGACTCACTATAACTGTAGTTAGACTCAGGTCATCTGTTCAGCTATTCAGGCATAAATGAAACACACACACACAAAAAAAAAATCATACATATATATATATATATATATTTTAAACATGAAACTGGCCAAGAAATTTAGCTAGAATAATATAATACAAAACTGAAAACAAGCAAACAACAAGTACAGCTCAAAATTCCAAAAAAAACCCGCAATGAACCAGAGACAGTAGAAAAAGAAACAGTAAACCTGAAAGAAATTGCAAGGGCTTAGAAAACAATGTTATGTCAAAGCTGTAAGCTGGGGCAGGATCCTGGTAAAGCAGGATATGCAGGATTAGATGCTGACCATGCTGAAGAGTTAAATGAACTCAGGTACAGCTTCCTCTGGGAAAAGACTTAAACCACGTTATGCTATAAAGTTAAGCAATAGCAAAATTTCAGTATTTAGCAAAGACATTACAGTTGCCTGCATCTGTGAAAGATATGTCATTTTGTTACTGATGTGACTCTTCAGATTTGCCTGATCTTAGCAGAGCTCTGTGAGAACAGGAATGGGCAGCTCCCTGTGGGTACCTCTGAGTAGCAATCCAAGTTTTCTTCTGCATGGGGTATGGATTTTTCTATTCCATGAAAACCAGGTAGAAATTCTGTAATCCTTAATCAGTTCAATCCTTAATTGAGCTTAATTGATCTGTCCTGACTAGACTGAACTTCAACAAGGATGTTTCAAACAACAGACACACAGCAATCTTTGATTTGGATTGGAAAATTCTGTCTGTGCCTTAGAATGGCAGAATGATGGAAAGGACCTTCAAGACTACCTATTTCCAACCCCCTCCCATGGGCAGGGACACCTTCCCCTAAGATCAGGTTGCTCAAAGCACCATCCAACATGGAATGAGAGGTTTTCTGAGGAGTTCTCAAATCTCAGCCCTGCCTCAGAACCTAATTTCCATAAAATAAATTAAAAGGAGCAATTTGATGTTCGCTCTAGCCCAGTCTATGTGTCAGAACCTCAGATTTTCAATTAACAGATTAAAATCTATTAATTAGCTAACCCACACCCTCCTCAATAACCACAATACTACAAGAACACAAATAGAATTGGACATACAAAAGGGTACGCCACAGTCAAAGCACGGTAGTAAAACTTGATCCCCCGTCTGGGCAAAACCAGTAAGTTTTCAATGAAGGCTGGAGAAAAAAAGATTTCACCCAGGCAGTAAAAATATAGATTGTCAAAATCTCCCAGGAAGGCAAACACACTATTCTTTGTCAAATGGAAGGTTTTCCCAGCTTGCTACTGCACAAAACAAAATAAATAGTTAATGCAACGTTTTGAGAAGATTAGTCCAAGTTCCTACATAGGCCAGTAGTTCATATATGTACTCTTTTAATAATAAATAAAAAAATCTAAATCCTATCAATGCAACTGACTTGCAAAACTCATTCAACTGCTTGCACAAATTTACAGCCATATCTTCAAACTCGTGGAAAAACTTGATATTGTCTGTGTATAGCTTTCCCATTACCTGAGCACACAGTAAAGACCTGCACTTTGCTACTGCTTATATTTTTGAAAAGCAAAAAGCTATAGATAGCTGGTTAGAAAATAACAGCAATGGCTGGTCTTGTAGCCATATGAAGAAATATTATCAAGGACTATCAAGAAACACTGTCTAGCAGGACAACATTCTGCTGACTAACAGATCTAGGGAAAGAAACATCTGAATAAAATGGTGTTTAATTCATTAAAGTTAACTGGGAAATCAACAGGCTAATTAGAGCTGGAGAGTTTTAGATTCAGCATGGTTTTCTTGTGCTAAAAGTTAAAGGATATGAAACAATCAGATAGAAAAAAAAAACAGAAAAGAAAGCTTTAGAAAATCAGATCTTACAGAAAAAATACACCAGCAATAAAATAGAAGAAGAAATTGCAGTCAGCAGTTCATTGGGCAGAGACCAAGAGAGGCAGAGGAGCTCATGGGACTTTGTGCTTTTCTAGGCAACTCAGTGGCTGCACAAAAGTCTTGGTTACATTTACGGAGCCTACAGCTGCAATTCAAATTAATAGTAGCTCAGGATAATACTGGTCTGTCTATACTATAACAGTCAAAGCAGACAGACATATGTTCAGTTCTTCTTTCTCAAGTTATTAGCAAAAGAGCAACAGTGTGACAGCCATGTGCTAAATTTGTGCCTGTTTTCTATGGTTTTAGCATCACTCTAAATAATAACATCTTTCCTTGTGGTTTTGGAATACTGAAGCTCTAAAAACATTGAATTTTTGGGGACAGACTACTATACCCATGAAAAACTGTGTGCTAAAGGTATGATTTGAACCACAGTAATGGACTAGAAATTCAAAACAAAAGGTAACATGTAATGGCTGTTCAGTGCTCCAAGTTGTAAGATCTGATGGCTGAATCCAATAAAGCATTTAGTAAGTATTCAGCTTAGAAAACAGGGCTCAGTTTGTGCCAGAGGCTAAAAACAGCACCATTTCCTAGGCCTTTCACCTAGATCATGCTCAATCATCTGCATTTTTTAAAATTATGTCTGCCTTTAAGCAAACTGTTACCCTGCACACAGAGTTTGTACAGTATAAGCAGAAAAAGCACATCAACTCCAGACACAATACTTAGAGGAAATTAGTTTAGAACCCAAGCATGGATGCAGCAGCAGGCTTGTTTCTTACTGGACTTAGAGCTTTCCTTCACTGAAATCTGATTCTGAATACAACTCAATATTGCCCCAACTCCCCCCATAAATATATGCAGTGAAGCTTTAAATGCAATGAAGCTTTTAGAATGAGACTGATGAGTTAAATATCCTCAAGCCTATACAAGGAAGTAAATGTTATTGCAAATTAATATGCTTTATCAGCTACCAACAGCAGCTCTGCATGTGTGAAACTCCATTCTCTTCCTATGCCTTTTCCACACTACATTTCAGAGATGTTTCACAATACAGTGTAAGACTATTAACAAAACAGTTCGGAAATAATTCTAAATGCAGAACTGAAACATCTATCATGTCTTGGGAAGGCTTAGGACTGTCAGAAACCACACGTTTCAAAGTGTGATTACTGTCCCTTGAGGAAGGCAAGACGTGATCCCCACAGAGTTAATTCAGTGCCAGCCACCTGCATGTGCTTGCTTCTGAAACAGTAATTCACCTCAGTTTTTCTATTTCTACAGCAGCAGTAAAGCAGCATCCTACTTAGGAAAATTCTGTAATAGAAGAGACAAGACACCTGTTAACCCAAAATACCTGTTACTGCATATTTAGTAAGACATTTTGAAAGTCTGTTTTCAGATTTAGTCTTCCTTTGAGAAAACTTCAGCCAAAATATTCCAGTGACCAGACCCTTGTTGTCAGTCATCGACATCAAAACCAATGCTGTACAACTGTGTAACTGTGATAGATATGAAGAATTATGTCTATTCTGCTGATTCATCTGCAGAAATAATGACAGCAATCTAATGTTTTTTCTTTTCTTTACTCCTGGACTATCCCTAAATGCCTGCTGCAACAGCCTCTTGGGTCCTCTGAAATTTCGAAGTATCTGAAAGCAGATTTCAACCATATTTCAATGTTCAGACAACTTAAAATTTTGCAATAGCAGCATGAGCACGAGCATAGCAAATTTAAGCCTACTTACTTTTCTGTCTGGCTTGTCCTAGTTGCTTTCACCGATCCCTTGTAAGGAGTTCAAAACGTTCCCACAGTTCATGAAGCTGAAAAACACTGACATAGGGATAGGCAAAATCTTCCTCTTTGCCTGAAAAGTGGAAGGGCATGAGAGGGTTGAAGGGAAACAGTTTAATTGAGGCTTTGGAAACGTTTTGACGGGTTTTGGGCTGAAGCTAGTAATGAAGTGCAGAGAAGGTAGTTTTTGTCGCTACAAGACTTCTTGGGAGAGTCGCTCTGACCTAAACTGACAGCCCGCAGCTTACAGTCGGAGGGGTGCAGCCACAACACGAGGAAATGACTGATCTCTCCCCCTCCCTCCTGCTTCCCCTTGGGTGCTGCGCGTGTTTTACAGCACCGAGCGGCGCGGGCACCGCCGCTGCCCGAGAGCCGTTGGGCGGTGCGGGAGGCGCGGAGCGGCGCTGGCCCGGCTCTGCCCCCGGCTCTGCCCCCGGCTCGCCGCTGGCCCCGGCTCGCCGCAGCCGCACGCGGGGCTCGGGCCGCTCCTCCGGGGACGGCGGGGAGCGAAGGGAGCGGGGGCGGCACGGGGCGAGCACACAGGCTACCCCCGGCCCCGGGGTGACAGAGCGGGCGCCACAGGCACCAGGAGAGCCCGACCCCACCAACGCTCCACAGCGAGGCTCGCTCCCCTCAGGGGAGATCTGCTCAAGGGGAAAGACCCCCTCCGCCGCTGACCCCGCGCTCACCCCCGGCCGGCCGGCCGCGCTCCGCTCACCTCCAGCCCGGCACCCCCAGCCCGGCACCTCCACCGCCGCTCGCTCCAAGGTGAGGAGCACAGGGGTGCGCGCGGCCGCCAGCCCCCGCCCCCTCCTGCCCCCTCCCGCCCCGCGGCCGCGGGCGCGCCTGGGACTCGTAGTCCCCTCGCAGCCCCCGCCGGGCGCGTCCCCGCCGCGGCCTACAAGTCCCAGGATGCCGCGGGGCCGTGCGCGCCCCCGGCGGTGCGGCCTGTGCGGGCGGTGCCCCGCCGGTCCCCCCGCCCGGAGAGAGCCGCAGAGCCGTGGAATGGTGGCGTGAGCGCGGATGGAAGAGTCATTTAACATCACCGAATGCAGCCGTCAACCAAGCAGTGCCCCTGTAACACCGAAACCGCATCACCCACGGCCTGATTCTGACGCCTCTTTAACACCTTCAGGGATGGTGACTCCCAACTCCCTGGGCGATGCCAGTGTCTGACCAGCCGAACTGTTCAAATTTTTTTCAGATGTCTATCTAGGTATAATTTTTCATCTCTTTAGGGGCGCAAAGAATACGTAGGTATCAATTTAATTGTGAATATGGAGGAATTAGTAGTGAAATACCTTCACAGATCTCATCTTTCAGTCCTTGGTTTGTAATGTTTTCCATCATAATGATAGCTCTCTCTCGCCCAAGACAAAAATGTTTTCTCACCTCCCAGATTTGGGTTTGTACACAGAATTTGTAGAAGTTTTTTTTTTCCAACTTGGAAACTCATGCACTAAGAACATGAAAAAATTTGTGAAACAGGTCTTCCTTGACATGGTAGCCCTTGTTAGAATTTAAGAGTAACTTAAATGTAAATGTAAAAGTGAAATACAGCACTTTAAATTTAAGTATTGTCAAACTGAGAAATTTCAAGGTCAAAACAATTCTAAAGTTGCTTTTGAATATGAGGTTTGTTTACTCAAAACAGGCTGTAACAAAAAGGCATTTTGTTGAAAAAATTCAGTGAAAGATAATGCCACGTACCTCAGACTTCCTGTGGACTGATGTTGGATGCCATTGTTATACAGAACTGGGTAAGTGGAAATACTTTGGGTAAGGCATGTTTGTTGATGGAGTTGTTTATCCAAAAAGCTAATTCTTTCCTGAACTTGGAAATCTGTAGCCTGCGTTAGAATGCAGGTATGATTCACTTACGAGTTTGTGGCCTGGTACTGAAATTCTGCCATTCTTTGTTACCAGTACAACATACATTGCAGTAACATACCACAGGAAGACTTGTTTATGCACCCTGCACAAAGAGAAAGGAGAAGAGAAAGCCTCAAACAAACACAGATTAGCAGATTTCCTGCTAGTAAAGTCCACCCATGTATAAAGCATTTTGAATGTTCCTGTAATCCTGAGGATTATGTTTCACTGTTTGTGTCAATGGTTGCATTTAAATACAAGATGGTTTTAATTTCTTGTGTGCATTTTAGTGTGATGCACTTGAAGGTTACTAATTATTTTTATTGCTTCTTTCCAGCATTGTCTAAAATGGTAAAAGATGCTGCGGTTCTTCAGCTCTGGGAGAAGGAGCTGAATATATATTATCTATATATTATCTATATACTATTATATAATTAATAATTATATAATATATATTATACATTATACATTAATTTAGATTAATATAGTTTATTAATATTAATATATTAATATAGTGATTAATATAGGGATTAATATAGTGCTAAACTCAGTAGCAGTAAGATGAAAAGAGGATTTTTTGGTCAAAAAAAGAATAGGCAGGGAAAGTTAATACAGAATAAACAATACAGACAATTCAGGAGAGTAAAAACACTCCTGTGGAGGAAATATTAGTTAAGGATGCACACACACCACTGGAGCTGTGTGATGACAGAGGGCTCAGTGTGAGTTTTGGGTGCTTAGTGTGAGCTTTGGGGGCTCAGCTGGCGCTCAGGGGATGGAGCAGGGGGAGCTACTGCTCTCCTGCAGCATAGGGAAAGCTGTGAGGTGCTGTCAAAGGCTAGATCCAGCACTCACAGCTGCCTGGAGTGGAGCCCCAGCTGTTGGGCTGGTTATATCTCAATGTCCTCTGACAGATGCTGATGGTGAGTATGGGCAGGGGAGGTAGCTGAGGGGCTGGGAGTGCAGAGTTCCGACACTTCCCATAAGGAACATCCCAAATGGGTCAGATGGGATCCATCCACTGGCTCACTCCTTATCACGCCCTAACTACTCTCATGGGTCTTCTGAGAATGAAACAACTTTCTAAGGCAGAAAAACCCCTGTATATATTTGCAGTCCTACAGAGGCCCTAGGACAGGTCAAACCAGCTGAATTAGTAAAGCTGTGGTGGATATTTCCATATGAAGTGAAACACATTTGATGTACAGGAATTTTCCCACAGATTTCAGTGGCAGTAGGCTTGAGTCTCAAATGCTGCTGTTAATTAGTTGCTACCCACATCCTATACAGACATATAACTCATGCCAAGCTTTGTAATTGTCCATAATAACACAATTACTCTAGCAGAGGCCCAAACACTGAGACATTTTCCTTTTTTTGCACTGAAGTTCCTTGAAAATAGCTGAACTCAAATAATTTAAAGTTTTCCCTGAGAAGGGTGTGATTTTAAATCAGCTAAGCTGTGTGTCCAGTTGTGAGTATAAACAAGTTGAATGGCTTTGCATGTGCTGTTTCTAGCCCACCTGGAGCTATAGGGGATCAGCAGAGTGTGTGTGTATGTGCATGATCAATGTGCAGAGAAAGGGGGACCTGGGGATATCAGCCAGCTTCATGGTGTCAGCAGTATCATCCTAATGCAGAAGTGGCCCTTAAACCTGTGACTACCTCCCCGAGTTCTGCCTTTGGCCCAGACGCAGTCAGGCAAACAGCTGAGCTTTCTGACATAGCTTCCTTGCCACTAACTTGCACAAATCTCCCCTGAGTAGCAGAGCTTAAAAGCACAACCACATTCTCTGCTTTTTTTAAAGAAGCTTAAGAAATTTGTTTCAGTCTATAAACCTAGCATTTGTCATCATCCTCCAGTATGATATTATTCCATTTCTGGAACAGCATTTTTATTTGGGCTTGTCTTGCTGTGTGCCAGCTAAAACTCTTCCCATCAGGCTCTGAAGTAATTAATCGCACAGGGACTAAGTCTTTAGGCTTACTGCCAGCTCAGTCCCTTTAGCTGAACCAGGAATAACATGGGGAAGAAAAAGCAACAGCCACAAAACATCAGCAACAGAGGAGAACACTGGACAATTCATCCACGTGTCACCTGTACAATGCTTGCATATACATGCTTGCATGCTCATACCTCATGGGTTTTTTTCCAGCAATAAAATCCACCACCTCTGGGTGGTGGGTGCTCTGTCTGCTCCTTCACTGAAGCACTGCAAGTGGTTGCATGGACTCAGCTGCTCTGGGTTGCCAACAGCCCTAAACAGCTCTTTAGGGCCATGCTTAACATAGGAAAGCCCTTTTGCTGACCTGGTTTCATTCTGAGGCTCCCTTGCCAGCTCAGGATAAAGGTAGCTTCCCTCTACAGCTGGCTTGTTCCTGTTCCTCCAGCTTTGAGTCACTAGTTAAACCTCACCAGAGCTGATCTGAGTGGGGTTTATCTGGGGCCTCACACTGGCTTCCTGCTTTGATAATACCCAACCCCATTGACTACTAATAGATGAATGATGAGGTGATGCTGTGGCAGCATTTACACCCTGTAACATTTGCCCTGAAGGGTTAGCAAGTAAATAAAACAGAACTATGTTTATAGATGTTGTCATGTCTCTTTCCACATGTTTTTCCTTTCTAGACTAAACAACTCTCTCTACTTGGAAGCTCATGGTTCAAGGGTCTTTTTTTCTGCTGCAGTACTTTGCAATCTCTAAAATTTGTTTACATCTGTGTTTAAGTGAAGGGCTCAACAGCTGACAACTACTGTCTTCTTTAGGAGCACTGGCAGCCGTATTTATATTTACTGTGTTTTATCATAAACACTTCCACTGATACAATGCAAAATGGCATTTTTTAAAAACTGCTTTATACTGTTGATTCTACTTCTATAGTTTTGTTGTCTAGTCCAGTATTTACCCAATTTGAGTGCTGGTACCTTGCTCTTTGACAATGTCTTGTCCTTGAGTGTATGTGTTTTGTTGTTTAATTACTACCCTTTTCTGTATATTGTCAAGACCATGTAAAGCCAGATTTGGTCCTTCAAAAATATTGGTGCTCTGCACATTTCCTCCCATTAAGAAAATGTTTTCATCTTTGGGTGAAGCAAGCTTGAGAGAAAAACATTTAGGCAAAATTATGAGAACTTCAGGTTTTGTTTACTTCAGGAACTCCAGCGGGTCAGAGTTTAATTTTTCTGTGCTTATGTTTCATTTCTCTTATGTTCTCCTTATTCTACTGAAACATGGCTTAGTGAGCTGATAGGAGAAATGAGGAAGATTATAAGGCATACTGAAAGAACCAAAAGCCAGTTTTCATTGTTATGCTAGTGACAATTTTACACCAGTAGATAAGCTTATTAGTACACTTTATAGCATTTTTATTGCCATTGATTATCCTTTGTGTCACCCTTGCTATTTTAACAACTGTTTAATGTCAGATGACTCATTACTTTCAGCCATATGGGAGGAACAATAAAAAAAACCACATTTACTGAATATACCATATGTGTATGCTGTGTGGGGTGTTCTAGGAATGGAAAAGGAAGAACTTCCTGGAGTCTGGAAAGGGCAGATAATACCACTTGGGAATCTTCCAGTGAGGAAGAGAAAAAGCTAGTGCAGAGCTTGTGGTGAGTTTGGGTAAAATGCTTTGTGGTATTCCCCTGTGGTTGTGATTGCATACATTATTCAAAGGAAATAAATACAACTGTGAAAAGCAGCTTCTCTAGTTATGTTGATCTCTTGCCTGAAAAGTCAGGCAAAGTGCCTCATTGTATCTAAAATCTTTAAAACAAATTAATTCCCTGAAAGCACATTAGCTGCATACGCCTTTAAGATTATCACCCTTCTATTGACATATTAAAGCAAATAAAATTATCTTAAAAAATAGGAATGTTTAGATCTTACAGTTTTGTTTGTTCAATGGGCAAAACTCTTATTACAATGTTTTAAAATCGCTTGCCCAAACATTAAGTTGTTATATTCTTTAATACCCTCATGTTTTGTCTTCCTGCTATTTCTCTGAATAGAATCATTATCTTTTTTCAGGGATTGAAAGTACACAAAGTACACTGGTTCTCCAGAAAAGTACAGTGAGTTTGCAGGAGGCTGGACTGTTGCAGCAAGTTTACAGATCATCCAAAGGTCTGTCATGATTTTGACCACACCAAGCTTGACCAGTTGGTCACTGAATGACCTCCTCTTTTTTTCTGCACTGCTCAGGTAACTGTGATCAAAAACCTCCTAAAAATTAAACACATGGTTCAGCTGAAGATGGATCTGTAACAAACATCATTCTGGTTCAGACAGGTATAGTGCCAGAAGCAGATGTGCAAGATGTAAGATTACAGCAATGCTTTGTCATTCTCTGATAAGGAGAAGCTCCAGTAACTGTTTAGACCGGAGAAAAGGAAGCCCAGGCAGGGCCTTATTGCTCTCTACAACTACCTGAAAGGTGGCTGTGTTGAGGTGGGCAGCAGTCTCTTCTCCCAAGAAGCAAAGTATAGGACAAGAGGAAATGGCCTCAAGTTGTACCAGATGAGGTTTTGATTGGATATAATGAAAAATTTCTTCACTGAAGAGGTTGTCAGGCATGGCACAGGCTGCCCAGAAAAGTAGATGCGTCACCATCCCTGGAGGTGCAGATGTGGTGCTTAGGGACATGCTTTAGTGGTGGGCTTGGCGGTGCTGGGTTAACAGTTGGACTTGATGTTAAAGGTCTTCTCCAACCTTAATGGTTCTATGATTCTAAGAATTACCAGCTTAGTCTGTTTGGAACAAGTTTCCTTATGTGCCACATTCTTTTTTCTCAGAGCTTGGAAACAGTGGTTTACATTTTTTGGTTTGCAGATAAAATGAGAGTGCGTATTGATCCTGTTGCATTCATTGCGCCAGGACCTGTTCCGAGGACCGTGTTATGCCCAGAGAGGAGACGGGGAGATCTGGTGGTTTATTTTACTTGTAAAGTGCTGTTGTGATGTGCTAAATATTAAAAATGTCATTAACGTTTGCTTTAGATTCTAGGTATTTAGTGGAAGAATTTGGTTTATGATTTCATGCAAAGCCCCCATGGCTTGAAAAGTCTAACATCAGAGTTCTTTGTTGACATTATCTTTATTGAAGCATGGATCTTTAGCTTGGTTCACCATAAAGTGAAGCATTTTATTTATGATAATAGACAGTTTAGGGCTATCGGGGCATTATAACGTTGCTGGTGTAGATACAACTTTATCAGAAGATACAAACATGACCCGCAATAGAAACAAACACCGAAGAGAACACAATGAAACGTTCACCTTTTACAAAATCACTTCATTACTACAGACACCAAATGGCAGTTACTGTAAGTAAATCAGTTTCAAAGAACTGACTACATTTAGACAGGGAATTGGGAATTTCTGTTTGGGGCTTAATCCACAAATCCTTAGTAGAAAAAAGTTTAATGTCAAGCATTCTTTTTTTATCCACAAAACAATGCTAACCAACAGACATATCAAAGAATAAGACCGAAGGATATCAACACCTTTACAACTACTTTTGCCATTATCTTCTGGATTAGGTACTTTGATGATTTTTTTAATACATTTTGTAAGAAGGTAAATAGCCCAAAAATCAGCAGCAAAAATATTACAACAACAAAACAAGTAAATACAGTGCCAATATGTCATGTTGTAGAAGAGAATACAAAGAGGACAAACAATGATAACTTAATCATATAAAATGACACAGAGCTGAAATACAGTGCACTTAAATAACTATGTGACAAAGAATGTTAAATTCTGTACTTAATATGTAGGTTTTTATAAACATAAAATCTGAAAAGTCTTTGTGCTTAAATTTTTTTTCCTGTTAAACAGAATAAGTTGCTTACTTCCAATACTGCCACTGTAACTGATATTACAACAGATCACAATTTTCACAGACACATCAACATTAAAACATTTACCTATGAGAAAATAAGTCACTTCTCATTAGTTCACAGTGCGAAAAAGTGGTGTACACTCTGTCTTGAGAAAGGCTTTCAGTTATTCATCAAGCCAGTTGCAGAAAAGTCCTGATACCAGATGCAGTGCTAGATTTAAAGAATGGAAAGCAACACATCACATGTTGGGAGGAAAAAAAAATAAATTTCTCGTTTCTTCATGGATATCGTCTAAGTGACCTTCGTCTTCTGTTGTAGAAATGCCTGAGCCCATGTTGCCGTGAAAAATTCATCATGTAATTTTGTTTGCGAGTGCTGTTGAAATGAAAGGGTGAAAAAAGAGTGTCAGTTTCTTTTATATGTAGTGTAAATTCTTTTGTAGCAGTGAGCCAGTGGGATTGATTCTTCTTTGTCCTTGTAGACAGACTTTTCAAGTCTGTGCAAACTGGTGTGAAGCACCTTTTGTTTAACTTTTGTTTAAATTTTGTTTAACTTCTAAGGTACAAGGCAATTTAGAATCAGTCCCACTTGGCTTTCATTTAGAGTGAGTTATCTTAGGGAAAGGTTAAGAGCTTTCAGCTAATGAAAACTGGTGCTGCATAGGGCCAGACTCACTAAAACTGTGTGCACACCTCATAGCATTTTTCTACGGGGTTTTATACTTCAGTTATCCTTCTGTCTTTGATCTTAACTGCTTTATCTTGAGAACAAAAGAAAAGCTTTACTCCATTTCATTATCTTCTTTTCCCGTATAGGAAGTGAAGTACAACACTTTTATTCAGATTAATGTTTCCCTCCCCTAGGCACCCTCTTCCAAAATGAAAGGAAGGTCTGGGAAATAAGCATCATCATATCTGGCAGGAGACCGGGCAAGAGAGCCTACCTGCAGCTGAATTTAGGAAGGCACACTTGTTTGGAAGACCTACCTGGAGTACAAGGCCCATCCCACCTAATGTAGGTTTCTACTTCTCCCACTGATGGAAGAAGGAACCATGAGAGGGCAGATCTGTGAAGTGACAACCTGCACTCAACAAATCTCCCATTTGTGGGTTTGAGGAATATTTTCACTAGTGAGTTTTGTCTGTAAGAGGTACTTACTCATAATGTAGTAAGTCATACGTTCCTCTCTAGTACGTAAGCTTATTTTTAGTGAATATGGCCCTTAGGAAAAAGGAGTAATTGTGTGCTTTGCAAAATACCTATGATTCTCCACAAGCAAAACCAGGTTTTGCTGTAGTATGCTAATTTAACCTAAAACAATCTGGTTAACAAAATTATGCCCCTTTCATGATCTAATCTTGAACACAATTGATTAAATTGATTAATAGTTGTCATGTCAAAATCTAGGTTATAAACCTCTAAGGAAATCCAAGTAATTTCCTGACTTTGCAAAAAAATTTTTTTTATTTTTTTTTTTTTTTTTTTTTTTTTTTTTTTGCCACTGGAATGTACATGCTAGAATGAAATAAAGACCAGCTACTGGTGACAGTGAAAGAAAACAGATGTACACTTGGCACAACTTTTGGCACTCTCAGGGTAAGGTAGAGCTCAAGAACATCTGGCAATTGAGAGAGGGGTTAATGCTGACTTATGCAAGTGCAAAGGAAAAAGGTCTGTGCTGATTTTTAAGTTTTGTGTGAGAGATTGATATTGGTGAGTTTATGTAACTTTTAATGCCACTTGGTAGCTCAAGTGCAAAGCAGCTCTGAACATCAGTCTTCATTCTGGTCGTTAAGTCATCAGAGTGGGAGGCCACCCTCACTCCAATGCCAGGTATCTCACTGATGAAGGCAGGAGGGAAATTATGACCCTGAACTCACTCCTGACAGTGGCTGCCATTGGTCATGAAGCTTCAGAAGTTCTTAATGTTTCCTTTTCTTTAATTCTCATTGCCTGGAAAGTGTGTGGTTCCTCAGACACAGGGCCTTCAAGGCCGCATCCCATCTCTCAGAAGAGCATCCTAACCATGAGAGGATAGAGCACCTAGCTGCTGGGGAGCTCTGCAGCCAAAATACAGCAGATGGGCCTGGGAGAAAGCACAGCCCAACTCAGCAGATTTGCTCTTTGCTCTGGGTACATGGGACCAAACAGAGCCTGCCAGTGTTTGGCTGAAAAAATTGCCATTTCTGGACCTGGTTAAATTTACGAATGAGCTTGGTTTTGTGAGCCTCAGCTTGGACAGGACTTGGACAGATTGGGCACATGCTGAGCTGCAGTTCTTGGCCCAGGAGCCTTTTCTATCCTGCCTTTGGTCTGCTTATGTTCAGCAACAACTCGGCAGAGATGTTCAGAACCTGTTTTGGACACTGCTATGTGCACATGGCCTCTATTTCATGTCAAATGACCAACCATTTTGGATCTGGCCTTAAAGGGATGGTGAAGATGTTTAAAACAATAAACAAAGGCATAAAAAAGGAAAAGAAAGAATTGAAAAAAGGAACAAAGGAATGCTTACCTAGTAGTGTAGAAGGGATTTACTTATTTTTTTATGTATATAATTTTGTTACATTGAAAGATGAGCCAGGTGTTAGAAAGAAGCATGTATTTATGTCTTACACTGAATACCATAGCAGTGCAGTGTGTGAAAAAGAAGATAAATCTAAATTCTCAGGAACTAAATGTTTTTGGGTTTTTTTTCCCTTGCATTAATTTAGTTTAGACTTGTCCTCACTGACAGGAGACAGACTTTCCAACTACTGGTTGGATGCCTCAAAAAAATCTTGATGCCTGCTGAAGAAATACTATGATTTTCACTCTTTCCATGGGTACATATATATACCCTATGCATTATAATATTGTATCTTATGGCACCACAAAATCAGAGTTGATCTATATTTATTTTTTAATTAATTTTATATATTGTATGTATTTATATATTTTATATAGGAGACAAGCACTGTATAAGAGAGATCAATAGTGCTTTATAAAATCACAAGAATAATTATATAATATAGTCTGCAAGAGTACTTACACATTCCTTGCATTTAGTGGATGCAAAAATGTTTTCAATACTACTAGTCGTGATTTTAATTTTTATTTTCACAGAATGATTAAAGACTTTACCATATTTTTGCTATTGTTTTCTTGTTCAGAACATCCAAAATGTGCTGGGCAGCATCAAGCTATATTAGCAATAGACCCTTCCATAATGGAGGGTGTGGTTTTCAGAATCAGTGGCAACTTGAAGACTGCTTTGTGAGTGTGTAATGAACTGGTCAGCACTTGCTGAGCTTTCTGTCTTTTCTGTGCATTCACTGAACCATCAGTCAATCAGAGTAGTTCAGATCCAAAGTTATCATCTGTATGTTACTGATGGAGCACAAAGCAAAAAACAGTTACAGGAGTGACTGCTGTATAATCTGACAGTTTTGAGTGCACTTTTAAAAAATAAACAGAAGATAATACTGCTTGAATTTATGTAAGAAACCCTAAAATATGTTCCAATGAAGTACCTGGAGTTGTGCTAGTGGGATGAAAGCAATATGCTGCCAATACAGAAGAGTGAAGACAAAACTATCTAGGGCATGTTCAAAAAAATACCTACAATAAAGCAATTTAGGAGAAGGAGTCTCTCTGGACTAAAGTCTCTTTAGTCTTTAGTAGAGTATTATGTTTATTGCATGTTTCCTAAAGCACAATTTGAACTACAGAGCTGCAATTTAAAGTTTATGAAAACGGAACATAGCCAAATGGAATGAAAAATATGCAGTACATAACCACAGTAAATACTAATGTAATTCATTATTTGTGTGGTTTTAATTGACAGGGCACAAAACAGGAACAAAATAGAAACAAAAATATTTGGAGAACAAAATTAAACATGAAAAAAGCCTTAGAACACAGCAAAGGTATGTCCCTCAAGATTAGGTTTGGAGTAAATTTTGATGCTGAATTACAAATGCTTTGTTAGGCAGGTACTGTAGTGATAAAAGTCATGTGCTCTGACTGAAATTCTGAGGGCTCATATCAATGGCAAATATTCTTTGGCTTTGGTGGAGTCAACACTTGAACCTAGAGCTCAGGAGCTATACTGGTTAGTGTTATCTGTTAACTGCGACAGCACAAAGCAGCTGGGTTACATGAAATGAAAGCTCTACCTGGGGCCACTGGTTCTGTGCCTAAGGTGTGGCTATGCCATGGTGCACTGCCTGGCTGCAGCTGCATCTCTGTGGTCATTTCTTACAGAAAAAGTGGGAATTGCCCCTTGACTGCCCATACAAGTCTCTGGGTGCCCTCCATCAGCAAGTCTCACTGTACCCTGTCAGAGGCAGAAGTCCTTCCCATCACAGCTTGGTGAAATTCCCACTGCAGTATGGCTCAATCTACTGAACAATATCTGCTAAGTTTAACTTCCCCCACGGCTATCTGAGGAAGCACTGCAGGATCAGGGCCCTCAGGAACTGTGTGGCACATCTCAGAGTATAAATGATTTTCCACCAACCCATCATTGACAAAACTTTGTGAAAGAGCTCTAGCTGTAACAGAAACATACATTTAATACTGATTCAGGCAAAGTACTTACCTTATTCTAGTGTAAAACCAATGACAGCAAACAATGAAATACAACACAAGTTAGAAAATGCCTTTCAATGCATGCAGCACTGTGATTAGTCATAAAACCCTGATGAGGTTTAGAGGCAATATAGGACTTTTCGTCTCTTTTGAAAATAAAAATTGAACAAATTATTTCCTCAGATTTTAAATCAATGTTTAGATTTTTATTTTCTATAAAATTCAGCATGCACTTTTTAGAAACATAATAGAAATGTAATAGAAGCACAAACCACATCATATTAAATTTGGCATAAATGTTGTGAATATTCAGATAGTCACCTGATGTTTGAACTACTAATGTTCTTTATTGTAAATATCTTGATACTTAATTTAAATGCATTTTTCAAATCTTTGTTTTTTACTAAAAAAAAGGAAGCCAATGAAAATGCTTTTCCATATTTCCATATTCCACTTTTTTGTTAAATCTAGAATATATAATTTGTATTTAATTATTCCAAAATAAAGATAAACATTCTCTGCACCAAATGCAACATAACTTCTCACTAAATCATTTGTGCCAAAAATGTGAGACTATCTCAACAATGAAGAGCATGGAGTGATGGCTATGGAGGGATTCATTCTGTTATCTATCAATTAACCATAAAATAGTAGATGGAGATAACATTTCTTGCATTCCTTGCACAACATAAATTCCTTTGGATCACATAACAAGTTTTGGGGAAAAGAAAACAATATCAGACCCTTAGTGTTCATCTTATAACTGTCCTTTATTTCTCAGTACCTTTGAATTAAGTTAATGAGATGTCTCTAAGGGCCTGCCCTATACACAAGGAAATGGCAGTTGTGTAATGCACATGCAAAGAAGTGTGAGGTGTGTGTGCAGTGGGCAGGCTGAGAGCTGTGCTTCCAGAGAAAAACAATGTGCAAATGAAATGCAGAATTGGACATGGGCTCTTCTTAGGGCAGAAGTACAAGGGAAGAGAAAAACACTCTTTCACCTGTGATAAAATAAATTTTTATCCTAAGAAGAGCCACATGGAACACATGAGAGTTGTGCCCAAAGCTTTCTTTGCAAATGGAGAGAAAAAACACTGCACTAATGAGAAATAATCAGCACTAGCTATAAAAGGGACTGGATAATTAAACAACTTGTATCCTCTCCCTACCACAGGACAGACATCAACTGTTAAGTTGGCAGGATCAGTTTAATGTATAACATTGTCAACACAGGTGTTTGGTTTCACCTGTTTAAAAGAGGTACTCAATTGAAGCACCCTTTGCAGCTGCCTCACAATCTTAAAAATACAGCTTTTTATTGAGTGACTTAAATAGTTCATTCCAAAGTGGAATGATTTTAAGTGAGATACAAAAGTTTCCATCTTTGGCCTTTTTTATCACTGCTAGGTATGTTGCGTGCATGTATAATCTGCAGGTTGATTTTTTTCCCCACAGCAATTTTCTTGGGGATAAAAGGAATCAAAGAAATGGCATCCTGAAGGAATGTTTGCTGGTGAGAAGATGGTGGCTCTTGACTCAGAAATCAGCTGAACTGAATGGTGTCATGACCTGACTGTGCATCAGCTGTAGCAGTATCTGCACTACAACTTGGCAGCTAGGCCTGTGACAGAACTAATTTCAAATCTTTGGATTGCTGAGAAGAGTTGGGCCATGAAAGCATATATTCACAGATATGCCCCTGGGGCAAGCACTGTAGGGAGAAGCAGGGACATCCTCTGTTTTGGATGGGAAATAAAATCAAGAAAATTCTTACTTGCTTTACATCCCTACAGATCAGCTCTCCCTGCTGGCAGGTGCTTTCCCTGCTTGTCCTTTTACTGCAGTCCTTAATCTGCTCAAGGAGAGCATGGCTTACTTGCCCGTGGCCTGAGGAAAAGCTGACACAGCACCTAGGTGTGTGTCTGGGGAGCAGGAAGCCAAGCCAACATGTGGGCTGGGAAAATCAGACCTCTGTCAGCCCAGGGTAGTGAAGAAAGCACAAGAGTAGATGTGTGGAAAGCCAGGAATTTCTCTATATCCCAAACCACACCTCCTGGTGTAGGTTGGCTCCTTGCCCTAACACCTCACAGGCTGAGGCTTGCCTGCTGCATCAACATGGGTACACAGGTCACAAACATGAAAATCTAGGACTGAAACCAGGGCCAGTGAGGATAATTTTGGTGGCTCTGGAGAGGTGTTTGTGGGTCTCATCTAGGTGAGTGGTGGAATGCAGGGTTGTAAGATGACTGAATACAGACTGTATTGGACATGGACCATCAATGGTTTTTTATCTAGGGATGTTCATGGCCTTCTGAGACCAGGCCAGAGTTCCAAAAGAAACGACTTCCAATTTAGGAGGCACGGATTTTTCCTAAAGTATCCCAGCTTTGGGATGAATAAGCAAGACAGAAGCCTATTGACTCTCCAATGACTCCCTGTTATTGGGATATTATTGGAATAGTATCCAAAACTCCCTATTATTGGAATGAATGGGAAGAGGTAATTACAGAACCTTGGTGAATGGTTTAAGTTCAGGCTGTGCCTCTCTGCAGCCCTGACTGAGAGCTCTGGGGTGTCTATTACCCACAGAGCTCTCCTCTGGCAATCTTGGTGGGAAGGGAGAGCACCCAGAGGACTCTGCCTCCTGACCTCTTACTGGAGAGCTGCCTGGGAAAGGGGGCTTGCTCTTCCCAGGAGGAAGCAGTGCTTCTGTACCCTTCATTGGAAAATGAAGGAATATTAAGAATGAAAGCCAACTCCTATCCCTAGTACTCACAGTATGATTTCTGATAGCCCTGGTGTGTGCAGGATCATCTGGGGTAAGTACTAACAGATACTGATCCAGGCTCCCTTCTTGATACCCTGAAGCATTCCATGGAGGTGACTGTCTTCATCATTTAGCAGGGGAAGAAACTGAAGTGCTGGGGGTAAAGTGATCAGTGTGAGGTGGCCAAGTGAAATAGCAGAGCTATAGAAAAACCCAGGTGAGAGTATTTATTGCTAAGGAAGTTGCAGGTTACTTGCAAATAAATCTGAGGAGGCCTATAGAATATTTTGATGAATTACAATGTGCAGATAGAACTTAAGAAAAACAGAGTTAAAGGGACCTGTCAGATCTGAGCACATGCCAGCATAGGAGCCAGAGGCACCATGACATGTAATTCTGCCCTTCCTGAGAGCAGCATGTCTCATGTGTTGTAGTTAGCAGGGACTGGAACTCTCCATCTGGCCTTTGGGAAATAAGATGTTATGGCACTGTGTTTCACAGGGCATGGTAAGGGAGAAATCAGTCCAGTTTGGTCTGTCTTTCTCTGTGGATTGTACCAGATGTCACTTGAACAGGGTGGAAATCCTCTGTCTCTAGCCTGATATTTAGGGCAATTTTCAGAAGAGCCTTAAAGCTCTTTAACAGGACTAAAATAATAGAAAGGAGGAGACGCTGTCTGCCCACCTGGTTCCTTCTCCTGCTAAGGTGTGATTACTTGCTATGGCCATTCTAGTATAACATATCTCACATGACTTGTTACCACTCAACTTGTGTGTCTGGTGTACAGCCTGGCAGATCTCATTGTCAGAGAAGTTCTCCACATTTCAGCCTCAGAATAAATTTTAAAATATCTCTTTTATTCCTACTTATGCCCCCGAATGCAGCGCTTGGGCTGATGGTTAATATTATGTCTTATTTTTCCTCGTACATGGTTTGTTCTGTTAATTTTATTTTTAATTGCAAGGTAGAAAGACATGTGAATATTTCAGAATGACCAGTTCCCTTTTCTGTGGTTTCCTAAACATGGTGAACATCCTGCAGGCTCATACTCTTCCATATCTTTCCTGATGCAGCATCATACAGCCATTGATTAACTAAAACAGGAATCATATCCATCTCTCTCCTCTATTCCTTCCCATTTTAAGCTTAATGTTATGGAAGCAGAGCCCAGCAAGGTGTGTAAAAGCAGCAGAGGGTGTACAGTTACTCAGTGTTGGGACCAGTTTGGTTTGGGGTTGGTATGAGTGCCATGCAAGCTGGTGCTTCTTGGTGGAAAGGAGAACAGGACTAACTAGCAATCAGACAATTCACTTTGCTATTGTTACAAAACATTACTTGCAGTGCTTCTGCTAATTCAGAAACATCATAGCTATAATTACACACTCTGGAGGTTATCTAAGCCTAGTTTCTTCATTGCTTGTTTTTAAATTGTTCAGTAAAAAGAATGTTTGAACCTATCTATGGAGCAGGCTCGCCTCTCTTTGCCAACCACTGCCAGCGATGAGTTCCTGCCCGGGAAGCCACTAGCATTTCACTTCTACTGGAACTAAAGTGTTAGAGAAAAAGCAGGTCATCTCTTCGTGATGCAACACAGGAAAAACGGGTTAGCTGCCAGCGAAACCCATCTCAAGAATGGGAGAATCAGGAGGGTGCAGACTTGGTAAAATCTTGACAAGGGGATGAATATAGAGCTCGGACCATAGGAACCTGATATAGTGAACCCTGTTTCTGAACAGTATCCTTCTTACTAAAAAAAGGAAATGAATAAGGCATTAGTTGCTAACACAAATTTTTAAGAGGCACAACAACATTACTTTGTGCAATGAACAATACAGAAGAATCTTTTTTATCTTTGAAAGGATATAGATCAGCCTTAAATGGCAGCACAGTGTTGAACAGGAATATCCTTTCTTACATCCCGGCAAAATAGTTTTTTGCTGCATTACAGGACCACAGCAATACTTGGAGATGATAAAGCCCCACTTTCCCTCCTGCATTTTTCCACGATGCACAATACACCCCCCTGCTGTGACACTTACTTTGTGTCCACATTAACTACTGACTGTTGCAGTCAGGGCAGAGCATCAGGAAAGATAGGATTTTAAAGGTTTCCCTTTGAGAAAGGATTCCCTGGGCCACAATGGTTCTTAATGAGCTTAATACTCATGTCATGCTGGAGAAAGTTCAGTGCTTTCTGAGGTGGGGTGGGATGAGGTGAAGCTGATACTCACAGGACGACTTCTACGTGGTCCAAAGCCCACTGATCATGACCTGTTCCGTTGTGGCGGGGCTGCCACCAGCGCAGTAAGACTCCTTTCATCCGTGCCTCCCTGTCACACAAACACAAGAGCCTGTGAGGCCTCCAGACTTGGTGTTTTGCATATCCCTATCTATCCCCAAACAGGAACTGAGAGCAAAGTCAAATCACTTTTATGTCACTGAACATCAACACACTGTACACGTAAAATACTTAATAGTTAAAAATGCACACAGGTAGGGAGGATTTTTTCCCCTTATCTTCAAAACAAGTGTTCTTTCTGTTTTTAAGTGCATTGATAAACTCTAGCCTGGAATTTCTTAATCAGCCTTCCTCTTAAGTCTTTGTTCAAACTCTCACCAACATTTTTTCATCAACAGTGATGCAAAGATAGGTTATTTTTTAGCAGAAATGTAACTTGTGCACTTAGAGGTAATGAAATATGACGGGGTACTCACAAGGGAACATTATAAGACACTCTTTGGGCTTGTATAAAGTCCTTTGGCTGATGCTGTGCAATTACTTGCCATGTAATTCCATTATTTACACTGTATTGGAGGAGCACTGCCTTGTCTACAGTGTTAGGATCACTCAGATTGGTATTGCAACTGTCTGTTTGTGAAATACTTCCAATTTGCAAAACAAACATGATTTTGCTGTAAAACACAGAGAGAAAAGGTATTTTCAATATGCAAAAGTATTCAAATAGGAACAATAGTATTTCTAGGTTTATTGCAGTTAACTTGTAGCATTGTCAAGATTCATTACTTTAACATGCAAAATAAACTGTTCTCACATCTTTAAAACACAGCTTTCCTTTCAAAATAATAGTTTGCTATGTATAACATTGTTGCAGGCAGGATCAAATTCTGTGATATATCTGCACAAAACTGAGATGGATAAAAATGCAAACATGTAAATGAGTGTATGAAAAATTTAAAAAGGACAAAGAAAGGCTGAATATGAGAAAGTGCCTAAAATATATATATATCATATTCTACCTGTGTGTTCAAGTAAGAAGAGAAGAGCCTGATTTATATCTGGACCACTGGCCAATTCATTCTGTTTCTAATCTTGCTTTGGACACCTAAATATAAAACAGTCCTGAAAGCTGTCACTCTGGTAAGAGACAGCACAGGCTGGTTACATTTGTTTTCCATGGCCAAAGAGGCTCAATAGACGAAAAAGATACTCCTGTTCATTGCCAGGTGAATATAATTCTATTTGACAACTGAAATGGAAAAATGACCCTGTAATTACCAAATAACATCTTTAGTCATAACTATTGTGGAGGCACATACAAACATGGGATTTGTCTTATCAGATCAGGCACTGGTCCAGGCAGTCTGGTGTCCAGTCGTTGCCAACAGCTTCATTGTCAGTGCTGGCTTACATAGACAGTGCTCTTTGGGCATGATGAAAACATCTGACTTTTGCATCTGACATCCTCAGTCTCCATCTCCCAAATGAAAGTCACAAAGCATTTTGCCAACCCTAATGTTTTCTGCCAGCCACATCCAACTGCATGGCACAGCCAGGTCAGTCCATTCTCATCTGTACTGGCCCACATGGCTGCACATACATGTGAAGAGTTTCCTTTCTCATGAATTGTTAAAAGAGCTGTTTAGGCTCAAACCATTACCTTGCTCGGGTGAGATCCAGAGGCTTGGTCACAGCTTGTCTTACTTGACATCCATTAAAATAGAGTGAATCTCCATGGGCATAGGGTGCCAGCTGTCCACATCCATTCCCTATCACTCCCCCCTGAATGGTTTCCCAGTTTATTTCAGTGACTCTTTCAGATTCAAAATTATCTTTAATATAGCTTGGCAGATCATGGCTAAAAACAGAGCAGTCATCACCTAAAAATGACACAGCGAGGTTGTAAAACGCAAAAATGGAAAGAATGGAGAAAATTGAGTTACAAGTCATTGTAATTCCTTTCAAGGTTGTGGCTCAATATACACTGTGAGGACAGTCTGAATATATTTCAGCAGATTCATTAATAATGTATTAATAATGATATACAGCAGTATCTATGTGCACATACATATACAGACTCAGCTGAGACTGTAAGTCTAATTTTTACAGCAATATAACTTTAAGAACTACAATACAATTTCTCCTGTTTTGCATTGATACAATAGGAGAAACCTCAAATTGCTGGTTGAAGGCAAATATGTCTAAAAACTCAGAAGGGATCTGGTCTTATAAAGTTATGAGGCTCTCCTGGAAGACATTAAACACTGGCTCCACTCCCACAAAGCACTTAGAGGTTACCAAGGGCACTCAAGTACCATAAGGCATGTGCTTAGCTGCATTGAGACTTTAGAGCAGAACACTCTGTCCTGATGGGGCACAAAGTCCCTTACAGATGCCAGTCAGCAACATCTGGATCCCGTTTGTGCATCCTCTGGGATGCACCCTTGGAAGGATGCATGGGGTGGCAGCCAATTCTGGGTAATCAAGTGGCTATGTTCTGCCTTCAATAAAGTCTGGATGGACTTTACATACAGTGCCAGACAGGAGAGACTGCTGACTCAATACATAATGAGTAAGGAGAAGAAAAAGCTGTAATTTGGAGCCCTGAAAAATTACTAATTTTGAATTTGTTACTCAGACATTCCAGTGATGAATTTGGATGTGATACATCACTTTGTCTTTTTGTTTAATTTTGAGCTAGACTAGACAGTAGTAGATGTACAAGAGAAAAATGAAAAATGGAACCTTGGAATCCTTCATCACAGATGCAAATGGCTCCAGTTGTGCAATACCCGTGGCCACTGCACAGCTTTGGGCATGCTTCCCCAATGTACACATGATCAATTGCCCAGCTCTGCTTCTCTAGTTCTTCTCCCTTCTGAATCCACCTGAACTGGGTTGCACTGCAAATATCAAAATCCAAACACTCTATTAGGAAACATAGCAATTAAACACATCTGTACAGTGGTGTTCTAATACACCAGCAGCAATTGTAACCAAAACTGTCATATGAGGGGGCTGTGACTTCAATAACTGGAAAGACCCATCCTGCTACATCATTTGCAGTAGTGACTTCTATTAATAAAAAGCTTCCTGAAGATCATTAATTATGTATCAAATCTAAATAGGCAATAAGAAAGAACTTTTAATTCACCTAGTAAACCTAGTTTAATTGTTCGTAGTAAACCATGCCAGCAAGACAGCTGTCACTTTATTGAACTGACCTTTCAGTAACCTACCTGGATGAGACATGGTCAGGCAGCTGGATAGTTATTCTTCTCCACATAGAGCTGTTGACAGAGTTATAGATGGTAGCTTCATGGAATTGAAATGGGGAGCAGCCAATGCTATTAGATGAGGAAGGAAGGCAGTGTGTCTGGACAAGTTGCCATGAGTCTGTCCTGTAAGAAGCACAAAAATAAAATAGAAAAAAGTTTTTGAACAACTGAAAAAATAATGAAAGGAAAACATTATTTCTCAGGGTGATGAAATTGCCTGTTTTACTAAACAAACACAAGAGATTGTCAGCAATAGTTTCCATGCTCTGGAGACACAAATAAACAAGAGGTGAGAGGCCAAAGCACAGGTGCAGCCAGGGAGGATGTTTGAGTGTTGTGGAGCCCTTGGTGGTGGTACTCCCAGCAGTATGGTACATACATCTGCTCTGGGCTGCGTGAGAGAAAGATTTATTTAGGAGGCTGCTCCTTAGCCTCTTACAGTGTTCAGAAGAGACCCAGTAGACTTTGCTACATTTTCAACCACATTTATTTGAGCACAGAATATACCTTCATTTTTATAAATTATAATATGCTGTTATTCTACAGCACATGAGGCAGTGTTACTGTTAGCTAGTTAAAGACCAATTTGCAGTTAAGTAACTCCCACTTCATTACTTGGTCTTGTATCCTACTAAATGACTTTCTTGAAAATGTGTTTTCCTGTAAGCACATTTTTAACAGGAACGTGCTCATGATTGTAACTACAAGCTCAATGCCATGAATCTGTCAACATCTGGGATAAATTATAAAGAGAACTTATGGGAGTTATATAGACAAATCCCAGTGCTTGCACACAGGCTTTGTTCAGATTCTGTTACAACATGAATAGCAAAGCAATTGCTTTGATAAATAGAAGCTCTCTATGTTTTTAATGTCATACTATTTCTTTTCAGGTCTGTGTATTCTGCTGTCATTTACCTGGCATCCTTTGTATACTCCAGCATCACTGAGTGGAGGTCCCCACAAGAATTTGCCTCACAGCCAACCACGATCTATAGCACAAATAAAATCAACTGCTATAACAAGTCAGGTAGACATTTAAAGTGAAATATAATCAAGTTATGTTCTCCTTTTTTGTGTTTCTTTATTGGGTGTATGAGGGATTGTCAACTTAGAACTTGGGCAAAATCCATCAAAAGTGGATGGAAAACAAAAGACACAGTACTTCAGATACTGTTTTTACTTAAAGAATTTTACTTCCTTGCTTCGGTTATTTCCTACCAGAATCCTAACACTTTATTTCTAGTCCAAATTAAATATCTGAACAAACATTGTTTCTGAAACAAAATATATGGTAGTTCCTTGGCATTTCCAAAAGTGAAGCACCTATGAAATTTAAAATCAATAATGATAAACATGTGGACATAAGCTTTAAATCAGTCCAATTTAGGAACAGAATTATTCTGAATATTTAAAACAATAGACATATTTGTTCCATATTACAGTAGAAAGATTACACTACCCAGTGTACATTACTGATTAGATAATACAATGCTGAATTTCAAAACCAAAGAGAAGCCATGCTAGAGCTGAGTTCTTAGTTTAGAAATAAAATCTTTGCTGTGAGTGGTGAAGAAAAATGGGGAGAAGATCAGGAAAGAAAAACTTTGCAGTAAGAGTTTAGTAGTATGAGCTATTAAATGCTGATGGGTTATCATAATTTTGGTCTTAAAATAGAGGAAAAAGATGATAGGCTGGGTAAAATAAGCATCTTGGAGGCAGTCTTGACATTCAGTAGTAAAAAACTTAAAAGACTCCTCTTTTATATAATTTCTTTGGTATGCTGAGTGGGGAAGCAGTGCTTTAGGGATTATATTAGTCAATATAAAATAGGCAGTGACATTGAGAAAAGGTGAAAATATTGATCAGTGGAAGATGGAAAATTCTGGAACTATCTTGTCAAACAGAAGAGCAAGAAAAAAGCCAAAGTAAGAAAGTGGATTACTATTTTAATAACCCTACTTTCATGCTAGTTCCTGGTTTATTTAAGACATGGTGCTTGGGGAATGGCCAAGAACTTTTCTGGAAAACAAGTACTTGTTGCCTTTGGCCCTGTATAGAATTCTGCCTTAAATCAAATTAAAATACTCAGAAATGTTTCTCTGATGGTTTAGATCATTTTCCATGACACAAGGAAGTAGAATGGGCACTTCTACTTGAACACACTTGTATTTTCCTTATGATGCTCTTCTCCAGCCTTTTCTCCCTTTCCTTTTCTGTTGCTTCACAAATTAGGGGAAAATAACTTATTCTGCATGGCATCTATTCTCACCTTAGAAAGCAATTCCTACTGTATCTGATGATCCAGTCATTTCAGGAGAAAGGTATTAGACTTCCAATTCCTCTGACTAACCCCAAAAGCATACAGACAGTCAGAATATTTTGACATTTTTCATTTGTGCAGTCTTTCTGGTTCTCATTACCTACATCTCATGTTTTCCTTGAATTTCTAGTAAAAAGTCACTATTAATTATTCATCCAATTGGGCATCCTAGATGGAAGAAGATTAATTTTTGGAGACACATCAGATGAATTTTCATTGTGTTATTTACTTTGGAGAGAGGGAATATTTCTTACTTTAAACTGCATCATGTATCCTGGCTGTATAATGAGCTCCCTGGAGGACAGGATGTTGTGTGTTTTATCCTTTTTCTTATTTGGCCAGTAGAGATGGAATGATGGATTTCCACAGAATCCTGCAGTTCTGACTGCATTAGGGTAAAAGCTCCAGTTTTCTTCATGAGAGGTGCCTTCTATTAAGATGAGTTAAATAAAATTACTGCACTGTCTTGGTAAACATCAAGGCTTAGTAATGAATCCACAGAATCACTAGATAGAGTACTTTAGTGATATGGACACTACATTTATGCTATCTGCAATGACACACAGTAAGCTACAGAGACATAATAAAGACATTAATCACCAGTGAGGTGATAAAATGTTTAAATAATAGTACTTTTAAAAAATATGATGAAATAAAAGCATAATACCAGAAATATAAATGAAATGAGTTGGACTGAAAAATTTCTGTGTATATACATGTGCACACATATACATCTGAATATACATGTGTATATATTTATATATATGTATATATGTTTACACATTTCTATTAATAGCATGAAAAATAGCATATAAACAGCATTAACCTACAAAATGAAAAGTTTACAGAGTTAAAATAAAAGGAAGTCTGCTTGCTAGCTCACAGGGCTCAGGTAAGATAAGAACAGATAATGCCAGACAACAGATGAGGTGTGGCAGCTGTTTTACCATCGTCAAACGTATCCACCAGCTGGCTGGGGTTGATCTCTGCTCCCCCGATCAGGATGTTATCCAGAGCCCACTGTGCCCGGTCGGGGCCGGGCACCACGATCCCGTTGCTGAGGGTGAAAGGCTGCCACCAGCGCAGACGGGTGGTGTTGGTCAGGGCGTGCTCGGGGAGGAGGATGTAGTCGTGCCTCACTGAGATGTACTTTTGGTAATCCATCTCATGGAGCAAAGTCCAGGATATCCCTAGAATGAAAAGATGCAATAAACCCAAGCATATGGTAGAACCTTCTAAAGGATTAAAATAAGATAATAGGTAACAAAAAGGAAAGCTCTATCAGAAGACCATAGCTATAACTTCTAAGGCTAGTTGGCAACTGTTACTCACTGCAAGTGTAATCTTGTAATTGTAAAAAGGAATAATCAACTTGGGTGGGAGCCACCGATTACTGAAATAAAGCAGGAAGATTATGGAAAACTTCTGAGCAATAGATTAAATTTTAGATGGGGAAAAAAATCTTTAAATGGACAAAAATAACTTCACAATTAAGAATTAGCTTTTTATTTTGGATCTCTGACAACTTCTCAGGTATTCATGGTAGATGAATACAGAACCAGACTGTAGCTCATCTGTAAATACAGTATGTACTTGCCTCCATCAATGGAATAGTCTAGCAGCACTCCCTCCTTTCTGCAAGTCGGTCTGTGGCATGTTGTCATGTTGTTTTCACTTCCAATTCTCCCCCAGTACTGTAGAAACCTAAGAGTAAATGTATATGATCACATCTGTTACACTTGCACAAATAGAGGTTGCTTTCTGCTAACAGACATGCTGAAATTGTTCCAAATGCTAGCATTTTTAAGCAAGGAACATTGATGCACAAGTACTACAAATGTTTCAAAAAACATTGTCTAGTAATTTTCATGTGAACCTCATGGAATTCAGCTAAGAGCTGCCCCTGGGAGGGAGTAACCCATTGCAAATGTACCAGCTGGGACAGGCTGGATGGGAGCTGCTTTGCTAAGAGTTCCCTGAGAGTCCTGGTGGAATGGGAGCTCACCATGTGTTAAGGTGCCCTTGTATCAATGAAGGACATAAAAGAAGTTGGTAAACTGAGGCAGGGTCAGTAGAAGACACCAGAATGATTGGAACCAGAGCTCAGAGCCAGTGGTCATACACTGAAAAAATAGGAAGTTGCAAATGGATTTAACAGGGGGAAAGAAAAGAAAAAAAATATCACTCTGAGAGTAACTGAAGACTAGTACAAGTGTTCCTGTACAGACAAACAGTTGGATCTCTGTTCTTGGAGGTTTTTAAAGATCCAATGGGACAAAGTCCTGGACAAACTGGCCTGAATTCAGTGTAACCTGGCTTTGAGCATGAGGTTGAACTAGAGACTCCCTGAGGCCCCTTCCTTACTGTGATTCAGCAAACTTGCAGAATTTCAGGAGTCAGAGTGTGTGGCTTCATGAAAGCCATGTGGTCAAGAGAAATGATGTTGAAGTTGCCTATGTCATATCCTTAGCTTGTCTAAACTGACAGAATTCCACTGCTCTCCTGATAAGTCATCCTTTCCAACAGCATAGGAGTGGAATGGGTCTTGTATGAGGACACAAGAGAGGACACCCAGCAGAAGTTCTGCTCGGAACTCAGTGAGAGACACAGCTGGTGCCGCCAGGACTGATGCCCTGGTGACTGGTGTCTTGCCTCTTTGTAGGACAGAAGTTGCTGATTCCAGGACATCTCTGGACAAAGGGACCTAGTGCTTCACCTGGACATATCAGACCCTTTCCACTGTGCTAGGGTGAGCCTTGCTCTCTGTGACTCACCTGAAAGCATCAGCAGCTTGAGAGTCGTAATCTCATCAGTGTGTGCCTCAGGTAGTGCTATTCTTGTAGTGGCCTAAAATTCCCTGAGCTCCCAGCTATGCTGCCTGCTGCTTTGCCAGTGTATGACAGAGCTCCCTGTGACAATGACACAGAACCATGACCTACTTTGCCCCCCGCAGGTCCAGATCTTGAGTGACAGCCTGCCTCACAGTTGCACCTCCAAAATACAGAGTTGTGTCTTCTGCGAGAATCCCACACTCGGTACAGGTATTTCCACCTTCTAAGGACATCCATAAATCCGGTTTAATTTCCTCATTGTCAAAGCGCTCTTTCAGGAAGGTCTGTAAGTAAAGTATGTAACATGAAGCACAGGTAAGTAAGATTTTGAAGTCTTTTTGATAACCACAGCTGGAACTGACCTAAATGTGTTTGAAGGGCTCAAGAACACTGTAAATTTTTCTCAGGGTGACTGAACATAATCACTTCTGGCTGAATATTTGGCTACTTGAACTGAATTGGCTAAATGTGAAAATATATTAGGGCTGGATTTTAACATACTTGGGAGATAATGCAGCAAATTAAAATTGGAATGTGCAAATGAATGAGCTGTTGGGTTTGCATGGCAAAGTCTTGATGGCAGAGGGCAACTGTAGGGGACTTCTGTATGCATGGGAGAAAAAATATTCTCTTTCCTCAGCAAAACCAGCAATCCTGGCATTAAGGAGTTAGCAGCAAAACTCCCCTAAAATTGAACCATTTTATCCCAAGTGTCCTTAATATGATTGATACATTACTAATTTAAAATTGCAAACAGACAATGATATTTGTTCATGTAATTTGTATTTCAGATGAAAAACAGAAGCTTATAATAATTCAAATGACATGATAATTGACCAGTTAGTTATTTTTAACATTTAAATTAGCAATATCCAACTAAAGTCCACTTGCTTGTTATTGGGTAACATGAGTAACAGTCAGGTGAATTAATTTTCTAATTCTATGCCATTTTCCTTTTTTCCCTACTTCAATAAGCTCTTTTACAGTAAAGACAATCTTTCTATTTTGTTCAAATACAACCATATGTGCAAGGGTGATTTACATCCTGTAATGATCAAAAGATTAACAATGAACTTTATCACAGTTTTTTCAGGCTAAGTGTTATTTTCAAAGCAACAAACGCGTTCTTGAATAATGCAGTAGTAGTTTTGTTAAAAAACTGACGAAAGGGCTGAAAATGGATTTGACTGTCTTCAGGCTGACAGGAATCAAAGGTAAATTTCCAGTGAGATCAATCTCTCCTCTCTATCCTTCCCAGTCAAACACATGCCAAAATTCATTCTTTAAAACATGCAATAAAATTACCTTCAGTGTCTGGGTCAAGTAGCAGTTTGGACCCGAATACCCAGGATCACAGATGCATTGCTCATTCAAGCAGTCTCCATGACCTCTACAGTTTTCCAGACAACCAGGGCCCAGATAGAAATTATCAATGGCCCACTGCATATCTGAGTATTTCTGGTAGAACCGAAACCTCACAGGACTAGAGAGAAAGGAATGAAGAAAACCAGACATATGCGTAAAACAACTTTTCTCAATTGAAAAAATGTGATTAAACACAATATGCTCACGGCTGTACTATCTTCTGAGCTTCCACAAGCAGTGGAAGTATTTACTGAAATTGATTTTTTTACATATCCATAATGTAATGAACATGAACACTGCTATTCTGCAATATCCTTGAAAGAAAATAAATAGGCAGATGTCCTGTCATGTTTCCAGGAATGGATCTTAATCCAAGACAAAATGAGTAGCAAATTCATACTTACTTGCCCACAAGGCTTTCAGGCAGTGTGTAAGTCACTCTTTTCCATCCTTTTGTGGGAAAGAAGACAGATGGCTGTGAGACACTCCCAGAACATTTTGGATCGGCTGGTAAGCACTGAGGTACTAAGTAACTCCAGCTAACGCCAAAGTCAGTGGAGTACTGCACATGGACCTGATTTTGTGCAAGTTTTTCTGAGGTTTTACATCCAACAGAAACCTAATAAAGAAGAAACCATCAGCAATTAAGAATTAATTGAGGTGGGGGAGTTTAAAAAGGGTTTGAACCTGAAAACAGACTGCAGAATTTTGCTTGAAATGATGGCAGTATCAGTGCCTGTATGGTGCCAGTCACCTGCAGATCTCTGATATTCTCAAGACTGAGAACAGACACCATGTTGTGAATTTTGTTTACTTCTATATAGCTCACATTTCTGGATTTCCAGATTTTGACACTTGTGCCTTAAACCCCAGTACCACATAACAAATAAAGTTAATATCCTCTCCCGCACAACCTGAGATTTGAATATTTCAGAGAAGGCCACAGATTAGGCAGACCACCTTTATGGATGGATGTGCAAAAGGTTCTTACAATTTCCATATATTGCTGGGTTATTTTCTTAATTTAGGTAGAGGGGTGTACGGAGGCCAGTTTGGGTGCAGGTTTGATGTGAATACATGACAACCCAGGAGCAGAGTGAACTACTGTGGAGCTGCTTTTCCCTCACCAGCAGCTGTAGATGTGCAATATCTTTATTTCACTATGCCCATGGAACTGCAGTACTGGAAGAGAAGAATGTGCCACCTCTGAGAACAGCCTGTGGTATTGAAGCTGACCAACACAGAGTAAGTGAGAAAAATGAGGATGGCCTAATAACAACATTTTTCCCAGAAGGGAACAGCTCCTGTGTAGGCCTATACATCATCCTTCCTCCTGAAAGATATACTTAGACCTGGAACAAAATGTGGTTTTGAATCCTGCAGTCAGATTTTACCTTGAACTGCATAATCCAGCCTTCTGTAGGAGTCAGGTCATGGGTGACTGCATAGACCTCTCTGCCATCGTGGCTCCCGCAGATCATGACACCATCAGGAGAATCACAAAATCTCTCAATTGAGCAATCATCATGGAATAACCAGTGTTCATTCACTTGAAAATAAATGGCCATGTCAGTAATATACAGTGACAATATAAATTAAACCGAGATTAGTGTTAACCACAAAAGGTGATTCATAGCTTTATTTTTCAGCCTACATGAGGATTATTTAGTATTGCTCCTGAGAATGTCAGTACCCCATTGTTCCCACATATGTATTACATTTATCACATTTATTGCTGAAAGCACCTTTTACTACTGTCTTACAGAAGCATTACAGCATTATGTTTTAATGATCAAGAAGTAAGGATCTGAGACTTACTTAAAATACAAAGTTCTATTGCACTGAACATTTTGGGAGAACCTTTTAATGGGTGTTGCCTACATGTCTGCACAAAGTCTTCCCCAGTGCTGGTAGCTGTTAAGCCTTATAAACATATTTTCTACAAAATTTAGTTGTAAAATGTCATTTAACTTCCCTAAAGAAAATTTTAAAAAGTTAGAAAATAGGGAACAGACACTCAGGATAAGAAATACGCTCAGAATAACCCGGCACTTTTAATTTTTTTTTTTTTTTTAAAATGAATTTTCTAAAGATATTCATGCAGTAAAAAAAAGCTGCATCACATCTTTTCATTTTGTTTTTTTGTGAAGAAAAAACAAAAGTCAAGGCCTCTATAGCAATGGGATTGTCGTCACAGTAAGACAAAGATTCAGAGGCTCAGCAAGATCTGCAGATCTTGTATAACTTGCATTGGCTTCCTGCTCCCTAGCTCAGAGCCAGGTGGAATGTTTACCTGTGGTTTTGTCCTCCATGGCCATGTCAAAGGCGATCCTGCCGGTGGGCCCCGCGTCGGCCGGGGAGCGCTCGTGCTGCGGCAGGGGAGCGCTGCTGAAGGTGTCGAGCATCACCGTCCTCTGGTCGGCTGAGCCTGAGATCAGCACGTTGTCGATGGCCCAGTCGTTCTGGTCCAGCCCGTCGTGCTTGGGCTGCCACCAGCGGAAACGTGTCCCGATGCTTTTGGCATCGTAGGGAAGGAGGATGTTCACAAAGCTGGAATAAAAGGTGGAAATCAGTTGTAGGAAAGCTGCAGGAGGAGGTCACTGCAGTGTGCTGTGCTGGGTGCTTTGACCATGTCTGTTCTCAGTGTTTCCTAGAATACATGGAATTTGGGAAAGAAGAAAAAGACCGGTCTAGTCTATGTTCCTCTAGGAGATATTTCTGAAACAAAAATCTTTCTGATCGCTCCCAATGTCATCCCTGGGACAGGGGCTCAGAGAGGGATGGGCAGGATCAGCACCCAGACTGTGGCATGGTTTGAACAGCCTCACTTGCTCCAGCTGTCCTTATGGGACTGAATGCAATGGTCTGGACTACCAGGGTGTGGCCATAAGGCCCTTATTGAGGGATGTGCTAAGAAGGAGAATGTGGAAGTAAAATGAAGATTGCTTTTTTCAGCCTGGAGCCATTCAGCCAATAGCAATGTTCCAGTAGAATTTTATCTGTTCCATTGCAACAGTAGACAATAATACACTGAAATCTCATGTCGAATTAAAGGACTAGTGATTTCAAGGTGTGCTCAAATAAAATAACAAATAGTGGGTTCCTTACATCCCCATTCTCTGTGAATCTTTTAAATTAGTTAGTGAGAAAAAGGTCAGCTCATATATAGGGATGTTTTTAATCTCACAAACATCTGAAAGTAGGGCTTGAGTGTATCCATTCTTTTGAAGGATAACTGCAGAAATGCAGTTTCTCATCTCCACACCATTTTATAACTAACTTATAACAATCAGTGAGTTTATGATCTTGCCAATAAAGAAATAGATTGCAAAGGTTAGCAACTTTAAGAACAGGATGGACATCACTACAGTAGCTATTAATCTTCCTGAAACCATTTAGAAATCTACCAGACTGCTACAGGCTCCTAGCTATTCTTGTATTTCTGGCCTAGCAGCTGCACAAATGCTGATGCTCTCAATACATGCACCAAGGCAATTCATAAATACCTGTAAGACTGTACAAGCTGAACTCGTACATCCAAACCTGACATGCAAACCACAGCACTAATATATCCCACAGGTTCTGGTGAAACATTCAAGACCAGCTGACTTTAGAGAGAAATTTACACAGGCAGAAAGAAGGTATCACAAACCCAGGCTTGCTGAATTGATCATAGAAAATTTCCATTAAGAGGCTCCAGGTGATTCCACCATTCACAGAATACTCCAGCAGCACTCCTTGGTTGCGGTTATTAGGAGTTATCAGACATCCATACATGAAATAAAACTGGATGAATTCTGCACTGGTGAGGTTCAAATCCACTGTAACTAACATACGGCTGCAGCCCTTAAAAGCAATGAAAAAATATGTTGGCTGGTGTTGTCTGGCAAAACTTAAGTTCATAAAAATTGTTAGACTATGCAGTCACTATTAATGTGGATTCATCCTGCAAAAATTTTAAAACTGTACAATATTTTATTAATTATTTCAAAGGTAAAGCTATAACAGAACAATATATATATATATGTTTTCCCTGAAGACATAATTTCAGTCATGCTTCATCTTAAAAATTCCTGTTGTGTATTTATATATGTTGCTACTTGTACCTTCAGTTTTACAACATTCATATATTCACCTTTCTTCTTAATAGAAGAGTTGCAGAAATCCACTCCTCCATTGTAAATCAAGAAGTTTTCCATGCAGAATTAATGAATCACTGATTATGTGCTAATGATTCAACTTATGCAAACCAACAAATGGCAAAGCAATTTTAGTATGTGTGTTTTCCACAAGACCTTATGTATTTCACATTGCTTGGTCTGTTGGTGTCTACTTAGTCCTACTGGAATTAAGCAAAAATGTAATGCTTCTGTAAGTTTATTTTAGAAAACTTTCATTCATTTTTGAACTTAGTTATGAATTTGACTGAAGAGCTCCACAAGCATAAATTTTACATGTTTCTAAAATACTATTTTGTAATTTTTTATAATTACAATGTTATCTGTTAGCAAACTGTAGTTCAGCAGCAGTCAGGGTTATATACCTACATAAGCAGCTAACCTAGGAAATTTTACTGTGAGCTTTCCCTGAAAACACCCACCTGTGAGACTTCTGAAGGATGAGGCCACACATGGATGCAATCTGCTCTAGGATGACCCTCCTTGAACAGGGAGGTTGGACCAGATGACCCACCATGGTCCCTTCCAACCCAACCCATTCTGTGTTTCAGTGGCTCTGTATTGTCAAGGACCACGTGCAAGTTATACAAGTGCAAATAGCTAGTTATTAATTTACCTCTGCCATCTGATTAGAAGCCACACCAAACTCTGGTCTGGAAGTTTGAAGTGCTATGAAGAGAGTCTTAGGAGGAAAATTAAAAGTCTACGTACTTACACTGTGCTTTAACCTACTAGGTTCTGAAGATCTCTCTACAGCTCCTCTCAGGAGCCACACACACTATATCTCATTTTCCTGACTGCAGCATAGCATGGAACGTGGTATCAGCTTTCCTGGAGTGTTTCTTTCTGACCATAGTCTGTAGGACCTGTTTGACTTTGGTCTTCAGTCAAGCAAAGGATTTAATTTTTAAAAATATTTGATATGCCTGCTATGTTACGCTGTTATTTTTTTAATGCCTTGCTATTTAACTTTTAAAATCAGTCCCATAGGTAGTGTCAAATGGAACAAGCTGGTCCCTGTGCTGGACACACACCCCGCTGAAGTGAAGAGCCATCCCAGAGGCGACGGCCCCGCAGACCGTGCTCAGTTTGCCCCCGTTCACCGTCAGCCAGTTCTGGTTGGAGGGCGAGCGGTTGAAGTTGTCTTTCAGCTGTGTTGGGAGGGGAGTCTCTGGCTCGTCGCAGTACAGCCCACCCCAGTGCTCGTCACAGCTGCAGAGCAAAACAAATGCACAAATCAGCTGGCAAAGGCTCTCCACGGAGGTTTAATCAGTGCCGTGTTATTAAGGTACCATCTTATTCTGCATAGGGGCATCATTTACCAGTGCACAACTGGTATGTGGGGGTTTCAAACATCTGGCATTTTGTCATTAATATGAAACAAAAATGACTTTTTTGAAGGCTTAGTGTTGTGTACCATTCAAGCTTCTAATACAGGGCACCCTCCCAAACACAGTAAAAGCAGTTAAAATACATTGTGCTTGGATAGATAAACCAAGAGAATGTACCAAACCTAAAAATGTCCTGCTAATGTTAAAGTTCAAGTTTCTGTAAAATTTTAGTGGATGGGTGCTTTCTTATCTCCATATAGTTCTCCCTTTTTTTTCCCCTCTGAAAAACATTCTTATAATGTATCAAAGACTGGATAACACCTTGGAACTGTGTTACGCTTCTATGAGATTTCATCAGAGATACTGTGTCTTGGTACTTCAGTGTTGTCACGTTAGAGGAGAACACAATAATATGTCTATTCTACAGTGAAGTATATTTCTAAAAAATACAGTCACAGTGCAATTATACAACCATTCTCCCATTTCTTCTGCCATTTGTGTCTGGGAAAAAAGCAATACATCCATCTGGAAGATATTTCTCTGTTGCCAAGACAGGCAAATCTGGGGGTTGTTGTTTGCTAGCTTTGCAGGACTCTATGTGGATTGTTATGCAAACAGTTTGAGGATCAAGCCAGTCTGCCTCTCCTGGCAAACCCTACCACAGAGCAGAGTCATCAGACCATCAAGGTAATGCCAGTCAAAAAGCAAAATCTGGCTCTGTGAAGAACTGGCATATATCCTGCTTAGTGGCTATGTCCCACCTTCAGCCCAGGTTCTCTGCACCCAGCACTAGGCTGAGAGCACAGGGACATGGTGTGAAATCCCTTGAGAATAAGGAGAACATATTCTGGGAAGCTCCAGGATTGTATGTCCCTGGAGGGATGTGCAAACTCAAAGGGTACCCTCTCCCTACCTGGTGGGAGGGGAGTTGATGCAGCAGAGGCAAGAGCAGAGGCAATGCATTGCCACTGAGGAAAGAACTGTCTGCTTTGGCCATGGAGCACGAACAGTCAGAGGTCTGGCAGATCCAACCCCTGCAGCTCCCCTTCCTCTTGTTACTTCTACTCCCAAGTGGCCCCAGTGCCCTGCTCAGTTTCAACAGTGAAATCCACCTCCCTTTGTAGAATTGTATCCCAGGTTTTCCTGCAAATTCATCAGAATGACAGAGGAGGACTGAAATGCTGCAGCCCTGGGCAGGACAGACGGCACTTACACACAATTGTCCTGCGTGCACTTCCCATGGCCACTGCACATGTCTATGCAGCCATCCCCGATGTAGACGTTGTCAATTGCCCACGTTTGCTGCTTGTCAAAAGGAGCAGGCTGGTGCCAGCGGAAACGAGTTGCCTGAGACCTTGGGAGAGAAAGAAAAACAGAATTCCGTGTTTTCTAGTGAAGGCAATCTTTATTTCGACTGAAAGGAAATATTAGTCTTGAGGCTAGACTGCTCTTAGAAGGTTTGTTTGATACCAGCATGACCCAGGGCTGGTTTCTGACAATGACAATATCCCTCCAAGAAAAGGGTGCTCACATTTTGAGAACAGAACAAAGCACAAGTGCTTGGTATCAAGCTGAGAGTGTGGGAGGTAGGAAATTGATCACCGGTGAAAGCAAAGCAAGTGGGCCATGGTTGGTGCAGTGGAGAGGAGGGTAGGAAGAAGGTGGTACTCCCAGCTGGAAGCTCAGACCAGTCATAAGCATGTCCTAGCACAGATCCAAACCTGAGGGATAGCTAGGAGCTGGATCAAGCCAGAATAATCCAAACCCTCTAAATTTCAACCTCAGCCAGTCAACAAGTCCAAGTCAACAAATTTACCTGACTTTTCTCTATGAATTCTCCCAACTACATTTAAGCAAGAGCAGCTCTAGGGAGTGGGCTGGGGACAGGTGAGGAGGCCCATGCAGGGCTTGCAGCATGACACTGGCTTTGCTCCCCTCCATCCAGGGCTCAGCTGGAAATGCTAAGAAATTATCTGTAGTGTGATCCTGGCTCTACTCAGTAAATTATATTCATTTGGTTGATTAAAACTGGCTTAGCTCCCTATATGTGAATTAAGTGTCCCAGCTCCCAAGATAGATGATGAAAATCTATTCAAAACAGTCAAGAGACACCAAATAGTTCTACAGCTCCTGCAGGTGTAGACTGTGAGTCAAGAGCTGTGAGCAGATGAATTTCTCTATGAATTAAAGCTAATCCCTCTTTACAGTACAGCACTAGATGGCAGCATTGAACTTTCTGTAGTCTGTTTCCTTTTGAAACTCAAAGAGAAATCACAATTATTATAAACACCAAAACCAAATAAACAGCAAAATCCCCAAAACCTATTCAGTGTAAAAATGGACCTCATATGACATTATTCTCCCATGAATTATTTCTTTATGAAAATGCTTCATGAGCTGAATAAATAACATGTTTATCCAAAGAGAAATCTACTGCTCTGAGCTCAGCTCAGCTGATCACCAAGCAGCATTTTAAAATTAAATATAAAAATTGTGAGGAATCCCTTTCAGAATAAAGGCAAGCACCTATATCTTACACTGTCTGCTTTGGCTGGGCACCACTAGCAATTAATGGAGCTGATGCTCCTGTGGGAAGCTTTGTATTTGCGTTTTAAAATCAGCTCCAGGTTAAAAGCAAGTGTCCATTTCCTTCTCGAGGCCAGAGGTGAGGTGCACTCTGGAGTGCAGGAGCCCTAAGAGGCTACACAGACATGAGTGGTGAGCACCAGGCCAAGCTACTGACTACCCAGCCTGTATGTGCCTCAAACATTCAGGCACAACTGGAGACACACACACCTGCTATTATATAGCTTGAAATAATAAAGCAGCATAAAAATTATATTGCATCTAGACTAAAAGGCCTATTAGCTGCACTGTTCTTATCCTAAAGCTTAACATCTCTCTTGCTTATGAGATAAGGTTGTAATAACCTCTCTCATGGAATGCCTATCTTGATAACTTTGGGAAATGGTAGTACTTCAGCCAAAAAATACAATTATAGGATTGGACAGAAGTGCAATTTTTGCCTCAGTAGGGCATCAGACTTCTTGTGACATATATACTGCTCAAAAAACTCTTCAGTCTTAAAATCACAGTTATTTATAAACCTGTGTTTATCTCAGGTGGTATCTTCCTTTCAGGTCCAAATTTAGTTGGTTTGGAACATCTATCCCAGCCCTGATTTATCCCATTCAACCCTAGAAAGATTAGTCTCAACAAAAATTTACAGTCTTCAAACAAGAACTGACAGGGTAATGAATTTTTACAGACAATATGTAGCAAAGCTGCACAAAAGAGGAAGCACAGAAAATTCATGCTGGGAAGAAGTCCTAAAAAAAATGCTATTACTTGATGTAACTGCACTGAAGATAGAGAAGAGTCCAGATGCTCCAAATGATTAGTAACAGAACATGGACTTTTCCGCTACTAATGTCAAAACGTGCAGCAACTCTATAGGCGCTTTCAGTACAATTGCTAAAAAATAAAGGTCTCAGTTTCCAAACTTGTATGTGCCTTTGGTGGCATCTCTCATGACAACCACCTCAAGGCACTACCTGTGCTTTGATACTTCTGAGCCAGCAGCAAGCTCAGCCTATGTCTATGTGAGGAGATAAGGCTCAGCAGGAGGAGCAAAACTGTGGGGTCTAACAGTGCTGAGAGCCTGATGCCCTTATTCCCTGGGTTTGCAATTTTTATAGGCTAGAGCTTCATTTACCTATACTTATTTGTTGCTATTTACATGGGCCAAACAAAAAGGACAAGGTATAATTGCTTAAACTCTATAATGTATCATGCATTAAAAATACCTAGTTATACTTTTAGATTTATTCTGCAGAAAACCAGAGGGAGTTACCTAGTATAGGGAGGCAGAGGCAAAGTAACCCGGGTCCACTTGTTGAAAGTGTCTGAAATGAGAATCCTCTGGAGATGGTACTTGTTGCATTCCACATTAGTGGGCAGACAGTCTTTCAAAATTGGGTGCCAGGTCAGCCCAAGGTCCACTGAATATTCCAGTTCAATAGCTAAGATTGGAAAGATGGTTAGTTACTTGATTTAGAGACCTATATCCATAGGCCTATAATAGAGTGCAAGCTCCTGACAGTATCACTGTCTGAACTGACAGAATACCCACCCAGAACTTTTGAAACCCTTGTGCCAGAAGCACAAAGCTACCTCCTTTGGTGGCAGTGTGGGAGGATGTGTTACATGTTGCTGAGCAGGTGTAGCTCAGGTGGAGTCTGCAGTACATCTCTGCATTGGCCACCTAACTCAAGATGCCACAGATGAAAAGACAGAGCCAACATTAAATTGCCAGGGTTAAGTCAATATCTGTAGCAGCAACATGCAAGAGAATAATGTGACAGCACCATGGCTACCAAACTTTGTTTCTCAGGCTTGAAGAGTGAGATTCAGCTGGATGTGATTGCTGTGTAAAGCAGAGCAACATTCAAATTCAAACTTTTGGCTGTCATAAGATGGCTTAGTCAGCCTTCCACCTCTCCTGCAGACCAGCTCATTTCATTATTCAGCACAATTTTAATTTGAGTTTGTTAGTTAGTGAGCTTGTTTCCATTCAAACACAGCCTAGTCACATTAAACTAATGTATTCATTTCTCAGTGAAAATCAGCAATTTAATTGTTTTGATGTTTATGGCTTATAAACTTTTATTATGAAAATTACGGGTTAGTCAAGTTTACTAAATACTTCAAGTCAAACTTTCATGCAGCCATGAAAAAGTAAATAATAATAGGCGCAGAAATGGAACTTGAAGTAAATGTTCCAGCTGCCAGGCATTCTGGCTGAGCTGGCTGTGTAAAACATGGAGCATGGTGATGGGGGGATAAATCTGTGATCTTCTTTTGATTACTACAGACCCATTTCTTCTACCTTCATGCACAGGGAATGACCCTTAATCACCCAATCAGTCCTACTTGATGTTTCAGCACCAAAGACAGTGCTATAGAAATACAAGGACAAGTAGATACAAACAAGGGTGAGTTTTTAGTGTTAAATTTCCCTCACCAAAAGAAATATTTTTCTCATCATGACTGGAAGCATGATTAGGTAGTCTCCTGCCTAATTTAATATGAAGTTAAGGTAATGCTAAGGGTTGTAGACAAAGAAACAAACAAAACTGCCCCCAATAAAATAAGGATCTGTTTCTTTGCCAGTATATGGTTCAGTTGCTAAAGTGCTTCTAAATTTAGCAGAGACGATCTCAGGATGCTGCAGTGTTCTTAATAACAAAATAAAAAAAACCCTTCTAAGCTTGTGAGTAGCTTCAGGTTAGAAAAATCAGAGAAGCTAAATCTGGGACTACGTGTAAAATATTTTTCCATTTTTATACAGAATTGTAGAGGAAAAGTCAGCAACCTAGTAAATTAACACATGCCACATGATGCAATGTATTATATTTTTGTCCTCATTAAAATCATCTGTACCTCAAAACCCTATTTTAAGAGGATGTGTAAAATCAAGCATGAAAAAGCTTGTTATTTAGAGAAACTTATTTTTTGTGTGCCTTAAAATTCACATAATGAACCAATTTTTAATTTCCATGTGATGTGTATTGAGTACAGAGCATGCTTTTATTTATTTATCTGTATGTATATATCTGTATATACACATATAAAAGCTGTCTCTCCTCTCAATAGACATAATTTGAAAAAAGGAAGCTAGGTAATTAAAAATTGCATTATTATGTATACATAAACAGATATATACACATGTGCATAGTATGTATGCACATATTCATACATGGAAACATATAGGTCTATGCATATGTAGAATTTCATATGGACAATACAAATTTTTGCAGTTGATGCTGCCTTAGCAAGTGTCAGATGTATGTTGGTATAAATGATTTCTTAGATATATAGATACAAGAGAGATCAGAACTGAGACTACAATGCAAAAATGCAAAACCACAAAGCTAGAAACATATGCTGGAACACCCAGCTGCTTATTATTACACCACCAGCCCAAGCAGTGGACACTATCTACTAAATGGATTTGAGTAAGGCAGCTGTTAGTCTTTTTCTGAGATGGATTGAACTGCAACTTAGATGCTCACAGGGCATAATTTATTTCCGTTTATCTTAGGCGTCAGACACCTGGAATAAAAAAGCTGATGTTACAATTTCTAACAGAAACAAGCAGGTTTCTTTTGTTTCTTAGTTCTTGTTATGATGAATAAAGTAACCAGAAAACCAGTGAACTTTCCTCTGCAGTGAAGGAAGAGGAATGGCAGGAATTATTAAGAAGTCATTACCATAACAGGAGTCTGTGACAGAGCAGGAAGCTGCAAAATCTATTTGCAAGAAAGAGTCTTCATTGACAACGATGTCAGTGGTGACAACATAGCGGGTGCTGGCTTTCTCAATGAACACCAGAGCATCCCCAGCAGAGCCACAGACTGGCATCTTTGTTCCACCAGGGTGGAGCAGCCACTTCCTACTGTCCAGTGTGGTGAAGTCATCTTCCAATACTGTATTGCCAGAGATATTTCCTCCAATAAGAATCTGAAACATCAGGAAAGTAATTGTTATTGAAAAGGAAAAAATCTAGAAGTCTTCACAAGCATGCAAGTGACATAGCAACCTGTAGGAGGAAGAGATGTACCAGACTAAGTGTATTTATTCTGCTGGTCCAAAATTAGTAAAGAATCTAGGCTATGAAAAAGGGGAGTATTTCTTTCCTATAAAGGGAAGAGATTGGCTCAGCTGTACAAATCTAAAATTCAGGGAGGTGACATCCAATCTCAATGAAGTAAAACTGCTCACAAAAAGCGTGTTAGTAGAAACAAAGTGATTACGCTTTCCTAGTGATTGTTGTGCTCTTCTATAATCTCGTGAACTGCTATCAGATTGCTGATAGAAGTGGGGAAAAAGCCTCTGTTTTGTCATTGACTATAAAACATCATAATTTTACTATTCAACAGCAAGTAAGGCAGAATTATTTTTAATTTGTTATTCTGAATTCAGTTTCTGATTGTTCTGAACTGTTACAAGTACATTCAATGAAGATATCTAAACAATGAATATTTTTTAATTTCTAAACAGAGAGCTGGGAAGTAAAATTTTGTAACCACGACATTGAAATGGCTGGTTAGGTTTGTCCCAACAATCTGAGCTAATTAATCTCGAAACCAGTCTTAAAGGTGCAGAACTTAATATCCAGCATAAACAGAGCAGATAACGGGATACAAGTATCACAAAGCCACCCCAGGACACTTCTTTTAAAAAAAGTAATAAATATTAAAGCAAATTGGACAACCCAATGACACTACTTTGAACATTATCATTTTGGAGATAAATAAGTTGTGATTTATACCAAGTCATAAGTAATATAATAATATTCATAACAGAAAATCCCAAATATAAAACTTTATTTTCATACAGATGGTTATTTTTCTGTAGTCTTTTTCTATTACATTATACCAAGCTAATTACATATTTGGATACATTTTAAATGAAGCTTTTTGAAGTTTGAAGTCAAACTTGCATTTTGCATGGTAAGGCCTCCTGCAATGTGAACCTACACATATGTAAAAGACTTTCCTAGAGTCAAAACAGGCAATCAGTGCCCCACATGGAAATGGTGCATTAAAACCGCAAGTTCAGGAAATTGTGCTCTAAATATCTTTATATAAAGCATTTTTGCTTGTCTCAGTGACATACCAAAAAAAGGGAAATATTAAGACTGAATCCAGTCTAAGATTGTGTTAAAAGAAGAAACACCTGCAAGGATTCCTCACCTGGTCGATCACCCAGGGACTGTAGAAATGCCCATTCTCAGATGGTTGCCACCAGCGAAGCCGAGTGGAGCTCGAACGAGCCTTCAAGGGAATTTCCAGGGCAATGTATCGTCCCACATTGCTGGAGTTACTGAAGAGGAACTCCTGGAGAAGGCTCCATGTGAGGCCCCCGTTGAGTGAATACTGCAGCAGCACAGGCTGGCTCCTGGGGTCAGGTACCCCCTTGCCACATCCCAGTCTCATGAAGAACTGCACAAATCTAACAGGAAAAATCTTTCCACTTACCAGAAAGATCAATTTTCTACAACATCCCACACAGCAAACCAGAGAGCCTTGGAGTTTGTCTATTGACTAGCCCTGTGTTTTCTAGCTGTAAGGGTCATCTTTAGGAGATCTTATGATTTCCTTTCCAAAGCTTCTAGAATATACCTAGACAGACAGGTGTTACGACAAAAATTCATTTTGCCTGTGTGGTAGTTTGCCAGGCATAAGAGGCTGAACAAAGCTGGTCATTTATGTTTTCAGCTTTTGTCTGCATAGCAGATGGTGTTGCAAGTATCAGAAACATAATCCTGGGTGAAATTTTTATCCCTGTATCCCATGAGTACAGATTTTAGTGGCAGAAAAGCAACTGTGCTCTAAGTAGATCATAATTTGCTATGAATTTGCTGAAACGCTTAAATTCAAAATAAGCATCCCAGTTTTCCATTGGCATAAACCAGAGAAAATCTGGATGGGAGAACAAAGCACATTTCACTTTCAGGGATCATTTTGTCCATTTTGTCAGCCTGGGAAATTTGTCTAAATTACACCGTTTAAATGTGCTGGCTTCCCTGAAGCCAGCCCAAGCCACCCAGGGACACCAGTGCTTTCATCCCCCAGTTAATTGGCTTCTCCAAAGCTGCACAATGGACCTGTATCAAACTGCGAAATCCTTCCCGTCAGCTGATGCTCATAAATAGCTCCACTGTGCACTTGGAGTGGAGGGAACCGTGCTGTAATGATATTTACTTATTGGACTTGCAGGGATATTACAAGTATTAATTCATGTTTGCACAGCTTTTGCACAGCTTTAGAGTGTTTTATCTGTTCTAATTATTATTGCATTAGTTCTGCCTGGCTCACGGTTAAATGACATGGTGCAAAAGAAGTTTTGTGTCAAAAATCTTATTCTGGTTTGATCTGCAGGTAGATCTGCTGGGAGTGGAGGCTGCAGAGATGCTGGGCAGACAAAGCTCCAATAAAACACCAGACCTACAAGTCAATTAATTCTAGTCCTTGCTGCGACTCACAGTTTCTCTTGCTGTAACTGCTTTTGCTATAGATCATATCCACCTCCATGTCCCAGACATAACATACTGCTTGTGCTGTAAAGGAGCACTGGGTACCCTCATGGATCAACATATCAAATGTAAAGGATTTCTTCACTGCTGGCAAGTCTTTCTGCCTCCTCAGATTTACTCCAACATTTGCCACATAATTCAGAGGAAATAAACCCAGGTGACCTTGTCTCTGTTGCATCTGATTTCTTTGCATCGCTATTCTTACACCTCAGATTTTACTAATATAGTAATAACCCACCCAAATATAGATAACAATGTCTAGCAGACAAAAAAGTAATTTTAAATATCTTGTCCTACAGATATTTTGCAAAGGCTCTGCCTATTTTGAAATGGAAAACACTTTTTTTTTGTAAATCTAGTAACGCTGAAATGTGCGGATATTCTTTTAGTAATTCAGAATTGAAAGGAATTTGATCAGTTGTGATACCTAAAATATTCTCTCCTTAGTGATATTTCATGTGGTGCAGTTTCAGCTACCAGTATCACCATGATGGTGATACACTGTCCCCTGTGTTAAATTCTTTAACACACAGATGTGATAGCAGTGGATTCCAGAGCCCACTTGATTTCACTCCCCAGGTGCTGAGTGTGGCTTGCAGCACTGACAGACACAGCTGCTCTCCTGTGTTCTTCAGGGGATCTCCTCATAAGGAAAGGGGAAATTTTAATGTGGCTACTGAACCTAGCACTCTTAAAAGAATAGTTCTCATCACTCCTGGCATAAATGGAAACCTCTCTCCAAGCACTATGCAGAACTTGGCACATCTGTGTCACAGCCAAATCTGTTGTGCTTTGCAGGTGGTTGATAGAGTCAGTCTGGAAATGTAGAAAATCCTACTGCAATTACTTCAGGTTGCAAAAGAGCAGCTCCCAGCAATGCCACTGCAGTGTGCCTTGCTGTTCAGAACAGAACATATAGTTATTTGTTGATAACTGTTATTTTTCATAATCATATATACAAGAAATTGAATGTCCAGCTTTGTTCTCCTAAGACAGAAGTTATTTATCTCCATATAACACCTTGAGGTCAATATTTGCAAATCCAGCTACAGACCATAATGAAGAAAAGATAAATGATGGTTCTTTGAGCATGAACAATAAGGAAAATATAATTTAGTCTAATGGAGAAACTTACAAGATCTTTTGTATATTTTGTTAAACCATCTTTTAATTTCAGAGTGGTCTAGGAATCAAATTAGTGTGGAGAATTTTGGTTTTGGGGTTTGTTTTTATCAAGTTCTGAAAAAAGTTTGCTGGGAGGAATCTTACAAATTACAGGGGTCCTTAATATTAAAAATCAATGAGGTTTAGCTAAGTGCTGATCTAAAAACTAAATGGTTAGATATTAGGTCTTTTTATTGACCATGAGTCTTTCCAATTATACCATTATTTAAAGCTTCAATACTAATGCTGACAGGTAAAAAGTAGATAAAATACCTGTTAAAATGTTTCCCACAGAACATCAGAGAGGAGTAGGGTGTTTATAAGAGATCAGTAAAAAAAAGTCTTGGAGAAAATGCAGTCTCTCCAAAATCATAATACAAGAACATCAGCTAAAATAGAGAATAAATTAGAAAACAATGCCTGTTTGTTAGCATGCCCACAATGGGTATGAAGTTTAATCTGTAATAGTGTAAATTTTTTTAATGTGACTTGCTTAGCATGTCTCACTCATCACATGTCTCCCCTGCAGGCTGTAAAGATACAACATAAACTGTAAATAGACTAAAATATTTGGTTTTCAATAGCTGGTGACAGCTTGATGGGAATTTCTCAGTGAATTATTGGAAACAAATGTGCACAATAAGAAAAAAACAAGCTTCAGAAATGAAAGAATTATGAGATGACAAATGTAAGAATTATACTTTCAGCAGATACTCCTGTTTCAGCAATGGCTCATAACACACCAGACTGTAAGAAAAGCAGAGCATTTCTCATGTTATGGGTTTAGGAAATAGAAACTTGCATGAGCTACTGAAGGTGTGGCATCAGTTTCTGGAATTCTTATTTAAGGAAAAAGAGCACCATTTAAATAGTTAATGCAATGAAAATTCAATTTAAACTTAATTTAACATGGTGGCAGTGGTTAAAATGGAGCATTTGCAAGTGTGAGTACCACAGAATAGGTCAGCTTGCTTCTACTAGAGAAATATCACACATGTATATTCTTCAGTATGGTATTTTCTCAATGAAATCCTGAAAGAATTTTGGGAAGGGTGTTACCTGGCTTGTGACAAATCTAGGTCTCGAGTCATCAGCATCCGTAAACCCTCTTCATTAAAGAAAAGGTTGTTTCCTCCAGACATGATACCACATTTCCTTGATGGCTTTCCACCACTCACAAGGAGGAATCTATCCGACTCCAGCTGACCTGAATACACAGTGAATACATATTTATGATTTACTCTGAAGTGCTCCTGCTGCAAGACTGCTACTTCCAGAGGAAGAGTGATAAATTAAAAATCACATGCTGAGAAATATTCAGTGTTTCCAATGCCATGTATTCTAGAAAGCTGACATCAATCAAAGCAAAATAAAAAAAAATAAACCCAGAAGTATGAAATCTGGGATCTTAATTTCCAGTTATTCACAAGGTTTTCCACCATTCATCATTTATCTTAAGGTAACAATAGAGTACTCAGGTCTGTAAAGAAACTTTGGATTCCATGTGGTAGCATGCAAGCATGGGCTGGCAGAATTGAAAATGCACAGCAGCACCTGTGAAGGGATGAGTTTGGATCATGCTCCTCTTGCTGTGCTTACTAGTGGGGGAAGCCTCGAAGGGGTTTTAGAGTTGTGTGTGTGGATGCTGTGAGTGCCCAGGCATGTGTGAGAATTTGGGTTCCCTCCTGCCTTCCCTCTCTTGGCCTCTGCTGTGGCTGCTGAGCAATGGCTCCCACTGCTGAGACACTCGGTCTGCTCTGAAACCATGTTTGCTGTAGTAGGGTGAGTCAGGTTTCCCTTGTAGTGAGAAATGACACGACCTGAAAGCCCTCTGCTGTTTGCCTCACTTGCAAATGCTCTGTCTGTGCCATAGCCAAACTACCATCAAATCGTAATTTGCTTACAAAATTACTTTCTACATGTAGAGTTTCAGGACGTTCTGTTTCAATGAAGATTTTGTATCCCAGCATTAACAGTGCATTGGGCATCACAAACTGCACTTCCAAGTGGCATCTGAACTACTTGGTTCATGGGAATACCCCCACAGCATAAATTCTAACCAGAAGCATGCAGGGGTGAGGAAGGCTTTGCTGTTTAATCCCTTGGACCCTGGGTTGCACTAAGATGGACAGGCAGCATTCAGATGCCCCCTCCCAAAAGAGATACCTTCAAAGTCATCCTTAAGGAAGTCAGAGTTCTTGGTGCTTATTTTGCAGGTTGGGCCCGAGTAGCCGGGGTCGCAGATGCACTTGGTGCCGTTGATGCAGCTGCCGTGCCCGTTGCACATCTCCTCGCACTGGGGGCCAATGTACACATTGTCAATGGCCCAAGTCACAGGCTGGGATCCAGCAGGGTAAAATCCTTGGTACCACCTGAACCTCGCCAACCTGAAAATGGCATAAAGAATACTTATTTTAAATAATAGTTTCATCTTTTTTTGTATTCCATACATATACCATTATATACACATATATATTATTATTTCTGTTGGAACTGGCTTGATAAATAGATTAATTCTAGAAAGGGACTGCTAGGTCTAATTTCTTCAGTACCTCATGCATCTTTATGTCGATGTTCAACCCAAGTACTGACAGAAATAAAAAAAACATTATTCATTAGATGTAATCCCCAAACTGAATGACAGACATGATTTTCAAAATTTGAAATCCAGCTATTCTTAACTCCACCGTTCATGTGGAAGATGAATGGCCAAGGCGTGGTGGATTCCCTTCTGCTTTGGTGTACAGTGTGTGGGTCAGACCCAGCCACTTTCACCCTCTCCTGGAGGGTGAGATTCTATTTCATGCTTCCATTGCGTCCCCAGGGAGACCACCTGTGGGGTGGAGTGGTAGGATCTCACCCTCAATTACCCAGAAACAAAACATGATCTGTCATGTCACCAGGTATTCAGCTTGCTTTCAGGCAGCTTAATCTTAAACCAGCCTGATATTGCAAGTTGTTAATTTGAACTATATTCTCCTTTGGGTGCTGTCCTGTCATTTTTAATTCATCTCCTAAGTGCTACTTGCATCAATGCTGCATATAAAACGGAGCCAACTGGGGGAGGAGGAAAAACAAATTGAGATGAGGAAAATACTTGAGAGACTAATTTTATTCCCAGTTGAGAAATGTTTTAAGGGAGGAAGGAAACCAGAAGATTGAAAAGGGGGAAGCACTTAATTGCCTTGCGTGTTTAATGTGTCTTGTTAAAGATATCTAAATTCAGCAGTCAAATCAATTCCATAGGTAACTGTAGCTGACAATTCTTTTTCTTCAATTTGCTAAAAAGAAATTTTTATGAGGGGATGTAGGTGACAACCACTAATTGATGGGTGTGGACACTACTAAGTGTCACAAGAAAGATGCCGAAGAACCAGAGCTCTGTTAGAAGTCAAAATCATCGACTTTAGTGTGCCCTGAGAGGAAGGACACAAGTGTGAGATGGAAGGTATTGTAAGCTCTTTGTGAGAGTAGACTTCTGTGCCACAAGCTGGATTCTTTTTCCTGAGACAAGTCAGCTCCTCCTCTCAGGGTCACTCCTGCTGAGGGTGAAGCACAACTTGTGTCTGAAGCAGAGTGAATCACTGCTTATTTGAGGTTTCTTCTCTGGCTCAACAGGCCCTGAACTTTCCCTCCAGGACATAACTGGAATACTAATTATTACTTACATCTGTCTGCTGAGAACATATTAATTTCTAAAATTACATATGTAGTGGAAATAACTTAAAATGTCTTCATCCTCAGTTAAAATATTGGGGGATGAAAAGGCTGGGCGATATTTTAGAATTACAAAAGGAGAAAGGTTTGGATTTTTTTCTTGTTATTCCCTTGGATTCTGGTGGAGAGATACCCCCTTCAGCCCTCTGGACCAAGGATTTAATGCATTGAATGTAAGCTACTCTGCACTGCTGGTCTTGGCTAGCTGTCAGCTCCTGGCCTAGTGTGTTGGGAAAGGAATAGGAGAGAAGAAAGAGAAGAACAAGAAAAAGGCACTCAGGAACAGAGGACTAAATCAAAATCCTGGACAGTTTAAATGAGTTGGGAGTCTGCACAATCAAATTTTTTATTTGGAGGGATGCACTGATGGTTGGCTAAAGGGTAAAATAATTCTTTTGCACAAAATCAGGAAGTACAAGTGAGCTGCTGAAAGAGATGGTTACCTATTCCATGCTTGAAATGTTAACTGTCATAAGCGAGAAAACTCAAGTTTAAAATTTAATAGTTTCCTTAAATTATTAAACATTCAGTCTTTCCAGACTTGATTCTTTTTTCTTATATAGGTCTTCTCATACTTTCAGAGGCACACATGGGGTCATTTATTTAGTGGAGGACCCATTGACTGCAGTAGTTTCATAAATACTCAGTCTCATAGCTGCATAGATTCATAAAGTCTCATGGTTGCACAGCTCATTTTCATTCATACATGCTACAGTTTAATCATTGATGGTGTGATCTTTTACATAAAGTGAGTTGATGCTAGGTGACAGTTATTTGTGAGAAAGTAAACAGTGGTGTTTTTAGTTTGAAAAGTTACATATTACTATGCCTGCTAGCACAAATTATTTCTCTGTGTTATCATCCAACCTTATTGAATGAGACTGTATTTAGATCAGACCATTTCTTCATACTGAAGTGGAATCAAGCTTCTACTAGCTCCCGTTTTACTGTATGTTCTTATGAAGCTCAAAGTTCATGCAAGAATATCATCAGTGAATTCAAATGGCTGATGCAGTAAAGAACACTCAGAACACTCTAAGAACAGTCAGTTTTGCATTAATTTCACCAAGCAACTTTCTTCTATTAAATTGTCACTAATTAAATATATGGGTAATAGGAAATTCCTGTAGTTTTTCTACATCAGCATTAGGCACAATGGGATTTGAGGAATCACCTGAACACTAGCTAACATTCAGGGCAAAAAGCAGAGAACAATTGGTCATTTGGTCTGCTCTAGTGCTGCAGTTCTTATGCACCACTCTTATGCTGGATGAAAAACAGAAATAAAAGCAAAGCAACAAGCAGTGGGGCAGGAACAGAAGCTGGACACTTACCCACAGAGGTGCAGTTTTCCAAAGTGAATGACCTCTCTCCTCCAGCCCTGGGTAGTGCCTGCGTAGTAAGTGCTACTTGGGTGATGCTCAGTGGAGCAGAGGGAGCTGAGGTGGCTGCTGCTGCTGTAGCACAAGGGGAGCAGCAGGTGCCAGGTGGCCCCCAGGTCTCTTGAGAACTCCAACTTCACTGGGTCAGCAGAGGAGCTGTCAGTGGTGCAGCCAATATTGATCTGGGGGCCAAGACATCAAACACAGATGGTGACACAGGGCAGACCATGGGACTCCCAATCATTCTTCACCTTACTCAGCCTCCCACATTGGGTATGGTGTTTGTTTAGTCCAGGAAAATGGTGATTTGAGAACCCATTTAACAACAGGGATGATGCACTCAGAACACACAGATGAACAGGAATTCTTGCACATTGCTCTCCTGTCCATGAGTATATCTCACAATATGGGTTATGATAAAATTAATGTCATAAGAAATCCCCAACAACTTCTACCTAGAGAAAACTGTGGAGTTAATTGGGAAAATCCCAAAGGAGAGCTCCTAACATTGCTGGAATAAATGTACCAGCTCTTGCAGTCCTCTGGCAGACACTGAAGTTATCACAGCATCAAGAAAATGTGCATTATTAAAAGCAGAACTATTAAAACAAAAAATGCAAACATTAACTTTTTGTTTATGCCAAGCTGTTAATTGCTGAGCTGCACTATGATTCTCTTTTATGTTACATATAAAAAAATAAGTTTATCACCTCAATATGTTCAGCATTCACACTCACTACCTATTTGTTCATGGTTAATGCCAAAGCCCTAGAGCATCATAGCTGGACTGGACTTAGATTCAATGTCTTAGCTTGGCAGTGTCAGAATTCTCAGGGTGTGCTCACAAGATTCCTGATATAAACAACGGTAGAAAAAGCAGAACATGAAAACCAGTTCAAAAAAAATACAGAATGTTTAATACAGAAACTGAGACAACCAGTGCAAATTAGTCTGTTACACTGATATTTAGATCTTCTTATAATTTCAAATTGCTTTTGTAAAAGAAGACAAATTAGTTCTTTACAGAATGACTATCATATAAAATAAGATGTACTGTATTTACAATGCAACAAATAAAATCCAATTGCTGATGAAATACAAAGCCTATATTAAAACTGTGTAACATTTTAATATTTCTATATGTCTTTGCAGAAAAAAAAACCCCTGTCTTCATAGCATGCTGTTCTGTTAAGAAAATTTATTTGTTTCTAAAATGCAGTAATACTTGGAACTGTGCATGAATGTTGAAAGTGTATCCTACATCAAATTTCCTTCATCACTCTTCAGTGCACTTGAGTCCCATCAACCTACATTTGACTAGAAAGATTGTCTACTCATCTGGAAGCTTAGAGAGATGCTTGACCCAATATAGGTTTTGACTCTTGAGACACAGAGAGAAACTACTGCATTATGCATCACTCCTTCATTTACACTAATGTTCTCAAAAACGTGAGCTGAAAATGATGTTCTTATCACATATGGAAGTAAACATGTAGATTTTATGACTTAATGCTACCAAGGCTTATGAACATCTTAAAGTGACCTCAAACATTTTTGTTCTACAGGCTGTAATCTATATTTTAAAAGAGAAAATGGTTTGCATTCAATAATTTATGAATTAGTTGCATGACAAATTGAAGAGTGAATGAGTACACAGCTAAACCTAATTTTCTTGGAAAACCCTTAGTATCATTTTGGTAATTTTTATAAACTTGTATCATCTGCTGATTATTATGTAGCTCATATTAATGCAGCAACATGCCACATTGTTAAAAGCAGCCTAGTAGATGTGGCATGGCAATTTACATTCCAGATTCTTTTCCAGTTTCTTAATGACAATATAATGACCTCTCTAAACTAAAGAATTACTGGTTACTCCCATCAATAGCTGCCCCAGCCAAAGAACAGCTTAGATTCTAGGATAAGTCAGAAACACAGTTTAGTTTAGACTCTGTGTTGTCACTGGGGTACCTGTTTCCACTGACTATATGAAACAGAAAAATATGTTCCTTATTCATGTACTTTCTTTAATTCCCAAAAATGGGATGACCTCAGGTCACGAAAGCCAAAAACCAGCTCATCTAGAGCAGCTATGATGTGGGCACGAGCAAAAGAAAAGCAGAAGCTTGTCTCTCTGAGAAAGTACAACAGTGCAGTTAAGCCAGCAGGTAGGAAAAATTATCTTCCACTGTCACAGATGAAGTTGCAGCTCTCCACTGGTCAGCTTGTAGAAATGCTGCACTCTTACCTTGAGCAGGCTGTGAAGTGGCAATCTGGACCCTTACTATATTTTGCTCTTCCTCTTGCCTGCCGGCCATGACTCTCCAGTGCATAGGATGTGGACCGTAATGCTATCAGTGCAAGTGTATAGGCATGGACAAAGCAGTAATTTAGGTAAGAAAGTAGAAGACTTTGAGGCAGAAATTTCCCTTATCTGTGTATTAAAAGCATCATGATACATTTATGAGGGAGAGTAATGTCAAATCAATTAGAAGGGAAATTAGACAGGCTTCACTATTTGGCAATCAGAACAGCTGGGCAAATACACCAGAGCAGAATATAGAAGAACATGAAGCAAAAGGCAAAATAACTTTCTGAGGACAAGTACCTCAAATTGGATGATAGTATTTTCATTCACACTCAGGTCCCTTGTGGTAATGGAGTGCTCCCCAACTTCATTTGAAACAAATACCATAGCTGAATCTTCTTCCCTGAAAATCAAGGAAAGGAGTGCTTTAGACACAGTCTACAAAGTCACTTCTTTCTATGGAATTGCTCAGAGAATCTTACGGAGCTCTTTTAGATGAATATGGGCAATAAAGCCCAATGTTTCCACCAGGATAGAAAAACCAGTTGTCCTCTTTAGGACCGAAGTCAAAGGTATCCAAAAGAATAACAGGATTCTTTAGGTTATTTCCATCAATAATGAAGTCATCAATAATCCAGATTTCTTCTTTTTTGCCTACAAAGAAAATGGAAATATTCCTATTAAGACCTAATACTAATATTAGAGAGCACAACAGCAGTCAGTATTTATGGATTATGTGAAGAAGAGGGTCTAAAAGTGTAGGATCATTATTTTCACTTTCCATGACAATAGTTCCCTTACTGTTTTGCAGCCTGACCCTATGGAATTAACTTTTATTCCCTAAAATTTATAGAAGTCATAGCAAAACAAACAGTGAAAAGCAATGGGTGTTGAACAATTATCTTCTATTTAAATCACATTTATTTTGAAATTCAGTCATTGTCTTCTTCAATTAAGAATCATCTAAATGAGCAGCTGCTACAGAGTCAAAGCAGCCTGAAAGTGCAATTTCATTCTACATCCTTGCACTCAGCAGCTTGTGTTTGTCTGGGAGGAGTTCTTCCATAGAGAAGGAAATTCTGAAACTCCTTCTCTCCATTGGATTATGTATTCATATACATCAGAAAATTTGTATTCTCAAATTGAAGAGGAAGGATTAAATTGACAGATCTTCCATGTAATGTTTCTTCATTTATCTAAAAATATTTGAGTTCATCAGAGAAAAGTTTAGATAATTTTTTTAGACAGGACATATCAGAAAAATGGACTGAAGCAGGATTGCCAGGACCAGATTTGAATTTGACTTTTTTTTGTTAGGGGTGTGCTAGGAATTTGCCTACATGGAATAAACTCTTGCTGAATCACCATGTCTAAATGATTGCTGGAATTCTTCAGAGCTGTTAATGTCAGTTTCTGCTAGGAGCTGTGCTTAGAGTAACTGAGAGCAGAGGAGAGATTCCTTCAGCTGGCACATCTCCTGTAAGGAGGAGGAATGAGCTGCGTTCCTCTTGTGGTTTTCCAGTCCTTTACAAATTAATCAAAAGATTAACTGCTCACTACATGCTCTTTCTAAATGGGTTTTTAATGCCTAGTTAATTCTGAGTAAGGTAGGCCCAGTTCCCATTTACACTTGGGACACTTTTGTATAATTGGAGCATCCTAATGGGGCCTCAGTGTAAGTGAGAATTATGTCCATTAAAAATAATGAGAAGAACCTGAGTGAAGTTAACTTTATTGGTGTTGCTTGATCTCCCACTCCCTCCAGGGGAAAAGCTGATGCTTTCTGCACACAATCCAGGGCTATCAGGTGAAGGTACTTCACTTTAAAGCATTTGACTGCTTTATAAGAACAGTAAACATAATCCTGCAGTAATTCTAATTGAAGGAATTCAAACACAAAACCCCCATGATTTAGGAGTCTCTCTAATTGTTCTGTTCAAAAAATGCACTCTCTTAGAGATGCTGAGCTGTGCAAGCATGGACCTGGATTCCCAGGGTGTGTCTCTTCCTTACCATTGTTGTAAGGTTGCCAGAGCCGGAACCGTGTTGCGTTGCTTTGGGCTGCGTAGGGCAGAGGAACGTTGATAAAGAGAACATCTGTAGTCTGGGTGAAGTAAAACTCATCTATCAGGTGCCAAGTGATGCCACCGTTGACAGAATATTGCAGGAGGATGGAATGAGACCTCTCAGGGGTGCCTGGAGCATAAAGAGCATGGATTTATATTCATTAAAATCCAGTAAATTCCAACAAGTATAAATTAAATTATTTTGCTCTGACATGCACTACAAAGTATGGGCTTCCTTTAAGTACAGTGTAAGCTGTTGAGATGTTATATACACATTGTATACATACATCCTTCTGTGCTTTCCCTTGCTTGTTTGTCTGAAAAATGCAAATGAAATAGGGCCTAAATTTACTGTTCATTATACATATGAACATAGTTAATTACTTAGATGGGCAGCTATCTCAGTGCTATACTTTTTTAGATTAGATTTTTTAGATTAGAACCAGCTTCTTCTACCACTAACATATTCCAGTAATACAGTATTTATTTGCTTGTTTTGTCCAGGTACCAGACATTATCTTCACCATCTGTAGCACCCGCAGATAAAGTCACAGTTTCTATCCTCATAAATTTATGAGTCTATGGCTCTCATTGCAGACACTGGGATGAGGATACTCGTGCCCAGAAATAGCATAATTGATGGAGAGCACTGAGGATCTTTATTAGCATGTTTTAACACTAACAAAGCAATATTCTGTGTTTTAAGCTGGGCCTAAAAGTCAGTGGAACTGACAGTAAAATTTGCATTTTCTGGCAAACTACCAGCTTCTCCTATTTTTTTCACTTAGAGCTTTAAAGAGTAAAAGACAAAAGCTCTTTACAGCCCCAGTTATTAACACATGCTAATTAGAGCCCAGCACTCATCCCTAATGCTGGTTACTGTACACAAGCTCAGCCCCAGCCTTTATTTGTGCCTGTCCAGGAATACCAGTGTCCAAGTGATGGTACCTCTGAACTGAGGTCTCACTCAGACAAATTTAGTCTCTGCACCCTTCACGGTGTGGCACAGTGTTGGCATACCCCCAAAAACTCAGTCAGGAACCAGCAGAAGGAAAGGACTAAAGGACAGTTTCTTCATCCCTGACTCACTGCATGTTACTGTGCAAACTTGTCCCTTGTTCTATTCTTAAATTAACCACATTTGCTGAAACCAAAGTGCCTGGTGCACATGCTCCTGCTCCTCTCTGCTCCAGTGCTGCATACTCAACCACCGGCTGCGGAGCAGAGCAGGGAGGAGCTGTTTGCAGTCAGGAGCTGATTTCAGCTTATCTGTGGCAATTGTCAGTAAACAACACACTGCTTTTAACATTCACAGCTGAGAGATATGCCCAGCTATATCAATTTGTATTCAACATTAGGGAGCCTGTTGGGACTAAGTCTTGGATCCAACAGTCAAGCTAACAAGTAATACAGGTTCAATAAGGAATGATTTCTTCTGGAGTTTCACTCCTTTTGGGTCAAGTGGCAAAATCCAGGCTCGAGCCTTTGGCTATTCCTGCTTTCAGAACAATATTTTTACTAATTTTTTTTAAAATATTTTTTCAATGATCATATGAAGAAATATTACCAAGGCATAATTTTGTAAAAGAAGTCTTCACAAAGACTTCACTTATAAACATGAAATATTTGGCATGTTATCATTTTGGGGCATGTTATGTTTTTGGCTGTTACAGTTTTCTCTCTTTTTGATGAAGTTCTAAACCCAGTAATAAATAGCCAAATATATATGATTAAATGCCTGTTAAAGAAAAACAATAATAATTCACACAGAGCTATATTTTCACTTGTACTTATACAGATTTGGCTAAGATACTTATTTAGGAAGAAAGAGGGGCTTCAAAACTATTTTCAAGCTACTGGTAAGTGTTGAGTCAGAGTCTCAGAGCACTGAGCTTACCACAGAAACTATGGACATTTCCAGAGTGAGAGGAGTTTTTCGACATTAAGAGTTCAGCCTGGAAGTGCCGATTCTATCAGAAAATTTGGGGAAAACTACTGAAATTGCATGGGAGTGGCTCAAACCTTCAAGCAGTTTAGTGGTTCTCCATCATGTCTCTCCAGACTTAGGTATAATTATTTTTTAAAGCCAAGGATGGCAGGGCCTTGGAGCAGGGTAAGGCTGAATCATTGGCTTAGAAGTCCTTGTACTGGAGGAACTGTCAAGTTATTTACAGCAACACATAAAACTTGTCTTGCAAAGTCTGACTATTCCTCATATCAATTAAATAGAATTATGGAGTTTCAGTTATCTCTAAGATATCTACTAGGCAGTCAAATGTTGAGAGATTTTAATGCAGTGGATTGAAGCTTGAAAATGAAAAACACTGTAGTTTATTATTAATCCCTTAAGTAATTTACTGTAGGCCCCATTTTATAACATAAAAAAACTGGACAAATAATTTTTTCCTAACATAGTGGGAAATCTCTACAAAATCTTGAGATCTTTTGTTCCTTTTTTTGCCCAAAACCTTTACTAGGTGTGTTGTTTTTGATGGTACTACAGTCCATTTTTTCCTTAGGAACTGCACGGGCAGCCATGTAGGCTGGGAGCAAGGTAGGGATGATGCAAAATTTCAAACAAGCTCCTATATAATCTGCTATAAGCTGTTGATCACTATCATACACTGAAGTTGAAAATTCTGTATTCTTTTCTGTGTTGCTACTGTGTACTAATATAGCTAGAGAAGTGATAGTAAATCAACAGTGATCTTACCTTTGGCAATAAATTTAAATGAAAACTGGATGTACACTGTGTTAGTGCAGTCTAGATCTCTTGACACAAGCATTCTCAGCCCTTCCTGCAAATACAGAATATACAATGTGAATATCAGTTCCCATTATTGAGTATGTTCTGCAGCTTATTGTTGCTTGGATGTTGTCTGCTACTGAGTGCTGGTGGCAGCAAGAGGGGAAGTTCTCTGTACCACACGTTTCCCCAGGCAGAAAATGGGGGACAGTGACACCCTTGGTAAAGTGAGCCAAGATATGACAGAGGCACAACTACATGGCCAGGTCCAGGCAGTTCCAGCTCATTCAGTTCGTGCTCTGAACCCCTGGGATGTGATTGGATCTGCAAGCACTGACTTAGACACTGAGTCCAAGCTACTACACTATTTTTTTATGCAAACTGTACAGTTGCCAAGCACCCTAATTTCCAGGCAGGGACAGTCCTCTCTAGGAGTTCTTTTCTGTACCTCAAAACAAATTTTGTACAAATATCCTCTTCTGGGGCAACCTGCTGACTCGTAAGGAAAGGGAGCATACAGGAAACCTCTTAGGGACCAGATGAGCTCGCTGTTGGATCCTGGGGCCAGAGCCAGTCCCTGTTCTGCAGAACAGATCTGGCAAACCACCTCTCAGAGCTTCCCTCTTTCTCAGACCCATTCCCCTAGGGGAACAATCTGCAGGAGCAAGCAATGCTAATTTTAGACAATTCGCATCTCATGATTTGGGATTTAAATAATCTAAAGAAGTTCAACTGAAGCTTTTGCAAATAAATACTTCAATGAATTAATTTATACACCAAACATTATTTAACTTCTCCTTTTGGGGGGCACCTGAGTTCACAGTGTCAAATGAAGACTCGTGTGAGCTGAGAATTTGTGTGCTTGCAAACAAAAGTCTATTATTCATTTTGTTAAGAACTGAAAAATTTAGAAAATATATTTCCTGGTCTTTTGAAATATGCAATCAACAAAAATAAGTCTTTAAAGAACTAGAAAACAGAATTGAGTAAAATCAGGCAAAATACATAAACATTGATTACACAGACTACAGCCCTAACTAATTTGTATTATTCAAAATACTAAAAAGCCAATCAGGAGACTTCAACATGATTTTAATGTGTACCAGATTTCCAAATAGTTCACTTCAAGAATCTCAGTGTAGAGTTTCATTCTTTTCCTTTGGTGGTCAAGGAGGAGTTTATATCACAAACAAAATAATATACAGCCAAGAGATGAAACCCATCTGTTCATAAAAAACAACTGTGGAAAACATGGTGCTGTGGAAAACATGTTTAGGGTAGGAAAAGACAAGATAAACAAAATGTCAAATTCTAGCCAAAAGACTTCAATATAAACATATGGGGCTAACAAGAGAAAAATTACTTTCTATTTTTAACTTTACTGATTTTCATTAATTGTTGTTCTAATATAAGTAATCTCTCACCCCTTTAAAAATGAGAGCAGTTCCAGACTTGATGGTGTCACCATTCAGGTTTCCCCTCTCAGCACCGTAGACTTCAGGCCACAGGTCTGGATGCAAATTACCATTGAAATCATCCTTCAGAACAGACGGCAGAGGAAGGACAGGGACACAGTATGGACCTCCAAAGCCTCTGTCACACCTAGCAGCACATTGGGAAGAAAAGGTATTATTACCCATCTGGCCTGGATAAAACACATCCTTTCTGTGAAGCAGCTTAAGCAGTTTTCTACTCACATGCAATGACCTGAATCACAGATGCCATGCCCTGAGCACATCCAGGGGCATCCTGTAGCCAGAACCACATTATCAATAGCCCAAGAATCAACTCCAGAAGCATAGTTGTACTGAATCCATCTGAACCGTGTTCTGGGAGAGCTATTAAAGACAGAAGAAATGTATTTCAGGATTCAAAATTCTGATCCAGAAAGTGCTAAATACAAAAAAGAAAATCCCACAGACTTCTGAAGAAAAGCACATTAATAAGCATTGCCCACTTATTTAAAAAAGATTCATATTCTGGAGGAAACTGTGAGTTTAAATTTCTCAGGTTAGTCTTTGGCAAAATTCCAGCATATTCTAAAGAAAGGTGCCCAAAGTGATAATCAAGAAAGAACATTGCTGAGACACTTGCTGATCAGCAAAATGGTTAAGCAGAAATTAGTAATTCCATTAGCATTTGACAGCTCCATGTGTTGCTAGCAGAATGGAAACAATAAAATTGCATCAATAAAGTATGAAGTTATGAAAGTTCATTTATACTAAGTGTTGTGTGAAGAAAAAAACAATAGTTCTATATGTTTATATACATATATATAAGAATGTATAAATATAAATGTACAAATATGTACATGCATACACACTGCTGCCACTGCTGACAGCCTTATTATCCTCAAATGAGGAAAGTATTTTGGAAAAAATAAATTCTTTGGAAGATGATGTATGATCTTCTGGAAGGAACTGTGGAATTGGAAACTGTGAACTCCAGGCTCAGTTAATTGCCTATGTGTCCATTTTTACCACCACATTTTCTGGGTGATGAAAAGTACAGAAGTGTGTAAGGTGCTCTGAAGGATTACGGAACTTCTCAGAACCATGGTAAGCAGTGTCATCATTATCTGTCATTCCTAAACTAGAGCATGGTTTTATTTAGAGAGATGGATGCCAGAACATCTGCCACATCCATTTAGAGCCCTGTGATATCCTGAGGAGGTCGACAGAACTCTCCTCCTAGTCAAAAGGGTGAAGGTGGCATGTCCAGTGACGTGTTCTGACTCGTTGAATGCTGTGACTAACATGTCTGAATGTTGGATAACAACTTAATGTGCAATAACAGAAAACACTGCTGTAGGAAAGGATGGATCAGGGTATTTATTCTTGCTTCTTATTGCATAAATGTTAGAAAAGCTGGTTTAGCATTCTTGCTCTTACTGTCATAAATTATAGGCAAGACTTAAGAATTCATTCATTCATCAAAGTTGTAACATCCTTAAGTCCCTACACTTCACATTATAGCTGATGAAATATTTTGAAGTGAAATTTAAAATTCTGGTGGCGTGACAACACACGTTTAAAAATTTAAAAGACATGCAGAACATTCCCAAGCTGGAGGATGTTTGTTCTAATTAGATCAGCAAATCCTTTGTCATGCTAAACAGCCAGAAGAGCAGCGCTCACTTGGTTGAGGGTGGGAGGTAGACAGTAACTCTCTTCCAGTTTTGGAATCTTTCTGAAGTGTAGATGGAGCTCTCGGTGTACTGCTGACAGCCGATTGTTGGGGGGACACACTCCTCTGTCACCAGGTGCCAGTCTCTCCCGTTGTTTAGGGAATACTGCAGGTGAACACTGTGGGAATTGCTGTATGGCTTACTGCAACCCATGCTCAGCTCAAACTGCAAGAATGTGGAGGCTGATACGTGGAAGTCCCAAGTCTCAGCGTAACGAGGTTTTCCTAAGAAAAGAGAGGAAAACAACAAATACAACAACAAAGTGTACCTTCAGCATATGTTTTCAATACTGTCATTCAAATTTGTTACTTCGATCTTCACCTTTTTCCAGCCATCTCTTCCCTACAGATTACTAAATACCTGGATTTGCCTATACCTCCCATCTTGTAAAGCTTGATCCTTATATAATTTATAAAGTAGGCTCATACAAAATTTAGCAATGTTTGATGACACATACCAATGTTTTCACTGAACATCAGAGCTGTATCCATAGACAGGCAGTCAATGTCTACTTGACCTCCTTGTATTCTGTACCAGCTTGCTTGTAAATCCACAGTTCCATCAAATTTATCCTGGAAGCCGGTCTGAGAGCTGTCATTCATCCCTATAAGCACATCATCCAAAGCCCACTGAGCTGAATGCTTCCCTACAAAAACCAGAACAGACAGGTTAGTGGAGTCCCTGTAAGTTGTTTTTAATGCCCATATGCTGTGTTCACTCAGTGAGCAGTGCTCAATCACATAGACTGAGCACTGTTAAACAAGCCTAAAACATTGCTCAAGGATGCACCTGGGCTCTAGAGCATGTTTCTATTACAGACAAACACAGGTATCTCCCTCTTCATTTCTTTGGCTTCAGTGCCTTCGCCATCATATGCTCTCCCTCTGTTTGAATGAGACACTCCCTGAGCCTCTAGACTGGGGATTTTCATTTTATGGATCACAACCCTCCTGCCATTCCCCACAGCTAAACTAGAAAGGCCTCTGTAGAGTTCCCAAAATAGCTTTTGTATGAAAGTGAATAGAACATGAAGGAAAATGCTGAAGGCTCTGTGTACAGATAATATTTAGAGAAGTGCTGTTCTCCTTCCTGGAAATCTCTCTCCTCTTGCTCTCTAGCCTACAGGCATTTCACTTTCATCATCTCCAGCCCATTTCTTCGGCCCTCATTTCAATTCACCTTTCTACTGGCATGCTGAAAGAACATCTCACTGCACAATTACTACCCTCACAGGAGAAGGGAAGCCTTTACAATAAATGGTGAGCTTGCAGCAGTGTGCCAGGACTTTTGCCTTGCCACCAAGAGGAACGTGGGTCACGGCTGATAGGGCCACTCTGCACTGAGGAGTGGCAGAGCATAGTCCATGAAGGAACTAACATCTCTAATCAGAACTGGTTGCCACCTGTAGGTGCTGGTGTGGAAGGTGATACTTCAACTTCCAGTCATAAAACCTTGCTTATACTGGGAGCCATCAGTGGTCATCAGAGTGATGACCCTCAGCAGGGACAGATGTCATCCAGGTGCCACCAAGGCAAATAAAGGGAGCAACAGGTTGGACATTGCACCACTCACCAGTGCAAATGATCATCACAGAATGATGGTCTGTGGTGCGCCTGTCATTGCTCAGCATTTTTTGCCAAAGGAACTGTCTTCTTAACTAAATCACATCCCTCTTGTCTATTCTCTTACCTAGCAGGGACAATTATGTACAGCACATACTGGACCTACCTCAAGTAAATGTATTAATAAAATCAGTCATCAAATGATAAGTGATGTCTAAGAAGCTGTGTATCATAATGCATACCTGAATGTAAGCTATGTGCTTTGCTCCCCAAGGAATTGCTGTTGAAATGTACTTTGCTATGTTTCTCAATATTGCCTTATATTTCCGTCAGTTCAGGAGCTGCTGCCTTGTGCAAAGGTAAGACTTAATCAGGACAGTTTTAGTAGTGGTAATGTGTCCCCATGTGAGGGGAGCTCTCACAGTGGCTGTAGGAATCAGTCAGCACCAGGGTTTAACTTTGAGTTGAGGATGTGGGAAGTGGCTGAGTGGTTTTGCATGGGCAGGGGACCTGGGCTCTGGGACACTAGAAATGGTGGGAGGAGGGGGTCCTGTTCTGGAGTGTGGAGATATTAAAATAGTGAGATGGGAGCCACCAGGTAGGCAGATTCAAGGACAAGTTATGCCTACACTTCCAAAACAGAGAAAAAAATTAGATGAAGAGTGTAAGCCATTTGGCATCCCAGGTCACTGTATACTCAGGTAGAACTCTGATTTTATTTGGGCTTTTTTTTTTTTTTTTAATTGTAATTTTTTCCCCCCTCCCTCCTTTTATCTCAGCATCTTTGGTTTAAACCTAAATAATTTTACTCTTAAGTCCACTCATCATCCTGGTGCTATAAAAGAAAATCATGGCCACAGTGTGACTCAGGAAAGCCCAAATGTGCTCCTACAACATCCAACTGTTCAAAATACTGTGTTTTTATGAGCCGAGGTTTCTGCACAACATGTTTATGCTGAGTAGCACTGACATGTGGGTTGTGCAAAGCTGCTTAAAGAATTTTTAGGATGGCCTTGCTTACCATGTTGTGGCTGCCACCAGCGGAAAGCGGTGGCAGGGGTCTTGGCCTCTCGGGGTAAGTCTATGGAGACAACCTGGGGCTCCAGGTATGACATGAAGTCCAGCTCTCGCAGCAAACTCCAGGTGATCCCGTTGTCATTTGTGTATTGAACAACAAGTCCTTTATTTAAAATGAGGAAAAGAGTCAGTGTGACTGTGCAGAGCAAAGAGGGGGCAGTTCACCCTGTGCTCTGGAACTGCCAGCTCCCATCCTGTGCACAGACCTTTTGACATGTGCCCCACCCTTCAGGCAACTCCTGGTCCAGGAGCATTTAGTGGACAAAGTCCTACTGCAAAGGTGATGTGGTCATCAGCTGCCACACGCTACCTTGACCATTTTCACCAAACTCAAAGAATCAAATCTTTCACACCCTCAGGGAAACTAATGATCATACCACAGAAGTGATAGGAATAATATGATTTTCTTTCCACAGTATTTATTTCATGTTGGGTATACTTGCAGTTTATGTGAAAGACTAAGTTATAATTCTGATAGCTGGGATTACAATCCTCCTGCTATGTATGCAAGCTCACAGCATCCTTGGAAATTAATTATCACAGTATTTAGATAATTTAAGGTAGTCTTTGTATCATGCACACAGTATGGCAAATACTAGGATACAACAGAAGCCCAGCAGAGCTCATCAAAAGGGATAATACAAGAATGAAGCGCCTGTACATATTTCTTCTCTTAAAACTCTTTTATATTGGTGTATGTTCAAAGATAAAGGATATTTTTTTTGGTGTTTTATGCTGGTGCAAATGAGTAAGGAATCAAACCCTTGGTGTAATCTGTGCTGCAAGATTACGGCTTTCTTCAGAGAGTGAGTCAGTGCCAAATATCAGGAAACAATTCATTGATGTTAAATGCTTTATACTGAGAGGAAAATTAAATTTTATCATCTCTCATGTCAGTGGTCTGTCTTTATGTAACTAGACCACTTTATATGGGAATCTGCTCCCAGAATTCTGATCCTTCCCAAACACTATCCCAAAAGTATCAGTCCTCCACCACAGGAACTTTAAGCATATGGGCCAAATAAGAGTGGAGACATCTGGGAGAGATGAATTTATTCAGACTGAAACTTTATAATCTTGTGTTTTGGGTAAATCATGCATAAGCTTGTTTTGGAAGGCAATTTTTTATTAGACCCACTGGTGTAGTTGAGAAGATGAACAAGTTCTCAGGTACACAACTCTTCTTCAGGTCAGAAATGGAGTTTTCCCACTTTATCCTGAACTGGAATTTCATTTCTTTTATTTCAGACCTTATGTAAAGTCCCATGGACTTGTAAATTTACCCATTTTCCAACACTATCAAATAGTTTAATACAAGCTCTTATACCTTGTTTTGTAAATGTTGTCTTTCTTAGACCATCACAGCCCCCACAGTTACTCCTACAGATGGATCACCATTAGGTTTGGTGTAACTAATTATAACTAGAAATGTCTATCAAAAGTAAATAGCTTTCTCCAACATTTACAAAACCCAGGAGGTAACTGATTGATGTTAAAAAAACCCCAAACTTCTTGATTTTGTAAAGGCAGAAAAAAGTAAAAACACTGCTGAAGACACAAAATGAAAAAGGCTTATTATAAAGAAAAGGGGCTTTACCTTCATTCCTGGCTCTTGGTCTGTTGCAGGAGTTACCAACAGTCTTGCTTCCAAGTTGTACATAAAATTGAACTAGCCTTTTAAAAAACACAGGATAGAAAAGAAGTGTAATCATCTTCTGATAGCACAAGATCAGTCAGGATAATTTGCCTCTCTTAACTAATGGCATTTTGAGTTAGATCATAATTCCAGGCTTATTGATTAGGCAATATTCCCAGAGAAACCAAACACAGGCATGGTAAATAGTGAAGGACCCAAGACAGAAGAAAATGATGTGGTTTATTAATCTTGTGCCTAATAAATGTGTTTTTGAGTGAGTACAAGAAGTCAGCAGTTCCATCACACACACAAGTTTCAAAATCTCTGAAGCAGGCAAAGCTACTCCTTACATCAGATCTTACGTTGGCCTATTGTAACTGGAATTAGGTGAAGCTTTAAAACACAGCATTAGATTTGTAATAAAATTATTATATCCTCCTATACCACCAATTCTTTTTAGATCCTTAAATTCTCAATGTAAACAATTTTCAGTGAAATGAGTTCACTGAACATTTTGTGAAGTAAACCCTTTGATTCTGAACCTATAAATCATTACTTAATTGAATATTCTCTTGTTCTCACATCACGAAGTGGTGAAGAAAAATGTTCCTGAGCTCCTTTTCTTGCAACCTGCCCTGTAGTCAGTGCTTTTATCACTTCCCTACCTTCTCTTATTCCTTTCTACTGTAAACCATGGCAACCATTGCATCTGAGTCTCTGCATGAACATATTTCTTTGTCTTCAATTCTTCCCAAAACGACTTTCTGCAACCCTTCTAATGCCACAAAACTCCTTGAGATGGGATTGCTGATTTTATTGTCAGAACTCTGTATTAGTCTGGAACATCCCTGTTTAGCAATATTTGAATTAAGTATTATTCCATCCTTGTGCTCCAAAATATTGTTAGGTTGGGTTTTTTTCCCAAGCTACAGTAATGCCATATCCCTGCTGAGCTTGTTTATTATTGTGACTCTGTGGTTTTAGAGTAGTTTACATTTTACCCTAGATACACGCTATTCTGCTATATAGCTACAATTAATTTCAATTGATCGCCTGCTGCTCACTCCCCAAATTTCACTGCATGTCTCAGGCATTCATCTGAGTCTTACTGGGTCATAACTAAGGTAAAGAGCATTGAGATGACTCAGAATGCCATCACCCCCTAACCTACACATTCTTCACAGGTTGTCCCCATTGCACACCAAAAACAGCACCTGAGCAGAGAAACTGGACTCAGCCCCACGAGGAGATTTTGCATGCTGCAAGTTGGCAATGCCATTCTCCTCCTTGCTTCCTGGCCAATTTTTAAATTAGGATGATAGAAAAGCAGGCTTCATTAATTCCATTGCATGTAGATAACATCTATTTAAAACATAAATTTTGAGGTGTATTTTTGCCACTCAAATAATCCTTCACAAGGATAACTCTTTTTGCTCCAGAGGATTTGGTCCTAATTTGTCGCAATTTTGGTAAAATCACAGACAAGCTACAGGACTACAGCCAGAACCAGTAAAATGCAGACAGGACTCCAATTTCCCTCACCTGCTGTTACATACACAATATCATAATCCTCCTCTAAATCCAGATTCTAAATTCAGTCACTTTCCAGTTCTGTCAAAATCTGTGTCTACTGTCAGAGATGTTTTGTATATCCATAGGGTCTAGGACAAGCCAGAATATCCCCATCAATCTCATTGCTAAGATAACCCCATAGATAGCTCCAGACAGTCAGGCTCACAGTACTACACCATTTAGCCAGGTAGGCTCTATTAGTTTGCTGCAGCTCTGTTGTTGGAGACAGTATTCAGGCAATAAAACTCTAGACAGAAGCATCAGAGGTGAATAGATTTACAGTCCTGTTATGAAATTCTTTTATTCTTGCCAAATGTGAAGATCGTTAAAAAGCAAAACCAAAGAACAAAAACTCTTTCTGCAGAAGGGTGAATCAGCCCATCTGATCTCTAAGTGCCTGACCCAGAACAGCTCCCAGGGATGGTTGCACAATCAGCAACCACTCCATTAGCAATGGAGTCTGTAAAGCAGATGGGAGCCAAGTCAGCTAACAAGCCAGATGTCACCACTTGGAAAAAATATATGTATATTCCATGGTTTTCATCTAGATGCCAGGTAGGCACCGTGTGCAAATGCTCCCACCACCAGATAGTTAAGAGTGTCATAAGGGACAGGCCATCAAAATGGGAGGCAGCAGCTCATCAGCAACCAAAGTGCATCCATGTCTCACACTGTCAGTCAGAAGGATGGAAGCAGTGCCAGTGAAATTGTGCCTTTGGTGTGCTGGGCCATGCAATAGGGAAGGAATGGAGAGACTCCAGGGGGCTTCTGAAGTAGAGGGCAAAATAATGGTCTGGGTGAAATTAAGTTTGACACTTACAGCTCTCTTAGTGCTATGTGACATTCTCCTAATATCTGGGAAAAAAAGGTATAGTCAATCATATAAAGGAATAAGGAGGCAATAGGACAAACAAAGCTAAGATTACAATACCACTTAATGTATATACTAAAATTTGAGTGTCTTTTTTTTAATGGTCATTTGCTCCCAGGCACAACCTTTAGTTTAAAATGCTGTTAGTGTGACACATGCAAATGCAGACAGGACTCCTGTCTGTGGAGACATCCTGTTGTCTACAGGATGGATACAGGATACTGTGGAGGTATCCTGTTGGGCTGCTCCCCTGAGCAGCACCACACTCCTCAGGCTGGCAACCCCTTTGGAGCAGAGCAAACCAGGGACACCAAGCCCCATGGACCATGCTGGGTTGGGAAGAGAAGGGTGAAAGGGAAAAAGGTCTTTGTACTTAAAAAAAAGAAAAAAAAAAATATTCTTTACATAAAATTTACACTTCATGTTCAAAAAGCTGATGATAGGGAACATGCATAGATAGATCTGCAGGAATTCAGAATGAAAATAAAAAAAAATAGTGTCTTACAATATTTTTCAATTTTTCTATCAGGCTCTTCCATGCATGATTTAACAAAACAAGATCTTAAAAGGTCTGGGAAAACACTATTAACCTGAAAAATAAGCAGCTTAAAAAACTACTGCAGGAGTTTCAGCCTTCCTATTCACAACCCTAAATCCACATATCTAACAGCATGTCTTTCAAGGCATATTTTCCTGCTGTTTACTCAGTCACCAAAACTCCCCAGACAAAAAACCCTTGCAAAAATAAAAAATAACTATGCAGGGGCTAAGATGACCCCTAATAAGATAACTGAATTCTATGCAAGGCATTACTGAATGCAAAAAGTAATATCAAAATATGAAAAAGTACTTCTCTTTAATCTCCCCTTTCAAGTGACATTAATTTTAGCTCCAATAATGAAAAAAATTTCTAGGCTGAGGAATTATTTTCTTTTTAGTGTATAGGTCTTTCAGTTAACCCTTCACACGCTCACACATTTTGTGCGCCTTTGCTTCTAGAAAAAAAGACAGAGTTAATGTTACAGATGGCCTCAAACATGTAAGTGGGATGCATCTGTTTAGAGCAAGGTGTCTGAAGCTGAATGTCTGAGCTATATGCTGCCAACTCAGGCTGCCTTACAGTTAACGAAAGAAAGAAATACGTGTTTGCAGAAGACAAACCACTGGCTGCTGTTGGCTGCTTTTTTAGGATGACTTGTTGCCCTTTTAAAGTTGCCCTTTTAAAGCAGCTGCTCTCTCCTCTGAACACAAAAGCAGCCTGGGGTAATTCCTGTAGTCTAAAAAGTTCATGTTCTGGCCAAGCAGCATCAGGTGGCTACTACCTTTCAGCATACACTGAAGAAAGCAAAAAATCCATGTTAGTCCCATTTGTGTTTGAGATGACCACTCTGTTCTGTCTAGCAAACAGACCAGGGATGTGGCTTTGAGCTTGAATTGTTCAAGGGAGTTAACCTGCTCACTGTGATGCTTACAAAAAAAAAAATAAATGCTGATTTATTTTGACATTACAATCAGTTCCATCAAGAGAGCAGCTCACACTGTGAATACATGGCCAGAAGAGAGATCATAGCTGCTCTTACCAAGTAACTCTCTGGCCATTTATGTTTTTGAATCAATTTTAAGACACAAGATAACCATATCCTTGTGCAAAACAGAAGCAGTGGTATATTAAAAACATCTAGAAGGAGCATTGCTCAGAATTTTAAAACATCTTTTGGCTTTTAAAATAGTTCAAACTTTACAAAAATGGAAAGCTACAAATATGAATATCTGGCATTAGAAGGGTTTTTTCAAAGTAATATTAAAACTAAAGGGAATTCTTTATAAAAAGATTTCTCCATGAAAGAAGGAATAACTCAAAAATACTGTTTTAAATGCTGACTTCTTGAGGAAGTAGTCTAGACTACTTCCAATATAAGGCTTCCCAGGACTAATAACATAGGATTTGGAGACAGTGGAATAGATGTGCTCACATCTTCCCAGAGTTCCAAGGCACACATGTACTTGTCCAAAGCATATTTGTCAATTAATTAGTTTAAGTAATAACCAATTTACATAATTATACAACTGTGACATGTATTTGTCAGACATGCAGGGGACAGAAGAAAGGTGGCTGGTGCAGTGCTGTGCAGTGCCAGGGAGCAGCTGAGGATTTCCCCAAACCAGCAGACCCCACACTGTCCCTGCTTGCCTGAGCTGGAGAGTGATCACAGTAACCTCTCGCCAGTGTTTGCTGGGTGAGCTCACAAATTCCATAATGGAGCAAATCATGGCATTACTTACTCTCAGAGCAGTATTTGTCAGGAGAAATAACTTTTATTAAGCTAAGTGCCAAAATTGTAGGGTGCTCAAGGTTTCAGGTGCCTAATTTCTCATGAGACTGGACAAAGCAGCAGCAAACTCCCAGCTAAATAATGGTTAGAATTAACAGCCCTTTGTTCATCCTAATTACATTAATCAGCTAGGCAATTTGAGACAAGAGGATAATTGCTATCAGTGTAGTGCGATTCAGTACCAGCAGGGAGAGAGGTGAAGGCTTGTTAGCCTCTTGGCTGTGCAGAAACAATTCACATTCCATTCCTTTGCACTTTTGACAAGTGGAGTAATTCACATCTGGCAAGTAAACAACAGCTCCTTGCTATGCTATCCTCATGCCTGCAATTCAACACAGTCAGAGGAAAAGGAGCTTTTCTCCCCAGCTATTGCCAGAGTTTGAGGATTTGTACATTCTCAAGACCATGTCTTCTGCCTTAAAATACAATGCAAACTATCTTCTCAGAAAGATAAATATTTTATTTTATTTTATTTTATTTTATTTTATTTTATTTTATTTTATTTTATTTTATTTTATTTTATTTTATTTTATTTTATTTTATTTTATTTTATTTTATTTTATTTTATTTTATTTTATTCTGCTATTCCACTGTTTCTAATGTAAGTATTCTCTTTCAAAAAAAGGAAATAGTACACCAGGATGAACAAAAATGGATTTTTTCCATCTTTCAGAGTTCTTGTACAGATTACGACTACCATAAAAAGACTAAAAATATTTCCCACCTTCTCATATCCAGACTTGCAAGAGGACGGAAGAGAGAACATGAATACACAGAGATCTGTGAGAAGCAGCACTGAGCACTGACCTGATATTTGTGGTGTCCAGGGGGACAGTCCTTGCCTCCCTTTTGCCAGGTCCATTGAAGTACAGAGATTTTCCATCGCTGAGCACACCACAGCCTGTCCCGACCTGACCTCCTGTTATCTTGTACCAGAGAGGGCTTAGCTTCCTCTCAAACCTGTCGAACATCTCACTGTGATTAGGCACATTAGACACACAGGTTCCATGTGATGCTTCAAGAAAAAAGAGAAGAGGGAGATGCTTTGGTGAAACTGTGTTGGACAGAGTAAGGGTCATATGCAGTACACTGGCACACGGTTCTGTTGCATTTATATGTGACAAAGCACACTTTTCTAAGAAAATGCCCTGATGACTGGGTTGTACCTTTTTAAACCCACTTCACAAATTTCTGTAGGAAGAATAAGCCCTCTTCCTCTAAACTCTAAGATGGCTTATTTCACTAGGTGAAAAACAGCCAAGCTTTATGTTGATAAGACATTTTTTGCAAACAGAAAAATATTATCCTTCTATTTAATTTTAAACAAATCGAACAAAAGATGTTATTGCTTTGTTGCTTGAGGGTTGAAAAGACTGCAGTATGCAACTAGTTGTGTCAATCATTTTTTTTTCACAGGGTTTGCATTTTGGGATTTTTCCTATTTCAGCATAAAAGCCCCTAAAACCACAAGTGAGCAGAATTTTCCACAGAAGGGCCTGTCAGAACATATGTTCCTTCCTGGTCCCATGTCATCTGATGGCCAGGGGATTCAGAAATGGCAACAATTCTTTTGAAGATGATCCAAAGGCTTTTAAGCAGACTTTTCAGTTTATAATATTTTATTTTGTTTTCTCTTTTATTGCTAGTCCCTTCCCATTCATACAGATGGTGATGTTCAAAGATTGTGGTTGCTAGAAACATCAACAGTGTCCGCTGCCTTCAGCTGCTCTGCTTTGCCTGTGCCGAATTTAATTTAACAAAACAAGAAAGATTCCTCTTGGCAGCCCATGCAATATATGTCATCATATATTTCTGCGGAATATTGGAGAGGAAAAACGAGATGTCAGGTTTAGAGGTTTAACTCAGGCAGTGCTTACTGTAATCCCACTGAGGAGGGTTGTCTTACCCGTGTAGCCCAGGTCGCAGAAGCAGACCCCCGAGACGCAGTCCCCGTGGCCGCTGCAGTAGTTGGGGCAAGGCTCAGAGATGTAGACGCCATCCAAGCCGAAAGGAGGCACGCTCTTGTGGGAGCTGCTCTCCTGGATCCAGCGGAATCGGGTCTTACTGCAGAGAAAAAACAACACTGTTGCTCCTCCTGGCTTCAACAGCTGCTGATCCTTGCTTAAGATTAAGAGGACCTTTCACCAAATTAGCCATTTGCAAATAGGATGCCTGGATTTCTGTCATGCTACATTTGTGCAACCTTGCTTAAGGATATCTCTTCCAGACTTTTTGGCTGCATTTTGATTTCCTCTGTTTCTCTGGCCCGTATCCATCAGCGTGAGGCAAAGAACAAATACATGGTTTTATCAACAACAGTGAATGATTAGATGTGACTTTGAAGATGCTTTTTACTGCTCAGTCCAACCTGAACTGCTAATTATGTATCAAAATTCCATAATTTCATTTCTTAAAGTATTTTTGAAAGGAACTCAGTAACAGCAGTGATACAGAGTTTATTGTGGCATTGTACACTTTTGAGTAAAAAACCTTTAAGTTATTTGGATACAAGAAAAAAAGCCACTTTCTAAATAGAATGGCAAATAACCATTCTGACTCTTTAGTCCCAAAATTAAGCTTCCTGATGGTGAGATGGAGATATGGTAGACCTGGTAAAACATGGATGAAGGAACAAAAAAGTGATATCACTAATTACTTATCTAAGGCTGCTGAGCTGACACAGCTGGACCAGAGACAGTCCATCACTTCATACTCTAAAAGCCTAGTCCCAGATTTTAATGGCAGGGTCTTGTGACATACCCTTTCTTGGAGTGGCTGCAGATTCCTCCATTGGGTGGGGGTGCCCCTAAAGATTAATCCTTAAGACTGAGCAAGAAATTTGTCCATGGTCATTGTATGGGTGAGTAACATCAATCTCTACTTAATAATTGTTTTTGCTAGCTTTAATGCAATTGCTTTGATACAGTTGCTTCAGTGTTGCTTCACAGTACACTTTATTACAATAGTTGTTATAGCTCCAATACTCCGTAGTAAATAATTCTGATTAAGATCTTCTTGTCTAATTGTTACCATAATAAATCATAAATAAACATATTTATATAAATAGATCTAGTTTGCCATCCCTAATCCTGCAGGACAAATTTGTGAAAAGGTTCAGTTACACCTGTATAATCCTTTACATATAAACCACTGACAAAGTCTAGGGCTAAGATTGGATCCAGATGCACCCAGGCTCCTCTCTGAGAAGGAGTTTAGAAAGCAGTGGGGTCCTTTCTTGACCTCATGACTCAGTGCGAGGGTTTCTTTAATAAACTTTGTCTGAAACTCCCACTCTGCCCACAGCTCTGACTCGCTGCTTAGGAAACTTGAAGAAAAAAATATTGTGGTTATTAATTTCCAGTCTTTAACTTTTAGCTGAATCATTTTACAGGAGCTCCAGAGAGGGGAACAGATTTAAAATCTCACTGCCAAGAGAACAGGTTAACTAATATCCTCCTTGCTACTCTGCCTAAAAAATAATAAACCTATTGCTTTTTCTTTTTTGCTGTGCACTGGGATTTGGTGATCATCATGCTCATGCTCTGTACCAAATAAAGAAATGGCATGCTCTCCGGGTAACGCATGAACCATGATTTCCTAAGTGGCTCTCCATAAACTCAATTCTCAACATGCTAAAACACTCATTGCAGTCACAATACTTACATTTTTAATGTATTAGCATGAGCTTCTTATTCCTGATCACATTACTGAACATAATGCCAAACAGATTGCTGCTATTGATTCTGCCCTGCTTGTTTTGGGTAAATCAAATCAGCTGGTGTCATATCTGTGCGATTTGGCACCTGCTTTTATTGGCTAATTACTGAAGAAAGGACAAACTTGTTATGGTACACGCTGCTATTTCAAGTCCTTGCGGCAGAGGCACTGGCTCCCCTGCTACAAAATACACCACACACTCAAGTGGGATTGAGGATGAGGGAGGAGGATGGCTCAGAAACCCCGAAGCAGCGCTAAAGAAGCTGCTGGGGGTGAGAGACAGGGGCACATGGCCAGGGGCCTGGTGGGGTGGTTGTGCTGGCAGCGCTTGGTGCATACAACAAATTAGATTGGGGTGTTTCACTGTTGAAGTCAGAAGCTTCAGCCAAATCCAGATAAGACTGAGAAAACCCTCCTGATTTCAAGGCTTGTTTGTGTATTACACCATCAGGTGTTTTCTCAGTTGTATTAATCTGATGCTGAGGTTGTGCTTGCAGATGGGCACATCTGCCATTCTTCCTTCCTTTGCCTCTGGCTGTCCTGGCTGCCTCCAGTGACACAGCACATTATGCACCAGCTCAAATACCTTGCTAAGGTTTCTTTGCCCAGAATGGTAACTAAAATTAATCCTGTTGAAATGGCTTATTTAATTCATGTGACTTATTACACTCTTGCTGGTACCTCTGACCTAGCTGACATGGATAAAGACAATGAAGGGATTGATGTAAAATTAGGAAGTGCTGGGTACCTCGCTGCTTTGTAATTTAATTATTTATTACAGACCAATCTGACACCTTTAAAATGGAAAATTCTCACTGTTTTGGGCAGCATAGTACATTTTCCACAGATCTGCCATATTTTAACACTGCTTTTATTCACAGCTTTGCAACTTCTTCCTAATGTACCATTCTAGAAGCAGCTAAAAATCAGCTAATCCACGGGTCCCCCTGGCATCACTGGGTTACAGTGCACCGTACCTGGCTGCAAGCGACCTGGGGATAACAATAGTAACTCTTGTCCAGTCCTCAAAGTCTCCCGTGTGGTACACGGAGGGCTCGCTGAGCTCCCGGGAGCTGCCCTCGCAGCCCTTCGTGCCCGGGGACGCGGGGTAGCAGCCCTCCTTCACCAGCGACCAGAAGAGCCCAGCATCGTGTGAGTACTGCAGCAGAACGGGGGCAGAGCTGCTGTACTGGTTGGTGCAACCGATGTTCAGCTGCAAAGAAGCAGAGAGTCAGAAATGATATGAAGAAACCTGCATTGTTATCAGTATTTATTGGCTGCACACCAGCTTTGACTTTTTGTGCTGGAAGGCTTAACGCTCTGAGCACTTGCTCTGAACCCTGGTGGCAGACACTGACTGATGCTTGGAGTCTGTTTCCTAAACTTAAATGACATTTCTTGGTGAAAATTTCCCACTATTCCTTCATTAAGGTTGCTGAATTCATCACACAAAAAGGTGCAAAGAACTTTCCAGGGGTCCCTGTGCATAGCAAGCCCCAAACAGCAAACTCTGTGCAGGCACCTGCATGCCCAGGAGTGGGAAAAGCTGTATCCTCTGGGATCCATCACATCTGCAGCCCAGTGTGCCCAGAGGATTGGCCTGACTCCCAGGTTAGCCCTACTGGCCTTGCAGGAATGATGTCTGCGAGTTGGCACTGCAATTTGGGCCCCCAGAATAGAGTAAAATCTGGATTAAGAAGAAAAATGTATACTAAAATATGAAATGAGAATTCAACCAGGACTAAAATCAGCTGCTGATTTGAAGTTTCAGTTTCATTCCTCAAGCTATCAGAAAAATATTAGTTTTCATTATTTTATTACAGAAATTCTACTTGAGCTGTAGAATGTAAGATGTAAAACAAAATCATTCACGTAAAATGAAATAATTCTAACAAATTACTGTCTTTGAGCTTATCAATGCAAAATTATTCCAGTCTGCTATTTAAAATGGAAATTTCACACACTCACAAAAGCATGCAAATAGGACTAACACATTTATGTGCAGGCTGAAAAGCTTTCCAAAAAAGAACAAATTCAGTCCTTAAATAATAGACTTTTAAGGAAGAACACACTGTTCTGTGACACATTCTTATGTTTTATAGTTATGTTACATTGTCAAGTGCTTCAGTGATGGAAGGTGTATGAAACATTTTTAAGTATTGAATTTTTTTTTAACCTAGATGATTTTTTAATTGCTGGTGACCATCAAACCTAGAGAATGGAGACTTAGCCACTAAAGTACAGGAAGGTGGTAAAAAGGCAAATAGCATCTTTTCCAGGTTAAATGGTATTTATATATTGAGATATCCTTGGGTTCTAGACAGTTTAAAGTATAAAACTGCATGCAATACTCCAAGAAAATTGTACTGAAATCCCTCAGTTTGTATAGCATTTTATTAGCATATCTTTTAGTTGAAATTAGATTATTTTACAAATCCCAGTATTTCTAACGAACTTTCCTATTTATAGAACTGTGGGAATTATATTTGAAAAGCTGCCTGTAAACATCTGATCTTTTTAATAATTCCACTTGTAAATTATTCAGTGTCTGTATCCACCAATTATGTAAGGACCATGTATTTGTGGGGAGCTCATTAAAATTGCATTGCAACCAACTTCCAGAATTCACCAATGGGATTTCATTATAAACTCAATAAAATTTTGATTACGGTTCAGAAACAAGGGCTTGTCAAAGCAAATACACTTTCTTTGGAGCCCATATTCTGATGTATTGTCAGACCACTGAAATTTTTGTAAGCTCTTTAAAGAAGAAAATGCTAATTGGAGCCTATATTCATTGACACAATAAAAGCAAATTATATGGAAAACCCACACTGGAGTACAGAGCAGCTTGTAAGTCCTTAAATAGTTTAAAATACAAAAAATGTACCCAAACCACATTGGAGCTTTTGTACTCACAGAGCCCCAGACAGGATAAATCCTTTTTTGCTTGACAGTGCAGTAGCATTTCCTAGTACTGACTTGAATATAATGACAGTCAGTTCAACACACTTCTGAAACGTGCTGAAGAACAAAAACCTTTAAAACTTCTCCAGTAACAGCAGTAAAAATGCTTTCCTCCACCAAGATTTTGGCTATTCTTCTAGGAAGCAGGATGGGATTTTATCTGTATGAGTTCATACTTGTGCTCTTCACACCTTTTTACACAATTGTCTAATTTATCACCTTTGTTTGAACTGTGGCCCCAGTGGCATCTTGCAAGTATTGGCTAAGGGCAGTTTTACTGATATTCTTGCACAGATTAATGTTTAAGGAATACCTTGAACTGCAGGACATATCCAGGCTTCAGAGTTAGATCTCGAGTCACTGCAAACCGGTCTCCATCTGATTTACCGAAGAGCATGGCAGAGGGGGTGGCAGAGCAGAAACTTTCATTTTTGGTCATCCCTTCGTTGGCCAGCATTAACCATACACTCATCTGGTTCATAGGGTAATCAAATGCTGGCTTTTCATAAAAGTTCTGTTAGAAATGAAAAGGAAAGCCAGAGGTATTATCCCCTTGCAGTGTAACTTCAGAATAATTCCCAAAACTATGACATTTCAAATGTTGCAATTTTTCTTTTCTGTAGTTTTCTAAAAAATTTGATTTAAATAAAATAAGTTTAATTTCCAAAACTTCAGTCTTGACTTTTTGCAGAGATACATCATTACATCCTCTGTCACAAAGCTTAGGAGCCTGACTATTTTGTGGAAAGACGCAGGTTAAGCCCACACAGATACGCAGCTGCAAGCACTACAGCTATCTTTTTAAATAGACCCAGTATTTTCAAAGAAAACTATGTTCAAACAAGTCTCCTAACAGGATAGTTGTTATATGGGGATACCCACAGCCGGCTCTTGCTTGTTACCTGTGGTAAGGTGGGATTAACAACAGGAATGATGTGCTTCTGCTTCTCTGACAAAATGATGATGTCGTCGATGGCCCACTGATCGTACCCTTCCCCTGAGAACACTGGCTGCCACCAGCGAAACCTGGTACAAGGGGTCTTGGCAGCAGCTGGCAGCTCCAGATAGACAAACCTGAGGAACACAAATTGAGCAGGACTTCAGAGAACACAGTTTGTAGAAGAATATATCACACAACAGGGAAAAGAGGCAGGAAAGGCAGCATCTATCTTATGTGTACAAGTCCTCGGAAATTTGTGTGTCTAGAGAAAGGCAATGGAGCTGGGGAAGGGTCTAAGAGAGTAATTCATAAGAGCTTCACCTGAGGAAATTTGGGTTGTTTAGTCTGGAGAAAAGGAGGCTCAGCAGACACCTCATTGCTCTCTACAACGACCTGAAAGGAGGTTGTAGTGAGATGGGAATCGGCCTCTTCTCCCAGGCAACCGGGGACATGAGTACATTGCCTCAAACTCTGCCAGGAGAGATTCAGGTTGGGCAACAGGTAGAGTTTCTCTGCTGAAAATGTGTGGCCTTTGGAGCTCCCTGGGCTGCCCAGGGACCTGGAAATCTTCAGAAAAACCCTGGATATGGCACTTAGTGCTGTAATTTAATTGATATGGTGATGTTGGGTCAAAGGTTGGATTTCATGATCTTGGAGGTCTTTTCCAACTTTAGTGATCTATGATGCTATTGTTCTATTTTTTTCCATATATCTAGATACCTATTTAGATGCTGAATATCAAGAAGCCTTTGTTCTTCTTGTCTGTGAAGAATGTAAACTCTTCAAGACAATGTCTGTTTTTTATGCTCTATTACTATATTGCCAAACACAATAAGGAACTGATTTGAGCTCTAGCTTTGAATCAAACTATTCAGCTGATCCATGTTCATCAAGTATTAATGTTTTTCTGATGCCAGGAAGTAATAGTGGCATATCCTAGAAAAATTAATTTCTCATTCTCTTCTGCTGATTGGTCCTATTTGTAGACAAAAGCATCCTGCTGTTACAATGCAATAGATTATGTAGCAGTTTTCTTTGGGTAAAAATATTTCAGGCCTGCTATAAAGATCTTTGTAAAAGAACTTCAGGTCTGCTCAGTTTGCTTTATGTTCAACTTAAAAAAACACCTTACAAAAATTATGTTAAAGAAAAGTTCAAGTTTCAAGCCTAATCATACTTATGTCAAAAAGTACAAGTCCAGTATATCATATACATATCCAGTATAAGTGCCCAGTCCTATTTCAGACAGCTTATATATATGCATACATACATACATATATATATACATACAATCCTTTATACATACAAACTCTCTATATCACATTTTATTGTACCATGTACTCCGCTTCACTTGCCAGTTAGGCATAGAGAGGAGAAGGAATTCTTTTTCAGTTCTTTTCAAGAGAATTCTTAGGTTTACTGTTGGAGAATAGGAATTGGAAAATGAGATCTGGACCACATTTGAAACAAGAGAAAAATAAATCTGCATAGTTATGTTCAGTAAGGACCAGCACTCTTCTGGTGCTCAGAAGGGCAAATGTTTTGTCTAAAAATGTGTTGGATAGTCCATCATTGAAGCTTTCGTTATTTAGCTTCTTTGTTGGGTGTGTCCTGTAATTTTGACCAAGAAGAGACCAAAGCAGTCACCTAGTAGATGAGGGGAAGGGGGTAGCCATAGTTTGGATTTTAGTAAGGCTTTTGATACTGCACCTCACAGTGTCTTTATGGACAAGGTGTCCACCTGTGGGATGAGTAGGTTCACAATGTGCTGGGTGAAGGCCTGGATGAGGGGGTAGAATTCAAAGGGTTGTAGTGAATGGGGTCACATCTGCCTGGTGACTGGACACCAGCAGTGCTCCTCAGGTTCAATCCAAGGACAGTCCTGTTCAAGGCATTTATCAGTAATATGGATGCAGGAGTTGAATGCACCCTTTTGCTGATGATACAAGCTGGGAGGTTCCATTAGCTCTCTTGAGGGTCAAGAGGTCTTGCAGAGGAATCTTGACAGAATGGAGCATTGGGATTGATTCATGGGATAAAATTTAACAAGCGGAAATGTCGATTCTGCATCGAGGATGGAGTAACACTGAGCACAGTTTTAGGTCCCTTCTACCTGAAATATTCTATTCTATTCTATTCTATTCTATTCTATTCTATTCTATTCTATTCTATTCTATTCTATTCTATTCTATTCTATTCTATTCTATTCTATTCTATTCTATTCTATTCTATTCTATTCTATTCTATTCTATTCTATTCTATTCTATTCTATTCTATTCTATTCTATTCTATTCTATTCTATTCTATTCTATTCTATTCTATTCTATTCTATTCTATTCTATTCTATTCTATTCTATTCTATTCTATTCTATTCTATGCCATGCCATGCCATGCCATGCCATGCCATGCCATTCCACTCCATTCTATTATATTCTATTCTCAAGAGTTTTATACTTGCAAGAGCCTAGATGACCTCTAGAAAAGAATAGTCAGCCAAGTAGTTACAGAAATCCTTCTGAAAGCATTGTTCATTGCAATGCAAAATTACAAGATGAGAAGATAAAATTATTTGCATGTTGAAAAGACATGGACTGCAGGTAATAGAAATCAGATTTACATCTATGAAGACAAATACAGAAAATTTAAATTTTCACTGACAAGGAATTTGACAGTGAATTAGAATGGCTGAACATGATTTCTTCTCCCTAAATATTTATTTAAAGGAGCTTTTGCTTCATATGACATTAATACATGTTCAGTAGATCTGAAACCAGAGTCAGAGGAAATTAAAAATTTCTACACCTCTTTTGGGCAATTTCTGTATTTGCTTGCTAATGTTTTGCAGATATTAGCATTTTAGTAATGTTTCACATAGGAGATAAGTGATAGGAAATTTTATATTTTACTTCAGATTTAAAGGCCCACTTTCATTCCATTTTTCATTACTAGTGACAGGAGTTTACTGTGCCAGCCAGAAAAAGTTTCTATATAATGGTGACTTCTAAGCATTATAACTTTAAATTTTTTATTCATGTTTTCATAAGTTGAGAAATATATATTTTAAAAAGCTGATGCCATATGGGTTGGTTAATTTAAATCAAAATTATACCTGGGTTTGCTGAAGTCAGAGAAATACATTTCTGCTAGTAGCTGCCAATTGATCCCGCCGTTATTGCTGTACTGCAGCAGCACACCTTCTTCTCTGCTGTCAGGTTTATTGCAAGAAGAAGTCTCTCCTCCAATCTGGATGTAAAACTGTACAAAATCCACCCATGTTGTGTCCAAATCCCAGCTTACCAACTGTCTTTTTCCAGCCTACAATACAAAGAGCAGAGGGACAGTAATAATTTTAATTATGGCACCTTCACAATGAATGGGCATATTTAAAGTCCATCACAGATGAATATTACACACAAAATTACACAACATGGAGGACATTGACTTCTGTATCAAACTGGCATTTTTTGTCTCTCAGTTGTTCTGCTTGGCCATCCTTTATGTCACCCAGATTTGATCCCACAAGAACTTTATTATTAGATTCCAACACACAATGTGACTTCACAACACAATTTCCACACAAGAATTTAATCTCATTTCCCCATGGTCTCAAGTGACTTCAGAGAACAAAGAGCAGGTGCTGGATATCCTGAATCAACCCAGGCTAAATTTTTAAGTATTCAGCTTTCTATTGATAATGGATAGAGCAGTAAAAGGCCATTTCTCTAGTCTTACTTCCCTGGTCAAATCTTGCACTGCACAGGGCTACCCAATCACCTGAAATCAGCTCCTATAATACCTTGCTTAAAGTCCATCTCCTACACAAGAACCAGGGAGCAGCATTTTCTCTTCATGCTTCAGCTGAATAAGATTTGTTCCTATGCAAAACTATATTCTTTTCCTAGTAAGCATTGTAAATCAGGAGTGTCTCAACTAAAACCTGTGGATTTAGTTTCAAGTTTAAATGAGCATAGCTGAGAGAAACAAATAGCCTTGTAAAATTTAGTGAACAGCTTTTCCAAGTATGTTTTTGAACTTAAGAGGTCAACATGGTCACACTATGCATATTCAGAAGACAGAGCATATTCATCTAAAAAAAACTTTAAGGTTTAAGAGCCTTTTATTGTAACAGAAATTATCCCATACCCCTCTTCCCTTTGTGCCCTGGGGCTTGAGGCTGAACCTGTGGACTTGCACATCACCAAACCTACAAGATGCTGATAAGGAATACAAAGCTGCCTGTGACAAGGCAGGACACAGGATGAGAGCAGTGTCCCCAGAGAGGTGCCCTGCATGCCCTGCATCTGGCACAGCCCTGCCCCAGCACAGCATCCTGCTGCCACAAAGGGCAAAGCCATTTGTGTAGAGGTGGAGAGAGCATGTAGGGATTGTATTTCTGCATTTACTAAAGTAGCTGAAACCTGGCACCATCCCCCAAAATGGACCAGGACTGCTCATCATGACTACTGTTTCTAATTCCCCTAAAAAAAAAAAAAAAAAAAGAGGGTTTCTGTCCATCTCCAAGCATAAAACAGTTTATAAAAGGAAAACCAAGGCTAAGTTATGACACCTATGTTTTAAGTAATGTTTGTGTTTTTCTCTCTCACTTGTACATTTAGGATCTTTACGACAAATTTCCAAACAAACTTGAGATAAGCAAGTGACGTAATCTAGCTGGACACAAGTAACAAGATTTAGGAGCTGAGATTTAAAATACTATCTGTGTTTTTTAATAAGGTGACAGATGAATTTAAATCCTGTTTCATTCATCCTCTTTCTTCTTTCTACACAGCTGAGGGTAAACCCAGCAGAGATAAATGTCTACTGCTTTCCTTCTCAGAACATATTATTTTTGCTGGTGTAACAGCCTGGTTGCTGAGCTCATTTGCAAACCCTACCAAATAGGCCACCTCACACTGTGAGTCTGACTTCTGGAAGCTGAATACATGGGGGTCTGAAGTTTTGTTGGCTTGTACCATTGATGACAAGGCAGTAAAATCTGTGAAGAATCCTTTGACTCGCAAAAAGCTTATACAGCATGCAATCATACTGATTTCGTCTGGAATTGTTCTTGTTGTTTTGGTTTATTTGGTCATTTATTCCCAGCTGAGATGGGAATTCCCTCCTGGATGGTGCCCTGAGAGTGAGAACTCAGTCTTGGATGCAAAGCTTCCTGGTACAGCCCCACATGGCTAATGCTGGCCAAGGTGACACTGATAATCTTTCTGGGTAGCTTGCTTTCAGCTTCATAGGAGACACTGGAATTTGAAACTATCACCACCAAATCAAGCCAGTAAAGGGTAATTAAGCTGCAAACACCCTTGCTGGCCATGGGCTGGTGTGTCTTGGCTAGCTGGGGGCACCCAGCATACTGACCTGCAGTGGGTAAAGCTCTGCCTCTAAAACTATTAGAGGTGGGTTTCCATATCTGCACCCCACAGCAGCTCTGCCTGCCAAAGGGGAAATCACAGAACCAGGTTAATTGAGAGAGGGTATGAGTGACATGAAGCCTTGGGGGAATTGCAGGGGCTAATTGAAAGAGCTCTGAATTGTGAACACACCTACAATTGATTAAAATGAGCTGTAAAACAAAAGATAGAGGGTTGTCAGAACGAAGCCAACATTAATTCTGGCAGCAATAATTGATTATGGCAGCAAACATTAGACATTCAAATAAAAAGTGGCTGTTTGAGCAAATGAAAAGAAATGTGAATATGAGCTCCCCAAAACAATACAGAACTGTTTGGCAACTATAAAAATAATTTTTTATTATCTACCAGTATGGCCCCTTGGCACCTTGAGAAAGATCTAAACAGAAATTAAATAAACCACCTTCTGTTGACAGCACAGACTGCTACTTCTCAAGAAATGAGTGATAACATAACCCTTAGAGATCAATAGAAAGAAGCCAAGAATTTCTAAATGAGTTTTTCACTCCTCCTTAGCAGGAATCAGAAGAAAGATCATAGCAGGTTAATTCTAATTTAGCAAACTACTTTTGAGAAACTTGGCATAAGGAACCAAGCCAGAAGGAAAAACATCTAACAGGGAAGACAATTATGCATAAAAATCCAATTATCACAATTAGCTAGTTATACTGATTGGTCTATTACGAAATTTTCAGTGCAGAGCTCTATTTCCAGGGGAGCTGGATGTGAGACTATGTAGGAGTGCTGAAAATTATTTCATGGGTTAGATTTTTGTAATGAGGTAAACAACACACAATTACACAGTGTTGCATATTGGGTTATTCTTCTGGGACTAATCTGACTTTCATGACAGCAGTGGCAGTTTGATCAAACTTTTAAAAGAAAGCACATAGCTGCATTTATACACTTCCTTTCAATTAAGAACAAAACAAACCTTAGTACTAGACCTGAGGAGCAACAATACAAAAATAAATCTGTGATTACAATGCATAATCTTACATCTGGTCATAAAGATCTCTTTTTATTTTAGCTATAATTGCTACTAATTAGCAGAATTCCCTATATCTCCTTCCTGTTCTATTATTGTTTTTGTCTGCAAAGTATCCAAGTTATACAAAAGAATATACTCCTTCTGGTTAAACATTTTCTAAAAGCCTGAAAAAACAGGTTTTCTCAATGGTCCTGTTGCTGTGACCTCAAATTAAGCTGCTTGTGCCCCAGAAAGCCAACCTTTCCCTATCTCTTACCCAGGGCAGTACAGAAGAAACAAATGGGAGCTGCTGGATGTTGCGAACTGAATCTTAAAGAAGATGATGTACAAGTAAGACATTGTGAATTTACACGCTTCCCAGCACACTGGCAATTTATTACCTTTCATTACAGCTGCAATTTCTTGAATACATCGTGCTTGTGTCTTTCCCTATCTCTTTTGACTGCTTTGTTCTTTACCTGCAGAGCACAGCTGTGCTGTTTAACGCTCTTCTAATACTACGGGCAGCTTTCTGCCGCCTCCCTTTTCTTTGCCACACAGCCACAGAAACCTACAGTATGTGCCTTTATCAGACTCCCAGCCCTCTGGAGTACCTTGTTGAAGTAAAGAGAGGAGCCAGATGAGATGACCCCACAGCCCTCCTCAGGCTTGACGATCTCTCCCCCAATAACTTCCTGCCACTCTGTCTTCAGGGTATCTGCATTCTCAAAATCAGACATGATGGTTGAAGAGAGGGAATTTTCAGGCTGACATTCAGTGCCCCGAAACCCTGAATCACACCTGGAAGGAAGCATAAGCAAAACAATTTTTAAGGACTTTATCTGACACTAACAATTAGTTAAGGTAGCATGCTGACCTTATGAAATTCAATTTATTATAATAGCAAATATATTTATTATATAATAAATTTATTATAATTAACAAATCATTCTGGGACTGCAGTTTTGCATTGTGGAAACAAGCCAAAATAACTACTGTCTGCTAATGCTGCTTGAATGGTCAGCTCCTCATAGTGCTTTTGTTTTTCTAATGTTTCGTCCAAAAATAAGAACAACAGCCAAGAAAAGGAAAGTATGGAAAATAGTAGGGTACCTGAAGATCAGGAGAGCATTGTTAAGAGGGACTGACAAATGCTTCATACCTGCAAACACCGTGGTCACACCAGCCATGCCCACTGCACATGTTGGGACACTGCTGGCCGATGTAGATGTTGTCCAAGGCCCACTCATCCTGGGCTGTGTAGTAGCACTGACTCCAGCGGAAACGTGTGGCACTGGACCTTAAAATCAATAACAATGCATTCATTTTCGATTCTTTACAGAATGGCAGGAAAAGAGGTAAAATGTAACAACAACAACAAAATAAAGTGAAGTTAGTATCCCAGTCACAGCCTAGGGTGCAAAGGCTGGACCAGTCAAAGACAGATTCTTGCAATTTAACTTTCTAGATGATGCCACTCACTGCACAGGGCTATTTAATGGCCTTTCCAGTGATTGATGACTGATGACAGTTATATTTCTGAGGAAAAGCACATTGCAGGGGTTTTGAGCATTATTTTAAGGTAAGCCTAGATATGAATATTACTGGATTTTTATTGTGTTATAGTTGCATAATTGGAAAGGTGAATCTAGGGCATGATTTTGGTTTTTTTATTTTTGGTCACAGTTAACAGGTCATAAACTGTCTAAAGAGGTTTCTCCTGATATTTATTAAAGTTCTTGAGTGTAAGTGAATACCAACTATTTCCATTCAACAATAGTTGACTCTTTTTCTTAGATATAATTTTTTTTTTTTGTCAGGATGATCCTAAACTAGATTTTGCTCACATATCGCTAATGACACTGAGAGCACAAGTTTTTGACAAAGGTCCTGTTTCATTGCACCTATTTTTTTTCCACACTGCAAACAGCTTGCTCTTGGCCACCAACCCAAAATCTGTAACACCCAAAGTTCATGGTGGTGAATCATCAAATCAAATTTCTTGCCTAAATAAACTCTGGATATTTGTAATATTCTTCAAGCACAAAACCTTGCTTTAGCTTCTCCTTTCTAAATAGTTTTATCATTCACAGCTTGTTTTTCTTTACAATAGTGAAGTCAGCTAATATTATCCATTAAAAACTCTTCCTGTTGGGCCTTTAGGAGATTGTCCAATGGAACATTGACATTTTCCATGGGAGTGACTCCTGCTAGCCAAACCCAGCCTGACACCCACCAACCTCAAAAACCAAGGCTGGAGAAGAAAGTGAATCATGAGAAAAGCAATCTTTGTTATCATGAAGCCTTTTCAAGTTGCCCTGCCGAACTGGGCACATCCAACAGGTCACAGACACTGACTGGTGGCCACTCCCAAAGGGAGGACACAGAGACCTTCCACATGTGTCAGAGTGAGATTAAGAAAAATTCATTGCATGTGAAGTGAAACAAAGGTGGGAAATTGTTCTTCATGGAGGAGTGAAAGGAGCTGTGCTGGCTGCACAACCGGTCTGGGTAAAAAGGGGTGGTGGTGGCAATGTGGGCACTGAGGCTGGATTGCACTTTTGTGGAGGAGTAGGACACAGAAAGCAAGGCTGACTGAAGAGAATTAAAAATCCAGTTTCAAAATGGGACAGGACTATGTCTGGCCAAGGGCTGGTTGGGGGTGCTGAGGATGAGAAGCAGGTGGTTCCTATTAGAAGCTTCTTTTCTAGCTTGTTTCTGAGCCATATGGTTACTTAATGATGGCACAGGATATAATGCTGTTACTCTTCTTTGAGATACAAAGCCCTTTCCCCACCCCCAATAATTTATGTAGAATAAGACTTATTAAAATGAATATTGTAAAGGTGGCTGAGCCACCTGCTCACACGTATGGAAGTGAAAAAACGAATAGAGCAGGCCTGTGCAGCTGAAGTGGACAGAGTGTCAGAGCAATTAGCCACTCGGGCACATATGAGAAGTTTGGTACATGTGTGGATAAATTTTTAAAATATCAGTTTGGAATTTCTTTAAAAAACAAGTGAAGCTGCCCAAGGGCTTGATTTTTAATTGAAATGACCCTTGTTGCCTATTTTAAGTATCTGTTTGATATTGCAAATACTGTGAGCATTTTTACAGCACTCAGAGTTAATCTGCAGGGGCAAATCTGCTGATTAAATAGTCCCTCAGGATATAATGTATTGATGGGTTACATTACAAGAGCTATGAATTATCCATTAAAAGTGTACAGTGCCAGTAATCAGCACATGAAGGACTTCCTAAGCTTGTGTAGGCACAATGGGCAGTCAATATTGACTGCAATTATTTACTATTTATTTTTGGAGTGCTCTGAAGTCAGCACATCACTTTGGTGCTGAGGTTCATGTTCGCATCAATGGCACCACAGAGAGCCCTCACAGAGGCTGTAGGCTCTGGAAAGAGCTGTAATGACTGGTGTTAACTCTAATGTGTGCTGGGGAAAATGACAATACTGAAACCAAAGAACAGTGTTAGAGCAGGCAAACACTCCCCCTGTGAAATCCCAGCACAGTAAAGCTATCATGTTATTTTCCCAGGTAACAGGAGGGAGAGCACTGTGTTTGGGCATCTCTGTTTTTCATCAGGGAGGGTGTATGGGTGGAGTTGGGGTGTGAGACTCTGCAGCCCCGGGGTATTTACAGCAAACTGGGGGAGATTTACAGCGATACAGAGGCAATTTTGCCATGCCATGGAAGTCTCATGGTGCCCAGCAAGTGGTGGTGCCCCTCAAAGAGAGCTTGGTGTGGCATTGATGGCGTTGCCTCGGCTGCTCGCTGGCTGCTGGCAGGCGCAAACAACCCTGAAGGGTGGCTGTGCAGGGCTGGTCCTGGGCACAAGGCTCACACCTGACCTACACCAGCAGTGGGGAGAGCCCAGGCCTGAGCAGTGACAGAGGACACCTCTGTGCCCAGGGGAGCAGCACACATGAGCCCCAGCCGAGGAGATCCCTGTGCAGCTCTGCTTTGGGGCTGTTGCCAGGGCTGGGCGCGCACCGCAAGGCACAGAGCTGCACCGGAGCTGACAGCCCTTTGCTGGGGATCCTGTGGGTTTCACCTGACCGAAATGTTTCCCTGGAGAGCCTCATGGTCCCATTCCTGCTCCAGGGGACTGCCACCCTGCCAGGCACAGAGCTCCATCTGCCTCCTCGCGCTCCAGATGTTGGCTGCATGTCAAGCCAAGGGTGCTCTCAGCTCCGCTTGTTATTTAGAAGTGCCCCAGACGAATGCAGCGTTTGCAGGTTTGTTTCCCTCATTTGAGGGGAGGGGAGGAAGGAGGCTCATTACCACCTGGAGATGAACATGTGGCCACATCCCAGCAGGGAGGAGTTACTTTATCTGCAGACAGACAGCTCTGCCCTGGGGACAGCACAGCCCTGCCCTGGGGACAGCACAGCCCTGCCCTGGGGACAGCACAGCTCTACCCTGGGGACAGCACAGCCCTGCCCTGGGGACAGCACAGCTCTACCCTGGGGACAGCACAGCTCTGCCCTGGGGACAGCACAGCCCTGCCCTGGGGACAGCACAGCTCTACCCTGGGGACAGCACAGCTCTGCCCTGGGGACAGCACAGCCCTGCCCTGGGGACAGCACAACTCTGCCCTGGGGACAGCACAGCCCTGCCCTGGGGACAGCACAGCTCTGCCCTGGGGACACCTTTGCCACCACGGGAATCCCTTTGCCCCAAGCCTTAGGGGACAAGGGGCTGCCCTCACCTCCCCACCCAGGCTGCTGCCAGGGGTCCTGTGGGAAGCAGTGCCATTGTCACACGGCTGTGGGCAGGTAAAACTCTATGCATTCGGATTCCTCCCTGGGTGAGGGATAATGTGTGTGAGGCTGAATTGACAATTGTAAAAGCAATGCTGCTGAAAAACCAGTCCTGCTCCTGTTTTTGAAAGCTTTCCAAGGCTGCTCTGCTTCTCAAGGTAACAACAGCTTAAGAGGATTATGCTGTTAAAAATGGTAATCAACCATTTAAAAAAGCCATGTTAATTAAGAAAAGAGAATAAGGAGATGAGTGTCAGCTGCATTCTCAGTGATAAAACACTGGTTTTCTGGACAGTCACCATTTGGACATTATTGAAATGGGAAGTGCAGCACCGAGGAGCTATGAAAGCAGAATAAACTTCCCTAGCTCTTCATAGCTTCTTTTTTTTTTTTTTTTTTTTCTTTTCTTTCCTTTTTTTTTTTTTTTTAATGGGACTGAAAAGTAATCTGGCTCTCTAATGACATTATATCTAAGTCAGGTTGATGTCAAATAAAAGTCATTTTTGTTGTGTGACATTTTACATAAGCACAAGGAAATCGTCTCCCAGAAGTACTGTGAGTGAAATGATGTTCTGTTATAAAATTTTTCTGATATGTGAGTTAAAATAAAATCATTGCCTTCCCTCCTGATATTAAAAGCCTTAATGATCTAATGCAAATTTGTGGCTGATAAAATTATATTTGCTACCTTCTGAGTTACCATAATTACATTTACCCAATTATCCTGAAGCTCTCATTCAGTCATTAGGTGTTGATTTGTTTATGAAGTCAGCAACTGACAGCTGCTTGTATCTCATTAAAGCCTGTTCATATGTAAATGCCTTGCATGAAACTGAAATTAATTTTCATCAGTGTTAGAAATGTTCAGTTCAAGTACAATACAATTTCAGCAAGCAGGTGCTTACATTTCATTTCTTCAATACAACTCTCATTCTTGCAGGGGATTTTCTACCATCCCAAACCTCACGTAACATGGGGACTTTGTAAACTCATGCTTGCTAGATGCAGAACATCTACAGATCTGCAGAAATACCAGCACACCCAGGAAGTTTTACAAGAGAAATAGGTGCTGTTTTGAACAATTTTCCAGCTGCCTGAGCACAGTGCCGCAGCCTGACACCAGCCACACGCCCAAGGTGCAAACCCTCAGCTGAGAGCTCTGCATCCAGGGATAAAAGCTCCAGCAACCACAGCAGGGCTGCGCAGGGGTGTGAGGGCATGCCGAGGCCAGCAAGGGCCAGAACAAGGCTAATGAGACATTCCCAAGTCCTCGCTCAGGTGGTTTGTCTCCCTGGCTCTGTATTTGGTAGGCTTTGTCTTGTGTGCTTGAAACAGAAGGTCCAGGGATCTCTCCTCCTCACCCCAGTTTTGGGAAGGCAGACCTGGCTCTCCGCCTCTGCACTGTTCTTCCTGGCCATCACTAAGGTTTTGCCTCTGAGTGGTGGATGCAGGTGGGGAAGGGATAGGAGAAGGAGGGAGAGAGAAGCCCTGCAGAACACACTGCCAGGCCCTGGAACAGCGCTCTCTGTGTGGCTGGGCTGGCGGCGGAGAGCTGCACACCAAACTGTCACCAATAGTGCCCAGGCTTTGGAAACACAGAAACTTGCTCTCTGCTCACAGATCTGCTCTAAAAACCTGTAAAAAAATCCCCTTCCAATCTCAACCCAAAAATGCTGTTGAGCCCTTGGCCTGCTCCTAGCCAGTGGAAAGGAGCATTAGAAAGAGGGAAAGCAGTGAGAGACAGATGCGTGTGGTGTGCTGGATTGCGTTTGGTTGGGAACATGCAGCCAGCCTTCCTCTTCACCCTGATAACACAACACAGAAAATGTGTTCTATGAAGAGCAACGAGATTTTCTGTGGTAATTTGTGCCTTAATTACAAACAAAACTCTGCTAACAGACGGGAATCCCTTCAGATACCAGAGTGTGAAATATTTATGATTTGTGCACAGCATAGAACAGGAACCCGGCTATTACTTTATCATAATTTCTCCCTACAGTCTCCTAAATTAAAATGGAATTATATGCTTCTGTCACCTCATATGCAGAGAAAAATTAGTAGTAGATCCTAAAGAAAAAGAGGGCCACAACATTGGTATTTTCATCAAATACACAATGTATAATAACTTTGAGTACAGTAAATATTTTATAAATTAGGGATAACAGCCTACTTTAGATTGTAACCCACAAAGTTGTAGATGCTTTTTAAACTCTTAAGTGCCCAAGATTTTGCAGATGGTGGAACATAATGGCATGTAAGATTTACTACATTTATAATCTAACTACAAAGCAGTTACTTGTGGACTTATTTGCACCGTTTGGAATTATCTGATATGATATGTTCTAAGGATTCAATATTTGCCTTTGAGGTTTTGCCTAGAAATAGGAGATTCTGAATATTTGCTGTACTGTAAAAAGGGCCAGTGTGTTGAAAGAAGGTATCATTGTGGTGTGATTGATGGAAATAGGCTGTGCTGAGGCCATGCAGAGTGCAAAAAAATAATGATGAAAGATGGGGAAATACAATGATAACTTAATCTGAGCAAGCTCTCATTGCAATTGCTGTGATGGATTCAGGTCAAACATAATCAAAATGTAACTCTAATTGCGGTAATTAAATTCTCAAATGAAGGATGCCCTGAAGATTTTTGGGATTTATGACAACTTTTTATTTGTATGTTATAATAAAGATTTAAAAATAAACAATGACAGAAACAATTTAGTTAATAAACACAAATTTTAGGGGAGGCAAATCAAGTTTGATTACAAGAAGATGAATAGGCTTTCTGTTAATTTTTGTTTCTCTTTTTTTTGCAGGAGAGAATGTTATTTTTTAAGACATGCTATAAAAAGAAATAAGAGTTAAAAAATTCCCAGAAATGAATCATTAGTTATTGTTTATACAAGGCTTTGGTCTGAAGATAAAAACAATAAGGAATGTACAAAATAAAAATTAACAATCCAAATAAAGCTTTCCTTCAATAGGGCATTTATAGACAAGTGCCACTATTTTTGAAAAGTATGAACTTTATTAGGAGAGTCAGAGTATGTATTAAAAACAATCCTAAACAATAGTTTCTGTTGACTTCACCAACATTTCATTTTCTAGTTATGTAAGGAATGCATTTTCTGGGAAATACCTGGGACTGGGTCAGCCCTGGCACTGCACCTATTGGCTTGAGTATGACCTGCAGAGGACTCGATCTTTGTCACAGCAATTGATGTGATAAATTTTCTGCACAACATCCCCCTCCCCTGCCCCCCCCCGCCCCCCAAAATAATTTAAAGATAGGACATAAATGCTTACCAAGTCTTCTGTGGTAGAAGAACGGTAATTCTCCTCCACTGAGTGAATTCACTGGAGTGGTAAATACTTGCTGATGTAAACTCCTGACAGCTCGGCATACTGGGAAGACATTCCTTAAAATAAAACATTTAAAAATCAGATTTAATGCTGAGGAATAATTGGGAACAGAAACAAGGGTCAAACATTCACAGAAACAGGAGCTTGTCTGGGTCCAGATGTTGGAGTGAAAGACCCAGAAGAGAAAAATCCTGGCATGATATGGAGAAATTTCTCTGTAAACTAGTAGTACAAGTGAGGATGGAGGAAAGCCATATGAATCTATTTAAAGAGTTTAGCATTCATGACTGATAATGTTTTGCTTTCCTCCACGAGGAATGTCTATCTCTTTGTTTTTCACTATCTTCACCCCAGCATCCACCATGGACTATGAAGAAAGGCTACAAGACCAATATGAAGTAAGTCTATGGAAGTGACCTCCAGACTATCATAAAGGTCATTTTAGAAACCTGCTTGTGGGGCTTTGCCTGGGCATCCTGGCTGGCCCCACACCCTCCACCTGCAATGGGGAGCAGCAGTAGGAACAAACAGAGCCACACAAGACGGCCCAACCACAGCCTACTAAAGTTGTTTCCATAGGCCCTTCCCAAGCTCTGCAGCTGTGTTAGCTTTGACACGTACAGCAAGAGGTGTAAATTCTTCCCTACTGCTTCTAGGACTATTTCTGCATTTAATTCAGATTCCTGTTGAGGTCTGTTTCCCAAATTCTATATCTTTTTTTTTTTTGATTCAGAAAATATGATCATTGTCACATCTTTTTAATATTAAATATAAATGAAATCCATTATTCCAGAGTCTTACTGTTTTCTGTGTTACTTCATTTTTTGCAATGTTCCATTAATTTAATTATATTTTTCCAGAACAGCACCCAAGAAACTGCCCTATGAGGTATTAATAAAGTGCTTGGAAGCTACTACCAACCTGAATGCTCCTCTTACAGCTACCAATCTAGAGTCCCTTCTCCCCCTTCCTGCCACAGCACAGCTTCTCCTGACCATCCCCACATGCCCAAGAGTATTTTGCTGGTCACTGCTGTGTTCACCCCCAAGAAGGGTATCAGGCAAGAGAACAGACACCTGCTCATGCAAGTAGCTGACTTTAACTGTTCTGAAACTGATAATAAAGCAGTGACTCTCTACAGAAGTTATGGCAATTAAGAATATTCATTCTTATACAATTATACAGTAATAGTTATTAATTAAATATGAAGAAAGGGAGAATATATTATTTTACAGAGAAATTTATTGCTCAAATATCTTAGCGTATTAAATGAAGATCTGAGACCTTGTTTTGTTTTTTTAGTAGATTTTCTAAAGGCTTAGTTCCCTTTCTAGCAATTTTCAAACATTTTTTCTTGATTCATCTCCCCAAAATGATTGCAGAAAACAGGATCTGATCAGTGCTCACAAAGCAAACAAAATTTTCAAACATTTTAATTAATTAGTGTTTTGTTTATTTGCCAGATTATGTCCTTGAAATATACTACAAATACTCCTTTATCACAGCAACATGGGTGGTGTGAGAAAAATAATTTGGCTGCATGTTCTCTCTGAACTCAGCCCTACTGAACAAGGAAAGAAGCACTAAAATCTGAAGGCAATGTATCTTCAACTGATGGCAAGTACAAACCCCAAACACCCACTGCTAGGAACTATTCTTGGACACCATGATGATGCCTGCTAGGTATAAAATACATGAACAGTGTTTAAAATAAATGACTTATAGCTTTCCTCTGGATTCTGTTTAAGGTCAGAAATCATTATTTGGATTTCCAGAGTTTAAAAATTCATTTATTGCCATTTCTTTATTATGCCCACCAAAGTAAATGTGGCAAAACACAACATGGCAAGACTAACCAGCAAAGCTTTAATTGCTCATAGAAGGTTTGGAACTTGACACACAAATCCTTTGGTGAGCCTGCAGAGCCGGCAGTGAAAAGGCTGTAGGACAAGTTCCCTGACACCCTCTGAACCTGCTCAGAGGCAGCCAAAGGACCTTGGTGAGCTCACCCGAGGCCAGGGAAAGTCCAGCTTTCAATCTAAGAGGGAAAACAAGAGCATGAACTATGGCCAAATGTGCTGCTCACATTTGTGCTGAGACAGCACTGAGCCACCCAGGGAAAGAGCAGCCACGGCTGCTATTTGCACTTGGAGCAGAGAGGGGGAAACAGCCGGTCATTACAGCCCTGGACTGTGTTTGAACCAGGGGTGGGAGATGAAAGGCTCTACATTACAATCCCCTGAAGGAATGTGCTTTCCATTTACGAAATGGCTGCGCACAAGGGCAGAAAGAATTTCTATCCATTTAAATTCCAGGAAACAGTAGATGCATTTTGCTTAAAAAAACAAAGCAATAGCACAGGAAAGATCTCAGCCATTGCCCTGCAGCTCTAACTGTGGGTCAATTTTTTTTCCCAGCATTGGTGCATTCCTGTCACAATTTTGTATTTCAGGCTTTCAGATACCTTTCTTCCAAATATTACGAGGAACAGTCTAAATACCTCTATTAGTAATTTTGACTGATTACAACTGAGCATTTCTTTATTGGAAGGTGAAAAAAGGAAACCATCTTTGTTCAATGCCAAAAGTGTACTTCAGACTATCTTTATAAAAAGCAGAGTTTAAGGAAGACAAACGACCTCACCTCCTGAACAAGATGCCATGTGAGACCGTGGTTGGTGGAGTACTCCAGTTTCACCTGGTTGTCCATATGAGGGGTAAAGGCCTGACCACAGCCCATCACCAAGTTGAACTGGATCATATACGAAGCTCCAATCTGCATAGACTGTGTCTCCACGTAGCGCATGCTAGAGGCTAGCTTTGAATCTCCTGTGAAACTGAGAGATGTGAGGAAAGAATCAGGATGGTTCCCCAAAATAATTCAAAAAGAACATAATGAATGGTTCTGGGTTAAATACAGTGTTCTGTAGATTGGCATGTGGGACGAGACCATGCACGGGAGAATCCTTCTGCTGGTACTTCCGCAAATTACCAGGACAGACTTGATGTATCCCCCAGAATGTGAAACACTGAATTATTCTGTTAGTTCTTACTATGTACTCTTTGTATTAAGGATCAAGCTAGGATCTAGCAAAGGGCAACATAAGGAAAAAACAACATAAATAAAGTTCTTTCCTCTGGAGTGTCCATTGCCTAAGGTCATGCCACAGTCAGCAGTAATTTCATTCTAATACTGGATAGTTAAGATACTCTAAATCTAGTTTAAAATACTCTTATTACATAGACAGTTCATTTCATTGTTTTTCAAGTGATCCTATATGAAATTCATTCACTGACTCATAATTGTGATTCAGAATTAATCTTCTATCTTTGACTTCTTTTCTGTAGGATGTACTGATATAAGAGTTGTATTTTCCAGTGGATTGGAGAACAATAGTAATGTTTGGAACACACATATACACATATGTATTGCAAAGTACCCAGTTATCACATATATATATTAATACAATCTATAGTCTGAAATTTCGAGTTTATTTCACTTCAAATGCAGGTTTTTATCCTATGCACTATTCAAAATAAAAAGGAAACAACCAAATTCAAAACCTCAACTGTAACAGAGGCATAAGGAGGAAGTAATCACAACTTAAATTTGAATCCTGTTCACAACCCTTCAAAACAGTATTTTAATGAAAATTCACAAAGAATGAAAATTGCCTCCCTCTCTTCGTTTGAGATGTTTACTTAGTGTCTTCAGAAGTACTGTAGTCCTTTCAGCTTCAATATTTTCTAAGACTATTCTCAAATGTGAACAATTTAGAAAAGGTATTGGCTCCTTTTAAAGAAAATCACTGCAAATCATCATAAAAAAAAAGCTACATTCAATACAGTGGTGATGAAGAGAATAATCTAGTTCAAGGTTGCTCTTATGATTGAATAAGCTACCATTTATTATCTTAAGTAAGAAATCATAATCTTTAAATACAATACAGTAAAACATATTAGCTTCTACTCCTGTAAAATTCAAGGTCACAACACAGTGAGTGGGAGGACAAGGAATACAAGCCAGTGTCACTTAGGACTCTTCTAAATTAATTCACTGACCTACATTGGTTTCTATAGAGTCCTTTCCAGAGAGCACTTAAGCCATAAATGTCAGCATCCTACCTTAAAGCTTTAGAAGAAATTACTGAAAGCTGACATTAATTTTGTCATTATCAAATTTCTATTACTTGGCATAAGTTAAGATCCAGGCAGCTTTCTACTCTCTGAGCTTACTTTTTGTCACTTGATTTCCTAAAGGATGATCCAGCTCTTGACATTCTATGAAATTTTTCACTTTGTCTTGTTGCTCAGCAGCCCAAAGTGACTGGATGGACACTCCCTTCACTGCAAGGGCACAGGGGCACTGTCATGGACAACTGACAGTACAAGGCAGTAACCTGTCTTGAGAAACTGAACTGTTTGCCCTTCCAGTTGGTTTTGTCAGTATTTTTCTTCTCAACAGGAAGGATAATTTTAAGTTGAGCAGAGAATATAATGTACACTCATCAGAAGTCCAGCTGGCAAGCTATGGTTTGTGGCTTTGTGGTTAGATCTAAATGCATCTCAGAAGAATTTGACTGGATAATGTCTGAATTTATTTTCCTTCTAAACTGTATCTTGTATTTTATAGAACGACAAATATCTGGAAATTTAAAAGCTAAAGCTAAAGATTTGATCTGACATGGGCTGAAGCCCTATTGGGAAATCTGTGCCAATACAACCAGGCTCTTCAGTTATCAGTCAAACATGTGCAGTGTAATCAGCTGAAAGTTATGTGTAGCACTGCTTTGGAAGAGGATTTGGCATTGCACACAAAAACCTGGGTATAGCAGCACATCACAGTTACCTAAAGCTTATATGAACAGAATAAAGGAGTTGAAACTCAACAATTTGATGAAACATCTGCCCAGAAGCTGTCTTCCCAAAATAATAGAAGACAAGTAAAGGACTTGTAGTGAAAAAAGGGGCAAAGAATTAAATGTTACATTTTGCTCTTGTCTTCATAAAAATTCCCTTTACTCAATACTACTAAATAAAATGAGAAAAAAAAAGGTTTACACTCTACTGTTTTCTTTCTGGTACCATTCAGGTCATGATTAAAATATTTTAAATTTAATATTAATTTTAATTTAATAGCTTAGCCACTGGATATTGTACACATTATATTAAGTAAGTATATTAAGTAAGTTAAAAAGTCAAACCAGCTCTTTAAAATGTGTATTAAAGAAATGTGAAAAAGGAAGCTAGTGCTGAGATGCAGACAATATGTGATGCTCTATAAGAAGTTCTTTTGAGGGAAGGAAATCACATTACAGGTATACAAAGTCCTTTATCATCTACATTTTGCCTCCAGCTGAACACAAGTAGGATTAAAGTTGTGGGTCCACCTTACTTGTCACTTCTTTGCTCTTCAGATCTCTCATGTACATGGTTAGGGGTATGCTCTTTTGCTGGAATACCAAATGTTTTCTTTGTTCTGGCAGCCACACAGCTGGAATACCTTTCTGGATTTTGTGAAAGATGAAGTAATGTCCCTGGCGTAACAATAATTAACTAAAAAATCTTCAGAAATGAGAATGCAGAGGCTTCACTTTTGTATAAATTTGTTGCTGTGAGTGGGTTTCTGGCACGTGTATAATTAGACCAGCGGAGGCAGGAACACTATACCCATAGGTGCCCTCAGAACAATCACTCTCCCTCCAAGCACTGCCAACTAATTGGTACTTCTGGGAATGGTATCACAGTCAATGTCAGCCCAACCTGCATTGCTCCAAACTGCTCTGAGACCCCCAGAGTTACCATATTTTCAAGCCTTTTACTTTTAGGAATACTGAAAAGCCACATGGATACAGCTTGTTTTGTAAAGCTGCATTGACTGAAAATATTGACATGATGGCCCAACGCTCGCACCAGACACAGCTTTGCTTCCATCAAAAGCAGGGGATGTTTGTGCCTTTTTGCATCACATCATACCGACTTTGTTACATAATTCCTAAATGTATTAACATCATTAACATAATTAAGTTGATTACCTGAAAAAACTTTCTGCATGTTACACGGAGTAACAATTACTCTAAACAACGAAACATTTAAGACACTGGTAAACTAGCAAGCTGATGTAGGACCACAGTATTGCTCCATAAAGACAGCTCATGGCAAGGCAGGTTTACAGCCTTCCCCCTGGCTTCTACAGGGACAGTGGGACACTCTGTCACTTCCTACACTGAGTTAAATAATAATGATTTATACATATATAAACATATATATATATATATATAAAGTGTTAAGCATCCTTATCAGTATTTAAATGAATTTCAGCAAGTGGATGTATATAGCCTGAAACACCCCAGAGGTATTTGGGTCAAAACTTTGCCTGAATATGAGCATTTTGGAGAAGTGATGAATTAATGTAGATCATCAAACACTTCATTTTAAAGTTTTCCATTGTCCTTTAGTACAGTCATACACTTGATGTAACAAACTTAAGGATCCATTCTGAAACCAAATGATGATGATGACAATCAAATAAAATTACTTTTCAGACATAGACCATGAAAATACTCAAAAAATCACCTTTGATAGAAACACATGTCTATCAACAAACTTTTTTTTTGTTTTTTAACAAAGCCAGGTACAGAAAAGAATAGCCTGCCTCTTAAAAAAATTAAAAAAAATTTAAAAATCCCCTCCTCAGGTTTTTCCAGTTCCAAGGGTAAATGTTTCAGGTTTACAGGTTCTAAAGCAGAAGTGGAGGCCTAACAGACAATCAAAAGCAATTTGGTGAAAATGGGCCTGGGGATGACGCCCTGTAAAATGATTAATAGTGTATTATTTCCCATAGTTGTACTAATGAAAAAGCTGTTGTCAGACTGTTCTCAAGAGGATGGTGTCAGTGCTACTGCAAGATCTGGTTGCGACTTAGAAACTCCTGAATTAGAAAATGAGAACCAAATGGACTCACAGCTGGGAAAACCCAACAATAATTAATTTAACTAGCAACCATTTGTACAGACTTTGTGTAAGGTTAAAAATTTCCCTTGAGGGAAGCAAGGTCAATGAAGGATAGAGTTCATGTTTTCCAGTGATAATGAAAAATACTTACACAAAAATAGTGAGGAAGGCTTTGATTCTTTATTTGATGCATGGAAAGTTCAATGTTTCTACTATGACTGAACACTACAAATCCAAGTCCATCTCCATATGGAATGGAGAATTTAGCTTAGCATTTATAACTTTGATTCTGATTTAGAGTAATGGGAGGAAAAGAGAGGAACCTCTGCTATCTTATCTGCCCTCCTCCCCATTATAAACTGGTCTTACAGAAGGTAAACAGTGTCATTAAAAGGCTTTCATTCCAGATCTTTGATGAGGAAGATGCAAACAGTTTGAGCCCTAACATGTTGTTTCATTTTAATGAGCAGAGAGTACCTTCCTTGTCCTTATTAAAGTGGTTAATGGTGCTTCTACTGCCTCATTATCAGTGCTAGGACACATTTGGTGTTGTTCCTACTGCTAAGCCAACTCCTTTTAGTTTGACAGATGATCAGAAAGTCAAATCAGATTGCTCAGAGACACTTGTTAATAAAATTCCAACAGTGTTTCTCTGAGTGTCCGTGGGGACGCTAAAATTATTTTATTTTCTTCAGGTTTTCTATAATTACTGTGATTGTACTTTCTCCAAAGAAATATATCTATGCCAATTAAAACTATACTGGGTTTACAGGTTGATCAGACTAGCATGCAACTGTTATTTGGTTTTAATCAAAACACACAGATTAAATTGAGCTTCCCTTGTATTAATTCCAAATGTTACACTCAAGTGCTCCAGATTTTTTTTTTGTGAAGCATGTTAGTGTTTTAGTAAAAAGAGCTTATTTTTATGCAATCCTAACAATTTTCCCTTCTTTTGCTTCTTTTGCCTTTATTTCCTTTGAGAGGTGTGAAGTTTTCTTGCTTTTGTTTCTAAATACACAGCACATTTGAGGCCGCATTGCAATATGTTATAATGCTGATCACAGTGCAAATGCCTAAGTGTATATAATACCAGACAAAGCAACTACAAATGGATAATGTCATTCTGCCTATATTCTGCTGCCTTTACTTTCAGGATTACAATATAATGGCTATGTACACAGATCTGAACAGCACTTACAAAATATTCAGAGTCTGTACTTAAGAACTTATTTCATTACCTGCATACCCATATTATCTTGCCTGGATTTTAAGTGAAGATTATGAAACATTTCTGATTCTTTTTTTCAATTAGGATATTCTTTAAATATTTCATGGGAAAAGAATGCTACATTCAATGTTCCCATCAAACATAAATCTGTGCCATGAGGTGAAAAACATACTACTAATTGCAATGAGATTAGTGACTGTATTTTTGTCCACAATGTGAGGGTGATCACATTATTACTCTAAATAGCTGCCAGATAAATGCATTTCCAGGAGTCACTTGATCTTTAGCAGGATGAATAGATGAGAAAAACAAAAGCAGAACAGGAAAGAATACATGTTTCTCACCAGAGAGTCCAGTCATGCCCACAGTAGGGCTGAACATTTCCCAGGTAGAATCCTAGAGACTGTGTGACTTCAACCAGGTTGGTGAAGTCGAGACTGATGCTGTTGAAAAGCACAGAGGTCATGATGATTTCATCGATTGCCCACACATCTTCGCCTTGAGAAGAGTGATATGGCTGCCACCATCTGAACTGGATGCCAACCTGCCTTGCATCTTCAGGCAGCTCCACTGAAATTATTCTGGAGAACAAAGCAAAGTTATTATTGCCAGTTTTTGCAATAATTTTGTAATAATTCCGTGGGGATGTATTTTACGGTCATTTTTCCTGCCTGACCCTAAAAATCATGGAGTAAATTCAGCCCACAAATACTGTAGCATCTGCCAGTATAGCTCTTACCAGTGACAGGGGAATTGTTAGTTCTCTGGGCAATCAATTAATTTACTGCAAACTAGTCATGTGCAAAAGCCACCAGAAGAGTTTCTACCAAATCTGCAGGTTTTGTTTCCACTCTGGAGCTCTCAGTAAATTTAAAGGTGTAAATTAACAAAGGAATGATGAGCTGGCAAGGATTTAAGAATTCCAGTTTCCCTTTGTCAGACTCAGTGGGTTCTATCCTGATCTCAAGATATGCATCTTGTAAACATCTGCACTATTTCCTGCATAGCATTGACATCATTCTAATGGTGCTCTTGTCCTAGAAGAACCCACCCCTGTAAATTGCCAGAATAAGATGGGAAAGGTTCATCTTGTCAGACAGTGTGATTATGTGTAGTCTTTTTGGCAGACACTCCTTTTTTATAGCTGCATAGAGATGCAACTGGAGGTGAGTCCCAGGTGCTTCTGGTATGCAAGGCCACCTGATTTGTCATGGCAGCTATGTCAACACACCTAGAATTGACAAACTGCAAAGAAAATTAAGAGTAATATCTAATTTCCAGGAGCAATTTTCATACACTGCAGGAGGGAGTATGCATTAATTGCCACAGCAATGACACTTTCTTGAGAGCTCCATAAATCACTTGGACCATGGTACCCCACACAGCCACGTCAATTGTGAGACAGACTGGCAACAGGGACATTTGTCTCCATTGAGGTACAATTACTTGCTGGCTAAAGGGTTTTCAGCAAGCTCATCAAATAGATGATATTTTTCTTTCTCTCTTAGAAGAAATGTGGATAAAATGATAAATCAGGTAAACTGGAAGCAACTTTTTATACTCTAACACTAAATTTTTGTCAGACTCAAGGCTTTTTAAGCTGCCTATTGTAGTGTTTTGTTCTCTGCATATGAAAGAGTCTTGCACCTGTGGCACTCAGTGCAAAACCCACACTCTTAAAAATGACTTGCTACAACATCCTTGTGGAGAGTAGATTTATAATACTGTTGTTTAGTGTCACATTCATTTTAAAGAAGAATAAATAAATCCATTAACCAGAAAAAATTCAAATAGCTTGGCTAAACAGGTGGGAAGCACTCAAAAAGTCCTGTCTGGCTTTTCTAGGAGCTGCTTTCTGCCATCCATTGACTGGAGAGAGAAATGTGGAGGGACAGCCAGAGGTGACGTGGCTGTGTCCCTGTGGCACGGGACAGCACAGTACACACTTTATGAATTGGTGGGTACATTTCATTTACACTCAAATAAAGATGTTTGAATGACTCCATACTCTTCTAAGAGAAAGACCAAGCCCCACTGCTCTCTGGCACCTGACTAAACCACAAGGGTTTCTTTTCTATCAAGGATTCCCTCCTAAGAAGCAACTCTATAACCTTTTGAGTTCATTTTTAAAGGCACAGATGACAAGAAATTGTTACTGATGCCAAAAGGAACCATGTTTTTTTCTGCTATGATGCAGCGGTGTGAACCTGAGGAAAGCTGGTACCCTGGCTAGGAGGAGCACTGTATCCAGCAGGAAGCACCTGGCTCTTGTGTGAGCTAATGATCTGCCATAATCCAGGGCATATTTCTCTGCTGGTGGCTGCCTCAGATGCCTGTATCTTCCCTTTCATTCTTAACCCTCATAAGCTTGCCCACGTGGACACTAATTTTCACAGACAGAAATATACAGAAAATCCTAAATCATGATATACACCACAGACATGCATATCAGATGATAAAATATTTAACACATGTTAAAATAAATTCCCCATCCCAGGGGATTAAGCTAACACAATTTAAAAATGTAGGTGTAAACCACCAAGTATGGCACATATGTTAGTATGCAGAACCTGACTACACCTCCAGTTGTAACAACTCCTGTCTGGCTTTGATTTGTTGGAGATAGATGGAGAGGGAGGGGGATTCCTGCTAATGACTTTTCTGCTGCAGAGAAGAAAAGTGTTCCTACTTACATTACCAGCCACCATTAAATTTCTTAAAAACCAGCTGGGAGACCTTTGCTCTGATCTCATTCTTTCAAGCTATGCGCATACCTAATATTGAAAAGCCACCGCTGTTCTGCTCAGAAGAAAAATGCAGCTGTCAAATGTTAGCAGATTAAATGCACCTTTTCAGCAGAACATTAAATGTGTAATTATTTTTTGTATGACTGAAGATTAATTAAATTCATGGATACAGACTGATTGCCAAACTTTGCAGCAGTCCATCTATGTTACTAAAAATGCTGATATTTTCAGACAACATTATATGAAAAGGTGAAGCTTTGTTCATAATTATTGCCAGCATAAGTTTCAGGTTTGAATGCATGTCATTTTTCTGTCTACCCAGAGTGGACTGCATATCTATATCTATATCTATCTATCTATCTATCTATCTATCTATCTATCTAATCTATCATCTCCCACGGCAAAATCTCTCTAACTTGTGTGTATTGTACTTTGCTCTGTACCTTGTCAGAACAACAGGAATTGTCTTTCATACCTAACCTCAAAAAGCTAAAAAAGTCTCTGGCACCTATGTTATTTATTACATTTATATCCTAAAATTCACTAAAATCAGTCACCAGAATATGTATTTTCCTTTTAGTTATAAAAATTTCATAGTGCTATATATTAAAAACCTTTAGGGAAATATAATTTCTACAGTTGTAATCTTGAATCTAAGAATTAGAAACAGGGCTATATAAAATATATATGTGACTATAATGAAGGCAGGCAAAGGAAATTTTGAAGAAGACTTATAAGTGTTCTAGTCTGTGGCATCTTTTCTTTGGAAACATTTAGAACTTCAAAAAGTAAAGTCTATAATATATTTCTATCAAATACAATCCTCCTCTCACATTTTTGAGTATTTCTTATAGCTCCAAGGAAATATTTTTAATGTTACAAGGGTTTTTTTTCCATTAGAACATTCTTAATCACACTTTGAATACTGCAATTCTGTACTGAGTTATTGACAAGATGTGGAATTTTTTTTTTGTTTTTAAAAAAGCACTCACCTGAGCTCGATAAATATAAATAATGAAAGTTATGTGAAGCTAAAGTGACTTGCAGGCTATTTACAGTTCCACCCCTGGGGCTGACTAAGATGTTTTCCTTGCATTCAGAAGGGAAGAGGACATAGGGCAACACCCAGATCAAAGCTACCCTTGGGCAGGAAATGGACCTGCTGGAATGAGTCCAGTGATGCCACTGTCAGTTCTGCCTCTTCTGGGCCCTTTTGCAGAGCATCTCCTTTAATTGGCATTTATTGGCTCTGCTGCAGCACCCCGTGAAGGTGGCTGCTGCCAGGTTTGAGAGGGTTTACATAGATCCAGACCAGAGTGTTCCAGGCTTTTGCTACAGGCATGCTCATGGGGACTCCTGATTCTGTATTGCTTTACTAAATTGGGTGGATGGTGTCACAAACGCATCAGTAAGGAACACCTTCTCTAAATACAAGAGATACATTCCTCTCTAATCTGACACCAAACATAGGTGCTGCTAGATGAGATGAGCTCTTTGTTCAACTTCTTTTTGATTTGTGCGAGTCTCAGGCATGGTCACCAGCAGACTCTCCCAGGGCACCAAGCCCAGCCCAGGCAGAGGCACAGCCATGAAGTCATGCAAGTGCCTTGGGAGTGGGAGCAGGTGTAGTTTTCCTGCTGACCTCAGAGATCCTCACAATCCTGCAGAGATCTCCACAATCAGATCCTGTCTCAGCTGTCCTGTGCTGCCTGCAAACTCCTAATCCCAGAGGATGGTGTAGTGAGGGTATCTATGGCTTCAAAGCTACAAATAATTTATGTTAATTTTTCTTTACAAGTGGCTGCTTCCATGGGAAGAGACGTGCCCCTGTTTCCCACAAGTACACTCCTATCCCTCATCCTGCACTGCTTCAGCTTGTTCTGTTGTATCACCTGAGACTTGAAGGCCATTAAAGCGATGTGTTCATTTTTATAGAATGACAAAATGGGAAGTGCCTAGAACAGCTGCAAAATTTTAAAGATAGGTGGTAACTTTCAGAGTGCAATAAAAACTCTTCATTCCCTCTTGCACCACGTACTCAGTCTCCACATTGCAGTGACCACCACAACCAGCCTAACTGCATACAAATAATGCTCTGTAATATTTGTGCATGTACCTTGGCTCGTGGTAGTTGAGATAAGAGTAGTGTTCCAGCAGTTTCCAGGTAATCCCGTTGTCGTAGGAGTAGTGCAGCAGCACTCCTTCTCCGGGCTGGTCAGGTGCTTTGCAGGTACTCAGCACCGACTTGCTGCCCAGGCGCAGTGTGAACTGCAGGAACCTGCACCAGAATTACACAAATATTTGCAGGGTGTCATTTTCACTGTGGGTTTTTTCTTGTTGGGTTTTTGTTTGTTTGCTTGTTTGTTTTGGTTTTGTTTTTCCCCTAACCAGGTTGTTGTCAGATCTTCTCAATTTAGGCAAATTTTGATAAATATCGGTTATGGGGTTTTATACATGTGATTTGTTTTTATTGTTGAGTAATACATTGTGGCACATACAGTTAAAAAAATGCCAATCATTACTGCATTTAATTATTTATTAGGCACTGAAGGGGAGGGAGAGATAGTGGATGGATCTAATCAGTTGCCACAAGCTGTCAAATAAACACAACCTTATAAATAATTAATTAGCACTTGGCTTTGACACTCAGGTTTGATATTAACATTTCATATTTTCCATCCAAACTGTACAATAATTTCCCTCCAGTCTGTTTTGGACTCTGTTGTTTAAAAAGAAGGAGAAAAAAAAAGGCAAGGCTACAAAATCACTATTAAAATATGGAACTAGGAGTTTTTTAAAGGCTTTTTTCCTTGCTAAAACAACAGGTTTAATAATAGACAAGGCTGTAGCTGGAGGGGCTCCCCCATTTCTTTGCTTCACACTACTCCTCCTTCCCTCTCACCTGGACTGGGAGCTGTCCAGGAAGGAGGTGATGAGCTGGCGCCTGCCGTCCTTGTTGAAGACCAGGGCCTTGCCGCTGGCCAGGACCCCGCAGCCGAAGCTGACCTCGGCGCCCCGGATGGAGTAGAAGCTGTGGTAGGAGGAGAGGCGGGAGCTGGCGAAGCTCTCTGAGATGAACATGGGGAAGGTCTGTGATGCTGTCTCACACGCTGGCCCTGAAAAGCCGGGGTCACACCTGCGGGAGAGGAAGGGTGAAAACACGGTTGTGACCCATCTTTGGCTGTGGCCAGTGGTCAGCCAACATGGTGGCTGCAGGTGCTCATGAACTGAGGATACCCACAAGGTCCCTCTCAAATCTGAGGCCCAAGAACTTCTTTGAACTTCACTTAGGTAAAGTGCATAGAAAATGATTTCTGTTAGCTAGTATTTACTTTTCAAATTAAAAAAAAAAAAAGTATTTATGAGCACCCCATGAATCTACACATAACACAGTACAGAAATATTTTTATTAATTTTTGGAACAAAATCCCTGCTGACATAATTACGGTTGTTCTTATGTAAAATCACAAACTTGCTTTTATCTGTAGCATACTGGATGTGGTTACAAGAAATTAATTTACAAAGGAGAATGCCCTGTAGGTCACACTGTTGTTAATACCCAGATGTAGTTACACCAATATTTAGAATGTGCTTACTGGTTTTGAGGAAGTACCTTTTTATTTTTTAGAATGGAACCCTTTTAACAAGCCAGACTATCAGAAAAAAGTGGAATGCTGGTCTTCTGTCCTTGAGGTATGTTAGGTTATGGGATATTAGAACTATTAAAATTGTATTTCTTTCCCAACATTTAATACAAAAGTGATAAAGTCATAAATCACCTCTATAACCACTATAAAGTATACATCACTGACATTTCAGTGTGCTCTGTAACACATTTTAAGATGAACTGGAAGTTAGACACTATACCTGAAGGAAATCATTAAAATACATATTAAGCATGCTGCTGTTTAGAAAGATTGATCTTTAGCTTTCCAGTGAGCTTTATGAATTCTGAGGATTATTCTGCTTTTATATTTAGTCATCTAAAAGAGCAAGGACTGAAATGAAAATCACTTCAGCTTTCACACTACCAAGTGAACTCTGTGACAGAAATTGAACATGAGTACTGAATATAACACTTACTTGCAGCCATTTCTAGTACACTGTCCTCGCCCTGAGCAGAATTTGAGGCAAGATGGACCAATATAAACTGCAGAGAAGAGAAATCAATTAAATGGATGGTTATGCTATGTGATAAACAGAATATGATGACTACAAAAAAGTGTACAGATCTGATCACTCAATTATTGTATTTATCTTAATCCCACTACCTGGAAAAGGACTATGAAAGGATACGAAGCTTTTGACTGTGTCAAGGATAGTCAGGGATAATTTATTATTTAATGAGTCATGTCCATCTGTGGCTAAAGACACAATACTGTGGCCACTAGTACTGTTTTAATTACTAAGTCTGTGAATGAGATCAGATAATTTGGTAGGCATTGACCTTCTTCATCATTTTTCATTGACAGTCCTTTAATCTTAGTTTGGAGATGTAATCCAATCTATATATTGGTACATTCCAGTAGCAGTCTTGTAGACTTAAAAAAACCACATCTCTGCTTCTCTCATTGAAATCTTTATACTTCACTGGACTTAGGGGAATAAGAATTTGCCCTGATATGTCTTAAGTAACTATTAATTATCATACTGTTTCACTGATTCTTTTAAATGGAACAAAATTGCCCATCCTAAGTACTCAAAAATACACTAGACTTGTTTTACTCTTTTGCTTCATCTTCCTCCAATGACTCCTAATTGACAGTGTTGGCATTTTGTGAAATATATGAAGGATGGAAAAATGAGAAAATCTCAGTATAACCTCTTGCACTACAATAAAGAAAAGTCATAACTTGTGGGCAATATTACTTCAATACATTATGCCAAAAGGCCTTAACCATGAAGAGTGGCATATTTTCTGCTGAAGGTTACTTGGAGTTAATCCACTTGCGTCGTGACATTTGGAAGAAATAGCCACCAATTTGAAATAATCTATAAGAAGCAGTACTTCTTCCTTTTCCTAGTTTTATACTGTTGCCCATCACAGCAGGGTGTCACCTCTCCCTAGCAGACACACTCTAAATCCAGGTTAGCTACTCTCTATAACTAAGTCCTCATCAGATTTCATGTGATTTCTAGATTTTCTCACTTCTCAGGGTGCAAAAATTCAGTTCTGTCTCTTTGATTTATTTGTGTCTTTTGAGGTCTTTTTGAGGGGGTGGTAAAAGTAGAAGGGTTAAAGATGTAATGATGTCATTCAAAATGTAAAAACTTTACAGAAATTGGCATTTTTCCAGAGTTTCTGAAAGATGGCCAGCTTCCAGATTTCATTTAAAACTTAATTCACATAGGAAACAGTTGTGAAGCTGAAAGTCAGAGTTCTGAATTTTTGAAAATCTTCCTCTCTTCAAGAATTTGAGTGGTTTGCCAATACTTAAAGAGTTTTTCCCTACAATACAGTGTAAACTTCAGTGTCACTAGTATTTAACAAAGGAGGCATTGAAAACCTCAGAAATATGTCTTTAAGACTTGATTCCTGTGTCATGGTTCTGCACCCCAAATTCAGAGCAGATTTTCTTTTTAGGCAGATGGTTGGCAAACCTCTTCCTGGGACTGTGCACACAGGAACACGCAGCACCCTTTCATGGGGTTGTAGCAAAGGTTGTGCAAATAAATGAATTGTCAAATGATTTTCAAAATCTTGTTTTGTTCTGTTGTAAGGAATTTGTATCCTTGGACTGATTTCATCTTGCTGTGGTTTCTGTGAACCTTTAATGAGTGTCTCAAACACTTTGAGTCTGCGTTTCTTTTAGACAGCAACTCATCTTTGCAGACCCAAGATGACAGACATCTTCTCATGTTTATATACCTATCTTTTCCCTTAATTTTACTTCCTTTCTGACATATACCACATCCCTAAAGAGAAGCACTAATACTATATCCAGAATGTTAACATGATGCTACTTCCCATTATGATTAAGAGAACAAATTTCATTACTTTTAGAGACAAAATTTCCTTTATGATATTACCTTAACAGCTTCAAGATTTTCTTGTGAATAATAGTCATCAATATATTTTAAGAATTCTGCAAAATGTAAATATTTACTATTCCTAGGCACCATATCAAGCCTTACAGGGAATTACTGCAAAATTTCACTGGCTATTGTACAGTGTATTGTATAGGGTAAATCTCTAAATTATGTATTTCATGCATCTAACCAAACAAGTTCTGAATGTAGCTTACTTAGTTCCAAATCAATTAAGGTTAACAAGCAAGCTAAAAAAATTTGCAGTTACTCTTAGTTAGCCCTTTCAATCATTTAATACATTTCATGCATTTCATACATTTACTCCTGTGCTCCTAAATACTTTTTACTGCTCTTCAAAGTATTTCTTTTTAATTCTGGCCCTGGTTTTCCTCTGTAATAAGTCATAAAAATATTTATCAACATAAACTTCTCCCAGTTCTTCACATCTATTTAAAGAAAATGTATTTGAAAAATAATTTTCTAAGAGAAGAACAGTTTCCTGAAACAGATGGCACTTTCCCCTGAAGATGTGGTAAACAATGTAAGATTTTTTCAGTGTTTTGGTAGCAGCATTGTTTGAAGATGGTCTTCTGTATCTAGAAGCCAAATATGTCCCAGATGCTGCTCCTGTTGCTTAGGCTGGTGCAGTATATGTCTTTAACAGCCAGTGTGGAACCTATTTATGTAATTAGGACTAAGCAGACATAATAAATGTCACTTTAAGCCCCTGCCACCAATATTTTTTCCTGGAAAACATTCAATTAAATGGGAAAAAAAAATCTACTAGATTATTGTAGTTTCTAATGGCAGAATCTCTCTGTAGCTTCAAAATGCACGTGCTACCAAATGCAACTAAACAGAACAGGAATTTAGCAAACTGTAAATTCATTGACATGTAGTGGTAGAAAATAGAGCTTAGAGCAGGATATAAAATTTACTTTTCTGATGTGTCATGATTATGGATAAGAATACTAACTATTATCGATTGCCCACATATTTCCAAGGATTGGTCCTGTTTGCCTCCATCGAATCCTGGTGTCACTTGTTAGTGCAGCGTTGGGAAGGGGAATAGTTATTCTGTTCCACCTGAAATACACATAACACAGACTCTAGCATTTTATACTGATAGTTATTAAGCAACTGTATATTTTGCAGATATGTTTATGTATTCTGGAAGCTTTGTGAGAAGCTTAATTTTAAAATCTTCTCAAATGAAGCATAAATTTACAGCAGCTTTAGAAAACACAAATGAAAAATAAGTCTGTATTTTCATACAATATATGAATGTTCATTATTGTTTTGTAAAACCCAGCCATTTTCCCCCTGTAGGAATAACTGAAGATGGCAAAGACCATAAGCTCCTTTGCTGTAGCGGCTGAACTCTGCTGAAGACCCTCGGATGGTGAGGAGTGGTGCAGAGGATTTGGCATGCTGCTGCCTGGGCCATCATTCTCTATCATCCACAGAGGCTGCACTTCCTGCACACACCAGGAGTAATGGCTCCTATGAAAATTGCATGGGACTAGCGGCTGTGTGTCACCAGATCATAGCAATGCTTCAACTGCATTTTCTTTTTGTGTTATGGAAGTTGGCATACTGAGGGATTTTGTGCAATGCATCAAAATGCCACAGTTCATTTTTCAGTGAGAACAGTAGAGGAGAGACTTAATATTGAGAAGGGTTGATCCAAGAAAGTGACACTAATAACCGTCTCCATCTGCAGAAGTGCAGAGGATGTGCTTCACTGTAACCCAGTACTGGGATTCCATCTGAGTGAATGTGTCTGAGGGTGTACATACATCTTTGAGTAGTGTTTTTTCTGACAAAGAAGAAAACTTTTGTGGCTTTGGCAAGGTAAAAGTTTTCTTCCTCTTATGGACATGCTGTCCATAAGTGAGCTTTTCTTGTAATTTCTCTTTAGCATCAAAAAATTATTATTATACCACAGAAGCAGCCCCATACATTTCAAGTTTCATTGCGGGGTAGCCAGGGAGCTCAGAACACTCCTTCCTTGCTGTCCCCAGGTAGTCAAAAATGAATGATGACACAGAGCTGCGTGCTTTGCTGCTTTCTCCTGCCACCCACAATTCACTAATCCCTAATCCCGCGTCTCAGTTTTGCAGAGAATGTTCTCACCCGCTGTAGTTTTCAGAGGCGTAGATGGTGCTGTGGGGCAGGTGAGGCCCTGCACATATCTCAGGCAAACACTCCATGTGGAGCAGCGACCACGAGCGACCATGGTTGGTTGAAAACTCCAAGCTGACACTGGTGACACATTGAAGGAAAGAAAGGAGAAGAACACCATGAGGGTACCTGGCATAGATCTCAATGGAGGAGTACCAAAATTGAGAAACCACCAAATCTATTTCTAATAACTGATGAGGAAACAAGAAATAATTTCAAGCAGGATTTTAATACAAAAAACCCTGCAAATGCAAACATGAGACAAAATTTCATAAGTGTTTAAAAACCCAAAGTTTTTTAGACTGAGGATTGCCTGAACACAGAGTTCTTATTGGGCCACCATCTAGCCAGTGTTTTTATGCTGGTGCTGTTAAAAGAACTGCATTACTTTTATATTTCGTATTTCATATTTTATATTGAAATTGTTTCAGATGCAAGGAGAAACCTTGGATTAATCAGAGCCAGACAGCATCGTGTGAGCACAGGACACCCATAACTGCCAGCTGCTAACTATTACATCTGCAGAAGGTGGTAAAAGACCAGTAGCTGTTCATGCACGGGCTGTCTCTTTCCTGGAATAAAAAAGCCCAAATTGTTTACAGCCTATGAGTATAAAGAAATCCTTAGATGCCTTACACTCTAAAGACCTTGAAAAAGCAATATAGAAAGTGCTTGATTTTCCACAGATTTAGTATTTTACTGAATTATTCTTGTAATTTCCTCCATATAATTAGCTTGTAACATTCTGTTTTATTTTAAGTAATGCCAATGGAATATTATAAGAGTCATAATTCATCTCCTCAATATTAAATTATTGGATTCTGAATTTTTATTTTTATGATAATTTTCTGACAATATTACTTTATTGAAACGTACTGTCTCTGTGATATTGTGTCCATTAAAACAGTTTATGGAGGTTTCAACTAATTTATTTCAGGTTTAGCTGTAGAGATACCTTAGAGGGTTATATTTACTGCTTATATCCAGTATGAGTCTCTCACATTTGCAGTAATGAAAACATTATGAATAATGCTGCAGACTGGGAGATGTGAAATGCTGCAGTATTTGGGAAATACAAATAGGAAAAATGGTGACCTAATGCTTCTTTAGTTATGAAGAAGCTCACTTCTCCTTCAGAAATAGAAGAAAGAATATTAATCTTTCAAAATATATACTAATCTCCATCAGAAAACAGGTTGAGACAGAGACTTTATATAACATGTTTACTGGCCAGGAGTGTTTACAGGAAAAGTTTTCACTTTTCATGTAGGAAAATGTTGCTGCCTTCTCTTCCTATCCAATATAAGTGCAGTGCCATGATTTTTGCTTCCCCTTGAATTCTACTACCCTGCACGGATACAAGAACTGTCAGTGTTAATGCAGCTCTTTCCAGCTGGAAGTAGATGCCATGGGACACAGATGAAAGCACTCATAGTCTCTTACTTTAAACTCTCAGCTCTACAGAATATAAAGTAACTTAACCCTCATAAAATACCAAGATAAATATTCTCATATGTATATAATGGAAGAGGGACAGTGGCCAGTTTGGTTTTGGGCTCTCTGTTTGAAGAAGGATATTAAGAATTTTGATAGTGGAGTAAAGGATGGGCAAGATGTCCATGGTTTCAAGCACCAAGCCAGGATGGGCTCAGGAGCTAAGGAGCTTGTTCAGCCTGGTGAGCAGGGGTGAGCTATAGAATCCTGTGATGATGCAGAGGGCACTCAGAAGGAAACTGGAGTCAAACTCTCCTCAGTAGTGCCAGGCACACTACAAAGGAGAATAATCATAAAGACATGGTTTCATGTCTTTATGATTATTCATATAGTATATTATTATACTGTACATTAGGAAACACTTTTTCACTTGAGCAGGTCACTCAGAGAGTTAGCACAGTGTCCATCCATGGAGATTTTTCAAGTTGTGGATAGACAGAGCCATGTCTGACCTGCCCAGTAACAAGCCCTCCTGCAGCAGCAGGTTTCACCAGATGACCTGTGCAGGTCCCTTCCAACCAACCTTTCTATGATTCTACAAAACACGAAGCCTAAAATGACTCCCTTCTCTCCCTTTCCCCATGGAAAAATTCACAATGAATGTCCTGAAGAAGTAAAGCCAGCAAGAGCTCTGTGATCAGCTTACAGACAGTGAGCTCCTCACACTGATAGTTATTAAGATGAGGGTAATTTATCACCAGTCTTACAAGAATTAGACATGCTTGTGGCATCAGTAATCTCAGAGAGGTCAGCAGGGCAGGTTTCTACTGCTGCCTTTTCCTCCTTACACAGTATTAAGAAGTAAATCTCATATCCATTAGAAACTGAAGCAAAAGTCACTCTGAAATCATGAGCATATTTCAGAATAATGGGCTAAGAAAAGCAAGTTTTGACCTGGAAAGCTATTAAATTACTATTTATTGCATGAGAGATACATAAATCTGGGCCTGTAAACATCAGGAGAAACATTAGCTTTTGAGCAGCTTATATTTGTCATTATTAATGGGATACCTTCTTCTGAAAAAAGATTTACAAATCTTCATATAGATTTTATAAACCAAAATATACTAGAAAGCTGATAACCAAAAGAATATCTCGCCAGTTTTACCTGTTACCAGGTTGATAAGTTCCACAGCCCAAATTGATGGAAAACTGGATCATGTGAGTCACTGAGGAAGGGAGCACCGGAAGGACGTGGAAGTAATCCACAGCCCAGACATTCCTGTTGTGGCCTTGGTGACTCTTTTGCTTCAGGCAAAATTTGGTTGCAGGAGTCTGAAGGTCCGGACTAATGACAACAGAAACCAAAGATGGCACCTTCAAAAGAAATTAAATAAGGCTTAAATAAGTTAAAAAGGTCACAACATACCATTTAAAATTAAAAATTCACTCTAATTATGCTGAACCAAATGTGCTATTCTCTCTCTTTGATGAATTTTGTTAACTTTTTAGCCACCTTTTTCCACACATGATCCCAAATAAAATCATTTACTATTGTGTGGATAGGTATGAGTACCCTGGGTACCAGTGATGCTTATCACCTCAGAGGGATCACACTGTTCGGCTGTAAAGGCACAGAAGAAAAGACTGCACCTTCTGTGTTCTGAGAAGGGCAAGTTTATGTTGTCAGCTGCAGCTGGGAAGGAAAGGTGATGTTTGTCCTGGAGCCTTACAGCTCACAGAAGCTAAGGCAGGGTAGTGGCATGTCTTCTCTGGAGACGTGAGAATGGAGTAACAGCAGGAGTTCACAGGCATAAGTGGAGAGGATGTTATGTTGCTGAAATAAATGAAAGCACTGCCTCACAAAGCTTAGCCTTTGTCCTAAAGCAATGTAATTAGAATTTCATTATGTCAAAAGAGGATGTCAGCTTTAAAACTGCTTGTTTTAAAAAACCTCCACAATGAATTCCATGTAATTTCAGATCCTATCTCTCCCCAAGTTCCCTAATTAATATTTTATTATTTTACAGTTACAGTTTCCTTAGTTTTACAAAAGTTCTACCCAGTCTTTCACACAGAAGCAGCAAGGAGGGAAGCCATGCACAATAAAACAATGCAAGTGACTCAACTGAACTCAGGCCAAACCCTGCTGTAAACATTTGGTTTCTAAGTGCTAAAGTTACAGACAAAATGCACACAGACCTGGGCTTGAAATCATCAGCATCTTTGCCATCAAACTTCCCTCAGACTATGTAAGCACGCTGCATTTCAATATCTAGCACATCTATGTGCACATGTATGAAATACCAAATTTGCTTGTTTTACAGCATTAGAATAAGGAGACCTCAGGGCTAGATTATTCAGGGTAGACATAGTATAAGTGCTCCCTTGCCCTAGACAGTAAGGATCCTGAAGGCAAGTTCAAGGTGTTTATTGTCCTGCCTGAGGGTGGTGGATGTGGCTGGAAGGCAGCTGCACTTTGGGCAGAGGAGATGCTGCCTGCAGCTCCCTCCCACGGCTGAGTCCGTGCCCCCATCACTGCAGACCCTCTCCCAGCCCTGATCCCACCATGGATGACCCTCTCAGGACCCTGCTCCTCAGCATCACACTGTGGCTAGGACGAGCTTGAGTTGAAACAAGAGTAATCTTTAGTGAGAAGATGCTACCACTGAAGTTTTCAGCTAATTACTGACAATGTTTGCCCATTGCTTGCCTGCCTGTTTCCCCAGCCCCAGCCAACACTGCACAATCCTGCCTGGGGCTGGAGTGAACACCAGTAACTGCAGAGCTGTGCTGCAAAAGTGCCTGATCACTCACAGGTCTGCACATGATTTATGTGTTTGGGAAGGCCACTTTTGAGTGTCCCTGTGGAATTCAACACACAGTACTCTTGTGATGGCTGGGGAAGAGAATGATCTGTCCATCCCATCCACCTGCTTTGCTCATGACAATTTACCTTGTAAGCAGCATAGGTCAGGGTATCAAGAGGTATGTGCTCCCTCCTGCCTTCAATCTTAGCATACAGTATGACATCATTTTCATGGGATTCTCCAGAATCACAAGTTCCCCCTGTACAACACATATTTGAGTGAGAAAAAAATTAATTGAAGCCCTTGTTATTGGAAAGTAGAATCATATATGCAGCCTTAATTAAGAAAGTAATTAAAGTCAGATGCTATTTAACTTGGGATCTGAAACAAAAGAACACCATCCCTAAGGACACAGTGGATAGGAACCGTTTGATCAGATACACCATGGCGGAGATCAAGGGGGTTGACGATTACGAAAACCTCAAGTACCTCTTTTAATCAGCTTATCAAAACAATTTAAATAGAAAATGCTGTGCCTCAAGCAGTACTTCTATCTGTGTGCTTTAAATCCTATTTACATAGAAATGCTTTGCTTTTGAGTTTTCAGTAACATCTGAACATTGGTAAACTGCTATTTACTACTCACACTTCATGTAGTCACTGACTGCTGTGTACCTTATTAGTTCTGCTGCTCCTTCTACTACACCATATCCTGGAAGGGATGGCTAGCTGGCTGGAATTTATTGTACCACACAAAACAAGTGTGAAATGCTTACCCAGCTGGAACAGGGCAACATTTGAAAAATCTTCCTATCAGTAGAACCCAAAATACTCACTAAGCTTCTGTGAAAGCTTAGCGGATGTATTGGCAAATATTGAGCATTATAATTACAGGACAAACATCATCACACAACTTTGTTATTCTGGAAAAGAAGTTTTTAAAACAAAGTTTCTGTATTTGAAACAGGAATTATTAATTAATTATTTCCCTGTACAGTATGGTTACGGCAGGCATTAAAAAAAAAATCCCAAAATAGAAATAAAAATGGAATGAAGAAGGCTCTTTGAAAAGACTGCAGAGTAGAAAGATTGCACATATTGGAACATTTTCTCTGCCTTTTTTTTTTTTTTCCTACAGTCAGCTAGTTTTTGTAATGGTCTAGAAAAAGCAGTCCAGAGAACTGGATAAGATACACATCTTTAATTTGTTTTATACTGTAATAAGGAACATCCATTTGTACTTTCAAATATTTTTCTTGCCTGAATGCTTAAACAATTATTTATTTAATTAAAAAATATGCACAGAATACATTTTTCAAAAAATATCCTGCTATCCTCTGTGTCTGCATCTGCTGACAACCTCTCCCCTAAGTTCAGAAGGTTGACAAAATTTCTTTCCTGTTTCTCATGCAGGTGTTGTAATGCTTGGAAGAAATGGGAAAAAGCATCATCTTTTTCCTGTGCTTTATTCATAATTCATGTAACACAGAGGAGATGTGCAACAATTTAGGACAACAATATGAGGTCTTCCCCTCATTAAATAAAGTGTGTTTTTTCTTGTTGATACAGAAGGTTGCTTGTTGAGGTCACAGGTTTATTCTCTGCTTCCTCCTTTATTATTCTATTATTCTCTTTTAAGCAAAATTCCCCACTTTCTCTGAACATGGTGTTGAGAGAATAACCTCACAGAACTTCCTTTATGTGCAAAATAAAAGTCCTGGAAAAATACTGTGAGCATTAACTACCATGTTCATGGGGATTTTGGTCTGTTGCAACACCAAACCAGTGCAGTTGCACTGACAACAACAGCAGGGAGGGGAAGTGACAGGACAGGTTAGTTCTTGGCTGCCTTCCTAGCTCTGGTAAATGACTGATGTTGTACTTTGCCCCAGTAAATAAGGTCCACAAATGATGCTAACACCACACCAGTGTTTTCATGAGGGACGTTCCACATGTAGAACACACCTCCTCCAAGAGCATAGCATACTCTGTGTGAACCTCACCCTGGGCCAACACATCAGCAGAGGAAGGATTTTATGAATGGAGTAAGAGCTTTTGAGGTGAAACTATTCCATGGGCTCATCAGGGAAGGCTGCCTCACCTCTATGCTACTCCCATCTCATCCTCGTGTGCAGCTCTCTGGACTCTGATGGATTAACAATAGGGTCTACACAGATATGACTACAGGAGGATATGAGAGCTACCTGTAAAAACTCTAAAAATGACAAAGGTATGACCGTGTCTTCTAAGTATGGACTAAGGGACACTGAGCGAAATTGGTGCATACAAGACAAGAAGATGCTTCTCCACATGAGACTCGTTAAACTCTGGAGCACTGCATAATGTAAATCTCACATGCTTCACATCCTGTATTACATTAGTAATTTATACTCACCCATACTGAAATAAAATCTCAAGTTCCCATAACCTGTGGTGTCCATGTATGGAGTACATATTTTTCTTTCTCCATCTCTGAGAAATACCACAGCTGAGCCAGATTCCAGGGTCCCACATTCAGTACCAATGACGGCTCCAAAGATGTCCCACCTGCAGAGGCCAGCAATAGGTGGAAAAGGTGCAGAAGCACACTACTGAGAAACTCATATGGAACATGCCATAGGGGTTCATTGGGACTTATAAAATTATCTTTTTCTACTCTCACGGAGGACAAAAAACTGCAGTGTTTCAAATGTGATCCCTATGCCATTACTTACGTATTCAATATTAGCTTTTAAACTCGTAGACTCAACTAAGGCAAAGTTAATATAAATATTTAAAAGAATTTGGCAGAAATGCATGAATTAATAAAAAAATGAGGCTCTTAATGAATGCTGTTACCAAATACATAGTGTTGTACTGTTCTACCATCTTCATTATTTTTTTCTGGTGTTAAAAAATTTAAAATATAAATGCATTCTGATTAGTTTTGCATAATAAAAGATTTATAGATCAATGAGACTTGAAAAGGCACATGCCCACCATATCTGTTATACAAATATTAAATATGTAGGTAATAGCATAAAATGCTCTCTTTTCATCTTTTTGAGAATTTAGGGTAACAGTTTTTAACTAACACATGAACAGAGTATAAAAAAAGACTGCTGTGTTTCTAATATGTGATGATACGATCTTTCTCAGTTTTTCTGTACAACATTTTATCTTATTTTTATTCAGTGATAATTAAAAGAGCTGTTGCAGAATTTTCCAATTAAATATTTTACATTGGAAATCCATTTTCATCATGAAAGTGATGGTTACTTCAAAACTCAATCAAAATGTTTTTAAATATTAGAAAGTGTTGAAAACTTGTGCATTATTCTGGTCTGATACATTATTATTATTCATGTCCAAGTCTTAATTCATAAGTAAGCATTTAAGAATTATAAAGCTGATAAAACAATGAAATTATTTAGAATCATTAAATCCTGATAATCCAAACATTTAACTATTCAGCATGATTCAAGAGGAATGAGAAAACATGGAAGTTCAGAAACCTTTGTGGGAGGCAGTCTTTTCCTGTCTCCTTCCACAAGAGACAATTTCTAGCAGGTATGTGCCATATCATAATTTCAAAAACTGTCATTTCAAGAACTAAACAGTCTATTTATTAGTTTAACCATTTCAATGACTTCAAAATGCATTTCTAGGATCTTCTTAAAAGCTGCCAGTTTCCCTATGGACCTAAGCTATGACAGACTGGTGACATGCCTGTTTGGAAATCCTGCTTTAAACCTGTCAGTCATTTACACAGGAATTAGCAAGCTTAGTATCACTGAAAAGCTTTATGATATAAATATTTTAATGGAAGCACTGTTTAATCTAATCCTAATTCTATCGTGCAGATTTTTAAAGCTAATGTGCAATATAATCAAAACACAATTTTGAAAATGGGTCTCCCAGGCTGAAGGCAAGTACAGAATTAAATAGTTGTACCTACTTTAACTTACACAAAAAAAATCTCACAATGCTCCATTGATCTTTTGTATGCTCTATTTAGCTCAATTAAAACACTCTCTGTAGTGACCCACAAAAGAGCTCAGGGTCATGAATGATGCAGATCATGGATGTTTCCAGAGACCCTTTCCTTTTAGGCAGCATCAGGAATGAAAACCAGAGAATTCTACGTCTTTTTTTAAAAAAGGCACTTTAATAGAAGTACATCAACACATTGCTAGTAAAGAAAATGGAGAAGGATCCTAGGTCATGGCATGATTTAGTATTTATATTTGAATTAATTTATCTTTCACACGACTTGGAATTCCTCTTTATAAAACAGGTGATTTATTGACCTAAACTAGACCAACTGAACATGGAGGTCCAAAGGAACAGTGTGCCTGCTAGGCAGCCTAGTGTGGGGATCTGTCCATGTCGTGGTTTTAAACCAGTAACTAAAAAATTACTTATTTCCTGCTGTGAGATATGGATTAGAGCAAGAGCAAAACAGGCTTAGAACTTAAAAAGGAATAAGGAAAGTTTATTAACAAACTACAAGAATAAGAACACCAGAATAAACTTCCAGAAAACCCTTTTTATCCCCTACTACCCACCATTCCCTTGTTCACATGACAACAGAGACAAAAACTTTGAAACTTTGGTGTTTAAAACAGTCCCAATTCCTGCTACAGTCTTTTCATCAGTCTTTGTAGAGGAACGGAAGTCTCCTTCTGTTAATCTGTAGAGTGTCTCACAAGAAAACTATTTCTGTTACAGCTTTCTATTTCCCTGATGTCAGCTGCCCAAAAATCCTGTCATCAGAGCTCACTCCTCCCATCTCACATCACTCTGAGGTGTGTATGGGCCAGTGAGTCTAGGGATGTCATTTTAAGGATGAGTTATTCAAAGGCAAAAGTCTTCTTCATCTGTCTCTGTGAGCTCCACTAGAAAACAGTTTTCTCATCACCCCCTAAGGCTTCAAATCTTCGCTTCACTGTATCACAATTACTCTACTTTTTACTCAAAATCCACACTTTGAACACTCCATTCCTCCCTATATACTCTATCATGAATTAAAGGAGTTTTTTCAGGACCTTATTGTCCATCTCCATAGCTTTAACAGAAAAATATTTCAGCTTATAAAGCATCTCCTTATTCTCTACCTTTTCTGAAGCTTCTTTTCTTTACTGTCTCTGATAGTTTATAAAGTCTCTTTACATGTTGATTACTCTCTTTTTCTCTCTCTGGATAAAAGGATTAAAGTCTCGTCTGGGTAATGAAAAGGTTAAAATCTTGCCCAGGCTTTGTAGATGGTTCTGTGATCTCTGCCGGAGCAGCAGCTGGAGCTGTCTGCAATGGAAGATTCTTCATGGCTGCTCTGGAGAGTGTGGTCGCTGTCTCAGCCTGCCGCAGGTCCAGAGCTTTTACTCCTTTCTTTACTCGGCAGTTTCTGGTGAATTCAGTCACAGCAAAAACTGCAGCCAAGCCAGGGACCGGCCTGGCCCGGCCAGAGCCCGGGGCAAGCCCCGCAGGCCCCATCTCCCGGCCGGGAGCCGCTGGGCCCAGCCCAGCCCCCGCCCGGCCGCAAGGCCTGGGCAGGGAACGGGAGGCCAGCCGGAGCTCTGTTACCTTTCACAGCCAGGAAACAAAGAGCACTAAAGTGCCCTGACTTTACATCTTAAGGAGGTGTTCACAAGTTGATCTCACTTTTCAATGGTCAAAACTGCTGTCAATTCTTAGAAATGACTGATAATTGGTCAGGAGGAAAGACTCCCATCAGCCACCAGCAGCTTCAACTTCCCTAGCTCCCAAAGCTATCTTAAAGGTAAAGCCACCCCATGACAGTCCACTTTTAGGATCAGGCTGTAACTCACCCAAGTGAAAAGAAGCAGAATGACATTGGAAATATGTGTGGTATAACAGCCCTATCCACATAGCCTCTCATTTTAGGTGGTACACACAAAAAATACCAACCAACTCTTATTAAAAACAGTGATGGTTTCATCAGCCCTCATCTCCAAGAGCATTTGGTGCAGAGGAAAGTGGTGGTGACTATACCTGAGCTTCCTTTTGCTCTCCCTTATGAGAGATGCTTTTGCCTTTCCCTTGGGAGCTGGCAAGCTCCAGCTGATGTGACAAAGCAGTGCCTGAGAACTTCCTGCAAGCTCTCTCTCAGGTATACAGGATTCTGTGACTGTATGATTACAGTAAAACTGTATTTCAAATATAGTTTAAATAACATTCAAAAATATTTCTCTAAGAAGTCATTAAGGAAACTCATATGTGTTTGCATTTCTATACAGCACCCAGCACAAATTCCAGAGAAAGCTTAAAAGAGGAACAGTATTGGTGACAATTTAACATGATTAGGATGTAGTCCATAACATCACCCAAGTTCGGTGTTTATTTACCGTGGCATGCAATTTTAATCTCCATTCTTATAGAACAATAGAAAGAAGGAAGTTTCTAACATGGAGTAAAATTTCCAAAGGCAAAAATAGGAAGAGGTTTGAGGCCTTGGGCTGACAGAGTGGGGGCAGGTCAGGACCTGATTGCTGGGACACAGAATGAGAGAACTGAAGGAGGGCTGCACCCTCCCTTGCCACCTGCAGTTGGACCTTGACACCACATGATAGGGAACATGACATTTTCCTAATTCAGAAGAAACTGTACATTTGCTAACCCAGACTGCAAGTTGCCCAACTTAACAACACTCAGATGTGTAGAGCCAAGATCTACAGACAGGGAAGATGTCCACAGATAGCACTCCCATTCTGTTCTTTTTCAGGATGGAAAAAAGACAGAGACCACATCTCAAAGGTGTCCCACATGGTCAGATAGAACCCAACACATGTGAGCTCATTTTCTTCCCTTTGTCTGAAGCAGCACCTGCTGCCATCGGCTGATTATTTGAACTGGGACAGAGTTCAGAACGAATATTTTTTCTGTAAATCCTAAATATACCACATGTCCACAGGACATAATAGCATGTGTTTCTTAAAAGGTGCTCTTTACTTTCAGCACAGCATAGGCAGCATTTGAATCAGTTGCTAATGATCTGAAGTACTTTGTAGGTTAAAGTCAACATTCAGTGGAGACCCATAAATTAGCAGTGTATGTTTCTCATTGCCCTGGGGTTAGAGGGACTAATGATTTTTATACTTTTTAAATAGAAAAGAATTAAGACCTTACAGAGGTTATTTTCTTTCTGTCAGAATTTCTACAATGAGGTATATAAAATGAAGCTTCTTCAGGACACATTTTTTAAAGCTCACTCATATTCTGGTAAGAGTAGTAATATTGTTGTCCTGGACAGTTTTGATTATTTTCTGCATCCCTGCAGCAGTCCCTGCTGGATATGGCTTTACAGGGACCCTTTGAATCACAAAATATATATTCAAAATATAAATGGTAAATTATCAGCCAGACCCTGAGCTCTTGCCCAGCAGGTATGGCTATGCTCTTGGTGCTGCTAGATGAGAATGGACTGCTGCTTCAACTTTCCTGCCTCCACCTTCTCCTCCTTTTCGTCCTCCAGCACCTATAGGCATCTGCATAAGCAGGAGCTTTCTCTCAGTAAAGTGAGGCTCACAGCAGTGATCCAGAGGAGATTAATTTCTCAAGGAATTCAATTTTATATGGCTATGAGCTTGTTAACAACACTCTGGTGTGAATTATAAAAACAGATCACCATCATGTGTTTCTTTAGAAAGGCTACATAAGTAATTAACTACTTTTTAAAAACAGTGGTGACAGGATGGTCCAGAGACAAACTGTTCCTCCTGGAATTCCTGGTCTTGTTTCTTCCAAAAATCTGCAATCATGCTATTTACAGTATTGCAATTTATCCTAGTCCCAATCTTCCCCGACTACACAGCAAAGATAAAACATGATTCTCTGTTTTTCCTGTTTCCTGGAGCTCATCCCTGGAGTAATGCTGCTCGCCTGTGCAGGGCCCCGCTCGGGCTGGGGACACTCACCCTTTGGGCTGGCTCTCAAACTCTTCTGCCCACTGCTCCTGGGCATCCTCCATGGAGAGGTCCACATCCCGGGTGGTGGCAAAATTGAATTCACTGCCCTCTGTCCCGTGGAAGTAGATGGAGTTCCCATCAGACTGGCAGCTGTGCTGTGGGCAGGAGCACATGGAAGATGAGGTTATGTTGGGTTTGTACAGTGTTCACACATTGTCAGGGCTCAGCATGAGCTGTACTTTATCTAAGGACTTAATGATGCCTGAAACTAAATAAAAACCAGATGGTCATCTTGTATCTTTCTTATCCCACCCCAACAATTATTGCGTCCTAATCTTGTACCTGCTTCCCTACAAACCCACTACAGACCATGGTAAAACTGTTTGCAATGAAAAGTCGTGTACCTTATGTCTGGGTGTTTATTTCTGTTTTAAAGTATCACCTTTATGTCTGGCCCACACACAACTGTGTCTGCAAATAACTTATTTTTACAAAGTAGTATATCAAATATTGCTATGGGTATATTGTAGGCGTAAGAGTTTTGTGCTGTGAAACATGTCAGATCTCTGTGTTTGAATTTTTGCCAAAAGATGTATTTGTGTGTAAAATTGCTATGCATTGCCATACAGTAAACTTTGAGCCTCAAGTGTATGAGTGAAAAGCTGTATTTGCTGTATTTAGTCCAAATTGCATAACAAATAGCTTTAGAGGCAATGAGCTCTTGTGATAGAGCAATCTCAGGGGTCCTGAGGCTGCTCCCAAACCCAGAGTGTCTGCTTTTCCTGCTGCATTTCTGCACATACTACCTCAGCAACATCAAATGATGCCATGTGTCTCCCCCAGCATGCCATGACTACCACAACTCTCCAGGAGTATTGGCCTGGAAGGAGATGCCTGTGAGGTGTACGAGGGGGTTACAGTATAGATTTTCTTCTTTCTCCCATGCTACTTTTGCCTTCTTGTGTGTCTGATAACATGACAGTCTGCCAAATCTGTGAGGCAGAAACAGGAACTAGAAGTGTTTAAAGAAGCTCTACCTTGTCTTAATGCAAACTTAACACTTGGCAGATTTTTTAATTGTTCATATTACAAAAATACTGATAAAAATAATATTTCTCTCAAGCACTTCTTTTATTCATAGGAGAGTGTGCGTGTGTGTGTGTGATCTTGGTCTTCTTAAAAATGGAAGCTGAATTAAGCAATTATTAATTAGAATAATTCTGCATTCTTACAACATTCCAGTATTTAAAACAGAGATACAATAATGCCAAATTGCATTGACCTTTTCAGTATTGTCTATGCAGTGCCCTCCTGTCTCTGAACTCCTTCATAATGCGCCAAGGGAAAATATGACAATCACATCTTCTGCACTTAAAAAGGTCATGGTAGTGTCACATAAGGGAATAATTAGATTTTTAACAAAGAGAAAACTGGGGCAAGAAATGAAAACTGCTCAGTATGTCTTTGCCTATTGGTTTATTATGAGCTAAGTACAAAATAACACATTTTGTCAAATTCTATAACACTTTATTTATCAATGCAATAAAGTGAAGTAATTGAAATTCTTTTATTGATGATTTTCAAGTATGGTTGCCAATACCTCAGCAATTAATATATATAGAAGAAAGTAATTTTTATGTTTCTAGAAGTGCCTACACATTGTTAGAAAAAACTGTGAGTACTTGAAGCCCGATTTTTGTATATAGACTTTCTGGTCCATACTTGAATGACAAAAGCTCTGTGTTTATTAACACAGACTAAGTATCACGTAAAAATATAACACATTGTAAAAACGCTAAGACTGTTTCAACTGCTAAAATAAACAAATTGCTGTTAAAGTGTTTTTTTACAAGGAAAGGTCAAAGCAATAGAAAAATCCTGAAGTGTTGATAATTTATCACAGAAATGAAATAGATTTTGTCACAAGTCTCCTTTCTCCTTGGTCTGTTAATGCAGCATACACACAGTACACCATATTTGCCACTGAAAAGACAGAATAATTTACACATCAAATATATTATAACTAGCAGAAATTAATGAGACAGTTTTATATCTTCTCTTTGAAAAACAGGAGTTGTTCTATGCAGTTATTTATAACGGACTGAGAAATTGCTTTTGTTTACTGATTTTAACCGTCACACTCATCGGTATCGCTAACATCAGAATTTTAAGAATAATTTGTTTGTTGTGTTTCTTGATTTTCAGAATTTTCTTCATTTGCTGAACACAAATGAAGTATAATTTATCTGTCAAGCAATCTGCCACAAAAGTCTTATTATCTGCAGTCAAATAAATGCATTAAAAATAAATATTCAGACTAAAACTTTATTCAAATTTATACATAACCCTTCATCTCAGGGAAAAAGTAGATAAATAGATCTTAGTGAGCTAGATATTAGAATTGCATACAAGCATTGGAAAATCCTCTAGAAATCCAACTTATATCTCAGGTGCTAAGTTATATGTAAGTGTGCATCTGATAGTGGGTTTTTAATTAGTAATCTTTGCCTGATGAAAACGATCTATTAAAATAAACACAAACCAGATACAACCCCATTATCTTTTTAATATTTGTACATCCTTCTGCTGTCTAGCAGAATATTTATTGAATGGAGTTTTCATTTAGGTTGTCAGGATAAATAAATAGACAGTTTGGCAAGGGGGTATAAATAATTATTTATATAGTGGTGTATGATCAACCCTTTACAAAAGCTCAAAATCATAATTTATTTAATTAGTTCTATAAAGCTATATTTATGCATTTATACACAGCTCCCCAGTATCTATGAATATGTATTTTATGCATATTTTATGTGTTAACGAACCACACAACGTATGGCTCAAATCACAATCTGCTCATGTCAGCTTTGGCTGGTGAAACAGCAATGCAGAACAGAAGTTCAGACTGGGGTTTAACTCCCCCATTATTCCAAATACCTATGGAATGTCTAACAGAAGCTTATGACCTTAATGGTATTTTAAAATAGTGAGAAACATGCTCAAAACACAGGTATGGCTTTAAAAGAAGTTCTGAGGGAGTGCCACCATTTTCTTGTACGGTTTTGTCCCGGTGACACCACCTGGAACCTGGGACACCTGCCCATGGGAGAAGCAGATGTGGATAAGCTCCATAAGCTGAGCTGCCCAAGCGAGCAGCCAGGGCTCCTCCACTGATGATCTTATTCTCTCCCACCTGCCACATTTACCTTGCCTGTATAACCATCACCCTCAGGTTATTTTCTTTTAACTTGCCAAGCAGTCACTATCTGTCACTGCTTTTACTGCTCATTTTTTTTTACCTGATGGGCTGCTGAGGGAAGAAAAACCTCAAAGGGCACTCAGCTAAATTTTCCAGGAGCAAAAGAAGTTCTGCAGGAGATGGTCCCTCACCAGCATTGCCCCCAGCTACCTTGTCAGTCTTGTTCAGCATCCAGGAGGCTGCTGAATGTGTTGGATTATTTTGTGGGTTTGCAGTAGGGCTTGAACAGATTAAAAACAGAATTGAAACCATCAGACTCATTTTCTCTTGGGTTCAACCCAAGACTTGAATTAAAATCTTTAGAAAAAAACCCCTAAAGTACAATTTACATATTCTGTTATCTCTTTCCCAAATTAAAGGCTTTACACTTGCAATGGAAGTCCACATACTTCCAGTATAAAGGACTGAATTTCACAAGTGTTCATTTTGTTATTCTCAAGAGGTAAAATATGTGGAATGGACACATAATGAGTTTTAAAACTATCTGGATTAAGTCCTCCCTAAACTTGAGATCCTGTGGATTACGTAGTTTCAGGGTCCTCTTTTATGAATTCCAGATTAAATTTGTTCTCTCTTTAATTTTAATTTACGTTTACATAATTTATAATATAAGAGGAAATTAATTTGCTATGCAAAATTTGTAACTAAAAGAACTACATGAAAGCGACTTGTAGGATATTTGTCCTTGTTACCATGGAAGCATCAGCTGTAGGTCCAGAACTAAAGCACTGTTCAATTTTGTTTAAAGGGGATTAAATGCATGTGGAACATTTAGTGTGTCCTTGTGCAAATTACAACAATGAAATGTTAGCTAATTTGTAAGGAAAAGTTAATTTAAAGAATAAATATTTGACAAATCTGATACACCTCATTTAATAAAGTTTACTCCCAGATCACTTACATTACAGAACATAAGACATAAACGCTTGAATGAAGCCACTTCACAACAGTAGCTGTTTCCCATTGTTTGCAACTGGAATGGGACTATCAGCCTGTCATATGTAAACTGTTGTATTCATAAATAAACAACCCCTCCCTGTTGCCAAATGGAAAGAAGCCCAGTTCTGTTCAGGGACTGTGGTGATCCCAAGAGAAAAAAAATCCCCAAAAAACAACAAATAGTTTAATTTAATCTGGCACTACCTTATTCACTAGCTGTAATTGTTAAGCTATTTCTCTGCAAGAATAGGGAAAAATGAAAATTGGCTGGATGTATTCCTGAATCTCAACATTCTTGGATTTACTTTCAATCTAATCTTTACTCTGAATTTGCTGTGTTTCTGAAGTTTGTCTACTGGATAGTTATGGTATCACTGCTTCTTCCCCATTTTCAAGGCCCTGCATGGCTCATCCTCATCTCATGGGCCACTTTTCCTTGACTGTCAATGCTTGTCACTATGTTTGCTGGTGAGACAACCAAATTTTCATGCCCTTTCCCATTCTGCCTACTGCTCTTGTCAAATTCCCACATGATTTCCTTCAGACACTTCCTCAGTGTTCAAGTCAGCAAGCCTTATCCATGATTGCACTGAAGAGTGCACTGGTGACCAGCATGAGCTTTCTCCCCTCCTGCAGCATTTCCTTTTACTCCTTTTGTCCCCATCCCCAGCTTATCCCATTTTATAAATGGATGGCAATGTCCTGATACAAAAGCGATCTTTTTGGTTTGTCTGGAGAGGCAGCAATGGTACATTTCTTGATGAGAGCTCTTTGTTGCTCTTTTTGCAACTACACATATTTTCACTATAAAATTCCTGTTATCTATGAATATTTCCAGTTTATCAGTACAGTTCTTAGCCAAATTGTCTATAAGATGCAGCAAGTCTTACTAATTCATCTGAGATTTCTACAACACATTCTGAAGACATTAGTTAATGGAAGAGAGACCGATGTATGGTTTTAAAATTAAACTTTTGTCAACAGTCTGCCACACACTTTATCCTACATTACACTTGTTAGATTTTAGGTTCTTTTAGAAAAGCCTCTTGATCATATGAGATGCAGAATTGTTGAAATTATGACTGCTCAAAACCGTTGGTCAACAAAAGCAGGAAAGTCAGATTTGGTGAAGCAGACACTTTACAACTGGACCTCTTTAAGGTATCATGACTAAGTAATGACCCCTAACTTTCTGTAGCATCCAAATGGCTTAGGGGCTCAGGGTGAGATCTGGGATCCTACATCTTGTAGCATGTCCAAACAGTCTCCATATTTTCAAAGATTTGCATGCAAGCACCATGTAAGGAGACATCAGCTACCCTCAGTGTGACCTCTTGGCAAGGAGGATCTGGAGATCTACAGTTCCCCCTGCAATGGGAGGCAGCACAAACCTCAATCAGATCAGCCTCTGTCACAGCTGCAGGTAAGCACACAGCCCTGAAGATTTTTAGAAACTCAAAAGACAAATATAAAGGATGTAAACAGGAGCACTAAAGTTCATTCAAGCCAGCTTCTGTCCCGGTTGTTCAAGTCAAACTTGTGAATCAATAAATACCTCTTGGCTTTACAGTATGGGATTTCTTTACTTGGAGAGTGGAACAGAGGGCAACTAAATGATACAACTGTGCCATTCGGCAAAGCATCAACAGGAAACACTAGTGTGAAAATCCTCAGTGTAACAGATTTTTGGCTGAGGTCTTGCATATCATCTTCCTGAGGTTCATTCCTGCACTCCCATGAAAATGTTGTTCACCTCTACGCCTTTAAAGCATTCACAGTCATCTTTACCATCATTTAATTAGCTTTTTATCAGTGACGAACACTGATGCTCCTCTTCATATTATCTCCCCTGGGCCTAATGGCCCTGATGATTCTTTCAGACAGCTGTAGCCTCACAATTTATTTTTTGGCGACATTTCTTGCGTTGGAATGAATGTGTTGGGCATTTGGGCAGTGCCAGCTTGCAAAGGGCTGACGGCAGATGGAAAGAAATCTGCCCAGTATGCCTTCACCTCTACGCAAGCAGAGGGCCATCAATTTCCCCCATTAAGGAGTTGTCACAGAGCCCACCCAGCTGGAGGAGCATCTCTGATAGCCAGGCTGGCTGGCGTATGCTATTCAAATACAAAATGCACTTTAAAAAGAAACGAAAATATCATTTGTCGGCAAATTGAAAATGCGTGGCTTTGACCACAGCCAATTTTTTAATGACTGTAATATTTTAAGTGATTATTTTTGCCACTTCAGATTGCTCCTTAGAGAGGAGGGGTATTTTTAATTAAAATCTAGGCAATGCAAACAGATGAGATATGAGAAGCAGAGGAACAAGAAGAAAGATGAAGAAAATTAATTGAAGCAGCATTGTCAATGGAGTGATAAATTAGATATTGTGTCTTTCTGGAAATGAGTCATTCAGGTTTTAGAAATTTTAAAATTTTGACATGATTGCAGGTACAAGGATAGATTAAGTCCTGATAAAATCATATTTTGTATGCAATGCCTCAGTCAGCAAAGGTACGGTGACAGAATTTAGGGACAACTTCAAATTCTAAATTCTGTGGATTTGGCTGTTAATGCTCCTGGCCTGAAATCCCTTCTTTAACCAAAGGAAAGAACACAATGTGATTAGGATACCTTCCCATGAGAAAATCAGAGCTTCAGTATTTCCCATGTGCTACATTTTTACATCAATTAGTGTATGCTACAGAACAAAAACCTTGGCTGCACAATCAGGCCAGGAGCACAGAGGGTTATAGCGCACTTTCCAAAACAATGGGATGAAACTTGTCCTGTGATGCAGCAAGAAACATTTAATAAAGTGTGTTTTCACTCATCATTTCCGATTGTAGACTGTTATTCAAAGGCTACTGCTGAAAACACTTCGCTTGTTTATGAGTGATTTGTATGATTTGTATGGCTCTTAGTTTTCTAGGACATTTCATGATGTTTATACAACACTGATCACTCTGGCTATGACCGGTTTCCTTAATGAGTCATTTTACTGGCATGATCTGAGCTATTCCTCCATGCTTTCAGGAACTACTGATGTTTGGAGCACTCTGCCCTGAGCATCATCTGCTCTTCTGAAAGCAATGCTGTGCATTTACACCATTGAAAAATCAGTGACAAAGAGTCAAGCAAAGTCGTTTCTACTCTTTGGCATCTAATGGGTCAATTAATGTTGTTCTTATTGATGTGCATCTCACAGTGACCTGTGAAGATCAAATTCTTTCCTTCTAGGAGGCAGGAAAGACCCCCTGTGCTTTGACGCCAGCTCAGAGCTAATCCTGGCTCCCTGCCATCCTCCCAACACTTCCAAGCCATGGGGAACTGGCATGGAGAAAGGTGTAGGTTCAGCATTGCTGCTCAACATCAATTCTCAGCTGCCCAAATGACTCACAGCACTACAGCCAACCACCTGTCAGTTCTAATGAACTCCTAGGCATTGTATCTAAGTATTATTATTCTAATTACAAGTGTGATTTTTAGAAAAAAACCCAAATCCATCCATGGGCTAAATTGAGCCCTATGGATACACAAATGCCTCTTCATGGGCACAGCTCAGAATGGCCACAATCTAAAGGGAGCTAGTCGACAGGTTTTGTGCACCCTGCACTACTTTCTTCAGCTCTCCCCCCCTCTCACATTCCTCCTTCCACCCACAGAGAGGCAGGAATATCTCTCAGATGAGGTGCAGCAGGAAGTCTGGCCATCTCTTCCCAGGAAGATGTGGTGGATAAGGGCTCCTGCAAGGCAAAGCAGCTGCCTAGAAGGCTGGGTTTGGCCCACAAACAAAATACTGCCTTACTATATCTTACTCAAAAAATAAAGGAATCTGGTCAGAAGAATCTATATATTTTTAATTTTGACCAATATAAGGTCACAGCAATTTCAGTCTGCCATTTTCAAACTGGCATACATAGACTATCACCTCTCCTTTTTCAAACAAATACATTTTAACTGATTCAGAGAATGGATACCTGAACATTTTTAAGCATGAATTTAAAAGCAAAAGAAAAGGAAAAAAAAAAAAAAAGTGTACATTTTAGCACAAACAAACCCAAAAGATATATATATGGATCAGGATGTTTGTTTTTGAAGAAGACTTTTCATTAATTAACAGAGTATTCAGACATTTGGAAGTCTACTCTGGAACAAGGGAGGATCAAATAGCTTAATCAGCCTTTCTTTTTGCCAAATTCCCAGGCCTGTGTGCATGTCTTCTCTGCTCAGCAACACTCAACAATGCAGGTTCAGGAAGGACTTGCAGATCTAGGATGTGCACAGCCCTGCTCCGCTCAGGGTGTGGTAAAAGATCACAGTGTTTTATACATATTTCCAGCATATTTTTCTGAGTGTGTTTAGTTCTCCCACTCTTTTCTTACGCAACGTTCTCTTCTGCTACACTAGCATGCATATCTGGGAAATGAAAATGGGCTGAATGGTGATGACCTGTTATTTAAAGGGCTTACTGAATCTGGATACTGGGAGTGGAATATTTTCAGTGTTTATTGGTCATGCCCACAGTAGTAAATACATCAGTCACCATTCCCTAGTCCTAAACCCAGCCTGCTCAGTGAGGCTGGCATACACCTGCCCCATTGCCCCATCCCATGACAGGCTGCACACACAGAGCTCAGCACCAACAGCCTCAGGAGTAGTCCCCAAACCCAGCAGACCAAACAAACCAAGCTGTCCAGCTGAACGGCAACCTCCAGCCCCAAAATGAACAGTGGCTGCAACTACTGTGAGACAGCAATTCTGTAACTTGACTCTTCTCAAAGATGATAAGTGTCACTGGGTTAACACACCATGACCAAATACATTGTCACTCTGATGTCTGTAATGATCCATATTTCTCTTTCACAATGTGGAAAAATTCCAGAAACAGATGGTTTGGTCTCAATGTTATTTTTTTGCAATCAAAGCACAGCATAAATAAACTCTAGGATACTGAGGTTGTCTCCCTTCTCAAAATTAGTTTTACATCTTGCACAACCAATTTTGGACTAGGGCAACCAGAGAAAACAAAAGAACTTGCAAATTTTGTGCCTCAAAGCTCAGCACTTCCTGGTCAAATATACAGTATATATGAAGTGCCTGCTGAAAGCTGAAATCACTTCTCTGTTCCATAGGAGTAGAGATCCAAGGAGTTTCATTGACAGAAGCACAGCATTCTTCCATGCATTTCAGCAATCTCAACCTCCAGAGCAACTCTCTAACTACGCTCAGTTGTAAGGCCATGCTCATGCTCAGAGAATTTATCCTGTTCAACACCCTTCCACACAGTCCGACACAGATAAACACGTTCCAGTGGATCCAATTAATCTCCTAAGGGTTGCTTGGCCTTGCTAACAGCATCTCCCTTGCCTTTTGCTGTCTTCTTTGGAACCAAAACCCACAAGCTCAATGGCTTGTCTCTCAGCTTGCATCCTACTTCAGTAGCCAGGTCCAGCTGCGTCTGCAACCAGCCATGTGCTTTCAAATGAGTAGCAACTGCTCCTGAGGGCAACAAGAAATGTAAGGAAATCCCTGGGCCAAGCTTGAGCAGACTGGGAGAGGAGGAGAAACTGCTTTCCAAGCTGGGCACAAGAAAGTTCCCACAGTGTTTATTTAGAACACAGCATCCAAAACCACCAATCAGGAGTAAATACATTGCTGCAAATTTCCCAGTAATACTCTCACTGTCTGCTCCAGTGGCGTTATCTTCAAGGGATGTACCCTCAAGAATGAGCCAGGGACTCAGTAGGCAGAAAGGATGACACCACTCCTCTGGGAGGAGAGCATCTGCCCAGGTGGATGCAAACTGCTATGTCATTTACTGTCAAGGACAGAGAGTGGTCTCATGGCCTAATCTTACACATTAGATCCTCAAGAAACATTTTTAAGGCTAGTTTTTCTAAAAATAGTAATTGAGAGATTATGGGAGGATATGAATTGAAACTGGTATGGCACAAACAGGCCTTGTGAGATTGGAATGAAGTTCATCATCGTGATGCTGAGTATGGCAACTTCAAGCATATAGGTGAGAGTTAAAAAGGTATGATACAGCAATGAAACTTCATAGAATCATAGAATACCCTGAGTTGGAAGGTATTCTCTGAGACTATCAAAGCCCAACTCTTGGCCTGCCCAGGACATCCCAAGGGTTACAACCTGTGCCTGAGAGCATTGTCCAAATGCTTCTTGAACTCTGTCAGGCTGGTGCTGTGACCACTCCTCTGGGGAGCCTGTTCCAGTGCCCAACCACCTTCTGGGGGAAGAACCTTTTTCTCACAGCCAGCCTACATCTCCCCTGACACAGCTTCATGTCATTCCCTCAGACCTTATCACTGATCATCAGAGAGGAGATCGATGCCTGCCCTTCTCCTCCCCTGCTGAAGAAGCTGCAGACAGCTATGAGACCAGAATTTGTTGATCCCTTAATAAAAATGTAAAGAAAAAATTTAAATTGCTATGCAGACTTTGTGAACAAAGATCAGGACTATTTAGCAAGTTCTTGTTGTCTGGGAAGCAAAAAAGACTTGTAGAAAAAAGGGAACTAGAATTATCTGTGATAATTCTGTAACACTGTTAGGGTTTCTCAAATATTATTCTGTATGACAATGACTTTGGCTATGATAGAGAAATCTCCTATAGCCTTCCTTTATGCCATATTTAATGTCATTAGCACAATCTACAAGGATTCTTACCTTTCTACTTACACAAAACATGTTTGTGATGAACTGAGATTTGAGCTAAGCATTTTAAAGAAAATAATAAAATATTTTGTAAACTTTTATATAATATTCCAAACATGAAAAGCAAAAAAAAATTGTCAAAAAATTGTTCTTGGTGTTAGAATGCTACGACAGGTTTTATGCTGATCTGATGTAAATCTTGACCCAATTTATAGTCTTACTTTTGACATAACATGAAATTCACATTGCAAAATCTGTTCAAATTATATTTGGCAAGATTGTTCCTGAAAATCTAAGGAAGACTGTAGCAAGAGCTAAAAATGAAGGAGTGCTCTTGTGACAATACACACTGTGGGGTCCCATGAAGAACTGAAGTCCTGCCTTACACATAGCTTTAATCCAGCGTGCCTACACCACATCTTACACATAGTTTTAATCCAGTGAGCCTACACCACATCTTACACATAGCCTCAGCCTGGTGTGAGTGGCTGCACACAGTAAGAGGTCAGCTGGAAACAGGCATTTGCACATTTCACTTGTACCAAAACCAGAAGATTATCTTGGAGGAACGGGTTTGTGAAACCTCACTCATGTCACATATAAGGCTTGAACTTGATGAGATTTCTGTCTAGAAATTCTCAGTGCTCAGTGATCTCCAGGTTTAGGTCTTTTGTCTTTCATAAACGCCAAGTTGTGTATTGGCACAAACTAGCTGAGTTTAACTAAACAAATGCCAAAATAACCTCCACAACTAAACAAAAAAAAATCATTAACAGTAACAAAAAAGAGGCTTATTTGCTAAAGTTTAGATGCTGTTTATACATGTTAAAGAAAGAGCAAGCAGTGTTTAGACTTGGACAACTGAGAAAAGTAGCAGTGCCTGTGGTACATTAATCCTTGCTTTTCTTTCACACCTTCACATATGTGGGCTGGATTTCAAAATCCAGAGATAACAACAAGTATTAACCAATCACATAATATTCATTAAATACGCAGTACATTATTTGGTTCTAAAATCTCACGTAAAAACTTTGCTAATGTAGCCTAAATGATCTTGCTGAAGTAAAAAAAAAAAAAAAAAGTGTTAATAAGATGGCACTATGATTCGTAGATGAGTGGGAATATTTATTTCTTAAACTATTAATCTGAAGCCATTTGTATCAGCTTCTGTGGGAAAAGGATGAGGCCAAAACCAAACTCTTACTGCCCTCAGTATTCGACATCTGTTTCCTGTGCAATTGCCAAAACCATTAACAGCATCAGAAATGAACCTGACATCAAAACTGCTTTCGTGAATGAAAATAGGATGAAACCAGAAAGTCATCAGGTGTTGAACTTCTGGCTGCTTTGAAATATAGACAGCAATAATCCAGCTGTTTTCCAAATGCTGAACAACTCTGCATGTGAAGGGACTCTGTGCAGAGAGACTTAGGCTCCTTAGACTTTTTCTCAAATTAGAATGGATCTTGGTCTTGCTGTCTCTCACATATCAAAACAGGATCATACTGAAAAAGAGAATCCTAAGGAGCAGCCTCTACCCAAATGCATGCTGCAATGGAGATGGGATATTCACAGACAGAAGAAGTGGGAAACCTTATTTTTTTGTGATAATTTGTGAAGTGAGTAGCTGTAGCTGAACAAGACCAAGTTAAAAAGGTATTCAAAGTATCTAATAGAAAGACTTGAATTTGTTTCAAAAATATTGCACTGTTTTGCTAAAAGGAAGCTGTTTTCCATTTTCTGTTACATGATCTTTGACATGACAGCATAAACTGCCATTTGTTTTTGATAATGGCAGAAAAGTTGCATTGTTTTAGAGAGCCCCAATGGGATAGAGAAAGGGTGAAAACAAAGCTAAAAAGAGCCCAATGCTAGAAGAGGATGGAGCTGCCTGAACACCCTTGTGATCACAGTTTGGTTAGATGTTACTGTCTTCTTCTACTTGTAAGAGTAATAATAACATTAAGCCATGGAAAAATCAGACTAACCTTAACTGTGGCCCCAGGAAAGAAAAGCCAGTTGCCAGTATCCACAGGATCCAGATTATCTTCTAACACAACCTTTCTGTGAGCAGCATTTATGATCAGGACATTGTCCAATGCCCAACAGGCTTCATACACATCACCAGCAGGAACATAATCCTGTTTCCATTGAAAATGGATGTTCTCCCCTTTAGCATCCTCAGGAAGGTATAAGATGTGGATGATTGTGCTGATGTTGGAAGGGGCACTGAAAAACAATGATAGGGAATTAGACCAATTTTAAGCCACAGTCAGGAACAGTTTTCCCTCAATTAACACATTTACTAGGTGTGACACGGTTGTTATCCCTTGTATGATGATAAAGCTTCTCTGGAGATCAGAAAACACCTGCCCTGAGGCAGAGTCCCACTGTGCCAGGCAGTGCACATCCAGCCCAAACAGGCAGTCTGGCTTCAAAGAGAGTGCAATAAACAACAGATCAGTGCAGATGTTTGGAGAGCAGGAGGATAGAGCAGGACCACGTCCATGCTCAGTGCTGGTCACAGATGGCGACTGGGTATTGTCAGGTATTTTGCAGGTATGGCCAAAAGGAAATGTTAAGGAAGCTAATTACAAAAACAGGTCTCACAAAATTTGGTTTTTCCTTCATCAAAACAATCTGCTGACTTCTGATGTCTCAGTCTCTTAAGACTTGGATGGAGCAGAATGGTTGGAGACAAAAGCTAGGAATTTTCTCTGACAAACGTCCTTCACAAACTGAGGTTTGCAAGATGTCAGCTATTCAATGTTCTATCTACCTTGGTAGTGATGCTTTGAAGGGTGAATAGCTTGTCAGAGACAATCCAGAGCTTTTAGGGAAAAAGGGCACCAATAGCTTTCTTTTATAGCAGAAAATAGAGGAACTTCTCTTTAGAAAGAAAAGCAAAATGCCAAAAAGAACTGCATTTGTCCCATATTCACGCCCAGAATGTGCCCCCACAAATCGCCCTGCACTTGCTAAGCATTGTGTCTGTCACCGTCAGTGCAGTGCTGCTCTGAGGAGCGGTCCTCGCTTCTCCCGGAGCCCCCGCGCAGCCCCCGCTTCCTCGAGAGAGCTCTGCCCTGCCTCCCTCCCAGGGCTCCAGAGCTGACATCCCACTGACAAAACACAACACCTCCCCTTCGCAGCTGCCCTCCTGTCCCCTCTCCCAGGCTCTCCCACCGTTCCCTGGAGCTGCATGTAGTGCTGTGGAAGCTGCTGAAGCACATTCGAATAAACACTGCGATTCATACGGACCACAGGAGAAACGAGCATCCTTCCATAATTCATCCTCTCCACTTCGCACGGCATTGCTCTACTGACCTATTTTCTACTGCTGGCTCCAGCATCAAAGTTGAGGAAAGAGAGGTCAAACTGCATGCACATTAACTTAAAAAAAAATATGGTCTCGAGGGCTTGCGCTTGCATCCTCACAACCCTTAAGTTTCCTGGCTTGCAGAGCTATGAGAGCAACTGAGCTGATGTTGTGGACTAGGTGTGTAATTTTGCTTCAATGTAAGAAAAACAGAATGTATTGTGTGGTTACTCTGAGGCAACTTCAGTGCCTGCAGTGAATTACTCTTGCTTTATATTTTTCTGAGATAATTTGCACAAATTGTTTTACTAAAATTGAATACAATTTATGTTTTTGTCAATGAAATTGTAGTCCCACTCCCACAAGGAGTTGGAGGATGAGATACTGAAATACACAACCTTGCAGATAGAGTTTTGGTTATTCATCAGAAATTAAGGACCCTTTTGCTCTGCGAATTGCCTCAATGGACTGAAGATGGGCTCAAGCAAGTCACCTGTATAGCACTGACACTGAGGTAATGCAAGAAGGCACACTGAGATGCTATGAGTATATTGCATATAAACAACAGCTTTTTCTTTCCCAATTGTATAATTATATTTTTATGCTGTTGCACAAAATGCCTTTCCTATTATTACTTAATAAAATCTGCTCTTTTACAAAAGTCCATCTCTGACACTGGCTCCCTCTTTAAAGGTGCATATATTGTGATGAAAATATTTATATTTTCCATTCGTAATCCTTTGTGTTTTCATGTATGCCAGTTGGTTTAAAAGCAAGGCATCATTCATCAAAATCTTGTTATTACAAGAGTGATAAAGGCCAAGTGTTCATATCAAACTATAAAATGTTCTTATTGAACATTTTACTCTACCAAAGTAGAAACTTGAAACATTATAAAATATGGCCATTGCTGACATTAAAAATGGTGTTAAAACACAAAAAGTCATCAAAGTTTTGTTTTTTCAGGCACCTGAACCTGCTGGTTATTGGAGTTGCATTTTAAGTCTGAAGTGATTCTCTTCCTCACTTCCCACATAATCAAAGGATGAATTTGTGATTTACCAAACCTGGTGCTAGTTCTGCAATTAGCCAAAAATTTCACCCCTCATCTTTTGTATGAACAAGGAGAACTGAAAAGTTAACAAATAAAACAAGTTTTAAAAGAGCCAGGTTTAAACACCACCTGCTCAGCTGGAAAACATGAAAATTATTAAAAAGCTGTAACAAACCTAATTTTCTCCAGCTGAGTCCAATCTGCAGAACTGTTCTTACTGTAGGACACCGTGATGCTGGGGTCTGAGTAACTGAAGCGACATGAACCTGATCCTGGGAAAGCAATAAAATGAGAAGTGTTACGACACAATGAAGCATAAATGATTCTCCAATAACCACAGTTGCTGACTGTGCCTTTGTCACCTTATCACTTCTCCCTATTTTAAAGTGCTTTGATTGATGATGAAATTTCCTGTGATCTGTTGCTGAAAGTAAACACAAAATAATGCATGCTTTATGAGTCGGAAATAAAGTAGAAATGATAAATCACAGCAGTGCCACGTAATCTCTTCAAATTTCCCAGGGGAAGCCAAGTAAATTACTTAACACCCCCAACTGCAGAAAAAAACTCTCCATCTAATGTTTAAACAAAACCTTCTTATTAGAGAATAATCCACATAGCGGAATTCACAGGGAAAACAGTAAAAGACTGTTTTTCATGTTACTGTATAAATAAAAAAGTCTAGAAATAAAAATACAGTATTACAGTATAATTACAGTATATACAGAATTACTTGAGCCAAGAGCAAATGTGATTTAGGAATTTAAAAGAACAAAGATGTTACAAAATTAGTTATTTTAAGGTTGCCTGAAGGTAATTAAATTAAGAAATCATCCAATATACTCCCTAGATTCTATAATTAATAACAAACACTTGATGCTGATCTGGGAATCTCAGAACACTTTACAGAAATGAACTAATTAAGCCTTATGGCACCCCTGCAAGATAGGGTAATATATTTACTTTTGATTTATAAAAGAGTGCCTTCTGGGTGTTGTCACAAAAGATGAGATTAACAATTAATACATGGGGCAGTCAAAATAACACGAAAACAGGATTGAGAAATTCGTCCCAGAAAACATGATAAACAATCTGACTTTTAATTTAACACACTAAAAATACTATTTTTCCTCAGACACCAGATAATTCATCCATCTCAGAAAATTCGATGCTCGGTGAAACAGACGCATCCTAGCCTGTGCTCCAAAGATCAAAATTTCACAAGCACACGAGATTCAAAGCAACAGACATCATGTACTTTCCAGGTTTAAGAGAAGCAGCTCTCAGCATCTCTGACGGTATCAGAATACTACTGAGCGAGTACCACAGCTTTGCTCACACTATGAGTATGTATTATATGTGCCACAATTCGTGAGTTATGTTTATGTGTGTCTCAGATAAGTTTAATCACACAGAAAGTTGTATAAATACATATTTTAATATATGTATAAATATACATACACACTGCTGACAATAAAATACTATCATTTTCCTACCGGGGTGCTTATTTCTGTAAATGAAATAAATGGCCTGATTAAAAAGGTGTTAACCACTTTTACAGGAGAACAACTTACACATTCTAATGGGAACATATGTCATTTAGCACAAAGCTTGCAGCCCCAACTCCCCTGAGGCAGTGTTCACATTCACAGCTCTCAGCCCTACAGAGCTGCTTTTCTTCTCTGAGACACACATCACATACCTCTGCTGGGGGAAAACCAGTCCAAAACATGGGATGAAGTCTTGTGTCTATAATTTTGTCTGATACATCAACTAGATTCCTGGAAATGATCCACAAAGTTGTTTTCCTGTATCTCTCACCAATGTTAAATTGCTAATAGAGTAACAGATACTTCCGAGCCACTACAGCTGCATGTGGTATGTTCAGCTGGTCTGACACGTATTCTTGCTGTAAAGAGGCACAGAATAATTAATATTGCAAAGGCAGCAGGACTTTGAATTACCAGCCATGTATCCAAAATGACTACAAAGCAACTGTCTGGTTATATTTTACTGACAAGGCATTTTATTTCTATCAGATTAAAACCAAACGATGTCAGGAAAAGCCTTTGCGTTTCATATTTGCCCATCTGCTGAGATGGTCTACTTTACTGAGTGACATCTGCTGTCACTTCCTACTTCTGTGGAATTTAGGAGTTCCAACCCTTAATCACATTTGTTCATTTTATTTTAGAGGAATTCAGTTCAAAAATTAGGGAACTACAGCTGGTTTGATGTCTTTGGCCAGTCAGAAGCTGTGAGGTAAAACAGCAACATACTGAGTTTTATGTCAGACAGAAATTAAAAGAACATAAATAGTAAAAATAATCAGAAATATAGACTTTATAGCATGTGCCATTCCAGTAAGTGTTACAACCAGCTTTTGGTACAGTGCTCTTAAAGCTAAGTCAAAATACGCTGCTTAAAAAGGGGAAAAGGCCAGATTTGCTGCACAATCAACATGAAAAATGTTGTCTGTTAGTTGAACACCCTCAACTATGCAATGAAGATCAAAGGTATTGCTTAAAAGAAATGGGGCCACTCAGAAATGGTAGGTGTGGTATTTCACTTTTGATACTGGAAAAAGAGCAGTGAAGACAATAAAAAAAGACAAATTCTGGGATTTATTATTATTTTAACAAGCAGGGTGGACTTTATTAAGATTAAAGATAGAGAAAATTAAGATAAAAGATTAAGATTAAAGATTAAAATAAAGATTAAGATAAAATATTTTTTAAAATTAAGATTAAAGATAGGGAGATTAAAATTAAAGACTGGGAAAGTCCTCAAACAGCAATTTCTGGCTGTGATCACAAAGATGTCTTTATCAGCATTTAAACCCTCTTTTTGTATGTTCTTGACTTAGAATCATAAAATAGATTATTTTTCATGTACCTATCTAATTATGCAAAATGCAAACTAACAAAAAAATAAAAAAGTATTGATCTGGTACTCAAACCTTTTACAAAACTTACACACATCCTAGTTTACATTAAGAATTTCTCCCCAGGGAAGGGGAGGAGGGTGAATATGCAATTGCACTACAGGACAGGGTTTACTCAGATGTTTTTGCAAGTTACTGCCTTTCAATATAATTTTCAGTATTACTTTCAGTATTACTATTACTTAATACTATGGCTTTTAGTTCATATCACTGTTATTTCAGTAATCCTAAACTAGGATTATTTAAAACAGAAATCTGATTTTTGGATATTTGCCTCTATCTCGACCAGCAGAGCTATATTTCTGGCTTTCTGAACAAATATATGATCAGAGCTCAAGTAATAACATTGCAGGAATGGGGGGCCAATTCAGCTTGGGAGGGAGGTGTCCTTCCCACTGCTCCCAGAGATGGTAATAAACAGTTTGTCAGCTCCGAGCAGAGAAGCAGGGGCAGGATATCATGCCATAAATATTCACACCTTCCTGTTCTCTGAAGGAAAAGTTGTGCATAAAACCTTTTGAATGAGTTTAAATTCAGTTTACTTTAAATCAGGAAATCCCAGGATGTGAATTAGACCTGAAAATGGGTAGTAAAACCTGCACAATGATTGCTGTAAACAAGTCTGTGTTAGAAAGCTACTGCATTAGAGAAAAAATGCTGTTTATTCCTTAAGGTGAGTATGTCACAGCAAGATTGATGCCTTGGTGAGGTTATTGCTAGATAAATCTGGCTAAGAGTTAGGATTGTATTTTCAATATTAAGGGCTTGCATGTGTAATTATCTGTTGGGAGCAGGAGGTACCCCAAACCATCCTCTGAGCAAGAACAGCCAAATTTTTTCTTGACATACATACAAGGCAAGCTTGTCCTTGTGTTTCAGGAACAAAGTATTTTTTTTCCCTTTGGAGTTATATAATTCCTTTTGATAGACTTTCATCTGATGTTCACAGACTTCCAAAACTTTCAGAGAACAGCTAGAGTAAAGACAACCTTCATGGATTTAATTTTAAATGATGCATTTGAAGCTCAAACAGCAATTTTGTCTGTTGTCAAAAATTATGAGCAGCTTCTATTATAAAACCCAGCCATTTCCATATACTGAATATTCTGAAACACTAATTTATTTGGCTGGTGTTTTACATCTTTGGATTTTTTCCCAAGCCAAATTTCAATAAAACAAAATTTTCTCAATGTTGAGTCCAGGCACCAATACTAATAGAAGAGGGCTTTCACTGGTAGAGTATGGGAATGCTAAACATGTCCTGACAACTGCTTTGCTAATTCTGCTCAGCTAAACAGGAAAGAATAGAAAAGTGAAACAAAAGTATGTTTCTCAATTGTTTTTCTGCTTGTTTCACAGGAAGGGTAGCCCATAGCCAGGACCTGACTAACCCTGACCACACTCAGCATATCCAATTGAAACAGTCATTGGTTTTTTGTCTCTTTTAATTTAACGTCTTAAGCTGATTTTGGCCATCCAAAGTACTTGTGAATATTTTACCTACCTTACTTTTTAAATGTCATGTAGGTAGCAGTACTAAGAGCATAGTATTTCAGGAGAGATGTTGTGAAGGCACCACATCTCAGCTGTTTGTATCCAGGTATTCAGTTATTTGTATCCAGGCTGACAATGGCAGGCAAAATTAATTCTCACTCCAGCTTTGCCTCCAACAGTGTCAGATTTGCAGAAACCCAAGTCCTAAAGCTGTTGGTCTCTAAGATTTCTTAACAACACTGATCAGAAGCTAGTGTTTTGCTGAGATAAAACTGGGTGCCATCTGCAAGGGAAGCAATATTTTGCTCCTTATAGAGTGTGACGTCCTCCGCCTCTTGACAGCCTCTTGATAGTTCCTGCGAGTGCTTCCGTGGATAAGCAGATGAGATATCTAATGCTGGCTTTAAGGAGAATGAGTCTAATGGGGACTGCACAAGAAAGATTCACACAAAAATTGTGCACAAGGGTTCAAACTGTGTCCTGAATGCAGTCTGAAAAACAAAAGGGCGCTGGGAAGAATCCCTTTTATCTAATGCTACAAGATTACTTTTATTAATTTTGTTAATGGGATGAATAATGATTAGTGTTTGCTAAGGATTATAGTTCTGTTATATCAACTGAATTAAGTCAAACTGGATAGTATAAATTACTAGTGGTCAAATCTGTCTGGCTTTCTAATAGTTTTTTTCCAAAGTAATGAACCATAATGTTTGGTATAATGAATGGTCCATGGGTTCTGGTATTTTTTAGGTGTATGTTTATCTTGGATTTTGATCAAGAAGAAGATGGTTTCAATAATTTTAAAATATAGAATATTTCGTGCTGGATATATGAGATGCACTGGTACAAAAATATGCAATGCACTGTTCATTCCATTCTGCTTCTATAACTTTCTCAAGAGAAGATCACAAAAGCATTTTGATTTTTCTTTGAAGACACAACTTTGAAATTAGTTACAAATGTGTTTTTTAATTATGACACTGTAGATCTTTAGATTTTTAAACAGCTTTTCTGTATTTATAGAGTGAGTTCAGAGCACAAAGAGGTATTTTGAATGCAAAAAATATTCAAATTAAAAAACTGTAAGAACTGCATTCTATTTTCATAGTCTATCTGTTCATAGAAACAAATATTTTTATTTCTGGCTACTTTTCTTCCCCTGGAGGAAAAGGATTTTGACTATCTGTACTCTTGTATGTGGCCTGCTAAGCAATCTGAAAAAAATATCTGGCCTTAGGGAAAAAAAAGTCAATGGTGTTTGCCTTTCACATCAAAAATCAGATCTACTTTAGCATTAGTGAGAATTACAAATTTTGTAATATAAAGTCTCAGCTATTAATTTTCTGCAGGTTTCTGAGAGAAGCTATTTTTTGTTCCACTGGCAGATTTAGGCTGTTCCATTTTGGAAATGCTGGATAGTTATTTTGTATCTAAATAAAATTAAAGGGTTGACGAGCAGGCTAAAAGCCACCACTGTAAAACTGTAAAAGATGAGGAGAACAATAATTACTAAATACATTTGATAAAAATCAATCTGGAGAATTTAATAAATGAAGTCCTAAAAGTTAATCTGAGGCTAAAGCCTAGAGGATGGGGCTCTGAGCAGTCTGTCCTTGCCGGGGGTGTGATCCTGGTTGGAGCATGGAGCAGGTGATCACCCACGGGTCCCTTCCCATCCACCTCCTGCCAGGATTCCCAACAACAGCAAATGTACTTTTCATGATTAATGCAGCTAATTTCCTTTAGAAGAGAAGTCTGAGGAAATACTTATCTGGTTCAACTTCCTCTTAGTCTATTTATATTCAGAGTTCTGATGTGCTTCCTGTGCTCACACAAATTTGTTCTCTTCTAATGAACAAGCTCAGATCACAATTCATATTGCTTTTTGTGCTGAGAACATTAAGGAGGGGAAAATAATCCAAGCAGAAAGCTGTATTTCCCTCATGCCAGTGTCTGATTTATTCTGATGTAAAACTATTTATAGTGTCTCTTTCTCAGATACAGCCAGCAGGTATGAGCTTGGGTAATAAGTCTGTTGCCAAATAAATAATTAGCTGATGCTAAATTTAACCATGCTCTTAAGTGCACCAGCATCACATAACAAAACCCCTTGCTGAAGGCAAAGTGAGAAGACTTGTTTAGACCTGGCTGAAATGGACACCCAGGAACTGTAGCTACTGAAACAACAGCATTATTAATGCTCCCAAAATACCTGCAGTTGCTCTTGGATGTTCTGACAAAATAGTGCTCAGGAAGCATTTTCAGCTGTGGTACCCACATCCTACACTTCCACATTATTGCCATTAAATAGTTAATGTCAGATTATGTGGAGGTTCTCTAAGTGAGAGGGCGACCTCTCAGTGAAGCTGGGCAGAATGTAAATGATAACATGTGAAAGCAGCTCAGTAGTAGTACACTAACACATATCAATAAATAGAAAGAGATGTTTTATGTAACTGTGTTGAGCAGCCAGGGTCAGCTGTGAAGGTCTAGAATCAAGAAAATGAGCACCATAAGGTGCTGGTAAAGATATTAAAACACTGCAGGAAAATACATGAAGTTTTATTTAGATCCCTACAGCCAGTCCACTCTAGAGAGGTAGTAGAAACACACACTGGTCCCAAGAACTGCAGTGTAAAAGGAGGTATCTTGAATTACAGATATGAAAGCCCTTTCCTTGGCTGCTTTAGTGAAATTCTCTGGCATCAAGAAAATCTAGGAAATAATTTTTCTTAAGCCAATTCTGTGCTGAGGTATCTCTCTTTTCTGAAACCTAGTAAAATTGATTGTCTGCCTTTAAATGTATATGAGGTAGATAATAATTAGCTTGGTAAAAATTGTTTTTTTGTAATTCCTGATGGGTTTTTCTATCTTTACCTGCTTTTACTTTTCAGTTCCTCACCCAATTGAGGAACGGCCAGGGCTGTTTTGCTGAGGCGGGGCCCTCTCAGTTCCCCCCCACCCTGGGAACTACAGATGCTTTGTTGTATAATTCAAAAATGGACCTTTTTAATCATACAAAAGTGTTATCCTCATACAATGATACGAGCAGGATTAAGATGAGTCTGTCTGTAATCCGGCATTTATTATTTGCAGTGACCAATTCCATAATGGCCCAGGTTTGACTGCAAGGTGCTGGCACAGCCACCTGCCCTGGATCTGAATTCTGAGGCTCTTTATCTTTTCTGCTTTTCTCTATGTAGTAAATCTTTAACGCTCACATTTTAATTCCCAACAGAGGCTGAGAAACCCTGGTACAGAAGTAATAAAGACAATATTTCATTGTAACCTTGGGCTAGCCAAAACAACACAAATCATTTTGCCCCAAGGCCATTAAAATGTCTTTCAAATACAGCATCAACTTTAAACCCTGGTTTCAATCTAGGTATTACCGAGGCAGCCCCTCTTGTAAAACTCAGCAAAATCAATAAACACCACCTAACATTTCTACATGCTCTGTGAAGAGTACTTGATGATATTACTTACCTGTCTTATTCTTTCACATTAGATGTAATGTATAGCCTATGCATCAACACAAAGAGCTTTTCCACCGGAAAAGGGAAATTAGTCGGTTTCACGTCAGAGAATAGAAAATGGCAATTTGGGTAGCCAATGAAAAAAAAAATAACCCAAAACCCCACATTGTTTTACTGTGGGGAAAGGGGAAATGAAGCAAGAAGAAGAAATGCAGAATGGTGAATGACACCAATTTTGGTATTGAGTAATGTTATATTAAATTCTCAAGATTTTCCCAAATGCATAGGAAAGAAATTAGGAAAAAAGAGCCTGAGGGTTCAAATATTTTTAATGCTGTGCTCTTGTTGCTTAGAAGGGACAGAATTTAACTCTAGTAACAATTAATCTGTGGCCATCAGAACTACCCTTCCCTGCTGGTACCACTATCAACACGACTGGATGGATGTGCCATACCTGCACAGGAATCCTGGTGCTCCGTGGAAGGCACTGGAGGAATAAATTTGTGTGACTGAGGGAAATCATCCATGCAGGTGAGCAAGGCAAAGGAGGTGGTTCAACGTGCCCAAAACACTTGGCACCACAGCTTCCTCTGTGAGGCTTTTGGTGTTCAGCTAACAAGATAGTGATGAATTTAAAAGATCAAATGCTTTTCCATACTAAATTCAGAAGGGATTTATTTTTCACTTTGGTACTTCTCTAGAGATGTGTGAGTAAGTTTTGCTAAAAAACCTGAACGAAATCTCTTTCCAGTTCTGCTGATGTTGTTTCACCAAATGCTGTTACAGCATTTGTCTGCCATCCAATAGCTTCTGCTAATTGTAAAACTGACTAAAACTGAAAATTAAGAGAAAATTGTCTGCAGTGGTTCCTTTCAGCCAAGCTAAGACCTACATAGCACAAGATGTTTGGAAATGTTCTGAATGGTCTGAATTCAAGCAGAGGATAAACAGCATAAAAACACTACCGTCAATATAACAGCTGCCACCAGATCTGAATTAAAACATGATAACATAAATGATAAATGCATTCAGACTGTTACATAGGGCCAAATGCACTCATCATTGTTCTCATGGCTGAGCCAAAGTGGAATTGGGGTCTTTCTGGTGGGAAGCAGAAGGGATCATCATCCCATGCACACTTCTGCAGAGTAAGACAGAGGGGACAGCCCTGGCAGTGAGACTCTGTTTCCTCCACAGAAATACGTGGAGCTCAGTGAATCAGCTGCACTATTTATTTTTTAAGATTATTTTTTCATCATGATCTTCTGTTTGCTGAGGTTAATAGCAAAGTAAATGTGAGTTCTGAAGCACGGAATCCCATCAGGTAAGGACTAATCCAAAGAGCACATTTAACAATTCTAATGATGATGCTGATGATACAATAATAATCTGTAGATTGAACACACATCAAGGTAAAATAATATTTCCATTATCTACATAATCAAATAAACTTTATAATTTAATTCTTCAAGACTACAGTGGTAACAAAGGCAAATTGCTTCTACAAATAATAAATGGAATAAATATACCTGAAAAAAAAATAATTTTGCCTTGTAAAGATGAACACTATCCATGCTTTGTCTTCAACAACCATCACCAAGACCATTAGGCCATGGATTTTTCTGAGTAAAACAGCTTTCACATAGATCCTAGTGACCTTAATAGTTCAGGGAGAGAAATAAAATCTGCTGCTAATGATTCACTAACCTGATGTCTTAGGGTGAAGCAGACATGACATGAAAATCTTTTTGGAATCATTATGTCAAAGATCTGCACCCAAATCAGTGACCCTTACTCATATACTAATTAAAAGCAACAAATAGCAGATTTTAAGTAGTTTTCTGAATAACAGTCACAGAGGACAGTGAAATCAACATCATTAAAACCAGACTGTAAATAAACTAAGCCACACAGAAATCCTTGGTATGTGCATTGCACATACACCTCACCATTTAAAAAACATGACATTATAAATGTAAAGTCATCACAGGTACTACAATTACTCTGCAGTTAAGTACAGCTGATGGTCTGATGGATTTTAAAGGCTCAGGAAATCTGAAGTGAAGACAGGGGTGATTACTCAACCAGAAAATAAAGTTGCAAGAGTGGAAAGTGTGTTGAACAAGGTTGGAGAAATTATTACTTCTGCTAACAGTTTAAGTGATTACACTGTAAGATTGTCAATGAAATATTTATGCAGGTAAAAGCAGAGAGTTTGTAATTTTATTTCCTTTGGAGGAAGATAGAAAATGGGAAAATTTTACTATAGAATGTATACTATACTACAGAATAGTATATAGGTACTATAGAATGAAGATCACCCCTAGCAACATCTCTGCACCAAAAAGTTCTGAATAGCTGAATACCAATAGCAATATTTCTTTATAATACTTTAGCCATATTAAAACCAATAGAAACACACATTTACCCTTACTATAAGGTTCCTTTGGAAAGATAGTAAGGAACATTGATAAACTGCTGGCAGGTATTTTTAGTGGTTGCAATAGATTAATTTAATACATATGGAACCCTCTATGGAATACTTGTCAAATGCTGCAATCAACAATTAACTTGGTGAAATAATTTGGAACAATGGAAGGTTCAATAGCAATAGATGGCAGAGAACTGACCGGATGATGTTAATGAAGCTAACAACAAACTGTAATGCTTGGTCAGCCCTGAAATAGTTGGGTGGACAATCATTGTAGGTTCCTTCCAACTGAAACAGTCCTATTCTATCCTATCCTATTCTATCCCAGAAGCATCAGGAGAAAAGGGCCATTCTTAATCTACAAGTAAGGTCCAAATGCTTGTGATTCCCGACCAGCGAGCAAATCACGAGTGGCCCATCTTCCAGATAATATCTACTGGGATTTTCCTGAGAGGAAAAACAGAGTCCATCTGGCAAAATCACAAAGCATTCTCACAGATTAAAGCCTGATACTAAAACCTCACTGAAAACTGTTTTTACTGGAGGTTGATGTGCTAGATTTGATTCATGTCTTCTCTTTAGCAATAGCTAAGGCATTTATCATATGTTCTGCGCAGGGAAGATGGCTAAAGAATTTCCAGTGTCAAGGCCTGACAGCCTTCAGGCACTGAAGATCACCTTTGCTCATGCATTAACAACAAATTATACTCCCAGAGAGCAACCCCTTCCTTTCCAGCTCAGTGGTATTTTCAGGGTCCACCAAAAGTTTAGGGACAGGCTTTATTATTTTATTTACTGCAGGAAAAGTATTTTGCATCATGTTGAGATTCTTGTAAGAGGTTTCATTCATCAAAATAAGCATATACACCAATATTACTCACATGGAGTGACCATAACTCAGGTCTCTCATAATCAGTTAGGGGAAGATGGTTTATGATTACAAACAAATACTGAAGGTCATGGATTTTCCATACAAAGGCAGTTTGAAGGGGACTGAAAATAAGGATTAATGGTTGACTCAAAGTAAAACCTGATAGATTAGGGAACCCAACATTTGCAAAAGTTTGTTATAATAATATTTTGGAAGGGAGAGGCCAAGTCCAAGCTTTATCACCAAATAAAGCCAAAAAACCTTTTGAACCTGTGTCTGTTTCTTTGTTTGCAAGACTAATGGCTTGGTCCTTAAGAAACAGAGTGGAAATGCCAAATATTTGTAATATTTGAAGGTGTATTCCTTCTCAGAAGATAAAAAACCCTTCCCCCATAAACCAATTTTGGTTTATTGTAAAATAGTAGGGAGGTTAGATTTTTTTAGTAAATTGGGGGGGGAAGAATTGCTAATTTGCTCTAGTAATGACAGAGGATCTTTTTGACAATGGCATGAATGTTGAAGGGAAAGAAATTTTAAAGTAGGATTATGCTTTACAAACATAATGTATTTATCCAGTATATGATACTGACAAAGTCATCCTGTTTTCAGAGGAATGTGAAGGAATTTTCATAATCAAGATGAAAAGTGGGAGGTTTCCTTATCAAGGTATTATCATTTCCAAATACTTTTAAACAGCCAGAAATGATCTAGTAATACTAAGACATAAGGAGAGAGCCGTGGAACAAAGTTTTTCAAGGCAATATTTTCCAGTAACAACTTAACCTTGTTACACACCTGGCTCCAAGGAGCACGTGCCCTGGAGGCCAAGCTGAGTGTGGATGCTCATCACAGCATCTTCAGCTGCAGAGGAGGGAGGGATGGGAAGCAGCTCTGAACTGCCCACACAGAGCCTGCACAGCCACACACACCTCTGCCTCCAGAGCACGTGCTCAGGAGAACACCCAAGGAACAAATGTAAGCACAACAACCTGCACACCGCACACCTTGCCATTGCTCCCTCAAAGCCTTGCCTCTTCTCCCCAAGGGATTTTATGTCTCTTTCTCCCTGTATTTAGCTCAGTTTCTAATCTCTCAGTACAATGAGTCACTTTCCACCGCAGTGGCCTATGTGAATGACAGATCATGTTCAACCCTGGGGAAGCCCAGGGATGCAGCTGGGGGAAAGAGGCTCAGATTTGGAGTGAGAAACAGAGAATATTTCAGCTAATGAATCAAACTAATGTTGTGTGGCAGCTGAGTCCAGAGGCTTTTGTGCAATATCCTGCAATTCCCAAGCTGTTGAATCAGATGTTCTGGCCTTAGAGAGCCCAAAGGCATTGCTTTAAATATCTCAATTAACAATCCCTCTGAACATCAAGGAAACTGCTAGACATGTCACTGTTGGGTCTTGGAGAAATGTAGTGATGGATGATTAAGACAGTTGAAGTAATCAAAATTTTCTGCACACTTGTGCACAGAGTGCATGAGTGTAAATATCACCCCAGCCCTGGACCAGCTCTGAGTGGATGCTGCATGACAGACAAGTTCCTCTCATTCAGAAAGGATACTGCACATAAATGCTGTCCTGTGTGCTGAAAATTCCTTACTGATTACCTTTCATCCTAATTAAGCCGTCTCCTTAAGTACACCTTTCCAACTGCCTTGGCCTTTAAAGAGAAAAGCTAACAAATACATGATGCATGAAGGAAACCACACAGAATATCAACTAATGAAAAATTCACTACTTTGTTACCCTTCCTGACCACAGAGTTTAAAAGGATCTGGAATTCATGGTGAAACTAGAATTTAGCTTCAGAATTTTTAGCTTCATTTTCTAGTTCCCTACTGCCTGTATTCCTGTAAATACAAAATGCCACCTGGTAATTAGTGGCAAGAGCATTTAAAATGTGCGCTCTTTAATGATGCCAAAGCTATGTGACAAATTTAACATAAAGATACCCCCAAAAGGCTACAGCTTAAGCTGTTCCATGGTTGATAGAAAGTGGTAAGCATTCTTTTTTTTAAAAAAAAGCAATTCCCTTGGATCAATCCCTAAATAGGGTTATGATTAAATCGGACGTTTGGGAATAAGCTGGAAACTGGATTCTAAAGCCAAGTATTGCTGAGCTCAGCAGCAGTCCCCTGGCTCACGCTGGCTTCTATCAGTTACAAAACCAATCTGCATTGTATTTCAAACTCAACACAGGCACATGGGGAAATATGATCCATTTTCAACTGGAAGCCGAAATTTGATTTACTTGGATGTGCATCCACCCCTCTCTGCTCCATCATACTGAGGATTTTACAGGTTCCTACTGGTATGGGTTCAGACATTCTTAAGATATATTCATGAAAATCCTGTCATATAGAGCATTTCCTGCTCAGCCTTTTCTTACCCCTATTTTTTATTTGACCTTTCCCATATGATAGGCACAAAAGTTCCTAGTGAAATATCAAGTCTCATTTTGAAACTTTTGGGAGCCTGCATTGTTCTGCAGTTTACCTGCAGCAGACACCAGGCACTGGGCTGCTACAGCAAATATATACCTACCAGCCCTACCTTGCCCTGCAGTTAACCACCCTGGGTCACTGCAGAATAATCCAAAGATTTTTGTAAATTTTAATGAAAAGTGAAATTCCTCCATCATGGCAAACTTGCAGCTTTATACGAGTCACATCTCCTTGTGCTTCTGCTGGTGAGCAACACATCCCAGTGGATAAGTGGGCTACCACCCTTCCACTGTCTGAATGAAACTGCAGGGCAGTAACAGGCTGGTTTTCATCTGAGGTACCAAATATTTATGCACTAATTCAGTTGAGGATTGGATACATTTTTCTGGCTTTTTAAAACCAGTAATTCAAAATAAAAGGATAGATACCAGTTAGATGTATTAACATTGCAGTCAGTTGCAGGTACTGATGACTTGCAATACCCAAATGAACAGCTTCAGGTAAAAATCAAATTTAAATGATGTATTTCTGAGCCTTCTAGGATTTGATTTCCAATCCATTAAAAAACCCAAGCTGTTTTCCAAGCTACATGATTGTTCTTATTTTCAACTGAGATTTCCAGTGTTTAATCACACGTCTCTTGAGATACTTTTGGAGAATTACTTTTTAAAAAATAGGAATATGATTTGGAAACACATATCCAGGGGTCCAGAGAGGAAGCAGGCTACATTTCCTGCTTGCTTTTTTATTGAACCATTTATATCAAAAGAACATTTTTCCTTCATATTTTGAACACTGAGATATGAGTTAACAAATCAGGTGTGTTCCAAATTTGCCCTCAGCCCTAGCCACAGCCTCTACTGTAATTTATAGCCACAAATGCACAGTGAAATGTGCAATAACTCACAGTGTTCTAAGTAATATAGCATACAACCAGCTACTGATAATTTGGACTGAATAGCATTTAGTCTTCATCTGCCCTACCTACTCTCTTTGTACAAATGTGTTAAAAACAGCACTACCTAGGTGCAACTTGGAATACATCAGGAGGATTAAATGATAAAAGCCTTCTTCTTTTTTTTTTTTTTTTTGAAATTATAATCACACTTCAGAGAAAGAGCAAGAAATTATAATGTTAAACATCAGGCTATAACATAGGAGAAAAAAACAAAACTCAAACACAGCTCATCAGAGTATCCACTGGAGTCTTTCATTTCCAAAACTTAAAATGGTAGCTCCATATCATAAAAAAATACACTGCAGTTTTTAAAATATTTTCTTAATCCCTCATATTGATTGTAATGTCAACCAAAAGGTAACCCTGGACTTTAAGGCCATTTTCCTTTGCAGAAATGACCTTTTGCACTTTCTCAGGTGGAAAGGTAATCTAAACTTACCAAGGGAAAACTGAAGGATGGATGCAGTAGTTGTGTTAAGGCCAGTGGTGGTCTATGGGAAGAGAAGCAAATATTTTTGTTAGATCAGCAAAACAATACATTCATCACTTGTTTTTCTTTGAAAGCATGGGAAATCTCTAGACACCTACATCTCCAGTGCATAGGACTGTTAACCACCAGCCCTTTCAGGCTGAGTGATCATGGACATTTTTGTTATGTCATTTTGATTATTGAAATCTCATCATATGTCAAAGCCAGAATTTTTTTCCACCATACTAATGTCTACAGAAAAAAAGCACATTTATGTGCAACAGGGTTGCTTGACCACTCCTTAGAAGATTGAAAAAATGTACATATAGAAGAATCTACCCACGGCTGACATCCAGACAAGACCTAGAAAGAGAAACACCACCAGCTCACCCTGTAGTCAGCAACCCACCCTCCTCTGAGGCCTCTCTTTCTCCTTTCTTTGAATGCCTCCACATTTCAGTAGCTCAAATTAGAATGGTTCTTCTGAAAATACTATAAAATAAAAAGCCCTAGTGTGTTGTGAAGGACACCTAATTGTTTGCAATTTATTTTGAAAGTTTGATTTAACAATACTGCTACTTAAGAACCAATGCATCCAAGAGCAAAAGAGACTGGACTTCTTCCACTGCCAGTGCACACCTAGTTGAGCTATTCATTAAATGATGCCTTTGAAAGTAATGGATGGAGATCTGCATGAATTGGCATGAGGTTTTAGTTTTCTTTCTTTTCTACAGACTTATTACACAGAGAAAATAATATAAATATTAAGGAATGGGATCTTCACTAAAATGCATTCAAGATTAGCTAATAAAAAGACTACATGTCCTAACAGGTAATTTTAATTTTTTAAACAAGAATAGGAAAGCTGCATTTACATAACCCCTTTAAAAATACAGTCACATTCCCATTTAGGTCATTCTGCCAGGATCAATTCAGTATCAGGTATCACACTTACCCAGCCAAATAATAAATTGCTTTCTGATTTGATTTAAGACAACCTATTATATTATATTTCATTCAATTAATTATGTTGTGCAAGTTATAATTTGAAAACAAAACCTTTATTGAGGTTCAATAGCTCATATCATCAAGAAATTAAACATATCAGTTATCACAGAAGGGATGTTCATGTAGACTTAGACTGTGTTGAGAATCATTTCAGCAATGCTTTGGGAAAGAGCACTAGACTTACTAAAAATTTTTGCAAAATTCTGCATAGGGCTGCTTAGTTCAGACACTGCAGAGAGCATAGTAGGGAGCCTTTAGTAGGCATTTTCCTTTGCTTGCAACCTCTCTGATGCTGTACAACTTTCCAGTATTTTGCCAGTGGTAATTTTTCACCAACAGACAGAGACAGCTGTTATTAAAAAACCCTCTGCTTGCAGTAACAGGTGGCTGTTGGAAATCAGGAGAAAAGAAGGAGGTCAAGGTAGCAAATCAGCAGCTGTTAGAGCTGCTGATGTAAAATATTTCACAAATTCAACTCTTCTTGACTAAGTATTTTAAAGCAGTAATTCATGTACTAGGAGCCATTAACAGGAACAGAGGTTTCATGATCCATTTCAAGCAAGGACAGAATAGGACTAACAAAAATAATGGAAAATTTAAACAGGTATTAAAATTTGTGACAGAAGGAGGTATGTTGTGAAATTGCCAAAACAACTACAAATGAGAAACAGGCTGGTTCTAAGACAATAGGTATTAAATTTTGTCCATATGTATGATTTTGAGTATGTCCATACTCAAAAATAAAACTAGATCACACCTCTGGCATGAGCACTCTTGTGCTCATCCATAATGTTAAGCCTTTAGCATGTCCCTGCAGAAGTATTTGATTTTTCTGCAACACTGCTGTAATATTTATAAATACTTTTATTTTTAGGCTGGCAACTGTTTATAAGCATAACAATTTTTTCAGATGATTATTTAATCACACCACTTTGGTAGCATAACAATTTTTTTTCCAAATTCCTGATATTCCATGGTAGTGCTACTTTACCACACAGCAATATGACAAATGCAGTCCAAGAATGGATTTTGAAGCCAATTCCTGATTGCCAAGGATAGCCTAAATTGAATATCAGCAGGGAGAAGACAGCTAATGAATGACAGTTCAAAACCTGCAGAGCTGGGACCCTGGGTTTGTTAAATGTCATAAATAGATTTTTTCCAAGTAGTGTTACCTATGCTCAGTACTATAACTAAAAATGAATGTAAAAAATGGGAAAAAATATCCCAGTGGTGTGACTTTCCTTATGCACAGGACATAAACCAACACATTCCCTCTCAAGGCAGTTGGCAAAGCACAGCACATTCAAACAGGATGCAAAGTAGCAGAGAGGCCATTTAACACCCTCAAGAGGATTCCCTGGCTGGAGCTGGCTGCAAGGGAAATTATTCTTTATCTATAAAATCTCTAAATCAGTTTTATGTGTGTTTATGACTTTTATACGCCATGTCAGCACTATCTACATTGCATTTGTGTAATTCTGGTCCCGGTTAAGGAAGTAAAATCAACCCTCTGAAAAGAATTGTCAGTGTCTGAACTGAAGGGAAGATGCCTGGCCAAAACACTTATGGTTTATGGACCTCTTCCATGTTTGCTCTTCAAATAGCTTTAATCAGCCTTTCCCTCCATTCAGAAGAATGTTGAAAACATGAAAATTAATTTTGAATTACATGGGCTTTGATCTGGCCTTTTAATTTTTCAGTGCTTTCCAAATCTCCCCTTTTATGTACATCACTGCAGCTAGCTGCCCAGCACCAGCATGTGGGCGTTGGTTTATGTATTGCAATTCATTTTCCACTCCCGGATCACCTCAAGTTAATGCAAATTGCACCATGTTGTTTCTTACAGCAATTTTATGACCAAACTACCCCCAACAAAATTAATTCTGTCCCATTCATCATGACTCAATCTGTTACATACACCTCCCTGTGACTGGCAGGTGCTTGCTCCAGGCTGCATTTAAGTCTGTAGGATGCATTGTTCACAAGTAATGTTTTACAACCAAATTAACATCTATCAACAGGGACAAGAAAAAATGGGACAAGACTAAAAAAATAATAAAAGAAAAATGAACCCTGTCTCTATTTAATTGTTGGATATAAAAAGAGAATGATGCCAGTTCGAAAACACAGTTCTATGTCCTTGACTTTTCAGTATTTCAGAGATACTTTACATGATTCGGATACATGCTGGATCAAGAGACTGTCCCGTGCCAACTATTGCAATAACTTTTGCTTAGCATCTACAGTTTCAAGCGCTGGGATGTTGCTGGGTGTACTTCTATGGACCTTGCTCAAGAGCACCTTTACTAAATAGCAAACTTTCAAAGCACACCAACACCCCTGCAGCTGACACAGCTCCACAGCCTGCAGCCCCAGCCCCACAGACGAGGCAGCCTTCACTTACCAGCTCTCTGGGACCGTATGGCTCGCAGAAGGTGGCGGCGTTGCCGTGCATTATCACCCCGCAGTGTTCCCCCACCTCGCAGTTACTGCACTCAGACCTGCAGGGAGAGCACACCGTGTTCAGAATGGAAATCAGAGACTGCATCTTTGAGACTGTGTAAGATGTAAAATCAGGCTGCTGCATCTTGGTGCTCAAATTGGACGGTTTGTTATCACGGTGCTGAGCACAAAGCAACTGTGGGTATGATCCACTGGAGCTTCCTCTTGTGAAAGGCCCTGGTGATTCAGTACTTACTGCAAACTGCCCCTCTAAAGTGGGGTGTCCCTGCTTGCTGAATGCAAAACATCTCACCATGGGAAAACCAGTTGAAATCTTACATATATAATTTACCCTGAAGCTACTCTTATTACAAAATCCTCGTGAACGTTTGATTTACCATAGATAAACCCACCATCATGGAGTCACCACAAAGAACAGCTGAGAAGAAGCGGCTGGGATCAGCCCCCTTCCTGCTTGCAGGGTGATTTCCCCAAAGACCAGGCTTGAGGCTGCAGTGTAACATAGCATTTGCTGTTGCTTCTGTTTGCATTTGTCATATTCCATATTCCTAGAAACAGAGTTTCCACTCTGCTCACTTCTTAGGGGAAAAATTATAAAGAAATTCTCAGAGAGGCTGGTAAGTGCTGCAGAGACAACTAAAGACACCTGTCCTGATAATTCTTAATTTAATATGAAGGACTTTGTGGGCAGCCTGACTGTAGAACATAGGGAAAGGTCTGTTTCCCCCACCTTCTAGGACTGGGATATCAGATACTGGCATGAGGACCACATTTTCAAAAAACATTGGATATATTCCTGGTCCCCAAGAAGCTGCCCGCAACGGTTCTGACCAACATTGCCTTTGGGCATTCAAAGCTTAACTTAATAATCAAACCTGCAGGGAAATGTTTACTCCAGAAAAAAAGTCAGACATAAAAATATTTGAGTTGTTTTTCCTGTATGAACATGCCAGTTAAGTAATTCAGCAATTCACACTGACACCATTTAGGATTTTGAATTTAAGCAGCAGAATAAAATATTCTAATAAAGTAGAATAGTTCAAATCAACTTCAGTGAATTAATATTTACTTATAGATGTCACAGTCAGCAAATAATTTTATTTCTCAATAAAAGGCAAGAAGAGAGCACGTGAGTGAATAAAATATTATTTTAGAGAAAACACAGAAGCAGAGTTCACAGAGGACATGTTTAGATGCTATCTAATTTCACTTGATCCCGAAGTTCTGACAACTGAAGAGCAGAGGGAGAGGAACTAGAATTCCTGGGGTTCTGTAGGAGTCTGGCTGTTATAAAAATAATTTTCATTGTCTGCCCCTACATTTTGAATTTTATAGCAGAGCATCTACTCAGACTCCTGATAGGTGTAAAGAGACAGACACGGCAGGAAAACTTTGTCATGGATACATTGTAGGGATCACTTAGTCCTTCCTAAAAGGTCAGGCTACATAATCCAAGGGATATTTTAATTCTGTAATTCTCATATTTCAACGAACAAAAAGCATTTCATCTGTTCTACTTCTGTAATGTGGTCTATGAAATATTGTCTGGAAATCCAGAAACGCTGTCCTGCTAATACAGCAGTTTCATCATTGGTTGCCTTTCCTAGGATGACTCCTCTCATACAAAATTGGATGGCTGTTGGTAATCCTGATTCAAACCTTTGTGCTCTCTTTGAAGTGCATTACCTTTGACAATAAACTGCTCATTAGCTTGACAAGAATGCATGAAGAGCAAGATAATTGATCTGCTGTTCCTCAGATCATCGTCATAGTACTACGTGTTTAGAAACGATCCAATTTGCTCCTCTCCTGGTGCAGACAGGAAGGTTAATTCCTTTTCTATTTATACAAACAGAAGACACTATTAATTGCCCTAGCTGGGTGCAGCTTTCCACATTATCCTTCTCACCTGCCTCATCTAAGATCTTAGCGCATTAAAATCACTTCAGCTTTCTCTTCACAGCTGGTCCTCGCTGACACTGCTGACATGTGTCACATTTATCGAGATGACTTCTCCACAGACCTGCCATCTCTCTCATCTCTGGATTAGAGAGTCCCACCTCTCTCTGCTATTGTTCTTCACTTTGCTGAAGGGGAAACATCTGCTGTTTCCCCACCCCTATTTGTAATTTTTTTTCCCTCTACAATACCTGAGCATGTGGATATTATATTGACTGATGTCTGAACCATAAAGAAGATAAACATCTCAAACTGCCAAGAGATTTTTAAACATAAATCTTTCTGAAGTTTAATCCCACAGTTTTAGTGCAATTTGGAAACCACTTTAGAACCTCTCTCCTGTCACAAAGCTTTCCTCAACCTCTTTGCCACTGGAAATATCACTGTACCTGTACATTTCTCATATGCCATGAAGAAGTGATGACCAAGAGAATCTCTGTTTCTTATTGATTGATTTTACATGCTCAGGTATTCTTCATGTCATCTTTGACAAGTGTGCCTTCTGTAAGTGACTACTGCTTGGTGTGCTGATAGGCTTTGAGATGAAACATGACATCAGGTTGGGAAGGAGAATTAGTCAGCAATGCACTTCTGTACTGGCTCTTTCTCCTTTAAATGTACTGAAACCCTTATTTTCTGCAGTCCTACTATTAAAACTGTTTTATACAGAAACATGCACAAATGCCAACATTTATTCTTTAGTAATTTATGCATCTTCTTAACACTAAGAATATCTAATCATAGCATTAAACAGAACATTTTCTTACATTTGTTCTTGTTTAGCCTGGTTTAGTTCTTATATCACCTTTGCACTTTTTATGCTCTCCACTGAAGTTTGATGAGGTTACATGGAGGCAAGATGGTCACAGGAACAGGTGATCAATGACTTAGACAGTCTTCTTCATACTACACACATTGGACCTCTACTCATCCAGCCATTCCCTGGCAAGTGGTACCTGTTGCAGGTTCCCTTTCCCTGCTGAAGAGATTAGTTACTTCCATGGTTCCTGAGGTTTCTGATCTAACAGTGTCCTGTCAGTTTTCGGAAAGTCTCATGGACACTAATAGCTTATATTATTTCAATTTTCTAATTGAAAAAGGTACTAAACACTTCTAGTTAGTTCAACAAGTCAGCAGTGTCTGGCTGAGCATGGACATTGGTGCTACATTTACAATGGTGTGGGATCACCTACTTACCTTAAATTCCACAGCTAATGCACATCAGATGCATAACACATTCAACATTTATGATTGTGTGAAGCACACTTTTTTCACAAGACAAGAGATCTTTGTAAGGGTGGTGGCAAATAAAACCCAAGAAATGAGGAAATCTTTGCTTAAGCAAGAAGGTTTTGCCTATGGGTTGGGGACTTTGGGAACAATCATATTCTGACATGACAGGGTACTGGAAGAAAAGATTATAAACATTAGTTGGACAAACCACACAAGAAAATTCTCATGGTGGGTGGTTTCCCAAGAAAATGAAAAAGATGGGACATGGTCCCATTCCTACACTCCCAGCAGAGAAATCCTTCTTTGTTCTATGTATCTTCCGTTCACATAAGCATGCGTCCTGTCCTGTTACTTCCTTCTCTCTCGGTCCATTTCCCACTTCAGCAGTTTCTCCTGTTTTCATTCAGTCACCAAATTTTGATACAGGTCAGGAACTGTGGTGCTGTAACTTTTCTTTTACAAAGAGCCTTATCCCAACCTTCTCTTTCTCTGCAGCTCCAAACACACTTGTAGCCACTCCTCCCCTGTTTCAGAGCCTCCAAAGAAACAGATGGCTGCTGGGAAGGATGTGTCTTATAATGCATTTGACAGAGCAGGCAGTCACTCTCAAAATCATACAGTGCCCTTGTGCAAAAAAGCTATGAGATGTGAGGTCTCTCTCAGCAATGGAGTGACACACAGGCTCTGCTGGGACTCATAAAATTGGACACACAGAGAGGATATAAACTGCTTAGCTGTGCACTTGGATGGTTCATCTCTGCCAGAGCTGCACATGCCAGAAGGGCAATCAGGAGGGGTGGGAAAATATTAATTGCTTCCAAGCCAGTGTTACGTAGGATTTGGGAAGAAAAGCCAGGAGGAAAACACAAACACTTCTCTTTTCATCTGTACAAATAATGGCTTCAGAAACGATTAGAGTGGCTGGGTGTAAGTGGCCGCATGGCATGGCCCTGCTGGGGTGTCTGTGCACACCAGGCACTGCTCCCCACAGACTGAGAAGAGCTGGAAATACTGCTCCAGCACTTGCTGCAATTGGTTGTGGTAAAGATGGGATTTTAGCAGCTGCCAGGGGAAAAAACACAATTTTAGGGAGGATGGCAACAACTGTTAATAATTCCTGATTTTACTTCCACTAGACAATCAAATGAGAATGAGCTTTCTGCCACTAAGTGGGTCTTCACTGGAGGCAGGGCTACTGCAGAAATTCTGTGTGTTGTAAAGCTCATGGTACTTCATTATGGTTTTCTTTTATTTGTGTTCCACTTCTGTTTAGCACTGCTGAAAATGCTGGCTTTCTGCTATTACAGGAAAATCTGTCTCAGGACTGGTGAGTTTTGGGGACTCTCTCCTAGCACCCACCTCTCTGCACTGATTCACCAAGCAAGGTGGTGAAATTTATTCCAGAGGGACGAAATCCAAATCCTGGGGACAAAAGGAGCAGAAGACTGGGGGCTCTTTTAATCTGAAATTTCTCTGTTGAGACTTCTCTGAGCAAGGATGAATTTAAAGTTGAGAGCAATGGATAAATAAATTATGGAGGCTCCCAACAGACAAGCCCTCGGTGAGTTATGAGGCATCTGCAGGGAAATAATGCCTCTTCTCATTTCTTTCCACTCAAGTCCATTTAACACACTGCTGCTAAAGCAATCTACCTTGGCAGCTATTCTGCAACCCATTAAGAGTCCTTGATCTGTTCATACCCGTAAAGAAAGAGGGGATTTTATGTTGTAGTACTGCAGGTCCTTAATACCTCTAGACCAGAAAAAACATTTAAAGAGCTGATACAAAAGGAACAAAAGGAGCAAAAATTGTAGGTGCATATTGAAAACTATTAAAATGTGTATGTACAGAATAAAAATATCCATAAAATTCTGTAAACTACTGCATTTTTACATAAGATGGTTAAGCTATGAAAGACCTGCACAGATGGAAAGTTGTGACAGTCCTTAATAAAAAGGAAAATTAAGTCAAATGTCACAGAATGAATGTATTAACTAACAAACCAGGTAAGTGATAAAATGCTCATCAAGGATTTATTTGAACAAGATAAACTAACCCAGTAAAATATTTCCATGTCTTGTATGAATTAAAACAATAAAGTTAGTCATATTTTTGACATAAGATTGAAAGAAATAGAAAACTCAGAAGCAATCATATAAAAAAAGGAGGCTCCAACCTTCAAAACCTCAGATGTGTTTATCTGGGTATTATATACTGTATATATACTCACTATACAGAATAGAATCAGCTTTGTACTAAGGGAGATGTGTGACTTCCTCTTCTGGGACATTGTACACATATATTATCATCTATCTTTATGATCACTGTGGTGGTAAAATTATTAATATTTAAGATTCAGAGGTCTGCCTAAGAGTTATCTTTGCTAAAAGAACACTCCTTTTGACTAAAAGCTAACAGTCCATCACTGTTTCCAACTCCCCTCTTCTGAGCTAAGAGAGCACTAAGGGGTCACTCCTATAGGCTCCCCCAATCATCTCTCCATACTGTCCTGTTATTTACTGTTGGACAACTTAGGACTGTGACAGTGACTTTAGGAGTCCACCCCTCACAGGGATTGATATTTAACTTTATTAACATTGAAGTGATTATTTTTCCTCAACTTTTCCCTTGTTTTCTGAACCAGTGCATGGGTTTGGTCTCTGCAATCACTTGGCAGAGAATGGGGAAGCAGAGGGAGAGATGGTGTCTGAGAGCTCTCCCACTAGGGTCACAATTCATGAAGCTGCTGCCTGACCTGTCCCAAGGTGTACTTGCCTTATTATGTATGGGAAGGTTGAGATTCTTCTATAGCATTTATTGGTTAAAGAATGATAACATCTTGTGCTGGCTGTTTCAGATATAGGCTATGATAACATGAATGACCCTACTCATGAATCCCAAAACCCTCCAAACCCTAGCAATTTGGAATATATATATAGAGCAATCATATATATATATGTATATAGAGAGAGAAATCAACTTGCTCTATAGAACTGAGAAGCGTTTTCCTTCTTGTACAATACAAAACTTTTGAAAAAGTTTTGAAGAAAAAGCCTTCCACAAAAAAAATGAAAAAAAATTCAACCTCAAACACTTTCATCACATGGAAATTAGACAGAGGTATTTAATTCCAGTTGGGGTTTTTGGGAGGGTTTTCTTATGATTTTTTTAATTATTTGGAAACAATTTCAGTTTGGAAGGAATTATTGCTATAGTTAGCTTCACCAAAAACATGTACAACATGAAATTAAAATAAAAAATTGAAACAACAAAGTTTAATTATTGAAATTCTTCTCCTTTTTGATGAAAAGCTGTGTTTTCAGTAAACCAAAATCTTAATTTATAAATATTCACTGAGCTCAGCTCTAGTCCTACTATTTTTGGATTAGTTAAAAATTTGAAATCAACAAGAATTTGTCACCCACTTCAATGTGCTTAGAATTTCTCAGTCACTCATTAATAAATTAATTAATAAACCAAAATATTTAGGTCCTAATGAAGCAAACCCACACTTCAATTTATACTTCATTTCATTCAACAAATATAATGCTTTCATTTGCTCAAATTCATATAAAGGAGTGCAGAAACTCACCACATGGTAGGATTCAATTCTTGCTGATGGTAAGAGTCAAAGTCATCTCGTAGGATAATGCTGTCACTGTGCATTTCAGCTGCAAAGAAAACACAGCAGTATATGAAAAAAAAAAAAATCCAGTGCAATCATCCCATGCTTTCTAATTTAAAATTTTAGATTTCTAAAAATCTGCATTTTAGGTTATGCTACTAATGAAAGCCAGGGTTTCTTAGTTACAGGTTTTTTTGCTTACTATTGATCATAGTACCACAAAAAATTAAGAAGTGCCCCTATCATGAAAGTGTGATGGCTATGGAAAGATGGAGTCATCAACTACACACTAAATATTTTAAGAACTTTTGTTCCAAATTGTTGGTTTTCTGAATGTTTAAAAAAAATCCTTCCAAATCCAGATTTTGCAAACATGGGCAGAAGAATGAATGGATGAGAAGTCCTAATGAGTTTATTGCAGCTCTTATAGTCAGGAGATTCATTTTGACAACTCATAAGCAAAAATCCATGAGTTCATTGGAATTTCTCTGCTAGTATCAGCAGACGTGGCAGTAAAAGTCAACTTATCTAAGGAACATAAATTGTGATTTATGTTATGCAAATATTCCTTACCACTGTTCTGCAAACTTTGGACTCCAATATTCCACCTAGATTTACTGTCTCATTTATGTATGATGATCAGTAAACTCAAAGTCCCAAAACTTTGGCACCTGTGATTGTATTAGACAGACTCTTCTCTACAAATAGTTCCACTAAATGAATGAAGTAACTGTCACCTGCCATTTAAACTGAGGAAGAATTCCAGAATCTGTCCTGGACAAACCAAATTGCAGCACAAGCATTGGTGGTTGCAAGGCTGGAGAGCAGGAGCAGCAGTGCCTTGCTCCAGGGTCCACCTTGGAGATGCACTGGGACAAAATCTTCCTCACAGTAACCCTGCTCTGGTGTGAGGTGCTGTCCCACACTGAAGGTTATGGGTCATAGAATCAGAGAATGGTTTGGGTTGAGAGGGACCTTGAAGATCATCTAATTCTAACATCTCTGACATGGGCAGGGACACCTCCCACTATGCCAGATTGGTCGAAATCACATCCAGCATGGCCTTGAAGGCTTCCAGGAATGGGTCATCCACGGCTTCTCTGGAAACCTATTGCAACTGACAACCCTCACAGTAAAGATTTTCTTCATGACATCAAATCTAAACGTGCCCTCTTTCATTTTAAAGCCCTTTATTTCTCCTTGTTCGATGTCTACAAGCCCTTGAAAAAATTCCTCTCCAGCTTTCTTGTACCCCCTTTAAGTACTGGAAAGTGCTCTAATGTCTCACTGAAGCCTTCCCTTCTCCAGGCAGAGCAATCCCAACTCTTCCAGCCTGTTTTCATAGCAGGCATGCTCCAGTCCTGGTTCTCTTGCAAACAGATGCTCTAATACATAACGAGGAGGAAAAGGTCTGCAGCATGATATACTCACCCTGCAAGGATTTAAAGGCAATAAGGAGCAGTAAAAATCACAACGAAGAAACAACTGATCAGAATTAGACATAATTCAATCCATTTTACATGAACCTCCTTTTAATTTGAATTCCTCAGACCTAGTTTCTTTTGACATTACAGATTTTTTATTATAATAAAGTCAGTGATTCTGAGTTTAAGTAGTAAGAATGATTTTTGAAAAATCACCTACCTAGGTGAGGATGTACTGGAGCTTCTGTCGGGGCTGTGGAAAACAAAGACACACAGTGTGTGAATATCTTCTGTGAACAGGGATCAACTGCAGCATTAAAATCAATTCAGCTTAAAACAAATTGTACAGTATATACTCTCTTAAATCAGCTATCCCAGTAGTTTAATTGTGAAAAACATGATAGGCCCCAAAAGCTACAAAAATATAATAGGAAAACAAAAATAATTATTCTCTTAATTAAAATAAACATCAAAATAAGTGAAGGTCAGTACTGGTTTTATGGTAAAGTAAAAAAATAAATTCTAGTCTAGAGTTATGAGATATTGTTAAAAATAATTTGGATTAAGATTCAACACCTCAAGTACTGACAAAGAGAGAGGAAATTGGGCTCAACAACAGAAATAGTCTAGGAGAGGCAAAAAATCCCATACTTTGATCTTTTATACTGCACTGAGCAACATTTTACTGGGAATATTATTGGGGGAAGTGATTCAAATATTCTTAGGACAATAAGTAACAGATTACCTCTGCAAATCATGATATCAAGCATTTATATCAAAGCATGTTTTTGTAGGCAATGCTGATCAATTCCCCAGGGTCTCTGCCTCCCAAGAAACACCAGAATGTTGTAAGGACACACTGCATGGGGGGCACATGTGAAATGGCACCAGTTCATTAAGTAACCTTCTACCAGCACTTTGCAACAGGAGTCTTGGTGTAGCATTATACAAATGGAACCAGACTGTACCTGAAAGGGCACAGCTACATAAAAGTATATGGCAAGTCTAGAAACTGGCTACACAGTGTGTTAGATCCTCCGTGGCAGCTACTACACCCATAGCCTTGCTTGATCTTAAATCCAAAGTAGGTTACATCTCCTTCATGAAGGGTGCGTATAACCATTTTTTTGTCTATCAGTACCTCAGCCATGGATCTATATTTCCAGCTGTCTTTTGGACTTTGATAAAATAAAACCAGCAAAAAGGAGAATTTTGGAAGCCAGTATTCATTTGATGATTCTGTGTTTTTTGTTGGGCACTGACCTAAATTGTAGCAGTACTCCTGATTTCTTCAGCATATTTGCAATAAAATACTGAAGTACTGCAATTTCTGTCATAACATCTGACAAATTAAAAATAGATTAAAAATAAACATAAAAATGAATGCAGCAATCTGTGTAGAGCTCTCACATATAGTTATGTGAATAGAAAGTCCAATACAAATCTCAAGAATTTTGCTTTTCTCTTCCTGCTTAGTCCTTAAATACTGGGTTTGCAAGGATGCATTCCTGTAATGAAATTGCAACATTTCATGGAGAAGTAGGTGATGAAGAAGACCGAGCAGTCAACAAATGAGGTATCTGCAGACCAGAAAATGATGGCAAGCAATCTGGATTTACCACAGACAGAAAACTTTGATTTAACAGACTTAGCAAGTAGTGCTAAGAGTGACATGTTTCACACCATCCACTAACCACATAAATATATACATGTAAGTGTGTATATATGTATCTCTCCCCTAACCTTATGTACATCTATACATACATATGTATACACAAACACACACATAAATGTACATGCATACATATATACATAGGCATATATAGCTATGGACATATGCATATGTAAGGGGTGTGTATGCATGTATACATACACAGAACACTGAAAAGCACCACTGAAAACTTTACTGCAGCTGAGAGAAAAGACCTTCTTAAGAGTCTGTTGTTTCAGAAATCTGAAATGTTTCTTTCCTTTTCATGGCTAACTTGGTCCATTTTGTATACAAGAAATTCACCCATACTGCTTTGTCTTCCCTAGCAAAAATGCCAATAATGACTCTAACAATGGCAAAGACCTCTCATCATGCTGGTACAAAATCTGGAGAAATACAACTCATGCATGTTAAGCGTGGCCCTGTGTCCAGAATAGTGCTGGACTGTACTGGTGAACCCTCCAGTGAAATAGACTGCATTTGTCCTTTGCAGCCCCAGGTACTGTTTTTCTCCATGGGAATGTGTGAATTTCATAAACCTTTTAAAAATTATTTGCACAAAGAAATGGAATGAACTGGATTAACTGAATTATTTCCCAGACTGAGCAACACAATCTGTTCTGTATTTTTCCTGCAGGAAAAGAAGCACATTATGTCATGGGATTTGTAATACTTCTCTTCTGAGAGGCTAAGTTTCAAATGAAATCTCTGTCCCTGATGTTCTGAATGCCCCCTTCTCAGTAGTTCCAGAGCAGTACTGAGGGGAGATCTGCTGTGAACACAGGGGTGGCTGAAAGCCATCCTGCCAGGGCTCACCCACAAGGAGCACGGTCATGCCAGGGCACATCATGGGCAGACTCATCAGCTGCCCAAGCAAATTCCATTGGCCTTTGAAAGTAACCCAACTGAAAGAGACCACCTTCTCCAAGGAGAGCAGTTCAGACCTCCAAATGAAAGCAAAGGACTGTGTGATCATTCACACTAGGTTGTTTGGCTCTTTGGAAAGGGCTCCAGCCAAGGATACACACAGTCATGAGTGACACTTCCTGAAGATGGTATGCAAAATTTCAGCATTCAGCAGAAAGGCACAGGTATAGCACAAACTTGGTATCATTACATTTGCAAATTCTTTCAGCTTCACCATTATTTAATAAAACTGGCTGTTCATGTGATTAAAAAACATAGACTTGGGATCTGAGATTTTTTCCTGAAATGGCTCCTCCCCCATATGCATAGTACATTGCAAAACAAAACTGCTTACCGATGGAATGAAAGGAAGGAAATTGTGCAGGTACATACTAATGCCACTGATCAATCATTTAAAAACTAGAGGTGGAACTAAGCACACACTTCATTTTAGACAAAAAGGTTGTTGTTACAAGTACAGATTTTATGCTGGGGAGAGGTTACATTCCCTAAATCTTTACAGAATCTAAGAAGCCCAAGTATTTTTGCCTCAGGTATTCTGATTGTAATTCAAATTCGTGAGCTGAATATGACAAAGGACTCTGAAGGTACCACTTAATGAGTGATAAACATAGACTTTATTCTCTCTATAAATAATTTCTTTATTACATTTTATATTTCATTGCAAAACAGCAATGTGTTGATCTTCAAGGGTTGTATTTAAGGCTCACAAATAATAGAAATTCAAAACATAACACAAAACTAAATGTAGTTGCTTTAAAATATTTTCAGATCTGCCTTTCTAATCAAGTTATAGAACTACTTAAAAATAACATGGATTTTTCCATAAGCCATACAGTGTGGCTAAAGTCAAATGGAGTTTTTTTGTACAATATGACAAAGCTAAAAGAAATTATACAGTGTAGAGTAGCCATACAATGTAAAAATATAAATTTATAATTTAGAAGGAATCGTACAATACTTCAGACTGAGAGGGAAAGAGAAAGGCCACCTCAGTTCATATTTTAAACCATTATTCACTTTGTTAGATGTTCCTTAGGCACATGGTTGGATGGTTTTAAATTTAAAATCAGTATTTATGTGGCTCCAAAATACATCTTAGCTTGAATGAGAATGTCATACCTTTTTAAAAAGTAAAGTAAATGAATTTATTATTTGATTTTTTAACTAGCACCCTTAGTATATACAGAGCTTTACAAGAGATGAATTGTACTGAGCAAAGAATGGAAGCAGAGCTCAACTGAGGTCACCATCTAAGAGGCCTCAGCAAACACAACATGAGAAAATGTAAGGAAATGTAGAGTGCTTGCCTTGTCTTACAAGACAATCTCTTTGGCAAGAAAAAGCAGAGAAAGAAGCATGCAACACAAAGTGCTTCAGAGAGAGAAAGGCCACAGTCAAACTGGAAGCATGAGAATCTTGAGGAAGCTAATGGGAAATTCAAAAGTCAATGGGGACATTGTGGGGGTCTGTGTCAATGGGATGAGGGAGAATGAAGGCATCTTTTGGAGTAAAAGGTTAAATTTGTCTGCAGATGAAGTAAGGCTACTGAAAGGTTAAGCCAATTTAAATAAGACCCTTTTTGGTTAAACTGGAAGGGGGGGAAATACGAAAGAATTTCGTATTTCGGGAACGTCATCTTCTAGAAACTGGAATGTGAAGAGGAAAGAAACAATTTTTTTGTTATCTTGTTGTCACTGAAAAAATAAGAAAAAAAATCAGTAAAAATGGTAATAGTCAACTGCTAAGTAACATCAGTCTCCATTCAGATAAAAAGGGCAAGCATAAAGCAAATTAAACACATGTCCCAGAAATATCCATTTGTACTATTGACACCCATATTCCATAGAGTTCTAGGGTCAAGACTGTGTATAGGTATAGGTAAAAAATGCAGCATAAGAAAATATTCTTAAAATCCACTAAAAATATACCTTCTTTTTTTTCTCAGAACCATGAAGTTTGTGTATTTTTTAATAGAAAGGGGAAGTGAATTACAGTAACACAAATGTCCACATGCTCCCAGACAAACACAGTGCTCAGAGTTCTACAGCCAGTGGCCATCAGCTGTTGCTCATCAATTCATGACAAATGATGTGTGGAGAGAGGTATTTTCTGTTCTGCAGATTATGAAGTCTAATCTCCTTGTCATTAGCAGCCAGATGAGGATAAAAAAGGAAATAAATGCTTTCATTTAGACTCCCTCCAATACTTTCTCTCTACTGGTAAATGAAGTTGCAATTGAATGATAGAGGCTGAGCATCCCCTAGAGACAGTCAATGAGTTAAATATATGGTTTATTAAATATACTTTTACTGACAAGAATATCATCAGCTATTATGATCCTTACTTGTCCTTAAAAGGATTTACAAGACATCTAACTTTTCTAGCTTACAGGTTTTGTTTGTTTGCGTTTTTTCCTGTTTGTGCTAGATTAACTTTTTCTACGATAATTTTTATGTCCCCTTTCTTCAATATAATTCTCATAAAATTTAAAGCTTACATCAGCTCTCAAACATCTCCCTGGCTTCCTAAAATATGTATTATATTCTGAACACAGAGCTTTTTAAGCAATTATTTTACTTTTTCTACTATCTTTACTTTCCCTATGGCATCATTTCTTACTCCATTTACATTATACATATGGCATTGCCATCCCTTAACACTACCCTTTATCATCCTCTAATTCTCTTCAAAATACAAAAAACCACTTTCCTTTCACTGCACAAATTCCATTAACTCTACTAGGATTTATTAATGTACATCTGAGGGTAGAAAGTCACAGTGAACATGATATTTGAGATTCCTTGCTACTTTCACATCTTCATGTATATCCTTTTTACTAGACATTAGGAAGTCTGATATAACCTCTAGTGAACATCCTTATTAAGAAGGTGTCCCATAATAAATCTGTGAAGTTGCCCTGCGGTTTTATTTTTCTTTACTTAATATGTCACATCATTCAGTGCATTATTTCAGTATAGCAACGTTTAGGGCTAGAAACAGACCTCATTTATGTCAACCTACCTTGCTGTTTTGCATATATATTAATATGATATTTGCATCTAAATAAATTCAGTAATTCTTCCTGAAAGAATCCTTTGTTTACATTAGTGGTGTTGATAAAAATGGAATAAATGAAGTACGGTCTACTTCAAAGAAAGTCTCTTTTCTTTGAATATGAAAATTAATTCTAATAGTATCAGGATGGTAATGGTATGCAGTGGTTAGAGACTAATGCAATGCACACTGTGCTGAAGAAATAAGAACCAAAAGGCAGAGGAGAGCCTGGTGCTGGAAGGGGTGAGAGCCAGGGTAATGGCAATGCAGTGGTTGAATATCCAAGTCAAGGAAGCTGTGTCTGAGCTAGGAAACCAAGGGGAGAGAAGCCATGTGAGGATTAAAATGTGGGAGAAGAGCCATGAGAACAACTGAGAAGCTTGCACCTCAGTATTGCAGTCTCTGAGCACTGCTTCAGTTGTCATATGCTGTCCACTGCTCACAGACCAGCACCTCTGGGTGACCCTTGCCTAAGCCAAATCTAATGGTTGCAGAGGTACTGCTTTGACAATACATATTTAGGGGATGATAAGTCCAGGATGTGTCTGAAGTGACTGTGTATAAAGCAAAGAGAATTGCTGGGAAAATCATGGGAAACACAAAGTTATGAGGATGTGAGAGACTGTGACAAGTTGGGGAAGCTGAAGGCCCTTTCAGGGAGCTGGTGCAGGATGTGGCCATCAGTGGCTGGATGGAAGGAGGAGGCAGCAACGGGACTGTCACAGCCCAGCAGCCTGTGGGACATCAGCATCCTTCATTCTCTGCATATAACCAATATCCAAATTCTATTTTTAACTTGTTCTGCAGAGTTCCTCTGAACTCAGGGACAGCACACAGTAACATAAGGACTTACTGTTCTAACCAACATAAGTGTTGCTAAAATGTTGATCTGAGGTTAGGTTATGCTCCAAAATTGCAGAACTGTAAAGCAGAGAGGAGTGAAAGAATAAAAGATTCTTTTGTCAGCTCTCCCACTAAGATCTCAGTGAACAGAATGTCTGAAGAAGGATTGTCAAGTCTGTATAGATGGATATCTACCCGCTTGTCTCTGCTTACCAAGGTATTTTCTTCTAGCAGGGAGAAATCTTGTTGCTTGCCCATATTCTCCTTGCCCATGTTGCCAGTCACTGACACTCATGTATTTTCATTCAGCTTGCTTGTGCATAGCTTTCACTATCCTGGTCACTCCCAGCTCTTTGTCACTGCCATCAATATGACTCCTACTTCCCTGTCCCTTCCTTACCTGTGCTGGCTGCCCCAGACTGTCTTTGGCTGTGGCGTGCTCATTCTGTAGTTACACCTTGGAGAATTTCATCTGTTTATGAGGTTTTTTGTCACTTTATGCTGGTTACTCTGCAAATTTATTTTTCCACTCTTGACTCACATCCATCCAGCAAGCAGCCTGTGTGAGATATCCTTCCCATCCTCCTCAGCACATCCCAACTTGCGATCCTGCCAACCCTTCCATTCCAGCTCCCCATACACCAGATGCTGAAACACTACACTTTCACACTCCCATTACAGGTGCACAATTACCTCCTGTTAATTTTTCCAGATGCTCTTCCTTCCCCACAGCAAAAGTGTGGCTGGCTCAATCACTTTCCATCCAGATCACCAGAACACTCTCTTCTCATTGTCAGAACTGTGTTACATATTTCAAATTCCTCCAAAGTATAATCAACATCCTAGACTGCTTGCTGGCACTTTTTCACCTCTCTGAATCCCTCTTCTTACTTCCATTAAACTACAACAGAAGTGTAAACTTCAATATTGAAGTTGACAGTTGAAATATTTTTCCCTCATTATCACAGAGCCACTATTGATACCTTATAGGAATAACTCAATTTATGACCCTGAAATAATATTCAATTACTTTTTATTGCAAAAGCCGTATTCCAAAACTCCTGGGAAAAAAACCCCAACCTTATAGCTCTAATGATTCTAAGGGATGTGTTTTGTGGGATTTTCTCTTGTGTGTTAATTTGACAACATGTTTCCCATTTTAAAATCTTTATTTTAAATAATTTGGCCCATGTTTCATTGTTGCTTTTCACATGGAAATATCACTGGAATTTTGCCCATATAACTGGAAATTCCTTTCTTTCCTGTACCAAAAATGATGGATACTTTCTCTAATTCTCACTGTCTTAATGAAGCAGGTTCAAAGTAAAGTACTGTTTGTAGACAACAGAGGACAACAGGACATTTATTTTTTAGGTTATTCATTGAAAGGGTAAGCTGTGAAAACAATTAGACTTTTAAAGTTTGTGTAAGTCAAACACTTTGTTTAGCTATAAAAATGATCAAATGTTGTATGTGACAGGCAAAAATTCAATGGCCTGCTTTCACGAAATGGGAAGGCAGATTTTTCATGAGGACATGTGTGAACTGGATAGTAAACAAAGCTTTTGCTGCAGCCATATTACTTAAAGCTCATACAGTGAGGGTTAAAACTCAGCTTGTGGTTCTGACAGAAAAGAAATGTTGGCTATTACAGGCTGATTTCAGGCATAATGCTGATTTCATGTGCATAATGCTACTTAAAGTTTTGTGTGTTCCCCAACATCTAGGAAAGAGGAAAGGTGGGATTCCTGGATAGACAATGGGAAGTATGAAGCCAAATAAACTCAGTTTCAAGAATGTAAATAAGATCCTGATCCAAGGTTTTCTACAGAATAGCTTTCATGAAGAGTAATTTTGACATGCAGGTACAATGGAAAACCACATTTGCCACATATTTTTAGACTTATGGTGACTCTTACCTCCCTGTTCGCACAGCTGTTGTGCTAAGGCATCCTTGAATATAACTTGGCCCCTATGAGTAGCTGTAGCCCTGTAAACATAAAAAGGACAACAATAAATCATATAAACTTATTTATACATGTATATGTATATCTTTATGCATATCTTTATGTATATCTTTATGCATGACTAATCAAATCAGAAGTCCCATTCTGCTTTCTTTCTGTTTTCTTCTTTTTGTCCTCTTCTAAATTTATAGAATAATTTGAAGTTTGTTTTTGCATAACAAAAGAAAACTCCTAAACCAAAACATCTGGGTTGGTAATAAAAATCACTGTCAGGTAATGAAGGACATCTTTGACATATATCTGTAGCTTCACATGGAATTTCTATATTTGAGGCCTCAAAAGTTTTGTCTAAAGAATAATTACTTCCCATTAGTGACCCACATCTAGAAGACCTCTAGAATGTACCACAAAACTTGTCATTCTGTTTCCTCATGGTCAGGTAGAAATACAACGCAATGTGATTTGTTTTTCTCTTGCAGAGCTCTCATGCTAACAGTAATAATTTTATTTTCTTTCCAGTTGCTCATTTAATCTCTCTTTTCCAAGTGCAGTGCTTCACAACATCAGCTTTATCTCAGAAATTTCAAAACCTTTTAGTATTTGCAAGTGTTGTATTTGAAGTCTGATTTCTTTCAGCCAAAGTTCTCCCAATATCTGTCTAGACTCATACACAGTCTTCATACATGTTCTTTAGCCTTTCTCTAATTAATATTAATGAAATCAGTATAGATCCATGTGAAGTCCTTGAAATGGCCTCTCAGTTCAACAGTAAGATGTTGAAAGCTACTTTATGAGTGCAGTTTCTCAGTCAGCAGTGTGTCCTCTCTAATGGATCATGCCTAGCTTGCTTATAAAATGTCAGAAAAGACCAGAAAGGAATGGTGTGAAAATGAAAGTCAAAATACATCATCTTTTTCTTGGCTACTAGGCCAGTTACCCTGAAGAGGAAGAACAATAAAAGTAACACATCTAATACTAAATTTTTCCAATACAGTGGATCTTCAGGGTAAAACCCATCTTCAAACTGTCAGAGTACAAATAGGAGTAAACAAAAGCTCCTCTGGGATCTACTTTGCTTTCTGCACGTGTAGGAAAGCTCTATTTACACCAATGTGTGTTTCCTGAAATGCAAAACTATGCTCACCTGATGCTCCTAGGGCTCTTAGACACTCTCTTCCTCTGCCGGAGGAAGGAGAGCTGTGTTGTCTTTCCCATCTTGGACTTTCAGAAGCAGATGTAAAGCTGGAGCCTTGCCTCACCTGGCAGTGACAGTATTTTGGCCACAGGCCCAGGATCATATTACCAGTGTGAGGTTTTGGTTGCACTCCCTACCATGTGTCCCACTGAAACTATTTTAGGATTTTCAGTACTTTCATAAAATACAGCAGAACTTCATGCTACAGCTCTACATTATCATTTCTATATCTGCTGGCAAGACCAGTGACCATGCTAAGTACAGAGTAAAATAAAAACTAATACACTCCTGCAGCACATAAAGGCAAGAGAGCTGAGGCTTTAAGTCTCACATAAAAATATGAATGAAAGTATTTATTAAGGTCTGTTGTGATGAACATGCATGAAACTATGACTACTACATAAATTTCTGCAATACACCACATAGGTGTATTCAGTCATGCAAGTCAGAATTGGACCAAATAATCTCCAAAATTAAACATGTGCCCAGATTTCTTTAGAAGGACGAGATATGGTGGCTTCTTCTGGCAGCTGAAATGGCAGGGCATCCTACAGCCAGCTTTGTGGCCAATGCAGCATCAACAGACACATTTTGCATACATGTTCCAGTGTGGGAATTTCATGTATTGAGTTTCCCTGGCTCAACATACAAGAAAAAGCTACACCAAAGGTGCAGAAGGTATTTTGTACAACAATTCTATCCCCCAAGCTGTCGGTGGAAGAGAGGCCTCTTTGCAGACAGTGGGAAAGAAAACTTTTATTAGCAGTGGACCAGGACTTCAGAGATGCTGTTTATGTAACAGCCCAGGATATAATTCAGAATGTACACAACAATGGCAACCAGAGCATTCCTTTATGAAGCAGAGAAGAGCAAACTCTTGGAAAACAGACCACATGCAGAGGAGAACTTGAGTATGTGTCTGAATGCAAACAAATACCAAGCAATACCAAAAATACCAAACTCTGTACCGTTTACTGGATCTCTGCATGCGTGTGAGAAAATGGGGATTTGGGCAGAGAGCCAGCAACCAGTTGAATGATCGGCATCTTTCTGTGTCTGTCATCCCCTGCTTGATAATGCAGACTAGGAGCCAATTATTGCTGTTCCATAGCAGGAGAGATCTGCACCCTGGGGACAGGAGTGCCATGCAGGAGGGGAACTGCTTGCTGCAGTGTGTGCTCACATCGGATTTGTCTTGCCATGGGCATAAGCGCCGACAGTGCAGCTTCAGAGACTTGTTAAGGGTGTTGCTACCGCCACTTTACCAGTATTATCTGTTCCATCTTCTCTGTATTTATGCTTTATTAACGGAGCAAATGAAAACAATGCAGCACAATTATGCAGGAACTGAGCTGCTTCTAGAAAGAAGTTCAAAATATACCTTTTCTGTATTGAACTTTCTTTATTGGCGACATTCCTACCTGACAGGTGAGGTTCACAGAATAGGATCATGAATTTGGATTATTTTCTTATAAAGACATGTAACATATCCAAACACATTTCAATTCCTATATTCACACTCCAGTCTATAAAATACATAGTATTTGTGATAATTATTACAAAAATAATACTGGCAATGCCTGAAAGAGATCTACTAAAGAAAGAAAATTGTTCAGTTATAACTCTGGGGCTTTGGTTTTGTGGCATATATATAAATCCAGTAACTGAATGTTGTGCTTTTTTTGAAAAGTTTCTATGATGTTTTAAATGTAGTTAAATATTGCTTAGAGGAAGGGCACTTACTAACTACTATTTGGTGTTGCTCCACACCAGTCTATAGTCCCACTCTGACATTGTCTGCTATTTATCCCCAGCTAAAGGACAATTGACTAATCAGATTTAATGTGCCAGTCAGCCAAAAGGCAAGATGCATGTTCCATATATCCCCAGAGATATTTCCAAGTAGAAATTAATCTTTCCAAAGGGATGAGAAATAAAAGAAAAATGGGAGAGAACAGGAACATCCTGACATGGTGAGAGCTTTGAAAGAAAAACAACTTAGGGGTAATAAGGTTCCCCTTTATATTAACCTCACTCTTCCATTAGCCTAGATGTATTTGTGTGCTTGGGGCTATGCAAGATGGGGATGAACTGCTTAGAGAGGAATACAGAGGTCTGAACACAAAAAGACTACATCAGGTGCCAAGGCTCACTGGCAGTTCAAGGCATTGCTCACTGGGTTTCAAGGCAGCCTCATACTTCAATTACAGCAATTTTTAGAAGAATTTTTGCTTCCTAAACCACAACTACATGAATTGAAATCAGATGCCAATAAGGACTTCCAGATTATCTGTCAATTGGAAAAAAAACAAACCAACCAAACAAAACAAGACTTGCTGATTCTTTACTTAAGCTATTTGTAATGCATGTCACCTGTGAAACAGGGCTGGAAGTGCCACCCTGCTCAAGTGCCAACACACTAAAAAACACTTTTCTAGTGCAGTATTGCCTGCTCCTCTGAACATAGCCCCAGTAGTATCAATTTGTCTCCTGTGTGATGGCACAAATCCATTCCAGGTGATCTGAGAGGAACACACCCAGAGACACTTCCACATAATATCCAATAATGATTGGATGCAGCAGGCTGAGCTGTGCATCCAAGAGCAGAGTACCTGGCCTGGGCCTTCCCCTGGAGCTCTTCCCTGCTCTGGGGTTCACATGCTTGGTGCTCATTCTGTCCTTACACAGGTGCTTGGCCATCTGCACCTTTCCCTGGGACAAATTCATGTGAGAGGGGGTGTCAAAAAGGCTCAGGTGCCTTTTTGAAATAGTAAAATACCTCATCTCATTATGAGCCAAAAAGGGTATTCTACAGGATCAGAGAAAAGGAGGTTATTTCTTACCTGCACTAGCAGAGTTTAACCTTGTGCCAGTTGCTGATAGTTAGTGGCTGCTTCTACCTGAGGAAATTCAGAATGACATCCACAAACTGGCTCCAGTAAAATCAGTGACTATATGAAGCTGCAATTGGTCTTCCCCAACCCCACAGCACTGCCCCCTAAAATCAGGTCTGTGATCAGACTGTGCTGCTTCCCCAGCACTGTGGGGGACACAGTTGATGAGTTATGAGCCCAGGCTAGAGACTAAAATAATGCATAGCCAAAGACTGCTGTTGGCATTTTGTGTTGAAATATCTCATAGTTCACGCTGGCTCCACATGGATTGCTAATATTGCATTTTGGAGAGAATATTTGGTCTCAGGAGAGCTCAGGCAGGAGGCTGCATGGGTCTGACACTTGTGTGCTGCCTCTGCTGTCTGACCCTGCCAGCTCCATCTGTGGAAAGGACGTGCAGCCACACAGCCCAGAGGTGGATAGTTGCCCTCCTTAAGCAAATAAATGGTCTGATTTTCAATGCACTGTTAAATTAGCATGATCATCTCTGTAGGGTTGTCTTGTTTAACCCACTGCCTTTAAAAAATATATTCTACTCCAATACCACCTGATTAAGCGATCTCTGAATTAAATAACTTGAAAGCACAATGGGGAAGAGGCCTTCTGGGACATGGGGCTGTGTTGTGCACAACCTTTCATGGTGGGACTGTGAACTGTTTTCTTCCAGTGCCCTGCAGAGGTTTATTGACCATTTACTGTGTGGCAGGAGGTGAGGTTAGGCAGGGGTGCATTTTGGATTGTGTTTCCTACCAGGGCTGGAACCTTCAGTGACAATTTCTCCAAAAGCAGTCAGACCAACATGTTAAACCTGCCTGGGAGATGGGGCTGGGGCTGGTAGGGAAAATGCACAGAGCACTCGTGGCTGCTGATCCAGAAGGCACTTGGGTGGGAGGCTTCCATCTACTGGTTAAATGCCTCCAAGTTGTTATTTCAGTTTTCACTTGACATGCAAGTTCAGTCTAATTAAAGCAGCAGAAATGAGATCTGTGTGTTCTGAAATACACATTTTGACTCTGCTTTTCTCTCCCTGTCCCCAATGGTTTCCTCACTGAGATGTTATAGAGAAAGTCATCTGTCCTGACCATATTCAGCTGAAATTGTCAGGGAAATTTGGCAAGTAAGATGCAATTACTTATGTAGACATTTGTTCAGGAGACTGGAATTAGCACACTTGCTCTAAAAACCTCAATCAGAGGTGAAAATTCTTCAGGGGGAAAGGACTTATATGGCCAGCAAAGCCAGGGTGTGTGCTAAGCGCAAAAAAAAATTATTTCTTTTGGGGCAACTGTCCTGAGCTGAAGTTTGTGGTTCACATGAATAAATTATGCTCATAACTTACTTCATGGGTGAGCCTTCAGATAGGGTAAATGCAAGGGGAACAAGTGCCACCTGGCTTTGTCTTTTATCTCTGAGTTTATCTCGGGACTGCACATGTGGGGAAAAGTACCCAACCTAAAGGTTGTTTATAAACTGATTTAATAAACAAACAAATAAATTACATTAAAACAAACATTGTCAAATAGAAAATAAATGAGAAGGGCCTACAGAAATTTTGTTCCAGTACCTGAAGGGAAAGATGTAGAGAGACTTTTTACAAGAGCATGTGGTCACAGGACAAGGGGGAATGACTTCAGACTGAAAGAGGGCAGGCTTAAAATAGATATTAGGAAAAAATTTTTACTGTGAGAGTGCTGAGGCACTGGAACAGGCAGGCCATTCCATGATTCTGTTCTAGATTCTATAATTATAATCCATATTATAGAGGATGGATCTAAGAGTACAACACTGCAAACAGAGGGGTGCACAGGCACCTCCAGCCCCTACACATTATGATTTATAAGAATCCTTTTTTTGTTGTCCTAAAGAAAAAACAAACTTTTGTTTGGTTGCAAGGTGCATGTACAAAATCTGAATACAACATAACAAACTATATACCTCATAAAAGAGGTAAAAAGTAAGATTTACCATTTTAAACTCTATATAAACACTTTCATTTTTTCTCTTCTGTCTCAGAGAACAAAAAGATGTGTTTTTCTTTTAATTCTGTCTAGTTTTATGTGACTGGAATGATTAGAGCTTTTTGCTAACAAAAGCAGATTAGGACAATACTTTCTTCTCAGCTACAGGAAATCCAGCATTTTCATTAGTATTTTGCATTGTGTGATTATAAAGGAAACCAAATTCTATTTTTTCTATACTTGAAATAAAGGGTTATTGCAGTGGCATCTGCCAAGTAGAGAGCTCATATAAATAATAGAACAACCACCCATTGTCTCCCTACTGATGTGGTGCCAACAGCTAGATCCCTGTTTTCCACCTTCTTCAGTCTTTGGGAGAAGACTCTGTTCTTGTTTTAGGCTTTGCAATCTATTGTACTTTTTTATTCAGTGAAACATTGATTGGATGAATTTTAGGTTTTTAATGCATTGAATATTTATACCTATTTGAAATCTATATTTAACCATAAGCTAATGAATATATTACATTTTTTAATATAAAAATACTGCTTTTCCTAAATTTTGCTTATGTAGTCTTTTAAAGCCTATATTCAATGAAGATATTATTCAATCACCTAAATTATCCTTCAAGAACAGCAAAACCTTTGTCTTTTTTGGTATGAAAAGTAGAAATGTTGCAGTTACTGCAGATTTTAAAATTCTTGAAATCTCTAAATGATCACAGAGATATTAAGTAAATGGGCTTGTATGCTATGTCAATGTATGCTTCTACAATGACCCTTTTCTTAACAAAATGTACTACTTAAGTTTGGCAGTGCTGGTCAGCTGGGGGAAGCTCAGCTGCAGAGATGGGCTGGGCTGCAGCACCTACTCTGTGAGGAGAAGCTGAGGGAGCAGGGCTCATTCAGCCTGCAGAAGAGATGATTTTGGGGGAACATGGCAGCAGCCACCAAGTGAATTTGTGCAGTTCATCTCCATCATGGCTGCATTTAAAACCAGACTGGATAAAAGTCCTGAGTAACCTTTGAGCAGGATTTTGGACTAAAGACCTCCTGAGATCCCTTCCAGTCTGCATTTAACTGGAGAACCATTATTCCAAGGTTTTGAGTATCTGGTAAAAGCAAAGAAATGAAAGCAAGGTTTCCATCTAATCAGATTAATCATCACTTGAGAACTGGTTTTCACAGAACAAAAGAATTAACCAGTTCATTATGTTCAACACTGCATAAATATCTGTGACATTGATTCTCCCTAATCATGAGTTTATGGCTGGGTATTTCAGAGTATCTACCCAGAAAACCAGGAGTTTAAAGGTAGCTCTGGGGTTTTCTGAAGTGATACATTTTTAAACGAAAGCTCATAATAAATAACATACTCAGCTAACGAAGTGAAAACTTAAAAACATTTAAAATTAAAAAGAAAATTCTGGAACAGCGTATGAGATGTTGGTATGAAAACGATATTAGTTTTTAAAGATCCAAAATAATGGGAAAAAGGATTATTTTAATGCCATCTTTTCAGTTTGCTGCTCTCATGCCATCTGTACTCACTATCTATTTCCTAGTTAAGATTTCTCCAGTCTGCTCTATCCTGATTTAGCTGCCCACTGCTCCCAAAGGACATTGCCACTAGCTGTGGATGAGCTGGACCACATAAAGCTGGAACCTTATTCCCTGTATTTGCTTTACAGCCCCCACAAAGAAATCTTGAACAGCCAAAGTAATTCCCTTTCTTAAAGAGAGCTAATTTCAATATTAATTACAGATATGTAACTGGTGTGTCCACAATGTGCAAGTCAGCTTGCAAGAGAAGGAAAAAACCGGTCTCTTTAGTCTAATGCTAGAAAATAATACATCAAAAATCAAAATTTCCACAGACTTCACCCCACAGCACATGGGGCAGGCTTCCCTTCCTAAAGCTGCACCAAACTCTGAAATATTACACTCCTTGTCTAACGTTTCTTTGCACTCTTCTCACCAACCTAAATGTCTTTAGAGGACAGAAAATAAAAGAAACACGGTAATCTTTCACAGACTGATCAAAATCAAACTAAGAGACAACCTGATACAAAGGTTAGTGAAGAATTGTTATTCTTGCTGTGAATATGGTGAACCTCTGGAAAAAATTGCAGGGTCACTAATCATACAAAGGACAGTTATTTCTCCTGCATGGTTTTTAATTTTCATCCAGAATTATGGCTTTGAAGAAAGCATATATCCCTGAAGACCATACTTGCTCACAAATAGAAATAGGCAGGTGAAATATTGCCTTAGGAGAATAATTAATTCCATCAGACACTGAAAAAAAAGAAAAATCTGTGAAGTGTCACAGAACTCCAGACAAAAGAAGCAGGTGGAATGGCATCATGTACACAGCATAAACTGGAGAGACAATGGTGTGGAGCCCTGGCAGGAGCTGGTTGTGCTAGAGAAGGGTAGGAGGTCATTTGGGGACCTTAGAGGTATTGAAGGCAAGACTGAGGTGTAGTGCGAGGGCCCCTGGAAGTACTGTGGTGTGAGTGCTATTGGGATTTACTGTCCAAAGCTATAGGAAATTTGAATTCTTGGATCCTGCTGCTCACAGTACAGTTTGGCCTTTCTTCAACACAGACTTTTTTCAGAGATGCCCATTAGAGGGTTGTCTTAGGGTTGGTGGGATGTCTAAATCACATCCAGCCTTTCCCACCTCAACCAGAGGGGTCAAATTTAAAAGAGAAAAATCTGTTCTCTGTGTCCTTCCACAGCAAGTCCTGTGTTCCAGCCCTGCTTTCCAAGCCAGCAACTTTTACCAGCTCCTAGGGCCGAGCAAAGCCTGACTCCCCTTGCAGGGCGCTCAGCATCCCTCGGTGCTGGCTTCCAGCTGTGCTGTGGGTGGGAGCTCTGTGAGCCACAGCTGGGGTCAGGACCCACCCTCTGCCCCTGCTGCCAGCTCCAGAATGGATTAGTTCAGCTGCTTACGAGTTAAGGGCAGTTTTATCTTCCTCCATCCACGAAACCGTGGCCTGCCCAGCGACTCACTGTCACACCCCAGAGAGGATCATAAGAAAATCCAGTATGGAAGGGACCTTGGGAGGCTTCCAGACCAACCTCCTGCTAAAAGCAGGGTCAACTACACTAACAAAACACAAACAGCTCTGCTATACCTTCTACCACTTTGCCTAACAGCACATCAAGGCTCACAGTTCTGGTATTTGTGAATGCTTTTGCATAATAAAATAATAATAGGATTTTTAAAATTATGTGAAACAAAATCTGAACTTCACCTTGAATTGGTCAGTCACTTGACACAGGCATAAATATGCTGAATTTACAACTCATTGGGACAGCAGCCTCCCATATAATATACTGCTCCAACAATAATGAGTTTGAGTCCATGTTTCTCACTAGGAAACAATCTGATTTGTCTTACTCAGAAACAAATTACCTGCTAAGCTACATTGCTATACTATCTCCTTTAGATACGGTGTGGATAATAATTCTTTAAACCCATTATTAAAAAAGACATCAAAGCCTAAAACCTTTCTCTTAGAGTAAAGCAATAATGAAGAGATTTACAACCCTAGCCTCGAAAGAAACCAGAGTAACAGAATCCAAACAACAATGTAAGTACTTCCAGGATAGATGGTTGCTCTTGCTTTTTTAATACTGACTAATTTTTCCTGAGCACAGATTTGTTTTCAGAAGTCTGGCAGAATGAGCACAACACTAGAATGAATCTTTTTAGGAAAATATCCTGTTGATGCTCTGAGATTCTTTAGCACCAGCACTGGATTCCTTATGTCCCTGCTGAACAAAAAAATGGTGAAACACAACCAGACTTCAACTCTTCATTTATTTGCTAATGACAGATTCCTATCAAAATGAATACATTGGGAATTCAGTTCAGTAAAGTTGCCAGGAAGGTGAACTTTTCAAATACACACAAATAATTATTGCTTTTTTTAACACGAAATATTGCTTGGGAGCTCAAATTCCCCTGTCTGGAATCCCAAATTCTAAGTACTACAGATGAAGGCATTCATTGGAGACTTGCACATCTGCTGCTGTACACAACAGAGTGGTGCTGGAAATTAGAGAAATTCATCTGTAATTTGTGTAGCTAAGAAGTTTATGGTTGATTAATAAAACATCAAACTCAAGCTAACACTTAATGATAAAAGAGGATCTCTTCTCATAACTGATATTCTAATGGGGTTTTCAGAGTGATACAATTTTTAAGATTTTGTGAAAATACTGCATCAAGTAAACAAAAACAAAAAAAATATGGGTTTGTTCTTGCAAATCTCTCCTCTTCAGCTGAGGAACTTTATGTAGTAAGTCTACTGTTGCATTTAGTCCAGTTCCCTCTGCCCTTCTGGAAGGGACACTTCTCATGAGGTGCCTGGAATAAATTCACCATTGTCAGGGTAAATTGAACAGGTTTTCTACAACCTTGGTTTCCTGAGCACTCTCTTTGAAAAAAATATCCAAAGTATTGGCTCCAGACAGAGTCCCCAGGAATGGCAAGCAGTGACATCCCATATGTGACATAAATCTTCCCGGCGCAATCTAAGTAAAACTGACCAGACTAAGGATGGATTCATAACAGATATTAGATTTCCTGAAAAGTTACATAATGGTACTGCAAGTGCAATTAGCAATTTCCCATTTTGAATGAACATCATTCTGCTGATATCGGGAGGAAAAAAAATTCCCATGTCTGCACAGAGAATGGCTGAAATCTTGAAAAACTACAATGGAAAAGCAATATAACATAAGCTAGAAGGTACCTTGTTGCTATGAATGAAATGGATGTGGCAGTGAGTCAAAAGACTTGAAGCAAGATCCATCAGAGGGATGGAACAAATAGCAGTAAGCTGTTAGCTGGTAAAGGTGTGTGGATGACAAAGATACAATTATAAATTTAGAAGAAAATAAGACATATCTGAAAAACAGCATCTAAAACAATGCTGTAAAAATAGCAGCACTAACTGTGCTGTACCACTTGTTTGGCACATGGTAAGAAAACAGGCAGACTTCATCCACTGGCAAAGATAACTCTATGTTATTCCTGTATGAAGACTGTTAAAACCAGTATATTGCAAACAAGAAATAAAATGTTTTAAAATACAGCTGGTGATGTGTGGCTTTTAGCTTCCAGGTGCATCCATTTCTGAGGACCCCTCAATCAAACAGCTCACAGTAATTTTGGATGCCTTGCATGATATTACTGCCCTTTCAAAAAAGAAATTATATACTTTTAAAATTTTTAATTTTATTAACCTGAGGTCAATCCCTTGCATTTAAACTAAAGAATTTGGTTTATGTATTAATAATACCCAGTGGAGACATGTTAACCTTTCAGCTTAAGAATTTCAAATGGTCTATTTCTTTCTATCTCTCAATATGTATTCCACTTGACCATTGTTCTGGCTGTACTGTTGACTTCATAATTCCTAAAGTAAGAGATACAGAAAACATTATAAATATTTTAGATACTTTTAGTAAACCAGAATATGAGTCTTTTCTGAGTTTCCATTCACAAATCTTTTGATCTGTGCTTACCACAAAAATTTACATGTTGTCTGCTTGCAGCTGTCAATAGCATTGTGGAAAATTGTTTTCAATACTTCTCATGCTGATACTTGGTCTTTTGAGGCATTTACAATAGGAACATGGTAAAGAACTTTGGCCTATTGGTTTTAGGAAGCATGAAAATGAAACTGCTTTTTTTTCCCCAGGCTATATCATATGCTTCATTATGCACAACAAAATACATTAAACTTCCAAAGATCTTTGCTTTTCAAATGCTAAGATTTGTCCGGTTGAATGGGAGTTTAAATGAACCACACCTAGATTTTTAAATAATCTCTTCAAAATACTATACATGATTTGAAAAAACATTTATACCAATTAACACTTCTGAAACTTGTACCAAAATAAATGAGAAAATGCCATTTTAATTTTAATTTTTGGGAACATACTTTAAAAAGTTCCTGTTTGAAGCCTTGCATTCCTGAACTCAGGAATCTGTGTCTGCATTCCTGGGGTCAGGTATGCTAAATGATGCTACTTCATGACCTCATGACAAGTATGGGTTTATGTGGTATTGGTTTAACTTTGTGTATTTTCCTGTGCCTGTTCATGCAGAAGGAGTGTGTACACCTCCACACCTGACGTAAGGAGAAATGATTTCTAAGCCACAGAAAGCTCATCACTTGCTCATCATACTGATACCATCTTTCTCTTGGTCTCCCAACTCCATCCCCTCCTGGCTGAGGAGGAGTTTGCTGAAACGTGCTCAGCTGGACCTTCTTGCCAAGCCTGAGCTTCCTCAAATTCTTCTCCATTTGTATATAACAAAGCTTCCCAATATGGTCCTCTATAGTCAGACATCCAAGATAATATTATTAAAGACAGCTAAGTTGTTGTCAGCTTTCAATGGAATGCACCTAAATGTTCTGAAATAATTAATGCAGGGAGAAAGAGGGATGGACAAAGCAGCATTTTCACTCCAGAAATACATCCTATTCTACATTAAGCTGAATTTCCCTGCATGTTTTGTCATTCTGTTTTTAACTGACATGGGCACCTTTTAATGCTGGTGACAGAAAATTTTAATATCAGGTGACTGGAAACTGGACAGCTGCCCAGGAAATGGATCTGTACTGTGACACCCTGTACAGCAGTTACTCATTTTAGAACAGCACCCTCTGAACCAAAGGACACCCAATATAATGAAGAAAAATTACCCCAGTCACTGTTATTGCAGAAGTACTTGTAAATGAAATGAGCTTGCAGTTAATTCTTGCACCATTAACCTCTGATCCTAAATGAGCTCTGTGGTCTTGAGCACATTAATGACATTAAGTAGGTACATGACAGCTCTGTGCTGAGCACCGTTTTGCCCAGCCTAAGGATGCCATAACTAACAAGATATCCATTTTCTTTGCAAAACTGAGCAGAAGGTGTTCCAAACTACGCTGCAGTATGGGCAAGGCTGCCAGAAGAGGTGGGAGAGATGCCCCATGTACTGGAGGGAAGACCTGGAAATCTCTGGGCCACAACCTCCTGAGACCAAGGGATCCCTCAGAGCCCACACACCTTCCCAAAACTCACCTTAACATCACCCAGCACAACAATGGGAGGGAAGGCTGCTCGATGTCAGGTGGCAGGATGAAGCATTTTTGGAAGATTTGGGTAAAATACTAATGAGAATTTCTAATTTTTACATACAGATGCCTTTTGTTGTAAAATATATCTAAGTTTTGTTTACAAACTGAGTAGAATTATCCATTACAAGTGTCCTATTCCAACTAATTTTTAAGTGAAAATGTAAAAAAAAATTCCCAACATTCTCTTCCAGCTTTATATAAAAAACTTCATCGTATATTTCAATTGATTTTTTTCTCTTGTTAGAATGTTAGAAATGTTAGAAAATATTAATGAAAGGGCACACAGGATATGGCATGGAAGCTGGGACAAAAAGGACCTGAAGTCTGATTTCTCTGCTTCTCCAGAGATATGTTATTTGTTTTACTGTCCTTTGTTTCCACTGAGAGCAAATGTTTAAAATACTGAACAAAAAGAATTCTTTCATTTTCATAAAACATTTTTCTAGTTTTGATTTATGTGTAAACATTAGTATTCTCCCATGAATGTAATTCCTTCCAGCCATTTGAAATACGTGATGACTATTTTGTTAACTCCAAGAAGTGTCACAGAGAAAATGTCCTGCTTCTTGCAGAGTTGAGAAAACTTCTAGCAAATGACAGCCCCAGTTCCTGCATAAGTAACACTCCCAATAAACTGCATCCTAAGCACAGAGATTTAAATCTTACTTCAAAATGAATGATACTGTCAAGAGTTCATATGCGCTTGGATTAATAGGGAGGTGAAAGTGCATTTTCAAGTCAGTGCCAATCCTAAACTTAGGCTTTGTAAGAATAATTTTTTACAAAAGCCAAAGGAAGAAGAAATACTTATATAAAATTTATTAAAAAAAGTAAACGGACACTAGTTAATTATTTCGACAGGTTTTTCAATGCTCTGGATTTTAACATAGTAATTCAAGAGAAATTTAAAGAGCTAAGAAAAGAAAGACTAAAATAAAAGTTTATTTACATTTCTGCTTAGAAGTAAAAATAAAAGAAATACTACAAAATATTGGCTTTTTAAAGTGTAATTTATATAGTTAACAATTGTATTTATTGCAGAGAATAGGCAAGACTTGTCTTTAAATTTATAGATTCCCTTAAGAATAGTTTTAAGTATATTCATGTAAATATATTCCTTTTTGGCTTGTAGTAAAAATAATGATAGCATTTGCACCCAAATATATAAAACCAGAAATGTTATTCACTTGACAAACTGCACTGTATTGCTATCTATTATTCTTGCAGAGAACATAAGGGCATATAGAGAGGGTCTGAAATGCAATCAGAAGAGGTATTGTAAAGCATATTTTTGACACCATCTAGCCCAGCCTACACTTAAATGAGAGATTGGTGCTTCTTATGAATTAAACATAATTCTTGATTTATGTTCTGTTACCCTTGTATCAAAACCCATAGTTCCAGAGCAATGTCACTGTGAATTCATTTAATGATATTGATGATACACCTAACACAGAGAATACAAAGTAACAAGCAGTGCAGAGTATGGCTTTATAAATCACTCCTACAGAGCATTAGGCAATAAATAACAAGCCATTAATTCACTCTAAATTATGCTAAAACATGAAAACTACTTGTGCAGCAAATTATAAATACCTGCCATTCCTGGTAAAAATGTGAAACTTCTGATCAAGAAACTTTATCAAATCAGGATATACCTATCAGATATCAAATTAAGTGGGTTTGGATTAGGCCTCCTTTCTTTAAAACAAGACACAGACTGCAAAAACAGTACAGCAGTTAAGTCATCCTCAAGGCAGCCCAAGAACCCAGAGTCTCAAACTGCTTCCAGCACCTGCATTTCATGTGTGATTCTCAAGGTCCTGACTGCACAGGCAGCTCTCCCAAAAACAAATATTAGTGCTGCTGCAGCTCCTCAGCTGGGTATGAGGCCCCAGGTCCTGAGAATCTTGCACCAAGTTATCAGCACCGTACCACAAGGGAAGCTCTCGTGTCCTTGTGTACACCAATACTCACATTACTCACACAACACCATCCTGTGCATGGCACTCAAAAAAGCATGATCTGGTCTAAGTGAGATTAGGAAACATTTTCCTTGAGAAAATTGAAATTGGAGGGCAATGAATGATTAATTTGCATATAATCTGATGCTGAAGATTGTTAAGAGCTGTTATGGTTGAGAGATTTTGGCTAAGATAATTTGTTTCTTATGGTCTACTTTGTAGTATTTGAGGAAATTATATTTCAAGTGTTGGCTTTTCTGCAATTACTCAGCATGAGTTGAGTATCTTTTTGTCTGTGCCTAAGAAAAAGTTTTTGAATCCTGTAGAGACCCAAATTTGTACAGTCAACAATTCATGAGGTATCAACTGTAGAGCTGAATGATCACCCTCTTGTGAGGAGCAATGTCATGAATGTAACAACCATAGAAAAAAATAGTTTGATTCCATGACAGCCATCTCTCTCCCTCCTTGTTGGATCTGCTAAGGGCTACAGGGGCATGATGAGAGAAATGTAATTGTGCTAAAAATTACAGTAAGACTGTAAACCTAAGAAATCTGGTTAATAGACCATGCACTGACCATGCTGACTGAAGCCCAAATCTTTCAGGACACTGAAAAATTAGATACTAGCCTGGTTAGTCAAGAAACAGGGAAAAAAACAGTCTGACAATTTGCAAGCTGCTGAACTTAGGGTGGCTATTTTATTCCTCCATTCATCTATTAATAAAAAGGGAAAATTCTCCTATGAAAAATGTCATTGAGAAAGCTGAAGGCTGAGGCTGAGTGCAGGAGATGGACACTGTCCTCATTTCATATAAATGAAGATAAAACCTTTTCATGATCACTTTTTATCTTAGTTACCCAAGAGTGCTTAAGTGAAGAAACAAAATTGCCAGAATTATTACAATGTCAAGCCTTGATTTGGGCTTCCCCAAACTGTGTTGGCTCCTCTCTCTCTGCTCCTCTCCCCAGTGAACTGTAATCTCCAGTACTGAGTCACATCCTAACCTGAGATTTTGATAGTGGAAATTTGAGGATTGCCATAGGCACAGACATGCTACTAAAATGAAACAAAAAAGCTCTGTATGAATAACAAAGTTGTCTCTCAAAGGTTTTTACTTTTTCCAAATTTCTGTAGTCAAGGTGCTGACTTTCAGCACAAAGTCTTCGCAGACATGGCTTAACCTGTACCCCTAAGAGCTTTGCTCTCTCACCAAAAGCTCGCTGCTCTTTTCTATTTCCCAGACTGTATTTTTGTGTCCCCACCCATTTCTGTATTTCCCAAAATAATCTTAACAATATGCCAATGAGAAACACAGTAAACAGTTCTTTCTAACTATCTCATCTGGAATTATATCTCCCATTTTAACTTTTCTTTTGAAAAGAAACCACTTAGTCTTACATTGTTTTAAAGACATTTTTAGAATAAAAATGTAATTATACTCTGCTTATATGAACCTCAATGCTAAAATTTGGCTTCATCTATCCATAACTGTGCATCAGTTGCTGGGAGACCAAAGACTATGCTACTTACTGTCTTTCTCTTGCTTTGTATTTCAGCAGCCTCCAATATCCCTTTGCATACTAACAGCTGCACAGTACTTTTGCTCTTTAATTTGTTTCAGTGATTGGGTGAGCAGATTGAGGTCAGTATAATGCCCTCGAAATTCCTAGTGGCAAACCACTTGTGTTACAGACATTAAATCTGAGATGCCCATAGCCCAGACTTTTCTACATAAAAAATATACTGTCTCTGACCCAGTTATCCAGCTTTGGCCCATGTTACTCTGTTAAAAAAAAAAAAAAAAAAAGTCCCAAACAAACACATTGGCAGTAACTTAGATATTGCAAACATTAGACACAGGCAAAGCATCAGGATACCAGTCTGTAGAGACCAGCTCAATTGTAAAATTCATCAAAACATAGTTCTAAAGTATAAATACAGACATTCTATATGGACAATGATAGCCCTTGCCATTACTGGTCTTCTAGCTACCATCTCCATTATATTTCCTAATTCTCACAAAATCCTGAAATTAAGTACTGCTGTCAGTAAAAGTTACACTTTTCATGTTTTGCCTTAGTAATACTAAGCAACTGATAACAACAGCAATAACTCTGTAGCTGAAGACAGCTATTCTTAATTTGATGTTATTTTGCTAGAATTACTGCTGATTTAACTTTGCCCATGCAGACTCTCTGAATCCATAACTCCACATCCATGCAGCAGGCAGTCAGCTTTCAGGGGTGCATTGTCTGGGGGTGCTGCCCAGCCCTGGCTGGAAGTGCTCTGGTCTCTGGCAAGTGCTCAGTGACAGTCAATCTGCAGGAATGCACAGACATGAAAGGTATTATTACATTGCTATTTGTTATGCTAATTTTGTTAAGGGCCTGTCGGACTTTCATTATAAACCATATTTTCAAGGACCTCATAAATCAACCATGAAATGTATTCTGTGCTCACACTTTCACAGACTAAGACCCAATGACTTGATTTTGCCAATTTAAAGAAAAGGAAAAAAAAAAAAAAAAGAAAGAAAAAAGAGAAAAAAAGAGAAAAAGGGTTTCTTAAAATTCTATTTGTTAATTTTTTCAAACATAAATTGAAAATTTAAAGATATTATTAAAGCACTGCTGAACAGAACACTGCAAAGCTTCCAGCACTTGTGAACACTGAGCTTCACTTACTCTATAATATTTTTATTGTCTGAAAATCTAATTAAACTCATGAAAACTTAATAAACTTGGCTAATATCCCTGTTTTGGCTGAGGTTTGTATCCCTCCCTTTCTCTGTGTCACTGGGTGTTCAGTGCTGCTGAACCTTCCAGCCTCACACAATGAGCTGCACGCAGCTGGGAGCCCCAGGATGTGCCACAGCCTCTGCAGACCCAGGACAGGCTCTGGGGTCAGAGGACCATTAACTGCTCTGTGCTGCCTTTGGCACTCCCTGCTAGCTCCAGCTGGGAATTCACATTCCAAGTCACATTCTGCAACAGAAAATCCCCGCTGCCAAAAGTGAAACAAAAACTCAGCCTTGAAATCCAGCTTGACTACCTGTGAGACAGATCATCATCAAGAGCAGTGAGTTGCTGATGCAAATTAATTCCTGTTACCAAATTAAACTATTTCAACTAAACTGCCTTTACTGACCACTATAATAGCCATCCAATAATTATCTACATCACACTGCATGACATCAGTCAGCCTCAGAAGTACTTTCTTATAATTTCTTTAATTTATTTCTTCTCCTAGTCCACAGGGTTTGTAGTCAAAAGTATTTCAGAGCTCTGAATATAGTCACAATCAGCAAACCTAGCTACTAGTTAGATCCCTGGTGGGTTACAAATCAACAACAGAAATACCCTTACAAATACAAGTAAACATTCCTGACATATCCTAAACACTAGCAAGAGTTAAGATCTATTTTATTTTTATTTCATTCAGGAAACACATAATAAAAATTTTTAACTGCAGATTGTCCTCCTGTGAGATGCTTTGTTTTTGTATCACAGCAAAGCATTAAAAGATCAATCCTTAAAAGCTTAACAACAAAAAAGGCCAAGTGCAATCTACATACACTGAAACTAATTACTTTTATGACAATCTACTTATCCACCACATCAGTCTGGCAACCTAATTCATGAATTCCCAGAGTCTTAGTGTCTACAGGTTGTGCCATATGGCAGTGCAAAGTTAGATTTAAATGTGAGTTCAGTATCAAAATGGTTATGTCTTTAAATGCACAAACAAGTATACAAATACATGAGAAATTAAATTATTTTTAGAAATTTAACATCGAATAATTTGCACTTTTCTGAAGTGTGACTCATGGAGACCATAGTGCTCTGCCAGGATTATGGATTTTTTCACTATTGATGGGTATGTTGCTGCCACAGGAGAGCTAAGAACAAACCTCTTAAGAAGGAGGATGACATGGATGTTCTGTGCAATACTGGAGACGGGTTGAAAGAACAACAAAAAAAAGATGAACTGTTATGTTAGGGAAAATGCCAACAAGGAGAAATATTTGTGAGAACACATTTCATATTCCCTAATAAAAGACACTGAAATCCTTGCAGAGGTTAGGTGAAATGTGATGCATCCTTGATGTACTTCAGAACAAAGACAGTGTCATCATGAATTCCAGATCTGCTTGCTCTCCCCCCATGAGAAGTAAAGCTGACATTCCTCATCCATCAGCAGGGACAATGGCTCACAGTGATAAAACAGTGGTTTCCAGTCATGGGACACCTCATGTGGCTTTGAAAGAGGGAGGAGGATTGGAGCACCATGTCCTCTCCTTTCATGCAATGCAAGATGCAGATGTCTTCTGGTGGAAGAGTCAGGAGCCACCACAGTGCAGTTATTTCCTCCAGTCCAGATGGGCAGAGATGTCCCAGCATTTACAGTCACAGCCAGGTTAACCAGGAGAGAGATGTGAGCTACAGACACCAGCTGACAATGCAAGGAGCAGCTCAGACAGAGAGCTGCCTTTTCCAACCCTTTACTCACCTGACTCTGGGACTCCTGATGCTGAGAACAATCAGAAAGAAGTTCCCATAGAAGTTAAAAACTCCACAGAATAAGAAAGCCAGTGCTCAAAGCCACCGGGAAACACACCATTCTTAAGAACTGACATTTCATCATGTTAAGTAACAGCAGAGCTCCAGCCTTTTGGAACATTTTTTGAAACAAATAAGATAACAATTTGCACATAAATAATTAGAATGATGGCCTAATTGCCCATATATATTTAAAACATGAAGTTCTGACTAAGAACACTAGTGACTCGCAAAAGAGTGCTAGCTCCAAGAGCAAAGGAACAGTAGCTCCAAAGCTGGACACTTCACCCGAAGGAAAGGTCAGCTCTCCCTGGCAAGCAGGAAAATATCTGAACAGATTTCATGGCTTCTGGCAAGGTAAAGAGTCACAGATGAAATGTCTGCCCTTGCAGAAATCACAGTTGAAATTTTACATGACTTTCAGCATGATTCAAGCGCCGCGGGGGGATCTGGTGATATGTAGGGCACATGGGCCTGGGAAAGCAGCTGAGAAAGCCCAGCTCTAGATGCACATGGATGCCTCACCAGAAGTTTCCCAGGCACAGGGATTCAGGCACATGTAGTTTTCAGCTGATGAAGGAAGGGGGTCTCTCCCAAAATCTCAGAAGGGACTCCAGTAACTGTCCAGCCATGCTCCCACACGTCTGTGTGTCCTGAATCCAGGACTAAGAAAAGGGGCCTCAGTCACTTCACTAAGCCATGTATATTCTATCTTATCAGTAATAAATTAAAAGGCAAAGCTTTGAGCCTGTAAACAGCTGAGACTGACTCAGTGCCCAATTTGGTCCGCGGCTGGGCCAAGGATGTCCCCTCACAGAACAGGGCTTTTACATTTACGTACAAGTTAAACTTTTCATTAAACCCTGGCACTGCATAGCTTCTGACAGCCAGAGGAAAGAGTCAGAAAAAAAACCCCAAACAACAATGAAAAGCCTAGAAGATAGAAAATGGATCTAATATTTAATCCTTAATCCTTTCATGAGGCCAGAGCCCATGTGTCTCTGTGTCCTACCATGTCATACACAGCCGAGAGCTGAGCTCCCTCTCCTCCTAACCCAGAATAGCTCCAGGCAAAGCCACCTACAATATTTCAGCTTTCTCCATCCACTTAAAGCTTACATCATGAGACTTAATGAGCACACCCACAGCCCAGCAGAACAGGTGCCACCACTTCCAACCCCAAATTCAACCCTGCAGATGCAGGTCAGGTATCTCTGGCCACAGTCACCAGCACATCATGCTGTGGCTGGGTTTATAAAGAGCCTACACAGCAGCAGAGACCAAGTTTGGAGCAAGCATTTCCCAGGCACCTGAAATGTGTTGGAAAACATGAAGAAGAGACACATGTGATCACCACTACCTGACAAGCTCCTCCTAAGGCTGGATGCTGCAGAGGTTTTCATTTTGCTTTCATTTGTTTTCATTTGCTATGCTAAGAAATCTTCATGCTACCTTCCCCCAGACCAGAGAAGAAGTGACCATTTAACATTCGTTTCAGACTTGGTTGTGCTTCACTGAAGATATAGTTAATATAAAATTAGCAAAATGAAAAATCACTAATGTTAGTTGCTATTATTTATAAAGGATGAACATTGTTTTCGCTCCAATGTTTTATGACAATAAACCTTTCTAATTGTGCAAAATCAAAGAGGAAGATATGGTCCTCTGTTTTAAATATACTTCTTATATAGTTTTTGTTGGTTTGTTGTTGTTGTTGCTTTGTTTTTAAAGTTCAGTATCTTCTAGAGATGTCATTTTCCTTTTTAATTTTGGCAATTTTCCAAATTCTAAGGAACTTTCCCAGTACTTCACATGCTGTCACAGCATCTTCAAGCCATCTTTACAGCTCTTCCATCGTATTTTGTGCAAAGAAAAACTTTTAGCTCATCATTGCAGCAGCTGCTAATGAAGATCTCTAGGCTTTCTTCTAATTGATGAAGAGAGAATGACAAATATTTTAAGTATCCATTAAACTGTGCTAAATCAATGGTGATTTAGCCAGAATTTCTATAGAAGCATACAGCACATCCACTTTAATATCAAGTGAGTTAATTGTGATCAATGATACTACAGCAGAAGGCAAATGAATTCTTAATGACAAGAAACTTCGCATGTAACAAAAATAGATGCTAACAAGAAATCTCTTTGCTGCATTTTCCATATTACATCATTAGTAACCACTGTACTCAAAAAAACTAAAATGCAAATATGAACATTTTGAAGACTTCTATAGATCAGTCAATTTCACAAAACAGAATAAGGAAAAAATTGTAAGCTTTTCTATCATTCTTTTTCTGCATACATATATTTTTGAAATTTATTTTAACAGCTATTAGATTAATTAAAAAGTTATCATCAGAAAATTCAGGTGTTTTTTTTTTTTTAGCCACTGAATACAAGACTGGGGCCTCTACGGGTGTCCTTGTCTCACTTTTACAATCTTTTTTGTATGACTTGTAGGTTTTAATGTGCATCATAACACCTCTCATCCAGCAGTAAGAAATTCTCTGGGGAACACTTGCAGAAAATAGGACATTGAGTCCATAATTAAAGTAATCTCTTCCCAGGCAGATGCTTCAGTTGGCTCTGTTATCACATATTACAAAAGGCATCTTGAGGCCTATAAAATGTGTGGCAAATGGCTTTGGAGATGAGAAACAGCAATTTTTCATCTAATTTTGATCCATAGACATGTAAGTACTGTATTGCCACTTTTTGGTACGAAGCCAAATAACTATTGTGGTTGTTGAAATAAGCTTGGCAGTAACCAAAATTAAAGAGTACTCCAGCTTTTATCATCAGTCAGGAAAGCCATCTTTGCACTTAGCAAATAAGCATGCCATCTCAAATATGCGAGTTAATGCCTACATCTGGATTTAGAAGAAAGGCTTTATGCAGCTTAACTCACCATACATATTCTCTCTCTATTTGTGTGTTAAAACCATCGTTCAAATTACGGCCCTGACATCTTCACTGCTTTGCCAAACTGTCTGTGATACTGATTGGGAGTCTTTCTACAGTTTATTTTTTTGTGTTTTAGCATGTTTAGGACATTGCTCTTTGAATGTGTAAGTAGGTTCAGCAAAGTAATTTTTTCATATCAGCCATAATGCTTTGCATAAACACTAATGGTGATAGGAGCTAGCTGAATTTGTGGAGCGTGTTTTCAGTTCCTGACTGCAGCAACGTGTTCAATGTGGGCAAAATGTGACCTCAGACTACTGAAGTACTGAAAAGAAAGACAGAAAATTACTTTCTTCCATTATTCATTTCTTCAAAACTGTTATTTTAAACTATTCCCCATTTGGGTGGGAAATCACAGATTGCTGCAGAGCTTCTTATTCTTTAAGACTAAAAATGCATTTTTCACAGAAAATGGCTCAAGTGAATGTACAACACTACTTGAGCTAAACAGCTTATGTTGATCCAAGAGGGATATTTGGAAGGTTAAAAGAGAAAATGTTTTTGTTACATTTCTAGGAAGAGCTAAAAAGATTCAAGCCACTCCAAAACAGTAAAGAAAACAATGCCATTAACTTTAAAACATAATGTTACAGTGCAATTTTACCTGTAAAATATGTAATGAAAACAGCCATTAATCACCAACAAGATCTGAAGAACAGTATATGAAATACTTCAATAAAACGCTTTTAATTAAAAATGTATTATTTGAATTGGTGTAGCATCTTCAAATCTTCTTCTAAGTGATAACTCGGCTGTAGAACAGAGTTCATTCTGTCAGATAATTTGAGGTCATGGTCACTTTGAACACTCAAAATCAAATTTGCCAAGCAGGAGGGCAGGAAAAGCTGATCAAATTTTTTTGTTATCTTTATGTTTAGGCATTCCTTCTTTTTTGTTTTTAAACTTTTGCTAGAACTCATCATGAGGAGACCACTGTTTTACAGAAAAAGGGAGAATTTCTTTCTTGCTGAATATTACTGCGTGTCTAACATAGTATTTTGTAGATCACTCTATTAAAGTTCCTCCAAACAAATAAGGCAAGAAAAGTAAGTTAATTTGTGTGAACTGAGAATATGGTCAGAATCCTTATATGTCCTTGCTTGTGTACACAAACAAAGCAAAATTAAAAAAAAATAATGTGAAGGCACTAATTTTAAAAAATTTGAAAAGTGCAGCCTGTGCCTTTGATGACAGCATGAACACACCTGATTGCTCTGCTGGATCCAGGGCAGTGCTCAGCACCCTGCAGAATCAAGTTCCTCACCAAGTCATCTAGCAATAGCCCCTTACCAGAAGTCAAGGGCTTCCCAAAAACAAGACAATGCACTTGACTTCAGCTCATGCATGCACTGGACACATTATCTGCTTAAGAGATGGCATGGAAATGATCAGGCTCTATCAGTCCACCAGGAGACATTCCAGAGCTACCAGGGGTTTCTTTCCATGCAAGCATGGTCTTAATTTGTACAGGTTCATCTGCAGTACTGAAATTTATCTTCCTAAAACATCTTTTACAACTGTCCTCTGCCTGCACTCATGTTTTATGCACTATATGTCTACCTGTAGACAATGGTTCCATGTATGTTTAGTGCTCACTCTTCTGTGTCTAACATTTCCAAAAGAACTCCCCAAAACTGGTTTGTGGCTATTTCATTCAGCATATTTCCTCTAGGATGTCATTTTGAAAGGTTTGTTGTTGATCAATTATTGCTAGGCAAAAGACATTTCATCCAACTGCTCTGATACTGAGGAAAAACTTTTTAGTGGAAACAAAGTCTTAAGAGTGTGTGTAATATGTTCTGTACTCCAGTCATGTTTTCAAAATTAAGCCATTTTGAGAAAAGGGAAAGATAAAGCAATGCTTTGAATGAAACAAAGGTTTATGCTGTTGATGAATTAAAATACATTCTGAAAAAATCACCCTGAGGTTAAATTTCAGAGATATTTTTTATCAAAATTCAAGAGAGAATTTTAAACACAATTACTGATAACCGATTCACACATTGTGAATTGATGGTCTCATGCACAAAAATAATGAGAACGTTGCGAAGAAAAGGAAGAACGTAAAATCTAATCTCTGCTTCTAGAATTGCTAAGTGAATATTTATATGAAGGGAAGTAATTCTCACAATTACCATTTTATTATTTAGATAACACCAGTAGAAAATTACTAAATTTCATTTTATTTCATGCAGGAGGTGTCAGAGTCCTATATGAAGCCACAACAAAATCTTAATAGAAAAGCCAAAGGCTATACTGAGCTTCCTTCTGCTATCATACATTATGAGTATGTGATATAACAAATTTGCATCACACAAAGAAAAGAAACCATCCTAATATTGTATAACATTGCAGTTTCTTCTCTGGCATTACACAACATTGACAGAAGAAGCATTTTATGCTTCTTACTCATCTTTGGAATTATGTTAATTAACTAATACCAATAGAATTTTCATGTGCTTTTACTTTAAGTACATGCTCACATAACCATTTTTACTTTCTTTGTTGGTTCTGCTTTTCTTATACCTACAGCACAGGATGAGGAGTCTAAAATCACAAATGGCTAGTTGTCTGCACACTTGGAGAAAAGTTTAAAAAGCAGTCTTCTCATTAAAGTAAGCTTTTAGGAATATCAGTCATTTGAGAGAATATTACACAACAGATTTGACCTACAAGGAAAAAGGAAAAAAATTGCAAGATTTTATGAACTTTACACAGTTGCCATTTTTATTCATACCCTTCAGCAGATTTCAACTGTTGAGCAGCCCACTCATTGAAAATTCTTGACACAGAAAAAAGTTACTTACTGTTGAGGGTGGTGGTTATGAAAAAGTCATTTTATTACTTAATACAGATGCTTATGTTTAGGCAGCTGATTCTGTCTGGGTGGGATTCAAATTCACATTTAAAAAATCTTAAAACTTGTGCCTATATAAAGGTCTACAACCAAGCTATGTAGCTAGTGATCCCTTTTGGTCAGTGGAGATCTAGATGTTAATTCTGCTGCCTAGAAGTTTGAAAATAATTTGGAATATCCTAAGGAAGCTGAGACCTTCTATTCCTGCAGGTACCTCTCCCTAGATGTAGAACTGATTGTCTATGGAACCACCCATTAACCCTCAGGGGAATTACAGACACACAGCTCACATAAACACCTACCTGGAGATAAGAACATATCCTACATCCAGCTGAAACAGCTGGAAACCCCTTTTCAGGAGTGGACAATTAGGTGCAACCAGCTTTCATCCTCTCCCATGGTTTTTGTGCTTTGCTCTGAACACTTCTGAGTACTCACCATCACAGTACCCTTTGTGTTACTATTTTCTGTTAAAAAAGTTCATGAAAACACCCACAATTTCTCATTAGTCACCTCTGTCTGCTTTACACAAAATAGACAATACTAAGACAAAACTAACAGACAAGTTAAATTTAATTCCTCATAGTCAGATGAGTCTTTGCTGTTTGGGGTCACAGCTAGAGGAGCCAGAATTATTCCATGCACAGTGTTTGCATTTCACTGGAAATTAACAAACACAGAAGATGAAGGAGGTAATCTGGGCAGCACATCAACATGGGACATGAGAGCAGAGCCAAGACAGGAATCAAATATTGGCTCGTGATTTTCAGAATATTACACATAATGTTGATTGACGGCACAACAATGCCTCTACCCAGGGAAGTGGAAAACCAAGCAAGGGAGTAATTTTTCTTCATAGTTCCACTAGACTGACACACCAGCAAGGAATAATTGCTGACGATTTTTTTTTCTACAAAGCATAACTTATAAGCAATATGGAAAAATAAAAATTACTGCAACACTGGGCTAATGTTGGAACTACTCTGACTGTAAGCAATGACTGTCTCTTATTGGGTGCTGCCCATACAATCCCTGACTCAGAGTCCACACCAATATAACAAAGAGTGCTATGAAATATCCTGCTTCATGCTTTTGTTGCAGTAAAGAGAAGGAAGAGAAGTGCAGCACTTGTTGAAGCAGGGTTTCTTTACAAAACCCCAAAGCCAAGGCTATCTGCATTTTAAGGTTTCCATATGTGTTACGGCACACCTCAACTGAATGCAGAGATTTCAAACCGTGGCAGCAACTAGAATGCCGTGGAGAACAGTGTATTCCAGTGCACAATTCTGTGTCATCATAACAATGTGAGGGAGAAAGACATACATGACCATATAATTGAGAGATGATTATACATAAGTGCAAGGGACTTAAGGGACCTCACTTCTGATAGATGCTGGTTTCTGCTTACTTTTATGTTATTATTAGTGTGCATTTTCGTTGTGTTCAAACATAACTGTGTACTTAATCTTGAAGATTATCATTTGTACGTCTTTCAAACAGTTGAAAAAACCACAGTAGACAGTGTCTTAAGTGGCAATTTAGCTAAGTGGTTTACCAGGGGAATGTGTTTCCTTCAGACAAAATAGACCTTTCCCACCCTGGCTAGAGGACTAATATAGTAAAGCATGTAATCTTCTTGGATGTTTATTCAATATTTCCATAATTATTATCATCGGTTTTCTATAAATGCTTTAAATAGATAACCAAGTCTCTCAATCACAGTCTTTATGTTCTGTAGTGTTTGTACAGCATGATATTTTGAGTTCATACATTAACACCATTGCCAGTTCCTGAAACAGGCTTAAACACATGGGCATGAAAAGAGCAATTCTGGAACAGGGTACTTCGAACTTCCCAGAAAGGAGTTGTAACTTAAGGTGATTATGGGGAAAGGCATATTCTCAGCGAAAAACACTGAGATTTTAAATTTCTTGAAAATTTCTTCCAAGAGTTCAGCTGCCTGCCTCAGCATTCAGTCCCAGACTTTTCCCAGGAGCTGTGCTGAGAATCAGTTTCTCCTGCCTCAACAGAAGTGATGTGCCAGTGCCCTGCCTCATCTACCACTGCTCTCTCACCTCTCTTCATGCAGAGCCACCACCACAGCTATTTCCATTCCTATTGAGCCGTGTGCACCATAAGCTGTGCTGATTAAGCATCACATAATATGTGACTGGGCCTTTTAGTACTTACTAGCTTATTAGACTCTGCCTACAGACTCAGGCAGATACCTTTACAGAGGTCCAGTCTTCTGTTAATAGAAGTTATAGTGAATGTATAGACACAATCATCCTTATTAAACACCGGTTCAGTGACTAACACAGCTGGTTGCATAATAAAAATATATTTTTAGGTACATTCTACAGGCTATAATTCTATTTAGTACAATAGCTGAAACTTCTGCAATAAATCCTGCTGGTGGTCAAAACACAATATGCTTTTGCTATTTAGGTCAGCTTTATCACTCTTGCAAACTAGTAAGTTAAGCCATCTATAAAACAACAGGCTTAACAACCTAAGATGCAGCCCAGCAGGCCATCCTGCTTAACAGCCATTATTATCCCTGCTGTCAGGCTGAGCTTTAACTAGGTTAGTGTGAGCTTAGAGCAGAAATTACAAACCACGAAACCTAGCTGAAGGATTGTGAAGATAATATTTTACAAATTTGCACACAATCAGAGAAATTACTTGTTAGTGCAAAGGAGGACCTACTATTTTGTGGTGGTAAAGAGAATTTACAGATCCTGGCAATTTTCTTGGGAGGCCCTGTGCTCAATACCTGTTTAACATCCGTTATTGCTAAGAAAACTATTCTGTAATAAATTATGCATTTTAGCTTTTATTTCCTCAACTCAGCTGGAGGTACCTATGGTGAAAACACACTAAAGGATTTTGCTAAGATGTACTACAGGAACACCAGCAGCACTCAGAGTTTCTCTTAGAGGTGTATTTCAAAAAAAGGTACTTTCAATATTAATTTAATAGCCATAATAAGGTACTTTGAGGACAAAATCCCAACAGAGTGAAAATAAATTTGCACACAACTAGTGTAAAAAAACAGCCATTGCCTCATTTTGCACAGACACGGGTTGGCTCCAGCCACCTTCCCCCATGGAGCACAGGGCTCTGCACCATCCCTTTTCCTGGTGAAACTGGTGAGAAGGCTTGTTGAGTGAAACACTGAGACAAGGAAAGATGCAAAGCTCCATCAGGAAACATTACATTTCGATCCAGCAGTGGCACAGCACTGTGTGCAATGGAAATAACTGCACTACATCAAACTGCAGAGATTAGGAATATTCCAGTGGGGCTGGAAAGAAACTGAGCACTGTGCTAGCAGCTGGTGTAAATCCCTATTTGCTGTGCCTTTGCATCTCACATACACAGAAATAAGCCCATCTCCTTGCAGAACTGTGCCCCACATCCCTCCCCAGAGCATCCCTTCCTGCAGCACAGCAATACTTTGTGTGTCCCTCACTGGCTGTTTCAGTAACCTAAGTGTGGCCAGGAGCCATCCTCCTCCACCATGACTGGGAAATGCAAGGTGGACTGGGAACTGGGAACTGACACATTTATGCAGGAATATTTCTGGCAGTTTATAAACAAATCACGTTGTGGCAGGAAGGATTGTTGCTGGGAATGTCCAAATTTACAGGTATAAATGCTCTGCCTGGCTACTGATTTTTATGAAAATTAGTATCTTAATATCTCAACCACTTTGTCATGTTTGTTTGGTTACCAATGGATAAAAAAGCTGCAAGGAAGAACAGGCTGACAGCATCACTGCACAAATCTCATGTCTTAGCTCTAGGAGAGCACACCAAAAAGCACAGATGGAGTGAAAGGGAATTTTGCCCATGATGCCTACAGGGTCGTGTTACATCTACAGAATTCCACTGCTTCAGTGGAAGCCAGAACAGGTCAATAGTGTTTGTAGTTAATAAAATATATCTGTGCATCTATAGCAAAAGCTATCTGGCCTGTGAGAGATTTGCCTGGTGACCTTTGTCCAGTTCCTCCTGAAAATTGTCCAGGGAGAGTTATCAACACTCAAAAATCGCACGTCAAAGCTAATGCTAATTAATAACCTTATTATCCATCCGCAGAGAGGTCAGAGACTAATGAGCTGATCTGAATCACAGTCATGTTGGCAACAAACAGTATAGGAAGCTCTTACCTATACTGAAGTGTTGTCAGAGTCTATAAATTCACATATTTTGTAAATACTTTCAATTTATACTAAGTTAAACAAAAATTAATTAAATTGATACGTTAAATGTAATCTATACTAAATTTAAACTTTATATTAAATTTAAAATGTTTTAAAAACTTATTATTTGCTATAAAGGAGAAAAAGGGAGATAAACAAGATAGAGTACTCTAGAACTCTTTTATTCAGGGGACTGAGTAAGGTAGACAGACTAACACTGCTAAACAAAACACTAAACAAAAATAGCTTTGTTTACTGCAACTTGTGATTTAGTAAGCAGGATAAACACCAGCTGAAGCAAGAAAGTGTGGGCAGATGAAGAAAAATTGAGGAGGAGGATTAGAGGTAAAACATATTTGTCCTCTTTACATTTCCTTCAGCTGATGATCACGTTTACCCAGTATTCCTGCAGACAAGTGTGATCCTGGGGTAAACACCAACTTCAGAGAAGCTGAGCCCTTCCACTCTGGTCTGGATTTGTTCTCAGGGAAAGCAAACTGATAAAACGGCATCATTTTGCTCATCCTCAAAGATAAATCATGCACCCATGGAGCACCCTTTTACCTCACATGAGACATTCTGGGAAGCCACTGAGTCTGACTTGGGAACCCTGGGAGCAGCTGTGGTGCTGGGCTCCCCACTGCAGGATCAGACCTCTCAGCCCTGCCAGATGTAGGTTTACATCCATGCTGCAAATTACCTAGCCAACAATAAATTCAGATTTCTGCTATGCATAGCAAGGACTTCACTAACATAGCGCAGACCTTTGTTCAAGGGGTGCTAATGCCAAAGAGGTGGGTTACAACTTAAACAAACAGGAAATTACAGGTTTGATTTCCAAAACTGTTCAGTTCTGGTTTAACTCTGTTTCCACTGAAGCCAGTGTTGGATCTTCCATAGATTTCAAGATAGACAAGCACCCATTGCTTTAGAAAATAACCCTTTAATTTCACTTACATGAGAATCAGCACTCATAGTCGTATTTGAATTTCTGCAGTTATTTTTCAGCTCTTCTTCAACAATGGCAAACATGAACAAAAATCCCAATACAAAATCATGGAAAAAGTCACCCGCAGGAAAATGAATGGCTGGTTAGAAATTGACCTCAAAACTCACAATGGAGGGTCATATCTAATAGCAACTACATTCACAGTCCCTGTGCAAGTTAGGACCAAAAATTCAACAGTTATTTCTTGAATTCTAGGAAATCCAAAAAATTCAAGAAAGAAAGGGAGTAAGCAAGAATACACAGAGAAGCTGTACAGGCAGCTCAAACAAATTTTAGCTGCTTCGACTTTGTCAACAAAGGAAACTATTTTTAGAAAGGAATTAAATGTTGTATAAACCCCATAGTTGGCAGATTTCCTCCAGGTATATACAACTCTTATATTGACAACAAATATACTCTCACAATTTAGTTACCAATCATCAAAACTATTATTTCTCAATTTACTGTTAAATGTTTAGAAGAAAAGAGAGCTAGAAATAAAAATGTCTTGACATTGTCATCACAGCTAAGAAATAATGTATCCTGACAGTATAGGCAAAAAAACTCCCAAAACAACATTATTTAGGTATGGTGAAATATCAAAGTCACAGGTAAATCAATCTACAGGTACTGTGCTCACCATCAACAGCTTCTGTTCTCAAAGAAGTCAGTCACTTATTTTTATGTTTTTCAACAGTAAAAAAACTTGATTATGTAGGGCACTTACCTGCTGCTTCCCATTATGGATTGAAAGGGAATAATACTCAGAAAGTTTGTTCTGACAACAGGACAGTCACAGAAACATGGAAACATGTCTCTGAAATGCTGCAATTATTCACCTATTGAATTAGGGAGCCATCTGCCTTTTTTGTCTTTGAAAATGTCAAATTTTTCTACTTTTGATTGCATTTTTGGGGTATTTTCTCTCAAATCTGGTCTATAAAATTCTGGGACAACTAACTATAAATTACTTGAAGGAAAAAGATAGTAATATATACACTAATAATTCAAGATAAGCTATTTTGTTGGAATCGTTTTTGGTACTAAATCATCAAATGATAACTTATGCCTTTGAAACAAATTACAGAAAAAACCCCCTCTTGGTCATGCTTGGTTCATCAGAAGTTCAGAGTTTAAAATTAGGAACAGTAAATACTTGAGTATAGTTACTCTCAAATACTTGCATTTTATATTGATGCTTACAATATGAATAATATATTTATGTGATGTTCTAACTCATGTTAAATGCAATAGTTACAAGACTGTGTCAGTGCAAACGGGCTAATAAAGGATCAATGATAGGATTAATTACGAAGAAGAATCCATTTATTTTAAATGCTAGACCTCCTACATGCTTCAAAAATAAGAAGCTTCAATATGTACAGAAACTCTTCAGCCAGGAAGAACTCAATATTCTCAGTTCAAATTACAGTCTGCTCTTGGCAGTGAACTCTGACTCTTTCATGCAGACAGTGTGAGCAGGTGAGACTTTCGCTGTCTCCAGAGTGATTTTCTGCTCATGGCTTTGGTGTATACGTACATGAAGTTGACACAGCCCGTCCCTGCAGGTGGAGCAATCCAAACAAAACTGAGGTTTGTGGTTGGAAGATGGCTCACATGGGACGCAACCACGCTGCACATGAACTGGTTTCCAAACTGGTGGTCGGACATAATTCCTAGGAGAAGAACACAGAGGAAGGAAACAGTAACACGTGTTAATGGCTCGCTGCAAGGTGCTAACAGACCGAGAAATGCATCTGCCATGTGTTTTATCAAGGCAACATGGAATGAAAAAACCCCAGGGGTATGCCATCAACTAATTACAATTAATGCCAATGAAAATACTGAAGCTGGCCTTCGCCTGAGCCAAGACTGACTTTGCATTTACTGTGTATTTACTGCTATTCGTTTTTATGAGGCCAATACCAGAGGAATTAGCATTTTTGAAGGAGGAGCTGGATCACAGCTACTGTAAATCAGTTATTCCATTACCTCATTTACACTCATTACAGATCTAAAAGAAAGTAACACCTGAAGCAAAAAAAAGTTCTATTTTAATAAGCAAAATGAAGCTCTTAGAGAAAGGTATTATTTCCTAATAGACACCTATTTGGAAAAAACAGGTGAATATTGGATTCACAAACTCTCTGATCTGAAATAAAAGCAGCAACCTTCCACAGTTTTACCAGTACACATTCCTTTGATTTTTTTTTTAATTTATTTTTCATACATGCCTCTAATACATGAATGAATGTAAATGTCAGTTATTAATCCCTCCCTCTGGAATTCACTGCAGTTCAACATTAGACAAAAGAACTGTATTTTTTACATAAAACAATGCTTGACAGCAATCTTTCTCCCCTCGGAGTCTTTTGTAGTTTCCTACAAAGTAGTGCAAACTTGGTTGTTTGTTTGACATCTTTGGCTTAAAGGAAAGCAAACTTAGCAGAATGGATCACTACACCTTTACTCCTAGAAAGAGTAAATGATGAAATATTATTTTAAATGCAGTTATCAGAAGAGAATGCCTTGTTCCAAATTACTTCAAATATTGAACCTTCATGTCAGAAAACAGTGAATGGGCTGAAACATTGCTAAAAGGATCAAAAGGAAAAGGCAATGGGAGCAGGCACCACTGTGCTCAAAAATGTCACCGTGAGCTATTTGGTGATTGCATCTCAAAGTTTATAGTGGCTGGTATTTCCCAAATTTGCTTGTTGCAATTACAACAACAACTGAGAAATAAAAACCATCTCTGACTTTATTACTGGGTTTTTCATTAATTCTCCTGTAATGTGAATGCAGAAATTTCTCGTAAACCTCCACAGATCAGAGGTGGAAGGAGTTTGCAAGTGAAAGGTTTACATCAAGGAGAGGGATAAATCCTTCCTAATGCAAACAAACTGCTCCACCTGCCGTCCCCAGGGACCAGATGCCAGCAGCACCTTGCATGGTGTGGGGGGCTGTCTCACGAGCAAACCTTTCCATATTTCACAGACAAAAAGCAATGTCTGAAATCCCAGTCAGGTACTGGTGAGGATGACAGACTCTAGCTCAAGGCTGTGGATGCTATTTATCCTCAGGGCTATGAAATTCTAAACCAGCTCCATTTTTTTGGGGGAGAAATGAGCCACAGTGAATTTAAGTGATCCATCCCAGGAGTGACAGGAGGAAGCAGGTGATGATAGTGATGCCTGTATCTTTTACAAACAACCACAACCTCCTCATTCAGGGTTTTTCAGTTAGTTCCCCACTGAGAATCCACATGAGATTTGTCATTCACACAGTCACAGCTCAAATCCCCAAGTGATGCTGAAGCTCATCATGTCAGGACAGTCACAGAGAAGGCTCAAGCTCCCCTGAATGGAACCTCTTTTCTGAAGATCAGTAGTAGAGAAATCCAGGGAGATGGTATTTTACTGACTCTTCTTTATTGCAAGAGACTAGATACAGATGAGGTTTGGCCGCTCCTTGCCATGCTGTATTGCTTTCTTTGCCTTTCTTGGCTAATTGAGAGGGGTGGCAGTAACATCCTTAAGGAACACTGCTCGACTGGTGTCCAGGCTCACCGCCCTGCTCCCATTGCTGAAGTCCTGCAGCAGTGCTCTGCTGGGACAGGTGTGTCCAAAACTATGCCCAGAGAGGTCCCTCAGAGAGCAAATGCTATTTAGGCAACTGCTTTGCTTTGCCCAGGGTGTCGGGGGGTAACTGATTCTTTCCCAAAGCCTGTCCCTCTCTCTGAAGCCTGGGCTAAAGGCAGTGAGTGACTCCAGTGCTGTGGGCTGGGGTCCGGGGGCTGCTGAGAGCACCAGCTCTCATCTGCCATCATCCCTGGCTGTGCAATGGGAAACAGCCAGCCCCAGACTAGCAGGGTAATTAAACAGTAGATGCTGTCAGGGGAGAAGCAGGAACAGCCCTTCAGTTTGAAGAAATTCCCCTTCCTCCAGAGCCAGCCAAATACAAGGGAGGACAAAGGCTGTCCTAACACATCCCCCAGCCAGGGGACAGGCACAGCAGCCTGGGAAATGCGACTGCTTCACTCCCAGGCAGCAACTTGTGAGTTAATGAATTCCCTAGGTTTCAGGCAGTATACTGCAAAAATGTGTCTAACACATCAAACACATAAAACATCTGTGGAGAATTTCTTTTTCCTTTGATTTACAGTTTAAAAAAATAACAGTTTTGCAGTTACTAGAATAAATTCGAAACAAGAAAAAAAACCCAAGTTATTCAATTTTTTTTCCAGAAAAAAAGTCAATGAATAGTACAGCAATCGTTCGAAATCCCAATTTTATAATTTTATCACCATGTAATATTTATATTTTATTAATATTTAATTATTATATTTTTACAATAAAAACAAACCTCTTCCTCTGCTGGACCTTTACTGAGTACATCAACTCCATTTAGGAGTCCAGAGCCTCCAGGATATTTAACAACAATTAAATACTGAAACTTCAGTGAGTACAGAAATATTAAAAAACTTTTGGATGCTTAAATTCCAAGGTTCCCTATTGAAAAGGCGAACGTAAAAATGATAAAAATGCAAAAAAAAAAGGAAAAAAAGAAAATTCAATTGATACTAAGAACTTGTTAAATTAAGGGCAAAGAATGTTATTTCACCTTTTTGCTTCCATCCTTTTTGCAGTTCCTTGTTATGGAAGGCAACTCCTCCCTTCCCAACCCCTCTCCAAACTGCACTCAGCCTGCGTGTTTGCCCCATAGCAAACCAAAGGACAAATGTGAAACAACATTCTGCTACAAAAAATTTAAATTACTTTGAGATAAGCCTGATTCTACAGCAGCTCTAAGAACAAAACTGGATCCTCTATGTTCCTCTGACAGCTTCAGAGTGGCTCAGGTCAATATTGTCTGCAGGTACCTCCCTCACACCCTGATGACCAGTGCAACAATATACATTCAAGTCTAGTGTTTAGAAAACTAATGATGTAGGTAAAAATTTAAGATCTTCCTGTATAAAACTCTAGAAACACTTTAGCAAAAAATCAAGTGCTTCCATGTGACTTCATGAATACTGAGATGTTCAAAGTTTTGTGAGAGATACCCATCTACAGCTCTAAAATGTGCTGCATGCAAAGAAGCTGTTAGAGTCCATCTGAACTCCTTTTGCCTTGGTTTTTACAGCCTGCACTCATCATAATGACATGTTTCAGACATCTGCACTTTCTAGATTCTCCATCCTCTAAAATTTCTGAGGCTTTAGGAGTCTTGGTATAATCAGTATAATCATTCAAATCCCAGACATGCTTTGTACCTGCCAACAGCACTGCTAGGAGAGGAACTAGACATTCTCAGTCCCTCTCAAGGGGGAATTCAGCAGCTGTTTCTATAGTGTAAACTTTAAAAAAATATGGGTAGTGTTATTCAATACACTATCTATAGTCACTGAATCAAAGAACTTCTATGTGAAGAGGTAGATTTCAAGGGATAAAATTTCAAGGGATAAGAAATGCAGGGATAGAGGAAAGTATTGGAAGGAAAAGCTTAGGTAAAGTCAGATGACAAATACATAAGTTCAGTCTTTAAATGTTTAAAATTATTTTATTGGTAATCAGATCCACTAGTAGGGTTATAATAGCTAATGCAGGGAAATATCTTGCTTCTTTTATAAGATGGCACTGACAAAGGTCAGTGAGATGTGAAAATGGGGGTCCACAAATGCCTGAATTCAGGTGTTGATTCTCATCAACACTCTTGATCCTGATCAATCATTATTACTTCCACCTTGTTGTGTGACTTCTCCAAAAAGGAGAACCACAGATTATAGCAGCCATTCATCTGGGCCTCTGGAAGACAATCCAAGATCTTTTCTACTGATAGAGCTTGGGAAGCATCTAACGGTACAGATATATGCAGGAAAGAGCCATATCATTCTCTGCTTTCTAAGTCTGAGAAACATCCATCTGGAAGAGCTCTGACTTGCACCCTGTGTTTTGTAACTACATAATTTTATATATTACAACATATCCTCCTTAGAAAACAGTTTTCTAAACCAGAACTTCCCCGTGAAGGAGCTCATCTGCATGTCAAGGTCCTTGGTAAGCCCTTCATTAAAGCTAAGGCTCAACAGAATTTCCAGTGATGAAGCAGCTGGAAGGTGGTGCCATTTCCTATTTATTACATGAATTGAGTAAGATATTAAACAAAAGAGTGAATATTAAATACAGGTGTAAAATGAATGATCATGTTTCGGCTTTGCTGCTTCTAAACTGATTATCTTCTACGTGCTTCCATTTTCAAAGATTTGTGTAAGCGAGAGCAAAATGCCAAACATAAAATATTGATGAAATTCCAAGAAGAAAGAGCTCTAAGTAACAAAATAACTCTGGCATATTTGAGAAAGCAATAATTCCTGATTAGGAGATAATAAATTTGATTCAGAAACAGACATTTTCAAATTAGATTTTGCATTATGTAAAAATAAAGTACCTAGTCCTAGGAACCAACTTTTCCCTTGGGAAACAGAGCTGGAGGCTTACATTCTCCATCCAGGCTCTAGCATTTCAAAGGGTGATCTACAAATCCACAAGGTAAGCACAGTTCTGGCTGGTGTTACACAGCAGGGAGTGATGCAAAAGTGACTGTTCTTGAAAACACCTCCTGTGCTGAATCCCATGCTGAAGTGGCCAAACCAGGGCTTGTTACTTGTTTTCCCCATGCAGGAGCAGGGACTTGCTCTGAGGGGAAAAGTAGGATGATTAATTCTTTTTTCAAAATGGAAAGATGCTGGTAGCCATTTTTTTTATGAATTAAAGTAATCACTTTGTCAGGGAGCTAATGCCCACAGCCTCTACTTTCTAGAAGCACATGCTCTCTATGAAACTGAAGGTCAGTCATACAGAGAGGTGCCTCCACTCTCCTGTCACATGGGAGACCACATCACTCAGATACAGGAGTGCTGGGAAAAGTGACGACTTCCTGGCCACTGACAAGGAGCCTGGCTCCTCAGTAAAACCCCTGTAGAACAGCTCTCCAGGACTGCTGCAGAACCAAGGTCCTCCTGCAAGTTCAGGAGAAGCCATGTGCCTCTGCACATTACTTGAGGTGCAGCAGAGGCTGCAGCTGGACTGGTGGCTGGCACAACCTGAACTCACAGAAAGCCAACTCCTTAAGGAACATTTCAGAATAAAATCTGAATGTGTATACACATAAAATGTTATTTACAGCAGCTAAAGCTGCAGCTTTCAGACCACATTTTCAGAGGTAGGAACCTCCCTTTCTCCTACCTTCAGAGCCTTACCTGTAAACATATGTAAAAATGAAATACATTTTTTCACTGAATGCTATAGATTGCCATAATTTTATTTCTTGTTAGAATATTTGAGCAACACCTTTAAACAGTTATGAAGCCCTTTCAGGACCCTGCAATGTAAGTCTTAACATTTTAGAACTAGTGATGGGAAGAAAATCAAATTGCTTACTGCTTTTGGTGGTTTTCTCTTTTTTTTAAAAAAAAATCCAAAATACGTTTAAGGAAAACATCAATAATCCATGTTAAAAGAGACCATTGGGAGTAAAGATATAACTGGACCTGGTAACTATAATTTCTAAAGCATGAACACAAATGCACAATTACGAGCTCATGCGGTTTCTACCCAAGCAAGTAGCCAGGTAAAGGTTTCTAAATTACACATGCAAGCTCCCTTCAACTGGAGTAAAAGTGCAGAATATGGCCCTAAATGAACTACACCCACCCAGCTGAAATGTGCTGCTGCCAATTGATTTTTGGGGGGTGATTTCATTCTGCTTCACAGGAAAAAACACATCTCATTTGACAGAGTGTAACAGACTGCTAAAGCACTTGGTAGCCCTTGTGATCAATTAAGGGTCAGGATGGTTTGATAAATTATTAAACAGTGTGAAGAAAGAAAAGACCAGCAAACGACAAATACATTATTTCACCCAGCAATATGTTACCTTTATCTTTCTTGAAGTAAGGTGCTTGTTTTATTATTATTATTATTACTACTGCTTCACTATTAAATAATAAATCCTTTCACTATCTGCAATGCTGGGGGGGAAACACCATCCACATACTAATCAGAACACTATGAAAAAAACAGATATGTATAAAACAGCCTGTCAGTCACTAAAAAATAAAGTCTGTCACTAAAATCCATCAGTTCTTCTGTGGTCAGGAGAGAACCAGAGCCTGAATACAGCAACCTGATTCTTCAGAGGGTATCACTGTGCTGAAGTGACTCACACTTGAGATAGGAAGCATGGGTTTTATAACCTTTTTCCCCATATGAGAAATTTAAATGGAATTTCTTTATAATTCTGAAAACAACAATTTATTGCAAATTCACATTTGAATTACATTCACAAATTGGGATTTGGAGATTAAATAGTTCTGTTCAGGGCTTTTAGGTGCTTACAAGAGAAGCACTTTATATCCACATTTGTGAATATTTACTGAAGCAAGCCCTTCACCAGAAACACAGGTTTGCGGGAATGCACCACTAATGAACAGATTTTTTAAAATTTGCTCTGAAAGAGAGGATATATTTTTGCTTAATCTCCCTTTTAATGTTCCTCTTTAAAGGGATTGTTAATCAAAACTTTTGAGCAGCCTTTTGTTAGAACCCACTTAGGGTTATAATTTCATCTCAGGGATTTATGAGTACCGGTCTCATTAAACCTAACAGGAGCTACACATATGGAAATTGTGGAGCATGGGGAAGAGAATATCCCCTTTCTATAGCACAGTTCCCAGCACACTGAATGAGTCCCTTGTGTAATGTGTGATTTGGCTCCTTGAGTCAGGGGAATGGGGTGGTGAGACCCTGGTTTACAGCGTGTTGGTAGTTTCAGGCCACTGTCAGAAGGTATGAGAAGACAATTTACTGCTGAAATCTAAATGTTCCACAGAGAGCAACACGGCACTAAGTGCTCCAAGGCAAGTAGATTTAGTAACAGTAAACAGGGACCAGGCGTAATATAAATAGAAAATGCTAATAAGTTACTGTGTTGCTGAAATACAGAAGTAAAAAACAATCTATTTTCAAAGGCTTGAGCCAAAATCTATTTTAAATGTTTTCCTAATAGTCCCAGTATGTTTTATAATAGCAACTTTTATATATATATATATATATGTATATATATATATATATTTCTTTATAGACCTGTTAGGCTGATACCTTCATTCTGCACTTTTCACAGTTTCTATTTTAGCACCAAATTCCAGTTTATTCTGTTGAAGGAAAACAACTGTCCTTGGTTTGCATCCACTCACTTTTTTTTTAATTCTTGTTGTATTTGACTGGTGTCTCATCCATATGAGTAGCTCTCGTACAACTTCCAAAAAATATTGCATTGTTCTGAATCTTTCCACTTTGCCAATGTAAATCTTTGTCTCATGAGCCAAATATCAGATACTCTGCTTGACAGGGCTTATACTAGTGACAAATGTGGCAAAGGGACACCTTGTTATCACACCAGACATCTGCTCCCACCAGGCTCATTGTCAGAGCCTGCAGTAAGCACATCCTTCTTCTTACAGCAGTAACAATTCACCAAGACAGACTTGGAGTCCCTGGAATTGCCCTGGATTTGCTTTAGCAGAGGTGAAATCATGAACCAGCAGTCTTTACTGACAACACCATCCTGACCCGCTGACTAAACAGAGCCATGAACCAACCAAACCTCCCTGCTGACCAGAGCAAGGAACACCAAATGAAACATTGCTGTGCAATACCTAAAAAATCACCACACAGGTCAGTAAAAAAGTAACTGCTCAACACTCATCTATAACCACATGCATCCTGATTGGATCTATAAAGCACCAAGTTGTTGCTTTTTTTTAAAAAACCACTCTTCACCCCAGACTCAGCTGAGCTGGTCTGAGTGGCTTGCAGTGACAAGATCCCTGCTCGTCTATGTGGTTGCTGCTAACACCTCCTGGTATCCTGCTTGCTCTTCCATAGCCTAGCATGACTAATTAGAATAATGGCTTTACCTAAAAAAGCCTAAGTCTCTCTTTAATTTATTTTACATGAACTTAATGGTTTCTGGCAGCAGTCTGCCTTGTAAAGCGTTTCCTCTATTTTGATCCTTCGCCCGCAGCCATGTTTTGCATTTGCCTGCATTGCCGTCACTGCCTCAGTCACCTCAGCACCTCATATCTTGGTTGCACTTGCACTGTCCCTAATTACTCCTTATATCTCTGTTATCAACGTTACTGGCAAACTCTGATGTTTTAAAATTGATAGTTTTCTCCAAGGCAAATTAAGTCAGTCAAACCAATCAATAACGATAACTACATAATGAAACCAGAGGGACTTACACATAAATCTTTCCAGATGGAGTATTTATCATTTGCAGACATCTCCTCCTGTTTTGGAGTGATGTTGTTATGGAAGTTATCCTGTTCTATCCCCCAATTCCTTATCTCAGATGATCTGAAACTCAACTTGAAACCATACTGTGTTGTCTGGGTTAGCTGGGATAGAGTTGGTTTTCTTCCTAGTGCTGTGTTTGGGATTTAGTATGAGAATAACATTGATAACACACGGATGGTTCAGTTGTTGCTCAGTGTGCTGACCCCTAAGTCAAGGACTTCTCAGTGTCTCTTGCTCTGCAGGGAGCAGGTGCACAAGAATCCAGGAGGAGCATGGCCAGGGCAGCTGATCTGAGCTGGACAAAGGGATATTCCACACCACAGAATGTCATACCCTGTCTATAAACTGGGGGGAGTTGGCCAGAATTGCCAATCTCTGCTCAGGGATGGGAGGGGCATTGGTCAGCAGGTGGTGACCAATTGTGTTGGGCATGATTTGGTTTTTTCCCCTTGGGTTTTACTCCTCTCTCCCTTTTTCATTTTCATTACTATATTTTACTTTATTTCAATTATTAAACTGTTCTGATTTCAACCCATGAGTTTTATCTTTTTCTGATTCTCTTCCCCATCCCCTGGAGTGGAGAGAGGGTTGGAAAGTGAGCGGGTGGCTCACTGTAGTTGGAGTCTGGGGTAAAACTACAATGTGTACAGAAGCCATGGTTTGTCCCTCACCAGTATCAACATCTCCACAGAGCTGGAGACAAGAGGCACTTTCCATTCAGAGGATCAGTCCTGGAGGTGCTCCAGGTCTCATGATCCCCCTTCCCACAGCTGGGCTTACAGCAGCCTCAGCAATCCCTACACTGAGGCGACCTATGTAAGGCCTCCTACAGCCCTAGGTGCCCCTTTGGGACATCAAAGTGACCTGTGGCACAGCCAGTCCCAGTCTCTGGGAGACTTTTGGGACAGCTAAGCCTCACAAAAGCCTATCTGCTCTGGAAAGATGGCATGCAGGCAGGAGAGATACATATGTCAGGGAAAAGCCAGCTGAGGTAATGACAGACTGTGGTTTTATCTTCATACACGTGGCCAACCACAAGCACATGTGCCATTTGTAAGCTCTGCTTACAGCATCTGTAACACTGTGATAAAGAAGATGTTTGTCTTTTTTCAGCAGCTGACACCAGTGACACAGTAGTGCTGGTTTGCTACAAATTCCTCAGAATTCATAAATACTAATAAACTAGAATTAGAATACATAAACTAGAATTGTAAAGTTGCATAATGAGCACCATGGCCATTCTCAGCCTCTGCAAAAGGGTGAAGAGAGCAGAGGAATCACTGACCAAGTTGGTGGGAGAGGTAAGGGAGAAGTGGGGCTGGAAAAATGGTATTATGGATTGCATGGAGGGATTTCAATTAAAATTGTCAATCTCCAGGAGTTCTTGTTTTCAAAGTATACTGAAATTCAATGCTGCTGGCTGAAATCCACCACTGTCTCTGTCCAGATCAAACTAGTGTGGAAGGAAGCACGGTCCTGTACACCACCTGTATGCTCCACAGATATTCTGATGTGCCAGAAAAGAAACCTGACAGATTTTCCTCCTCTGAGGCCACAGACCTGTTACATTGATCACTTTTATAGCATAATTATAGCATTTATAGCATTGATGAAGGCATTAGGTGTGGGCTAAAGCATTCCTGTGCGGGCGAGCGTGTGCTCTGCTGTGTACCAGCAGCAGGATGTGGGAGCCAGTCAGGGACAGCCAGCCTGGCTGAGACCCTGTCCCTCAGCAGCACCCCCCTGACCCCCAGCAGGGTGATCTCACCTCATGTCACCACACAAATGCACTGGGGGAATGGAGGCAGGTACTCAGTAAAGCTGGAGTGTGAAAATCAAACTTTCCCTGATACACATTGCTCATTCTTTCCCTCATCACCCAAACAGAAATATGAACTGTGATTTTCAGACTTTTGTGGCATTTTTTGGAAACAAAATTTAAAAAAAAATTCCTTTTCTACGAACACACAAAAAGTTGCTTTAATTCTCTATGCATTTTTAACATCTCTTTTCAGAATTTACAGGACAAAACAGTTCCCTTTCTCTTGTAAAATTGTGCAGTAATTTACTTTGCCTGCTGGTTTATCTTAACTAGTGCAATGATCCAATTCTTTGCAGTTTCATAATGCCTCTCCCCCACTGGTTCAGCCATGGACCACAATGTTGAGAGTATTATAAAGGGAAGGGCAGCATAGTCAGCAGGCTGAATTTCTACCCAGTGAAGGCAGAATGGCACCCATAAGAAGAAAACTCCACGAAAAATGTATTGCAAACTAACAGACATGAACAGCAGCAAAAAATTCATGAAACAAAACCTAAAAACAAAGCTTTACACACCAAAAGAAGCAATAAAATCACAGCCAGCAAGCTCAGAAGGAGAGTAAATTATTTTACTAATTCATTCCCATTTTACTACTTTAGTGACAAAAAAATCGCCCATGAAAAAAAATCTGATGCATTTCCCTCTGCCATGTGGGATATATTAAGACATACATACCATAAACAGAAAACTAACACTGCAGTTTTGTTTCTATCTGACAACACATACAGTCAGTCAGGAATCACAAGAATGCAAAAAGAAAGAAATGCTGCATTTAATTTCTTTGCCTGAAACTTACTTCTAGACAAAACATCATCAATCCTCAACATGCAAAAGCACTTCCAGATCAGATGGAAGAAAGGCAAATAAAAGCAAGCTACCAAGAACAGTAACCTCCTTATAAACTATCAGTCAATGTTAAGCAAAACCCTGAGGGAAAAAGGCTGCAGTTATTGAAGTCTGTGTCCTCAGAAGAGCACTTTATGACTAAATGGTAAATGCTGATTTCCTGCAGCCATTTCATGTTCAGTTTACTCCTGGGGGTGCTGCCATGAAGCTGGTGCTGGGCTGGCCCCAAGGCAGGGCTGTGTCCCCCAGAATGGCACACACTGCTCCACACACCTGCTGCAGCTGCAGCCCCTGCTGTGCTTGGTGCCCTATGCACTTATGGAAAACAAAATTAAAGCAGAATACAATATTCACATCTGAAGCCTAGTCAAGGCTTATGTGATAGCAGCCAATGTAACAATGTGCATGAAAATCAAGTGTGCCACAGAAACGGGGTGCAGGAACCCTCTACTAGACGACTTCTAAATCAACTCACAGTTTTGCTGAAAAGAAGAAAGCTTTATTCAGACCTCTGGAATTATGAGGACTCCACCAAACTAAAGATCATGTGTAAGAAGGTCTGAGTTGCATTTTAGAATTTGGGATGGAAATGGAAAAAATATTTGGACTCGAGTTGTGAGGTATGAGTGTGAACAGAGCATCCCAGGTGCTCCTATTGCATTAGCTAGATGCTTGAATTTAATCTTAAACCTTGCCTCAGTTCCATGAATGAACACTTAGCTGAAAGCCTGCCTCTCCCAGCTGATGCCCCCCACTGTGGCTGTAGTAGGATAAATGTTCCAAGATTTTACAGTGGATTTAAAAAGGGTTTAAAAAATATGCTAAGTCAAAGAAACACCCAAGGGACTTACACTAGAGAGCTGCAGTCCCATTAATGTATAAAGAGAAGGCTAAAAATGTAAAGATAAAACATGGTTCTGCTTTTTGACGTGCTAATCTGCCCTTAAAAATAAAAATACCTTGAAGAGCTGTGGCTCTACTGGGAAGTTCTCCCCTTCATTATTGTTTTGCAATGAAAAAAGTGTGTGTTTCACTGAGGAAGAAATTTAACTTTACATCCCAAGGTCTCAAATACATTTCTCTCTTGTTCAAGGCAGATTAGCAGCTCAGAAAATGAGAAGGTTTCCTAATTTACATTAATCTCATCCCCACCACACATGCTAATTGAGGTGTTTTCTCCTGGGATTTCCAGATACTTTGCAATTGTAACTTTGCTGTTGCACACTGTAACATCAGCTCTCACAAATATCAGTCCTTGTCCACATGTCCATGTTCTCTAACCTGGCACTGATTTTTGTGGAAGGCATCTATTGATTTATGAATGCAGATGGTGCTTCTGGATCCTGTTGCTCATTGATATAACATTACATAAAAGGATATTTCTGGTAAATAAATGCTTACCAAATCTGCATAGAATAGGGAGTTTCCAATTGATCTACAACTATGGGCCAAATATGCCAAATAGTTTGATCTGGAAGAATGTGGCGTCCTAAATCTGATTAACAGAGCATTATTTTGTGCAATGTCCAAATCACTGAGGAAGGATACTGTATTGCTTAAACTGCTTCTTGGGTAGATTGAAGCCATGTTGTACAAGTGAATCCAAAGGGAGCCATTCCAGAGGGAGGCTGAAGACAGCACCATGGTGGCCACCTGGGGAAGAAACTCCATGTCTACAAGTTCACAAAGACATGGAGGAGTGGGGAATGCCTGTGTCCTGCTTCCCTAAAAAATATTCATAATAGAACATTTGTGATCACTAATTGTGGCTGTAATGAATTTATGTACTCCACACTTCTAACACTGCCTAATCCTTATTTTGAAATTTATCTCAGCAAATCACCATACTTCACTTTGAAATAACTTCCATAATTAGTTTTCCACCTATTTTTCATTTAAATGTTTTGAAATACAAGCACAACTGGAGCTGCAGATTGTCCTGGCAGTAAGTCAAAAGCTCCAGGGCTGCCAATGCTGTGTATATGGGTGTACTATTTTTCTGGGGTGATACATACAATTTTTTTATTCCTTACATAGGTCTATGCAGTGTAGTATGAAGTACAGATAGCTCTTTGGAAATGACAACTAGGCTTCAAATACATAGCCATAGAGACATAGTGATGATGGAAAGACATGCAATATGATCTTCTGGCTTTTGAATGCTTCTTTTTGCCTTGTTCATTCTTAAATGATAGATTTAAGAAATCCTTTAAAATAGAAAATTAAGGAAATAAGGCATTTTATCACACACAAATACACAGACATGACATAAGCACAGATCTGTCCAAACCATATCAACAACTTTTACCACTTGAACTAGCTATCTTAAGATAGTTTAGTTGTGCTGAAATCACTTTTCTGAATAATTAGACTCCTGTGAGCAGCTCCAAATTAGCTTCCAGATAATTTCAGTTTACATCAGCCACTGATAAGAACATATAAAATTGTAAAACTTATGTAAAAACTGAGTAAACACTTGAGCCCCTGATGACTCCCACAGGAAGGGTCCAGACCACTTGAGCTTTAGATGTGTAATGAGGCAGCTCTCACACAGCAAATGATTACAGTCCTTTTATAAACAGCATGGAGAGATGGGTGCTCGTTATGGGCTCCACAGAAAGCTACCCATAACTTATGTCCCATTCCGTTTAAAAGTATTCCTTGATAACAGGGATTACAGAGAGCAAAAGCTTAATATATGCAACAAAGAGATTATGATCCCCATAGTCAGCCTTACAATACAACTATTTCCAAGAAAATGAAGGAAAGAATTTTTTTTCTTGCTAGCAGGCACCTTTTATTGTACTATCAAACAAAGGACTCTTGATGGAGATAACAGCCTGTGAGCTGAAACAAATTCCCAATATTCACTGCAGATGTGGCAATCAGAAATTTTAAATCTTTTTTATAACTAATTCTACTCATTCTGTGCAACTGGCAATTTTCAAAGACATGTAACATGCGGATTACTTCAGGAGAAACATGCCATTAGGGATAGCTACCTCAGTAAATTTAATTTGCTTTCAAAGTGGGAAAAAAGGTAAGATTTACTGGAAAGTTGGTCAGAGAAGAACATTATTAACAAAAAGGCTGAATTGAAGAGAGGCCATGATAGATCTCTGAACAGTAGTGGGTGAGGCAGGTTGATTTTGGTGCTCTCTGGTGTGCTTTGAAATCGTGAAAGTAGCAAAAGATGATGCATTAGTACAGAAAATTTGAAAATAACCTTCAAGACAAATCTTTGCTGCTGAAGGGGATCGTTTTAATGTGATGTTTTATTCATAAAAATCAATGTATGGCGATATTCAAAGCTGAGCCTGAAATGTCTCAGAGCATTTGGACAAGAAAGTAATACCTAAACGACTACATCTGTACAAGTATGGTTGTAGATATAAGTGTGCTCCACATCAGTATAGGCCTTCTCACAGGAAAAATGAATCAGCTAGGACAGTATCAGATATCTTTATCCTGTTAGAATTGGATCTCTGCTAGAGAATATACCAGTTTGATCACAGCTTCATTCCTGGAGCTCCTGTTGTTCCAGCAGTACTTATTTTTTGTGTATAAAATACATCTTAAAATCCAGTATATCATAGAAAATCTTTATTAGAGCTTCTGAGACTTCTGTCCAGAGGATATTTCCTGAAGGAAAGTCTTTCTTTGGTCAGATGGTCTAAGCAGGAATAGCAATACTTTTGCTTTGAGGCTCATGCTTTTCCCATGGAGCTTTACTGAGCTCTAATGTGTGTGGTCATGCAGTTCTTCCTTATAACCACTCAAAGAAAGAACATCCTGTTCTTTACTCCTTTCTGAAAGGCCACCAATGGATTGCTACATTCAATTAAAAATGCAGCTATGCCACATATTACAGTACATTCCAGGAGTGTTGACTGTGAATTGAAGGCTGACTTCGAAACTTTTTATGCGCTTTGTAAAAACTCAAACCAAACTCAACATCTGGGTTCTTGGGTTAATTTTTCACACTTTGATTTAAACAGCTTCATTTAAACAGCTAATTACTCTGGGCTCATGCTTACTTCTCCCTCACTCCCATTGCTCCAGCAAACATCCTTCCCCTCAACCTCTCCACCATTCCATTGTTACTGCTCTGCTTCCACAGTGTCTGTAGATCTCAAATATCTCTGTTTGGATTTTCTCTGCAACCCATCCCTTCCATCTCTTTCCTCAAGCAGCTCTCAAATGACAGTCCTCATGACAGGACTGCAGAACAGAGTTGTCTTCACCATCCTTCCTGAGAAGAAGTGGAGCTAGGTAAATATCAAACAACTAATTCTAAGGCAAACCCCCAGGGTTCACAAAATCCAGAATATGTTGGCCAGAGTTTTTCTGTCATCAGTTTTCTCAGAATGATATGCTCACAAAATCCAAAAGCTTCTGTACAAACCTTTCAAATTCTCAGCTGGCATCTGGAAATAAAATGACCCACAAAGAATGAAAAATGTAATTTCATTACCATGAAATTGTAATGAAAAGATTGTCACCAAAAGAGCACCTTTCCCTATGTTGTTCAGCCATTTGGCTGAAATCTGCAGAATTCCAGTTTGGCTCATGACAATTGTTGATTCTCTTTGTGTCATACCCGTTATTTGAAAGGCTTATTGTTTTCAACATCTAAACAAAACTGGCCTATGTTGTAATTAAACTTTGATCAAGTTTTTAGTGGGATCTCAGAGGAAAACCGTATTTGACTAATATGTATTATTCTGCACGTATTATTCAAGTGAATTCTTGTTTAACTGGTGGAATTTCACATAAACACTACTCCCCCCAACCCCCAGTCCTGTAGGAACAAGAAAACTTGCAAGAGCAAGGACCTGCAGGTGGAAGAGACTTCACCTAAGGCCTGAGGTGCCCATGCAGAACAACTTCACTGCTCTGTAGTACTGAAGAGGAAAGACCCATCACATCAGGATTGATGCTGGAACTGAGTAAGGCAGCCCCATTTGCTCCCTGTGCAACAGCCAGAGCTCGTAAGGAAAGAAAGGTGGCAGGTGACAGCAGCAGGCAGCTCTCTTCTGAGACACAGAGGCACCCTTTGCCAGCCCCACACACGCTCTGTCACTCTGCTGAATCAACAGATGCTCACAGGACTGCCGCCACAGCCTTGGTCTTCAAGTGCTCCAGCCACGACCTAAGGGGCAGGGATTGGCAGAACAAAGAACCACCTGCTGCAGGCGAAAGTCAGGTTAGAGACCCTCTAGGGAGCCTGAAAGTGCACAAGACTATGGGACCTGATAAAATGCATCCATGGGTCCTAAGGAAACAGGAGGATGTAGCTGCTCATGAGGTTCAACAAGATGAAGTGCAAGCTCCTGCACCTGCATCAGAATAATTCCAAGCACAAACACAGTCTGGGCAGAGAGTGGATTGAGAGCAGCCCTGAGGAGAAAGACTTGGGGGTGCTGCTGGATGAGAGGCTGCACATGACCCAGCAACGTGCACTTGCAGCCCAGAAAGCCAAATATATCCTGGGCTGCACCAAAGGAATGTGGGCAGCACATCAAGGGAGGGGATTCTGCCCCTCTGCTCCACTCTGGTGAGACCCCACCTGCCGTGCTGCATCCAGATCTGGGGCTCACAACAAAAGAAGAACACGGACCTGCTGGAGTGAGTCCAGAGGAGTGCCACCAAAATGATTAATTAGAGGCATGAAACACAATCAGAATTGTTCAGTCTGAAGAAGAAGCTCCAGGGAGACCTTATAGTGGCCTTCCAAAACCTTACAGGGGCCTACAGAGAGAGGGAGAGGACTTTTTTCACAAGGGAATGCAGTGATGGGACAAGGGGGAATGGCATCGAACAGAAAGAGAGTTGGTTTCGATTAGATATTAGGAAGAAATTCTCTGCTGTGTGGGTAGTGAGGAACTAAAACAGCCTGTCCAGAGAAGCTGTGGCTGCCCCATCTCTCAAAGTGTTCCAGGCCATGGATGGGTTTTGAACAACCTTATCCAGTGGAAGATGTCCCTGCCCATGGCAGGGATTTGGAACCAGCTGATCTTTAATGTTTAATGATCTTTAACATTTCCAATTCAAACCATTCTATGATTCTATGAACTGAGGCTACATGGGTTCACAATTTAGAAGGAAGCTGAAGATTGCCAAAGTCTGGGAAAAAAAAAAAAATCTAATCTGCCTTATACCTTCTGCTTAGATATAAAAATTATTCCTTATACCAAAAACTCACTGTTTATAGGTTATAAATTATTTCTTAAAAGTTAAAAGTGGTTTGATTTCAGTAGATAAGTTACCCTAAAGTAAAGAAAATATCACCTAATAAAGGACTTGTAGACATACTGCTAAATGCACAGAAAGAAACAGCTCCTGGAAGTTCAAAGGAGAAATATCAAAATTAGAAATTAGGCATATTTTTAAACAGAGTATGATTAATTACTGGGAAAAGAAGTACACAAAGTGGATTCTTTACTTCTTGTAGAACATGTAAGGTCATGCACTTCAGTTAATAACAAGAATACTTCCAGCTATAAGCTGGAAATTACTGAGGAGGAGAAAGCTCAGTTCACATTAGTCAATCACTGTTTGACAATAAGCTACCAGTGTGAAAAAAGACAAACACTGCCCTAGAATTCATCAGCTCAATTATTTCTAGTAACGATGGGGGAAGTGTTAGTATGGTGCTGGTAAAGTACTGCTAAGACATCACTTCAATTATTGTGTGTAATTATGAATGCTTGTGTTCAAAAAAGATTAACTTAGGCTGGAGCAGCTGCAGAGAAGGACTACTAGGATGATGAGAAGAATGTAAAATATGTCACAAAAGGAGACAGAGCTTGTTTAGAGAGAGGATGACTGCTATCACTAAATATCACGGGGCTGTAAAGGAGCTGTTTAAGCCAAAGGACAACCATGGTATAAGAACAAAGGGTTGAAACTGGACTTGAATAAATTTACTCTAATTTAGATCCTTTTTAATCACTAGGCAAATGAAGCATTGAAACAATTTTGCAATAGGAATTTAGGAGATAAACGACTATAACCAGCTTTAAAATGGAGCTTAAATCCATGCACATTCAAGCTACAGCATCATTGTCACAGCCCCTGCAGCACAGGGACCAGAGCCAAACTGAAAGGTTCCCTCCTGGGGATGATTCCCTGGTACCACAGGGATCATGTGCCAAAATGGCCAAATCACCCCAAACTGGAGGGCCTCCTGAAACCATCATGCTTAAACTGTGACCAAGCCCAGAGGTTATTTAATAACTTGTCTTCTCTTAAAAATTAAAAAATTAGATCTACCAAAAAGCAGCCCTGTTTCCAAGTTTTCTGTTAATGTCAGAAATCTACTTTTAGAAACTAATCACTCATTTATTTTTCCCAAAGCAAAGCTCAGATTACACTGAGAATGCCATGGTTAAGCAGACTTGTACCAAGGTTCATATACAAAAAGGCAGTATTTAGATCATGCTGCCAAAAATAAGAATTACCTGGATATAAAAGACTGTTTATTCACTGTTCCTCTCGTACTTTATGTGAGTAGGAAGCATGGCTCCAGTCACAAAGTCAGGTTAGCATTGACTATCAGTGTTTCAGCTTAATGTTGTCTGTCTTGTTTAAATAACTCCTACTGCAAGTACCTTTCTTGTTGCATGTGGAGTGATGAAGCAGTGCTTTAATAGAAATCTAGCTGTGGTATGGTCATACATTGGTCTCCAAACTCCTTCTGTTTATCATAAAAGGTTATTTCATTACACTGATTTCCTGAAACCCTTCAGATATATTATTTGCCTTTAGGGCACAAAAATACAAAATCTTCTTATGAAGACTCTAAGCTATTTTCCCTTGTATTAGAATAATTATTAAACTACTTTTATCTTCCTACTACTTCTTAAATGCCTGCTCTAATTAGATTGACAGCTTCTCACTTTGTTATTCTGAAAGCTGTAGGACTGTATTAATAAAAAACAAACCACCAAACACTTCAAGAAACAAACTGCAAATAAATGGGTGGGGATTTAAAGTGCAAGTTCCCTCATGTTTAGAATTTTTACTAAGTTTAATGAATTCAGTTTAAATTTAATAGCAACAACAACAATAATTATAATTAAATACATTCGTAATAATTATTATTCACATGAGCAAGGTTTCTTGTTCATGTGGTTTATGTAACCCATAAAACCATGTCTGTGATCATTTCCACTGAAAATATCCACTTGACTATACCCCATTTTTAACCACTCCAGAATTCATGTTTTTTTCATCTGGTGCAAGTACTTGTCTTCAATATGTTTTGGGGCAGGGGGAGCCTGTGACAGATAAAGTAGTAGCAATATGATACATTTTCATTTGCTAGTAAAACAAGGAGGAAATTATTTTCAATTAAAAAAGACAATGAAAATAAACACAAACCAGGATCTTTACTTATTTTTATTATACTACGATTCATGAAAGTGAGCACTACTTGAGGGAGTTGTAAACATGTTTTCATATTTGGGTGGGATTTAGAAAATTTTTGGCATTGCTTTTGAAGATATTTATATTTCATTTATAATAAAAGACCTAGTATAAGCACAGGAGACTCAAAATAAAGAATGCCACAAGATTACAACTGGTAGTTCTGAAGAACCAAGACCTTCTTATAAATGATCAGCAGATGCCTCTGTTTGGAAATTGCAAATGAATTCAGTTCAAAATTAAATGCTTTCTGAGTCATTCCCTAGAGACTGGAATTCAGCCTTTAAATGCACGTGAGAAAGCATCAAATGTGAATCAATAAAACAATGCATGAAAAGCCACTTGTCTTGGCGAGACTCTTCTACACCAGCTTTTTAGAAAGTACTTCAGAGGGTTTGCAACAGCACAAATTCCACAGCCAGCATAAAACCAGATTGTGTTAACAGTAACCTTTCCTCCTTTTTCTCACCCTGTGCCAATAGGGTGACATTAAATACAATTTCACTTAAATAAATTTGCTTATTGAATAAAAAAAAGTTGCTCCATGTAATTTCAAAGCTATGTTGATAGGATGCTGTAGCTGCACTGCACTTTAGCTATTCCCAAGGCTGAACTACGAAGCTGTTTGCTACCAGAACCAGACAATACCCTGAGTCTGAAGGAGGAAGCCGGGGTGGGACTCGGCCCCAGGCGCAGACGATGGAGACGTGCCCGTGCATGAGAGAGGAGTCTTGGCTCCTCACAGACGGTGCAGGTCAGTCAGCCCACGGCATGGACCTGTGTCCACCTTGGCACATTAAAGCTCCATGTGTCACCAGCCAAAGAAAATTAACCAGCTGTAGGCGGACCTTGCCTCATCCGTGGGGAAGGGGCAGGAAAGGCTCTTATGCAGCGTTTTATTAGCATTTTACTTAAAGGCCATGCGCCATAGTCCATTCCTTCTGACCAATTTGTAAGTTTATGCTTCGGATATTAACTAAAGTAATTAATCAACCTCCAGCATCAGTGCAGGCTGGGGGACGAACAGATGGAGAGCAGCCCTGCCAAGAACACTTGGGGGGGCTGAAGGGAGAAAAGCTGGACATGACCAGCCATGTGCAGCTGCAGCCCAGAAAGCAAAACATATCCTGGGCTGCACCAAAAGGAATGTGGGCAGCAGGGAAAGAGAGGGGATTCTGCCCCTTTGCTCTGCTGAGACCCCACCTGCAGTGCTGCATCCAGATCTGGGGTTCCAGCACAGGAGAGCATCAACCTGCTGGAGCAAGTCCCAAGGAGGGACACAAATCATGGTCAGAGGGTTGGAGCACTTCTCCTCTGAAGTCATGCTGAGAGAATTGGTGCTGTTCAGCCTGGAGAAGAGAAGGCTCCAGGGAGTTCTTGTGGAGACCTTCCAATACCTGAAGGGAGTCTACAAGAAAGATGGAGAGAAAATATTCACAAGAGCATCTAGTGACAAGACAAAGCTGAACAGCTTCAAACTTAGAGTAGGTTTAGTTTAGACCTTAGGAAGAAACTTTTTGCTGTGAGTGGTGATACACCAGAACAGGTTGCCCAGCCCCTGGAAATGTCCATGGCCAGGTTGGATAGGGCTTTGAGCAATTAGGTCTAGTGGAAGGTGTCCTCGCCCATGGTAGGGGCAGTTGGATCTTTAGGGTCTATTCCAAACCAGGCCATTCTACAATAACTCTGTAATCATAGATTTACCAGATGGAAGCCCTCTGCTTAGGGTCAGAGATACTATGCCACCGACTTCTTTGTATGAAACTCCTAATATTCTCATAACATACTTGAAGTAGACAGCTTTTATCTCATGGACTATTGTGGACTTCTAACAAACTTTATATATCTCTTACGATAAGAGCTCAGACCTCAAAAGCTAGATTTCTAGGGAACATTCCAATTAAATTTAAAATGTTTCATATGCTATTAAATCAAAATCCTATGTAGTGAAACATTCTAGTTTTACAAAGTCCTTCAGTCTCCATGAGCCAATCTGTCCCACCCCTATGAGTTCCTTGAATCTAGAGGGTTTTTTTAATGTAAAGCTGTCACCACAACACCCTGCATAACTGAATATGACAGTTGTCTTTCAAAACTCCTCTGGATGAACTGCAGCAAGCATCAGAAAACTGCATCTCCCTCCAGAAGAACTTTGCATTTCAATCAGTCCTTGGAAAACAGGGAACCTGAAGGCATGGCTGTGTGTGGCCTGAGCCAGACAGCCAAGGTCCCCAAGCTATACACAGCAAAAATGAAGTTCCTAATAGAAGGATGTTCAGAAAGAGGCTGAGGAGATCCAACTAGGAGTAAAGCACAGAAGAAAACACTAAACTTTCCTGGTTTTAAAGACAAAAACAAAAAAAACCCAGCAACTAAATTCCTCATAAATGTTCCAGGATAGAGACTGTTACTGAATTTTACATATCCTGCTCAGCATATTTAAGTGGAGAACAAATAAACATTTATTTGTCCCATGCTAAGCAAAAATCCTTTAGATTTTCACATATATCTGATAAATTCTTCAGAGCAAATCTGAATTCCATACTCATGCTAAATCTTTACCCAAACTTTCATCAGAAGCTAGCACACACCTCTTTGATGGTCTCAGGGAAAATTGCAGCTAAAGCATATTCCAGTTTATTTGGTTGAACCCTTGGCAGATTATGACTAAAGATTATTTAAAGAGTTCATTACATCTTTGCACTCCTTAAGCAAAGGTTATCACAAAGCTGCCTGTTTGAGAGAATTATGACTACTGGGTGGTCACTAGTGCCTGTGATATTAGTTATTACATGTTCAGTGATAAATTTAAATCAGTAGATAACAAGGAGAAATCTCTACCAAGACCTTCATTATGGAATCTAAAAATAGCAAAATTACAGTTACAGAGAGAAAATGATAAGCTTAATGTATACACATGCTGAGCAAACAGATGGTATATTTCAGGAAATTTACTATTCATATCAAAATTAAAAATTTAAACTTGACCCTTCTAAAAATTAAAACTTGCAGGATGAAACAGATCTTAAAGTCTTTCTTTTTAAATCTAGACTTTGTTAATGTTCATATTTGTCATCCTAAGAGCTAATGCTGTCAGCATTTATTGATTCAGCCTTCTAATAATTACATCATTCTTCCAGCATGTCAGAGACTGTCAAGGTGACTATGATGGCATATGACTGGAGTATGACTCCTGTGCCACAAAATATTTGTGTCACTAGTTTATCCAGAAACAGACATATAGCAAATGTCAGAGTGATAGAGAAGAAAAATACTGACTTTATTAATAAACTGCTATGTAAAATGTCTCATCACTTGCTGTAATGCTGCCAAAATAGCCTTGTCAAGTAATTGTTTCAATAGTTTTTTTTAAAACAAACTAGTGAGAGTGCTTTGAACAACATCAGTTCCTCCCAAACCACCACAAGATCTTTCAACATTCAGCTATTTAATTTGATTCTATCTGGTAAAATAAATCCAACCTTCTCACACAGCTGCAAAGTGTCTTTACTTTCCTACACTGACTACTTGTCAGTACTTTTGCTTAGCATGGGACTGGATTTCTTCTAAAGGTTGTGTTCCTTCAAGCACTCAAACAGCTCAAACTAAGCCTTATGAGGATACAACAGCTTTGATTACAAAATGCACCAATTTTAATAATTGTATTATTTTTCCTAAGGGTTGAAAGGAGCCAAGAACTACAGCAGATTGACTCATTTGATAAATTTAAATAAATCCTTCTTACGGCTTTCAATATCTTGAAGATATAGTTTTCACCTAAAAGACATATTTTCTTTCTTTTCAGAAGCAGAAGTCAGTGTTCAAATGACACTATGTCTAATATGTCACCAAAAACAATGAAACTCAAGCAGCAGATGAACTACTAAAGTATTAACACACATATTTTGTTAAAGAAATTGAAAATCATAATTTTTTTCTTCCTCTCTTTCAAGAACTTTAAAAAGTAAGGTGTAAAGCCACAGCCAGAGTGACATGACCACCCTGGAATTATGGACCTCATTCAGTAAAAAAATCCAGCAGAGCAGAACTGCAGAACAACCCTACTCCTAAGAGTAAGGACTTCATGTGAAGCTCTGCACTTTTTCTTCCTGGGGATTTTATAGCAAGAATGACTGGACTGACAGGCTCCTCTGAGGTGATGCTCACTTACAAGCAAGTGCATGTTAGATACTTTACAAATTTCACTTCACTTCAAACCCCGGTTTTCTAAGCTCAGTAAGCAGCAAACACCTCTTTTAGCTGTGGCACAAGCTGTAAGAATGACCTTGTCTGTGCAAAGGCAGAATCCCTTCTCTCCCCCCTGCCAACATTGCCAGTGATAGCTGAGCTGGAGCAGCACAGAGGCGCTCTGAGCTTCCCTCCTGTTCCCTGCTCCCACGGCCACCAGGAACCTGGGAACCTCCTTCTCTAGTTCATGTGTTTTAGCACTCAATAAAGGTGCAACCCTACCAAACACTCCCTACAAACAGCAATCACCTTCCACTGGTACATTCTTGAAAACTGGGATATTCCTTTTAGCAGATTTGGAGCAGATTTTTCTTGTGAACCATCTCTGAAAACACACAAATGATTATCAGTCACAACACTGACAAGAGACAAGCAAACAGTGAATTCAGCTGGTAGGACAGGTGATGATCAGGATTTAACAGAGGGCTCCATTTTCCTGTTAGCCTGATTTTTTACCATATATAATCCACTCCACTTTGAAATGTAGCAAACTGGCAGATATGGGGGAAGCAGTCTGATGACATTTGTCATAATATGCCAGAAATTAGTTTACAAACTTGTCTTCAAAATTATGACAAAAACAATTTCCAATACCATTTCACATTTGCAGGAGGCTTCCATGCATCTTAATTGATGAAGTCCAAGAGCTCAGTAAGTTTTTCTTGAATATGCTATCACATCCTGACAAACACAACATGCAAGGAAAGTAATAGGCCTGGAACAACCAGAAAGTCAGGAGAAGGGGCTCTGACTGTCACAGAGCCAGGCAATGGACAAGAAGCAGTGCAGGCAGGCACACTGGCAGTGACAAGTTCAGGCAGCCATGGGAACCATTGCTTGATCTATCCTTGAGGCATACACACACACAGAGAATGCAATTTTAAGATGGCCCTAAATTTCTCGATGATGGTCTTTTCCCTCTACTTTATTAAAGATACCCCTCTCTTACTACAAGTTACCATGCAACTCCAGCCTGTCAGTCTTGCTGAATGTAGTTCTCAAAGCACAATGACAACATCTTTTGGAGAGGAAAGTATTTTGTTATTGTTATTGCAATCAATGAAGGCTTAATTCATTTTTCCTTGACTTTTCTGCACTATTATCTGTATTATAATGACAGTCATGAACAGTAAAGATTGGGTTGTATTGTGCCAGCATGTCTGTACAAATTATAAAGAAGAAAGTCCTTGCTTTTAGAGATCACAGTCTATCTGGTGAACAAATAGGACAAATGTTATTGCTAAGAAAATAAAACAGTAACAAAAGAGAATTGAATCATACATTGACATTTCCTAATCAATGGCAAGCAAGAGTGATTTACCCATTAAAAAAGCAGAGAAGATTTTAAGGCAAGATTTAGAATCATAAAATCATTGCGGTTGGAAAACATGTCCAAAATCAAGTCCAACTTTTAACCAAATACTAACTTGCCCACTAAACCATATCACAAAGTGACCCATCTAATAATTTTTTGAACACTTCCAGGGGTAGTAATTCTGCCACTTCCCTAGGGACATTTTTCAATGCTTAACCACCCTTTCAGTGAAGAAATTTTTCCTAATACCCAATCTAATCATCCCCTGGTGCAACTTGAATCCATTTCTCCTTTTCCTGTTAATTGTTGCCTGGGACAAGAGGCCAACTCCCACCCCTCCACACCCTCCTGCCAGGCAGCTGCAGAGTGTGATAAGGGCACACCCTGAGCCTCCTTTTCTCCAGGCTGAACACCCCCAGCTCCCTCAGTCTCTCCTCATCAGACTGGTGCTCCAGACCCTTCCCCAGCTCCACTGCCCTTCTCTGGACTCGCTCCAGCCCCTCAAAGTCCTTCTTGTAGTGAGGGCCCAAAAGCAAACACAGGATTTGAGCTGTGGCTTCACCAGTGCCGAGTGCAGGGGGACAATCCCTGCCCTGGTCCTGCTGCCACACTGCTGTTTATACAGGCCAGGTGCCATCAGCCTTTTTGGCCACCTGGGCACACCTGGCTCATGTTCAGCTGACTGTGGACCAGCACCCCAGATCCCTTCCCAATGGGCATCAGCTTTTTTACAAAAAATGAAAATTTGGAATATGTTTGTTAACAAGACACAAAGACACAAAGAGTGTTGAACATTGTACTTTAAATTAGGAAGAAAAAAGGAGAGTGAGGAATAAATGCATATGTCTACCTAGATGGGGGTGGGGGGTGTGTACCTATTTATATATTATTTTCCTTTATTTAAAGGACCTACAATTTGCACAGTTCAAAGAGTGTTTCAAATTACTTCCAATATATATTAGTATAAATAAAAATAACCAACCTATCATAATGAATATTTAATGTCTTAATATATTTTGAATGAAATCCTTACCTTATTGGAATCAGGAATATTCTCAGTGGTATGACGTATAGCAAAAACACTGATCAGATCACAAACTTTCACGTAAGTTTTTTTATTACATGCATTTTATAAAAAATTAGGAAGCAGTTGAAAATTCGCATTAAAATTCAATTATTCTCTGGCTTTTCTCCATACCACTTTTTGGTCACCCAGGGGGAAAAAAACGGATTTATATAAGACCTGAAAAAAACATCACTACTGAATAAATGTACTTGCAAAATTGGATAAAAATTGGCCCCAACACTTCAATTAGCACTCTGGTTTTGGCTTTGTAAAAGTATTTCTAAAGGAATTTTCCAGTTTAAAAACTCCAGGGGCCCCTTCATGAGCACTGGCACATGGAAAATGCTCCTCTGTGTCTCCAGTGCAATCATCACCCCAACTTCATCTGCAGGGTTGCCTGTAGAATTAAACACTCACCTGCACCCACTATTCAGAGCTCACAAATATTCACTATTCAATACTCACTATCCAGAGCTCACAAATACAAGCAATGTTATATGTTCCACACCTCTAAGGAGGTTCATTCTCTTTTTCAGCCTTCACTACACAAATGCTAGCAGGAACTACAGGTATATTTAAAAAGCAAAAGGTTTGAAGTATTTTAATGTCATCTTCATAATGCTACAAAGATATTTGAAATAAATTGTGGACTAACTCGGAGTTTTTCAACAGATTAGGCAAAATTGGATTTTGATGTCCAAGAGCTGCTGCTGCTGCCAAGGCTGGAGTTAGACAAACCTGACAAGTCCCAGAGTAGTTGCAGAAAAGGATGAAGGTGTTCAGGATGACTGGACTGGATGAAGCTAGACTAAAACTAGGCCACTTTATGTATTTTCTGTGTAGACTCCCTCTCCAGTTAACTTGTTTCTCCAACCTTGGGGCATTGGTGTCTGCCTTACTCAATTACGTTTGGGGAATTTTCTTCCTCAGCAGTTAAAATACTTGGGGACAGTTCCTTGCCAGGCAAGCACAGGTAATTACTGCCTATGCTGTGATAATGAATATATGTTGTATTAATAAAGCTAAAACCCTTTCCACAAGGCATATATGACAGTCAGTCATTTGCAGAAATGGTCAACTTTTGGCCATGAAGACAATTAAGCAGTAATTAACCATCATGACCCAGAGACTTTCAAAGTTTTATCATCATTATGGTTTCCTTACATACCATTTGTAGGTGGAAATATCTTAAAACTCAAACGTAAACTTTCTTGACCAATGTCAGTTTGGCATCAGCTGACTATTTAATTGACTGTTAACAAATTCTTCCAGATATGACTGCTATACAGATATTTTATCTTCCTGTTAATTGGTAATTATACATTGGCAGAAAAATCACTGTTTCTTTCCAATTATTCCAGAACTCAGTGACTATTTAAACTTTGCTAATTAGCAGCGGAGGGCTGTTACATCTTCTGGGCAAATTGTATTTGATAATCCCTATTAAAATATACATGGCAGTAGTTGACTTGTAACAAAGAAAAAAAAAAAAAGAAAAAAAGTGGCAGTTCAAAGGGTATTAGATACAGCACAAGGCAAACGGGGGCCTATTAAAATTTCCCCAACTGTTCTAATGAGAATGCCGAGGGTCATTTCTTCCTAGTTTACCATCTGTTTGGTTTCTGGCAAATATCTCTGGTGTGAAGGGAGGGTCCTGGAGCCCATTTGGCTTGTCACAAAGTAAACCAGGGATCTGCAGCAATTTCAGTAAGTTACAAAACTGCACTTCAAGATCAGTAGCATGTACATGGCTGAAAACTTTTTTAAAGAGTCGTCATTTACCGACTATTCCTTACTTTTTAGAGCTGTGAGCAAGCACAGAGAGGTAGTCTGAGCAGAGATCTATTTTATAGGCTCACCTAACAAGAAAATGCAACAGTTGGTCTTTTTCCATCTCACAATGTTAGTGGGGGATATTTTCCTTTATATGTCAAAATCTGAAAGCAAAACATTGTCCCAGAAGCATCAGTGTTTGAGCATAAACTGATGCTCAAAACAAAGCCTCTGACAGCTGAAAACCACAAACCCCATCCAGGATCGGGGGAGCCTTGGATGTCACCAATGCACGGCCCAGACCCAGGCTCTGACAGAGTTGGGTGCACGGTCTGTGGTTCCCCCTTGGAGATGACATGTGGGTGTTCTTCTGCCCCCCAGGCCCCTCTTTGCTGCTTCCTCTGGAGATGAAACCAGCATCAGACAGCATCACCTACAGCAACTCTGCCCTAAGCCCGCTCAGAGTCAAAAGGGATACTGAAAACCACTCTTTTCCCCAGTTCCCAACCCATACAGAACCAGATCAAAATGATCCTCCCTCTATAAAATGTAAGGGGGTTTTGGTTGGCTATGCAATCACACATGTAACCAAAATACCCAGTGAAGGATTATGTGAGGGCTGCTTTAATCCTGTCAAAATGCAATGGAATAGTAAAAAGCAAAGAGTATAAGATAATTTAAGTGGCATTACATTATATCTGGTGATTGCTCTTTCCAGGATTTCCTCTAGGAAATGTATTATTCACCATATTTCAAAGAATATTTGTAACTATTCAGTTTTTATATCCCAGAGAGTCAATGTATTACTTAAAATAGGTATGATCATCTTCATGGTATAGAAACAAAGAATTGCAATGGAAAAAAGACTGCAATATTATCTTTTATCTTCTATTTTTTGTTTCCTAGAAGATGCAAGTTTAGGCACTAAAATGTTTCCCGGTAACATCACCCTCCTAGTTTCTTATAAAGTAGCCCACACAGTTAAACAAAACTTAAATTTCACAAGGAGTTTATGACCTCACAGTAGAATAATCTGTTTTGAAATATTGCAAATTACAAGTTGTGTAAACCTACACAGAATATAAACAAAAAATTTCTGTTATCCAATTAGACATATGGCAACACTTTCCAGTGTAATCAGCTTGGATTCCACTGCCTCTACTACAATAGAACCTATGGACTTCCAAGAGGATCTTTGCAATTTAGGTTGGAAGGTTAATGCATATATAAATGTTATCATGAAATTACTTGTTAATTCCACATTTACTAAAAGGTACACATCAGTGTAGTCATTATGATTTTGCATAAAATTGGGTTTTGGGGGTTCTTAGTTAGGAAGGCTCATGTTTCCCTCTGTAGTTTGTAAGAAACTAATTACAACAACCTTAAATATAATTTGTCACGTATTTATCATTGCAAAGCTACCAGGGAGCCAGGAAGCCTTGGGAAGAACCGTGGAGATGCAGTGTGAGTGGCAGGTCAAAGGCAAGCTTTGATGTGCACAGCCCAGCACATCTCTCTGCTCAGCCAGCCTGTCACCAGGATCATCCTGTGTAATGAGACAGATTTGGGTCCTCAGCTCACGGCACTCCTTATCGCTGCTGAGGGATTAGGCTGTAATCTTCTCCTGTAATTGTAGAAATGATAGCGTGCTCCCTGCTCCCTGCTTTCCAGAGCACACAGCTTTGGAGGAGCCATGTGGTATTTTCACACTCCTGCCAAGCTACACAGTGGTTCCCCTCTCACCCACCAAACCATTTATCCTTACTCTTGTTTGCAAGCAGTCATTCCCATCAGACCCGCCACCACTTTTGTAGCTTTCTAATATTTTTTTTAGTACTCTTGCCTCCCACTTTCTTCTTTTATATATTGACTACACCAAGCAGTGAGAACCCCTAAATTACTGTATGGGAGATTAGTCTTGGTGGGCTGATAAACCCCAGAACACAGCCACATGACCCAAGCAGTCAAAAAAAGGCCAAACACCAACAAGAAGCCTCAGAGACAAAAGCAGAAGAAAGAAAAAGCACTGACGGATAGAGATCCCACAGAAGTCCCAAATGTGTCTCCAGAGACAGACAGGGTGGGAATAAACTGAGGGCTACCAGGTGGCATGTGAAAGGAGGAGACTAAGTGGGATTGCCCATCAGCCATCAATGCTGAAAGATGTGGGAACATTTCCCTGTACAGACCACACTGACCAGGAACGGAGAGTGGAAATGACACTGAAGAGATGCAACTGAGAGTATCTGTTGTATCAGAGGGGTCTAATGAAGAAAGAAACACTCTCCTTAAAAGCTACTTTTAAAGATAATTTCTTTGCTAAAGGATCCTCCCAGCTTGGTTTAGTGAAGTTTCAACACATTTACATTTGCTCCCAGTTCTAATTCTAGCTTTACACTTTTAGTTTTACCTTAATCTGAACACAGAAAATGGTTCAGCCTGGGACAAAACTGCTATTAACTTTTGTACCTCAAAACTCACACATTTCTCCCCAAGAAATTGTATGAAGGTTTCCCAAACAAAAATTTCAACTAGCTTCATGTCAGTGTAATCCCACAGATGAAATCAGGAGCTATTTATTTGCCTACACAATATGTACTGAAGAAGAAAGAAAACGTAACCCTAAGAATCAAAATATTTCATTATTTTTTCTTCAAAGCTTCTTGACATGGTTAACTGTTATAAGTGACAATGATTGTGTCTCCATCACATAACTTCCTAAACTGGTAAAAGATAATTGTAGTCACAACACAGTAGCTCATAGCACAGAAGAGACATATGTGTATGTTAGGGAGACTTCAAATTGTTGAGCAGTCTGGAAGATTATGATAATCTAGTGTGACCTCCTGTGTGAGACAGACAAGAGCATTTCAATGGTAATATTGCAAGGGAGAAAAAATATTCTTCCCTGCACCATAAGCAACCACTATCAACAATTTCAGAATATTACTATCTTCAGGTTTAAAGGCCCAGCTTTGCCCCCCTCTGCCCACATCTAATCTATGATAAACCACATAAATCTTTGAATTGAGGTCTCTGAACCTGACTAGTCCTCAACATTAAAAAAACATAATAATTTCCAGCAACCTAAACTTGGATATCACAATCACTTGCCTCAAAGGAGAAACTGCTTCTTTGCTGATTGGAAATGATGACACAACAGATGGATCTGGGGTTTCTGGAGAAAGTGCTTTATGTTTTCTTCAGAAAGCAAACAATGTCACTCCCACCTACTATTTCAATAAACAACATATTAAATACTGTGGAGACTGCTCTATTTTTCTATTGAAAATGGTAGATTTTAAAATATTGTTACTTTTTAAAACTACTAAATAATTTTTAAGCTTATCATTTACACGCTAAATGCTTTTGGAAGAAGCCAGCTTTTTCATCTCTCACTGCAAAGTAGAGACAGGAAAAGTTTAGTTTTAGTTCTTAGTCCTGGGAGCCATCAGTACATCATAGATTGAGCATTCATATAAAATTGCATTTGAAAGCCATTGCCATTTTTCCTTCACTGTTTATTTTTTACTGTGACTTCAAAGACACTGCACAAGAGCATAATCTGTTATGAAACATTCAGAATGGTTTTTTTTTTCCTTTCTCCAATATATATACAAGCTTAGGAAATAGCAAAAAAATCCACCAAATTGAGACTTTTCTTTAAAATATTTTTAAATTAACACTGTGATACAACTGACCCTACAGTTTACCCACAGAAAGCTAAAAAGAAAAAAAAAAGAGAGATGGCAGCACTTTTTCTCTAACACAGATGGAGGCATGCTCAAGATAGAGCATCAGATCTCCTCAGGCATGATATCTGAGAATTTGTATTGATGAGCAAAACAAAGTAGCTCCAACTCTGCATGACTGTTTTTGCATCACTTTAGCTTTTGCATTTTTCCAGCCTGTAAGCTTGGAGTTTCTTTTGCATAAAGAACACTCATGTCACCAGTTTAATTGTTGGTTATCTTACAGTGACAGAATGGCCAAAGTAACACATCAAGAGCTAGAGAATGACCTTTGGCAAGTTAAAAAAGGTCACGTTGTTTTTTTCTGTCATACATCATCTTACTTTAATATCTGTCTCAATAAAACATCAACTGGAACAGACTTAGTCTACAAATGTAGATACACATTTAGGGAAAAATAAAGACATTCTTTGAAAATGCACAGAGGTATTTAGGTTCTTAAAATTTTACTTAATTGTCATTCTTAAATACTTAGTTGCAATTAAACATGACCTGTATACTTTGGCCAGTGAGTTTGCCATGATTTCCCAATGATGTGATACAAACATTTCTTTTACAGCAAGGTAATAGCTTGCCAGTGACTTGACCATCCCAGAAATTTTACATTGCTACTTTCTTTCTGTCTTGCTTACTCCTGTAATCAGTGCAGTGGAAAAGGAGAAACAGTAGTACAAATTCTTCCAGAAAAGAGAATCTTTCAGTGCCTTTTGCACAAGGTATGAAATACTTGTGCCAGCCATGATCTTCCCTTTGAAAGTCTGAGGTTGAACTGTGGTGTTATTCAGAGAAGCAAAGCCCTTCTCAAATTATCCCTCAGTACAGTTTTAAATAATGTGCTCTTTACCTTACATTCTTTCATTTACAAGCAAATGTATGCCTACTGACCGACACTCAAATGCCCAGACCACTCATGCTCTACATGCTTTATAACAAAAGCAAGTACCATGAGAGGTTATTATGAAGAAAATACTGAATTCTGGCCCAAGCAGACAAATTAGCATTTAAACTTGCTACTGCAAGTGCAGTGCAGCTGGTGTCCCATACGACTGGTATCTGTTTTTGTACCTTCACCACAGATTCCTTGATAGGGTCACTGAGTTCCTCCAATTCAAGGAATGCAATTCTTACTATTATTTGTAAGGATATAAAAAATGCTACCAAATAACGAACTGCAGAGGGTATAGCTGTCAATTACTTGCACAAATTTAGAAAGGATTATTTTTAAAATGTTTGTCCTTAGCACAGCTGCTACTGCTGAGGGCTACAGCAGAACCTGAAATACATGATAATTTTGCAAAGCCTATCTTATCCCTTTTACTAAAATTCTGCTTTTTAGATATGGTAAGTAACTGGTTGCATAAAATACCTTGACCAGCATTCTGATTTTAAGGAAGATGCTATTAACTGAATGGAAAAGTAGGTTGACATAAGCTTAAAGGAAACAGGTTTTCAGCCAAGAAACACAGAGGCTTTGGACTAAATGCTTCACTTTATACAAAATGTCACACAATTTAGAAATGGCTGTTTAATACAATTTATCTGCTGAGGCTTTTCTTTCTTAAAGTGTATATGATTCAGCATCTAATACCAGGGCTGAGCAAAGGTGAAGGTGGTACAAGAAGCAATAAAAGCTGCTTAAAAGCCACCATTGCCTTATCTCATTGACTCCCACTGACTTCCATCTATTACTCATTACTCAAAGTTAACCTGTTCCAGTAATTGTGTTGCCACTGATGTCCTCCGTACAAACAAGCACTCGTTACCCTGGGCTGCAGAAGGTAAATTACATTGGACTTACCAAATCCAAAAGCACTGGAACCACCAACACTCTGGGAAGCCTGAACACTGGTAGATGTGTAGAGTCCAGTTACCAGTAAGCCATCAAAGAAGGTACTTGTTGAAATAGTCACTGAAATGAGATAAATAAAATATGTGTAAATATTATGGTTAAGATCCTGTACATGCTCTGTGAGCAGGCTCTTGCTCTTGAATGACATCCCATCATACAGTCCAGTGAATCCATCTGAATTCTCCCAATATTTAGGCTACTTTTACTTTCAGTTGGTGCTTGGGCAGTTGCCTTTGCCAGAAGCATAAACTATGGTATATTCATGAAATGCACAATGAGTTGTTAAGAAATAACACACTGCAATAGATGTCTTCTAAGCAATTGTCCATACATTAAACTGTAGTAAAAGCAATGAAATAACCAGGATTGTGGTACTGTTCTTTCCGGATCTACACAGAGTGCCAAGGTACAGTTATCATGCTTAGTATAGTGTGATACATTAAAGTTACATGGCCATCTGAGACATTACAAATTGTGTGTATTTAAATAGCTCAGGAATGCACTTTTAAGAGATTCTTAAGTAATAGCAGAAAACATCCAAATAGGAACTACAAGTAACATTGGAATCTATACATTCTTCGTTAGAATTGACAATTCTTGCAATATTTATTCAATTTTTGTGTGCATTAATTTTCATATTTTTTACTTTGGTATGTTTGCCAAGGTAACCCACAAGGGAAGCCAGTTGATATAACCTTTTTGGATTTCAGCAAAGCTTTTGATACTGTCTTTCAGGATCCTCATGGACAGGATGTCCAGTACATGGCAGGATAAACACATCACTGACTCACAGGTCGGGCACAAAGGGTTAAAGTGAATGGGGTGACATCAGAGTGGGGACCTGTCACTAGTGGGGTTCCACAGGACTCCATCCTGTGCTCTTCCACATCTTCATAAACTCTTTGGGCACAGGACTGGAAGGGATACTGAGTCCAGAGACGATACAAAACAGGGAGGAGCTGTTGACTCTTTCTAAGGCAGAGAGGCCCTGCACAGTGACCTCGACAAATCAGAGGGCCAGGCAGCCACCAACCATATGAAGCTCAATAAGACAACAAAAAAGCTCTTTCTGCTGAAGAAGAGTCTCATGACTTGTAGCCTCATACACTGAAGATGCATCCAGACCTCACACAGTTACCACACTCATTCTGCTTCATGCTACAATCCTTCCTATTCCTTTAACTTGGGAACAATACTTGTCAGGGATTGCTGATAAACTCTGATCACTTCCTAAATCACCTTCTACTTCCCTACATTTCCCTCTTTTGCTGGGGTCATCATGAGCCAGTGACTGGCCAGGAAATTGAAGCAAGGTACTCTGAGGTGACTGCTAGGACATTCATTGGTGATACACTTTCAAAAGAGAAACTGGTGGTTTTCTTCAGTCCTAATAGTCAGTGTTTCCTCTGTGGCACACATGTGGCTTAAAAATAGTGTTTAATATTTAAAAAACATAAAAATGTTGTCAGTAGCTTAATTTACTTTGAGCAGAGGAGCAGTATTTACCATGTTTCATTTATTCTTCAACTCTTCATATTTAATTATCTTCTTTTCTTTGATTATTTAATACTATACTGAATAAACCCTGAATCCAACTTTTCTGCTCCCATGACTCCAAATTTCAGTGTTTTGCAATAGACACTTCCCTGGATTCAGATGCAGGTTCAGAGCCATATGTTCAGTTTTTAAGAACAGGCCACTTCTGATAGATGTTAAAAGAACAGCAAAAGACTCTAGATTTTTTTTTTTAAATAAAAGATGTATTAGGGAGAGTAAAATAAAATCAAACAAGCAAACAATGATTTTTTTTCTGCATTTGATGATGAACTGGTGAATAATACATGACCTTTTCTTCCTGTTATGCCTTTAAACCAACAAAGAAGAAAAACATATGTTGAAAAGTATGCCTATGTGTTATTTTTGAAGACTTGGCAAAAGAGTCAGTGAAAAGCACTGATAGAAGGGCACTGGGCCAGTACTTTTCTGCCATTTTGTTTCCCTGTAGGGAAGCATCTTATTCTTTACTGGATAGGATATAATGCAAAAGCCTACTGTGAACAGGTGACCAGTTTCTCTGTGGGAAAGAAGTGATATTTCACAATGCCTGTATTTGACTTTGGACATATTTGTGTGATTGTCAACCCTCATTTTACATAAGCATCTAATAGGTCAATTTTTATTGTTGAAAAATTTCCAACACAGTATGGCTCCCTCATTAAGCCTCTGGGAAACTGCACAAGGCCTCTGGCACATTTTTTAAAAACAGAGGACTAGGCTGTTATTACACACGTGTCATACATTTCAGAATAATTCCATAGTTCTTCAAGAGAAAAAAAAAATAATCACGACATTCTCAGTGATGATTTTTTTTTCCTACCCACTGGTGAAACACATCAAATTCTCATGAAATGAAAGAAAACACACTCTATGCCAAGTGATAATGACCAAGAACAGGAAAGCTGTGCTAATGCACAGCCCAGCAATAGGACTGTGATTTTATATAGGGGCTAGGGCTTGTTACTGTGGGGTCCTAAATTCCGCTTCCAAAAGCACAAGAAGTTTCCCTCCATCAGGCTTTGTTTGTGCCTTCACAGTGGCTCATGCCATATTGTAGTTGATGTCAAATATCTGGCACTACAGGAGCAAGGACCAATGCCATGACCCAGTGGGACTTTGGAAAACACCTGGAAGGACACAGGGCAGCCAGGGCTGGGCAGGCAAGGGGGGCTCTGGCACTGCCCCAACGCTGCCCCACAACACCCAAGGGACAGCACAGCAGCAGGTGTCATCTACCAGCCTGAGCAGCCCTGCTCCATCCTCCACAAGACCCTTCTTTGGGAGCAGAATTTGCTGAGTGAAGCAGTGAGAAGGCCTTCCTGGGGACCCTGCCAGCCCACAGAAGCAGCCCCCCGTGCCAGCCCTCCCGGCTGCTGCCCAGGACAGGCAGGGATCCCCAGCTCTGCCCGTCTCACCCTCAGCCAGCGATGGGAGCACATAACCCAAGGTGCAGATGTAGGCAGGAAGCCCTCAATTGCTCTGAAATGGTCCAGTAGGAGGGACTGAGAACATCTTCCCAAGAAATGCATGAGGGCTGCATTTTGGAACAACCTACTGATCAGACAACATCACATTGCAAATTTTAGAGGCAAAGGTGGTAACTACTTTAAGAGCTGCTCAACACTTCTATTTTCAGTTCCTGAGATATTTGCCAATTTTTACCCCCTTGGACTATTTGGATTGGTTTGTTTTTCTTGGTGTCTCCCTCAAACTGATTTAATTATTCAAGGAAGAAGGAATTTCAGTCAAAACATTTCATTTCTGAGATGAAGTTAGAGGAGAATATGTTGCCCTGGATGAAAAATTCCACTGTCCTTTGCTTTCATCAACTCTTCTGCTCTGAAGTGTGAGAGTGTTCCTCCAAGTTTGGACAAACTATATTTTATATATATATATACACACATAAAAAAAAAATCAGAGTTCACATATGCTCAACAGAGACATTTTCATTTTTAGTATCTAAATATTTCTGCAGACTCTGTCCTCACTTAGTACTCTTAGAGCACTCTGACTAATAAAAGCTCACTGAAAAAAGTTCCATGAAAAATATTTCAGTTCAGCTTTGTTGGAGCAGAAGTGCTTTGTGGAGATATCATTTTTTGATGACGTTTTGATCTGGAAAGTTTCTCAGTGTTTTAAAGTAGGAAGTCATATCTGCTGGTTGGAGAGAAAGGGGAAAGAGAGTGATCTTTATCAAAAGTCTAAGCCTTCTCTGAGAATACATCAATTCATCAAAATCCCACTTCTCAAAACACTGAGACATGTGAAATGTCACAAAAACAAAGTTACTCCAAAAGTTTGACCAATACCATCACCAAAATCTTAATCTTAGGAGACAAAAGAGTAGACCTGAGGGCAAAAGTGAACTAGGACGGAAGAGGTGGTGACTGGAACCAGTACAGGGAATAGGGAAATTTTTGGAGAAAAGAATGGGGTGTGATGGAGAAAGTAGCCAAGAGAAGGTGATGAAAAGCAAATTGGACTTGCACCTGTAGCCTGAAAACCCGAGAAAGGTTCAGTATGAGGGATTCACACAACAACTGGGAAGAGAGACCAGGTATAAAACCCAAGAGCGAAGTGTGGGTCAGCTTCACATGCTGGTCATCAGCCACAAAAGCAGTCCACTGTCTACTCTTAGTCCACCTTCTAAAAGTGAACAGTGTTTGCATGATGGGTATGGAATATTCCTGTCCACAAAACACATGGATAGGAATACATGGATGAGTGAATAACTCCAGGTTCTTTTGTAAAAGCCTTGGAAATGGTTCCATGGAAAACAAATCATATTAGGGCTGGGCAATACCATGGAGGTATCCTCTGGGCTGCTTTGCCCTACCTTTCTTTCTGTACAGTGACTGTGGTCACAAAATATGTTTCTGAGAATCATGAGGCCCTCAGTTCAATTTTCTACCAGGAATCACGGGGAGCTGCTGACTGCAACTCCTGCACACTCAGCACATACCTGCTGCTGTGCTCGGTTGCTAACAAGGCTGGTTTGGCAGGCACACAGGCTGGCCTCATCCTGCCGAGGCCACCATCTCTGGGAAGCTTTGGTGTTCTTTCCTTGGGAAGGGAGGGGATGCAGCAGCCTTTTCTGGAGAAGCCTTTCATTTTGCACAACAAGTTTCTGTGAGAGCCCTGGCACTGGTGCTTCCCGTGGGACAAGGAACAGCAGAGCCTCTGGCAATGCCAGGAGCTGACATGTCTCAAGGAGGAAGCAGGTCAGGAAGAGGAAAGCTGGCAAAGATGCTGCTGAAAATATACCACAGGTGGAGGTAGCAGCATAACAGGAAAGACAAAATGGATTTTGGACTGTAGTTATAGTCAAATATTTTAAAGAATTTAATGCTATACTTATAAACATCATTTTCACTGTTTTCCAGTGCTGTATGCCACATATACTGCATACTGATATAGAAATCTATTAAACAGTGTAAGTAATTGCTTAAAATTTGCCTTACATTCTCTTGAGGGACTGATCTACTCTCCAAAAAGGCTGTATTTTGATTGATATTCAAAATACTCAAAATATAGCAAATGCATCTAAACTGTAAAAGTAGAAAAGATGCCAGGTGGAAGAAGGAGATCATGTCAAGAGATATCTGCCTCTGACAGGTCTTACCTATTTCGGCTGTTCTTTAGCACCAGCTGAATGTCACTAAGAGATTCAGAAAGATACAGAAATCCCACAGAATTTGCAGCTGCTGTTGATGACAATCACAGAGTACAAGACAGAATTGATAAAGGCAAAGATCTTTGATGCCCCCCACACTTAAGTGAGACAAGACATAGCCACAGTATAAAACTGCACTTCTGCATACCATAGAGAAAACAGAAAATAATTCTGGTATGTGAAATGGAATCACCACAGACAGTGGACTTCCAGAAATGAGGCTTTCTTGCATCAAGGCAATGACGGGCACTTTTTAAGGTTCTTCTCAAGGTCAAAGCCAGTTCCCTATAACACTGTAATATTGCATCATCACACACCTGAGTCATGGCTGGAAAACATCCTCTTTGGAAATAAATTATTTATACTGAAGTAATGCTTTTGGGGTTTTTTTTTGGCTTCACTCCTAAAAAAATATACCAGCATCTGCAAGTCAGGTGTGCAATGGCACTGTCCAGAGAGGCCTCTGTCCCTTCACAGTGCTGCAGCATCCTGCAGAAGGAATAAACACAAACATCACTCAGCAAAGGCTGTCAGCACCACACTACATTCACAGAGAATGCTGAATGGAAAGGGACCCAGCTCCCAGCACTGCGCAGCACTGTGCCCAAGAGTCACACCTGTGCCTGAGAGCATTATCCAAATTCTTGAACTCTGTCAGGCTGCTGCTGTGACCACTGCCCTGGGGAGCCTGTTCCAGAGCACAGCAACCCTCTGGGGGAAAAACCTTTTCCTAATATTGAACCTGAACTTCCCCAACACAACCTCAGGCCACTCCCTCAGGTCCTGTCACTGGTCACCACAGAGGAGATCAATGCCTGCCCCTCCTCTTCCCCTCACAGAAAGTTGTAGACTGCTATGTCTCCCCTCAGTCTCCTCAACACAGAAGATGCTCTTTGTCCCTTCCCAAATTTGTTCCCTTTTTTTGGCAATGGAACCTTTCTGCCACCCTCATACAATGCCAAGCACAAGTGACCCATCCAGGCACGTAGTGCTCTCAGGGCACAGATAATACCAAGTCCAAATCCTTAAAATACCAGACCACTCCTGAAATGCCAACTACAGATTAAATTGCTAGTAAGAAGAGAATAAACCCTTATGCCTTATTTAAAGGCAACTGTTAAGACACCACAGTGATTAGAAATCTATAAATACTCAGGTAGAGTTTCAGAGGTATGCTTTCCAGATAGTGTGCTCATAAATGTACTTGTAAGTGAATGGTGGAAAATACATTGTTACAAGCATCCAGAAAGTGTATAAACTGAATTGCACTCAGAACCTTATTACTAAAAAAGAAATGTTTAAAAGACTAGTGAAAAGCATGTTGACATCAAACTAATTTTTATGGCTCGCAGACATACTTTGCTTTCAAAAGAACACAAAATCAAGAAATTCATAATTATATGGCTATTTCAAATATGAACACCAGACAGACATGCAGGAACAGTATGAATCACAGGTCTACACATCATTCTGCAACAAAAGCAGAAAACCCCCAGGGTTCTTACTCATACTTGTTTTGATTTTCCCCAAGTAGGTGGAAGAAAGCAGAAAAAAGACATTTCAGCATGGTTAAGTAAACAGACGTGCAGTCTTACAACTGCAAGCATTCTCACTTAGCTATTGGTTTTCTGAAGCCCACAACCAAAGCATTTAATTCAAAATAACACACCAGTGAGCTTTTCTTGAAGTTCCTGTACAGAACTGTACATCTCTAACCTGTGATGCCCTCACCAGTAATTCCATTTAGCGATTACTCTCGGATGGAGGGGGTAAAAATGCACAAGTTTTGAACTTTGTACTAGACAAAAAAATCTTTCTACTAGACTTAAAAATCTGATCTGGCCTTGCTTTGTGTTACAGTATGGTTTCAGTTCTTCTTCCCCATGCTCCATCAAATCTCTGTGTCTTTATAGCTTTTCAATTTCTTTCCTAAATTGGTAATGAGAAACAGAGAACTGAAAATAGATTGCAGATGTGTGGCAAGATGTCTGTAACATGATATCCAGAGACATCATTTGTCATTGATGCAGAGTAGCCTATCAGCCTTGTGAAAGAACTATTTGCAGAGACATTACTTATATTTTTGAAAGTTCATAGCAAGACAGTGACAATGACATCAGCAGCAATATAAAAAGTGTTTATTCTTATATTCCTAAATTATAAGGAATTGGTCATATTTGTTTACATGGCCCAAGATGCTTCAGAGCTCCCATCTCAGTAAAAGTGAGGAGTCCCATGATTAAACCTGCAACAAATTTCCAATGTGAGACCCAAGGGTCTGACTTCCTATGTATCAAAATCCCTAACTTAAATACATTTCTGACCATATTCAAAGCCACCAGAAACTTGGCCACATTGAGCAGAGAGGTGCTTTGTTCCAGCTGGCATCACCAAACATGTTGGCACAGCCCAGAGACCTGACAGAGGAGAGGTAAGACTGGCTGCTGTCATAGCTGCCTGCTTATAACCAACAGATGGGCAATTAAGGCTCTCACCTAGGCAAGAGGATTCAAATCTGAATTTCCCAACAAAATATTGGTTCAAAATACTTTAAACTCCAGTGCCTGTGTGGCCCAGCCAGTGTCCCTTAGCTGCAGGCATTGCATTTTGTATGGGAAAAAGGGAATACCAGCTGGCACAGAGAGAGGCACGTCCTCTCTTCCTTTTGGGGCTGCCTTCTTGGAAGGAGGAGATGGAGGTTTCAGTCAGTGGCCCAGTGAATATGTGCTACTGCTATATAAAGCTCCAGAGAACATCACATCTATTTATGTCACCCCATTTAGGCTGTAAATCTCACCCTAATGTTGATGTTTAAAACATACCAGATGAATCACACTCCAGAAATGTCTGATTCTCCTCACTGACTATAAAGGGAGCCCAGACTGTAAAGCTCAGCTGTAGATGTCAACACTGAAGGTGGCTAAACTGAGATTATTCCCACCAAGAGCCATTCACACAGAGTAACTTAATTATCCAATTTCTGTTAAAATGTCCAACCATCGCCCACATCAGAGGGAACTGAGCAAGAATTAAGCATCCCAGAACTCAGAGCTCACCCGAGGACATCCCAGACAATGACTATCTTTATATTCTTTCTTGTGTTATGCCAAACACACCACTAATGCTTAGCAACTTAGCAAGCCCTTGTAGTACCAAAACACTCCAAAGGGTATCAGCAAATGTCTGTTATTCCATTTGATAATTCACAGAGGCCTGAATAGTATTAATGGAGTTTAAACAGTAAACACAATAACCTGCATATGAAACAGAATGTGTTTCACTAAACTGTGCGTCAGCTATGTCTCTAAAAAATTAACCACTGAATTAAATTGTGTGCCATAGCCAAAACAAGAATAATCATCAAAATACATTTCCTGTAATGATTGAAAAGGACAGTTGTTTATAGTTTTAGCTTAAGAAACACAAGCCAAATCATACTGAAGCATATTGAAATGCACCTTTGGGCAACAGAATATTGTAAACGTGAGAGTTATCAGCATAACACAAAAGGCAGTAAAATATGCTTTAAAAGTATTTACATGATGGTTAGACTAAAATGATTGTGCAATGTACTTTGTCAGTGGTAGTATATTATTTCTCTTATCCAAAGTCCCAGGAAAAGATGGGAGGAGATGATGATCATGCCCAGACCTCACCAGCTACACAGGGCATGAAACAAGCCTGGTTACTTATGTATGTTGGAACTCCTTTGTGTCCTTATTCAGCAACCTCCACTCTCCTTATTAAGTTTTGAAGCCAAATTCTGTCATGCTTCTACAAAAAGCACCAACGTAAATTCTTTCTTAAAAACAGATTAAATGTTATTGTGATTATCTTTTTATCACTCTAAACCTGAGAATATCGACCCCCATTTTGAAGACTAACCTTATTTTTCATGCCTTTTAAGTTTATGTGAGGTTGCCTGTTTGATACCCATACATGAAAATTTCATATTGTTGGCTATGGTCTCAATAAATTATTTAGAAGGTTTGAATATTTCTGCACTGTGTGGATTTTCAGAAGAGTTTGGTAAATCCTTTTATTCTGCTGTCCTCAAAAGAAAACTTCTCAATACCCAGTTAACAACAGAATTAAAAGAGAAAATGAAGACTGGCTTGAAAAGAGAGCAAGTATAATTATCTACTAGGAAGTTATTATAACTCAGAAATATCTAAACATTTGCAAGAACTTTTGTCTTAATTCCAGCTATGGAAGCACACCCTCTAAAACCAGATTGCTGAACATGCTTACCTCAGGCTAAAATAACACAAATCCTCTTACAGACACTTGAATTATGATGAGCAAATATCATGAAATGCAGGAGTTCAAGTGATGCTGGAGAACAAGGAAGCATCTGGCTGCCCACAGCTTGAAAAGGTGCACTGTTCACTGGGTGAAAAACTGAATGGCTGAGCCCAAAGAGTTGTGGCCAGCTGCAAGTGGTGTTCCCCAGGCCCAGTACTGGAACCACTCCTTTTTAGTGTCTTTATCAATGACCAGGGTGAGGGGATCAAATTAACCCACGGTCAGTTTATACTTTTACAGCTCCAGGTTACAAGGAGCTCCACCTTTCAATTACATCATGTTTTTCTTTATTTTTAAGTTTTCTGTTAATTCTTGTATTTTCAACTAAGTGTTATATATATATCATTTATAGATAACTTTCACAACTCTCTCAACTATCCTTTTTCCAAAATTAAGGAAACTTACATTAGTGTCCTATTACAAAGGAAGATGTTCTCTCTGTCATCATCATCATCTAGTTTTACTCTATTTTTTTTGGAGCAGAGGAAACCAGATGCATCCATGACACAGAAATCTGAGTATAAAGTTGTATTGCACACCCAGTGATAAAAATTCTGCCAGTTGTTTCAGTCTTCACTCCTTTCCTCATAATTCCTAAGGTTCAATGTGATTTTTTTTAACTCATGCTTAGCATTGAGGTGATATATTTCAAAATTCACTCCCAGTATCCCAAATTCACTCCCAAATAATCCCAAAATTCCACATATTCTGTATTATTTTTGCCTCTGTTCCCAACCACCATCAACTTCATTTTTCAGTAACACAGCATTTAATTTTACTACCTTGAGCAACACAGTATATGATGCTGTTACCTTCTTAATAAGTTCCCATTATCATTTTGACCACTTTTAACTTCAGGCATCAAGCCATGACACTTCTTCCTCATCAGTCACAGTCCTCCTTCCTCAGAGTGGATTCCTTGTGGGATATAATTCAAGTGAAAGCTGGCATAGTCTAATAGCTAAGATCACGAACAAGAGTGAGCAATAAAGTTTCTGATTCCATTTATCTTCAATATATTAGTCCCTGTCTTCCTTAAACCAGAGCTTAACAAGATTGCTTAATGGACTGCAGAAATGAGACCTTAAATAACCTGGTAATTTGCAGTCTAAATATGTTGGGCATTCAATAGAGCAGCTGCACAAGGGACATACAGGTGTTTTTTTAATACCAGACTTGGGATTCATCTGCCTGGCTGTGAGTATGCAGAACATCATCCTCCTCACCCAAACTGCTCATCTCAGAGTCTTCTCTATACAACAGATGTGCCCAGCACAGTCAGCAGAGTCTGAGCTGCAGCCTGTCCAGACTCAAAGCTGTTACCAAGTCAGGCTCTGGGAGGGCTGGCTATAGACTCTTGGGAGCAAGGGGCAAGAGTGCACAAGTGTCCTGATTAGAAGGGAGAAAATAAAGAGAATTAGCATGGAAAAGTGAAGACTGAAATGCACTGAAAGTTGCTGAGAACCATGAACAGAAGGAAGAGGACCAAAATACATCATACTGTATTATTATGGGAACGGACACGAGTTCAAAAATATGATTTAATTTTGTATGTATGATTCATGCAACAAAATAATTCTGCTTAAGTACAGTCCCTCATTTAGCTGGTGCAGAATGCTAGTAAAAAAAACTGGCACAACCCCCATCTATAAACTGGAACAATACTACAAAATAGCCTAGAGATTGATTGACATTTTAAGTTAAAGAATGGATCAAAGAAGGATATATATGGGAAAATATAGTGGGGTTTATACTAAATATAAAGCAATATTTGTACTCAATTCTGGCATATGAGTGGCTGGGCTATAACAAATATTAATACAATCCTCTGATCATACACTCTATGTTAATACTGCAAGGTCAAATCAATTAAAACTACCTTTTTGCAAAGGTTTAAATCAGAACATGGAAAAGAATCTGAAAAAATAAAAAAAATATTTACTAGTCCTCTGCCAGATATAAACACCTATTGAAAATTGACTCAAAAGAATGAAAATAATGTGCTTAAGTAATAAAATTCCTAAAGTAAGAGCAATACTAAAACTCAGTGGCATCTGTTTGTCTCATCTTTATGGTTATGTGGCTAAATGGGTCAGAGGCAGAGATGGGGACAGTCAGACAATACATATGCTTATTCTTTACAGTGTAATTCTTCACAGTGGGGTTTGTAAAGGCTGAGCATCCCAAATAACTGAGCTACCTCGGGCAGGGTGTGGCTGTAGGTACCTCACTTTAGCAAGAGCTCTTGGTTCTTTGTGTTAGGATTGTTATAATGGTCAACTACTGAACAAGAAAGACAGAGGGCTGGAACAGCAGCACTGTGGCAGGTTGTGATTATGAAACATTTGACAGGACTCTGGGGGAAAATCATCAAAGCACCTTCTCTCTATTTTTCTTGGGCTAAGTGTTGAATCTGCATATAAAAACAGGTTCCTTCTAGACTCCTGTCTAGACAGGTAACAGATACTTTACCACCTCTAAATGTTCACAAAAAACTCTGAGTCCAACATTCTGACCAGGCAACCAGCCAAACCATGCACACACTAAAAAATACAACTGCAGCACAATAACTTGTGTTGAACTTGTCATTATCAGTTAGTTGCTTGTTAAATACTTTATAAATACAGCAAATTCCCAAGTGGTCACTTTCTGTTCTTAAAAATAAAAAAAAGGGGAACAGCACAGTTCTTGTCCCTGGTGTACATAACTATCCCAGATAACACCAGTACAAATTCCCCTAGCAAATAATGGATTTTTAACAAATCACTTCATGTCCTCTTTCCATACTGAAATTCCTTCTGCTCTGCACATCCCAGTGAAAGCGATAAGTATTCACAGCCATGTCCCTGCTATGACTCATATCTTGTTAGAACAAAAAGAGGCACTTGGCTCTCCGGAAAATAAATCCCAGAGCCGCCTGCCTTGAATTGCTGCAAGCCTACAGCTCCCTGGCTTGTGCACTGCTGTGTCACAGAGGTCTTCACGTCCCTCAGGAGACAATTACTAAGAAGCACCTCCAGAATAGGTGAGGTTCTGCATATTATAATAGGAGGGGGAAAGGGCTAAAATGGCAAATATATTTATAAAGGTTCATAAAGCACAGTTACTCTGCAGGAAAGTCAGTCACCTGACAAGCTAAGCTGTGCAAATAGCACAGCCACTCTCCTAGACAAGATATTATTAGCAATAGGAAGAACTAAAATAATTGCCATAATAGCTTGTATTGGTATCCTCAGCAAGAAGCCAAGCTAGCCATGAGCCATGATAACTAGCAGATCTCTGCCAGAAAAAACAATGAAGAGGTTTTTTTATCTTCCTAGCATTTCTTCATCAGTTTGCCAATGAAAATTTTAAATGTGAAACAAAGAAACTAAACAGCCCCCCCCTGGAAAACTCCCTAATAAACTAAATTAAACAAACAACTGGTAAAGTTAATCAAGTCCATTTGATCCAAACACCACTGACTGGACAAGGCACAATATAACACACAGTTAAATCCACAGACCCCAGCTGGTCATTCTGTCTCCTGTTCTGTGGCATGTCTTTACATCACTGAATGAATATTGCCACCAAATAAGCTCCCAGTAACACCAGACACCTATAATAACATAGGCCAGTAATGCAAGAGTACCAGCTGGTCAACATCTTACCTAAATGCTGAAGTTCTTCTTTCAAACCCCTGTTCCAGTGCAAATTAGACAGACACTTCTGTCAGATTCCTCTCAGGAATTACTACAGTCAAGGCAGAATTGACACCACTGTGCTGTGGTGGGGATAAACCTCAACATCCTTTCCCACAGAATAACCAGGAGGAGAAAATACTCCAGGTATTTTCACCAGCAGATACCTACACTTGCAAAAACAAAAGTTCTGAGCAACCAGTGAAAAGAAACATGTGCCTAAATATGGATGAGGAACATTTAACATTCTGTTCCAGCTCCTGGCTCAACAAGTAACATCACTGTCAGTCTGCAATGCCTTGAATAGGAGAAAATAACAGAAACTTTTTGCATAGGAGACTCTGCATTGGTTTTACTGCAGCTGTGTGAAGTTGGACTCCCTGAGAAGTCAAACATTTTGAGAAAAAATGGCAGAAATCTCTGGTTCACCCTCAATGTTGTCCTCTAATTCAGAAATTAAAGCACAGAGGAATGGCCAAACACTAACAAAAGTAGTCACACCACCTCATATATCATACAGATCTAGCTATGAAGAAATTAGGCATAAATAAATATAAATACCGTGCTTCTGGGGAATATATATTCAATATTGTCTTCCACTTCTGTCTTTTAAATCCCACAGTTGGGGACTTAGTCAAAGAATGACTCTGACATCTGTCTAAGTGCATGAGTAAGAAGAATGAGATATGCAGAGTACAGAAAGAGGGGTCTGGATATGAGTGTGGTCCCTGCATCAACTGCGATGAACTGTACACTGAATAGGCAGCAGTCAGCAAGCATGGAGAGAAATACATTTAAAAATTTCTAAAACACGCAAAGAGTGTTTAAGGAATCCACCTCTGTACATCCTTCACCATATTAGTTCAGGAGCAAATGCATTTTCTCACCTAAAATCTTAAGGAACTTTGAATTTGCCATTTTTCTAAATAAGCTTATCCAATAAACAATGGAAACAGTGCATTGCCAATAGTATTTGAACATTTATTATTATTTTGAATATGAAAACAGGGAATAATGAATGGCTTTTAGGAGGCTGAAATGCCTAGAAATTCATAAAAAATACAGTATTCTTATTATGCCATTTTCAATGAAAATCAAATACTTTGATCTTCTCCAGTATCATTTCAGCTTGAAATTGAATATTTCAGTTCATTTTGTTAAACTGCAATGAAAAAAAACTCTATTTTAATCTAAATCAAGATTTTAATGTCCTTTCCAAACACTTTGTGCCATGGGCTCCCTCTACCTCAGGGGCAGAACTTCACTGTGCTCCAACTTTTACAATCTAGTTAATACATCCAACTTTCCAATAGAGCAAAGACAGAGTAAACAAAGACAATAGAGTAAATCACTGACTTTGTGATACTACATACCAAAAAAATACAATTTAATCTTGAAAAATGCAATTTAAATCCGAAGGTTTATTCTGATTTCTTATTATTTTTCTTTTAATTCTGTTAATAAAGTTTTCTTTATACCCCTTTAAGTTTGAGCCTGCTTTGCTCTCCTCCTAACCCTTATCTTGGAGCAGAAAATAAGTAAATAATTCTAGTGGGTGCACTGGCGTGGGTCAGCACTAGACCCACTTCAAGGTGACAAAGAATAATGTGGATTTCATAGCCAATTCAATGAACTTGAAAGCAAAAGTAAAAAAAAAAAAAAAAAAAATTGAGTCAAACTCACCTATGCAAAATTTTGTTTTCCAAATTAAAAAAAAAAAAAAAAGTCAAGAAAAATGGTAGGTTTTTTTCAAGTAAGGTTCTCATTCTGCAAAAGTTGCATTTTCTATTATAAATCATTCCTGCTGGAACTCTTTTTATTCCATTTCCTAGAGAGCAAAGGGGCACTTTGCCTCTACTTAACTATATTGTAATGCCTTCTCATGACTTTTTTTTTTCTCTTTCACATCTGACATATTTTTCCTTATTGCTAACTCTGAAATAAACATGACTAAACACGGTTTTCCTGTTAGCTTACATACAAAAGTAGCTTGGGTAATGTATTCATTTTGCTGTTTATATTATCCTGTCAAAAACAGGGAGAACTTGGCAGTTCCTCAAGTCTTGAAGAACAAAGTCAAAAAGAAACCAAGGCAGCATTAGGCAGCATCTCTGAGCACACTAGCATAGAGCATAGCAGGGCTTGTCTCAGAGTTCAAGATGAGATCTGCCTCGAAGATCCCTCAGATAAAAAGGTCATTTTATATATATAATATAATTTATGCCTGTTTTAGACTTCCACTTTCTCACTCCAAGACAACTTCCATGTCCCACATCTTTGTAATGAGACAGAGCATGCTCCTTTTCCTTCTCACAGGTCTCCAAGGACAAGGAGAAATATGTGCTACAAAGACATATTATATCTAACTATCTCAGGAAGTCAGACAGCAAAAAATTCAAGCCATTTAAGTCAAGAAAACACTCTTGGAATCAATATTTTTGGATGCACTGCAGAGCATTAACCTGTCCCATGTTGAGCTCATCCTCTTCTCTGTTAAACTTGAAGTTTGCTTTTTGCAACAACCACAATTCTGCTTCTTACTGTGGAGAAGCACCCTTCAAAAGGAAAAAGCACTGCATCAAAGCAAGATTTCTGCCTTGGACCACAGCAAATTGCTTGGCAGTCCTTTTATTATATTCAAGGCATTCTCAGGCAGCTGGGCCTCATTACAAGCAATGGTGCTTCAGCCATTAGCTTCAGAGAGATCAGGATAAAGCACTAAACGCAGTGAAGATCATTTAAAACATGTTGAGGAGGAAAATTAACTAGTATGGAGCACTGCTAATTCTGTGTGCTAAACATGCTTCCTGGTGAGTGCTGCAAAAACATATCTACGTTGGCACAGGTGCTCCTACAGAGCTTTTGCCTTTCTTCCAGCCTGGTGGGGCACTGCTCTGGTGGACACCTTCAGAGCACTGTTTAAGTTTTGGGGAACAAAAACATGGTGAAGAATTTTTCTGTATAGAAAAATTCAAATTTGTTTGTTGAGAGTTTTAACAGCACTAGTGTTGTAAATTAATAAAGATAAATGATACTGGCATTTGGGCATAAGACCAGAGTTAGAGCTAAGTCTCAGACAGACCTGTAGCCTTCCATACAGATCTTTATGTTCCATACACCACCAGTAAACACAAGAGGCTGTCTCACCACTGCAGTTGGGTGCTTTGGTCCAAACTGGTGGTTCAGCAGCCACATGCCAGCCTGCCAGTCAGGACTATCCCTTCTCCCCCAGAGACACTGACACTCATTCTTCATCTTTTTAATGTAATTTGTTCATTGTGAACCAACAAAGCTATAACCTGGTCCAAGTTTAACCTCAGACCGGATCCACGACTTGCATAGTCCAATCCTCCCCCAAATATTTCTGCTTTTCTAAGGAAATGCATAAATGTTGCAAATACAGAATTTCAGCTTTCATCCTACAGAGGTCGTACAAATTTTAACTGAACCATATTTTTTGAAAGGTACACTTAAAAAGAACTTTAACAGCTGCTCTCAGACTTTAGGTGATTAATTTTGAAGTAGGTTCTATAAAAGAATGAACAATAACAGCCAAAGGTTGAGGCATTAATATTAACCTGTAATAAAAGGAATGATGTTTAAACCATTCCTAGAAATAAAAGATGAGTACCTGGTCCTAGAGTGCTGGAGAAGCACATAGCTTAAATTATATCCAATCAGGCAAAATACAGATATTAAACATTTATGAGCAGCTCTGATATATTCTGAATTAATCAGTTCTGCACATTTAAATGTTTTAATATTTAATGCTGCTACCTCAACAGTCCTGAAGAAATATTAAACTTTTGTATAGTCCTTTAAAAGAAATAGCAAGAGATTTTACTACACATGAAATCTGAATTGTGGCTGCAGGTTTTGTGCTGTGCTGTGTTTTGTGGATAACCATGATTATAATGTATTGAAGTACAACTGAAATTCTGAACATTTTACCACAGATAAAATAGAAATAAGGGCAGTAATAACACAAGTAACAATTATTAAGCCAGGGGTAAGTACATGTCCAATCTGATTAAGTCTCCTAGGCATGATGGATTACTCATGAAGGCTTACTAATATCATACTTTTGTGAAATCTCTCAGATGAGTGTAAATGGCATGCTAAAGGCATTTTAGACATTGCAGGGTATTAATGTTAGTATGTTAGTAAAGTAAATCTTCTCCAAAACACCAGCTGTGGTAAGCAAAAATTATATATAGATAGAGATATTTAGCTCAAATGCCCTCACTGTAAAAAGCAAGCTGTGAATAATGATAAATTCAAATACAAGAACTGTATACTAATTTATGAGCAATTTTAAAATAGTGTTTAAAAGCATATTGAAGATGAAAATGAGGACATAAAGACCTTTTTTAGAAGAGAGTGAATCACATCTGACGCTGATTCCATTATTAAAAAATTTGCTTTGATTGTAAACATATTTCTGAGTTTCTCTGCTTTATTACCTCTGAATAAAGTAAAAATTCCTAGATAAAACACTACAACAACAAACTAAAAAACTGCCAAGGTTTGAAGGAAATTTAAGAGGACAACACACAGCATAAAGTCTCTGTTATGACCATGTGCTCCTTTCCATATCCCTTTGACTGACGGTTTGGAGTTCAGACCCTGCAACACCTGAACTCCTGCCCATCTCTTTGCCCCTTGTCACTCAGTGTAAATTCAATAAATTGCTCTCATTCTGCATGGCTTTGCCTGCATTTTCACTGCAGACCACAAAACTGAATTTATCAGTGGTATTAAGTTTATAGCATGGCAATTTTAAAAAGAACAATAGCAATTATAATTGAAGAGATAGCACATAAAAATCAGAATATCTATGCTCTGAGACCAAAACACTTGCTCAGCTGATTGGAAGGCCGTGTGATGACCAAAAAGACTCTCTCATGTTGCTCAAGGAAATCACTCAGATCATCTGATCTCCCAATACATTCAAGAAAACAAACATACTTCAGATTAAGGAGGAGATAATCAAAGGAAGAAATGGGAGTTACTAATTTCTTTTCTTACTGCCAGTGATTTGTATGATCCTGAGAAATCTCAGTTGGATCTACTGTCAATGGAGAGGCATTACAACCATTGAATCAAAAGGTGCAAATAACAGACAGGTCACAAGACATGCCAGTGACCCTCAGCCAAGAGTTCAGAAGAGGTTTAAAACAAAAGCAAAATGATGAACAAAAGCTGGCATAATATAATTCCTAGAAACTTTTGAGCTTTGCCAAAAAAAGTCAGGGAGTCCCTTGCAGATAGATATGATTCTTATTGAGACAGCCATGGCAGACTTGGGGAATTTTCAGGGCAGAATGGTGAATTAATTAACCAATTAAGCAGCCTGACCTCACTGCACAGACCAAGTTTCTCACAAAAACAGGATAGGGGAAAATTTGGACTAACTTGAAATATGCTAAGAGAATAACATAGGCCTCAACAAATGAGCAATCACATTGAGAAAGAGGTTAAAGAATTACAAAAAAACCCACCAAATTATTACAGAACAACACAGGTATCTACGCAAGTGAACTTGGACTTGCAGAACAATATCAGAGAAAGGAAGTTTGTAACATGGACTACAAATGGAAGGATAGTAGATACTGGTTTGGACATCACTATTTTCTCAGCAGACGCAGGAAAAAAGCTAAGAGGTGAATCTCTAAATGGGTTGGTATGTTGCTGACAAGGCTGTGGAGACAACTTGTCCCCTTGAAATGTAGGAAAATGGGTTTTGATTGAAAGTGATGGAAATTTGAGGAAGAGATTCAGACAATTCTGGAATTACACAGTCTTCTACCTTCTTCAGACTTAATAATGGCAAACCCCCCACAAAACCCCTATAAGACAACAACTTTGTATGTAATATATTAAATATTAAATGCACTGAGATGTAGCTTCTAAAGATCCTGGCCATTGTAAGTGGTGCTCTGGTGCCCCTCTGGGCAAAAACACAAAGGCAGCAAGAAAGGACAAAGAGTCACTCACACCCCTCCAGAGGCCCCAGATCTCAGAGGAATCTTAGCTGCTAAAATTTCAGTGCATTTGAGACAGCAGTTCATCCATTTGCAAACTGTTACTAAAAAGCTACAGATATATAAGATAATAATGAAAATAAAGATGGGAACTGTGGTTGTAAAGGTCAAATGTGAGATGCATGCAATGGAAGCGTGGAAAAGCTGAAAGCACAAAGAAGAGTCTCTGCTCAGTGATTTTACATTTAAGCAAGGAGCAGCAAGTTGTTCTTTATGAGCATTAGGATTCCCTCTCTAAACCAACAATCATAAATGAGAAATTATGTTGCAATGGATCACACCACATGGATAAGCTGTAGAGAAGAAGTATGGAGAATTTGCTTTCTGTGTGGTGCAGAGAGCTAAATAGAGATATTTTAAAGGCTTATTACCTTTTATCATGGGTAAGCACTATAAATGTTACACCAGGTTCATTGTGTTCTTCCCAAACTGACCTGAAGAGTGGTAAACAGCCAGTAGAAGCAGATCTAGGTGGCAATGAAAGCACAGATTTATCATATACACTAATCCTCACCAATTTACATTGATGGATGCTGCTTTTTGTGAGGGGTGAAACAAGCAGTTTTCCCTGCCCAGATTGCTGTATCTAGCAGATATGGTAAGGCAGGGACTGGTAGAAATTAAATTAAAGGAGAATGGAAAGTGACTCTTGTGATATATATACAGATACAGATATATAGATATATGATAAATATGGAAATTAATACCACATACATAGCACAGCAAAGACATACCTAAACTATTCCAGTCATTTATGCATAACTAAGTCTTCTCTGCTTGTGAAACAAATTCCTTCAAACTTGTCATGGATCTAATCATAAAGTAGATGAAACCTGTAGGTCCCAGCAGGCAGTCTCTGAGTTACACACATGCAGAACCACACAAGTTTAAACTACTGATCTGAAACCTGATTTTCTTTCTTTCTTTTATTTTTTTTAAGTGAAAATCTTTTTCAAATTAGCCAGCAATTAGAAATAGAAATACATAAATCTGCCGAACATCTGTGCACTATTTTAATGAAAACAAACCTTTAATAAACATTGATCTAAAAGGTAAAGTTGTTGGAAAGTTATAAGCAAATGTAACAAGACATTTGAAATGAAAAAGTCTTCAAGTTACAGCTAGAACACTGTGTAGATTCTTCTGTGCTACGGGGGGTCTAGGAAATAATACCAGAAACAAAATTGTAAAACATATTGGGATGGCAGGTGCTGCAGTTCATTGTTATGCTAAGAAACTCCTAACAATTGTCTATAGCAATTGCAGCTGTCTTTCTTTTACCAATGTATAATAATTATCCATCTGATTAGCAAATGTAACCACCTGCAGTTAACTGGTTTACTGGTATAACTACTTGCAAGGATGAAATGCCTTTCAAAATCAGGCAAGTTAGTGCTAAAACTAAACTGCCCTGTCAACATTTCATACTGAAAGAGTGCGTCAAGTGGCTTGGGACTATCTGCACTTTGGTACAAGTGCTTAGAAAATGGTTTTTATAAGATGTGAAAAATGTCCTAAAAACAGTTTCAACAGATTTTAAAAGGCCAGGTAGCTCAGACACTATTCTATGAAGGAAAACTATTACAACCACATTTTTATTACTACTGCCACTACAGGCACCTAGGAATCTCAGCAAACACATTTAAATATATACAGAAATCATATGTGATCAAGTTCTCATCCTCTCTCTCCTCTTGCCTCAATAGTTGTAATCTTGTTTCTTCTATGAAAAAGCTGCTCCTCTACAGTATTCTTCACCTGCGCCTGTAAAACTCTACTCATGCCCAGGGCATTTGACAGCTGTGTAAAATATTATTTCTTTTCATTAGCATAAGTCATCATGGTAAAGGATGATAAGGGTAGATTTTCTATCTGAATGCTCAAATTTTTATGGCAATTTCATTGGGGTGACCTTGCTCTTCCATTTGATTTGACCAGACAACAAAATATTTTAAAATATATTCAATTTATGTCAGTGTCCTCCTATGAGATACAGAAGTAAAACTGTTACACTTTTGGACACAAATTTTCATTAATCTCTTTAATGGCTCTTTTTCTGTATTTCTGGCTCAAGGTAATTTGTAGATAACACAAACCTTCCTCTTTCCTTGTCCCAGCTTTGCTTTCTGTATGTTCCATCAGAACAGACTCACTTTGAAACCTGCAATTCTATTTATCTACCTTCGTAGCTTCCTTTTAAATCTGAACATGAGGTTTTTTTCACTCCTTTTCTGCTTCCTCTCATTTAAGAGAAAGCAGTCCATCAAGGAACATTTGGGTAAGTCTCATTTCCATATGGAAAACAGCATAACAGAATCACAAGTGTGTTTCCCCAACATGTCTCTCACTAACTGTTGATCTTACTAGCTGATTTCAACCAAATGCAACCAAAAGGTAAACATCTGCAAACTACTGCTTCTCTAAATCCTCTGAAAAATCAGTACCCTGAGAAAGGTGCTCCTTCATTCCCCTCCCTGTTTGGTCATTCCAGGGCTCTAAGTCTTCGAGCATCCATATAGAAATATCTAAAATCTGAATTTTGCAAAGATTTGAGCTCCAGGATTCCCATTAAATTCATCTGCATTCAAACGTGCTGGAAACCCTTGAATACCTCATCAGCACATGCAATAGGTATTTAGAATCTGAGGCAGCCCACATCAAGCCTGACATCTTGGAAACTGAGGGCAGTTCCTGTAGGAACAGCAAAGGAAGCTGAACCACAGCTTTGAGCAAGGTTAAATCAGAAAAGGATAACTAAAGACAGAAGTGCTCAGCACTATGCAAGCACTAAGCAAAGGAGTTCTCTGTCCCAAACCAATCACCTCCATGGCTGGGCTGGGCTCTTTGTCACCTTTGACATTTTATGTGCTTTCTCTAGTTAATTTCTTTTCAACAATTGAAAAATGCCTTTCGAAATTTAATGTGCATCAAATATAATAATGCGTTTATTAATTTTAGCAATTGGGGATACATTTAAAGCAAGATTTTACCAATGCAAATTTTCTATTCAGAATGTAATTATAAAAGTAAGGAAATATGTCTAAACACTGAAGTTTCCACAGACCATGGACAAATATATATATAATCATCTGACAATGATTCATAGCACAAAACTATTTAAAAAAACTGTAATTTTTATGGTACACATTCTTGGGATTTCTGTTCACATATAAGCCTTACTGCTTCCATCAAATCTGCAGGCTTATTTGTGTAAATCATTGTTGCAAAGTCAGGTGGCAAATCTGCTAAGAATCTGAAATTTTGCAAAGAACAGGGAATTTGGAAATTTTTTCTTAGGAATTTTTGGGAGGTCTTTAAAGGAGAGAGAGGAGTTGATAGTTTGAGCATCTGATCTTCTCGGCACCTTTTCCAACTTGTCCTCTCATTGAACCAACACAGCTCTCTTTTCCTGTTTTCTCTTCCTGAGTGAACACCTTTCTTGCCTTCCAAGAAGAGGCAGCATTGGGAAGCCCTGTGTCCCCAGAGCCCAGCTGCCTGCCAGGATGGAGCCCTGTGTCCCCAGAGCCCAGCTGCCTGCCAGGATGGAGCCCTGTGTCCCCAGAGCCCAGCTGCCTGCCAGGATGGAGCCCTGTGTCCCCAGAGCCCAGCTGCCTGCCAGGATGGAGCCCTGTGTCCCCAGCTGCCTGCCAGGATAGAGCCCTGTGTCCCCAGCTGCCTGCCAGGATGGAGCCCTGTGTCCCCAGAGCCCAGCTGCCTGCCAGGATGGAGCCCTGTGTCCCCAGAGCCCAGCTGCCTGCCAGGATGGAGCCCTGTGTCCCCAGAGCCCAGCTGCCTGCCAGGATGGAGCCCTGTGTCCCCAGAGCCCAGCTGCCTGCCAGGATGGAGCCCTGTGTCCCCAGCTGCCTGCCAGGATGGAGCCCTGTGTCCCCAGAGCCCAGCTGCCTGCCAGGATAGAGCCCTGTGTCCCCAGCTGCCTGCCAGGATGGAGCGGGAGCAGGCACAGCGCACAAACTTCCAGCTCCAACCAGAACAGACACAAAGGAATGTTAAAGAGCCTCTTGCTGCCTGCTCTCCCTGCTCCCTACAACAGACCTTCAGAAGGTGTTTGAAACCCTTCTACAAAATCATAATTTGAAATGTGTCTCATCTCTGCCCTCACTGAGAGTAAGTTGATGTGTCAGTTGGAGGCTGGCATCAACCATTTTTGGATTATTGGCTTCAAATCCTCTAATCAGCTTACCATCCAAATAATTGAGCTGTGTGTTGAGGAAGGCCCTTCGAGGCGTGAGGGAAGACATTCTCCCTCAAGCCCCAGAGCAAAATTAGAGCTGTCATTTCCAGCCCCCCACATTGCCTGCACCTTCCTGTGTCAGCCAGCCAGAAGCTGCTTCATGTGCCTCAGAGTGTCCTGACCCCCAGGTCCCCACACGTGTGCAGCTCATAGAAATGCTGGGCAGCACCTTTATTTTTCTAAGAAATACTGATCTACAGTATACATGGAGATTTAAAGCAAGGATTCAGACGCGTTTTTCTTCTATTTTATCAAAATCTATAACCCTCTCCAAACTACCCTTACCGCCCCTCTGCGAAACAATAGGAGACACACTGGGACCCTCATAGTGGAAGCCTAACTCAGAAGTGATAAAAATAGCAAGGAAAATGTAAACATTAGTAGGGGACACAGTAACAGATGCAGAGCAAGATTTTCTACTTGCGCAGGCAGCCCATAATGGGCTTTAAAACAGGGGCGGCATCCTGTGGGGTGATTTCCTCCCATGCTGTCCTTGCTTAAAGGGAACAAATTACTGCTTGCCAATAGGGATGATACAGCTGCCAGCCCCAGCACTCCCTTTGTGGCCATCCCACCTGCTGCAAAGCCCCCTCAGGAGGGTGAAACACCAGTTTGCACCCAAAATCGGCACCGACAAAGTTTGCCCATTCCCCCTGAGCTCACAGCTCCCCTGTCTATGCCACCCAGGACACCTGCCCCCTCCAGCTTCCTTTACCAGCCCTCCCTCATTTCCAACAGCTAAAGGAGAAATGCACTGGGAGCTCTGTTTTCCTCTTCTCTCACAAACTAGCATGCCCTGGTTTTTATATCTTCCCTTTATTATCTTCCTTTTATTATCTTCCCTTATTTCCTAGTTCTCTGTAATTACATATTGGGACATCAAATGGTGAAGCAGGGACTGCTTTTGAAGGCTTTTATAATTAGCTTTTCTATTGTGTCCTCTAATGCCTCCTCTGGCTTTAGACTTACTTTTTTCTGTTCACAACCTCCTGAACATATGGCAGTAAATATGCAGCATGCTGTGAGCTTCACCTGGAGTCTACTTACAATATATCTGCAATGTAAATAACAGACTTCATGTCAGTCAATTAATCACACACCAGTGCTTGGCAGAGGGCAGGCAGATTGCAGGAAGGGAAATTGGAAAGTGGCATCTTGATCAGCATTGGACTTCAAGTATTAAATATTACCTAAGTTGGCTTGTTTCTCTGGCATCACTGCTTTTACCTAAAAATATTCTGTTACAATTGCATTAGAATTAATTCAAGGCCAAGTTCTCCACCCACCAGGACCATTTTGGTAACATGTCACCCAATGGAATAATGATCTCATTTCCACAGAACATGACCCAAATGCAAATATCATGCAGAAATTTAATTTGATTTAATTTAATTTCATTTCATTTCATTTAATTTAATTTAAAGTGATCCCATGATGATGCACAAAATTAAAATATTGCCATTTCAGTAAAAGTGTTTCTTTTTGGTAAAAAAAAATCAAATTAATTATGTTACAGATGTGTTTCATTCTTGTTTTTGCAACAATGAATTTGAGCAAGATAAAATACTTTGTTTACCTGATTCACTTTATTTAACACAAGGGATTCATGAGGATATCATCAATTATAATCACAAACACATCATTTTATGCTTAAAAAAAAGGACTCTATTCCATTAGAGTTCTTCTAATTTGAAGATCTCAGAGGATTTTCTGTACTACATTAAAATCCTTATCATTCCCATGGAGGACAAGTGAAAATACAGAAATAAATCATCTAATATTTAAACACACTTGCATAGTGCACAGCACAAAAGTTAAGATCTCATGGGAATAGCTTTCCTAGTAACAATAAAAATCTCATTGAAGGTAATGAAGAAGCCTGCTTAGGGCTGAGATCCTCCCACATCTCACTGTACCTGGCCCTGAACTGGTCTCTGCCAGTCTGGTGCCTGAGAAGGGCTTTGCCCCAAGGCTAGCTTCAGGCAAGGGGGCAAACAAGTGTCTTCAGCCACCTTCCACCCAGCTTACACCATTGCACTTCAGCCCTGCAGGTCTTCAAAGGCTTTGTATTACTGCCTTCATCCTGCTTCTTCCAAGAATTTACTCCCACAGGGATCCCTATGCTTTCTTTGCAGTTTCCCTTTACAGAAAGCTCCACTTTATTCAGGAGATAAAGAAAAACTTCAGGGACTAGATCAACCTTTGGCTTAAAAGCCACTGACCTCTGATGGTCACCAGAAGAACTGGTCCAGGACAGTTATCTTCTATATATGAAAAACTAGAAACCCAAACCCCACTGCTGCTGCTAAGGGAGCACCTTAGGTGCAAGGGTGGGAGCTGAGGCTGCCCAGCGCTGGGGCACCCCTGTTACCTTGGGGACCCCATCCATGCCCACCCCAGTGGAGAGCAGGCAGCAGTAGGGCAGAAAACCCAAAGGTTCAGCCCAGGCCAGACCTGACATCCCCTTCCAGTGTGAGCGCTGCAGGTGCTGGGCAGGGGGATGTGCTGCCAGCAGCCAGAGGGGCTCAGGGGGGCTGGCACTGCTCCACATGGGGTCCTGAGCAACAAACAGGAGGAAAAGCCACAGACCTAGAGGTCAACACACCTAGCAGTCCATAACTCCGTGATTTTGCCTCCAGAGTGTAAGCATTTAACTTTACCCACACAGCAGCCTGGGTGCCTGCAGGTTTCCTGGCAGCCCTGGTACAGCTGCAGGCTGTGCCCAGTCCCAGGGAAACGGGGCTGTGCTTAACAGCAGCTCCAGCTCTGCCTCCAGTCACAGCAGCCCAGGCTATCCAGCCCCCACTGGATTCAATTAAGCAGCTTTTTTCTCTGGACAGGACCTGACCACGGAGCAATGCTTGAGTCAGAAACAAAGACAAGCCCCCAGGCAGAAGATCTGACGATATTTTAAAGTTAATTTATAATCGCAGTGCTTTTGCTCTTAAAAGATAAAGTAAGTAAGACTTGATGTTGTGATTAAGGTGCAGAATATCTAATTTGAGAGATGCATAAAAGGAAATCAAGGAGTGCTATCTATCAGGAGATAACAGCAAGTCTTCCTCCATCATCACTATAAATCTTCCACTTAGAAGAACTACTATGTTATAAAGAACAAGAACTTAAAAAAAAAAAAAATTAAAAAGAAGACATGTTAAACACTACCTAACAAGCTTCATGACATGAGCACAAAAGTCTTAAATTCAATGTCATAAATTCAATACCATCAGAAGATTCAGATACAATGTCCTTAGAGACAGTGCCATGTAAGTCAAGCACAATATTAAAAGACACTGAAATCTTTAATATGTGTTAAATATTTTAAATTCATAGATCTGATTCAGAGAAATATCACAGAGGAATCATTAATCCTTTTTCCATTCTGACATATGTTTTTTATAGATTTGCCACAGTTTCTGCAATTATAAGATATCCCAAACACTTAAAGAAAACAGATGAGACAGAAAACTGACCTTGTGGACATGATCACTTGCCATCATTATGCTTACTCCCATAAATACCCCCAAACAGGCCAAGATTAATACCTGCATATATTTAAATTACCGCTTTGAAAGAGATTAGGCTTAAGGCATCCCACCTATTCCCAGAGGCAGCATGCAGTGATTATTCCTTACAGGTATTTCCAAAGGGAAAGTACCTTTTTCAAAAGTACTGAATGTTGTGACAGTGCCATACATAAAACCCTTTCCTTTTAGTTTCACATTTAGGGCACATAAGCCTTTATTTTCTGTTTAAATGTACTAATCTTCTTAACAGTATAATCAAGCCTTTAATATACAATATTATCAGTTTATATTTAGAAGGAATAACCATCACGTTAGTGGTGATGGACATATCTCTCCATTCATCTGACTGAAATACCCTGGATAAATCCCTTTGCCCAATTCATTTCTGCAGAGACAGCAAGCGGCTTTATTTTATTTAAAAGCATTCAGTTTCAATATATTTATAGTTAATATGTAAAAATCCTGCTTTAAGTTTGAGAAACGTTTCTTTCTTCTTCCATTTCTCATGGGGAAATGTTCCAGTTTGTAGCTTTTTAAGGAATACAGGATTTTGCAGGCTACAAATTCAACAAAAGGTACTCCTAAAGTGAATAGGTCACAAAAACTTCAAGTATCTTTGCATCCTTCCAAAGTTTTGTGTTCTTGGAAAGTAAAAATGAGCCTGAGCCCTCAGGTACAAATTTAAGGAAGTTTATATTTAAACATATTCCAGAACCCTTTTTTTGTTTTTTTTTCTTCTTTTTCTTTTTCTTTTTCTTTTTCTTTTTCTTTTTCTTTTTCTTTTTCTTTTTCTTTTTCTTTTTCTTTTTCTTCTGTTCTTTAAGTAGAACTGGAAGATTCCCTAGTAATTCCTTATTCCTGCCCAATATACTACCAGCTTTGTACCACATAAAAAGTGCCCACCACCAATACAAAATCTGAGCCAAATCTAAGCCACTGAAACATGGTCTTTCTGGGAGATATTGCAGGGGGATTATAAAACACCAACAGCTCTAAACAGTAGAGCTATCTTTTGGCACATGACAGGCATTGCACTAGGCCTGCCATGACACATGCATTAAACATAAGAAAGAGCTGCTATAGACCCAGGTCCCCAAAATACATATAAAGGTCCCTCACATATATTTCCTTGTGGCATCTCTTCTGATTCTGAAGAGCACATTAAATGTTTAGCCACCCAACATGTACCTATTCATCCTAGCAGCAACCTGATTACCTGCAACAGAAAAGCTCAAGGAACAATAAAATAGATAGGTATTAACAAATAATATCATGGAACATGCTTTTAAGTGTATAATTAAAAGAAATTTATTATTATCCTTGAATTATACCTAAACATTTCCAAATTACTCCAAAATAAAGGAGAAAATGTGATGTGTTATTATCATTCATTCCCAATTCATCTTAAAGGTAAATGCCTATATAAGATACTCAGAAGTAAAACCCAAAATCAAAAGGGCCACCAAATTCTGACCTAGCTAATTACAAAGACATCAATCTCTCTTTGTACCAGAGCACAGTGTTCTTGATGTAAAAAAAAGCACAAAGAGAGTGATTCCTCTCTAATTCAAACAAATTACAACCACTGTGCATGCTAACCATAACAAACACATGTTAAATTCAGCAGAAGGGATGAGAACTGAATGGAAGTTCATGCTGAATGTTGCAGCATGCAGCTGGAACCTCTTCCAGATGGTTTCACCAGGCCATGTTCTTCCCACCAATTCATGTGCCCAGCAATGTGGGGGGAAGTCACTACCTGGAAGCTGTGGATGTTAAATCTCTGAGCAATGAGCCCTGCATTCTGAAAAAGGAGTGAAGAGGGGGAAAAATCTGGTAAGCTGAAAATCTGACTGCTCCCTCACATGTGGTCATCTCTTCTGCCTCAGCTGCCTGCTCCTGGATGCCACAGTCAGCCTTGCCCCAATGCAGCACTGCCCCAAGAGGGATGGAAACTTTCACCCAGATGTTCTGCATGAGGAGTAAATAAGGAAAATTTTCAAGAGCAGAGCAGGGTTAAATCTTGTCCCGCTGTCCAAAGATTTCACCTCATCACTCTTATTATGCAATGCATCAAGAAGCTGTGGGCTTTGCTGGCACTGATCCTCTTCCATGGTGATGACAGTCCTCACCTCCCAGAAGTGCTAAAAGCTGGCACACTCCAAGACGGAACACACAATTTTTGTTTGTCAACAATTTGACCATTCTGAAGATTTGAAGTACCATGCTTACCAGCATCTGTATGAGTTCTGCACCTCATCTATAAGCTCTAGAGAAAATACATCAATTAGAACAAAAATGTTCCCTGTTTCTGACTGTTTGTATGTAGAAAATACTGCAAAAAGTGCAGGCTTTGTAAATCTGGAATGAAAGGTTACTTGTTACAGTACAAGTCACTTACTTCTGTTTCTTAGCGGTTATTGAAATGCAATCGAAAGAAATATTGTAATGTAACTAATTTTACAATGTGCTTTCTCAAATGGAAAATATTGCAATTAGGAGGATTTGCTCTCTACTGTAATCTCACTAATTGGGCAAAAGGCACTTGAGGGGGAGCTTTTCGTTGGGGTTTTTGGGCAAGGTCCCAGAAGAAGAGTAGTCAGCGTGTAATGCACCACTACCACTGCTCAAAGACAGTTTAGAGTTTAAAAACACCATTTGTACTAAGAAAACAGCCAGATGCCACCACACTGGCATTCTGTCAGTGAAGTGTAGCATAAAGGCTCCCTAACACCTGCTACCACTTGATGAAACAAAACTTACATCTCTTTGAGTGAAAAGATCCACAGAGTAATCCAGGCTGCCTGAGGCTGGGGAGGGACCAGTGCTGCCAGCTCCAGCCAAACCCACACCTTTTCATCTCTGCTGGTTGAGGCAAATTCTGCAAACATCACAGCTCTGCTGAAACTCTTTTATACTTCACAACTGCATTAACTACGTGTTGAAGGAAAAGCAGGGCAATAAAGAACACAGGGATCACTTCCCTGAAGGAAATAAACCTGCATCTCTCAAATGCGATTTCTATGTCTGCTCTCAGCAATTCCTTTCTGTTTGAGGTGGACAGCTCTGTAAATACTATTCCATGAAGAAAAGAGATCATTTTAAAGACATGAAGGTCTCTTTGTCTAGTTCAATGAACCATAATTCTGTCAATGCACTGCAACAGGTTTTCCGGATCAGAAGCAGAAGTACCCCTTAACTGTAAGACATGCAGGAGGCAAGTGAGAGATTTCCTCAAAGCCTACATTACCAAACACTGCAACAGGAAAAAAGATTTCTGCCAAAAAGAAAGCTGAAAAATTACTAGATGTAAAGGAAAGCATGGACAACACATCAGTAGCCACACAGTTACCACAGGTATCATTATAGAAAACATGAGTTTGTTACCTTGGAAATGTTAGCATTGCTACCAACTGCCCTTGGGTGCCCTAAGGAGTGAATTATGATTCTGCAATTTATTTTGGGAACAAACACGAGGAGAGTGGTCTGAATCACATCTGTGCAGTGGCCGGAAATTAAATGGTCAACTTGTCAGAAGTAGAACTGTTTGATTTTTGGTTCAGTGACCAAAGTGAAAAGAAAAAGAAAGAAAAAGAGATCAGCTTGGGCCAACATAAAAGAAGTACTGCGGGATCTGGCACAAAAAAATAAATTAAAATATCAGTTCGGTCAATACGAAAATCTTCAATGAACCCAAAAAAATTAGATAAAGACTTTTGTTCAGGCAGAAAAGTCTCATTCCAATTTCTGATTATGCATGTAACTTTTTTTTTTTAAGTGTCACGATTAAAGTACTTTTTCAAAACAAAAATAAGAACTATGTTTTGAAAATAACAGTAATATATTTCAAGTATTTCACTCCTCCCCATTTTCCATTAAAACTTTTATCAAATCCTATTCAAATACATTATCAGTTTTTGTCTTTGACAAACTCAGATTGCAAATTAATTCACTACAAACATGGAAATTCCAACTAAATAAATTCAGAGAATCATAGAATAGTTTTGCTTGGAAGGGACCTTGTTCATCATCAGGTTTCAATCCCCCTGCTGTGGTTAGGGACACCTTCCACTAGATGAGATTGCTCAAAACCCCATCCAGCGCGGCCTTGAATGCTTCTAGGGATGGGACATCCACAACTTCCTTGGTCAACACGTTTCAGTGTTTCACCACCCTCACAGCAAATAATTACTCCTTAATATCTAATATAAACCTCCTCTCTTTCAGTTTGAAGCCATTCCACCTCATCCTGTCACTACATGCCCTTGTAAAATTCCCTCTCCAGCTCTCTTGTTGGCCATCTTCGGCTACGGAAAAGCTGCTCTAAGGTCTCCTCAGAGCCTTCTCTTCCCTGGGCTGAACAGCCCCAATTTTCTCTGCCTCTGGAGAGGTTCTCCAACCCCCTGATCATCTCCATGGACATTCTCTGGACTCACTGCAACAGGTTCAAGCCCTTCTTATGTTGTGAGCCCCAGATCTGGATACAGAACTCCAGGTGGGGTCTTGTGCAAGTGGAGCAGAGGGGCAGAATCCCCTCCCTCACCCTGCTGCCCACGCTGCCTTGGTGCAGCCCAGGACATGTTTGATTTTCTGGGCTGTGAACACACATGGCCAGCTCACATACAGCCTCCCATCCAGCAGCACCCCCAAGTCCTTCTCCTCAGGGCTGCTCCAAGTCTATTCTCCACCCAGCCCATGTTTGTGCTTGGGATTCCTCATGCGAGAATACTATCAACTTGAAAACTATCTGACTGGGTATCAGCCATCAGCAAATGAACTATAATACTTGGAAAGCATAAAAATATTTGCCAGACGTTTTGGATCTTTGTGCTAATCTGAATGGCATTCTGAAGACCACTTTGTTTGGGCTAGAGTTAGAAGAATTGCTGTACAAAAATGTTTAACATTGAACTTTAGCCAGGGATTCTTTTTTTCAAATATACTAGGAACTATTTTTTTAAGTACTTTTAAATACTGTTTCTGTGACTTTGACACCTGGCATACCTCTAAACTGCTGCACTGCAAGGCTGGGCAACAGTTTATTAAACCAGGATCTCTGCCTTGGCCAGTTTGGCTGTTTTGTTTCTCTCTGCAGTTCTTGCTATAATAATCATTTCATCCAATGTCCAGATGAATGTGTCTAATTCTGGAAGGAGTGTTGTTTTCTTCTAGCAGTGCATTTCCCCTGTGAGATAGGAACACTGGAAGGGTATTGTGGGCTGGAATCCACAGCCTGTTTAGCCAGAAAGATAAATATTATCTATATTTCATGTTCTTTCCTAGGCATTGTATTGTCCTGGAGAGCAGTGGGAACAGTGGAAGGCAAATGGCAGAGACCTTGCCAAACCCCGTGATGTGATGAATGACTTCTCACATCCCAGGGCCTGACATGAAGAGAGGCCACAGAGGGTCACACCACTGTTTTCAGATGTTAAAAAGGCTGATCACCCACCCATTGCTTTCATTTCTACCACAGGAAGAGCTCCCCCATGCAGGATCCACAGGGAAAGACACAGCTCTTCCATGAAGTATTTCTCTGCAAGAACACAGGCCTCCTGGAAAGCTGATTTTCTGCAGTTTTGCTATTTCATTTATGAATATTCTACCCGATTTATTGAATGATATGACCACAAACTAGCTCTCAGCCACAGAGAGGAACATATTATCAGACTTCTTCAAGTCTTCTGGGCAGTGAGTCTTGTGTGCTTTCTCTTTTCCCATTTCCTTCCCTCTGCTATCATGTGCACACAGACAATCAATTGTCACTATTCTCCCACACATTCCCAAGGAGCAACTTACATATGCCACTTGTGGACAACCAATATGAAAATCCCTTCAAATCCAAGATGGGGCAGGAGCTGCCTGTAGATGGGATGCAGCAGGAGGAGGAGGGGAAAACAGCATTTGCTTCTGGATGCGTGCCTGTGCACGAAAGGGGGCTTGCCTGATGGATTTCCCTGTACAGAGTTTTTTTCTTTGCCAACTTTTGATTATCTAACTGCACTCTTGAAAATTACACTGAAGACATGGAAAGAGGGAAACAGTGAGGTCCCTTATTCTGTGTGCTTTTCACCAGCTGGACAGCTCAGTGTACAGCCACATTGCAGCCAGGCTCTGGAAGGGGACATGGGATAGGAGCCAGCATCCACCCGTCCATGGCAGCAAGGAATGGTGAACTGGACAGTCGGAAACACAGACACAGCTGGAGCTAGGGCTGGCAGGCAGACCCATTTCTTGTCTCAGCTCTCTTGGGTCAAACCTGTTTTTGTACAAAACTACCCTTCAAGCAGACATGGGGAGGAATGAGCAACTGTCTAATCTGAGGCAATCAGAATTTTGCTAAGCGTAGTGCAGGAGCTCTTGGCATTTCATCTCAGTCTGGTTCATAGTTCAGTTCCCTCAGGCCAATGAGCACAGCCCTGTCTCCTGTGGGAAACAGCAGTCACAAACCTGTGTGAGTAGAAACCACTCTGGGAAACACACAGGAACCTTCAGCCCCCTCTCTGATGATTAATCTGCTCACCCTGCTGCAGAGGACCAAGGGCACTCCAGTTCCCTCTCTGCTGTATCTTGCAAAAGCAAAGACAGAAACCAGCAACCACCCTGCATGGCTGCATACCCCAAGGCTTCTGCTCCAGGAGAGACACAGCAACAGTTTTACACATGGCTTCACAATACATCCAACACCCAGTGAACCCCAACACCCAGAAGGCTGAGCTTATTAATAATGCTTCTCATCTAGCAAAACAAAATTTTACTTGGGGCATCTCAGTCAAATACTCAGAGAGGGTCTGTGGGCAGCACTGGTCCCACTCAGGGCTGGATACACACTGGCATGTTTGTCACCCCAGAACACAGGAAACTGGGACAGAACTTGGGCATGCACTGAAGCACTTGCACAGTACAGAGCAGCACACAAAATTTTAGGAAGGTCAATGTAGAAGTTTGAAAGAAAGTGGGGAAGGGCAGGATGTAAGACAGGGTAGTGCAAGGTAAAGCTTGTATCTGAAGGGAGATAGATTCCTTGTCTACTGTCACTCAGGGCTCTTGCAGGTTGAACTTCAATAGACACAGTCTGGAAAAGTGCCATCGATTTCCCTTCCCAAGGAGATGCTTGTGAAACTCTCACAACCATTATTAATATCAAAGTGCTAGAGAGGAGCAGGGAACAGATACTTCTGTTTTGTTCCCAGGATGGAAAAATATGGCAAGAGGGATGTTATAACGACTGTAACAAACAGTCTTCACTTTGGTATAAAAGCTTTTGGGAAAGTGCCTGAACTCCCTCCCTGCTCCCCAGCAACTTTCACACTCATGTGCAGTCCCCCAGGACACATCCTGCTCTCTAGACTGAGATGTTCACATAAAAGACGTTGTTTAAAATAGGTCGTGTGGAAACACTAAAAGATAGCAATCAGTGATGTCCTGATTCCCTGGGAAGACCAATGGTCCCCCTTGGGTGGACAGAGAGGAGCCTTGGGGAGATCTCTACCAGCAAAAGCCACATCACCAAGCAGCATCCCCAAACAGAAAGGCACGCTGACAGCAGCAGGACAAGGATGAATAGCCAACACTGCCGGGAGTCCGGAGTGACGCAGGTGATGCTGAGGTTGGCGAGACAAACAGCAAACCCACAGGTGCCTCAGCCTGAAGCTAAGCTGAACCCAGCTGCCCAGGAAACACTGATGCCACAGAGACAGCAGCCACTCCAGATGGTTGCAGGAGACAAAGTGGCTCTGTGCCTGGCCCTTGGTGCCCTCTCCAGCCCCAGCCAGGACCTGTCCAGCTGCAGGAGGACAGAGTAATGTCTGGTTCTGGACTGTAGAATAAACAGGCACAAGCTCTAATGTCCCCACAAACTCCAGTACTCCCGCTCCATGTGGGATATACACAACTCCAACATGGTCTTATTTAAGGCAAATGTTTAGTGAGAGATACATTAAAACAAAACAAAGTCTTCAAAAAACTCCACTTCCTTGACCCTTCTCTTCCTTTTAGGAAAAGAGTAAAATATCTAACTGTGGGACACATCTGAGCACTGAAAGGACCAGGAGAAGGTCCTGTGGGCATGGACCTGACAGACCTCTGTCTCCATGATGCTGTCCATTGGCAGAGCCCAGTAGGAATTGTGTGACACATGCTATGGCTTTCACTTTCCAGGACTGACCTAAGGGAAGGAGGAATGGAGGAAGACTGACTGCCCAATAAAAAGGCATCATCTTGACAACCTAGAAAGGTCTTTCACCATGCAACCTGTTACTGTGCTTTGACAGATATCAAAGATTGCACTTACAGGGTTTGTCCTATGTTTATTCCAGAGGTGAATCCCAGCTGGTGGGGGAAAAAAAGGTGGGAATTACACAAACATTCCAGACACACGTTGCACTCTGTACCTTTCATGCCCAATGAAAAGGCAGGAAATGTTAAGACAAAGAAAGGAAGCATGTTAGAAAGACTGAACCTTTCATCAGAGACTATTGAAATTCTCATAACAAGGGCTGGTATGAAAGGTTGCTTATTCTCAGAGGTGAGACAGTGCCATTTCCTTCCCTCTCCATGCAGCAAACACTCATGACAAATCTAAACCACAGCTGTAGGGAAGGAGCCGCACAATGCAAATAAAGGTTGCATCTGAATCCATCCCAGCTGCATCACCACAGCCATTATCAAATTGAAAATCATACTTCAACCAGTCAATATGCAAATACTGTAATACTGTACCATCATTAAAAGCTACAGTTTCAAAAGAAGTGGTCTCCAAAAATCCAAATCAAGGCAATAATAAGGAAAATGAGAAATTATGCCAGTCTGAGAGTCTTGCCCTGTTCTGCCTAATGAACTAACAGAGGTTTGGTGGAATCATCAGTGCAGGAAACAGAGAAGTGTCCTACACACCACTGTGCATAAATATCCAACTAATAAATCATTTACTGGTAACCTTTGGTCTTGAAGGTTTGTTTCTTGTTATATATATATGTGTGTATGTATATGTATATGTATATGTATATGTATATGTGTATGTACACCTATTAATATATACACCTATTTATATATACACCTGTTTATATATACACACCTGTTTATATATATATATATATACAGTTACAAATATTAATTATTTATAAGAAAAATACATGTTAGATATTTCTACTTACAAGCAGTTTACATGGACAGATTTTGGCAATAAATTCCACTGGTAAATTATGCATATTAGAAAATACCTCTGGACACAGAAATCAGAAAATATGTGCAACATATGTACATAACACTGAGACAATATTTTTGCACCCTTTAACCATTTACAGGTTTCTTGTATTTCCTGAGCCCAGTGCTGGGGGACATGCCATAAGAAAGGTTCATGCACACATGCCAGCCCCCAGGCAGCCCCAGGATTCAGACAGTGAACTCTCTGAGGCAGAGATCATTTTTTCATGTACACAGCCCAGCCCAGCCCAGCCTGCCCTACACGGACCCACAGGACCAACAATGCCGTGTCTGTCCCACAGTCAGATGTCACCTCACAAATGTGGGTCACGCCAGCACGCCATGCTGGCTTTGATTTCTGTTATTTGGGGCAATCAAGTCTCCTTTGCAGGGGGGAGCAGCCCCCTGATGAGGGGAGAAAGGATTTAACCGGAGATTACATCTCTTCTGCAAATTTGCAAGAAAGGCTCATTTAGGCCTTTGTGGACCTTCTACCTCCTTTCATCAATCCTGTGCCTGACTACATCTTTGGCTGGGCCATCTGCTGGTGCTTATGATGCCCACAAATTAGTGATGACAGCCAAAACCGTTGAAATTTAACATCTTCCCTAGCGAAACACAGTCTGTAAGAGGCTGTCAGTTGTGACCTTGCCTACCTTTTTCTTTCAAGCTTGGCACCCTTCATCAGTTTCTGGTCACGGGATCCTAAAAGCACAACTCTTAAAATTTGCAAACACATGCCACATGAGCTTTGGGGCCATACAAGAGCTTCAGAAATGCAGAACATGCATTGGTCAACATCAAGACCTAGAAACTCATATTGCCTCAATAACATACTTTGTAAGGCTCAGATCTGAGAAATTCAAACCGGCCACAGCACTTATAAATCAGCATTCCTTTTGCAAAGCTTACTTCACACAAGAAAAGCCTAAATACAGCAGTCAGGGTGTGCTCGGGAGGCTCTGGTGGATGAAGGCATTTTTAGTAAATGCTGACCCAAGATTAAATTTTTATGTGCTATGAAACCCTTATGCAGCTGCAAGATATTGCTAGGGACCTCAGAAGAAAGGAGAGACTTGAAGATCAATGGTCTTCCCCCTTCCTAATAACTCCCTGACCATTGCTACCTATTGCCAAATTCAGTTTTTTTAATGTAAGGGTCCCTAAAGAGAAGAGTTCTAAAATAATCCCTGGAACTAACTGGACTTCTATGAGCAAAAAGTTTTCCACACTTCTTTAATTTTAAACAGAAAATGATGGAAGTCTCCATTCTTGCAGGGATCAGAGGAGAATGTAAGTGGGTAAGACCAAACGTTTTGAGGGAATAGGCTGCAAAAGACTCAAGAAGCTGATGTGATTCTTCGGCTGATGCTGGAAAAGAGAGATGCAAACCTTCTCTTCTGTTACCAATGCACTAACATTGCTTCCTGTGCATTATTTACTTCTACTGATTCACTAAAAGCTTCCTACACTTCAGCATAACTGGTACAGAAAGTATGCCTAGGTTTGTGCCATTCAGTTACAACCCTGATTATACCTCAAGCAGCATCACTACTTAAATTCCAGTTTGTTTTTTTCTTCCCTTCCTTTGCATCAAATTCAAACATGTTTTTATTTAATAATGATCTGAATTTACAACAATGAATACTGAATTTTAATAATTATTTGAATTTACAACAATTTTAATTTACAAAAATGCCCATCAGAAGTGTAAATAATCCTAATGAAAAGGGGTACTAAGTCACAATCTGTATTTCTAAAATACAGTGGCTCATAACAAAGGTGGAATTGGGCAGACTTTAAACAACTTTTTATCAGTGCTGAAAGAGTGCACAAATACCACCTAAAATAGTTAAAAACTATTTTTTTACAACCTACCACAGCAACAGTTCTAGACAATATACAGTATACCTAAGAATAGTAGCAGTCATAGATGGAAACTGATAACTGAAGGTTAATCCGTTCTCAAAAAAAAAAGGAACAATGGAGAGTGAAATAGAAACTCAAGTCCCATTAAAGAAAACTATTTTAAGGGCAGAATGATGAGTTTTAGCATCAATCATGGGAAAACAGTTCAAAGTTGTTCTTAAAAGATCTAAATTTGAAACCTTGGGAAAAATGAACTGTTTGCAGTGACAGCAAAAAAAAATCTTAAGGGATAAAACAAATACAGTGTAAAGATAATCCGTTTATATTTTTTAAACACTATAAATCTGACTGTTCATTTTGAGCTTTCTGTGATTAAGGTCAGTAAAGACTCAATGTTCAGTCAAGTTTATCCTTATTTCTTTTTGCAGTTCCAATGTACTTATCTGTAAATCATGGTACATGCTCTCAGCACTGAAGGCGCATTGACACGGATTTAAAAAATCAACTTTAGATTGCAAATAAACCCAAATGGAATTGCATAAAAATTTTCAATTTGTAGTGGTTGGGGCTTGATGATTTTTAAAATTTTTTTTAAAGAAATTATATTCTACTCTGCATATTACAGAAGAAAACCCAGGAGAAAACCAAGAGAGGATAGGGATGACCCTATCTTCCAGGAAAGCTACAAGCCAGCCAGGCGAGCCCTGATGCTGCTCCCAGAACACGCAGCCACCCCTTGGCTGAGAGGAAGCTGAGCAGGTGCCTACATTAAACCAGTGAACACTTTGTCAGTTTGCATTTGAGCAAGCCCATAAGTGCTTTGCCAGCTCAAGGACTTAATTACATTTGAAATAAGCTAATTCAAGGAATAAAAGTCTGCCAAAGGTAATAAAATTGTTTGTTGATGTATCAAGTCAGTCCTCTTAATATGAAAGAGCGTATTTATATGCAGCCTGGGTCTGGTCCTATTCAACCAGTGATTAAATATTTACTGTTTGCAGGAATAGGGCCAAATCTGGACTAATTTTAAATATTAGGGGAGAAGCACTAAATCCTAATGTATCTAATTTAACTATGCAAAGCAGGGAATATTATTGCCTTTGTTTTACTTAGGAAATTCAGAGGCACAGGGAAATAAAATGCCAGATTCAGGGTGCCAGAGAAGCCACTTGCAGAAGCTCTTGTGCTTCCCAGGCAAGTGTCCTCTGCAACACACGCTGTTCCTCTCCTGTCGTGCTGGGCAGCACAAGGGACAGTTGGGCAAAGGGCCGAGAGCCCCTGTCCCTGCTCCACTGGCTGCACCATGGTTTGACTCCCCCTCTGAGTGCCCAAGGAAATGTCTAAACAAATTAGCAGAAAGTCAGTGGCTGATTTTTTTAATCAGAATTTTTTCTCATCCACCCTTTGGCATATGGTTTCATCCAATTCCCTCCTCTTTGAGCTCCATGTTTGTGGATGCTGCTGTCACCTGTTCCTGTAGAATGAAGGGGAAGTAACACAAGGCCTTACTGGAACTTGAAAAGATTCAGAGCATTTTAATATATGCTCTGAGCAGGTGAATTTTCATTGTACATATGTAAATCTCCCCTCATCCTGTGCTTCTGTGCAGCCTATTAAAAATCCTGCTCTGTGTCCCCACAAGACCACCTTTAAAGTTTTATTTTTAAATGATAAATTCTCAACCAGTACAGACTGGCATGTTTTCAGCATCATTAAACTATATCATATAAAATTTCACATTGCTTGAAATTTTTTCTTCAGATTGTATACTCTGGTTTGTTGTTTTGTTTTTGTTTTTGTTTTTTTTTTGTGCTATATAACATTGATAATTGCTCTATGTTAAATACTCACATATTTCAAAATATCTAACTGATTAAGCGTGCTTAGCTCAAGAATATGCCTGCTGCACTGTGCATAGCAAATACAGTGCTTCTTGACATGGTTTGGCATGGGTAAGTTTTTAATCAATGCACGAATTTGAAAAGAAATCACCATTGCAAGTTTGATATAAATTGAGTCTGTCTCACACCAGGTGTACCTACACCTTGCACTGTGTAAACAAGTTAGTTTTCAAGTTCTGCTTGGGAACTTCCTTCTGTGTTCATGTTTTGAACGCGTCCGATTTGTTTTCACTTGCTTAAGACGGTGGCTTTAGGAGATCCCCCGAAGTGCTCGGGCGGCAGCCCCGCGCAGAGCTGGCTCTCTGGCAGCGATGCTCCCGCAGCGCCGGCCCCAGACGGGAGCGCGCAACCGAGGGATGGGCGGATTTTGGCCGGGGTCAGCAGAGGCTCCGGGGAGCTGCCGCAGGAGCTGCTCCCCGAGCGGGATGGGCGGATTTTGGCCGGGGTCAGCAGAGGCTCCGGGGAGCTGCCGCAGGAGCTGCTCCCCGAGCGGGATGGGCGGGGGAGCGGGGCAGCAGCAGCTCCGCAAAACCTGAGAGCGGACAGGGAGAAATCCCACGAGGCGCAGAGGCAGATTCAAAGACGCCACATTTTGCTCGGTCAGACGCAAAGCAGCGACGGAAAACCCACCCTTGGCCACCTGAAAGGTCTGGCGCGCAGCTGGGGCGCTGCTCCGCGAGCTGGTGTTTCAAAATTCAAAAGCCCTTTTAAAAGGACGAGCGTCAGAAGAGCATCCCCGGAGAAACAACATCTGTCCCTGCTCCTCACCATGCAGGACAGCCGGACAGCCCTGCCCGATGCAGGACAGCCGGACAGCCCTGCCCGCCGCGCTCCCGCTGCCCTGCCCGCCACAGTCCTCTATCCCTAGACAAGCAACGAGGCTGAAATGCGGGCTGAAGGCTTGGGGGGAAAGGGAAGCAGCGAGAATAGAGGTGATTCTGTCATTTACGTGGTTGAAATATAATTTCAAAAATTCAGCATTTAAAATAGTGCAAACTGGAAATCCCAGCTTCTTTTTTTTGCTCCGCACATCTGTGGTTCAGCAGGTTGAATGCAATTTACGTAACCTGAGTGTGTATTATGGGCTGTAAAATCTAAGGTTCTAAGGAAAAAAAATCCGGTGAAGTCATATAACTTACATATGTGGGTTTTTAGAAAGGCCACTAGGTATTTTAAAATCAAAAGTTTCCAGTGAATTTAGTAAAACTATACTGTTAAAGCTTACACATGGAGAAAAACTTCAGGATGCCTTATATTGTGTGAAAATGAATATTTGATGTGTTTGGGGTTTATGTATTTACAGGAAAAAATTCAATAAGAATTTTCATGTAACTATTCAATAATTTACCTGAAACTTAAATTTTGAGCTGAAACATATCAAAGTCAGAAGTTTAATTCCATCTTTAGCCAGGGACTATCATACAGTATCTGCTTTTGAGCAACGTGTTCTAAACAAATATTTCTTGTAATTTTCTCTGATTTCCAATTGCCTACTGCAGAATTTGCTGTTATTATTCTGTGGCACTGCAAACTCCAAACAGACACAAAGAGAGAAGAAGGATTAGCGAATATAGCCTTAAGCAGTCTCCCACCGTTAAGAATTAAAAAATGTTTCACATGTGGAAGTTTCCTATACAGAGAAATGGTGATGAGGCTGCTGCACCGCACAGAGCTGGTGTCCAGGGGCACTCTGCAGCCGAAAGCAGCTTCCCACAGTAGGTTACCTGCCCCATTCAGCCCTGGGTTCTGCCCCTCACCCACTGCAGCTCCAAGTAGAGACACTACTTTGTGAAAAACTTTGCCTATTCTTTCTTGTTCTTTCTCCTCCGCCCGGGCGCTTATAAAAAGCAGGGTTTTTTTATTAATTCTAGGCAAGACCTTCCATCTCCAAAGCCACCTGTGAGTGCCTGACCCCCGCCTGTCGTCCGTGGCCCCTGCAAGGGAGCAACAGGCTGGCCGGGTCCGCGCTGGGCACATCGCGGTGACACACGGCGGTGACACACCTCGGTGACCCGATGGCAGCCGCCAGCGGCGGCACCGTGCAGCCCCCCAGGAGAGCCTGAGCGCTCGGTGCTCCGAAAGCGGCTGGAGTGGGAAAGGGACAGACCGCCAGCAAGTCGTGATGCTCCGGATCCGGCCCAGGGCCGGCTGAGCAGCGGGGACTCGGAACTCGCTCGGCTCCGGGCAGCGCCCGGCGGGAGCCGCTCCGAGGCGAAGCGGCGCTGGGACGGGAGCGCAGGCGGCGCTCCCGGGGCCCGGGGCAGGCAGGACGGTCCCGCACGGACGGGGCGCTCCGCCGAGCCGCCGCCGGGGCTGCCCTGGGGCACGGCACCCGGCACCGTCCGGGGCTCCCGCTTCCCCCCGCCGCTTTCCTCCCCGCGGGACGCTCCGGGGCCGCCCGGGGACCAGCAGCGCCGAGCGCCACCACCTACCGTGGTACTCCTGGCCAGGCACGTAGGCGGCAGGGTTGCCCGCGATGTGGAGGGCGATGAGCACCTCGCCCTGCTCCCCGTCGCCCTCCAGCTCGCCGTGGTGGGTGCAGAGGAAGAAGAAGGGCGAGAAGCGGGCACGGGGGACAGCCGCCCGGCCCGCCGCCAGCAGGGCACCCAGGGCGGCCAGCAGGCAGGGCCAGCCCCCGGGGACGCCCCGCCGCCGCTCCATGCTGCTGCCGCCGGCGCCGCTGGGGCATCCAGGGCACGGCGGGGCCGGGGCGCAGCTCCGCTCCGCGGGACGGGGCGGGCCGGGCCGGGCCGGGGCGGGCGCTGCCCCCCGCCGCGGCCGCGGGAGCTCGTGGGGAGGCGGGCGAGGAGCGGAGCGGAGCTCAGCGAGGGCAGGGGCGGCCCCTCCGCGCCCGACGAAGGCTGAGCCGTCCCCGCCTGCCGCTGCCGGGGTGCGGGGCACGGAGCTGGGAGTGCGAGGGCTGGGAATAATTTATTTCCCCCGGTGCCGGGGTGGGAGGGAGGGGAAGGTCCCTCCCCTCCTCCTCCTCCTCCTCCGCCGCCGCCCGCTCCTCCTGCTCCTCGCTCTGCACGCCGGTGTGCGGTGCTGCCGCCGCGGACACGGGGGCTGCGAGCTGGGCTCTGCTGCCCGCCCTTTGTCTGCCGCGGGGTCCCTGTCCCTGCCCTGTCCCCGCCCTTGCTTCCACTAACCAGCTTCTGCCCCTAGCTCTACTCCCGGGTGCCAGCCCCTGCCCTTGTTTCTGTCTATGCCCCTGCTCCTGCCCCTGTCCCAGCCCTTACTCCCCACCCTGACACCTGAGTCCCTGATCCTGCTCTCTCCTTGTTCCCTTGTCCCTGTCTCTCAGCCTCAACCCAAATGTCTCTGCTTCTATTCCTTTATCTACCCTTTTGTCCCTCTGCTCTATCCCCAGACCTTTAGCCCTGTCCATGTCCTTGTCCCTCTTTCTCTGCCCCTGTGCACCTGCCCCATTCCCTATCTTTTTGCCCATATTCCTCTGCCCCAGTCCCTGTCCCTTTGCCTCAGCTCCAATTCCTGCCCTTCTGCCCCTGCCCTGTCCACATCCCAGCCACAGCTCTGCTCTAACTGCACCCACTGTAGGGGAAAAGTGAGATTTTTACTTAAACCTTCTGCACTGCCATTTCAAAATGATACAAATGCATCCCCAGAGGTGGTTGGGCAGCTCTGGAGTGGGCCAGGTCCCTGGGAGAAGGCTTCAACTCCCCGTCAGTGTGCACCCAGGCCCTTTATCCCAGACAAAGGGGCAAACCCGGTGGAGACCAGAAGGGGAATGAGAAACTGAACATAAACCACTGGCAAGTTGAACAATTCATAGCATAAATTTTTAACAAAGCAGGACTGACAGAGGGCATCAGGAGATGGGAGCAAATCCACAACGGTTTAAAGCACCCACCATGCTGCTGCTGGATCCTGCCCAATGGCCAGAGACAGCCGGGGTGAGCGGCAGTGACATGATGTAATTGGAAAGGAGAGCCTACCTGCCAGCATATTTGAAGTGCGAAACTGGCACAGTCCAGGGGCTCCCTCCTGGATTGGTTTCAGTGCCAGAGGAAAAGGTTCCCTCATGGAGGCACAAGCCACATGGATGGCACCACGCAGCTGCCCCACGTCCATGCAGGCTGCTTCCCTGGCCCACCTCCCACCCAGCTGACAGAGAGCCCATCCACAGTGGCCCAGGGGACATCCTTGCCATCTGCCCAACCTGCCTTTTCCGCTGGCTCTGCACAGAGCCTGAGTTCACCACCACCAGCAAAACTTTGCTGTGTTTCCTGTCTCACTGGATTGTGCCTCACTAGGGATGGAGTGAGGTGGTGTTCCTTATCATCTTGGATGGAGAAATGCACTGCCTTTGCTATAAAGACAAAAGGCACCAGTGGTGCACCACGTAGGGGATGGAACACCTGTCCCACCACTGGCTGGTGGGTGTCTCTGGCCACTGCTGTGGAAAGTGGACCTGACAGCAGCTGGTGAGGAGTCAGTTTGGCTCTAAGGCTTCCTTTTTGGGTGGTTTATTTGTTTTTCAACTTTGGGTATTTGTTTGCTTTGGTGGTTATTTTTTAACATCTGCGCCTCCTCCATATATTTCAATGCTTGTAAAAGTGACAGACTAATAATATAATCTCCTCATGCCAAAATCTCATGCAGGCAAAAGCTGTGCAGGCTCACTGGTGAAACCGCTGCCAACAGGATGTGTTCTCCCTCGTGCACTCCTGCTTCCCTCCAGCGAGGGCTTGCCAGCGAGACCAGGCCATGCCAGAGGGGCTTCAGCTGAGCAAACACACCCTGGCTTGTGCCTGCTCTGCCTAGCAGCCGTGGAAAGTTGGCCAGTCATTTTGGAGGAGGCTGCTAGACACATCCAACTCTCTTATAAAAAAAGGAAGTGGTAGGGAAAGGGGGTGATGGGGTCCCACTGCTCAGGGAGGGGATGCCATCCGTCTCTGTCAGGATACTACTGTACCAGTTTCCAGCAAGCCTTTACTTTTTCTTTGCTTCAAGAGATTGTTCCCTAAATAATCTTGGGACCATGGGATAGCTAACCTGCCAGCAGATTTCGGGGTTCAGATTAGCACACCCTGAAGTCACTGGGATTTGGATAGGGCCCATACTGATAAATTTTACACAATTTTCTTTGTTTCCAGCTTCTTAGTATCCAGAGAAGCCAGGGCTGTTAGTGCAGCCAGCACACCCCTTTCTTCTAGGAGGTGTGCATTACTTACCAAAAGGGGACTTACCAGTCAGTAAAAGAAGATGAAAATGTAACAGCTCTACTTGGAAGCCTTGTGCCTCTCCTTGGTAACCTCCATCCTCCATTTCTTTATGTTATGCCTTTCTCTCTCCTTTCTCCTTTGTTTCTTTCACAAGATCTATAACCTCCCCTTCACCGGGCAGGATGAGGAAGTCTCACGGTCATGCTCTGTTGGTGAGAAATCCAGTAGACTCCCCACTAATGTTCAAGGAAACAGGGGTATTCAAAGGGACTTTTTGGGACCTCAAACCTCATTTCCTGCACCCTCCAGGAATAATGTAATACACCTTCAGTTCAGACAAGACACCTCAGACTCTACACACCTAGGTCAAAAAGTGCTTCCCAAAACTCTCTTGCACATTTCAAGCTCATTTTTGCATAAGAGAGTGATGCTAGTAGTGGCCTTCATCAAAAACCAAGATGCTGCAGAACCCACAAACCCCAAAAGTTTGTGATGTCCCTACAATAGCAGGAAGACATTTGCTGAGACGTTTGCAGGGAGCCAAAGCTGTGACCAAGGCCTGTGCACTGGGGGGAAAGAAGAAAAAAAGCTTCCAGACTCTGCCAGCCTTTCTTTAAAGGCAAATGTATTCCTAGTCCCAGCTCCAGCACAGTCTCACTGATACAAGCATGATTTACCCATAAACCACCCCAAATTCTTACTTGATGTGAAAGATTTTGCTACAACCTGGAGCACCAGCACACCTGCACAGCCCCTGCTGCTGAGCAGCCTCCAACACGGCAGGGCATGGAGGGAGCCTCCCATCACACTGTCCCCACCATCTCACAGGGAACAGCCACATCCCAGTGGGTTTTTGCACTGGCTTCATATCCCCTCACTGCTCTGAGTAAATACAGTACCTGATTTTTGAAGGTGAGGGTTTTATGAAATGTCTTTGGCCGGAATTTTTAATACCTCTCCTATGACAGCAAGGCTAAGATATTATTATTTATAACATCAAAACAACTATTTAAGAAGAGTATCTAAGACCAGTCATCCTGTAATAGGAATAAAAGCTTGTAAAAATCATAATAATCTTTATTTTCTCTCTTGTCTGATCCAAGATCTTTGTGTAAGTTACAACTATTCCCTGTTAAAGGCAGGACCTACCTAATACTGCAGGATGGAGGTTACCATGAGCTTTCACCCCTCATGAAGTATGTTTTTTAACACAGAAAACAACAAGGAATAAATTGTGTTGTGAACTGAGTGAAGACTGTTGTCTGCAATGGAGAATGCAATAGGTGGAATGTAAATAATTACTTAGGAGGTACAGGCCTCTCTCAAGCATGGGTGGTGGTGGGAAATCACAGCACAGATGGACATGGCTGCAGTCCATATTAATTTAAGGAAGTGATTATTCAGGCAGTAGAGCTGCTCACTTCATTCAGGGAGCGAGCTCACACCCCAAAAGCAGAACTGAAAAACATCAGCAGGCAAGTAGCTGCTTTATTAACATGACCACAGCAGATAATTCTGAAAATATATGGGCAGGTTGTGGAACTATTAAATAACATGGAGCAATAAGGGGCTTTGTCCAGGCTCCTTGGGACTGGGAAAAGGCTCTCATGGAAGTATGTAGAAAAACCTTTTTGTCACTGTCTCCATGTGGAGAGTCCTGATACAAATCTTGTCCCCTGTTTTCTATGACAAAAATTAAGGAAACTTCCTCGGGTTTCTACATAATCAGCTGCAAATAAGAAAGAGATATGGAGCACCAAATTTCATGTATCATTTATCCATTGTGGTATAGCATGTAACATCTGAAAGCAGGACAGCAAGCTGGGGCACTTTTGATTTTCTCATGCTAATGAAGCTATAAAGTGGACTTCCCAGAGTCAGATTTTTTCACCAAGTCTTTATTTTCTACTCATTCATACAAGCACTCAGTGTTGTCTTTGTATGTCTTTCCTCTTGACAATCAGATGTACACACAAAGCAGACCTCCACAAATTGTGGAGAGGGACCTCTCCTGCCCACTGCAGCAGGTGGGCTGTCAATCCATCGATGCACTCCTGCAGGCTGGAAAGCCCCCCTCAGTCATCCCGAGGTGTGTGGGGTTTCTTTATAATCCTACTCAAGGAAAGAAATTGGGAGGATGGGTCAGAGCATGCTAAAGTAAGATGGATCCCCCTCTCTTGGGTCTATCAGTGAAATTAAAGCTTCAGTGTAAGTAAAGTTTGGCTTCAGCAAAGTGGAAACCTCTGACCTGTGAATGCTGGACAGGAAAGTTAAAAGTAATTAATAGGTAACTGATCTTGCTTTTTCTTCCAAAACAAAGTCTTCAGTTCATGCAGCCTCCTTGTTTTCTTCTCCTATTTATGCAGGGATTTACCAGAGAGGCCTGGCACTCTGGAGTTGCCTTGGCCATGCCAAATAACCCTTTGGGATGAATCCCTTTTTTGTGCACAGGACTTGTCACAGTCAGATAATAAAGCAGTCTTGCCTTGCCAGTTTCATGAACTTTGCTCTTAAGCAGAGCCCAAGTCATTTCTAAACAAAGGCCTAAATGTGAAATTATAGGCAACTTCCATGCCTATGTTATTACGAGATGTTAATTTTTTCTAGGGTAGGAACAATAGCAGCTGTTTGGCTGCTCCATTTTCCAGTGGGCTGCTACAATATGCACCGTCTGTAAACTGACATCTCATGATTTCATCAGAAATTGGAGTATTTAACTTTACACATTTTTCTCTCTCTCCTTTAGTGCATTTCATTCAAATGGGCTTAAACTTGTATTTCTCTATTTCTTGTTAACTCTTTTGAGGTATGAATATAAAAGAGAATATTAAAAGGATTTTCTTTTTCAGAAAGACATTTCTTTACAAACACTGTTGATGATATCAAATAGGTGAGCCCAAACCCTAAAATTTACTATTGATCTTGTAGCCATTAAAAAGAATATAGGATTTAAAAGTAACTCTATACTGGGGAACAAGTATTTAAAACTTTCTGTTGTCTGGATTAATAATAGCATTTAAGGGTGAATACTTTCAAAATATAGGAAGTTTTTGTGTTCAGTATCTTATCTATTTTATGTGATTTCTTTAGAGATGTAAATCTAGAAATTTAACACTCTGCTCATGCTTATAAAAGTAGGTAGTGGGAGGGACTCTGAGCTTAAAATTAATCTCATTATCTATTATGAATAAAACCAAAAATTGCTGAAGACAAATACATCACATTCATTATGGTTCTTGCTTTTATATTTTCCTAATTTGGATAATGTTTCCCTCAATGTACTGTTTTGGATGCAACACAGGCATAAGAATATCTTTTTGCCTGTTTCTGATCCATGGTGCTGCTGTGCCCTATCAGCACTGTGTGAGAAGCATCCCTAAGTATATTTGAGGGAATTCAACTTGGCTCTGGTTATTTACAATTCTAATGTTTGACCTTGTTCTGCAAATCTGATTTTCCATTACATTAAATACACACATCTTACATAAAGAGGTATCTCCTACAACAAGGATTCATGTCCACGACTGCTCTGTCCTACTCTCCACTGGCTGCTCTGGCTTTCCATGAAGAAATGATGGGTATTTAGCCATGTTACATCTGCATACTGAAGTTTCCAAGGCTTTCATTAACTTGCAAATATTTATCGTGGGTAGCCTTTATCTGAAGAATTTTTTAAATGTCAGTGCCCACAAAAGAAACTCTTAGTTCATTTTACTGCCTAATTTATCTCTCCCCTTTGCTATTCTAACTTCAGTAACCCCAAGGACCCAAGGTACACAGGGCTAACAGGCCAGGACTGTTTTAACAGTTTACTTTGTGAAGAAAAGTGGGATGCAAATCCTGTGGAAGTCCATAAAAGATACTCCTTTTGCTTTATTTAATGATCACTAAACTTTTAAGAGCCTCAGAAAATATATTCTTTCTCTTTCATTTATTGATCACTAAACTTGCAGAGCTGGAAACACATTTTACTGCAGGTTTAGAGGGCTTTCTCTTATCGTATCTGTGTTTAAAATGTATTTAAAGTACACAATTTGTGTGAGTGCATGTCAGTGGACCTCAATGCGGAGACACAAGATGCGACACTTTTATCTGCAGCCCGTGGGACCACAAGCATTTTGCAGGATCTGTTTTGTTTGCCCAGTGGCTACTGCGAAAGCTCTCCAGCTGCAGCTGCAAATACAGTTTGAGCAAAAGCCGAATGGTAGCTGCATCAAAGCTGTTTAAAATACCCACGAATTTTGCAGAACAATTTTGAGGATAAGCGGGAGCCGGGCTGGGGCGTGCGGGAGGATGGCTCCCGGGCAGAGACAGCGCAGGATCCATCCCCGCTCCCCCCTCCCTGACCCGCAGCCGGGGCAGGACAGACACGGCGGTGTCACAGCTCCTAACTTATGTGACACCCGGTCACAGGGGCCGCTGGATTCTCAGATTTCTTCTTCAGCCCATCGACATTGGGGTTAATGTGTTGCCCACCCTCAGAGATTGAGATGCTGTACTTTATGCACTGAACTAAATGCCTTTTTTCCTTTTTTTTTTTTCTCCTTTCTTCTGTGTTTAAAGAGGATCTTTTGAGGTGGGAGTGGGAGCCTGGCTTTTGACAAGAACGGGCTCCCAGGGCCGCCCCGAGAGACGCGCACGGGATGAAGGAGCGGCTGCTGCGCGCAGCCCGGCAGGATGGCTGGGGAGCCAAAAGGACCGTGTGAGTGGGTGTGAGTGGGTGTGTGAGTGTGTGAGTGGGTGTGTGAGTGTGTGAGTGGGTGTGTGAGTGTGTGAGTGGGTGTCTGTGAGTGTGTGAGTGTGTCTGTGAGAGTGAGGGTGTGTGTGTGTGTGAGTGGGTGTGAGTGTGTGAGAGTGAGTGTGAGTGGGTGTGAGTGGGTGTGAGTGGGTGTGAGTGGGTGTGAGTGGGTGTGTTTGAGAGTGTGTGAGTGGGTGTGTGTGAAAGTGAGTGTGTGTGAGTGTGTCTGAGTGTGTGAGTGTGTGTGAATGTGTGTGTGTCTGTGTCTGAGTGTGTGTGTCTGTGAGTTTGTCTGTGTGTCTGTGAGCGTGTGTGTGTGTGTGAGTGGGTGCGAGAGTGTGACTGTGACTGTGACTGTGTCTGTGAGTGTGAGTGTGAGTGAGTGTGTGTGTCTGAGTGTGAGTGTGACTGTGAGTGTGTGTGAGTGTGTGTGAGTGTGTGAGTGTGAGTGTGACTATGAGTGTGTCTGAGTGTGAGTGTGTGTCTGTGAGTTTGTGTGTGTGTGAGTGTGAGTGTGAGTGTGTGTCTGTGAGTTTGTCTGTGTGTGTGTGAGTGTGAGTGTGAGTGTGAGTGTGAGTGTGACTGTGAGTGTGACTGTGACTGTGAGTGTGTTTGTGAGTGTGAGTGTGTGAGTGTGTGAGTGTGAGTGTGCCTGTGACTGTGACTGTGACTGTGACTGTGACTGTGAGTGTGTCTGTGAGTGTGAGTGTGTGTGTGTTTGTGAGTTTGTCTGTGTGTCTGTGAGTGTGAGTGTGAGTGTGAGTGTGAGTGTGCTGTCCTGGGCCCCAAGGTCAGCCATTGCCTTGCCCCGTGCACGGGGCCGCTGGCCGCGGTGAGCAGCTGGCCTGAGCTGTGGAGGAGCACGCTGGGCACAAACCACCTCTGTGTGTGCTTCAGGAACCCTTATCAGAGGTGTGGGGCCCAGCCTGGAGATGACAACAGCTGTAATGTCTGTATTACAGGTGTAATGGTATGGGGGATGTGAAATGGATGATGCTGTGATGGAAACATGGGAACGGAAAACAAACCGTGGGGAACTTCTTTCTTTTTCCCAGCACACTTAATTTACTGAAAATATCTCATTAGTGTCTTGCACCCCCAGAACTGCATGGTCATACTACTTTTATTTAATTTTATCTGCTTGCAAGCTGTAAAATTAGCTGTTTTTCACAGCAACTATTCTCCATGAAATACGTCACGACAACAGAACACAGGGCCAACATACAGCCATGATGTGAATGCAGTAAGAAAGTTGGGAATGGAACTTCCACTTCAGTTTTGAGCCACAAGATGACTTTTTCAACCAAAATAAGACTGGTTGGAAAATCAGATTCATAGGTTAATTTAAAATAATCTTAATTCTTATTAGCAGCAAAGCAAAGTATTAAGATAAGGCAGAATATTATAGAATAAGCAGATATTTTTCATTATTCCAAATCCTCTGCAAGAAGTCTAAAATTCATCACTTATGAATCAAATATACCTTCCAGCTCCCCTTAAGAAGGTCTCTGAGAATCTGTTCAGCGTGATTGTTGATGAAAATATATTGTATAATATAAAGTATAAAAGAGACCATAGCACTTTTATCCCCAAGAGGAATCACAGTTACACTGCTAAGGAGTGTTCTAACCGTTCTGAGAAAAATAGCAGGCTCCCATCTCTGCCCAGAGCTTCTCTTGGTGAAATCCAAGTTTTCCAGCTTCCGCCAGTTTTGACATGAGACCCTATCAGCTGGCCCAGAACAGGCAGCAGGCTGAGGGTGTGACTGGGTTAGATACTGATGGCAGTGCTACCAAGCTCCCTTTACAATAATGATATGAAGTGGTCTGTCCTGGGTCTGCTTCAACAACTTTTAAGTGCTCCTGACATCATCCCAATACAGGGTGAGGTGGATCACAGGGCTCTGCCAGGGACACTGAGCTCCAGATCAGGGCTTGCCGGCCAGAAACTCTAGAGAGAGTCACAGTCACAGTCACAGTCACAGTCACAGTCACAGTCACAGTCACAGTCACAGTCACAGTCACAGTGAAAGCACACCAGCTGTGAAGAGGTCTCCTCTTATCCATCTCTTCGATAAGCCGAGCAGATCAAGCTCTCTAAATCCAGTGAGCTCCCTGCTTGCTCTTCCACACCTTGGTGACCCCTCAAGAAGTGCTTCTCAGAGAGCAACATCCCCAGCAGATGTGGGTCCTCCTATTTCATGTATGACACAGGCACAACAGTGTGAAAACACACAACACTCATAAAACTGAACAGGCTCTTGGAGAGCTGCCACTGAGGGGAGGGGGTGAACCTGTGAAAGTGGTGTCTTAAAATACACTGCTGGGTCCTTGTGTGTTGGCTCATACTAGGTTTAAAGATTTCTGATGGGTGCTCATGGGTTGGAACAAATCCTAGGGTGTACCCGTAGATCCCTGCCCATTTTTACATTTATTCTGTTTTCTCAAAGTTCATCTGAAGCCCCCCAGAATGCCCCAGCCCCTCAGAGGGGACCTCAGTAACTCCAGTGCAGTCCCATTGCTCAGTTTCATATATCCACATAGGAACTTTTGCCTGCCAATAGTAGCTCCCTCTACAATAAAATCCATGATCACCCTGAGTTCCTGTATGCCCCTACAGCCCCTGTCCTGACCCTGGTCCAGCAACTGAACTGTCAAGGTGGCTGCTGTACCATGATCTTCTCCCTGAGACACTTGCATAATTTGGAAGAAATTCTCAGGGGTGTGGACTTCTTTGTCTCCAAAATTCTTTCTAAAAGGACGTGTGATACAGGAGCACATGACACCAGCTTGTGTCCCTAAGGAGCAGGCAGGTGATGTTTCCAAAGTGACCTGGGGAGACTTGGTAACTCACACATCCTCCTCCTCTTGCTCTCAGGCGGGGCTGGGGGCACAGCATTGTCTCTGCTGTGACAGCCTTTATCAGCTGTCACAGGGGGCTCGGAGCACTGCTCCTGGCAACACTATCGGGCCAATTTCTTGGCCTTTCTCTTGCTCCTTCCAGTAAGATAAGAGGAAAGGAGTTATCTTTATTAGCTGTAAACACAGACTTAATTCCTCACCACAGATCTGGAAATCCTGTGTTTCCAGGCATGGGTGTCACTCCCACACTGCTGCAGGTGCAGGTGCAGGTGCGGCTGCAGAAGCAGCCCTGTCCCAGAGCTGGCAGTGGTCTCTGCTCTGTGGCCAGCTCTGCTGTTCACTCTGCCACCCTCCTTGCTGAGTGACCAGCCACGGCACCCAGGGCTGGGAGAGAGACCAGCAGCCATCTGGGACCTGGGGTGTCCCAACAGGACTTACTGCAGAGGTACCACCACCACCACTGTGTCCAAGTGTGAAATGAGCACTGCTTGGTTTGCAGGAGGAGGGGAAACTCATCTCAGCCTGCAGCTGCCTTTGCCTTTACCCTGTTATGGCTGCACATCTGCAGCTCTCCTGCAGCTGAACACCCTTGTCCTGCCCAGGGAGTGGCCAGGGAAACATTTCCTTCGTAAAGCCAGAGTGGCTGCATCCACCTGCCAGCAGCCTGGCTCAGAATTAAAGGGTGTTTGTCAAATACTTGAGAAGCCTTGAATGGAAGAAGATGTAGAAATGCAAAGCATGGTATTCGGGGTTTGGTTGTTTTTTTTTTCCCTTTGGCAAATGGCCTAGAAAAGTAACAAAAAAGAGACAGAAATGCCAGAAAGTAAACCACCTACTGTTGACTCCTGGAGATAAACCAGAACATTGTTCCAAGAAGCAGAATGCTGCTGTCATTTCTCCTGGAAGTGAAGAGAGCATCGCCCAGTACTGGGGAGGGGTGACGAGGGAGAGACAAAGAGAAACGAGTGGTTCAGACAGACCTCTCAAAGGGGAGTCAAGGTAGTGCCTTTAAATGTGTTTGGCAGGGAGCAGAACAAAGCACGATGTCACGTATTTAGAAAAATCATCTCTGCGGGAAGTTAATGTGGCTTCAGAGACACTTGCGACATTTAGCGGGTTACAATAGTTTGTTGTGGATCATTATGACTCCCACTCCTGAGGAAAGATCTTCTGGGTATGAGTCATGGGGACCCTGCCTGGCTGTGTTGTTCTGTCCCATGGCACCCTATTGTCTATTATATTTTCTTCTCCCCACACCAAAAATGCACTGACTGGACCAGAAGGACTGCAGTTTGCTCCTGGTACTCTTTGTGCTATTTTCATTCAGTTTTTGCAATTTTACTTCTTTTGAGTATAATAGTGAGTTTTAAGCAAGATGTATGAGTACTATTTGAGTACTATTTTGTGCTTACTGAAGCGCAGCCCCATCACTAATGAAGTTAACATCAGGCTCAGAAAGATACGACATTTTATGTGGGTAACAGCAAGGTTACAATATTAGGTTTCTCCTCTTTTGAAGATTATTGGCCAACAAAACATAATCCTGGGGAAAGAAGTGCAAAACATGCTTGTGGGTTTTGGCATAGCTGCTTGAACAAGTCCTGCAGTGGCCCCTGCCCTGCCCCTGTGCTGCTGCTAACATCCCTCTGTTCTCCAAAACAGAGCTGATTCAGCACCTACATCTCTGCTGCTCCACCCTTGTGCCCCAGCTTGAGCTGACTTGGGCAGATATTTTCTGCTGCTGACACCATCAGAGCAGCAGTAACCTCTGGCAGGCAGGTGGGAGACAGCTCCATCTTCACCTGCCGCTGCTGTTTGCTTCACTGCCCATGAGCTGAAGCCCTGAGGAGCTGAAGCTCCATTTGCAGCCAAAGCAAACTGTGGAAAGTCAGCAATTCACCTTTCTCATATTCTTTAGGGATAAAACAACAAAAGCAGCAAAAGATTTAATATAGCAATGTGCTAAGGGAGTTAGATTGTGGAAATCATGTATCAAATAACTCACTGGCCAGTAGCGAGAACTATTGATGGCATCTTTACTCATCACAGTCAGCTGAATTAAATTTCCTTAACGACCACTTCCCAGCCGCAATCACCACTTTATTTCTTTGTGTTTTCACGCAGTTCACCTGCTGAGAGGATGTTACCCATCCGCCTTCGTGCTGCTGGGTAGCGGATGCTCCCAGGTGGCAGAGGAATGCTGTATCTCATTCCTGCCCTCTGCTACAGTCACACACATAACAAAACCATTGATGAATTGTATTCTTCCTGCAGGCTACTGGGTCTGTGAAGGATCAAAGTAAAAGTACATCTTCGTAACTCCTGGTGCTTAAGGAAAGTCATAAATAACGGCAATGCTGTGGCTGTGTATAGATTCTGTGCCCAGGGACAAAGCATTTCACAAACGCAGTTAAGAAATGTTATTCATATTTTATACAAAGGGGAACTTACAACCCAGACAATAGGTAATATTTTTTGTTCTATGTGCTCAATGTATTGGAACAAAAGCTATTTTGGTAATATCACATTTGGCAGAGCTCTGCAACATGCACTCCAGTGTACAGCTCCAGAGCTGTTTCCTACTGCAGATTATGACTCCTCTGAGCAAAATTTCTGGGTTCAGCACTACAGCTGAGACACATCAATGCTCTTGTATACTGGTATGAACATGTCATAGTAAATTACTTACTAGGTGAAAAAGGCATCCAGCCCTTTTAAGCCCCTATATAGGCTGAAACATTGGGGCTGCACAGTCTGAACAGGGCTGGGGTTGCTGGTCCATGACGTGGGGCTCACTGCCTTGGCATTTTCACCTCACCTTGGCCGAAACATCATCTTGTGAAGCAAGGTGATGGGAGGCATCAGCCCCCAAAATGTGTGTGAACTCTTGGGGCTCAAGCCCGTTGGCTCAGGACATGCTCAAAGGACATCATGTGCAGAGTGACTTGGCAACCCAGTGACTAGTGCAGGAAGCTGGAGGCAGTGGGAGAAACTGGAGAGGATGACTTTGTTCTTTGTTTGAAACAGTATTTTTCCCACTCTGATTAAACTGCACTGCAGTTCATTAACTATTCAGGTGTTGTCTGCTCTTTACAGAAGGAAATGCAAGATGACAGACTATTTAACAAGTTCATTTTGAGTACAAATTGTGTTTAAGGCAGGAAAAAATATTACCTCATGCAAAACTTGGGTCGGTGTAATTGCAGGTCTGACTGCTTTGAAGATGAAAAACCTCTTTCTTAATTCAAGGCAAATGTAGCAGAAATAATGTTGAGGAGAGAGGTGCAGGTAGGTACACACCAGGGAGTGCAATTTTAATATCCTGAGTACAAGATTTTTTAAGTCTTTGTCTGACCCGCATTAACACACTTGCTTACATTTCATTTGCCACATTCATCTTTGTCGGTTTCTTGTTCCCCTCTGTAATTTGTTTGCCTGTGTTTACTCATGTTTATCTCTAGCACTGATGCTCTTGGCCCAGTTCATGTCTCCTTGGAGGCCCAGCACTCACCCTCTGAGTGCTGCAGGATGAGGTCCAGTTTAATCCTCCACAGGCAATGGCTTGTGGTTCCTCCAGAGTCCGCCAACACAGGCACTTCTTCAGTACCAGGAGGAAACACCATGTGATCCAGCCTCTGGGTACCTGCCCTCAAAAATATGCAGTGAGACTGGGAGTTCATTAATCAGAAGGCAGAAGGTAACTGCTGGCACACTCTGAAACTCAGGCCTGATCCACACGTGATGCTGCAGCTGCACTGTCAGAGCACTCCCAGGTCCAGGGTCTATCCTGGCAGCATCTCAGCCCTGCTCCAGGGCACTGTGGAGCACCACCAGGCTGGGCCAGGCTTCTGCAGGAGCCAGAGGCCTCCTGTGAGGTGCTCTGAGCTGCCACTTGGATACGGACTCCAGCACTGTGGCGACTCGCAGCCCTTTCCTCCCTGTGCTCTGCAGGCTGGCGGACAGGGTGCTCATTCCAGCACAGGAATTTTCACTCAAGGGATGTACCCAGAGAGGGCAGGACCTGGAAGGGACATGGGCTGAGGCTCCTGGACATCCTGTGTTGAAACACTTTGGTTTGTGCTTTTACCATCAAGGCTTCTAAGCCTGGGACTCTGCCAAAGGTGGGCACCCTCCTCATCACCGACTCATGGAGCAGGCTGGAGTGCTTTGCTGATCTTTCCTGAATTCTGACCCAATCCACAGGGGACAGCCATCAGGATGGGGCTGGGCTTTGGGAGGGAAAGGCACAGCTCAGCCACGAATTCAAATAACATCAACCACCTGTGACCATCCCAACTTCATTAGTGGCCCCAAAATACTGTCACTAAACATGGCTGAACCAGCAGCTGCTGCCCAGGCTGGGTCCTGCCAGTCTGTTTGGCTCCTCCATCCTCTACACTCATCTGCCTCCCTGGTTTTGTCTCCTCTTCTGTCAAGCTCTGCAGAGGGGTCCTGAGCACCCCATGAACTGCTGCAGAAACTCTTGAAAAAGTTGAAAACCCGATGATTAGCTGTAATATTCCTTGTTGTAGTCACTCGGTTTTGCGCTGTTTACCAAGTCTCACATACCTCCTGATTCAATGTTTTGTAAATTCAGCTTTCTCCAGCTTCAGCTGATGTGTGGATGCAGACACTCTTGGATGCTATTTATTCCCCTAGTGAGAAATGACTTGATAATTTATGGATTGTTAACCCAAAGTTTTACAGGTTTTTACCTCAGGGAGAGAATAAATACATGTCTCGTTTCAACACATTTTAGACAATGTGCTCTTTTTTAATGGCTTCCTTTGATTTTACTCCGAAATATGTAGACAATTTCTCCTAGGATTCTCATGTGGAAGCTTCATGCTGTTCTGTCAGGTTGCATATTTTCCCCCTGAATTTCTTAAAGAAGATCTGGCTTATCTGAATTACAAAGATGTTAACGTTGTGTTGTCACTGTGAATATGGAGTTTAGGCAAAGGTTTTATTCGTATAAAGAAATGGAAGAGCTGGAGAATAATTACTGCATTGTCAATGTGAAACTTATGGATGTTTAATATGAATCAGAACATATTTACTTATTTATAGTGTTTAAATTAGAATATGCTGTAGCCTGCAAGCAAAAGAACTCACACAAACAGCTGGGAAGTGTAGCTGAGATGATGTGCACACTCTTTGTACCCTAGAATGAGAATATAGCTGTAATGGATATAGATTGGTGTGTTGGTTGAGGAATTTTTAGGCAATGGCATTTGACATTACAGTTCAAGGATGGAAAAGATTTATTGATCCATGAGTTAAAGAGTGACCCTGGTTTCACCTCTTGTTAGTGCTCTGCAGGTTGCATTTAAAAACTGTACCATAATGAACTTTAGGCTCTAATAAATGTAAATCTGTCCCTTGATATATCATAGGGGAGCAAAATCCTGGATAAGATGCTTAGCTCCACCACCTGTTTAATTTAGAGGGTATTTTCATCAGATTAACCCTACCAGGTTTGTAGGGTTCATCCATTTTCACTTTCCTGATAATATGATTTATTTTGATCTACAAGGATCTCCCAGGCCAGTATTTGTAAACAGTAATTGAAGTCAGAGTCAACATCAACATACAAAATGTCAAAGTGGACAGGAAGTTTTACTGTGCCACTGGGCTCAGCTTTGCATTGCTAAGGTAATTATTAAACCTGGGATAAACAGAACTTTGATCCCATGTGTGTTTTTAAACCATTGGTAACAGTTGATTTTACATAAATGCCATTTTGAAAAGCCATTCTGTATGGGAATTTGTTGTGTCAACATGTAAGGTGTCCAGTGCAAGGTTTAGCAAAGTAAATTAGCCTGTAGCAAAGGTGCTGGCATGGGGGTGCTGTGCAAGGAGCTGCAGAGCCTCCTGCAATTCCCAGCCAAGAGGAGTGGGAAATGTTCATCTTCCAAATGAGAAAGCAATTCACTGGTATCTGTGCTACTGATTAGCAAGAAAAGGTGACTGTGTCTGGGGAAAGAGTGGACGTGTAAAAGGCTAAAGAAGTGCACTGTAGAAATGGGGCAGGACCTCTCTCTCATGAGAAAGTGGCCAGTGAAAGAGGTGGGAACCTGTGGGATGGCCACATGCCAGGCACTGACCCAAAACCATCATCTGTAACCAGAATTAGGTGCTGGAGGTTTGTATTCATACATATGTGAAGGTAGGGAAATTTTGGGAAAATAAGCAGTTAGGGAAGATAGAAAATAGAGGAGGACTGAATTTGGGTGTGTTCAGGTGAACCTCTTACTGCAAATGGGTCAAAAGCACCCAGCATGAGAGGTGTGGGTGGGAAGGGACCCCCCTGCACCAGCCTGTCACAGGGAAAGCTCAGGCTTGCAGCGTAGTAACTCATCCCCAGGAGAAAAGTAAATGCAACCTTCCTACTCACACAGTGAGGCTGTGCCTGTGAAGTGCTTCCTTGTGCCTTGGACTGTGGACAGTTACGAGTCCTGTAGATGGTCAAGAAATGCTGTGAGGGCAATGAACAGCTGTATCTTGGCAGTGAGCAGCAGCTCCTTAAAGTTGCTAAGAAAGGACCAAAGCAGTTGGGTGTGCACAAATGTGCACCTGATGGGCAGCATAGTGAGCAGCAGCACTGACATCTCCCCCTCAGCCTGCTTTGCTGTGCTGGGTTGCTTGAAGCACAGGAATAGCCAGTCTAAGCACAGCTGCAACCCCAGCACATGAAGTCTAAAGAGGGATAACCTAATTCCTTCATTTACACTTCTACTTAATTAAAGAAATTTTTCCTATGATTTCATTATAGAAATAATTTCCAACAATGTGCCGGAATAAAATTATGTTTTCTCCACTAACAAAATTTTGAGGAAGTATGCAATTACACAGCTCCTGTATTTGAATTACAAGATGTACTGCAAAGTGGTGTGTCTTATGACTATGTAAATTTAAAGCCTTAAATATTTCATACTAGTTGTAAAATAACATAGTGTAATCAGAAAGTATGCCATGGCTGGGAAGGATGGGCTACGCATGAAGATGATGAAAACTCATCTGTTTGCTTGGCACTGTCATTTGGCTGTTACCTGGCTGCCTTTCTTGAGATATCTCAGGTAATTTATGGCAGATTTCACCGCTATTCTTTGTTATCCACCCCTGTAGGTGCAGATAATGTACCCACAAAGTATCCTGCCTTCTGTATCTGGAGAATCACTTGCAGCAGAATGCCATGGGAGACAGCCCCAAGGCCTGGAACAGAATTCCCCGAATCAATGCTGAAATACAACTGGTGGCTTGAAATAATAACCAATGAATTAAATGTCCTCTTACTTATATTGATAAAAAAAAAAAAAAATCTGCAGATGGGGAGAATCTGTAGAGAAAATCTTCAAGGAAATAGCAGGTGAAACCTCAGCATGCTGGCTAGGCTGCTTCTTTATCACCTCCAGCAAATGGATATCTACAATGGTGTCGTTTATTGTTGATGACTGATAATAGGATTACGGCTCCCACATCCAAGAAGTATGGCATCCCAAATAGCATCGTTTCATGCTGAAGACATTATTATCACATCCTGTCTTTGTGTACTGCTCAACCAGTTATCTATGCAGGACTCAGTGTAGAGCTCTGAGACTTTATAGGATATTATCATGTTATATGAAATTCAGGCTACTGTAGCTATAAATCAAGAAGACACCTTGTATGGTGGCTGGTTCTCCTTGGAGCAGCATCCTAAGCAGAGGCTCTGTTCTCTGAAAGATTAGAGTGTAATTTAAAAAAAAATGTTGCCAGTGAATTTGGAGTTCACTAAAAGGGCAGATTTAATAGCTTTAGTGTTGTCTGTTTAGTAGTCTCATATGTACAGCACGTGGGCAGCGTAAGTTTGTCCACAACTCCTAAAGAAGATATCCCAAACATGAATACAGAGTCCCTGCTTTGGAAGACTAAGGCGCTAATATTTTTGAACATGATAATCTCTATCTATAGCCACTGGCTAGAAGTGCCCAAGCTGTGCCACTGGCCAAGGGCAAGGAACATCCACATACAGGGAAACAGGAGGGACTGTATATATTTAAGGTTGGGTTTTGAGGGCAGCTGAGCTGATCCTAAACTGGCTTGTGGCAACCAAAGCACACCCTTCCCTGTCCCTTCTCACCCATCCCTGAGAGATAGCAGAAAGATTTCCAGTTTTTGGCTGAGTTAATTTGAAGGTCTCAGTGTGGCGAGATCAGCTCCAAAGGAGACACAAAGCAAATAGGAGGAGTACAGGGCACAGGGCTGGGGGGAGACAGGACCAGACCCATGGACAAGGGGAGATAGCTCACTGAGTCTTGAGAAATTGAGCCCCTTGACTGTGGGTAATGGGGAAGGCTTGGAGATACTCAGCTGAGGCTTTGCTCTCCAGCCTCACACAGCCCATGAGGATCGGGGGTGCTGAATCTGTGGGTGCCCATGGGAGCTGGGTTGCCCCAGGCACCGCGTGTTCAGTAGCACAGCTCTCATTTGAGTCCCTCTGTTCCACCCCAGCAGGAGTAAAAACTGCCTTTGTTGGGCACAAGAGGCTGCCTTATCCTTGATGAAGAAACTACAGCAGGAAGAGAATCACCACTTTCAAAATCCATACAGCTATAACTGCTGCTAAATGCAAAATTTGGGATGTTAGCAGCCGAGTACCAAAGGTGACAAGCAGAAAGCTTTGCTCAGATCCACACAGCTGGTCCAAGCTTTTCACCCTGCCCCAGTTAGAGCCTCAGCTGGGGCCATCTCTACTGGGCTGTTGACTCTGAACATCTGAGCAAATATCTTGACTGCTTTTGCTGATAGGAGATCACAGTATTCACAGGCCAACTGCACCAAGGCACGCAAAGGAGATTGGGGTCAAACATTAAGATATATTTATATAAACTGATCCGTAATTGAGCTGCAAAAAGGTCAATTCCATTTCCAGGGATCAAGATTCAGAGGTAGGCTCTCCTATCATTTACCTCAGGTGGCCTCCTTCAAAACCCACTGGAGTCAGAAAAATTCTTTGGATCTTCCCCTCAAATGCAATTAATCCTCAGAATTTAGAAAACTTATAATAAGAGATCAAAGCTAAAATTTCAGCAACAATGAACTAATCCTCCTGATAACTAAATACGCTTAGTAGCCAATCCCAGGAAGTTAGACTGAACCACCAGGTTTTCCTACAGACTTTTCATCTGCACTTTATTTTTCCACAAAGACAAGTGTTAAATTAATTGAAGAGACCAACCTTTGCACTCCCCAGGCTTTATATTTCACCTGTGTTTTAAAAAATAGATCTGAAAGGAGAAACAGCAGGTTATAAATTTGCACTAGGTTTACGAACTCTTGTATGCCTCTCTTTGGGACATCCATATAAGAAAGGGAATTACTGGATGTGCTAGAGAAAATTATGTTAAGGACATTGTAAGTGAAAAACCAAGCAGTTTATGAGGAGAAGCACTGATGAAGTTTATCGTTTAGGATTCACTCGATACACAAAGGGAGAAGGAGAAAAGTTCTGTTTACATAAAAATAGTCACTTAGTAACAAAGTTCTCTTGGTTACAAGTTAGGGCTTTAAAATGCCCACTGACTACAAAGGCTTGTAATGTTCCAGCAGGTTATTGCCTCTGAGATGTGTTGCCACTTCATTATACATTTTCAGATTGTTCAAAAGCCTACAATGCTAAAGATGTGCTTTCTTCTGCCTGAAATAATGCTTGAGACTTGAGTGAGGGGGTGAATGCATGGCGCATGCTGCTCATGAATAAAAGATACTCACCGCTAAGCAACCTAAAGTGTTTCTCTCTTAGGGGATTAACTCTATTTACCAAAAAAATTTAAAGAATAATTTTTAAACACTGTTTTTTGAAGAGGAGATATCCAGGTGCTTTGGGAGTGCTGGGGATGCTTTCGCAGAGGGGATGGCAGGGAAAGAGCCAGGGAGAACACGGGGCCTCGCAGTGGTCATGGGAGATACCTCAGCACCGTCCCTCACCTCGGGCAGAGGCGAGCTCTGTGCACAGGATCACAAGGCCCCGTGCATCCTGCTGGCAGACACAGCTCTGAGGACAGGCACAGGGAAACTCTCCCTGTGGCAGAAGCTGTGCTGAAAATCTGCCTCTTCAAAGCAGGAGGCTCATGTTGTCACTCTGACACTTCAGAGGAGGTTATGAGAATGGCCCTACACTGTAGAACTTTAGCTTTTCCTGCTTGTGCCTGGGGTGCCCAACACTAAATTGAGCTCCTGACTACCCCAGACTGTCTGAAGGTCTTACACTTCAAGCTGAAGGAGGACATCTCTCACCTACCCCTGCAGGGCTGGTCCCAAATCCTCAGGGCATGCTTGAGTCACTTTGGGCTCCCAGGTACAGCTTCATAGGCTGCCTGAGACATAAAATACCCGGACACTGTCTCCCGAGCAAACAGCCAGCCAGGTGTCTTACAGGATTTATTGGGAAGGGTTTGTGCAGGATTGAAGTAGCACAAGTGTGAAACTGCTCTGCTGAAGTGTAACTCAGAGACTGGCACCCACACTGTGCTGCTGCACAAGCACCCAAACCACCCCAAACACCAGTGACAGTCAGGCAAGAGGAGGGAGTCATATGAGGAGTGGCTGAGGTCACTTGGCCTATGCAGCCTGCAGGACACTGAGGGGAGACCTCACTGCAATTACAACTTCTTGAGGGGAAGAGGAAGGGCAGGCACTGATCTCCTCTGTGGTGACCAGTGACAGGACCCAAAGGAATGACCTGAAGTTGAGTTGGAGAAGGTTTAGGCTGGCTAGTAGGAGAAAGACATTCACCAAAGAGGGTGGTTGGGCACTGGAACAGGCTCCCCAGGGAAGTGATCACAGCACCAGCCTGACAGAGTTCAAGAAGTGGTTGGACAATGCTCTCAGGCACAGGGTGTGACTCTTGGGGTGTTCTGAGAAGGGCTGGAAGTTGGACTCAATGATCCTGATGGGCCCCTTCCAACTCAGCACATTCTGATTCTACAAAGACACCAAGAAAAGGGGAACATACTACATATGCTGCTACAGGCAGCTCCCAGCAGCACAGCCACACCCATCTACCTGCCTACAACAAGTCACCCCAGAGACACCAAAACCTCTGGCCACAGTGCCCACCTTGGGCCTGGAGCTCCTGGAGGAGGAGTGAAGGCTGGTATGGAGAGCAGCCACATAGTTCCAGCCCAGAAACACATGCATGGAGCTAACTGAGCTTCCTCACAACAGCAAGGACATTTCAAGCCTGAAAAGGTTTCAAATAACACCTTGAGAGACTGCCAGTACTCTTGTGTCTGGCTGAGAAGGAAGACACTACCAGTGCTCTCTGGGTCTCTTTTCAGTGTCACAGAAGTTCACACTCCTGTGCTCATGGCAGGCCCATAACCAAGCCTGTAATGGATGGATGTCCCCCTGCTTGTCCCAGGCCTCAGGGGCACAGCCAGGAACAAACAGCTGCAGTGTTCCTCTTCATGGAGAGGTTTCGTATGTAACCCCTCAGGAACTGCTCTGTACATGGCAAGAAGAAAGGGAAGACCCTGTGTATCCACGGCAGTTTTATCCTCCAGCTTTATCCCATTCATCTTGTAATCCCTAAAGCACAATTTTCACCTTCCAGCTCTTTTTTTTTTTTTTTCCCAGTTTGGCAGCAAATGATCAAATTTATTTTGTGAATATGAAGAGTCTCAAAACCTCACAGCCCTGAAAATGTGAGAAAAATAATGAAAATTCTTCTTTTTCTCTAGTGCTTTGGCTCTACCTGAAGGGTTAGCAAACAGTGGATTGCAATTACAGTTTGAGCACCTATTCATTTTATTGCATGAAAACTATTAGCAGTTTATAAGAAATAAGATTTTACTATACATAATTTTATGTGCTTGTACAGAGAATCCATAATCCCACTAAGGAATGCTAAATCTACCTATAATAAACGAGGGGGGTTTCAAAAACAAAACTTTTTAGTTTTGAGGCCACAAATACCTAAAATATGGAGATTAAAAGTAGCATTGGAATACTCCAAATAGCCGAACAAAATCATCACATTTGTTCTTAAAGACTGCAGTATTCAGTGGTCTACATTTTCCCAAGAAATACTTTACTTTAAATTCTGTATTTTCTTTTGCCATGTTTCTTACTTAAAAGTCTGCATGAGCTTTTTTACAGTTGCCAGGCTTATTTTTTGTTTATATGCAGGTTCTTACCATGGAGATATGTCCCTGACATTGAAGGCATCCAGTATAGGAAATGACATGCAATGCCTTATTCTTCTAGTTTAATTAATGCTCTGACAACTTGGCAATAAGGCTACAGTGAAGAAAAGGTCTCTGCAGGGAACCTCAGGTTTTGAGCAATAAGAAAGCTGTCAAAATTTTACTATATATCTATAGTAACATATCGAACATCCAAAGATTTCTGGAAGGCATCTGTAGAAAAGAATTCAAAAGGAAAAAAAAAAAGTTAGCATAAATGATGTTACTTAACCTGCTAAAAATAAAAGAATGGCTTTCTCAGCAGTCAGAGATGGAACTGGGTAAGTCTATGCTGGCTTACTTGTTTCCTGCAAAAAGAAATTCACGTTTTTAATGAGCGAGGACTGTTTGACACAAACAGGAAAAAGGATTAACCCAATCCCTGTTGAGACTGGTTCTCTTCTGTGATTTAAACAAGCTGAATGAGATCTGTTCCACACAGCAATCTGTGTAACCATTCTAGATCTCTGTGTCCAAACACGTGTGTCCAGGTCTTCTGCTCCAAACTTCATGTCCTACTCTGCTGAAAAGTGCAACAGCAACAGCTTGGCACAAAAGCAGGAAAAGGTGTCCTCTCCCTCTCTCCTCTGACTGGTTCAGTAGTTTGAGGAGCATCAAAGATGACATCCCCAAAGAGAATCCAACAGCTCTAAAGGCAGCCTGTAGTCACAGACCTTGGACCACAGAAACCTGTGGTGATCCATGCCTTACTGAGAGTATCATTTAATATTCATGTGCTCTTTCACCATCCTCACTTCCCCAGGAAGGGAAATTGAGAAGGAAACAGCAGCACCACTTGACTTCCTCCACTATCTCTCTCTTTGGCTATGAACATGCAAAGACAGCACTGTCTTTTCTGATGGATGAGCTATTCTTCAGCTACTGATGGAAAACAGCTGCCCCTGGTCACACATTTAATTGCCTTCCACAACAAAAATTCATGAAGTTGTGCCATCTGAGGAAAATATAACCAGCCACATATTTATGTAGCATTCTGAAATCATGATTTCTGACTTCTGTCGTGTGAGGGCTAGCCAGTACAGAGCAATTTGAATTTTCAGTCTAATCCCCTACTTCCCCACTTTTTATTTTAGGAATGAGATTATTTATTTCTGCAAATACACCCCAAATAGATCAGAGGGATCAGCTTCAGTCTCTTCAGTGGTCTGACTTCAAAAGAAAAAAACTGGATGGTGAATACCAGAGGCATTGCTGAGGACAAATTACTTTGCAGGAAGTTACTCTATTTGCACAACCATCATATTTGCTTTTCCTATCATCAACCAAAGAGACTCCTCCCGCACTCTTGACATTAGATAAGATTTTTGTAAAGGATTCTAAGCCACTGAAAAGCAACACAGTCAGGATATATAAACACATCTTTTTACTGATAGCTACAGACATGTTCTATCTTGCTTAAAGTGAAGAGGAGCACTGAAGAAGTTATTTAAGGCTCCTGCAGATGCCCCAACCTCAGGCTTAGTCAAGTGAAAGAGCCTGTGCTGACAGAGAGGAAGCTCCCCACCCCGGGAGGCAGGAGCTACAGGTTTGTTTACATCACTGGAGAAATCGTGTACTTGTCTTTGGTTGTTCTCATTTTGTCTGAAATTCCCAAATCTCAGCATGACACTGTTCTCAGAAAGTTTGAGCAGAACTCCCAGTTATTTGCTGTTTCTTAATGATTTGCATCCTTAAGAAATAATCAAAAACAGCACAAAAAATGTAAATGTGAGGAAATGGGATGGATATTCATTCAGCCATGCAGCTGGAATTCAGGAACTGCTGTAATTGCACACAAATAACATAATTTGCCTCCCTTGTAGATGTTTTTGCTTATTCACATCACGTCTTTATTTTTCAGGGGTATTGCTGAAGCTCCTACACCCTGCAAGACAAAACAATCACTCTCTACTGTTGCCATCCCAAGCCTGAGATGTTGAATTGCCCTAGGATGGCAACACAGGGCTGCATCACAGGGCAGGGCACGCCTGCACAAACTGCTGGCCCAGGTGGGAACTCTCAGTGCACTGGCTGCAATGGCAGAGGAAGAAAAAACCACAGCTGGGATTGTACTAGGGGTCGAGGGAGAAAAAGCACCATCATAAATACTGTAAAAACTCTTTAGCTAAAGAAAAACAATGCAAACAGCAAGAATATAATCAAGGCTTGTGCCATCAGAGTAGTTAACAATTTTGCTCTCCATCAGCATCTCTTGGGTACATTCTTCTTTTGCTGAATTTTGTAGAAACATGCTCCCCTCATCTGGCAAGGTTGTTTTAATGAGAGGTTACTTATATCACTCTTGGCTATTCTCTCTCCACAACTATTCTCTGCCTTGGGATTTAGGAGGTGCCTATGTGAAAAGCCTCATTACCTACGTGAAGACACAGGAAGTGCTCAGCTGCTGAAGTACCACAATGCATAGGCTCCAGCAAAGCCTGATAGCAAAGGTTTCCCTGCCCTCCCAGCCCTTTCATTCCTCTGAACTCAACTATCTTAAAAAAGCACATGAAATAATGTGCAGCATGTATTTCCCTGAACAAGAATCCAATGCAGAAAAAAACTATTTGCATATTAGAAATCTTGTTTTGTAGGAAATCTGTGTGCCAGGAAAATGGAACATATGTGCTGAATGAATTTAGGCAAAGCTGCACCTTTGCTGTGCTGCCTAAAAAAAATCACATTTACTGCATCAGTCTGAGACTGACACGGGCTTTACATCAGCATTTCATCAAAACTGAACAAATACGGAATACGAACACTAAGTAAAAGATGACAGCACAGCATTCATGGTTCAACATACTGCACCAGGTTTTGAAAAGGGACCTTGCATGAAGCCAAACACCCACCCCAAGTACACAACAGACCCCTCTCCAAATATCCAAACAAGTCCTGGCAGGACAGAAGGCAGTATGTGGCAACAGGTTAGTTGAACAATGCACACGTGCACCACAGGGGGACAGACAGCCCACAGCAGTCTTCCTGCTCTGCTCATTTGTGGGAGATCCCCTGGGGGATGTCACGCCCGGGAGCTTGCTCTGCTTCTGGTGCAGATCTCTGCAAGAACCATTTCGAAAAACGACACAGAAGTGCAGTGGGGGGGTACAGGAAGAAGGAGAGAGGAATACAGAAATCCGGTAGAGTTCTGGATACTTCATAACATCAAAGCTACCAAAAGGGCAAGTTCATCCACAATTTCATCTCAAAGGAAAGCCCAGCCTGTTTCCCTACTGGAGCTTCCCAGCTGCCTACCCAAACAGGAGGCAGTGAACATATATTTTCTTTCAGTACTTTGCTGCCTGTTAGTGGTAACTCCCTTGGAAGAGCTGTATAGCAAATCCTTTTTGGCAACTGCAACACACTAGTGGAAATGATTTATTACCAAATGTAGTTTGAACTAAATGAAAGAAGAGTTAGGGATACTTCTGCTGCTTTTGAAAAATCGGGTATTGGTCACTGGCAGAGGTGCTCTAGGTACTAAGTACAACACACTACAACACTTCAAACATTGAGTCTACCTGTGGTACTTTGGACATCATGTTCCCACTCCAAGACTCCCTGCTTACAGTCAGACATTCACTTGTTCAACAGCATGGAAACACCTCCATCCACGGGCTGCTTGGCAGTGTCTTACTTCAATCCCATACTTCAATCCCATACTTCTGAGCTCCCTGGTATCAGACACCAGGGTGGATACTTGGTTATTCAAATACATGCCTGATATATTGCTAATGTCCAATAACAAGCACTATGATATTTTTCTGACTTTTGTTTTGCACAGGCACTGGCATTGCACTGTGGCTTTTTAAAGACATAAGTTTTCAGGAAAACATGAATATGGTCATTTTAAGTATTGTAGCTCTGCAGTTTCAACTCGGCATACACAACTTCTGTATTGTTTTCAGATTTATTCTTTAAATGGTTTTAATAAACATGCACAAAATTAAAGAATCAAAAAGTTACCCTTATCTGAGTATTGTACATTTGAATCAGCCTGTTCACAGCAAAAGATCTCAAAAGGAAGCTGAAATAAAAAATACATGTTTTTTGCTATTAATCTCCCATTCCATTTTCTAGTGGAGCCATTCCAGTATCTATAAACACATAAAAATTTTGTATTGTCTATGATTAGACTTGCTAATCAAGCTGTATCTTTATCCCAATGCATATTTACCAGAAATGATAAGGCTCTTTTGTAAGTTATGCCATTCTGCCATTGAGAAAAGTGGAGAAGTTCACCTCTGGTAGGATTTACTTCTGGAAGAGAAAATGTTCCAGACAGTTCCCCAACCGTCTGGGCTGACCAGAACACAGTGTGCCAACCCCCAGGCAGCCCTCAAGAACCTCTCGCTCTTCCTTGCCATCTCTGCCAGTACAAGTGCAGAGGGAATACTGTACTTTCGCCCACCGGTCACAGACATGTCATATCTCCTATATTCCTGCTGGAAATCCTGTCCTTTACACTATTCTCCTGGCATGGCTGGCTGTTCCAGTTATGAGAGGAAACACAGTATCTGAATGGCTTTGTCAAAATGGTACTTGGTAGATACTGGAAAAATTTCACCAGTGGCAAGAATGAATGTGTTTTTACACAATATAGAAGTGTATAGAAGCATCAGAACTCAAAAGGTACTGAAACAAACAATGTATTTCTTTATCTCACCCCAAAAGAGTCAATAGCTAAAGGAATTGTTAAAGTAGAAGCAGCAGGTTCTGGGTAAACCAAAGTAAGACAAATCACTGTCCAAAAGGAGTGAATCAACTACTGTATTACATGGGAATGCAGCCTTGCAAGCCTTCTTAAAAATAAAATTTCCATGTTATATGCATGAAAATGCAGCTGTTGATGAAGCCAGAGCTATTCAAGGGCACTAATATCTTCACAACTGATGATAGTTGCATTTCTTTTTCCATTACCTTATCGTGGCAAGAACAAGCCCCAGCTCCTGTTAATGTTTGGATCAGCCACTGGAGACAAGCACTGTAAGTCTAATTTTTTTCAGTATTATAATGCTTTGTGACTCAGGAATTATGAAAAAAAATGGCTATTTTTAAAATATATACCGCAGCACTAAGGTACTGAAGGTTTTCTGATTAAACTATCTTGCTCTACATTGTTTGCACAGTTCTCAAAACCACCTGTAGAAGAGGTGAAATCCTGGCCCAAGGGAGGCTAAAAGAAGCCTCATCCATGAAAATGGGGTTTCAGAACAGAATATTGCTAAGGTATCTAATAAGAAACTCAGCAGTAATTTATAAACTCATTGACATGGCTATATAGAAATACTTCTAGTTTGTCAGAATAAATCCTACTATTCATCATCAGCATAGTTATAGCCTACATCAATCATTTGCACTTCAGTCACCTTGTTCATTCTCATACTCTGCTGATTCAGCTTTAAATTTTATTTCACCGATAGGAGTCTTTCACAAAGGTCAAAAAAGTGCCTTCAAAGTAAGGAGAGTGGTTCTGTCTAATGAATCCTCAGTTACTACTCCTTCTCTAGTTAACCTCATTTCAGTCAAATTAACTATTTTACAAAAAATTAATATCCTTATCCTTTGGATTTACACTGGAAATAATCACCAATACTCATAAGACTAGTACAGAAGAAATTAGACTGAAAAAATATCAGCAGCACCAAGTTTTCTTGGTGCTTAATTTCTAAGACCATTATTTTATGTCTAATTTGTGCTCCAAATTTGGAGCAGAAGACTTTTGAGGGTCAGGTCTATCTGGTGGCAATGATTTGGGTTACTGAAAATGAAATTTTGTGACTCAAGTTTTGGAGCACTTAACGAAACAGTATCCCATCATGTTTCATATATCAAATTCTAATCCAGATCAGAAATTACAGATCTCTATGATCTACTGCTACTGTTTTACATAGACTAGCTGACATATTAATACCTCAAAACTTCTTTCCACTACAAACTGCAGCCCTAGGTAATCACACAGGACATCCACAAGAGCCAAGCTCAGCCCAGCACTAGCTCCACGACAGAAAGGCACTGTAAAGTTTAGTCCAAAGTTCGCATTATGGACATTTTTATAAATAAAAACAAAAGCAGGTAGTAAACATTTTTGAAGCAGGCTTTGTGTTTACATCCAAGCACTTCAGTAAGTGTGACAAATGTTGCCACCTCATGGACAGGTGCAGGGTTTGATCCAGCTCAGCGGTAGGAAGGAAAACAGATCACGGAGATGACTCATTGCTGCCCTTTCACACTCCCCTGAGGGAGGAAGCCAGAGCTTGGCCAGAAGGATGCTTTTGCCACTTGGGTCTGAATCCAGAAGAATGGCAATGCATCCACAATTGGGGGAAAAAAAGAAAACAACATAAAAAGAAAACATAGGAATGGGAAAGGGGGAAGGGGCAAGGAGCTACATATATTCAGAGTATTTGACCATTTATGATATAAGAGCAAGGTGGGGAAGACTCTTGATTTTTCTTTGTAAAAAACCTGTAATGTTCAATTTAGGACCTGGCATTGTCTTTTACTGTCAAACAGTCAAAAGTGAGCACTCAAGAGTAAAATATCAGTGTTTTTAAAAGGCTGTGGGACCTGGAGTTTCCAAGAGGGTTACCAAAATCTTCAGATTCATGACGACAATAACCTCCAACTAGACTAGATTTGAATGCTCCATAAATTGTGTATCTTCTACTTGTAAGCTGCAATTGTAGTGCATTCCATCAGGTATTTCCAAGACCAAAGTTTTATGTTACAGTACCACATTGGTTATTCACTGTTCCACCACTTCTGGTGAACTGCTGCAAAGACTCTGTCACCTGTTGAATTTCTCCCTTCCTGAAGAAAAGGCAGCTGTGCTATCCTCCTCTACATGACAGAGGCTGTTACAAAAGTCATTACAAGGTGTGTATGTTAAAATTATGTTCATTCCACATGGCACTATAATTAGCACTTTATGTAACTGGATAAACATAAAAGGAGCATAGAATGTCGAAGCAAAAATAAAACATTTCAAGTTCAACATAGGAATAGAACTTTAAGAATCATTTATTTTTTTAAAACAGAACTTTGTAAAAATACATTCATAGTCAACATTTATGAATGGTCTGCAGAAGACAGTATAGTGACTAATTGTGAGATTCCTATCATCATGATCTCCATGTAACAGGGTAACAGTCTGCCTACATACTACTGAAGAGAAAAAAGTATTTGTACCAGCTTGATTTTTAAACATGTTCTTATGTTTATTATACTTTGCTACTCCACTCTCCTAAAATGGTGGCCTCAGGAAAAGCTGCTTTGGCAGGCAATTGCAAAGATTCCTGTGGAGAGGAAGTGAAAAGACTGGGCATACAAACAACGGCTGCTGCCATGTTCAAAGCACTGGGGAGAGTTCATAGAGCAAAATGCAGTCCTAAGTAAATGGGTTTCAGGCAATTTCAGTGTTAAGATAACATCATTAAGAGTAGAACAGATTGTGCTCAAACCCTGCTGTTTATAATTAACACATTGCTTCCAAATACTCCAGGGTCCCTGGTAAATAGTCCTCTGCTCAGATCCACCCAGACCAATCAGAGTATTTTCATCAGGTTCCATGCTGGGCCAGCACCTGTTTGGACAAATCCAAAAGAGCCAAAATACTCTTCTTTCTGGCCGGCTAAGTAGAGAGATGAACACAGCTTGCCTTAGTCATTGTCACAGTGTCCATATGGCTGTGAAGCTTGTTTTCACAAGAAATCGTACAAGTACTTTATTATGTCGAAGTTCACGGTCCTATAAACAAAAACACAGTATATTAGAGCAATCATCTTCACACTGCTAAGACTTTAACCTGTTTGGAGACAGCACATGCAGGACATTCTGCACAATCAAAATCAAGCAATTCCCCAAAAGAAATGCAAGCAAGAATTAATGATTTTTTCATTTCTCTCATTATTTACAATACCTCTCTTCTGATTATTTAAACTTTGTAAAATTCTATAAAAGAAATATAGCAACTTCCTAGTAAAGAAAGGAAGACTCATTTCAATAATGAAACAGTAAAAATATAATAATATTAATAAAATTATATTTTCGTATGGCAAACTTGATGTTCTAGTTGGTGATGCAAAGCAACAACCTTTTATGCTATTCAATGTTTTGTTCATCTCCCAAACCACCTGTTTTAGCATGTACTACGCAGCTCCTTCATCTGTACTCATTTGGAGCCTGCGTTCTTTCAGTCTTGACAGTAGTTGACCCATGTTCATAGCTAAATTTGAAAAATCCAAGAATGCCAATCAATGGGATACAAGATTTTAATGTACAATTTTGTACTTTAATGGCAGGAAAAAAGAAACAGCAGAAGAATAAAACATATAATTATTTTTTTTGTCTCTAAACTCATTCTTCTATACAATCTAGCACTCAGACTTTAGGGTTTACTGTTTGAATAAATGCAAATTACTGCACATAATGACACGTATAAAATTAAAAGGGTTTAAGTATTCAATGATGCAAAAATAACTACTAACAATACTAAGAGAGATTAGCTAGCGGAATTCTTATTTGTTGGACTACAATCATTTAATATTCTCTGTTCATGCATCAGCCTGTAACCCACTTTTCAAAAAGTTTTTATAAAACATCATTTTGGACAGAGAAAAAGTTTAGAAATCCCCAAGATACATAACAGGAAATAATCTGTTGGAGTCTATTTATTAATCTAGTGATAAATTCAAAGATATTAACTGCCACTGTTAGACTTGCATGACAATGTGTCACTCAAAAAAAGTGCTTTAGTTACAAGGCTTTCCACAGAAACAAAATCACACACACTAACAAATGCTGACCTTATCAACTAAATGAAACAGAACTGTCCTGTCATAACAACTGGGTTTATTACAGACTCTCTGAAAAGATCTATTATATTCAATAAACACTACAAGAGCCCTACTTTAGCTAGAGAAAATTTATGAACGTAGGTTTGAAATTCTTAAAGCAGAAATTATTTCTAACAAAGAAACATCTAACTTAACCTTCAGCTAAATGTTTAACTACTATGTGGTAAAAAACAGAGATATTTCCACAAAGACTGAGTATATGCCACAGAATAGAGCCAGACATGAGGTTCTGTGTTAAAAAAGAGAGAATGTGCATTTCAGCAGTTACCACATTAAAAGCCACCGGAAAGAGACACAAGTTTTTTACTCTTTTCCAAAAATAGGTGGCTTTATTTTAGTGCAAACTTCACTTTTGCTTAAAAAACACAGAAAATGAAATGACAATCTGAATAGCCTGAATGGGGGTGGGGAGGGAGCATCTTTTTCTGACCCATTCTTTGCACTCCTCAGCCTTCCATTAGGAAATATGCTGGAGAAACAAGGCTGAGATATCTGAAGATTTTAGTGACTACCAAACTTACTTTAGTACTATTTCAGTAACAGAGAAAGAAGAATCAGAAGATGGCCTGCTTACTTGGTATGTATTTCGGCCGCAACTGCAAAGTAGTTCCTTCTCTGTGACAAAACCAAAACTATTGCACAGATAGAAAATGAAATTTCTTAAAGCACAGAAGATCACGCCTTCATCCTATAGCTATTCCCCCACCGAGGGAAGAGAGCTCATTTATAATGAATTCATGAAACCTTCTGTTTTTATGGATCACTCTCCTTTAAGATTTAATAAACACCATGGGCTGAAAAGTGTATTTCAATAAAAATTGTAATGAAGGAACAAAGCAAGATTTTTTTAAAAAAGGGAGAAACAGGAGGAAAGCAGAACAGGCCATCTATAAAATCTTTCTATCTACCAAATTTAAATAGTCCTATCTAGGCAGCAAATAAAGACCTGCAAACTGCTTGGAGGGGGTGAAAAAAAGAACTGCTTTCTTCCTCATAAAATGTAGGAAAAGTCAGTTTAGATACATATATATGCATATACATACATATATATACACACACACACACATCAGATCTAAAGAAAAGCAAGCTAAAACACTGTACCATGCACTGAGCTTTGAAGTGACAGTGTCTCTGACAAGTACTTCCTCCAGCAAGTGTGAGATGCATGGCACAAGTTTTGGTCCTGTTTTCTGGCCATCTCTACCTTCCAGCAGCAACGTTAATGCAGTCACTGAAACTTCTAAGGATGTCAAAGTTGCAAGGAAATGGCTGTCAAAGTATCCCAATTCAAGGATCCGTCCAACCTATAACTGTATACACAATGATCCATGTTGCTGAGCAGATGGTCTGCTGTGCTTGGTTCCAGGGGGAGCTTTTTCAGGGCATCACTCACAAGTGACTTTACTGCCGGGAATAGCAAACTGACATAGCAAAGCTGTGGAGGTCCTGGCAGTGTGGTCTGGCCAGACCTGAGCCATACAAAGTTTCATTCTATGGCCTGTCCAACTGAAAATTGAAATTAGTGTATCTGTTGCATTTACTGACAAGGCTACTGGACATTCAATAGCTCAGGAGAGCAACATGTGCACTGAGTTTATGAAATACAGCCTACACCTCAGGTTGCTCTGAAGTCCCACATTACAGAGAAGAGTTGGCCTTGAGAACATTTCTCCCTTTTGACACTTGTCATTCCTGGGCTCTGTTCTGGTTATAGACTGTTTATCCAAGACTTGCTAATAAGATGGCAGCAACAGATAAAATATGAGACAAAGGCCTAATTGTTGCATTTGTATTGCATGTATTTCTTCATGCAATAATTTTCTTCAAATTATTGCAGTCTCTCCTGATGGATCTCAAACTGTTCTCAGACTTCACAACTGAAGGCTCTGGATAAACAAAGACACTGATGTACCTACATCCACTTACTGAATTAGCTCATATCAACACATGATCACACAAGATAGTCTATGTGCAAGAATTCTTATTACCTATGTAGTTTTTATATCATATGCACAACACTGTTAAGAACTAAATACAATTTCAGATTCAAATACCATAATATGCGTTTTGGTAATGAAATGGACTGACATTTCAGAGCAATATTTTCACATGAAGTCCCTGACCTTTATTAAGCACAAAGACAGTATGTTACTGTAACACATACTGCCACCGTAACATAAATCTTTTTCAAAACAGGAATGGATTATACTTACCTTGGGTACAACTTTTCTCATAAATAACATGACTTATTCAGTCATTCTTAGAAAACATCCACAGGTTTTTTATTCTGGTCTGCAAAGAGCTATAGACTGAACAAATACTTGGTCTGAAGTATCTTTCAAGTCAGCACATACAACGGGTAAATGAACTCTTAACAGGCTCACCGGGCAATAGCTCTGATGAAGTCCAGAGATACAGTACATTTGTATCGTGGTCCATCAAGCTGGTCGTTCTGGTCAACCATGGATAACAGCTGCAGTGTCACAAGAGAGGTGATCTACAGACAAGAGACACCAGCAATGTTAGAAATTTTTGTTAACAGAAATAGCAGTGGCCAATTTGTTATTTTGGGTTTCGGTTTTGTTGGTTTTTTCTTTACATTTGGCACAATTCCCATTTTTCTCTGGAAAGTCAGTCCTACTTGCTCATTGTTCACTTCCACATAGCTCCACAGCAAGAAAACCCAGGAATGTACATACAGCTTGCCATTACATTTTCAGCACTAGCAGTGATAGACACAGGCTAAACCCTTCATCCTTCGTATCAAAAGTTATCCTGGAGTTTTGATCAGAGGAACAGTAATAATAGGCATGAGCTGAACATTTTCCAAATCTCTGCCTGACAATCAGAAGGGACTAGGATTTTCTTTCCTTTATCCCTAAGGATCGCCTTTTGAACTCTCCCACTCAAAGTTGGATATTCCTGTGCCAGATCCTATCACATTTTGAACAGATGGATGTATCACTCTACTCCAGATAAAAAAGAATTTGAAAGTTGGAAAGAAAAGGCTAGAAGATTGTATGCTTAAAAAGAGCAGGGTCTGAGTTGAGAGAAATTTGCCTACAAACACACTACAGTGTCTTGACAGAGCCATTGATTATTTTACTGAAATAGCAATGTACCAGCATACCTTTTCACTTTGCTCCTCCAGTGATGGCTGTGGTACCACTGAAGTGCAACCATGGGGTGTCACCACTGAGAACAGCCAGCCCATTCTGACTCGGTCAGGAAGAGACACTGTAGTGATTCCATTGTCTCCCTATCTCCTCCCAGATACCATGGAAAGAAAGAGATGAAAGGAGGAAAGAAAATTTTCCCTGGCCTTTGCAATAGATACCACTGACAATTTAGGGCAATGAGGTTACATTCTGTGACAAACTGGTATCTATCTGGCCACAGGTTTCAGTTTCAAAAAAACAGCCAACCATGACCTACTTCTGAGTAATGATAATAAGACAGTAAGGAAGAATAAATGTATCAGGAAAGAAAGTGTCAGTTCAAACGTTTAAGGAAGCACATTGCTATAAAAAGCATCAGCAAATTCTTACCAGTATCAATAAAAAAATAATCCTAACTCAATAATAACCCCGCTCTTTTGCTGAAAGTACTTGGTTTTCAAATTTGTGACAGTGCTTGTAGGAGGTAGGAATAATACAATAGAAAAAAAAAAATTACACCTACCTGTGAAGAATAGAAAAAAAATATGGTGCCCAAGAATGAAGCAATTTTTTTAACAGCCTGCACTTAACTTTCTTTCACATGGCATGAGACGACAATAATTTGGATGCCAAAATTCTGCAAAGTCTTTGGAGATTGTTTAAGGAATGCTGGTCACAAAGACAAATTCCATTTACTTAATTCAGATCTATAATTTACACAATTTATCAAATTTTAGCATTGAGAAAATTTGAGAAAATTGAACTCAGAATACAGCAAATTGCTCAAATTCCAGTTCATTAATAATTTTGCACGTATCACTGACTGGGATAAACCTCAAACTTGTTAGGTTTTACATTCTTAAAATACTCATGAGAGTACATTTTTCTCCATTCTTCATTCAACAAAGCCCATATTCACAATGGAGGAATCTGCTGTAACAATTCCATCCAGGTGCATCAATATCAGAAATCACACTTGGAGCTGGTCTCACGTTCAGAAATCTCCAGTGAAGGAACAGCAGGAGGATTCCTTGAAGTTCCTTATGACTACAGAAAAAGTCTGCACAGTTTGGAGTCAGATCCATCTCAGGTTTTTGTGGGATTTAAAAGTGACCTTGCTGCTGCATTAAAAATGCTCCACCAATACTTCAACAAATTGTGTATTTTCTTTTCCAAGTAGCACCAAACGCTCCGCGAGTAATAAGAGGTCAGCAATGTAAAACTCCCTGCTGAAGACTGACTCAAGAAATCTGAACTAGCATCAGACTTGACACCAAGTTTCACTAATGTTCTTGACTAAAGAAATTAACCCAAAGACTCAATATGCAAGATAAATGAAGCTACTGATCATCAGAGTAATGAACTTAGGAAACTGCAACCTTTTACTTACTTCTTCCACAATCCTTAATAAATTTCATCACAGGGAAGGAAGTGCAAAAACATCAAGTCCTAACCCTGAGACCAATTAAAAACCTGTAGAGAGAACTGCCATTTTCAATTCATGCAGGCAAGAAATAGTTTTATATCCAAAGAGGCTCAGTAGAGATAAAGAGAAAGAATGTATATTTGAGGGGAGTAAGTAGGGACCAACTTTCCTACAGACAGCCAAATGTTAGAAGCTAAAATACCTAACTTGTTAGTCTTTGGAGTAGAATTCAGCATGCAGTAGAGTTACAGATGCCTGGCCTGTACATGGAGAGAGGCAGAGATCTCCTAAGGACAAGTCCAGAAGCCTGCCTGCTGAGGGGGCAGCAGCCTGGAGCTTTGTTTGCACAGCTTTTTCAGAGGATTCAGGGGGAATCAAAACCAGCAAGGGAGTTCAAAAAGCAATGTCTTCTTAATTTTTTCTTGCTTTATACAATACACCAGGAGAGTTCTGCTGCTCTCAGCCACAGAAATGGACAAGACACCTATTTTGTGCAATGAATTGACAGAAAAGACTGAATTGTGGTAGATGGGGAATTATTAAGTTTCTCTAATATTCTGTGCTGAACCTAGACCCAGTAAATAAAAGATGACTGTCTTCACCAAAAGGTTCAGCAACACGGAAAGTCCAAATCCCTTCTGACACAAGAGGCTTGAGCATCTCTGCTGAACGTCTGGCAGGTAACTGGGGTGGCAGCAAAGGAAGGAGGAAGAAAAAGCCAAGTACAGTATTAAATCATCACCAGACCTAACTTGCACTCTAACTGCTTCTGAAGCTGAGCCATTTTGCATAAAACTGCAATCTCTCTTGGCCTACCTAGGGCATTCACCTGCAAAAGCAGAATACAGTGGAATGAACTGGGTTTAAGACAGTGTATTTGTAGCATAAATTTAAAATGCACCAATATTCATGTCCTCTTAGTTCTTGAGTTCCAAGTGCCACCTATAACCTAAGCACTGGAAAACAATTACTACTTCAGAAGTTCAGGTATTGTAAAATTTTGGAGGCAATATATTCTTAAATTAAAACACATCAAAAGTTTGAAACACAGATGGGAAAAATATGAATGCAATGCCAAACTAACTGCACTTCTTAGTCAAAAATACACCACTGCTTTTGAATTTTTTTTAACTTCCCTTTTTTTTTTTTTAAATATCATGGGTACAGCGGCTCCATTTCATTATCACAAAAGCTTGAAAAGAAACATCTGGCAAGAACAGACTAGAAACAAGCCAGAAAAACTGTGTGGGCGATATAAGAAAGAATATTTATTGAGAATCTTTTGAATAAAAGAAATTACAGTTGAAATAAATATTCTAGAATTAGTTTTAAAATTACTCAAATTTGTGGTGATTTAATATTAGCAAAAGTTAATAATTAAATGAATTTTTCTACAGGAATAGTAAGAAAATCTGAAAAAAAACCCAAAAACAACTTACTGATCTGAAAGATGTAGAGAAACGGGTTTCACCAGTATGTTTAAAAATAAGTGATGACGGAACTTGCTTTGAAATATATTTGTGTGAGAAACCTGCTGCTGAAATCTTGGGTCCAAGGTGAGAATAATCCTAAAAGCATAGCAGACAATTTTTCCCAGGAGGAAATGACCACTCAGATTGCTTCTGGAGATTCATTGGTCAAACATGGACATTGAAACCTCTGGAAAAAAACAAGCAACCCACAAGCCATCCTTCAAGGCAGCTTTTTTTTTTTTCTATCAGCCTGGACTAACAGATGGGCCTTGCATCATTCCCCAAGCAGACACAAAGACTGGCTTTGTGAGCACATGGCTGTGTGGAAGTGAGAAGGATTCCAGAAGAAAGGGCTGTCTGCTGAGAAAGGCCGGGCTCTTCCCAAAGACACCACAAGAAGCCAGAAAATATTCACTGAAGTGCAAAACATGAGCAGAATTAGAATCTATGACACAGGGAAATGCATGGTTAGCTTGGGTAAGCAATGGCAGACTATCTGGGAAAGAGCCTGGATGATGTGTGGATCATATCTCAAATCCATAGCATAAAACTAAACAGAAAATGATGCTGACTATTTTGGGGTGGAAGGGGAGCTATTTCCTCAGAGATGTGATTAAAATCTCACCAAGTGTACATTTTAAATTGGACTGGAAAAATATTAATGAAAGGAGGAACAATTTCAAACTGGCAGAAATATACTAGATGATCTGTTTTTTTTTCATCTCCACAGTTTATAATATTCAATTATCTTGCCCAAGATGTAAAATTAATTCTAACTCTTCAGTCTGGCTTACTGTCACACACACAGATTTTGAATGTCAAATGTATCAAGAAACTAAGAATTTTCCATATTCAGCACCATCAGACAAGGGTACTACACTCTTTCACAGTCACATGAATGGTGCTTTGCAGCACCATCATCCTGTAGCTCTGAAAGCCTGTGCACTTGATCAAAACCTACGACTGCCAGCAGTCACATTTGGGCACATGGAAAAACCTCTGCTATGCAACAAGGCACTTGGAACACCTGATACCATTTACAAAACACATTTCAGTCAAAATGATTGTACAATACTCTCCTGGAGTTAAATTCAATAACCTCAGTACAAATTATGTGAGTGTAAAAAAGCTGCTCAAAATTATTTCAATGAAAATTATAGCCAGAGTATGCTCACATGTCAGCCTTATTTGAAAAGCTAAAAGATAACCATAGAATATTACAACTATAAGTATTTAAGACAGCAATTGTTCAAAATTGTTTTTATAAAAATTATTAAAAATAAATCAACATTTTTCTGAATGCTTCCATAGAACAAACAGGTTTGGATACTGAATTACATTTTGGACAAGGCTTTTAATGCATTAAAAAAATACAACAGGAGGGACAACCCCCAGCTTACTTAGGGCCTTCAAGCCTGCAGTTAAACATTCATTACAACATGCTTCAGCTAGGTATTTTACCTTTATCCCAGCATCCGCCTCTATTTTAAAACTATATTACGAACACAGACAAAATGTTTCTGACACTAACAGAGGCACCAAGAGACACAGCCACAGCCTCAGTGCTGCTCCAGAGACAGCATCCTGTGCCCCTCCCTTTGGTGACACACGTAGGTGGCTGTGCAGGATGCGACAGGGCAAATACAGTGACCCAGCCTGCTTTGCAGTTTCTTTTATGAATGTTTGCATTTGATGTCTTTCTTTGTCCCAGATTAGTTTGCAGTTTTTGTGTTTCTGTCGCATAAATATTATTTCATTATTTTGTGTTGAGTCTCCAAGACCTGTATTTCATTTCACTCAAGGCAAATCTGTGATTTACAGATTTAAACAACTGACTCCATTCGCTTTTTCAAAGGTTAATCGTATCAGTGATTTAGTCATTTATTAAGAAGCCAAAACTTCCTTTAGTCTCTAAAAGACAATCCAGAAGAAATGTTTATTTACCCTCAACTACATGACCTTGAATTTCTTGCTGTTAAACCCATTCTGTTTGCAGCATACTCACCACCTAAAATATTTTTCTTGCGTCTCTTCAGAACAGAAAAGTTTACTAAACCAAATGCATATAACATTGAATTTTACTAAAAAAATATTCCAGTTTTTACTCTACCAGTCATTAGAACCATTCACACACAATATTTTCTCCATCATACAATCACTCTCCACCACCTCTGCCTCCTTTTGTGTCCCATTTACACAAAATGACGCTTGACAAGAAACAGTGCCAATTTCATACACTTAATCAAGGGATAAATGTGCATATTTTGTCTTTTTCCTTTCCCCCTCCTCTTCCTGCATCACTGCACCCTCTCCTGTATTTCAGAACACAGGACACCTTCCTTCATTCTAGAAGCTGCCTTATGTCTAGACCATTCTCCTGCAATTGGCCTCCCTCGTGGCTTTTCTCTTCAATCTCTAGAGAAACAAATGTATTTTCATATTTTGAGAAGACACTTCCCACTCTTGCTCTATTCATATTCATATTTTAGAATACTTTCTCTTCAATAAGCAGTCTGTCTTCTAGTGTTTGTTTGGTGACTGACTAGCTGCGAATCTTAACTCGTCAGTGAAGCTACAACTCTTCTTTGTACTGTCTCATAATCTCTACTCCTCACATATTCTCTTCCCAAAACTTCTATTTTAAAAAAAAATCAAAACAAAACATACCATATTTTTTCTAAAATGGGGACACTGAATCAAGATCCAGGAACCATTCCAGGAAACCAAAAAGGCAATTTTAAAAAGCAAACAAGAAATCCAGACGGAAGTATTCTTCATCCAAAGATGTAGTTAATCTGTAACACTTTGCCTCTGAAAAATCAGTGTAGTGGTATAGAATTTTGAGGAGTTAAGAAAGCCACACAGGGCACATTCACAGAAGCAAATAAAACCTTGGGCTGCTGAATGCAAACAACATCACCTCTGTGGCAAGCATTTAAGCCATAGGTAGTAAGAAGTTGTAACATACACAGCTCATCCTCTGCTTTCTGGTCTTCAATTTCTTCTACTCACTTGATATTACTCAGCAGTAGTGAGACAGTTTTACTGTCTAAGAAGTAAAACAGTGGGTAAGCCCACTTTCGGTCTGACTTAATGTGCCTGCTGTGACGCATTCATCAAAGGTAAAATATATCATCTGCATCTTCTACATCCTACCACTCTGCTCCCCCTTTTAACCTTCTCTTGGGCCTCTGCAAGGGCTCTCTCAATATTAATTATTGTATTCTCCCCACACTTTGCAGTCTTTGTAAAAACAAAAAAAAACCTATTTGATGAAAATTCAGCTTCCCCCACCATCTCCTGAAAACCTTCCCAATATGTCAAAAGCATTTGCACAGATTAGCCTTGCCCACTCATTGCTACAATAGCACCACTTTTTAAAGCAGTTCAATAATTTATTCATTTGGGAACTATTATTAAAGAAATCTTTCAAAGTGCTAATGAATTTGCTTTCTCTTCATTATTTTTATTCAATATAGAAATTAAGGAAAAGCTCATTTTTTTTTCTCTCAGCACATTTACTTTAGCATTAATCAATCTGCCTAATAAGAAGGAAAAAAAAGGCAGTTCACAACACACTTTGTCTTGCTCGGCTCATCATCTTTAAAAAGAAGTACAAAAACCATAGAGTGATGCATGGATAAATCAGTATTTCTGAGTCAGTTCCTTCACTTTGAGGATCAATTAAAGTACTTCATAAAGGTATGAAAGGCATGCTAGAAATTTGCTTAATGTGGTATTTTCTGAAAGGATCAAATTATTTTCTGTACATGAGGATTATTTGGAAATATTTTCAGAACTTTGTTAAGACTCCTGGAAGTGATGACAGGAATTAATTTTGATAGTCAAACCCAAGATTTGAATGTGTCTGCAATCTGTTGAAGATGTTTTCATCTAATTTACTCTTTAACAATCAGGAAGCACATAACTCCTAAGGAGAAGGACTACAGATACAAGTTACAGACAGTTAATTCAAAAGTACTCCCCTTTCTAGTTCATACCTCCAAAATCTGAGAAACCAAAGATGGTAACAGATGGTCAAAAGAACACTTGGGGAATGATGTTTACAGTTAATGTGATTACTTAAGTCAGGTAGCTTCACAAAGTGGACACCAGACAAAGGCTGGCTGTTTTTCAAGGCACAGGCAATAGCCAACACAAGTATCCTTCTGCCATCCCCTCATTCATTTTTGCATCAGAGGTCTCAGGTTTCAGGCAGGTTTTTTTACAAGATAAGTAAAACAACAAAAAGACTGTTTTCCAGAAGAAAACCTCTGTTCAACTGACCAAGCATTTTAATTACCCAAATCTACAATTTTTTTCCTTTTTTTCCTCCCTTTATTTATTCCATCTGCCCCACAATGGCAACATTTCTAGATATTGCAAGTCAAGTTCTATTAAAAACAGAAAAATAGTAATGTTAGAAATACTACCCAGTACCTGTGATACTGATAGGACTTGATATATTTACAGAAGGCCCCTAAATTTTTAATGCTATTTCAGTAAATTATAGAACTGTGTACACAGAGTTACCAGCCTTTTACTGCTACATGACGAAGTTCTGTTTGTAAATACCATTTTGAATTAAAAAATAATTCAAGCAATTAGGATTTCAAAACTGTCCTGAGGATAAAAATCAATCTTCTGTACTTGGCAAGAGCAGAAATAATGAAATTCAGACATTGCTCAGAATCAGATGTTCGGGAGTAAGTCCTAAGTCTAAACTACCTTTCCTTCTCCAAGAAAAAAAAAGATATTCAGTCTGTTTAACTACAGTATATTTTTGGATGATTATGATAATTAAGTGTTTAAAGAGTATTGATCCAAATATTATATAAAGAAACAAGATATTAAGAATTCTTTAATTAAAATAACCACTCCAGGAATATTTGACCCAAATACTTCTGAAATACAGATCTCAGGCATTTCAACCACAAGAACTGAAAAATGGTAAAATACACTGTAGTCCCAAATGGCAGTCTTCTCTGAAAAATAACTATTTAAAAATTGTTATACACTGATTTTAATATCTTTTAATACATTGATTTTAAATCTTGAGATTTTTAAAACAGATCTTTAGAGACGCTCCACAGTAGCATGCTGCTTCTCAATTACTCACAAGATGCACTGCAGAAGACTGCAATTAACTCCACATTCACTGTTACTAGATAAAACTGCAAATTTTAGTGGTTCTGTAATAGGAATAAACAGTAATAAAAACAGGAATAGAAAAAAACTTGTATCAATTGCTTAAGTGTGTAAGTACAACATACTGGTACAAAACAAAAATCCTCCCTGGACCAGTCTGCTGCCTCTAAAAAGTACCAGCAAAGGAAGCTTAGGGAAGTGTGTAAACTGTAAGGAAAGAAAATTTCCTGACATACTGGGTCCTAGTGTTCTCAACTTCAGAGACTTCAGTAATTAGGTATAAAATTGTCCACATGTAGGGATCTGACCTGTTGAAATATGACATTTCATGCTCGCCTCGTATTGTTAAACTGGAGCTAAAAAAGATTGCTGACTTGTAACATTAATGCACTCATCTACACATTGGAGGAGAAATTTATTATAAGGGTGCACATCAAGAGATTAGAATTAACAAAACTGCCTAGCTCTCAGCAATATATGGCAGTGAGTCATACTAGGTTTTATGCCATCCAACCGAGGAAAAGGAAAAACCCCAAACACCTGACTTACTTTCATGTTTTCATGTAAGACAGTAATTAGAATTTGATTTGGTAAGGGACATCAGATCATAAATAAACCAAGAACTACAAAGTTCACGTACAACTGAGAGGAACAGTTAATTTCTGTTTGGAATACTTCCCTAACAAAACCAGGAGATTTAACATATTCCTGCACCTTTGTTTACAAGCACCTTTAAGAACAGACTAAACACCAAGGATGAGTCTAAGTTGCAGTTTCAGGTTGGCCAACTGTCACCATGCAGCACAAGGGAAGAGAGGACTCCTGAAAGTCACTCTGGTAGGAAATGGTTATATCTAGAACCTTCCCTCTCTGAGCTTGCCAAGAAACTAAATAGCCCTATGGAGAACACTCTACTCTTAATCAGTAAACCTATGGCATTTGGTTCCTACCAGAAGGATGGGAAAAGACCAGGATGAAGACTGTCACTCAAGAAGCTCTCTAGATGCTTCTAGAAACGAAACAAAACAAGCCCTATTTTAACAGCACAAGGTGATGGTTGTAATCTACAGTGAGACGTGTTGTTTTCATTAAAGAAAGGTATAAGTTTAAATATGTTACGATAGAGGCTCTAAATTCATAACATCCATTTCTAGAGAAAGCAAAGCTTTCAGCCAACCATGAATTGAAAAGTCATAAAATATTAAAAATCTAGGCTCGATGACCCATTAAATATGCTAGATGCAACTTCAAAATATATCTATAAATATCCTTATATCCCTTGCATATCCTACAAAGCGGTCAAAACTACCAGTTTTCCATCTCTTGTTCAGCTATACTTGGTTTTATTAGATAAAGAGCATGAAATATCATTTGTCAGCATGAAACATCATCTGTCAGCAATTAACTGTAAATCAAAAAACTGTGTTCTTGTAACACAATACTTGTTTTTATGCAGTTTCTGTCACCCTTAAATGCAACTGTGAAATTCTGCTAGTTATGCCATGTAGCACTTAACTTTTCTAACCTGGAAACAAGCAGTTTCTGACACCCCTGTCTAGCAAGCACATGTGTTGGGTAAAAAGGCAACCAATGAACCAGTGAATCAGTGTGCTGCCACACCCATCAATAAGGCTGGTCAATGGATTAGACAAAGGATATGTGGGACGGGAGTAACTGCTAAATTTCTTAGTAACAGTATGCAGTCAGTTAATATTTACCCCACCTTAATAGCATTCAAAGATAATTCTGTCTATTTCGATAGAAACGTTCAAAAACACAACCACTCCAAAGAGTCCGAGAAACATCTTGCTATATATACAATGTGTTAAAATTTGTGTAGTTAGCAAACATTGACTATACTGCTCCTACATAATTGCAAATAATTTATGGGGTGGAGTCCAAAATAGTAATGTGGTGCACAAGACAATTTCCCTGTCATTCATGAGTGGAGCTGGGAAGGCATGTAGCAACATCACCTGTGGCTACAGCAACTTCTGGGGCAAAACACTCCAAGGATCTGGACAAGGACTTCCCAGGGTCAGAAAAACCCAAGAGAGCAGAGAGATCCAGCGGGACCTGGCAGCTCACGTGAGGGAGGCTAAAATGGGGAGAGTGATGCCAGAGCACCCGAGGGAGATTTGAAGAGATCTAGGGAGCACGAGTGACCAGAAGCACAGTGAAAAGGGTGGGCAAACAGGACAGACAGGATGTAGCACAGTAGGTGATGGCAGGGCTGTTTGTACAGCATTTCCCGTAGGCAGATGTGTAGGAGAGTGCAGCCACCTTCCTGGCTGCTGAGTCTCAGTGGAGACCTCTTCACTCTCTACAACTTCCAGAAAGGAGTTTGAAGCCATGTGGGGATTGGCCTCTTCTCCCAGGCAATCAGGGAGAGGACAAGAGGAAATGGCCTCACATTGCAACAGAGCAGAGGTTCAGGTTGGACATCTAGAAGAATTTCTGCACTGAAAAGATGGTCAGCCATTGGCACAGGCTGACCAGGAAGATGCTTCAGTCATCATCCCTGGAGGTGTTCAAGAAATGACTGGACATGGCACTTAGTGCTACAGTTTAGTTGTTGTGGTGGTGTTCAGTCAAAGCTTGGACTTGATGAGCTGGGAGGTCTTTTCTAAGTTTAATGATTCTATGATTTGAAAAGCATAAAAGAACCTCCACATGGTATCCTATGTTAGTTTCAGTGGAATACAGTGTAGTCAAGGAACAATTTCTTATGTTTCCAGGACTAATGAATTTAATTCTTTTTGCAGTTGATAGTTCTGATGGCCACTCTATTTTGTGAGTAATCATTGTGTCAAGACTTTTCAGTAATATTCAGTAATTATAAATCTGGACATTCTGAATATTAAAATTAAATTGCTTCACAATGGCTCAATCTCCCAAAACTACTATACTGATCACCAAACTGAAAAATCCATACAAGAGATAATAGAAAGGTGTGAAAAAACAGGACAGAATCAAGCAAGCAATGAAGTCTTTTGATCTCAACAGATTAAAAAGTCACCTCATATTAAAATGCCTACTGTAGTGAGAAAATACAGGCGAAAAACAAAACTGAACAAAGAGAAGCAGTTATGACTGGCAAAGACGCTATTAGGTTGTGATGAAAAGCTATTTGTCATTCCAATCAACTGTTATATCCAAACATTTTCCCACCTACTGGAAGCCTTTCACATAAGCTTTACATAACGGGCAGTAGCTCCCATGGTTATCTTCTGGAATCTCTGCAGGAAGCTCAAGAGTATTTTTAAATGTCCACTGTAGAATCTGCATTGCAGTCAATAAACATTAAAAAACCACCCTATCAAAGAATGAACTGGTCAGGAAGTGGTGCTATCAGTCTGCTATTCCTCAGTAAGAGAAGCACAAGCAGCAGAGACCAAACATTGTGTAGGGTATGCTCTGGTTCTGAACTATCACCCTGGGCATCTGCCCCTTTGCCACTGAAGACTCAGACCTGCTTTTTAGGAAGTTCCCATCACATCTTGTCCAAGGTGACACAGAAACACAGCCAAGGTGTCAATACCAGGGGCTGGTTATTGGACCAGGCATACAGACCATTTCTCTGAGCTGCCAGGCAGTCTGCATCTGTCTGAGGCTGAGTTCAATTTTACAACCAGAGCTTGCACATCTTGTCCTGCAGAAGCACTACATACTGTTAAAAGCTGACTAATTTTATCTGGAAAGCGCACCAAAACTTTTTCATTGCAAGAAAATTTTAAGACACACTTCTGCACTCAAAAATACAGGAAAGAAAAGGGTTCCATACAAAGACTTTTCTGACTCTAAAACTGTTCTCATTTATTTTATAACAGAGAAATTGTGCAATATAAATGTTACCATGGAAACAACTCACTTTATTGAACAAGAGAGAAAATAATTATCCCAAACCTGCATATCATGCAAGCACATGCAATAAATTTAGCGCTGCCCTTTTTTCCCCCTCGCTATTTTTCTTCTTGAAAAAAGAAATAGATTTTAAATTTATACCTTATAGCAAGCCAGGCATCATTTTGACTGTCCCTCCCACTTCTTTGTATATTTTACACCTCTTGAGTGCATGATGTGAAGGACCCAGTTACTTAGAAAAAGAAAAAGGGATTAATGAATCAGAAATGCTCTTCCCCCTCCTGAGTGAAGTACAGAAGACTCCTATGTAAATGCTTCACGCATTTGAAAAAAATGAAGCCCTAAGGCAAGCACAGCACATGCTTAGTATTCACTCAGTATACTTAAACAGGAACCCTTAGTTTATAGAAAACCAAAAGTTATTCAACTCCAAACATAAATTAAACCTAATTTTACTGTTCTGTCCAAATATTTCTTGTGATACTGTATTTGTAAACATATATTTATATTTTATATACAAGGGACAGCAATATTTTCAGAAGAACTGCATGGATTTAGCCATACAAATCCAATTAATCTCAATACAACTTGTATGGCTAAATCCCTGTGCTCAGCTTTGACATTTTAGAAGCAGTGGGGGAGGCTTTTCAATGAGTGAATATGTATTATACAAAACTTAGTTTTCTCAGAAATAAAATACCATGTAGATACTTAGAGATATCAACAAACATTTATGTGATTCTGTCAAGAAAATCATATTCTTAAGACAGCAGGCAAGGATTTCCACAAAACTCTTATTTAACAAAAATTAAAAGTATTATCCTGCAGCCTATGAGATAAAACTAATCACATGTACATATTAGTTGGATAAATTATTCTCATTTTACCTCCAGTTTTGATCTTTTTACTTCATTTGCAGTGCATCTGCCTCTCTCAAATGAAATGTTAAAGAATGAATTTAATCTAGTGCTCACAGTTGGAGGATGTGTTTGGGATGCATAAAATTCATGTTTTTAAAAGATCATTTTAAAGAAGTGACTTAGAAGTACTGCTTAGAAATATGATCTTGTCACCACCTTCCTCACTTTTTTTGTTTATTTACAGTCCTAAACAACACACAGAGTTTAAGTGTAGAAACAAAACTACACTCAACCAATTTCAGCAATGAAGAGCACAGCTAATTTTGGTTATCTCCTAGAAGATATCTTCAGGTACTAGAAACAATTTATGTGTACACACATTAATGCACACACACAATACAGGCTGTGCAAAATCTTAAGTCACTAAGCTGTCTTCTTCACGGAACTGGAATTCTCCAAGTCATCCAAATATAACTCATCTTGGTAGAAAATTCTTTCTGAAACACAGGCTGCAATGGTATGTCCTTCATAAATACACACACACTTATGCTACTGAGTATATTTAATACCTCCCTATGAAGCTCTAACATAAAAATATAATATATAAAAGTATATAAATATAAAAATATAATTCCAGTAGTTGGTAAAACTTACAATTCCATATAAAGAAGGCTCTTCTTAGGTGCCTTCTCCCATCCCCTAAAGCCCCCAACAATCAGTACCAAAATTTCAGATCCTAAACCAAATACTACTAGAGATGTATGTTTCCCATACAGCACTGGAACAGTTAAATCCCAAGAGTCTTGCAATTGCAGAAGCTATATAAATAATGTCTCCTTTCACAATAATTTAGATTTTGCATTTGCCAGTCATTTTTGTATGGAAACCTTTTTTTTCCAGTTCAAGTATAAATCATACAGATGGACTGGAGACATTTTTGTTTGTTTTTGTTAAAGAAGAAAAAGTGACCATTTTGGAATTAGCTGGACACAAAGTATTTAACCAGCCACTAAATGATTAGGATAAATTCACCCAATATGACATCATGCTGCTGTTTATTCTTCCTATATATGAATTGGTTAGCTAGTTGCTCACAGAAAGCCTTAGCCCACATACTAGTTTAAAAGTTTTATTTAATGCTTGTTATATTTCAAATTAATCATGATCACTGCAGTACTGCATCCTCAAATCACACTTTTTGCCTGATACGCACGATAAAGTTACTACCTCATGAAAAACTAAAGCCATTAAAAACAGAAACAGTGCTAAATGCTTCTGCTAAACATTGCGAAAGTAACATTTTTCTGTAACGGTGTGTTCTGAAATCCTTATGACTGGACTTGAAACAAGTTCATAAAAGCAGCAGCATGTTCCAGAAAATATACATTATGAATTGAGACAGTATCTGACATAACAGACTCTCTGGCCAGAAGCCCTCCAGAGAGTCTTCCTTGAATCTTGTATTATTAAAAAGCTGTGTATTTCATTGTACAAAAGTTCAGCAATTTAAAAATGTTGATCTTAAATAAACATATGTGATAAAATCTTTAATAGACTAAATATGGTTTTTTTTTGGTGAGAAAGACATATTCATAAGCCTTTCCCAATGCAAAAATCTCAAAGACATTGTTCATGTCCTTTACAACCTCAGCTTTTGTTCAGTTCAGTTCTGAGCTTCCTCACAACTCAGAATCACAGAATAGCTGAGGTGGCAGGGCCACCTTGACCAGGCTGCCCAGAACCATGTTCAGACAGCTTTTGAGTACCTCTGAGGATGGAGATTTCACCACCATTCTGGCCAACCTGTGCCAGCACTCAAGTCACCCTCACAGTGAGAAAGCATTTCCTGATGTTCCTCCTGTATTTAGATTCCTGCCAATTGCATTGGAGTAAAACAGCAACTCCTTGCTGTGGCTCATTATATTCCCTTATCCTCTACATGCCTCCTGCTCCTCCTGCTTCCCCACTTCTCAGCCTAAGATGCTCCACATTCTGTTCCTGGGTCTTGGTTAGGGCCTAAGGATCATCACATTCAAACACATTGAGCACTTGGGTGGGGCAGTCTTAACAGAGCTCTCCTCAACTACTCCTGCTGCATCATCCTGCTCCATACAAGCAATGTTTGGAAGTGGAGAAATGTTTAACTCAGAAACCAAACACCAATATGTTTATCCTTATGACAAGTTGGTTTCTTGGTGAGATTTTTTTTTTTGTGTTTGTCTTGTTTCCTGAGATATAACCCAAATCCTTCTCTAAAAGAAATTAGAAAATCCAGAAAACTGAAACAATCATGAGATTCCCATGCAGCCTCCTCTGACCAAACCATCTTGGTGGTTTCCAATAACAGTAGCTCACTGAAGAAATCAATATGAAATACAGTCAGTAGCCATAAACATGCTCAGGACCACCTCCTTCAAAAATAAACTTTTAAAATTAATTCAGAAACATAATTTCCATTCAGTTGACTAACAGAATGATACCTTACTGTAAGAATTTTCAGAGGCTATTTTTCATCATCATTACCTAGGCTCAGGGTTCAACTTTTAGTTTCTAAATGCTTATTTTCTTCCAAGTGACTAGACTCTCAAGCTCCTGCCTGAGTGCAAGCCACAAAAAAAACTGTGTCCCCCTGCTTTTAGGCTAGCTCATCACCAGCCAGAGCCTGAGTTACAGTTCCCAGTGGCAGAATGCAGCCTATTCAAAACTGCGTGATTAATTTAGCTAAAAAGAAAATCACAAGCAGAGAGAAATGGATTAAATAATAACAAAACCCTACATACATATGGTCTTATCTGAGACTTGCCTTGTTAACATTCCCCTTTTTTCAGCCAAAGGGTGAAGCACTTGCTGCTACTGCCCGAGTGCAACTGCTGCCTCCAACACTATAACCTGAATCCTTCCCCCTCTCCAACACAAACCAAGGCTGAATTCAGGTATTGTTCCTCCTCTTACAAAGCAACTGAAAGAAAGCCACTGCCAGGTTCCCAGAAAGCTAAGGAAAAGCTTAACTGCATTTAACCCTTTGGGCTCCCTGGAACCAGCCACAAAACATCCTCTGGTGCTAGGGACCCACACAGAACCCACAGCTCCCGTGTTCTTTGTGGCCATTAAAAGCTCCACTTGAGAATGCCACAGATGACACAGGCAAAAAAGCAGGGAAATGGGGCTGCAAAACCATTCAGGTGTTAATTCTCCTGTAAAGATCTAACGGGAGGACTAGAAATGTAAAAATGAGATTAACAAATACTCCCTTTCTAATTTTTCCTCCAGCAAATAAATGTATTTGACTTTACAAATTTGTTCTCTGTTAAGTGTTGAATCCAATAAGGCAATGAACTGATGAGAAAGCTGCTGTGCCTAAAAATGCACTATCAATTCATTTATATCAAAATTATTCACAATAAATGCACACTGCTATGTTTCTTGTGCTCTGAAAGGGAAGTAAAGGTACTGGTATATATGTAATGTTTATGGATGTCCAACGTACCACAGCTGCAACTTGATATAGAGCCAACAAAGAAAAAACTGGAATAATGAGGGAAAAATATCTCAAATGCTGATGAAAGTGACTAGCAAATATTATTTAACCAAGAGGTTAGACTTATATTTGGAAAAAAGGGATTGATGACTTACACTGGATCCACTAAATATCTGACATAACCAAAGATTCCAGTGACACATATGAAATTATCACCAAAGTCAGCTACTCAGTAAGGAAGCAGTCCAGATATCAAGATTTATCACAGCTGCTTTTTTATCCAAAGTGTTTAGTCTGACATCTTAAATTCAACAAAGAATTAAAGAATTTCAGAAAAAGATGGCTTTTTTCAATATAGATGGATGCTTAGAGGTTTGCTTGCCCTCTACGTTTTAAGACTAAGTTATATATTATTTATTAAGTGTTGTCACTTAATATTACATCCTCTTTCCTTGAACTTCTACTGTAGATTATTACAAAATAACTAAGACAAAACCTGCACATCTTTTCAAGCTAGAAAATGTCATTTTACAAATGTCTCCATTTATAAGCAGTGAGCAACCTGAAGATGCCTGTCCTGTGTCAGTGACTGCAATTACAAAGTACCCCTAGACTAAGGATGTGTCTTGCATGCATGCACGTGGTCATGTGTCTGGAGAGGAAGGCAAGTTCCAGCATTTATCCAGAACTGCCTTCATTTGTTCTAACATCATGACAAAACAACATAAACAAACAGCAAAACCCCCAACATCAACAACAAAAAACCCTCCAAAAATTAAAAAAACAGGCAAACTTTCATGCCTGTTTCAAATTCCTGCCTGTCTCTTTTAGAACATACTCGGATTTAACATGAAAACGAACAGCTTTTCTCTTACTACCTAACCTAATCCAGTTAAAAGTATTATGAAGATGACAGTGATTGACAGTTACATGATGACACACTTGACACACATCACATCTGCCAATACTTATATTTTTTTCCTTTTCATGCAGGTTGGTTTTGGTTTTTTTCCAAAAGAATATAGTATTTATTAGGTCAACATTTCCTAATTCAACATGCATGAAAAATTATTTAACTTGCTTTTTAACATTTGGTTGTAAAGTAAGACTTGATAATTTTTAAACAAATTAAACCGCTCTTTGTCAGTACTTTTATTCATATGAAAATGACCTTAAGCAAACCTATCATCTGATGCAATAGATACTCTATATGGATTGCACTTTTATAGGTAACATAGATAAGAGTATTGTTCTGCTTATGAAGCAGAGGGAGTTAAATCATGAAATATTCAGTTTTAATTAAGATTACTGTATCAAAGGCAAGGCTTAATGCAGAAATGAAGAAAGGATCAAGGTTAATGCCTATTCTAAAGCAAATTTACATAAATCATGTTTCAGTAGTATACTGTGAGTCTTATTTTGTTAATTTATATCATGTGAGACCACAGAAATTAAAGATGGAATGTATCTATTAAGTCATCTTCACTCTCCACCCACCAATGCAAAATTCTTCTGCCTTCTTTAAAGTTTGTATCTGAATGCTTTGTCTACTGTCACATGCAATAGCTCAAGCTGTGGGGCAGTGCACTAAAACTTCAGGGGAGACTATCACACACTTTAGCCTCCCCAAGAGAAGCGTTTTTTGTAGTATTCAAAGCTAAGATTCCCCTCATCTTATTTCATTACTCCTACTTAGACCTTTTTTGAACTCTTCTAAATGAATCCTTTCTTGGCACTTGAAGACTATAAATACCTTCAGACATTTTCATCATCCCCTAGTAGTTATTTAGCCAAATTAGTGTAGGGATCATCTCTCTTCATCTGAACATCACCAAGCACACAGATAGCTATAAGTAATAATTACATGTGTTCATTTCCTTTAATCTTTCTTCACAAGTCATTCCCTTCTAGCCTTTAATTTTTGCCAGTCTTCATGCCTATATCTTCTTTTAAGTGTTACTGCTTTGCAATTATTTTCCTTTCTCTGAACAGATTTATTTCAGGTCATGTCCACTTATGCATGCCAGCATTTCCCACTTTTCACTGATGTGTGTAGGTTTTTGTGTTTTTTTCCTTTTGTTTGTTTTAATAAAACATCAGACTCAAATCTCTTATCTGCTCATTTCAAACCATCATAGAAAAAAATGAAATTACCTGCACTGGAGACCAGCATTTCTCCTAATTAAAAATATAATGTAAGTGCCTAATAAATTGTTTACATTACTCATTTTTATGTTTGGGTCTTTTTCCAGGTTTTAGGCACCATCTATTTTGGGCAATCAGTCTGAAATACCTTTGGTTTTTGGAGTACAGATAATTAACCTTTTTTTCGTTTGCAATTTGTCTTTTTTAGTATCTGCATAAATATTTGCACACATAAGAAAATTACATGAGGACTTCAAGCATTACTTTTTATCTCCTGTCAAACTGATGACTCCCTATCCTGTTTGCTACTACCTTTCTTCCTCATCACTCCAACACACTGAGCTATCCCCTGTGCCCCAGCACAATGTAAAGTTACAAAAGTTTCACCTGAGCAAGATGGAGACTGCAAATTGGACTGGAGTCTGGCTCACTCTGGGGAATTCCAGACGATGAGTAGAATTAAAATTTGGGATATTTTTAATATGGGAGAAGAGGATATTGGTTTGAATATTAATCTAATCATGAATAAAAGTAGATTTCTTTACTGCTAAGGAGATTCTGCCATGCCAAATCTCCACCTGCATCTTTTCATTTCTCCCAGTCATCAAGAGATTATCTGGTTCTGGTCACAACTGCATAGAAAACATGTTAAAACAAGTGGTCAAAATGCATTCCACAGGGTAGTCCCACAAAATGCCTAGTACAAGTGTTAAAAACAGCAAGGTCTCAATTATTTGTCTAGAAGGGAAGGAAAAAGGCAGGCTAAGGACATGATGACCAGCAGACCAGCCTACTGTGCAACAGCTCCAGTCACCATGTGTTCCCTGTTAGTCATCCTTCCCCCTTCACTACTACTGAAAGCCCATCATATTCTATGACAGAAGTTGTTAATTTAAACAGAAAGCTTCTCTATGTCAAAAGCTCATCTGTAAGAGCTAAGTACTAGGGTGAACAGCAACTCTGTCACTATTAACAAAGACTCAACCAGCTCAAAACAAAAGATAGATTTTTCAGGATAAAATTAAAAAGCAATACACAGATTTTGTGCCATTGATGCCTCTGCTATACCTGTTCAGTGAATCAGAACAGATTACTTCAGACTCCCAGTCTTCTAGACTGTCAGTCTAGCATCTTTCACAAGCACTACAGTCACACAAATTATTAAAAAGCTTTTCTCTGCACCATCAGTGTCATACATCCATTAGAGGCCATTCCACACTAGAATATATCTGTTGCAAAAAGTCTTCCTAGGCCATATGCTAGTAATAAATAAAAAAGGCTGGAAAAGATCATTTTATAACAACAATCTTCAGTTTTCTTCTCATGTCTGTGTGGTAATCTCTTGAGTCAATCTGTTTACTGTCTGTATCTACAACACCAGGGGGTTTTTATGTATATAATTCACTACTTTATCTTTTGACATTGTCTTTCATATTTCTTGCCCAGATATCTAGAACATGGAATACCCACTAGTTTATTTTATGTGGGTCACAGATGGTCAACAACACATCCAGCACTCTTCAATTATTAAAACAGACCAACCTGATTCTTCATATTCTCTAGCTATACCTTTCAAAAAAAATCCCAGCTACTAAGTCTCCTATGTTTTTTTAAACTCACTACTAGGAAAGTTCTGAATTCAGAACTTTCCAGAAGACATAGATATATTGCCTATATATACTATTTCTCATAGTGGATTGCTTTAGAATGTTCACAATAGGATGATGAAGCTCCCATAGTTCATTTATATTCTATTTCAGGAAACATTTATGAAAGATGAGCAGGCAGAAAAAAAATAAAAGTATGTAAAAATATGGACAGAAAGATACCTCTCAATATTCTAAGAGAACTGCTATGGAGACTAGAATCAGGTCCTGTTAGAAATGGCAAAATATATATATTTAATCACATTCAAAAATAACTACTAATTTGTATAAAAGACAGCAACCTAAAAAGAGTTTGAAAGTACAGAATTTTTGAAACTAAGATTTTTGTCTGTTTATTTGGGGTTTGATTTTGAGTTTTTGTTCATGTTTTGTTTTCTTTTTTTAAAAAAAACTTTCTCTACCTGGAAAAAAGCAGCGTAATGAACGCTCATCTGAATCAAGTTAACGCTGCACCATCACATGTTAGTGAAACACACCTACAGATCAGCATCTGCTCATCTGAAGTAGATCTGTCTTCCAATATTTCAATTTTAGTTTCAGGTAAACTGTGCCCAAAAATCCACACCGAATCTCAGTAATATTTTTAAATTTTACCTCTGAAACACTTCCTGAAATTTAAATAACTTATCAGTCTTTCATTTTTTTTGATAAATCTTCTGACTTGCTCTTGCAGAGGTTATACCTAACCTCTTTTATTTCATATTTCACAAAATAAAGGTAGAAGATCCTTTCTTGACATATTTGGCATTCTCACATTGAAAAACATCACTTTCAGAGTGTTTTTCCCAAACACTGAGCTAGTCTATAGCTGCTGTAACTGAAATACAGTTGAGAGATGTAGGGTTCGGATTGAAAGTTAAAGGATGTAAAACGGTAGGTCATCATCACAGAATTCTGCAAAATAAGTTTCTATCAGAACAAGGCAGTTTCAGCACCCTGCCCTTAGGAACAAGTCAAAAGCAGTCCAGCAAAAAAAGGGCAAGAAGGCCAACAGCAGCTTGCCAGCCATGCAATGCAACCCTGGACATGCTCTTCCCAAGTACTCACCACACAGTGACAGTCCAACTTCATGTACAGGAGGAATGAGTGGGAAGGTGTACGTATCAATCAGTGTCCCCATTCTTCAAACATTTTGACAAGGAATATGACATCCAAGCAGGGATATTTGATGGTGGCTTTTCCTTTTGTTTTACAAGAAACCCAGATTAATTACTGAGAAAACACTTTGTAGTCCTTCAGGATAGAATACCTTTACATAGCTATAATGTAAATGTTTGCATCTGAGGTTGTTTTGATTCTGTTTCTAGCGGACAAAGGTGTGCTTCAGGACATGGTTCATTGAAACTTAGTGCAGATTTTAAAACTCTTTCATTAACAGTGGGTTTAGATGCTCATGTCTACATCAGGGTGCATGTCTGTTTCTCTCCATTAGCTAGAAAAGCACACTGACTACTTCAGACTACCTCTTACTGTTCAGACACATACATAGGTAGAACCAATCCCACCTAAAACCACCACATTATTTCTAGTATTGTCCACCCTCCTCCAGGTAATGTGAGAAATTAAATCATACAGCAGTAAGGATGGAAACTTTTTGCAGCACCTATGCACCTTCACATATATAGCACCATTTTCAGCCATAATAATCATCATTGTCAACATCGTCACTATAGCAGCTTTCCAAGTCTAAGCTACTCTAGGATTTGTCTCACCTTGTTTTGTCATTCCCCATATTTTAAATGAACAATATTTGCAACATTTACTAAGAATATAAACTTTTCATAAATGAGATTTACACACACGATGCTATCAGTTTTCCACATTGCCGCCCCCCAAATATTTTCCAGTTTTCATTTTCATAGATGGAGAAGAGATTATGTAAATTCCTAACTATTCCTCATCTACCAAGAGGCATTCCTTTTGTGAACAAGCTTCATATTTTGAAATCCTCTTTCAATGCAGCTGCTTCTTTTGTCCAAGATACTGAGGCAAGCCCCACTATCTGCTATCAAATGAACACAGCCAGCAGCAGAGGGTCTTTAGGGGAGGAGGGGTGTCAACCACAAAGTCATTAGCTAGAACTGACTGCAGCTGGCAGGGCAGAAACAGTACAAGCATTCACCAAACTGATCCAACATTTTTTTATGTATCATTTTGATACCTTATGCTCTGACATTGTTCATGTTCACAGTCTCAGTACTTTTCAACCTCATAAAAAAATGGAAGGTAGAGATACAATGCTACAAATTTATTTCACATGTGATACAGCAAATTCATTTGTATTGAAGTGACAGGCGAGTATAAATACCTAAGGAGAACAAACTGTAGGTAGGGAGTGCATTAGGCAGGGACAGGAGGACAAGGAACCATATAACAACTAGTCCAAGGAGCACATCAATAAAAAGAATATAACATTATAGCTAACCCTTCAACCAGTGATTCTGAATCATCTTTCTTGCCACTACTGAAATTGTAATTGCATTCATTACTGTATGTGCAGGGAAGTAAAAGATATTAAATAAGCAAAGGATTGTCAAATAAAGATCTTGACAGGCTATCCATGTCCCTATGCTCGCTGAAGCCAACACCAAGGAGCCAGTAAAGCTGTTTTGGCTGAAAGACAATGACAGCAAAAAGTACAGCAGGTAAAACTGGCCTTTAGTAGCCTTTCAGCTGGAATTAGACTTTAGTTCTAGTTATCAGGGATGTGAAGAAACAGGCACACAATGTAGCTATTTAACCTCAAGTGTTAGTTCTAGTTTTGAAATTGTACTTCGATTAACCAGATTCTAAACAAATGCTCAGTAAGATGGTTCATTGTCCCAAACAGGTCATACTCCAAATGGTGAGAGAAAACAGCCAAATTACTTCTAGGAAAGACAGAATTTATAAAGAGTATTATAAATGATGTCACCTATGGGCTTGAAAGGTTCTTTTAAGTCTTTAACCATGTCTTTCTAGGTGTATCAGCTTAAAACAAGAGATTTGAGAGAGCGCTAATGAATTCTATCCTAATGCTCTAAAATTCACTTTATGTCAGGATTGTGTCCTATCTTATTTCCAAGAATAGCTGGTGATTCTGGAGTAGACTTTCTGCATACAGTAAATGGTTAAACCAAAGTGATTAAAAAAACTTATACAGGCTGGTTTTAGATATATATGTTATCAAGAGAGGTTGTGCAGTATTTGCTTGATTAATCTTTGCTGTCTTAACACATGAACCAGATGTACTATTATGTTCTTTGTTCTTCCCTAAAGAGGGGATGAGCTGATCATTTATCTCCAAACAATAGGAGTTCATGTACCACAGTGAAGAATTTTTTTTAATTGGGGAGGCAATCACTAACAAGCTTCAGCTGCAATTGCCTGATGTAAACACAGCACAAATTTGTTCCTGGAGTATTAAATGATATTCCTTCCAGTAAGCACATGAAACCAATTTCTAAATAAGTGTGTAAAGAAAGGGATGGCAAGGACAGAGTTTGGAAGAGGAAAACTCTGCTTTGTCTTTCATGTATTCATATTTACTTCTTTGATATACTAACACATTTTCATAGATAAGTTAAGATTTGAAGCTTCAAATACTGTTTACAAATAATGTGCCGAGAGAACAGAAGTTAAAGGAACTTGGTTGATACAACACATTCCCTATGTTATATAGCATGCAGTCTAAAAGATGTGAAAGGCACAAGGGAATATATAAAATGTTCACAGGGCCACAAGAATACTTTGTGAAAGTTATTAACAGATGCACAGAGTATATAAACTCTTCGTCACTACATAGCAAATTTACATACCTACCTCAATCACAATTTCTATTTGATTATATACTGGAAAGTACAAATCTATAATAGATCAATTTTACAAAGCCTTAAACATAGCTACTTCCTGGTCAGCAAATTCTTAGGGACATGCTACACAAATAAAAAAACTAAGATCAAAAAGCAAGGAAGTTTAGAAATTAGTAAACTGTTCTAGATAAGATATTTAGGAATTCACTTTATCTTCCCGATAAACTTCATCTCATCTGAAGTCCTCACCGCCCCTTCCCTCTCAGTAGTCCTTCCCTTGTCATAACCATAATTTCTTCTGTAAAACTAGTTTTCAATAATTCACAACAATTTGTCCTATCAAATACACTGTTTTTAAGACAAAGAGTAAATGCTAAGCAGGGACTTGCTACAATAAGCTCTTCACCGAAATAAGGTATATTTTCTACTTTACTGTAAAGAAAGAACTCAGAATAGAATAGAATAGAATTTGATTAAGAAAGCCTTCTAATAAATTGTAAAGCTATATTATCAATATACCTCCAAAATGAAAATAAGATCAAGTTAGGTCAAACAACATAATATAGGTAAAACAGTGTTAGTTTTTCTAAAAGATCTTCTCTGCATCAATTAAAATTAGAAAGAATCAAGCATATCAGTCTCTTCACAATTTTAATTAGAAAGTACTACTTGAAGTAAGAACACTTTTATTTTTATTCACAGCTATGCTCAAAGTTGAAAAAAAATAGAGTCAGCTATTTGGTTAAAAGTAATGTTTTCTCCTTTCTTTTTGCTTAACAGCAGGCTCTCTCAAGCTGCCATAGCCGGTGCTAAAGTGCTAACTATGTCACCATGCTGTGCATCACATTAAGTTCCCATCTCAGCTCATGAATTTCTGCCAGATTAGTCCAGTAACCAATAACAGAAAATGAGAAAATGAGAGTTATTTATTACCTCTTATCACCGTCTTCCTGAATCTACATAAAATCAACAGAGTGCTGAGATCAATACAATTCAGGGCAATGAGATCAATAGATTACAATATTTTCTAACCTATAGGCAGATCAGGCAAATAAAGTGTGTCAGATTCATAATATACCTATAAAAGGATACAGAATCAAAACCAGTTAGGATCAAATACAACAGTAATAATATAAAGTTGTCCAAAAAAACCCCCACAGCTACAAATTAACAACTGCTAAGAATGATTTTCTAACAATACAAAAATAATCTTTTAGGTATGGGCAACCATGAAGTCATGAAATCAAAAGGCTGTACTACAAACCCACTTGGACAATAAACATGCAGGGATATACAGATTAGATATGAACAAATATATACATATATGAATTATATATATTTGTGAGACACATTATAGAAGACTAACAGATATTCTGTGCTGGCAAGATGTATCTTATGTATCTTCACTGCACACTGAAAAAGGAGGGGAAGTTTACTTATACGAGTAATGAGAATGAGATAAACACAGAGTCTACAGTTTCTGTTGGCTCATTCCTGTCACTGGGAAGCTCTAAAGATCTTCTGACTGACCAGATAGAGAGGTATACCATAATTCTAAATAGTTCTCATGAAGAGAGGAAAAAAAAAAAATAAAAAATAGGCTTTTAAGACCCTTTTCCATATAGTTCAATTTTTTGTAAAAGTAAATGCTTTCCCCTGCATGGAATTATTGCAGGATCATTTCAGAGATGATGACTCCTGTGGTCAGAATGGATTAAGCTGAGCAATTTTATGTACCTTCCTCCAAAGCAAGATGACAGTGAAATGAAGTCATTTTCAGGTTAAATCAATAGGACAGAAGCAGAGGCTGATGACATCTTCTCTTGTAATTTCGGAACTCAAGAAGTGATAAATATAGGGAAATACATGAGAATATATTTGCTTATATTCCAGAAACAAAATTCAAGAAAATCTACATACACAATCAACACCAAGAGAAACGTAACTCTTACACTCATCTCCCTTCTGAATATTCACTACTTAATGACTCCACCTTTCAACAATGTGTAAAATAATTATTCAAACATATCAACATTTTTGTACACAACTACTCAGATCTACTAAACCTTAGTACTGCATAATGGATCTATAAAGCAAAGACAATCTCCAAAATCAGATGCATGATACACCTCAATTTTGTCTTGAATCAGTTTGCTATATTAGCTATGAGATAGAAAGGGATTTTTTTTTAAACATTCAACCAGATAAGAAATCTCATTGTAAAACAAACTTTCATCATGAAGATCTAAATGCTAATTTCATTTGAGAACAGGACAGAAATATATTCTTCTGAAGTCACGCCCCACACTGATGTAGCTAATGTCTGCTATGAACTTCTCCATTATTTCAGGTAAAATTTTAGCAATAACTCTATCCATTTATCCAAAAAAAGAACAAGCACACTTGTGGAATTTCAGAGTAACAGGGAAGCAAAGGAAGGTGGTCTAACAGAATCAGCAGGAACTTTCATTTTTCCAGCATTTTGCTTATTTAAAAAAATCAAAAATTAATTTACTGACAGTAGAAGAATATGCTCTGTATTTCTTCGCTTATCTTCATTCTGCTTCATAATAAGGCCTCTTAGGGAGTGGAGAACAGCATACATTTAAAACTACACCTTTTTCTGTAGAAATTCACCTACCTATTCACTTTTTAAATGGAAAGTATTCTATTAGTCTTAAATAATAGTGTCAAAACCAGATGCAAAATGTTTCTGTGAGCAGCTCCTGCAACAGCAAGGAAAGCTGGAATACAATACAGCTGATCCAGCAAAAATGAGTAATTCTTATTCTGTCGAGAGTTGTCAAATGTGGAATGAAAAACTTCGTATTTTTAAACATTAATATAATCTGAGCTTGTAGAAGTGATTAAGAGTGCTTTCCATTTGAAAAAAAACCAAAACTGTTGACAGTATTCATAGAATCAAATCACAGAACTATAGAATCATAGAATCAAATTCCTCTTTATCAAATTGTTCCATCAAGGGAACCTAATATAATGCAGTAATAGAGTTAGAACTGTAATTGGGATGTGGATATTTGGTGTCCAGAAAGGCTGTGACATATATAAGCCATAACACAAATCAAGTAAGTAGATAACAAAACCAGGCATCTTTCCAATCCTGTTATTGAAATTTTTCCATAGCTGTCAATTTACAAATAAAGGGCAGTTTAAACATCAAATTGTCATCCGAAAAAGGAAGTCTAAAGCATGCTTCCAATCCAACAGGGACAAAGAAATCTAGCAGGTAAATTGCCTCATAATGTTCCAGTTTACATAAAGAATATTAGATATTCCCTATTCTATTCATGTAAGGCAGACAAGAAAGCAAGAAAAAAGAAAACAAATCTCTCCAAATTCTTGCATTCCAAGAAAGGGCATTTTCTTCCTCTCTTAATTACAGAAAACTACATTCCTCTGGCTCCCTCCAGCTGGAACTACGTTATGTACATCAGTGGTTTGTGTGTTTCTCATAGACCCATATCATACTGGCACTTAACACACTACTCAAAATGTCATATCTGCATTTATTTTAACTTCAGATGAAAAGTTCTTACTCTTTGAACAACAATTTGCAATGCTATTTATCTTTACAACAGATCAAAAAATTTTAGGTTTGTTAACCTTCATTCCAAATTCTTACACACTTATAACTAAATTAGTTCTATGAATCTGTGATACTCTCAAGAAAATTAAAATGTTTTCGTTAGATCCAGCATCAAAGAGATAAGAAATATCTAATGAAATACAGACTATGTGTAAGATACCTGATGTATCTCCAATACTCATAAACAGCCTTCCTAGAAATCTCTGATTGCAAATGCACTACAGTCAGAAGTAAATTCTAACTATACAACTATCTGTAAGTAATTGCTAAATATGAGTAATATTAAAACCACACCTAGGATGACCTAACTTTAGTACATTAAAGTAGAAATGTAAACAAAACTGAAATTACTGATTAGTTACCCAATTTTCAGCTATTATATATTCAGAGAAGTTATCCTAGATGTTTTTCCAAATATTCAGAGATGTATTACCAGAAATAAAATACACAAAAGTATGCCAAAGGGTTTAGTTCCATTTTACCTCAGATAACACCATAGCTCAAAACTACAAGTAGATCTAATCAATCCCCTTTATGAAAACCTATTTCTCAAGAAAGCAGAAGCAAGACAAAATGCCTAGAAAATGAAAAATGGTCAGGAGAGCTGAACTGACTTGAAGAAGCAATTATTGAATGATTTTGGTAGAGGAAAAAACATTGGTTAATTTTGGCTTGTAAACAGTAACAACAATATCTACTTGCTCATTGATTGTGATATGAACGGCCGTTGTTCTCTTCAATATAAAATGACCTCATTTAAATTAAATTGGTGGTGATAATTCTTGCCCAATGCTTTGGACATAAATTAATTTGTGTCCTGTACTAGGGCACGTTTTTATGAAGAGCATTATGCTGTATTTCTGTCTATTTTCTGTGGGAAGCCTAAAATGAACTACTATTCTTATACAAAGCAGGACTGAATACTCTCAGAACCTTTGCAGAATGCGTTTTCAGGAGGCTTTACAAAGTTTCTTTGTATCCCTCCATTCTGTTGTAATTGCCCTTGGACACAATGAATATTTCCTACTCTGCACAATGGGTCCATATGGGGACACAAATAATACTCCTGGTTGTTCCTGCTGTAACAAGTAAGGAAACTCTAAGACTTCCCTGTTGTTGTAGGATGCAGACTGCAAACCTCAGAGTCACACTGTTTTCAGTACCGTGTCAAAGTGCATTTGCATCTTTCCACCATTTTCTCCATGTTTTACCTTTTAAAACACTTCAGCCACAAGCTCAGCCATGTATCTAAAGAGACCATCAACTGTGTAAGTTCTGTCCCAGCACAGAATGTACTGCCCACTGGTGATTGCAGTATCATCTTCAATCTGTTAAATTATTATACAGACTTATATCTGAAGAAGAACATTTTAAGAACTCGTCCTCTCAAATTGTTCCAGAAATCAACAGTTCTCTTACCTCTAACCTCTTGGTTTAAAGAGTAAGCAAATAAATTTAAACAAATTCAGTAACCTCTTATACTAATACACAATGTGCTAAAAAAACAGTATTATGGCAAATTAGTAAGAAAAACAGTGACTTTCCTAGAGAAAAATGAACACTGGGAACTTCTCAAATGAATACAAACAATGCGTGCATGTACAGAGATCAAGAAGCTATAAAACCTCCAAGCCTTACATTAACTTCATGCCAAAAAATCCTCACTAGATATCTGAAAAGTTTGATTAAAAAGAGCACAAACCCAAGAGAAATTTAAACTTCCAAGGGAGCAACTAAAACATTTTCATTTGCAGAAGTGGACATTTGCCTCCCCCAACCCCCCCGTGCTACTCTCTTGTACTAGTTATTTAGGAAAACCAAAAATGAATGGGCCAAATTCTATCTCCTGTAACCTAATTACAGCAGAAGTTGTTCCGTTTTTTATTGGTTGCAAAGATCACACTTGTAAAACAAATATGTTAACTCCTGGTTTAAAAAAAAGTTTGAGACCATTTTAAAGAGTATAATATCAAAAAACCAAAAGATTAAGATTCAAATTTTAAGTTGAAAATCTGTTTAGAAAAATGAAACATTTTCAATAAAACCTATCATTAAGAGGAAAAATGAAATTTTGCTGCTCATTAGCGAAGACATTTCACTTTTGAAAAGCTAACTGGCAAAATTTTCATGTGAATAGAAACTATACAGAAAAGCAAGAAGCAATAAGAAATATCACAAAATCAGCAAGTGACAGATCTTAAAGCAGCTGCTAGCCCTTCTTGAATCTTGACTGCAATTGTTGATCAACTTTAAAGCTAAGGCATGCTATTTTCTGATAGTACATGGGGAGGATTAACATGCATTTGGCTCATGTACAGCCTTTGAGTTTACAAATTAAGAAGCACATAAAATTAATCGTGAATCAGATAAGAAGCCAAATATTTGACATAAATATTTTAAACTTCTGTACAAATTTGTAATTATTTCCATGCTGAACAAACAAACAAAAAAAATTAAGACTGTGTTATCTAATAGTAAAATGTATCAATACTGCTAAGAAGCCAGATCCTAAATATTTACTTTGTTTGAAAAGTATATTTACATAACAACAAATGACAAAAATCAGTGAAATGAAAATTATTTTAAACTATTCCAGAAAGAAAGCAATTAAATATTATGCCTGGTTTGAACTACCTCCCCAAACCTATTTTGCAGTCTGTTGTAATTTTTATTATTTTGCAATAGAATTTCAATATTTTTAATTTAAAAATAATGTAAAAATTGCTTTATATAAAAAAAAAACTTAAATAATTTATAAAACTTAATTTTTGTATAAGGATATTTAATTTCAAGTTCTTTGCCCTAACTCGGGTAAGATTACATACAATTTTTTTATATCTTTATAGCTTAACCTCCAGATATTCAGAAAATAAATAATTACAACTATTCTTTGATAACACTGCCACCTAGTGCTAACTTGAACTTAGAATGAAGCATTTCATTGAACTTTTCCATTCTGTAATTTAGTCTAAGGTGGAACTATACTTTGTACAAAGTATCCAATGTACTTAACTGTACATTGGATTAATTTGTTCTCTTACCTGGAATGCCTGTTAAATATGCAGCTACACTAATTCTGAAAATATACTGTAAAATACTGTTATATAATACATTCACATTCTAGTGTTTACCAAAATGCTTTTGATAGCCAAAAATAAAGAGAATACACAGCTAACATCCTAAAAAACAAACATGTATGTTCCTAGAACTTTACATGAATACAGGCAATAAATTGAAATATTATTTGGTTTAATTTGATACCTAACAAGGAAAGGTGGAAAATATCTTAGTAAATTAATTACAACTGGAAAGAACAAAGAAATTGAGAATTTCTAAGGTGGAGATGATATCCAAGAATCAAACTGATAGCAGGAAATCATTTTTACTTATACAGAACTGGTCAATACACACTTGACAAGCCCAGAGCTCTTGAGAAAATACTAGATTTACTTAATTCCACTCACTTCCATAGCTATGCTGCCATCTAGTGAAACAGGATATTCATTCTTCTCTGCAAGACTTAAATTTTGTCCAAATGAAAAACAGTAGGTACATGTACCACAGCAAACACTGTTCACATGTAAGTACCTTATTCCCTCTGCTTCTTCTTCAACACTACATTTTTGTAACTGGTGTTATAAGGTGACTAATTCTGGCCAAGGGACAGTGAACATTCATACACCTAACCTGAAATGCAAACAGGCTTACAGACTTCAGGGAGAAAACGAGGAACTGAACAGCATAGACCACAGTCCAGGATCAGGAAAAAGTTACCTATTAGCAGATTTCAGATTACACAGATAAAGTACTGGATTCACAGGTAGTAATACAGATAAAAATTACTCCAAACCTTCAATTTAAATTACCTGTTGTGGCTGGTTTTTTATTACATTTAATTAGAATTCTGACTTACTAAAAACATTTAAAACTTGGTGAATTACAGACATAAAAAGCAAATAAAAAGTAAGTACACACTCACCTGGGAAAAGATATTTGCAGTTGGAACAACTCTGTTGTCCACGATACTATATAAAATTGCTAACAATCTGTCCAGGGGAAATGGCTTTGGCCCAAGTAGGTGATTGCTGGTCTGCAACAGAAACAACACTTTTTAAGTCACTTTCAATTCCCTGGAGTACTACATGATGATATTCCTATCTTTTTGGCCACTGTGGAAGCACTATGATTCACAGTAGTGTTTCACAAAGCCTACTTACGTGTTATGGAAAACACTGAATACATGCTTAATGATTGAGAAAAAGATACAGACGGGAAGATCTATTTAACATGGCAAGTGTTCAAACTGCACAAGAAACAGGAACATTTTTGAGCTGTAACAGAGAATCTTATGTCAAATTTCCTGTCAGTAGATTTATACATTTACTGATCTTGTCTAATGACCTTGCCCAATCTAAAGAACAAAGAGGAAAGGCTATGTTTTATGGCATTCAAGGAATCACAGAATGGCTTGTGTTGGTAGGGAGCTTAAAGATTTCTTCCAAAGGAAGAGGACAAAACTGGACAGAGTATTCCAGAGGCAATGCAAAGAGTGCTGAGTGTAAGACTCAAGAGTGCACATGCCTCCCACAGGTTTAGCTGGCTAAAATAAGGAGTTCAGTTGGCTGAGCTCAAGGTCAGCTTTTTGGCTGGTAAGAGCTGCTGTATAATGAGCTACCAGCCCAGCTACTGTGGTATCAGAACACAGCATATTTGCTCAACTTCGCATCTACAGAGCTCTTTTGCATCATGCACACCTCACACCTCAGCTGACACTGATGGCCATTTTAGGCATTATGGATTATTTTATGTGGTAACATTGCTTTCACTTGAATTCAAAGAAATACAAAGTCCTGATTGTTCAATGCTAAGCATTTTCAAAATAACCAATTCCACAAAAAAGAGATGTACAGTTTATAAGGCAGAACTGGGCAGTATTCCAACTCAGGCAGCACTGTTAGGACTACAGAGATTTATGACCCACACTTCTGATACCTCTTACAAGGGAAATACTTGTTTTATTTTAAGTTTCCATTTAATTCTCTCTCCTTTGGCATCCAGTTGCCTTTTTTGCAGTGTACATTGATTTATTTTTACTAGCAGAGCATCCAAGATGAAAGGCAATTTTCAAGAGAAAGTTTGTTTCAAAATGCTTCTGGGAAAGAACACCTCAAATATACCACCAGCATCTCTGTGGCATTAGTCATCAGTAAAACACAAGCACTCATTTCTTCAGCAAAACCAAAAGTTATATCCAATACACGTTTTAACTTTTCAAATCCAGGAGATGTCCCCAAAGCTACCTCTTGGCTAACAATGCAAGCAGTGTGAAAAATCATGGAAACACATAGCCAAGACTTTACCATGGCATCTTCAGTCAGAATGTAGATGTGGTGTAAGTTATAAACTGTACAATCACCTGCCCTTCTGCTTCTACACATGCCAATTCTGTAAAGCATATTCTTTACTGTCAATAAACAGACTAAAATCACTGCACTCCAAGCAGCTAGCAAATGCAGTTAGCATGGAGTAATCTCTGAAGCTCTGTTTAGTACATACAGTTACTTCAGAAATTTCTTGTTCTCTATTTAGACAGCAGACTGAAACTTTCAAGTTATTTAAAAGAAAAGCTTTCCTCTAGAAAAAGCAGATGAGTTAATTCTAAAAGAATAACTTCTTGGAAGAATAACAATGGTTTAGAAATTCCTTCAAATATAATGTGGTTACTAAAAATTTTCTGCAAGGAGATAAGATAGAATGCTATACAGGATAGTACTTATAAAACTGCAAAGGACTCAACACCTCTCAAAAACAAAGAAATCTCCCAGAGTCAAAAAGTCTAGTCAAAATGTTTTATAAGCCATCAAATCAATTCTGTATGCCCCCTGTCACCTTTTTACCAAGGCAATACATTCATTGTTCAAAAAGACTTTTTCCCAGTTGCCACTGTGTGTGCTCATACTTTTTATCTGCAATGCCAGTTTCATGTTCTCTCTGTTTACCTGGCCTAAGCCTTTCACTATCACACAGCTGCAAGCCATGTATTCACTTTCCAAAATTTCATGAACAAGAACCCCAAGAGCTCTTTAAAGAGCAAAAGCTTAACCCAAACTCAATTATCTGCACAAAAAGAAGAAACTCCTTAACCACAACTGACTGAATTGTCAACCTTTACAGCATGTACTTGAAGACCGAATGATACCTCTTCCTTTTTTTGTAATGCAGAAAGCATTTCCAAACTTCTCTGGTTGCTCTACAATGAAGTATATTCAGGTGTAAGCTATAAATTCTGATACAAAACAAATCCTAGGCTGAAGCAGATATACAAGATAAGCTCATTTCCAATAAAAAAAAACAAAAACAAAAACACACCAACATCAACAAGTCTGACAGACTGACACCTGAAAAAGTTTCACCTGCAAGAAGAGATTCACCAGGAAGATCTCTCACTTGTCACTAAACTGGAAATGCATCGTTCCAGGCCAACCATGCACAGAAACCAAACAAATGCTGCTTTTATCAGCAACAGGGCAATTAATAGAATAGTAAGTCAGTTTCTTCCCCTCATTCACAATATTTTTTTCCAATTAAAAAAAAAACCCAACAGTCTCTGGACTGACACATTTAAGAATCAGAAAACAGATTTTCAGTCTTCCTGTACCTAAACTTTTACAGAAGGGTTTCTTTCATCTAATGTCAGCTTCCTGCCAAGCAGGTATGGATAGCCTGGATATGGATAACCAGTTTCCTCAGTTCCAAATATAGCCAGCAGAAATCTAATCAATACAATTTGTGGTGCAATTCATCTGCCTGAACATGAAGCCTATGTAAATATGAGCCAAATCACAACACCCTACCCTCCAGTGACTGCATTGACTGACTCTGCATGGGCTATAAACTGGTTTATATCCAGGCACCCACTAGAGTTAGGTGAATCTGATCTGTAAATCAATCTTTAGACAAGCTTCTCTGGGCAAAGCTATATTGACATAAACTGTCACACCAACTGAAGCAAATGAGTATATTTATAACACTACACCTGCAATTGTTTATCCCTACATTTCAATTTCACTCATTATGAAAATCATTCTATAAAAATTAAAGAATTTTTATATAAAGAATATAAAATTATTTTTGAGAGAAATGCTGATACTTGGTGACTCCACTTATGATGACCTTTAACTAGCTTTATTAAACACACTTTCTTGTATGCAAAAATATGGCATTAGGAGACAATTTTATATTGCAGTTTCAATTTTCAATAAAATTAAAATGTCTGTATCTCACAGAAATTTGAAGAAGATAAAACAAGTGCCCCAAAAATTGCTATTTCTGCAGTTCAGCTGTTTCTACAGTAATCAGTGAAACAAAATGAAACACAAACCCACAAGTGGAAAGAAAATACTTGCTGCCAAGCTCAGCTTAGAAGGATAAAATACATACCTTCTCATGCTTCTTCATGAAATTGGTCTTTCTAATTTTCCCATGATGCTGCAAACAACAGACAAGAGCAAAGATAGTTAACACAATCAATAAAGAATGTATACACTAAAAATGGTAGTTTGCTCCAGGTCTACACTTCTTTACTACACTTCCAGTACTTGCCTTTGATGTTACTACCAAGCTTTCTTACTATAAGTCCTAAAATTACACTTGCCTAGCTTCTTGCTTCACCTTGTCCCAAGGGGTGCAAAGCCAAAACACAGCATGCTAATATTTTTTGGTGACATGAGTAAGTTGGCTTTTTTTAATCCACTCAGGAACTGATGAGATAGTAAAAATTTGTTTGCAATATGACTGCATGCCACCATCCTCCTCATATCCTCAATCATCTAATAAAGAAGACAGATGATGACTATCATGATTTTTAAAAATGTATCTATGTATAAAATCCACCAGAGTTTTCACCTTTTATTGACCCTATTTCAGAATTTGGATGGTACGAAAGTTGGCAGAATGACAACCAGGAATTTAATCAATACAATACAAAGGTAGTTCAAGGTTCTTGAGCTACATGACAAAAGGAAGGAGGAGAGGAGGGTGAAGGGGTAGGGTTGGGAATTGAAGAAATTAATATAATTTAAAGCTGCACATTTTTTAAATTGTCTTAACGAAGGAAGGACTACTGAAAGAAAAATAGAAGAAAAATAGCCAAATGCACTTGGATCTCAACTAAAATGTGAGGGCAAGACAAGGGCAGAAGTACAAAAGTATAGTAAACAATGTCACAAATTTAAAAAATCAATTTTAAAAGAAACAAAAAAAGTCATGAGACATGATGAGTGAGGTGTAAGTGATGTAAAATTAGTGAAGACGTGTAGTATTTTTTAAACATAGTTAAGTGCTATTTCTCAAAATATCACCTGATGAGTTTTTCCTTCTTCTACAGCCTTGAAAAGTATATCTTACTAATATACCTTATAAGCATACCTTATTAATATACCTTATAAGCATGCTCAATGAATCAGGGAAAAAAATAACTCAAATGAAGGAATTATTTTTTCATTAAAATGTTTAAAATATTGTACTTAGTATCTGTGCCCCTCAATACTCAGCCATATCAAAATTAAATGTGGCTTTTCTTAACTGACTTCTGAAGAGCTAAACAGTAGACAGGGCTTAGGCTCACTTCATATGATTTGTCTGATTAAAAAAAATAGCTAATTCAGCTAATGCTTATCAAACACAATTAGAGACAGCAAAGTAATCATTCTATCATGCCTTTGAAAAAATCACTGCAGTGATAACCATGACCTTTCAGAGGGGAAAGTGATCAAGCCTGAGGTTACACAGTATGCTCTGGATGGATCACAACAAACTGCAATAGTGCATTTTGCAGGTTACACTGGAATGTCCATATGGTATATATGGTATTCTAGCTCTGTTCAAGCACAAAATCCCATGGAATTCAGAGCTAATTTTCAATTAGTTTTTAACACTGTTTTCTATAAAGACTTCATATATACATATTCCTATTCATTCTTGTTTTAAAGACTGCCAAACCAGCTTTGTATTTTTATCTCAATCTACTGCAAAGCCCTTGAATTTTTCACACAACCAATAGCTGTGGTGCTAATTATCACTTCCCTGCTCTGTCGAGCTGTTAGTATTCCAGGCTGCCCCAAACTGTGACTTTATTTTTAGCTGTAGTACAGCCTAGCATCTAAAGAGAAGTGCAAATGAGCAACTCAATGACCATCTTTTTGTTTGCATCCCTTTTGCTTCTCTTAGTCCTTAGTTAAATCACTCCAGAAGATACTTTTCTGTGATCTATTCTGAATCCCATTACAAACCTGATAAAAAACATATTCTATTGCCACTGTTCACATGACTCATAAAAATACTCAGCATGAACCCCCTCAAAAGAGTTGGTTTTGTTGGGCTCTGGAAGGCAGCTATTTCTGAAGTTCAGTTTTAGACCTGATGAAAGGGTAACTGATACTACATGACACACAGGAAAAATGGTGACTTCTGCTTCACCAGTTCTTGGAAAAAATACCCGATAGCTCTGATATAAATAGCTTCCTGATCCCTGCTTCAAAAACCTTAGAAATTCATGTTTATTGTACAAGTTTAATATGGTTCATGTACAAGAGTAGAAACACTCAAAGATACCACAAAAGGAGAAACAAGGAAATAAACTAAGTTGAAAGGGTTATTCAGTGATCACAAGGAAGATGTGGCACATTTTAGCACATTTTGCTCTACTTGGCAAGACTTGGCTCTTACATGTTTCTGTGTAGAAACATTTATTCAGCAAAAAATCTCTAACAAACAAAATGCTCCAGCCAAGTGCAAAAAACAAGGCTTGCCCATAGAGTAAATCTGCCAATCTGCACTTACTACAAGTAACCCTCCACTCAGGAAAGAACTAAATAGAAGGGTGAAACACCTATAGCTTTCAGTAAGATCATTCTATAGTTTAAACTGAAAATATACTAGCATTTCCTCACTAGAAACAGCAGTAACTTCTCAAAATATGTATCTGTAATACATCCTTTAGAAGTGGGATTAATATTTTTACAAATTTGTCTTGCCCTCATTTTAACTGCTTACATCCATCCATCATGAATACCATATATTTTATACACACATGCATATATCAATACATACTGTAGTATTGTAGTTGGCAAAATGCACAAAAAGCCCAACTGCCTGATCACGTTTCTGATACCTGTCTTCCCACCTACATTTTGTCAAATAACTCAAAATGAGGCAATGAGGCAGGCTTGAGGAACTTGAAGATCCCGGGTCAGGAAGAGACATACAACAACAACCAATGGCACCACAGCACTTGTCTGCAGTATGACCACAACTTATCTCACAGGTAAAATGAAGAAAAAAAACAGTCAACATGTACGTGGCAAGAACTTACAGAAAATGATGTTTAGCCCAGGAGCTGGTAGTAATGGCTAATGCATTCATCCTAAAACATGCATTACCACCATTTCAACACAACACATCCCAGCTAATGTAACCACATCTCCTGCAAAAGCAACTGCTTGTATGCTTCTGTTTCAAAAACCTAGAACTCTATAAAAACCTAATAGTGCACTAAGTCATTTTACCTCATTAAAGGCCAAGGCAGTTGTGGCTTGTACTTTACTCTGGAAATCTAAGTTTGGCTTATAACTAAGGACACGGTGGTGACTCCATTAAAATGCTTTTAAAACAAAGCTGTATCAACTTGGAAAAGCAAAGCACAGTGCTCATGCTGTAACAGCTTTATATATAATTTGACATGAAGAAGTTTGGTTTATTAGACATTTAAATTTAAATTTTGATCATTACCAATCACAGTATGTGATCTACAGAAAACCTGCTCATCAAATCAAACAAAGTGCACACAGAAACAGAGCTCAAAACAAAAAAAGTTGAAAAGTTTTAAACCAGGAAATTCAATATGCAGGAATTCAGTTAACAGCACTAAGAAATGAATTTTGTTACCTTAAGAAAGAATCTCTTATCTGTCCTAACAGGATTGTAGGAGGCAATGTAAGCAGCTATTAGAAGAAATTTGGAGTAATAAGGAAGTTCCACGTGGGTATGTGCAGAAAGTCCTGTAAAATAAACAAACAGTTTATGAGTTAACCAAATAACTCCTCTCCTGCTCTAGTGCTGTAACTAAACGAGTAAGACTTTCTCAGCCCTATTATCACAGATACAAACTTGGAGAAGGGCCAAGGAGCACAGCACAAAGCTAAACAAAGGTAACATTCTGAATCCTTTTCAGACTCTCAGCAACTACACTTTAAGCATCAGATTCCTAAATCTTCATGAAAAAAGGTATAAATAATTCCAGGCTACTTCCATTTAAGGGAATTTTCCCGACAAACAAGACACATGAAGGGAGATGTGTAAATACAATAGCAATTTTTTTTAAGATTCAACTTTTAGATTGCTACAGCCCACCAAACATCTTCTTCAGGAACAAGGCTGGCATGGTAAAGGAAGCAGCAGTTCTGCACTTCCAATAAATAGTTCATCTGTGATAAATGATTTTGAGCCACTATTCCATTTCCTACAGAAAACTTTTTTAAAATTTTAAACTTCATCCAGTTGACTTTGCCTCCTTGTATACATGTATACTTAATTAAGATTAAACACACATATTAAAACCCACAAGAACTACAGTCTGGTGAATATTTGCTTCCACTCTTTTTGAAGGGAACTCGAAGTATTTTCACTTTGTATTTTTTTTACCTTTACAGTCCCCTGCTCTTGTTTCACATGGTTATGCATAAGAATAGGATCATCAAACCACCCTCCATCAGCTGGCTAATTACAGACACCATCAAAAGGTCTCTCTCATGCCCTCTCTGCTTACAATTTTTTACTTCAACAGTTTCTTGTTCTGTGAAGCACCTGTACCTTTATATTTTAATCCACAAATATCAGCAAATAAAGATCAAAGAATTAAACATGTTTAAAAGTTATGATTCAGGGTCCACAGTATATAGAAAAGCAATCCTAGATGACCACTAGTAATGATTTCCTCTTATGTAAAAGCAGAGAAGAAAAGCAGGTTTAGTTTCATTTACAATTAAAATATTCTCTTGTACTGCATGCTATTTATAAAATGCAACACCAAATAAACTCTTGCAGACAGACAATTTAGTTCAATACAAAAACATCTGTTTTTTCTCCATTCTTCTGCTCTGCCAATATTGCATCACACACTGAACTATTTGATGATTTACACCTTTATTACAGTTAGAATTTTATTTATTAGAACTTCTTTTTAACCATGTTACTATAACATGCTGTTTTAAAAACACAACTTTTTTCCTACTACATGTACCTATCAAAATGCATTTAAAATTAATCCCTTCATGGAGTTGTCAAGTGCAAAATATCATCTGGGAGAGAATTTAGTAAGAACACTTTGAATCAAACTCCTTTGGTCAAAAATGTTGAAAATTCACCAATTATAAACCAAACACAGAAAACAGTCTGAGGACTGCATTTATCTCAAGAAATTATTTGTCATGACAAATAATACAAAAAAGTGTTCCCAAACTACAAATTGGTCAAAAGTCTATGACCAACTGACACCATCAGGAAACTATTTTGATATTGAAATGAAGGCTGACAAATACATTGAGATTTGACTTTCCAGCCTGTCTAAGTATAAAACCAACAAAGCTCTACTTGTCCAAGGAAAAAAACAGAGAGAACACTTGCAGTTCTGACATTTCTCTTTGCAAGAAATCTGGACCCAAGACAGATGTTTTGTTTAGGAATGTGCTAATTCAGTGCAATACACCAGGTCTAACATTCTCTTCTCTACACTTGGACAATTCTGCCAGTCAGCACAGAGAGGTTTGACCATCAGGGTTCAGGCTACTCCTCACCCATTCTGACATAAGAAATACTGATGTAAAGAAGACTGTTCTTGCCTGCAAAGGATATTAGGAAAGGTTACTCCCAGTATATATAATAGGGGAAAAATATTCCTTTGTAGAACACCTCAAAAAGACATGATTTTTCTAACTGAAAACTAACAGGAAACTAACAGGTAGCCTTGTCTATGTAGCTTTACTCACATGTTCTCAGATGACAACGACCAAGTCAAACTGAATAGCACATTTCACATTACAAGCTCCTACACAGTTACTGTGTTTGATACCTTTCAATTGCCCAGGCTCTCCACCATCATGCTGCAAACGCTCCCACTGTGAGCTGAAAGACAGATAATGCAAATACGTAAAGACGTAGCATTTGATAGCCTTTTAGATAAAGCTACCTGCTTGTTATACTCTAATTTTGCGACACTGGCTAGGATACAGTTAGTGAGAGAATAATTAAAAATACAACGTCTTGTATTACTTGTATTACTATCTCACACGTAAATTTTAATAATCTGCAGACTACGTATTTGATAAAAAAAAGCAAAAAATAGTGTTAGATTAAGGCATAAAAGATCTAATTGCAAAATACTATTTCTTCCCATCCAACCACCATGAGTAAGCAAATATCCACAGTGTTCCAACTTTCAAGAATAATGCAGAATTGCATAAAGAGAAAAACACTGATAGTTTTGATTTCTTTTTAATCTGCTTAATAACTGTTCATGTTTGTGAGAAGAATACTATAATTACTCCATAATGTAATTTTGAAGTCAATAGAAGTCATCCAGATGGATTATTCTGTCAGACAAAAATGCCCCCAAGTACTTCGGTGTTTTCCTAAACAATATAAAAAAAAATCACTTTAAAACTTCCCTTAAGGAATGACACTGCTAGCATATTTTGGATCATTTTGTGTACAACAAGGGGATTACAAAAAAACAGGTTTGCTTAAGGAACTGTCTTGGCTTGTTTTGTAAAGTTCCTCGTAACAGCTTATCAGCCATAAGCCATAAAACTTATAAAAACAGTGTAATGGAAGCCCAGGTAGTACTTAAATTACAATGAAGACAGAACAACTCATCAATGAGCTAAGGTTTTAACCATTTTTTATTTTACAGGCAGAAAAAAAAGAAGATTCATTTTCCTTTCAGTTCGGGTTGAACAAAAGCTGATAGCAAAGTTCTATCACTATAAATTACACAGTCAACAGAAAAGCAAAGTATCATAGTTCCATGGGCAGAAAAACTGATATAGTGATTTTAATTCCTCAAGCATTTACTGGTACAGAGAGTTAAATCCTAGAACTGGAATTTCTAATAAAAATCAAGTCAAGCTCAAATTTATAATCAAAGAAAACTGTAAAGGGAAATTACTTATTTGGAAACAATTCACAAGCTATTTTGTATCATAATCTTTTATTACAACCTAATTAGAGTAGGCAATTACACAATATAAAAAGTCAGGAAGATCCTGAGTAGACTGTGTAATGAAGATCAATACTGAATAAATATTTGAGCCAAACAGAAAAATGCTGCATTGTACAGTGAAGACTAGCTTGTACAAAGCAAAATCAATTCTCTTTTTGAAGGAATGATCATATCTCTATAACATTAGCAAAGACTTCTACTACACACTTAGGTTGTGACCAGAATACTCTATAGCCTCAATGACATTCAAAGGAAAGAAATCAGTATGTTTTTACCAAGATAAAGAAACAAAGCCATACTGAATGATCTCTCTTTAGACAGCATAACATCAGAATCACTCTCTTAAAGGTGGAGAGAACATTAAACCTAAGCCAATTACTACCACTGTGAATGAATACCACCATCCTTTCTTCCAGCAGTCTGGTAGCTTACAAAATAAACAAGGAATCTAAAACAATACCAAGAAAAATAGCCATTAATAGAACACCAGATTTTAATGCCAACAAAAATGGCAATTCCAAATACACAAAATATTGCCTTTGGTAAAGAAAATACGGGATCGGAAAGCACAGTCAGCAAACGAACCTAGCTCTATCAAACAAAGCTAAGAAACACAGATACTCAAAATCTGTAATGTCTCAGGAATTTTGAGGCTTGCAAACATCCTTGGTACAGTGAATATCTGGCGAGCTAACAAACACAGCAGTGTGTTTTAAACTGTGTCTGTATATTATGGTGATGGATTACAATGCTTGGTAGATTCATACATTACAGAAAATGGATCTAGCATCAGTGAGAAGGAGAACAAAACCTGCTGCCACTGCTTTACTTATTGAATCTATTATATACTACAAATACCATTTTGTTTAAATTTCCTCCTGAGATACACTATTTCTAACAGAGTATGGCAAGAAAGAAATGCACATTAAAGAAAAAAAATTACATCTAGCAAAAAAGAAACACTAGCCATGAAGCACAGTGAGAGGAAGGTTGTTAAAAATACAACCTCAACAAAGCAAGCAAGCCTATCCCCTCCAAATTACCTGGATATTTCCCGAAGATAAACAGTCTGCATTGCCTTCTTCAAATGAGGTTCGATATTTTTCCAGAGTTTGCGGGTGTCACGTTCATTTGCTGCAGCAAGCCAGAATCAACTGTTAAACATTTAACTCTTAGAAGACTAAAACTCATCCCTGGCACCTGAACAGTCACAGGCCTGACATGGTCTAACACCCTGACTCTGACATGCTGCTTTAGGATGATGCACCATCACCATCCATCCAGCAAGCACATGCTGCCACACAAGGCTGTTTCTCTATCTGTTCTGAGATAATCTGCACCAGTTTGATAGTACCTCTCCTCTTGGTTTCTTTCTTCTCTTAGCCTTGACAAAGAAATAATGACAGGGTACAACTGGAGTAAGCAATGCTGTTGTGACCTGAGGTATCACTGTGCCACCACAGCATAAGGATCAGAGCCAAGTCCTCACCAAAACCCACTGAACAGCACCTACTCTCATACACCCACTCAAATTAAAGACACAGCCTTACCTTCCCCTCTGACCACTGGTTCACAGTATTTAGCAAAATTGAGTGCAGCCTACAGAAAGCAAAAAACAGAACATATTAAAGTACTATCTATCTGATCCAGCTACAGAGTATAACTAGCAGGGTAATTTATTCCTTTGCAAAGCCAACAAACCCTTTTTCAGTCAATAATGATGCCACTTGCTTACAAACATCATACTGTCAATCATGGCAACACTTCTGTACCATAAAACACAAACAGAAGTAATCTACCGCAGGTTACATAGCTTTGAGCTCAGCAAGATCTGTTTATTGTACTCTGGGGTTATATTTTTTTAAACTAGCATAATAATTTATCATTATAAATGCAATAAAAATGTTTTCATGAACTTTTCGTACTCTCTTCATTTTCAGACAAACTTTCCATTCCAGGAGAAGTTCAACATACTTAGGCAGAAATTATTTATTTTTTCAAAAATTATTTATTTTAAAAGTATTCTAATATATTCCATGAACAAATGAACTCCTTTTGCCTAAAGTAAGATTAAGAGATTTTTGACAAGACTAGAATCTAGACTTTCTTCAAAAATGTTTAAATTAATATCACACAGAATTTTGTAAAATACCAATTCCCGGAGTTCATTCTCTTTTTGTCCTATTGCACTTTAAACATATCTCTGTGCTAATACACAAAACTCGAAGTGTAACTTCCATATATAAATCTAATAAAATTCTAGAATGTACTACTAATAATTACACATAAAAGCGTACACATTTAGAGTCTGTACTAGACACTAAGGAGTTCAGATGTCCGCAGTTATCTGTGTCTGCCACTATCTTCTATGGAAGAGACTTGTCAACCACATAAAGAATTTAGGGTCTAATTACATTAGTATTTTTGTAGTGTTGCACAAGAAAATAGTGCATCTAAAGCTAATGAAATTCTCACAAGCAGAGCCACTCAAGCACGTGTCTGCAAGAACTGTGACCCTGATTTCTATTTCTGTCTCCAGCAATCTGATTTACATATAAAACCTGTATGGTTAAGAGAGAAGTTCAGCTGAAATTTAGCAGCACATTGCTGAGGGAAATGCAAGCAGAACATGCAGATCATCTCTTGAGCACCAATTTGTTCACTGGTCACGTCAAACCTATAAAATTTCCTTGTACACAATATATTTAATTAAATAATAATTGGATTAGATAATGTTTGTAATTGTTATTAAGCTTATGTAAATGTCACCATCAAGTAACTTAATTTTCTTCTGTTAAGTTTGTTTACTATTACATTACATGGTTAAAACACCTTTTTCCAAATACTTTAAATTTATTACTAGAAAACTACACAATACTGGAGGCCCTTTACAGCCACCAAAACAACCGCCACCCCTGTTATGGATTTTTAGGGCGACTACATTTTAAGCTAACACATTCTCAGGAAAGCAAATTTACACTAGATATAAGGAAGACTTTTTTACCATGAAGGTGGTGAAACACTGGAACAGGCTGCTCAGAGAAGTTGTGGATGTCCCATCCCTGGAAGTGTTCAAGGCCAGGCTGGATGAGGCTCTGAGCAAGCTGGTCTGGCGAAAGTTGTCCCTACCCATGGCAAGTGCTGGAACCAGACCTTTAAGGTCCCTTCCAACCCAAACCATTCTACACTCTCTGATTTTCTCTTTGTCTATATTTAACAACAAATCTAGACTTTCAGAGCAACAATAAATCTAGACTTTCATTTGGCAAAATACATCCCAAAACAAAATAGTAACTCTAAAGAAACTCATCTCACCAGATGCTGAAGTTCTTTCAGGTCCCTACAGACCATGTAGAAGACACCAAGCAAAATATTGATATATGCAGCATAGAAATCTGCAGAATATTCTGGGGGATGATTCTGAGACAAGATCTTCTGCAGATGTCCTGTTTAAACAAAAATAATTTTTTCTGTTTTCAAGCCAACTTAATAAATCAACCATATTTATGGAAAATCAAATAACCATCACTAAAAAAAACCCAATAAAATTCACCAAAACCTATACTGATTTGAAGAACCAGCAAATGTAATGGAATCAAAACGTTACTTTGAGATGTTCTGGCATGTGGAAAAAGACAAGACCTTTACAGGTTGTGTGAACAGACTTTTACATTCCAGTAGCTATAACATATTCTGGGTTCTGTAAAAGGCACACTGATAAACCTGAAAAAAACTTTTGACAGTGTTACACAATCCCCAGAAAGCAGATTAGAAATTTAGTTTACCTATGCTGTAATCTGGAAAATACATGGTGAATGGCTCAAAGCAACCAACGTTTGGACGGAACAGTTCCCACACTATTTCACTGAGCAGAACAACTGTCACATTTCTGTCAGTCTACACAGGGAAGAGAAAAAACTGAATGAGAGAGTGACAGGCAGAGAAATAACAAAAAAACAGTGCATGTTAGAGCATCAATGAGAAAAATAATTATTGTGACTTTTCTTTTATCATTACATTTACAGTTTATTACTATGCTAGTAATTTGCATTAAAGCTTCTGCTGGCCTAATCAAGCAGCACATAAATTTGCAAATCTTCATAATTATATGATATTTCTCCCCAACCCTTGTCATTTTACTGTCATGTAAGCTTTGTGGGGTGATACACAATACCAAGTAGATTCCACCCCAAAATTAAGAGAACATTTTACATTAGTAATTAAACACAGACTTTCAGAGCAAACAGAAAAAGTTAAAAAGCAAAAAGAAATCTCAGCACCTCTGGAACCAAGCTATCTTGTACTTCATTTTAAAGGCAATCTGGTCTTTAAAAACACACACACACACATCCCAAACAAAAAATGTAGTACTATCTGTTTACCCTCCCAACTGTTTTCCTAGTTAATAACAATGGGGCTGCTCATAGCAATATATTTTTGCAACCAAGTTTTTATTGGCAAAATACCTGCTTCAGATCGCATGTTTCGATCAATATCTAAAAAAAAATTATTCATATTAAAAACAATATTGTTTTATTTAGGTCACCCTTCAAAATATTAGCTACTTAATATGAAGCTAAAATTATCTGTTAAGATGATGTGTCATTCTCCCTCTTTGCAAGGTTTTTGCAACCATACTAAAAATTCTGCCTAACAAAAGATGTTTGTAAACATGGTTCTTCAAGACATCTGAAAACTATTATGGCACCTCCACAAAACAAAAAGAATCTGATTGAATTGACAGTGCTCTGAATGACTTGAAAGACACTTAAATGCTATTCCCTTCCCTGAAATGTAGTGATAATCTTTTTTTAATTACTTTTCCCACTTCTTGGTGAAGTGGCACTCACCCATATTCTTTACTGTTTCTTCTTCATTTTTATGGAACATAAATATTTTCTCCCTTTCAACAAGAAACTATCTTTCTGCATTTCTTTTAGTTGGATTCCTCTCCCAGAACTCCTAATGTTTCAGCTGACAGAAGTACTAAGATATGTTCAGTTCACTTCCTGACTGATCATCCAGTTTGAAGAAATTTAGTATTTACTACCACAATCCTCAGAGACATCAAGCATCTATGACCTATTCTTCAGCAGCAACCCGCCAGTCCCATGACATCCTTCACTACTACTAGTGGCGTTCCTGCTCTCCTTCCACTCCAGGAGAGGAAGAGATGCAAGAGATTTGCTCCTACAACATTGCTCTAAACCATCTGGCTGCACAACTCCTTTAGAAAGCCCCAGCCCAGAATTCAAAATCTAACCAACTGGAGTATCAGCACTCAAGACAACAGACTTGTCTGGAGGTTAGGTTTGAATCTGGGAGTGTTCCTCTAGCACATATAAGCTTTAGTCTATGGGGTTTTGATCCCTGATCCCCATATATATCTCTGTATATAGCAATTATAGACCCAAGTTTGCCTCCCTTCTCTGCAGAACTGGTTGTTTATGCTTCATGAGCAGCCTAGTCCAGAACATGGGCAGAACAGATAAAAAGAGACAGAAAATGCACCAGCTGTCATGATTAAGAACACAGCTGTGAATCAGTCTTCATTTAGTAGAGAAATCAATGTGACCAGAAGATTAAGAGCACCACACAAAAGCTTTGAAAGAACAAGTATAATAATTTCAGCTATTTACATATTCAGACATTTCAAAGTACCAGCAACTTCTGGTTTTGTCTTTAGTTTCTTTTCAGGGAATGTACCATTTTTCCTTATTTCAAAAGCTTTGATGCTTCAGAAGTGAGAAAGGAAAGCACACAGTGGTTTACTCCAATTAGAAACTTACTGCAGCACAGTTCCAGGAGAAGTGTGAGAAAATTCTCTAGCAAGTCAAAGCACATTCACAGCTGCTGAGCTGTGCAGCTCCAGCCAAATTAAACAGCTGGTAGTCTCCTGAAAATCTCATTCTTAAAAAGACAATCTAGAAAAGACAGATATATATCTGACACAAGCCTCCAAAGAATCTACTACACATCAGATATTGTAAATAATATACCATTAACCACAATTTGTTTTTAAAAAAGGATTTAATAAAAACCTAATGTTTACATTCTAGTTTGGTTTCTGGTTTTGACCACTGTTTGGTGGGAACGAGGCTTAATTTTTCAACTTTTCTAATCTAAAGAATCATATCTTGATCTGTGAGCCTGGATGTACAGGTACCACATGTTCAGTTACTTTCAACAGGCAGGACACATTTTTTTTCCAGACACTTACCAACTCTTGAAGCCTAAGAAATGCTGGCAGGATGTTTGCTTCCATTTCCCTCAGCTGCTCTGCTCTATCCAGAACCTTTTAACAAAACAATGATGTTATATAGACAAAGTCAATTCCCACTCTCACATGGACTTAAAATTAATTCTTAGTTGCTGGAAACTGGATTGGAGAGATTATTGCTTCCAACGCACTTCCAGGAAGCCCAAGCAGCTCTGCATCTAAAAAACCATACAATCCCTAGACAAGCAACACTATCATGCATTATGGCAGGAAGAATTATTACCCAAATCCAGTCAGAAATATAACAATAAAACCATGATATCCTTAACAACCACTGAAACATCAATTTTTTTCCCAAAATTCTTCTTGTTTCAAATGTACATGTAGTACAGTAGCACTGTTAACTACATGTATACTCTAGGAGAATTATATTTTCCTACTATGAAATTATTTTTCAGATAAGAACACTAGTAAGGACTGGCATTTAAAAAAATTTAGCTAGCATCTAGAATTCACTGAACTGAATTTTGAGAGAAACTCTTCTTGCCATAGTTTGCAGCCTAGGAATTTACAGGATTTATTTTATGCAAGTCTCACATAGCAGTAACAATATGTAGCACTTGGACAGCTTAAACAAGAAACATCTTAAGCAAGTAACATTTTAGAGTCTGAAGAAATGAAACAAAAGTATGAACACACGCATGGTTATCCTTTGGTAAAAAATGTTTTTTTTATTCCCAGCACACCTAAAATCTTGACAAGAATGAAAGAAGATAACAGAAACACGTTTCTTTTGTGGCTTATTTACTACTTGCAATATAAATCTAAATTCTGAAGTTCATTACTTCTTTTGAATTATTGCTGTTGAGATAAAAACTACAGGTCCCTAGAAAATTATGTTTTTTATCCTATTACATGTCTTCTCTCCACCAAAATGTTACAACATCTCTCATTCCTGTTGTCCACAATAAGGCAAAGAATTCTATGTGTACAACCAAACATTTTCTGAAAATATTATTTCAGAATCCCACCACTCAAACCTAAAAGAACTCTCTCTACATCACTATCTCACACTTCTTGGGAATTTATTTAAAACTAATACATATGATTTTATATTGATATCTGCATTTGGTTCATGTAGTAAGTGACTTCAGGAATGAAGACTGCTTTATACTACAGACCAAAGAGAGGCTATTTTTACTAAAAGAACACTGCTTATTGGACCAAGTGCCATGCAGCTAGTAAACACAAAGCTTTAAGGTCTTGACCTAAGCAGATCACACTTTTTAGTAAATGGGAATCTACAGCAGAAAAAATACACCGTGATCCTGTTTTGTGGAAAGTGTCAAATGGTTCATAGAAACAGCCTTCCCCCAGGTCTGTAAATCTATGCCTTACTCTTTGGTATCCATATAGACTTGTCACTCTTCAATTTTTTAAAAAAGCCTATACTTTAAAAAAATGATTGCTCACATTCAAAAAAGTAGCTTGATAGTTCTGTAAAGTACTAAATATTGTAAATGTATGAATGACTACAAGTCATATCTACTCCAATTTTTAAGGTAGTTAAAATGAATAAATTCGTTTTTCATAAATAATCACAAGCATTTAGCACCTATGCTTGGGTTAAAAGAAACATTCAGAATTCTTTGCTTGAAAGTAAACATTTATCTTCATTTACTCTGAGTTAATTGAGCTGAAATATTACATTATTTACCACTGAAATGAAATAGAGTAAGTTAGCATTGCCAGTTTATGTTACCAGCATGCTGGTCTCCCATCAGCCTCAATTTTAACCACTCTATAATAAATCCAGATAACATAGGTTAACAAACATTAATTGATTTCTCCCATTCCTGTCTGTTTCCATACAGAATTTAACTGAAATACTAATTTAATACTTAATTCTTCTGAGGCAACAACTATTTTCATGATACAATTGAACCTTTGTAGTGATTTAATGTTTTATTTTCTACAACCATTGCTCAAGAACTTTCTACTTTTCTGAGTGATGCCAATTTTCATAGAATACAAGAATAATTCTTTACTGAATAGATTTTAATCCAAATACTAATCCAAAAGTAAAATTTTACTGTAAGAAGTATTATGTGAAATATACTGAAGATTATTAGAGAGATAAATTTTGTGCCTATGGAATTGCTGAAGAATATCAATATCACTTTTGTGACAGTAAGCTAAACTACTTCTCTATTTATAACTTTTTATCTGTTTTTATCTTTTCAAGTGTTGGTACATTATTTTCTTCATTCTACTTCTAAGAAGTATGTCAAATTTATTAACCTTGTAACCTATAGGAAATTATGAGATAGTACTGTTTCCACTAAACATGATATGAAGTTATTTATCTCAGTGGCAAAGTACTTCCAAATAGGAATAAAATGTATTTAACTGTAGTATATGAAACAGAATGAAGAATGTTCAGTATAATTATGAACTGCTTGTTTGACTGCAAAAAAAAAACCCAAAGCAGTATGGGGACATTGAGAGCATAATGACCCTGGGTAATCACTCTGTATGTTTCTCACAGCAATCAGTCTTAACCACATTCTCATTTTCTTAAATAATCAGTTTCATGTCTTTTTAAAAAAACTTTAATTCCCACTGCTGGCCTGAAATTTAGTCTACAAATTCTGTAGGTCCACACTATATATATACATTTACACATCACAAATACTACAGCTTTCGTATTGTCCTTCCATCAGACCTCTTGTATGAATGGAATTTGTTTCCATGGTCATCTCTCAGCACAATAATGCTGTTATAGTCTGCAAATTTTGACTCCTTTGTGAAGTTAAGATTATCACAGTAAAAAAACCCCAAAGACCTAAACCAAATCCTAGTGTTCTAGTATTACACTGATTCAATTATTCCTGCAACCTAAATTCTGATTATTTTTTCCAGCAATCTGCTATTTATTCCACTTGAGCATATCATCACTTCTTTCATTGCAGCCTTTTTTTTCCATCTTAATTTTAAAATTACAGGTCCTGTCTCTGAGGGCCACAAGTGTAGCTGAAGACGTAAGATTTTACAGAGGGAGTTATGCACTTTAATTCCTTAATATTATACTTAAGTTCTATTCTAGCCAGCCAAGCCTTGCCATTTGCATTCTCCATATTCCCTTCTGCCCTATTCACTACCTCTTTCTCATTTGTGATGCTAGGAAACAAATAAGCATGACTTAAGAATAATAAAACAAATACAGTTTCTCTATATTTAAGGACTTTGTAACACTATTATATCCCCCATTGAAATGTGTGGTATAATTTATGTTCATTATTAGTTATGCTATACAGTTTTTGTGTAGAAAACATTCTAAAACCAGGAAAAGTAAAGAACCTCACCTAAAGCCTGTAAGCCAACAGAAAGAATCTCTCAACAGGTTCTGAATGACATCTATGGAGAAATTTTGTGCAAACTGCTCTATAAGGCACACATTTCACACACAAATTATCAATAACCATTACTCACACCCTCTTAGCAGGAATGAGACTGGACATTAAAATGAAATTACTTACAATGTATAATGTTTCATCTTGAAGCTCCTGGCTGGCCACAGCCTGTTTAAACAGACGAACAAAGTCATTCAATGTATCACAACGCACAGGAGAGGTCTGCTCTGTGCCAGGAGAACTGTTTTGCAACTGGATGAGAATTTCTTCTAGAAGAAGTCGTGATGTAAAGTATTCCACACAGTTCACAAACACATGAGGAAGCTGAAGAGAACAAGAAAACAAGAAAAATTATACAACTGCATTTGACTTTTCCAGTGTAAATACTCCAGAAAGAGTTTTCTCTTCCATATGAGAGAATAAAAGAAACCATACCCTGCCAACAGAATATACAGCAAGAACCAAAAACACTTGTTAAAAAAAAAAGGATCAATTATGTACCTAGTCAAAATATTATGTATCACAAACTGAAGAGAGAGAGCTGATACATCTTCAAATGGACATACACCTTCTAATTGTGTTTAAAAACTGAAGCACAATGTATCCTTCAACTATGTTGAAAAACTGTGAGCAATACACAAGAAAACCAAACAGCATTTAGTTCAAAAAAGTTTAGACAACTATAAGACATTACAGTATCATAAAATGGTTTATTACGAATTAGTGTCTAGAAAACACAGACATCTCAAACTTACGTTACAAAGAAAGTAATCACCCCAGCACACTCCCCAGAATTACTGTGAACATTTCTGGCATTTAATGCACACAAATGATCAAGTGTAAGCTTCTATATCAGGCTCATGGGATCAGCATGATTGTGTGAGACATTTTCAGAAAATCAGATCTTTCCAAAGTAAAGAGTGAGTAAAAAAAAACAGAGTATGAGATACGCTTTAAGTATCGATTCATTAATATTGAAAATCTACTGTCATTTGCCTTTAAATAGAAGGCACTATAACCTGTAAAATAGTACCAGTAATCAAACCTACCTAGGGCAAAAAAAGATAATTTTCTAGCAACCCTATATTTAAGGCATAGCTTATCTGCACAACTCCATAATCTCTGGTAAGGCAGATGCTCTTTTTCACACAAAACATTAAAACCTCTGGAAAACATTAGTCACTGGTATGCAGGAATGTAGTTGTCTATAACAAAAAAAAAAAAAAAAATAATCCAAGTACTTCGTTCCAGTCTTCTACTTAAAATACAACATGATTCAGCAGATGTGGGGAAGGGTGGGTACATGCTGGCAATCCACTCACACAGCATATAATAAAAAGCTTTTCTATGATTTTGAACACCTCCAAAAGGTAAGGGCTACATCACCAAAAAGCAGATAGTGCTGTACCTCCCTAGCAGACGGAAAACTGGGTGCCTCAGATGCGATTCACACCAGCACAGTACACAGCAGACACCAGACATGGCACAAGGAAGCTCTGTAGAGAGCTGCTGCTAAAACCAGCCATGTCCCAGGGCCTGCCACATCTTCGCTCATGGTGCGAGCCGCCAGTACAGTGCTGTGAGCAAGGCACAAAAGGCTACTTCATGGAAGAGGATCATAAACCCCTGCCTTCCACCCTTCTCCCTCTGCAGAATTTTTAACGAACGGGGTTTCTGTATAAAACCTGCAGATCCTGCAGATAAAGTGATAAGCTCACTCTGGACAAGTTTAAAAGTTTCAGGGCCATAGAAACACACAAGTGGAAATTTACAGTTTAGGCATGAAATGGGCACCTGTCTTTGGATTTAAATCCCTGAACTGCATGACTGACAAAAACAGAGATATTAACAGATCTAGATGGAAACTTGTGTAATGACACCCTTCAACTTAGGAGGACTTTGAAACGTGTTTTGGAAAAAATTAAAACAAGGAGTCAATGGAACTACTTCAGGCTAAGTCATGGAGACAAGGTGAACAATATCTGCCTCCTTTTTTATCTTTTTTCAACTTCCTCAAAAAAGTTATTATGATTTATATTATATGTCAGTATATACCATTTCATTTTATCCTAAGTGTCCTAGTGAGCAGAGTGATGCATTCATGACACAGTAAGTGGAGAAGAATCAGGAAGGCAGAAATGCTTGAGGAAACACATCGTTTTGAGAAAGTAAAGGCTATTTTGAGGAACCATGGTTATAAATTGTAAATTCAATATCCTTTGTGACCATTCTTACCTGTAAGGTAGTTAGAAGAGTTTGCATCACATAAGTCTTTCCACTAGATGTATGTCCATAGATAAAGATGGATGGAAAACTAAACTGCTGACGCTAAGGGGAGAAAAAAAAAGTTGTTGCTGTTTGAGTTCTTCTTTTCATTCAACAGATGAAAGATTTAAACTTTCCCCCAGAAGAAAAGTTATATCCTAAATTGAGGCAGTAAATATAAAATACACCAATTATTATGGAATCAACAATATCAAGTTTTACGTTATACCTTTGCTGAAGTGCTGGGAAGTTGCAAGAAACAAGTATCACATTACTGCCAGTGAAAATGCTATAACAAACAACAAAAACACACACAAAGAGAAAAGCAGCGGGCTCTTAATTCAAATTAGTCAACTAACTGAAACAAAATCTTGGCAAGCGCAAATTGCAAACCATACATTCCCCTAGCTTCTGCAAACACTACGAATTGTTTCTTTTCATTAGCACCAGAGGAAAAAGAATTAATGGTCACTTTTTAATGGTCAGATTTGCTGTCAATTCTTGAAAATGGCTGATAATTGGTCAGGAAGAAAAACTCCCATCAGTCACCAGTAGCTTCAACTTCCCTTTTTTTTAACTCAGTTTTAAAGGTGAAGCTAACCTACGACAATGGTATGAAGAAGGAGATGGTAAAGCTTGCTCCTCCTTCACAAGGTAATATTTGATGTATCTATTTATTTAATGGTCCTGATGCTGTTCATTTCATGTAATTTTTTTAAGATCCAGGGAAAACAGCTGAATTATTCTTTTTTTTTCCACTCTGAACACATTTTCACACAGGTTTGTGTTTTCATTTCTAAGAATTTTGTATATTGACTTAAAAATTAATACAAAAATTAAATTGACACTTTTAATGAAAAACAATAGTCAATTTATGCAAGATGAAACACTCTTGTGCAAGACATGCAGGTTTGAGTATCTGCAAATTGATCAATAATTGAAGTATCTATTTTTAAGAAGAGTTTTTGCCACTAGGCTTGTAACATATACATAAAACTTGAATATTGTAATTTGATACTATTAGTATCAAATAATTTGATATTATTAATATCCATAATTAAAGACAGAAAACAGATACTAATTTTCAGTTTGTTACTGAATGGAAGCAGACATTCTGCAAGCAAACTGCTTTTTTAAGTTTGCAGATAAAAATCCCCATTACCTTTTATCACAGCTTAGTGAAGCAGTAACAGAATCAATTAACAAGCCAGTGATTTCTCACTCTTACAACCAGCCTCAAAACTACTAAGAATCAGAACAATTTAATGTACTTAGAATTCAGGCACTCAGATATTAGATTAACAGGTCAAAACCAAACAGAATTTCTACACTGACACTGAAAAAAAATTACTTTTTTAGTTCAAAGAAATTTAGACAACTGTCAGATTTAGACATTTAGAACTTTAGGACCAGGAGGAAGAGACTTAACTCCCTGGTACTAACTGGCAAAGACAGAATAGAGTCGTGGCAAAATCAGGCTTCAGAGAGACAAAGGCACAAATAGGTCCAAAGTTTGTTTAGGTTCTTCCAGCTGTAATACATCTTTCAACCTTCCAATATACTAGAATCTACTGCCAAACACTAATGTTAAAGATGGTAACAAAAAATAAAACTTCAACAAAGAGGGAACCAAAGTATGTTCACAGTGACATCACAAAAACACCCTTAGATTTCTCCCGCCTGAGGCAGCGGAATGCCTTTGTTCTGTTCAAACATGGAATACAAAGAGCACTACCTCGCCAAATATTGACAGCAACATGGACACCTGGGATTCTCGACAGGGCACCAAACTTTCCAAGTGTAACAGGTCATCTGCTGGGTATGCTGGATGTTCAAGACTAGGCATTTTGATATTCCTGTAGTGAGTCTCCTAAACATGCATGTCACTTTTGAGGTGCAGAGACAAGGAAAGAAGTGATCTGGAAAAGAAAAAGTTTTCATTATCAGTTACTTCCATACATATAAAAGGAAAAGGAATGGGAATTGACATAAAATCTAAACAGACATTCTAGCTCAAGATAAGGGTGTAAATATGACATACTTAAAACACTTCAGCAAAACTGGACTTAACTATGTACGGCACTATACAGACATTTCCACACCAGACAAAATCCAAAAAAGCAAATCAAAATGGAAAGGTATACAGGATATGAGTAAATCAATACAAGAAAGAATTATCCTAGTCTAGTTAACTGAGGAATTACACATTTAATTCTGATTTTATATACATTAAAAAGTAGTAAGAGAATAAAAATGAGTAAAGTAGATTAGTCACAGATCATCACCTCCCTGAACAGTAAATAAACAGGGATTTACAAACAACAGGAAAGAGGTAGGACCTAAGGAAAGATAAAGATTACAAAGTAATAGATCTCTGGCTGCTAACAGGAATGCTAGCCCCATCTTGAAAGAAGCCTCAGAGGCATATGGAGAAAATCCAATTGATGGTAAGGACTGGAAATACTCCTTAAAACTAGTAGGAGTCCAAACCATACATAAAACTGCAATATTAATGCCAATCCACCTTTTAGACAAGCACTAGACAAGGAAAAAAAAAAGGTGTTGACTGCTGTAACACTGGGAAAGGCTGGATTTTAGTGACAGAATATAGAAAGATAGTCTTTGTGCACTTCTACAACTGCTGGTAAGATGCACTTTTACCTGTTGTGATACAGATAACATGCAGAGAAATAACCTCAACAGGTGGATTCTGACTTTGTCAAACTCAACATGACAATAAAAAAGTTTGGAAATTTCATTAAGGCAATAAAGATATCTCATCAACTGACAGGATTATCTGTATGTTATCAAGACAAAGATAATAAACAAAACACTCTCAACTATTTAAAATGTAAGTATTTACCGACAAATACATGATGCTGGTTGTAAGTACAAAAGCACAGGAGAAGAGATTAGGTTAGCAATAGCAATAGAAATAGCAAGGTAAAGGGAAAGCAAACTGTTCTGAAGGAAAAATGCAGTAGTGGATCACACTAACAGGAGAGCTACTGGGGTACAAGGAGGTTTGCAAACACAAATGTATTTATGTAAATACTTTAAAATAGAGTTCCTTTTGGGACCTATCTCTGGTAAGTATTTCCATAAATAAATTTGAGAAAATAATTTTTCTTTTATTTTTACACTTTATCTTCAGTGTTTTCTGAGGTAAAATGTCTGATTGTAGAATCATCAACAGAAAAATAAGTGGAACTAATGAGGAAAAAAATGGATATCCATGATGATATAAGTAAATCAATTCTTATATTACACCTACTTGAAAGTAACATCACACACAACAAGGACTACAGTTAGATACCAAGAAACTAAGTCTGAAGTAACTTAAAAAATAAGTTTATTTCTATTATTTATTTATTAGTCAATCACATATTAAGTATGGAAAATCAAAGTAATGCTGCTATCAGGGGCAAAAAAACCTCCACAATCATATTAATCGTATTAAGCAAACTATTTCCTATACAGAGAATCATACAAATGGCCTTGGCCCATTTTACCAGCTTTGAATGGCTCTGTGCATCCCCCACTGTATCTACTCAGATATCTATTCAAAAATGGAATGAAGACACAAAAGCCCAAGTAGCTTGATTAAGGCTGGTCTCTAAAAAATTAGCTAGGTATATCAAGAAAAGAAAAAAATTATGACGGAAGCTTCTAAAACCAAGGACAAACAATTGGGGAAAAAGTTCTAGAAAAGGCTGAAAAAATTGTGTAAATTTAACAAAAAAAAAAAAAAAAAAAAAGCTAGCCCTTTTGCTCCACTGGCTACATGAGAACAGGACTTGACTGTGTCCTAAATGCATCTAAAGCCATAAAGAACTTCAGCTTTTCAAGGCCAGTCCCAGGCAAACTTCCCTCCGGGAAAGCACGAATCGCCTGCTGATGGCACCGTATCTGCCAGCCCTGCCTGCTTCCCACACCCCTCTGCAAATGACAACTTTCACCGAACACATTTCAGCCCCCGGATGAAAACCTACATCTCTACTGGCTATAAATAGGTGTCCTAATCTCCAACGGGACCCCATTCACGAGCTCACAAGAGAAAGGATGCTTAGAGCAACGTGTTCACAAAAGAATTCATTTAGAATAAATGGCAATGATAACGCAAGCATAAGTATTAGCCAAAGTTTGGATTCAGGATGTTCCAGCCCGGGGAAGGCTGACTCCAGCCAGACCAGGAAGATGCAAAAAGCACTTTTAAACTGAGACCGAGGAATGCTGTTAAGAGCAGAAGTTAAACTTCATGGCGGGACTTAATGATTTACTAGGACTCCTCTCAACTCACTGGTCCTAAAACACCTACACTTGGCAGCCTTTCCACACTCTAGCATAAAAGATGACGTCCAAAAATGACTGAACTTAATGAGATTAGCACGGTTCTGCGTCCCCTCAGGCCCTGCAAGCCCCCTGGCCATTACAGGCGTGACTTGGCTGAAGGGGAATGACGACCCCCGGCCTCCATGGAGCGCGGCTTAAGGGCTCCTTCCGCCACGCGAGAGGCTGAGGGTGCTCCCAGCCCAGGGGGCGGCTCAGCCTGCGGCAGGTTTCGTTCCCACACCGATTCCCACCGGGAAGGCGGAGCAGAAGCAGATCTACCCCTTCTGCTCCTCACTGCCCTCCCTCCTTCCTTCCTTCCCACCCGCCCCGGCTCCTCTCACCGGCTCCTCACCCGCTCCCGCCGCCGCCGCCACCACCGCGCGCAGCCACCCCGCCTCCCCAGCCAGTGCGCATGCGCCGTTCCCATGGCGGGCCTGCCTGGGGCGGGGCGGCCGGGAGAGGAATGTGCCACTTACCCAGCCGGGTATCCCACAGGATGTCCCGTGTTATCCCTTAGGGACAGCCGCCGGGACACTGTGCCCCTGATCCAGCCGGGTATCCCACAGGATGTCCCGTGTTATCCCCCAGGGACAGCCGCCGGGACACTGTGCCCCTTATCCAGCCGGGTATCCCACAGGATGTCCCGTGTTATCCCCCAGGGACAGCCGCCGGGACACTGTGCCCCTGATCCAGCCGGGTATCCCACAGGATATCCCGTGTTATCCCCCAGGGACAGCCGCCGGGACACTGTGCCCCTGATCCAGCCGGGTATCCCACAGGATGTCCCGTGTTATCCCCCAGGGACAGCCGCCGGGACACTGTGCCCCTGATCCAGCCGGGTATCCCACAGGATGTCCCGTGTTATCCCCCAGGGACAGCCGCCGGGACACTGTGCCCCTGATCCAGCCGGGTATCCCACAGGATGTCCCGTGTTATCCCCCAGGGACAGCCGCCGGGACACTGTGCCGCTGCGGGAGCTCCAGGGCTGAGGCATTTCTACCCCAGGGACAGGCATGAGGGTGCTGCAAAATTCGAAACGTGTAAACTTTTCTTAAGAAGGGGTGTTCTTTGATCTTTGTATAATTTGAAATCAAATCGACAAGAAGGGAGAATTAGACTGTGAAACAGAGAAAGGTTAGCAAGCTCTCAGTGGTGACCAGGTGTTAGACAAGTCACTTGGTAGAGCTGCCCTGTTAAGGTCTAGGGCTGGACAGGTTTCTCTCATCTCAGACCTCGGGGGAGGTTAGCAAGGCTTGGGAAGAAGGACATGCTACTGCTAGTGGACACAAAGGGATGCCTCAAGGACAGTTGGCAGAACACCCAAGATAAGCAAAAAACCTAAAAAGCCAATTGTGCTAAATCAGCACAATCCAACTGGGTAAAAGGTAATTCCTGCAGGGGCCGATGGCGACCATGGAGCTAAGAAACCCCCAGACCCAAAAGAAAAGAAAGTTTGAGCATGCAGACTAATTAGCATGAGAAGCAAGAGAATTATTAGCTGATGAATACTAATTAATAAGAGAACTCTGTGACTTGTAGGAAACGAACACTAACTCCATTGTTTGCTAAAATCTATAAATAGTAAAAAGTTTTGATAGTTGTGGTGTTTGATTTCTGGCTTGTGCAACTCAGAAATAAATAATCAGTGCCCCTCTTGAGTGTAAAATTATTGGCTTGTTGCACACCAGATAACAAATCTGATTTTTGTGGACAAGTGGTGCCTAGCTTACACGCATGAAGTGCATTTAACTTACATGTATTTATACACAAAACTGCTTAAAGCCAGGTCTTTGGAGCCTCCGCTCCAGTCAAGCTCTGAAAATACATAACCATAGGTTCAAATTACAGCTGAAGTTATATTATGCATAAGCAGTACACACAGTATTAGAGGGATAAACGTGACAGCTGCATGCTGGGTTATGAAAGCTAAAGTAATAAACTCCTTCTGTACTCAGAATTGGGTGAAATGTTAAATAAGTAAATAAGCCTCATGTGAATCAAGCATGGCTGTTTTTAGCAGTCAGGGTTTTTTGTAAATATGAATGTAAATGCACAATTATCATAGTTTGGCCTGAACAGTATTTCAGATCTTTAGATATATATTGTAAACTTATAGACAAAAACCAACCTGATTAGAATTAGATAAATCCCAAATATAATGACTGAAGGAACTCCCTGTGAGTCCACATTTGTGTAGTATATGTGGGAGATGAAATGAAATGTTTTGGAAGCAGTTCTTAGTGATGTTTAGAATTTGCATCTTCTAAGGATGACTACTGAGCAAACCTAAAATTTGTGTTGGAGTTGAGTAAGAATCCTAAAAAAAAGAGGTCCGTTTTTAAATATGTAGTTTTTGATTCAGTGGTTATGTTGGAGAATCAATGGTTCAGGCTGGAGTGCCTTCCAAGGTCACTTCAATACAATGTAAATCCATATTACCTCACAGAGGAGAGTCTTGCTCTCCCTGTTATGTCCCCACTTCCACTCATTTTCTGGTCCTATGATTTGTGTGGTTTATAAAGAGAGCTTGTTGAGGGAACCAGTCTGGCTGAAATCAAACCAAAAGATACTTCAGCAATTGCAACCTCACCTCCAAAAGCCTGCTTATGAACTGGGTGGGACCCCCACTCCTGTCTCATTTAGCTTCTAGTCTGTAGTTCAAACAAAATACCCAGTAAAAATTCTGTTCATTAATCCAAAGTGCCGCCATTATTACCATGAGATAAAACTGAAAAAAAAAAAAAAAAAAAAAAAAAAAAAGAAACCAAGAAATCTGTATAGCTTTAAAAATTTAAAATAATTTAGAATGTTGTTACTGGTTGAAGTGGGTGGGACTATAATGCTATGGTTTTGCAGGACTTACCTGTACTAAGTACCACAGAATCCTGGGCTCTTAAATCTGCAAATGAAAAGCTATCACAGAAGACCAGTGAACAGTTCTGCCAGTTACTTGGGCATATCAGTGTCCATATATTCCTACAGAAAGTCTCTACTTCCCAGTAAAACTGCTTAAATCTCATGTGACCTTTTTTTTTTTTTTTCATTCAAGAGGCCAAAACTGTTTAGTAGCAGTTGCTAGACATAGAATTCATGCCTAAGTATAGCTGGTTATGTGTAGCATAATGAATTTCAGTTTAGATCTTTCATCAAACACAGTTTTCACTGATGCCACTCAATATGCATTTCTGAAGAGTTCAATTATTTCTTAATTTATACTAAGCTGTCACGTCTTTTTATCTTATTTTGATTATGAGTTGCTTAGATACCAAATAAATTCAAAATGAGAAAGTAAACAGTAAATTGAGTCTTGGAACTTGCATGTAACAGGGCAGGAGATAGACCTTTCTCACTGTGTTTGTGGCCTGATATTCTATATTAACACTTTTTTCTTTGTGAAAGTAATTTTCAGTGCAGGTAGTGATTAATTTTCACTCAAGTTTTTGCACCCATAGTTCCAGTTCAGCAGCAAACTTTAAATATAGAATATTTACTCATTTGGTTCAAATCACTGGGATTCCTCATTTCTTAAATGTATGTATTTAAGTGAATTACCGGATTAAGTTCTTTATATATGTCTTTCTATATATCTAAATAGAACGATGTATAGAACACATACATATTTATCTAGGTTCTGTGTGTATGTAGAGCTGTACAGAGGGAATTATGTATATAGAATATGTGCAGTATTTATTTTTATTTCTCCCTTTCTTTCCAAGACACATTTTACCAGAGATGCCATTGTGCATTGTGCTATCGAGACTGCATTCAGATTATTTTTGAGCAGTCTCTTCCTACTCCAAAAAGTCCACTGCATCTGACAAAGGTGCAGAAAAGCAGTTTGACAAAGAGCAGGAAGAAATTATTACTTTGGAAAGATGTTCACTTGAAAGCAGGTTTAAGAAATGACTGCCACCACATTTCCCACCTTGTTGGATGATACACCTCTTTCAACAGAGCAAGTGGAAAGGATAGTGTCATTACCTCTACACAAATCATCCACTTAAATTTCCAGGTAAAGATTATTTAAAATACATATGGGGTGATTTTTCTTCAAAATGGATGAAAAGATCTCAAGTGACTTATCTCCTCATTGTCCTGATAATGACACAAGAAAGTTCAGGGGTGGTTAGGCTTTATAAACATGGATTTGGATGAAAGGGCATTGAGTTACATCAGGAGAAATGGTCGCTGGAGAGAGTTCTGTGGGCTGTGAATGGCAGGAACACAGTATACTCCCTTCACATCTTTTGCTGACTCCCAGTCATCCCCTGCATCCATGCCAAGGGGTACCAGCAGTGGTGACCTGGCACTGCACACAGCCAGCAGGGGTTCTCTTCCACCAGCACTTGGCAGCAGAATCAGAAACTGAGATTTGATCCATAATTTCTCATTAAGTTTGCTAAAGATAGACAATGATGAATGTTTAACAATCTAATCGTTAGTGATTATAATCACCAACAGTGGATTTTCAAGGAATTAGGAGTAATTAAGCTCTCATTTATAACTCATTAATATGAAAAACAGTAATTCTGTGGATTAAATACTCCCACAGTATGTAATGCAGAGGATTTGCAGACAGAAATATATGATGAACGATCTAGAGTTTGAGATCTCCAAATGAGATCTGACAAAAATATCACCATAGGCAATTACTGCTAAATTTCAGCTGGTTGCTCAGACAAATCTGTTGCACAGTATCATAACAGTTTACTTAGAATTTAGGCCTCAAGGGATGCAATCTGTTAAAGGTGAAGGAGAGAAAATAAATACCTTTCCTCAAGCTGCCAATAAACAAAGTCAATTCATACTGAAGATATCTTAATTTTTAGTTAGATTTTGATTAATTTTAGGCAGGTTTGTTTTCCAAATAATTTTTCTGGGAAAATGATGTTCTACCACCAACATCCTCAGTTAAATCAGTGTATTAACTAGTATGCTTATTTCTCTGAGAAGGTATATGGAAGATTGTAGGAATGTACATTTTCCTCTCAAAGAACATTTACCAGGAGTGAATCAATTTTGAATACAAAACTGCTGAGGTTTAATAAGTTATTTTATATTCTTTAAAAATCAGAAGGCCAAGGTGAATGTCATTATGAGTATGTAAACAAAACCTGTTACTTATCATTATATATTTAGATTATGAAAGTCATGCCTAGGTGATGCCATTTCTAGCTCAGGTTAGTTCTATCTGGAAATTCTTGGTTTACTTGCCTAAATGCCTGAACATACACTGAATAAACTAGGCGTGTGAGTCTGAACTCAATGAACTTGCATAACTGGCATTTGTTTGTACATCCCAGTGTAAATTGAAATAAAACTGAACTTATTTTCATCTATATTAAACTCCCCATAGTGCCAAAAAGTAACTCACACTACATTTATCTTTGTTCATGTGCTGGGGTCCCCCAAACAGACCCTGTCAGTCTTGGCTTGCAGCTTTACCCCAGTTGCAGTTTCCAGCACCGGGACACGACATCCTAGCAATTTTAAAGTGATTTTTTTATCTCTCATGACATCATCTGTGATGCAGGATTCACATTCTCAAAGAGCATAAACTGTTGGGAGGGTTTTGCTTTCCTTAAATTGGAACTGTTGATAAATTCATTGTGAAATGATTTTCTTTCATGTGAGGTTGGTATTATTTTGAAAGTGGTTGAGTTGATTATTGTTTCATACTCACAGCAATATCATTTCCATGGGATTGGTTTTTTTTCTAGCTTCCAATAAATTATGAGAGATAGAGCCCAACATATTTTTGTCAATATAGAATTGAAAGTTAATTTAAAAAGAAATTCAACAAAATTTTGAGTCTGCAGGAGAATGCGGCAGCTGAGTCATCACATTTGTGGACTGAGTTTATTATCACCTTCTTAATCTAGAAAAGTAAAAAGCAGTTAAATTTCACTGTGGTCAGATAGACTACTTACTGAGGCTAGTAAGAAATACTATCTACTTCTTAGCTTGAACTTTTTCTTCAGCTTATATTCCATGACCATATAACTGTCTCAATCTTATGCCAAATTCTCAGCAAAATAAATTTGGCATTTAGATAACTGCATTGGAAAAGAATTCCATGCTAACAATTTTTAATAATCCTAATTAATCATTGATTAGTGCTAATGACAGCAAGAAATTTTTTTTTGTTTGCAATGAGCTGAATTAATTTACTTGTAAAATGAATGCAATTAACCAGTAAGACTAACAGTGATAATGTATTAATCTCCCATTTCTAATGCACTATATCAATAAAAAAAATGTCTGTTAAGTGATAAGCAAAGAAAAGCAAGGTAGTTTCAGGTGGTAGATCTTTCATTTCATTTATCACCATTGTGTTGTAGTTTCTTTCACCTACAATAAATAATAAATGTTTTGGAGAGAAAAGCAGTACAACCCTTGGTAGATACAGGTATTTTTTCTTACAATACCTTTGGGTAGCAGTAAATGACCATGTAGGACCAACCTCTTTCTTCTTCATGTCTTTCAGCTACTTTGTCAATATTTATAGCATCTGTAGTTTTTCTCAAAGCATTCTAGCACTTAACTTACACAACCTATACTCAGCTTTTATCTACAGAAAAATCTGTGCTGCCTTTGACAACTTCTGCACTTAGAAATGTATTTTTCTTTACTTACTAGTACAGTCTCATAGTCAGGTATGCCCAACTATGTGCTTGTGACTGCAAAAAGTATTTTTGCTTGTTATTCTTTTAATAGTCAAAATTGAGTATTTAAAAATCAGTGTGGAAACTGCATGCAGTATTTCACTGATACCATGTCCTGAGCATCACATTCCACCTTCTGGCTTCTGTTTGGTATCCCTATCTCTAGATCCAGTGATTGTTGGCCCCTTAATTTGCCTACTTTTAGGAGAAGTTCACTGTAAACAGGCTGTTTATTGGACCACATAGGTGACAAGTATATATAGATGACAAATATATGTCCCCTTTTTGGGTTAAGTGAAGGTGGCCCATCCACCTATGTCAAAATGAGTAAGTTGTATGTGTGGGTGATTCAGTCTGTCAGCACTTCTCAATGCAAAACAGATTTTGCCCAACTAGTAGGACTCTTCCCCACCATCCCCACCATATGCAATATGGATCATTGCATAATATTATTTTATTCCAAGGGATGATCACACACTTCATAATTATGACCTGTATATTCTGTTCTCATGTGTGAAGTTGCAGTTCAAAAAACTGGAAACATATAGACTGGAAACAGATCAGGTTGATCACCAGAGTAAACCATAATTGCAGTGTAACAGAAGCCTAATTTTTGCTTTGTTTCTTCTTTTCCTTTTTTTAAAAAGGGCAGTATTAAGGAAGTATTAAGGAAGGAACTGGAAAGAGAGAATTCTGCTGGGATTTCAGATGTATAAAAACCTTTTTAACTGTAGATGGTGTTGATTAGAAGGACAATGTTAGTTGACACCATGAGCTGATCAGAGATGCAGGGAACATTTCCTGTTAAAGAATGAGGAGATGGTGGGTGGTGATGGGTTATATATGTAAAAGTCCTGCTCTGAATGAGACATCATTTCAGAGTAAAGAGATCCATGATGGTGATTGGGTTACAAGTGACCAGGAGGATGGAGATGTTGCCCACAGGAAATCAAGAAAGAGGATTCAGGCAGGTTAAGAACTCTGGATTAGACCCTTTAAACTCAGCATGACTCAGAGGACTGATGTGAGAAAGAGAGGCTGTGATTTTTACTTTTGTACAAAAGAGGACTGACTTAAAAAGAGAGAGTTATTGCTGAGCTAGAATAGAGGTAGGAGCTAAATCTGTTTTCAGTAGAGAAGATGAGAAGATTTAAAAGAAAAAAGGTGTGATAGAGCTGATGCTCTATCAAGAAGAATTCTTTCAACTATGAGTAAAAAGGGCTTTCATTTGAAGACATTTCAACTGATGATTTCAAACTTTCAGGCTACAGTAATTGTTTTCTCTGCAAAACTAGCAATTCTGCCAAACCCCATCTTTCTGTCAATATGTAATTGCTGATACCTCAGTTTTATTTGTTTATATGTCTCAAGACACTGCGTGTCTAGAATTATGTTCCATTCTGAAAAGATCAAAGGCAAAACAGTATAACAGCTACATGGATTATTTATTAATCAAGCCATGATGTTGGAGGTGCCATTAATAAAATACAGCTATGGCTCAAAAGAGAATGCTGACCTCTGCTCCAGCTTGGCCTAATGAAGAAACTGGTATGTCAAAGTTGTTCATTTTTAAATTGTCATTGTTACCAAGACCGCTCCAGCAGATAAAACCCAATAACATCAGTGATCTTTGAATCCAGGCATGGCAGAAATGCCCAGTGCTATAGACCTCCTGTAGGTCTTGGTGGGTTGTCACATGTTCACGGAATACTCCAGAAGGCACTGCCTCCCTTTCTGAGAATGTGATGCTGTTAGGGAAAAGGGAAGTTTCTACATTTTTTTTTGTTTGCAGCATCATGTGGAGCCAGACTGGTGCTGTAGTGGTGAAAATGAGTCTATTTAGTCTCTTGGCACCCTGGCCTACTGCACTGGGGATCCTGAGCCTTCTGTCATGTGTCTTCATGCACAGTCACTGCATGAGCAGCACTGGCTTAAAAGGACACATTTCAATCCATGACAATAAGAGATAAATCAAGAAGTAAGGAAACGTGGTACAAATTGCAAGGGTGATCCCACACTCTGCATGCAAAGTTATTGATGGAGGATGAATACATCCTGCAAAAAAGCCCACTTGGAACATCTGTCAGGATTATAAATAGCTGCATATTCCCAGAAGATACAAGAAGGTTAAAAAGAAAAGATACTCTGCTTTGTGCCTGCTGCTGCTAGCCAAAATATTCATTAATATGGATCACAAGGTAGGAGTGAAATTTGTAGCCAGCAGGTGATCCAGGTGGAGTCCATTTCTTACTAGTAGTTCTGTACCACAAGCATTGAGGAAGCCATGGGGAGAGCAGGCAGAAATAATTAAGGAATCTGTATATTTAGGGTAAGGATAAGTCTCCTGCTACTGACCCCTACTTCAGTGTTGTGCAGGGCTTGGCAGTGTCTACAAGCTGCCAAAGTGTGCTGGTGGAGAATGCAAATGGAATTATTCCAAACAGGTTTAAAGAGCGTTCTAACATCCCGGTGCATCACCCCCCCGCTAAGCTTCATTTCAGCACACATTACACAGAGCCAGCAGAACCAGTAGTGACAGAACAGGAAAATAAAGTTTTCTCGTGTCTGTAACCCCTTTTCCCATTCTCCTGTGGTGGAGACTGTTGATTTGGGCTTTGTGCCTTCCTTAATAACCTCAGAGACTTAAAAGCCTTTTGGAAATGAGCACACACTATGTCATTCAGAACAAGTGATAACTTTCAGGATGTGTGGGATAGTGATGCCATCCTGTCTAACCACTAACACAAGAAACATGTATCTACAGCTCCAGCTCAGAAAACATGAGGGAACTTTGCTCAGGTTAGAGTGTTCTCCTAAGTGAAGATGAATTTTGTCACATAACTAGATTTTCATTCAAGAAAGCACTTTTGCTTTCTAGTGTAGCTCTAAAATAAAATTCAGATATATTGCTTTGGTATTAAATTTGTTTAATACTGTTACCCCAAAGCTATGTTTCACTTCTAAAGCATTATATTGAAGCAAAAAGATATTTGCAAGTCAGTTTTTAAAACTATAACATTTCACTTGAGTTGCATTTATGTGGGGTTAGGAAAGAATCTCTCCAATGTTTGGTTTGGTTTTTTTTTTTTGTATCATTTACATTGCAGTCAGGTTCTCAATAGCTCACTTGGCAACTATTCAGTATTTTGTGGTTTGTGCTGTATTCTCCACTAACAAACCCAGACAGGACAGGAGGCCACATGCCACACCACTTAGGGATGACCAGAGACCTGCTCCTGACCCAAGATCTATCTGGGTGCAGAGGGTAAAAATCTGCCTCTGCTTTGAATGCTGCTTAGCTTGTTCAGAGGTTATAAAAGCTCTTATTCCTTTCTCCGTGTGCTAAGGCTTCATCCAAGTGATGCTGGCTACAGACTAGCAAATGGAGCTCACAGCCCTGCTATTTTGTTTGTCCAACAGCTATGGGAGTGGCTGAAGTCCTCCATAAGAGCAAGGACTTTGGTGAGTGAGGCTGTCCCTATCTGTATATAGAGGTCCTCATCTGCTTGGTGTTCCTGTAGCAGAACCTCACATACTTAATGTAAAGCATATGCTTAAATGCCAACAGGATGCCTGGAACAACCTTCTACAGGGAAAAAAAGTGATCAGCCTGAACTGATGTGCATCAGCCTATATTTGAAGCACACTGGTTTCAAATGCATTGTCAAATCCCCTGTGTGACTCTTGTGTGTGTTTGATTTAATTACTGCATTTGATAGCCCTAAGGGGAACTGTCTGATTTTTTAATGTACTGTATCTGTTGCTAAACCTCGTGTGAAGGAAACCAGCAGGAAGTATGTGTAGCATGAGAAAGACTAATGTTCATATTTCTCCTGTATCATTCAGGCTGTAACTAATATCAGCCATTCCTCCAAAGGTAAGGGCTCTGAAAGAAGCTTATACAGCCCCCTTACTGATGGAAAAAATAGGAGGCTTAACTTTGGACTCTTGCCTAGCACCCCTGCAAATTCAAGTCTTCATTAGAATTGAAATGGGAGTTGTGGTGGGGGCACTCTGTTCTGGAGCAGACAAACAGAGGCTGCTTCCCACTGTCTCTGAATCATAGAATTCACCAGAGCTTGAGTTACAGTTTCCATTAAGTGTTCAAACTGTCTTTAAAGAGAAATGGCTGTCCTCTTTAGGTTTTCAGTATGTCCTCTGCAAGAGACTACAAACATTAATTAGTATCAGTGCCACCTTCTCTCTTTCCATTTCCAAAGGTCTGCATTGGATTTTCCATCTCCTGTGTTTAGGCTGGAGGCTGCTCAGGGCTCCTGCCCTGCATTTGTTTTACCTCCTTTCACAATGGCTCAGAAGAGGAGACTGTTTCACAAGCATTACTACAAGAAGGACCTCTGAAAATGGGGTTGTTTGTATCATTCAGAACAGTGCACTGCATGCCAAAATCCCTGCCATTCTCTGGGTTTCTCTGTCCACATAGACTGCTCACAGTCCATCCAAGCAGAGTAATTAACAAATCATTTGTTTGATGACAAAATACTAAACAATTTCATCCTTCTTCTTTTGGATTTCTCTGTGACAGGCAATTCTTCAGTCGCAGCTTTTGTTACCTATGTTATGCCCTGTACATCCATTCCAGTCTTGGAGAAACACACAAATCACTGAGTGTCAGCCACTATTAAAATAAACTGAGTAAAGTAAAAAAAAGGCAAGCTCAACCATTGTAATTTAATTTCAGCAGCTGTTTCTTTCAGCAGCTTTTAAGTCTGTGCCCTAGATTATGTGGGCGTACTTCTCACCAGTCATAAGAGACCAAAACATACCTTGGAGCATAACAAGAAGCAACATTTTTCAAGTCTACCCTAAGAATGGGCATCTATTAAAATAACAAAATAATATAAAGAGATACTAGCATTTCCTAAGACACATGGACAGCAAGTACAGTACTTTAATCAACCCCATGTCTCTTTGTAATAACATGCTTTTCCAGTGCACTGCACAGCCTTAAATGAAAGTGCGTCCTGGCCATTGAATGCCATAGGTCTGGCTGCAACAGATTCCTAATTTCAAATACACTGACTAATGCTTATTTCATCTTTAACATTTCTTACTTTGAATATTGATAAGGCACAAATGACCAGGTGAGCTCCAGCAGTGGCAGTAACTGAGTGCTGTTCTTCCCCCATCGGCAGCAGAGGAGTTAACCAGGCAGTATCTGAGATGCACACTGGCCCCCAGGATAAAAACAAAGCTAATGGCAAGTGACAACCTGCTCTCCTGCAGCTCCAGCTGCAGAATCCCTATGGCAACTTAGCCAAAATGAAACTGTCCTCACCCACGTGTCTCTGCAATTGCGGGAAGCTCTCTCTGAGTGCCCAAAAAAGCAAGTGAACCTGACAGCAGATGCGCTCTCTTGTCACCACAGGGATAAGGTATATCTTCAGCTATGTTTTACAGAGACCATCTTATCCAGATCATCTCCGTAACAAAAACCATGACTACTTTTCACTCTATTCTTAGCAAATAGAATACTCACAAAAAATCCTGCGTTGCTCAGCAGTGCATAATTCACTGATCTCTGTAACAGCCACATATCAGCAGTAACCTGGTCTTTTGTATATATTGTTAGCATCACAGAGAGCATGAACAGAGACTGAAACAGATGAGTATACTAATGACATTTTAATGGTTATTTCAGTCCTCCTTAATCCAATCTGTGTACTTGAATTTACAGAATCCATGCTACCAGCTTTGTATTTCAACATCATTACATCATCAAATACTGCTGGAGGGGCCTCAACATACTTAGGTTTTAAAAAAGTCTAAAAAAGCTGAAGAAACCTTCAGAAAATATCAAGCAGCCTTTAAGGAAGCTACATTCCCCACAAGTAGCAGGGAAGGTAGCACGATGTTTTTTGCCTGTAAGCTTTTTTTATTACTTCTTAGGTCTGTACTATCCTTGAGTAAAATTTGGCTGGGCACATAAATTAGCATTTACTTGAGCCTGCCCTTCCATTCTCTTAACTCTTGATGTTTTGATTCCTGTATCAATAAAGATCATCTCACTTTTTATTTCATTTAATATGAAAAACCCTAATAAAGTTTCTCCAAATTTAATTTTAAAAACAAAGAATGCACAGTAGTCTGTTGTTCCTAAACCCATAGAAGAGCAGTAAATTCGACATTAATAATGGAGGAGGCTCTTGATCACTGCTACTGCACATTTAGTAATTCAAAGCTGTAATACCTGTTGCAACTACAAGACATACTTGTTATTTACTATTTATGCATTAAACATTTTGAACATTTCTATGGGTATTGGTCATTGTCTTATTTTTATATTAATGCATTTTGGAGATTCTTTTTTTGCCAAGGAAGTAACTGTGATCCTGCCTGCAAGGGAATTTCCAGATTTCCCCATATCAGAAAGTCATGTTGATGGGTGGAATCTTCAAGAGATACAAGAGGACTTGGAAAAGGTCATCCTAGCAGCATTAGAGCTGTACAGACAGCTGGCATTTGGGCTGCAGCAGACTAGTTCATTTGTGCACCAATGCACAAATTACTAAATACACAAATTACATTAAAATGTATTTTAACCTACAGCTGCTGATCCAGAAACTGATGTTTTGACCCTTACCTTAATTTTCCACTGGAGAACATGCAAGAAACTCAGTATTTCCCCATTTTTTTTCACTTTACTGAACTGTCAGTCCAGTATATGTCCTCATGCCCTGGTTTGCATGGCTCTTAGTGGGTCAGATTCATATAGAGCTCTGGTTCGCATTCACAGGGTACAGTCAGCAGCCAGGAAGAGACAATCATCTTCAAATACCTGATGTCAAAGAAGAAGAACTTGGACATTTTCTTCCCTTTTTTGCTGGTAGGCCAGAGTATGAAATATGAAAATTTTCCTGGAATACAGACTGGAATACTAAGGTATAAGATTTGCTGACTTTTTCTGTCCATAGAAGAAAAAATGCTGTTCAGTCTTTCTTCAGTGCAAAGACCTGCTACTGAATGCATCTACCTGTTTCTGAGACTGCTGAGAAGTTGAAACTCCATTGTCTGAGGCTTAAGAAGGCCTCACCAGCATTTAATAGACTCTGATGTAAAATGTTCAAGAAAAGGATTGTTTAAATAGGAATCCTGTATGTGATGATTTAAGAATATAAGCAAGGTGGGCCTTTGACAGCACAGTAAAATCCTATTAAACCAACAGAAATTTGGGTGGAAGGGGTGTGTTTTTCATTCTACACAAAAAGCTTTTGCCTGAAGGCTCTGCTCTCTGATTCCAGCTGCATCAGGCAGTCAAATGGAGAGATAACATCTCTGCACAAGGTTTGTCTCTATAAGTAAGAAATAGCATCTCTCCTCACCTGCTCTGATGTGGGATTGTTAAAATTTTTAACTTGATTTTCTTCTCAAAAGTCTTCTCACTGTCTGAGTCCAAGTGTCTTGGAATGATTTCAATAATAACACATTTCTCCATACTCAATGTTCTATTGCCTCCCAACACAATAATTGTTTTAAAGCAAACTGTCCTTCCACAACCAATACAATAAAACCCAGGTATTTTTTACTTTTCACAGCATGCTCAAAATCTTCATAGAAGAAGCAGTGTGATTTACCAGCTGGGATGTGGATCACAGGTCAGGAAATCTGTTTCTTGTCTGTCCCTCAGCAATTTTACCAGGTACATAGGGGTCAGGCTGATCTGTGTCCAAGAAGGAGCTGCACAGCTACAGTTCAGATAAGGCTCACCCCCACACACATCCTCTATGAGAGAGTTGCACCTGCTCTGGGTCAGTGCCATGCTGGCACAGCACAGGGCTGGCTGCAGGCTCAGACTAGAAATATGTTTGCATCTGCCTGCACAAGAGCACACAAAGAGGTATTTGTGCTTCCAGATCTTCTCTCACTATCTGCATGGCCATTTTACATTCTAAGGAGCAGAAACTTTTGCATCCAGAATTTTATAGTAATATTTGCAGTTAAGCTGTGATTTTCTCTGGGATGATTCTGTGGACATTATTCATTTATATGCCACATTAGTTAATACTAAAAAAACCCAACTCTTGTCAGGGTAGTAGGGTACGTGTAGTCCAGGGAACGCATTATCATTATTAACCAGATGAATTAGAAATGCAGTAGTACATGCTAAACAATGAAAAGATGTTCAGGTGCCTTTCCCAGGGAAATTACTTCCCTGTTGTGTTGTTGTTGTTATGTATTACATAATCTGAGATGGTGATGCCTATCTCTTCTCTTGAATGATTAGAAACATTTCTTGTCAGAATATATTTAGAATATGGTTTGTCTTTCATTGCTTTCAGTTCCCAAAGCAATTACATCAGAGAGACTTCCGACTGGACCAGAGTGTAATTTTTTTTTAACAGATGAAGTTTTATCGCTGGAAACCTACTATTGATGCATATTGTGGTTGTGTGGGTGCCTACTCTGCCAGAATTGTTATTTCCCTGATGATATTGAAAGCAGTCTCTGCAAGAAGGGGATGGTGCTGCTGTACCTAACTCAGTATGGCTAACATTGTTATGTTATGAATTCCAGTTTTAGGAAGACCTAAGAAATAGATACAAGTTCAGTTTGGAGGGCACCCTGGCTTCTCATTGCTCTTGATTCTGATTTCTGTACCTAAGGACAGTTACTGCTCTGAGGGCGCCAGCTCTGGGTTGCCTACAGCCCTTACATGCAGAGATAATGGCATACGCTTCCATAAAATGAGAATAAAATAAAGAATAATAAAATAAAGTTATAATGGTGGCTGGATTGGGTAACAATCCAGTGTGTGTTTGTAATTATGTCATCTAAATTTATTTGGCAAATCATCTCCGGAGCATACATGATCATGTGGTACAGTGCAATTCCCCTAAATGCAAAGGAGAACACTGATTTCTGAGCAAGGTCATTGTATCTAGCAAAAGCATAAATATGCAACTAAAAGTCAGATGAAATCAACTCAAATTCTTTACTTTTAATTCCTCCTTACATCCTAATAGAAAAAGAAAGAGATGGTAAAGCAATAGCAGAGAACAGAAAGAGGACATCTGGCAAGTGAGTCAAGTTTCTTAGAGTAGGATATTTATTTGAAATAATATAAATTAATTTAAAAGTGTTGAGAGTGCAAGGAAAAAGAGACAGAAAATCCAGAGTATGGAGAGGAGATGGTCTAGTCTTGCCTCTTCTAGAACTGACCAACAAAAGTTTACTGGCTTTGGACTTACTTTTGCAAAACCCTATCTTGCAAAAAAACCCAATCTTCTTGCAAGGCATCCAGCTGTGGCCCATGCTCTATAATTCACAGAGAGTTAAGTTCACTTCTTTGGTAACACAAATTGGGACAGGGTTTCTGGAAAGAACTGACTGGGATTGACAATGGGACTGGAGAGGCTGAATGGTTTTGTGAGAGAGATGCAGGGATAGGGGGAAGAGTGCCAGCTCCATTCTGCAGTGCAGGGCTGAATTTTAATTTCCATTAGATTTAGGAATACAACACAAAATTTCTATGTTTTAGCAGGCAGATTTAAAACATACACACAAAAAAGACAATGCCGCTATTGGTTTGTTTTGGTTTAAGCCCATTTGAGCATATAAAATACTCTTCTGACTCAGGGTATTGACACAGTTTCACACCTTTCTGCATGTAATCTTACTGTCTCTTATAAAAGCAATACACATTCAAATGTAGAATACTGTGCTGAATAGTTATTTGGAAAACCAGATAACTTTGAAATACAATAAATAATCATCCATTGTCAATCCATTTCGACAACTGCAGCATAGAAGGCAGTGACTATCTCTCGAGTGATAGTGAGTGGGAGATAATCACTTGCTAGGCATTAAGAACCATCTTAAGATAACTTTGAAACAATAAATATGTAGACCAGTTTCTAAGGCAATACGCAGCAGTCAGCTATTTCTTCCTTCCCATACGTCAATGTCTTTTCCCTTCTCTCTCTCTTTCAGATCAGGCCTCTGAAAAGATAAGTTGTGTTTCTATAGTAATCTGGAGAACTGAGTACACAAAAGGGCAACATCTTTCTCAGCATTAAATAGCCTGTTCATCAGCAAGACACTGTGCTCATGTGTTAGGACAGTCCTTTTCCTGCTGTTTCTCTGGTAACAATTGCTCAAGCTTTCAAACCTTGACACTTTAAGGAGCATTAGCCTCATAATGCTTAGAATATTTGCAAATGTGCAAAATTTCTTTCATACTTGTCCACACAAAGAGAAGGAAGTAATTTAGAAAAAAATAATGTAATCTAGAAGGAAAAGGCACAGCTTCCATGTCATCAGTTATGTGGTACTGAAGGTGAGGTAGGATCATTTCTGCAGAGTTCAGAGGTCACCTGCCCTTTGCTTCAGTATTTTCAGGAGCTTTGGCAGGATTTGGGGAGGGCAATGGAAGTCTCTTTGATAAGGATATATTTCACACATGGCAAAGTCTAAATGACTGCTCTGAGCACTTCATACTGATCTTTCCATGGGGTCTCAGCCTCTGCTGCACTTGGCTGAATGAATTCAATTTGGACTGATTTCAGAGTTAAATGTCACAGGCCTGTGTCATTACTTGTAAACAGTGGATACCAGGGACACAAATGAAGGAGCTGTGGCAAAACAAGGCAGCAGGCTGTAGAAGCTGAATAAAGATGGGGAAGACAGGAGAGTAATTTTGACCTTTCCCTTCTAAATGTGTCTTTCACAGTTACCCATTTATAACTTTTGATATCGTTGAAGTGGCAGAAGAGTAACAAAAGAAAAAAAAGAGGAGGAAAACCAGAAAGTTACAACAGAAGGAGACATCCTGAGGTGTTTTGGGATAGTGATGGATGAGTACCCCCACAGTACTTGAGCTGTTGCAGTTTTAGATGTCATCTCAGTACCAAACATGAGAAATGGATGTGACATACAGGAAACATAAGCATCTCACACTGGTGGGAGGAGGGACTGTGAGGGTCTGAAGTGACTGGAAGGATGGCTCCTTCCCATGTCTCCAGTTTGAAGGTACTCTGGCTGCACTTCCAAGAGGCCAGCAGCACTTCTCAAAGCTGTTTCTGGTTCCCAGATTCATAGCCCCAGGCTGGCAGGCCTTTTCTGTCAGTATTTTTTCAGCAGAAAATTTCTGCTGAATCTTCCTTTTCTAAGCAGGCTGTCTTGCTGGCTGCTCACATCAAGGTTAGTTTCTGGTCTTTTTTTCCATTGCAGTTGTCTGCCAGTTTTGAGTTTGGTTTATTGCTTCTGTCTTGTCCTTATTATCTCATTGACAAAGTCCTGGATCAGATAATGTTACCAAAATTAACCTTATTATATCCAGTATCCTTATCAGTCAGAGTGACTGACTCCCATCACTGCCTCATATATCAGTTGTTGTTTAGGTTTGCATCCTTGTGCCTTCCTGCTTGTGGTTTTCTCCTTTTTTTGTGACTCCCTTTTGCATTAGGAAGGCCCTTGGCAAAACACCCATCAAGGAGCAGGTTCTCTCTCCTTCCACTTGCCTTTACAGTAATAATTATGATCTTGCTGAGCAGCGAGGAACATACTGCCAGCAAAGGGAACCAGTGTAACCTGCAGCATAGCCTGTACTAGTTGCAGGACTTCGATCTTGACACAGAATTTTACCACAAGCCAGCAGAGATTTTAAAAGGGGAATACTATGTTGAAATAACTGAGTTCCCAAAAGGCTGTGAGCTGCTGCATCCTGTATCAGCTGCATTTGAGAGATAACATGGTTGGTAACTCCTGCAAACAAAGAATTGCAATAATCCAGCCCTGACAAGTCAAACCAATTCAAAATCCTCCCCCCTTAGGTAGGAACACAGGCTGCTGTTATTTCATAGGCAGCACAAAGAGGGCCTGGTAGTACAATGCACACATATCTGTTGATCAGTCTGACAACAATACCAAAGCTTAACTCTGGGAGATGGATTTAAAAGTGCAAGATGAGGTGAATCCCAGGATGGCAGTCACATCCAGCAAGTGTCTCCGATATGAGCCTTATTCAATTCCACAGTCCTGGCTGTTGTGTTCAAGGACTGACTTTCACCTCCTACTTCTCCTTACAGCTTGGCCTAATACAGTTGCTGGTGTAACCTTTGCCGTGTCCTAGATCTGTCTCCCTGCTGTTGGTTTTTTTCTGTCTTTGATCCTTTTTAACACAAAAAGCTTAAATATGCCGTTCACAGCCACTGGGACCCCTTAAAGGTAAATGTAAATAGAAACTGTTAAGGCATCTGCAGCTGTAATCATCAGACAAAAGAGGTTTAACTGATAGCACTGAAGAATACCAAAAAATGAAGATTAAAATTAATCATTGTTTTTTCTCCGTTTACCTGTCAGCAGTTACAATAATGAACATGGAGTGGGACAGGGCGCAGTGAAGGAGAGTTAGAACACCCATTTTTCTTTGTACAAAAACAGAGTCCCAGATCTACCATACTGTCCATACTCCCCTCTGCCACAAGAGCCTGTGTCCACCCCCACCACGAACGACACATGATGGCTTCTGCTCTCCACACTTCTTTTTTCAGAAAATCCTACCTCTGTGGGGTAAGACAGTGTTAATTCAGACTGTAGAAAGCCCAAACTATTGCAGTTAAGAGAGCAGTGTTAAGACAGCGAGGGCAAAGAGGCACCTGCTACCTTTACATTAATTAACATTTCAAATCTATCACATGCCTTGAATTAATTTCCAGCCAAGAAGCAATCATTTTTCAAGCACTTAATACAAACCACATGCAGAAATTAGACATAGCTTTGATTGATGATGATTTTTCCGATCAAAATGGTTATTTGTGACATTTTCAAATTTCATTTCAGTAAACTCCAATTTTTTTGTTGACAAAACTGAAGAGCATTCCTTTGGCAATTCCTGTACCACAGAGACCCCACCTAATCTTGTATTTGAGTAGTATCTCATTGGCACAGTCAGACCTAGGAGATGCTTCTGCTGCAGTCACTGAGGTGATTATATGGAACAGAAATGTCCACATTAACTCTGAATTCACAGGGGTGAAGGAGACCGTGCAGTTGATGGAACGCCCACTAATAGAGCACAGTCAGGTAAGGTATCACACAGTGCAGTGTAATTGTGGAGTTCACTTCTCCTTCCTTCTTCTCTCAACCAAATCAAGCTTGATCCAGTTTTAGAGGCAGCTCTGTCAGTCCTGCAGCATCCACACAGGGCACCGAGAGGACTAATTTAGACTCATCAAGAAAAAATACTTAAAGAAAAGAGCTCATTCCTTACTCATCACTGTGAGAGAGGAGGCACAGAACTATTCATTTTGAATTGCCCTAAAAGTGTGTGATCATTCCCTGAGAAAAGCTGTAATCTCAGCAAATTACCACAAGGCAGGGCAAGGCGTGCACAGCAGCACGTTTGGTACGTTAATGACTGACTCTAACATAAGAGACTCATGCACAGAGTTCTTACAGGTGGATCTCTCAAAGAACCAGACCAAGACCTCAAGCCAGCATCCAAAATCTCTTGAACACATCTCCTGGGTGCTTAGATGGGCTTTTTCAGTGCCCTTGAGCTCTTATACCTTCTCACTGATCATCTGGAAAAAGGGGAGCACAGCTCGGGAATGGGATGCTTCTCCTTCCACCCTGAGACGCAATCCTGATTGCTTCTATGACACTGGGGGAAACATTCCCATAGGAGAAGGCCAGTCAAGGAGAGAAAATGCTCCTCCCTTACCTACTGCAGGATTCGTATGTGACAGTCACTCGGTGAAGTGTCAGTCACCTTCCCCAGCTGAGCTGTCTGCAATGAAATAGTCACACACTGAGTTCACTCTCTGATACGAGCACACACCACTGCCACACTCTTCAGAGGCAATCCAAAGTGATTTAGTATCACTTTTTTAGAGGCCATTTGTGATGCTACAGGAATAACTCACATAGCTCATCCAAGAAGAATAATCTCAAAATAGATTTACTTAGTGCTAATGAGAAGATACTGGTATTCAATTGCACATAGCTTCCATGCATTGAAAAAAAGACATGCTGTCTCGTTAATCTGATTTAACTGTGAGCCATTTTTCTTTTGCTTTTAATATTCTCAAGCTTAGGGAGTGACAAGGGGAATACAGGACAGGCTGACTACAGAGGAGTTATTTCCTCTGAAATCATCGTCATCTGTCTGTCAGGAGTTCTTGAAACAACTGCAATAAATCCTGAATTTTTAATATGGTTCACAAGTTCAGAGACAGAAAAATAAGTGCTCAGACAGCTGAAATTGTGGTAGTTATCTACGATGTCAGGGTACACATGTCTTTGTAAAAGGAAATCAAACAGAAAACTGCACTGAAAAAAGTGATCAAATACGTTTAGAAGACAAAGAATGACTGCTGGCAAGCAGAGGAAGACAGGTCAATAGAAATGAGTACGAAAGGTCAAGAGAGAAAAATGAGCTCTCTGCCTGATTCCTTATTGTTCTACATTGTAGACAAATATACGGGTCTCTATTTGCCAGCACCATACATGTAAAGTAGCAGTGCCCACCATGGAACATGGGCTGTTGTGTTAACTCAAAAATCCAGATAGTCAGATCCTCAGTTCCAAACACAGCAAATGAGACATTTCTTTGGATGGCCTTGCTGTTCATGGATCACTGATTGGGAAATGCTGGTATAGAGTGAAATCTCCATCCTGGTCCCTTCAGCCTCAGGAGTGAAGCACACAGGGTATCCAGGGAAGGAAAAGTATACAGCAGGAATGGCTGCTGCTCTGCCTCTGTTTCACTGCACTTGTGGCCCCACCAAGGCCAGACAGTGATCACAGGAACCCAGACAGCCCAGCCCATGAGCCTGTCCTAAGCCCACCACAGGAGAATGATCGAGCAATTGCCCTGTTCCAGAACCCATTAAGGCTCTTAACAGAAGAATGTTGCTCTGCAGTGCTCTGCAAAGCAAAGGGGACTTTGCCCAAAGGACTTACTATGGTTTGTTGGAGTGCACTAGATCTGAGGGTCCTTAACCAACACCTACAATGCAAATGCATCTCCACAAGATCCTCACTGTGGAGAGGTCATCCTTGCAGGGCACAGCTGCATCTTTGGCTGCTGAAGATTAATTAGGTATTGGCTAGGTCAGTCTGAAACTGATGTAAAAGAGTTTGGCAAGTTAAAACCTACATAAATCCCCTGCATTTCAACATATGAGAGACGAAAAGCCTGAGTAGGAGTATGTCCAGGAAGAGAAGGTGACCTTGGGCAACTTGACCTTGTATTTGGACTTGGACTTTGTAGGTTGGGACTTAAAATGTAGCAGATTGGTTAGCTGTTTTCACCTAAATGGGGGTCAGATGAAGAGATGGAGGCAAGAAAAGCAGAAGTGCTGCTCCCACCAACGATGGGGTGGAAGGCTATAATGAGGTCTGTCCAGCAGTTTTCTCTGGGCAGGATCTGCACTGCTGTGCATTATGAACGATGCCAAGGAAGGTCTCTCCGCTGTGTACCTCCAACAAACATCCCCCTTCACAGCTCATTCATCTGCACACAAATCAATGCTTGCACTTTGCCTACAGATAGCTCACATCCATCACAGCCATGACAGAACCTGTGGCATCAACAGCCCACAAAAAATAGAGGCAACTAGATAGCACAGGCTGTTGCACAAAATAAAACAAAAATGGTGAAAAACATGGAATTGGTTGGCAGGAGCTAAGAGAGAGATGGGTTAAATTCTGTTTCTTTACACATACAGAAATAAATGAAAGCATTTGTGAACATATAGAAAAATACCATGCAGACATTGAATTGCTATACAAAACTTTTTAAATGGTGAAGATAGTGCACAACCTCAGAAGAATGACAGCCAAAGACTTATTTATTATATTCTAAAAACAACACAATTATTCTTGCCACTCCTTTTGCATGACATGGATTTTAGTGGGAGATGGAACCAGTTTAGCTGTAAAACAATAATTGCAAACCCTCACACAAGCATTGACTGTGGATCAGGGGAAAAGGCCTCTTTCTGCCTCAAATGCCCACTTTCTGTGAGAGGAGCTGCCAGTGAGAGCTGCTCACAGCCAAAAGGATGGCTCAAGGATGGCTTCCACACACAGTGCTCACCCAGGACTTTCAGGTGTTTGGTTGCCTGAAATGCTGGGTATCTGAAACCTGGTGGTAAGTGGAAAGTTTCTGGTGAAAACAGAAAGATGAGGCAAGTGTGTGCAATGACAGGAATTTCTACAGCAGCAAAAGGTCCTTTCAGAATAATTTCAGGAGACCAGGAAAAGCTGGTTGCTTCGCATAAAGTATATCCAAACAATAAATAAAAAGCCAACCATTCTTCTTTTTAAATTCCCATGGCTTCCAAGGCCTGATTCTTTATTTGATGTTTTGACTGTTAACTTCAGATCATGAGTGAAAACCTGAATCTCACCTCTTTCATTTGTCTCTCTGAAGTGGAGCTTAGGACACTCTGAGCTCCCATGCAATTGCAGGGGTCATTGAAACCATCAGGTCAAGAACAACTTTCTTTGCAGCACAGTGTACTTTTCTTTATCTGTTTGTAAAAACACAGCATGGACTTACAAGACCACCCTGCGACAACAAAATTGGTGTACATGGAAGGAAACAGAATGGCAGAGAAGAAAAAAGTGAGTGGGTATTCAAATGCGAATAGTTTTTAATTGATTGCAAATAATTACAATTAGCAACACTACAGGATAGTCTGTGGATTCCTATCAGTTTTGGTGATTTTTTATTTAATTGAATGAGAAACACTAGTCTAAAACCTGAATATCTGTCAGGGCCACTTAGTGCTGTTTTGATGGCTTCCACTTTTTATGAAGATTTCCAGCACATACCTATCAGTTTACTGCATGCACAGAGTCCATGGCAAAGCACTGATGAAGCAGTCCACTTGGCAGATGTGGCAAATTCCATGATTGTTGTTACTCACATCTCTGCATCTGCTGGTCTGGAGCCCCAGAGGGTCAGAAAGTCATTGCTGTCATCCTGAGTACATAAGAGCTGCATGAGAAGAGACACAAGGAGGCTGCTCACTCTCAGCATCAGAAGATCCAAACTAGACTTGAACTGCAACCCATTTAGGTGGAAGTTTGGCTATCACTATTTTATTAATTTGCTCTGTAAAATTTATGTTCCTCCTGTCTTCAAGTTCTGTTTGGTTAAAATCAGTTTAAAATCAGCACTCAGATAAGGTAAAGCCTCAGGTTTCCAGAGGGAAGCTTGGATTGGAATTATTTCTATTGTCTATGTCTGTGCAAGAACCATAATATGATGATGTCCTACTAATAGTGCCCTATTTAATGACAAATGCAGCTGGCAAAGTAATTTTGTGTCTAAAAATACCATGATTTTGTCCTTTACCAAACATTTGCAGTATTTTTCTGACATTTATGTGATGCCTTTCTTTTTCTAATTAAGCCTATCAAAAATAGCCATGAGTCCATCAAGTAACCCCACTGCTGTGTCATATGGCCATTAGCTTTCCTTTAATTGAAAAATTAATTCAGATTTTGTTTGGTCAAGACTGTATGCATTTACTATAGTAGTAGTGGCAGCCCAGTCTGATTTTTGGTCTAGAAAAAATACCATAAACATATGTGATTTCAGTAGGACGTGATAAGCTGTGGACTCATTCCATCTCCTCTTCACTATTCATGAAACCTCATCCCAGTTCAAGCATCACATGCACTTCCTTGCAGATTCCATCTTTGCCCTTTTCCACCAACCTTCTGCTTACTTTGTCCATGTGTGAAGATCTTTTGTGATCTCTCCCCATTCTGGCTCAATCACTCTGATATTGTTAGTCTGGAGAAAATCCTTTCCCAGATCTGTATGGGCTACTTTCCAGTCAGGGAGGTAGCTCTGAGAGGATGCCACTGTCTCTTGATGTCTGCCTGCTTGATCCAAATATTCCTGCTGAACACAGTTAATGTCCACATCTGTCATCGACTGCCAGATGCGCTGTGTCTGGGTGGAAGAGGATTAATGCATGCATACTGAAAGTAAGTCTGCACATTGTTTTCCAACTTTTAAAATCCAATTTTTTTACTAATATCACAAAGTAATCAATGTAGTTAATGACTTTTTTCATATCTCTTTGCTCCCAGCACCGTGATTATTTCACACTGTGCAGTGGTTTTCCTCACTAAGACTATATAGGCACTGTTTAGCACTTTAAAAAGGACATAATGGTCTTCCCCATATTTCCAAACCTCCTCTTCATGCCTAATGAAGGGAGATTGCAACAGAGGAAAAAGCATGAAGGAGAAGAGATAAGACAGTAAGAAATCAAAACCAGGATTCTGCTCGCTGGTTTGAAAGAGAGTTGAAATCAGGTGTTGAAGAAAGAATTCACAAAGAAATGGGGGTCAGGAAGAGAGAGAGAGTAGCAAAAGTGGGTAAAGAGAGTGTGTGGAAGAACAAAAGATGAATTAGAGATCCTGATGCATCTTCCTTTTGGAGGAAGAAAGATATGTCCTCCAGAAAGAAAGCAAAAGACCTTCCTGAAAGTCTGACAAAATAAAATGGAGGGAGGGGGAGGAAGAAGGGTTTGTGGGAGAAAAAAACAATCCCATAACCTGAAGTATCATCTGTGTTAGAGATGCAATTTCTCCTAAAGGAGAACTGTAGATTTTCTGTAACCTGAGCATTTTTATCAACACTGTGGAAGAAAGGGAAAAACTACAGAGGAGAATCACAAGAAGAAGTACTGGCCTGCTTGTCTCAAGTAAAACATCCTTCAGTTAATTGCTCACAGGAAGGTTATTCATCCGTCTTTTGAAAAAGGATGTTAAATATTTTGGATGCCACACTTGACCAAGAGTCTATGCTTGTTGCTTTTGAATGCCAGGGATTGTTGTGCATGAATCTTTCCTGCTCTGCACACCTCTGCTGCCCTCCACACTGGGGACTGCAGGTCACACTGCCCTCCACTTGGAAACACAAGATGGCACCTGGGTCTAATGGTGAGGATAAACATTTTAGTACATGTCCAGGTTCTTTAATTCCAGTTAGTGAAATGAGCAGCTGTGCAGGCAGCTTACCTAATCCAACTGTACTGCTGATGTCTGCAGAGGTAATCCATCTGGAGTGCTGCTTACCTGGATAGCAGCTGCTGGATAACATTTCTCTGGGTCACCAAGAGAAATGTTTAAAGGAAATCTTCAGCGATGAGTGACTGTATCTTTGAATTCCTGTCAGCTTTCACTCACTTAAGGTAGTGTACATATGCCTTCTTAATTGAGAGGAAAATCTGATTTTGAAATTGCCATGACACCTGGCATCTGTGCATGCTGTGTACAAAGGGCCATGTGAAAACAGAATAAAAATCAGCATCCAAGAAGCAGAACACATCCCCACATCTCCCCATTTTGCAGTGGGTACCAACTTCATAAAGTACTGGCACCTCCTTGCTGCAGTTACAGCTGCAGTGTGGACCTAGACCTGCCAACTGCAGCTCAAGTGTTGGGGAAGGTTTTTGCGTTGGCAAAAACGCAAGTGATGGAATGGAATTGAGAAAGGTGAGCAAAATGGTTCAGCTAGCAGAGGATGGAAAAGCTTGAGTGAATGAGTAAACTCAATGAATGCTACCAAAGATTTCTGGCACTGGTAGGTCTTGTGCTGTGGAAGCAGGTGCTACTGGCTGGTAGGGGAGCTGCAGCTGATACATCAGTTTTGTCTGCAGAACATGTTGAACTTCAGTGTGTCACACTGCAGTCTGCCTGTGTGCCCTGTCTTGCATGTGTCAAGGGATGAGGATCAGTTCACCTGCCCTAAGCTATTTTTGGCTGCTGTCAAACGCAGCAGAGCAGCAGGAGGTGATCTGTGCAAACACCCTCCAAGCAAGCCACCCTACCAGTGCATCAAGTTACCAGCACATCCCAGCTGAACTATCCTGCACCTGCAGGACAACAGGGGAAACCTTACGTCCTTCCAGCTTCCTGGTGTAGTACCACATCCCAACACATCCTGTTCTGGGTACAAGAACTTCTCTGTAAGACTTCTCTCAGGCAGGTCAAAGGGCATTTCCACCAGCAATCAGGTGTTCCTGGCACTATGTAATGCTCCAGACAGAAGTGCACCATTTGTCTTAATTTGTACACTAGTATGTTCGGTTTCCAATTACTCTGAAGTCCATACTGATGGCTCTACTGCCATACTCAGATCTTGTCCCTCAGGAAATTTTTGTCTTTTCTGAAAATGACTGCTTCATACAGTGGAGATTTAATTCTCCATTTCATTTGCATTAGCATGGTACAAAGTGGCTAAGTAAATTAGAAAATTTAGTCCGTGTCCTACTGTCTTTTTTTCATCTCCTTCTACCTGGACAGATTGCTTATCATGGTATCTATTATCACCTCCACTTTTCATTACCACTTGCTGACACTAGCCAATTTGAAATCATCATTCAATGTCTATTCCCTTTCCCTCACTAAGCTCACTGTGAGCTGGGATGGGTTCATTTCCCTGAGTTCAGCACCCAGAAAGGAACAGTACATTTGGCAATTACAGGAATGGTGCATCCTCCCTGTCACATCCATTACCTTTTTAAATAAGTTCCTCGCACATCTTAAGAAAAGCCTACTCTTCTGGAGTCACCCTCACTTGGAAAATGGTCTTTACCCTGCTACTTGCTGCATTTTGCATGATTCCTCATTAATCTACCTCCTAATAAACCACTTCTGCCTATTACCAGTTATGCATCTGTACCTGCTTTTATCTACTTCCTGGACTATTGCAAGCCCTATCAGTAGAGCTTCAGGTTAATATTCCTGTCTTGAAAGACCTCTCTTTGTTTCCTACCACCAACAAAGTCACCCTAATCATCCCAAAGTCCCCTTCTGGGGGCTAATGTTGGTACCTGGGCGTGATGCTGCAGTCACTCTCTGACCTGGCTGTGGCTCTCAGACCTTAGACCAGCAAGAGCAGAAACTCTGGAATTTCTGTGAATCACAATTTTCAGTGAATCACAGGATTCACTGCTGCAGTCACTCCAGATACAAATAGGATTGTTTTTCATGCTATTATACACCTCCCCTATTAACACCTTGCATCTTTCAAAATTGCAGCTCCCTAGTGCTCCAGTTTATTTTGCTTACAGTGTTCCAGGCTGTGCCCTATGCCTGCCTTACTCCTACCAAACCATTCCCTGGTGTATGGTCTCCTCTGATTTTATACCACTACACCTTACATCATTTTCCCTTGTGGCAATTACTGTGATTCCTAGGGGGTTTTTAGGCACAATGCCTTATAAAAATAAATTGAACCTCTGCTCTTTTTACTACACATGGGGGAAAGTAATTTGTTTTTTTGAGGAGAGGGATGTTGAGGAGACACCAGCACTAGGTCAAAACACCTCAAACCTGAAAGAGATTATACTTTGCAGAAAGACAGAGAGGAAAAAATATTTCTTCAGTAAGTATTCTGGACTTTTGGAGATCAAAGTAAGAAATAAAATTGGTTTGTATGTATTTCCCTTCAGTTTGTGTCACTTTATTAAATATAGTAAATTTCAAAAATGTCTCAGTAATAAATCAGAAATAAAGCTTTGGAGAAACCAATGAATCTTCACTTATTTTTCAAATATGCTTTTCACTGGATAGCATCCCACAGATATGCATGATCTTTCTCTGCATGGATATTTATTACTGCTTCATCTGCCTCTTGTGCCTTTTAATAAACATATTAAAGTGTCAGCTAGATTCATTGCATCTCTGGAAAGAACAATTTTGCATCCTTTACTTAAAAACCAGTTTTGAAACATCCCAAAGCAATTATTCCTCAGTGAATCACAACAGACATCTTGGTATTGTTAGAGAAAAAGCGCCGAAGGGTACTGCTCTTTTTTTCTTAGGAACCAGAAAAACAGCAATGGCACACTCACACCTCTAACACCTCTGCTCTCTATGTCTCATCCCAAAGAAACTCTGCTTTTACAGTGATGTCCTCAAAAAGTGTAAAAAGGCAGTTACATAAGAATGCAGGGGAGTATGAAGATAGTTAATGGCAAAAACTTACACAAAATTTTACTCAGAATCTTACAGCATTTTATTTCTCAAAAAATATATAATTTATTGCATCTTTTCACATCAGTTCCTCATAATGTAATCTTTCCAGGAGGTACTACATCAGTTACTGCTCGCCTCTCTCACAACAGGAATTGTGCACAACTTCATTTGCAGTTTGTATTAATTACAGAAGATGGCAGTACTTAAAGTAATTATAACTCTTGGCCAATTGGAGGATTCCTTCATCTTTTATTCCCTCCAAGTGTGACTTTAGAGAGACTGTAGCACACCAAAGTTAGACTGGACTTTGCAGTAGAAAAATTACAAGCTCTGAGACAAAAAGAAATTCCAGTACCTTCAGATGAATTAAAAGATTAGGGTTATATTCAGTATGAATAGGAATGCTTCCTTGTATTACTTAATTATGCTCTATAATATTAGATATGCTATTTCTATTAGTTCTATATTTCTGTCCACTTTCTCCAGTAAAACATCTGGGGTACCCTACAGAATTTTTGAAATTAAAAGTGGGAAATCAATCCATCAGTACTGGAAACATTGTTCAATGTGAAAAAGGTGTAGGGGAATCATTCCTCCATACCCAAAAGGAGTGGGATCATCTGTGTGGATTTGAGGGTCTGGAAGTGAAGTCCTCTCTTCCTCATTCCCTGTGCTTTGTGGGGCACTCAGTGCCTCGGGCTGAGGGCAGAGCAGGGGATGTGCCAGCAGCTGTCCTTGGTTTCTGGGTGACCAGCAAGCCCAGCCCTGCTGGAGGCTGCAGGAGAGCTCAGTGTGACTCTGCTGGGTGGCTGCTCCCTTCTGGGGACTACAGTCAGCTTTAAGGAGCTTTGTAACCTGGAGCAGGACAGAAGCAGTGAAAGTTCTTCAGGATGGACTATTCTGAAGGTTACAGACAGTAACATTGTTTAATGTATTTTTCTTTTAATTAGCTTTCCTAAATCTATAAAAAAAATAGGAGATGGTTTATTGCTACAGGATATTTTTTCTTATTAGATCCTCTGTATAAAGGGAAACAAAAATTGGCTTCTGGGGATCATAAGACTCTTCTTGCAAGTAGCTGGAAAAATTGCTATCTGCATTTCTGTTCAGAACCTTTAAGATGCAAATTCTGTTGCAAGTGCACAAAGCTTTACTAAGAAATCTGATGCAAAATGCTGTTAAAACCTGAACCACCAAAATCAGAGTTTAGGCTCTTTTAATGTCCAAGGAATAAATCAAAGTATTGCATGATTGATAAAAAAGTATATGCATGTATAAATATGCATGTATAAAGTATATGATTGATAAATCAAGCTTGCATGATTTCATTATTATTTGTGCCTGGACTTCATTATTTATCTTCTTCAATGCAGAGATCACATTCTGAGAGATAAAGACAAAAATCTAGTTTTGCTACTCATTTCCATGAGAGTTAATAGCCCGGTTACTTCAAAAGAAATGGCACATAGCTCACCAAGCCTGAATTTGGTTCACAAAATATAAAGTGAAATATGCTTATGCAAAACACAATTGCATAAAAGTCTTAAAGGATGAAATCTCACAGTCATGGAGCCCACAACAGATGGAAAAATTGAACAGGAGAAATTCTAACTCTGCTACCACAAGATTTCACAATATTTTGTAAGAAGTGTGGGTAAAGTGATTTATTTCTTTAAGCAGGTTGTTTCTTTACTTAAACCTCCCCAGTCCTCAGTGATAAGCCTGCTGCAAATAACACAAGTGAGAGAGTGCAGATAATATTAAAAATGCTGCAGAAATGGAAAGGCTTTTCCTCTCAACAGACCTCAAGTTCTTAGTTTAATTTTTGTAATACTGTTTTTATTAAATTATTTTCCATAACTTCAAAGTTAATTCCAAAAGGAATTGAGGATGGCAGAAACTACTTAAAGAACAAAGTGGGTAAGCCTACTTTACATTAACCTGCAAATTGAGGCAGACAACCGACAATTTGAGGGAGAAGAAGCAACCTTGATGATCCACTTATGTGTATAACCTGGTTTCCAAGTAAAGGATATTGTCAAAAATAGGTACAAAGCAGACAGGAAAGAAGGGAACTCTCCTGAAATATTACTGGGATATGTCCACAGTTGTTGAGCAGATTCCTTTTCCTCCTGAACAGGCGCCTTTTTGCCACGTAGGTGCAAGTTGGGAATACAAAATGGATTTAAGTTTGGCTTAATTAGATCCTGTTCCTGTCAATCTGTCTCCTCTTGAATAAATTACATCATGATATTTTTAACCAAAGCAAAGCCAGGGCAGCTCAGCTCACAGTATCCAAAACCCAGCTGTGCCCTGTTCATCATTGCCCAGCTCTTGTTTCAACTATGAACATTTTGAAAAGTACCCTGCCTGAATGGCACTGCAAAACTTCCAGCCACCTTACAGGAGTCCAGTTTTGCAAAATGAGGACAAGATTGTGATCAGTGGAGAGTAACTTGCAAGAAACTTTCCCTTTCCACCCTCTCTTGCTCACAGCTGCCTACAGCTGCAGTCTACCTCTGCCAGGCACAAATTCATCTCCAGGATGCTCCGGGTCATTGCTGTGAAGCTGAAAAGGGTCTACTTTATTAAGCACATCTCCTCCTAGATTTCCACTGACACAGCACTATTCTGTCCTTCCAGCATACACTTTTTTTTACATCTGCTGAGCATCAGACAAGCACAAGGTACACCCCATATATTTGTTCTAGCCATCTGACTCTCTCAATGGTACTGTTCAAACCAATCAGTTCTAGAGCAGATCCTATCAAGCACTGCTCCTAGTTCAGTTAACCTGGGTCCCAAATCTTCCTTGGATCTTGGTCTCGTACAGTCCTTGGCCCCTTGACCATACTTGCACAGGCCATATTTGGCCCTAGCTAGGGTTTGGATGGGGGACCTGAGAGTGGAATGATTTATATATAGACCATCATTTATTAATGCATCCAACCTCCAGCAATACGGAAGAGGCAAGAGATCTAGAGCTTCAGAATGCAAATTTTAACAGGCAAATGAAAAATGTGATTGTGCTTGGGGAGGTGCTGGTATGCACCCTCAAAGCAGTGATGGGGTGTAAAGCCATTACAGGCCAGTCCGATTAAAATAAGAAAATAAGAAAAATAAGAAAAAACATTTAAAAATTGTGTTTCCTTATTAAAAAGTAAGTCACAAGTGTTACTCTGTGGCTTGGGATAATGTCATCAGCTGTGAACTCTTTGTGTGATTTAACCACTTTGAGGTGATATTCAGTAAAGATGGTGAAAGTAGTGGGAATATAATTTGAATGGTTTTCTTTATTATAGGCATAAACAAGCATCTATGAATAGTATGTGAGAGTGTTCAAGGATTTAACAGTGAAACCAGACAGCTCTTCACTAGTCTTTCACTAGTAAGAAACTCAGCACACAAAGAAATAAGAGTTACATTCTTCTAGTGCCTTTCATTTAGTAATCTTGGAGTGCTTTGCAAAGCAGATTCAGCAGCCAGAGAAGTTGAATTGCTTCATGTTCAGTGCTACAAGGCCAGTCAGCCTGGGCAAGTCAGGAGCATGGACCCAGTAACTGATCCCTGGGGTCTGCTGCAAACCTATGGAGCTCAGATTTATCAGGGCAAAAATCAGCATTTAACAAAAACATTAACTATCAAGGTGGAGTTTTGCATACCATAAGAAGAGAAAAGTCTAGCACTGGCCTTTTTTTGTAAACTATTATTTACAAAACCAGACAATCAATTCTTTTTTGTTGATGTTAGAATTCAGATACCAACAAGCCTCTCCCATAAATCATTTTGTACATTTCCTTTTCATTCCTACTGAAAAAGTCTTAACCCTGTACTTGTTTGAAACACCATCTGCATTGACTTTATTGAGGTAGTTCTTAACTTGGAAAAAACTTCCACTGTGTCCCCTTGAAGACTCTAATAAAAAGCAACACAGTTCCTTTAGCTTTGCTTTATAGCTTGTTTTGCAGAGCTAATGTAAGCTTTGTTGACCTGGCCTGTACCCACTCCAAGGTAATAATAACCTACTGATGTGTGCAGGGACGGATGTAATGCTCAGTGTTTGAAAGAGTGCTTGTCAAGTGGCTCACACACAAAAAGCATTGGGGTTTTTTGTTGCTTGCCTTTTATTGATACAACATTAGGTGTACTTTTTTTTTTCTGAGGCATTTATTGACATGAAAATTCCATTTATTGTTTTCATATAGACTCCTGGTATTATTTGATTGTTCCATTTAGCACCTATTTCTTGGGCTGTTTCCTTGATCTTGAGCTAATTATTTTACAGAATTCTACACCAAATTTCCATTACTGTCTGATAGTATAATCCAGCTAATGATCCATGTCCCCTGGAAGCAGATTACATTATTTCTCACTGTTTGCTCCGCTTCTGGCTTTACCATCACTCTCTTTGTAGACTGAGGACTTGGCTCCATCACTTGGCTACTGATGAGGGCAATGGCAGCAGCAGGTTCAAGCAGATGTTAGATAAGATTACCTCCAGGGGTACTGGTATCATCTCCCAGTACAACTCAGAGTAGCCTAAAACCTGCCTGAACTGAAAGCAGGCACAGCTGATCCCCCAGCTACAATCACTGAAATACAGAGATTCAAAAGAATCGTGAGGGGTGCTGTGCTCTAAATGGTGCCAGAGGAGGGGGATGACACAAAAGCCCACTTTGTGCCTATATGCTACCAGTGATTTCTCCTACCAAGACTGACTTGATGGCAATTTTATATTGTCTTCCAGGTGTAAAGCAGTTAAGTACTGCCAAGATCAAGACCTTATTTTCAAATACTTTTTTGATCATTTCGATGTAAAATTGTTGAATGTATCAGGGCCCTTAAAACTGACTCAGAGCTATTCCAGCTGTAAAACCAGTGAAGGAGTAAATAATTGCTCAGGATGTCACTTTTTTTTTTCCCTTTCTGTTTTAAAGACATACAGCTCTACAGGAAAAATAAAAAAGCTGGAATTTCAGCAACAACTGATGTTTAAGCTCAGATTCTGGGTCTAACACAGCTGGTCATCCTCACTACTTCTTCTGTGGAGGCAATTCTAGAAAACACATTGGCCATCAGACTCCTGACTGAATTCGAAAAACCTATTGAATAGGAAAGATACTTTTTCTTACAAGCTGAACACTTGCCTCCTCAGGTATAGAAGTTACTGAAATCATTCATAAGATGTCTTCAGAATACAAATCTACAGCAATAAAGTTTCTGCAGGGTTGATGTTAGTCACTGGAAGGATTTCCTGTAGAAAGGCACCTTGATTTCCATGTATCTTCAGAAAGATACCTGCTTTGTTTTCTTCTGCAGTGGTGAACATTAAGGGGTCTATATTTGGTTTCCTACAAACAGGTTGTAAAATACCCTACAGTATCAGAAATATGAGGGCAAACACTAGTCAAGACCCTTGGGAAACCCTTCTGAGATGGCAGTGAGAGGTGCAACTGTATTCTCCAGGTGATATCAAAAACTCCACAACAGCCAGGGTGAGCCCTAAGTGGAGCTTCAGGTACCAGTGCCTTCCCTAGCATTATGTAGAGTTACTTTTCAGAGACCATCTCTGTTGGTAAAAAGCCCTAAAAATGGTGAACTGTGGCAAAGAAGGGCACAGGGATGGGGAGAAGATGTTCTGAATGGCAACTTGGTTATCTCTCCAATGAATATGTTGGGTGTTATTTTTGCAAAAACCCAGTGAAGCATCACATACTGTCAGCCCATCCAGGACATTGCACAATTAATATTTTTTTTTAGAAGCTGTGATTTATATGATCTTTCAAAAGGATGGAAAAGATAACCATTGCACATTCAACTGCCTGAGAAGGTAAAGCACAGATAAGAAATCAATGTTGCATAGAGGCTCTACAGAGAGAGTGCATCCTGGTCCCAGACAAGCCTGACAATGTTTGCATTCTCACAGAGAAGAAGAGCTAATCAAAGCTGTGACACGGTTAAGTTCCCCTAAATTAGAAGATAAGGAGGAAGGAGAACTGAAGTCCCCAGGAAATTATTTGATACTTCATTTGCACTCGAGAGGCAACCCAACAACTGTCACTGTCAGAGCGGGGACAGAAACACAGGAGAGATGCTGATTCCTTAAGATAACACTGAGGGAGCAGAGTGCTGCTGATTTGTTTCTTCAGTTTCTGTGCCCCAGAGAAATCTCACAATGACAAGTACACCGGAAGTTGCTTTTGTTGTTTATTGTTTCCCTTTCAGAACTTGATTTGTAATCAGGAATTTAACCTTTCTTTTATACATAGCTTGTTTCATAAATAAACTTGCTGAGCTTCTGAGGTTGAGTTGAATCTTGTAAAGCTGTGCATGTGTGTTGCTTCAGAGGCAATGAATTCAGTGAGAGTGTAGCTTGCAGGCATTCACTGAAGGGGATCAGGTCTGGAAATTCAGAAAACTGGATGTTTTGTGCACCATCTGGAAAATTTGGGTTTGGGTTTGCAGCATCATGTGCCACAAGGAGAGAATTGCCGCTGGCAGGACATTACCAGAGAGTTATATGGGGAGGAACCACAACAACACTGTGGCCCTGAAGATTATTTAATACAAATAAATGTAACAATATTGTTTCAAATGTTTGATCCTATTTAAAGCGGGCATGGCAAATTAAAGTAAGTTTGAAGGCAGCTGCATTCTTTGGGCAAGAATATGTGAACCCCTCTCTGCTATAAACCAGGGTGAGAGTAACCTGACTTGCATGGTTCAGGCTAAAAAATTTCCTTATATGAAGTTCATTTGAGAAAACATTTTTCAGAAAGACCTCTGTTCCTCACCTTCAGGGTTCCTGCATGCAGGAATCACAACAGCAACTCTCAAATCCTGCCACTGCTTTTATGAGCCTAAATGAAGCTGGAATTCATCTGAGCTCAATTTTGAGCCAGTGACTCATCATCTCCATTTGTCTAATGTTAAGAAGGTATCTATTACCAAGTTTCTTTTGGAACAGAGGAATGGGTTGATTGAGTCCTATTGCAGCCTCATATGTGCTAATCACACAGATTTGGGGTGTGGGGTCTTCCAGGTTAAAGAATGACCTCTCCTTTCATTGCTTTTCTGATTATTATGTAAACCAATTTTTATTAATTAATATCCTCCATTGATTGAGGAACCTGCATTAAACATAACAATGTGAAATGACTGCCAAATGTTCTCACCTGTTTTTCTTCTGCATGTGCATCCCAAAATCCCATCTGTAGAGATATTTGACATCATTCATATGTGATGTTGATTATTTATAACTTCAATTTGTAAAATTAAATGTAGTACTAAATTAATATATAGAGATTAAGTAATATTGTGTAAATGGCATTAATATTCCTTTAAAAGCAAAGCTGCAGCTACAAGTTCTCTTTTTTATTTTTCAGATGTGTGTGGAAGGTTGTTCCATCTTCCATTAGAAATTGTTATCTGGACTTAATGCTTTGTCTGTCTCAAGAGCATCTCACTATTACATTATTACAGTGTATAATTCTCTGAGTGGGACTTTCAAAAACCAAAGTCTCTGTAAAACTGATCTCTGGAAGTGGTCCTGGGAAAATTGTTGCATGGAGGACTCCTGTTTCTTTTGTTGGCATAATGCAGTTAATGCTGGTAATCCTGCAAATCAAATGTAGTGACATTACCCTTCATCTTTCATATTTTAGTGCCCTCAAGGTTTTTGTTCAGTTTTATCTTGGGATGATATTATTTCTTACTTGTCAAGACAGATATGAAATTTTATGGTGTACATGGAAGGGAGATTCCACACATTTAATTTTTTGTCTCTGGTGTCAAGGCAGATGAAAAGAATAGATAAGGAATCAAATGCTCAGATGGTTTACAGCCCTTATGGCTGAAATAATTCATAAAATTTTTCTCATTCAAAATGCAAAGCAAAAATATTAATGCTTGTGTGTAGGTTGGCCATGCAAAAAGGCAAATTTTGTAGAGATTGATCCCACATGTAGAAAGTTGTCTGTTGGACACTTTCAGCAGTATTTAAGAGACTTGTAATTATTAGACTAAGCCACTATTAGCCTTTTCAGTGATACAGTATCATGCTGAGATTATGATAAGCAGGCAAAAAGATTGAATGTACAAGTCCTTCAGCAAGGACAGGTCATTCTGCTCCTGGTAGTGAGGGAAGCTCCTATCTCCCTCTCCTGGGGGATAACAACTTTTGGTGAGGTGCTAACCACCCCACAATCGTCTCAATTTGCCTGCAGCCTCACAGACTAATTATGTTTGCAGAGGGTGGAGAGGGGGATCGAGACAGCCACTCACTGAAACAAGCACACCGACTTCCCACCACGAGGAGTCTGGAAATGAAGGGAAAATTTGCTCGGGGATGCACATTTAAGAAGGCTGCAGAGAAAGAGAGGATGTCCTGCCTGGGAGCTGCTGCCTGCTGTTGTATCAACGAGTCTTTTTAGATTTCCAGCTGGGTTTCATCAAACACTTCAAAGTCCAGGGCAGTTGCTGTGAACATGCTGGAATTGTACCTGAGTGGCATTGAGAACTTAGTGTAATGTCCACAGTCATTCTGGCATTGTCTTCTTTCCAACCACAAAGAAATTAGTAACTGTTTAGGGAAAAAAACCCAAAAAAACAAACCACTTTTTCAGTCTAGACTTTTTATGCACCAAAATTTACTTCTGACTAGCATAAATTATTATGTTTTGCTTTCATCTGATATGCAGAAACTTAAGAATAGTCTCTTTTTTCTGGTGACTTGGCTGTCTTTGAACAGCTGCAGCAGGGATTTTCTCTTCTTTTGGACTCATACAAAGGAGGAGATTTTAGGGTTGTACTTTGCTTTAATATCCTTATGTATTAAAAAATAAGATAAGAAATCTGCAACAATTTTGTTTCAGGAGTCATACTGCACAAAACAAAAGTAAGGAGTAACTAGAGGAATTTCAATAACCTTCTCATGCAAGATGAAATACTTAAACATCATATCATTCAAGGAACAGGGACACCCTTCACACTGAGAAAAGAAGATCTATCCACTGAATTACTGTAGGAAACATTTAAATCTCTGCTTGAGGGCCAAATACCATACACTATCCATGTAAAAGAGCAAGGAAGAGGCAGCTGATAAAAAACTTGAAGGCAATCTCCTGCAGGCAGATTTCTATGTGATCATTCTTGCTCTATTCCTCTGGACAATAGGGAAAAAAGCCCACAGGGGAAAAATAAACAAGAGTGGGAAGAAAAGTTTTTGCCCATCTAAATTTTTCTTGAATTCATGAAAAAGCTGCCAAAAGGCAGAAAGGCAGCTCAGCTTGCTCCTAAACACAGTTTCTGTGGACAGCATTAGATCAGGTAAACAACTTCTTTTTCCAGTCCTTTTCCTGTCCTGTGTAGGTGTGTCATGGTCCTGTGAACTGCTCAGTCCTGCAGCCACCATAGCTCTGCAGTCTTGAGCCATCCACGTGCCACATTTGGGCTTTTGGGTAAGGCAGATGGCCCACACTGGCTGTGAGCAGCTGTGCCTTAGGAGCCATAAGCAGGATGTTTATTATGGTGAAGACTGGGATCCACCAGTTCAGGTGGAGCTTTGGGATTTCTGCTTTCTCCTGAAGGGTAGCTGCTAGATAACTCACAGCCTGACGAGGGTGGACAGGGGTCTGCCAGACCACGGACTGTTTGTGAGGTGTCTGCAAAAAGTGACAGTGAAAACTTGCTACACAAGCTCTGTGCCTTCCCTGGGAAATGTTCATGAGTCTGCAAGCTGGAGAAGTCTGTGCCTCAGTGCACAGCTCTTCTGGAACGTGGTGGCTGTTCTGCTGCAGCACCACAGAGAAAACCATCTCACGAATGTGCTTCATTCACCCTGCATGGGAAGCATCATGTATGGATTCCCCAGCATGCAGCAATTTGAGAGCCACAGGAGAAACATGTGGGAGTGAGGAGGGAATCAGCCTGTTCTCCAGGTGGCAAAGAAAATGTGATGTGTAACTATTGAGTGGTGGCAGGTTCTGAGGCACAGCTTACTCCTTCTCCTGCAGACCTAAGGGACAGCTCAGCTTCTGCTTACCATGAGAAGGTGCAGCCTCCCTGTGCTCCCCCAGCTCGCCAGCTGCTCCTTCCCAGGACAGTGCCACTGTCACTTACTGGCTGCCACAGAGGCAGCACAGGATGTGCCACCGTGGCTCAGGGCATAGTCACCAAGGTGCTTGTTTGAGAACTACTGTGTCCCAAGATGAGAACACCTACTCTTCAGGAAATTATTTTCATGAGCATCCAGATGGTTGGGAGGCAGTTTGCTAGCAGGAAAAGGATACAGGAGGTGCAGGCTTGGAAAAGAACAAAAATACCTGAGAATGAGGAAAAGCAAATACACTGAGAAGGATAACAACCTTAAAAACCCAACTAACTAAACAAAAAATTCTCACAACAAAACCATACCACAAAACAACAGCAAAACAACAAATTTATCACACTCACTCCCCCCCAAAAACACAAAATTAAAAAAAAAAAAAACCACCAAAACCACAAACCCCCTCAAAAAAAAAAACAAACCCAAAAAAAACCCAAAAAACCCCAAACCCATCAGACTGAAGTCTGTCTCCCCTGCAGTGCACACCACTGAATACAGAAGAGGGACCAGAAGCTGCAGTGACGCTGTCAGCTGGGTCAGGTTTGCCATACAGAAGGGACAGGATGTTACCTAGGGCAACAAAACATCTGTAGCTGCTTAGGAAGGTGGCTGCATCCCTGCAGCAGGTCTGAGGCTCTGCCTGCAGCAGTGGCTATCCCTGGTTGGCATCTCTGCTGACAGGCAGCTCGTCAGTCCCCAAGGCAGGGACAGGGCTGGGAGCACAGCAGCACACAGCACTGCTGCCCTTTGAACCAACTCAGAGGTACCAGGATGCATTAGACAAACATCTTCATCCAATTTAAGCAAAATAATTTATTCATAGGTGTCTCATGAGAAAGGAAGGCACACCTTATTCAATATTTTATGTAGCTGATGTGGTTTGCTAAGGATTTGTAGCTGACAGGCTAGTAAACAACCTTTTTTAAACTACAGGAAAAGTGGGAAAATGGTTGCATTCAAACTCCTGCAGAAAACATTGGGAACCCAGGCACTGCCATGTCTCTTCCTTTTAACACAGTATGTTTACAATTTTGCAGAATGCAAAGGAAAAGAATAAAAAGTTAGAAGTTTTTTCTCCAGAAAGGCAATTATGCTGAAATGTGTTGAAAGATGTCATCTATTTCAATTACATTTGAAAGAAAAAATCATAAAAATTCAAGGCTAAGATGGAATCTTCCTTATGTTTGATTTCTTGCAATTATCTTTATCAATTGTTGTTAATATATGTAGATGTTTGTTTTACATGTTTGCAATTTTTCTTACTTCATTTTGTGCAGAGAAGGCTATTCAAAAAGGTCATATCAGCATTTATGAAGTGAATTATTCTGTGATTTCAAAATTTTCAGTTTTGTTATCCCTGGGCATAAAAATCAATCCCATCACCAATTCTGACCTTGGAGGTGGTGGATTGCACTCTGCATCCACAACTGTGCAACACAAAGCGTAAACAGAATGTAGTGTAGTAAGGTCAGGAGAAAATCCTACTCTGGGACTTCACAGTTCCTTTTATTTTGTCACTCATCCAGCATTCCTAGGAGCAGACTGAAGGAGAAAAAAATCTAAGCAAGTTCTGTATGAAAGAGTCTGTCTATAAATAATTGGAAGTGTTTTGTAGTGAGGACTGTAATTCCAAGTCTGTCTGTTTTATAGAGTGGTTGGGATTTAATTATACTTGTCACAAAGCTTTCCCAGGCTTTCTCTAATTCCTGAGATTACTGAGCCCATACTTAAAGCAGTAAACTCTGCAAATTTTATAGACCCTGGAAAAGTGAAAATTCTGTTCAAAACTGCTGGGGCATTTTTTAATCATGCTAAATGGATAGCCAGCAAATCATGGATCACTCAATGGTACAGTCATTCCTAGCAAGAGAAAGGGAAATGAGACTTTTTCAAATTAGTGTGTCAGAGTGAGAGTTCCACAGAGTATTTAACCTCCAATTGTGTGACATTTTGATTCAAAAATTAATGCTGTCCAATATCAACATCACAAGTACTAAGTTATTATATACTTTACTGAGTATTTGTTAGAAAGAATGCTTAAGAAAAGAAGGTGTCTCTGAGAATTTCTGTAGTGATGAGTGGATGGCCCAGTACTGGTCTTTTTTAGTTGCTGTTGTGTTTTTATAAAGTTTGGGAAATTTTACACACTATCAGAATAGCAAATCATGATAAGAACTTCTGGAGCACTGTATAAACTGAAGGCATATCATAGTGGAAAAAAAAACCAACAAAAAAAACCAACCAACAAACAAGTGAGCCAGCCTAGATGCTTTTTCCACCTCAAAAGTCAAAATATTTATAAATTAGCAGAGGTTCGGAAGTGAGGCAAGTAATCCAACTTCTGGGAAGCACATATTAGGTGATTTGTATCTTTGGCATCTCTGTCAGCCTGGCTTTTTCAAAGAGTAAGAAGCAACTTGATCAAGGTCTTTATGTGGGAAGAAAACACCATCTGATATATTTCAGTTCTCACATCTCTTAGAGAAAGGTAAAACAAAATCTAATACCTGGATGCTGAATCTAGACAGATAATTACCATTCTATTCTATCCTAAATCTTCTGTGGGGTCTTGTCACAGGCTGTCACTAGGCACTTTTCTGGACAAGTAAATCTGCAAAACAGACCTAATACTCCAGTGCAGCATCCTGATTTCAAGACACACATTTAGCTTCTGACAAGTTACTGTCCTTAGTTCTTCCCCTCCTCCAGGACAGGCAGAGAAAGAAGCACCACAAAGGAAACAACCACACTATTTTTTAGTCAGATTTATTTTTATTTATGATATTTGACAGATACAAAGCCTGAAGCAGCTTCCCTCTGCCAGGTCTCCCCAGGCACACCAGCTCTTTCTATCTCCTTGGCCACAGCTTTCCCATGGTGAGGGAGGGACAGATGTGCTGCAGGATGAATGCAAGCACCTCTACCTGGCTTCTGCAGAGACATCCCACATGGCCCTGTGCTAAAAATCTCCATGGAACAGCAGGGAAAGAGCTGCATGATGCTGATGGCACTTTGTCCCATCTTCTCCATCCCTGGTGGCTGGAAAGGACCAAGGCATTGCTGTCACATGAATGCACCGGCCCATGGTGACAAGATTTTGACAAGACCAAATGAAATTTATAGTTGGATAAGGAAAGCTCCTTGAAAACAACTGTGAATTGTTTTCCTAAACACATATCCTAAAGACCATGCACAAGTTTTTGGTGTGGAGACAGTGCTCTGGGTGAATTTTTACAACCCATGTTTTGTAAATAGGTCTATTGTAGTAATTTCTCAAAAAGACACACTATGAATCAAAAATCAATTCACATGTTGAGATATTCATTTTGAGTAATAGTACCAGGGGAACAAAAACAAGCCAGAAGTGCTCTGTTGCAATATTTTCAAAATGAAATTGTGTTGGCTTTGTTACCTAATACTGTTTCATTCTAAAATTGATCTATGTTTAGTGTTAATAAATAGTAAAAATTTGTGAAAAGTGAGTAATGTATCTGAGTGGATATTAGTTTTCCCTAATTTATTTTCAGTTTGGCCAGAAAACACAAAAATCCATTATTTTCACAACTCTATTCAGTATGAGTCTCTTCCAACATAATGCTCTCCACAGTTTTCTCCTCTATTATGGAGACTCTTACTTCAACTGTTGTATTAACTTGTGGTTTTCCCCAGATGATGACTTCTGACATTTTCATTTACATAAGTTCCCTTTAAATTTTTCTGCTGTTAGTTGTGATTATAATGAGTTAGCCTCTACTGTAAGTTTCATTAACATAATGTTTATTGCCTCCTTTGGATAATGAAGCTATTAATTAAAGTTCTATTTAACAAAGATCCACTGGGTATATGACTAAATATTGCTCCAACATTGGTTTTGATTATTTTCATTGTCTTTCAAAAGGTTTTCAGTACATATTGTAAATAACCTATCCAAGTCACTTCAAAAATTTTGGACAAGATTCTATAAAATGCAGTATCACATTTTCCAATAAAATCAGAATGTTATCCAATTTCCCTCCTATTGCCTGTTATTAACTGGTAAGAACTATCTGTGTTGGATAAAACATATGCTGTGTAAACTCCCACTGATTGGTATCATTTTGTTTCATTAGCCTCTTCATGTTGGTGGCCATCTCCATCCATTTTTCCCATCATTGTACACATTTTACTATGTGTACCTTTTTTTTTATGTGTACTACTTTTTTAATAAGTACTACTTTTTTATGCAAAGTGTAAGAATATTGTCTTTTTTTCATTTTAGAAGTCTTGATCCTTTTTTTCAGAGCTATTAAAGTGTAGGCTTTATTTAATAGCTCTTTACCTTGGTACCACCATTAAAATGAAAACTATTTCAGAGACATTTTTGGGCCAACTATAATTTCAGCAGTACATGTGAGGTAAATACTTATTCAAACAACTGCTTGGGGCTAAAAAAAAAAAAAGGAGGCATTCCAGAAGTCCATTTGCATCAGGAGAAGGACCAGAAGCCTACACAAAGTATTCTATTTCTCAGTGGAAAGGGAAAATTTATAACAGGTGACACAAGGACTTAAATTTAGTGGGATTTTTTTTTTCTTCCTCCTGGGTGTTACATTTGATCATATGATTAGTGCCATTATCTTTACTATAAAGAGGTGAAATTCCAGGTGTGGGGTAAGAAGAGCTACCATGTAGATGAGTTTGCTTATTAGGGGAGTCTGCAGAAATTACTGAGGGAATTGTAAATCTTACAGATAAGAGCCTGAGGCAATATTACAGTACACAAAAGGGACAACAGGTTTTAGAACATTAGGAAGATTATAAAAGACAAATATAGCATCAGCATTTAGAAAGGGGTCATGGAGGAGTATGAACATGAAGCATACAACTGAAGAAATAACAGATAGGTAAGCTTTAATTCCTTGAGTAATATGGAAACAATGTTTTTTATGGATATATGGAAGACAAAACAGGGCTGAGATTTATACAGATAAATACAGATTTATCGAGGAATAATCTTGTAATATTCAATATTATTTACAATTATAATTATTATTATTAATTTATTAATATATTATAGATTTATTATTATTTACAATTCAATATTGTAAAGTTTACAGTAATGTATAATTTGTTTCATTCTTTTGCAGGATAACATGTAGATAAAAGTAAGGATGTAGGTATCTTCTATCTTGCCTCCTTTGAGGCTTTTGATGCCCTCTTAAGTAATATTTTCATAGCCAGATGAGAAAAGTTTTTAGATGAAGCTCCTGGAAGGTGAATGCATAGGTAGGTGGAAAGGTGTAGGAAATAGAAAAGGTAGAAAACTCTCAGAAACTGTGTGAAAGCAGACCTCAGAACAGAAGAATGCAAGAATACAGACATGCAAGGACAGGAAACAATTTTGAGCTTTCTAGAGATAAGCCTTAGAAAAAATGGCAAGCAAGATAATAGGAAAATATAAGTTTAATAATGAAGCTTTATCCGTTGTTTATAAGTTATGACAAGCAGGCATTGTTAGAAGAAAAATGTACATGTAGTTTTAATGATTGGCTTAAGCAAATACTTGTAAGCTTTTAACATTATCCTAATGGCTAGGAAGTTTTTAAAAAGGCATTGTAACCCAGAGAATTTGGCAGTTGTAATGGCACGAGCTTTCAACATCTTTGGTGTCTCACCTTGTACCGATCAGGCTGATGCTGAATAAAAAGCTCAAGGAGAGCCTACCAGCAGCCCCATCCTGTTATTGGTAAGTAAAGATCCAACAGAAAGGAACACTTTAAAAGAGCAGCTACTTGCAGCTCACTGATCTATTGTATTTGTGTATCTTTAGCAGTTCCACACGAGTCTGCCTTAGGTTTCGTGTTACTCAATGCTGTTATTAATGGCTTGAAGAGTGAAATAGGTTATATGCTTATTAAGTCACTGGATTATATTAACCTAAGTGAGCTCCAAGCACTCTGGAGACTTAAGCAGTTAAGTACTTAAGCTGTGCCCAGGTTAGTATAACCTGCTTGTCATCAGGTCTAATTAATCACATTAACATCTTTCTAATGTGACCATACTGCTTGAGGTAGCTGTGATATCCCTGAATGGTACTGCATTATGCCACAGAGATTCTCTCAAAAGGAGGAATTCCACACTTCCTGCATTTAATCACATTCCCCAGTCTGCTCCAGGTCAAGATGCTGATTTACTGGCAGGTCACTTAGGTACATTTAAACATTTTACCATAAATCCTCCTGCAAACAGCAGACTCAGTTGGGCTGTGTTGTGTAATGCCAGAGTGAATGTTCACTTTATGCTATCATCTTGCACATCATCAAAATCACACACTGCAGCTCCAAAGCTTCCCCTGCAGATTCCTCCGTCCAAGTATTGATCAGGCTCTGTGTGTTAGAAAGGTCTGCATAGTGCATTACAGAAAAGTGGTAATTTTCCTGTTTTACATGAAAATATATTAGATTGCAGGAGGACTATGGTTCTAGCAGATCAATGCCAGAGGAGTTAATATCACCTACTTTTGTCTCCCCGTTGAATAGTTCTAAAATTAGAAGCAAGCAGAAACACTGTGCAGCATCCTAATTGGCTTGTCACTAGGGTAAAGCAACTGGCTAGCTTCTGACTAGCTGGAGATCAGGAGGTTCTCTTGATACACCCTCAATGGTCTGTTGCTTAGCCTCTTGGGAAGAAATATTTGGAAATAAATGTAACGTGTATTTGATTAATTAGAATTTTAATGGATTTAAAACATAATTTTTTATCTGTGTGAGGTAAAATATTTTAGTCATTCTCCACTGTGAAAAAAAATTACCTGCAAGCATTATAAGTCACATCCTGACTGCAGTAATTTTACCTTGTTAAAGGCAAAGAAGGGAACTTCACCACTGGCAGGTACAATTTTTGAGAGCAGCATCAAAGTTATATTTAGCATCATATAATCCTTATACAGATGACTGAATGTTTGTGTTGGTGAAGTTTTAGCTACCTATGCGATGCCTGGGGCTCTGGAAAGGAAACCTAAAATGCATCTTGCTGGCAGATGAGTTTATGTACTTACCTTAGACTAGACTGGTCCAGAGAAACATAACTCCTTCTCCACGTGAATTTCAGTCTAGGAGACATGCATTAACTACACTTTTATTATATGAAAAACATGTCTAGACAGCAGCCTTAGCTGCACAGCTGTCTTTGAAGAAGTACAGCATATAGCCTGCAGCACGGTATTTCACAGCACCTTTTGTGTTGAATCTTCTGACCCTCTGGCAAACAGCTGCCGCAGCAAGAGCAGCAAGATTCTGTCACTTCAGGGGGAGTCTCGGGTGCTGTGTCTGAACAGCACAACACAGCAAGGCACCTGAAAGCTCTGTCTGGGTTAATTAGCAGCACTGACAAGCAGGCTATACTAGTGAGGCAGAGCACTGCACTGAGTGGCTGCTGCTGGCAGTGAGATGACTCGCTCAGAGAAGCCCCAGGTGCAGCACTGGGCTGTGCATAATGCCCCTGGCATTGTCACAGAGCTTACTGGGCCTCAAGAGGAACCATTCCTTGGCGAGCAGGGACTGGAAAGTTTGGCTTCCAACTGGTTCATAAAGTTTTCTATTTTAGACATTCAGTTTCAGTCATTCTGCAACTCCTCCAAGTCAGAGAGGCTGAGGGAAGGAAGCTGAAGTAGGCCTTAGCAGAGTCATGTGTCATGGTGCCTTATGGTTTCTACTTCCTCACCATGGATCTTAATAACTATGTTCCCACTTTCCCTGTACTTACTTCATCAGCTTCATCTGTACTCCCACCTGCTCTCCCCTTCAACAGCCACTGCTCATCCCTCTTTTATGCAGGTGAACCTACCCTGGGTTATGAAGTCCAATCTGCCATCACTGGGAACCCTGCTACTAAATCCCTTTACAGAGCTTTTCTTTTCGAGGCTGGTGGGACCTTTCCTTCCTTTCAGTCTGTGGTTGCACATACAGCCCAGGTACTTCTCACCTTCCTGGCATTCTTTCCCTCTCAGGAAAGCCAGGGGTCCTTGCCTGACCACTGTTCTCCCCCTCTCTGTCTACTGAAGTGGACTTCTGTCATTTGCAGCCAAGCACCTTGACTCAGGGTAGACTTTGGAACATGTGGCTTTTTTTTCTGATGATTGCACACCATTCCCCAGTGCTTTGGGATATCAGGTCCTGTAGCCTTCTGGGAATGTGGCTTCAGAAGCCACGCTGTGCTTTCCCATCTCTGCCCTTATGGGTGGCCTACAGGACTCCCCCTCCACTATCACCACCACCAGTAGGACTAAACTCAAGATAAATGGTGTAAATCTAAGCTACTCTCTAATTTTTACAGTAGACCTGAATCGGACCATTTCTGACTGGAACGGTGATAGCAAGAATGGTTTCAGCAACATCAATAACAGTAATTCTAGCCAGCCCTTTGCTGTGCCTCTCCCACGGTTGTTAACACTACAGAAATAGAAAGAAATGCCATTTCCTACTCCCTAAGAAGGAACATTTCACCAGTGCAGCTGAGTCCCAGGGGAAAGAAAGCCAAAATGTGCAGAAACTATAATAAAATAAGACATAATGTGAAAGTTAATGCTTTGTGATAGACCACTGGCGAGGCTGTGGGTTGCCACAGCAACAGGACTACATACACCAGGCTGCACCGTGGGGCTGCTGGGGCTGCACATTGGGGCTGCTTAAAGGCCATCATGCTGCTGCCCTGAGCAAACACCCCAGCAACAGTTTGCAGCCAGCTCCAGACAACATGGAACAAGGGAAAAATCAATCCAGACTGATGCATGACTTAAGATGCTGTCTACCAGCACTTAAGCTGTAATCAAGCCCAAAACATGCATAGGTTATTTCAACCATCAGTGAAATGGCACAAAAAGTCCTGCTTGGCCTTTAGCATTGCCCCAGCTTCAGCTCATTCTGAATGCTGGAGAGCAGAGAGAGACCTTCTGATTTTTCAGCTTCTGCTCTGAATATCCTTGGACACAAGCCGGAGAAACCTCAAGTCTACCATGACTTGCCTTCTGTCTCCTCAAGGCCCAGGATCTAGGCCAGCCCAAATTAAATAAGCCTGTTATTTGTGTGTATCTGTATCTGTTTTGTAAAAAGATTGTAACAGTTATATGTAGCTATTTAAGTGTGGTGAGAGTGAAATCCTGAGGTGTTGACAGGCAAACATGGTAGCCAGTGGGTGATACCATGGAAAAATGGGAGGAAAGCCCCTGAGGGGTAGAACAGCTCATGAACCCTTGGATCCAGCTACAGATGTGAAATAACTCCTGGCAGCCTGGACGTCTCTATGCACCAGGAGAAAAAAACTTCTGAGGCAGAGCTGCATTTTAAGAGGGTTGGATGGGAAATACTTCTCAGAAGGGTTGGCAGGAGTCAGTCATGTGTCTGAGCAGGGACATCCCTGTCATGGAAGTTTACCTATGTTTGTGTGACCCTATCCTCATGTGCTCAACAATTTTTCCCAGTTACCTCACTGTTATCAAAATTTATCATTCATTATCTGACACTTTATTGCTATTGATTCATCGATATGTAACTTCCTACTACCCTGTTCTCGCCTCACAGAATTTTGTAATTCATCTCTTGATAACTCTTCTCCAATCATGCATTTACCCCTTCCCCTTCTGTTTTTTCCTTTGTTTCCCACCATGTGAATATCAATGAATTCCCAGATGTGCATTTCTTGCCAGACATTACCCATGGCCCAGAAAATGAATGCATCTGTTCTTCTTACCCACCGTGTCCAAGGGTTTCCTGGCACAACATACAGCTTCTCTCCATGGTGCTCCAAACAAAATATTCAAGTAGTTCTCCACCACAGTTCCACCAGTGTGAGTAACTGACATGTTCCAAAGATAAATGTTGGCATTAAAGACATTAACTAAATAACTTCTATTATAAGCTTTTATTTTGTGTTTTGCGTAATGATCTATATAAACAAAAAATGAGCACATCCATTGTCAGATAAAATGATCAGTGGTGTGCTCCAGACAAATTTGGGGCACAATTATACTTTGAAAGATTGTATAAATTCATTTTAAACTCACCTATTTTTAACCACACATGCACATGAAAATGTTTTAAGAGCAATATTATGGTGAGAAAATCGAGTACTGAAGAGGATGTGCCAAAAAAAGAGCTGTCTGTGCCACTTTATTTACATCCCTTTGTTCTGCATTGCACGCTCACATGCTAATTGGTAAACAGGATCCTGCCTTATCAGGTGCGGGAGACAGCAGCTGCTGTCCAGAAAGATCAGGATGATGAGAATCTTGTTTCACCTGTTGAAGAAGCTTTTGGTGAAAATCCTGGCTCAAAAGTCAGACTTTTTTACATGAGACTAGATGGCAGCCCCAGGGCTGGGACCCAGTTAATTTTCAAGGAGAAAAATCATGTGGGTACAATACTGTTGGAGAAAAAGGATAATCTTCTGAGGATTAAGGTGATGAAAGCTATCTGGAAGAGTTGGGTACTATCCCTGCTTCTGCCACAGAATTCTTTTGTGAAGCCAGGCACAATGCTTAAAACCTTTCATAGATGAACAGCACCTCAGTATGGCTCCTTCTGAGGCCTCATTTTCAGAACTGCTGAAACCAAAATCTATGCAAAGTCTGCTCTGAGAAATAAGGTCCCAGCTTTTAACTATTCTGTCCAGAATATGCCAACCTTGTATCTCATAGAGACATTCTATTTTCTAATACTATGAAGCACACATGTAATTGTGGTAAGCACCATGGAAATACCTCCTAAGCCTGCCTTCAGGTATTCTGAAGAAATTCTGATACCAAAATGTGAGACTAGAGAATTCAATGCTCTAGAGAGTGACACAACCAGAGAGATTCAGGCACCCCCAAAATCAGACATCTTGTACCGCTTCCCCCTTTCCAACATATTAAACTAAAGGATTCACTGGTATCACCTAAAGCCCATGTGAAATACATGTCCATTTGGTGCTGGAGACAAGAGAGGACATCCTAGGACAGCCAAACCAATCACTGCTAGGCTTTTTTTTTTTTTTTCAGTCTTTTACTCAGCTTTTCAGCAGAATCCTAATTTCTTCCCCTGCTTCTGGCCCTTCCTTTTCTTACCCAGACTGGTTCCCACATTTACCTACCCTAACCTGACTCTTGTTCCCCAGCTTCTTCTCCAAACTCAGTACTTTGTCCTCATCAGCTCTGTTGGCCCATTTCTTCTACGAGCAACTCATTTCTGCTCTCTTGACTCTTTCCCAGGTCCAAACCTCTTCTTCCTGCCATACCAATTCTTAGGTTCATCTTTATTGTACATGAACCTCCCATTTGGCACAGATCCCTTCCCCATTACCTCCTTTATTTATTTATTTTATTTTTTTTTTTAAATCTCACAGAACATCCTTCCCAATGTTCTCTCCGACCTCCATCCCTAAATTGTCTTGGGCCACTTCAGGCTTCCTCCTGCCTTCTGTATCTGGCTCGTATTGTCTGCACCTCCACTGTCCTCCACGGCCACTTAGAGGACAGTGAAGAGAGGCATCCTGCACCGAGCCCTGGGGCCTGGCAAGCCTCAGCCTGAGGAAAACAGGAGCGCACACCGAAGAACCATCACTCCTCCTGGTGCTCGAGGCTGGAACAAGTTCAGCTCTTCTCTGAAGGCAGCGTATGAGCAGTCCGGTCACGCACAGCAGCTGCAGCAGGAGCACGACGAGGCAGCAGAGCACACCCGGCCACCTCCAGCAGCACTGGGCAAAGCGCACTCGGTGTGAACCGAATCTCCAGGAATTTTAGCAGTACTTTTCACATTTGGACCCGCCTACCTAAGAAAGCGAGGCAAGTGTGGGTATTTGGGGTCCACACTGCCCATGCAGCCCGTGTGTCTAAGCATACCCGTGCCGTGTGTGCCAAGGGCAGTGCTCCCACGGCCTGACTGCCCGGACACGGCTCCCTTTGTGCTCACACCCTTCGGGCCCTCAAGCTCTGACTGTCCCCGACACGAGCGCGGCGGAAACTGCTGGCTCGGGCTGCCCCTTCCTAAACTCCTCTGCGGGAAACTTGGGAAGGCCTTTGGGAAGCGTTGCGGCTCCACTGGGCTGCTCTTAGTTAGTGACAGTCGTGGGGTAGAAACCAAACTTTGCTTGAAACAGTTGAAAATTTGAGGAATGCCATGAATCATTTCCCCGGGAGTCTCCCTCCCTCCTGCCGGCGCCGCGGAGCGCCAGTATTTAAGCGAGCGCGGCCCCTGCCGGCACCGCGCTCAGCCGGACCGGACCGCTGGCTCTGCCGAGCCTCCCGCCGCTCGCTGCTGCGAGCTCCGGCTCAGCGCACGGGTCGGGGACTGCAAATCCAAGTGTCACTGGCACAGGAATGATTATTACCAGATGCTAATTGCTCGTTAATGTATGCTAATCGCTGCTGCATGCCAGTGCGCTCAGAGCATCGAGTGCCAGGCAGAAGGCGCTCGGCTGGAGCGGAGCGGCTCCTCTCCTGGCAGCCTCAGCCCCGCGCCGAGAGCGTCCCCACGGCTACGCTCACACAGCGCTCTCCTCCGCGGCCTCCATGCCGCTCCCGAGGCGAGGAGCGGCCGCTGGTGATTCCTGACTGCCCCGAGCTCCAGACTTTGCCTCCCGGAGGTTTCCTTCAGCCGGGAGACAAGCGCCTCCGGCTCCCCCCGCGCCGCGGCAGGCACCGCCGCTCCCCCGCCGCAGGGGAGCCAGAGGTGCCGCTCCCGGCTGGAGAGACGGTGATGATGTTTTGTGCGGGGACGGGAACACCACACACACGTTCTAAACTTTAGAGCCCGCTGCCTGAACACGTCTCCCAGGACGCGCTGCACGAGAGGCGTCGGGAGCCACTGCCCCGGCCGGGAGAGGTGCCCGTGGGCTGAGGAGAGCCGCACACGGGGCTCGCCCGGGGAAGGGGCGCGGGCGGCCCCCTCTCCCTCCGCCGCCACCGGCCCTCGGGGCCGGCCCCGAGCCGTGTCCCCGCCGTGGCTGCGCGGGTGGCGCCCGGCGGCGAAGGGCGGGCTGCGGGGCGGGCGGTGCGCGGGGCCGGCGGCGCTGCGCTGCGCCCCGATAGGCGGCGGCGGGCGGTGTCGGTGCTGCCGCCGCTGCCGCGGCTGCTGGTGCTGGCGCGGAGCCGCTGAAGCCCGGCAGAGGGGCTCGCCGGCTCTCGCACGCAGCGGCGGCGGCGGAGCGCGTCGCGTCGAGAGGAGCGAGCGGGGAGGAGGAGGAGGAGGAGGAGGAGGAGGAGGAGGAGGAGGAGGAGGAGGAGGAGGAGGAGGAGGAAGGGGAGGGGGGCACCTTCTCGGTGAGGATGCCCGGAGCGGCTGCAGGGACGGCGGCTACAGGAGCAGGCTCGTCAGGAGCTGTAGCAGCGGGGATGCTCCCAGCTCAGGAGGCGGCCAAGATCTACCACACCAACTACGTGCGGAACTCGCGGGCCATCGGCGTGCTCTGGGCCATCTTCACCATCTGCTTTGCCATCGTCAACGTGGTGTGCTTCATCCAGCCGTACTGGATCGGGGACGGCGTGGACACCCCGCAGGCGGGCTACTTCGGGCTCTTCCACTACTGCATCGGCAACGGCTTCAGCCGGGAACTCACCTGCCGGGGCAGCTTCACGGACTTCTCCAGCCTGCCCTCGGGAGCCTTCAAAGCTGCGTCCTTCTTCATCGGGCTCTCGATGATGCTCATCATCGCTTGTATCGTCTGCTTCATCCTCTTCTTCTTCTGCAACACAGCCACCGTCTACAAGATCTGTGCCTGGATGCAGCTGACCTCGGGTGAGTGGAGGCAGCGGCCCCGGTGCTGGGGGGCTCCGCTCCGCCCTGTCCTGCACAGCCCGGCCCGGCCCGGGGGGCACGGGCGTCTCTGGACAAACTTGCGGGGCCGGCGGCCGCCCGGGTCGGAAGAGGGTCGGGGAGCGGAGGGGGTAGGTGGCGAGGGCCGGGGGTGCCCCGCCGGGGCAGGCCGGCAGAGGATGCTCGGGGGTGCCGCCGCACATCGGCAGCGGCGCAGAGCGGTGCCCGTGCCTGCCCCGGGCCGCCCCGCTGCCCGACTGGGCGTGGGCAGCCAGGCTCAGCCCGCAGCTCCTCGCATCTCTCCGAGGGCTGCCCGGGGGAACTGCCCGGCTTCGGTCTGCGAACCGACCCGAGGGTAGCTCCCGCAGCTCCAGGGACTGCGGGCGGCAGCGGGCGGGTGTCCTCCAGCGCGTGGTCTGCTGTAAAGGTCAGGAGAAAATGGCAGTGGGGACAATTCGAGCAGGCGACGGCGGGGGAAGGCAGCCGCCCGCCTGTTGAAGCTTAGTCCTGGTCCCACAGTTCCACCTGGCCAAGGCAGAGCCCGCCTGGGCTCCGTGGGAGGGGTTGGTAAGGTCTTTTGCTGGAACTGGAAGGACAGCTCAGGTCGTTGGATTTGGCATGCATGAGTTTTGCTTGGGGTCTGTCCACAAGGTTTATTTTCCACTATCCGTTAGGAGTGTAAAGAAAAATAATTAATTTCAGTTGCTGATTTTGTCTCAGAAGATCTCCTAACTTCATTTGAGTTTCCCCATCACATCCAGTGTCTCCCTGGGGAAAGCATATGGTAAGAGGGAAAACTCCAGGACATCCCTTTCTGCATTTCCAGCACAACTTTCCCTCTGAGTTAGTGAAGAACTGGTTATTTGTGTGCAGGTGGGAGGGTAACTAGAAAAGAATGGTCTATAGAATTAAGATAGTAATATAAGTAGTTTTAGAGAGACAGAAAATATTAATTCTTCAATCATTTGGGGAAAAAAGAGGCTAAAATCAAAGCATACCTGTTACATATCCTCCTGGTAAAACCCTGAAACTGAGAAGTTTTGGAACAAATAAGAGTAAGCTGTTAGGGAAACAGAGTAAAATGTGACCGAAATGGGTTCACAATCACTTTTTCAGTCCCCTTAATTGACCTACATTCATTTCGGTTTCTGAACAAAAATACTTTTGAATTTTCTCCTGAACAGCTTCAGTATTATTCAATTTGCCATCTAGTCCATGAGACTTGGTGGAATTCTCTGGTTTGTATGAAATAGCTTTAACCATTTCTCTCTTTGATGATGTTTTTTTCTCTGTGCTGTGATACATTTTTATACTGTTTCCATCACTGAAGTTTTCTTGTAATTTCTTTCTGTATCACTTGGGGAGCGATCTGCAGGCGCTTGAAGTTGGTAGGTTTTTCCCAGTTCTTGTGAGTTTAGTTTTGGGTTCGTTATCTCCATGCTGGGAACCCCCTTTGATGCAGGTGGCTCCTCTGTGCATTCAGTAACATGAACTCTGATATGGTCTGGTTAATTGTACACAGTCATGTCACTCGACTCTGGGCTGAGCAAACTCTTTCATCTTTCCACTACTGATATCTCCTCTGCTTCACAAAGGACTTCTGCTTTCAGCTGTCTCCTCTCCTTATGGCTCTGCTGCTAAAAGGTGCCATGAATATTCACTGTTTTGATGCATTTCAGCATGTTTTTTTCATGTCCAGTATGCAGTAGGACAGCACAATTTCCAAATCCCTTGCACTTTCCAACATCAACATCTATTTATATGTTTGCATTTCTTCATGCTGAGAGGTGCTAGTGCAAGGTAGATAAAATGAATCTGATTCCTTTACTGCATTTCTGTACAGGTGAATAATAATGTTAAGAAACCACCAAATGTGATTGATCTACTGGAGCCCAGTCTGTACCACATGTGCAGGTGTGACTGGATATACATTTTCAGGCAAAGCAACACTGAATTTTTGTCATCTCCAAAGCTGGCAGATGCACTGTTGGCATTAAAAGTCAACAAAAGGAGCTTTATATCAGCAGAAGAATCACTTCTCAGACTGCTTCCCTCCAAAATTAGTAAGGGAATACATGCATAACCAAGTGCTAAGTGGTTGTCTGCTGTCCTTCCCAATTTGTACATGAATGCCCTGGAAGAACTAGAGCAATGTTGGGTGTTGGAAGAACCTGACTTTATTGTTTGCTGAATGTTTTACTTTAATTCAGTATTTACCTCGCTGTTCATTTCTGTATTACTTAAAAAAGTTTCCTCAAGAGCGAAAAATCTACCAGAAAGTCCATATTGCTTTGGGTTGCATCCTTTGAAGAAAACAAAGGTGGTGGGACAGAAGGAAAACTTAAAGTGTGCAGGACAGGAGTATTAGAATGATATGTTTTCTCTGAGCTATATCACCTACTTCTGTTACTAGTTTACTGTTTGTAGAGTATAAGTAGTAGATAATAGTGATCCTAAAATGTTTATCTCACAAAAAACAATATAGTAATGTCATCTACATATGCATATAGTTCTGCATAGTACAGGAACAAAATTGAATCTCAAGTAGTGAAATGAAGAAGCATGCAAACATAGCTTTGATTTTGCTTGCTATTATGTACCTTCATAGTGTTAGCATTTGGTTAGGTCATACAATACTTAAAATTGATGTAATTTAAATCTTGTTAGAATCAGGTTTCTGATGTGGGATCATGTTTGGTTTAGGATTGAAAATAGAGCTTAGGAACTGATTTATTTAGTCTCCAAGATTTGGATCACAGTCTGTCCTGCATGAGTCATTATAAATTGTCAGCATGATATAGCTCTTGTTTTGAAAAGGTGTTTTTTTAAATTAGAAAAAGATAAAGAGTATCTTGGGCACATACACTTTCAGTCCTTGTTGCTATCTAATCAAGTCTATGACTAGACATGTCTATGATATGAAAAAGAAGAAGAATCCTAAGAAAAATGGTATTTCCTGTGTGTACCTGAGTACAGAATAGGTTAGATGGTCTTATGATTTAGCCATGGCTTAAACAGCCTTTTTTGTTGCATGTGGATAATGCTGTCAGGGTACACTTGAGACTTTGAGAGCTAGTGTTGGCCGCCTTGTTCTCCATCCCCCAACCTCCTGTTCTGCAATTGCAGAATCATAGGTACAAGCAGTTGCATACACACTCACCTAATTTGAGCAGCTGCATGATCAGAAACTCTTGAAATCATCAGGAATTAGGTATTATTGTTCTTTATTATTCTGCACCTAAAGTTTGCAGGAAACATCACAAATAAAGATAATTCTTGAGATTTATTCCTTTATAGGTTAAGTAAATTAAACACTTCTGTTCTGCCATTGTGATTTTTTTCACTATTAGATATTTGTCATTACTTTCTTCCTTTACTAGGATGTTTCAAGTTATAAGAAAGAAAAAGGGAAAGGAAGCAAAAGAAAGGCATAGAAGTGTCCCATGGACAAGTAGGATGAAACCAGTAAAAAGGTTTTTCAAGAGATATCTGAGCCCATGCCCACAGGAAGAGGACCACTGAACAAAACATAAAGGCTCTGTACTTTGGTAAACCACAGTCCAGTGATCTTTGACAGTGGTCTGTAACATGGGCCCACAAAACCATCAGAGCAGCTAAAGCTCATTTTGCCCTCCATACTTTTGGTTCTCCAGCACTTGTACTCAGGGGCTTCCTCAGATGGATCTTGGCATTTAAAAGCTCTTGCTGGATTTTGTTTTTTGAGACTTTGGTCACATTTTGAACTTGTGTAAACTTTTTGCATTTCCTGTGCCCCAGAGTAGGGAGTTCCACAGCTTATTCCACACATATGCCAGGTGAAGATTCAACATGTTTTCTGTTTTAAATATTGTGACTGCCCGTTTCATTTGATCCTCTCAGCTCATGCATTGGAAGATGCTGTGAACAGGGAGCTTGGAGACACATTCCCTGTCCTGGCTCTGATTACACCTTTCCTGTATCCCCATAGTTACCTGGTTTTGAGACTTTTGGCTTCTTAGTCAGTCCTTAGTTGTTTTACATTGTGATTATCCCTGCTGCCCTGCCTGTAGCCATTTCCAGTCTTTTCAGAGTCTGTGGGACCAGACCTACACAGAGTATTCAAGACCAACAAACCAGCCATTCATACAGTGACTTAATAATATTCTCTCTTTCATTCTTTGTTCCTTTCCTGGAAATTAGTAATACTCAATTTTTCCCTGTTAGTGAACAGTGGACTGATGTTTTCACACAACTGCCTATTATAACCCCAAGATTTCAGTCCTGAAGTGGTAATAATCACCTTAGGACACATAATTTTGTATAGTTAGTTCTTTTCCCCCTTAAAGAAATTACTTCATATTTATTTACACTGACTTTAAGTGACTTTTTATTGCCTAGTCACTTAGTATTGTAAAGTCTTTCTCCAGAGTCAACCCTTACCGTAGCTACCCTGAATGAGTACCAGCAGCTAACTTTGTCACCTCACCATTTATCCTGTTTTCCAGCTCATTTATAAATAAGTGAGTAGCTCCCAAGTTCCAGCACAGATCCCTGCAGGATTCCACCATTGACCTCTCTCCACTTGAAAAATTGACAGTAGTGTCCTACCATCTGTTTCCAATTATTTATCCTTGCAAGGTCATTTATTTTTATCTGCTGGGAGTCTAGGTTTTTTAAGACTCATGAATGATAGATTCATCAAATATCTTTTGGAAATTCAAGTAAACATTGTTAATGAAAACCATAGTACACATTATTTTTTTTACTTCTTTGGAGAACTCTAGTGTTTTGTGAAAAATTACATAAAATATGTGCATTGGTCCTACCTTATTTTATTTCATCACACATATATGTCATGTTTGTACACATACTGACATACACTGCTTTTTTTGTATTTCTACTGATTTATGTGGTGCAGGTGCTGCTCTTCCTGTGGTTCCCCAGGTTTTCCCTGGACTTGTTTTAAACTAGTTTTTAAAACTGGGTTCCTATCACTCAAATGCCAGATCCTTGAGGCCAAAGCAGCCATAATGAAGAGGTTATTACATGCCAGAGTTAAAAGTTTGTTTAAACGGAATTTTTTCAGAATTAAAAGGAGGAATTCTTCATTGCAACTGCGTTGTTTGCCTTTATGCTTGAAACCAGTCTGCAGGACCAGGTGACTTTTATGTAAGAGTTTTAAAAGGCTTGACCTTGATGTTCTTGGGGCTTTTGTTACTGCTGTTTGACAGATCTTGATATAGGGGTCAATTCCAGAAGGCTAGGAAAAAACCTTGTCTTGCACCAGTATTTGAACAGGATATCTCATGGAGTCAGACAAGGATTTTGTTTGTAGCCTCAGCATCCTTAACAATTTATTGGAAGAGTAATTTACATTTATGGTTCCTGAACTTTGCAGGCAGCATAAAAATTATTTGTTTAATAAATGATGCTTATTTGTCTAATAAATTATAGTAAGGATAGCTAATTGCATAGACTGATTTGGATGTAATAATAATATGGGCTTATTTCTACAACCTGTATTTTGATACATCAAATGTATTGTAAGACTTCTAAGAATCAGATTCATGCAATCACAGAACCATAGAATGATCTGGGTTGGAAGGGACCTTAAAGATCATCCAGTTCCAGCCCCCCTGCGATGACAGGGACACCTTCCACTAGATCAGCTTGCTCAGAGTCCCATTGAGCCTGGCCTTGAACACTCCCAGGGATGGGGCATCCAGAGCTTCTCTGGGCAGGATGTTGTGGGGGAACATTGCCAGATTCTGTTCTCTCTTCAAAAAATGTAGGAGGCATCCTGCTGATGGGAGAATTATGAAATTATGTATTATGGAAAACAGTTATTTGGAGGAGAAATTACAGACTGTGGTAGATGGACATCTGCATGTGAGCTCTTGCTGCATTGAAAAAGTCCAATGTTGTCCCTAAATGTGTTTTTAAAAAAGTGGGACTCCCTTGCTTGCAGTGGTTCCCATGCCTGTTCTCTCTAGGTCAAATATCTTTCAAGACACCCTTTCAAGTATAAAGTAGAAAGGATCTCAGAACTGATTTAAATAAATGAAAGAAGAAGAGCTGAAAGGATGAATTTTCTTGCTATTCAAAAGAAGATTAAAAATTGACAGATGATGGCATATGAGGACCTACAGGGGAAGATTTCAAGTTATGTAGTGCTCCTTAGCTTGACAAATGCTGTGTTTGGAAGCTGAAGTTACACAAATTTGCATTAGCCATGAGGTATGTATATTTGTAACCTTTTAAGTTGCATTTTTCACTTGTTAATTGTCTTAACTAACTCACCAGAAATAAAGGACCCTAACCAACAATGCTGTCAGCTTTTGTTGCCACTACGTACTCCACATGTAATGTGGGAAGGGACATGGGAGGCAAAAGGGACAGGAAGACAAGTCCAGGAATACTGAGAAGGTTTTTGAGCTTGAGCTTCATCTCTGATGGTGATTTTAATAAAAACATTAACACTCCCATGGCACCTGCAGGGTGAGGTGGCTGAAGTTATTTAGTGGTCTCTGAACAGTAGTGGATATTGGACCATCAGGGAGAAAATTCTGAAAAATCAGGGTTCTTGAAGGCTCTGACCATGGTACAATGAGTATTGCCTCTGCATTTTGAGGAAATGGGGTGCTGGAGCTCAGCAGGCAGGCAGGGAGCAGGGAAAGAGCCAGGTGCTCTCCTTGTCAACAACTTGACTGTCTCATCCAGACTATGAGGACATCTAATCCAAGCAGGCCTGGTGCATGTGTTTCTTTTTCCCAGAGGACAAATCATGCTGCCAGTATGATTTTCAGTATGTTCAGCTCCAGAGGATAGTTTCCCTTTGGGTTTAAAAGAGAACTCTAGAGCCTCCTTCATCCTTGCCTGGAGATGCCCCATGGTAGCTTGTGCTCTCCTGCTGTCACACTGGCTGTGAGGAGTATGGCCATTGGGAAGTGCTTGTGTCCTAGTGTGAGTTAGAAGCTTAGTTGGGGAGGCTGGAAAAATTACCTGAAGGTTTTAGTGGGAAGTTGTGGGTGAAGTGAATGATGGGGCTGTGCAGCTTTTTTGGTTTCATTACACTGAAGTAAACATTTTTCTATACTTCATCTTTGGCTATAAAAATGAAAGTGAAAGATGCATCACATGAACAGTGGAAATGAGGGAGAAATGCCGTGCCCAGTGTCTTGTCTGTAAGTAATTTCTTTCCCCAAATACCTTGTGCCCACAGTATCAGAAGTTCTTTCCTGCATCCCATGATGACATCCTTCGGTAGCTAAACTCTTCAGCTCCTCACAGGCTCCCTATCTCTGTAGTTGACAAAGGCACAGCATGTGCTATACCTGGCAGAAAAGTATTTGTCTGTTAGTTTGATGTCCTCAAGTTGCCATCTAGATTTGTTAAAGGATAAACGATCCCTATCCCTGTCTTTATACTGGTGGGAAATTTGGATTCTGCTTCCAGCTTTTTCATAAAACTTGCAGAAGTTTAGTGTCTTAAAGGCTTGTAGCATCAGTCAAATTTGGTTGAAATTGGTCATCAGGCTCAAAATCACATAGCCACGTCTGTCTTGATCCCAGAAGGAACCTGTCTAAAATGTATCATGTAAGAAGCAAGTATCTTTTATTTGTATAAGTGATTTGAGACTTTGGTAGCAAAACTTTTTTTTTTGAAGCGTAAAGGTGTTTTGGGAATGGAGAAGAGATATTTTCTTTTGGTTTAGAGTGTAATAAAAATTTCAGCATCTTATAAGTCTCCCAATTGCCTTTTATGAACATCCTGGGGACTGTGGTCCACTGTTTTAAAATCAGTAAGATAACAGAAAAGTAAGATATAAAAGGAAATGCATAAAGTTATCCAGGCTATTTGAGGATGAATACCATTTCACTGGGAAAAGTTGTATGTGTAAGGGAAGAAGGAAGGGGAGAAAGTTTAAAAGAGGAGAATATTACCTATTGAAATGTGGGGAGATGAGAACTTGGATATGGTTAGGAAAGATAAATGGGAGTGTGGTTTTGGAAAGTGGCTGGTGTCAGAGCAGCTCTATTTTCTTGCAGCTGAAGGAACATCACTGGCATAAGAGACAGCTGCTGCCAAGTTCTTTCGGGGATTCCTCCTAAAAGTTTAATGAAGAAAATTGCTATATGCCAAAATGAAGCCAGGAAGAGGGAAACATACGGTTATTATCAGCAACAAAAAGGCTTGGAAGAAAAGAAGTCTAGCTTTCAAACATGAAGGTTATTTTACCTTTTGTGAAGTGAACCTTTTTAGCACTGTGGTATAAACAGCATTAGCTTTGATCTTGTAAACATAAAGACAGCAAACATATCAGAACAGAAAATCTGTGGTATGATCAGATGGTGTGGACTCAATATTTGAAAACTAACAAGATCCAGCTGTGAGGAATGGCAGGGTCACAATATTGAGGCATTACAAAGGAAAAAATAAAAACCATTTTTGCTCAGAAATGGTGAAAGAAAAAAAACCACATGAACAAGGCTATACCCTGGAAAATCTGCAGAATTCAATAACATCAGTTGCTATCAGCATTGTTAAAAATGCAGTGGCAGCAGCATGACAGTGAATAGCTAGAATATGCATTACTGTGTGGAACAGTGTGCTGCTACCAGTTACTAAGAGAGAATTATGGCTAGAATCCTTAAAAAAAGCAATATAATAGACTTCAAGATCTGTCTATTCTAAGAAAGATATTATCAATCTTCACGTTGGCATTCAGAGATGCAGAAGACTTGAAACAAGCTGGCCTTAGAATAAGAAGGTCATACTTACTGGGGGAAAAGGTTCTTTTATTTTCTCCTTGAGAAGCCAGATGCAAATTTATGAATTTAATTGATTTTAAAAGGTAGCTGATGGCGTCTGTGGAGAGCCTCTTTGACTCAAGCACATCATGTGCTATTTCAGAGAATATTATTCAATCAAGTAATTGAGAGTGCATCAGAAGGAGAAAGCTATGGAATAAACTGTTTGAAATAAATTATTACAAACAGTTGATGAGTTGTCACACATTCCACTTTCTTTATTTTTCTGGTTATCTTTCAAAAGGAAAAGTTTATAGAGAAGAAAACTTCACATGTTGTATTTGCAAGGTCAAAGACATATTCTGAGTTCAGAGGTTTAGAAAATGCTATTTGTAAAACCTTGGGAGGTTCTTCTGTTTACTTCTAGAACCCAAAAGTCATGTGCCTTACTTTGCAGAAGCTGGCTGCATAAATTGAGTGATCTCATGCAATTACCATGGCCAGGATGTGTCTTGTCCTGCCATGCTAGACTGTACCTCTGCAACCTACTTTGGTTTACTGCTCATGAGAAACCTTCTGTGCAGCAGAAGTGTGTGAATAAAACAGGACAAGGTTCCTTATGATCAGGGAAGATTTTAGCAATGCCTCTCCCTCCAGTTCGACCTTTTCCCTGTTCCTGTGGCTTCTGCAGAAGGTGGATACTTTTCAGCTCCATGGAGATTCTTGATGCAGGCAAGAGCCTTGGAGAGGGTTGTTTTGCCCAGATGTAACAGACTGTAAGCATGAAACACTGGCATAAATGATCCTGTGCCTCTTGGAGAGGCATTTCTGTACTGAGCCATCTCAGCTTGCCAGGGCCCAGCAGAGAGATGTGGTTGCTGTGCCTGTACCCACAAACTAGGCAGGTACAGAGTCCCCCTCTGCTGTAGAGTCAGATGGCACGCTGGCCAGTGTCCATATTATTACATTTCTTGCCTTCAAAATCTGGGTCACTAGACTCATTCTGCCTGTTGGGAACCATTCCTGGTATGTCCTAACTTGCAAACTGTGCCCTGGCAATATTTTGGAAGATTGTTAGATGGAACAGACTAAAAACACTCCTGTGACACATGCTGAGGGACAATTCTAACAATTTAATAGAGTAGACAGTCGAGTTTCAATGCCTGGGAATGCTCCCTGGTACTGCTTCATTTATCCGTGTAGACATAACCAATATGTAGCCAAGTCTCAAAATGAGGAGCTCAAGAATTAACTGTGCAGGAAACTTAAGGTAACATGGAATTTAGTCCTTTAATTTGAACCAATTTATAACTGCAGCTTAGTGAAGTTATAATGGTACCATAGTATAAATTTCTGTGCCACAGTATAAATTTCTGATTTGCTTTGTTTAAATTGACAACAAATAATCTTTGGATTAAGAATTTACATGAAAAGTAGTTATCTTTCAAACTAGACTTAGTAATCACCTTGAAAAAGACAGATGTTTATGACATTTGGCAAGAGGAAGAAGTGATCAAAAATGTAGAACAAATCAGAAAAAAAGGTTTTCTCTTAGAGACAGTGGAAGAATGTTACCCATGAGCCTAAAAATCATAAATGAGACTTCTCTCTGATGTAGTCAGAGTGTTTCAAAATCAGATTTCCCACAGGTATCTTCAGCTTGGCTAATACATCTTTGAACACTATAAAACTGTTATGCATTGAGTGTATATACTTAAGAGACATTCAGTGTAATTTCACAAAGAGTTAATTCAAAGTTTTAAGATTAATTTCATGAGAGAAGTATTAGACTTTCCATGAAAATAAAATTATTCATCCTTGTAGCTTTATGTTCCTCTAAAGAAAGTTATTTATTACCTGGTTGTTGTATCTTAGTATTCAGCCTTCCTGTTACTGGTGAAGTTATATTAGGCCATCATTAAAATAATAAGGTTGAAATTGCAATGCATGGTCATTACCCTGGAAAAATACAGTCCAAAACATTCCAAACATGCAGATGTCTTACCAGCCAGAGTCACTTGTGTTTAGTTCCTGTCAGGCATCTGTGTTTGACTGGATCCCTCTGTTAGCATGGCAGCACCCTGTTAGTGTGGCTCACCAGCAGTCACTTCTGGTGACACTTTGTCAGCCTGGAGGAGCGAGGGGACAGTGCTGGCACAGGGAAAGGGTGCAGCTCAGGGTGGGTGACAGTGGAGATACACAAAGCCATCAGGTCACAGTCCTGAGTAACCTGCTCTAGGGGACCCTGCTGGAGTAGGGAGGCTGGACCAGATGGAGCTCCAGTGGTGCCTTCCAGCATCATCCAGTCTGTGATTCCGTGAGGGAGGACAGGACCTGCTCACCAAAGATGGCACTGGGATGGCAATGTGATGCTGCTCTGGACAGGGTATGGTCCTGGCACATACTCTGTGAACTATTTCCAGCTGATTCAGGGCAATGCTGACATAATTAAGGATGCATTGTGATATTTCATGTGGGATTCTGGACACTGACGTGCAGTTCTGAATGAGTAGCTTCAAAAAGGAAAACCAGGGAGGGCTGACATGTCTTGGAAAAAGAAAACTAGGAAAGCTAAGTTAGTTTTATGTGGAAAGAGGAAGGTTGATGTCTGTGCTGACTGAAAACACCTGGAAGGGCTAAGAACAAGAGAGGGGAAAAAAAAGTGTTTGAGCCACTGATTTTTTTCTTTGACTTGATTTGGTTTCCTAAACTTTTTCCAAAGGTGGTATTACATGTCATGTAGCATTGTTAGAATAAGTCATAGCCTGTTGGTTTATTTCGCTTCATGACACTTTAAAATCTCACAAGTAGTTTAGGAATCCTCTGAAATGCAGGGACTGTAGAGTGAAAACTAATGATTCTAAACTCATGGCTAACAGTGGTACAAGAAGAAATGGATATTATCTGGATATAAATCACTTCAGCCTGAAAATTACAGGGTGGTTTCTAACTATTAGGGCAGGAAGGTTCTACAGCAACTTTCTGAAGGAAAGAGATTTGGTAAAATACTGAGCTGTGTACTAGAAAGAGATGAATATCTGAAAGGCATTACAGAATGTAGTGTTTGTAACAGCAAGCCTTCTTCCTCTCTTTCTCATTTCCGAAAAAAAACCCTCATCTGGGTGAATGCTCTTTTCTATTCTACTCCTATTTGTTCTGTTTTTTTTAAACAGCATCACTTCTATCTCAGTGACTTCTAGGATTAAAAATAGACAGTGCCCAAGATCTGTAGATCTGTCAAGTGAGGCTCATTCTTGCCTGGCATTCTGATCAAACAGGCGAGGTCTTTCCTTAAATTCCCAGCAAAACTATAAAACTTCGGCAACAACAGCAGTTGCAGTGGTGTGGTATTTTCTCTTTGTCTTCAGCATTTTCATGCAACTTGGATATTAAATTTCCTTAAGAAAATATTGTTTGTGTTAGCTAACTGCTGGTGTTTAAAAGTGAAAGTAATCAAAAAAAGAAATATTTAAATTCTTATAAAATATCAAGGTTTCAGGAAAAAAAAATTACAAATCATCAGTTCTATGACTAACCTGAGATGTAATTTTGCTAAGGATGTTTCCTGGAGAAGTTGTCCCTTGTTAGCTTCCCATGCACCTAATTATTTTGTGTTGCCACACTATTAGATAAACAATCTTCCTAAATAGTTAAGAACCTCATCAAATCTCTTCATCTTTTTGATCTACAACTGCACATGTTGTGTTTTGTGTGAATAGGTTGGTGTCAAGTGTGTTGAGTGTTGAAAGAAGGGACTCATCGAGTGCTCATGGGAAGCAGGATGATGCTGAGCTCCCTGTTCTTTCCCTGCCCTCCTGTGGCAGCTTCAGAGAGGGAGAGAGAGAGGAGGGAGAACTTTGTCAACAGGATAAACAAGTGTTCAGTGCATCAAATAACTGTAATTTAACTGCATTTAAGGCACACCCTGAGCTTCCAGTGAAACACTGTTGATGGTGTACAAGTCTGTGAAAGCTCTTGCATGTAGTATGGATACTTAAACAGAGGCTGTTCAGGATTTTTCACCTTTGGAGGGACAGATCTGCAGATACAAGGATCTGGGTTTAAATTTAGTCTTACTGAATTCAGCGAGTTTATGTTTGAACCTAAGATAGCATGTTTAATAACTGAGTGTTAAACATATAAGACAGCATTTCATTTAATTTTAGCTGTATGGTACACTGGAGGAATTGTGCTGAGGCAAAAGTGAGGTGGTCTGTGAAATTGTTACTACATTTTTGTTTCTTCACAAGAGATGTAGTTTCTTTTATTCTCTGGGGCTGCTTTTCCCCAAATCAAGTCTGGACCAAATGCAAATCACACTTCTACAGACAGCTCCATTTTACTCTGCACTTCAGGTGATGGGTAAGCATAGATTCAAGAGCAGGGATGTGCCAGGGAAGGTGCAATGAAATAGCCACACACATCTGCCTTAGCCTGTCAGACTGCAGTAGGGTGAGAGGACCACTGGCCTTGGCAGATCTAACCTGGCCACGGCAGGGCCAGTCAAGTGTTTCTGCAGCACACCCAGGAGTGGTCAGGCACTGAGGAGATGATGCCAGTCTGTGGTAGCCAAGCCATCAAGCAGTTGCCTGCATCCAGTTTTCTGGGTTTAAAATGCTTGGAGCTCCTGCAGAGGTCAGCAGACTGAACAAGTCTGTCTCAGCAGGACACAGGTCTTCCATAGGTTCTCTGTCACACACGGCTGTCTCACAAGTAGTAGAACATCTCAAAGGATTATTAGGCACCAGCATGCTGGCAAAGTGAATCAAACCCTGGTTCTACTCTCAGCTGGCCTGTAAAACATTCACTTAGGTTTTGCAGTGTAGAGCTGAATCCTGCCCTCTGTGATTATGCTTGCTTGTGTCTTGAATTCATGAAGTTGAGTTTAGGGAGGATTGTTTCTGATTAGCAATATTCTGTCAATCATAGTTCCCTCTTAGTGTGCTTTTGCCTGGGACTAAAATAAAGCCACGGTGTCATGAATACAGGTATCAGAAAATGATAAAGGAATTTGAATTACCTGATGCTAAAGGAGATTAGTGAATGGTGTATGAGGAGCTGCAAAATACGTATTGGCAATTGCTAAAGAAAGCTGGTTTTATTTATTGCTTCCATTTATCATTGTACTAAAAGTCAAGTTTTAATCATTTAAGTAAATACCTCAGTTCTGGTGAGCTTCAGTGATGCCTGACAGAGAGGAACAAATGCAGGTAGTAATGTGCACCTAACATCAATTTCTGAACAATATGTATGGTCTAAAATGAAATTACATTAGTATTTTTTATGTAAGTTCTTCAGTGCCTTAGTTTTTGGTGCTGTATCCTTAACAGACACTGTGATAGGTCATTAATTTGCATGTGGATTTAGTCAATTGAAAATAGGGGCAAGGAAAGTCATTGTAAATGAATGCTCATTCTTTTGCTCTGTAAAATAATGTATTTAAATTGTGAATTCTCAAGCTCTTCTAGAGTACATTATGGTATTATTGTGCTGGTCTAGAATCTGTTCCTGTCAGTGAAAAGCTGGTTGTTTCAACAGAATATATCAGCTGAGCAAAGGATTTATAAGCACATGCTTTGATGGACTGGAAACATGTTTTGAGTGTTTGGCTTAATTGAAATCTGAAAAAAATGCCCACCCATCTGAGGTTATCAATGTCAATCAAATATTTCCTGTATGATCATTTACATTATTTATACAAATACAGGCATTATAATAAATAATAGGGTAGCGGATCCATACCAGAAAATTTAGGAGTTGACTTCTAAGTACCATTCAGCAGTCCTGACTGAGTACTGGGCAATCTTACTCTTGAAGATAATCCCATTGTGTCTATGGCATTCAGTATTAGAGGAATTAATTTTGTATTAGGCTTAGTTAAGGCTTCTAGAGAGGAATGGCTATATGGTCACTTGGTACACAACCTTCTGCCAGCGTGGAGCCACGTTAGGGTGCAGTGAGAGACAGTAAGGTGGGAGTTAATAGGTGCTTTACTACTGCAGAGCTTAGTAGCAGTCTTAAGTTAGAATGAGCGAAATGGATTCATTAGCTCATGGCCAGTGTACAAAATTGTCATGTGGTGTAAAATGTATAAGCATATATAGTATAAAAAGGTCTACAGCAAGAATTGCCCTAACAGCTGCTTAGAGAGTTGTAAAATTAAGTATAGTATCACTCCTTAAGAAGTAGAGTGTACTTTGAGTATTAGGTGAGTGCAGTGTGAGTCAGTCCCCTGAAGAGCAGGATCCAATTGCTGACTCTCTATGTAATCAAAGACCACAGGAGTGAAAGTAAAGTATTTGTGCAATTAAGATTATGAAGATAAACCGCTACCTAAGTAACTAGCCAGGCAACTATCAAGAATGCATTTGTATTTCTTGATAACCTAAATAATTTAAGTAATAATAAGTTTTCAAACTTTGCACTTATCCAAAACAAAGTGAAACCTTACATGGAGGTTACTGCCTTCTGTCTCTCCCTCTCTCCTTCCCTTCCTTTCCAGTGTGATTTGTGTTCCCACAGAATTATGTCCCTGCTGAGATGGCAAGCCCCCCCTGGAGCAGGGGCTGGATTTGATTTGGTGTTTGAACAGAGACCAGCATAAGCTGAATCCTGATTGTGGCCTCCAGCTTTGACTGCCGTGCAAATTGCAGTCGAAATAATAATTATTGCTTGAATTGTATCTGAGTGGTGTGAGTAGCATAAGCCTGATGAGCTACCCAATTTGCAACAATAGTAACTGTGTACTGAGCAGAGCCTGCTGTGCGACCTTGGGGAAGTCATTTCACCTTTCTGGGCTTTCCTGGCTATAAAATGAGAGCAAGATAATTTCTTCAAAAATGCTCTACAGGCATGGACTGTTATTACTGCAAAGAACTGATTGCATGCTGATTCTGGTCTGGTTTGTGCAACGTGACCCCTTGCCCTCAGAGAAACTCAGAGATCTCTAGGCCATCTTAGAAGTAGTCAGTGTAAACAAGGAAAAATGGTAATTACCTAAAAAAACGAAAATGCAAAATTAAACATATTTGTGGATGTACATCATTGTGAGCAACCATCTGTAGAATGATAAATAGTGGCATACATACATAAACACACTGCGTTGTCATTCCAAACAGCATATTCTGTGTGTTTATCTCTGCATTAATGAGGTACTCGGCTTGGTTTTGACATCTGTCACTTTGCAGTCATGGCAGTGCAGATCTGAATTTGAGAACAAAATTCATGGGGGATTATTTTAGCCTTTTATTCCGTACACTGGAAGTACTTGTGGTGCAACACATTTGGCCAAACCGTGTTTTTCCCTTGGATGACAAGACCAAAATGAGTGCATAACATAACCAGATGACATAGCTTGAAATGCATCAGTTCAGGAACCCAAATAGGTACTGAGGCTGTCATCATCACGGGTAAGCTTGGGAGGACTGCTTCCATACAGAGAGGAATGACTGGCAGATAAGCAAGGTTTAGGTAATTCTATTTATTTGGTCACTTCAGCATTCAGCCGAGTGTTACGCTTCCTTTTTGGCTTGCTTTTTCTTTCAGAAAAGAACTGCAGCAAAGCCAGATATATAGCTCATGGCTCATTTACTCACAGTGCCAGCGAGTGTCTCTACAGAGGTTCTCTTTTGAACGTACATGAGTGACAGATTGTTCAGACCACTGGTTCTCAGCACCCCCAGCACTGGTGTGCTGTAGGGTGTTCTGTTGGCAAGAACTGCTGCAGGGAGCAGATGTACGCTTGATACGCGAGGAGTTACCAAAGGCAGTCGAGCCGCATCCTGGGACCTCGCCGATGAGTGCACTAGCTTTAAGTTCACACAGGATTTAGCATTCCACTTTTTTCCTTCTTCCTATACGTGTTCTGGTTGTTCAGCTGTGACTGTTTTGAGTGGATAGGTGATGGGATGCAGGAAAGATGGCGTGCACAGGGGAGAGGATCTGTTTACGGAGTGACAGAGGAACAGCAGCCAACACTGATTTTCTGCAACTGAGTGGAGAGAGGCAATCTCACCTTGATCAGGAGGACCAAATTTTGGAGGCTTTCAGTGCACTCCGCTATGAAGCAGAATTTAATTTGTCTTGATAAGGAAGGAGGACTTTCTTCTTCTTCACTGCTGGCTCCACATAGTGAGGTATTTTCCTTATAAATATATTTGCCCTTTTTGAAAACAGTCTGTGAAGCTGTGCTAATTCTCACACAAGGCATGCTGCTGAGAAAATACAGGTAGCACAGAATTAGAGGAATGGATAAGTAAGCACTCTTTGTGGGGTCATGCTTGATGGCTGCCCAAGTGAGTTCTACTGAAAAATCTTGAAAGATGGGTAGTCATTTGTGGTGCCTTGGTGCAGGCTGAATTCCTGGTGTCTGAAAAATAGAGAAACTGCAAATTGTCTCTGAGAAATTCTCTTTCAAAGGCTGCTCATGCTATGTGTGCTCTGGCTGTCACTTGCAGTTCTGGCAAAAGAACAGATGTGAGCTCAGAAGTAAAGGGATAATAGTGAAACTCCAGGTAAATAATCCTTGCTATTGTACTACAAGTATATCTGTTTCTTCTCTAATGCAAATACCCATCTGGGAAGAGTTTCCTTCCAAAAAGCATGGAAGCACTAAGAAGATAACAGTTTTCACCCAAGGCTAGTAACCTGGCAAAGATTTGGATAGTGTTCCCGAGCTGTGAGTTTTACTGCTACCTGCAGAGATGGTGGATGGATAATTTCAATCACAAACACTTTGAAAAATCTGACATGGGGCACTGTTCCAGGAAAGCAGTGCCAAGGATAATTTTATTCTTCAGTGAGTTTTTGGGTGGTACTTACCTTATGCACTGAGAACCTTTTATAAGTTATTTCTTGAGCCACATTTTGCCAATGAAACTTCTGCTCTACAGCCAGAGAACACTTCTGTCTGGGAGAAAAAATCCATAGTGTTGGCAGCAGATTTTATGACATATTGGGTGATGTCATTAAGGGAGCTGTTAGCAATCTGTCATTTACAGAGCAGCTTCAACTAGTCCAACGTAGGGGAAGTGATTTAATTCCATGTCTGCTTGGATTTCTCCTATATAATCAATGGAGGCTCAGGAGAGTTAGGAGGCACAGCATGATCCTCTCCTGATTACTTTGCTGTCATTTCCAATTTATGGCCTAAAATGCAAGAGAATAAAATCTTTGTGCCCAGAGGGGCTCGTGAGGGACTGGTACAGGTGTTCCCCCAAATCTTTTAGCTGTGGTGGCTGCACAGGCTGAGCACTCTTGTGCAAGGACTAAGTAGAGTAAGACTGTAGCTTCTGACTCAGGTTATGCAAATGTGATTGCTGACAAATGGCAGGGGGAAGGGACCTCTGCAGGAGTGTCCACAAAGAAGCACATGAGAAAGGGCTCTTCCTGATGGAAGCCAGCACATTAACCCAGCTTGTACCTATCCCCTGAAGCTTGGTGTGGCTGTTACAGCCTTCATTTCACCTGCAGGTAATTTGATCCTGTCTTCCATGAATTTTCCCATGAAGAGGAAATGGATGTCCCACAAGGAGGACAACTAACTAGAAATGGAAACGGGGCATGTCCTTATGCTGCCTTATTCTCCTCATAGGTCTTCTATGTATATATTTTTTTTGGACATTTGTGGTTTAGGTCAAAGAGGACAACAGCAGAAAATTGTCCTAAATTGTACTTTGGACAAGCTGCATAGCACACCTAGCATCCTCCTGCTTTTCTTGTAGGACAGAGGAGACTGGCTTGGGAACCAGGCCATCACCAGGAACCAGGCTGGTCCTCCTCCCCATCGCTGAAGGGTGCAGAGCATGGTGCTGTGATGCACCACATTTTGTTGCTCCAGTTTGTTGCCAAAGGATGTGGAAAGCAGTAGCACAGGTTCCTCCAGAAAAGGATTAGACAATTAAGAGAGAGGAGATGCAGTGATGGCTGCTGTATGTACTGGTGTGCACATTTGTCACAGCTTCACCCTGTGGGGAGCAGACTGGTGGGAGTAAGGATGGTGTGATGGGGAAAACCAAATTCATCTTGCTTCCAAGTGTCTGATATCGTCTACTTTGAAAATGTCATTCCAGGCTAGATGAACCTTTGTTTCCACCAAGTATATCCACTGTTGTGTATTAGTTGCTCCTCTGCAGGTAAGTTTAAGAGAGATTATTTGTTCTTTCTGTGGGCAGCGACATATGCCATCACTAAGTGCCAGTCAGAGGATTGCCTGATCATCCTGTTTTGAATTTTGAAAATGCTTTGGGAGACTTTTTCTCTTCATAAAATGAATTCATGGATCTCTGGCCTTCAATGCCAGACAAGTCCATTAGTCAGCTTTACTGGTAACACACACCATGGAGTTTTACCAAGCTACTGCTGTACAGAGCAGTATGCTAACACTGCTTCCTTTACTCTGCTAGAAACTGTAATGAGGTGCACTCAGTGTTTGCTGCCAGAGTCAGGATCATTCTTTTCCCTTCCCAGGAGATGGCTACTGAGTTTATTCTCTCCAGATATCCTATGATTTAGAAAGTATGGTTGTGGCTGACTAAGTAGATGGTTTGTGCATAACATCTGTGAATGAGAAAGTGCCCTAAAGTAGGAGCAGTGTCTCATAACAGATAGTTAGCATTTACATAGTGGCTTTCAGCCAAATGTTTCAAAATATTTTTTACATAAGGATAGGCATAGCTATCACTCTCCCAGTTTTCAACAACCAAGGGCAAAGGGCTTTGCTGTCTGCCAGTTTTTGTGTTACATCTGTAGCAGAGCCCAGACCAGAATCCAGCCTCTTCCTCTGCTCTGCTGATCTCTGGGTCTGATCAAACGGGTACAATTCAGGCACTGCTATAGGGCTTGTGGCTGTGCAGGTGGCTGAGCTGGAAAGGACTAGAGGACCACAGTGCTATGGCAGATGGCACTTTTGACATGTAGCTGTTGTACTTGCAGTGCTAGGAGGTGGTGGGAATGATGTGGTAAGGATAAGAGGTCATAGGTGAGAGTCATGGGGTCTGAAGATATATTACATGGTGGGAATCAGAATTGGCAGCAGTGTGGATTCAGATGCAACTGTTGATGATACTTGAATGCTCAAATTTAGTTGTAAACTAACCATGAGTCAACTAACCATAAGTAGTCATGAGCCAAGACCCTCTGGAATCAAAAGTCTTCATGAGAATAAAGCATCATAAACCCCAGATACATTTTGGGAGGATTAATTGCCATTTAGAGACATATCAGATTCAGATTCTCTTTTCCAGAATTTGGTCTAGAACTCTGAAGGTTAGTGTGATATTTTTGTATTTGCACAGATCTCCAAGAGCCATCTCTCTGCTAAATCACAAAATTTCTGAGATACTTGGTGAAATTCTGAGGGTGATCAAAAATGGGGACAAAATAACAACTACCCCAGAAACTGCAGCCTGAGATTCAGTGGTAAAAAATTCCAAACGGATATTTTTAGGATAGAAGAGTACTCTTTAACCTAGAAGTAAAACCATCTAGTAAGACAAAAGTTTAGAAATCTAGGTAAAATGACAGTGCTGAATTATGATCCTGTTTTAAAAAGAGGTTTATGTAGAGGACAGAAAAACAGCAGAAATGGTAAATAAGCCTACAAGAAAATGTATGACAGTAAGTGCTAGCATGCAGAGAAGTGTTAGAAATTGGAAAAATTTCTACCTAAGAGAGATAAATTTGTCTATGCAGTGATTGTCTATAAAAGCAATGTTTAATACAGAAAAACAATACTTGCACATTTTTTAAATGCTAATTGTATAATTTCTAATAAGCTACAAGGCTTACATCCTTATCACAAAATTCCTCTAAGCAGGAATTAAAAAAAAAGCAGAATGAGATTTTCAGTTTCCAAAAATAGATTGCCGAGAGCAGAGGTTTTTTTATTCTGATTGCAAGAGAATCACTCTGCAGTGTTTTACCAAAGAACAAGTAGTACTGAGTAAAAGAATAATTGAAAAGTGATTTTTCACGGATTTTTCTACCTTTCTATTCTCTGTGCTGGATTTTGTTTTGTTGTCTAGATGAAATATTCACGATGGCACTGACCCCTTCCCTTGTGCAATTTGTCCAGTGTTTGCCTGGCGATGTTCAGAAGTAGTGGAGCAGAAAATCCCTTGCTACAGCCAGCATTTGTTGGGGATTACTCTTCACATTGGTATATGTTGAAGGAGATTCACTGGACAAAGTGATGAAATGGCTGTATGGCTGCAAGACTAGAAATCTTTTTTGAGTGTGGTCCAGCCTGGAAAGCTGTGTTCTTTTTTCTCCTTTTTGAAAGGGGTAAAAATACTGAAAATGCTGAGCAGTTCTTTGAAATGTGCATATCTGAGCTTCAGGTTAATATGAGAGGTGAAGACAGTGCTGCCCCTTCTTTTCAGTTCTTAGGAGGAGTACTCTCAGGGCTGACTGGGGCTCCTCATTTCCGGAAATATGCTGAGTATTTGTGTTGTCCATGCTGACTCCACTGCATTGCACTGTGAAGGGCATTCTTAAGCATGGGGCTTACTCAGTTATTGAACTATCAGGGTAAGTGTATATAGAAATACATGTGTGTCTTGCAGAGTGACCGAGGGATTTGTGTTCTTTCTTTTGATAATTGGTCAATTTTCTTAGAACTCAGACTTGGGAACTTATCAGAGTAGTGACTCCTGGTTTCTGAGCAGGCTGTGCTTCTCTTTGGGTAATGAACCAATTAATTACTTACCAACTTCTGTCCCATAGACTGTCTCCATTGTCACCTGTATTATCATCTTCTGCTCATTACAGACAGCAGGGGAGGTGCAACTTACAGCACGAATGCACCCTTGGCTGCTCTGTTCTGTGTGTCAGATATGTTGCAGTGGCCACCTGGCTCCAGGGCTGGCATTTTGGAACCAGGAAACATCACAGAATTATCTCTTTCAGCCTAAGTAGATGTGTCAGAGAAGCAGAGAGGACAGCATCTCATGTCCTGCTTCCTGCTTGAACTCCTCTTGTGTTTCCTAGGTGTCTCACGCTATTTTTATTTCTCTGTAAAATCCTTCCCAAAAAGTCTAATCTCTTTCTGACTTTTTTCTGGCAGTTGACAAAAATGGTTTGTGGCAAACACCCAAGAGGACAAGTCTCACTGAATTCAGCACCTGTGACAGGAACTTACTGCCTGTCTGGATAAAAAAGGAAAGGGCAACTCTTTGGTGATGGGGGCAGTCAAGGAAACTCTCAGTCATAGCCTTACATCTACTGTGTGCTCCTCCTGGGACTGTAGGCAGGTAACATTCCTAGTTTTATTTCTGTCAGTTGGCTGAGCAGAAAAGGATGTTATTCTGGCAAACTCCCAGTTATTCCAGCTAGTGGGGAGGTGTTGAGAAAACCAGGTTGAAGGAGAAATGCAGATGGGTGTCAAACATGCAGATAAGGCAGCAGGAACGTGTGCATGGAGAAGAGCAGGCCTGGAGGAGCAATCTGTAAAGCCATCTCAGGGTAAGTACAGGGTGGTGCTGTGTGAGTGGAGCTGTTCCCTGGTGGGGCTCCCACAGTGTGCAGCATGGAATGTGTCCAGCTGGGAGCTGAGCCCTGCTGTGCTGAGCCCTGTCCAAGAGGTACCGAGGCCAGTGTCTCCCAGGATGTTCTGTGTCCAGAACAGGCAAGGGAAGGGAACAGGAAGGGAAGCAGTGACAGAGAGAACAGAAATGACTTAAGCATGGTGCTTGGAGAGCTGGGAACACAGTCTGCATCTCCTGATCCGGTCCCAGCCACTAATCCCCACTGCAAATGGTCATGGGAGGGCTCTTTGGGCTAACTTCTGTGGATTGAGCTGAGTGTTTTTAAAGAATGCTCTACTCTCAAACTTCACTGAGAGATATGAGTGGTAATAATGGCATGTCATTTGCTTCACAGTGCTCACTTTGAATTCCTTGGTCTCTTTCTCTAAATCACTATAGCACAGCTTGGCTCTGCCTCCAGTTCAGCTCTGTACCTGTGCTTGCTGAAAGTTTTTATACTGAATAGCTGCCATAAATGTACAGTATCAGCTTTCCTAATGTGGTTAACTCAGTATTTTTTCATTATTTGGTTTTTACAATATCAAAAGGTCTGAGTGCTTTTATGGATGGATGACTAGAGAATATATTTTTGTGAAAAGGATCTCTTTTTTAGTTAGGAAGCTATTCTAAAAATGCCTGAAAAATCCTTAATGATATTTATTCTACTCATATGACCTAAAAATAGCTAAAGCAATTTGAGTAGGAATGAAAAATCGCTTGCATATGGAGTTTCAGCTCTAAGTGGAAGGCAACCTACTCTCAGATCAAACAGTGAGGTAAAAGCCAGGATTTTCTAGTTTCAAATTGCAATATTGATACTTTGAAAAAATACTCTTAGTGGCTTTGAGCACATCACAGAGTTTCTTCATTAAGTCAGCTATGTGAATTACTTGCTACTGATGTCTGCTGTAGAAATGTGTTAACATTTCTACAAGTGCTTTATAAATCACATCATGCTACTTTGTAGTTGGGATGTCCTTGGACATAACCTGAAGCTTCATCTCATGTACACCATGCCACCCCACCGTGTTGGCTGGGTTCCTTTGGGAATTATTGCTGGTGAATATGAATATGAAGAACAAGAGGTGAATATATAACCTGTTAAAAGCCTGTTTGGGCCTCAGGAAGTAAAGGTTCTTCTTTCCTGCTTTGCACTCTCTGATCACTCTCTGATCTAAAAGTGTTGGAGCACTTTGCAAATTTCCATGAGCTGAGCCTCTCAACCCCAGCAGCAGCTGAGCAGCTCTGCTGATAGTTAATGAGGAGAAAATAGAGGCTGAGAGGATAAGTTCCTCCACCAGCAGTCTAGACTTGGGTCTAAGACTGAAGATGCTGTTTTTTTGAGACTGGCTCAAGGTTGCTTGCGAATGATGTGTCATATCGAGGTCTGTAACCTATAGCTCCAGATTCTTCATAGCCAGATTACCCCTGCTAGGACTGCCAAATGTTCCTCTAAATGGAGCTCCATAGAGAGCTGTAACTGCTTGAACCTGAGGGGATTGTCACTGTATTAGAGCACAGCCTGTGACACTGACATGATAATATGTCCTAGATCAACAGAAAATTTTGTGTTTTCAAAGAGGTATTATTTAGTATTGAATGGCCTTTTCTGTCTTTTTCTTTCTTTATAAATGGAGATGAATCCAGGTTTGTCTAAGGCCATTGGTGCAGCTGATGACAATGTTACAGTGAAACTGTGTAATGAAAAGCCTGCTCCTGTGAAATCTCCCAAATGACAGTCCTCTCGTGTGCATGCAGGGATTCAGGGACCCCGAAGGCGTGGTCTGTAGGTGCACGGGGCTAAAAAAGCAGCACACACAATGTCATCTGCAAGCCAGAAAGACCTTGCCTTAGCTCAGTGTAAGAGCCTGGAGAGCAGCATGAGATTGCAGTAAGAAGGGAGAAGTGCCTTTTTGATGGCTGAGACATTGTGCACTGGTGTTCAGGCTGGTCGCTGTGCTGGAATATGGTACAGAGAATAAGGTGCCTTTTCTTTCATCTGGAAATTCCATCTTCATTGATTTTCGCACACCAAAAAGACAAAGAGGATTGCCTTGAACACCTAGTCTGACCTTTTGGTTAATGTGCCCCAGAGGGATTCTCTGAATTAATTCAGGTTTAATAGGCATCAGGCTGTAAGGAAGCACTTGTTGCAGAAATACTGGAGGGTTGGGTAGGGGCAGGATACACCTAGTTCACTGTGGTGTAGCTGAGAGAGCTTAAGGGAACAAAGACACCCTGCACAGCAGCCTGGCAGCAAAGGACTGTGTGGAGGCTGGGTCTGCTTACAGGGAGATGAGCTGGAATTCCTGTCCCTAATACCTGGAGGTGTGGAAGGAAGCTATCTAAGTAGCTTGACAGTTTAAGATTATTTTGATAAGCTTTGAAGCTGGTCAGCAGATGAGGTGGCTTAGGAAAAAGATACTCCACAGTGCAGGACCTGCTGGGATTCTGACCAGCAAACCCAAAGACTGTGGGCCTCAGAACCATGAAGCTGCAACCTGTGGCTTCTGCACTGTAGGAGGAATGAGTCAACAGCCGCTGGGCTGTTTGCAGAGTCAGATGTCTGTTTCCATTTCTGCTCTTCTCCATCCCTTCTTCTCATGGAACATGACTCAGCAGCCCTTTAGGGCAGGGCTGCACTCGAGCCTGAAACTTGAGGTCAAGGTACCTGGTTTGCTTGGCTACTGAAAGCCTCTTGGTGTGAGGCAGCAATGATCAGACTGCACAGAGGTCTGTAGTCTGGTAACTTTGTGACATAACTGTCTAGGGTAAGTATCTCAATAGCCGATTGTTTGCAGTATGAACATACTTCTGTTCCATGTGGGGAACAGTTCTGTCCACTGATGTTTGCTTTCCCACAGGGAAGGGCCATGCAAGCCAAAGTTCTCATAGATGGAAGGGTGATGGGAGCTCCTGTTATGCCATATCAATCATAACTAACTTTTCTCTTCCCATAGTTCAGCATATCCTGAAAACACAGCCTTTTCCGCACCCTGTTGGTCTGCCAAAATTCTCCAGTCATCCTCCCAGTGCCAAACCACTCACTCAACCTGCCCACATATCTGATTCACCCTTTTTCCACCAACAGTGATCTGTGTCCTCATTCCTCTAATCTGCCGTGGTCACTGAGCCACCTGCCTGTCAGCTCTGGCCAGCTGAGATGGTCCAGCATTAACTGTTGGTATTTTGTAAAAATATTTTACCTGTGAAAGTGTTGCATAAAATGCTGGCTTCTAAGGGAAAGCTGATTTCCTGTACAAAATCTGACTGCTTTACCTCACTCCATCTCCAAGATAATAATTTCTTGCAAATCCCTAAAGCAATGAAAGGTCATACAAAAAAGGCCAGAGAATATTTATGTTAGAACATGTGTATTATTTTCTTTCTGTCAAAGTCTGAATAAAGAAAAAGAGAACTTTATTTAAGAAGCCCAAGGAGATTCATGGCTACCCAGCTTCACTGCAGTAGAAAACAGCACTTGCAAGTGGTGCTGACAGCTCGCGGCAGATTGCTGGGGATTAGCGGGGCTGTGACGGGAGCACGTCTGACCTCTCAACTGGCTGTGCTCTCCAGTCTCCAGCCCTGCTAATTACCATGTAGCACAGCTAAATAAATAATGCATGCTGCATTCCTCTGAACTTATAAATAGGCGAGTGTTACACAATCATACGGACCTTCCCATTAATGGTGCTCCATGGTGCCCTCTCTGCTTGAGTAGACAATTTGAGAGGGCATCTGTCCTGCTGCTTGGTGTGAGACTCAGGCTGAGGTGACGCTTTTCATTCCTGCATTTCCTAAATGCTTGCTAGTAATGCTGTGTCTCACATCCCTAATCCATAATGATATGGCTGGGAGCTGTTGATTTGCATGAATCACTCAAATTCTGGCTTTGGCCACTATCAGTTCACATTGTAAAAGGTTTTCAATTGCTTTATTCAATGATGAACAGCAATAAGGAGACATTTCCAGTGTCTGTTTATAGGATTTAGTGACAAGATTGGTTCAGAAGTAATGCATGCAAAGTCATTTTCAAATCTGTCTGTGGAACTATTTGGAAAAAAATTGGTTGTTTTCAGAGCTAACCTCATGGTGTAATTCCAAGATGATCCATATAGCTGATTGGAAATTTTAATAAAAAGATTTTTCATTAGAAGATGTTGGCTTGCAGTGATCAAAACCACATGCAGCACTCTGCCAGTTCCAGGAAAATTGAAGGTAATAGGAAAGACATCTCCTGTCTCAGGCAGGAATTACCCAAGGGAATACTCCAGAGTAGCCTATTGTGTGAAATGCTATTATATACCCACTATCAAACATTTCCTTTAAATTAGAAAGCCTAGATACCTAAATCTTAGAAATTGTCCCCTGCCCAGGAGGATGTCCTGGTGGTCACCCTGATGACTGTCCCGGGATGCCTGTCCCGTTCATGGAAAACTCCTGAAAGGTTTTGGTTGCTGTGTGAGGAGGAGTGGGCATCTTTCAGGTTTAGTAGAAAAGCCATTCTCTGTCCAGAGGTGCAGCACAAGACCATCCTGCAGTGCTGGAATCCAGCATGAAGCAGCTTCTTTCCTGTTTTGCCTGCAAAACTCTTGCTCCTGGCAGCACACAGCAGCCTCTGAGGTGTCATTTGCTGAGCCGTGGGTGTGCTGAGCCTGGGGTGGTGTCCTGGGCTCCCCTCTGGCCCTGGCTGAGCCACCTCCAGCTGCGCTCCCTCCTTTCCTCTGAAGGCGCAGAACAATCCTGCCTGTCACTCCTGGTGAGTTGAGAAAGGAGGAATTTTCTTGCATGCACTTGCCTGCTGTGCAGCTCCACAGAAGCTATTGTTGTGTTTGCCCCTTCTGGAGGAAATAATAGGACAAATAAATAAATGAAAAAGGCCAAAGGCTCTCTGTCAATGGCCATTCCTTAATTTTGTATGGCTCTTTTCTGCTCTTGCCTCATAACTTACAGGAAGCCCTTTACTATCAGTTCTCATTAATAAATGAATGAGGCATTATTAAAGACCGTGCATTCCTATAAACTTTCCCAAAATTTAGTATCTGTCCTTCCTGACCTCTCTAAGAATTCAGAGTATTTTGTGAGGTGTTATTAGGGTGTGTTACACTGCCTTCTTCCTGTATGAGGTTAATAAGGAAAGCTTGCCACAACCAATAATTCGTCGGTCCAACATCTCATTACTGTTGCTTCTGAAGAAAAGAAAATGTAAAGATTTTCATCCCTTGTGGAAATTAATTTCCTTGATCACAGAGAGAGTAATGTTACCTGCAAATATATAATTAAGAGCTACAGCCTTTAGCCATTTCTGGAAGCTTTTCCAAATCATAACATAGATGTCATTTTAGTCAGATTAACTGTGAAGAGGAATGTTTTGTGCTTTATCCTTTTTGTGGCTGTGGACGTGTCATAAGATCACTTCCATATTAGTATGTTTGGTCTGTGCTGTTCAGTAATTAATTGTCATTATTAAAATAATTTGTTTAGATATTCTTTTTTGTTCCAGTCAATGCTTTCCCATTTACATTAATATCTGCAATATTTCAGCTAAAAATACTATAATGAATTTTCTGACATAATAGATATATTAGGGGCAGCTCTAAGGAGCTCCAAAGGGAGAGTTACCTATTGGTGCATGAGTGACTGCGTTTGGTTTTAAGAGTTTTTCTCTTTTTTTATTACTGTATATTCTCAATAAATAGACCAGATGGAATGGTTTAAAAAACATTCACGAGCCTAACAGTCCTTAGCAGTTCAGATAATTTTATTTGGCTGAATAAGGGAAATTTTACTGGAATACTCTCCCATTTACCAAGCCATTTGAAAACATGATGAATTTGGTGTTCCTGTGAATGCTGGCATGATTATGTGGCCACACACTTGGCAAACTTTGTTGCCACTGAACTGTCAACTATAGCACGTTACCTTCTGTCCTGTGAAGGCAAGCTCCTTTTGGAGTTCATAAATTCAGGTGACCAGCAGCCAGCCTGTTGTGCTGCACCCTGCAGACCTGTTGAGGTTGGACACAAGGCAGTGTCATAAAATTCAAGCTGGATGATTCATTTCCTCTGTTTCAGTAATGCCAGCAGTGTGCAATGTACTGTAGGAACAGTACCTATGCCAAATCGTTTGCTTTTTAAGTCAGCAGAGGGATAGAACGTATTTCCAAGGATGTCTCTTTTAAAAACATTTCAATGGTTTCATTATTGCTTCATCATTGCTTGACTATGTTTCATGTATATGTCAGTAGAGGGATTGGTCCATCTGGGTCTCAAAGATGAGTTTGTACCCATACAGAGTACCCTTCATCTGCTAAATAGCCAAAGGATAATGCCTTAATCACAAACATTGTGGTAGGATTATTTTTAACTTTCTGTAAAAACTTAGGACAGCAGACCTTAAGCCAGAAATTAATCACAAAATTTGCTTTTTCAAGTTTCTTTGCTGTGGTGGATCCAGACCCAACCAACCAGTTCATGGGTCTCCAGGTTAGGGTGGGATTCATTTTGCAGGTTAGACAAGTTTATATAGTCTTTCCTCAGGGATACCTGGTCAAACCAGTGATTTTCTCTTTGACTCTCTTAATCAACATTTATCTTGGGAAATAGTGGCTGCACTGAAAAGTGATGAGAATCAACTTCCGTAGTGAGTAGAGAACAATAAATCCAGCTTTTCTGGTGAACACAACTATGGTGAATCATTACTTTATGAGGGAAGTAGCACATTGCAGAGAAGACTTCAGCGACTGCAGAGCTGCTAACACCTGAGTGAACTCAGCTTTCCACTCTTGCCCATAATCTGCTGTAAAACTTTCACTGTTGGATTGGAACCTTTTGCCTGTTTTGGATCTGGCTGTTTGTTGTTAGCCTGTTCTGCATCTGCTGTGGTGGGGTGTTGAGCACAGAGGTGATGGATGCTTGTCACAGCTTTCCTTAGGAGATGCTGCTGCCTGTTGATAAGGAGTGTTCCCTCCTTCTCTCCTGCTCTTTTCTGTCTTCTGCAGACTTGGGGTTAATTTGCTCTCTCTCTAAGCAAAATCTAAATCTATGAGACACAAGTCTGAACAGGGACCTTTGAATGTCACATATGTGACCATAAAAAGCCCAAATGTGCCATTTTATTAATGTGCACTTTTCTGTTGTAAGTGCTGCAACTTTGTGCTTTCCTGCCTGTAACTGCTCTTTTCTCCCATCAATTATTTGTATCTTTTTATACCAAAACTATTTTAATCTATTTCTGTTGCAAGATGGTGAGGGTAATGATAGGCATTTATGGTACTCTTTGTTGCGCTGCAGGAAGTGTTTTAAAAGCCTTAAAGCTTTATTTTTCTCTTGGAATGTCATGTTACTTAGAAGATAACATCTTCATTAAGGCTCACTTATGAAAGGACAATGCAACTTTCTTGCTCATTGATAGTCCTTGGAGCTTATTTCCCTCCCTGCTCTTTTTTGGAGACTCTATTTGAAGTAGGTAAGGTCACTGAAAACATGGTGAGATGTGAGAAGATCCTGAAAAATTAGATGGCTGAAATAACGGTGATTGCTTTTAACATGATTTCTCTTTTTCTCTGTTTGCAGGCAGATGGGAGAAAAAGGTCTGTACTGCAGTCATTTACATGATTGCCTGCTTTGTCCCTTGACCTGAGAACCTGGGTAGTGGTGGATGGCATAAGTGACAGTCAGGCAACGAGAGGCCAAATGAACAAGAGTTTCCTTTGTTTAACACATCCCTACTGCTTTCACTGAATATAGCTAATTTCTGTCACTTCCATACAGAGGCATTTTGAAGTTGAATAGCGATTAAAGGGGAAAATTCAAGCTATCTGGCTTTCTTTATGTGAAAGGTCTACATTAACAGTTGATATTGTTAACAGTTCAAATGCAATGGATGAGTTTTCTGTATATTGTGCCAGTCTTTGTGGCAAAGAAACATTTCTGCAAACAGTAAAGAGCTCAAAAGATTTATTACTCATCTGAATTAATCTTTTTTACCGATAAATGGTGGTGGGTGGGAGTCTTAGAATTGAAAGCAAAAGCATTTAGCAAGACAAATTTGGGATGACAGCAATGTTCTGAGTTTAAAAAAAAAAAAAAAAGTAAGATACTGGAACAGGAAAAGATCAGTGAGGAAAACTTTGACAAACTTCTGAGGAATAAGGAAGAGAATTGAACAGAAAAATCTCTATTTCCCAGAAATCTAGGACAGGTTATGAAGCTGCTTGTGCAAACAAGTGTGCTTGATTTCATGCCTAATGCATGCACAGAGGAGGGAATGATGGCAGCAGCCACAGCATGGCCCAGCTGCTGCTGAAAGAGGCTGCTGACTACAGAGATGGAGGCAGGGAAACCTGGAGCCTGCTGCTCAGCAAGAAACCCACCTGAGAACAGCCACGGGACCCCAGGGGCCATGGAGGGAGAAGTGCACTGATGAACATGCTGTGGGTGTGCCCCTGATTAATTCCAATGCACACCAGATCAGCGTGCAGGAGAAAAGGAGATAAGCTTATCAGCTACAAACCAGTAATTCAATGTTAGTTATCTTTCCCAGAAAGGTTTATGAAAAGGATTTGTTTTTCTAGCCAAGCCCACAACTAAGGGTCTAAAAGACAGGCTGTGGGTCTTTTAACCACAGAGCTAGTGATTTGTTGACTGCCTTAAAATAAGACATCTAATAAACAAAGCCACAGTTTAATTACTTGCTGCTTTTGAAGTATATGATGTGATCTAATATTAGAAAGCAAAAGACCATTCTAACGTTTCATTACAACCTTTAAAATTGCCACCATAATTTCTCCTGCTAGGGCCAAATAACTTTCTGCTGCTTCAGTGAGATAACTTAATTATATACAATGCGTGATTTAGGTAATTTTATATAAAAGCTACATACACAGACATGCTTGAATTTTTAAAAATAAGTAAAATAATATGGAAGCAAACAAAAAGAATTGATGAGTCTTTAGATAATGGACTCCTGTTATTTTAAATCTGAACACAATTCTAATACTGTTTTGAAAATGTGAACCAAAAAAATACACAACCTTTCTGGAGTTCAGGTAAAGGTAAATGTCTTTGGTGTCATAGCTGGGCACTGTGTAACAATTTTGGGCTAATTTGCAGGAGTCTTTAGGATTTCTCTTAGGTACAGTTTCCTGAAAAACACATAAGGGTCCTTCAGAATTTACCATCTCTGGGTGCAAAAGCACTCTGATGTTTGAATAAAATGATTGAAAGCAAAAATTATGCCTGTCCCTCTTAAAGGCCAGGTTGTTTTGCTCATCAGATTAGTTCATGAAGATATTGTGCTGTTTGCCACATTACTAATTCCTTTTATACAGTTGCCAAACACAATTTATTTCTAAAGATTTTGAATTACCTTGGAAACGGAATGTTCTTTTGCTGACACAGCAGTTCAGAAACCTGGAACAGTGGAATCCATCTACAGTGAGGGAAATGAGGATAATCAGGTTCAGATATTCACCAAACACATCCATAGTCAAGAGGCAGCTCCAGGGTTGGGCAGGAAAGCCCATCCATGGGGGTCAGCATGGCACATGGCCAGGTGCTCCCATCCCTAGAGTACATCCCAGTAAAGGCCAGGAGAAGAGATCTAAGCCCTGGGTAAAGCCTTCTGCACACATCCTTTTCCCACAGCTGAGCTGTTCTCACAGCACTCATACCCAGGACCACATCAGTGCCCAGTGCCAGAGCAGAGCTCAGACAGAGCATCTGGACCCCTGGGAGGAGGACAGGGCATTCAGAGCCTGGTGGTGCAGTCTGCACATCCCTGTTCCTAAATCAATCAAACACAGCTGCAGCTTGCAAGCTGGGCTTCTCAGGTGGCTCTTCTGCCAGGTGACACAAGTCCTGGGTGTCTCCAGGGCTGTGGTGGGACTCTGGGGCTACGTTACCCTGCTTTCCCCTCCCCAAACCTGCAGCAGTGCACCCTTCACCCCCATCACAACAGAACAGCTTCTCTCCACCTGCCCAGCCCTTGGAGGCTGCCCATCCCCATTGGAGGCCCCAGCCAGCAGCATCACCTGGATTGATAGTTAAAATAAATGGAAATTAATAGTTGTGGCTGCTGCTGTTTTCCATTGGGCAGACTTGTGTAACTCTCAAATTTTAATGGTGTTTTTTGGTTGCTCCTCACAAACTACCAACCAGGGAGATTTTATTTGCCATCCTCTCTGGAGCCCATTTTCAGAAATTCATCCAAGCTGATGCCTATCTGCCTATCTCAAGGCACACACAGGTAAGGAAGATAAAACTGCTCGATTTGTGGATACATATTTCACAATGGATATGATCACGCCTGTGAATATGGTTTCCCCCCTTTTAGTGAAAAATTCTAGGTTTCTGAGTACGCAGAAACTAGAAATGCTAACCCAGAAATAATATCCTTGGAAAATAACCTTGACTGTCTTAGCTGAAAATGTACCTTCAGGGAGCTGATGAATTCAGTTGATGAGGACTTCTTTAAAGAGCAGATATGCAGAACAGGGAGTTTGTTCACTTTGTTCACAAGCATTACAGTGGTAAAATGTGAGGTTTCTTAAAAGATGAACAGATCTACTCTGGGTTCAGTAAAGAGCTAAGTGAATAACCATGTGTAATTCCTTCCCACTGCTTTTTTAAGATGCTTTTCTTTATTACTGTGAAGGGAATCCAGGAACAAGGCCTGCTGATTATCCCTGAACACAGCTATACCAGGGAAGGACTGAATCCTTGCCTTTTCGGGAAGTTAAAACTTACTGATTTTTTCCCAAAAAGGTTCACATATTTTAGTTAAGAATTCAAATTTTAAATATAAGTAAAACTAAATTTTTTTGACTTCTACAAAGCCTTGGGTTAACAAGGACAAGATGCAGTCAGATGTGGACATGGTAAAGATAAGAAAATTCCATGTACTGGGGCACTTTTTCTGAATGAAGAAAGAAAGGATGCAGAGAAATTACTTATAAAAACATGCTAGCCCTGCAGAGGTGAGTACACCTCAAATACAAAACAAGTATGGAGTAGGTAGTTTTCTTCCGTCTGTTTCGGGATGTCTCACTGCTTCTCCATCTGAGTTCTCACTTTCTTCTTCCATTACCACACACATCCCTGTCCAGGGCAGAGCTGAGCAGAGCTGCCCAGGTTGTCCAAGTGCCCAACATCCTTGTGGATAAACTCGTCTGGGGTAGGGCTAGCCAATCTCTTCCCTCTGTCTCAAAGCCAAAACAGTGGCTAATTTTGCCACTTTCTGCAAAGTTTAATCCAGATATGATAATTAGGGCTGTTTCTTTGATTTTTTTTTTTTTTTTTTTTTTTTTTTTTTTTGATAAACAGAAAGATAAACAGCTCAAAACTTGAGATGTGGAACTGATATGTATGTCATATGATTTCTTGTAGTGAACCCAAACAGCTGAAAACAACCCCAAATCACTGAAACATCTCAGGTAATTTCATTCCCTGCTTACAACACTTCCAGTCCCCAGAGAACTACAGCATTTCTTTTCTGGGTCTGCCTGCAGGTTCAAGAATTGTCATTGTTGTCACACAAAGCATGGCACTTCACCATGAAAATGTAACCTAGCTAATACAGCTGACAGTGGTCATGGGGACAAAATGTTGCTTTCACCTTGGGATGTTTATCCTTTTCAAAACCCTCTTGAATTCACCATCTTCATGTCAGTTGTTTAGTTTATTCTAGCAGAAGCCATCTTATCACAGAAATCCCAACATTTTCAGTGATTTTAAAATTTGGAAATGTATTCAAAGTATTGGGGTTGCACCTAATGTTTTCTGGTTTTTATGCAGCCCTGAAATGGAAGCTCCTGTATAGACAGAAGAATCTATCTGCTTTGGCATCTCATCTTCAAGTCCCACTTTTACACCCGTGGGTAAATCAGCAACATTTCCCTTTCTGTGGAGTACAAGATGAGAGAACACAGTAATTTTTTTCCAGAGTATGCTTGGTCCTTTGAGAAATCAGATTTTTGTCTCCTTCTTAGAGCAGTTTTGCAATGTATCACCACAGCCAGGCTGTCTTGACAAGGCACCAGCAACTTCCTCGTGCAGGGCTGCACAATCACAGTGCTGCAGTTTTTCCAATTAGGCAGGTTTGCAGAATCTGTGCGAGGTGTTGTCAGGGTGAATGCTCAGCCATGATCTGAGCAGCCTTATCTACAGGCCAAGCTGCAAGCAGTCTGACTGTCACCACAGTCAGGGCTTTGTTGCTGGCTGTTCAATGATCTTCCCCCCTGGAATTACCATTGCTGTAGACAGCTGTTATCCACTTCAGCTCGGCATGCACTTATGTCAATAGTTCTCCAGATTGTTGCTGCTTCCCAAACTTTTATTAGTTTATTCCATCATGAAGCCAATACTGGGACAGTGACAGGAGCCTTTGTAACTTTGAAATCTGTCTGCAGTACAGTTTCACAATGCAAATTTATTTATTTTTTTTTAATACTCTATAATAGGACTGTAGTCCTACGAAACTCTAATATCTGTGAACACTTGAAGAGCTGGGCAGTTCAGTGAACAGCTTCCTTTCATTATGTTGATGAAAGGTTTTTTTGCTGATAACATACTTCCAGTAACGATAAGGCCTTTGGAACAACTATCAGTCCTTTGGCTTTAGGGTCAGATTAGCAGTTCCCAGTTTATTTGAGACCTGTTTTAAATATCCCAATTCTTGCAGAATTTTTACCTGACCTTAGGATATCATTTGCAGATAACCTGGGAGCTGAGAGAGGTGAACTATTTTATGCTGCCTCTCTAGGACTATCAGATGTGACAGGTACATTGCCCAAGCCAGAAAGGTCATTGTACATCACTGCAGTCTGTGTTCAGCTGTGAAGATACTGTTGTATCCTCTGTCCTTTCTGTCCACTTCACCTTGCCAAGACCATTTTTTAATTTCACTTGGTCTAACCTGCAGCAGAGTTAGGTTATCATCTATTTGTAATAATAGATAAAAATTATTTAAAATTACTTGAATTTTCAGATTCATAGAGTAAGCTAGGTTGGAAAGGACCTCAAAAGATTGTCTGTCCTATCTTTGATAAGATATGTTTTCTTCAGTTCTGATCTGGTTTTACCTTATTTTTTCTAACCAAACCTCTAGATGAGCTCAGAAAATGGTTAAATTCAGTGATACATTTTCTCAGTGACTAACTTTTCCCTGTTGGGTATTGCTACATGACAAGGTGGCAGGGGAATGGGTTGGTGTCCTCCAGTCTCATTCCTTTGCTGCCCCTCCACAGACAAACTGAATGACATTCAGAGAATGACTCCTTCTTACTAACCAGAAGCACCTTCTGTCCTGGAAGAGGAATCACCGATCATGTCTTACATAATGCAGAGAAAGAGCTCTTCGCTCTTGGTGTGTATCCTGGCTGCATCTTAAAAACCCACATTTGGGTAGGACTGAAGTGCCGTGCTTCCCAAGAGAAGGAAATACTGTCCCCTTATCTTGAAAGCAGGTGGACTGGGACTTTTGTCTGCATATGTATACTTTCTGGTCAATGAACAGCTGATTCTTTGCAGTTTGCTATACTGGGCAAGTTTTTCAATGGTTCTAGCCATGTTTAAACCATGAACTATCTCAGTCTCTCACACCTGTAAATTCTCATTGGTGCAGGGCACATTTTCTCCATCCTTTAGCCATTTTAGTTCGCCCTAGACAGTTCTAGTTTAGAGCACTTTTCCCTGTACTTAAACTGTCTGGATGTTTCATAACTGACAGGACAGGCAGGGTCCCAAGCTGCATCCGTCAGTCTCTTCCTAAAGCATAAATCCTTTATTGGACCAAATGGACACGCAGTGCCTCTCTGCCCTTCTTCCCTCTTGCATATCCTTTGATTTCCTCCCAGAGTTGTAGTTTGTGGTGGATTTTCTAATATCCTTTCTCTAGTTCATGTCTGTTCTTAAATTCCAGATTGACTGAGGTCATTATCCATATACAGGAGAAACTCAGTCTGCAGTAACTACACAGATGTTTTTGCTTTTCTTACTGTTCTTGTTGGGAGTTTCCATCAGAGCTCAACTCTTAGTTGCCCTTGTGGCCATAACCTGGGGCTGTTTCTGTGAGATGTCCTCCTTAATTTGTCCTGTAAAATTGCCCTTAAATATGCATGGTCATGTCCTCTGACCTCCACACACACACACACTCATACATATATATATATACATCCCCACACCCCAAAATACTCAACACTGTTGTTTCTTCCAGAGCATTTGAATACTTGCTATGCATTATACCTAGATTTTAAGTAGAAATGTGTGTTTCTCTGTAATTTTTAGTAATGTGAATGGTGCTAACCGTACTGATTTCACTGGAGTTTAACCTGATTTGAAAATAATCTTTTTGTTTAAGTTGAGAGAGTCAAGCCATGTCCTAAAAACTGGCACCCCCAACTGTGGCTGTTGGGACAGTTTGAACCCCAAGTGTGAGCTTGCAGGTGCTCAAAACCTCCTCTTCCCAGCCAAAGGGAAGAAGTATTTTCTATTGAGAGCTGCAGTGGATGTGGTAAAATACCAAGGAGGCAGATGAAGGGGAGAGGTAAAAGTGTCAGAAGACACTGTAGTAGGCTCTGTAGATCATTTTTTCAGGAAGCACAATAAGGCAGTGTTATCTATTGATTTAAATATGATGAGTATAAAGAAGTAGATGGATAGATTTCTTTAAAAATGCAGAGGAAAAGTCAGCTGTACATCAGGATATAAATGAGAAGGTTTGACTATAAATGAGACAGCACAGTAAATGACAAGATGTATGAAGAGGAAGCTTTTTGGCAATGACAGTAACTTGTTTTGTTCTCTCAGCCTGGAAACTTGAGAGACTGAAAGAAAAATGTAAATGAGTGCTTGGAGTTTAGTGATGTGTACAAACCTCAGGCTGGAGTCTTGCTTAGCCTGGAGGTACCAAACTGAAATGAAAAAGAGCTGGAGTAATACAAAGCTGCAATAAGAGATAATCAGGCTCTGTATGAACACTATGAGTTCATAATAACAATCTGGGCTCATTGTAATGGCTGAAGGGTTCACACCAGCCAAGGATACTTCAGGTGGCAATGGAAGCAGTTGGGAAAAGGCCATTTTAGCCAAGGAGGAGGTAATGTATCCAAATATTGTCATACATTTTCTGGCTTACACTAATGACTGTAAACATTCTTGTAGTGAGTCAGTAAGTGACTGCCATGGCCAAGTTTATTAGTACAGAGATTGGGAACATCTGTTTGCAAATCAACACACACACATTTTCCCTGTTGGTCCTACTGAGATCCACAGAAATGTTTGTCTGAATCAGAGTCAGGGAAAAGCAGTTTATTTTTTCCTCTCAAGTGGATTTCACATTGTAGGATGTTCTGTTTAAAGAACCCAAACAGCTATTATTAGCAATTCTTTGCAATCTTTTTTTTTTTTTTTTTTTTTTCAGATGTAGTTCATGTGTAAATACTGATGCTGGAAGGAAGATTGCATCAGGCATGATATGGCAAAGATGCTGCAAAACTCTACTACACAAATAATTTATAATCTGGAGTTCTGTTATTTCAAAGGTTGTGCTGAATATTTTCTGCTTTTCTAAGAGATGATTGTAATTCAGAGAAGATTTTACAGATTTTTATTATTATTATTATTATTATTATTATTATTATTATTATTATCATTATTATTATTATTATTATTATTATTATTATTATTATTATTACAGAAATTCTGGAGAGAAAGAAAAATGAGTATGTAAGGTCCTGATTTGTGTGTTTGTGTTAGAAGTGTGGCTACAGACTGGATGATTGAAGGTCAGAGTTACCCTCTCCAGCAACAGAATTTTCATTTTTTTCTTTGTTCCTGAAAAGGTTCTGTTGAAGAAATGAAAACAGAGGAGTCACTCATGAAATTTCATTATCTTTTTTCTTAATCCTTTCCTCTTCAGTGAGGTTCCTTTTCAGCTAGAGGAGAAATAACCATTGTCCTGTTCTGTACAGAATGTGCAGCCTGGAAATCTGCTTTTTGGGTAGGCTTACAGAATACTGCAGTGTGGGTTAGACTTTAATGCACATGCATGAGATCATCTTCGTGTTTCTGTGAACATCAAGGGTTATCGTTTCACAAAGAAATTATTGACTGTAGGTTGCTCTGGTAAATGTTTGCCCTGAGGTCAATAAATTTTGATATTCATCTCAGCAGACGTCAATATCTACTTATTAGTATTATTTTTTAAGTTGAGATTATTGATAAGAGTACAAAATAGCTGGGTGCAGGTGACAGGCTGCATCTTGAAGATGTCAAATGAGAACTGTTATGTGATAGAGAGGTAAACTGCTAATATCTAGAAGGCATAGTCTAGCTTTTAAAATATATTAGCTACATCTGAAATGTGTTTACCAGTACTGGCACCTCAGGCATCCAGGAAAAGAAAGAATTACTTAGTCACTGTCTATTTACCAAATAGAAAATCTACATTGAAGATATTTTTAAATTCAGCCAAATAGTAATATTTTAGACACTTCATGCATTCAGTGGTACTTATTATTGGGCATACGTCTTAAAAGGTAGCAGCTAAAGTAGCAAAGAGACATAACATCCTCCAATAATTTGAATATGTCTTATTCTCCCCTCATAATGTGGCAAATACCCTATCAACAGATACTCAAGAATATATTGTGCTTACAACCATGAGAAAAAAAGCTTAGATAATTAAAAATGTCACCTAAAGCAGTCTGTTGGCATCTCTAGGGGACCTTTTATAGTTGAAGCTTTCTCTAGTTGAAGCAAGATAAAATTTCTAGTGAAAGCAAGGGGAAACAAAACAGGAGACATAAAGAAAATAACCTTACATTTTGCTTTCATCAAGGGAGATCAATAAAATGTTTAGTTGGAGGAATTTATACTCTCCCTCCTTCTCACTTTTGCTCGAAAATTACAGAAAATAAGGGAATTTTTATATGGATTATTCTTATTGTTGTGCCTACTGCTACGGCACAATAGAAACCAGATCCATACTGGACAGAAGGCTTCATGTTTGAATTGGTAATCATCATATTCCAGGATAGCTTTACTCTTTGTAGAGCACAAACATCTCTAAGGGATGTACAGATTTTATTTCATTGTATTATCTCAATTTTTTAACTTTTCTTGCAAGTCATAAAGGAAGAAAAATAAAGGAAATGCTGGATTTTTAATAGTGTTATGGTCCTGAAGATAGATATTCTCAAGAAAAGGATCCAAAGTAGTAGTTGAAGAAAACTGCTTCATGATAGGTTTTTTAAAATGTAAGAAGGAGGAAAAACCAGATGGAAATAATTACTTGCCTTTTAAAAGGCAAATAAAGATAGAAGATTCTTCACAAGAATACAGGAATCAAAAGCAGTTCAAGTCACACAACTGTAAAGGGAAAACTTGCTATGTACTCACCAAAAAGTGCAATGAATAAAATTGTCTCAACCAAATTTTTTGAAGAGACGATCAAAGCTGAACAAATTCCAGTTTGTCTTCTGGAAGGAGAAATTGTGAGGACGAAATTTGTTAAATAACAACTGAAAGGATGTGATGAGACAGTCTAGATATACTTAAATCTGCTTTTTGGGGTTCCTCACAATTGTGTATGTATCATGAAACAGAAAATGAATTGGCAGAGACTGAAGGGTTGGTAAACCCTTTAAATTAAGTTTAAAATCTGACAAAAGCCCAGCACTACTTCTATATTATAAGAGTCTGTAAAATTACAGACCTGTATACACCGGGTCTTAGTTAATGTCCGACAAAGATGCTCACCTAGAAGGATGCACTGACTTAGTATCAGATGAATCACAGAACAATGCCACAGATGGGAATGGATGTTTTATTACCACCATCTCAAAAATAATAACAAAAAATTAATTATGCTGTATTGTGGAGAGAATGGCCTTATGATCACATGAGGTCTTAAGACATCTCCAAGGTAGACATCTACATCATGGATACGTTCCTTTATAGTTAAGTAAGAGAGAGAAGTTGCTTTTTTCTATTTTTGGATGAGATAAATATCCACTCCAAAACCTCAGAAGTGTCTGGTTTTTTCCATTGCTTCTTTTTGTTATACCTCTAAACAAATTCTAAACAACAATTCAGATATACCTGTTCGCCAAACTGGAGTCTACATTTGAGCAATGAACCCCTCTCCAAATGCTTCAGACTGCAAACATAGACATTTCTTAGAGCTACTTTTCAGAAAATATATAATACATATTGACCTGTAACCTTACAACCAGATGACCAAAACCAGATATGCCTTCAACTCTATTGTATTGATTCAGTGAGCACCTTCAACTTGGCTAAGAGGTTGATTTTAAACTTTAAATATTCCTGTCTGTAATCCCTGGTGTATCAGTAGATAAATGTTTTATACTCAATCTGAGATCTAGTTTTCTTTCAAAGGGCTGCTTTAAAGGGAAAGACAATAAAGGTGATCTTTTAAAAACTTTTATTTGCCTAGTTAATAGAGCAGCTGGTGGGGGGAAAAAGAGATCTTGTGTATCTGCTCAATGTTCTGAAAATGAAGTGTCAGACAAAACGACCTTACACTGAGATGACATTTTACTTCATTTTAGATAAGCTGTATCTTCTGTACCATCTCCTTTTTGTGACAATTTGTTTTATCCAATTACTGAGCTATAAAATAGGTACTTCTTGGAAATGCCATTTCTTATACTGATGAAGGAGAAACCCAAAGTTCAAAAGTTTCATCTCATACTACATAAGCTACTACAAAAATTATTTTTTAAATATATATATAGGTTATTTAACAGACTACTTATTGAGTATTCCTCCTTTTCTGAAGTGATCACAAGAGGGAAACCTGCTGTCTAGAATAAAATACATTTACACTGGCTGGGCAGATATCACACTCTACGTATGAATTTTCCACCTCATGTCGTACACTTTCCCATATGGGTCTGACACCTTCAAGATTTTTACTGGGAAAGTAGAAAAGGAGGTTGTGAGGCAGGGACTGCAAATACAGTTTAGGATGAATATATTCTATTTTAATAGTTCTGTTTTATGAAATAAGGAAGAATGTTTGTTTGTTTCTGAGAAAACCATTGCCCTTTGGAAAGCATTTAAACAGAATTCAGTTAAGGCAGGTAATCATTTAAGGAGAAATAAAATACGCCCCTGAGTTAGGAGAGAGTAGGCAGCTATTGGGATACTGGTAGTAAAGCTTCCCCAGCCTTCCCACTACAACCCCTTAGTTTATATAAAACTTCTTTTTGACACCATGAGTTTACTCTTTAATTGGCTCACAGGTGTTGTGCTGCACAGTGACTGGATAGATCACAGGATGTAGGAGTGATTCACATGCCACAGCCTTTGTTTGAAGTAAATGGCCACATAAATTCTGGCATCTGTGGTTGTCTCCCATTAAAGCAGATAATGCTATTGTTGTTGTCATTACATTTGCTGTGTTGTTTTAATACAGGCATATGCACACCAATCTGCTTAGACATTGCTTTTGGGTAGATAGGAACCCAAGCAAAGCTGGTCCTTTCTTATACAGTAAGGATGTACCTCAATCTGGGGCCTGAGGCATTCAGGCACAGCGGCCATCAGTGGAGCTGTGGTGTCCTCAGCTAAAGGGTAAATCAAGACACCTTACGAAGTGTGAGGTTAATTCTTCTCTGCACTTGCAGCTTTCCTGTGGATGATTTTGGTGAAAATCCAGAATAAATAGGGTTTATTCATAATTGGGCTTGAAATTGCATCCTGAAAAATTAAGAGGATCAGCCTCACAAATCTTACTGGGTTGGCTTCTGGTGGAGTGTTCCTGCATTGGCACCTGTGCAAGCTGTGGAACAAATGAACTGAACTGTGTGGGGCCTGCTCACGCTGCTCACTCTGTTCATGTTCCTCAGACTGCTCACACTGCTCACTCTGCTCACTCTTCATATTCCTCACACTGCTCACACTGCTCACATTCCTCACACTGCTCACACTGCTCACTGCTCACATTCCTCACATTGCTCACCCTGACTCACACACTTGGTTTATTCTCAGCCCACTCCTCCTGGGTTTGTCACTGCGCTCCATGCAGACATTGCATCTGCTGGAGCTCTGCTAAGAACATCAGCTTTGTTGCTGGTGTTCAGCCATGAAGTATGGTGTGAGCACCTTCTCTTAGTAGTTTCTTCTGCACACAAGATTAACCACAGCCACAAAACTAAATAAGTTCTCGGACAAATTCTTTCTACATCTGTGCAGCTTGTTGTTTTCCAATTGGCATGGCACAACATTTAAGCCTGTACTTGGCTTACTAAAACCTGCTCTGTATATCTGTTGATCATCTCTCTCTGAAACTTCTGGAGAAGGAAACCCTTGCTTTTACTCTACAAGACTAAAGACTGCATTTATAATGCATTGAGCTGCATCAATCCCAGTGAGAATCCCTACATCAATTGTCTCTGTAGGAACAGAGGGTGCTGGGCTTCTCCCTGGCTTGCGTCCTGGGGGAAGAGTTTGGCTCACCAGCCCTTGCTCACCAGCCTTGAGCAGGTGGAACAAGTCTCTGTGGACTTTGGAGCCATCACTGCAAACAGCAAATTTGGGTGAGATTCATTACCCTTTTTATACTGGGTACTCAAAAGCATCCTAATCTGTGCAGCTAAATGCAGGACTGCTGCTGAATATATTCTGATCTTGCTGGATATTTAATATATCATTATGTTTAATGAGTCACATTATTTGTGTTAAAATGGTGCTGAGATGCTCAAATTTGGCATCTGTGCCTATCTTAGTTCTGACATTTCCTATCTGTAGGATGCTTGGCTTTGCAAGCCTGAACTTCTTATTTATACCTTGGGATAATTGGCATTATAGTTCATAGGGGAATACAGCAGAATAAAGGATTCAACAGAAACTGTTAGTTTTAATTAAAATAACAATTTAACTAATATTTTTCCTGTCGCTTTGCTTGCATTAATAATGTTGGTGGGCAAGGTTATTGGAGTATAATAACAATTTGTGTGTTGAAATGTCTATTCGAACATAAATGAGTCAGAGTCATTTAACACTAGTAAAATAATTAGCATTTTTTGAAGGAAAAAAGGACAAAAATCAATATGGAAGAAAAATATTTACACCATCCAGAGAGGTTTGAAAAATTAAAGGGAAAAAAATTTTTTAGAAAAATGCACTTTCAAGTGTCTTTGAGAAGTAGATCAGAAACAAAATAAACAGCTATTGAATGTTCAGAAGTTCAGTGTTGTGAAACTGAAAATCTTTAGGAATAATTAAGATGGATAAAATCTCCTTGCATTGATAACAGTAGAAACAAAACCTTAATCACAGGAGTTAGGCTTGATGACACAATGATACCAGTGAGGGTGTCACAAATAAATCATTATCAGGCTGTGATCTTACTGTCACTCCTAAGATCAAAGCCTTACTTTTTTAACTGGGAAATTTGTTGGCATCGGGGCTGCACAATTCTGCTGGATGGTTTTAGAATGTTTTTACTCTTGCAAAGTAAGGAACATCTAGAAGCCTGCATGAAAAATGAAACTCAGCAGCATAAATAAAAATGTATTAGAGACTCCTTAACAGGAATTTCTTCATCCCCACAACAACAATTTGCCAAATTTTGATATGCTAAATTCAGTGATGGTCTTAAAAAACTTAGTTGAAAATTGTGTGAGTTTGGTTTGGGCGTTTTTAAGATAATATATTGGTCAAAATGTATTTCATGGCAAATGAAATGCATACAGCTCAGGGAATATGTTCCAAAGAAAATCTGTTCAATCGAGAAGCATCAAAGCATTCAAGCAGGACCTTGAATGAGTTATTAAACAGTAAATAGTCTGGGAATGAAGGTAGAGAAATATATATGAAAGGGAAAGCAGTGAATGTGATGAGCCTTCTGCAGAAGCTGTTTTTTTTCCCCTTGGCCTGTAATTTAGATATGTATTTATTCTGCAGTGAACATATTATTTATATCTCTGCTCACCACCTTTTTATCTCATGCTTTTGGGTGTGGAGTGACTTTAATGGGAGCAAGGACCAAGACTCAGCATAAAATAAAGACGTCATCCTGAGAGAAAGGCCAGGGTTTGGCCCCTGTGAAGATCAAGTCCTGAAATATTAAGGGTCATAACAGCTGCTGATTGCCTGCTGGAATTTCCCCTAAATTGTTGCTTTAGAGTACTCTGAGTTTAAATGGGAAGTGTCATTTTCCCTCAAGTAAGCTATTTCTCTTTAACCATTAATTGGAGAAAGAATACTGTGAGCCATCTGTTATCCTGCTCAATTTCTGCAGGTTACCTAGCAAACTTTAGTGATTTTTGTTTTTCCAGTTGTCTGATTTTTTTAGTGATACAGTGTTTTCAGGTAGTTATTTTAGCTGCTAAAGATCCTTCAAAGTAAAGGTTTGCTATAAATGTACACATGGACAAATACACAGGACAGGAGAATATTGGTGAAAAGCATTTCATCCCTAGATTATCAATATAAATCCCAGCCAAGCCTTGTAGTAATTTAAGGCTTTAAAATGGGCATTTATGCACCTATCAAGCCTTTTTGAGGAGTCTTTTTTCAAACAGCCGAGGAGCAGGGGTTGAATGCAGTCTCTTGTCTAGGCATCCTTTTTATATTAGTTTTCTGTCAGTGAATTTTGCAGCATTTGTTCTTTATGGCCCATTATTTTCTTTGCAGGCTTTTGGACTCTGGGATTCACAAACATTGGTCTACAACTGACATCTTCAAACTTTGGGACTGGGTAAAAAAAAAACAATATTAGTTGAAAAGGATTTTAAACTGGAAAAAGAAACTTTACCAGGAGGAGGAGGGCATGAAAAGAGAGAACTTTTTTTCCAAAGGACATTTCATTACTGCTGATAAATAGACGTATTTATAGAATGGCAGTTTTCAGGTTCTGAGAACACACCATAATCAGCTAATCTAAACCCCCAAACAGCACAGGCCACATTTTACTGAAATGAATTTAGGTTGAAATAGGACATCTCTTTTAGAGAAAAATCCTGTGAAGTGTTTAATGTCTAGTGATGTGACATTTGTCAAAGAACTGGAAAGATGTTCCAGTGGTAAATCATCCTTCCTATAGAAAGTATACACCATATGTCTGAACGGATGCTCCTGATCCAGCTTCCAGCTCTTGGGTCTGTTTGCCAGACTGAAGAACCCTCTAAATCCAGTCTGTGTTTGACACTGTGTCTTGGACTGTGAGCAGAGACTTTTTGTTCTTAAATCCCTTGAACACCCTGAACCTTTTCTCATGAACTGTGTTTTCCAACTCTTTCATGATGCTTTCATCTTTTTTCCTGAACTCTTTTACTACTCAGTATCCATGTTGAACTGTGGTCATCAAAGCTGGCCACAGTATTTCACATCCTATTCAGTATTTCCACATTCAAGGATCGCATTCATTCATTTAGCAGAACATCTTACCCAAATGCATGCTCAGCTGAAAACCCCCTGGTTTCCCCCAGTCCTTTTCAGATTTGCTAGTGCTGTTAACAACGTGGTCTCCATCTGCTGGGGTCTGTGTTGGTTGGTTGTGCTGGTTCCCAAAGCAATCCAATCCCCCCTGTACTGCAGGCTCTGTCTCCTCATTATTCAGACACTCCTCTAATCTTTATTCCATCTGCCAACTTTATTAGTAATGATTTTATGTTTTCTTGCATATCAGTGATAAAACCTAAAGAAGAGTAGGGCTAAGAACTAATAGCTTTAGGATCCCACTGAAAACACATGCCCAAGAATAATTCCTGAAAGAATGAACAATAACTCATGTTTTAATCCTTTTCATGTATGTCATGTTGATTTTTATATCATTCAGGTTAATCAAAGCATCATATTGTAAGCACCATCTAAAGCAGCTTTTAGAAGTCTATTATGCCATCATTGTTACTTTTAGCAACTTGAAACCCCATAAAAAATCAAATTAGTTTGACAAAATCTGCTTGCTATGAGCCTTTGTTGATTGGCAGTAATTATATTAGCCATCTTTATTTCCTTATTAATCAAGTCCCTCTCAGCCATTTCATTATTTTCTCTACGATCAGTCAGGCTCACAAGCTTTAATTACCTGAGCTGCCTGTGTTACCTGCTGAAAATACTGGTAAAATGGGAAGCTTTTTTCTGGTTGTCTGAAAGGACATGTGGAGTAGTTTATTTAAAATTATGAAAAAATTAAGAAAGAGAACATGTAGCATTTTTGCTTACAGGACATTAGCAATCAGGACACATTGCAGGCAGGTAGAAAGATAGTATGTGGCTTATGTACAAAACAATTTTCTGGTTCCAGAGGATTTTAACATTACCTCATCTATTTGGAAATATGAGAAAGTTGATAAGTGGGAAAATGTTATGTGAAAGTAGTATTTGTAAGTTGCTACTTTCAGAGCATTTTTACACTTATCTCTGGGCCTGTCAATCAATATTTTTTTCTCAGTCAGTCATCAAAAATATAAACAAATTAGAAAATTGCCTAAGTTTTCTGCCAGCAAATCTTTACTAGAAGTCCTTGCTTATATTCACTTTTGAAAATAACAATGTCTCGCTCCAAATTAGAAACTTTTCTTGTTCTTCAACATAAGTAAAAAATGCAGCTGCAGTTAAACATGGTCATTATTCACAGATGCAGATTTACAAACCCAATATCCTCAAAGAGAGATCCCACTTTTTTCCCTTCTCCCTCTCCTGGCCAGAGTGCCTCGATCAGCTGGAGGGTGTTAGCAGGGTGCTCTGACAGGGGCACACACAAGGGTGCTGTAGGTTTTGAGGCTCAGCATCCCACAGGGTGGCCTGTGTTCATGCTGGCTTTCTCTGGCAGGGTCCCCAGCTGTGTGCAGGTCCCACAGCAGCACAGGGTGACAGTGCTTCGTCTGAGCAGATGCACAGCTGGGAGCTCACTGCTTTACTGGAGACTACAGACACAGAGGGAAGATAGCCGAGGGCAGGATCCTGGGGAGTATGTGCTGATCTTCTTCCAGACTGGCAGGAATGAGGGTAAAAACGTGAGAAACCTTGACTGTTCTTTCCCCCAAACTGTTTAGCCATGCACCGAAAGGTGCTCCTGCCCTGGCTGTCTTCACCTGGCCACCCGCTGCCCAGCCAGGGGCAGGACTGCAGCTGCCTTCAGTCTGCAGACACAGCACAAAGGTGAGGCTGGAGTGAGCCCAGGTAGGAAATTGAGGAAATTGAGGAAATTTAAGACTTTTTGGTGTAATGTTTCCACCTGTGATTTGGCACCTGAATCCACTGCAAACCCTGGGGTGCTGCAGGGAGGAGATGCAGAAGAGAACCGTGGGAGTGCATCCTCTTCCTTTGCTCTGTTTATCATGCTGTGCTTTGTAGATAGAGGCATTTATCTTGGTCTTGATTAGTTTCCAAAGGAAACTAAATATCAATAAGATAGCTACCCAAGTCCATTTTAAATGCCCATGGGGACACCACTATTGCTGCTGTTTCCAGAAGCCCCACTGCTGCCAGAGGAATACTGCACAGTGGGACTGGGCAGCCCAGTGCTTCACTGGGGGTACCAAGCAGTCAGGAAATATGTGGTGGAAAGAAAATTGGCTTTCTAGGTGCCTCCACCTTTTACAGTACCCACTGCTGCAGTTAATGCAGTAATTTCCTAATGGCTGAACTCTCACACAGTTTTAGGATGTTTGAGCTGGAGGAAGGTGCTGCCCTCATGATGCCCATTTGCTTGCATTTTTCCCTAGCTGATAGCAGCTTTGTTTCTTGTGCAACAGCCAGCTAAACAATGTTGTACATGGGGATTCATCATGCCACCCTCGTCCATAAAGGTCTGCAGGTCTCCCAAAAGAAAAAAAATTACTCAGACAAAGCATGGGAGCACACTAGTGTTAATTAATAGATCAATTATAATCTGTGCCATAAGTGCATTTCAATGCTCTGGCACTCACAGATGTGAAAATACTCATTATTGAATCCATACCAGCAATGAAGATATTGAGCTTTAAAAAACAGAAAAAGAGTGCTATTTTTTACTCCCAGAGTTCTAAAACCATAGTTTTTTAGTATACTTACTGAAAAGACATAATTCTAAAACTTCAATCCTTTTCTTGACCTCCCAGTTGATGTAAGCAGACTGCTGTGCTCTCCTTGAACATCACCCTGGCTGTGTTAGCTGGCGTGTGAGCAAACAGTTGGTCACAGTTAGAGGGAAAAAACACTCTCAAATCAAAATCACATATTGAAAGTCTTGTCTTTGCATCAGGATGTGGTATTCTCTCTGTGACAGGGATCTTATTGCTGCTTCCTGACCTGTATCGCTGCCATTCACTTACAGCAACTGTGGCTTAACCGTGACATTGAAGAATCCTTCTTGCTTAGAAAACAGGTTCTATCACGAGTAGTCTGATTTACAGTGCAAGATCATTGTGCTTTTCCTTGTATCAAATATTCACATGTGTATATTTTTAGATACCTTAATTTTAAAATGTTCATTCCTATCTGAAACCAAGTTTTAATTCCTTATTATTTCTTTTCTCATATCACGCCCATTATTTTTTACCTTATAAATAAAATGTGTTTAGGGACAGACGTTTGCACAGATGGTATATCTTAATGGGCTTCATACCAGCCTGGTATTAGATACTGTTGCCCATGGTAGTTAACTTTCCATTTTGAAATTCAGAGGTAGAAGCATTTTGCTGTGGCTGGTCAGATATAATGACATTGGAATGCTGTAAAGTTTGTTAATATACATACTGATCTTCAAACTGGATTTACCCCTTTTGTCATTTGAGCGTTTAGGTTACTACTTGACATTCCTTGAGCATAGCACAAAATGTGCAAATTTTGTATTCATAAAGTAAAATGTGCTGAGAACTCCCAGGTTCACTGTAGCTGTATCTGAACACAGCATTTTTCTTTGCCTCAAGTGAAGTCGGTATTTGTGCAAAATACTGTTACAATGCCAATCCAACAGCTTTAGAAATCCACTTTTGGTTTGGATTTCTAGCACCACTCCCTGTGTCCCCCATCCTCTGGCTCACAGGCTGGAGCAGCTGGAGGAGTCAGTCTTGCACATCTAGAGTTTGCCAAGGGCTAAAGGAAGAGGGGAAAGATGCTGCTGTGCTTGTATCCTGATTCCCATTGGTGTCAAAGAAGGATTTCTTCCACCTCATAAATATTCAAAAACAGAGGGAAACTTCTTGCCTTTGAAATTATTTGTCAAGCTATCAAAATTTACAGAAAGTATGAAAGATTTTTTTACAGAAAGTCTTCTGCATAATTCACCCAGCTAATTTCTTATCAGATCTGCTCTACCAAATCTTTCTGCTGACTCAGGATGGTGTGATCATGTACTCTTATCAAATGTTTACAAAACCCACATTTTCAGTTTGTTGCAGGGAAATATAGAGAGTACATTACGTTTTACAGAGAGAAAGAAGAGATAGATTGCTGTTGTAAAAAAAAGGAAATCAATTTCTGCCTGATTTGTTTTCATTGCCTATGAAAATGACTTATTTGACTTGATCAAATTCTCTCAAGAACCAACTCCAGTCCATTTTACTGACTTGTTACTGCAAACAACTCTGATAAGGTCACCTGTGTAAATGATAGGATATGAAGGATTTGGAATAGGATAGATACCTGGAAGACCCATGATAATTTAAAAGCCCTGGGTAGTTTCCATCTTCCCCTTCTCTTTTATCTCCTACAAACACCTGTGTGCTCATGTTTTGTGCTGATGGGTATAGAAGATATCCCTTCATTGGCAGCATTTGCTGTTTGGGCAGTGGATGGCTCTTGGAGAGCAGAATTCCAGAGGCAGCAAGTGGGATCTGACAGCAATCTCCAGGTCCACAAGGCCAGGCAGTGATTGCTTGCATTCATTTATATAAGAGCCTGCTCCCACAAATTAAGTCAGAGCAAAGACTCTGGGCTCCTCACATTCCCTGGTGTGGAAACTGGGCTTGTCAAGTTCTCCAAGCAATTCTTGTTCAGAAGCCCCCACATCTTTACCAAGATAACTAATAAAATTAACACATTGTAAGGTTAAATGATCAATAAATCATAAATTTTGTTTTCTTACCACCTTCTGTGGGAACCAGTAGAGTACTTTCTTGCAGTCCAGACCTTGGAAAGGTATCTTATATTTTATTAGGAGAAATTGTAGCATTTAGAAGCCACAGATGGGCATCTTTCTATGATGTTTTACCTGATTATGGTGACTCAACAATCAAAAAGCATGGAAAAATTTGTTAAGAAGCTCTCTTCACTTTGTGGTTGCCCTTACAAGTCAGAGGCAGCACGTACTCTCCATGGCCACACTGGAGGAGGTTGTGTGTTGGGGGAGAAAGGGATGAAGAGTTACAGCTTCATGGTCAGAGTCCTCAGACATCTTCAGGCTGGTGACACCAGCTTCACTTCATGACAGACCCACAAACAAGGAGCACCTCGGTGTCACATCTTGTGTGGATGAGCGAGTGGCACGTGGCACTGATTCCTCTCCTTGTGTGTGAGCCAGCACAGGCAGGCACAAAAACAACCACAAAAACACAGATGAAATGCAACTAATAAATGTGTTTCTTTTACCTCACCGACCAGGAGATCCCTGAAGCAGATGTTGCAGTTCTGAAAAATACTGCATAGGCAATTAGTATTTTTTTAACCTCTGGTTCACCTTCCTCCTTCTTAGTGTTTAAGTCCTGCTGCCAATAGATCTAATTGAATAGAAACCTGTGATGAAAATTAAACATTCAAAGCATGTGCTGGTCACAGCAAAATAACTATTATCGTTAATGGGAGTTGCATGAGCATACTCAGTGAGGGATTCACCACTTTGCTTTTAATTCCATGTCACTTAGAATTACTGAATGAATAGGAGTGTGTGTATCAGGGCTTGTTTTCTTCCCTCTAATGTACAGAAGATCAAATCCTAATTAAGGGGAAATAATTATCAGTCCATCCTCTCACAGTTCTCTTTCCTGTGTTCCACTGAAATTGTTCTGAATATGTATAGGTGGAGTCAAAGATTAGGAATGGTTTGTGTCCAAATTCTAACTTTTAATATTGCAGCAGCACTGGCAAACTCATAGAACAGTAAATATAACAGCTTTATAATTAGGCTAGTTTGTAAACAAGTACTACTATTTAGTTGATAGTGCAAAATGTACTTCTACAGTTCTCAGCAAATAAACACTTATTCAGGAATTTGAAAAATGCAGGTAATTTAGTGGACTGAGATTTCTTGTCAGACCAGAATATGATGCTAATTTGCTGTTGTCTGACCAGTTTGTGCCTTCAGATGACTTCTGCTAGTGAGTGGACAATGAGGTGCCTGAGGGACATCAGGTCATTGGAGGGTGCACCTGCAAGTGCCATGTCCTCATTGGGACACCCTGTTTGCACAGGGCAATGCTCCTGCAGCTTGTCCCAGGGCTCATCAGGCCTGCCTGACTGTGCTACTCTCCTTCCATCTTCAGTCCTCTTGCCTCCTGCTGGCAAATGCCAATCCCAGCCTGAAGCAAAGCCAAGATGTGTGGCTGCCTCTCCCTCCAGGTACTTACCTGCCTGTCAGGGAGCATGGACACAGCCATAGCATCTTGTTCTGTCCATGTTTCCATCCTGTGACAGCACTGCCATCAGCTGCCTGCTCCAGGATGAGTCCATTGTCCATTATTACTGGAAGTAACAATCATTTACAGCAACTGCTCTGTCTCACAGCTTTAGGAAGATCGTGCCATAGCAAGAGCTACAACATATGAAGCATCCCTTGTCTTGTAGCCACTGTACTGGAAAAGTACAAATTGCTCTGAAAAATCACTTTAAGATAATGGCTTCCCACTGACAATTGTATATGTCAGTTTTAATGAATGTTTGTGAGTGAGCTGGAAAGGATTTGGAAGGAGATTTTTGCAGCATGGGGCCCTTAAAGCAGCATTGACAGGGGTTTTTGCATGTCCCCAAATGGAATCAGGATGGCTAGAATGACTTCTTCCAGTCTGGAGTGTGGTAGTGGCATTTCTTTTACAAGAGGAAAGTTGTTTATTGTTTTAAGAGAACAAGGGTCAGACTATATGGAAAAAGTGAGGTCTTAGATCTACAGGATTTCTCTGAGAAACTTCTAAGAAAAGCAGAGGGGGAGAAATCTCACATTGCCCCTTAAAATGTAGTAGATGGCAGCTCATGGGAGAAAAGATTCAGCTTGGTTCTCAAGTTGCAGTGAGAGTCTGTAAGGTACAGGATTATGAAAGGAAGTTTGCTTTTGTACTTTGTGAAATCAGCGTATTTAAAATAGAAAGAAAAACTTGAAATGCCACAGACCATGAAATGAAAATTTCAAATGCTATTTCAGGACAGAATTATGCATTGGAAGCTGTGCAGTCTGGCGATTGTGCTGCAGTCCTAAGTCCCACAGCAGGACACCTGTTCTGGCCACAAGCATTTCTGGCCTTCTCCAGCAAGCCAAGATGTTTTGACTTGTGCCAGTGGTTTAGTGACCAAGCCAAAGCAGCCTACAAGTGTATCACCGTGATAGCAATGCTTTTGATATTTCATACAATGCTTTTGATATTTTATTATTTAGGAGACCCTGAGAAGGCTGGAAATGCAGCAATGGTGGTCCCAAAAAGAGCAGGGTCTGTAGTCAGCAGGTTAGCATGGGGCTGTGCAGTGTGTTGGCTCATGGGGAAAGGTGAGCAGCGTGGGGCACAGCAGGATTCCAGGCTCATACCTGCTGACAGCTGTCTGTAGCTGTGTACACAGCATGTTTTTGTGTCAGTTAGCAAAGAGCACCTTACACTCATGTACCTCAGTGCCTTTAACTCATCTACTGCTGGCACAAAAGCAATTAAACAAGATCTTAATTAAATATGACCATTGTCTGAAGGTTGTTGTCCTCACGTGTAATTCCTTCACTCTCAGCTGTCTTGGACACTTGAGTTAAATGGAAAGAATTAGATGTGAACAAAATCTCTGAGGGAGCACTTTGAAGGCAAGAGTATTTCCTCCCAGTGAGAGTCATGCAGAAGCCAACACAATGTCACAGAGCAGGGTACGTGCTTGCCACTGCACTAAAAGTTATTGCTAAAAGATTTCTTTATCATCTCATTTCCAAAATATCTAAGTGCCTCACTATCCTTGTTCATCTTCATCCCCACTTGGTGAAAAGTAGAGCAGAGCAGGTTCTGTGCAGATGTAGTCACAAAGACACAGGGGACTAGGAAACTACCAAAGACTAAAGGCAGGTTGATGTAATATTTAAGCATGTTGTGTTCTTCAGCCCAAGACACCTCTCTAAGGTCAGATGGGATGATCAGGCAACAGCAGGGAGCTGATCCAGGTTCACAGAGTTCTCGATCAACTCCTGGGTTATCATGGGGCCAAAGCAAGCGAGTTTAGAAATGCAATGGATGTCTGTTTGATCCTTACCCAGGTTTGATACAATGAATTTAGAAAAGATGGAATTTGGGTGCAATCTTCGATTTCATGATGTTGTGATCAGCATATTTAGTACTTTTGATCCATGCTGGTAACACAAGGATGGTATTTCAGAGATGCGAAACAGCAGGCAAAGTTTCTTATTTTCAAGAGATGTTTTATTCTTAATCAAAGCAAGGACAAATAGACCATCAAAATTCCTACTCTGCATCATCTGAGCAGAGAAACTGGAATGAATGATGTGCCGGTGATGAATAGGCTGATTACCTTGTAAATTGTACTATGTAGTACCACTTGTAACAACACAAGATGTTGCTGCTTTTTTTTTTTTTTTTTTTTTATGATTTATCACATATTTTGCTATTTTAGTTCTCATTCTAGAGGCGATATGGACAGGAAGACATATATCTGATATTTATTGAAGTTAAAGTTGAAAAGCTGGTTTCATATAACCATCTCCAAAAGAACCATGCTCTATATAAATAATAATAGTCTAGAAGGTACATTTTTCTGGTATCAAGTTTGGAAAACTTCAATCAAAGATTCTTGTCTCTGTAGGATCATCCCTAGTTGCAAACAGTGGAGGGTTTTCAGGGCTGTGAAGTTAGGATAAAAGTTGATGATCTAAGCTAAAGCTTTGCCAATCTTAAAATGCTTGGATACTCTTTGCTATGGGATACAATTGTTACAAATAATTCCAGAAAGGAGTGCTAAGTAATTCTTTCTATGTATAACTTACTGTTATTTTGGTCCACTCATATCACGTGATTCCACTGCATTTAATGTAAGGAAAAAATTTCTACACAGGAAAAAATGGCTAAATTCAACTAATTTATTTCATCAGAAAGATGAGGTTTCTGCTCCTTCAGGGAAAAAAAATGCAAAAAACTTCTTTGTATGGAACCATAATAATGGAATGAAGTTGCATCTACAAGAGATCACAGAGGAAAAGTCCCACTGGACATCAAGGCTCTCTGCTCAACCTCACAGTGGTGCTCAGGCACCAAAAATTTCTCCAAAGGGGCCTGCAGCCCCCATGGTGGCTGGAAGCCATCTCATACAGCCTCGTCAGCTTTATCACCTCTGTCTGAGAAGGAGCTGGCTTAGTGTCTTCACTCCTCTGTTCCTATTTTTTCCACTATTATTGATTAGAAGTGCCCTTCTAATATATATATTTGGTATAAATCTGTTAGCAATAAATTCAAACCTCTTTGTTCTCTTAGTGTCCTCATCTTGACCTCACTCTTTTTCTGCTCTGACAATAAAGACACAAATTCTTGCCTCTACTGTATAATATACTGAATAATCATCAGCTTCCTTCTGCCCATTGCTACCCAAACAAACTACTTTTTTATTCTCTTCCTGTAAGTCAAACACTCAGTCCTACACAACATCATAAATGCCCCATCTCTGTTCTTGCTTCACTCTCAGGTCATCTTTCTTAAACATTGTAAGCAGTGCTGCATTTTCATACACAAGTCTGTGGGGGAGGTCTCACCATTTCCTGTGCAATCCATGTACTTCCCCGTAGACCCTCTGTGGAAATACTTCTTGATGTTCTAGGATTTATTTTTTTGTTTTCATTTCTGCCTCTTGGTGGTTTGCAGTGATTCTGTGATCAGCCAGTGCTGCTGGGTATCTAGAAGCACCTGTCTAGACAGTGTCTTAGCAGTTCCAGGTGATGAGCTCCCTGCTTATGCCAGAAATATTCATTATTAGTCCCTAGCTCTATGGCCCTGCACTTTGCACAATTGATTTCCATCCATTTCTATTAATTCAGACCTCAAGGTCATCTGGTTATTACTGTGTGCAATCCCAGTTCTCTTCTGAATTGACAGAACTCCTCCTAACTAGGTATCATCAGTAAAGTATTTCCACCCTCTTGCTTTTGGTTACAGTCCTTAATCAAATTGATCCCCAAAATTAATCTTTGAGGAAATCTTCTGGTAACCCAGAGGGATGCCCTCAGGTTTCATTGGAAGGGTCCCACTTGCCTCTGCTGGCATTGATCTATGCTTTTTCAGATATTGCTGTCTAGTTTGTGGTAGTAAACCTCCTTCCCTCTTGTGGTTTCCCCTGCAGACAATGTGTCCTTTACATAAATAGACTCTGTGATAACTTTTAATTTCACTGTAAATATGAAGATTGACTTAAAGTCAACACCTTTTGCCATAAATAGAGTGCATTTCATGACAAGTACATAATTAACGTTTTCCTAATTAATTGTTGGCTGCTTGCCAAATTAGTTCAGTCACAATATGTATTATTTAGAATGATTCCAAGCAAATTATTAGCATGGCAACCAATTGAAAACACTCAAATACTAAAACTTTGGCAGTCTACCGTTTCCATTCAGAGGCAGGTCAGAGTAAAGCTGCAGTAAATTAAACCAGAGAGTTTTTCCATTTGTTACCCAGGACTGATGCCATGCTCAGAAATCACGATCTGAGTCTGTAACTGGGTAAAGCTCGATCCTGGAGTACCTGGCTTCAGTGATATTGTCTTAAGGGTGAGTTCAGCCTTATCCTTCAGTACTTAGAGTATTTACAGAATGACGTAGTAAGCAACATGTGTTTGTGCAATAACGAATGATATTAGCAGATTGATTTCTGATTAATGGTTGGCTTCCCATTAATAAAAAAAAAAACAAATTAAATTGGTACATCTTAATTTCTTTATTTGAAAATAATAGTTTGATTAGGCTTGGAACAAGACCCTTTCAGTCTGGTACTGGGAAATGCAGGGCTTTCCTTTCCCTGCTTCACTCCCACACTTTTATCTCTGACCCTGGCATTCCCTGCTCATACTCCTGTAGGGCACGGACGAGGCATCTGACGGCTGTAGTGACGGCTGTCTTCCAGCTCCTGGAGAGAGTGCTGTGTTTTCCAGGTGATCCCACTGGCAGCAGGGCTGGCACATGGCATGATGAAGCATCCCTCTCCAGCAGGGCTCGGCGCTGCCTCGCACCCTGCTTGGGCAGGGCAGTGTGACCTTAGCTGGCTTCTCTGTCACCGCCTGGACACAGGGGCTGCTGTGCACTACAGGCAAAGGATTTCACCTGGCATCAAAACCCTTTAATGCTTGCACCTCTCTGTGAGACTTGCCACAATCACTGTCCCTTAGTTTCCCCATCATCCTGGAGCATTTAGAAAAGGTAATGATGGAAGAGGATTAATGTAGGGGAGACATTGTTGGTGTTGATGAGACAGTTCCAGTTATTGGGTTTTTTTATTTTTGTACATGTCACACTAGAGGGCAACATAGAAGAAATGCTATGTACCAGCTATGGATTTGTATTTTCATGTTATCATGCAATCCTTTAGGTTGGAAAAGACCTTTAAGATCATCAAATCCAGCTGTTAACCCAGCACTGCCAAGTCCACCACTAAACCACATCTCTAAGTGCTACATCTACACATCTTCTAAATACCTCCAGGGGTGGTGACTCCACCACTTTCCAGGAAGCCTGTGCCAATGCCTGGCAACCCTTTCAATGAAGAAATTTTACTAATATCCGATCTAAACTTCCCCTGGTGTAACTTCAGACATTTCCTCTTTTCCTGTCACTTTTACCTTCAAGAAGAGACTGACCACCCCCACCTGGCCACGACCTCCTTTCAGGTAGTGATAAGGTTCCCCCTGAGCCTCTTTCTCCAGGCTGAACACCTCCATCTCCCTCAGGCACCACTCATCCAACTTGTGCTCCAGACCATTTCTCATCCTCATTGCCCTCTCCTAGATACATTCCAGTACCTTCATGTCCTTCTTGTAGTGAAAGGTCCAGAACTGCATAGAGTGCTCGAGGTGTGGCCTCCCCAGTGCGGAGTACAGGGGTCACTGCCCTGCTCCTGCTGCCCACCCTGCTTCTGGTACAGGCAGCATGCCTGGGGAGAGGTGTGCTGAGTTTAATGCCACTTACAAATTCACACCTTTAATCGACACTTACTATTAAAGGATGGTGAAATCTGAGCAAAGTTTGGCATCACAAGGTGTCTAGAAGAATCAGAAATTGTTTAGAAACAGTATCTTGAGTTCTGTGAGCTGATTGTTAAAATGGGGGCTGTGCTCCTGCAATGCAGGAGATAACACTGCAGGAATCAACTGTCTCTGGATGAGAGGACCTGGCATGTACTGAATCTTGAGTTTTTCCTTGACCAGGTTTTCATGTGACATATTGTCTAATTTTATATTTTAGCTGTGATGCCACATCGGCATTTTTTTTCCTAAATTTAAATAAACAGACTAAACCACTGAGACCATTATTTGGCTGCAGTAATCTCTGCATGCAGCAGCTGCCTGTCAGAGTTGCAGTGTAGAACCTAGAAGCTTTGCGCTGTTCTTTAAGTAGATCCATTGCAAAGCTGAATCATTAAAAATATCATCAGTTTAAATGAATCAAAGGACATCCAGAAGAGCTGCATTCTGGTCTCTGCTGCCTCAGTGTTGTCTCACAGTCACTCACTGTCCCAGCGTGCCTGAGCTCTGGTTTTCAGCCCTTGGATGCTCACTGGCATACACGAGACCACGGGCTACAGCTGAGGTGACTGCTCATGGTGTGAGCCGGTGCTGGTGGGCAGTGGTTCTCCCCTCACCTTGAACACCTGGGCACAGTGGCTGTGCACCTCTGGGAAGGCACTTAAGTTTGGCAGAAGATGAATTCATGCTTTCTACTGAAGAGATCAAAGCAGAGATTGGATGAATTGCATCCTCAAAGTATATTTCTCTGTTGACTGTGTGAATTACTAGAGTGATTTACTTGGTTTAGTGATGGACATGGTAGTGCTGGGTTAACAGTTGGAGCTGATGATCTTAAAGGTTTTTTTACAATCTAGATGATTCTATGATTCTGTTATTCTAGACTCATAGAATTGGGTTAGGTGAAAATACTTGTTTTGTATCAGCACTGTGGTTATGATAGAAATACCACATCTGGCTTACATCTCTCTTTTCAAGTATAAATTACAAACTTTTCAGGTCAATGTCCATTTCAAGGCCCATGTATAGCACCTTGCATGGTGAGTCCCTGAGCTTATCTGAGGTCACTGTACTGTATCTCCACCTATTTTGCCACTACTTCATGAAGGCTATTATTTTCATCATGTGATCAGTAGAAGAAGTGCTATATTATACATTCACATTCTGTTAATGAACACATCAGTCTTTATTTATGAAGAAGTTAGGTTTAAATTGTTTTAGTAAATGTTTTTCAAACTAATGTACTTCAGTGGTCCCTTTTTAGTTAGCCACTGTAGTATACATTAAATGTCAAAGTGCTTTAGACTGTACAGCACAATATGTCAGCATTGTGCAGCAGTTTGAATGCTAGATACATTTTAGATGCCCAGCAAAGGAAGAGAGATGCTACATTGTTGGGAGTTCTTCCTGACTTTCAATCATGTACCTGATCTGCAATGCCAAACACAAACTGCATTTCATTTAAAAACGCTGCTAGGTAGTCCTTGATTGAACACTATGAACCTGATCAGAATCTAATTTGGGTTTGCATTGCAAAAGACACTTACATTAGCACCTCTAGCAGATCAATAACAGGTTTTAATGCATACTAATAAAAAAAGTCCTAATTCCAAATACAGCTTTAAGTTTCACAAGAGCAACATAGTTCTTGCTAATCAAATCTTTGTTGAACAAGAAGCAGTGAAATGGAGTACTGTTTTCAAACAAACGCCTCAGAATTACACTAACTAAATGCCACAAAAGGAAACCACACTAATCTATTTTTCACAGTTGTGAATGCAATTAAATGGCACATTTTAGGGGAAAATGCTTGTTCATGGGGGAGTCCTGACTTCTTCCTGATGGTTAGTGCGCCTGCTCTCAGTGTGTAAAACTTTCCCTTTATGACAATAAAAACCATCATCATCAGTAAAGTTAAGAAAATATGGAAGAAATTATGTCCATACATGATTGCTCATATAGCAAGTAGAGTATTGACTGGCAGAATGATTTTGCCCTAAGGATTTGCCATGGTTGTACAAACTCCATATTTGGCTAATTGATAATGAAGACAACCCTTTGTCTCTCTTCTATTGTACCCCAGCCAATGCTTCACTGGCAGACTGGAGCCCTAGGAGTCTGCTGCAATAATAACTGTATGTCAATTTACTAATAATATTTTAATTCAAAATTCTATATAGACAGGCTGCAATTTGATTTTCCAGGATTTTTTTCTTATTTTCTCCATTGCCGTGTTAATTACATTGCTGGATTTGGTGAGCAAAACTCGTTGTGTCTCCCAGATCTCAGCAGCTGATGCAAAACTCAAGAAATTGATCTTGGCAGTTTGTGTAGCACTGCAGGTGATGCAGTGCGTGGGAGGTAGAGGAAGATTTTATTGATCCAGTAATGTCATTCCCAGTATTTCTGTCCTCCCACTGAACTGACCATTCCATCTCCACTGCAATAATTCACGTGTTGCAGAGCCACACTTCTCTCTCTGGTGTAACACCAGCCTCCCAAAGAAAGGTGCCCATGACCTCCCTTCACTTTACTGAACCACATCAATTTGTTGGGATTTGTATTCTGATTCTGTTTGGCTGGTTGAGGTTTTGGGGTATTTTTTGTGGGCATATGTTTGTACTCAAAGTATTGAGATACTTTTTGCTGGGCCTGCAGGAAGCATGACACCTGTAGAGTTTGTCATACAAGACATCAGACATATAAATCTGTATTTGTTCACCAATGCAAACAAAAGGTCCGGAATGCTGGGGGATATGTTCATAATATGACAAGGAGGAGACAGTCTGTGTAAATATAAATCAGAATTTATATATTGGAGTCCCTGCTTCTATAGTTTAGGCTTTTTCATTCTACTGAAAAAGCTACAGTGATTTTCAATTAAGGCAAAATTCTTTCTTCAATTACATAATTAAATCTCACAACACAGTTGTGTTTCCATAGACAGGGGCTATGTGGAGTGGAGGGCATGTGTCTGAACTGGGGAATGACTGTCTGAAGCTGCTGGGACACGACCTCCAGAACTTCCATTTAACCTCGTGGAGGTTGCTACTGTGAAAGAGGAGATGGAATATGGGGTGACTTGGATTTAAAATGCCCAAAAACCTCTCTTCAGAAGTAATGAAAAGCTCTCCCTAATGCTGCTCTAAGAAAACAAGAGCTGAACTTGTGTTCAGCTTCAGTAACTTCAGTGTTATCCTAATGTGGTCCTTCTGTGAGTGCTCTCCTTCCCAAACTAGCCAGCACCCCTTCCCTCTGCAGCTGGCACTGGAAGAAGGGGTGCTAGCACTCTTCTTAGACAAAAATGATCCTCAGCTCTTGCCTAGCTCCTGCATGGCGTCATCCTGAAAGGTGGTGAGAGCTCCTGCATGGCATCACCCTGAAAGGCATCACCACCAGAAATGGTCTTTGCAGCTCATGGCACAAAATGAGCACACAAGGTCCCCCAGCCAGGGAAGCTGCTTACACATGAAAGAGAGAAAGAAATGGTCCCTGGAGAAGGCATTCCTCCAGTCTGCTTTGGTCTCCCTCCTGGCAGATTAAGTCACATTTCCTTGTACAGTTCCATTAAAATGTGGTGTGTTTTTGTAAGAAGACAAGCAAAGAGGGAAGTGTATGGGTTTCCCTAACCATGGTCCTTGGCAGTGCTGTATTACAGCCACCCCTGAAGTTTCCACCCATCTCTAAATTTCCCTTTCCAGACTGTAAATTTGTGGGATTTGTTCTTCATACATGTACTTTTTGTCATTCTACCTTAATAAACACAACAAAACAATGACAGTAAACATATTAAACATGTGAAGCTCAAGATTTCTCAAGAGTATTCAACATAATTTTCCTGCTAATTTGTTGTTTATATTCAGGAATGCAGTGTCTTTTTTTGCATTCACAGTTCATATGAATAAATATTTCCCACTTAAACTTTTTTTGTTTCCTTTACTGTTATTTGATGTAGTAGAAATCATTTGAAAAAAATAGATTTTGGTTATTGTTCATTCTGTAATAGCAAGTTTACTAATGCAAAAAGAAACCTAGATACAGTCCAGAAGTTTTTATTAACATTTTATTTGCTGATATCTTAAATCTAGAAAGGTTATATCAAGTTTAAACTGCATTAGCATTTGTATTGAGCAATAGCTAGTCCTTAATGACTTAAAAATTACAGTTTAGTGCTGTGAATACTTAATCTTTCTTACAAGCTTTTAAATTAGAAGAATAAATGCTGCTAAAAAGAAAATAATCAAGTAATGTACATGGTAGAGTTGCTAAGCTATACTATATGATTAAATATGCTATAGTATTTTGATTTAGGACTCCAAGGACATACTTATTTTTCATGGAGAACTATATATGGAAAATAAATAATTCTAAATACAGTTGAGCCAAATATAATTCAGTAAAATGGGGAAGAGCGGGGCCCTGAACTGTATCTCTTTGCTTTTTGGAAGCACCAGATTCTTAGATTTTGTTATTTCAGGCACATGTGCTGTCTTAGGACCCTGATGCCATGCTTGTCCACATCCATCTGCAGCTTGGGGGCCTGAACTCCTGGAAGGAAGTGCCAGATTTCCCCAGGAAAATGTGGCTGTGGTGTTGAGCTGCACATTTCACTCTGCAAGCAGCGTATCCTCAGGACAGCTGTTACCAACTTGCTGCGTCCAAGCTACAGAAAATGTTGCTTGAAGTCCTCCTACCAGACTGTTAAACTCAAAGACTTGATAGGTGCAAAAGGAACCCACATTAGATGTAAAGCCAAGAGTTTAGTCTACTTAAAGTCTTAAGACCCCAATGAAAGAGTTATTATTACTCCAGCTACGATGATCACAATGAACACTAGTTCAAATTGTTAAAATTATACATATGCAAAGCTTTTTAATCCCCATCCGTTTCTCTGGCTGTGTGCTCATCCTTCCATTGCCCTACTGGGTTCTACTGCCAATGTCTTAAGTCCTGGAGTACAGAGCATCCTCAGTATCCCAAGCTGCATGATTCGATGTTCCCAGGATCCTCTTTGGGATCATTTTTGCCTTTGCTGACATGTACTGAAATTTGCCACTTCTTCACTGGCTGGCCAGTCTACAACAGGTCAGAATCTACTCTCTCTCTTACACATGGGTGTTGTTTCATTACTCCTATACCCAGTTTACTCAGCTCCCACACTTCAGTCCTTAGATGACCAGTAAATCTCTGCTAGTGAATTGCTTACAGCCCTGCTGGTATGGTTGTTGTTACAAATTTGTGATAATCTAGAGGGCATTTCAAAGAATGTTCCTACTTTCAAGTAAGTTACTGAGGAACTGCTGAGAAAACTGATGGGGTTGCTTTGGTAGAGAAGAAGAAATCTTAAAGCCTGGAACATTTTGAAACTTTAATTGCAATTAATTCTTGCAATGCTTATCAGGTGTATTGTATGTATTATATAATGCGAAACACTGTGCTAATCATAGCAGTGATTATTATGCAAAGCCCTTTTCCAAGGTAGGTCTTGAAATGCCCTAAGGACACAGCAGGGAAGTGCTGGGGAATTCAGGATGCATTTTCATACTTTTATTCTATTTTATTCCCTCGCATTTCACAGCACCTCATGCCAATCATTTGTTAATGAAGAACAGGGAATTTCCTTGTTGTCATTTGTTCCTGAAATCGTACCTTGCCTCTGAGATATACACTGAAGGAAGAACTCACCATTCAGATGTCGCCCCACCTTCAATCAACCTTTGTAGATCAAATACAAAAAGAGGGTGACCCTGAAATGAAATGACCTTGGTGCTGCAATCTAAAATCAACAAACATAGAAGAAAATAATTTGGAACTCTTTTTCAGTATCATATCTATATCATATATAGAATTCAGTTTGCATTTTTTCCCAGTGAAAACTTTGAAAATTATGATAAAATTATGCTCACGTAGGAGAAGCAGAAATAAGAAGGTGCAGGATAATAACAGCACTACTTTCTAGCATCTAGATTTCACAAAAATTGGACTATTCCACAGCATCATCACTCTAAATAGACTATTTTCTATACAAGAAATGGAAGCCTTCATCATTCTGGTGTGCAGTAAAACCCAGCACAGGTCATAACAGTCAAAGCTGTGACTCAGGACCGTGGAGGTTCTGCTTCCAGCTGTCTCCTGGCGCTCAGGAAGATCCCAGCCTTTCCCCATACTTACTGTTGTGTGCATATAAATTTACTGTCTGCAGCAGTTCACAAATTTATACTTATTCTGAAATCATCCTTGCCAAATGACTGACTGTAAGAAGATTATTTATTTGCTTTCCCAGTAATGTCACTGACGTAGCAATGGAGTTGGTTCTCTGGCGAGTTATTTATCAGAGTGAGTAGTTAAACACATAAATAATGGACTGTCAGCCATTAACTCAACATATTTTCTGCATGAAAATACCCCCATGTTGTGGGTCAAAGTTAAAAATGTGTAAATTTTTTAATACTGGGGATTTTTAAAAATCTTATTTCCACTTGTAAGATATTTTTTATTTAGTTGCTCAGTTGTTGAAGCAATAGTATTCAGTCCTAATGACTGTCTTCAGATCCCAGCTGCAGTGCCTTTCAGTTAGTGATATCTTTGCCTGAAGGTGGTGAGTGTTTCTCAAAACATGCAGTGGTTTGCAGGGCAGGGTTTGAAGGTAGGTGCTCTGTCTGCCTGGAGGTCAGGCAGCCTGTGGGTTGGTCAGACTCACATCACTCACTTCCCAGGGAAAGTTCCCCCCTCTTTCACTGTGGTTACAGCCATGTGAAGCCTTTGGCCTTGTGAAAAGGTGGGAACTCAGGTCACCTTCTCCTTGGCAAGCAGAGACAGTGACATTTCTGTCACTCTCTCTGCTCCAGTTGGTCTCCAGATACCTCCTGCCAAATGCCAGCATTTTCTGTGGGTAGAGCACCTTCTGTCTTTTGAGAATTGGATTTCCATCACCCAGGTCCCCCTCCTTGGTCAGGACTAGTGCAGTCACCCCATCATATTTCAGGATGGGGAAGAAGTCAGGAATGTCCCTGTCCCCACCAACATAAGGTACATTCCTGGAGAGATACATGGACACATCTGCACTACAGGGATCTCTCCAGACAGTGTGGGTCAAGTGCATCCAGAGAAATTGTCTATGCCCATCTCCTCACAGGGCTGGGGAAGGTCTGGATGAGGTTCTTGGTCATGGTTAGGTCCAAAGAAGGCACTAAATTGTGTAAATCGAATACAACCAGGAGTGCACTCACTGTGGGCAACAACTCAGATGCAGGGACCTCTCATGGCTTGGCCTGAGGTTGAATATTGCATCTGTGGTCTGAGACACACAGAACTCCAACAAAATTCCACTATAGCCACCAAGTCCTTTTGTTCCTTTTGTGTGCCCAATCCAGAGCAGGGCTTGAGCTTTGAGGTCTCATTGTAACCCCTGATGTCCTCCTAACTCCCATGGGGATGGCAGGCTGCCCAGGCTGCCCTGGGAACCCTAACACTGTTGTGGCTCATGGCTCCAGGTAATTAGCTTCCTACTGGAATAAAGCCACAGTTGTCCTCCCCTTCCCAGGCATGCACTGACACTGGCTGCTCTCTGCAACTTGAGAGTGTCTCATCCATCTTCCCAGTTCTAGATAGGACAAAAATTTACTCCAGCATTTAAAGCCAAAGTAAGGAAATGAATCAACAAGACCATAGGGACATCCATCTTCCTTTGTCATTGTGGGAAATAAGTCTTTTAGACTCCTCAAGTCGTACGTTATATTTTTTAATAGGCCCAGACTCTCCTTTTGTTTCTAACCTGGACATTTATTATTTTTTTTTTTTCTGTTTCTTTTAGCCATGCATGCAGGGATGCTGTGGGATGGCAACCATAGTAACTGCAGAACATGGAAGACATAATTTCAGCCCCAAAATGCATATTACTGGGTTTGTGTTTGCTGGACGTGAATTGTCTCAGTCCCTAAACAACAGAAGGAAGTGAAAAGAAGTTACTTGTTTCACTGCAGTTAAAGGAGAAACTCAGAGTTAGCAGACAGTGGGTGAAATATGCATTAGGTGCTGTTCTGGTATGTACAGGAAGCTGCTATAGACAGATAACACCAAAACAAAATCTAAGTTCTGGTTTTATATTTATCTTATATTTAATGACAATATTATGTATATTTAGTAACCATAAAATTATACAGTCTGCGGCTTTCTTATCCACACTGGGCATTTCATTATCACTGTGAGCATTGTGATCAGGTGATCTCAAGGGTCTGCTGTGCAGGGCTGACACAATGCCAAAGCCATGGCTCTGTGCCACAAATGATGGGTAGCTTGCCCATCCAAAGCAGGAGCACCAAACAGAGCAGTAATGGGGCTCAGCCCCTCATCCTCAATGTCCAGCTTTGAGTGTTCACCCACAGAAAGGGATCACCCAGGTTTGTCCCCAGGTGATGGAGCTCAGGAAATCATCTTAAGGATGGAGGTCCCAGGGAGAGGAAAGGGAAATTGGGGGAGGTAGAATTTGTTTCATGTGATTAAAAACTGCTGGAGAGGAAATAAAAGTGTGAAATTATGCTATAAACCAGAATAAGTTATTCTACTGTACTGATATCTCCAGTCTGATAGACATGGCCTCCTATGTGACTGGTCAGATATAACATTCTGTGCATGACCAAAACCCTTTCCCTTACTAGTCAGAGGTCCCCATTTGACCCAGGGTGATAAATGATGTTGCTGAAGAATGTTTGTTGCAAAAAATCTGATGTTTTCTCTCCCATCCCCTTTTTCCATGTAAACAATCCTATTTCCCCTGTGCACAAGTGTCCCAGAGGAGGCAGCTCCATGGCTGCAATGGTTTCTGTTTCCAGCTACACAACAGATTTTAGGGACCAAGTCAAAATCATGGCAGTACATAGTAATGTTGGGTGTAATCATTTGTCTTGCCCATGATAGCACAGATAGCTGCATCTACTGTTGAAAAAAAATCACTTATTATAAAAGACTTCAGTACTAAATAGTTCTAGGGATTTATTTTTATGTGCATTTGAAAATTAATGCCTTGATGAATCACAAACCAATAAACAGTTTCTTTTCCTAGAAATGTCTTTTTTCAGGGGACTGCTAAGCCTTGCCCTGAGGAACTTAAAAAATTACTACACTGCCTAGGCTAATGAGATTATATTTATAATACCAAATTTGTAATAACTTAAGAAATAAATTAGCCTTTGCTTTTGAACTGATATTTACTTTTCCTTTCTCTCAGAGGGAAACAAACTTTAAAATGAGAGAAACTGAGTTTTACGGAGTTAATAAGACTCCACAAGTCAGATATTAATGAAAAACAATAATGGTGAGAACTGTTGACTTAATAAAAAAAGAAAACTTAGCTTAGTACTCCTTAGCTGGTCTAATCCTGAAATTGGATTTACCTCTTTATTTTTTTAGGAACCTTCTCCCTTTATGACTTTCCACAGCCTTAATATTAGTATGAATATTTTCATCATATGGAAAAACGTGTTTTCCTCCACTACATCAAAAAGTTACCTGGGGACAAACAACCATTTTTGCAACATTGAAGAAGAACAAGCAAAGCAACAGATGTGTAACAACAGGCAGCTTTCATGGCCACACCTTTCTGCACTTTCACATGGATTAACAAGGGCACATACACAGTGAATATTTCAGGGTTTTCCATGCTGTGTTTCTCCTCTACTTTGATCTTTGGAACACATTTCTCATGAAAATGATGGATTTTTTCCCCAGGTTTTACTCGTGGGCATGAAAACAAGTAGCTAATTCTTTCTTGTTGAGCAAAGAAAGTAGGAGGACAGTGCAACAACTGCTTCAAGTTCAGTAACAACAACAGTAACAACTACAACAGCAATAATATGAATGCTTATTAACTTCATAAAACAATTACAATGAAACAGCTAAAATTGTTTTTTGTCTGAAAGAAGAAAAATCCCTTAGAAGATTTCCAATGTACAATGGAGAGCAAACAATCCAACAAAATATGTCAGAAATATAATGATAATCAATGAATAAATTGATTACAAGAAAAAATATGTTTTAAAGATTCATGAATAAATGCAGCTAACTGAATCACTCACCATGACAATTAGCAAACCACATCTGTATGAAAAATGTATTGTCAAATGTTTTGTAAGTGAAATCAGTAAAGGAGGCTGGTTTTGTACAAAAAGGGAAGAAGATTAATTGGTATTTTTAACTGAATTGAAGTATATACTTTATTCTCAGGAAGAATTTGATTTCTTACCTCAAGCTGCAGACCTGTTCCCTTTCAAAAGGTCTTAAAAATATTTTTTCAGTATTCAAAGGATGCGTGTCCCTTCCTCCCAGCAGAAAAATAGCAAAAACATCTGAAGTTCAGATGTTTAGAAAAATATTGCTCTGAGGTCTGAAACCAAATACAAGAAATTCCCTGCTGAAAGTATTTATTCTCCCTGCAAGATGGAAACTGTGACAGGTGTATTTATTTTAAAGGGAAGGTGCCCCAGCTCTCTGCATCAGAGCTTGGAGAAAACCACAAATAACTCCAACTTCAGTGGCTGTGGAGAAGGAGACTTGTCTGGCAAAGCAGTTCCTGTGTAAGGGCTGAGGTCCCAGGAGAAACATCACAGGCACCCCCTGCAGGGAGAGGAGAGTGGGCTTGGCAGGTTGGATCTACTTCTGGGTTATTTTCTTCTCTTTCTCAGTCTGGCAGTGAACAAGCAGGACCACCCCTAGCTTTGAAATCTCTGAGGAAGGTGGTAAATAGTCTGCTAACCCTGATGGAGGCATTAATTTCAGTGACATTTGTCTCTTCCTAGATGGCATTGACCCATCATGACCAAAATGGGAGCTGCTAGCTCTTTTGTGCCTGCACTGATTACCTTGGTTGCCTACCATACACACCTGTTGAACATGAGGTGAAGGGTGGATGAGCAAATATGCTCTTAACATGTAATTTCTCATAGTAATTAGGAATACCCTCAGAGCTCCTTGATTTTGTGAGCTCTCCAAGCTTGCCTTCCCTTCTGGCTTAAGACTTCATGTTCAATTTGTTTTGGTTTGCAGTGTATCATTTGTGCTGACATGCTTTGACTTGGTTTTGACATTGCATTATTGTCTCCCCAGCCTTGTGCTGCTGAGTGTATGAGTGTCTGATGATACTCAGTGGCACGCAAATAAATAGACAATTACAGTTGGTGCAAACATCCATTGTATTTCACAATGTGCAGTCTCTATACTTGATTTCCAAACCTAAACATGTGTAAGAGGTTTCAATACACTGTTTCCTGAAAATACACATTACTGTCAATCCCAAGGGAATTATCCATTTTAAATGTCTTTATTCTGCAGTCAGTGCTTCATTGGCCCAAAAATCTGAGAAGGGTTCTATTTATCTGCTGGGGTGCTGCACTGCTCCTGAGGCATCTGTTTCTCATTTGGGTGCTTGTTCACAGGCCTTGCATCCATCCCCATAGATAAAATAGCTTCCTATATTATGTTTAACTTATTCTTAAAAACTTTGGTATATTTCAACCCATTTATAATGTGAGAAGAATCCAAATCCTTCCTTATATGTCCCAACTGTGTATTAGAGTTTTTTCAGTGTTTAAGTACCCAGTACAACATTCCAACTCATTTTTGTTTTGTTACCACTCTGAAGATGTGATACATGCCATGATGTTCTCCATGCTGAATATCTTATAGCCTGGATCCATTATACAGGATCTATTTCTCTGCCTCTGTGCAGGCTTAATGAAGGCTCTCCAGAAGGGCAAAATTAGCCCAGACCTTGGTCTGGCTCTTCCTGTAGGAAACATTCCTCTCTGTATTGGTTTTAATTCCTCCAAGAATCTTCAGTTTGTTAGGGCATTTCCTATGTGTTGTAAAAAAAAGGTAGCATTGATGACAGAGTTAAGACAGCTGAGGAGTCAATCCTGAGTTTCCACTATCACCAGTGGGCTCACTCTGCTTGCTGCAAGTAGTTTTGAAACCCACAGCTACTCCTATCCATGCTAACAGTGAGGTGTGTAGACTGAAAGAGAGTCACTTTATGTCATGGTTGCTTTTGGGTCTCTGTCAGATCGTCTCCTGTTTATAAAGTTAATTGCAGGTGTTGAGAAACAGGAGACACCCTTCAGTGCTTTCCTGTCCCTCTGGTCGTGACCAGGTGCTCAGTTACAGGTGCCACTGGGGAACTGAGCTCCAGCAGAAGCAGCTACACCAATCTGAAGGGCACTTCCATCTGAAGAGGTGCACTTTGCAGTCTCGGTACAAGGTGGATCTGAATGAAAGGAGCTGTGAAACCACAGTGGGGTAATGTTAAAATGAAGGACAGACATGTACAGACTTGCAAACAGACATTCATGTTTCTTTCCTGTTAACCTAGGTTGCAAACAGGACAGGTAGGATGCACATCTGTGTATGTCACCACAGGTTCTAGGGGATGCTGTATAGAACAGTCATGTTCTGTGATAAAGAAGCAACATGAAATGACTGTGCTGTTTTCCAGTAGTTCCCATGACTTTCTCCCTGGCAGAAAGTGCGGAAGAGAATCTGACTTTTCTGTGTGGAGGAACAGCCTGTTTTAGAGAGCACTTCCAGGAAGTTGTAGTGTTTGGTGATGAGATTCAGGAAGCAGACTGCATGAAATTTCTGTGCTATCCATCATAACTACATGGTACAGCCCATCTTTAAGCTGGTTTTATTCCTGGGCTTAGCAGTATTTAGCTGGATCTACTCATAAAACTTCATGGATCAAATTATCTATTCCAAATTCAAAAGTTTTACAGTCTCAGAGAGATAGAATTAGAGCAGTTAAAAAAAAGGAAGTTGATTGAAATGTGAAGTCAAGTGATTGAAGAGCTGTGTAAACACTAAAGTTTCACATTTCTGGAACATATAATGAGAAAGTTCACGCAGGTCCTCTGGCCCACAAATCCTGCTGCACACCCTCTTCTCCCTCTCCTGTATTACGAGTATCTTTCATATGCTCTAAGCAGGATCTTGGTCCATGAAGCTCAGCTTATTGACCACCTTCCTCCCTATCTATCCATCCACTCTGTCTGTCCAGGAACAGGAGCTGTGTGCTGAACTGGTTGTCAGCTCAAGGCAGGAATGAGACAGCTAGCTGAGACAAATGGCGTTGGTTGACTCTTGTCACTCAGTATACCAAGCTGAAGGTGGGATAGAGATTTAACATGAAGGCAAAATTCACTTTGAGCAAGCTGTGTAAGAAAACTGAAGATTTAGGTTGGTCAGTTAGAGAGAAACTAACTTGTGTCAGAGAAAAACACTCACAAGGGAAAATAAACCGAGCATGGACAACTGAAAAAATTACGGAATTCAAGTTTTGAATGTCAAGATGACAGTGGGGTGAAAAAAAAACCAATAAAAAAAGGCAGGACCAAAGTACAAAGGAAGAATGGAAGAGAGAAATAGTAAATAGCACAGAAGAAAACTATGTCCTGCTTGTAAAATAAACTGACGGGAACTAGAGTAATGTATCCTTACATGCAGATCTGTAGCAGTTTGAGTAAGCTAATTTAAACATTAAACCTTCCTCCTGGGTCTGGACATGATACTGAATCCAGAATCCAGCACTGTTCAGAAGGGCAGTGGGACTGACACTTTGCAGGGTGAAGGCAATTTTTCAACAAACTAGTTGATTTCAGTGTTTGGATTTTGAAGTAATTCGTTTAAGTTTCCACTGCACTTCATCTTAAAATCCCATCTGTGCAATAGGGTACCAGGAAACAAGAAAACACTTCAGCACAAATCTCTAAGACTTGAATTCAAACAGAGCATTTCCATGCTCCTGCACTCCATTCCCTCCCCTTTTAGGTTTTCCAGCCCCTAACAGAAAATTCAGTGGTAATAATTGTTCCTATATCAGTCATTAACCACATCAAAGAAACACAGTTTATTACTAAATAGGTGTTAGTTATAGAGAGGTTCACTGTGAATAATGAATCCTAAGAACAGTGGCAGTAATGCTAATCTTTGCTTTGCAAATATTCCCCAAGGCCTTCTTCAGTAAAGGATCTAAACGCTCTCCTGTGAATATCAGGTCTTCTTTAATTTCTTCTGTCCTTTTTCTCTTCTGTTTTTATAGCCATCATCTATTTTTAATTTCCTAACTATGTGCTTAACCTAGCTGTACTGGTTTGAACTCTTCATGATGGGTTTGCAGGGTTAAATTTAGCAATTACAGACCCTGAAGTCCCAGTAATGATGTTTAGGCTCTGTGAATGTACATTTGTGGTTGTTTGTACAAAAAAAGGTTATTTTTAGAAGGAAGACCACTATTCTTGCCCAGCAGCTCACTGTCTCACTGAGAAACACAAAAGACTTCTCCTCAAAGGCTCCTCCAGGAGCTCTGCTCCTTCTTCCCAGGGAGGTGTTTGGTGGGGATCTTGGAAGAGGCAGGATAATATTCATCAATTCCATCACCCCCATGTAAAGAGTAGATGGCTGTATAGAGGTGTAATTTTTGCAAAGTATAGCTGTGTAATATTGCTCTGCATTGTATAAAATCCATATTGGCCTCTAGGATCAAGTATATCTGTGTTGCCTAAAACTTGGGCCAGTATCCAAGATCTAAAATACTTTTCTATTCATAGTCAGAAACAATATCAGAAATGTAATATGAGGTTGTAGCCTCTGTTGATAGCTCCTTTTTAAACACTGTAATCTAGAAAAGTAGGCATAAATGTTTGGGTATTTCAGTTAGTATTTCTATTGGATGGACTTTCTTACTTGATCATAAAGTCACAATCAAAGCTTATGCATGGTTGCCTTTTGGGATATTGATCCATGGCCATTCAGGCAGCCTGGCAAAGCTTCTGTTAAATTAATGCAGCTTTCAAGAGTGACTGAGCAAAGGATTAATGCAGAAGACTGTTAATCAAATTAAGTGTTTCCTAAAACTCTGTAATACGTTTTATGCACAAAGGAAACTTTGGTAAGAACTTGTTATTACAACAGAAATTATTTTTTCTATTGTATTTCGTAATACCAAATGGAAATTTATTCTTTACTTCAGTGAAATCTGGTATTCAAATATTACAGCATGAAACCTGGGAAAAAGCCTGTATGTATAATGATTTCCAGCAGGAAAATGGTAAGTGCAATATGGACAAAAAGGTGAAATTGAGGTTCAGCTCTTGTTTAGTCAGTCATGTGTCATTTGGCACCATCACAACTGTCTCTCCTTGGCAGCAGAGTCACAGTCACCCCTCAATAGGAGTCTCCAAAATTGCCCTCTGGCAGTCTGACACCCTTACAAGTTCTTGAGGGCACTCTTGATCACCTGGATCCCAGTGGGATCTTCCAGTTCTGCCTCTCAACTCTTTTGTAATGTTAATGGACTCTTGCTGATAATTATGTGTGGATTAACAGAGCTAGTAATGCTAGTCTGGTGTGGTGGGTGGACTAATTAATGCCTGTAAAGAAATGCAAAAATGAAAATACTATTCAAGTTCTAAATCGTAATATTTATGTTACCAAAATCGTAGGAGGAGTATAATGTTGCAGTGTGTCTGTGTGGGCAGAGACTGTCTGTGTGGGCCAAAGGGATGACTCAGATACATCACAACTTCTGAATTGACAGGGAGTTCTGGATGCTCACTGCATACATGGGTGAGCTTTTCATGTGAGCCTGGTGGATCACAATGGGTTCATGCTTTTTTTTTATTTTTTTTCCTTTCTTCACTCCTAATTTGCAATATTTTCTCCAAGCCCTGTTTTGATAACTCTTTTCCCAGGCTCTACAAAAATACATTGGACCTTCGGAAGAAAAAATCAGATATATGTAATCAATATGGTGTTTGCATATAAGAAACCACTTATTAATTTTAAAGAGTCCATTTGATATCTGAATAATTCATAATATACATGAAGTTTATGTAATTTAACAATTACATGTATCTGGGTCTGGGTTTGAGAAGCCTGACTTATTTGGGCCGATAAATTACAGACTGCATTAAGTAATTGGAATGATTTAAGACTATTCTGCAGAAATGCAGCTGAGGGACATTGCAGTAAGTCTTTTTATTTTTAAAGTGTATATTTTAAGAGCTTAAATTTCTAAGATAAATGTTGTTTTAAACTTTAACCATGCAAGTAGGTCCCCTTTCAAAGATAGACATTTATTTGTCTAGTGATAAACAATAATTTATGACACTCAGTGTTAGTTTTCATCCCTTCCCATCCCTTTGGCAGTGACATAATGCTGTTTAGTTGCTCTTGTAAAAAAGACTACATCATTATAATTTGTGTTATTCTGTGAGACAAAAATCTTTCCTGTGTTTAAGATATAATGGTTTGAAGGTTGGAGGGAGGCCTGGGATTTATTTTGTTTTGAAAGTTCCTGTCCATGGCACAGTCTTTTGGATGACTTCACTGTGGTTCTGTGGAGGGCTGGAGAGCAGATCCTTCTGCTCCTGCAGCATCTCTGAGGAGATGGGATGAAATCTCTGCTGCTGGAGCAGGTCTTGTCACAGTCTCACACACAGAGCATCCAGGGGGTGGTGTACGTCTGGCTGTGGTTTCCGAGGGCTGTTTCAATGTCTGAGTGCTGCCATGAGAGTTTTTCCTTTGATACATAAGCCACCTGATAAATTGCATCTTGAATGTATGCAGTATTTCTTAAGGTCAAGTTACGCCACTGTGTAATAAAATACAATCAGTAACCATTGCAAGAAGCCGTAGGGTAGTGTATCATTTATCTTGAAACCTTCTGCTCTGAATAAGAATCCTGAATTCACTTCTCAGTATAAATTGTGATCTCTCCTAGCTTCTGCCAGGGATACCATAAAGTATGTCATTACATTAATCAAAGTCCCGGCACCCTGGCATCCAAACTATGAATTATTGCTGTAGTACAAATGCTCTAGGAAGAGTACCACATCTTATCCTAGCTGAGAAGTGTAACATCTACAGTGTGATGGCAAAGAGAGCAGGAGACTTTGTGGAAATGTTAATTAAACCCTGTATTTGGAGATTAGATTTGATAAAAACTCATTAACACTTATTTATCTCTTTATTACATGCCCATAAACCATTTATGACCCTTTATAATACTTTATAAATAAAGTTATTAAGTATTTCCTCTGTACTTGCTGAATGCACTCATGAAACTCCTGAAGTTCACTGAAAAGATTTACAGACCTTGCTGCACAATGCAGTACTTGATGTTAAAATTTAAATTTTTTTCAACACTTAAATAAATGTTCAAAGAAGTTTGGGGCAAAATCAGAGCTGTAATTTTTGGAGCCAAACCCTCCTCAGCCTTCGGAAAAGACTGCTCTAGGATTTTCTGTGAGTGACTGGCCTCATAAATTAAGTCCCAGCTTTTTACTTCATTTACAGGGAATTATCTTATTTAATTTTTGCAGAGAGCAGCTATGTTCAGCATTTACGTAGGCTCAGAAAGGATCAGAAAAACACAATAATGTGTCTCTGCGTAAATATTTTTATGAACTGTGAGTAGACTGCATTAAAGATTAGGTAGGAAATATTTGGTTAATTCATTTATGTATTTATGGAGTTCTTTCATGTGTTTGAAATGGATTACAGAGGGATAAAACCAGTGTCAGGAAAGAGCCAACATCAATTTGCCTTGAACAAATCGTGTCAAAACAAAATAATTCCCTCCTAGGACAAAGGCTGTGGACAGAGAGGAAAGGAAGGGACATCACATAAGGCTTTCAGTGCTGTGTTACATGAGGATCTCAATGCAAGGTGGAGAGGGAAATTTCATTTAGGGGAAACTGGTAGGGCAAGAGAGAACCAGCTCCCATAGCCATGCTCACAGAATGAAGACGATGGTTTAATTTCCAACAAGGAGCTCCCCAAGTGGTCCTGAGCCTAAAACCCCTCAGTGCTTACATCAGTTATAGGAATGGAGAACTAAGGAGGGTGCTTATAAAATCTACATGTAACAAAGGAGCTGGAGGACATGTTTAGAGTTCAAACTGATCTTCTAAATGAGAGCAAAGTTCTGATATACGTAGCATACAGCTGGCAAGTTTCTGTGACTTTTTCTCCCAGCCTCCCTCTCCCAGCCACCAGCTGCACAGCACATTGTTCACCTTGCAGACACAGGTGCCTTTTTGAGGTCCTCTTTCTAATGCAGTTCATCCAGGTAAGGAGCCAGTCTGCTCACAAAAAAACCCTGACTTGGCACTGGACCCATCACTTGGATTTATTTATCCAGGCAGTGTGGTGAGCTTCACTCTCTGAAGGAGACTGAGCAGAACACGGTGAGCCAAAATGTTCATGGAAAAAACAACAACCCCAGCCACAGATTCCGCTCCTAAAGAGTTTTGATGAGTTCCATGTACATTGTATTCTGCATTTCTCTCACGTCCTTTTAAGCTGTGTATCTTTGTCATCCACATTCAGTGCTTGCAATCCCTACCAGGACCCACACTTCCTGCTTGGCTTGTCCAGTTTGTCTTGATGTTTGAGCATTCCCCAGGTGCATGGCCCTCCAATCAGTGATATGTGTGTCTGTGTAAACCTGCATCAGTCCTTTCATAAACTACATCCAGCTTGTCGGCACATGATCCAGCTGCACAACTGCAGCATCTTTCAGCAGGAGCAGCAGCTCTTGCAAAGCCCTGAGCTTGACTGTGACTGTTACACAAACAGTCAAAAATGTGGCAGCAGGGTCCTCTAGGTGGCAGAAACTGATGTAAGAGATGCAGTGGTTTTCAGGGAGAGCACAAGTCAACAGTGTCATCGTTCTCCAAAAAACAAAAGCAACCACCTTTGCAGGATGCAGAGCCATGATATGTAAACAAGAGACTAAATAAATAATGAAAGAAATGTGCCACTGAGAACCGGTGAAGGCCTAGCTGGAGTAAGCTCTCCAGATTTGGGCACTGCTGTTCCAGAAACAAGTGGGCTACACTGGAGATCAGCAAAGGCAAACAATTAGGCCAGTTAGAGATTCAGAAAATACAGTATAATAGGAAAGCTGAGACAAAACTGGTTGTTTAGTCCAGTGAGGAGATGAGCCATGGAGGCCAAGTGTCACTTCACACCCAAAACCTCCTCTCCCCTTTTCTGCAGCCTCTCTCAGGAATGCGATGCTCTGTATCCCACATAAACTGGATAAGAAGCAATCTGGTAAAATGGAGAGATAGAAAGAAGGTTTTGCTTTAAAATACTGATGTTTTGGAGGAGTTTGCTGAGGAACACAGCAGTATCTCCATCATTGGACAAGGCCTGATAAAAAGTCAAAGATACCAGTGTGTTGAGAGTGACTTTAAGTATCATTGAACCTAACTGGATCTGGCAGAGATTAGCCCATTTCTCAAGGACCTCCCCTTCCCCTCCACAGGAGAACAGGCTTTATCCTAAGCAAAACATGTGTGTTACCAGCACTTAAGTTACTGCTGTATTTATCCTGAGGCTTCTTTTGGAGCAGCAGGCCATCCCAAAGCAAACTTTAAGTTTATAAAAAATTAAGATTTGTGTAATTTTTATTTTCAAATTTGTGCTTTAAAAATGAAGTTAGAAAATGTAATTATCAATATAATATTAGCATGGTAAGGGAATCTTTAAAATGTCATATGTTTTTAAGCTGACATTATTTTTCATGGGATTTACTCACATTTTTGAAAGGTTTGGAGTTGATAGGCTGCTAATCTGATATTACATAGTCACACAAAAAATCCATGGTCCTAGTGAAAATTAGAGGCAGTATCACTGAGTGAGAACTGCTTGTGTGTGACTTGGGTGTTTGCAGAATTAAACCCTTCTTTGCAAATTCCTAAGAACTGTCATCCGTGAACCCCAAAGCAATTTAGAAACATTATTTAATGTTAAAAATCAACTTGGCTCAGGCCATAACTGAGTTCAAGCAGCTTTGTGGAGCTGGCTGCTTTTCAGTGGAGAAAAATAATCCCTTTGGAAAGCAATTGGGATGAGTGTTTGTAGTATTTGGAGTGCTAAAACAAATTTAGGGCAGATATTCTTAGATCCACACTGGCAACCATCTGAGTCAATGCACTGATTCAATGAACCCTGTGTAACCCTGTCAGGGGTTATTCCCTGTGGTGTGTTGACCCTGGCTGGATTCGATACCCACCAAAGCTGTTCCATCCCTTCCCTCTTCAGCTGGACTGGGGAGAAAAAATATATTGATGGGCTCATGGGTCAAGATAAGGCCTGGGAGAGTTCAGTGTCACCCATTAGTGTCACAGGCAGAACAGACAGCTTGGGGGAAAAGTAAACTAGATTTATTACCTATCAAGTCAGAGTAGGGTAATGAAAAATAAAACCAACCTCAAAACACCTTTGCCCCTTCCTTCTCCCTGGGCCCAGCTTCACTCCTGAATTCTCTGCCTCCTCTGCTCAGCAGCACAGGGGGATGGGGAGTGGGGGCTGTGGTCAGTTCATCCCACATTGTCTCTCTTGCTCCTTCCTCCTCGGGGGGAGGACTCTGCACTCCTTACCTGCTCCAGCATGGGGTCCCTCCCACATGATACCTTTCTCCACAAACTTCTCCAATGTCAATCCTTCCCATGGAGTGTATTTCCCCACAAATTGCTCCAGTGTGGATCCCCTCCACAGAGCACAGTGCTTCAGGAGCAGAGTGTTCCAGCACTGCTCCCATTCCACTGGGACCTCAGAGACACTGAGGTGAAGGCTGAGGCAAAGAGACTGACTGCCTCAGCCTTGCCTCTGTTCACTGCCAGCACATCACAGAATTTGTAGAACAAATGGCTTCCCTCCATCAGTCTCTTGATTTAGGAACTGAAGGTGCTTCTGAGTATCGGTGGATGTCTGGAATGAATTAACTTCTTTCAGGTAACTGTGACTATCAGAGGTGTTAAGGGTAAGCCTGACCCAGACCAGGAGTATTCAGACATTCACAGTTCACTGCTGGGTGCTCTAAAGACTTAGATGTTTTGGTTCAAAATTTAACAGGCTTGATGTGTATTTTCTAAAGAATTTCAGAAGCTTATCCTTCACTGGCTTTATTATTTAAATGCCATTGGGAAGAAAGATCATTTTGTTGTTTTCAATGCAGATTAATATACTAAGGCTGCAGTTCACACAAATTGCTTCCCCCCTCTATAACAAGAAAAAAAATCTGTGGCTTTTACTAGCACAACCATGTAAAGCAAATGACCTGAGTATATTACTAGTGTGCACTTGGAGTCTATATTTAGTATGCTGAATACTCCTTAAACAGAGCCAGAAGCTACAGTGTCTTTTTTATACAAGGGTAAAAAACAGAGGCAGGAGAAATCATAAGAACTAGGTGTTATCCCAAAAACTTTACTGTGCTGATATCGTCTGGCACATGCTGTCATGGAATAAATTGAATAGTACAGTGGTGTGAAGCAGGTCCTGGGAAATGAATGAAAGGTCTAGAAGAGTCTGCCACAAAGCACAAGCAGGATATCAAACACTTGAGAACCAAGAAGATCATTCCTGAGGAAAAAAACATGGGAGGAAACCTGTAATTCTTTTGTATGAAGAATTTACAAAGGAAAATGTGGTGATAGTGTTAACAAAGGGAAAGACAAGCTGTACTTACAGATGCAGATACCAGCAAAGTACTGGCTATGTGTAGCACTGAGATCCCACCAGAACACCTGAAAACCAGGAAATTAGGTAGAGTGTGCCTTCTGGCAGTGTTCTTCAGACTAACCAACAGTAAAATGATCCAGGAATATATACAAACTCAACCTGGAATCCTAAAAGACCACTAATGGTAAAATTTCCCTAAATCAAAATAGAAAAAAAATACATTTATGGCTTTCTGGGGGATAAATTAGTTGGTAGATGTGCTGAATGTGATTGCAAAAGCATGCAATTTTTTAATGCAAATTTTTGATGCAGATTTCTGTATTATGTCCATCATTGTTACCACAAAACCAGGGAAGTCATCAGAGTTTCATGACAACACTTATTTGAAATAAAATTATAGTTGTGCTTTCATAGACTCTTCTGAATCTCATTAAGTATTTTGAGGTATAAATCTTGGTGTGCCCCTCTTGGTCTAGGGTTTCATCACCAGAAAATCAGCACACCTGGCCAAGACTGTTATGGAGGGGTTGGTGCAGGAAAAATAACCCTATAGCTTGGTAAAACACCATCACATCAGTACCTGTCTGTAGGTTGCAATTCAATTTTTCCTAGAAAAATGACAGCTTCTTGCACTGAGAACTATTCATCCATTATTTCACCCTCCAGTCTTCCCAAATTGAGTTTCTGTCCTCCACACCCAGTTTTCACCCAAAACATCTACCCTGGGCTGCCTTTTAAAAGATTTCTTTAGCTATTATGTATGTTTACTGCCTTCCCTGACATTTCTTCTGGCATTGAATCAGTGTTGACTGTGATTCCCAGCATGCAAAATTTGGAGAGCTTTGTCTGAGCACCTCAAAGACAAATTTCAGCTTCATGATCAGAAAAAAATCTTTATGAAACAGACCTGTCACAGTTAAACCTGTTGTAGTCTAACTCTTTGGGGTGCAAGATTAAGCTCACCCCAAATCTGGCATACCCTCACCTTTGCTCTTCTTCCTCATTGTTCTTCTTCCTTCTGGTATCTTTGTCAAATATTGCCTCAGGTCTATTAAAAGTGAAAGAACATTTCACACTGTATTGAAATAGCAAATTTTATTTGTTTGTCATTTAGCAGCAAGGAAACACTGCAGAGATTAATCCTACCAAGGATTAGAGAGTATTTTGACAAGTAGTAAGCGCTCAGATTCAGCTAAAGCCTCCTTCTTTCCAGGCTCCTCAGTAATCCTGGTTTAGGCTAGCAGAGTAATTAAGATGTTGCAGGAAAACAGAATCCTCAAAAGGAAAGATACAGATGAATTTGTGAAATTCAAGAGAAACTGAACTATGAGAAGTAGCAGGAAATGAAAAAAAACACTGCAAATCTTGAAGAAATACTGTTTGAGGGAGACAAATTACTTGTTCTGAAAAAATTCACAAATCCTAAACTCTTTAACAGAGCAACTAATCCTCCTTTACCTCAGCACTAAAATTCTGGGTGTTATATACAATAGTTATTAAAGAAGAAAATACTCTTTATTCTCTACAACCACATGTTGTATAAAGTCTGGGTGAAGAAACAGGTATCAGCAAAATAATTCTGAGAATTCTTTATGTAGAAATTTGCAAAAAGAAAACATGCATTTGGAGCTCTTTATCCCCAAGTGCTGGTTATGGTATTCAACCATTCTTGGCACATTTTGTAGGGGTTATTGCCAAATCGAAAGATTTGATGCTAGATTCAGCATTAGATAGTAAAGAGTGTGATTAAAAATAAATTAAACAGGGTTATTTCTTGGTTATTTCTTGGGAAGCTGAAGTTATTTCTAGCATCTGGGCACAGTACTCTCATTTGTCTTTTTCATGCCCTTCCTAGTTCTTCAAAGAATCAGTGGAGTGTATCATTATTGATGTTGGAATTAAAAACGGGATAAAAGTATTTCTGGAAGTTTTTCCTTCATTTAAAACTGTAATACCAACAAACAAAGAGAAAAGAAGAAATAACATTTGTGATCTACTGATACCTTCCACTGGTTTTCATTTGAGGGAAGGTATTTCTTGACTTTTTTATTACTGCTTATTGGTAGTATTTGATAACACAATAGCAATAGTCAGTGGTGGTGTGTAACATAGAGAGAAATAATCAGCAAACCAGTAGCAGGGTTGGCTCTCCTACAGAGAATCACATTGTTTTTCCAAACAGCACATAAACAGGCATCGTGCTGCTCTGATAAATTCAGCCCAAAACCATGGATCTGCCTGCCTTCTTAGTGAACTCAAGTATGATGCAGGTTCAGTAAATGACCTGTAGTTCTGGGGGACAAATCCTCTGAAAGTGATGGTGGTGCACCTTGCCAGACAATTGAGTGGTCACTTCATGGCCCATTCATAAGTTGCTAAGAGAAATTGTCCTTGACAACCTTTGGGAGATCTGATTGTCAAAGACAATTAAGGAAAATCTCATATGAAGGCATTAAATTATATAAGGATTATTTATTTAAGAGTAGACATCACAATAAAATAGGAATAATAGAGAGGAGTTGAAATGGCAAACAGGAGGGGATGACTGATGAACCAACTAACCTGAACAAGAAATTAGGAAATAGATTCTTATATTGTAAAGAATGAGAATTTACATTTCTGTGCCATTAAAAACCGTTGAAGCAGAGATTAGCAAGATCCAAAACCAAATTGCATTTTTATATGGATGAAACTTGGAATAGTAGAACTTTGAAATTTAAGGCTAACAACAAACAGTTGGGAAACTGCAAATCATTGAGTTTTGGGACTTGTTTTCACAGCCAGGAGGAAAGTTTCTAAGGAGAAAAATCATCTCATAACTCTCACCAGCATCAGGCCCCCTTGTAGGTAATCCCTAAACATCTGGTATTTAGCATTACTGTCAACAAGATTTCAATGAAGTGAGCAGCCATGTGATGTAATGTGGGAATTTGCAAGAGAGGAAGGAGGTCCAGAAGGTATTTGGTCTTATGCACACAATTTCAGCTTCAGTGTCAAATTGCCCACGTGACTTGGTTTGTCTAGCCAAAGTGATGGGCAAAAAATCCCAACAAAACCCCTCGGTAGAGGAAAGGCAGAGATTTTAATCAGTTTAATTTGATTCTTTAAACATGTTTTGCAGTGATGTAACCATCCCATCTGTATTAGGTCTGTCTGAGATGGATTTTATTTTCCCATAGTAGCCCTCACAGTGCTGTGCTTTGCAGTGATATCTAGAAAAGTGTTGAAAACATGCCAGTGCTTTGGAAGCTGCTGAGCAGCAGCAGCAGCAGCGCTATCTCCCCAACTTTACCTCTCATCACTAAGCTGGGAGTGTGCAAAGTCCTGGGAAGGGACACAACTGACCCAAGCTGACCCAAGTTATCCTAAGAAGTATTCCAAATGATGTCAGCAGAGTTATAAAAGCTAAGGAAAGGAGGAGGCAGTTGTTATTTACAATGTTTGCATTCCAGAGCAACCACTCCATGTGCTGAAGCCCTGCTTCCTGAGAAGTGGCTGAACATCACTTGCTAACAGGAAGTAGAAAGCAATCATATTTTTTCTCCTCTTTGCTTGTGCATATACAAACTTTCAGTTTTGCTTCAGTATACTATCTCAACCTATGAGTCATTTTCCATCTTATTTTCTTTCCCCTGTCCAGAGCGGCTTGGTGGCTGCCTGGCGTCCAGCCAAGGTCTACCCCTTGCACAAAGCTCACAAGCCAAACTGTTCACAAGCCACTGTGTTCACAGACCAGGAAAAGGTTTTTCTCCCAGAGGGTATTTGGGCACTGGAACAGGCTCCCCAGAGAGATGGCTACAGCACCAACCCTGACAGAGTTCAAGAAGTGTTTGAACAATGCTCTCAGGAGCACGATGTGATTCTGTGATAGCAGGAGGAAGCTGTAATAGAAACAATGGTTTGCAGATGAATTTAGAACTGCATGAGAGGCAGAGAAAACATTTCTTGGGAAAAATTTCTTTGATCTTTGCATTGTAATATTTTACATTTTTAGCAAATGCGGCAGTGTGGAATATTTGGAGTGCTGGTTTCAGAAAAAGCCTCAGCCCATGCTAGTCAGAAGAGCAGTTTTAGTTTATATTTCAAATAGCCATGTAGCTCTTATGTTCTAGCTGGTTTTTCTTTAGGCAGAACCTGCTTTGTGATTAAAACCAGTTGTGCCTAATCTGTTCTAAACTTTTGCATTTACCTCTTTATCTAAGCTAACATGAGACATTTGGACATAATAACAGTTTATAAATATCTGGTCCCACTGTTTTCTTTATGCATCCTTTCAAATCAGGCTGGAGTTGTCCTGATATCTGCGATATTCAGGTCCCTCTTGTACAACTTCTAGCTTTTCTAGATCACTGGAGTCTCTCTCATGTACACATCTCCTCAAGCTAGTTCCTTATCCTCTTTCTTTGTCCTCTGTGTTCTCTGCCCTTTCTCTGTCTGGCAGAAGCTTCTTTTCTCTAATTTTGTGTGTGTCTTAAAGCAATAAGCTCTGCTTCATGTAGGTTCACAGTCACATAAGATGCAGAGGCAGCTTAGGGAATTTAGGCAGACGGAGTTCCTGGGTTCAAGAGTGTAAATCTTCTTGTCTAATTTCATCTTTTTCTACGGGTCTCTCTGTTAACACTTGAGTTTTTAATGAAGCCAGGAACACGTCTAGAACAGCTTCAGCCTCGGCAGTGTTGTGCAGTTTGGTGCCCATCTCCTGTACAAAACGGGAGATACATAAAATCCATGTGGCTGAAGTGACTGCAGGGTGTACCACACCTTCATGTGTACACCTGCTTCTGTGGTCTCACAGGGGTTCCATTTGTCTTGGTTTATTTTCTCCCGATGTAGGAGGTAGTGCTGACATCCTTGAATCCAAACACTCAAAAGCTCAAGAGCTTCCCAGAATTTCTAGCGTGGATGACTTAATCCCAGATGTCTTCAGGAGAGGGGTGAACCACCAAGCACCATCACCACAGCAGCTGTGTTGATTGGAAGCAGCAGAAGGAGAATGGATTTGACCTAAGGGAACTCCACTGCAGCCCAGAGGAGGGGATGCCTTCCCTGCTGTCCATAGGCTGCTGCCATGAGGCAGTCCTGGATGAAAGGCAGGCTCCTGAGGGGCTCTTCCAGCAGGGTCATATTGATGATCAACAGCTGCTCCTGGTTGTCCCTTTCAAAGGTTGTCCCTTTGTGTTTGAAGCCTCCACCTCCCTGCTGCTTGGCACAAGGAGTGTGAAGGGCAAGTCTCCTGGGCCTTTGAAATAACATCAGCACTGAACCATGGGCAGGACTAATGCCTATTTTAAGATCTATTTTTATTTTAAGCTTTTAAATGGGTACATAGTGAAGGTGTATTGTTTACAGGATTGATAAGAGAAAATTGTGTCTCTCACCTTTCGCATATGAGCATGATTCATCTTTGAAATTGTGTCCTAAAAAAGGACACTGCACTAGGGTAATGCATGTCACCACTCTTTAGTGCCTGAACTTCTGCAAGAGATAAGTTTTAATCTTAGAAGAAACTTCTCCAGTACTAAAACTGTAATGAAGGATTTGGACCAGATCAAGAAAAGAAGGAGGCATCTACCAGTTATGTGCTACGTGCTTACCTTTTAGGGTGCATGATCCTGACAACTCAGCCCAAACCACAGAGTCATGTGGCTCCAGTTCCTCTGCAATGCCTTGCAAAAGACAGGAGATACATGCTTAACACTCTACCTACACAAAAATGTTCCCAAGATTCCACTCCTCCCTGTGGAAACTCTTTGCTCTAAAGAGAAGTGTATGAAAGGACCATAATGTGCAACAGAGAACAATTTCCCTGTAGGAGGCTGAAATCAGGAAATATGACATTACTTTCCCTCTAGTTCAGCAACACATTTATGAAGAAACCGATTTTTCATCCATTATATCAGATACTGCTGTCAAATTTCCATGTAATGGCCTCATCCTTTGCCAACTTCTTTGCAGGGACTTTGTTATATTAAGAATCACCCTGAATTCAGATAATTCAGATCTAATTTAATGAGCAAAGGCAACTCTGTGCAAGGCGATGAGGAAACTCTCCTGGTAGGTATGATCTGTGCTCACAGGGCAGGGGATCATAGCTGGAACCTACTTCCTCTCGTTTTTAAAAAAAAAAACTTTTTTCTTTTATGAAGTTTTTCATAGGTCTCAATCAATACAGAATTTATTCTGTAAAAAACAGTATGAAATGTGTATTTCTTCAAATTTAATAGAAACTGCAGTTGCAATGGGACTGTGAAGAGAGGTGAGAGAGAAAATGAAAGGGTGAAAAAGAGGACATAGCAGCAAATGGAAAATGTAGGGGGAAAAGTAAGGGGAACTGAGTAAATTGAAGAAGGACTTTGCAAAGGCAAAAGAACAAAGTCAATTTTGTAGGCACACTTAAGTTCCACATCACTGAATTATGATGAGACTTAGATGAAACTTCCCTCTTGATTTCCATCTCACTTAGTGCCCATAATGAAATGGTTTTGAGGCTTCAGCAGGACCATTTGGGCCTTGCAGGGAGTTTCTGGCTGTTTCTTGTAGACTCTTCATCAGCCATAACATTACTGCCAGAAAACAGCCTGGGCTGCTTTCCCAGAAAAAAAAAATATGAAAACTGTAACTTTTTGGGTGACTTTTCTGTGTAGGTAGAGCATCCTGAGAGCTGAAGAAAAAATTTAGGGACATGAAGCTTTCTGTCTTTGACACCTATGATACTGCACTACAGCAGTATTTATACCACCTGGCTGGGCTGTACCCCCCTGCACAAACCTGTTGGGCACTGCCTACCATTAGCAAGCAAAAACTTGATGTTTAACACTAGAGGAAAGAGCTGGGGGAGAGTGAGTTATCAGGAAACTGGGGAAAAAGCCAAGCAAGTTGGTGCTTCTCAAGTAGGGATGGTATTTATGTTGGAGTGTGCGGTTGGTGTCAGGGGCCAGGTGAGGGAAGCCTGTGCTTTACAATTACTCTTGAATCTTGTTCTTTAAGGCTTGTTTTGTATTTCTACAATATGAGAAATGCTTTTAAATCTATGTGTATGTGTTTGCTGCAGGAGTATGACAAAAAGACGCTGATATTGACAGCCCAGCAGGGTCAGAAATGTTCCAGGGCAAATCTAACACTTGAACAACGCAGCTGCAATAAATTGATTTTTGCAGAGTGAAAATGGAAGGGAAACTTTGTCCTTCTCGAGGCTTTTGGTAGAGTTTTTTCCCATCTCTTCTCTCATTCCTGTGACTTACATTCATAAGTTATTTTCCCTTCCCAGAACCCTGTTTTTCACTTTTCCTTGGGTTTCATGTCACTCTACACTTAATTTTTCTGTGATCAGACTTTACCTCTGACCATAGATTTCAATATCAAACTGTTTTTCCAAGAATAAAGCACTTTCCAAATCTGCTCCAAGGCTCACGTTATATTCAGCTTTCTGATAACATACAGCTTACTAACTGCTACTGAATTACCACAGAAAAAAGACTAGTAGATTCTGAGAAGTAAAAAGTGAAGTTTTTCTGTCTACAAAAAATTAATAATACAGATATGGCAAACTGATTCTGCACTAACTAAAAGTAGACTTGAAAGCATACATAATTTCTCTTTAATTCAAATGGATATGGGATAATTTGTGAGATTTTAGCTCCCAGCTGACTTTAGAAGTTAAAAGATCAGTTTCATGACTTCAGAGATGCATTTAAGCCCAAAGGATGACAAGTATATTTCAACATCTTAAATCACAAGAAAAGGTCTAGGCTGGCCTGAGACTCCTAAGTGCTCAGACAGAAATTAAAGTTGTAAAGTGAAGCATCAAAATTCTTCTGTGCTCTCCAGAGGTCTGATGTCCAGTTTGGGTGGGAGGGCTGCCAGCAGTGGGAGAGGCAAAGAGAGTCCCAAGATCCTGATTCAACAGTCGTTCTGACCATTTGTACCTAGCAAGGTAATAGCAAGGGTGAATGTTCCTCTTGCTGTTCTGTCACCTGGAGTTTTGAAAGGTGGTTTTAAGGCTTCTGAACTGTCTGCAGAGAATTAATCATGCTGTACTTCTGGGGAGTACAAAAATCAGCAACAGGGAAGTTTATACTTAATACAGGTTCACCCACAGCCTGTGACATAACAGAAAAGTTGCTCCCAGTGATTGGTAATTTCTGCCCTGCTAAAACACTGTGTTTCTGACACAGCTGGTTATTATTTCTTAGATTTCTGATGTTCAGAGGAGCCCTAATCACACAGCAGGACTGGGTGCTGCACAAATGTGGGGCATAAAGGCAGCCAGGCATAGTACAAGACAGTGGATGACTGTATTCAGAGGATTAAAAAAAAGCAGTGAGATAATATAGTTTATCAATTTTCTTACTTCTGTCAAGTTGGATTTTTTTAAGACACCCCTATGAAAGGAAAACTTTGCCTTGTCTGGCTTGGCTGATGTAGTTGTGGTTCTGGCTTGAACTGGATGTAACTGTCTAAATCACTGCTCCCTGTAATCTGTGAAGATAAATGGACCAAAGAATAGCAATTGTCTCTCTCTCCAGTGTCTGAGATGCTCAGGACATGGCTTAGCCAGCGCAAGTCCAGATTCATTTTGCAGCATGGCTTCTCTTGCAGGGAAAAGTGTTTTTCCTGTGTTGTCTCCCATAACTGAGCTGCTGGTGGTGCCCTATGAGTGAGTGAGACACCTGTACCAGTAATGATGAGACTTCCTGCAGTACGTGGGATGGGATTGCTGCAGGAGCAGTTTCCCACCAAGGCCAGCTATGCCGTTCATCTGCATGCACAACTAACCAGCCTCAGTAAATGGCTCTCTCACAGAAAATTGCTGAATATCCAGGCTGTTTTCTGTGGTTTCCAGCTCCAATAAACTCTTGTGAGGCTGTGATATTATTATTTTTCTGCTCTGTGGCATTTCACTATGGCATCTCGAGTGTGAAAATGCAAACATAAGAAATGCCATCCTAGGCAGAAAAGGGGTCTGTGTTACCCCATGCTCTGAGCTCTGTGGTGGAAAAATAGCTTGGGGAGAGCACATGAGCCTGGCCACTTTCTCCTGCTGCTGCTTTGAACTTCTCCAGCTTCCCTGCCTACTCCTCTTTCCACATATTAATGATCCTGCCTATTCTCTTTTTAAACCTGCTGGTGCTGCCTGCTCCCACCACATCCTCTGCACAAAGAGGGATTGGTCTGACCTCCCAGTGCCTGTCCTGAATGTCTTTCCCTGCTGTGGTTGGCCTTGGCAAACAACAGCTCAGCTTTTCCCTTCCCCTCCGCTGTCCCACTGCCATGCCACCGGCACAGGCACAGGAACATATCCCAACAACTTCCACCTCTTCCTCCCTTGGGCCTTGTCCTGACCTTCACCAACACCAAGCTCTTTTCTGCAGCTGTCTTAAGAGCAGCTGAGAACATCCTTTGTGGAGTATCTCTCCAAGGACTTCTCAGATCTGCCCCATTTTCAGAAGATGATTTGGTAAGTTCCTTTAGTTGATGCCTAAATGTCTAAGATATCTGAAACTGCAGCCTCTGTCAGTCTATTTATTTTTATAAAAGTTCAACCCTGTAACAAGAATATTCAGCGGCAACCTCCACTGACTAGATGTGTTGGTAGTCTTAGAGCACAAAACCCAGCTCTTTTCCCATTAATTGATCTTCAAAATGGGCACGTGTAAAATTCCGCTTTTTAAATTAAATTTTAAAATTTTGCAACACCACCAATATAAAAAATGACATTACTTTTAATGCAAGCTGCTCATGTTCCATGTCTGATCCAAGGTAACCATTTGAGCTTTAGCTTTGTCAAACTTTACCAGACAAGAAAACATTTGTGAGCAATCTGAAATACTCTGTGGAGCAAATTGCACAGCTCACCTGTGCAAGATTTACAGCAAAAATGAAAGGAGATAAATCCTATAAATTAATCAGGAAGCCCTTGTAAATTATTAAAATATTCTGTGCTTTCAATTAGCTTTTTTAAAAAATTATTTAAAAAGCTGCAGAAAATTTAAATAACAAATGCATTTAAATTAAGGCATAATTTTTCTATTTATGCATTCATTTACAAGCTCCCTGATATTGAAGCTTACAATAGTTTCTAGGTTCTTGAATAGCTTTTCAATGCTATAAATATTTTATTATGTTAGTAATAAATATTTGTTTATATACTGGGAATTCACCTGTGTATTTAAATGCTGTCGTAAAGATACAACTAATAAAAATGCGATTTTTGTGCTTTCCTCTATTGTCAGGAGACTCAGCAAGCTGTTGTGCTTTTTTTAGTGCTGAATACTGATTTCCATCCTGGCAAAGTCTTTGTTAAGGAAAATAAGTTTGGTGTCAGTGCATTGAAAAAGCTGGCAAAATGCTGACAAAGTGAAATGTGCTTATATTTGAAAAGCTACATATTTTTAGATAATGCCATTATTCTCTGAGGCTCAGATATTTGGAATCAGGGAACTTTGCTATCCTGCTTCCAAGTATGAAAAGAAAACAGTTACTAAATTTAGCCATTGGATTATGAAATATCAACACCTTACTTGTAACTACAATAGAAGATGATAAGATGCAGAGCAAAACAAAGTCAATAATTTTTTTGAGTTTCTAGGAAAAAATAAATAATGTTCTCAAATAAGAAAATGCCCTATTTTGTGAAGCATTCAAAGAAAAAAAAAATAAGAAATGGGTGTGACAGAGTGTGGCACTCACATGTCTACCATCATATGTCTTCTCCATCATCTTCACTCCCTTTTTTTCTACTTGTTGGGTTACATTTGGAACAAACTTTCTCCCTCGGGTTTTCTTAATTTTCCCCGTATTTTTGTCAGTTTGTGTGTGTATCTAATGTTCAGAGAAGGCAAGTTAAGCATAAGAGCATTCTTTACTATAGTATAGATAAAGAGCTTTTAATGGTTGTTGGAGCACTTTGTGGCCCATCAAAATCTGCCTTTGTAGTTAAGATGAAAATCTGATGTGCATTCAAGTGAAACAGAGAGAGCTGGCCATCCCAGCAGAGGTAAATGGAGCCATTTATTTTTTACTTTAGATGACGTCTAAATGCAGGCATCCCTTAATGCACCCAAATCTCTACCTGAGGGAACTTGCAGAATATATTTCCACAGGGCTTGTGCATGAGTTTGGTCAGGGATAAAAGTATTTTGGGGTCTCATCAGTCCCAGTGACACTCCTGATAAGGCCACGCCTATGAAGATGACTTGGAGCTGTTGTTTCTGAATGCCTAGTGCTGGAGGTATTTGTATGCATACCTTACTCTCCAGATTCTGGCAGTGAAGTGCGACAAATATCTGCTTGCCTCTTACAGCACATGAGCTCTATAAACCAACTGGATGAAAAGTAGATCTTAACAAACAGCATATTCTGAATATTTCAGTTTTTTCTAAACAGTCTCTCAAATTTTAGAGTGTTGGTCATGGATGAAGATGTTTTGCTAATTAACGACCTGTGCTTGCTTAGCAGCACAGTGCAGCTGCTGCATAAATGCTTCGTTACCAACATTTTGCTCATTTTCCTGCTTCTGGCTCTCTCAGCAGTTACGTGCATCTGCCTTGTATCTAAACCAGCTTAAAAACTTTTACATTAGATGAGATTGCTTCCACTTCTAAGGGAGATTAGGTACACTATTGTACCCCAGGAGCATGGTTTATTTTCCTCATCCATCTGGACACAAATTTTTGAGAGGGATTTTTGGTGTCAGTTTTGCCTCCCTGGCATATATACTAGCTTGGATTTTGGTGTTGTCTGCAAGGTGCACACATGTACGTGTCACAAAATGCATCAAAAAATATTATGGTTTGTGTGATACTACTGTTGCCCATCCAACACCTACATATATTCAACAAATAATATTAAAATTAGGTCTCACTCAATGTATCACAATGTATCTTCCATTACAAAACGCCATCTGCTGTGAATTCCACATTTAAATGTTTTAAAGTTGAATAGAGTGACGTAACACTGGTAACACCCATGACTCACAGTATAGCATTAAAAAATAATAATGATGCTCAGAGATGTTTTAAGTGAAGGATTTATTGCTGATGTTGAGGCTGTGGAGAGAATTATAAACTGCCTTTTCTAACCCACATTGTGTCCAGGGGAAACTGGCCCATGGTTAATTTATGTGGTGTGTGTTGAGGTAGCCCAGGCAGTAGCAGGGGCTTTACAAATGCAGGAAATAATAGCAGGAAAATTGAAAAGTGTCTGTTCTGATTTACTGGAAAAGAAAGAGATAAAGAGGGGAATGTAAGAATGGGGGCATATTCTGTGAAAGGGGGTCAGGCACAGGGTGTGTCCTTGGTGTCATCATGAGTGCCACCAGACGTGTGACAGCAGGACAGCCATGGCTGTGGCATCTTCTGCAGCCAACCCATCTCCTCTGTCCTCCCCTGTCTTGCTCCAGCCCACTCTTAATACAGACCCTTATGAAATGTGCATTGGAAGCAGCATTCTGCTGTTTCATTTTGATTTTCGTATATTTTCTTCCCCTCTGTGTTCAAGGGAAATCTTTGTTGCAGTGTAATTTGAGTGCCATGGCAGCTGGAGCTTGAAAAAAGAAGTATGTATGTGTATATGCAGTTGAACTGGCAAAAAGAGACTGATTGGAACTGGAAATAAGTTCCCACTCATTAAGATATTTATTGATAAATCAGATCTTACAAATATCATTCAGAGTTTTTCAGGAAAACTCAAGAGCATCATATTTTTTGTATAAGCTGTGTATCCTGTAAGCATGCTAAGGAGCTCTCACAGTGTCTACTTTTAAAAAAATCAGAAATTTCAAACAACATTAAGTTTAATTAAGATAATGATGTTCTAATTGTGCAAACTTGCCATAGATATTTTTGTCTGTAACACATTACTATTTCCAAGACCTGATGATATAGAAAGATGTTTCAGAATAATAGAAATGCAGGCCTGGGAAAGACTTAGGTCCATTTCACTGCACTGACACAGAAAATTAATGATCTAAATAGCATCAATTAAAAATACATTTTATCAAACAAAGCAGCATTATTTATCCAAAAACTAGTCTCTGAAGTTTTTTGTACTTCATTAATTCATCATTTAAACTGGTCCTATTAGGAAGTAGAAATAATACCATGCAGCTTATCCAGTGAGGTGCACACAATAAGTAAAGTATAACTATGCATTTTGATGCTTTGCTTTATGACAGCTGGTGTGTCTATACATTCAAGGGGATACTGAGCACAGTTTGAAGCAGGCAGACTGTCTGGAATAGGGCAGCACAAATACATGATGCCATTTCCCGAGGTGAGAACAAAGCCAGGCTGACTGGTGAGAAATCCTGGATTTTTGTAGGTCAGTTTTCCTCACTGATCTAATGATAGGATCATCATTAGCAGATGTTTAATTGGATTGTAGAGATAACAACTACAAGAATAGTTAGAATACTCACAGAGAGTAACAGAGGGTGGAGTTGAAGCTCTGTCTGTGGGCAGCTGGGCATGTCATGAAAAGCTTGGGCTCTTATTGAACTTGCACCATCAAAGCTTTGAGGATGGGTCCCATTTGCTGGAGTGGGGTCTTCACATTGCAGACCCACAGGTTGAGCATCCCAGCATTTAGCCAGCCCCATTTCCTTGTGCTCCTCCAGATGATGGGCACTTGGTACCCATTGTCCTACAAGACCACAGTGCCCATGCAAATGTGTGTTTTGGAGGAATAAATATTTATTATCTCAAGAAGCCAATGTGGTAAGTTGCATCCATAAATCCCTGTTACCACTGAAAAGTTGTTGAACATAAATATGACAACCCGATTTTGGTCTGACTTAGCCCCCTCAACCCAGTTCTATAGCAAAAGGAAAAAAAAAAAGAATAGTTCATTTGCAAGGAAACTACAGTGATCATCTAGTCCAATTGTCTGGAATATGAGTATGAATTTATGCTGTGTAAATTGATCTGTCTGGTCTATTTTCTAATCTGTATATTTATTTTTTACAGCATTCTGTAATGGTGCATTCACAGTTCAATTACTCATTCTGTAGGGGGAAAAGAATCTTTCCCTTTATGTGCTATAAACATACTTGATGATTTCCCAGTATTTCACTTCACAGTCATGTTACTAGAAAAACAAAAAAATATCATTCCCTATGCACCTTTTTCATGCCCTTCTGGACAACATTGTCATCAGTCTCAGCAGTTCTGAGAGTTCTGAGCAGTGTTGTTCCCAACCTGGCTGTGAGATGGGGCACAGGCTCTCCTGCAGCACAGACAACGAGGGTGGGATCCTCTGCTTAAGTGCAGCTCCTGAGCAGAGCAGAGGGAGCTGTGCTAAGGCTTCCCACAGCTTTCTTTGAAGCTGGACACCTGCAGCCTTTCTAACCTTGTCTGACCCAAGCAACCAAACCCCAGAGATGAGGGAAATCACTGATACAAGGAGAGACAAAGCTCCTGTCCACTGCCCTCTGAAAAGTCAGTGTCGCATGTAAGAGTATCTCAGTGCCTAATAATGTCATGTTCCTTTTCTGCTACCTGTGCCATGAAGGACACAAACTTGTACTTATTACTAGACCTCAAACAAACCACTCAACTCATCCTTTCTCTAGTAGCTCTGCCTCGCTGAGCTAGCAGTTTGTCTCTGGAGCTGATGTGCTTTGGCATGGGTCAGAAGGATGGTTTCTACAGCTGCTGCCTCTCCATTCACTCCTTTTCCTTGGGAGATTTCTATTTCCATTGCCCTTCAATATATGCCATGCAAGGAATCATGTAGCCCTAATTCACTACTCTAATCTGTAATTTGAGCCTTTGCTAACACTTATGAAATTTTAATGACTATTGCTTTCTGCTACCCTTGGAGCAGTAGACACAGAAAAGAGCAGTTGCCAGTACAGCCATTGGACATGCCTAAGGAGGAGAAAGGAGAAATCTCTGCTAGAGAATTACTATCTGCAGCTGCTTACACGGGGCCATTAATGCAATACATTGCTGTTTAGTAATGCTATAACCATATTTTACACCCTTACCATCCTCACCATTCTCCAGTACTTCTATTTAAACACTCCAGCATCAGCTGTATGTGACACCACGCTGATGCTGTATTAGCATGCGTCTTTGTTCTCCATGAAGTTTTGAACTTAGGTGAAGTCTTTACATGTTGACTATTTTGGCAGGCTATATTGTTCTACAATTTATCAGTTGATAACTTTTGCTGCCTCACAGACATTGTGTTTTCCCAAGTGAAGGACCTTTGGCTGAGCTCTGGAAATATATGCGTTTCACAGAAATGAAAAGTTATTAAATCAGTACTGTGGGGGAATGCAGAGGAATGATCCGTTTGTAATTCTGGGAAAAACAATTTAGAACACTGTTTTTAAAGCTTAACAAAATTACTTAAAATCTTTCACAAAAACAACCAACCTTTTTCATCTGGTCTCCAAGGATTTTGTTTATCTTTCAGATCTAGTTGCTGCAAAATACTGATAATGCAGAAATTCCATGAGGCGTTAAATCTCCATCTACCAGTGGCTTCCAGAATTAATCAAATTACCTTTTAAAGTTAATGCAGTCGGTGAGAAGAGTTTAATGATATTCAAAACCGTCATGGTAATAATTACAGATGAAGAGGGTCAGTCAGTTGAGAATTAATGCAAAAAGTGCACAGAATGATAATCTGCATTAATGTATCAGACCGTGCAGAAGGCATTGGGAGAGTGAGCCATGAAAATAAAATTCATTTGCTTCCATTCAGAAGACTGAAATAAACTTGCTTGTGTGAGAATTTGAAGTAAATGATAAATTTGAAGTTTAAGCTATGCTAGAGAAGAGATGGCAGGCTGAGGGAGATGAAGGAAGGGAAGGTGAGGAGAAGAGAGAATGAACAGGTGTTAATCTGGATTATCTCACAAAATTTGAAGCTGTAAGTCTTTCTAGTAGCTTTTCCACAAATTTCTCCTACCCTGAGGCTCTTCATCTTTTTGATTTTCTGTATTCTGAATGCATGATTTTCCCACCTTTTTAGAAATTATCAAATATTTGTTGAGGGCAGGGTTTTAACTGTACTTTCCCCATGCAGTTCATAGTTCTTTTAATAACAAAAGAGTGGAAGAATCCTGAAAGGACATTCTTAAAAATTATTTCAATGTGTCCCCACTTAAACTGAGTCTGGGTAAGCTCAGGCTGCACTCCGGTCTCACAGAAATGGCAGAGGAGCAGACTGTGTCCCAGCAAATGTGGAGCTGAGCACTCATGTGACCTGAGACAATTGTCTTTGAGCACCTTGTCCTTTAGGTGGCTGTCATCAAAATCCACTGTCACTGAGGATGTCACAGCTCCTGGGTACATGGTTTAAGAGGCTGAGCAGTGATGTTTCTGTCAGAGAAGAGTTACTCAGCACTTTCTGAAAACAGACCTCTGTTGCAACCTGACTACACCAAATATCTTCAAAATTATAGTCAACTTTTGAAAATCTTGAGCAGCTTGATCATTTATTTCCCACTTACAACTTTCATCATGTGTATGTGACTTAAATACACCTGTTTGTTCTGTTCCTCTGAGAGACATTGTCAGTTGCTTTCTTTTCCATACTATTAAATCAGCTCAGACATCATATTATAAATGCTTCTAAAAACTGAGGCAGTGTTGCTTTTATGGTTAATTGCATATTGAACTTCCAGTGTGCTGTTTTCACATTTCAAGCTTCACTGCATGTCAGCCTTCAGATCCTTATTTTGCATGTAAGAAGGGACTATTGAGTGTGCCTGCTGGGTCCCCTGTGGAGAACCTCTTTATATAGCACTGCGATTATGTAATTGGGCAGTAAGGGTGCAAACGATGTTTCTGCAAAACTACATATTGCACTTTTCAGATCAGCAGTGCTCTACTTGCAGCAGCCAGAAACTCATGCAGAAAGTGGGTGTTTTCAGAGGCCCAAGCTGATCATGGATTCTTTCTTCATTGCAGTCATAGAATCTTTAGATTGGAAAAGACCTTTAAGATCATCAAGTTCAACCATTAACCGAGCACTGCCAAGTCCACCCCTAAGCCATGTTCCTAAGCCCCACATCTAGAGGTTCTTTAAATATCTCAAGAGATGATGACTCCACCACTTCCAAGGAGAGCCTCTTCCAATGCTTGACTGCCCTTTCAGTGAAGAAATCTTTTCTAATATCCAGTCTAAACCACCCCCCACCCCCGTGCAACTTGGGACCACTTTCTCTGGTCCTGCCACTTGTTACCTGGGAAAAGAGACTGACCCCCACCTGGCCACCACCTCCTTTCAGGCAGTTGTAAGAGTGATAAGGTCTCCCACTAACCTCCTTTTCTCCAGACTGAACTACTCCAGCTCCCCCAGCTGCTCCTCAAGTGACTTGTGCTCCAGACCCTTCCCCAGCTCTACTGCCCTTCTCAGGACACACTGCAGCACAAGAATGTCTGTCTTGTAGTGAGGGGCCCAAAACTGAGCACAGGATTTGAGGTATGGCCTCAGTGCTGAGTATAAAAGTATCTAAAGGGGGAGTGCCAAGAAGATGGAGCCAGGCTCTTTTTGGTGGTGCCAACCAACAGGACAAGAGTCATTGCACAGAAACTGATGCACAGGAAGTTCCACCTGAATATGAAGAACTTCTTTACTGTGCAGGGGACCAAGCACTAGAACTGGCTGCCCAGAGAGGATGTGGAGTCCCCCTCACTGGAGATATTCAAGAACTGTCTGGATGCAATTCTGTGCTCTGGGACATCTCTGCTTGATCCACTGTGGTTCCTTCCAGCCTGACTGATTCTGTGGTTCTGAGTAAGAAAACCAGTGCCATGGTCCTGCTCACCACGCTATTGCTGATACAAACCAGGATGCCACTGGCTTTCTTGGCCCCCTGGTCACACACTGCCTCATGTTTAGCTGCTGTCCAACAGCATCCCCAGGCAGTTTTGCAGCCATTCTGCTCTCAGGCTGTAATAAGTCCTGAAGCCATATCAACTGTGACAGTGTGCCATCATTGCAACTCTGGTTCATCTCTGGAAGCTGCTTTATTGCCCATGTTCTTTAGGGGACCACTCTTTTCCTGCTGCTGCTCTTGTCCTTCAAGAGTACTCCTAAGAGAAAGCTGAAGAGCTTCTTCTAAGCCTCAAATCTCACAGTGTGGCTGTGCCTTACCTGGGGCTGTTTTTCCTGCTTTATGGACCAACTGAAGGACAAATTGAGCACATCAAATTCTGGCTTTTTGCTTCAGTAGTCCCAAGTAGTGACATAAGGACATACATAACTGCAAAATCAGAGACTGAATATGGTTCAGCTTCATTCAGCAGAGCTGACCTTGCAGTAACACCTGACGTATTGTCCCACTAAGAGTTTTAATAAAAGCAGTTAGAAATTCTGCAGCCCTTGTTTTTCTGTTGCATTACAAAGAAATTCGGCACTTTCTTTGCTTTACTGCAAATATTTCTGTTTGCATGTTTGTCATTTGAGAATTGCAGATAATTGGTTTGGCTCTGTTTGATCTCACAATCTGGCAAATAAAAAAAAAATTAGAGTAAAATTCCCATGGTGTAAGCATTTCTTTATGAACTGCTGAGAAGCAAAAATTATTATAAAATGTTACAGTTAATCCCTTAGTGATCTTGACATTTGCAAAAGGAACAAATGCACAAACACACTTTAAAGTCCTGTGATTAGGGAACATATTCATCATAGGCAGACAGTTGTTTTGAAAATACATGTTGGTGCTTTGTGTGCCACATAGTTATATGGACAGAGGCTAACTCCCTCTTCTGTACTGATTTCTTCTGAAAGATCCTATCAGATTTTCCAAGGAAAAATTTGCTATTGCCACTATCAAGTCTAAAACCCTGCTCTGAAGGACTTCCTGTAAGGCACATCAATATTTTCCTTTAAACCATTTTCCAGTAGTCTTTTACCTAGGCTGAGACTCTGGTAAAAGCTGGCTGTAGACAACACAGTCTTCTTTAAAAAAACTGTGCTTGGAAATATTTTTAGCCAAAATTGAAAATTAAATCTAAAATAAAATTTAAAAAAATAAATTTAAAAATAAAATTATTTGTGATGCTTAATTCCACGATATGTTTTAAACCAATTAGAAATACCTCCTTCCCTGTTCCCCACTCACATCACCTCCTTCCCAGCGCTGTTTTGAGGTGGGTAAGCCAGGCAGGAGACTGTGCTGCAGTGTAGTGCAGGTTGGTTCGGTGTTCTGGTGGAGATGTTATCACAGGATATGAGGTGACCAAATACAACCATCTCCTTCTGTGTCATTAGCAATAAGGAACTGATCTATGAGAAATTAGGTCTTGGCAAATGGTGCCCATCTTCTATTTGCTGCTGCATAGATAGTGCTTATCACAGGGAAAAGCACTTTGGTGGTGGCAGGGATGTAACTTGTGCAGAGAAGTTGCAGCAGCTGCTGTGCAGCCAATTGGCTTCACATATTTCATAACTGTATTGGCGAACCAAAGATCAGATTTAACAGCTTTAAAGCAGGTTTTGGAGTTCAGTGCTCTTTAATAAACGTCCTCACTGCTTGTGATAGCAATACATTAAAGTCAGCCTTACACTTTTGTCGAGGAGGTTCACTACCTGCCCCACAAATTCTCAACAGCCTTTTGTTCTGAGCTTGGGAAAGAAAAAAACTTTCAGCAATTTGCCTCTGCCTTAGAAAAAAAGGTCCTACCTTCTGAGATTGCTTTATGGATTTAACTGCTGACATTGTGTGAGTTTTTTAGAAAATACAAAGGTAGTGCTTTTGGCCATGTGTTTGTCACTCCTGCCCCTTCTATCTCTCATTGGGGAGTTTCTGTGCATCCCAGATGTTACAGGGTGGCAGTCCTGGCATGCCAGGCAGGTCTTTGCAGGCAGTACACCCCAGGGTTCATAAGTCCCAGCCACTACTTGGCTAATTCCTCCCTTCAGCTGCAACTGGAAAAGGACAGTTAACATCCTGAGAAAATCCGTCCGACTCCAGCCTTAACAGATTTTAATGGTTAGCTCGGAGTTTTGTAGCTTGGTAGAAAGTCCTTGCTACAGCTGGAAGCCTGTACTTGGCAGAACATCACAGGGTTATCAAAGTTCAGCTGTGCTGGTAGGGTCCTAGAGGGGATCTTGTCTGTTCAGACACAGAGCAGGTAAGTTTGGATTTATTAGTTTCTCAGTTCCATTTCTGACTTGTGCATGGCCATGAAGGCATGCACACTTTGTATATCACGATGCAAGCTCTTTTAACACTTAAACACTTTAACAGTGTGTATCAATCTTGCCCAGGGCTGAACCTGTAATGAAAGCAAAACCCATAAGCTTTCTACCTTTCCATTTCTTATTTTCAGCAGGTGTTTGATCCCAGCCCTGCCCTTCCCCAGTGCCATCTGCAGTCCCTGTGCAGCTGCTTCTGCTGCCTTTCATTTGCTGAACCCAGAAAGTCCATTTCCTTAGTATATGATACATATGCCTTTTGGCATCAGTCAGAATCACAGATTTATAGAATAGCTTGGATTGGAAGACACCTTTAAAGGCCATCTAGTCCAACACCTCTGCAATAAGAAAGGACATCTTCAGCTAGACCAGGCTGCTCAGAGACTCATTCAACCTGACCTTGAATGTTTCCTGGGAAGGGGCATCTCCACTTCTCTGGGCAACCACCTGTTCCAGTGCTTTACCACTCTAATAGTAAAAAAAAAAAATCTTCCTTGTGTAGTCTCAATCTACTGTCTTTTAGTTTAAAACCATTATCACTAGTCCTATAGCAAGTCCTTATTGAAAAGTCTGTGCCCATCTTTTATATAAGCCTCCTTCAAGGAGGGGTCTTTTCCAGCCTACTTCTGTGATTCTGTGTCTAGCCTTGGTGTTTTAGATAAGCTTCAAAAAATGTTAAATAAAATACTTTATCTATGGAAAAGAATACAGAAAGTAATCATACACAATATTAACAGAAAAATAGCTTTGAAGGGAAAAATAAGGTGGTTTTTAACTGGTAGCTAATGGACAAATTGTCCAAGCCTGCCAAAGAAATGATCGGTGGGTAGGAGGGATAATTAATTTATACAAGCTAAAAAATTCCTCCTGAGATGTCAGTTGGCATGCTGAGTTACAGCATGAGGTATTCAAACAGTACAGTTTCAAGAACAATCTTAGAAAGTCACAAAGGGTCCAAAGGGTGAGGCAGCTGGATTTCACATCATGCTTGTGTGGAGAAGGTGTGGCTGGACTGCCCCAGCAACAGAGCCTGTCAGGTCAGGTTTGGAGACCTGAGAGTAGAAATTCTTGGTGGTGGCCAAGAGCACAAATGATTCTGAATTGATGCAAGCTCTGGTGATGTGCTGGATCTTCCACTGCTGCTGTTGTGCCAACAGAGACATCTTTGGGGCAGTGTGCAGTGGTGGGCTGTCAGGTCTTGTGGCACTTGCCCAAAGGTTTTTGCATTTCTACAGAGACAGCAGAGCTGTAGGCAGGTTTTTTGGGAGGTAGATCAGAGAGCCTAGAGCAAAACGTGGTACAGGACTGGTAGTCTGCATATCTTGGGTTCCTCAGCTGTAAAAGGAGGAGAATATCTCCATCATAGGGACAGTTTAAAAATAATAAAGCTGTAACCTACTATAGAAATTTCTGCAATAGAAATGAACATTGAATTGTGCAAAGTACAGCTTTCCATGTCTTAATGTCCTTGAATTGTGCCATTCTTGACATTACTGCAGGGTTTGTGGTAGGCAAGTCTCTGTGTTGAATGTCCATGTCCCAGCTAGCACCTACTCAGCTGGCAGCTCACAGGTCTCAGGCCTTGAAAAATAACTCAGGATTTATTTTCCATTTATTTCCATTTGTTTTCCATTCCAAATAATTGCCCCCTTTTTCACCTTCCATGCAGATTCAGTACTTACTCTTAGGGAAGTTACAGCATCTCTGTTTGGGGCATCCCAGCCTTAGCTACCCTGACTGATTCCCCTCCAGCACTGGTTTGCCTGAGCTGTAGAGGTGAAACTGAAGCGATCATGTGCTTTGTCTCTAAAATGAGGCAATATCACCACACTCCTCAACATGTGCATTTCTGAGTCTCTAGATGTCCATAGATAAATAACAGCATTGTTGGGGAGTTTTAAAGGCAGTAGCCTTGCCTGCATTAGGCTAAAAATCCAAAGCTGGTCTTTGCAATGTTACAGCAAGTGGACTGAAAATCCCAAAAGAAGCTGTGGTTTTACAGGTGATGATGCTCCAAAGCTCCCTTTGGGCTTCAGTCCTCCCACCCATCCCTGGAGGAGCAGGCTGTGGCACTCCAGCGTGCTTGTGCCAGCAGATCATGAGGATTCACATTGCTGCATGCTGGACACGTGGCTGCAATGAGACAGCTCTCTGAACCACAACCCTGCCTGAAACCAGGACACATGTACTCTGGTCACCATTGCTGTGAGCTAATCACTTGTTAAGAAAGACAACTTAGATATTGGAACCTTTCCAAGGTCCTTATAACTACTGTGCCGATTACATGTTTGGGCTATTGCATTTCCTGTGAGTCTGGGATAGGGCTTAATTACTCTGCTGTACCAAGTACTGAGAATGTACAATACTCTGAAGGAGGTGCTTGCTACTGATAGTTATAGAAAACAGTTGTATTAGTAGGAAAACTTCAAAATCAAGTCAAATAATTGTGTGCTTAATATTTTTTTTCTTAAACCAAGAATAAATTAACTCTTTGATGGGCATGCTACAAAAATGAGCAGAATAAAAATGCATGCTTGTCTAAAACCGAGCTTTCATCCTTATCTCTGCATATTGAAATTATGGATTCATTAATTCTCCGTAGGCTGCTTTTAATTTATTTTTGTGAACCACTTATTGCTCTGGAAACAAACGCCTCTTTTAAAACAGAGAACTGACAAAGATTACCAATGACTCTGTGGATTTCCCCAGAATACATTGCCAGTCAATTTTAGCTGCAATATTTTAGATTAACAGGTTATTTAGCATTCCTGCTCTTTTGGACTTTGGCTCTTCACTGAGATTGTCAACAAAGTTGTAAGATCACTTAGAGTCATGTTATCAGGGGACCATTGTATTGGTAGTAAATAATATATTAAATAAAACACATCTGTTACAATTGCTGAAACAAGAAATAGACTATTTATCAGAATAAACAAAAAGCATAAATTCCAGTTTCTGAAAATAAACAACTGGAATTTGGCTTTGTTCAGGAGGGGATCTCTGTGTTCAGGGGAGATGTACACAGGAAAAAAGAATGTGCTGGAAAATTCTTCAGTCCCTCCCTCAACACCTTTTTACTGACTGGGCACGCAAGTGCCACCATCCTGGCAACTTAAATAGCAGTAGTTACACTATGGTGAGGTTCAGTGGTGTGGGCAAAGATAAAATAAGGAATTTAATCAAAGTTGTTGCCTTTCCCCTCCAGGGATGGGCACCCAGTATTGTTGAGGTGCTCATTTTTTGTGTCCCTCAGTGTTACATTTGCACTCATGCACCCTCCACCCCAGGTAACAAACATGCCTTTGAAGGATTTCTTCTTTCAGGATTGCAAGAAGGAGCAAGCTGTGGGGGAGAAGAAAAATGGTAGAAAAATGGGAGGTACTGGAGGTACAAGTGTGCTTGTGGTAAACCTTCTCTTGTGAAATTTCATGTATAACACCTTTTTTTTCTGTGAATCTGTAGACAATCAGTTTTCTCTGAAGATCACTTGTGGTTTGTATGCATGAAAATGCAATATTTCTGGTGTAGTGAAGTGCTTCCCTGTGTAATTTTACAAATTGCTTTGTTGTAGTCGTGTCTTTTATATTGCTTTATTCTCTTCTTAGGGAGAGGAATAAGGCAAGTATGACTACTTATAAGATGCTCACAAATCACAACCTGCAAACCATAGAATTATCTCCTTTTGAGTCCTTTGTGAATCTCAGTAACTTCAGGCCAATGGGGCAGCAGATCTTTTGTACACAACCCAGTTACAAAAATGTCATGTGATGTCTACTCCATCCACAGATCCTGTGCTTCTGGGCTATCCTGCTTTCCCCATTAAAAATGCATGAGTTATTTCTAGCTCTGTTTTCACCAGAGGTTCATTTATGGGAATTAAGACTAAAACCCTTAGAACTAAAATACTTGCCTCAAAAAATGAAAAACCAAAAACAAAACAAACAAGCAAAAAAAGATGGGACAAAAATCTCCAATTGTGTACATGTCTGGAAGCATGGATTAGAAAACTCCTGTGGCCCAGGAGACTAACAGGAACAATTGATACACCCATGTACTCCTCCCTGGAGGAATGTTCTCATATCCAATGTAAAGAGCATTCCTACATCAGGGCCTCATCATGGACATGGTTTTTGTGGCTTGTCCACTCCCGGTGAAAGGCAAACAATTATGGGGGCAGAATCTGCGTTTTGCAGCAAATATAGAAATAATATGCAAGTTCCTGAAAGCATTGCCCTTCCTACCTTTGTTATATGTACTTAAATTCATGTTTACTGGAATCTGCAGTCATTGGTTTATCCAAAAACCCTGACATGCCAGAAACATGCATTGAAATGCATGAACACTTCTGTTTGGTTAGATTGACTAATTGCCCATAAGCTACCTAACAACTCCCCCTTCCCTGCTGCATTCAAGGAAACACATTCCTTAGTATAATTAAACCTTTCTTTTTCACAAAAGTAGATCAAATAAATTCATACTGTCTGCTCAAGCAGCCCCATCTCTCTTTGGCCTGGAGGAGGTTGAGTCGTTCTTTGTTGTTAAATGAGGTATTGATTTCCTATGACATCCTGTCATATGAAAGACTTTAATCAATAGATCGTATGTCAGCTGTAGTTATTTCACATATCATATTATTATTAACATCATCATCATTTTTATTAGTTTGCATTTCTGCCTGAGCTGCTCTGGAGTACTACTGTGTCTTTCCATTTGCTCCTTCCTCCAGTCCCTTTTCAACACAAGAGACCTCACAGCATAAACTCACAGAGAATAAACTTGTGCTGCCTCATGCCAAAAACAGGTAGTAAAATGAGGGCTTAAAGGGAAAAGTGCCCTTCCCCACAAACCTATTGCTGCTGTATGCTTTCTGTATCATCCTGAGTGAGCTGTTCCACCCTTCCTTGCCTGGTTTTTGCTGTACCAGATAAAATATGAGCTTCTCTCCTTCACATTTGTGATTGCAGAACTTCTCCTGGCAGGGTAAGGGCATCATCCTTCTCCCCTGTGGGGAGTGAGTTGGGTTCCCTGCTCCTCTCAGTGGCAGGTGCCCACTTTCCCTTTGCCCATCTTTGCTGCCCAGGGGGCAGCTGAAGCCCCAGATCTCACCTCACCACAGCATTGCTGTACTGGAGCAGCATTTTGCCCTTTATTCTTATTCCTGCTGTTTTTTTATACATCTATTGGCCTCACTTGTCTGTTACACAAAAATGGTTGAGAGCTGGATCAAGTCTGCATTTCAGGAGGCATTCTGCTACCTGTGTTGTCAATCCACACGCCTCATTTTTCACAGGATCTGCAGGGACTCCAGGCTGCTTAGATTTAGCCCATGTAATTTGTCATATCTCCTTTTCCCAGGCTTTTCTGTAGTGATGGATTTCTGTTGTGTCTAACGCTTTTCTGTCAACTTTTCGGGTCCTTTATTGGCAAAAGGCACATTTGGAATTTCTAACAGAGAAATAGGGTACAAAAATTCTTTTCTATGGTTGCATTCTTTTTAGCTATGGTGTTCCTTTGCACATCTAACACATAACTGATGACAAGCAGTTCTCATAGAGAGAAGTTAATGTTTGGTTTGGGGCATTTTCAGAAGCTATGGCAATTAAGTTAAAATTATTCACTTTGCTTATTAATTTTTTTTCATGTAAAGCTTTATTTTGGTTAAGAAAACAGCAAAGGCTCATGTTAGGCTATTTGTAAACTTGTATAATTAAGAATGCCTAATGAAATCTTGCATTTCTATTTTAAAAATTATTTGTGGCTGTCATTCAAAACAAATTAGCTGTATAATGGACACATTTCAGGACATCTACTAATGAGTTTTATACTTTTTTTCTTATAGAATTTGTAGATATTTCAGCTCCTAATTGATTCTGCCTTCTCATGCTTCCAAGAGGGCAAGGCATAGCTCTCTGAAATACCGAGAAAGTTTGTACAACATCTGACCTTCAGATCTTGAGAGACAGAGTTATCCAAAACATAAAGCTTTGCACCAGAACCAGAGCAAGTCTTCTGATGCAGAAGCAAATCCTTTCATTCTGCTGTGTGCAGCCAATAATTTAATGATGAAATATTTTAGTTTCAGCCTGTTTAAAATTCCCATTTAAATGACAGAGAATGTAACGATCTTAAATTCTTTGACTTAGGAAGAAAATAGGAGCTAGCAAGATCCCAAGTTATAATCTAAGAATCTTTAAAATGCTTATACATAATAGAGATTTTACTTTGTATATGAAACAGTACATTATGTACTCATCCTACATTTTCAGTTTCTTTTCAACATTGGACTTCCGTTTCAATGCAAATGTGAAAAACTCTCTGCAATTTGATATAATTGGGCTGTGATGAGAGCTAGTGGACAGATAAAATACCTTTTGACAGCTTTTCAAAATTTGTGGGGAAGGGAAAATACCCATTCTTTTTACACAAATTCATCTATGAGTAAGTTTTGATTATGGTACTCATACCTGGGGGAGATGCTACCATACGCCACAATTACTCCTAATGAATCTATACAAGGAATGAATCTCCCCAGTGTGAAAAAGGAGTCATCTAGCATATTCGCTTTTCAACTTTCACTCAGCCTTCAAAATCATACCTTCATTGTTTTCCTTCTGAATTTGCAATGAATCTCTCCCAATATCCCTGAAATTCTTCCTTTCTCTCCACAAACTGTTTATTTGTGAACGTGAAACCTTTAATTTCTCCCTTTTCAGAAGGCATCAGAAGTCACCCAATAAAATCATTGAATATTGGTATGAAGCAATTAAAAATGTTGACTTTCTGAAGTCAGTAATTTTTCCTTCATTATTATTTTGGGATTTTTCCACAAATAATATATGTGCTTTCACATAAGCACATCCTTTCATATAAATCCAAGTCCAATAAGAAACAATGCAAGTTGTATATTTCTTTATTAACTAACCTCAATTGTTAATTCAGCCCATACCTGAATAAAACTGACTTTTTTTTTTTATTGCGTCATAATTTTTTTAGGTTATAATCAAGAACATTACCTAGTTTAGCCAAACTCCTAAGCACACATTCAAGAACATGCTCATTGGTTTTGATAACTTCAATTCAGGGCCCTGCTGAGCTCCTATTGATGCTTTCACTGCCCATTATAACACTTCATAGATGAAACTCCTGTTTGAGCCAGTACAGGAAGGGAAGCCAGCTGGATTACCCTGACTAAAGAGTTTAGACTCCAGTAACCATCAGGAGGAACACACAGTACTGACATAATCACTTTACCCTGTGCATTTTGAGTTACTGGTTTTGGTCTGTAGATTCAGGCAGATCACAAACATTCACATGGAGATTATTAACAACATGCAGAGAATGAAAATTTAATTAGATAACAAACAGTTTTGCAAGCACCTGTTCTTTCAAAACCTAGTTGTCTGCAGATTTATGTCTCTTGCTTGATTGGCTTCAGGACTGAATTATAGGAAGGTTTTCTGTTGTCCCTGCATGTGTGTACAATCTCTTCCTGCAGAGTAGTTTGACAGAAATATACAGGTAACCATTCGACTGCACATCTCTTTCAAGATTCACCAGTGGCTGAGGTAAGCCTGTGGGTATTTGAACCACAGTGTCTTCTCTGTGTAGCCTGCAGCTTTCTGTGGAGTCTGTAGGATCCTGATTTTCCCCAAGACTTTTGCTGTATTGTCCAACATGACTGAAATAAATTGGAAAGTTGAGCATCCACGAAAATGTGCTTTTCAGTGTAGTCCAGAGTGATATGACAATAACCAGGAGCTACTCAAGATGTAGAAAAGTATGGCACACCTCACCAGACCTCCCAGGGCAGAGCTGTGTAGCTCTGGCTGAGCCATGCTTCCTTCTCCAGGGGCTGCTGCTGGGGCTGGGAGAGACCCATCCAGTTTTCCTAAGTGATTTACAGACAGACCCTTTGGAGGACATACCTCTAGAAACATTTTTAGCTCAGAGATGAGTTACAGGAGACAGCACTTCAGTCAAGCTTTCCCATCCTTCATGTCTCTAAATGTTTTCTACCCCCATCACCCTTTTCCAGGATGAGGACTTTGAAGGTGCTTCTCCCTCCTGTGAATCTACTGCTTTCTTGTATAATTAGCACCTCAGTTCACTGCTAGACATGTTCTCAGTCCTGCTTTCATTCCTTGGTGTCAGGGAAGATGAGATTGCATCTCATAACTTTTCTTTAATATTAGTTCTCCTCGCTGTGTGGTGTTTGTTTTCTTAGTCTGGGCCCGACTGCCCCAGCAGTCACATAGCTCCTAACTGAGGAGATACAACTTTTTTCATCTGAAGGTTTCTCCTCCCTAAGGTAGTCAAAATCTTTCTTCCCCTGGATCACATGGGAGGCCCAATGTAATATTCAATTCAGCTTACAAAATTAGTTTGAATATTTAAAAAAATTACGTAAGAGCATACTCAGTGTAAGCTTTGGATTTTCTTCAAGAGGTTGCTTGCAGTAAACCAAGAAGCAGTTTAGATTTTAATTTATTTCTCTGCCCTGGATATCAGTCATTTTACAGGTTTCACAGTCAGAATGGGTTTCAGGACTATGCCATTACTTCAGTGCTGTCTGGGACACTGAAGCATGTGGCGTGTGCAGGGTTAAACTGAACCATGTGTCACTTTTAAGGTTCTTCTTGTGACTGCTCCACCAGACTCACTGAAAAAGGGTAAAAATCTTTCCCAGTTAAGATTAAAGGGATTTTTGTATTAGTATTAGTATCATGACAAATGTACCTAAACACACATGAAAATTAAATTAATTAATTGTAATTTTTCTCAGAGGCACAGAAGCTGTGGAGGAGCCTCAGGGCTACTCTAAAGCAGTTTTCAACATTTACAATCCCTAGCACATACCAGAGTTTTCAACCTTTGGGGAAAAAAACAACATAAACCTTCATCTTTCTATGTTGCTATTAATAGCTGGAGGAAAGGCAACAGAAATCTTATCTCAAAGCTAGCTACACCTAATAACTAGGGTTTGTTATGTTAGCTCAGACTGGAGCCTTTTACTAATTTAGAGATTGTTGGGCTAATTTCAGTTAGGTACTCCCATAGGAATGCCCCTATACCTCCTGATTGATGGAAGTCTATTTCCTATGCAAAAAAGGTTATAAGAATTGCAAATTTCTCAGTCTGTGTCTCTGGAATTTCAACAGCTTCTGTAAGACTTCAGAGTTCCTCACTCCCTGGCTCTGCTGCAAAGCTCATAAACACTCCAAGAGCAGAGACCTTCTGGTCCAGGTAGCATATAATGCACATAAATTTTATAGCAGGAGGGAGAAGTGCTGAAGGCAAAAGTCTCCCTAGTACTCCAGCTTCATAAATGCCACTGCTGTCATTAGCCTGTTGGGTGTTCCTGATCCTAGCCAAAATAAGATCTAAGAGGGATACCTTCTGATACTTAAATATGAATACATTTTACTCTCTTTGTGTTTTCTCAACTCTGAATTGTAAAATATCAGCTGCACTGGAAAAAAAAGTTCTGTCATTTCCTACAAAAAAAAAAAAGAGATTTAATGTGAAATCGAAGTAACTCATGAAGGAAACACCCATTTGTAACAAAATGTTTGTGTAGGATATGTGAGTATACATTTGTATTTTCATCAAGCTCCTGAACAAAGTGGTACATTTCTATTTTTCAGAAGAAAAGAGATAAAATTCAATAAATTAGATAAGTTCTTCTAGAACATCCTGGACTTTTCAGGCCCATTGTCCCAGCTGCAGATGGGACCCATTGGGACACACCTGAGCTTGAACCAACCTAGCAGGGGTATCTAGGACAGGGAAGCTGCCAGAGCTCAAAGCCTAGTGCAGGCTTCAGTATTTTTAAAGGAATCACAGCAGAGTAATGCCTGAGGTAGAGATTAGTGTCTTAATTTTATATACATCACTTCCTTTAGCAATAACCAATTAAAACAGACTCACATTTCACAGAATTCACTCAAAAGGAAGACATGTATTTTGTGGAGTTGAAAGCATTTCATCAGTACTGTTTAAAAAGCCGGATACTATGCTCTATAATTTATCAATTTAAAAGGATAAATCTCTGTGCTCTCCACAGAGATTCAAGAGAATTTGTTGGCTTCAAAAAGGGGATGTTAAGAGGAGGAAGAAAACAGGTTTTGGGTAAACCAATTGCTACAATAATTATGGTTTTTGGTGAGATGGATCACAAGAAATATAAAAAATGTTCCTGGAGTTTGATTGGCTTTCATTACATATGATACCATCACTTTAATCTTCAGACCTTGCATTCTGCTGACTTGTTATCTCTCTGGACCATGGTACTTCGTTACTTGTCCTTTCTTATTTCATGTTCACTTATCCACATTTCTGCATTTCTCTGTTCTGTTGTATCTGTCTGTTTTCAAGCTTTTGAATACAATTTCAGGTGTCTGTTATTGCAGTCTAGCTGCTGGAACCCCTAAAATATGCTGGGAATTTCAGTTAGAGGTTCATAACCTATTTTTAGCCCCACACTAAGCTCACACCTACCTGTGTTGTTGTACCAATTGAAAGTGAATCACTCCATGCATTAACAGGCCCAGAACACAGAACTGCTTCAGTCTTGGGTCTGCCTGTATCCAAGTATTGTGCTTTCTATAGGAGGAGATTTTCCCCTCACTTTTGGCCCCCTGTTGTGCATGCACCACAAGGAACCAGGCAAAGCCAAAAGAGAGCTCTTCACCCCCATATGATGGGCTACTCTGGAGAATTTTGTGGTTCCCCTTTACCCAACCCATCCTTCCAGGAAACTGCTCCTCTCCTGCGTCCACAGCACAACAGATACCAAGTGCAGCCATGCCTTGGATCTGTGCATGGGAAATGGTGAGATTCTGTCATCTGCCATACCTGGGACACCACCACCATCAGGGAGAGTGGCCAGAGACCCTCAGACCACCTGAATTTCACACTGTGACCCAGCACCTTTGGTGAGCAGATACACAAATCCTGCTGTCTGGTGGGATCCAGTGCAGGAGAAGGTAGCTGGTGGGCAATGCTTGAAACACATTTTCTTGAGCTTTCCAGGAATAGCTAATGTAAGGGAGGGAAGACAAAGCTGCTTTGAAGGCTGAGAGATGGTAATTACTTTAATTATTTCTGAAGCAAATACTTTGAAAACTGGAGTACAGGGAAGAGGCAAAATAAATGGATAAAATCAGAGCTGATTTCCAGCTGAGCTCCACAATATGTGGGGAATGACCCCCCCCCCACAGGGAACCAGAGCAGGGTAATGCAGTGAGGAGCAAAGCCCAAAGGCCTCAGTGGGTACTTCAACACCATGTGATCAGAATAAAAGGGGGAATGTCTCTGTGTATAAGGATCTAATAATAAAATATGTCCTTTAAGATACAGCTTGAAGTGGTGTGAAATTATTCCTTACAGACCTGCAGCTGCCCTAGAGGCCCCTGGCCTCGTTTTTAGCAATCAGAGGGTTTCAGAACAATTTTCCCAGATGCCTGCCTTGCTCTCTCTCCAGGGACTCTGAGGGGAGCAAAGGGTAACAAACCAGCTGAGGTCTGGTCAGGCTTAGTGCCTGCCTGCAGCTTTTAGTAGCCAGGTAAAGGTTCTCCTACCAGTTATAAAGGTGTGCAGGAGCAGACTCCTGCAGGAAGGCATCCAGGTGCTAAGAGGGTCAGTGCTTTCCCCTGGATAAAATATATCTGCTGCACTAGGAGATAAACATCACTTCAGCTTTCTGCAGTAATGGACTCAGCATCAGCCACATAATGGCAATGGATCAAGTCAAACAGAACAGAATGGTTTGGAAGGAATCTTAAAAATCATCTGGGTTCCACCCCCTGCAGTGGGCAGGGACACCTTCCACTAAACCACATTACTCATGTTGCATCCAACCTGGCCTTGAATGCTTCCAGGGATGGGCCACCCACAAATTCTCTGGGCAGCCTGTTCTAATGTAGAATCACTCTCCTAGTGAAGAATTAGTTTCTAATAAATCTTAAATAATGAATAAAGAATTAAATAGCAACTAAATAATAAATAATAAATAAATAAATAATGATCTATCACATCCTCCATATGCTCTCACAGATAACACTATCAGGTTGACCTTGGACTAGAAATGCCACAGCTGAGGGGCATCTGTCAGGAAGAGAGAGAGAAACACAAGAGTTTCTGGCAGATCCTTCATGGGTGGTATCACATGATCACTTACACCAGTGATGCATTAAAACTGTTCTTTTCGTATACAGCAAACTTACAGAAAATGAGTGTGCAAGCCCATCAGAAAAGCAGTCTCTCTTTTTGGCTCCTGTGTGACTCTCTGGTGTGAGCATCTGAAAATCCTGCTTTTAGCTACTGTCTGTAACAGGTGGAGGAGAGATGAGGCAGGAGGTCTTTGAGAAACTGAACAACTTGCAACCCCTGCCCTGGCAGGGACCATTCCTTTCTCCTAGGAGATGGCTCCATAGATTTGTTTGAGGAAAGAAATCCATATCTGATGTTGCACAAAAATTGCAAGCAAGGTTACAGGAAGATCAAGGAGCATATGAATGTGATCCCATATCGTCTCCTTCAGATCAAAGTAATGTGACCTGTTCCTCATCCCCATGGTCTCAAGATCAAAGGGATCAAGACTTCACCTGAAACCTCCTTCACCTGAAACCTCCTTCCCTAGTGGGCATCACCAGCAGACAGAATTCAATAAAAAATGGTTCTTCATTAAACTGAAATGCAGACATGAACTCTTCCAGGATTTTTTAAGTCAAAGAGGAAAGAAAAGGGATGTTTTGGACTTCGACATGTAACACTATTTCCTGCACTGGAAAAAAATAATCTAATTTTTTGGGGTAGGGCCAGGGTGAGCTGCAGGCTGGTTTTGAACTGTGGTGCTGGGGACTGGAGGCTTTTCCTTTCCCAGGCATGGTGCTCTAGCATATCCATGTCACCAAGGTCAGCATGGCTCCTTGGGTGCAAGGAGCTACCAAGAGAGGAAAATCAGCTGCTGGCACATGATATCTGAGGAAAAGGGCTAAAAATACTGACAAGAGTCCTTGCAGTTCCTGCCTGGGTTCAGATGGCAGAGCTGGCAGTCTCCAGCTGAGTACCAGGTCACACCTCTCCCTGGGACAGGTGGAACTCCAACCTCAGCCCTGACCTTCCTTTGCCTGCATAAAGCAGACTCTTTGTGCTGCAAGTGCTTTTGATCCATCTCCAGCTATGGCCAGAGATCTCTGGAGCTCTTCTCAAATCTGCCTTGTTAAGAGGTTGCAAACAAAGCCCATCTCAGTTTTTCTCCCCAAAGTCCTTCCGTCTTTTTCAAGCGTCTTTGAACGAAGGACTTTGCTTTTCACAGATGGGTTTCTGGGTCAGCATTATCAAATAATACTGGTACTGAGGGCACATTTTATTCCTGTAAGATAATTTGTATCAGTTTCACAAATTAAACAATTTTTAGTGGCAAAGAACTTTTTTTTTTAATAACGAATTCTGACCTAATTTTTTCAATTGTGGGAATACTTTTATTTTGCACTTCCAGTTGGTTCAAAACAATAATCATTTGATCTCAAGTGAAGTAAATAAACTTTCTGTGATTTTTTTAATTGGAAGCAGCTGTGTTTTGAATATTTGTCAGCAAATTTCACCTACCTATGAAAAAAGAAAACACAAACTATACTTCAGAATACGTTTTATGTATCACAAGATAAGCACACAATTTGATCATCATGTTATTTATCAATTTTCCACAAACACAGATTTTAAATGCACTTGTTTGCTCTGTGTGTGGTTTTTTTTTTTGTGAAAGGGAGGGATTTTTTCGTTTCTGCACCTACCCTGGAGCACAGCAGGCACAGCACTTCCAGGTGTATCCCAGAGATGCACCTGGCAGCTGTGGTGTCTCAGAAACCTGAACACTTGCAGCTTGGTTAAAGGCCACAAGGGTCTTCAGGTAACTGTGGGCACTGAGACGTTGCTGACACTGAAGTCCTAAGGATAAAACCTCTGAAATACAGCCAGATATTTAATTATTTCTTCAGACCCTTATGACTATTTAGCAGCTGCAGGACCCATCAATACACTTGCAGCATTACTAGTATGCTTGCAATGTGCCATAAAAGGGATGGGAACCTTCTTCACTCACAGGCAGGATTTCCAGACTGCTCCAATGTTTGTGTGAAAGTGAGAATCTGCATAATCTCCCCATCTGACAGGGAAATGGTACCTGGGGAATCATTTTGAAGGCATAGTTTTTAATAGGAAATTCTAAAAATATTTACTTTTAGAAGAGGGTAACATTCATCTGGACGCAGGCTGCCCAGAAATTAAGGCTTGATTTCTGAATCCCCTATATTCTTCAAAATACATGTTCACTCCAAATGAAGCCATATCTTCAGTTTAATACATTTTTTGTGTTGAGCTCAACCATCCATCTAAAAAGTTGAATACTCTAATTCAGAGCATTCAAGATTTACTAATGTAGCTCTCAAATTGTAATGCAGATAACAGTGCCTCTCTGTGAAAGCATTCAATTTAGAGATAAAATAGAAAAGGACTCTATTCTGCATTTCAGTATTGATATAATTTAAATGCCACAACAGTGCAATTCATTCTTGCATGCCTTTGGCTAACTGCCATCACAAAAATGGTGTGTAGGGAGAGGGAGAAAGAGAGAAGTTATTATAGAAGAAGTGTACTGGGAAAAGGCTGATTTTTATGGTAGGGACTGTACCTGTTTTATTACTTTTGTTGCAGAGCTCCAGTTGCACTCTGGCTATAAATTGTCAATGGGTAGGCTTGACCCATAAAATATGTTGTTTTTCCAATGCCAATGGTTTTTCTGTTATCAGTTCCAGTAATTCCAGTAATTATTGCATTTGCAAACAAAGAAACACTGGAACTGAGAACTGAAAAGCAAGACTCTCAGAGATTTCCTGGGTTCAGACATTCAAGCAGAGTTACCTTCAGTAAATGGTTTTAATGCACTGAGGAGGCTTTTATTATGTGTGCTGCAGTATCAGGAATGTCTGTGGACCAGATATCTGAATGGGAGAAGCTGGGTATTTTGCACTCAGATTTTCCTGGCTGTATGGTTTTAGAATTATTTGTTCACATTAGAATTAGTGGGAATAAATGATTTTTAACTAACTCTAAATATTGTGACTCGTGCAAAAAAAAAGAGACATGCACTTGAACTTTAGCAAATCTGGGGAAAGTCTCATAAATATTAAAGAGTAGTACATTTTGTGCGCAGTCCCTTTAAGCAACCCTGCCTATTTCCATAGAATGGTGTCTCAAGTCTCATTGAATAAAAATTGGTGATCTTGTTTCTTTAAAAATAAATAATGCATTAAAAGTTTCTGTAAGAGCTCACTCCCAATATAACTCACCCATTCTCAAGCCAATGCTGTGGTCCAAAATAAATTTTCAGGTCATCCACAAGGTATTTCCATCAAACAGCTGTCAGCTTTCTTTTCTTACAATAATTCTTTTTTTTTACATGAATTCCCATTTAACAAGTCTTTCTCTTGTTCAGAGACGAGCTGGTTTCTGGAGTCTGAAAATGCCGTGTCATTCACTTAGAGGAAGCCTCAACAATTGTGATCATTTGAAGTTAGTATATTTTAAGAACACCGAATTAAATTGTAAAATATTTTGGCTGTGTTACAGTGGGGATTGCAGCAGTGAGGAGTGCTGTTTATGTTTGATTAGGAAAATAAACTGTAAAGGGACCAAATAGTAGAGCAGAGTAAGGGAAGTGATAGTTCTGATAGTGTTCTCAATAGAGTGCCTGCTGCCTGTGTCCAGCGGTGGGATTACTATCAACACAGTGTTGATTTCTACTTGCAATCACAGGAAGCATCCTATGAAATGAGGCTGGTCCTTATTTCCCCACAGGCCAGTCTGGCAGGTGCCTGTGAGCGTGTGAGGTGGAGCATGGCAGAGTCAGTGTGCTGGTGTGGCAGAGCAGCGCTTGGTGGGCTCCAGTGCTTGCAGCCACATTCAGCATGGCTCTACAAAGCTTCATTTGCACTCTCACTTCAACAAAGCACAGCACTGTTGTGGCTGGACTGCACCTACATCAAAGCCAGTAAAGTCCAGGGAGTGCTGCACAGGTCCCTGCTTGTTCAGTTGCCATTCCATCATACACCACTTCATGGTGTACATTCCAGGAAGCCACAGAAACTGTAAAAATCTTACACTGGTCAAGCTAATGGCTAGCTTAAAAAACAGATAGAAGTTTATTTTTCTATTTAATTTTATCTAATGTTGCTAGCACTATAGGTGTTTGATCCTCTTGTTTATTCTGTAAGGTTCTTTGTTACTTGATACCTTGAAATAAGGCTATCCACAGGCTATTAACCTTTTTGATTTCTAATTAAAAGTACGGCACTTCCTCAGACGTAGATAAGTGCTGCCTTCTAAATACTTCAAATGTTACTTTCCTTTTGATTTATAGCAGGGTAAAGAACAATTTTCTTTGGTGTGTCTGCTTTTGTTTACTTATTCTCTAAAGAGTCACAGTCTTTTCAGTTTGTTTCTAAGGCAAGACTTATTTTTTGTCTTTATTGTGCTATATTCATTAATATTCTTTACTATCCCTTTCTTTCTAGTTAAATTCTATTTTCTGGAGATACGAAGCTCAGAACAGGCATACTGTTGAAAGCAAGGATGAGCATTTTGTTTACTTTGGGACCTTATGAGTTGAGAATTTTCTGTCCTGTTCCTTTTGCATCCCAATGTTTTGACTGTTTCTGCTAGAAGATCATACTGAGCATGTACACAGGTTTTTGCGACTGCACTGCATTTCCACACCAGTAATGCAGGAGAGTCATCCAGACCACTTCCCTCACATTCATCTGTTTCACAGCTGTCACATTGTTTCAGCAGGATTCTCTTGAGGAGATCCTCCTGGTTTTCCTAGTTTTGATTAATGTAAATATTTTTTTTCTGTTTGTCTATATGCTGTTTTTCTCAGATCATATGTAAATATAATAATTAACACCCTAGTTTCAGTCAGTAACTTCGTCCTCAAGTGTAACTTTCTGCCTAGAGACAAGTGACCCTTTATTGATCCATCAGTTCCCACAGTGTTTACAGGCCACATCACTGCTTATCTTTCATGCCATGGTTTACTTATCTTCCAAACAGAGCTCTGCCAGTGGCTCTTTGAACCTGCTGCTGAACTATGTCAGCTGCTTCTGTTTCCATTTGCCATCTCATAGGGTGGTGAAAAATGAAACTATCTCTCTGAGTCCCTTTCTCTGAGCAGCAGTTTAAGCAGTGCAAGAACCATAGTTGCGACCGATCCATTTGCCTTTTGTTTCTCTTATTCTAGGAAAGGACAGCTGAAAAATCTTCCCTGCTACAACATTTGACTTATGTCTTTCTTGTTGAGTGATTCTCCCTATTATATCCTTGTCTTTCCCTATCTTAAATTAAATCAACATTAGATATCTTTGAAGTCAGACATCCTTTGAAACTTCATGCTGATCAGCAGAGGCAGATATCAGCGAAGCAGCAGAATCAACTTAAGGGAAGGAAGATACAGCTACTTTATAAATGCATTTTCTTTCTTTTTTTTTCCTTCATTCTTCCTTGTGCTCCTAAAAGGGAAGTAGCAGCGCTCTTTGATCTTAGAAGGCTGCAACACATTGATGACTGGAACAAAAGCGTTTCCTTGCCTGTTATGAGACAAAATATTTCATTTTTTCCCATAATTTTTAGTGTTAGATTGCTCTGAAAATTGCAGAACAAAGAAGCCAATATTAAAAAGGAAGAATTTATCTCAGCTTTTTACAAGATTCAGAAAGGACTGGAAAAATGCATTGCATTAAAAATCCATTCTGGCCAATAAATGCTGTTTCTGGCTTGAGAAGTCCCTGACCTGTGACACTTTGCAGAGTAGGGAAATATCCCTATGTACTTCCCCCTCGCAGTCATTCTTTTCTTTCTGTGCTGTCTGCTCTTGGCAGCTGTTGAAGAAAAGTTACTGGGCAGGAGGGAGACCTCTGTGACGTCCATCTCTCCAGGGACACGCAGCTGAGTGGTGATGTCTTTCTGGGTGTGTGTGGAAAACTGTCGCCCTGGAAATTGAAACCTTCTGATAATGTTTTCATACTTTTAGTTACTTTCCCATGAAAGTAACATAAACATAAGTTGTTTATCACATTCTGTTTGTTGTTTATCACAAGTTGTTTCCTTCTAAGAAAAGTTTTTTGATGGACATTTCTCTTGACCAGTGTGTTTGGGAAGGTGGTAACGATGATCCAATCCCTGGTATTATCGAGAATCTATAAATACTGGAGACAGAGAATAAAGGGTCGGGTTTTTGTTCTGACACTGAGAGGTGTTTGTGTGAATCATTTCATGTCCTCTAGTGTCTGAAAACCAGGCTTGTCCCAGGGAAACAAGGGTGAGCTCGTTCACCTTGTTGTAAGGTAGCTGGGACTGCTCTCCTCACTTCCACAGAGCTCAGGAATTTGGAACTGCTGAACCATTATCTGATCATTTTCTCCTGAGCAAAAGCAAAAGCTTCCATAGGAAGGGAGGCACTTCAATACAGAGGATATTGGTGCTTTGTGAAATTCTTTAATGGAGATTATAGAAACTGTACTCAGCTTCTTTGAAATATGACATCTTTGATCAGCTGTGTTGCAAAGACGGGCTGAGGTAAAAGAAAGGGAGAGAATGCATGGTTTCTTTGAATTAAGATGATTGATTACTACAGTGTGGGATAGTCCAAAACTGATTAATGTTCTTAATGAATTATTTTATTTGTGGATTTCTTCGTAAATCTCTTGTGGATATACATTGTCAATACTTTCCTTTGCTAAAGCAAATTATTTTTTCCTCTCTTTTTTAAGAACACAGATAGGCACACTCAGAATTACAGACAAAAAATATGAGGTTGCTTATTCATAGGCAGGAGATTTAAGTAATTGTTACCTAAAGCATACAACCTTCTAATAACCTTTCCCAGAAAGGCAAGATGCAGAATGAGACACAAGTAATTAGAGAAGTCACAAATGTTAAATTACAGCTTCTGAGTAACAGTTTAACTACTGATTAGTTCATGCTGGTCAATGTTTTGCCCTTTGGGAGGACATGGTATAAATCCCACTTGAGGGCTGACCTTATTATCCCCCTGCATGATGGACTGGGGCCCCTTGCCACAGCCTGGTCCTGCCAGAGCATCCCCTTCCTCCCATGGTGCTGCCCATGGCGTGATCGTCCTGCATTCCCCCCAGACCTCAGCAGCCCTGCATGACGGGGGGATGCTGAGGGATTGGGGGCTTTTGTGGAGGTTGCTGCTCTCAGCTGAATCAAAAAGAGATGACATGTCCACACCTAGAGTTTGGCAGAAGTGATGGTAAATTGATCACCTGATTGATAATGTTTCTGCTTGGTTGGGAAAGCATGAAAATGGCAAATCTTCACTTCAGTCTCTGACTCCATCACGCATCCCATGCATGGTGGTAGTGCTGTGCTGTCAGAATGCCCCTGTCTTGACGCGGAGCCGGATTTTTCCCCAGCCAGCTCCCGGCACCGAGCCAAGAGTGGGCTGCTCCTGGAAAGCAGGGCAGCTTAGGGCTTATGCTCTATGGCACTGGCTGTCCAGCGTCGAGGGCAGGAGCAAGGACGAGGGAGAGGTCTTCCATGTGGTTTCCAAGAGGGATTTATTCTCTTGAAGGTTCCAGGGAAGAAAGACAAAAGTTACAGGGGTACAGCAACTTATGTGTGGGGGAGGAGCAAGGGGAGTGTACAAATAATAAACCAATAGAAAACAGTTAGGGGAGGAGCACAAGGCGGGGTTACATAATACATAAACCAATGGAGAACACAAGGGGAGGAGAGTGGGGCACACGGGCTAATGGAGCTCCGAGGAATAGGGGAATTCCAAAGGGGGCGGTCCAGGCGGGGGTTGACACAGGGGAGGATTGACAACTTCATGGGAGGGGGAACAGGGAACATTCAGGAACAAGGGGCAGGTATCAGGGTGGATTGGCAGCTGGGGTAGGAGGGCACGATTGGGACCAAAGTATTAACATGTTGGGGGGGGTACAACTTAACAATAAAGAATGTAATTGAATCAAATATAATAAACAACAATGCACTGCAACACTGTCTCTCTGGGATTTCTGACCCTTTAATGGAAGTTGCTGGAAGAAAATATGTCTTAAATCTCAAATCTAGAAACTCTGGAACAAGTTTTTTTTAATTACATGAGTACTTAACACCTGGTTAGATACTGCTAACTGCTTGACAGGGATCAAGTTCACCTTCATTAGATGGACTTGATGCCAGTGCCATTCTCCCTATACTGCAGTCATCAGTTATTATTGGTCCCTTTAAAATATCCCAGGAGATGTCTCACTGAAGGGGCTGACTTGGGTCAGTAATTCCAGGAAGGACAGAAGATCCTGTGATTTTTCATTTGTCAATCATCCTTCCTTCCTAAAGCCAAGGCACCTCCTCCTGTGGAGTGCAGAAGCTCATCTGCTGTGCACTGGCAGGAACCTTTCACAGTACAAAAGTGTGATGTCTGTGCAGCTCTGGGCCACTGTGGAACCACGACTGTAGAAAGAGATATTCATTCTGCAGGGGGGTATCCAATGGCTTCTTGGCTGGAGGAAAAGGAACTGGATCAGCTCCATGCAGCCAGAAGGTTTCAGCAGCAGGGATTTCTCTTCTGCTTTGAGTTCAGCCCATGAAGGTATTACCCCTACAAGGGTAGTGCCCAGGGCATGACAAGTGCTCATGTCCAGGGCTGCACTGCAGTTGCCTGTGATTTGAGGCAGTTAAGGAATTTTATATGGTGAGAAAGTAGGCTGCTATTTTTTTTTTTAAGTTTTCTATGCTCATCAAGTTTGAAAGCCTAGGGCAAGATTAATTAAAATCAATGGAGCAAAGCAAATTAAGCACTTTAAAGTGCTCTTTGGGGGCTATCAAAACTAGAATAATTCAAAATAAATAGTCAAATACCTGGGCCTTGTTATGAGACTATTTTATCATTCTGCCCATTCATTTGCTCTATCTCTCCCTTATTTCTTTATCTGTTTTTCACAGAGCTCAGCAGATGCTCTTTCGTCAGTGTTTTACACCAACATGTTTCTGTGCAATCTCAGGACTCTGCTCCCACGCACCTAAAATAAAGTTCACACTGCAAACACAGAGCCAAATCCAGCAACTTTTATTCACACTAGTAAGCCTTGCAGATATATAAATAGCACTGTTTGTGCTATTGGGATGGTTTGTGAGAAAAAAAAAAAGAAAAAAAATAATAGATTCACAATTCTAAGTAATCATGGGATGAAAATCTGCATTTTTCCTTGACTAGAAGCATGTATGATTGTCAGGAAAAACCCTATCACTTGCAGATATCTCCTAATTCCTTAAGTCTCCCCAGTTATTCTCCAGATTAAAACCTGGACTAAACTCTACATCCTCCATATAGGAGGAGTTGTAAGGGTAGATATTCACCCAAATAAATCTCAGGTGTGCTTGGTTTTGGGTTTTAATTCAGTCTCTGCTTCTGTGCCACCTGAGAGCTCCTGTATGACCCTGCTTGATAAGAAAATCTGCTAACTAATGTATGCCTGCTTCTCCTTGAGGTGTTAGCGACCCTCTTAAGGTGATTCCTGCTTGTTCAGTGGTTCCTAGTGTAATTCCAAATGTTGTGGGGGGACTGTGAAGGTAATCATTGAAATCTCTAGCAAAGTAATCATTGCATTAAGCTATATTCAGCCTGATAACACAAGCTCAACAGTGGCATTCATAATTCTGATGCCTGTTTAGTAAACCTGATACTGCATTTACCACTTGAAGGCACAGGAATCTGGAAGTGAATCCTCTGGATCCGATTGTGTCTTTGGCTCCCCGTGGTAGGAGGTAGGCTCTGAGTCTGCAGGCTCCTGGCTGCTCAGCTGTGCTCTGAGCTGCTCTCCATGCCACGGCAGAGCTATTCAATGATGAGCAGGAAACACACCTATCCACAGCTCTGGTTATCTGTGTGGCAGCAGAAAACAGATGAGCACACATTTCAAGCTACCACATAGAGGTGTTACTTCAGATCTAGTTTTTTAACCTTTTCGGCAATTTTCGGAGCTCTCTCTGTTTAGCTGGGTGATTGGAGTGACACTGAGGGGCACTTGCTTCCAGAAGGCTCCTTTGCTTCCTGGATGTGAGAGATATTGCTACCCACAGCAGAGCTGCTGGTCCTCTGACTCCTGTAATCATCTTGTAGGCTCTGAATACAGTTTTTATTTTGGAAAAAAAAATATTTTTCTCTGCCAAATTTAAATTCATGATAGTTTGCTCAAGTCAATGTGGAGACATCATAAAAACTGCGTGCCAAAATGAGCCATTGCATTGACCCAGGGCTTCATTATAAGAATACTACAGCTTTGATTCTTAATGAGCTTCCTTTTGACACATTCAGATGTCTAAAAGCGTGAGATGCAAATTTTTATGTGAACCTTGAACAGAAAATAAAGTGAGGGCCAATGTATGGCCTGGGTGAATGGATAGCGGATACATAACTAAATGCTTCTAGAGACACACCAGTCTAAAGGTTTCAATAATCTGCAACCAGCAGTTCCTGGATGAATACACTTCATCACAAAGCCTGATGGAAGGCTAGAAAAGTAACCCAAGTGCTTGCAGGGATTTAGCATCTCTGATCATTGTTGGCTTTTGTTGGTATAATTGCCAGACAAGAGAAATAAAGGAAAAAGGTAACTAATTCAGATTAAAACCCTTTTCTATGGCAAATTACACAGTTATTACTTTACTTTTAGGATACTTTGATATAAAAATCAACAACTTGGTAAAAATAAGTGGGAACTTTCAAGGTTTTCGTTGTTTGAAGTTGGGAGAATACTGAATCTAATTCTTCAGTGACTTTTTCCTGTAATTCCCTCTTGGAAATTGTTCCAAGGGGTATTGCAGGCAAAGAATACCTTGTTATCCTTCTGCATAGGAGAGAAAAAGGCTTTTTGCCTCTCCTCACTGCTTTTAAAACACAGAAAGTTAAAAATAAGCAATTCAGGTTATTTAGATTTAATATTTCTGCATTGGAAACTAACAAATCTTTCTTATGTCTAAAGAGCTTTTTCAAGGTTTGGGTCTTGTATTGGCTTGTTATCCTTACAAAAAACTCAGTTGAATAGGGAAGGGCATACTAAGAATTTGCCTTCCCAAGTAAAGTTTTGATTTACTCCAGTTAAAAAAATTAGTCAAACATGACAGAAAATTTCTTATTGATCAATTTGTAGTTTCAAATAACTAATCCATTTTGGTCTGTCTAGCATTCAGTGTTTGCTTCTTGTGAATATTTGAGTGATGAGGTTTTACTGGCATGGACACAGCAAGTGAATACAAAGTCTATTCAATTAATATTACTTCCTTTCACATAGCAATTAAAGGCCCCCACTGGGACTGGAACTCCAGGGAGACAGTTTATATGAGGAAGTGTTCAAGACCCACATCCTATAATTCTTGGCTTCCTTTTTAAGGGTTTCTGACATTCTTCTCTAATTATTTCTCCCCTCTCTAGTTCCACATTTGAAAAAAGCTTGCAAAAAAAAATTTAAAAAAATTAAATCTAGGCTCCTTTTGTCCTATGCTCTGTCCAAACCTTGCCATGTACCTCTTTATTTTAATGTTGATATATATACTTGGCATCTTTGGAAAAATTAAACTCTGAAAATTTAAATGTTCAGGTGTTTGTAGGGGAAAATCTATTTTATATTCTACTGTCCTCTATAGTGATATAAATATTACAGTCAGGTAGTCATACAGCTGCTGTTCTCTCATCTAATAAAGAAGAATATAAATCAGAAAGACTTCATTATATATATTTTTCTCTTCAGAAACTTTTATTGACTGGTGGCTTCCTCAGACCAGCAAACTGACCCACCTTGCTCGAAAAGCAGTTTTCTGCAAGTGAATGTCCCAAAAGGGCAGATGTAATGCAGAGGCTGTGGGAGCCCTCTGTACAGTCCTGTGAATACTGCATATTTCAGTGGGAATTAAACAGCTGATATTTTGCTCAGTAGAAAGCTAAGGCCTAACATATCTCACCAGGCCTTGCTTTCAGAAAGTTAATGTAATATAAACTGGTCTTTTAGGCTTCCCCATCAGCAATGGAGGGAGTGAAGTTCTGTACCTCTGAGGAGTGAGTTTGCCATGCTGGGATGGGTGCCTGAGCTGTGCAGGATGTCACAGACGACAGGCTTAGAGGAGAAGCTCTGCTCCTGGATCTTCATGTGAGGCAGCACAAATGCTACTGAACAGGGTAATCCTTGCTGGAGTTCTCCACATTGCCAAGAACCACACCAGTAGCTCTGGTTCCTGCCAGACAGGGACTGTCAAGATGCTACTGCTGAGCCCCAGCCGTTCACAAGGTGCCCAGGTAAGGTCCCCTCCACAAGCTGGTGACTGGGAAGTGTGAAATGGTAGGCAGGAGAGTGGATGTGGACCAGTGTCAGCCCATGAACTGCTGGTAGGGGTCTGTCTCCCCATCCCAGCATCAGCAGATCACTGCAGGAGAATGCACTTTGTTCACCAAGAGGAGGATGAAATAATATGCGGGCAATATGCATTATTTTTCCCAGTCTTGCTTTTCTGGTTGTCAGGTTGCTGCCAACATTGTTGCCTGGGTGCATGTCTGCCACAGGAGAGCATCACTAGCTGTAGACAATGCTCTTGAAACTGCTGTCAGAGCAGGGCTTCATCCTTCCCTGCATTACCGGCTGTAGAAGCAGCTGCCAAGAACATCTTAAATATATTCTCATGATTCTGTCGAAGCTGAGGGTTACACAGAGGAAGAAAAATGGCTTATGGTGGCAATCCACAGCCCAGCTCTTGTCTGTTAGCAGGGAACTCTGCTGTGAGTGTCATCCCCACATGCCTGTCAGACAGGAGCATCATCCGTCATGGTCTGTGACAAAGGCATTATCACCTGCAGAAAATCCTGTCCATTTAGAAACTCTGTATAGCCCTCACCAAAATATTTGCCTTGGAATGCTTCTCTGTAGATGCAACATTCTTCCTCACCATCAAAATCAAAATAAGTTACAATGAACTGCTATTGCTCAAAAGCCAGTATGCTACAATAATCATATTAATTCTCCTCCCATCCATGCCTTAATGAAAACCTGTCCATGCCCCTGTTTGGTTTCCGTGGTTACTGTGACTTTCTGTGATTCAGGTGTGATTTTATGATGTTAAATATGGTGTCTTACTTCTTTTGTACTGTGATAAAGGTTAGAGGGGATCAGTGAGTTTTTGTCTGAGAAAAAAAAATATACTTATTAATTACATAAAAATAGCAACATTTCACTCTGTGCCTGTTTGTATTTTTTAAACATTTAGAGGATGTTGTGGTTTAAGCTCAGGCATAAACTGATCCTCACACAGCCAGTCACTCATTTTCCTTCAGTGGGATGGGGGAAAGAATTAGAAGAGTAAACCTGAGGAAACTTGTGGGTTGGATAAATACCATTTAATTGGTAAAGCAAATGTCTTATGTACACAAACAAAACAAAACAATTCATTCATCACTTCTCATGGTCAGACAGGTGTAACTATCCCTGTCAAAACCAGCAGAGAGAAGAACTCTGTAACACAGATGTGAAACCGATAAAAAATAATTGTGCTTAAGTATTGAAGATACAGGTTTTGTATAAAATTTGACGAATATTTGATTTACTTCTTTGTAATCTCAAGCAAAGTAATTGGATATTTTGAATACATAGGAGAATTTTACTTTGAGGGGTCATAAGTTACATTCTGTCTTCAGCAATAAATGAATGATGTTTCCTTGCCTGTAAGAGCACAAGTTGAAGTGCTTAGGGCACAGTTTCAGAACCCCTTTTGCCAGCAAAGCAATGAGAGCATCTTGCAGGATAAGTATTCTCTTGCATTTATACTTCCACCCACTGCTTCTTCCAGGGCTAGTGTGGATGCAATGATTTCTCTTGCCCAGAGGCTGTGTTCAGGGCATCCCAATTTAGAAGGTTACAGCTGAAAATATTACAAATCTCATTCCTTCTCCCCTGTCATAATGTATGCTTAATATACATTGCAATATACTTGGACCATGAAATTGGTTACATGGAGAATGTTACGACGTCTACTCCAGCGCTATAGGAGAATGGTTGGAATAAGTATCCCTAAATGTTGGCACTGTGTGGTTCTTTCCATCATACTTTTATGATAGCATTGTCTTGGCTGGCAACATTTTTTGTACTTAGAGATCATGACTTTGCTTATTTTACAAACATACTTGCTGTGCAAAAGAGGAAAGGCAAAGGGGGCCTTATTAAGGGTTTTATCAAATTAATTTACAGAAAAGACAGAAATTAGTCTCTTCGGTTTTCTCAGCTACTTTATGCAATTCTGACACCAACATTATCAACATGTTCTCTCTTGGCATGTGTCTGTGATAGGAGAGAGAAACTGCCATTTTAGATCAAAAAGTAATTTCCTGCTGTCTGGTATCCTTTGACAGAAAAAGTATAAATGAAGATGAATAGGCTTTCAAAGAATGTGTTGCTTTGGGATTTTTTTTTCTTACCTGAAAGAGAGCAAGGTGATCTCTCTGGATTAGGAAAAAATTCATGTTTTCCAAAATCTAGGTGTGGCATGGGGTTATTGACTACTGACTGTTTATTTTTAGGCTTAAATAAAAATATCCTGTTCAGTAATCTTGAGGAAGTTTTTCTGTGATACATCTGGAGTTGATAATTGTTAACTAACAGATAACTCCTCTCCCCTGGGCAAAGGAGTTTTGTCTGAGAAATACCAGTGAAAATTCAACTGTCCATCCTTTCCATCAAAGCAAACCTCTGCTCTGAGGGCACTTCTGGGGTATGGACATGTTGTTCAAGCATTTCTATCCTGGGGACACCTTAAGATACTCTACACAAGGTCACCTGTACAATCCAGCATGATGCTGCACCGGGGTGCACACTGACAACCTCTATCGCTCTCCATCTCAGAACTTCCCACTTCAGCATGACCTGGGGAAACCCTGCATTTTTTGGTACTGTGCATTCCCAACCTACTTGTGCATGCCTTGGGAGAAGTGTAAATGTGCTTCCTGACAAGTAAGCTACAAAGCAACTGTGAAGCTTCCCCGACCAGGCCAGTACACAAAGTGCATCTCCCATTGAGAGTCACGGTTTTTCTGCCCCATGCCAATTGCACAGTGGAACTGGTTAACCTACTTGTGCCCAGCTATGCTGGGTTGAATATCCCTCAGACAGTGCCTGATTTCTGTGAGGTCTCTGTGACTGCATATCTTTGTGTTAAGAGGAAGTTTCATTGGAGAGCTGGAGGGAATGGGAAGAGCAAGGAGACGGTAGTAGAGACAAAAGCATCTCTGGAAGCAATCTCTCTTCATAGTCCTCAAGAGGCATCAGGAGCATTGCCTACACCTGGTTGGCAGGATAAGGGTCTTACAGGTTCTTAAAAACCTCAAATAGCAGACTTAATAAATTAAAGTCAGAATAGACTTAAAGGTAATACAAGAAAAGGGTACATCAAATTCCTTTTTCCGAGTTGTATCTGTGTAGGTGACTCTCTCTGGTAAATACCGGAGGGACAGAAAAAGGCGGGGTGATTAATTCAGGTAACCTCTGTTTTGGATTTGCATCAAGTGCCCATCTTGGGTATCACATTCAGATTATCAGCATCATCTGGTGCTCTGAGAAACACAATAAGCTCTGTTAGATATGCACATTAAAAAAAAGAAATGCAGAGAGCTTTCAGTTTAGCTTTGTGTGATATTTAACAAAATTACCCTATGGACTCCTCTGTATAACAAGATTTGTAGCTTGGCTTCCCCTTGAAATGAGGCGCGTGTAATCTTGCTGTCTAACTATCTGTCACATCCTTCTCAGAAATGTATCAATGGGCACACTTCAGTCAGATCTACCACAAGAGAAGGGATCCGAATGCTGTATCTTCCTGAGAGCTCTGACACTGGCTGCATTCACAGAAGAGTCCCAAATGAGTATAATCACTGGATGAAAAACAGCAGTGAGAGCCCAGTGGTTATCAGTTTGACCCCATGGCTGGTGGGTGACAAGCTGTGTACTGACAAATCAATAAACACATGGTGCTCAGCATGGAGCTGACAACCAGTTGCAGCATCTGCTGTGTTTTATCTGGTCAGCAGTTAGAGGATGAGGGAGTGAGATCTCTTTGTGCTTGGGGAATCTGAAGAGAAGGAATAAGAGATTTGGGGATGGTGAGGTCTCATAGCTGAGAGCTAGTGATATAGACAAAGTTGTAAAAACATTGCCTTGCTCTGCTACTCCCTAAAAAGCCCAGTTTTTTAATGCCACTGGATTAAATACTAACCAACATTTTTACTTCACAGCACTTACCTTAGAACTAATACCCAAAATACTGATGTTTGTAAAGTATCCTCAGATTATCCTCTTTTGTGTCTGTGTGCACATTGTTCATGTTGAATTCTCTGAATTCAGCATCTGTCCAGGACATGATTACTTAAAGCACTGCCCATTTACCAGTTTCTCAGTATTGAACCCAAGTGTTCATATTTTCCAAGTTTGAAGTGGTTGAACATGATTTGCAGAGTCTGTTGTAGTTATGTACAATTATTTACAGATTCTATTGAGCAGTTATCATTTCAATTCTGTAACTATGGAAATCAAAATAGTAAGACAGGATGGAAAAATAAATGGCAGCAACTATACATAGATAACACACAAAAATGGTAATAAATGGGTTAAATACAGGCCAAAAGAGCAGAATGGTAGAAAGTATCAAATGGTGACTCAACTTCCAAAAAGATTAATAGCAAGGGCTATTATTTTGCTGTTCAGTTTGAAAATGGGAATCTTCATTGATTTAAAACTTGAGCCATGATATTGCCAGGGTATTCCCATTACTATTTTACTTCTCTTTTGATGTTCTTGAGGAGTACCCTCTTGTTACCATAATGTATTTTATATTTTTCCTTTCTTCCATATGCATCCTCCCAGCTACACTTTCTGGATTTCTTTCACCAGTCTTCTCTCCATCTTTGCAGCAGAGCTTCCTCCATCAAGACAAGCCTCTCATTCCTCCTCCTTCTTACTCTACCCAGTACAGCAGCATCTACTGCACTCTCAAAGGCCAAAGGATTTGTGAGCAGCTCAGCTTTCCCTTTCTTCACTCAGTGCCCTCCTGAGCCTTCATTTCTGTCATTTTACCTATGCAAAGTAAGAGAAATATAAATAAATATGATATTTTCGTGCCCCATTGAACCATGCCATCATCCTGTTGCCACCCTTATCTCTATCAGCTTTCCTTCTACCATCTCCCTGCCTTGTCTTGGGAGTCCAATGCAGCAAACTCTGAATCAGCAGAAGTGTCTTTCCTTTTCAGTGCTCTGTGACAAGTTACGTACGTGAGAGTCCATGCTGCTAACTACTGCATATTTCACAAGCTCTGAATTGAATGAATTGACACCAGGGAAACACACTTTTTTTTTATTCCCTGCACAGTATGTTTAGACTTTACTGTTTAATCAAGTGATGCTTAGCTCATTTGAACTGACTGATGTACAATTCTCAATTGTCAATTCCCACAGCCTAATCAACAACTTAATAATATGGGATAAACAGTCATCACACTTGATCCCAGCAGCACACTGCACATTGAGATGGAGATCTTGAATTCAAGGACGAAACTCATTCTGGGTCCACCCTTGTTGGTCCAGAGGAGAAACCAGGAGGAAAGGTAGCCATGTGGTACAGTAGGATTGTAACACTGGTTTGGGGTTTGGGAGTTTTTTTTAGTCAAGAGAAAATTTGGAACAAGTTTGTTTTTCTGTGCAAAAAAACCCTCAGTACCTGGAGGCAGTCGAATGAATGCTAGAGAAAGTGGCTGTGGCTCAGTAGGCTTTATAAGTTGTAGAATGTTTAGGCAAAATTCTGTTTGGCATGTGCTAATGAAGATAAATTTACAAAAGCTTCTAAAGCTTGAGTTCATACTAGAGATCACAAATTGGAAATATCTACCATCCCCCCCTGAAAACACTTTATGTAGCTGTTTATTTCTGTAAGAGCATTTATTGAAACACCTATGTGAAAATATTTCAAATTATTTGTAAGAAATACAGCTCTTGAATTTGCTCTGATTTCTCATAATCTCAATTATGAGTCTAGATGTCCTGAAGAATAAAATCACCATATGGATATATCACCATGATGACACCTTGATGTTCTTTTATGTGTAAAGCTTTAATGGCATCATTATCCTGTAATGACATCAGTGCCAGTAATATCCTACTAAAGAACATTATTAGTTAAGGGACACTAAATCCACAAATCTACAGGTTAAATTTGCCATTTCAGTAAGCATATCACACATATAGCATGGGCAGAGCTATGTGTTTGCAGCTGTGCAGGTGCTGTGGGCAAAACACTGCTCAAAATCTGTGTGTTATGGTTGGAGAGTTAGAGATGTTGCTTGAATTTCACATTCAATTTTCTAGTTTTGAATTACAGTCAAAATCATAATGTTGTGGTTAATAACTAGCATCAAACTAGCATTTGACAAATTGCATGACAGACTTCGTTGCCAAGATAAATAATTTCTTCCAACTGGAAAACAGAACATCACTCATAATCTAAAAGAATTGTGTACAGGAAATGTATCTTTTAATAGGAAAGCAGCACTGATGTAATGAGTGTATAATTACTTTTTTAAAAAATTATCCCCCAAACTACTGTCAGCAAGGTCACATCTATTTGGCTTGGCATCTCTCTGATTTTTATTGCTTAGGTCCCACCCCTGGGAGTTACCTTTGCATTACTCACAAACCAAAATCACTTTCTATTCATAATTCTCCATTCAAAGAAAACAAATATTTATCAGAAGAAAATGATACTTTTTGAGAATGCAAATTGAAAAAGTATTAAGAAATTTGTTGATGGTTTCCCCATCTACTGTGAATTAACTCCCTTTCAATTTCAGTGCACTGTGCTTTATTGTTTAAATTTGCTTTAGGATTTGCATGTGGTGTATTCAAGATACCATGAATGGTTTGGTACTAATTAAAGAGAAAATATAGTTATATGAATGGCTCTAGGGCAGTGGGGGCAGATCAAAAGAAGGAAAATCCAAAGTTCACAAAATTTTTCCGTTCCAACTTTGATGATATTTCTGAATTTGAAATTAGCACACAGAGTGCATTTGCATTTTAAATGTTTGGACACAACTTATCCAGAAGCAAATAGTCTTTTGGGGGCCATATTGAGCATTTTAACAAAGCTGGAGGATAACAGAATATATCTTGCACTAATATACATCCTGCTTAACTCCATCAGAGACAAAAAATTCCAAAAACACTGGGTCGATACCTGTAGTAATGTTTTTCTTTTCAGATATGCTATACTGAAGCAGTGCTTCTCTATTAGAAATACTGGCTTAACTAAATCAATCATTAAAATCTGGTTTAATTGATACTACTTCCCGTGAGCACAACGCGTAAACATTTCTAATGCATGAGTATAAACACACGCTTTATTACACAGCAGATGATCACACATTTTGTGACAGAAATCTGCTTGTTGCCTGAATACCTCTGAGATGTCTGCATGTAGGTGAAGAGGACTTTGACCAGAAAAAGAAAAGCAGTTGTTGAGCAAAAGCATCTGAGATACCCCTTGGCTGAAAAAGCTGACCTGTCATCATCTCTCTCTAAAGCTATCTGCCTTCTAATTCCTTCCTGCTACATCAATTTATTGTAGCCCATATTCCATTAACATTATATTTATTTCTTTCACATTATTTTATTTAAAATATTAGACTAACTCCACTGTGACTGCATTGTGTGAGATCAGATTTCTGTATGGTTGTTATATAACTAGAAACTCATGTACATTTGGAAGCGATATGCTGAGGGAACTGTAAACTCTAAAGATATAGAGTCATATTTAAGAAGGCTTAAATAGGCTTTAGTTATAAACCTTTTTTATAAAGATCAGACATGCTGAACAATTATTCAGAAATGGTAAAGTGTCAAAAAAGGCAATGCTATAAAGTAAGAACTACAAATGGAATAACAACAAAATCACCGATTCATTGGATCACTATGGTTGGTTGAAAAAGACCTTTAAGATCAGCTCCAGCCATCAACAGCTAGAACTGCCAAGTCCACAACTTAACAATGTCCCTAAGAGCCATATCTACACATCCTTTAAATACCTCCAGGATGGTGGCTCCACTCCTTCCATGGACAGCCTCTTCCAGTCCTTGGAATTTCAATAAAAAACAATTTCCTAATATCCAATCTAAACCTCTCCTGGTGCAACTTAAGGCATTTTCCTCTTATCCTGTTGCTTTTTATTTGAGAGAACAGACTGACCCCCACCTGGCTACAACCTCCTTTCAGGCAGTTGTAAGTGATAAGATCACCTCTGAGCATCCTTTTCCCCAGGCTAAACACCCCCAGCTCCCTCAGTTCTGCTTACAGGACTTGTGCTCCAGATCCTTCCCCAGCTTTGCTGGCCTTCTCTGGACACACTGCAGCACCTCAATGTCTTACAGTGAGGGGTCCAGAACTGAACAGGGGATTTGAGATGGACTTCACCAGCCAAGCACAGGGGAAGCATCACCGCCCTGGTGCTGCTGGACACACTGTTTCTGTTACCAGTTCCTTCTAATATGATTATAGTTACACATTAGGGTACTAAGATCTATCCAGAGCATAAGAATATCCAAATTCTGGTTCATTTAAGCACAGTTTGTTGACAAGAGCAGAGATAACTTTTTTAACAAAGCTGAGCCTAAGTATTTGTTTTGTTTACAATGGCAAATATCTACCTTTGTTGCCTGGCCTGTTATTGCTACAGCAAAGGAACAAAAATCTGTTTTCCTAAACTGTGGAATGGGAGGCAGAAAAGGCATGACAAAACCTCACAGGGTGATGACTAAATTTCTAATTAATTACAAAACTGTTGATAGTTCATGGGTACTTTGGTCTTTGTAATCTACACTTTGTGTTTATGACTTCCTTCATGGCACTTCATGCAGTTTGGATTTACACTGCAGAAATATTGTATCAGACTGAAACCAACAGTTAAAGTACAGAAGAAAATGAAAGTAATTCACTGGCATACTTCAAAAGGTTTTTCTCACTTAAGAATTGCTTCAGATAATTGGCAGGGATGTATTCAAGTTGATAATCTTTTTTTTGACAAAAATTTGGTTCTCTTCCAAACATAGAGCTGTCCCTCATTTGCTCAAAGGCATTGTTGACAGAAACAGGGGAGATGCACAGGGCATGATTCAGCTTGCAAGTTAATATTTCAGTTTATGTGTCTGTAAGTGGAGGGGCACATGTGCACTCAAGTATTCACTAAGCCCCGTGTAGCTGCAGAGGATGCAGTCAGTAGAGCCAGTGGGACCTGAAGAGCTCTTCAGCTCACCTGGAAGCAGGCACATTCAATTGATCAGTGAATTGCCACCCAGACACCACTGACTGTATTGACCACATCTCTATGGACTGCAGCTGAAGTGTAAACAGTTCAATTTATCTGTCTTAATCTCTGTGTACATTGATGATATGATTGCTGGTTGTTCTTACTCATGTCAGATTGAATTACTGAATGGAGCTAAAATAAATCCTGAAATCAATCCTATTTGGAAATATTATGAGCAAGAACCTCTTACATAGCTAGGGAGTTTGGCTGCTTAACTCGATCTGCCTGAGTGTTCGAAGCAGCCAAAACTGACGTACATAAAATAACCAGTTTTAATTGTGTGTATTTGCACACCTTATTTCCCACAAGTTTTTAAGGAACCAAAGGACCACAGTGATCATGTACTTTGCATCTCTGATGAACAGAGATAATTACTGTGTCAGTAGATCAAGGGCAAAGATTTTTAAAGCATCCTTCCCCCTAGCCATTTCCCTTAATGCTACTAGATATGGATCCACTCCAGGTCGTGGACCAAGGAGAACTAATGCAGCTGCATAGGCATTTACCTGCAGCAGAGGTTATGGCCCTAGGCTGTATCAAAACCCTCCATTATGGAACAAATGCATCTCAAAAGTTTTTAGTATCCCTGCACAGGTTTGGGGAGGGCATGAGGGTCAAAAATGATACAGTCACATTTGAGCCTTTGAAGCTCTGGTGTTTGAGACAAGGATCATATTTCTTCAGCTTGAGCCTGGATGCTGAAGTACCAAAAACGTCCAACATGTACCCATGAATAACTGTTCATCTTGAATATTTTTGAGTGAAGAAAACTGTATCTTGTAACAATTTTTATATGAAGTTTATAAATCAAACTCCCTATTTCTTTATAATGTCTGCAGAGGGACTGACCTTGGTGCCATTTAATCAGTTTTGCACTTGACTTCAGTAGAAGCAAAGATGGGCCTGTGGTGAAAGCAAATCCAGAGGAAATTACATCCAGATGCTTTTCAATAAAATGTTTATCCAATTAAAAAAAAAAAAATATTTCTTTATTTTGAGAAACTGTACTCTCAGTACTCCAGTCTGGCTTATACATGTTGTCCATCTCTACAATGTATTTACATAGTAAAATCTAAGATCAGGTGCAGCCTTTGATGTTGAAGGATGTGTTTTATACACAGCTTCATTTAATAAATTCCTTCCCAGCCAAATGTACTGCAGTACTGCAGTGTCACACTGTGAAGCACAGTCTGAGTAGTTAATATTACCTGGAGTGTTTAAGGGAGAGAATGTTTAGACGATATTCATGCTAGCAGCTTTTAAGGTCTTGTGCATATCTATTTACAAACCTTAGATATCTTGCATGTATTTCGTCAGTGTCAGCCATAATATAAAATCTTCCCTGAGCAAATTACACAATATTATCTATTTAGTAAGTAAAATGTACTGATAATTTGGAAATATTGCCTGGAGTTTGAAGCTGTTACAAGCATTATGATTCTAGACACTATTATTAACCTATCAGGGTGTTTAAATATGTCAGATTAGAAGTCTGACAGCAGAAGGCTGGTTCACACTGGAGAGGAAAAAGGTGTGTGATCAAACATATCTCCTTACATAAGAGCTTTAGAAACAGCGTTATGTATGGAGCCTGAAATCAGTCAGCTCAGGTCTGGTGTGCTCTACAAGAACAATGAGTGGTTTAATGTGTTTGAAAGTGAAGTTGTGATAACACTATTCTTGACTCCTGTCCTTCACACCAGCCTTGTGTGTGCTGAGGCCAGCAGGTCCCCATGGCAGTGGCAGAGAGGATCTGCCCGTCCCAAGAAGAGGCTGTGCCTCCAGGGATATTTTTTTTTTTCCCCCCAGGTTAGAACTGAAATATGGTCTTTAAATGATGAGTCCATGCTGGATCCAGGAAGTTTCCTACCATAAATGTCAGGAGTTTGGGGCTCAAAACAATGGTGACCTGAAGGTTTCCATTTCTAAACAAGAGTGGGATTTAGGATTAAGATGTAGTAGGTAGAGCAGACACTTCACTGTGACTGCCAGGTCCTACTGCCTGGAGAAGGAGCAGTGCTACAGTGTCAGGAGTGCTCTCCTGATGGTGCTGAGCCTCTGGGATGAACATCTAATCCACAGGTCTCTATGGCCTCGGGATACCACACTGGGAACAGGCTCCTGCGTGCATCGGCCTCAGTGTGGGTCTCAGCAGAAGGCTGGAAGTGCTGGATTTGTTTAAATTTACTTTTAATTATTCTATCTGCATATGACCCTTCAGGTGTGCTTTCCATACTTCTTTCTAAGAAAATGTTGAAATCTTTCACATTGAAGCAACTGTTTAGACAGACTGTGAGATTAACAGTGGAATTCTGAGAGCTGACAGCACAGACACTGTGTGGAGTGGAGCCTGCTGCTGGACCCTGAGGGGCTATTGCACAGCATTCCCATGTCTTAAAAATATCCCATGGACTCAGCCAGAGGCAGTGTACGAAGGCACCATGATTCTTCTCCAGCAGGAGGAAATATATAGTTATTCTTGTGGTCTGAAACAAACATTTCACTTATCTTTGTGGCTCATAGAATTTACGACTGCAGCATCAGCAGAGATAAAATGCAGCAATCATGGACTAAAATATTGCATCTTCTGTGACAGGGTTTAGGAGAGAAAATTTACTGATTTTTCTTGGGAAATGTAAATACTCCAGATCATCTGAATTTGCAAATTTTCACTATGACTGCTCATAAGAGCAAATGGAGCATTAGGCCCTTACAAAGTTCAAATATTTCCCTCTGAATCAGCCCTACAGCTGTAATCTGTAAACTCTGGAGCTTGGGAAACAAAGACAACTTTAAACTCTGGCAATCTGAATTTTAATTCAAGCATAATGAGGGAGAATTAAAAAAAAAAAAAAAGAACAATATAAAGAGCAAAATAGATTCAAGAAGCATCTAGTAAAAGGCATAAAAATTACTAATTCTTCTGCAAAAAACATCAGAAGGAGGAAATCTGCCAGAAGCCCAGGAAGATGATCAAAGAATAAAGTCTCTGAGAAGTCTCTGATAAAAGTCTCAGAAAAAGTCAGAGATGTTCTAGGAAAATAATCTAAAATAAATCTTCTGTACACACAGTAGCTTTGGAGGAGTTTGGGGAGGTTCCCACACTGGAAGTTTTTCTTCTAGAAGATTTATCAAATGCTCTTTTTCAAACTGAAATGGACAAAGTTCATGGAAAAAATAGACTAAATACATGAAAACATACCAGAAGGATCAACAGTAACAGAGTTTTAAAGGAACTTAAGGATGATGTATTCAACATTTCAACAGCACTGTCTAACCTCTTGTTTAAAGTTTCTTTGGTACTAGAAGCTGAGAGATAGTTAATTTTATATCAGTTTTTAAAAGAATTTAGAGGAGAAAAAAGCTACTGCAGAGCAGGAAGTTGGTGGTTGTATTGGCAAAGTGATAGAAAAGCTGAATTAGTGGCCACTTGAAAACATGACATACACACTGGGGATAGCATGGATTTTAGAAGCAGAAATTATGGTGCAGTAGAGTAGATCTGCAAAATGCTCAGGCCCCTGCCTTGTGGGGGTGCAGGGATAAGCAGAGGCAGCAAATCTCTACCATACCAGGAGAGACTGAGGAGGCCAGGACTCTTCGTCCCTGAAAAACCGTGACATACCAGATACAGGGTCTGGAAAAAGTAGGAGGTACATGGGTAAGAATATTGTCCACTTTAATTTCCAACACAGGAATTAGGAACCATTAAAAGAAACTAGCAGATGAAATTTTTAAAATTCTTTTCTTTTTTTTCTGTTTTCTGATGACTAACTAAGACGTGGAGCTCTTTACCTCAGCATATTATGGACACTGGAAGTTAACAAGAATCAGATGGGAAAATTAATCGAGGAAGAAAAAATTCTTGAAATGTCCCTAAGTATAAAGATACCCCCACTGAACTGCATATTGTGTGACCCTGGCAGAAAGCCCCAGGGATGTGCTGCTGCCCACTGCTGGGAACAAAGTGTGGGGATATGGAAATGAGAATAAGGAGACAAGGAGAAAATGCTGACCTAGTGCTCAAAAATTTATATTGTTATGTTCTTTTGAGATTTTCAATCACACTCTCTTTCTTGGATGTCCACTCACACATATGTGGAAAACCAGATCAGTAAAGATATTTGGATTACCCATTCCAGTGGATTTTCAAAGGAACTAACACAGTCAAATAGCAGTAGGCAGCTAAATAATATATACTCATTTGCTGTCAAGAGAAATTCTTTTTGTTTAAAACATATAATCAGAGTGGCATTTATTCAAATGGAAGCTTACAGACCTCATCTCCAAGTGTTACTGAGTCTGTTACAAAGAAGTTTCGTATCAGCAAGGGCTGTTGCTCTGTAGAGGCTGGATGCAATATTGGAAGTGACAGAGCTGTGACAACACAATGCTCCTGCCCACTGGCACTGGAAGAGGAATGTCCTCGTGGGACCCCTTTTTGCCATCAAGGTGAGCGAGGCAGTGAGGTGCCTCCTGTGCACTAATAATTTGAAACAAAAAGAATTGCAATCTTAACACAAACTGTCACTAGCACTTATATTTGTTACCGGTTTGTGAGGATTTGATGCATGAATAATTGAGACTAGGGATAGTTAGAGTAGCCTGGGCCCCAAAGGTGTGGACAGGTAAAGCATTCAGATACAGTTAAAGCCTGCAAACACCAAATAAAGCCAACTAAAACAAGGTCCCAGCAGGAGGATTTGAGAAAAAATATGCATCTGCATCTCACTAGAAAGGGAAAACAGGAATGTGTCTGAGTGACTGACAAGGGAGCAATCAGCCTGCAAATGTTGCTGACATGTTCAAGGAGGAAGAAAACAGACAGGAGAAAGTGGAGAAATATCTGCAAGAAGCATGTGGAAATGATTGACTGAGAAGTGAGGAAAATCATTGCAGAGAAGTTAGAGGAAACATTTGAACAGAAAAATCAAGGAGCAGACTTGAAGACTGAGAAGAAAGAAATGAGAGTTCAGGAGCACTTCCCAAAGCTGGGAAGCCATCAGAAGCCACCTCTTATTCCACCCTTCTGTACTCTAGATATGTGTACCATAGTCTCTTGAAAATCTCTTACATCTTGGGTCTACACCAGTGCACAGTTGTTCATACCAAAACCATTTCTATGTCCACATTCAGCTCCCTTGGGGGGATGGAGGTCTTGCTGCCGGAACTGTGGAAACCATGGAAGCTGCAACTTCCAAAAGCTCCTACCTTGTCTCATTCAAAATAAGGGCACATTATAGTGGCACCCCTGTACTAGAGGGATCAGGAGAGGATCCTGACTGGTTGAGACTGAATTGCAGTTTCAACTGGGTTTCATCCATGAGACACAGATTAACTGAGTCTTCAGCGGGCATTTGTTCACACTGGAGACTGCTTAAGTATCTTCACCATCACAGATAAGACACAGATACCCAGAAATATTTAATACTGGCACCCATCTCCAAGAAAGAGGGTTTTTTTGCTTCCCCATCTCAGACAAATATATAGGTAAATGTTGAACCTTGAATATAATCTGTCTGTTGTGTTGTAGACAATGTATAAACCACATCCATTGTGTGCTGTGTGGAAAGAGGATTGCCAGAGAGAAAAAATATCCTGAGCAACAGATGGTAGGTGACGTGATAACTGTCTGAGCAGTGATAACCTTAATCTAATTTGTTTCCTAATCAAGATTAAGAAGACACCAAAGGCATGAGAGAAGGTGAAGAAGAAACCTGTAATCAATAAAACAAATATACAAGAATGAAAGACATGCTGATAGATAAGATGCAGAAGTGGAGGGAAATAACAGGAAAAATTACCAGATGTTCTGTCAATATGAAAACAGAGTAGTCAGACCTTGTATCAACCAACATGTGCAAAACAAGAAAATGTGGGCTGTATTACAGAATTACAAACCATTTTATGGATAACCAAGTGACTAGGAAAGGTCAGCAAGTTAAGCAAAAGTGGTGAGAATAATTTTAAAAGTATATAGGAATTTGATAAAAAAGAATGGTGGCAAACTTGTCAAGAAAAAATCAATTGCCAATAAACCTCAAACAAGATCTTTTCCACCTCAGATGAAAATGCACTTTGCTTTTGAAAGATTCTCAATAAAAACAGAGCACTTACGGTTTTTCTCAGAAATGCTTTTGGGTTGTATTCAGCTGATAGAGCTCACACTGATCAGCCTGAATGTTTGAAATGTTTCCACTGACCTGCTGCACTCTATTGGAAAAAAAAGTTTCAGATGAAATGTTTTGCTCAGTACTACCAAAAATGAGAGGTACTTTGACTTGGTGAGAGGGAAGGCATTATAGCTGGCAGCCCTGGCTGGCAAAGGATGTCAGGGCCACATATCTATATTGAGAGAAGCTGAAATCCAAGTAAGTGAAGCCATTGTCATGTCTTTCTGCACAAGTCTCCAAGCATGGCTTTGCACAGGATCTGATAGAAAGTCTGCTCACTGTCAGATCAGGTTGGTTATATTCAGTGGGAATAATTACTTTTCTGAGGTTTGTTTCTGACTGGCCACAAGCATTTTTTTTACAGAAATAATGGTTTGCTTAAGCAGAAAGACATTTTATTTGAACTGGTGAGATAAGGATAGTTATTCTCCCTGCTTATCACAGCTCTCCTAGGCAGGAGCAAGATATCCCCAGGCTGGTACAGGGACATCACAGGAGTCCCACAGGCACACAAGACAAAGCTCCAAAGAGCCAGACCTTAGCTGTGCCTTTTCATGCATTCAGATTTGGGAACACAGAAGTTAACACATGAAAACATAATTCTTGAATACACAAATTACTTCCACCAAATTTACAGCAGCACCTTACTACCTAGTCCCCATGGTCACACTATTATTAGTACAACTCAACATAGCACTTCCTTGCTAAACAAAAAATTTTCTAGCAATGAATCCAAATAAAAATACTTTGTTCTAATTGTCCAATTTACCAGTGGGCAAGATCAGCCTAGCTTCTCTGGTCAGTGAGGTAGCTCTTATATATTTTATTTATCAGTATAGAATATATAGAGTATACCAACAGTTGAGGTTACTTTTATTTGACACTGTTAGTTGTCCATTTCTCTGGCCTCAGGTTGCTGCAAAGCTGTAGAGTTCTATCTTTACAGGGCTCTGCACAAATTACAGGTTGTCTCAGCAAGTTCTGTGGTCCTCTTGGGCTTAATGACATGCAAACTGTGACATGGTATTTTGTCTTCAATACCAAATATACAGAGTCCATACAGAATGACTGCTGCTGTACAGGTTTTAAGGAAGTTTGATTTTACAGTCTCTGTATTTGATGTCTCTGGAGTTGAATGGCATCTTGTGCACTTCCCTTTGTATTTCTGAAGTCCCTGTGTTTCAACTGGACTAAGCACTCCATCCTCTCCTTTCCTTCATACTTGGACTTTTGGAGAGAAGGAGAGAACCTGTTTTTGATATGCCCATGTCTTCATTGTGATAAGGGTGTTTGTCAGCAGATTTAAGGATGTGCCTCCCCAAACAAAAGATTTTCATAGAAATTTTCATGAACTCTAAAGTTCATTAAATAAATTTGGTATAATTCCAATACAATTGTTTGGGATCAGTCAAAAGCTTTCAACCCCATCACTTTCTTGTACCACTTTCCAATGCAAATAGACCTGTGAGACAGAGAAATTAATTCATGGGTGTCATGGGTAATAGAGGTAGGAGATGTAGGAATGATGCATTAAAGATTGTTAAAGCCAGTGGTGATTCTGGTGGGATGAGTTCTTGAGGTTTATGTCTCATCTAGACATTTATTTTCAAAAACCAAGTCATTTGAATGACAAGATACTGGATTGTTTACAAGGCAGATGTCATATTTTCTGTACATTTATTGAAATGCTTGAATACCTTTCATGCTGTCTTTCAATTACTTGCAATGTAGTGGTAGAAGCACTTGCTGCCTGATGCATTCAGGAACATTTTGAGTTGCTTGTGGATTTTTTTCTGATTCCTACCAGAGTTAAACTAAAGCAGTTGCTTCAGGAAACAATTTTATTATACACATTTTCAGCCATTATTTATTTATAGAAAAGGACATGGAACTTCAGGATCTACAAATATTTTTGAAAGAAGACAGGTTATTGCAATCCCAGTTAAACTCTTCTTTCCTCTGGCCCCATCTCTGGACCCAGTTGGGTTAGAATGCTCCTACTCCCTTTGGAAACAACACATCTCCTGGTTCTCCATCTTCTGAATGAGCCAGTGTGCAATATGCCCCTGAGGGGTTTCACAGGTCACCTAGCAAGCCCACAAGCTTCATACACAGCTTTGCAAGTACCCACTCTGCTCTTCTGACAACTCATGTCAGCCTCAGTGGGTTTTGTGACTTTGTCAGGCTTTTCCCTTTGCCTTGCATTGTTGTTTTGCCTTATTTGTTCCAGTCCTTTCAATGTCTGACCATACAGCATAATTTCCAAGGCAGAAATCACCAGCAATGGTATGTTAATAGGCATATGCTAGAAGTTTTAAGCAGAGGAAGACCTACTTTCTGTGACTTCTGGGCATCAGTGCTGAAAATCAGCACTGTTGTTTGCTGTGGTTGTTTGCTGTGTTGGAAGTACTAGGAATTACTTTACCTCAGAGGCATTGCAGCACTAGAATACTACATGTCCTGAACTTCCAAAATGTTCAGAAGTGTATTGCATATGGGTATCATAAACCTAGTTGCATGTGTGGATACACAAGGATTTCCTGAATACTATACTGGTAAACTTTGCTGTATAGTGCAAATCTTGGGGTTAATTGACAAGATTCAAAAATTACACAGAAATATACTTCTGTAGAAGCAAAATACCAAAGTTAACCCTTCCAGTTAGGAACTGGTAGGAGTATCAGGATAACCAAAGCACCGAGGCAAGGGCTGCTGTGGTAGTACTGAACAAAACTGAACACATTACTGATCAGAAAGACTTGATAGCAAATATAAGATGAGATGTGCTTGCTAATATAGAGATATTATAATAAGATATTAAAAATATATAATGTAGAATATTTCCATATTTTTTCATGTATTTCAAAATTTATCAAGTCTGTCATATCAAAAGCAAAGAGTTTAGAAGGTTCAGCAATCTCATAGGCTTGGCCTCATGTAAGAGTAGATCTCCCTCTAACAGGAAAAAGGCAAAAGACAAGAACCATCTCCAGTGTTACCAGTCTCAGTGCCCAGGGCTCTCCCTCCAGGCAGGGCTCAGATGCTCAGCGGGGGAGGCAAAGCCCCTGATACCTCTGCTGCCATTAGGTTCTATAAGACATCGGCTTCTGAAAGGCAGCAAAGTCTTCAGACAAATGTCAGCTTGAATAAAGAAGCAATGCAGCTGAGTGGTCTCAGGGCCTATTGTCCATTTCTCTTTTCTTCCAAGGAAAGCTGCTAAGGGATCAGGAAGAGCTATAGCAGAGATAAGTGACGAATAGCACATGACAAGCTGTGCAGGCATAAAGATGTATATGAGTGCCTCAGGGGCATTGAAAGGAACTATACAGAAGTCAATGCCTTTATCATCTGCTCAGAACTTGTCTTGCCTCTCTGCCAGCCCATTTGCAATATTGGCTAGCACTGCTTGGGAAAACAGATTTAAATGATTGTAATGATTTTAGCTAAATCTTGGCATTCCAACTCAATAATGAGGGTGCCTCCTTCCACTTCCACCTTTTACTTCAGGGGATACTGCCCCATATTGCTGCCTTCCAGCTCCCTGTCTCCTCTTCATATTCTGGCTGTCCCCTCAGCAGGCCTTTAGCTTTGCACTGCCCACTCCCCCTTGCCTGCAATATAAAGGTGCTTCAAACCCTGAGCCACCTTCTTCCTATCTCACAAACCACTCTGAGGTCCAAGGATGGGCCCCCTCATTCAGAGGAGGTGGGGTGCTGGGTGGAGGCTAGCTTTGGGAAGGCTGCTGATTTTAAGAAAGGGAATTAAACCAGTCTGGAGGTAGTTAGTAGTTCTTCCATACAGAGCTAGCTGGAGCCTTCTGGCAGAGTACATGGAAGGTTTCCCAGCCCTGGGAGAAACTGGTGAATCCAGATTTAATACTTGGATAGTTTGTCCCAATAGTGTTCTGCCCACTGTCTCAGAAAGGGCAAGTACTGCTCCTGTATGTCAAGGAAAGCACAGCACTGGCTCAGCTGTAGGGCATTTTTAGCAGAATGCTAATGTTTTACAAAAGACAAGAGAAGCAAGAACCTTCATCTTTCTCCCCCCCATGCATTCAATTGCTTCTTTTTATCTTGCTCATGACAGAATACTTATTTGTCCATCTTATCACCTTTCTACTTGGCTTCAGTCATTCCATCTGAAAAGTCACTTTCTCCAGTAAAGTACATGGGGAACACAAACCTCCAAGTGAGGGCACGGGGTGTGACTGTCATACCCACAGAGAGGGTTGAATGCCTATAAATTGTTAATCTTAAAACACTTCTCGTTTCAACATTAAATCATATTTCATGATGATATTCTGGGAATCATAGTCATGCTTTGGCAGAGAATGTCACAGAGGCCATGAACCTGCACCTCAGCTTACAGTGGAGAAATCTCACCAGTGGCTAATGATCTTAGCCACTGCCAAGCAATTTCTTGAATCTTTCAATCAGCTTCTGCAGGAGGGATTTCTCCTGCTGGACAGTGACCAAGAGCAGGCACAGGCATCTGCCTGGCAGCTGTTTGTACTGCAGGTGTTTCACTGCTCCCCACCTGCCACCCAGTGCTGAGCCAGCGTTCTGCACCAGCACCCTGACGAGGGAAGCCATACAGAGGGACAAGAGGCTCTGAACCTTTAAGAAAATTACATTACCCACGTCCAGTGTCTTTTATTTAATTTAATTTCCTTTTGCAAATGTTTTTATTTTTCATGTTCCTTTCATGGCATGACAACAAAGTGGAGGTCAGATAACAATTGGTTGAGTTGTTGGTGCCAGTTTTGAATTCCCTGTCCCAGCTGTTGAGTGCTGATCTATGCTATTTCATGTACTGGATGGGTGAGTTACCCTATTTCCAGTAATTTCTAATTATGACTATCAAACACCCTCAAGTGGTCATGTAAATGAAGCTGTGAACACAACCAGGATGTCGTGGCAGATGTTTCTGTGAAGCAGCAGTCTGCGGGGGCTGATTCCTTAACGCATTACTAATACGCTGCTGTTGTTAGTGGCACATGGCACACACCAGGTGAGATGCAGACAATGCCCTGCAGTCCGAGGTGGCAGTGGTGTGCATGGAGTTTGGTAACAGTGTCAGGAAGCTTTGCTGGTTGTGAACTCCATGGTTATATCTGGTTTCACAGAGTGTAACTGTAGAAGAGAAGGCAGCAAGAGGCTTTGCTGACTACAGAGCAGGGTTTGGCCAGGTAGAGATTTGCTAAATTTATGGTCAAAGGGAAATAAATCTGAAGCTTTTCTGCAAAATGCCTGTAATGCTCAAGCCTGGAGCTTGACTTCAGTGCTGCTCCTGCCCCAAGGTTCATTTGAGTGCTATTTGCACTGTCTGTGTGTCCAGCTCTGCAGTCATTGCAAAGCTCATATGCTGAGAAAAGTGATGATCCTGGGTTTCTGGTCTGAAGATACTTGATGCAAGACATCTGAGTTCTTGCAGTTATATTAAAGGCCCTGAGTAGTTGGATTTAGCCTCACAGAAAAACACATCCTAATAATTTTTTAATACACTGATCAAATTCTGTCTTCAATAACTATTTACAGCATACACTTGGACAACTTCAAACTTTTTTGGCATGGCCACAGCTACTGAGTTTGTGCCAGAACCTATCCCCTGACAATTCAAAACTGCCTTCTTCTTTACAGCCTAAATGTATTCCTGGATGGTTTATATGCATTTGTTCAGGTGCCAAGACTGCCCTTTCAGTTAAATAGCTCTTCCCCCTCTCTGGGACCCATTCCCTGGTGTTTATACAGACTAATCACAAAATTCTTCAGTTTACTGTAAGGCATGCAGATCTGTTTTCTAGGCAACACTACCAAGGCTTTTAAAAGGTTTTCACCTCCTTTTTTGCAAATGAGTGCTTACTTGCTGTGAAGTTGTTCATCTCCAAAGACTAAAACTGGTATTTATTACGGATGCCACTATAGGCTTAGATGTAGAAATTTTCTTTTTAGATTAATATCTTTTGCTTCTTCATTCTGTTTCTACCTAAATAGACTGCAGAATTTTGCTATTCTTATCCTGAAAACAGTGGCTGATGCAGTCCCAGAGTTCTTCTCTTGCCAGCATGTTTAGATTTGCTTGCTTCTGCAATAATTCCAGACACAAGTTGGAGGCATGCACTGCCCAAGTCTGAAACCAGCCAGTTGTAGATGTGTGGTGTTTGTAAGGGGAGCCAGGGAAGCTTGGATGAGGACTGCAAGAAAAGGAAATCACTTTATGCCTCTCTTCTTTCTTTCTTTGCTATCACATTTTAAAACCTTTAGTAGTGGAGGGGAATGACAAATACAGACCATAGTGAGAGAGCCCAGCAGTGAACTGCTTCTTTGCCTCTTACCCCCATTTATTCTGTTAGATTTTCATTTCAGTTCAATTTAAAGTATATTATTTTTGTTTTGTAGTTCCATCAAGCTTCTAGTTCTTTGGCTGCTCTTCCCCCTAGGTTCATTCTTTATTAATTTCAAAGATATGTATCTCTCAGCCTCCTCATAAGAACATAAGCCAGGAAAAGAACTACTAATCTTCATATCTAGTCACCTTATCATGAGCAGTTACAGCTTCATGCAATACCTTTCCTAAAATACTTTCTTACATCCTAAAATAACCTTGCTCTGATTAACTGGTCATTGCAAACATTGCTCTTCTAAAGCTCAGAAACCACCAGCACCAGATGGGTCCAGTGCTTACATTATACTTAAAAAACTGCCCCTAGTACTGCTAAAACTCCTTTCCATTGTTTCAGTCGGCCGGTGTCTCAGGGTCCTCCAGGAGATGATCAACACACATTTTCTCCATCATTTGTCCCAACAATCCTCTGCATTGATAGTGCCTCTCACTAGTGGATTTTACTACCAAAGCCCTACTCTTTGCCAAAGCTGCCAATGAAAACACTAAATGCTTGATACCCAGGCTGATCCTTGAGGTGCCCAATGTATCCTCACAACAGCTGGAGGCTTCTCTTTCAAGCAAGAAAATGACAGCTCCCCATGAAAAATACGCATAAACACCTAAAATTCTTACGTTAACCTCTGTATTTTCCAGTTAGTGTTTCTGTACGACAGAGGATCAAATGCTTTCTGAAAGTGTGTTACTTTGTATTTCTTTCCATGTATTTAGTTATTTTTTCCTTCAATAATTATTCAAAGAACTGGGATAAAATTGAATAATGACTGGCTGTTCCAATTATTTTTCAGTTCTCAATTTTGTCTCTTTTTTTCCTGAAATGTAGGTAACACATACGCTCTTCAGCACTACCTCAACAATAAATTTTATTTTAAAACCTTCCTAACATCTTCACAGTTTAATGTGTTGGTCAGTTCAGTTTGGGGTTGGAAGGCGCATTCCTCCAGTTTGAGCACATTATGATTGTTTTTGATGCTGTGGACTTGGAGGCAGGAGTTTCCATTTCCAAATGCTCATGCCCAGCAGTCACGGCATCATCCTCCTCTTTTCTGGCAGCCTCTTCACTGAAAAATAAGGCAAAGAATTAGATATTAACCCCAGGCCAGCTCCATATCTGATTTTCTTCTTTCTTTATTAACATCAGGAAAGATCTTTCGACTATCTGTTTCAGTATGTCTTAGAGTTGGCACAGCTTGACTTCTAGAAAGGTATCTTTTGGACTTGGATTACCTAACCTTCAAAATGTATCTTTCTTTGCTAATAAGTTTCTTTTCCTGGAATTTCTAAGGTGTCTGCTCACATATTTTTTTTTTTTATTTTTTTTTTTTTTCCCAAGGCTTATTTGGGAAGATACATAATGAGATAGGTAATGAGGGTAGAATGAAACAGAGTTTGTTAGTCATCAATACGGAGCTGAAAGTATCCCTGGAATTTCATTTATTTCATCAAGATACTTCATAAAATTTACATCTTTGTCCAAAAAAAATTCAAAGTTTGCCCCACAATTAGTATGAGCTTCTTCAGTCTAGTTAACGTGTCAGCAGTTTCTTTAGACTTTTAAAAAGTTCATCCATCTAAAATATGCATTAAAACCCAGGTTAAGAAACATTTTTATTCATATTCTCATTTTATTTAAATTGAATTGACTCACGGTCATTGAAAGTAAGGTTATTTTAATCTCTTCCTTGTCTTTACCAAAACTGTTTAAAATATCTCTGCTATTTGGATCAGTAACAGGTATCACACGGAAAGTCAGCTGTATATATCTCAAGAAATGTCTGGCCTATGCCATTCATATTAACACCTATTCTCCAGTCTGCCTGCTGTAGCCTACACAGTACTTATGTTGAATTTATTAATTTATTAGATCTAGTACATGTCAGTATGCCATGATATGTTTTGGCTGAAGAACAGGTTCTACAAAGAGAAGTTAACATTAAATTAGAAAGATGTAGCATTCCTCTGTGAGAGCATTCAAAATAAACCCTTTCAATGGTAAGTGTAGCATATGAGAAAACTGCTTTTTTGGGCATGGCCACAGCATCAGACAACCTGTCTGCATGACAAGGGACACCCAGGTCCCCAGCACAGGCATTTGTTATTTCTGTGATCCCTGGACACGGACCCCAGCTGGCACACACACCTGGTAACACACATCCTGTGGTACAAAGACACATTACAGAAAACTCAAGTGGGTTGTGACACAGTTCTTAGGTTTTTTTATATACTTTAAAGAGAAAATGAGAAGAAAAAAAATCGTCAGAGCCTTTGGACACCACAGAAGGTGATACAGCATAAATGTAACTTTTGACATGAACCCTCCTGTGGGTTTCCAGCTGTACCACTTCCCATACCTGATTCATGGTAAAGAAGTATTTTTATCTCTTGTATATGATTTCAGTTTACCCATTCTTCATCAGTTAGTCATCTACCTCTGCTACAGCTATTAGCAATTTGTTATCATGACATTTCTAAGGATTTTTTGCCCACGTAATGATTAGGCCCACATCCTTTAATAGTCCCCAGCTTCCATATTTTTTCTGGACAAGGCACTATAAATACCTATTGCAAATAACCATGGCTGGAACACCAGAAGTTGTGTTCTTTCAAGAGGAGTTTTTGGGACCCACCTTGTGAATCATCCACCACACACTTATAAAAATCTATGATGTTCTTACATTATCTTTATTCTCCAGCTAATATAGTTGTTGTTCTAACTAAATTATTCATAGAAGTACATTAATCTCAAAGTTTAATTATCATGGCTAATGATCAAAACTTGAAAGTTAAATGCTCCCAAGATGATACAACCTCACACAGAATTTCTGTTTCTATCAAATCAAAGGATTCTCTATCCAAACATGAATCCAACACATGAGGTCTAAACCAGATCCCCTTAGTGCAGTGAAATTTCTCTTACAGCTGATTTAACTGAAGCAGATTGCACTATCATTGCTATTCTTTTCTATTTATTTACAGTTCAACACATTTCTTCATATAACATTATTTCATTTTCTCATTTTTTTCCATCTTTCTGAACTATAGCGCTCATCTTTGGATATAGCTGTCAGTCACCCCAATTTCTGTTATATCCAGCTTCACATCTTGCAACAGCTGATCAAATTATTCCATTTTGCTGCCTAAGCATAACTAGCAGGCATCAAAATATCGGCTACCTTTCTACTCAGCCAGTCTTCTGCCCCTGTCCACAGCCCCTATCTTGCTACCACTTTACACAATATTGGTTTTTTTTATCTTTACTGTCCAGTCACTGAATGCTTGGTCTTCTTTTTCCTTTTTCAAAAAATCAGCATATGAAATACACATATCTCTTTATATATGTATATATCTATATTCTTATTGGATTTGTTACCAGAAAGTCCAGGCCCTAATAAGGCTATAATTGCATCATGTCTTTAAGGAATGCAGTGGGAGATTCTCCTACTTTTTCTCCCCTTTAGCACTATCTATAAATACTCTTAATCCTGTGGAGAAATTCTTGTCTATATTCCCAAGTAAGATGGTGTTAAATAAGAGAATAATTAGATTAAAGTAGTTACTGCTGAGACCTCTGGCATCCTCACCTCATGGGGGTTTAGGGTTTTGCTTCAAATCAGAAATAGTTCTGTTTCCTGGACCCAGTGCTCCCATTATACATATTGTTTGAAGTTTTTTGAAGGAAGATTAACCCACAAATCTTTGTTCCTTCAGTTTTTGGGAGGAGGTTGCTTGGAACATCGCATCAATGTCCTGGAGAAATTCCACAGGGCATCTCCCTCATCCCAAATGGAAGCTCAGGTCAATGAAGTCCAGATAGGATTTTATCACTCCAGCTCTCTTGAAGCTGCTCTTGAATCTTAAATTTCATTACGCTTGTCTCACTGACTGCCTCATACTCAACAGCAGTCATGTGTTTAGCGGCCATCTATGAGCACCACCAGGAATTTTCACTCTGCTTATGCACAAATTAACAGGCTGTGTCATCTCCTCGGGGAGCCAGCTGGCACCTCTCTGAAGAGCCTTTTCAAAGGTGGACATTGTATCTGGCAGCCTTCAAACACAGGATCAAGTAAGTCATACATGACATTTGCCTTTTTGTATTGCACAAGAACTATTCCAGTTATTGTGAACGCTCTTCATAGCTCAAGAGCTTTCTCTTAGGAACAGGATTTTTGGTGATGAAGGCCACACACTGAGACAGAATTTAAAGATGCCCGCTCAACGTTGAATAACTTTTGGAAATTAACTTCTAGGTTCCTCCAGAAATACTCTGATTGCATGCAGCAGAACTATTTCTGTGGATAGAATCAATAAATTGAAAGAATCATGGCTTTCACTTCAAAATTGCATATTTCTCAAAGCCATGACATAAATATAAACACAGAGGATTATTATCCCACTCAGAAGTGCAGTCCATATTACCTGGATCAGTCTCAGTTGATAAGTGTGTAGCCTTTGTCTTCACTCAGGATTATGTTTGACCCTGTGTCTTCAGCCACCTCCACTCAGCATTTCCTTCTTTCCCAGCTAAAAGCTCCTGAAAGACTAATCCTAATCACCAATATGGCTGGAAAAAACTCTGTTCAGTTTACTGGAGATTTAGTGGATCACTGTTTTTGTAAATAGCATTTAGGCAGTGGTAAGGAAACAATAAACCTCTTGCATTTTGGAACCACAGAGGTTTGAAGACTCTTGCATGTATGGGCATGGAAAGAAAAGAGATGGTCAGCATAATTCCCCTTCCATTTTTCTTTTACTCCTTTATCAAGAAACTTGCCATCATCATACTCTACACGTAAGCAAATTTGGTCTGTTGTCAGGAAAAGAATGAGGATGAGAGAGGAGTCTTGCCAGCGGGAATTTCTCAGCACTGGTTTCCTGCATAGCAGTCAGCTTTTTTTATAAATAGAACCTCATTTCATACAATGATATAATATTAATTTGTCACCATATTTGGCACAACCATAGGATCGTGAGCTACTTGTTTGCTAATTACCATTTGAGCTCATGCACAGAGCACAGGCTGTGATAATATTAGCTTGGTCAGAGTCACAAGTCTGTCAGTGCCAGCAACAATTCAGTGCCTGTTTCCAATCTCTGAAAGTGTTGTATCTGCATCCTTTCATCCCACGGGGTAAAAACCCTGGGCTCTCTCTCCTAGTATGAATAATTTGCCTTGTCAGTCACAGCCCTAGAGGAAAACTACGTGACAGTTCCTGTTGGCTGTTCACATGAGAAAAGACTGTTTAAGAAGAAAAGCAAATATATAAGGCATATTAAACTACTGTTTATTAATCATTTTTTTAAAGTTTGAAAAGCTTCACCAGACTCCAATATGTAGGAAAAAGCAGCTGTTTGAGTGGTGAGGTGCTGGAAGAGGTTGCCCAGAGAACTTATAGATACCATCACTGGAAAGGTTTAAGGCTGGGTTGGATGGGGCTCTGAGCAGCGTGGTGGCATTTAAAGTCCCTTCCAACACAAGCAAGTCACCTTGCTGTCACAGGAGAGGAAGAAATGGAGGAAACCCAGGGCCACCCTTACAAAGATAATAATCCTGCCAGGAGCTTTCTCAAGCAACCAAAGGGAAAACAATATGGATATGATCCTTCTAAGTTTTACAGTTGCCCAAATGAATGGTGTCGGTAGTTTATCAGTTCTCCCCTGCTGTTTATCATGAAGGCCCTTGGTTCGCTACAGAGGTCCTAGGCTGGGTTGTCTGTCAGGAAGGTGGTGCTGATCTGATGTATCCATATCACACATAGAAGGCTGCTTTCAACCAGTACAGACTTAACTTTTTACTTACCTGAATCAAAGAATCCATAGGAATTGATGATTTAAGGGTTTTCATTTTGTTTTTGAACTTTTCAAATCCAAAACTTTCTGAATTCATTAGAACACTATTACTACTTAGTAGCAAAACAGCAGTAACTTTTGTTAAATTTCCATTTCAGTAACTTTGCCATTATAGGCAGTCAAAGTTAGACAAAGATATGGGACCCATGTTAGTCTTATAAAATCATCTCTTAGCAATTTCACTGAAATTGCATAAAATTATTTCCATTACACAAATTTGTATAAAACTGAAAGTAATTTCATTTTAGAGAAAATCTTCTAATCCTCTGTAGCAGAAATTCAATGTAAAAATTTCCAGCAATGCAAAGTAGATCAGTAGGTGGATTTCATATCTGTCTTTTCAGTCTTGTAGCTGATAAAATAATCATTACCTGTTTATATTATTGAGCAAGTCTGTGTTCTTAAAGGCATTCAGTGCAAAATATTTCCTCAACAAAGACTCAAGGTTGACTATTCTTACTTATGTTACCCTCTACAGGTAAGGTGTGATTCCTGCTCCTGAAGATGTTGACTAAATCGTCATCTAGTACAAAGCATCTTAACTGTATAGGGAAAAGAGGAAATAATAATAACCCCTCCTTGGTATCTGTCTTTATGCAAAGAAATCTAGTCCAGACACCATTTAGCCGTGTATCTTATTACCAAGAGAAGTCCAACTGCAATCAACAGAATGACTCCAGAAATTTAAGCAAGTATATCAAAGAATGCAGGAACAGAATTCAGGAAAGATGAGCTAATTGGAAATCTGAGGAGCACAGCTGGGAAGCTGTACACTGAATTCCTGAGATAAGGGTCCATTTTTTAAATTACCTATGTGCAAAAGAACAAAGTTAAATTACTTTTAGGAAGTACTAAGAATGTGTCTGATCTGCTGTGTAATAAAAAACAACAGAGATGTTGGTATTTGCTAATTATTCATGCACAGTTAGCAGAAAAATTTACATCTATTGATCATTAACTGAGCATTAAGCTTTGTCACATTTTGAGGATAATTAATAAAAGTAAACTGGCTTTGGTACTTCCTGTGGTATACTAAATGAAACTTTGTCAACAGTTAGCTGGGTAAATATTTCATGAACACAAGACATTTTCATGAACACGAGAAATTTGCAGATTTGCTGCATTATTTGAGTGGAGTTCCTTGCAAGCATGAGAGAAACTCTTAAATGTGAGTGCAACTCCACTTTTTGGAAGAATGTTTAAGCAGCTCAAGAAAATAAATTATTTTGCTGTTTGTCTCTAAGGTCTTTGAAAGATGTTATGTAATTGTGTAAATGAGTTAAGGCAGGCAATACGTAATTTACAATTTGTCCAACCTGCATGTTCTGAGTAGATTGGTCATTATCTAATCATCCATGCTTCTAAGCCTAATTGTCCTTGAAGGTATCATAAGCTATTTTATTTTCACACAAATTAGCTGTTCAGGAGGAACTTGGTTGCATCTTTTACCCCATGCCAGATGTTTTCTGCAGATATGCTTTCAAGACATTGTCTACAGCAATTGTGTAGCTGTCAAAAGGAAACTACCATTCCTGAACTCTCTTTACACACCCCTCTTCCAGTGTTCTATCATATTGATCCAGTGTAAGTCTGTTTTTATTTTGTGGGTTTTAGAGGTATGTAAAATGATAGTGCCTGTGCTTGTCCAGAAAAGACAAGGAACCTGTCACGACAAGAAACCAATCCCACAGTGACAGCAGCTGCTGGTGGCACAAACTTCTGGTGTATAAACTGTCATTTCCAAACAGAGGTGTGACTCAACAAAAACTTTAAAGGCTGAAAGCCACACAATGCATTCTTCTGAATTAGCACATTAACCTGCAATTTTGAGCATATTGCATCAATATAATATTAAGACTTATAAAATCAGGTTTAGGATCCATTGTATCTCATCAGCCATACTAAGATAGAAGGGCTAATGATGGAAATGTGTCTGTTTCCAAGTCAGAAAAGGCAATACAGGTAATTACTGAAAGCATGTGGATTTTCCAATTCTCTTAAATGCAATAAAAACCGAGAAATTTACCCATTTGACAATAATCGTTATTTTTTGAATTTTTTTATGCTACTTTATTTTTGTATGCTATCCTCTCCTGCTGAAGGTGACTCCACCTCACTTCAAGACAGGTGTTACCAGAAAAATTTGCAGATGTTTGATCATAGGTCAGTTTAGACAACACCAAGCCTGCTAGCAACAAATAAGGTCCACCTGTCCCAAAGAATTTTATGTCAGGAGTTAGCAGAGCTCATTGAGAGAGCTTTAAACTGGATTTGAAGGGGAATGGGGACATAGCCAGGCTTCACAGACATAAGATGTGTAAGGAGAGAACTATAGCAACCACCCCAGTAATAAAAGAAGGCTTAAGAGAGCCTCTCAAAGCACAGGCAGCCAAAGACACAACCACAGGACAGGACTGTGGGGGATCCCTTTGCACCCCTGCTGCAATACTGACACCATCAAATATTTCCATAAAATGTCTGTACACCAATGCTTGCAGTATGGAGGACAAACAGGAGGAACTAGAGATCTGTGTGCAGTCACAGGGCTTTGATCTCATCGCAGTTACAGATGTGGTGGGATAACTCCCATGACTGGAATGTCATCATGAAGGGCTACACAGTGCTTAGCACAGACCAGACAGGCGCTGGGATGGAGCTGCCCTCTGTGAGGCAGCACTTGGAATGTATCAAGCTCTGCCTTTGGGTGGATAGTGAGGAAGTCCAGTGTTCATGGGTTAGGATAAAAGGGCAGATTACCAGGAATGATAAGTAGGATTTTTCCTCTCTTTAAACTGGTTGTTTGCCTGACAAGTTGACAGTAACCCAGTGTTACCCTTGAATATCCAGGTTATTAACCATTTTCCCTTTTGGTGTTGTGAGGTCCTTTCATATTGCAGTGAAGAAATTGGTAACACAAGGAAAATGTGATTGTACTGATGCAAAACCTGACCAGGGATTCAGGATGTAGCAGCTTTTTAAGCAAGGTGTGCAACTGATGTTGTATCTTAGGTTTTTATATTAAATACTTAATGACAGCATGTAATTCCATAACTTGTTTTCTTGTAAACTAGCTTTGGAGTTCAGGATGAAAAAGTCTATTGCTCTAATGATAACTTTGTAGGTTCTCATCAAAATGAAAGCTTGGTCTCATTATCCCATTGTTCTCCTTTTCTTTTTTCTCCAAGCTGCCTGTCTCGTCCTGGGTTGTATGATTTTTCCTGATGGCTGGGATTCAGATGAGGTAAAACGGATGTGTGGTGAAAAGACAGACAAGTACACGCTGGGGGCTTGTTCAGTCCGCTGGGCGTATATCCTGGCAATTATTGGAATCTTGGATGCCCTGATCCTCTCATTTCTGGCATTTGTGCTTGGAAACAGACAAGACAGCTTGCTAGCAGAGGAGCTCAAGTTGGAAAACAAAGGTAGGACTGCTTTAGAAACACTATTGTTGGATGGCCTCAAGGGCAATTGCTTAAAAATAATAATCAGTTTCAATTTCATTTTATTTCATGCTTAAAAGTTGGCATGCTGGCTTACTTCCTACATTGCTGGGAAAGAATAGATGCAAAGGGCAGAGGAAGTTTTATATTTCAGCCTCCAATAATCTAAGAAAGCTCAAAACTGATGTAATTTCTGCACTATACATGAATTATCCTCAGCTTTTAGAGCTGTGGATGGGATGTTATTGTGCTCTTCACTTGTACAGTATTTCATTAGCATTTAATTTTCACTGTCTTCATATTTTTCTGCACCCCATGCAAGATTTGTTCCTTTGGTTCCTTTAGGATTTTGCAATGTAATATGAATGTCTGTAACATGGCATATGTGTTAGCACAGTACACAGCAAGGGGGCAGTGCTGGGGACTGGCAAGGAGCTGTGTAATGGGACTGCCCACGCAGTGAGGAATTGGTGGACCAAGGATCAGAGCCTGGAATGAAGAAGAATCCCAGTTCTTGCTTGAATATGCTGCTTTGAGCTCATGAGTCAGCTCATGGGAATCTAGGATGCTGTAGTGACTGAATACTCGTGCAGTTCTTTGGGGATAAAACTCATTTCTAAATTAAATATGTGAAACTGGCTTGGACCAGTAATTTGTCACACAGTGCAGGAAGAGAGATGTTTTTTAGTGAGTGTGCACAGCCCTGGCTGATTTCTGCAGCCCCTTCCCCTTGTGCTCCCCTGGCATTGCAGCTGAGTAGCTGATGTGATAGATACCACAGAGGGCATGTCCCTGCCTTATCTTTTTAATGGGCTTGTTGTCCCTGAATCTGTCTAATCCCCTCTAAACCTGCTGATACTGTCAGCTTCTCCAGCCCTGCACGGTAGCAAGTTCCTGAAGCTCACTACTGACTGCTAAAGAAGTACTTTCTTTTATCTGTTTCAAATTGATCCCCTGCTAGTTTCACTGACTGTCCCCGAGAGCAGGATTCTATGTTCAGCTCATCTACCACCTTTGTAATTTTGTGGGCTGCTTCTAATAATAGCAAAGATATCAGGAGCTTTTCACCACTGGATTGCTGTTTGGCAGCCTGTGTTGTGTGAAAATAGCTGGCCTCAGTCCTGCTCTGGAAGGACCATTATCTGTATACCTGACAGCAGCAGTGGCCTCTGCTTGCTGGATTGCAGTCAGCACACTCAGCCCGAAGATAAATGGACTTGAAGACTGAATATCACATGTGATTCCAGACCTGGGTGGAGCCTACTAATGTGAGTTAAGGAAAGTGTGTGTTACTTGCAATCGTGTGTGTGAATCTGTCCTGTAAATTGAGGGCATCTGCTTTAAACACTATCCCTGTGACCTTTTCCTGTAAGGATAATATTCATCTGCATTTGAAAATCAAAATACTTGTCAGAAGGGCATTCACAGCTATGCCACAAGTGCTTTTGGCATCACCACTATGCCTGATTTGTCTACACATATAGAGCTCATGTACCCAACAACTACTTGTATCAAAGAAACGCATCTGTTTTGGCACCTTGTGAGCAAAAAACGGCTTCTGGAGCCTCACCACCTCTCACATCTCTGGCACAAACCCATGCCAGAACATTTGGTCCTCAGCATGTCAGAAAAAATCATTCAGCAGCTCAATTTCCTTGGATTAAACACAGAAACATACCACACCACTGGCTTCAAACCAAACCAGAACTCAACAAAAAGGGACCTACCCCACTCTGCCCTTCAAAATCAAGCCTAATGATCACAACTTATTAACTGTCCTTCAAATTAAGTGAAAAAGAGTCAACCTGGCTTCTAAAATGGACATTCTCTCCCCTCTTGTCACAAAAAACTTCTGCTAAGCAACGACGGGGCAAGTCTAAATCCTCCTGAGCCCCCCAACATTTTCCCACCTGCAAGTGTTGCACAGCTTCAGCCCAGAGGAGAGCTGGCAGGACATGGCAGTGGCATTGGTCTGTACCCCTGTGCACTGAACATGCATGAGTGCTTTGACATTTACCCCACAAACCACATCCCCTTGCCCCCTTCCAGAAGGGAAGAGAGCGATAGTGGAGAACTACTCATCAGCATTAGTTCACATGCAGAGCATGTGTGCATCTCTTGGAAATGGTCAGGATGTGAAAATTCTGCTATATGCAAATAGCACTAGCATATCTCCCATAAAAACAGAAAGAAAAGAGTATGGATATACAAAATACCACCCTCAGCTTTCCAAGCTGCTCCTACAATGTGAAGTCAAAGCCCTTATAACAAGTAACCATGAGTATTAGATACCCTCCCACCCTTTCTTCCCCTTCCTCATCTACACCAGATCTGCCTCCAGGCTTGTGCTGGCTTCTGCTTCTGGATTAGCAAGTATGGGTGAAGAATGCCCCTTTCTCAGGGAGGAACCCCTGTGCTGCTGCTGCCTTCCAAGGGACAAAACCTACTTCTGGGTGGTCATGGATGTCCATAGGGTGGGATCCCAGTGACTCCTTCCCCTTTGTGGTGGGGTTGTCCTGGATGTCCCATAACCTGTGATAAGAAAAGGATCCCCTTAAGGGACAGTCGTGGCTCCATCATGGCTTTACAGGAGAATGCACCCAGAGAGCAATCAACGCTGTACCTGAGAAGAACTTCCATTTTCCCTGTCAGCTCATCCTCTGCTGCTGGGACTTTGCCCCGTGCATGTGGGTGACATTATATATTAGCTCAGCAGTGGGTAAGACACGATAAATTAAGTATGAGAATCACAACAGTGCTCATTTATGTGGAAAAAACCTTCAAGAGCAAGAAATTATTAAGCAATGATCAGACATCTGAGCAGATGTTTTCTTAATCAGGTAGTTTTGTCTGGAGTCTTTGATGCAGATCAGCTCCCACAGGTTCATTAATGAGAGTCTGTGGTAGCTGAGCAAGTACCTGTTGCCAGCTGTCTGAGCATTGTTGGCAAGGAAACAGTTAAGTGTATATGAAACACAACAGGATGGTAAAAATGTGAGAAGATGACTGAAAAAGAAAAAGCTGTACTTCTCTGTAGTTTTCATTACCATGCTGAATTGTCCACCTGCTCTGTGCTTTTGATGCCTACAGTTCTGTATATTTACATAGGTTAATGAATACTTGTAAGTAAGGAATTTGGCTGTTAAAATTATTCATGGCAGAAGAAATGGTTTAGCTATAAATGAAAGTTTCCCTTTTTCACTACATGATAAAAATAGTGCTTGCTCATTTCTTATTTGCTTAGGTGTGAGAGCAAGCTACCATGCGACTTCCATGTCTCAGAGCTCTAACTCAAATTTGACAGAGTTTCTTCAGCTTATAGTCTCTTTTTATTTTAAAACTGTCATTTGAAGGGAAAAAATGGTATTTATAAGAAGACTTTCCTGTTATCTTTATGCCATTAGCAAAGGAGGGCAGAGAACTGTATCGCATGGGTTTTTTTAATTTATAGGAGCTAATGGTAATGACTAAAAGGTCTGTATGCCATTTAAGTAGTCATACAGGGCACTAACAAAAATAGTCAGACTTCATCTTAGCTTTAAGCTTCCTCAACATGATTGTGAGTGAGCCATCAACATCAGGCCTAAACCTTGATGTGTTGTGTAATTACGTGATTTAACATTTTGAACTGTAATGTCTTGATGACATAAAATATAAGTTTTGGCCAGAGGTAGACAAGACCAAATGAGACGTTTCCAAAAGAATTTGAGAGTGCACAGCAACCTTGTTTATGGTAGAAATATAGAACAGAGTATGCAGTTATGATCTGCATTATGAGTGATAAATACAAGAGCATTCAAAAGACACTATCCTGTTTGATAGTATCAGTCAGGGCAGGTAGAAGATGCACTTGTGAACAGTTGTGGCTTTTCCAATGGACAGAACAGCTTCACAAGCTGTTTATGTTTAACATTTGACTCATCTTTGGAGTTCATGTAAGCAATATAAGCAATGGGTCACAAATAAGCAATTTGCATTAAAAATTTCCTGGAGTTACAAGCCTAGAGCTGAAATAGGTAAAGGGAGCTGGGAGACAAAAAATCTGAAGGATTCCTCCACTTTCCAGTAACTCACACGGACTCAAAATACATCCCGCTGCTCCCAACAGCCACGTTGCAGAGAGCTCAGTGCAGGATGCCTAACCCAGCTTGCTGACACTTTCCACCCTCCTTACTCTCCAGGTTGTTGAAGGCTGGATCCATACATCTGAGCTGCAGTCTCTGCAGAATAAACATGCTAAAAGACAGAAAGTAAGGGAATATTGTTATTGGTGGTAAAGCAACTTTCAGTAAAAGAAAAAAAAGGTAGTATTGCATGGAGATTTGCACATCTTTAGCTAAAGAATCCTATTCTCCAAACAGGAATAGCCTACATGGGATCACTGCTGAAAAGAGCCTCTTCTGTAAAAAAAAAAAAAAGCTGTATCTGAAGCTGAGTGACAGGAGCTCACCTGCCCCATGGAGGGATGACAGGGCAGAATGCTCATCAACTGCCATCTTTCAAAAAGAAAATAGCTTAGGATGCAGTGAACATGCAAACTGTTGCAAAATTGCAAAGCACTGCTTGTCAGTATGTAGCTTTCATGGCATGTACTAACAAATATTCAGGTCAATGTGTTCAAAATTAGATATATTATTATGAATATTGAGATGCAATTTAAGTTTTCCCAGATAGCTACAACACATAAAAGAATTATCAGCAGCTCTTGTAGTAATAAAGAGTACAAATGCAGACAGAACACCATATATACCCCTGTATACCCGTGTTCTTTGTCCAATATATTTATATAGTCCCTTTGTCACAAAGTTATGTACCCCCAACCCCTCCTGATAAAAAGTCAGTGTGTGCTCATTTTCATTTCAGTTAGGGTGTACATTGCAATGATAAAAATACTTTCACAAATGAAAGATTTATGTTAGTCTCTACCCATTTTCATACTGGTGCTTCTCTTCATGTTGCTAGTCCCCCTCCTTCCTTCTTTTCTAAAGAGTCCAAGAGTCACCCACTTCAGACTCCTGCTGCTTTGGTGTGTGGCTTTTTGGTCAAAGTATTTAAGGTGATTATGATCTCAGAACAAATTCAACCACTTAAATTCCCATTTGAGAAGGGAAATATCCAAGAAACTCATTGAGAAAGGATCTGTGATAGATTACTGTAGACAGCCCACCACATGCTCTCACCAGGCTGCAGCAGGTCAGAGGAACCTGGGTCTATGTTAAAAGGTTTATCCTCTTGCCTCAAAATAAGAAGTATTAAGGTACCCTCCTTTTCAAAAGCAAAATCAGACTCTTCTTAAGTCCACAGCCATAGGGTTGTGGCTGGGAATTCCTAGCCCTCATTTCTATCTTCAAAACATGATTCCCTGCCATGTCTGCCAAGAACAAAGTTTTGACACAGCTGAGAAGAGCTCACATGCTCTCTTTGAGCTTCACTGGTAAGTGGCTCATCTAGCATAGCACCACTGCAATTAGATCCACTTGTTAATTTCCTTGTTCATTTACAACCTATTTTTCTTCAGGTATAACCTCCACAATGAGCTCCAAGTAGCTCTGAGTTAAAAGAACAGTAGACAAGTAGCACCACAAATATTTCATCTGAAAACCTGCAACGAGAAGCCAAACTAACAGATTTTTTATACTTTTCCCACAAAATTTTCTTGTTTTGATAATAGCAACCATTTTCCTGTGATTTCAACTATGTAAATAATACTGTAAAAGAGAAAATATAAACATGGAGATTTTATTGTGTTTGGCATCAGACAGAATATAATCTCTCCAGAATGAAGATATTCATAGCACTACTGTAGGACCTATGCCCACAGTATAAAGTTTCATCCAAGGAGTAAATGAACAGTCATTGGACCACATCCAGAACCTTCCTGTGCAGTGTCTTATTGTCATGCACTCTATTGCCCAGTATGTGTGGAATTCTGGCCACACACAAAGCAGAACAGCCAGAGGATTTTGGGCTCCCTCCTCCATAGCAGGCTACAGTATGTTGTACAGGTCACTGATCTTTTGCTCCCCTTGGTTTGAGGGTCTTCACTCCTTAGGTAGAAGGTTTTCAGATTCCAGCCCTGATCTCTAGTGAAAAAGTGTTTTGGAGGTTTTAATAGAAACTGAGGGGAAGAAATGGGAAAGTGAGATCAGAAGTCAAGGGGTTTTGACACGAACTTAGAAGACACTTTAAGGTCTTCTTTTTGAAAATGTCTATTTTTTGTTTTATGAGCTTGTGAGAAGCACATGCATAGGTATGCAGTAAGCTACTTAGATTTTTCTTCTAGTATTGAACAGAACCAAGACAAAAGTTTTGGAGTGGTGTTCAGAAAGCGGAGTTTGATTCCTGATTCTCATACTGGATCAAATCTATCATTTGATTTTTTACATTTCTCTGTCTTTTAAATGGGAAGGAATGAGACTGACTCTGTTGATATGTTGTGGTTCAGCAATGAAAGAGGAATTAGAGAAAGCAAATGATGGTGAAATTATTATTAAAATATGTATCCCAAAATTAAGGTCTGATAAAAGTATTTTGCCAAGGAATTACTTTGCCAATATGCTAAATGATGATACCCTTAAGGGCAGGCAAATGAGACATCAAGACTAAAAGTCAAAAGCTGATTAAAATACCTTATTAAATAAAGGTCAGTCTTGCAATAGTACTGATTGATATATCAGCTGATCCAACAATTCCTTTCCAGCTCTACTTTCTATAATGAGAAAGTAAAATTAGTCCTAAACACATGCATTAATTACTTAACTATAGAAGTTGGAGACCATGAATAAAGAGTCCTAGCTCCCCACTGATTAATGAAGAAAAACATAGTGAATTGCTTTCTGTCTGAATCCCACTTGCTGTTACCCTCTTCAAGGACGCTCATACAATAGCCCAGTTAAAGAAATTCTCATTCCATTTGATGAGCTCCTGATATGACAGACTTAAAGGATGGGGTCTTATAGGAAAATTTGCAGCAAAAAAAAAAAAATTGGCAGCCTCAAAAATGCTTCTTAAATAGTACAGGTAACTCAATGCACTTAACAGGCTCTGTGCTTAGCTGAAAAATTCCATAGTGCAGCAGAGGGGCAGGGTGCATGGGAATGGGGGGATAAAGACATTAGACAGTCCTGCTACAAGCTACAAACAAATATCCAGCCTGGTCAAGACAAGTCCATAGTGAGCCTGGACAGATCTGGAGACCTGTGTTGTTAACTTAAAAGGAAGTCTATGCCCTGTTACAAGCACAATGATGTTTACTGAGCTAGAAGGCAACAAGTCTGCCCATGCCATCACTAGTACCTGCATTAGAAATGGTGTTTTGAAGTTTGGACAAAAAAAACAAAAGCTATTTCACAATATAGAAATATAAAAGAGAAGTTGCTGACACGTATTTCATTCATGGTAGGATTAGTGACACACAGAAATTATGATACTCCACTAGCCCACTTCCTTACTGACAGGAACCATATTTGTAGGAAGAACATCAGAAAATGCTCATGTCTCAGCTGCCCTTGCATTAATATTTTTCAACTAAGTGTTCATACAGACAAAAAAATGAAGGTTTGTGCCAAGAATCTGGACTATGGAAATAGCTGTTGATAGGACATTTCTGCTGTCCAGTCCAGCCCACCACTTCCAAGAGCCATCTGGGCTGTCCTTATGTTTCTACCAGCCCTGATGTCATCATACACAGAGGAGGCCTGTAGCACTGAGTTATAATTGATCCCTCTTGCAGCAAGTTCCAGTGGTTTCCTTGGAAGTCTATATCATGATTTTAAAAGTCATTAGCTTCAACACCTCATTCCACTGTGAACTTGTTGTGATCCTTCTCCAACAGTTTCCTAATGCCAGAATTATTTTCTATCTGCAAGCAAAACACCTGAAAATAATTGAAGATAACTTCCTTCTTTCTGGGCATAGTATCAATAGAAATAAAGGCTACTTTCAGTAGTTTTGGAATAAAGGAGCTATCAAAAAAATCCAAATGAAAGCAAAGCAAATATCCCTGCTTCCTAAAGTTATATTCAAGCAGACATTCCAGCCATAGCTAATGAGATACTTGAGATATCTGGCTCTTCCTGCTTTGTCTTAGAGGTACAAATTACTACAGTATAAAACAAAAGTTGACGTGCTTGGTGCTAACAGTGTAGATATTTTTAACTAGTCATTAATATATAGCTTTAGTCTGGAACCTTAAAACTGTTCATGTTCTGGACTACTTACAGAGTTGATCTGGACTTTCTGTTGAGTCCCTCATCTTCTCTTGAATGACAAGCTTGGTGAACTCCAGTTTGTTGTTCCCCCTGACCTCTCCCTGGATGCCTGAGAAGCCTGGCCCTGGGACAGGCCCAGACTAGGACATACACATAGTTTAGGTCCTTGGCTCCAGCATGACCCTACTTAGCCCAAGTTTGCTGCAACTGAAAATTAGAATTGCACTTCTGACTTCTGAGGTCTCTGTCTGTTGACTTTGATAGATCTGTACAGTTCTGCTTGATAGAATACCAGAAAACAGCAGTGAAAGAGGAAACAGATGTGATATTAGTGAGTAATATTGCACTAAGATTGCTGTAGGTATGTCCTGGCTTCATTTGCTAGACACATACACAATAAAAAAAAAAAAAAAAAGTGAAATTATAATACAAAGATACTTTAACAAAAATTTTTCCATCCCTTATATATGGCAGTTATTTTTTTCTAATTCATGTTTTTAAAATAAATCAATTATTTTGTTCATATCATGTGGTGCATGTCATTATGTTTAATCTTTCAGTCATCTTGTATGCAAGCTCTCCAGTTGTCAGAAATATTTCTGTGCACCTTCTTCAAAAGCATTTGCCATGAAATATACTCAACAGACATAGTAAAACTGAAAATAGATGTTCAGATGCCATCCTGTTTGACTAAATTATTTACACTACCACAGCAGATTTTACTTTACAAGCCATTTTCACCCTAGTTTTGTAAATCAAAAAATTTTCAGGATGATAGTGAGCTGGCATGAGGACATCATTGCACACAGTTATTCATCTTAAAATGTTCTTTCATGTCCAAGCACTTGCACCTTTCTAGGTGACAGCATTTGACACAAAGCAGACCATTACTCTGGATCCTATATGCTATTTTCCTCAGTTCCTGCTTTCTGATGTTCCCAACTGATTCTCTCCTAATCACAGCATGTTCCTCTCTATTTCATGCATGCTGAAAACAAACCTCTCTGCTCTTTGTATGACTTTGTGTTTGATAGAGGCTGAAAGGATCAATGTGGCCATTTCAACCACCCCCAGTATCACACAGGCTGTAGGACATCCTGAGTCCCCTCCAGTTTATCAGCACTGTGCAAAATGTGCAATCAGAGCTGGACACTGTTCCAGGAGTGGTTCTGACTCTGCCATGCCCAGAGGAGCCACAGCCCCTCTGCTCCTGTTCAGTGCCTCCTCTGGTGAAGCCCTTCTGTCTCCAGTGTGGCTGGGCTGGCATTTCACCTGCTCTGTCTGCTGCTTTTCTTACTCCTTGATGTAACTTTTGTGTCAGACCATGCTTATAGAGTAAGCCATTTGGCAACACACATGAAGAGTTCCTTGGGCCTCTTCACTGCAGCAGCTGAAAGAGAAAATAGACATTGCCAATGGCACCTAGTAATCTGGAGAAAATCTGGATATTGTAGGTCTATCTTCTCCTTCCTCACTAGGAGATGCAAAGATGCTCAGAACACCAGCAGCCACCTTCTCTCTTTTCTGCATGTGTGCTGAATTCAGACACAAAAACCCAGTTCTCAGAACTAACAGGGTCAGGACACTTTGTGCCTCCTATAATTTTGCTTTGCTTTCCCACTCTTCCAAGGGTTTCATAACTTCTCACTGCATTTGGACAGTTCAGTCAATAACAGCAGATCTTTGCAGTGTGGATGCTCCCCACTGATGCCTGGAACAGCTGGAGGCCCTGAGTGCCCACTGCAGGGTCCAAAAGGTAGACAGCCATCTTAAAATACTGAGGAAATCCACCAGCATTGCTAATGACACGTAAAGGGAGAAATACTCTTGCTTCCTGAGCACAGAGGCAACAGTTTAGCTGTACTTTTACATTTTTACTATAACAATATACATGACAGATGAGAGCACACCAGATAAGAGTTGAGAAAAACAGCAGTATTATGTAAATGCCTGCTAAAATGGATGCATCTGGAATCTCTGCAGAGTACAGTCATTCTGTTATTTAGTGATTACTTCAGAAGGAGTACATTCAGAAACCAAATTCAACTGGCATAAGTAAAATGCACTCATTTTATGCAAAGTGTTTACAACTATTCTTTTTATTCTTAAGTAGATTGTTGATCCAAAATACTCTTTTATTTTTTTCCCACTGGGCATTTTGTACCTGATTATGCAGAGGAGAGGGACAGGCTTCATCCTGTGAAACCGGTAAAAATTTTAGAGGGTGGGAGTAAATTTCAGCCATTAGAGCAATTCATACAATTTTTAAATGACCATGAATCTTACTTACACAAATTCTTGACCACAGAAATTCAAAACAACATTTTTCAGGTGTTTTAATGTCTGATGTATATCAAACACATCCACATTTCCTTTCAAGAACTATCATAGCTGACAATAACAACTGGCTGACCCCTTGCAAGTAAAACTGATAAAGCAATAAAGATCAGACATCATATATCCTGCAGAGACAAATATTGGTCTACTAGAGAAAGTGAAAGTGTGCTAGAAATCATTCAACATGTTTCAAATGTCCTTAACATTCAAGGAGAAGAAAAAATTGTCAAAGGGTTGATTGGAAATTCAGTACTGAAACCATGCTGGGAAAGTATAAAAGTGCTGTACTTATAGGAACAGCCACAAAAACAGTGTTTGTATCCTTAATAGAAATTCTGGATTTAGCAACATGGAAAGAAGTAATTCCAAATGCTTAAGGAGCAGTTTGCTTGGGAGAATAAAACTTTGTATCAGTGTTAAAGGGTTATTTCTGTGTACTTTCAGAACTAGCCTGCAGAATCCTATTGTTGAATTTACAAAGATGGTTGAAAATCTCTGGGTACTCAGTGCTGTGTAGCCTCAGCACTTCCAAGCAGAGGCAGTAGCTGTCTGAAGAGCAAGACTGCCCTGCTTTGTCTGCCTCAGTTTTGTGTGCTCCCTGCTACTCTGTAGATGTTCATTCTTAACCCATATGGACAAAGATGACACGTTATTAAGTAAAATAAATCTTCCCCTATAACCATCAGCCCTACTTTTTTTCCCGAAGAGGATTGACAAGTTTACCTTAAATAAATCCCTAAAAAGGCTCTGTGAAATGATTAGAATTTGTTTGCTTACAATGAAGCCAGAAGATGAGCAGGTTTATACACTGATCAATCATTTATACACTAGTGAGCAGCTGACATTCAGGCCTGTGTCTGCTCATCTATCAAGCAGTTCTCACAAAGGTTAGAGGCACTACAGTTGTACTCAGACACAAATACAGGTATAAAATATTATAAAAATGATAAGTATGGAGGATTACAGCATGAATTGATAGGATTTCATACTTTGGAGTAATTTCTATATACCAGTCTCAAACAATTTGCCAAGGTGTGACCTTCCCTAACTCCAGCTGGAGCTCATCCATTGCCTTTTAGTGCAGTTGATGTGCTTGCAGATATATGCAGAGTATGTGCTCACCCAAAATAGTCTCCAAAACCTCTGCAGATAGGCTAACACTGACTTTGGTTCTCTGTTCTATGGAAACTGTTTTTGAAAGAGCCGCCTGGGAACCTCTGGGGAAGCTGGAGCTGCATTCAAAGAGGAAGTACAAAGGCCACTTCTTGGTTCTCTGGCTCTCACAGGGTGTCTACTTAGGAAGGGAGCCCATTTTTAGGCAAAGACTAAATCTGACTTAATGAAGATATACGAAGGGAATTCTAGGAAGGGAAGTTGATGGCGCTGTGAGTAGGAAAACAGCAACCAGCAGTCTGGGTCTGGGTCCAGTTGGTGCGCCTGAAAGGGTTAACAGCATCTTCATATCATTTCCCTTTCCACCCAGATCCTTACTTTATGCCTGTGGCTGGGAGCACACACACTTTGAGTGGCAGCATCTTCTCAGCTTCTGTGCTTATCCCTTCCTGGGGTGCCCTGTGTGGAGTGCTCCCACAAGCCTTGAAGGCTCCAGGGGCACTGGAATGGGCAGGGCCCTTCGGAGCACGGGGAGCTCAGGCACAGTTACCCCAGCAGGGAGAGCACTCACTGCCAGGGATCCTGCTGGAAGGTGACATCAGTCCCACCATGGCACACTGTGTGCTATTTAGATTATTTTTTAATATTCTGGTGCTACACCTAAAACCCATCAGGCTGGTTCAGCACCATCTATCCCCACTACAGCTGCATTGCATTCTATCCCATTATTCTTCAGAATGTTCTCTAAAGCTCTGCATAGCATAGAAATCACAGTTATCAGCCTTTGTTTGTCTAGACCTATAGTTAGGCTGCCTTCTGATGTAAATTAAGGTCCCCATCAAAAAAGTTGCAGAGACAGAAAGTAAATTTCTTTCAAACTAGACGTTTTAAAAATAAAATTAAACATTCATTTTCTTCTTCTGTCAGATTTCCCAGGCTGTGCCTGAGTTCCACCTTGGTTCTTCTTTATTGTTGTTTTTTGCTGTGTTTTTCCCCTCTCTTTTAATTGAGCATGTCTTTATAGACCGCTTGCTTAGCAAATATCTTTATTTCAATTTTCTTTAAGATCTTCAACTTTCATAATCCCAGGACCAGGCATTTTCTCAATTTGTTTTCATAATTAAAGGAGAGAAAAAAATAGATTGTATCATCACTTAAGCAGATGAAAACCAGAAGTTAAAGGGATTTTTTAATGTATGTCTAATATTACTTTCTAAGCATTACTAGTAAAAGTGTTAAAAATGATATGATTATTCTTAGCCCGCTTTAGGAGGTGAATATTACCATATAAAAAATGTATGTAGGCTGTTTTAGCTATAGTTCATTGCATTGACTAATTCCATTATTTTAGCAGGAAAAGAATGCAGCAATTCATCACTTGTCCAGTCTAGTTAACATTTTGTGCCTTTTTATAAGAGTGGAATTTGTGAACTGGATAGCTTTGACAGTTTGAGGTAGTTGGTACTTTTCATTTCTGGATCATTGACTCAAGTACAGCAGATATTTGACAAAAATTGACTGAAAACTGAATCTGGAGAATGACTGATTGCTGAAGTATGTACGAAAAGGTTTTTTCTGCACATCTGATAGTAGACTAATGCAATAACAAAAGAAATACACTTATTGTAACCCTGTGCTAGCAAACATTCTAACTGGGAAGACTGAGAAATGCAGAACATTTGTAGCTTTGGATGCCTTCATCCTTGGTCTCCTACCTTTAGCTATCAACTACCTACTGCCAGAAAGGGAATTTACCTAGACATGCCTCTCAAGTCTCTGAACACAGGTTGTCAGTATGGGATATGATGCACTCAAAAACTGAAGTCTCTACTGAACAATGTTCATGGCATGCTCCTGACAGGACTGTCCTTGATGACTGGGCACGTGATGGACATGGATGCCATATAAATATGGCAGGAGAGAGTTGCTGCATTTTGGGCAGGGCTTTGTGGGAGAGCCAAAGGTCAACTTTCCTGGGTAGGTGCCTGTCTTGAAAAGTACAGCAGTATCTTGGCATTACCACTCCACCTTGAATTCTATTGAATTAGTCAAGTGAATTGACCTAGTACATGACATTTCTTTCTCCAAGTTTCCAAGAAATTTACTCTCTCATGGTTATGATTTTCCTTTGTCTGCCATTTTCTAGTGACAGAAGGACTATTCCAACAGCAATCAATAGATTCAAAAATTTTACTTTCTTTTCAGCAATTTCAGTGTGATTCCTTGTGGCATGATATGCACCAGCTAAATCTTAAACCAACATAAACCCTAGAATGGACCCTTTTTTTTCAAACTGCAATTTCAATGACCAATAGTGTTTCAGGAAGTAAAGCTTTTTAATGGACAGCTTTTGAATTTAACCTTTGCTTTAGTTGGATTTTTTTTTTATGCTAGTACATTTCATTTTGATATCTGAAAGCAAAAAATCCTAATTTCCCCATCAGAATAATTTCCTTATGCAGTTACATTTCTTATCTGCCCACTTGTTTATCAATCCCCTTCTCTAATAACCTTTAAACCCATTGTCCAATTTCAACGAAATTTTACAAAGGCTGACACCATGAAAATTTAAAACTCCCAGAAGTGTTTTGGAGATTAATGTGTGAATAAAAAAATTGGCAGGTGATTCCACTAAGGGAAAGCCAAGAAAGAGATTCAGTCCTTATTAGCACTTGGTTAACCAAGTCAGCATAATCGCATGTCAGATTTGCCACCCTTCCTGCCTTTTCTGGATCATCTGTCATGCTAAATAAAGTAGGTAGGGTACATGGAACACATGGCACATGTGTATGTGTGTCTGTATATAAATATATATCTATACATATTTAAAAGTGTAAGGAAAATGAAGACAAGTGTAGATAAGAGGCTCTAAGAGACATTTTGGCATGTGGGAAGTATGGGAGTTTGGAAATGTCCAAGGCAGAAAGGGAGTCAGAAGTACTAGTGAGGGACCTGAGGACATGAGAAAGAAAAGAATCATAGATAGGAGGTGCAGGAGTCCAAGAGGAAACAGGGTGTTGCTGTGGAGGTGTCAAGGGGCCATGACAGAGGACCTGGGTCATTATACCCTGTCCATGTGGGAGAAGGAGCACACACGCTGTCCATTGAAAGTCAGGCGCTGATTTCCTGTACCACTCATGCAACGTTAGGCTTGTTTAAAGCTGACCAATAAAAAGGTTACTCGAGTATCTAAATAACTCTAGAAGTATTTAGTGAAAAAATTCAGTTTAACTTTAAAGAAAGCAGTACAATGGGAAGTCATGGGAACTCCATTTTTCAATAGAAACTGTAAAAACTCTGTTTCAGTTCATCCCCAAACTATTTTTTCCACTGCTTGCTCCAGTCATTGAACTGAAAAATTGTCTATTTACCTAACAGTTATGCTTTAAAATATTTGTAACACAGGTACGGCCAGTACCTTTCACTCAGAGCTTTGGTGTGGGGGCAGCTCAAAAAACGTGCCAGGGAACAGCCTATTGCATTCTGGCTGATAAGATCTCAGCCTGTGCTTTGGAGAATTTGTTCCCTTGTTCAGGCAAAGATAAACAAAGTAGAACCAACAAACCTGGCTCTGCCAACGATAATCTTCAAGGAGATACTATCATTTCAGCAGCTGCTGTAAGAAACTTTCCTGAAGGCTGGTGCATACAATGATAATCAATTCTCATCTACAGATTATGGTTCGAATGTGCCAAGTGCTACCAAGCCTTATGCTACCAGGTTCATGAGATGCAGTCTACAATTCTGATTAAAGATGGGATGTTTGCTGCATCTGACAAACTGAAACAGACATGGACCATGTCTGGGAAACCTCTAGCTTCCAGAAAATAGATATTATCGGTTTCTATTGAGCAATAGGCAAGCAGTGCCCACAGCATAAGTGGTCTGTAGATAAGCAAAAACTATATTCACAAATCCTGTCAATCAACCCTTTGCAGCAATTTCCTTTAAAGAGTAATAGATAAAGAAGAGCTGGTCTAGGCAATGCAGCATTTTGAAGTAGCATTTCACCAGTTATGGCTAAGGAAAATGTGGGATAAAAGTATGTGCTGTTGCTGTACTGCCTAGTCAGCACTGCTCTGGCGTGTGCTGCCTCTGGTCCAGGCCTCAGTTATCTTTTTGTCTGAACCCAAACCCAGCATCTACAACAGACAATGGGGGCATGAGCAGGCTTTTGCCAGTGGAGTGGGCATCCAGGATAAACCAACATCACCTGATTCCTGCTGTGGCTGCAATAAACTTCTGGCCTTACAGAGGTGTGAGCAAGATTTGAACCAAGTCTGTAATACTTGCTATTAAGCCAGGGTTTTTCTCCTGAAACAAAAACTTCTATAACTCCTGGTTCAAAGCATCTGAAAAAAAAAAGAAAAAAAAAAAAAGGGCAGAATGCAAAGTTATTGGTACCCAAGGGAAAAGTCTTCTTAATTCAATTTCTGTACATGCTGAGACAGCTTTAGAAGAGCACCAGTACATCTAAACTTGGCCTGCAGCAAAGTATTCTTCCATGCATATGACTCCCTGGGCCTGAGAAGGAAGGAGCAGCAGTGCTGTGTGGGGCCATGGTGGGGTTTGGAGTTGCTGGCCCTGAGGAACATGGCCTGTTTCAGGCCTGGAGGCAGCTGCAGCAGCGTGGCTCCGTACCAGCACCCGCTCCAGATGCCTCGTGCGTCAGCACAGCTTGGAGCTGACACAGCCATCCTGGGTTTAGGACTCAGCTATATCTGCACAGCACCTTGTGCCAAGTGAAAGTGCTTTGAGCTGCTGGTTTGGTCTTTGCATTCCAATTCCCGTGCGTTGTTTCCTCCGGATATTGCTGAGATGCTGTTACATAGGATCACAGAACAGCAGAATTCTTTAGGTTGGAAGAGACCTCTAGGATCAAGTCCAACCGCTAACCCAACGCTGCCAAATCCACCATTAAACCATGTTTCCAAGGGCCATATCTAAACATTTTTGAAATACCTTCAGGGGTGGTGATTCAACCACTTCCCTGAGCAGACTGTTCCAGTGCTTGACAAGCTTCTCCATGAAGAAATATTTCCTAATATCCAATCCAAACCTGTTCTGGTGCAACTTTTTGACAACAGCGCAACCAATGGGCCAAACTCAGGAGAAGCTGATTTGGAATGCATCTTCCATTGAACATCCACCCTTTCCCATACAGTCTCTCACCTGCATAGACATTTCCTTTATTCTTTTAATACCTATTTCCATCTGGAAAGGAGCATTTTGAATATTTTTATCTTTGTGCATGTGTGTATCACTTCATGTAACACAGTGCACAGATCCCAAAGTTCACAGTATCCCACGCGGGGCAGAGCCTGGCTCAGACCTTCACAGTCTTGTAGCTACATTATTGCAGTACTGGTTGAGCTAAGAAACGCTGTTGACAAGCATGATTTATGGGCTTGAGTGGAGAATTAACCCCCCTGTCACAGCTGCATCCCCCCTTTCAGACACAGGCAGCTGCACAGGGACCTCAGAGTTGTGTTACTTTGTGATAAGCAAACACCAAGTGTCCCTCAGCATCACTGCCCAGTGTGCCTTGTGGACAGCTTGTCTAGCTCTCTGCAATCAAAAGAAATACAGTTAGGGACAGGAAAGGAACAGTAATTCAGTGCTGAATTAACTACACTTGGCTGGATTCAAAATGAACGCTGCATTTGCTCAAAAGTACCCAAAAAGCAGAACAGGAGGGGGCTGGAACCAGTCCTCACCTTGAGTCTAGAGGAGGAGGAGTGGGCAGTCAAAAGGTTATTTCCAGTTCTGTGTGACTTACAGAGCACATAACTGCTCCATGCCTCAGTTTCCTGCCTGTTGTGCAGAGGCACCAGCACTATTTGCTTGCTTCCAGCATCCTCTCTAAGGATTTGTCAGCTAACACTTCTAAACTGGTTGGAGCTGCTCTGGAACTAGATACAATAAAAGTGCATACTATTGTAAAAAACCAATTTGTTTAAAACAACTCTGATCAAACTTAGGAAGATGAAAGGAAGTGCTGTTTTGTTCAAACAACCTAAGAGAGAGCCAAAGAGGGAACAGCAGAAATCTTGTCCTGCTCAGAAGGACAAGGCCAAGAATTGTAGGTGCCATGTCTGCACAGCATGCCTGTAAATCCCAAAGTGCCTGGACACACGGTGGGGTGTGTCTATACACAGCAAGCCGGTCAGGATGTGATGGGAGGGTGGTAGTGCTGCTGGGGACAAGGTGGCACCTGTCCCTCGTGGTGCTGGTGGCTCAGCAGGAGGCTGCCATGCGTGTCTGCCAGGCAGGATGCACCCAGGGCTGAGGGCTGGCCATTACTGCCACCTTCTCATTAATGTCGTGCCAGGCTCCTCTGCACTCTGGTCAGCTCAGGGCTTTTCCTTTTCCACTTATGCAAGCAGCAGCCCCTGAATCTGTACAGCACAGGGAAAATGTGTCTCATCGATCAGCAGGTCGAGCAAGACCGTGCATGTTGAGTGATTGCCCTGAGAAACTTCAGCTGCTGCAGCAACTGCTCCGGCTGAACTGCTGCAGATCAGCAGTAAGGAGCATTCACCAAGATACACAAAAATAAAACTCATGCTATTGCTTTGATATCTCAGTCTTTGTTTGCTGCAAGCATTCACATCAGTGATCATTTAACTCTTAGCAAATTCCAGGAAAGAGGAAGACCAACCAAAATAGTTCCACATAATGCAGAGGTTTTCTGTTTGTTGTGTTAGTAAGAAATCTTTGATTTTCTTTTTCTCCTTTTGCCAAAAGTTTGACGAGGAAGAAAAAAAACACACCACGTGAAGTTAAAAAAATATTAAATATAAAATATTAATTTCTAAATTCTTAGAAACTGATTATTTTTGATACAATGCACCATGGCTTTTGGTCTGAACCACTATGCTTTTCACTTTGAGGAGAGGGGAAACAGCTATTTCTTAACAGGAGTGAGACAAAATTAGATTTTCATTCTAGCAACTGAAGTAGAATAAGGATTTATTGTAAGTCTATTTGTCTTTTAGTCTCCATTAGAACAGAAAATCTCCATTAGCAATTACTGTATTGTGGCACAATAAGGTGCTTTGGGTACTCTATTAATATGTGCTGCATATCAGCTGATCCAAAAGCTCACCACCGAAGGAAGGAGGTCCAGGTGCTTTCCTCTCCTCAAATCTCTGCCCCTGGGTGCAGGCTCCATCCTCCTCCTCATGGCTGCTGAGCTGCATGTCAGAGTTCATAGAGCAAAAGAAAGTGAATATATTCCTGTAGTGTTGGTCATCAGAGCACAGAAGTGTCCTGCAGCTGCAGGGACACCCAGGCTGTTACTGCACAGCACATGGCATGTTTGGGAGGCAGTGGGAACAGGGACAGTCACACAACTGTCCTGGTGGTGGCAACAAGATTGACATGGCTGCTTGCTGACGTGAAAATTTCTCAGACCATTTGGAAAGACTGGTGCATACTGAAGTGGTCAGTATACAGTGTAAAGCAAGTATTAGCCAGTTGTGCTGTTTCATCTGAGATTAGAAGGGATTTTCCATTCAGGTAAGGCTCAGAAGCCTTCCACCACTGGCACCTGTTTGCATTAAATGCTGCAGTTAACTGTATGCTGTATATATAACAAATGCTGTAGTTAACTGCAGTGCCAGTGTGAGAATGAAACTGGGTCATGCTTCTGCAAAAACTAAATAAGACATTATTAATATGTCCATCAACTACTGAGGATGTGATATGTTTTCCAAACTTCATTAATTCAGTACAGAACAAATGACAGGTACAGCATTGTTTTCACAGCTGGGGGTGAAGGATGTCATGTACAGAAACCTGCAACATCTGCCTCATTTGGGGATTTACCAGCCTTTTCTTAAAATGAGCAAAATGTAGATGAACATTGGAGACATTCACCTGAACTCCTCAAAGCAAGACAGTAATTACTAACAATTAATCCCATTGTACTTTAATTCTGTGAATTGTAAAACACTTTCCAGCATGATGGAACAGATTGTCTGGTCCACTGGGGAGCTGATGAAACATAACACCAACAAACTCATTCTTTTTGAGACACGTTGCTCTGTCTTAGAAAAGTGCTCGAATCCAAGTGCATTACACCCTGAACAGAAGGCTGATTTTGCCAGAGTGGGGGCAGGGGGGAGCAGAATAAGGCATCAGTTTTCCATGGGTACATGAATCCATTGAGCCTTTCACACAGTGGGGTGAGCCTACTGTGCCAAAACCACTGGGAGGTTTTTCACTGGCCTGAAGCTAGAGCTAGATCAGTCCTGCATCCAATTCCACCATGAGAAAAGGAGACTCAGGCCACATGATGAAAGCACCATTATTCTTTGCAATAACGGCATCCATGAAGGAGTTAAGTGTGCTTTATAACCACATCTTCAGCTAAATTCCCTCTTCTTTCCTTAACACCTGCCTTTGGACATACCCACCTGTGCACAACATTTTCATGTTGACACCACACAATTTGATGGAGTTGATTTCCAAAAATAATTGGTGTCTCCCTGGCAGTCCTGTAACAGCATATATCTCTGTATTTAAACTTTGATGATTGCACAAGAATATATGTAAGGAAATATTTACAGACACTCTGGGACTCACATTTTGGAGTTTTATGAATGTTGAGTTTTCTTCCCCTGTGTTTAAAAAAGGTACATAACTGCACTACAATATTATTACATGTTGTAATTACACAGCCTAATTACATGATTATATGTCTTTACTCTAATTACACAATTAAAAACCATTACAGAAATGTTGTGAATGGATTTGGATAAATTAAATTATTTTTAAACCCACTGAGGCAACTGACTAACAAAAAAAAACCCATCAAGGGGTAGCAAGCAAAGCCAAATACATGGGAAAATGCCCTTTTGGGTCTTGAGAGAAACACCTTGGTACTCTTTCACTCTCAGATGAATGGGAATGTAGAACATCACAGGTAAATGTTAAAAATAACTGTTTTGTGCTCCATGTACCCGGAGCAGGATTCCTTCTAGCATGGTTGCTCTGTAGCAAAAGGTTTATAGCCAAGATCTGGTGCCAGTGCTTTGAGGACCAGCGAAAGACAGTTGTCAATGGTGAGTCAGGCTGCAGATTCACTGGATTGAATCCAGCCCTGCCTGGAGCCAAGCAGCAATGCGAACATGTACAGGGAGCAGGGGAGGTACAGGGCAGGGCTGTGCTAAGGGACCTGGGCAGAAAACAGCCAGCCTGTGAGGTTTGGTGCCACCAGGGACAATGGGACAGAGACCAGGCTGGGCTGGGGCAGTAAGGCTAACCAGGGCAGGATGCTGGAGGCTGTCAGACAGGCAGCAGAGCAGAAGTGCAGGTGTGCATGTGCATCCTCTCTGTCCTGCTGAGTCTGGGTCCAACAGGACCATGGCTGCCACCTTGCTCAATTGTGGAGGGCCTTATGGAGACACAAGGACATTCTTCTGGTAACAATAGGCACAGCTGCGCGTCCTATGGAAAATCCCATTTTCCAGAGGACATTAGGCAGCCTATTGGTGGGAAATCATAGAGAAATCTGTTTCTACTGGATGTGCTTCTGCTCTTTGGAAACAAAGGATTAATTTTTCAAGGCTGTCAATGTAATATTTTCTGTAAGCACTAAATTCACCTGGGAAGCCCTGGGACACTTCCAGAACAAAAGGGGATGTGGCCAGCTCATTTATGCCAAACCTTTCTAAAGAACAGTCTCATTATGATCACAATGCATAGAAAACAATAAATTATTTGGTTTGTCTGTATCTTGCTTTCTTTCTGTCTATGCTCTAAGGGGTATTAATGCACTGTCAGGATTTGTGTATAGATTAACAGCAGATCAGCAGCATAATTGATGCAGAATTAGTCATAAATTCCCAGTCCTGTCAGCAGTGAATAAGTACGTATTTTTCTGGCACGAGCCTGATTTGGGAAAACCCACTTCCAGACTTTATGGCTCCTGTTTATACGTGAAAGTGAGAACATTATTTTGTATTTGATAAGCAATGTCTTCCACTCACAGCATAACCATTAGAAGCTCAGCAGATGTGTTTCATGAGATATATAATCCTTTCAAGCTCCTTTTTATCCTAAAGGCACAATAAAACCTTCACACAAGATAAAGATAGTGAATCTAACTTCCATGGTTTTGTTCAGCTTCATGTAAATTTGTTCTGTTTGTGGTTCATTTTGTAGTTTCATTCTCCATTCATTCCATATGGTTATTTTAAAATATCTGTGCCAGTGTTTCCCCGTATGCATGTCCCATTCCATTCTGGGCCTTACTTTTTACTTTTCTGAACAGCAGGACTCCTCTGTTCAAAAAGCTGCTCATTTTTCCCCCTCATTTCTCACCATTCAATTACATTGTAATAAACTTCAGAAGACACTGTATTTTTCTCACAGAAAGGTACATCCCCCACAAGTTCAGGCAAGGCTGAGACAGCAGTATCTGACATACACTGGTTTCAGGCTCATCACACCATCAGACTCATTACAGCTCTATCCCTCTTGGTCAACACTTCCTACATCCATCAGGGTCAGCTCTGCTTCTCTCCCTATTTGATCTGAGCAGGGATGCAAGCAGACTTCATGCAGAAGGTCCAGAGTTAGATTCAGGCTATCTTGTAAAGGCACAGCAATAGAGGAGTAGCACAGGCTAAAGGTATCCATAAATAAATGCAGCTGTAGGCAGGAAAATACAGGTGAAGGATGCCTACATCATTGCACCTACCACTGCTGCAAGCCTCACTAAGTAGCAAATAGGCCACAGCTATCCTCATATATCCTTGATTACAAGCTGCAGTCACTTTATCAGGTAGCTGTGACATAGACATCTCTTATTTGGCTTTGCCTTTCATCCCCAGGCTGTCTCTTCTGCAACAGCATGGCCAACAACAACACATCCCCTAGCACAGCTCAGGTGGGACTGACACCCCAAAGACACCTGTGCAAAGGTGCTGACACACGTGAGGTACCCAGACTCTTGAAACGAGGAAAGCAGTCAGTACTTGTCAAGGGAGAGCAGAGTGTGGAGTCAACTTGTCCTCCATGAGATGCACATTAGGTGCCCAAGGCTGGGGAGGCAAGCATCAAGCATAGGTGCTGCAACGCTGTGCCTCTTGCCCTCAGGACTAGAGAGGAGAACGAGGTCTGTTTTCATGGTATAGACATAACCCCAGGCACCAGCTTGAAAACCTGCTCTGGCAGGGTGTGCAAAGGCTCTGTGTGTTGCAGTAATCTCTGTTAATGGGTGTTTTCCTGCTGTTCCTGTCTCTGCTGTTCATTACCCATCCCAGCACCCTCTGGTAGATCTTCCTCCACATCCTCTCACATCCCTCCTGCTCAGTCTGCCTCACAATGGGAAAAGATTTCCATTCCATCTCTACCTCACCACAGTCAATACACACTGCATGTGATGTAAATTCATCCCTCCTGCTGGAATTTACCTTTGTTTACTCAAATAACAGCACAACATAAACCTTAATATGAAACTCCTCTTGACCTTTGCAGTTTTCAGTCTTTTCCCCTACAGGGCTCCCAATGAGCTGAAGAAAATGTTAGCCTTTCAGGCAAGGCCAATAGGCATTGAGAACTGTAAATTCTTAAGTATGCTTAGCAGGCTGGTCTGGGTTTAGAAAAACAACTGTGGCAATTAACTGGAAATTAATCCAAAGAGCAAGATCTCGTGATTGCATCTGCCTCACTGAAAGAAAGACATTTCATAAACATAACATGTAGAAACAAAGTTAAATTAGGCATCATTATACCTCTGATAATATATTGCTCCAAAGAAAATTGGAAAATGAAGTTTCAACTGGCAGGTCTTCAAATGAGAGCTGTAGCACTTTGTCTGGGGATTCCTGTTTGCTGTGGGATTTTCCAGGGGCAGGAGAGGGAGCAGGGGAACTGTAACACCTTGCAGCCATAACCAAGGGCTCTGTCCTGCATCCCTCATGCAGAGTAAATTCCCACAGCCAATTTTTTAAGTAAACAGAGTCAGACCTTTCCTTAAATATCTTCCCTCTGCTGAGTCATCAGAGCTGGAGATGAGGTCCTTTCTTGGATGCAGCAATAGCATTAACACCCACTCCATGGCTGCTCTTAGCCCCTCCTGCCACCGTTCATCCATCAGTGTCAGTTCTGCTTTTCCCCCAAAATTAGATTAATCTGTCATTCTGGGATTGATAGTTCAAACTATTTTCATACAGTATTGCTGCAAAGAAGATATCTGAAGAATCTCTTTCTCCACTGGCTTACTGTAGTCCTTCACTCTGCATAGGTGGCAGTGATTACACCAGGCTGCAGTCGGACCAGTTCCATCTGTGGGATTGCGCTGATTGGATTAAAACCAGATTATTGCCCTTTGTAGTTCCTGAGAACCCCAGTAAAATTTCTTCAAGGGTTAGATTGTGCCATTTACTCAATATTCCATATCTATAACCAGAGAGAATATCTAGACCAGAGAGAAGTCGGAATGATTAAGCTTCCTGTAACTTTACAAGGCCAACTTCCTCCTTGGCATCACATCAATCAAATTCCATAGAAAATGACCCCATGATATATTTGAAGGCAGTTCAATAAACTGTAATTGATTTAACCTGTGTCAGAGCACAAATAATTTCAAAAGTTCTGGTATCTGAGTAACTTGTAGATAAATTTTGTGCATCTTGGTTGCATAATTAAACTTGGAAAATAACTTCTTTAACTGCACGTCTGGCCCTTGGTTTGGTTTCTGCAGGTTACCTCAGATTTCCACAAGGCTCCCAGCCAACCCACTGCATGTGATGTGTTTTCCCAGTATGTGGCTCTTGTCAAAAGCCACAAGTGGTTGAATTCTCCTGCAGAAACTGGGTACTTGAGCAAGGGATCATGACATCAAACTGCACACACTCTCAAGGCTGCCTGACAGAGGAGGCAGCCTGCTGCTCACCTTCTGCTTTCCACGGGTTTTCAGGGTTCCATGAGTGTGTCACACACATGAGTCACAGACAGCATTGCTTCTAAATATGGTGAAAAATGCAGAAGAAATAAAGAAATAGTAAGCAAGCAGAAACAGTTTTTTCACATCACTGGTTCCTGCCAACCATGTTAAAAGCATTTTGATTTTCTCTTCTCTGCAAATACTTTTTTCCAGAGAAAAAAAATTAAAAACTTTCATCTCTCTTGCTAAATAAACATAATATCAAGGAGATGATGCTGAGCACAGTAAAATAAAATCAAGCTTTACCTTCTATTAGAGGAAAAAATATAACTTGAGGAAGAAAGGGTTTTGCTAAACTCTAACTTATTTGAGTAGTGTCAGCTACAGTAAGGTTGGACAATAAGTTAGTTACTTAAGGTTATAAATTCATTCCTTGCAGATAGATTATTGTTGATGGTGGCAAACAAAGAGTGTTTACAAATTGTGACTGATTGATACAAATTATTTTTCTTTTGCAGACCAAAATATTTACATTTCCATTTAGTTCTAATTTTTTTCCTTGTTTTTAATATATTCACATATAAAAGCTATCAGCAATCTAGAAGAATATGCAGAAAGTTTAGACACCTCAAGGTTATCTTTATGTGTGTATTCTATTATTAATGTACATAATAATTTTTATTTTATTCTCATCTGTTAGTGTTCAGGAGAAAATTCACTGGAATGTAAAAATTCTCCACAATTTGCAAGAAACAAACAACAAGATTTTCTTCTTGTAAATTGGGGATGGAGAAAACATCTCAAAATAAATTTTTAATAACCAAAAGGGCCAATGCTTATTTCGATTCCCTGTCATTCCTCAGACTGATTTGAAGCAGAAGTAGCCCCAAGTGTTCACCAGCCTGATACAGCACTTTGTATTCCAGGAAAAGGAAAAAACCCACTTTGTACTTTCTCCAGCCTGAAACTCTAAAAAAAGCCAGGAAAACAGTTGGCTCATCAAGGTCAAATTTGGTAGATCCCAATCCACAGCAGTAAACACACAGTGTTGGGTTGTGGGGATTTACAGACACTTGCAGCCTGACCTCAAAGGCTGCTTCCACACTGGTCTAAAATGAGCATTCCTGAGCTTCAGGGCATGCCCATCTTCCCTCCAAAAGAAAAAAAAATAATTAGTATGCTTAGAAATTAAAGAAATGCCTAACCCAAAAAGAAAGTCATAATGAGACATCATTTAAAGGGAGTACTTAATGAAATGCAAATTTTTTACACTGGTTGGAATAGAAATCTTACTGGAGGAGGAGGGAATTATGGAAGGGCCTGTGACATTTCCATGGCCATCATTTCCAGATGTCACATCATCAGCAAAATCCAGCCCACTGTGCACAGGGCCCTGAGGTGTACCTGGAAACGTGTTTGAGCTCCCTGAGAGTACAGGGAGCCTCATGTCAGAAGAAAGTGCCACAGAAAAGGATTGGGCACTGGGTTTGTGACCTGGGCCTGCAGGATCCTGGTTTTTTGTGCCCCAGGTTTGTCCGCTCAGCTGCACAGTCATGGATGAAAGGCACATTCCCGAAGTTTACAGTCCAATGCTCTCCATTGAAAGCTCCTTTCCTTTGCCTCTCTCGACAGGTGACTGAGTGAGCTCTGTGTGGTTCACCTCACACAAAGGGGTCAGCAAGAGGGTGAGGGTGAGAGGGTGTAGGGATGGGGCAGGGGGCATGAGGAAGAAATGGGCTGATGCTAATGGATGAGACCCACCAATAATACGAAGAGCCAAAACTGGATCAAGTTACAGCTTGCTGCCAGACAGTGGGAGAAATACAGGGTAGCTTCAAAGGAGGCATTTTATTGTTGTTTTGGTATGTGCCAAATATAGGGTGACCCTCAACAACTTGATGTCCCTGGGCTTGAGCTGGGTGATCTTTGATCTAGGTCTCTTTCAAGCCAAACCCTTATGATCCAGGGTTCAGGATTACTGATGATGGGGTAGGACACGTTTCCACACAGGAATTACAGTGACAGTTTCATCCCACTCGTGCCACCAGGCTCTGTGGTGGGCAAGCAGGTGTGGGAGAGAATCACAACGCTGCTGATCCAGAGCAGAGCCCTGTGACTGCTCCAGGGACAGGCACACATGCAGCATGCCCAGGGCCAGAGCTGTGGGAGTGCCACCCACTTCTTTATTGAAATCTTCTTCCTGATCCAAAAAGGAGCTTGCAGTGTTGCAGTGCATGGAAATCACCCAACAGCGTTCACTGCACTGAGCCTCTGCTGCCCAAAATGTTTGCGAATCTGGATTTTATGAAGCCTGATCACTTCAGTGAATGACCTCTTGACCCTGGTGTCCATCCATCACACAGAGCAATGTGTTTGCCAACAGGAATATCTGCTTGGACAGTCAATGATTTAATAAGCTTTTCTTCCTACACAGAGTTTATTGATTTTTGCTTTTAGTGAGAGCAAAAGACTGTATTGTCAGAGTAGGTGTTTTGCAGTGCTTGCATCCTTTCCTCATGTATACTTTGTTATATTTCCCTCTCTATGATTTCCATCATCCCTTATTGCCACAGATATGCTTCCTGTCATCTTTGTGCCCTGAAGCATATAATTTTCTTTTCACTCATACCTCGATTAATGTCTTCATAAGTTCTGCTTTCCTCTACCTTACTGTGGCATGGTTTCTCTAGAAGGTAGTTTTCTGGGAAAACTGTTGGGATTTGGGTTTGCTTTTTTTTGTAATTGTCATTAATTTCCCCTTCTCCATTTGTCTTTGACAATTCCAAATATTTTATCTTCATGTCTTTCTTGATTTTTTTTATTTTTCAAGTTAGCAAGATGTTTTTAAATAGTTGTTAAATTAGCTGACTTATATGTTTATCTCTACAAGTCAGAATTCTATGTTTTTAATTCACGAGCCTGTGAATGTGGGCTTTGTGTCTAATTTGCACCTCCCTTCTGACTATTTAGTGAGGACAATTCTAGAAAAGTCAATGGATTATACTGTGGCCAAACTTGTAGATGCTCATGACAGAGTGCAATCACAACCTTTAATTTTCCATTAAATAACCCATTCTTCATCCTTCTGAAAACACATCACTGACACATTGGTTTTCCTGTTTATTACCCCTCTCCACATCCTTAAAAACAAACCAACAAACCAATAAATAAATAAATTAGGAAATATTTCTGTGCTTAACCACACATTAATGAGTTATATTTCTCAAGAAACAGCTTCGTCCCTTGTAACTCAACTGCTTTCCCCAGAAAGTCACAGTAAGAAAATATGTGTGGGGTCCTGCTGGAACCAGCATGGTCTGGGAAAAGAGCAGGATCATAAATTTCTTACTGTATCACCATGAGACCAGATAATTTTCTGCTGAGCATCCATGATCTGCCACTTGTCAGTGGATATTGCTGTTTGGAAACCATTCAGAAGCTGGAGGAAAGTTACTTCCTCTAAGGGCTGAATACTCAAGGGTCCCAGACATGGGATCTGGGTTAACACAAGGCACTGCACCTTCAGGCTCAGCCCACATATCTTTTTTCTCCCTGGGCTTCTCCACCACTACCACTGTTCAGATTTTCACACTTCTATAGTAAGTATATGAAGATTTGACAATTTATTTAAATGATGAATAAAGGACTCTCCATACTAAAAAAGTCTAGAAGTACCAGGATAGAATGTCAGCATTCTCTTTTTTTTTTTTTTTGTCTAGACTAGATCTGCTCTTTCTAAAGAGCTGCATTTTGTCAAAGATAAATTGATGAAAGCCTGAAGCATCATTGCATGACGCACTCACTTTCCTGTTGCAAAGCCAAGCGTAGGAGTTAATTTTTGCCAGCTTCTTGCCATGAGACTGACAACTTAAAGGAATAAAAAGTAGCTACAAAGAGCTTCAAAGAAGATGGGGATTATTGTTTTGCTGCAGGTGAAATCATATCCACCTTCTTTTGAGCCTTTTAGCCCTGGTGAGTTCAATCCCACCATAGACTGAATACTCTAAATATACTGGGAACTATTTGCTGGGTGCAAAGGCTTAGCCAGAGCCACAGCACAGCATTTCTAGTCCAAGCTGCAGGACTGACACACAGAGCCCGCACAGGTGAGCTCACAAACTAAGTTAGGGTGAAGCTCTCTAATAGGCATTGAAAGGATGCTGGTGCTCCACTGAAGAAGAAATAATTGTTTGTCTCTGAAAGATGAAGAGAGAGAGAAAACAGAGTGAGGATATTTATTTTAGTGAAGAAAAAGTATTGAGTTTCAGGTAGAAAACTCTCTCAGGATGAGTACACAGGTTGTTCTCTTGAATGATCCCCCAGATGAAGGCAGCACCCACTGGAGTTGTGCCAGCCTGGCTCAGTGCCCCAAGCTGCCCATCCTGCCCAGGACAGGTGGGAGCTGATGCGCTCACCCCTGCTGTCCCTCTGCTCTGGGAACAGTTTCAGTGAGGACCGACAAGCAAGAGGGTCATTGTATTGCAAGGCATTTTGGAAACACAGCAAGCCAGGCTTTAGGACTGAATGCCAGCTCTGGTTCCTAACATGACTATCCTGTTGGAAGGGGAGAAAAAGCAAGGAGGGGTCTCCTCTCCCTGCAAGACTCCCAGCTGGCATGTACACCCCTGTGCGCCTCCAGATAGCTCATACAGAGTTCTAGAACTTGAAGCTGGAAAAGAAAACTGGATTTTATCACCACTCTTAAAATATCACCCATTTGTGCCCTTATTGGGATGGACTGAAATGTAGCATGTATTCAAGAAAATTGTCTCTTAGAAAAGCATTGAGACATCTTCATCAAGCCCTGCAGACTCCTTGTCTTCTCTCAGCAGCTTGTTTCAAACCCTCACTATTAAAATGTTTTTCCTAAATTCCACTCCAGATATATTTGGCTTCAGCTTTTAACCATTCATCCTTTTCCACCAAAATAAAGAGCTCATTTGTCTCTGTGAAGAGTTATTCTCTGTAATCAAGACTTTTCAGTCTTTTTGATAAGCTAGACAGACAGTGCTTTCTAAACCTCCCTCTCCCCATTAGGTGCTTTCTGTAGTCCTTGGCCCACTTTTGCAGCTCTTCTCAGCCTCTTTCCCAGCTCTTCACCATCCTCAGTAGATACTAAGACCACAGATAACACTGTTAGTCTCAGCTCCTGCCTCCATCTCAGCATCCTCTCTTTAGCCAGCCAAGGTCTCATTAGCCTTCTGAGTTACTAGACGACTTGAGTTTTTGTCTTCTTGTTTGGCCTCTAAGTCATTTAGAGAAAAAATAGCACTTAACTAGAGCAGCTACTATTTATTTTTCCGTGGAGTTTAACTCTCTATTTGTCTGTGCTTAAAACACTGGATTTGTCTGACCAAGCAACAGGTCTCGTATCGCTGCATCCTCCTCATCTTTTAAACATAACATCGATTCTTGTGCAAGCTGCAGATTTTATCAGCCACGATCCAATGTAGCATCTGCACTGCTGATGAGCAGTTTTAGGTTTAGGAACAATCTCTGTACATCCCTACTAGGTATCCCCATGTTTAATGATAATGGCTTATTGCCAAATGGTGCTCAGGGAAAGCAGTTCTTCATTTTTGTTCCCTACGTGCTTTATTAAACCTACATAGTGCTCACATTATGCCCTGAAATATCAAGTCAAACACCTTAGAAAGTCTTTTATATTGCACATATATTGCATAAGTCCACATTTTATATAAGCTTACTTGAAATCTGGGACAGAGCAGAATGTTTGTCTACACTGCAGGCTTCACTCTCGCTGCTTTAGTTTGGCAGCTGGAGGCAACCTCCAGCCATAATCTCCAAGAGCCCTGCACGAGCTCACTTCCCCTGGCACCCTACCTGCCTCCTTAGCAGCACAGTTAAAAAGCCTTTCACATCAATTCCTTGAGAAAGTGATGGCAGTGTTTGAGAGAAACAAATGTAATTTGTTAATCAGCATTTTTCTGGCATTTATACAGGCATTTACTCAATAATTCCCTTGTCCACACAGAGAGAGGACCTACCTGTAAGGAGATTTTCATTTAGGCCTTAACAGGAGAACAGGAGACTTGGTAATCTCTGAGAAGTGTTCCCTCCTACCCAAAATCTTAGACAGCACATTGTCAAAGGAGACAATCTTGGCTAGGAATGAATACCTACCACAAACAGAGATCAAGACTTCATCCCCTCCTGGCACTGCAGAGATGTCCAGGGAAGTCCCAGCACACTTTTCATCATGAAATGATGGAAAGATTTAATACACCTGGAAAGATTTAATAGAGTAGAAGGGGGACAAACAATAACTATCTTCCTGGAATACAAGAGTAGGAAACAGCAGGGATCCATAGAAATGCTCTTGAGAGAAGAAGCTCTTGACCAACCAGGAAAGCTGAGCATTTCCTCTGTGTTCTATGCAGAGCTCAGAAGTCTTTCATTTCAAATGCCTCCTGGCCTTTATGTTTTCTGTCACAGATGGTCTTTCTGCATTATATTTGCTTTCCTGGATCCCAAGCTTAGGAACCCATCTCTCTACTCAAGCTGCAAGCTCCTTACATACAGCCTGCTTTGTGACTGCTTTAGGAGGGTTACATCCCTGAAAGGGGGGTGCTACAGCATCATGCCTTTGCACTATCACCACTTTGTGAATCTAACACTCTGGAGCACTCTGCACCTGCGAAGGAATTGTGGGACAGGTCTAGATTGATATCTAACTGTCAAGGATTTTATGACTGATTTTCACAATCAAAATTTAAAAAAACTCAATCCAAATACCTTTTATTTATTATTTCAGTACTGCTGTGACAACCACACTCCTCTTGGAGTCAGGAATTCCTTAGGCAATGATATAGGTTCTCAAAAACTGCTGAACTGCTGTGTTGAAACTTTGAAGAAAAAAGTTCAACCTGAGGCACAAAGAAGTAACAGAACATTGCAGTGCAAATGATTAACATTGTGGGTATTTATTATTGTCTGCAAACAGGAGTGTGCAAAGCACTCAGCAAATGGCACAGCCCCAGCCTGGCACTCATGCAGCTGCCGCCCCGCTGCACTGGGGCAGGGGCTGGGGGAGGGCTCCTCCAGCACCCCACTGCTCCTTGTGCTCCCTGGCTGTTTGTCAGCCGCTGCCCTCTGATGATAAAGCAAATTTTAGGAATCCCTTTGTTTAAAGCAGTTGTTCAGGTTGCACAACTGACTGGCTTGCTGCAAAGAAATAGGCGAAGTCTATACCTAAGGCATTCCCACTGAGCTGGATGCAATTTTTCTTTGGGTTCCTTTGAAATCTTCCTCTTTCATAGCAGAATTTCAGACTAATAGTTCTTCCTTTTTCAGCCTTTCCTGCTGGAATAAGGACTTTTCTTCCTCCACATGTGTCAGCAATGTGGTGGCTGTGAGGAGGAATGCTGTACAGGAGACTGGCAGTGGTCAAGCTTTTCAAAAGGACTTTCGGGGGACTCAGTTTGAATCGACTTTCAGGAAGAGAATGTCCATGAAAACCAATTCCTGTGCTGAGAAGTTTGATGTAGAAGTTTGATCATTAGGTATTTTTGAGGAACGGGGTCCCAGCATTTAGCAGAAGAAAGGGCAAGGCTCAGCTCTCGCATTCTGTGTGACCATCGCCTCCTCAGCCCCACGGCGACCCCTGGCCTGTGTGTCTGTGTTGAAGGATGATCCCATTTCCCCACAGCCAGGGTTTCTTCCCACGTTGCTGTGGCTGTGCTGTACTGACTGGTTACCAGCCCAGCTGTGCTGGGGTGACCTTCACTGCCCTGCACTGTGGAAGCTGTTCCATTTTTTATAAATACCTCAAAGTTCACTGCATGAGGGGACTGCAGCTAGGGCTTCTTCCCTCTGATGCTAGGAGTAGGAACAGCTGCTTTGAGTTAGACCCTTTTTTCTGCCTCCACTGGCTGATACAAAGAATGATATTTTCCTTCTCCCTTCTGTACACAGGTGGCACTTGGGCTATAGCTTCTTTGAATGTTTTATGTTGCAATTTTACCTTTGAAATATGCAACTTTTAGAAGCCACTCTAAATTCTGATTATATCTCTGTTTCTCCTGAGGAGATGAGGGAATGCACTCCTTGTGTCCAAATTACAGAGTTAGTTACCCAGGTGCAACACACATGCCAAGATGGATGAATAGTGGGAGGAGGAGCACGGCAGCAGTTCACAGTCATTGCTGTATATTTTACTCCTTGTACTGTTAATATATTAAGTTGCTACTTGCAGACAGCAGGAATGCCCCTGCAAAATAATGCAGAGAGGGAGCAGGAGTAACTGTGACACAGCTGGCTTGTGCCAGCTCCTTAGACTCAGCACTTATTCCTGTCTGTGCCAGCCTGCAATTTGAGGGCAGCTGTAGCTGCTCACCTCAGGGCTGAATTTGGGTGACTGCTTGTCTTTGAATGTTTCTGATGATTGCCTACCACACTTGCTAATGATAAGTGCTCAGTGTGGGGGAATTTACAGGCATGACAAGGCTGCAAGCAGACATGAAGCTTGGCTGTGATCAGAGAGGTGCTCTCCTCTTGGTTTCTGGGTCCCTCCGTCCATGCAGCAAGAGGCTGGTGCTGAACAGTGCTGGCAGTTTCAGCTTTGCCAAAGAAAGGAGGAATCTGGTGGTGCTCCAAAATTCAAAACACTGGAAGGATGTTCAAAGAATCTGTGCTCAAATGGCACGGGGAAGACATTCACCTGTGCTGAGGTACCCTCCACGGACTGTGCCATCCAGAAGAGAAGGACCACAACAGCAGCTTGAAGACATCTGTTCTCATGGGGTGCAAATTCCCTTGATATTACTTACAAGGGCCCTGGTTTTACAGTTACATATGAGATTTATCTAATATGCATCTTTAAGAGTTTATCTTGATCCTTCATGGCTGTGATTTCTGATTTATACTAATTTGAGATCTGAATCAGACACCTTATCTAGTATGCAGCATACTGATGGTTACAAAACCTATTTTGTCCTAGAATAGCCTGGTTTTGCAAGAGGACATTGCACTGAGAGCCGTTTCTTGTATAATAATTTTGCTTTAGAATCTGATTACTCATGGTTCCTATCAGATCTGAATTGCAGATATCTGGGAGAGTGTAGCACTGGGATATTTTAGACTGAAATCACTCTACTATCTGTTCTACTACAGCTCTTTTCTAAAGTAGGCTTTATGTTATAAATTACTTTATAGATTTGTAAAGCATGACATAGAAACATTATATACCCTGTGAGTGCTTTAAAATTAATTTGTTCTTGAGCGTGTCCATGTATGAATGAATTTGACATAAGCCTTTCAATTTTATGCTTCGCTACAGAAAGTGCACACAGTACTAACTGTAAATCAACTGCCACACTTACTGAAATAACTACTCAGCTATGAAAAGAGAGTCTGCCCAATATTTAAAGAAGATTTAGATACAAAAATAATAATGCGTGCAAGAGAGCTGACATACTACCTTGGGACTTTCAAATCTGAACCAGTGAGATTAGTAAGGTAACATCAATGGGCAGAACCTTCAGGTTAAGGCTGTCTGACAGAGAGACCAGGAAACTGAAGGAAGTCAGTTGAGATCATGGTGTTGTCTTGTGTTATTGTCTTGACCGCCTTCCTTGAGCTGAATGACCCACAAGGACTCACCAGCAGCACTCCTTTGTGAGCAGGTAAAGATCACACCCATGGGCTGTCACAGGAAGTGGGATTTTCAACGCACATGATTGATGTTCAGAAGGGATAAGCAGCATTTAGAAACAACATTTTTCATTCTTTTATTATTTAAAAAAATAAAATTTTGGATCACAACAATTTTTTATGAACTTGTGTCAAATTCAGCAGTAATGGTTCCATCCCTCCCTTGCCTGGGGGAAAAGAGGCCCCAGTCCTCTGCTCCAGGGCAGCTGCTGCTCATCCAGCACATTCTGGGGAATGTGGCTGAAACCTGTTATTTCATTGACCTAATTCAATGCAAATATCTTCACTGGCCTTTGCCACAAAGCTAAAACCTGATGGTGCTGTGTTTCAACCAAAGGTTGGACAGAAAATTCACTCAAATATGTGCTCTGCTCTGCTCAGCTGCTGAGCATTTGTACAGTTGCAATGAAAAGTAAAATAGTCACAGCAGGAGAGCTGGAGAACATCTTATTTCAGGTGACCTCTGGCTGGAGCTAGAGAACATCTCTAGTAAAAAAGGGCTTTGACTCAAATCTCTGTGTGTACAAGAGTGGGTTTTAACCTCAGTGAAGGCCTTTTCCTTTGAACATGAGGTCAGGGAAGAATACTTGCCACACCTTATTCTTCCACTTTGTGATGCCAGGCTTTTTTTCTTCTACTTTTATACCATGTCCCTCAAATAATGTATTTTGCTGATCTGAAATTAATTTTTTTTCAGAATTACATTTCAAAAGGCTGACAGAAATCTTTTTTTTCCCCCTTTCTGCTACTGAACCAAAAAAATCAATTATTCTTACAGCTGCCATGGTGAGAACCCCCAACTCATGTTGCCAGGCTGAGAGTCTAGGGAGACCCAAAACATAAGCAGCAGCCTGAAAGGGAAGAGAAATTGAGACCTCGCCCAAATGCCATAGACATAGGTATTGAAATTCCTGTTGACTATAGTGATTCAGCAAAGAAATCTGTCTTTTATACTCCAGGGAATTTTAATACAGCTCAGACATATACACAAAACATATACCTCATATTTTAATACACAAGACATATACCTCAGAAGCAAAACCAAGCCTTTTGATGGGTGAAATAACTTCAGGAACAGAAGATTTTAAAAAACATGTATTTATAGTAATAAAATAAAGGGATGAAAACTGAAGGTGCAATTAAACAGATTAAGCCCAAACTGTTGCTTCTCTGAGAAAACAGTGGAAATAAGCTTCAGTTGGGAAAACATGTAAGAAGAATGGTTTTTATTTTCAATAGGGTGTTAAATGCTGTGTTCTTATAATAGCAGGCACAACATGATGCTTTTAAATAGCTTAGTACAGGAGGTTCCAGCAGCCCTGTGTGACTTAGGTGCAATCATTGACATATTCTGCACACAAAACATTTGAGAGCTACTCAAATGAAAGTATTATTAGTAGTAATACCGAGTTCCTACTAAAGACCCCTAAATGCTTTTTTTATGGACAAGTATTAAGATAACTACTAGTTATTCTAATATAAATCTATTATTTACACTACTATTAATAGCTGCCCGCATAAAAATTGTTGTTGGGGTTTTAGGTGTTTCTTTTTTCCAAAGTCAATGGGGAGAACTTTTCTACAAATGTTTTCTGTTAAAAAATATGCCAGAACTACATTTCATCTCAGCCTTGCTATTAATTCTCCCCAGGATGCTCTGGGTTCTGGGCAGGTACTCGGAGCCTCATTGCCCAGTGCTCTGCTGACAGCAATGCACTGCAGAAACCAAGTCGGGACTCTCCCTACTTCTCTTGCTCACCCCTTTCCCAGTCAGCATGTGAGAAGAGAAAAATGTCTTCTCCTCTTCCTTGAAGGCTCCAGCAATGAAGGTGGGTCTGGCTCTAGAGTCCAGGTCTCCATCCAGAAAAGCTTTTAAGCATGCAGTTAATCCATCCCCATTTAGAAAAGTGCAGATGTAGCTACATTTTGCCAAGTGAGATCTGGGAGCACATGCCAGCTAAGGGGCTTTGGTAAGGGCTTTGGTGAGCAGGGATGGGCAGCTGGGAGGGAACCACAAAAAGGCAACAGAAAAAAGGAGCAGAGAGGGCAGCTCCAGTAGTATTGGAGAAGCAGGAGCAAGGAGAGCTGAGTCAGGCCATGACTCAAAGAAGCTCACTCCAATTTCAGTGCTTTTGTTGACTCTGGTGTCACCTTTCCCAAGTCACTTCACTGTGCCATTAAAGTTAAGAACCACCTCTGAAAAAATCATTCTGAGATTTACACAAAGGGCACACTTTGAAAGTCAAGTGTTAATGATTACATCTTGGCTGAAATTACCTGGTTTCAGAGGTAATTTCCATTATCTCTCTAGAACTTGCTAGAAGTTTTTGATTCTGACCTTGGGGACACATCTGTGGCCTCACTTATTCCAGTGCTTCACACTTCACTGCTACACATGTAGTCAGGATCCCATTAGGTCAGGCACAAGGAAAGAGACAGGAGTCAGGGCAAAATGCTCAGACTAATTTTCCAAACATCATGGGAAGATTTAAGAGCAGCCAAGGGAAAGTAACTCATAGCCCCTCTGCTTGTGGAAGGCTATGCATGCCACATTCATGTGATCCTGCAGCAATGACCACAGGGAAAAGAGCAGCTTTCAGGCAAGTTAGTTTCAAGAGTGGAAATAACTGTGTCTGGGAAGGAGGGTGAGATTTTGGTAGCTGGGAGTAAAAAATTGACACAGTAAATAAAAGACCAGACCTACTGAGGAGCCCATTTTCAAGAGGCTCTTCTCGCTGCCTGGGACCAAACCCCAGCTCAGCTGAAGAGCAGGACACAAATCCAGATGTTCATGCTCAGAGTACTCCCCAACATGCCATGACTGCCTCTTACCTTTGGTATGTGGGCTGTTAATTTACTGGAACGTTTGAAGCACAGGATGAAAATGTCTCTGATGATCTCAAATGGGAAGTCCTTCTTCAATGAAATTCTTCACAGGAAATTTTCTTTTTGGAGAAGTATATACCAAAAAAGTGCTAAAGACTGTATTGTTCGAGACAAATCTAAGAGCTGCTGTCATCTAAAATAAGCAGCTAGTGCACTTTGATGTACAGCAGAAACTTTTTGGATGTTACAAAAATAGCCCCTTGTATTAATCTGACAGGTCCAGCCCCCCTGGAGGTGCACAAAGCCTTAGCACAAGCAAAGCTTTCTGATGCCTTGCTGAGTCACTACATCACCAGCTCCTGACAGAAAGCCTTCTTCTAAATGTGCCCTGTAGGCTTCACTAATTGCTGTGATGTATAAAATAGGGCATGTGAAGATGATACAGGTTACAGAGGCTGAAAAATGAAGTTTAATTATAAGCTACAAAATCTCAACATCATAAAGATTGTTTCTGTTCGTGATCCAACAAGGCTTCTTATATCTTACTGCAAGACATCTGTGGCTTTAACTCATCAAACACTTTAATTTTCTCTCAAAAATAGGAGAACTTCATCTTAAGAAACAAACTAAACAACTACTTTTTATACTAAATATGCTTAACCTAAAGATTTCTCCCTATTATTTCATAAACACCTTGAGATTACAGAGGCTCAACTAGCTTAGTAAAGATGAATAGTGTGTGATCCTGGGAATACAGCCATTGCATTAGTTATTCTTCCTTTCTATTGTATTAGGTTTTTTGTAAATAATCTGCATGTTTAATGAATGGAGACTAATTAAGAAGAAAGGACATGCTTTACTGTAGTATTAAAACCTGTTCATTGCTATAGGCAAGATGTCATCAATATTTCTAGATGAAAATTACTACTTGCAATATACATCATGCAGAATTTTACTGTAACCATTAAAAAAGGCTAAAAGAATGTTTTATCACTGGGTACAAACAACCATATGCAGATTTAAAACTATGTAACCAAATGCATAATTCATTAATGTACACGATACTTTGGAAGAAAGGCATTATAACGAACTTGATTATTTCACAGATCCCAACAGACAGAAAAATCTCTTTATCTCCAGAGTAAGGCTGCTCTACACATCTAAATAAGACCAGTCAAGTGTGCTAATATCAGTTGTTTCACTGCAAGTATGTACTTCCCTTCTTGTCTTTAACAGATTTTCCTAAATTCACAGTGGTAACAAAACAGTTACCACTGCCCCAAACAGCCGATTTATATGCCAAATAGCATGGTGGAGTAAATGCCACTTAGGACCAGTTCTATCAGCTTTGTTCATACAAACAACCACATTGATTTAAATAGAATCAATCGAGTCAGCAGGGTTCAGTCAGGCAATGTCTACATTAGCAACGTAGCAGGAGCAGCACTGTGGGAGGAAACAGCTTCTGCTGGGGGCCCAAAGTCGGTGCCAGCGGCGTGGTGGAGACACGATGTTATTCCAGCCAAGCTCCTGCTTGGCCCCACAGCTGCCTATTAGCAGCTGGAACAAACACAGCAACTGGGAAATTCACTTCAGAAACATTCTCCTGATCCCAGCTGAAACAAGGATGTGGGCACATCCCCAGATGGCCACAAGCCTGTCAGTGTCTCACATGCATCATCATGTTTAGCAAAGAAAATTTCCCCTGAGTCTTCTCCATGGCATTCCAAGGAAGGGGCTGCACATCCCATGTGCTGAGATGGCAGCACAGCCTGTGTGTCCTGCAGGGCTGGACAGGGAGGGACATCCTTGGGTGATCCCAGGGAAAGCTCAAGTGTCTGAGGAAAGGAAGAGCATGAGGTGCATGGGAACCTTCATCAGTGCCTGAATGAAGAATTGGTTTTCCTAGGATATTTCCCAAGTGTATCCAGTTTGTGTAATGATTCTGAATTTAACGGCTGCCACCTAATCTGCACAAAACTGCATCAATTCCACTTAACCAGGATGTGCCAGAGGAGGCAGGGAGCCAAGCATGATTACATTGCTACAAATTCCTGATCATTTACTCTCACAGTGCAGAATGATCAAAATAAAATAGGGAATAGGAAAATGGTATCACTATTACTTGCTTAATAAGATACTTTACCTCATTTTTCCCCAGCATTATAAATGAGACAGCTGCCTTGCTTTGTTTCTAGGTACTCATACAGTGTATCCTTCAGCACCTCTATTTGTTCTGTTTTTCACTGCTGAAATAATGGTAGAGATAAGCCAATGGAAGCACTCCAGTACCAGTATACAAGTCACAGCTCTCAAGAAAGACAGAAATAAAATTCTTTTTTCAAAAAAAACTACATAGACAAATACGTAGATTTTTTTTTTTCTTCCTTACTGCCTACTGTGAATCTTCAGAAAAGTCAATATGTTGATTATTTTCAGCAGGGACATGCCAATCACATAATCAATACGTTTATATCCAGCTACAGTATGTCATTTCTCTGTTGTATTTTGCAGTTCTTCTACATTAGGCCCAGCTAGAAAATACAACTCTGGTGGTATTTTGGCTCTTTGTGATTTATATGTTAAATCCACAGTAAAGTCCTTAAATTCTTTTCAAAATAGTTTTCAAGTGATAGTGGAACCATTGGTCTGTGTTCTCAGTTAAGAAATTACTGTTTTGAGAGAGTGTCTGAAATTCTATCTATTTTAGTATCTCCTTTCAGGCTCCCCTTGAGTAGCAGAAGTTTAGACCAACTGATTACTCTGCCACTCTCTCAGGAGATAATTGTTTTCTCCATCTTGTTATGCATTTTTAGCTGCTCAGTGGTGTAAAGTGTAGATGTGCAGTACTTTTTTTCTTGATACAAATCCTTCAGCTTTCAGGTGACTTAGTACCTGTCCTCATCAGACATGAAAGGTTTATGCGCTGTGCAAAGTGCTGTAAATTCACAATAAATTACAGGAGTAATTACAGGGGATGACCGAAGATACTTTGAGATGCAAAGCACTGTTAGGTTCCCCTGGGCTTTCTCAGGGTAGCATGGGCACAAGATCTCACCAGAGGAGGCTTCTGTGGGTGCATAATTAAAAGCACAGTGCATGGCTAACCTTAAAATTTAAGCCAATAGGAAAGTTTTTGCATAAAAGGATTTGGGAGGCTGGGTCTTTCAAATGGTACCTACGATTTTGGAAGTATAATCAAAAAAGTACAGGAGCAATGTATCAACAAGATCTTGATGTATCATTTTTATTTTATTACTGTAATTTCTCACCTAGAAGAAAGACTTCTACAGATGGTTCCATACTGAGATGAGAACTCATACAATTTTATCTTTGGTCTAATTCATTGTAATGATTTGTAGTTGTTTGTTTTTAAATTTTGCATCTTTATTCAAATATTTTTAAAGTAGCCAGATTAATATAGTGTTCAAAATTGCTCACTGATCAAAAGGTATTACTGGGTGTTTTGATTCTGATATGACAGCAAAAAAATTAATCTTACAGACACCAAAATTCTTCACTTGTTTATGTGTTTATTTATGTTCTGTTACTATTTCCTCCTCTGCTAATCCCAGTTTTTTCATCTGCCTCCTTAGTAATCCATAGAATCACTTCCTTGGCTTTCAGAAAGTTCCCTGTCTGGATAAACTGAGATAGAAGCCTGAAACATTTACACTCTCCACACTACAGCCAATAAAGAGATTGTTTACAAATTATACTGTGATGTGCGAGATCTCACTTGATTATACCTTAACTATTGTGTTTTTCCCTCCCTACCTCACAGATGATGGAAATGCTTAAAACAAGTTAAGGTAGTATGACACAGACTAACGTAAGTGTGAGCATGGCATCCAGGGGACAAGCTGTGAAATGTTTGCGTGCTTCTGCCAAAATGCGTTGCATGGCTTTCTGCTGTTGTCTCGTGTTTCTGATGTTAGGCAGCATGTCCAGCAACATGTAAGCATTTCATTTGATATTTATATTCCAGCTCAGCTTTGGTTTTGTGTAGTGTTAATATTCTGCCTTTTTTGGTAGCTTGTGGCAGCTGCTAGTGGCAAATCTGCAAGCTGTGTATGTCATTCCTAAGTGACCTTCAGAAGTACCTGCTAGGACCAGGACCCCACTGGATACGGATGTTTATAAATCCATGGTAGAGATGTTGAAGTGTGCAGTTCAAGTGGGCCAGGAGCAGAATCTTCCCTCCTGTGCCTGCCAGTGGAAAGCGGCTGCTCCCGGTTTGCCTTCCCTGGGAGTCAAGCCTGCTCCTGGGGAAGCTCTGCTACCATCAATGCTTTGTGACTCTTCTGTTGTCAAACTCTTCCTCCATGTGGCAGATGACACATCAGAATTGTGAATGCTGTTTGCACAGTCCCTGTTTAAAAAAGACTGCTATGAGCAAATATGATGTTTTCCTGTGTTTATATAGTCCTTTTAATCTTAGTGTATGTAAAGCTTAAGACGGTGAGACTAATCACAGCAGCTCAAAACGTACTTACCCACTTGGGTCTTGTGGTGCTACATGGTATGGAGAGGTAGAACTCAGTTTTCCCTTCCTGAGTTTCTTTGCTCATGGGATTTTCACCCATATTTTAACCGTGCTGGTGGGGATTTTTTGTCATGATGCTGGTCAAATATTGACGAGGTTGCCCAGCAAGGTAATATCATCTCCATCCATGGAGATCCTCAGAATGTGACTGGACATGACCCTGAGCAACCTGCTCTGTTAGGACCTTCTTAGAGAAGGGAATTCATGACCTCCAGAAGTGCATTTCTACTTACAGTTGTCCATGATTCTACAGTTTCGTGACTGTACAGGTGGGGAGTAGAGTGAAGCCACTAAAATAACTTTTAAGCCATCATTCAAAACCAGATCACCAGAGATCAATGTCCTGGTGATTAGTTCACTTTCCTGGAGTTTGTTGAATGCTGGTTATTACTCTCAGTATACTCAGTTCAACCACTTGCAACTGAGCTTACACAGATAAATTGTTGCTGTTTTCTTATTATGCAACAAAAAATATGTATTGAATAGCATGTGTTGTGTGAGATCAGTATGGCTTATCAGAAACACCTCTACTTTTGAATTATTGGAGCTATGCCAGCTGACACTGCCAGCTGTCTACATGATGTTTTTATAGCTCTTCTCAAGTTTCCCGTGTAAGATCCCTACCTCTGTTCCTAAGACATTAATGATTAGACTGTCAGAGCTGAGAAAATCCACCTACAGACCAAGGTCACCTTCGCTGTTCTCAGTAACAAAGGAAAATGCCAGGCTAACAAGGCTTAGGAAGTCCTAATTAATGTCAATGGGAAACTCAAAGCCAGAGAAAATAGGGCTGGCAAAACAATTCTCTCTAGAGCTAAGATTTTTTTTTTTTTCAGCCATTGTAAAAGAAGCCTGGAAGCTGTATTTTCAAATATGGTTAGTGCTGGGGATGGGTTGCAGAAAAGAAAGGGAATCAAGGGGTTTGTGATTTCCTGCCTCCTACTTCTCAGTGAGTTCCTGCCAGCAGTCAGAGCTCTGACACTCAGCTGAGGCCCTGAGGCAGGAGCACTGTACATCTCTGTTCCCACCTGCCAAAAAGTCACCATGCTCCTTCTTCAGTTTGGCGCCCAAAAAAATGTGTCTCCTCAGGGATGCTGCAGCCATAACATACACAGAGCTGGGCCACCCCACAACCTCCCACCTCCTCCCCTTGCTGCCAAAAGATCCATGTTCCCTCATCCTACACATAAAAAATAAAATAAAAAAAAAAAAACAAAAAGGCCAATATCTACCCACAGTTGTCAGGTGAATGGATGTCCACAGACTGTATTTTATAGAAGACAACGCACAGATCTGTCTCTAGCACCACTTAAGGATCCTGAATTTATCTTTGAGTTTTGTGAAATAGCCCATCTTCTCAAAGCACCCTATTAAGCATTTTTGCTCCCATTTTCTTCCCCTAAATTAGTCTTAGTTCAACATTCAGATTCCCTGAATTGGGCTAATCCTCTTGATTGCCACCTTCCTTCTCTCAATGTTCTGACCCCCACTACAGGCTTGATGGAACCAGCTGTCTCTCAGACACTTTATCTGGCAGAGAGCTGCTAAGTCCTGCAATATTTCAGCCTATTCATTCTGGGGTTTTCATGCTGATGTCCTTACTCAGCCATCTCTGGTTTCTGTGTAAACCCAGTGCTGCTAGAAGAAGCTTGCTTTCCCCACTGATTTCCTTCTATGCCAAGGATGTCTCCAACTCAGTTCTCTTATTTATAAGTGTGAGGGAGAAGTCCACAAATGAGCGTGGGTTTGATTTTCAGTGTCTATAATAGCATAATAGCTATTACCCACTATATAATAATATAGTGGGTAATAGCACCTGCAGCCATGTTTTAAATTCCAGAAAGAAATATTCAGATCAGATATGATGAACAAAATTCATACAGCCTTTCCAGCAGTGGGGAGAACAAACAGAGGAAACAATTCCCTAAGGGAGTCGTGACTTTCCAGTGTTGGAAAGCCCTAGGAATATATTAATCAACACCATCAGAAGTAACTCTGATGCAATTAGCCCACCTTGGAACAAGAAGTGGTCCACATGACCTCCTGAAGTTCCCTCCTGCGTGTTTTTGTATGATTCTGTTATTTCAGCCAAAAAAAGTAATTGTGGTTCTAAATTGTGTGCATGTAGAAGAGGCTGACACCAGGACACAAATTCAGTGGTGAGAGTGGACAGACCTGAAGGACCACTGCAGACTGTTGAATGTAATCATCTCCTCTTGCACGTACACACACACACAAGGGTGTAAGTCCACTTACACACAGTTTCTTCCTCTTAGCATGACAACAGGCCAATGTTACACACTCAGCCAATCCCAGCAGTACCCACCAGACACTGTGGCCCACTGGATCTTGCTCCCACATGTTCCTCTGCAGACCCTCTTGTCTCAGCTGCCTTCCTCCTTGAGCCTCCCTCCATCCCTCACCAAACCCTGCAACACAGATACCTTCACCAGTTACATTATCCTGAGCAAACAACAGGAATACTTTTTCTAAAGACCTTCAGTGCAGTTTTATTCCCCACATGAAGATTAAATCCTCAGAAAATTACTCACAGAATGCCATCATTGATCCAAATGGTCTCCTACAATTTCCTTCACCCTTCAGCCACATGTTTTTGACCTTGTCAGATTAGGAGACTGGTTTCTCTCCCTGGTGGCTTCTCTGAAGTCTCAGTTACCACAACCCCTCTGTGCTTCCCAGGCAAGCACAAGCTCCTCTGATACTGAGTGGTGTGTAATTTGTCCACACTGCTGCTGCTTGCTGCTTCATCTGCCACACAAGAACATTAAACAAAAGTCACTGCTCTCTGAAATGGTCAGTGCCTGTTCACTTGCCTACTGTTGAGTTGCCTCTGTTCCCTGTTCAGATATTCCCTGCACCACAGAGCTAGGCATGCCTTCATCAGGACATTTCTCCTCTTAAGTCCTAATCCCTGGCTGTCCTTTGCTGCTAGATGCTTGTGCTAGTCTCTGTCATCTCTGCAGCATCTTCTGTCCTGACATTTCCATTTGACCCATCCCTCATTCAAGCTGCAGTTCCAGTGCCACCTCTGGGGCTCTGGGAGCCATCCATAGCAAAAAGGGTAACACACCCTCCTCCTCTGCCCCCACCTGCTGTGTTCAGCCCCGTGCTGATCCTCTCCAGCATTGCCAACTGAACTCAAAGTCATATTATTCAGGGAGCTAACAAGTGTCTCTGTGTTTATCACTGGAATAGTGTGTAGGCACAGCTCTCCCTTCCCTGAGGCTGGTGTTGCTCACAACCCAAAAGAATGGTGCTTTTAACTTCAAGCAGAAGCACACCCACTCATTCACTTTTGGAAGTGTGGTTATAACTCAAGCGAGGAGCGTGCTCTTGGGTAGAATCCCTACCCCATCCAGAAAATGAATATGGCTTCAAGGGATGTGGAGGAGCTTTATGCAAACGGGGACTTGAGACTGAGCCCAGCAAAGCACATTGTTTCCTGGAAGTGCATAGGAACCCTAACGAATTCAGCAGGATGATCCATGGACTGAGAGGTGTGCTCTTAACTAAGTGCTTTTCTGGCTGAGGGCCACAGATGCTCTTGAGAGCCCATGGGACAGCTGGGAAAGCAAAATCTGCCCAGTGGAACACCAATGCCTCTCTTGCCCAAAGACTATCCAACTTCCTGATATGTGAGAATTGCAGGGTCTTTATCAAAGACATTGAAAAGCTCAGCAGATCTCAAGCTTCCTTCCTTCAGTAGAGCAGCTTTAATCCTCCATCAGGGCTGGCCAGCCTTTCTGCATCACATGTCCCCAGAATGCCAACATTTCCCTATGACCAACAGCCACCAGATCATGAAGATCTGAAGCAGGACAAAGACCTTGGGGTTGGTCACAGACAAAAGCAGAGTCCCTCTCCCACAGTTGCTATGGAAGACAGCTTGGCTGGGTTTATGCTGGTGTCTGCAACCCCAAATCCTGCCCTACCACAGGGACTCCAGTGACAGATGGATGCTGAGAGTGCCACAGGGACCACAGTGCTTGGAAACCATAAATGAACTACTCATCAAACATAACCAAAAGGATCAGAAATTATCCAGTATTAAGGGTTGGATTTCTGTATATTGTAGGCGTCCTTCATAGGGGCAGCATGTGATATCCCTTCTCTGCATCCAGAATAAAACAGGATGGAGTAAAACAAAGAATAGAACAGGCAGAAAGAAACCCAGACAGACCAGCAGCCTCTCACAACCTGGCAATACATTAAACTGGCAAGTTATAATACATGAGTTGAGCTAGATATATATAACCTATTATACATGAGCTGAGCTAGAGCAGGCTGATGCTCTTACACACACTGCCTTACCTGTCTTCCTCATGAACAGCTATTTTGGATTTTCCAGTAATTCAACATGCTCATCTGTAAGAACATTTTCTTATTTCTTAAGATACATTCCCCTTTTGTAGTCCTATTGATAATCATGCTAGCAACATAGACTTCAAGCAGTCATCTACTCAATCAGCATTTTCAGCAGGAAATGATCCTCTGAAATTCAGACTGGAGATAAAAGACTCTCTATTGGTGCTCATGGAATCAGTTTTTTCTCATTATAGATTTCTATTTCATATCAAAATGTGCACTGAAAAATACACCTCTTGCTCTAGAAACCCATCTTTAACAGACTTGAAGTGGTATAAAGGGTAATTAAAAGGTTAGTTCCATTTCCAACCTCTGTGACACAATTACAAACATTGCAAAATGCGATATTCCCCTGCTGACAAATCTGATCTGTCATTAATTTTGGTCCTCGCTAGAGAGGCAAGTGGGGTTAAAGGCCAGGAGAGCATATACCTTTGCAATTCCTTTTGTCAGCCAGCAAAAAAAACAAAGAAAGTAGGGTGTTTTTTTCATTTTGGTACTGGCTTGGGGCACCCAAAACACCACTATCTGGATGTTGAGGAAATGCAGAAAAAAACTATTTCACTATGAATACATAGAACTGTCTTCAGTCTATTATACATTAAGGGGAGGACAATCATTCTCTAGAATGCCTGAAGCCAACTCTGAAGGCAGAGCTCATATATTCTTTGAGGTGTTGAGCTCAGATCCACTTTGAGGGGGAGAAAATATTGCCTCTATCCAGTTCATGCCAGAGGAGATCTCAAGAAGTAAATCAAAGGACACTAGGGACAAATCTTTGATAAAAGCATATCAAAACTTTGTTTAATTTGTTTGCACTGCTGTTGTAAAGCAGACTCACCAGAGACAATATGATCTCCAAATGGAATATGTTACTAAATCAGGACACAGCTTACTGGAAAGATGAGTAATGATTTCATCTAAGTCATTACATCTTCCTATCAATAGCATATCTCTGCAGGGAACATGCTCACCTCCAGCTGAACATCATATAATCCCTGTAGGAGAGGCTTCAGGTGCCTGACTCAAGGGCATGACACACCAAACCTTCCAAAAAACAGTGGGGCAGATGGTCCCTTGTTGAGAGCAGATGTGCATAGATAGTAGATGTGCATTTTGCGGTATGTTCAATACTCAGCATATAATCCCTTCAGTTTGTAAAACTTGCTTCTGCCCAGGTAAATGGGAAAGGGCCACTTGTTAGGACAGCAGAGAAAGGGGGTGCTTATCCTGGACACACTAAAATCAATTCCTAAGCGTGATCATAGCCACTGTGACCTCTGAGCGTGGCACACACCCATGGGATCGCTGTGCAGTACAGATTGGACCCAATAAGCAGGAGGTTCAGCACATGTACACTTCCATCCTGCTAAACTTTCAGAGCAAATATCTAAAGCCCTCAAACGCTGTCCAGGCAGCTTCTCTGAACAAAGCAGGATTAATGAGATAATGTTTGGACTCAATGATCTTAGTATTTTCCAACTTTAATGATTCTGTGATTCTAAGAGTATGTGTGTATGAGGGACTGCACTGGATTAAATATCAGAATCACAGAATGGATAATGTTGGGAGAGACCACAGTCATCTGTCCAACCTCCCTGCCTAAGCTCTAAGGCACATGCCTACCCTGTTTGATTGTAGTTAGTAAACCTATTAGCTTCTGTATCCAGGCAGCACACACCCCCAGCACTATTTTCAACACTATCACCATCCTCTGTCTTCTCTCCAGACTGATCCTGTCATTTAATCCTGCTGACATTTCCTCAAGAGCATCCTACAAAATTATCTATTACTATTTGTTCCCACAGTAGAGCCATTGATAACTTCATCCTCAGTTTTCATAACCTTCTCCATTCTGGCCCTCTTGATGCTCACCTTGTCTTCCCTCAAAATGTCACAACTAAAATCAATTCCTAGCTTCAATTCCTTAGCAAACCACAATAAATCCTTTCACTGTTTCACCTTCATCCTTTTTGTCAGATTTGTGGTTCAGCCTCTCAAAAGTTTCCATAAAACTACTTCTATGGCTTTTCCTACTTTTCTCCTCCTTTCTTCTGAGATGCTCATTTCCTTTTCCTCTTCATGGCACTTCCTTCTCCCAGGCCTCCTACAACATAAAACCTCCTCCCTGAGTGCCACCACTCAGGTGGCAAAGTCCAAATCATACCAGTTTCCAAGTTTTCCTTAGTTTTTCTCAGGAAATCAGTCTTGTCTGTGTTATTTTCAAATCATCCTTTGATGTCCCACCTAAAACTCTTGGTGTTGAGGTGCTGCCTTCAATGAGACATGAGCAGTGACTCTCTTGCTCTGTAGTCCTCTGCACAAAGTGCAGGCAGCTGGAGGAGGAATCCATCCCATGCTCCTGCCCAAGTTTGCCTTCCTCTACTTACGTCCAAGTAAACCAGTCTTTGTCAGCCATTCATTTTTATAGCACAGGATCTACAGCCCATCCTGAGTCAGAAACATCCTTTCTGGGGAGGAAATACAGCTGCTGCATGTTTCCTGCCTCCAGTCTGTTATTACAAATGGAGTGTATTTTAAATGCCTGTGAAAGATCTGACATTACATTAAAGTTACATGGAAGAAGTTCCCTTTGGAAAGGAAACCATGATTGAGATTTGGATAGGGAGAGTGTCTGGTTATGTCTACACCCAGATTTATTTTTTTTGTTCCCCAGTGGAAAAATAAAGGAATGAGGACCACAAGATACTATCAGAGTAGAGTCTCTTGAGCAGAGGGCACACTACCTACCATCCAGAGGACATTCACTCACCTCTACCTTGTGTATGGTGCTTAGGCTGAGTATGAGATTTTAAAATATTTACCATATCCAAGCAGCTGTTTCAGCTCTCTGATGTACAGAAAATTATTTGCCTGACAGGAGCCGCCTCTGAAGCAGTTTGTAATTAATACAACCATTTTCATATTCCTTAAAGACACATTCATAACAGATTAGAAAGATCAGAGATGCCATAAAGATTTCTAAATAACAAGAATTAGTTGTGGTTAAGTAGATCACTGCAGAGTAACAAATAGACTTGTCTGTTGCATATCAAAGTTAATAAACAAAAAAAAAAAGGGTACTGATGATTTAAGAAAGCATATACAAGAGTAATTCATTCAAGTCTGTAAACCAGAGTACTTGTAGGTAGGTGGCAATTTTTGGGTGCCCTGCATTACCCTTTGAAGTTTAAATGTTTAGAGCCTGGATATTCATGTGAGTTTTCTGTTGGTTGGTGGTTTTTTGATTTTTTTTTGCTTGGTTGGTTTTTTTTAAGATGAAGATGCTGCAAAAATTGCATCCAAAATTAGAGGGCTTGAAAGGGCTAAATCCATTTTGCCAAAGTCACCCATAATGGACATAATATCCTGCAGCTAAGATTGTCAAGTCAGTTGTAATAGGTTTTCAAAAATGTTGCGAAATATGTGCAAGTCATGACTTAACTGAATTCCTTGTTAATTCTATGACTAATTAATTATAACTTGTATAAAATATTTTGATGCTTCATTCACATGCTTAGAATTTAATTAATATGTAGGCTATACGCCCCTAATAATAAATGTTTTTCCATGATCTTGGTCCAGAGCCTTGTAACAGTGCACAGCTTTTCATCAGCTTTAGAGGCAACTCTGTCACTGACAGTGGTAAAATTTACTGAGCCCCACAAAAACTGTCTGCTTCCCATAACGTTTGATGAGCATGTTGTACAAAAGGCAACAGTCAGTATTTATAGGCTGCCCACGTGAGGGAAAGCACAGGTAATGCTCAGAGTGCTTTGTAAAACCTACAAACCAGGTAGCAACTCACCACTGCTGGCCTGGGGATTCACATGTGTGCAGTAAATAGACAATGTCACTTTTCAGGTAGAAAATTAAAAACAAAAAAATAATGCAAATTGGCCGAATATTGTTCATCCTAGTGATGTGCTGGGTCCTACAGTGTCCTCTTCCTACCTGGTGGTTTAGGAGCTGTTTCTCTAATTAGATCATCCTGAAGATTTAACCCAGCCTTTTCCAGGAACAGTGAACTCAGACAGCAAAATATGTTTTTAACCATTGTCTGATAGAAACATGTTGGGAAAAAAAAATAGTATTTTGCTCTGAAGAATAAACAAACAGGGAACATGTATTCTTTTGGCAGGATTTGATAAACTGTGTGCCATCATGTAATAATACAGTTATTATTCTTGCAAAGCATAGCAGCTGTCTGGAGGAACCCAATTAGGTAACATGGCCATTTACTCAGTGAGTCAGTGATCCTCATTCCTATTTTTCCTCATAAATGATGCTACCAGAAGGTGCAGCAAACTGTTTCCGCAATTCTCAAAAAGTGTCCCTCTCTGCTTTAGCACACACAAGGTCACTGCAAACAATGCTGTTGAGATTGAGGGAACAGCCTTTTTCCCTTCTAAACCTGAAGCCACACACACTACTTGAAAAATTAATGACTGACTGGGTGATTGTTGTCTCCTGGGTAGTTTGAAGTGAGGTCAGTGCTTATTCACCCTCAGGAGAGGAAGATGGTTTAATGGATGACACAGTGCCTTGGGCTGCAGCTTCAGGACACTCAGGCAGCCACATCCTGGGTGACCCAGACTTCACTTTCCTGTAGTTCCCCTTCTGGGATTTTACGTGCTGAAAAGGTTCACAAAGCAAATGGATATATTCATGGTGGAAAGACTTTCAGGACCCTTACATGCAATGATATCTGCTGGGCTCCCGAATTCCCCCCTCCAAATTGCTGAATAGTACATAATTTTGAAGAAAATTCCTTATGCCTTTGCTGCCCTGCACTACATATCCACTGCTGGCCACTGCCAGAAAAAAGGTATGGACTGAGTGGACTTCTGGTCTGACCTTACACATGGAAGGTGAGAACTTCATTTTCATACCTGCCTGTTTTTGGGGAATGCCTGTCTCCGGGCTCCTCTGGCCACTGTGGAGCTGCTCCTTCACATGGCCTCATACTGCCCTCAGCCCTGCACTTACCACAGTTTTTGTGCCATTTTTATACCATACATTAGTGCCTTATCATGCTGCCCCACCACAGAGCAGGAGCTCCCAGGAGAGTTGGCTCAGCACAACATGCTTAATTTACAAGCCAAGCCGAGGTCCTTCTTGCTCCCAACACTGTGTCACTTCTTTCTTGAGCAGTAGAGATCTCTGTTTTACTGACCTGCACAACACACAGATTTATTCGCTGGAGTTACAAAATATATGAGCTGATACAACAACGAGTTTCTACCAAGGCCACAGGAAAAAAGGCTGTAACTTGCTGTAAGAGCCACAAGCTCCATCAGAAAACAGAAGGTTACACATAAGGGAAGCATGACACGTAACCACTTAATAAAAACAACCCCAGCCCACCAGGGAACCAGCAGAATTTACAGGCATTGTGCTGGGAACAGAAATCCAGCCCTCACGGTCAGCACAGAACTATTAGCAAACACACAGAGCAGTTAATATTTTGAGGTTGTTCTAGCTTTATTTGTGTACCTTGATAGGTGACATTTCCAAGACACTACGAGTCTCTGTGGAGTTGGACCTATTATTAATAGTGAACATGCAGCTGAGCTGACATGACAGAGAAATAAAGAAGCGAAGTTCACATAGTCATTTATGCAGGGATGGTTATTCCCCAAAGTTTTTTTAGCAGCCTTCCAGTCCCCTTCAACCAGAGGTAGCCTTGTGCTACCACTAACAAAGCAGATCTGGAAACCTGCCTCTGCCTTGACCAAGGGTGATTTTTCCCAAGTCTATTTTCTCATTAGTTTGTTACTGTGGCTAAATGTGGGTGGGGGTTTCTCCTGGGTGATGTTCCCAGCAGGTATTAACCTCCTGTGGGGTTTTGTTGTTCAGTGGCTCACTGGCCATCCGGCTTTCAGCCATGGGGAAGTCCATAGTGTCTCTTTCCTGATGGCACTCCAAAATCCTGCAGGGCAATCACTGTCCCTTCTCCCAGGCAACCTGTGGGCAAGAAGATAGTCAGAGCCAGGTCTGCAAGGGGATAAATGGAGACATTTGAAACACTGAAACAGGAATTGGACAACAGATTTCATTAAAATCACAGCTGGAGCTACTGGTGACTCAGGTGAATGTGCTGACAGCAGTTGTAAAGGGAGCTGAAAGTGCTCTGGAATGACACGTGTGAATGAATAGGTGTTCCTGCAGACAGTTCAAGGGAGGGAAATCCCTGATGGCCACATATGGAAACAACCTGTGTGCTTGGAGCCCTATTGCAAAAGGCAGTGAGGCCAACTCCCCTCCCCAGCACTGTGCTTGCCCAGCTCCTCACCATCAGAAGTACAGGGAAAGCCCAGCAATTCTTTAAACTGCTGTAATCCAGAATGAGACAAATGGAGGGAAAAATGTACTAAACAGTTGATGCAGCAGCTGATTGTTTTTGGTTTCTTAGCAACTGTAGGAAAAGAAGCTGCCTGAGATCTGAGCTGTCTGGTCAAATTCAGCAGGCATCCCTCTGTGGAGGACAGCCCTCCTCCTCTCTGCTCATCTGCACAGGGAAACCACAGCTGGTGGGAAGCCTTCCCTAAACAGAGAGATAGCAAACAAGTCCACCAAAATAGATGAACAGGCTTGTCCCCTTATTCTCTCCACTGAGGAATGAGGGAACAAGCTGGCCATCAGAGTGGTTCCTCCAGAAGTAGAAAGGTAGTTTGACATGAGACTGCTTTTTATTTTAAAGAGCATGGAAAACATGAAGGAATCTTGCACTAACAGCTGCAGTCAATGGTGTCCCCAAGTTCCACCCAAAATAGGAACTGCAGGAGAGAGGTCAGGCTCTTCTGTGTCTCAGTGTCAGAGCCAGGCTGGAAGAGAGCAGGGCACTCCTGTGGCTCCAGCCATCAACCACTCCAGTCCTGCAAATGAGCTTGCAAAAGAGTCTGATGGCTTGGTGCAGGGGACCTCAGCTCCTCTCCTGGCATTGCAGGTGCACCAGGTACAGCATCCTTCACAGGTCATTTTGAGAGCACTGCTATTGAGTGCATGAAAAGCTGTCTATGGCTGTTTTCCCTATGATCAGCAATGTCAGTCTCTTGCAAATCTCTTGAGCTTCACATCTCTGAGTTTCACATCTCTGTGGGTGTTTGTTCTGGAGGCTTCAGCACTGGTGTAGAGTTTGCGTGAGTCTCTGTATTGGAGCAGCCATTTCATTGTTTTGGTTTTCAGGGACAGTGTTAAAATCATTTAAATTCATGCCTATTACTGACATACTGTCCATGCTCAATGCTAATAGCTTATTTCCATCCATGCTAGTACTATCTCATTCATTCAGATGTAAGTATGAGGATGCTGACCTGTAGTTAATCCTGCACATCCCTGACTGTTAATTTAATGACTATTAAATATTAATGGGAGCAGAGAAGGGAAGTCAGATCACCTTTTCCACAGCTTAGTGCTCCTGTCACCAGGCTACAATGTCGTCCTTGATCTTGCTTTTTATATTCCCTTTCTCCCAGTTTCATTTCCAGGACAAAGAAAGATACATTTTAGAGAACACTTTGTAGTCAAGCAGCTATTGCAAGGATTAGAGCTGCACCAGGATCTCCCATTTTTAGGTAGATTTTCAAACCACCATGCTGTTAAAAAAGGTTAAAAAAGGGGGTGGATTTTTTGTCTACAATCTGGGTAAGGGCATTACAGTCTGACTCAGAATGCTAGAGCATATGCTAGAGAAGGGGAGAATGCACAAAGACACAGACACCCGTGACCTAGATGCTCCTCCTGATGCTGTGTGAAAAATAATTCATTGTTCAAGGAGAGATGTGGAAGGTGTCTGGTGGGTACAGGGCAGGGGAGCACCATGGATCTACCAGGGCATACTGTTCACAGTTCATTAAACAAAGTATGGCCCAGAGGCTCTGGTGCAAACCCTCAACGCCGCAGTGCCACGGGCCCTGTTGTGTCCCCAGCCCGGCGGTGCAAAAACTCTCCTGACTAGTCTGGAGCACAGAAGTAAACCCCAACTTCTAGAGGTGAGAGTTGAACATCACTTTTCAATTCCAGATGGGTATTACCATGTTCTGATTCTCACGGAAAGCACCATCACTTTTGGTCATGCTTCAAAAAAGCAAGCCATGTCCCCTGTGTGACCACCTGCAGAACACTTCATTTGCAAGCCTGTTACGTGTTTGGGCAGTGGGGACCAGGGATGGTAGTGTAGAGATCTCTTTCTCTACATCTTCCCATGTCTTTTTTTCTCATGCTCTTTTCTTTTGCATCAGACAGTTATGACTGCATCCTTAAAACAGCCATGTCTAGCTGCTCAAGGTGTTTGTCTGTGTTTAAATCTATGTATCTTCATATGATTATATTTTTATGATTATAAAGCTAATGAGATAAAGCAGAAATCAATCAAACTAGCTGGGCTTGAAGTGCATTAATACTTAATACTACCTTTTACTATTGTAATTACGATTTATTTACTTTTTTAATTGCTATCTGGTTTGCTTATCTCTATGAGAGACACTTCTCAAGAGTATCTTTCTGCCTATAGTGTTTTATTTTTACAGAAAAATGCAGGCATTTAGTGAGATGGAAATTACTTCCTTATTATTTAAAATTAATTCAGCCTGTCAAAATGAGCTCATTGCCATGCACAGTGTTTCCTTTTTAATTCAGTCTCAGCCTTTCTAGAAATTGAAATTCTGTGCTGAGATGATGTACATAGCAGGCTTTTTATACATATTAAGCCCTACATATTAGGAGGATTAGGGCCACATATACATTTTAGAATAGGGTACATAATTATAAAACAAATTTTGCAGCAGGGATAGAAGAATGTCAGTTTTCCATTGGTCTTGTAAACTGCTTTGCTAGCCAGGAATGAAGCTGCAAGAATGCCTGATGGGAATAAAAGGGACTCTCTTGCCTCCTCCTTTAGGACTCTAACTTTTGCTAAATCAGGACAAAAGTAGAGGAAATATTTGCATATAAATAATTGGGATGCCAGTGCTCCCTTCTTTTCTCTTCATAGAATAAAAAAGAAGAGAATGGAAAGCAGAAAAGGACAGAGGAGATTGAAACCTGTGATGGGTATAGGAAAAGATAACCTTAATAAATGGGAGAAAATTGCCTGTCACCTGCAAAGGGAGCAATGAAAATAAGGGGGGAAGGGAGACAAGTTTCTGACAGCAGCATCCCACAGGAGTTTCTTCAGGACCAAGAACCGATTAGGAAAGGGAGAGAGAGAAGAAAAGGTAGCTTTAAAAGATTTTCATCCTTCCCACTCTATCTTCCGAGCTGCTCTCACTGCACTCCCTCCTCATAGTAGCTGAATGGGCTTGTGGCAGAGGTTCAGTCCTCTGGAAACAGCCCAGTATGTGAGGAAACATTCCAGTGACTGGGCTGGTGTCCTGGTCACACCCCCTGAAAAGGGAACAGCAGGAAATGAAGGGTTTGGAATGGAGGGAGCCATCAAGGAAAACTGCTGCTGGGGAAGGCACCTGGAAAGATTGCCATTCCCATAGAAAGAAGATGACTATGGAAATAATTTTTGAATTCACCAACTGAATCAAAAAAGTACTTAAATAATTTCAATAGGTTTGGGCATATCATATACAAGACATTCAGTGTCACTCCTATCTCCAAGAGGGACAATGCGGGGAGCAATGTACATGTCAGTGTTACCTCAGTCCTTGGGTAGGTCATGGAGTAAATAGTCCTGGAAATAATTTCCAAACACAAAGGACAAGAAGCTGATTGGAAGTAGTCAGCCTGGACTTACAAAGGGGAAATCACACCTGAGAAAACCTGAAAACCTTGTACAGCGACATGACTGCCTCAGTGATCACAGGGAATGCAGTGAGTGGCATTGTTCATCTTTACTTTAGCAGCAATTCTGAGTGCTTGCCAAAACTCCACAGACAAGGTGATGAAGTGTAGGCCAAATAACTAGACAGTGAGGTGGACCAAAAACTGGCTGAACCGCCAGGTTAAAGGGTTGCCATGTGATCAGTGGCACAAAGTCCAGCTGGATGATACAGTGGATAAAAAACTGCAGCAGAGGGTTATGCTGCTATCCAGAGAGACCTCAACAGATTGGAGAAATGAGTGGGTAGGAACCTGTGAAGCTGGGATACCCCCAGTCCTGCACAAGCCCACACACCAGAATACACTGTGGGACACCCAGCTGGAAAGCAGCTTGAGAGGAAAGGACCTGGGGTTCTAGAGGACAGCAAACTGCCTGTGAGCCAGTGATGTGCCCTTGTGCCAAAGCAGGTTCACAGGATCCTCCATTTAGCACTGGTGACACCTGCAGTGCCTGTGTTGGGCTCCTCAGTGCAAGAGAGATGTGGACATACTGGGGAGAGTCCAGTGAGGAGCCAGTAGAATGATGAAGTGACTGGAGCAACTCTCCTGTGAGAAAAGGATTAAAGAGCTGGTGTTGCTCAGCCTGGAATAGAGAAGGCCAATCAGGACTTGGTGAGTGTGTATAAATATCTGATGGGGGCCCAGTAAAGAAGACAGAACCAGACTCTGGAGCAGGCTGCCAGAGAGGTGATAGAATCTCCACTGTTGGATCTGACTGGACATGTCCCTGAGTGACCTGCTCTAGCTGACCCTCTGAACAGTGGTACCCCAGAGGTGCCTGCTGACCTCTTCAGTTCTCTGAGCCTCTGACACCAAGACAAGAAAACTGCTGTCATCTGGCAGATAGAAAATAGGAATTTTTATATATATTTATATTTATTTTTTTATTTATATTATTTATTATTTATTTTATATTTATATTTATATATTAAATATAAATATATATTTATATATATATTTATATATATAGGAATAGGTTTAATGATTTGCAGCAAAAGACCAGTAATAAACAAGGAGTTGATCTTGCCAAAGAGATGCAGTGGTGAGCAAGGTGCAAATAGTTCTTCCCACAGGATCACCACTGTGGCAGGGGAAGAGTTTGCAGCACAACCCACATATGGATAAATCACAGGGTGAGGGAAGTATCTCCCACTATTGCTCCCTTAGTAAGAACTGATGCAAATAAAGCTCTATAAAACAAAATCTATTGGCAGGAACAACCAGCTTCAAACCCAAGTCCTGGCCCTTGGCAGTAGACACCAGCGCTTGCACACTCAACACAATTCTTGCAAAGAACAGCTGAGGGAGATGAGGCTGTTTAGCCTGGGGAAGAAGAGGCTTGGGGCTGACCTCATCACTGTCTGCAACTGCCTGAGAGGAGGTAACAAGTGATAGGACAAGAGGAAACGTCCTGAAGTTGCACCAGATGAGGTTTAAATTAGATACTAGGAAAAATTTCTTCACTGAATGAGTGGTCAGGAATTGGAACAGGCTGCCAGGGAAGAGATAGAAACACTGTCTCTGAAAGTGCTCAAAAGTGTGTGGATGTGGCACTGAAGGACATGGTTTAGTGGCGAATGTGGTGATGATGGGTTAAAAGTTAGAATGAATGATCTTAGACCTTTTTCAGCCTCAACAATTCTATACCCCCTATCCTGGAATTCAAAACCTCAACTGCAAATGTGCTTTAACTTGTGCTAATTCGACGGATGTTTCTGGTGAAACAGGCACCTAGAAATGCTTAAATGGCAAAACTCTAGGGAAAAGAGACCATGAGAAGAAGTCAGAACTTGTTTTCTCTCATGCTCACAGCCTTCTTTGTGCCACCTGCTGTGGCATCCCCCAGCAGCCACATCCAAGATGGGAAGCACACCTGGGCTCTTATCTCTCTCTGCATTTTGTTTCAAGTGTTTACAATTAGATAAGGATCCTGCCACTAAACTGGTTTGGGGACAGCAAGTTATTGTTTTTTGTAGATTTAATACAAGTTAAGAGTAAATCATCAGGATTCACAGTATTTTATAGATTAGGTTACTGATTTCTTTCTGGTTTCTTTTAGAATAGAGCATTTTATATATTAGGTTTCTGATATTAAACAGACTGTGTTTTAATTTAAGTATTTCATATGTGCATTGCAAAACAGTATAGAAAAATGCCCCGCATTTTTCAGATAAACTACAAGACTATAATTTTTATTTTTTTTTTTAATCTGGCAACTTCAAAATATTGTTTAATGAAGGAACCTAAATCCAAGTTATTATTTTTTCATTTTGTACATTTAATAAGTGTTTCCAACATATTCCAATTTTACACTGTTTTGAATTATATTACAAGTATCGGTAATTAATTTTCTTAGTAATGCCACATATTTTGAAGTTACCAGAAGTGCTTTGAGTGAGCAGGTAACTCTAGATACCGCAGTCCCCTCTAGTGGGGAAAATCAGACTGTGCTGATTTTGCAGGACCTGCTGCATTAGCAGTGGTTGGATATGAAAGCTTTGTTTTCCCCCCATATATCCTGAGGAATCTGGGTCGATTTTTTTTCTTTTTTATGGTTTGTTATTTATTTATGGTACATTATTTTTGTTCTGAAGGAGAGAGGGGCACGTAGATTCAGTTCCTACTTGTGAACCTTCAGAGCAGGAATTCACTATGTGCCCTACAAATCCCCCTGCCAAAAGAAAGCAAGTTTTGCTGCGAGTACCTTATTTCCACAAAACATTTGGGAAGCTCGTTTTTTTAATTAAAAGGAAACAAATGGATTCATGAAGGACAGGTTCACCAGAGATCACCATCTATCTCCTGGCTCAGCAGCTCATCTAAACCCATTTTAAAATCCTCCTGTACTGGCATTTTCTGATTCAGAATTGTGCCCTTGTAATATTCCCCTGTTGTGTGAGCAAGAAGCGGTGAAGTTTAGGTTTTAAGAAGCCATTGACATCAATATAATAAAGAACACCCCCTCCTCAAAAACCTTATCTGCCCATTTGTTCCACTTCTGTTTTGCTGCAGCTCAAAGGGAGAACTGTGTCTACCACCCCACATCTCTTTTTTGTTTTTCTCTTACATAATTGTCATCGTGTTTTTAATTAAGTTAAATAGGATGTTGCACTGAGCTCCTCAGCAGCTTCCTGAATTTTGTGATCTATCCGATCAATTTACTGAAATCAGAGCACTGTCTCTGCTGGTATAACGTGCACTGGGTGCAAGTCACAGATATTTGCATGAACCAATTTATCTCTTAAAAATATTTCTTCTTGACTGAAGAATAAATTGCCTTTACCCTAATGCGCTAGGTAATGAATTGCATTTGAAATATGTTTATTTTTAGCTAAAAAATGCTAATGGCAGCTTGCTGTTAAAAATAGACAGTACAGTTGGCACAGAAATATGGGCTGGGGAATCGTTCTTCCCTCATCAGTGGAAATGCCCTCTGTGTAAGTCACCTGGGGAGAAAACATGATGTTCCTAAATAATTTAGTCGCTCCAACTGGAGAGAGGGTGAACAGCAAGGCACCTCTGTCTCCTGAGCCCTGCCTTATGAACTGTCCCTGTGGCCCAGCACCCTCGTGGGGCTGTGTCCTCCTGTGGGGACCAAGGGTGTAAGATGGAAATGGCACATTTTTCCTGTCTCCCTGCTGTAGTCAGTGGGTGCAATGTGGGTTTTTATGTGCCTCTAGCTCTGCCTGGCTGCAGGGAGTGGGGCATTTTGGTGGGGGGAGCACTGCAGAACCCCATTAGACATTAGCAGCTCCCACTCCTCCCTCAGCAGCTGCTCCCCAGGCCAAGGGACTTTATCTTGGGCAGAATTTTCCTAATGTCTGTGAAATTTCCCTGGCTGCTCTCTGAGTCCATTACTTGTCACATTCCCATGATTTATTCCCTTCATTTTTGCAGCAGCTTTTTTTCATAGTTAAGAGTGTTATGTCCACTAAGTCTCCTTTTTTCTAGACTACACAGATCAATTGCCCATGTTTTCTCTTACATTAAGAATTCCAAGGCCTCTGACACTTGTTCTTCCACTCTTGTATTCACCAGGTAGGTACACTTGTCCCTTACAGTCTAGTGCCAAAAAGCCAACCATGCAGCTGAGGCCTTGCTGAGCAGCCTGGTAGACTCACTTTGTGCATCTTGCAGATAATTTTTTCTGCTTTTTTAAAGTGGTAGGGCATTTGTCTATTTTTCACAACAGAAGGGCCTCGTGGAGTCACGTGGTTGTTTGGTCCATAACTTTTACCCTCTACAACTCTCTCCTTGGCCCATGCATGTACTGCTGATGAATTGTGTCCTGTTTTTTGGATCATTTCTCTAACTCATTATAGATGTTGAATACTGTTTCTGACCTGCAACACACTTGGAGACCGCCCTCCTGAATTATTGTGACCCACAAATGGAGGAAGATAGCCTCTATTCCACTGGAGATTCTCTATTCCACTGTGGAATAAGTGGTTAGTGAAAGTATTTTATTAACATCAGATCTAAGACAGACTCCCATGAAACTCTAACAAATACAGTCCTTCAGCTGGACAGTGAGCCACTAATCACCACTCTAACCGCATGCTTTTCCAACAAGTTTTGCATTTGTTTTCATAACAGCTTATCTAAATAAAGTTTTCTAAATTCTATGAGAATGTTTTTCAGGTTTTTCAGATTCATGGTTAGAGTCATTTAGAAGCCTGGCTTATAGAAGTGGAAAAACAGATAACCTTCCAAGTACACAGGTGCTACCTCAGCTAGTGTTCATCAAATTCTTCTTCTGTATTTTCAATACACTTTTATCATCCAGCCCCAGTGGTGCTGCTGTGATACAAGGGTTGGTTTTCTCACCTCACTTTAATCCCTGAGTGAAGTATTAAAGTGCCAGTTCTGGTAATTTGGTTACCAGAGATAGTCTCAGGGTCTGGCTGCACCATCCAAATCATCCAAGTGTGGCAAACAGTGCCTGGGAGGAACCCAGCTGCTCGTGCTGTCAGCCCTGGCCATGTCAGCACCCCCTCCCTTGGAAAAGGGGCTGTATTTTTGCTGCCAACTGTTGTCCTGTGGTTCTCAGCACTCCTAAGGTTGGATCTGCCCTGGGAGTAATTGAATGGTGCATCATGGAAGAGGCTGTCCATCCCTCCAAAGCCGCACAGAGGATATGTCCTTCTGCTTCCAAAAAACCAGCACATCTGCTCCTCTGCACTGTTCATTCCATCTGGAGCAAGGACAGTCTGGCACCTGTGGGCTACTGAGTTTTCCAAGCATGGGAGTTATGGAGAGACAGGGTGTCTCCCTCAACAGTGGCAGACACCACGTCAGAGTCCAGCACCTCCTGCTCTCAGGGCCAAACCTCTGCAGCCTCCAACATGTCCTTGCACCGGCACCCCCCTGGCCCCAGATAATTTTACACTGAAAGCTCACTGTTAAAAAGGGGTCTCACCACAATATAAAGGGCTCCTTTTAGGATGGATGATATTAACTTTTCTGTGGGAAGTTTTCAGTCAGGGAAGTGTTTTAGAAGGGAAGACACAATTCTGCTCACACAGGCTCAAGTCAGGGGGCTGGCAGTTCCCACCACTTCACTGCTGAAGCACAAAATTTGTACCAGACACAACCCCTACTCAAGAGATTACAAATCTAGTTTTGAACATTGTTTTCCAGATTTTGCTTGAAAGGTAGGGCAGTGTCCCCTACTTCCTGCCAGATCTCACATAGAGACATCTAGCCAGAAAAATACTGCCTTCATTTGACAGAAAGCACCCAGTAGGAACAGACAAGAAATACCAAACTGATCTGTTGCTGGTTGAAAATTACCTAAAAGACAACAAATTAAAAGCTTAACCAGAAAAATGCCAAAATCCTGAAAAAAAATCTAGTAAATATTATTTATTTCATACATGATCAAGAGAAGGTTCTGCTTTTAGGGAAGAAAATCACAACGGGAAGTCCTTGATTGATCCTTGGTTCTCCTCATTATAATATGTTCTTAGGAGTTGGCTTGGTTCTACTGAGTCAAGACCAGAAGTGTCCAAAAGGGTTTCCACCAGATATAGTTTACAACACAAAATGTGGCTTGGGAGACTAGATAAAAAACACTAGTTAAAGAAAAGTAGAACTGATTCTTTATTTATAGGCTTTAGTATTTCCTGGGACCAAACCCCTTACTTCCTAATTTTACACTACAATCTAAGCAGGAATTGTAACAATTAAAAGTCAGGAATCCAAAGTAAGGAAGATTTACCCATGGTGGCATGTGTTTTAATAGCAGGTAACATGAAGAATCAATATTTTATGACCTGTCACATATTTGAGTCATCTGTCATGCTTTATCCTTAGATGTTGAAGTTGTTTGACAGCTCTAAAGTAGAAGGAAGCAAAACAGAAAAGAAGTTTTTTTGCTGGTGTCACACTGTCAGAAAAATTTAACAGGTAATAGTCTACAACAAGCAATTAAAACACATTGGTCTCTTATTACAGAACAAATTCTACTCCGTGGGGCCTGAGGGAAATGCATCTCATAAAATTTGCTATTTTTATGTTAGAAGCTAGCACAAACTATACTTTCCCCGCATGAAAAAAAAATCAAAAAGAAGCAGAAATGCTGCTACTTCACAGAGCACAGATGAATACTGATTTGGAGACCTTACATAACAGGGAAGCAGAAAGATCCACCTGCAAAACCTCAGTTTGATTTCTGCTGAGGTCCAGCTACTGATCCCAGAGTCAGTGCAACCACACAGGGGAACACAACCGTGTGGAGGATACAGTTTATCTGCTGTGCAGGTAAAGAGCGCAGCAAAGGAAGGCCATAGATCAGATGAAGACAAGGAAAGGATGAAGATGAGATGTCTGTAGAATTACCTACAGGTTTGGAAGTGTCACAACTGTTCAGGCTTACTGTTTTCCAAGTTCCAGTTCTGAATCATGTGTTATACTTCAATCTCAGCTTCTAAAAAAAAAAAGATAGAAATAAAAACAAACAAAAATCACCCTTCTGTGCCTCATAATTGCAATAAAACCCACTAGGTCTCAGGAAATAAGAAATAAATCAGGCTTTTCAGAACTCATGTTTATATGTCTCCCTGGCTTTTGAATGTTTGTGGTTCATTAAGTTTTTCTGGAAAACAAGGACTTTATTCCCTGAGCAGCACTAACAGGAAGGGTCTTCTGTCTCTTCCAGTGTGGTAAAAAGGAGACATTTTAATTTTTATTTGTTTCTGTAGGTAGTTAGCCTAAAAGTAGCCAAGATTTTGAGCATTTTCTTTCATTTTCCACATCCCTCTAGAATAGCTCCTTTCATGTGTTAAAAAAAAAGGAGCATCTGAGAAAATTTCAGTCTCAACAAATTGGTATTTTGAAAATTCCTTCAATATAAAGTTCCTATATGTAACACCTATGGGTAACACCAGAAAAGTCCAGGAGAGGAAGAAATTGTAGCTTTTTTTCCCTGTCTCCAAGCAATCGATAACATGAGACTTTGCTAGCACAGAGGTTTGCATATCACCACAGAGAAGAAAGAGGATGGACACACGGGCTGTAGGAATGACCACCAAGCTCATCTCCAGGGTGCAGTGACCCATCACTTTGGGAACACCCTGAAACCAGCACATGTACCTGACATTACCACATTTACAGCCACAGCTGATGCTTTCCATAGTGCTGCCCACGTGGAGTGAGCCACCACGCATGGCAGGTGCTCAGTCCATGGTGCTCAGCTGTGTGTCCCAGCCCAAGCTGGGCACTAGGCCACTTGTCCCTGGTCTGTACAGCACAGGCTCAACTGCCTGATCAGGCCCACTGGGAAAAAATGAGGTTTTTCTTTTTACAGGAGTCTCTGCTTATTTTCAAATGTGCCAAGGCTGGCACAGCAGCTTGGTTGCGGGGACTTTGCTGCCAGCAATGCTTGGCCCCGCGGCCTCTGAAACCCAGGCAGCCTCTGCTCTCCCCCAGGGCTGGGCGATCCGTGAGGATGTGACCTCTAGAAAAGGACACCAAATTAGGAGATGTTTCAGTGTCTGAGGCGATGAAATATTTAATCCCTGCTCTCTCTGGGATATGCATCATCACAGATTTGCTTATCTGCTGCTCAGTGACAGCAGCGGCTGACAGGGACGATGACAGCTGACACACATTAACCCAGCTGCACAACACGAGCTATCACTCCAGAGCAGAAATCCATCATTATTATTTAAGCACCGAGGAGGTGTCTCAGTGCCAGATACCGAACACAGGCGGCACCTGCACTGGAAATTCAACACTGCCAGGGTCTCTTGGAGGTGAGGGAGCCTCGGCAGGAGCCTCAGCCCTGGCATCCCCTGCAGGGCCAGCAGCAGTGGTGCTGGTCTCTGAGCAGCCCAGCACCAAGGGTCTTGTGTATCCCCACTGCTGACCTGGCCATACACTGATGGACCAAAATGAGAGGGAAGTGTGGACAGATATTGCTTGTTTAGGGGGTGGAAAGGTGGAAGCCTTTATTGGAGCTTTTCTAGAGCTACACAGCAGGATAGTGCATTAACCCCCACTACTAAAGGCTACAGGTGGAGTGAAAGGCTCCTCAGGGAGAGCTGCAGCAGATGTAGCTGTGTGGATGCAACTTGCTTCCCCTTTGTCTAAGCTGCCCTCCTTTTCACAGATGAGCTTCTTTCTGAGCAAACCTATATCAGTGTCTGCTTTATCTAATAGGTCATTCTGAATTATTGCTGTCTCTGAGAAATGAGTGACAGCTTTGAGAAATCCTGGTGAAACTGGGGTTAGGTTTGAGAAGGTGGGCTGGAGATTTCCCCCCTTCCTGTTAGTGTTTGACACTGGATTGGTTGCTGCTCGAGACTGCCTTGCTGTCTCTTGCCACTACAATGGCACCCTTACACTGAAAAAGTGCATTTTACCCAAGACTTGTTTTATGGTCACTGGTGGGAACAGCCAAACAGCAGGACAGTTGTCCATGTGTCTCAGGTGCAGGGTAGAAGGGGGAAAGAAACCACCAAGGATTCTAAGCCCTAGAGCCGATCTTATGTTGTGTGGGGTGTGATCCTTCCAGAGGAGGAAATAAGGTGGACTACTTACAACACCACATGAATGCCTGCCTAAGATTGCAGGGCTTGCTGGACACACTGGGATGTCACCTTCCTGTTCTGACCCAGAGGACACTGTGCCACACCTGTCACTCAGGGCTTCTGCAAACCAGCTTGCCTTTCTGCATGCTCTTCAGCTGGCAATTTCCTCACACAGCCCTCCCCTTCCTTCTCTGAGATAGGGTTTGGATTTTTTTCCTCTGCACTGCTGATTGCAGTCTGCCTTCTGTGCTCAAAGCTCTTCAGGAAAGGAATCTCTTCTTTTTCTTTTACAAGAGTACCCTTCACACCTCTAGAGCAACTCAAGAAAATGTTTAAGGGAATAATATAAATTAATAGTAGCAATAAATCCTTACACATCATCCAAAGCCTGCACAAATTGGGTTTGGAGCAAGAAAAGGAAGATGAAAGAAAAAATGTCTTCAGGACCATGAGCATTCAAGTATTGTCCTTGCTAAATACCAGGCAGGTTTTCATGACAGATGGTATTCACCAAAAAGCTCACCCTCTCCCTAGACCCTGGCTTTGCCAACTACCGAATCCAGACTTTTTCTAGCTGAGTATCATCTCACCCCACAAAGATTTTTTTTCAGTAGTTTAACATGTAATTTCATACCTTTGGAAACAATTGTGAGCCTTATGTACAGTTCCAAATACTTCTTATTTGCCTAGAGAGTGTACAGACAGTTAATTAACATTCCTGTGCTTGGTAAGCTAATCACTAAACTGCAGTTTTGAAATCTCAGACCAAAGCTGCTCCAGATCGTTATCTTTCTGTTGCCCATAAACATGTAACTTGGCACCTGTATCTTTAGGCAAACGGGATCAATATTTGCAGCTCATTAGCAGGTTTTGGTTGAGACCCAACATTACAGCAGCCAACCAGTCAGAGAGGAATGTGACAAGATGAAGGATGCACAGCCTTGCCTTGGTGAGCCCCTGCCCCAGAGGTGCTCAGGACAAAGTCCTGCAGCTGCAGGACCCTTCCCCTCTATGGTGAGCCCCAGCAGCCAGAGCCCCACTCCCAGTTGTAGCCCAACCCATTAATCAAATTTTCTCTTCCCATCAGCACGAGCACATACAAAGAGAAAGTTTGGAAAACTGTTGGGAATCCTTGGATGTGCATGGATTTGTGCCATGTTGCCAGGTCACACAGCTTTGGCACTGGCCAAAGAACAGGGTAATTCATTTCACACACAAAAAATGAGAGTTTAAATGTTTTTATTATTCTGCAGCATTTAAGGTTCATCAGCACTGATATTTTTCTTATGTTTTCTGTGACATTTGATCTTATTGCAATGTTTTAGTTATTATGTTAAAATAAAAAAATCAGCTCTTTTTTTCAAGTAATTTCTTTCACAGAAATGTCATGCCATTGGAATGGCCAGAGAACTGTCACAGCCCTCTTTGTTTCTGTCAGGAGGAAACACTCAATGTATGAACTGGGAATTCATCTGGAGAAATCCTGTCTGTTGAAAAAAGAGCAGAGCTCCATTTCTGTCACACCACTAAAATAAGCCCCATCGTAGCAGCTTCCTTACACAGAGATCCTGGCTGGCACCTTCAAGGATCTGCTTCAATATCTTGGCTTTCTCCCAGCAGCGAATTCCCACTCTCTCCGTGCTCACAGGAGAGCAGGCTCAGCGCAGAGCCTGAGCACACAGCGCAGGCACTGAGTGGCTCCTCCAGGCTGGGGCTCACTCACAGCCCCCAGCCCACGCTGGCCCTGGGCTCTGCCTCCTGCCTGCCTGATGGCCCAGCCCACACAAGGACAGCTTCATCTCAATGGCAGCAAGGTTTGTTTTCCCAAACCAAAAAAATGTGCCAACGTCAACATCTAATATTGCCTAGCACAGGAAAACTCTTGGAAGATATAATGCTATTAAAGCTAGATATAAAATGTTACTGACAAAATAAAATCCCCATAAGATTGTACAATGCCAATCCAAACATTTCCTGGCCGATATGCCCAGAACATTGTCAAGATACCTCACTGACATGAATTGATCCTCAGAGAAGCTCCCTGTAAACAAGTACATCAAAGTTTGTAACAGTTTACAAATACAATGAAGAGCAGTCTGATCATGCATCTTGAAGGTTGGAGAAACAAACAAAAATACCTACAGATCCTCTGGGTTCCAGGGGAGAAACTGAAAAACAGCTACAACAAGTGGGCAGAATATAAAGAAAGTGAAACATTTTATCAATTAACAGTTAAAGAACAGGAAGAGTTTAGGAATCACCATTCAGAGATCCTCTTTAGTGACAGCAATTTATTTGACCATCTGGGCAAAGAAAGACTGTAGCAAACCACATGGAGGAAATAAAAATAGATGAACAACAAGTGAGTGATTTTGCTTGACTTGAGCCTACAACGCTGCAGAGCAGGAAGCTACTTCATGTGAAAGACATTATTAATGAAGGCATTTCAGCCTCTTGCCAGTTCTTCCAACAACATACTAGATCTCCCATGCCAGCAAACCTGTCTTGAGACGTGACTCCCATCCCAAACTTGACAGAAACACCACCAAGTACAAAAGACAAATTGATGAGCCTTCTGGAAAGGGACCACCAGAGGAAGGAGCGTCTCTGTGATGTTCCACAGTAAAGAAAACTCTTTAGGAGAAAGAATAGGAGGCTTTTTACTGTGTTTTGTTCATTAGGATAAAAATCTTCCTTTTCTTGACAGAAGCAAATATTGAAATAGAGGAAAAGGCAGCCCACTGTTCAGCAGGATCCAATCACGACATTCCAGTGTGTTGGTTCCCACCTCAGGCAGACACACAGCGTCCTCCCACATCTAGGCCACACTCACTGTGTGTGACAGTAGCAGGAGATGGTGGTGCCTGCCCTGGAGGTACAGCCATGAGCACCAAGCTGTCCAGATGATGAACCCAAAAGCTGTTCAAAGTGAGGCATGGCTAGCAGAGCCATCACACAAGGGAGCCCTGTTTCTACCAGCCCAGACGGGTGCCAGCAGATGACACAGATGACAGCTACAACTTGATCCATCCTTGGAGAGGTCTCTCTTCCCTCTGTCTGTCACTCTCCTCCTGTCTTTCTCACCAATAAGCATCCATATTTTGTATTCTTGGAGCTGCATTCAAACCAGAAGAAAGCCACCTGGGCCAGGGATTAGGAAGGGTGGCAGGGAAGCTTGAAGCCTGCCCATATTCAGACTTTTAGAGCCTGTCGCTGACACCTGGCTATATTTAGGAGAAGTTGGAGAAGGATCTTTCAGAGATAAGAAAACTGTCAGGCTCTAAAGAGGTGCCTTCTTTAAGCTGCTCTAACCCCGTTTCACAAGCTTTGCAGTCAAAATTCACCTGCTCCTTCAGGCATGGCCTTACTGACAAGAGAGCCAAGCTGACTGCTGTATGTAGCTTGGTTCATGCCTTCCCATCAGGCTGGCTGCTGCTTGCATCCTCGCCCAGTCAGTCCTCAAGCTGTTTAACTGATCTTACTGAGTCTTCCTGACCTGTGGTTGGAATCTCAGACCCAGCTCCTGCAAAGCTGTTTGCTCTCCGGGAAGGCAGTCCTGGCACATGATGGCACATCCCAAAAGGACTAAAAATACCCAGCCTCAAGCTCTGCTCAGACGAGGTCTCTGACAGCTTGTTACAAACAAGCCTAATCTTCTAAGCTTTGTTACAAAACTGCCTAGTCATTTGATATTTCAGGCTGAAGATCTTCCATACGTGACCAGCAGCTTCCCTCTTCCTCCATGCATGCAGCTAATGGCTTTGTGCAGGGTAATTATAATTCCAGGATTCACACACCTCACTTTGTCCATGTCAGATTTAGGCTTCCCATCTCACCCAGGTCTGCCATCCCACAGAAGCCAACAGCACTCATCCATCCTGGGAACCATCCTAAGATTAAATGAGTCACACAGGAGGGCCCTGTTCTGCTCCAAGGACCTCCTAGAGCCTCACATGTGATGTCTGACTGTGAGTGAGCTGATGTTATGTGAGATGCATCTCCAGGCCTAACCTCTATATTATCTCCCAAAAAATCTTCTCACCTTTCACAAAATTTCCATCTGGAAGAAAACAGGAACTTAAAGAAGTCAAGACCACAAATGGTCAGGCCGCCCTGACCCACTCTGGGCTCCAGACTTGTTTTCCAAATACATCTCCTTTCTTACTTTGGTGCAAGGTGGTGACACTTCATTGCTGAGTGCCTTTTTTTTTTTTTGATCAGTTTTTCTTAACCACCACATTTAGTCCTGGAGACTTTTGCTTATTGTCTCAATAGCTTCAAAAAGCATTCTGTCTAGAGAAATCAACAATGCAGAAAATAATGTATCCCTGCCGTGTCACTCTTCCTCTTTACAGTGAGGGTGGTGAGGCCCTTGGAACAGGTTGTGCAGAGATGTCCCAAACCTGGATATGTTCAAGGCCAGGTTGGATGGGCTTTGAGCAGCCTGGTCGAGTGCAAGGTGTCCCTACCCATGGCAGGGGAGCTGGTATGAGATGACATTTCAGGTCCCTTCCAACCCAAACCATTCAATGATTCCATTATTCTCCCCCTCAGCATGCTGTCTGCAACCAAACCGCCCCTGGACTGACATCCATTTCCTCCTGCCATGTTTCAGTCTTCACATGCAACAGAAAAAGGGGGGAAAAACAATGTAAGATTAAATTGGATTTTAAAACTACAAGAATTGGCCAGAGTCTTTCAGGGAGAGCAGTACAGTTCCTGAGTGCATTAAGTATTCAAGGAGTGTAGCTTTAGGTCTGACAATGTGCTGGGTTTTCTCTCGTGAATGACAGCCTGTAAGTTGACAGAAAAGTTCTGTCCAGCCGTGTGTTGTACACAGATGCTGGAAATCTGGGAAAATCGATTTGAGTGGATCCTTCAACATTTTTCTGTTTCTTCTCGGAAAACAATGTCTAATAAAATAACATTCTGTCTGTTCAGCCCACCATCACCCCTGTGGCCCTGAAACCATCTGTCATGGATGGAAGCAACTGCACTTGCAAGAGAGAAGCAACAATATACTTTATTGATATAACCCAGTGATTTAACAAAGTTCAATGGTAAATGCAACAGTGGTTTAACAGGATTCAATGGCAAGATTGTTTATTTACTGCGTAGAGGACAAGGTCAGACAAAATTGCCAGAGATCCTGTCATTGAGCCATGAGGTTCAGAAAGAATCCCCTTGCATTCTAAACCCCTTCTCAAAGAGAAGTGTAGGTGTAGGTGAATCCAGTTGTAGTCTGTTTATATCTGAGAGATTATATCTGCACACTCAATCCTTTATATCACTTAGCTAAAATTTCCAAGTTTAGTGTGCTATTAACCACTTACCAAGGTTCTGTTGCAGCGAGGAGTCTCTCAGCTTTAAGGAGTAACCTTGAGAGGGGACCCTCCTCAAGGAGAGATCCTGGCATGCAGCCCACCATTCCAGATAGCCCTTGGCTACCATGCTGCCACCCCCCCCCACCCCCCCCAAAACTCCAGAGAAAGCTGGGTGCAGCCAGCAGAGACCCACTGGTAGTTAGGGCTGAAGCGGCAGAGGGGAGCATACCACCACAGCATCCTCTCACATGCTACAAATGTGCTTGTGCAGCCATGAGCTGAGCCTTCTGACAGTAAAACCACCTGAGCCACACATTTAGAAAATTTCTGAATGCTCCTGAAACCATTTCCTGCAGTCCTAGAAACACCTCCCACAAGCCATGCCCAGGAGTTCAGCTGCTGCCACTAACAGCATGAGCAAGATACCACCCGGCAGATTGAGTAAGTCCCACTGTTCCACTCAACTCTGGTTTCACAGGGCTTGCATACTGAACTGGGGAAAATCTTGTTATTTTTTATGAGATTCAATTCTATTTTATTGCAAGGAAGTGCTGCAGCAGAAGAGCAAGCTCACACACCTTCTGCTCAGATGAGCTTCTCCTCTAATGCCATATGGACAAAACCGTCACACAATTTCCAATCCCAGAATTTTGTAGAAGTTTTAGTAACTCCTCAAGGTTTACTGAGCATTCTCTTTAACCCCTGTCCTTTCAGGTCGTGTTTGGTAGCTGTGAGTGATGGCAGAGCAGGCAGTTGCCAGATCCTGCCTGCTGGTTTGCCAGGGGGAGGAGGAAACACCTTGGGCAGCTCTGGTGTGGACAAGTCACATTTTGTTGAGAAGGTGCTGAACAATGAAACACTGAAAGAGAGCTGCTAGCAAAATAGTAGGGGAACTTCTGTCCATCCTTCTTTCCATCTCCATAGGGCAGGGCAGCCTTGCACCCTCCTTACTGTGTCTCAGCTGCAGTGCAGTTGTAGGCAGCAGTGCACAATTTATTCTCCTCCTGGTCATACAGCTGTTTCCAGTATGATCTGTGGACAACAGCTTCTCCAAAACGTGCTAGAGCTTGATCATCAGGATTCTTGGAGAGGACCTGAGTTGGTGCCTGGCTGTTTACTGAGAGCACAGTTTGCCCCAGGATCAATCTCCAGGTGATGGATATGCATCTTCCCATGGGGCCAGGGCAAAGCATGCTCAGTGCATCAAGAGGGAAAAGGCACCCACAGCAGATAGGGAAATGGGAATACACATAAATCCTCTCTCTCATCACATGGAAAACAAAATAATCCTCTTAGGCCACTCAAATTTGGTTTGTTATGTGTTCTAAAGTGACTATGTGTTTTCAAGAGATTATCTTCAAGGAAATAAGAGATGATCATTGGCTGCTCCCTGCAGCTGAGCATCTCTCTACCTTTCATGCCTTTCAATTGTACACACCAGGATATTTTCCAGGCCAGGAATACATGTTGCTGTTTGAATTTTGGGCTGCAGTAGCTACAAGTGGAGTTTTAACACACTTAGCATTTCACCAACCCTGATGTAAGCAACAAAACCATCCATCTGTGGTTATAAAGAGCTGACCCAGATCAGTGTGTCCAAAAAGGGCAACACAGCTGCTGAAGGGCCCAGAGCACAAGTCATCTGAGGAGCAGCTGAGGGAGCTGAGGATGTTTAGCCTGGGGAAAAGGGGACTCAGGGGAGACCTTACCATGCTCTATAACTCCCAGAAAGGAGGTTGTAGCCAGGTGGGGATCGGTGTCTTCTCCCAGGTAACAAGTGACAGGATGAGAGGAAATGGCCTTGAGTTGCACCAGTGGAGGTTTAGATTGGATATTGGGAAAAATTCCTTCACCAAAGGAATTGTCAGACACTGGAACACACTGCCCAGGGAAGTCTTGGATTCACTGTGCCTGGATGTGTTCAAAAGGTGTGTGGCTGTGGTTCTTGGAGTTATGGTTTAGGAGTGAATATGGAAGTGCTGTGTTAACAGTTGGAATTGATGATCTTAGGGGTCTTTTCCAACCTTAATGATTCAGTGGTTCTATAAGCAGAAAGGTGAGAATTCCAACACCTCATTAAAACTGAACTTGTCCAATTTTTTTGGCCTGCAGCCCAGGCAGCAGTGTTATCCAAGGTGCCTCAGCATGCCTATTTTCAATTTCAGAGCTTCAGCATCAATGTTTCTCTCTTCCTTCATCTCCTTCCATACACTAACCACAGTGCCAGCATTCAGCAGGGATGATGTTTAGGCTGGAGGAATCCTGTGGAGGTCCTGGGAGGAAATCTCTGGTACCTCTTTAACCCGTGGCTTTCTGCCAGCTGATGTGGTTTTATAACTGTACCAATTTTGGTGTGACCACGAAGGCCAGTTGCTCTTTAGAAAAGCAGTTGTGTGTGTTTGGAGTCAGTAATAAAAGACTAACACTTGCAAAGGTGTTATTTTCTAGATGCCAGTCAAATACATGGCAAAGATCATTTCAATATGGACGTTGGCACACAAAGTGGTGTAAAGTGTTAACGTTGTCTGAGATAATATATACCCAAACCTAGAAGGTCTGCCTTTCTCTCTGTATTTACTATTCATTTTACTGACTTTACAGTAACAGCATGGAGAGGACCATCTGAAATTCAGCACGTCTTTTAGGGAGCAACCTGGAAATCTCCCTGTGATTCATCTTTACCACAAACAAACCTCAGTGTCCTCTTTCTGAAATGTACATAAACACTAAAATGCTGTAAATCCCTCCAGGCTGACCATACCCCCAGCTCTGCAGTCAGCAGAAGGGATTGCCCTAATTGAGTGTGTCAATTATGAGTAGTAACCCTGTTGTGCTGAGGTCAGCCTAACAGACAGCCTTTAAAGACTTTAAATAGGGAACTTAACAGCAGAGTACCTGGGTGGTTGGGTAATACAGCTTCCATGAAGATTGCTTTCATTAACTGATTTTTAGGCAACAGCACTCTAAGTAGCTCTAAGAAAACAAACTTTAAGGAGCCAAAAGCCTATGATGTGATACAAAACAGACAAAGATGTTGCATGTGAATGACTTATTTATGTCTTGTCAACTAGGCACCTATGGCATTTGTTAAATTTCATTTCCATGTGTATAACACCTGTGTGCAAAATTTGTCAAAAGAATTAATAAAGGTATGTTACTGCTGAAACACTGAGTGCTGCTGGAAATCCAATAAGCAATGCTAGGGGTTTGAATGACAGAGGTACATGAAATTATGATTAAAAATAATTGAAAGAAATGGCTCATTCAGTTCTATTAAGCTTTGATTGTCCCTAGGAGTATCAGGGTACATGCTCCTTCCCACACAACGTTCTCTTTCTCTGGATTTCAATTTCACCAAATATGGATTGTTTAAGAGGCTCACAAACCCCCTTATCTTACTTAGTAAATAAACAGATTAGAGGGACTTTTTCATTCACTTTATTTGGCAGTGCTGTTTACCTATTTTACTAATTACCACATTAATAACATTAGTAACCACATTTATAAAACACACCAAAGTTCCAGACTCATATAGTTTTTAATAGATTTTATTTATCACAAGTCATTGTCCATTTCTCATCCACACTTTATCCCTCACTTTTGCTACATGTTTTAAAGGGTAAAGGAAGCTCATGGAGCTATCAGTGGCAAGCTTTGTTTTACAGTTGGAAACTACCATCTCAGTACATACTCACATCACAAGAATGTTTTTACCACAGTGAACATTATATTTTATGTTATTTTTTTAACATAAACTAAGCTGACTCATTTTTCTTTTTCAGTACCCTCCCTAGTTTACCTTACACTTCTTGCATACTTATTTTTTACTTTCTAGTCTCAGCAACATCAGTTTAAAGTGTCTTGTAAAGTAAATCTGGACTATAGATACATGCTGAACAAGTCAGAAACTTTCCTCCAAAACAAACTTTGCTTGGAAAATGTCAATTTGTTGGAAAGCAAAGTTTATTTGATGGGGAAGCAGGCATCCAAGGTCCATGGCAGAAGAGTTTGCCACCACCAGGCTCACTGGTACCACCACCCCAGGCTTTAGGGTCTGGGTATCCTGCCCTGGAGCACCACACTCTCTGGGTCTGTGTGTGAATTAGCTGCAGGCCAAGATGACCACAAGAATCAAGGATGTAGGGAATTTGAGGGAATGGGAGAAGGTGGCTGTTCCTTGTAATATGGGGGGAGGAAATTAAATATTTCAGTTTCCTTACAGCAATATTTTTAAGTGTTTCTAGTCCTGAAATTCTTTGCTTTCATTTCACAATGAAATTAATTCTTTTTCTTTTGTTGTCACAGAAACAGTGATTTCCCCTAGTTCTGCATTCCAGCAGTCTCTTGCAGAGGCCCCTGCATTACAATATAGGAACTGGGGTTGTGATGATGGTGGCTGTCCTCTCCCCCAGGCTGTGGCTTTGTAAGATCCCTTGAGCAGTGACCCTGTCACAGGAGCCAGTGCAGAGGCTGCCTGACAAAGAACTTCATGGTTTGGTCTCCGGGGTGTGAGAGAGTTTAGCTAATGGTGAATTGGCAGAGTTCATTTGGTGCAAGAACCTTCTGTTCACTGTCTAATGCTGGGGCAGCCAGGTTTTCACCTTTGCCTGTGCATGAGTACTTGCAAATAGATTTCCTCATGGAGCCCCGGTCCCAGTGGTGCCCCCTGAAGCACCAGCTCAGGGGCTGTCACCTGCAGCCAGGAGCAGGAACCTTTGTCACCCTGCTCCCAGGGCCAGCGCAGCCCCTGCCCCCTCACCCCTATGCAGCTCTGCTTACGTGCATGGGAACTGGGCAGTGGGAATTAGATTTTAAGGGAGAGTTTCATTTGAAAATGTCCCCACACCTCTGTCCTCATTTGAAATTTAACACAAAGTATTATTTTATCATGTTTGCAAATGTGTCCTCGAGGGAAACAAGTTATTGCTATGGAACAGAAATGTCAGGATTTTAACTCAATTCATGGTATTCATCTAGTAAATGTCATTCTTGCCCCATATGCATTGTACCTTTATTTTCATATTGCTCAAACTTTAAATGAAATAAGCTCATTATTTTGACTTCCTGTGTCGATTAGCTGATGAAAAATTATTTTTGAGAATTTCAGAGTACAAGTCCAATCTGCAGATTAAATTTTTCACTTTTCATGACAAATGGAAATGCATATAATGAAGTGCATTAGAATATTGGTCAGAGTCTTGCTCTGAGCTAAGCACAGCGTGAACATCTTTATGCTTCCTGGCAGTAAACCAGCTTCTCTCTTTTCTCTGTTTTGCACAGTCCTACTAAGCCAATCCTCACTAGAATGAGCACAAAACAAATGAATAACAGCTTTTGTACATCAACATTAAAATGGGAAGAAGCTTGGGAAAGAGCCTCCAACAGAGAAGAATGCTGACAAGTGCAAAAATGCCTGATGGATAAGCACCACCTTCTAAACAGAGATCAGCCAGACATGGAAGTGATTTCAGAAGAGAAATGCAATCATGGATTACACACCAGCTCATTAGAAACTGTTGCTGAATACAGCATCCAGAAGACATGCATGAAAAGTCACATTTGGGGAATAAATTAAAAGGGGTGTAGTTGTTGCTAGATAAACATATGTAATATATATGCATTGAAGAGGTTTGTAAATGTCATTTTTTTTATTCAGACAGAAAGCAAAAAGCTTTAAAACCTTTCACAGTAGAGAGACAGTTAACTTCAGACTATTCCTATCCCAGTAGCCAAGAAGCTGTTAGGACATCTCTCTTAAATTAGCATTTATAGACTGAATGTTTCCATCACCTAGTGGAAAAAGCATAACTTTTACTGCTACATTGCTGCACTTCATTTACTTCACTGTATAATAAGTTGACTAAAACTGTAAAGCTTCTCAATTTTTACTGCATATGTGTTCCAATTAATATGTCTGTAACAAACTTAAGGCTCAAAAATTATTTCTGACCTATATTCTAGTTCTATGAAGCATATATATAAGGTATGTCTGACTGAATATCACAATGCTATAAAATTTCCCAAGATGCATAGAATTGTTTGTATTTGAAGTGACAAAATAAAAGCTCTTGATTTCTTTTTTAAAAGGAGAAAGTAATTTACCCCTTAAATGTAACACACTGCTGCTCACTTTCAGGGTGTTTCTTTTCCTTGTTCTTCCATATACCTGTGGAGTGACACTCTGTGGCCCATGCTAATGCCAATCTGACAAGGTGATCTAATGAGACCTTCTGGCCTTAAGTTTAAACTCAATGCAACTCAGTAAACCCTTGAGTTTAAACTCAATACAAAAATTAAGAAACTATTAAGCAAATACATGTTTCAGACAGCCATGTGAGGGCTGGATGCAAACAGCCCTGGGGCACTGGCAGGGAAGTGACTCCATCCCCAGGTCCCAAAGGGCACTCTCAGCTCCAGAAGCCACTGAGAAGTAAAACAGGAGTAGGCACAGAAAGACCTCGTAGTGAAAGGCCTGGATACCAAGCACCAGGAACAGAGCAACAGAAGGAGGCAGGGAGTCTCTCTCTGCTCCTCTCTAACACTCCCAGCAAGGCACACGTCTGTCCTGGCTCGGGACTGGCCATGAGCACCCGACATGCCTCTAGGCTCTCCTGCATATCACAGATGAATCCAGCACAACATGAACACTGCAGTGCTGATTCCTTCAGGGTTTTTAAAGCCTGTTGCTTCATTCTTTGGCTTTCAGGGGAAATGGCTAAAGTAATAATTGCTAGTGTTGATCCCAAATAATGCAAAATTCTGAAGACATGAGGTAAACATGAGTTGAAATTGCTTTTTAACTATTGATTGCACAACACAAATTATTCCAGAATTTAGTGCATGAATCACAAAAAAATTATTTTAATTTTGAAAGAAAAATTATCATTAAGCCAATTGCCAGTAAACAAATACAGGGAATTAGATAACTTTTCTATATATCTACCAAGGTACCAATGAGGCGCTGATTTCACCTGGATGTCAGCCAAGTAAATTTATGTGTGAATCTGGGCAGCATTAAAAAAAATTAAACAACACTTTTTAAAATCTGAAACTACTCTTGTAACTGGATGTAGAAAATTCTCCTGTCTTCTAAAGGACCAGCACTGGCTGGTCAAAAACCCCACCCAAATCAGTCAACCACCATAAACATCTTCCCAGTACCTGAAGGTACATCTACCCATTGACCTGAGGGGGATGGAAGGTAAAAATCAAGCAGCTCACACATGAGGAAGCATAAACTCATTTAAGGGCCCATTTCAGGCAGGTTTTTAAATCTTTGATTAGTCCAACCAGTGTCAGCTGGAAAATGCACATCTTCAGGGGCTGGATACATTCAGGAGTCCCTGTTAAGTGGTGTCTCAGTGAAGCCCATCCTCATTCTCTGCTCTTGTTGGCTCACAAGCACACTCACACCTCAAAGCCTGTGAAAGGGTTTGTTAGCTGGATGTGCTCTCATATCAACATCTTCATTTGCTCCTTGAGTTTACCTCTATCCCACATTATTGCAGTCATGGCACTTTTGCTGTGACAGAAATCACCAAAACAGGGTTTCTCTGTATTATATTGTTTTGTTTAGCATCATGGTGATGGTGTAATGTAAAAACCCTTTCTAAATATACACAAACATTGCAAAATAAGTGCCATCACAAGACATCGCAACCCTGTCAGGGCAGCTCAGTGAATATGTATCATTTGTACACAGTCAGAAGGAGAGACGTACCAGGATGTACATCATTAAATGTTGACTCAGTATGAATAGTATGTTTTATCTTTTTAAATGTTACCACTTTCTCATCCCATTCCATTGTAACTTGTCAATTGTAATTTCTTTTTAAGTCAACAAACTGTAAAGAAAACTGTTGAAATACCTGATTTTCTGTAAAAGTAATAATAACAATAATTTTTGTTACTTCAAAGTATGCTTGGTATTAAAGTACCTAATAAAGTTCAACAATGACTTTTGTAGCATACTAAAATAAAGTGTGATAGTGTTTTTCTCCAGCTCATCTGTGGTAAGAGCAACTGTTGTTGGGATTACTGCCCTCCTAAACAAAAGCCTGGACACCTCCTCAACATCTGTACCTACAGAGATCCCTCAGGTATGTTAAGTCCAAGCAGAACTGGATCCTTTAATGAGTGCAGGGATTTGTAGGCGTGGGTCAAATTCCTAGCAGAACCTTGTTGGTAAGTCATCTCCACCCTCTGGTACCTGGCTACTTATCCATATATTGGCAAGTTATATATAAAGTTCCTAATTACTCTGCTTGGTATAAAACTTGGTTTATAGTAAGAGAAAGAAGAGTGCAAATTATTTATAAATTAATTATGGCTAAATAGAGAACTGCCAAGTTTGTAGGATGCTGTTCATTTTTATAGGCCATGCATTTCAGTTATTTATAAATAGATTGGAAATCCCAAACAAGTGATTTGGATGACACAGTAAAGCTCAGAAGTTGATAACCCCCAAATTTCACTATGCAAAGGTACACTGGAGCCATCAGGGGCTGTCACATCATTCCAGAGTTTGCACCAACAGGAGGTAAGTACTTTCGTGTCAAAGAGATGCTGGATTTCCCTCCATGCTGCTGATGCAGCAGTATCTGAGTTTGGAGATGATCTAGAAATTATTGTGACTGAGGTCTAATTATGCCCAAACTCCCAGGCTCTGACACTTTTCAATCGGAGTAATAGATCAGCTTCCCTCATACCATCCATCTTTCCCTGTTCTAGGGAGGAAAATGTAATGCTGGGCCCAGCAGCTTTCTGTCTGTTTCCACTGCTACTCTGATATCCTTTAAACATTTTAAAGTTTTAGTGGTTTCATCCGATTCTCTGAGGATTTGAAATGGAGTAAGATCTAGACAGTTTAAAATAAATAAAAAAACCCACCCCAGATTTGTCCTAACTAGCTTACACATTGAAAAGACAGCCATATGCTGAATAGGTTCTGAGGTAGTACTAGAAAGCAACACTTTTTTCCCCCATGTGCTAAAGTCAAGAGATTTACACATTTCTCCTTCCCAAGGAGCTCTGTACAGAAGGGATTGGCTTTGCCTGCTGTTGGCAGTACCTGCACACATTAGGCATGCTTGCAGCCGTTCCACCTTGGTCTGTGATCCTCATTGACCTACACTAATAATTTGAGAAAGACTTTCACAGAAGGCCTGGAATTCTGCAGAAGGTAGAACACGTAGTTTAAAAATCCATTCTTTTCCCTTTAGATCAAATCATGTTTGTGTCATGGTGCTGAAAATACAAAGTGAAGGCTTGCAGTGATCAGATGCTGACATGATGCTTTCTATTACCCATCTGTCTCTCTTAAATTTTTGCTTTGTGTTACTTTATGCTGCCTTCTGAGATGTCCTTTGCATTTTAAAAGATAAAGTGATATATCTTTCCTTTCTTCCAGATAGTCTCATAGCCCCACGGGGTGGAGGGGAGGGGGGTGGGGTGCAGTTACACGGCTTTTCCACTTCACAAAGTGACGAGAGAAGTATTGCCTCTGCAAGAAGCATATCTCCAGGTAAAAAACTGTAAGCAGACACATTGTGCTCATCAAGTCCCAAGAGGAGATGTAGCCCCTAATTGCCTACGAGACAATACAAAGCTCTTCTCCTTTTGAGACAGATCCAAAAGTTGCTGCAAAGGACTTCCTGAGATCACCAGTGTGGGACCAGCCTCCAAGTTTGAACATCAGCTCAGTCACCTGAGAAAACAGCCTGGGAGTGAAGACGCTCCAAAAAGCTAGGAGCTAGGGCTGAATTAACCTCCACAAACCAGTTTTAAATTGGTATAACTACAGGGATTATTACTCTTGATTTTTTTTAAGTGCAAGGTAGTCTTACATTAGCCTAATATAGCTTTTAGGATTATTAATAAGCAAACTTATATATTATTCTTAATAATTTCTTAGGGGAAAGATGAAATAAAGATTGTCAAAATCCTATATGCTAGAATGAAGTCTCTTTGATATGATTACCATATATTTTTAAAAGTATTTCCATAGTTTAACACCAGAAGATGTTCTAGATCATTAGCTACATTACCAGTTACACAGCCTCAGGATTCCTCTGGCAGATCCCAGCACAGGAAGGCAGGAATTCTGCTCTGCCATAGCAGAAACCAGGAACTTCCTCACTTTGAAAACTCTCAAGCATGGCTTTCTCACAAGATATCAGGCAAGACTCTGTGATGTCAGCACCAATGTCAGGCTTACAGGTATGCAATTAGCACCTTGACTCTCCTTTATATAACTTTAAGACAACACAATTCAGAATTAGTAATAAGCTAGATATTCAGTCTGAAAAAGAAAATTAGGTCTCCTCTCTATTTGATTCTATTTTTTTTTTCCATTTAAAAATTAAATTAGTCGAAGTGTCACTGGAATATTCTGAGGGCCTACTGTATTTATTGAGTTTCTCAAATGGCAACTGAAAGTAATGTAAAATATTATGCTCCTGAGGCCATGAGCTGAGATGGGTGGTGACAATTTTCTAGAATAGCTTTTAGGTGATAAGCTACTCCACATGGCATCAAGAAAGAAGCTGTTTTAGTCAGTATAGCTGAATTTATGTATGCTTGAGAAGGATAAGAAATAAAAACATTCAGAAGTTCTGAAAGAACTTCAGGCTTAATACATACCATCACTGTTTGGGGGAGGGGGTAATTTTTATTTTATATGCTTTAATATAATATGAAAATCCTGGTTTGCAGGTTTTAATTTATTTTGCTTTAAGTAATGTGGAAATTCTTCACCCACAAGATACCTTGGGGATGCTGAAAGCAGCGGAGGGGCTTTCCTGGAGCAGCACCAGGCAGGATGGATTTGTCCTTATCTGTGCTGCCATCTAATGGCTCACCAGTCTCTGCGGGCGTCCTTCTCGGGAGTTAGTTACTTAAAGGCACCTTTGCATTTGCATTCTTACAGATTAAGGTAACAAAATCAGTGCACATGTTACCTCCCGTGCCCCCCAGAAACAGGGCAAAATCCAAGAGATGAAACCATCACCATACTAGCTCACACTGCATAAAGTTTGAGACAAAGTTTGAGAATTTCTAAGTTTTTGTTTGAATTTCTCAAGACTGAGAAGAATAAGCTTATATCTGTAAATGTGGATGAGAACTTTGCTTAACATTTTAAAAGCATTTTCCAGACCTATTGAGCCCAATACTTCCTAGGGATAGGCTTCTGCATTTCCCAGATATGACAGACACTAATTTTTATTTACCACCACAAAGAACCATAGAATCATAGAATGGTTTGGCTTCAAAGGGGCCTTAAAGATCACCCAGTTCCAACCCTCTGCCTTGGGCAGGGACACCCTCCATTAGACCAGGCTGCTGAAAGCCCATTCAACCTGGCCTCAAACACTTCCAGGGATGGGGCATCTACAGCGTCTCTTGGCAATCTGTACCAGTGTATCACCAACCTCACAGTAAAAAATGTCTTCCTAATATGTAATCTAACCTACTCTCTTCCAGTTTTAAACCATTATCACTTGTCCTGTCACTAGGACCCTGCACTTGTTGAGATTCATGAGGTTGCCAAGGGCCCACTTCTGGAGCTTGTCCGTGTTCCTCCCCATGACATCCCATCCCTCAGACGTGCCAAGTGCACCACTCAGCTTGGTGTCGTCTGCAGACCCACTCTCAGCTCCAGCAGAAGCCAGGCAGGCTGCAAGTTATCAAAGCTCTGAGTGGTGTTTGGGAGCATGGAACAGAGGAACAGAACAGAAGTAGGAGGCATCAGAACGAAAGGGAAAGTTTAAGTAGGCAGTTTAAGTCAAACCCCTGTACCACAGGGAGACAACCACAACTGGTCAGCATTCTTCCAAATTGCTCTTGTTGAAAAAGCGGAGGTTAAGGAGGCTACTAAAATAATGACTGAGATGATATTAAATGTGGCATTGATGAGCTATGATTGTGCAACAGAAGACTATGAGCATCTTCAAAGGTGACAGAACATAGAGAATTGATGGTCCCTAAAGGAACAGAACATCAGATTTAGGTCATCGTAGGTAGCATTTGCTCTGAGAAATGCTAAAAGGGTGAAATCTGATTATGGATTACCAGGCTGAGGGCTGGGAGCAGCTAAAGCCCCTAATCCCAGAGGAAGAATGCAGGGACTCTAGAAGCCATTAATACATAGAACATGAGAAAAAAGCATGCTGTGAGGGTGCAGTGAGACCCAGACTGTGGCAGGATTACCAGTACAAAAGAACTCTTCCTGCCTGGTGAGGCTGTGCAGCCTCCCAAAGTGATGTCCCCAGGACCCTACCACTCCTTCCTGAGGAAGGAAATGGCTGAGGACATAGCAAAGCCCAGACAAGCAAACTGGATAAAGTCCAAAGCCAACACTAGATTTGGGACAGGATTTTCAGCAGAGACGCTCCCAAGAAGCAATATGAAAATATCACCACACATATATTTCATGTATTTCATACTGAGGCACCTGGTAATCTTCTTAAAGGCCTTAGACAATGAGGCTTCAAAATGAATTTGTTAAATAACATGGCATTGCATGTATGTGAGCACACTTAATAATAACTCTGCCTGCTCTTACATAATAACTCTGTTGCTTTTGCAGGACAGGAGTCACTGCTTGATGTTGAGCTCTGAGAACTACCACAGCAGGTGATACTCAGATTTGCCAGTCATTTCTAGACTGTGCTTCTGTTCTCACAGATCCCACAGGGAGATCACATCTCCAGCTGTCACCAAATAAAGCATATATATATATGCTATATATAATAAGATATTCCTTATGTATTCCTTCCCTTTTTGCTGCTTCTCTACCCTTATAGGCTCCTCCAAAGTAGAAAAGCAAAAGCAAAATACATATGTATCTGTATTCAGAACCCATAAAAAAACCAAATACATCACATTTTACTGTTTTTCAGAAGCATGTGGGTTGGCTTTTTTTTCTGTCTCACAAGAATTACAGAGGATGAAGAGCCTCAGCTGAACTTTTATAAACTAGAAAGTGCAGGGAAGAATCTCAGAACCTGATATCCATGCCTGGGAAGCATGGAGTCATAGTACTGCAGGAACACTCATGTTGGAGGGGTTTGGGAGGCCTCTAGTGCAACCTCCTGCTTCATAGGGTCAGGGCATTATCCATTCAGGTCCCATAAACATCAGTGGTGAAAAGCACATGATGTTTCTGGGTAGGCTGCTCCAATGCTTAATTAATTTCACAAATGAGTCAAAAATTAAGTAAGTATCAATGGGGAGATGCTGACACATGATATCAGGTGATGCATGTGGCTCCACTCTTGAAGGGCACCATCCCAATCTTCTTACAGCATGTTTTTAATTCATGGGCATGTGCACAGAGGCCAGATTTTAATGTAGTAATAGTGCTAACTTGTCATTGGTACTGAATTATATTCTTGCTGTAGTTGGAAGGGATGTATTTCACCTAAGCTTTTCCATTCTACCTGTAAGAGGTAAAGTCAGAAAGCTTTAATACTGTGTTGAGAAGTAATAAAGGTATAGAGATCAACAGAGAAATTATTGGTGTGTAACCCTCACATTTGTACCTGTGTTTTCTCCAGAACGCCCCAGCTAGAAAAAATGAGGTTGAGCTAACATGTGACTCCCAGACCTGTGCCTGCAGCCTGGACAGTACATTAAACAACTCTGCCAGTACACAGTACCTCTGCTTCACATTGAATAAAAACACCAGCTTTTGTGAAAATTGTTTTGCAATTTGCAAAAAAATTTGCATTGCTGGGGTAGACTGGAAGATTTGCAACAGGTTGTTGGTGAAAACTGAAATACATTGTTATGCAAAGGTGCTGCTGAAACCCAGAAGGAAGTGAAAGTTAAGCTCAAGTACTTAGTGGATGTAGGAGCATACAGGCTGGCTTGGTGGTGTAGAAGACCAGTGTTCAAGTCAGTGGTGTCTGTTTCCAGACTGTGAATTCTGTGCATCTAGAACCCTTCTCTGCTAGTGAGAGAACAGACATTGGGAAAATACTGAAAATACGGAGACAACTCAATGGTGTTACATCATCACAGTCCCTGTTTCTTACTGGACTTGAACAATCTCTTGAAGGTAATGAGTCCTTCTTCCCCATCTCTGTGAATTTTCTCTTCCCACCATCTCCCTTTCACTTTCTATTGCTAATTACCCTATTTTTTTAAGTGAGAGTTTACAATAACTAGTGTTAGTCTGAAAGTCCAAATAATTTATCCTGGACTTCTCAATAAAGAGATATGGATGTATTATTCTTGTTTTGCTTTATTTTATTGCTTTTGCTGTGGTTTTAGTTTGTTTGGTTGGTTTTTTTCCTATTCTTAAGGTGACTTCTGAGCACTCACAGTCATGGGGAAATGCAGGAAAATATGGACATCACATATTGTAAAGTTTTTTGATCCAGAAGGCAAACAAAAAGTACTCAAAGCTCAACTGCACTTAAGCCTCATTATTTTTAAGCCAGTCTTATGCTACTTTGTAGTCTAATTCACTATATTTTAATGCCAAGTACTGCAGTAACTAGCTAAGAAGAGCACTCATCCAGGGGTGTGGAAAAGAATATGCCAACCAGATGTCGTCCCAGGCCAGAAAATGAAGCAGCACACAGCGAGGAAAACAGGCTCTAGCTCTGAGCTGCCTGGTGCAGTGCCTGCTGGGCATTGTGCCAGAAAACAACAGCCTGAAGCGGTTTTCTCAGTTCTCACTCCTGTTCCTTCCTTTTTTCAGCATGTTTCCATGTTAGGATTTTACAGATGAAGCTTTTGACCCACAGTCCAGCACTCACCTTGTTGTCTTTCCTCTGTCTTCTCTATCCCAGATGCCAGATGGTTTAGTCCCTTTTTAAGCAAAGGGATTTACTGAATACAACACAAAGTGAAGGGAAATTACTTTACAAAAGGACAAGGGAGAAGAAATATTTATGAAGACAGTGTATTCCAGAGCCCCAGTACAGCCCAGACCAAGATTTAATATTTTGCACACCATGTTGTTAGGTGAGAAGCCCGGTGATACCTGCAAGCCCCAAAAGTCAAGGGAAGGTCCAGTCAAAGACACTGATATGCTGTAGTTATGTAAAGCTTTTGGGGTCATGACAGAAGAAAAAGACAGGATCAGCAGGGCTCGAGCACCACAACCCAGGACTCCACTGCCTGAGTTAAAGACCAGATGTGTTACTAGAATAAACTATGTACTTATATGCTACAGCTGTGAGAGATCAGTAGGAGCCTTTTCTTGGGACTGGTCAGAAAGTTTAACTAGGAGATTAGCAGATGCATTATTCAAACCAGGTGCAATTTCTGTCTCCACGTATGTCCAGCCCTGTGGTTTGGTGATCCTGGTTCTTTCTTGTGGCAAGGATTAATTAGTCCACCCTGTGTCCAGGCCAGCTCCGTCAGAACTACCAGTCGTTCCAGTATCCCAGTTATGTCCTCTTTACCAGACAGAAGCAGAAATTTGTCTGCTGGTCTCAAGTCTTCATCAGCTTCATCAAAGCATGAGCCTCAGCCATATTTTTACCTTGGCTTCCAACATGCTAAAATCCCAGATGAATCACTGAGAATCTGGTGCCATGGCTGGCTTATATCAATCTAAGCATGAGCTGCTGTCAAGAGGAGCAGCCCTGCCTGCCCTTGCCTGCTCCCATCACCTCTCCAGTATCAATACTGGTGCCTGTCCACGTGCACAGTCAGCTTCACCACTGAGCTGGTTCAACCCACTCTATGCCCACATGATTATCAGTGCCAAAATGCATTGAGGTGCACTAACTAGGGGACTGAAAGGGAAGCTTGCAGTGGATTGACAAATTTTGTTCAAGCCCCTTACATGATGACTGTGTGTACAGAGTCAAGCCTGGTACATCCTGATCCCATTGGTGACACTCTGCATAGTCTCAGCAACCCACTCAGCACTTGCACAGGTGGTCTAAAACACATCACATGTCAGACATGAAGGATACTTGCTGTGAAGTCCATCTCTGTGTGACCACTAAGACCATTGAATATGCAGAGACTGTACTGGACAAGTCTGACCACTCAGCAGGATGCACTGGATGTACCCATTGCTCCTAAGACACAGCAGGATCTCTCATTTATCTATGGGAATGGCGGCTTCTCTCAGGACAACGCCACCTCCACCCATGATTCTGCCTGCAGTGTCCCAGATTTCCTACCTGTAGTTGACTGTCCATTCTCAGGACTGTCCTGAAAGCAATTGCTGTGGCATTAAGTGTGTCAGACACAGATGAGTCAGCTCTAAATGCTACCCGAGACAGGGGAGAGACATGACTTTGACAACAGAGGTTTTTAATCTGACAACAAAGCCTTCCATACATCTGGAAGTTGAAGCTACTCAAATAAATATGACAAAAATGTGTAAGTAGGAGGGTCATTCATTGTTAGTACATAGCAAGCTCCATTTCAAGTTTTGAATCAAGATTTTCAGCAAAGCAATATTTGGCCTTGATCGAGGCATTTCTGAGTGCAGTGGTATGTGTACAGAGACTGTGTATCACAGCATGTAAAACCCAGACAGCCCTGAAAGAAAGGCCTTAGCAAATCTTCCTGCTGTTGTTCCATGAGGAATTGCCCCTAGCTCTTCCCTGCACCTCCCTGCCAGGACGTGGTGAGCCTATCGCGGGGCTCACAGAAGGGAGTTTGCAACTTACATTTAAAAAGTCATGATTGTTTGAAACTGGCAATTAGGATGAGTATACAGGGTCATCTAGTGACTCCTCAGAGAGCATTAATATCTGCAGAGAAGTTGGGAAGGAGGGGAAGAGTCAAAAAGAGTTAAGAGGGAGAAGAGGTGTCATGACTTGGGAAAAGCAACTTAAACTGAAGGAAGGGGACTTACTTGATTTAATTTACCAGAGCCCTCCAGACAGCTCACACAGCAGCCTGGTTTCCAGCTGATGTAATATATTTTATGTGAATGCAGTATAATTAACATTATTTGACTGGAAAAGAAGTATTTCCAAGTTTCATTAGGTTTATAAGGAAAAAAAAAAAAAAAGAAACAATTTTAGATTAATATTCCTGAGCAAAGATAGAATTGTGGATTCAGAGTTGATGTTTGTCATGGTAAGTTATTTATGTATAGATGCCAGTGAAAGTACTTGAAGGAAGCAGGAGAAGCAAACAACCTGTGGTCAAATGTGAAGCACATGCACTGCACTGAGCACCATGCTTCCCCCAATGTGTTCTGAATTCCATCAGTTTCCATTTTATCAAAGCTTGATTGAACTCAAGGTTCACAAGAAACATGGGATTGAGTCCCAGCAAAAGGATATTTTCCCCTTGTTTTCCTGTGCCGTATACAAGCAGGAGCAATGAAAACAATGAAAAACCAAGCTGCACCCTTTTGCTCTGCACAACTTCCTGAAATTTCTCCTGAGCCAGATAAACCAGGCTACAGAAAAACACAGGTCAAGGTTAAAATGGCATCTGCTAGGATGCTGTGGAATTTGGGAACAGTCATATTTTCACACCATCTGCTTCTTTTTGATAAATTACTTCATGACCCAGGTGTACAATAAGATGTAATGAGAAAATGTAAGATGAATATCCTTCTAGCCTTCACTAATCTCACCAGAGAAACAAGAGAAGTCTTGTTTTAAACTAAGGAAGGACAAAAAGCACTAAAAGCTGCATGGGAAATGGCCCAGAACTGCAGAGGATTTGGACAAGAAGCTTTCAGGGCTGCAGGGGGAGGCCTGGCTGGGGACGGCAGAACCAGCGCTTTGTCACTGCCCTGGGGCAGCAGCCGACCTTCACCCAGAGCAGCACATGTGTCGGTGCCTGCCAGACCGGCCACCCGCTCGGATTAACCAGTTCAAACTGCGTATTTGGAATAAACCGCAGGAACTTTCCTGGAGGGGATTAGTGAGTGCCTGCAGTGCCTGTCCTGACCTGAACGCTGCTCTGAGGGCATCCCTGGCACTGCAGCTGCAGCAGCTGAGAAGGGCTCACATCTTCGTCAGATACAACCAAAAATGTGGTAGACAGGACAGTGCTCCATGGGGAGCGGTGCCAGCTGGAGGATTTCATTCCCACCCCAGTTGTCACAGCCCTGCCTGAGGTCACCATGCTGCTGCCACTCACATCTCCGGTCACCCACTGAAGGAACAAAAACAGGGAGTTGTGTCATGGGATGGGAGGAAGGCCAACGCTCCATCGAGGCAGCAAAAGGACAACCCACTGACAGAGGCCCCGAGGGAGCTGCGACATCCCAGAGATGATGTCTGCCCACAGTTCCAGAAGTACCCAAATCTGTTTTCAATTAAACCAGTTTTACAGTCTGGACTGGACTGGGACTTATGCATTTTATGTGGCCTACAAAACCCTCTGCCCTGCAGGAGATGAAAGACAAGCCATGAGTGGTTTGCAGCCTCAGAGCGACTGCAGATACCCAAAGACCAGGGCGAAGCCTGCTCACTTCTTTCTGTGACTCTTCCCATGGCTGGCTGGATTACTTGGTTTCTATGTCCCTTCCCTGCCTTAAGGCAATGTCAGCTTCCCCATACAGGCTGAACAGGCTTCACACACTTTCTCTGGAGTCTGGAGCAGCTTTACAAAACCTTGCAGCTGTGCAAAGGTACAGAAAATGTCCTGCTGGCTGCTGCCACCAGCCAGGATGCAGGGTGACAGTCTGTGAAGCCAACCAAGTGGAAGGTGGTGGCGGCAACCTTCAGAAGGAAGCCAGGGAAGGGGGGAACCTACTTGCTACCAAATATTGCAGCATCTCTGTGGCTTTTTTCTCTGTTTTCTCATGTTTCCTGCTTGTGTCCTGCTGCTACCAGTCTGTGCAATTCCACAAATTAAAAGTTGGGAGTTTTTTTCAGGTGAATCTTGGGGAGTTAGGAACATAGCTCCCAAGAGCATAATTTCCTCAGCCCAGAACTATACATGTGGGCTCATTACCACTGTGCATGAACCTTGCAGCCTGCTGACACATTGCTGTCTGTAGCCGCTTTGGGACAGGAGTACATCAGCGCACAACAAAAAAAAAAAACAAAACCCAGCATTAAAGGAAAGCTGTGCAACAGAGGGATGTTCCACTTAAAACAATGTTTGGGGTCATCCAAGGGAGACAGACAGGTTGGAAGGTAGGTAGAGCACGTACAGCATATTCCTTATTACCCTCTTGTGATGTTCAGCAATTTACAAAGGTATCAAACCAATGCCAGATTCAAACTGTCTCACCAGGACCTAACACGTTACAAACCACAAGATGAAAAATCAAACACAATGGCCTCACCTTCTTGATAAAGAAATGGGAGTGGTTTCTTTATATCTCATCCATACTTAAAGGGAAGAGATATATGGTCTGGGGCAGCAGAACTGGAAACTGCTCCATAGGAAGTAATATAATCCAAAGTCCTATTTTTAAGCTGTTAAGCCCTGCCCCCTCACAAAGCAGGTATTTCATTATGTGGCACTAGTGTTAATTGAATGCCCTCTTAAACGCAAATGAGGAAAGCCACACTAAAGTCTCTCAAGGTTCCAGATAAGATCTGCAGCTGGTATAAATAAGCAAGATGTCACTAAGACCAGAGGAATCTCTCTGTTCCTCCTTCTCCTGCCGCTGCAATCTCTGAACTTGACCCTACATTTCCATGCTCCTACAAGGAGTGGAGCACGAAGCAGGGCGCTGCAATCGCCGCTCCTCGGCCGCAGCCCTTCCCCAGGGACACGGCGTGTCAGGCGGCCGGGAGGGGAAAAGCCAGGGAGTGTCTGGCCAGGGCGGGAAGGGAGGCCTGAGTTCCTGTCATTTCCTCTGTGATTATTTCAAGATTTTTCAGTAAAAGTCTTTACAGGATGGGTTGGGCTGTTTTATCAGAGCCAGATTTTGGCAGGCCAGTTCCCAGCGAGGTCCTTTTCACCCCGCAGCCCTCAGGCAGAGCCTGCATACCTTACTTACCTCTACAAATGCAGTACAGCCGGGCCCAAGCGACGGGCAGATTCGGGCCTGCTGAGGGAGACAGCAGGGACTGCCAACCCTCCCCGCAGGAGGACAGGCTTTTGATTTCATGTAAGAAATAACACTTAGACCTTGGCTGGTGACAGGCAGTCCTAATATAAATCTCCAGGTCACTTGCTTGACAAGGGCAAGGTTAATCCTTCATAAGCAAGAACGCTTGAAACTTTCCACTCAGACTTTGCTTTCCCAATCTCTCTCTCTTTGGCCTCACATTTTAAGCAGAACAACATCTAGCAAAGTGAGCAGGAAACAACAGCCCCTTCCTGCCACACAGCCCCAGCCATCCACGCACGGAGCTTGCCTGCCCTGGGGCTGGGTTTGGGTGTTGGCCAGCGCTGACCAGCATCCCCCTCTGAATTAGAAACATACAATAGTTTGGGTTGGAAGGGACTGCTAAAGGTCATCTAGTACAACATGCTCTCACTGTTCTGTTGCCATTAAAGCTAAGTAAAAGACTAAGAGTTTATCCTAGCTGAATCCCCGTAAACAGCAGCAGAGCAGTAGTTTTGTGGCAATTGTGATAATGATTTTTTGTTTAATCATTTCTAAATTCTCTACACATCACATATGTGTTCCTATTCCCTGTAGTGATAGGATACAGGGTGATGGTTTTAAACTAAAAGAGGGTAGATTTAGACTAGATATAAGGAAGAAATTTTTTTACAATCAGGGTGGTGAAACACTGGCACAGGTTGCCCAGAGAAGTTGTGGATACTCCATCCCTGGAAGTGTTCAACACCAGGTTAGATGGGTCTCTAAGCAACCTGGCCTAGTGGAAGGTGTCCCTATCCACAGCAAGGGGGTTGGAAATAGATGGCCTTTAAGATCCCTTCCAACTCAAACCATTCTTTAATTCTATGAGACAGCTTCTGTTAGGGGAAGGGAAGGTGCTGTGCCAAAGATTGACTACAACAGAGAGCATTTATTTGAAGAGAAGTATTATAGTAAAGCAACTAAATCAGAGTGGTACCATTTCTGCATTTTCAAACAGAAAAAAACCTGACAGAACTCAAAACACAGTGGATTAGAGGTTTAGTCAGCATGAGGGAGGGAGGATGGAGGGATGACAGAATGACCCAACTATAGTACAGAAGAAGTTTCTAACATCCACATTAATTTTATTGTGCACATACATCAAAGGTCCCTATGAAGATATGTAAAACTGTGTGTCCTGATTGAAGAGAGCAGAGTTGACCTACATCCCTTCCCCTTCTCCATGGTCTAGCTTTTGGAGTCCCACTGCTACATTATACTGCTTTGCTGGATGCTCTTTATCTTGGCTGTTACAAAGCCCATGTGAGAGAGCAATACCAGGCACTTTGGTATTTTCTGGGCTTTCCCCTGCCCAAGGGTGTACTGTTTGTGAGGATGCCAGAACTCCTTCTCTTGTTCTGTCCATAATCCACTACCTGAAGGGTCTGGCTCTCTGCCTGGGCAGCTGCAAAGAATTAGCCCAGCTGAGGTTCAGCACACAGGGAAGGAGTGCAGACAAGACTTCTTTTTTGTCATTCAGTCCACTTAACCTTCAAGAAACCTTGGAATTAAAAGTCCTAAGTACAAGTGTTGAAATTGACTGTAAGGTCAGTGCTGTTTGTGGCAATCTTGGTTTAACTGATGCAGATTTGCATCAATTCAAAAGTGCCTCGAGAGGCCCAATTTTTTATTTTTGCCTTGCATCCCATCCTTGGGATGTCTTTGGTGGTTCATATTAACTTATATGATTTCCTAAGAGTTATTATGTCTTTTTTTTTTTTCACTACAAAGAACTTTAGGTATTCTTGCAAAGAAACCTATTTGTTTCAGATGTCTTTACTGATTCCCAGCATCAGTTTTTCCCAACATCAAGCTGAACAGTATTTTGCGTGCAAAATTTTCCTTTCTACTTCCTTTTCTGGATGTACTGGTACCCACAGATTTTAAGTATTTGTTTGGACTAAAGGATTTTAGAAAGTACATTTCCCATTCATCCTCAGTTCATTGGTCTTTATCTTTCACAATGCTTCCACCAGTTGTAACAATTGAATATTGGCCTTGAGAACTTCTGAAGTGTCCAAATGCTCAGGAGTTTCAGAAGAAAAGAAAGGAAAATTATTAATCACTCCCTGCTGAAAAGAGAGGCTTTTAAAATAAGTTCTATAGCATTATTCTTAAAATCATACTTGAAAAGGGCCTCAAAAGTATCCCAGGCCACTATCTTCCCCAAGACAAGGTCAGCTATGTACTTCAGATATGTTAACCTCTTAGCCAGTTCCCGCAAGGATAATTACCTGATGATGACCAAGTCAGAAAGTATTTCTCCCTGGACAAAGCAGTAGATTATTTATTTCATGCCCTGTTGTTGCCTATTCTTAGTAGTTCTCATATTTCATTTTCAGAGCTGACAGGAATTGGTTTGAGGTGAACTGGATTATTCCTGCATTCAAAGGGGTTCAATTTCATGTCTGGCAGGAAGCGATATAAACTGGAAAAGGAAACCTACTCGCAAATGGAGGGAAATACAACCTTTGCTGCTTCTTCCACTGTTTCCTTCAATATCGATTATCAAGGACACCTCCATCTTCTTGTTAGTCTTCTAGGACTGATGCACAAATCTGTCCTGTGACTCGTCCCTTTGCCAGCACCCATTTACTCAGGGCACTCTTGTTCCACTCCTGGGGTCTTCTGAGGCCTAATACCAATAGAAACCTGTCTCTGAGGATCATCACCACTATTAACACCAAAGAAAAAAGCAAGAGAAGATGTTTTAGTGAACAAGATGGGGAGAAGTGCATGTCCTTGTCATATACTGTCATGGAGAAAGTCTTTGTAGTGTTCTTGCTTCTACTTGCCATTCTCCTGGTGAATTCATCCACCCTGACATAAATAATCTACAAACAGTAAACAAACGCTTTCTAGTAGTCTGTCACTTTGCAGGAAATAAACAATGGCACAATTACTCACTAATATCTCATAGAAGTCATGATAATTGCTTCTGCTGAAGCTTCAGGCCTCCTTATCAAACATGCCAGGCTGAAGTAGCTGAAAGTCTATAAATCAGTAAATAATTAACTTTGAAGATTTCCTTCTTGCATCTCCTGGTACCTTCTTTTGCCTGCAACACTGAATGGCTGAGCAACAATTCACAGGTGGAGAACCTGTTTGCTCTTTGTGCCACCTTGATGCGCACTTTAAATCAATTGAACACTTCCAAAGAGATTAAACATGTAAAAAATAATCAAGAGAGCAGGGTCTGCACATGCTGGAGACATCCCTCTACCCAGCTCTTGCCATGGCAGGAGTGAGGGCTGCCATGGGCAGGGGGCAGTACCAGCCCCTCAACCCCATTTCTCTGGGTGGGTTTGTTTGTAACGCCTCTGCATCCTTATTCTTCTTTGCAGGAAGATGCCAAAGGCTGACATTTGGGACATTTGAGCCCCTTTCTGAAGCAAAGGCTTCTCTCTGATCCAGAGTTGTCGAGTCCCACAAGGAAACACCACAAGATGCTCTCCTTCCTGAGAAATACCTGCCTTCTCCTCCTTTCTGTGGCTTAATTAAAGCATTTTAGCAATTTCTGCTCAGCAGTTTCACCCTGCAGGAACTCTGTCAGCTCCAAGATTTTGCCTTGGGAGTGCAGCCATTTTGGGTGCTTGCCTGGGCATCAGGGCCTACCCCTCATTTACTTTTACCAGCTCAAACATGCTTTAACCCACAAAAACTCCTTAATGAAGGTTCACATTCTTAGCAAACCCAGCTCCTTCAAGATTATACTGGTACTTTATCATTCCAACCATCTTGTTTTCTGATAGGGCCCCTGTGCCTGCAAGCATGTTTGTTTACACAAGGGATGCTGGTCCTCTGCAGATTTCTTAGTCCTGACTCAAAACAGCCACTGCAAAGGTACAGCAGTGGGAAGCAGAAGGGGTTTTGTACCTGGCAAACAGTTCATGTGCTTATGTGCACATATACAGCCATAGGCATTGCAACCATTCCCATCCTGCCAACCTGTGTGGGTCAGTATTGATGGGATCAGCACAGCAAATAATGCTAAAACATGCCTCATGAGTGACTTCATCAGTGATTGACACTGATGGTCACCCACTGGTCCACAGCAGCACAGACACAGGACAGCATAAGGTCCTACTCCTTTGGGAAGGTTTCCTTTCCCTCACAGAAGATGATCTGTAGCTGGGGCCTCTGGTAGGAAACCGACAGCATAGGGTAACACTCATTTGGTTATTGATACCACTCCTGCAATGGCCACCCTGCTTCCTCACACCTCCATTTGCTACCAAACTACTCAAAATTGGGAGCGGGAGACACAGTGCAGCAGCAGAGAATCCACAAACACCAAGTAGATCTGAATCCCCTCAGGCAGGAGAAAAGCCAAGGCAGCTGCAATGCCTGTCCCTCTAAGCTTTCACCCACACTACAGAGTTTCATGTATATAAATTAAAATTAATTTATTAAAGTAAATTAAACTTGTCTGAAACTATTCTCTGGCAGAGAATGGCCCACACCTTTATTATTGAAGTCTCAGCCTCTAAAGCAGTATGGCTTCACCCAGGCTACCCACTGGAAAGAGCACCTGGCACATACTAATTCCCAAATCTTAGCTCAGCTTCATCTGGGTGACCATCTTTGCCTTGGGCCAAAACCAGGCTAGGAACCACTATACTAGTATAGATGGTTTAGCTCCATGTCAATAAAAAGCTCCCTGATGGTACTTAGTTTAACACAGGACATTTTTCTCAACCAAATGTACCTCCCTACTGGACTGTGACACCTAGAGAGATGAGGCTTGATCCTGTGTTCAGCGACCCTCTTAGATGACTGTTCTTAATGAAGAGAAGGCATTTATATTGATGTGTGCTCTTTGTGGATTTCTCAGGTCAACCTTGGTCTTAAAATTCCAATTTAATAAATAAGTATGACCAAACTTACCTTCCCCATAAGATACTGCTCTACATATAAAACAGCCCATCTGGTGTTCTCCACATTTGGGACAAAAGAGGCTTGCAGCTGACCTATAAAGCATGTTATTAACTTACACCTTGTTTGGTTCTCCAGAAACCAGTCCCTTGAAGTGCAGACCTGCCACAATAGATCTGCAAATGGCCTGCGGTGCCCTGTGTTCCCCTGGGCTCTGCTCCATCCTGTAGGCAGCTCCCCGCACATGTGACTTTGCTTGCAGAAGAGGGAGTATCAATTCCACAGAAAGCTGTTACCCATTAGTAAAAGCTGCTTTTAATTGAGGCATGATTAATAATTTCAAATAGTTCCAAGTGTTGGTCAATGGATCTCCTAGCAAAATCCTATAAACGAGCTATTCCTAGTTTGTTTCAAATGGTAGTATAGAATTTCAAAGCACTGAATGCTGAGAAACTAAAATACTTAAGTGTAACAATGGGTTTCATTATTAAATATATTGATAGTTATTTAATCAGTTATTATAAATCTCAAAATAAGTGCTTTAAAAACCTGAAGATAAAAAAAAATAGTCAAAGAATGTAAGGGCTGTCTTCACATTTTGTGTACAGCATACTTTAATACTGATGCTGCTAGATCAGTATTAAGCATCCTTTCTGTATATTAATTATTACACTGGTACAAAGAAAAAGGGAATTAATGTCACTAAAACAGTACAAGTCCTCCCTTTTCTCCATAGAGCTTTCTGTCCCATGTGCTCATTGTGCTTTGCAAAGGGCTGAGACACTTTGCTGGAAAGCTTCTGAGGGAATTTATTTTAATAAACAAGTTTAATTTTTAATAAGGATGGTAAGAAGTTTGGTAAATGTTGTGGGCAGGCAAAGTGATGACATGAAATCTGAGGAAAAAAAATACACATATATATGCATCAAATACCCTCTAGTACTACAGAGGGAGAGGAGTGATTTTCAGTAGTATTTGAGCAAAACCCCCAATTATTAAGAAAAGCACCAAATGACTAACACTGACTCACTCTCTTGGCATGATATAGGTAGATTTCCTACTGTTATTTGTAGTTGTGTTTTGGTCTAGTTACGACATGTTTTCAGTAGAGTGGTTTGAAAAGTATTAGCCTGGGGTAAAATAGTTCTTTTGTGCCATTCAGTATCCTATAAAATACAGATTTTAAAAAAAAAATTCTTCACATACCTCAAAATTCAGCCACCTGTTTTCTTCCTGCAGTCCCCCATCATCTCCACAGTCCCTACAATTTGGCTTACTAGTACTAGTGGAGTTCAGTTTATAGGTTTCTTTCCCTGTCTCTTCCTGGCTGCTTGCTCCAGGAAGGGCCTCTTCCTTATCCTGGCTGGTAACAGGAACCCTTGTAAGAAACAGAGATTATCTTGTTTCGTCTTGCAAATTCCCAACCTAACAAGCAAGTTTCAGCACACTTTGTTTGGCCTGCATTTCTAAAAGTGGTCAAGTAGTTTAGAATCTATTTTTGGGACTAAATTAGGAATTAGGTACTTACACAGTTTTTAGGATCTGTGGCACTCATCCAAGATAAAAGAGCAGGTGTTTTGGCATTGGGATATCCAACATGCTTAAGAAGACTGAATAAAGAGCAATGGTATGTTTTGCTTCATCTTAAAGAGCACAGTAAAGCATTTATATGAGAATTAATTATTGATTAAAACAGGGACAAATATAGGGAACCTTATGTTAAAGTAAAATATTATACAGAGAACTTTACCCAAACAGAATATAGAGAAAGAGCACCAGAGCTGCACCTAGACTTAGGGGAACTGGATGCTCTGACCTGCATGGTACCCGGCCAAAGCATTTCCTGGTGGCCAGTGTGCCTAGGTTTCCTTCCCTGGGGAGAGAGATGGAGGAGAACATTTAATGCACTGGCATCTAATTTACTGAGTGAAACACTAGAACCAGAAGATGAAAAGTGCTTAGAAGCTCTATTATGTATCATGGTACAACAGGTGAATAAGGGAAACATAGTGAAATGGAAAGCAAGCTAATTATAAATGGCAGATTTGTAAGAGCAGAGAAAGGTGACAACCTACAAAATCCTTGTCAATAGATATAGTTAAGAATTAGGTTCAAAAACATCACTGATCAGTTAAGAGGGTAATGAGGATGTTTGACACTTTTTAGACAGGACTGAAAAATTGCTAGAGGTATAAACCACTATGCTTTAGAGCCCTGTCCCTCAAATGCTCAGAGGTAGAATTCAAGAACATTTGATACTTGTCCTTTAAGGAGATTCTTAAACCTTCTGCTGAAGCAGCTGGCACTGGTTGCCCTAAAACCAAAATACTGCAATCTATGCACTGGGTTGGATTTTAATCTCCATTTGGGATTACACAAACTGCTGTGAATTGACTGAACCAAATCTCGATCCATATTTAAGTTAAACAGTATTCTAGATAAAAAGGCTGGAAGAACAGCCTATTTTCTGTTAAAGAGTAGTGGACTACAGCATCAGGGGATATCATCCTGCTAGATATAGATATGAGATACAGAAGTGGAAAGCTTGTTTTTTTATCTGCACAAAGCTGATCTAGCCCAATCCATCTCTGAATGACAAAAGACCTGTTTGCTGTGCCACAGTAAAAGCAAACAGGATTCATGGATTGACTGTTTAATTAAGCATCATGGCTTCAAGTAAGTGCTTTACTATGTTTGGGAATCAGTTTCAAGGTCATTCAGCAACTGGCAATGTCACAGAGGAGAAGGAGCGCAGTCCACAAGCAGGGAAGGCAGTATCTTTCTCTGTAGATTAACAAAGAAAATGTTGATACAAGGCAATGACACACTGTCCTGAAAATGCAGATGAGTCTACATAATATTTGGATATGGAAAGTGCGGTGGTGTTATCAGGACCACTCGGCACCACCATGTTAGAAATTTAGGTGAATTAAGGCCATGTAGCCACAGAGAGGAAAGGCCAGGGCAAAATGTATTGACAATAAAGTATGCCTAGTAGATTGTAGGTAATTTCAGCTGAGTCACTTGGACAATAATGGAGTAAATCCCAGCATTGTGAAGAGAAATCCCATCTACATATTTTGGACCTATTCCAGTTTTCTTAGCACTTTCCACAAGGCATTTAGCAGGGATGCCCTTTCAACATTTTGCTACATGAATCTTCTGCTTGTGCAGTTTTAGTCAGTTCCCAGGATATAAATTTTAAGTCTCAGATGTTACATGTATGCTACAGTTTGTTTCCTTGGGGTTTTCATGCAAGATTTAAAAATTACAGTGATATTTAACACTGTAAAAAACTGTGAGTCTTTGGGAGAAATTAAAGTATTTACAACTTGTCACATGGAGTCATATTACTTCTACAGTTTATAAACTTACTTCCTCTAACTTCTAGTCCTACTGCCCAGAGGGTAAAATACTCAGGTTAATTTAAAATTTTTGCTTTACTGCATGCTAACTTGCACCATTTGAGAAGGTCTAGCATGTGTTGCTGGTTGATGAATCCTGCCATAATTTATCTCCGTATTGTATGTCTGACCTTATTAATCAATATGTCTTGTTTACATTCTTCTGGAGAACAGTTCTCATATGAAACCTTTTTAACTCAATTGCCTGTCTGTCAGAAGAGATTCATTTGATCTTCATCTTGGAAACAGAACCTCCAAATAAATTAGATCTACTTGGATACTAATGAAATTATAATAAATGTTGGCATGCAGTTTCTCTCATTTTCTTTGTAACAATAAATGTCATAGAAAAATAAGCTTTTAGGTAATTGCTTGTACTCATAGTTGACTAGAGTAAGAGAAAGAGCCTACCTTTTTTTTTTTTTAGCAAGTGGTTAGAAATCCAGGCTTGTGTTACAAAACTTGAGGTAGTTCTATCTCACCTAATCTTGCAGTACTTGAAATCCTTCCTATCTCCTCTCCTGTATGACTTCCAGTATGACTAGAAAAAGTTATAGCTGTTTAGTAGATTATATCTCCATCTTTGTTGAATTTAAACTCTCCTCAAAGTCCTGTTACTGAATGCAGTGTTGTGACAGTGCAGTTCAATAAAAGAGGTGACAGAATTGAGCAGTTTTGGTAGAGCTCAGACAGCAAATTATTAGCTGTATCTGAACCTTCCCTATGCCTCCTCAGCTGGTCTGAAGCACAAGGACACTACATTTTAGGATGTTTTATTTCCCAGGATCATGATTTGATGGAGCTGAATCTGGAGCAGAGCCCTCCAGAACATACCTACAGGCTTAAAGCAAGGAGTTTATTCAGCACAGTGCACAAGCGCACCTTTACCACCCCAGTGACAGGAGAGGCCATCATCTGCATGCAACTGCTCATGGAGCCATGCTGTAAATCTGATCAGTGCTGGGCTTTAAAGGACGCCACCACCCTGTCCTGTGCGTGTTCTGGTCTTCAGTGCTGATTGTAGGGAACTGCTTTAATCCAGCCACAAGCAGTGTGCCCCATGGCATGGAAACCAGCAAGGAGGGGCAGAGAACAAGACAGAGGTCTGTAGGCTGGTACTGCCACCAGAGTCACTGCATCATCAAACTGAAGGATGACTTCTGCTCTACCAGTTTGTCCTCTGAAGCATCCAAGGCATGAGACACTCTGTGATCCCCCCCACCACAAACAGCACAGGCATCTTACTATTCGTAGTTTCCCTGTATCCCAAGCTCAGGAGATGGAGCATTTAACATTTCAGTGTGGGAATGTTTCTGGGGCAAGTTCAGCTTTCCTTTTGCTCCATCTGATGATATTTTAGATTTAAAGGGTTTGGAAAGGATTTTCCTTCTAACCATACTGAACAGTTCAGGGTGAGGGAAGGGTGGAGAAAATGTAAGAAACAAACGGAATTTTTTCTCATAGGATTTCTTACTTTCATCCTACTTTAAAGTCTCCCTAATAAATAATTCTTGAATCCAACCATGCCAGGGTGTTTCAAAAGGATAAGCTGACTTTTTTCTTACACAATAGCAGTTGAACACCCTTTTTTTGAATACACTTAATCAATGCATGCTGATGATATCTTACCAAATGCATCAATCAAATATTCCCCAAGGTATATATATCAGACCCAGGAAAGAATGTGCCTTTGCACTCACACAACCAGTGAATCCCTTTAGGTTTGTGCCTTACTGTGAAGCACATGTTGAAAGTATTACTGTAAGTCAGATGATCCTGGGAAGTCAAGCAGCATCCTAAGGGTACATGGCAAGAGACACATTTTTTTATACCAGTTTGAATTAATCCAGACTGAAAAGTTCAAATGTTTGATAGATTGGAGTAATTTAGCAGGTGAACAAGGCCAGGGCATTTCCATTTCTGCAGTTAACCCTGTCCTGGAGGAAAGAAGTTAATATACCACCTGGCTTCCTTGGACTTAACTGACCCCAAAAGACCTTTTCACCTTCTTTGGTGAGGGGCTAGCAAATGAAGACTATATAAATTTGCACAACTGACTGCACAGTGGGATGCTTTAATTATTCTGTTTCACCCCCCTTTCCCATGCAGTAGAGTGTTCACAATGCCAGCAGAGGGACTCACAAACTCCATGTGTCATTGTGTTTATTTTGTTTAGGAAATTGAAAAGCTGACAGCAAATAAACCAGATATGCCAGACATTCAACAAATTCCTGTCCCACATGGAAAGTCAGCTTTCAGGTGTTGACTCCAGGCTTCTCCTACATAATGCTTGCCAGCTGGGCTTCTTGATACCAGGTATCTGTTGGGACAGCACCTGTTTTTTTTTCTGTCCATTGCCATATGCAGTGGACGTCCACCAATGCCAGCTGTTTCAAACCAGGTTTAAAATTGGTTTGGGCTGCCAGAATCAAGCAAAACTTGTTTACAGGAGTTACAGAAGATTTGGCCCCAGTATCTTCATAACTGGGCACTCTGTGCAATGATCATCTTCAAGCAAAATACTTTTTAATAAAAAAAAGGCCAGACTATAATGTCTAAAGAGTAAGTAGACCTTGGTATCAGTGCTATTTATAAGGCTAATGTCTTGGAAGGGAAAAAGCTGCTCACAAAACTATTCTGTCAGAAACATTCATGTCTTCTCTTTTTCCCAGAAGGGTTACTTGCAGTACAAACCTGTATAGTTAAGGAGACTCAGATACTCAAGATCTCACTCGTGATAGGAGTTCAAGCTCCAGATAAGCTCATGGGAATTACCAGGCTGTGAGTTCTGCTACACTCTGCTTCCTTTTTCTAATCATTTCCCCAATCTTAAAATTACTGGTCAGTTGACTGCTGCTAGACTCATTTGTGCTATTTCTGAAAGCTTTTATTTGTTAACAAATCACCAGTGAATAGCAACCGCTACCTCCTTTAATAGGCTGCAATGTATTTCATTCCTGGTAAGACAGGATGACTATAAACTTCTGCAACTCACAGTACAGAGAGAACAACTAACTTTTATTCACTTCATAGATCCTAACAATTACTGGTGCAGTTACACTGGAAAGTTTGTCAGAGGCCTTAATTAGGTTTGCTTAGAGCTGTGCGTCACCATCCCCATGAGACCATTCTGTCACCCCAGGCTCTGTGGGCTGGTGAGTTTCACAAGCAAATTAATTCCTGAGCAAGGAACCTCCAGGTGAAGATGCTTCTGGGAAAGTTGCACTAGGGGACATTCTTCTCCACTGCAGAGCTGTCACTTGCCTCAACACATCAGTGGAGTTGTCTGACTAGAGACTCCCTCTCATTGATGACACTGAAGGATGATCCTCTACGTACCTCAGGTGTGGAACTTCTCTATAGCTCTGCATGATTTTCTGTATTTCTACAACCCTTCTCTTGCAGCCAATACCTCTCTGTTCAAAATTCCTAAACCTACCATAACAAAGCCCAGAGAGAAGTGGAATATGGTGACCCAATTTGCACAGCAGCTCCAGCTAACTGACATGTTTCATGTCCTGTCCTGGATAAGCTGCTTCTGCTCCTGCCCAGGTCAGTGATCTGCAGGAGCAGCTCTTTCATCTGTGTAAGAAACAATCCCAGTTCAGTGAAAGCCTGTGTGAAAACTGAACCAATGCTGCTATGAGCAAGTATAAAAATACAAGTCACAGGGAGAGCAGGCAAGTAACAACAGAGAGGGGGCATTGACAGACTGACAGGTAAGATGGCAAATTATCTGAATCGTAACTGAAGCAAAATTCTCCCTTTTGCAGCCTCCCCTAAGGAGCTATCTATTTACCAGCAATCCCTATACCAGTTTACCCAAAGGCCTGATCTTGAAAATGCTGCCTGAGAGTTCTCTGTGCCTAGGATAAGAAGAAATATACGAGCACATTTACATCCAAAAGCTTATGAGCTTCAGAGCTGTCCCCCAAATCCTTGTAGAATGCACGTTCCTTTCTAGGTCTTACTCCAGCCGCTCAACCAGAATAACTTATGGATGGAGAGGTCTGGAAAAATAAAAGCAGACCACTTAATGGACATTGTACTCAAATCAGCTCTCCTTGTGTTGCGATAGCAGACTGTGTAACAGACCTACTGTACAACTAAAAAGATGTGTACAAATGGACAATAGTCTACAACCAGTCAGTCATACAACCAAACCAAAACCCATGTCTCCTTCTACTGCTGTTTTCATGATCTTAAAGGCTGTCAGACTGTGGAAAGCACAAGACATCACACGTACCTTTGATCAGTCCCCAGATGATGAAGACAGGGTAGTGAGCCTGACAGCTTCACTGAGGCTAAACTGAAGAGCAGTGAAGTTCCTTTATGAAGGAAGATGGTTGGACACAGCAAAAATCACTGTTCAAGTACACCACGTGGGATATAAATTTGCAATAGAAAGAGGAGCTTGAAGACAACTGGTCGAGCTACATGAGCCTGTGTGAAAGAATCAGCAGCCCAACATACAGAGTAAGCAACTCCCAGTTTTGATCATGAAGAAAGCAGGGGCACTGAAACATCAGCTTAGCTAGAAATGAAAGGCTGGGCTTTCCACTAAGGAAAGTACTAATTGTGGTGTGCTATATTCATAGATACTGCACATATGAATTTATTAAAGGGTTTATTCTCCTCCTCAAAGAAGCTGGGTAACTGTTCAGGCCAGGAGAAAGCACTGTGTGACTGCCAGACATGTCACTGAAACGCTGCAAATGCTAGCACAGAAAAACAGCCCTTCCCTGATGCATTATCAAATGTAAAAATTGCATCACAAACTCCTCTACAGATACTAAATGGCCTGTAAAATCAAGATAAGGTATTTTCTTAAAATATAAACTGCAGTTGAAAGGAAAATTATTGACTAAATGAAGAAGTTAGTGAAGAAGATTCTACAGATTATACTGTTTGGGAAGTAAGAATAAAAATCATACTTGTACCTCCTTATCCTAACATGTATGATCAAAGTAGGCATCTTGTCAGAACAACTATTTTGTTTACTCCTTTAGTTTTCCTTAGAGAAAATATGCATAAAAACCAGTTGATCTACACTGTGCCTAAGGGGCTGTTTTGCAAAGGACATGAACAGTAAGAGATGCCTCCTCTCCCAAGCATTGCATGGGGGAAGAATGCTTAAAAATTAGAGGAGTTACTTAGCCTGATACAGTTATTGGGAGTATAAGCCTAATTTGACGATTCAGTTAATAAAGAAGAAATTAGTTAATACTTCATACCTCATACAAAGTTATTAACACGGTTTTGGGTGGGGGATTTGGAGATGTTTTTGGTTTGTGTTGGGGTTTTTGTTTGGCTTTTTGTTTTTTTGGGTTTTTTTCTGTTTATCCCCTATTCATTACCTTGCTTCTATCTGCTTGTGGATGGTGTTCTGTTGGGCTAACTGCCCTAGAGTTTGATAATATCATTACCTTGCCAGTGTTCCATCCATATAGATCAGGATACAGCTTCACAGTCATAATTTAAAATGGAAGCAATACTGAAAGGGATGCCCACACCTACTCCATCCATTCCCAGCCACAATTACTTGTTTCCTTCCATCTGCACTAGTCTGCACATGCTATATGACCACAGATCTGGCAGGAAAATAACACAACCCTGCAAATACAGAGTCCTTTTCAACCAGAACAGAGGAAAAACCACACCAGCTCCAGATTCAGTACAATACTAGTCATGTGTGCCTTAATAGTGGGGAAATGATGGCCAGTAAATGTAGAGACATTAGTTTTACATGCAGACTGTGCATGTAAGAAAGCAAGATCCAGGAGAGGAAACAGTGCATGGAAGAAATCAGCTTTCCAGAGATTGTGCGGCAGCCACATTAAGTATAGAATATACAAGAGACATTACTTTGCACAGCTGGTTAATTTATAAAGATTTCATATAATCAATTAATATCCTCCACATTCTCTGCCTCAAGAAAAGCTCAAGGTTGTTTGCTTCATCTTTTCTCTAAGCACTAGAAAATAAATTATCAGTTTGCAGTGCAAAAGGCAGGTTTCTTTTTATCGTTAGTGTACAAGAGATTATTTGCATGGTAGGGTGAGAGACTGTCTTACACATTACAGCTCTGCTCCTGCACCACTTGGAGGTAGTCCTGGACCTCTGTATGTGTATGGTTTAAACATATTGCCTGATTGAGCTCTAGGAGCTCTGATTTGCTCATTAATATTTAATGAATAGTCCAACTTGCCAGAGTACTTAGCAGGTCAATTTCCATCTTGTTTTTTATTTCATTATAGTTAGTGTAAAAATTCTTGGAGTCACCAGAGGGCATCACTACAGAGTGCTTTTTAAGTTCCCTACAAATTAAGCTGTAAGAAAGTAGATTTTGGGAAAAGTGCCTGCTTAATAGTCATGGGAGTCCTTAGAAAGACTGGCATTCACAGGACAGGGGAGTATTTCTGTTTGCCCTTTCCTTAGACTCAGCACAGTACCACACATACTCTGCATTGCTGCCAATACTTCAAAGAAAAACTCCATTGAAAATAGTTTAGCTTAATTGTAAGCAGATCCAAATCAGAAAATTAGCAATGGAGCAATTAAAAATGTGTGTTTCATCTTCAGCCATCTCTTCCTTTCCCCACCTTCCTCATACATTTTCTTTTAGCTGAATTCATTGTGATGGATCTAAGAGATTATGACAACCTAAAAGAAACTGGAATCTTACATACCTAATTTCACTTGAGTTTAGAGATTTTATTTCCATTTAACACTTTTTTTTTTTTTCTGTTCAATTATGGCTTTGCCTCACAATATGTTTCATCAGCAAAGAAAAATCATTTACCTTCCTTTACCCAAAGGGACTTAAAACTGAGGAGTCAGTCTCCTATCGATAGCATACAGCCTCCTAGCTCTCCTTGCCAGCAGGGAGTCCGTTCAGCTAATTCCCACACCTCTTCATGAGCTGTTGCTGCCAGACCTGCAGCTATGTTAAGAATAAAGCAGTTCCTTTCCAAACACATGTTTTCAGGGGCTTGTATATTTTTGTACAGTATCAGACTTCGCATTATGACATCCTTTCCACTGATTATTGATAGATTCATTTGAACTCTATTCATGCTTATCTGGAACTAGAATCTCGCACGCAAGGACAAAATGGAGCAATAGTCAGAGCTCAGAGTTGATTCCTGGACACATCTAGGAAAGTGGAATTAAACAACTCATTTTTTAAAAGGCAAGAGTTAACTGCTGCAATACTGAATAAGGATTACTGCAAGCCAGCTGCTCTACTACACACACTCTTGCCTGCCCCCTGCCTTATTCCTGTAAATGTAAGATGCTACTTTACAGTTATGTCATAAATGGTGTAAAAACTAAACTTTTGCATTCACAGCATCCTTGTTGCACAGATGAACTTGGTCCATCATGAGCACAGACTATCTTGTCTCCTACATATACAAATACATTGTATATTTTAGGGAAAAGCAAATATATACACACCTACTGTGAAATAGCAGAACAGATGTGAAGCAGCAATTTGGATTCAGTCTTTTATGAAGTGTTGCTCTTGTACTTCAGCAATGTCAGTTCTTGTACATGTTCAGTGCACACATTTGAATCCACAGACTTATCAGACCTATGCTAATACATGCATTTCTTTGTTTTATCAAAACATTACAGTATAGCTGACAGTTTTCTGATAATTATTACTCCATTATTCACTGAGCAGTAATTCAGATGCTTAGAAAAACTACAAAGATGACTTACTCCCAAGTTGCTGGATTTGTTTGAGCATATTTTTTTCCCCTTCCTCATATTTTGCTTCATTTCATCGGTAATTTAGAACTGGATCTGTGAATGATCTTTCCCCAGCAGCTACATTAGACCTGGCACTGTAAAATTTTTAAACACTGTGCAGCCACAAGGAGCCTTTTGTTGATATTTTAAGGCAGGTAGGGTTAACGAAAGATAACAATGACCACAATGACACTTTGCTCAAATTATTAATGACAACACTCTGTTCTCAGGAATGGCTGATTTTGCTTGAGAGATTTGTCTCTGAATTAATTTACATTAGCTATTTAGCTATGCAAACCACACAAGTGAAGTCCTGTGCCTTTTGAAGAGCTTCACACAGTACTTCACAAAATACCCAGAAAACTGTACTTAGAAAACCTTTTTCTTTCTTAATCTGTTGGAAGACCTTCCCCATCCTCTTCATGGAGAGAAAAATGTAAGCCCAAAGACTTCAGTGGACAAAGAAAGGGTACCTCCTCATTGCCCCTCCCAGCAGTACTCCACAGATTCCCAAATGTCAGTCTGAATTATTTTTCACATAGCATCAGGTATGGTCATGAGATGGTCCTTCTGAGGCAAATAATTGTTAATAATAGGAGACAGGAGACAAGGTGGTCAGTGCTCACAGTGGATTGAGTTCATCAGTGCAACAAGGGTGCTGTGAATGCAAAAGTTTAGTATTAGCTCAGTGGAGGACTAGAAAAATTTTGCGACTTAAATCTTTCAAGGTTTGCTAAATGCATGAACTCCACATTCAGCTCAGGACATGCAAACTGTTGGAATCTGGGACAGGAGTCCAGGAAGAAGCATTTATACCTGCTCTATAGGGCTTTTATCACTGCTTACAGTATCTGCTGCTGACAGGATCAGTATCAGATAGATCGATCTCAGCCAGGCCCAGCACAATTCAAATTCTCTTATATTCTAGCTCCTGCTCTGTGAAATAGTCATAATCCTCAGGAGATATCATGCAGAGAGAAACCTGATAGAAACAACTATTTTACTGTAAATGTTGTCATAGAATGGCAGGTACCCCACTCTAAAACTGCTCCGGGTCAACAAGCCTGAAATAAGCAACATCTTTAATCTCTGAAGAGCCAGGAAAATGTTGGCAAGGCACATTATGCTTAGCTGTGTTTGCATCCTGGACGTACCAGTAAGTTTGAGACTTTGCATCAGGCCAGAAAAATGGTGGTATTTGTGTCCTTTGAATGACTTTGAGTTCTACATATTAAAAAATGGTGAAACTTCTTTCTTTAGGCATTAAGTCATCAAAGACCCATGTTTTCAGATCTGACATATCTGTTTATTTAACTCTGCAAATTGATGTATCGCATTTACTCTGGGGTTTGCACTTCTGCTTATGGTCTGGTATCTGGAGAAATTAGGTATTTTCAGGCAGTTGCAGTGAGTAATCTGAAAAAGTACTTGACTAGACCAACAACTGACTTCCAAGGAGACACAGCATTTTCCTGATACTTATTACAGCCCAAAGAGGTGAATTATTATAAATATACAGCACAATCTAAATGAACAAACAAAAAAAATCTAAACTTGCATCATGTTATTAACAGTCAGTGAAGTTTGAAATCCAACTCAAAATCTGGCCCATCAGAGGAATTTAGTACTTAGCAGACATTGCTACTTTCGTGTGAATCTAAAGATTTTATTTTTGTCTTTTGGAAGATGTAAGTCTAAATCCCTTTTTTTCTGTTCAATGCTTCATTTTGAATAGCCACATTGTATAGCTACAGTGAAGTTCACAGAACCATCAACAAGTAACTCCTACACATCAGAATCACACTGGATCGTGATTAGGTGCCAAAGCATACACCAGTTACCTCCCCAAACTAAACTAAAACCAAGGCTGAAGCTTGGCTCAGCCTCTGCTCTGAGGAAGCTGCTCACCACACAAAAGCTTGCTCCCAGAGAAACAGCACAAGAGGGCGCCTGATGCCTCCAACATCTCAAGTCCAACTTCCACAGACTGTCTTTTCTGCATTAATATTTCCAACGGTATGACAAAGCCCTGAACAACACCATAGCTACATATGGTTTAGCTTCAGTTTTGCTACTCTCCTGAAAGCATTTAAGAATATTTCCATCATCTATTAAATAAAGACTGGATTCTCTATTAACAATTTCAAAGTCTGTATTACTATTTTATTTTTCTGGGGGGTGGGGGGAGAGTGTGAGGGGGTGGAAATCCTACCACATGGGAGATTTAAGCGTTAGGAAACAAGAAAAACATCTCCAGACAAGACAAAAGCCAAAGAGGCAAAATAATTTTATGTCAAATTTATTCTGGCAACCACCCAAACCATGGACTTTGGCAGATTATTTGTTGGTTATAACAGAAGCCACTTCCTCTGCAGCAACAGGCATATCAACACTATTGTCTGCTTCCTGGGGATGGGCTCAGGGTGTTTCAAGCTGCACAATGTTCTTATGTGGAGCTGAGGGACTGATAAACAGACCCACAAACCCCCACCAGTGCCGCCGTGGAGAATTCTCCCATGCATACCTCGTAAGGAAATGAACTGGGGTATTTTTTCTCCCTCCCCTGGCTCCGAGCACTCCGACAGCTCCATTCAGCAGCGGGGAGGAAGGCTCTGCCCAGGGCTTCTCCACAGCTGCAGATGACTCATGCTGGAAGAGCCCCTTTTAGTAAGATTTAAGTAGTTTTTCCAAGTTCATTTTAACACTGATTTTTACCACTTTAAAGCTCTCTGCATAATTGCAGCTTGCACAGCAAAACCTGGCCTGTGCACAGGTACAGACCTCACCAAACAGCAGGCCCAGGCTGCTCCCCAGGGTTACAGAGCCACCCTGATCCCCCTCTTGAAGCCACACTCCTCCATCTCCTGCAGCAGCACTTCCAAGGACAAACTGCTCCATCCATGCCGTCTTCTTCGGACAGGCAGGAGAATCAGCTACTCTTCTGTTTTAGGTAAGAGCACTGGGCAAATAGGACTTTCTCAGTGCTTTCCTCCCACGAGCAGGGCAGCTGGCCAGAGGAGCAGACAGGTTTGAAGCTCCCATTCCTGTTTTTCAGTGCATTGTTTGCTTAGGGAACACATATTCCCTACCCTTGTCTTCTACAGCTCACACAGACTCTGGAGGCACACACAGAGCTAGGCAGGCTCCAGGTGCTCACCCACATTAGGTGAACACAGACGTTCCTGTAAGTAGCTTCCTATTGAAGATGGCATGTCATGGCACTTCTGCTGCCTCCTCCTCCTGCTCTGCTTCCCACTTCCATCCAGGGGAAGCTCAAAAAAGGGCCCTTCCATTTGGATTTTAGCCATCAGGGCAGGAGAAAAATCTTCTTGTAGGGGCACGAGAAAGCCTTTCTTGCAGGAGTTGGGGCAGAGCACGCCACCGTGCTCCTCCCCAGTGGTGTGTGAGAATGACATCATTATGCCAATAAATGAGACAGGAAGTGCAACCAAGCAGAAAAACCACGGAAAGCGTCTGTGAAGTTCTGCCAAGAATGCTAACAATGGTGCTAACCAGAAAACAAGAAAAGGGTTTGGTTCATCTAATTTCTCCCAGTTTTACTAATTTCTAGTGCCACTTGTAACAGTCCACAGTAAAAGAAAAGGTCTGTATAAAGACACTGCTTGGGGCCTTTTTCTCTTTTTTTTGAGGTGATGGCGACCTTTTACTGTCTTACTTCAGTTCACAAATTTCAGTACTTTGACACCAGTCTAATGATCCAGATAAACTAGCTGGGATTTCTAAATCTCCCCCAAGTTATACTAGTGCATTACCAACTGTCTTGGTAAGCCATTCTCACATTTGTCTTTCTTACTATTCCTTTATTTTCCAGAAAATTGCAGCTGCTCAGGTCTAAGCTAATGCTTCTTTGGAGTCACCCAAGAGTCCCCTATCTCATCTTGTAATGTGAACATACAGGCTCATCCAAACCTGGTGTGTTAAGCAGTTCTCTCTCCATCAGTCCTAGAAATTTCTAACCAGATCCTAGAAGCTCACAGACAGCCAAGTTTGTGGCCCCTATCTGCCCTTTGGTCAAGCAGCTGATAAACAGTGGCAGTGCTCAAGAGAAGGGTGGCACTTGACAGCAGGGAAGCAAAGCCTTTAATAACTATGGCTTTCCAGATAGTTACAGATGTGGGCATAACTTACAGATAGGACTTAATGAAACTATAAAGCAAATCTGATTGCCAACTGCTGCCAAAACAGGAGATTCCCCTTCCTACTTCCCTTGCACTGGCACCTACCTGACCCTGTGACAAGCCATTCACAGAGCTACACTGGCATCAAACACTGAAAGAAAAGTGAGGTTTCTCCTACTGACCCAGCTCACTGCAACTTCACCTTCCTGACAGCACTGGTAAGCAGGTGGACTGAGAAGGGAAGGAAGCTAACAAATCCTTTGAGTTATGATAAAGAACTTGTACAGTATAATACAAAATATTGCAGCCTTAGCAATGCGTCATTCCCCTCAAAAGCTTGTTCATAAACTGCCATTTACTACAACATAAACAATCCCACACAGAAATTAAATTAAATACAAGCAGGTGCTACTGTTATTCACATGACATTTTTGGTTCCCAGCAGTTACAGCGGTATCATCTATATCTGTATTTATGAGAAAAATAGTTATTTAGTTGGTACTTCCCCTCATAATTCAGCATGTTTTCCTAAAACCTGCAGGTATTAAAAACATTAATTAATCTTCTTGACATTCAGAAAGTTTTATTTAATAATCCTGTTTAATTCTCATATAGTTGAAATATGATGAAAATACAAGTTGTAGCAAATGACAGATTTATTCAGACTCGGCTCTTAAATAGGCTCCTGTACAAAATACAGCCATAAATCACTTTCCAAAAAGATCCCAACCTTAAATAGGATTAAGCAGGCTTCAAATAACCATTACTCTTACCAATAGCCTGCCATCAAATTAAGTCAGCCTTTCTCTCATTTATTCCAAACCCACCCCCCCAGATGAGGGCAGAGAATCTGACCCACTAGAAAAAAAAAACAAACAAAAAACTGTGTACAGCTGTGACAATGACATTACTCCTGAGTGCAGCCACCTGTGGTGTGAGATACAGGCCCCAAATTTACCTCCCTTATTTTTGTAAGCGTTGTCCCCATTGTAAAGGCTTTCAAAAGAAACCAAACAAGAGAAAGAATAGCAATTCCTGATTTAAAACCCATAGCAAATAATTCTTTGCTTTGGTTACAATAGTAAGTACACAAATGAACGGATTTGCTGCTTTTGACAGCAGCAGGAACTGGGTTGTCTTGCCTGTTCCCAGGGCTGTTCCACTTCTTTGTACCAGGTGCAGAAATAAAAGACAAGAATTTCTGATGTACGTTTCTTCAGATAATTGAAAATTCTCACTGCTGCTATTGGTTCAAAGCTTCACAATTACAAGAAGTTTAACTATTTCTGTTCAGAGTCACCTCTAACCAAAGGTAAACTCAGTACAAATAAGGCTGTGTTGACCAAATGCAGAGGGCAGTCTTCCAGTCTGGAGGGATCTTTTATCATATTCCTCACTAATGCCCAGTAGCACATCAAGGACATGACAAACACGGGCCACATCTGGAATACAGTTGCCTAAGGGAATTTATGAATTCCTGCTGTTTTAAGGATGGTATTTACAATTGCAGCTTTCCCCCTGCACAAAAGCAGCCATGCTGTGATGCAGAGCAGCACCTCCAGGAAGCTGAGACAAGGCCACCAGCATGTGAAGCCTTGCTACTGGCAATAAGGAGCCTTCCCGTATACAAAGGGACCCTACAGAAAAACCAGAGACAGACTTCCTATAAGGGCATGTAGTGATAGGACAAGGGGGGAATGGCTTCAATCTGAAAGAGGACAGGTTTCAATTAGATATCAGGAAGAAATACTTTACTGTTAGAGTGGTGAAACCCTGCAACAGGCTGTCCAAAGAAGCTGTGAATGTCCCATCTCTGGAAGTGTGCAAGGGCAGGCTGGATGGGGCCCCGAGTAATGTGGTCTAGGGGAAGGTGTCCCTGTACATGGCAGGGGGTAGAATTAGATGATCTTTAAGATCCCTTTGAACCCAGACCATTCTATGAGTCTATGGTAAGGGGAACTACTACTGACTGAATCATTCTCCTGGTGACTAGCAGGCACTGGAGAGGTAGAAGGACAACATCCATTTGTGGCAAGTTCTTTCAAAATATGAAACACAGCTATAGCAAAATGAGCACAAGACTAAACACTTTGTGCCCTGATATCCCACACAGCATCATCCTGTAGAGCAGCAATGACAGCCTGAGTTATTTAGGCCAGGATGGATGCAGGGAACAAGTCTGGAAATGTTCCCTGCTGAGACAAATACAATTTAGTCCCAACAAATAACTCAAAAATACTCCAACTGCAGACTGAGCCTGCCCAGGCTGTATACTTTCAACAGAACAGGCTGAACAGGACCATGTAATCACAGAAATACACTATTATATGCTAATGTAACTGTGCTCATAGAAGCACAAAGGTTTTTATGTTTAAGCAGCTACTTACCCCCTTGAACACAATGCACAAAAGCATTGGGCTGCTTCAGCAGTACTGTACAATTAATGACTGATACAGCTGTATGTTCACTGCAGATATCTGGCAGCAACAGCCACATCGTAAGACTGGTCATTTATTGTTACACAGATACACTGAAGAGACACAGAAAGAAACTTGCAATTGGGTGTGTCCATCTGCAAAAAAAAAAACACTGCAAAGGGTGACTTTATTGTGCCAGCCAGGACAAGACTATCCCCAAAACATGAGGGTGGTCTGGGTGCTCTCCCACCCTTGGGGTCACCAAGAGGAGAATTCTTTCCAGCACCAGGCTACAGCACACAGGAGCTCCACATGAAAAAGCAAATCTCATCCCAAGGGAACTTCTGTTTACTTGAATGCCTCCCTTATAATCCCATTTTATGGGCCACATGTTTTGGGAATGCTGCAGAGTCAGGAGACTGGCAGAGACTAAAGGGAAGTGATTCCTTTCAGAAGACTCTAGAAAGCAGGACACAAGCTCAAAAACTCTCATGGCATCCTTTTGCTTAGCTACATCTGTATTATCATAAGAAATATTTTAGTCTTAATTGGGTACTGAACTCTAGCAAGAAAATATAGGATGTTGCTGTTTTGAAGTAAGAAAAACATAATAGAAGGGATCTAAAACTAACATTGGAACACTTTTCCTGTTTAAAAGTTAAAATGAAAGCACCTCAGCTTTTAAAAAAAAAACTCCAAAATTATAATATAAGTTAAAAAAGGGAAGAATAAACAGGTTTTACTGTTTTTGACTTGATTGCTCCCTTTATGGGTAGGTCCATTAGCTTGCAGGTGGAATAACACAACTCAGCAATAAGCATGGGTAGAGGGGTAGAGAATCATAAACACTAACCACCTTCTGGTGTGGCTATCAGGTCTGGACACCCCACATTCTCTTTCTGCAGTAAAAGACTGAGCAGAGGTTAATCAGTGTCAGGGAGAAGTCACCCTGCTTGAAGGCAACCTCATATCCTGTAACTCCCACTCTGAGATGGTAAATACTGACACAGCCGCATATGAGCAACTTTCAGGTTTAAAGTATGTCAATTACCAATTGATTTACTCACCTGATAAATGCTCTCAGCTACTTTTACCAACACAAACGCTTTGTTATCTAGCCAGGGAGCCTAATGTTTTAATCCCAGTCCCCCAACCTTCTGGTAAGAGTGCAGTGCTCAGTACCTGGCAGGACCAAGCACTTGTTAAGCTGCTGTGGTTCCTTTGCATTAGTATTTTCCATACAATATTTTGAAATAGAAGGGAGGCACAAAATAGAGTGGCTTATAACCCTGAAGAACAATGAGCATTTCTGTGAGCTCGTTTTCTACACAGGATGTGGGCTGGGTCTCCTTGAGTTTGTGTAATCTGTCTGGAAGTCCAAAAACCACACTCTGAAAGCATGCTTTTCCTTTAACAAACAGTCAGTCACACACACAAGAGTCTAACAGTGGTTTACGTGTATGTCATTCACCATTAAGTAAAATTTTCATTATTATTTTTTCAAGCATTTTTTTGTCAAATTAGGCACACAGACCACACCTAAATATAAAAAATACAAATATATACATATAAATATATATATTATATACAAATACATAAATTTATATTTTATAAAAATATAAAAATATATAGCCTTTTTTAATCCAGCAAAAACTACATCTAGAGATAGAAGATTCACTTATTTAAAATTATGTCAGAAGTTGCACTTCTGGTAGTGCTTAGTTTTTTCCCCAGAGACTAAAATGCAAAGACACTGGAAACATTATCATGGAATGTGCTGGGAAGGATTATCCTGCAAAGTGGCTTTTCCAGATGCTCTAAGTCACTAGGTTTAACAACTTCAGGTAGTCCTTTGAAGTCCTGTATTTGAGATATTAATCTAGAGATCAACTCCTTCCCTTGTCTCCAAATAGCACCAGAGGACAGTCCACCAAAAGGAACTGTTTCCTGAACAATGACTGGACAATGTACAGCAGAGGCTAAAATACAAGAGTAAAAAAATGGCTTCATCCAGAACTCTCCTCTAGCACTGCAGGTAAAAAGCAGATCTGAAGTAATTTCTGAAAAAAGAGAATAGAGGAGTGCTACACTGTTTAACACTATTCCACACTGAGAAAGCTTAACTCCAACTGGAGTTGATCTGCCTGAAAATTTGACTACCACCCCTCCATCCCTTTCCTGTTTGCCTCTTGGAGCTGCAAGACCTTGTTTACCAAGAATTGCTGAAGAAGTAGAACTCATATGAATTCTCTTAAAGTTTGTCTTCATAGTAAATGTGCCAATCTTATACTTGACACTGAAACTCAGTACTGTAACAAGCTGCTAGGAATACTTATCTTCTAGAAGGAAAGCCAGCTGTATGAAGTAGGTATGTATGTCAAAATAATTGGTATCAATTTACTACTGTAACCTCTAGGATTACATGTTTTTAATTCCTAGTGAAACTGATAGTAATTTGAAGCTCTATCATATTTCCAGTGCTCAGTTTTCTATTAGTATTTTTGAAGCTATAGCAAGTAGCTTTTATTTCTTTCTGTGGGAAATCAGAAAGAATGGGAGCTAAGTTTGAGCAAGTGGGAAAAAAAACCATAAATACTCAAGCATACTGAAATTAATTTTTGCACACAATCAGGTTTCAAGTGGCTAGAAAACATCAAGAAATCTTTTTCCCCATTTCATATGTTAATTCAGATTATACTCATCTAGGCAAATTATGTGGGAATAAATCAGCCATGTTTGACACAGCAGATCCTACCACACCCTAAGATACTTTGACAATTACCACACAATTTGAGTCAGAAACTATTACATTCAGCACAGAACTGGTTGGCTTCTGTCTTCATCTCCAGTAAGTTCCTGTCTTAGAACATGCACTGTGTAAAAACAGCTCCTGCAGCCATGGAGGGGAGAGCTGCAAGGAAATAACAGCAGGAAGTAATGTCTCTGTGATTCAACATGTTGAGTCTTTTCCCCTGAGAAACCAGCAAATAAAGCACAGCACTAACTGAACAGAAAAAATCCTTATCCTGTCTACATTACAGATTCTGGAACCACTGGAGTTTGAGTCACTGAGCCTGTTTCCCTCTTCAGATTTCATCAAGTCTTCCTTTAGTGTACTTTCACCTAGGGTAATTTGAGAAAAGAGAAAGACTTGTTAAATGTTGCAAAACAATTACATTTCACCTCCATCAGCTGTGCAAGAACAGCAGAAAAAACATTTCTGGATGGATTAACTAGTTTTGATCCTTTTACCTGAAAACCAAAACACCCCCCCCCCCCCCAAAAAAAAAAAAGTAACAGGATTATACCACAGTCCATCACTGCAGTGGAAGTAAAGCAACACATCTCAGTGAAGGCTTTCAGTGTGCTGGGGGTAAGTGCTATAGGCTTCCACATTACAGAGACTGGACAGAAAGAAGGTAAAAGCCATTTTCTAGGCAAAATAACAATAAAAATACCTAAAGTATTTTGTTAACATCACAAGCCACATAAGAGAAATAAATTCCATTCTGCTCCCTGCTGTTCCCTTCTGGTTTTAATTTGCTAGAGAAGACTGAAGCCTGTATTCAAAAAACAGACTGAGTTGTAAACATTAGCCTCTGCCAGCATTACTAGTAACTCATGAGGTTCTGGAGTTACCATGGAAAGGCAAGGGGAGGGTAGGAGGAAGAGGTCTATGAAAAAGCAGAACTTGCTCTGTCATTAAACTCATTTTATTGCATTGTTTTAATCCACAAAATTAAAATGAAAAGTGTTTGATGCTCAGAAGACACACTTACAGAAAATCCAGTTCTACTCATCTCTGTTGCTTTGCAGCATTATGAAAACAAGCAGGGGAAAGCTAAGAAAAGTTGGAACAGATTGCCTGGGCCACTGCACGCCCTTGTTTTATATGGTTGGCATACTGTTCCCCAATTTATCTCTTGTCATCTTATCAGTAAAAGATCCAGCTTCATTTCTTGCAGTAATAGTTTTGTTAAATTGTGACAAAACAATGAAACTGCAGCTGAGAGCATCTCATGGTAATATTTAACAATATGCTTTTAACAAGACTTTGCCCCATCTTTGCCTTTTCCTCAAGCCAATCATTTCTAGTTAACTGGCCCCAACATGAGGCACTGATGTGCTTTGGAAATCCACTCACATGGTTAAACAGTGAAAAAAGGAGAAGGGTGTTTCTGCAGCAGTATGGTCCTGGATGGATTGTGTTTCACATCATACAAAAACTCTGCCTCTATTCTGACTAATCTTAGGTTCACAGTCAGCCCCAACTCAAAAACTGAACACAGGAGTAGGAAGAAGTAGTCTCCTTATTAAACACATCAGACCTTTGTTCACAGCATAGTCCCACAAATGATCAACAACTGAGGTGAAGGAGCACTACACTGTGATATCAGAACAACAGCCCATAGGGCTGCTAAAGAGCAACTAAAGGAAACCTCTCAAGCCATGATTACCTCTTGCATCCACAACTGCCCCAATATAACACTTCCTAGTTCAGGCACCTTAAAAAGCTGTGTTTCAAGGCTGAGTTGAACTCCAGTCACCTTGATGAACATGGCCCTACTGCTAATCACCTTTTACTTAGCTGGGTTACTACCCAAGTAGTTACAGTCTTTTTTTCCAACCACTTAGAACAGCTCCATGACTCCTCCTCCAGCCCACAGGCCAAGCGGAAAATCCCACCAGCTGTCTCAGAGCTGTTTTTGGCCGACCCATGATTCCAGACTTCTGCACTGACTGCCTGATGACAGGTATCATTAGCTAACAGACATTAACTTTCTGCAGGTTCTCATATAAGGCTTCCTGTTCTTTCACTACTTCTAAAAATGGCTCCCTGCACCATAGGCACTTCTCTTACTCTTGGATTAGCTCACCACTTTTCTTCTTGATATCATCTCACCTCACCAATTTCCCCAGCCCCCCTCCTCTAGCTTTCAGTTCCATCTTCCTAACTGGAAATCCCTTATTTCTTCTTAATACACCCCCTCTAGCCTTACTGTGTGTATTATATATCAATCTATTACTTGCATCCTATTTTCTGTACTTCAGCACCACCAGAAACCTGTAATCATGTGCTTTCTTCTTTCTTCTCAGACACTGGTGCAGTCAGAAGTAACTACCAGTAATACATGCTCATACACAGATCAGAGCAGCTCAGGGTGACCCTTATAAGAACACACTGCAGTCTTTCATATCTAGATAATGTTATTCTTAGCCTCCAAAGGATACATGCCAACAGGCTACATTATACCTAGCTAAATCACATCTGTTTCACACATGTGAAGTATGTACAATCTGACCAGAAGCAGGAAATATGAAAGGCCTATTTTGAAACGCAAGCTTCTTGAAATCACAACCCCACTCCCCACACACTTTTTCTATGAAAAGCTTACAACTTGGACAAGTTTTTTTGGGGAGTTCTCAGATAAGAAGCAAAAGGCTTTATTCTAAGCATCAAACTGGAGCACGATTCACTTTGCAGCCTCGGTTCTACTACCTACAATTTCACCAAGAACAACAGGAGAAGGCACCAGCCCTGCTTATGTTCAGACCCTTCAATACCCACTAAGGACTTGCCTGCAGTGTACAGACCCTACTGTCTGAAAGCAGTAAATGTTGACTTATACCCGTCCTTCATATGGTTCACCACTTCAGCTTATATTTACATACTGTTTAATAACAAAGGCTCCTTTTTCATCTTTTGATAGGGATTCTCCAACCAATATTTAACTAGCTAACTATTTACACAATTTTTAATTATTCATTTTGTATTAAACAAAACTGTTAGAAAACTGGAATCCCGTGCAGAGCAAACTGCACAAGTCCATAAGAACTACTGACAAAAAAGTTTAACTAGCAGCAAAATACTTGATTTTTCATCTGCAAATTAAAAATATATTTGAAGCCAATTGGAATTGCTTAACTTTCTTACTAGTCAAGTAAACATGCTCTGCTATGTCTTTTTAACTGAGTAAGTATAATTCAGACATCAGATTACAATTTGACTGCTTGTACCTGATTAGTGATGTGAGGGGTTGCAAGCCTCTGTAAGCAGACAGTCAATTTTCTCCAGAATTCAAGCTATCAGAAACTGCATTCTCAGTTGGTACTCTCTCATACAGTTTGTTTCCCAAGGCAGCTAATACCAGCACCAAATTTTTGCTTCGGCAGGAAGGATCAAAGTAAGCAGCAAGAACTATTAGTTTTCTAACATCTTAACTTTAAATGAAACAAAATCCTAGACCTAACTGCAAACCAGTATTCCCAAAGACAGCATAACCATCATTGCTAAGTAAATAGAAAACAGAGAAGTCTGAAGAAAAAGCACAGCTCTGCACAGCAGTGTAGCTACATTTCTGTGTAGCTGCTGGAAGAGCATGCTAGGACAAGCCTGCAGTTTCTATCCTGGCTCCACACATGGGGACACTTCTGCATGCCAAAGCTAGTATTTTTCTGCTTCTTGCTTGAGTGATTCTAAGCCTGTTCTGCACACGCTTCACAGTGCCAAGAAGCTGTGTGCTTCTAGGTGGATTGCTGCAGACTGTTTTTTTTCAGGAAGAGTGATCACTTTTATGAAGCATATGTGCACATTGATGGCAAACATAGTGAGATTCATACAATAGGCCCAGACACTCTTCCTCCCAAAGTTAACACCTGTGTACTGCTGCCAATACTCATGTAACAGGAAAAGAAGCAATTATATTGTCTTACACAATTTTTTCAGTAACCAGGACCATACGCACATTTTGCCTCTCCCCCTTAGGAAAAAATCCACAACACTGCTATGGCTTTTGTTTTAAGCCTCTATGGATCAAGGTAACAAAAAAACCCTGAACTGCCAAATGAAGCAGTCTGGTATAGCTTGACAAGTACTGTTACCAAGTTATCACATTCCTCTGTTTTATAGCATGGATATGTACTAACACCTACAAGTAGGATGAGTTTGTAGCTATGTACAAGAGGAACAACAGCTGATGTGAAAACATTAATGGTTATTACCTAAATATATTAATGTTACAATAGCTAAGAGGAACTGGAGTATTCAGTTTCACTGATTTCTCAAGTTAGTCATGTCTGTGCATAGCACCAAAGTTCACATAACAGCAACCAGAGAACTAATTCTAGTTATAAGCTTTAGTAGTCATTGTTTTGGAGACATTCATATGCAACTATCAAGTGAACTGCAGACTTGTTTCAGTTGAAACTCTTGATGCCTTTGTTCAAAAAGAATACTGTCAACGTGGCTGTACTACCCCCTCCACAAAGCAGGTCAGGAAATGTATTGACCTTGTTCCATTGGAACTGGTAAACCAGCTCAGGGGTTGATATATTTCTCTCATTAAGGTACCTAAGGTTCCTGGGGGAGGGGAAGACAGGAAACAAGTACTCTTCCTGCTCCCCCACCCTAAAAATAACTGAGTCTTTCTGCAACATTTAAGCCACACAAGCACTCAAAGCCTGAAATATTTATACTCTGAGCAAACAGTCATAGAACTCTTGCATTTTGCCCAGTATCTTTTTATCACTATCCAAACAGATCTGGAGATTGTGGCAGAGAAGTTTACTTTTCCAGGGGTAGACATAAGCCTGCTGCCATCTGTGTTCTTAAACCATAGCTTTTTCTCTGCCAGTCAGTTAAGCTGTAACTACAAGCCTACTCTGATTTGTGAACTTGAGCACTAGCTTCCCCTCTTCAAGGACCTCTCACTCTGTGTCTTGAAAATCTGCAGGTTTAGCAGTTTCTTTTTCACACTAGAAAACAAAGGAAATTATCAATACTTCAAGAATAAAGTTGGGTACAATGTTGTAGAAGATAATGAAGTTGAACAGCATAAGAAAATTGCTAGGAAAAACACTGCACACATTACAAAAATATGCAGAAAACATTACCTATAAACATGGAAATTACATTCCTAGTAATTGAGCATCGTAAAACACAAGACTGATTATGCTATTCAGACAAAGTTAAGTAAAAGAACTTTTGCAGGATTCTGGAGGCATGCATCCTCACAGGCTTCATTACTCCAGTTCTCCCAGATTTAAAAAGGCAACTGATTTGGCTGTTAGAAATTGTTTCCTTTCAAAAAGCTACAAAAGAAGATTGAGCATGAACATCTAGTTCCAAAACCAGATTCAAAGTAAAATGTATATCTAGTTAAAGATAAGCACCTTCCTTTTTGTACTTGCAATCCCTCATTCTTCAGCCAGTTTCCATGATTTCATTATGCACTTCTCACAGTCTGTTCACTGCATGGAAAACCTACAAGCTGATTTTGGCAAAGTCTGTTTGGCAGGTGAAAATTTAGGTGTAAAACTGCCATTCTTTGACTTAGCCTTCAGTCCAGCATTTTCTTTTGACATTTACAAATAAAAATTTCATTCAGATAGAGCAAAACTAGCTGAAGTTTTGAAAGAGTCCTTAAGTTTGAAAATAGGATAAATAAATCTTACATGCTATGCTGTCAGCTCATACATGCCAGCTGACCACAACATACAGAGTATACCTAGTTGTACACATGCAGAAAGCTGAGGAAGGAGACAACCATGGAATGACTTTCTACTTTCACAGAAAGAAGTCTCCCAGTCACCCTCTCTACCCTGAGACTCCAAAGCTTACTCAAATTTCACATATGGGCAGGAAACCAAACTATACCACATGGCCAGAAATCTGTAGTAGTTCAGATGTGAGTTCCCAAAGGGAAGGAAGTTAGAGTTAAATACAAGTCCAATCTGTGTTTCCCCTCTGAGCTCCAGAAGATGAATGGAAAAAGGCTGAACTTTCCCACAGCACAACAGCTAGGAATCATGTGATATAGGATATAGCATAACTGCTTGAAATAAGGATGTTACACACATGCAGATCCCCTCTAAACTGGTCTTTCAGAATTCCATAGCTGCATACAATGCCTGTTTTTATAATTTTTATGATCAGTAGATTACAGACATACATAGCCTTGAGCTACTTGAAAGTTGTACAGTTCAAGAACTGCAGGTTAGACCTGCTTATTTTCCAAGACAGATTTCAGTCAGGTTCCTTTCTTATAGTCCATCTTGTTGCTGCAGTTAGGGGCAACTCCTCCACTGATGATGTATTCAAATTCAAGTTTTTTTCTGTTCCCCTTTTTTAAATACTAAGTGAACAACAGCTTATGAAAGCTACAAATGCAAATAAAAATACTTTTCTAACAACTATTCTCTGGTTAACATCAGGAATATACTTTTTTGTTTTACCCATCCCTCTACAGACCTGCAGTTACCAGTAGAGGACTTCATCCTCCCTTTGGCCATTTGTAATCATAAGCACAGTCCTTTGCATATATTGGTATTTCGTGCTTTCATTGTTTTAGCTTTCCTGTGATAAAATACAGCTAAATGGACCTTGGGTATATACTGTGTATATACTCACTATTTACAGAAGAATATATTCAATCCCAACTTTTCCTTGGAACAGCCAAAAAGGCCCGGAGTCCCCATTCAAACATTTCCAGTTGAGAATCAAAACTAAAGGAGTTTCAAAAAGGTATTACATGTCAGACATGCTACTGCTTAATGGGACTCAAAAATACATATTAAAATAAATGCTTACATGAGACTCATGTAATAGAAAAGCGAATGAGCTTAATGAAACATCTCATCTTTATTTATGATATGACAAACAGAGCAAGATTTCAGCTTATTAACTACAGTATGAGCACTTCTTAGTAGTAAACAACCCTCTTCTTCACTCCAGTGTCAATTAGGCACATCCAAAATTCAGATTCAACCAAGAATCTTAGAAACACACAAAGAAAAACAAGTTCTGCTGGACCTGCTTTTTTGGACACACAGTTCAGTTTTTTTCTTTCCTGATCTATTTCTGTAGTAGGGACTGATGATGCAGAAGGATAGGACCAATACTAAAACAATACTCATCCTTGCACCATGTAAAAAAAAAAAACCACTACATAAACTGTTACTTCAGATATCCCTTAAAGGCTTCAGAACTGAAAAGTGATCCAAGACTGCAACATGCTATTTCTAAAAAGATGCAATAGATGTTCTACACATATTAATACACACATTCAAAACAGAATGTAGAGGTTACTTATGGATGCTAAATCTGAACCAGAGTGCCTGTAGTTATTACAGGCCACAGAGCTCAGTCCTGCCTGAGAGCTAGCCTGAGAAATTCATGGGAGGATTTGAAAACAATCCTCAGACAGAAAACAGCCGCGCCAGGTGCTGTTTGTCTGTCCCATGTTTTCTTGGCAAGAGAAGGTCAGAGGGTGTTATACACCACTGACCAATGATGGTGATGTAGTGATTTACTAACCAATAAGTTTCCTTTCTGTACTTTCCACGAACCAGTCTATAAAACAAGGCTGAAGCAATAAACTAAGGAATTCTCCTGTTCTGACTCCACGAGAGTCTGTGTCGCCTCTTTCCAGCCGTTCCTTAATAGAGCGACAGTTACTTTTACTGAATGCAATCAATAGATAAATCTTGCTCAATGCTATTTAAGCAAAAAGAAGCAGCACCCAGATCAAGACACTTTGATCAATACATAGGTGGGCTACAGAAAAAAAAAAAAAATTAAGCTTCATGCAGCATCTACAGACACACAGAAGCACCTTTCAGCAAGTCACTTCTATATATAAGAAACATTTGTAGACAGTTCAATACCTCTAACTTGTGATACACTATCTACAGAATACATTATTAGAAGGCTGCAAGGTTCAGTCACAGGAGAAATTTAAAATGCAAGGCATAGCCACAGAACAGAAAGCATGAGTATATTCTTACTAGATAACAGAAATATGTAGAATTGATGAGTTTTGTTTTAAATGAGTTAACAGGTCTGTAGCCCATTTCAGTGTCATGAATTACTGAAATTAAAGAGTATGTTTAAGCAAACAGACAAAAGGTATCATACCTTTCATAAAGATCACCCTGCTTTGCTCACTGCAGGATGAGGTTAAAATAGGTCCAACACTATGTTCTTCTCCTTCCTGTAAGCAGAAACACTTGGCCTACAAGGCAAAATTTAAGTAGCTATTCTTCTCCTTGATTTCTGTTAACTATTTCAATTTACTTAAAGGGGAACAGGATTATTAAGTATTATTAAATAGTCATACCACTGCAGCAGAAGATAAGACAAACTAATTTAATTAACAGCTTCACTTAGAAGGCCACTAATGTTTCCACACAATCTGTGGGAAGTGTGGAAAAAGAGCTTGCCTGTTCTAGAAAAAGATAAATCAGAAGACCCTGCACTGTCAAAACTCCTAGAAGTAGAGTAGGCTTGGCTACAGCCCTCAGGCTTCAGTCCTAATAATGCTTTGAAATTAGGATTCCCTCCCATTAATTAGGTTTACACTAGCAATTGCAGGGTCACGGGAGTGTCTTGAAAGAGTTCTAAGACACACAACTCAGTATGTTGATTTTACACTATGTAATTTATTTTATAGCAGCATTATTTTTTTTTTTCCTGTTCACAGCAGTTTCCCCAATTTGAAATATCCCTGCCTGTCAGTTTTAAGAGATAAACCAAATCTAAATGCTTCATTACTATTCTTTACTTTTTGACCCAAACTACATAATACATATTCTCTGAAGTAGTCCTTCAGTTTTGGAATTCCCATCTTAGAAGTATGTGAACGCCAATACGCAGTGTCTGTACCTCAGGCCTAGACTAAAGTAGGCAATGTTAGACAAGGAGAAAAAGCCTTAAAATACTAGCACTACCTGCCTACAGAACCCAGTTGCATTTCTATGCAATTTTCCAATGCTAGTGAAAATCGAAAGGTGGCATACAGTAGTGTCACACCATTATAGTAAGTGGGTTATTGCAAATCAGTAGCAGATTAATCAAACCTGCTATGTTCAAGATTCACCAAGAGATATACCATTTTAAGTACTTAGAGCTCTTATCTCTTCTTGTACTCTCCTGAACATAGCAAAGCAGGTGCTCTGACACTAGGCATCCTATTGAAGTTTGGCTAGGCTGTCAAGCACCACAGACCTAGAATTGTAAGAGTATGCCAAACTGGGAGAGATCCATCAGAATCATGGAGTCCAGCTCCTGGCCACATGCAAGACACCCCAAGAACCACATCATGTATCTGAAAGCACTGTCCAAACGCTTCTTGAACTCAGGCTGATGCTGTGACCACTTCCCTGACAGAGCCCATTTTAGTGCTCAACCACTCTCTGGGTAAAAAACTTTTTCCTAATACCCAGCCTATACTTCCTCCACCTCAGCTTCATGCCATTTCCTGAAGCCCTGTCACTGGTCACCAAAGCAAAGACACCTCTATCGTTCATTGTTGATACCTAGAGCCAATGAGTCAATGGCCCACTACCACTATTTCCTAGTGATTCATCATCTCCCCTCTCCAACGACACTCAGTGCAGTTCAATTTTACTATCTCTGAAGAGGAGACACTAAAGTTCAAAAATTACTGTTAGCTGAGCCCAGACATTGTGGCTCCTGCATGAAGTATAGCCTTTCCTATGACTATGCAGAGATAGGGAAGCAGAAGTGTTTCTCAGAAAGTTTAAAAATAGGATCTGACAACTGCCCAGCATGCCTTTATAAGCTTATGAGCTTGTTCCAGCATATGCATGCTGGACTAATGGAACACAGCTTTGGAGATCAATTTGAAGTAGCACCATTCCAACAAAAGCAGTAGTTTCATTTTATGAAGAGTAGTCTTGTAAATCAGGGTATTTGTGACAATCACATTCAGTACTATTTAATAAACCTTTAATTAGAAGACCCATAGTTGTTCTGAATGGAATTTGAGACAGCTTACCCTGGCTCACCAGATAAGAGCATACTGCACAATCTATCATCAGCCTGACAAACTGGGCCACAAACACTGTAGCCCAAAATGAAGCAGCACAACCATTGCTTAGCACGTACCAGGGAACAAAGCTGGTAAAACACCTCTTAGGCTAGAGATTAAATTACTAACTCAGTATCATGAGCTACAGTCTCACAGTCTCTTTGAGGGATTGCTTTGTCTGCATTAACAAAGTGGCACAGTTCTGTACCTGGGATTTTATCTTATTTCACTAAAATTTGGGGAATCACATGACAGTCCTGTGTCATGACTAACCTGCTAAGTAAAGGCAGGAACGTGGAAGGAGGGAGTTTAGCACAAGAACTGGATACTAATGCTTGTTTCCCAGCTACTTGTTCAGCTGAAATTCCTGTGTCCTCCACACTAGTTTTAACACCTCCTATATGCCACACTAGTATTGGACTTGTATTTGGTTCATCTGTAGCAGCTGTACTAGCACTGGACCAAACAGCTATGAAAAATCCATATGAGACAGCCAACTGGACAGAAAGATACCAACTTTTGTCAATAAAATACTAAAAACAAATACTGAAAGAAAGCTTCATTAGTTACCAGTCTACTGAAGCTTGCTGGAAACAAATCCATTACTATAACCAACAGCAGTCAATGTCAAACAGGTACCCATTCTTAGCCACCTTACCGCTGTCAGACACCATAGAACAGTTTGGGTTGGAAGGCACTCTGAAGATCATTGAGTTCCTAGCCCCTACCATGGGCATGGACAACTCCACTAGTCCAGATTGTTCAGTGCCCCATCCAATCTGCCCCTGTGCACTTTCAGAAATGGGACATCCACAACTTCTCTGGACAACTTACTCCAATGCCTCACTATCCTCTAAGCACCCCTTCCTAACATCCAATCTAGATCTCTCATCTTGTAGTTTAAACCCATTTCCTACCACTATCTGCCATGTAAAAAGTCACTCTTTTTCATAAGCCACCTTAAAACACAGGAAGGCTGCAATGAGGTCTCCCCAAGAGCATTTTCTTTTCTGTACTGAAAAGCCCCAGCTCTCTCAGCCTGTTGAGTATTTCTGTTTTGAGTCTTAACAGACCACACTGAGTCGTACAGCAGTCTTCACAAGCTAAACCTTTGAAGAGACATGATATACTCCTGCATTTCTACTTTTGAGTAACGTTTACTGCATGACCATGCCATGTTAACAAGCTCACAGATGGAGCAGTCACAATAAGAAGTTTCAGTAGTTTATTTTGTCCAATACTTAATAAGCACAAAAATCCAGCAGCTAAGATTCGCTTGGTTTCTGCACTTCCAAGAAACACAGTCTTGCTTTTTGTGACAGGATCGCCTTCAGTAACTTCCCAACTGGTTTAGTCCAAGTCTCCAAACTGGCAGTATCGTCCCTTGCTTTCTTCCTGAAGATATTCAAAAATCACCATTGTAAATAAACTACTCAGGAGCTATTCAACCACTGGTTATTTTCATCAAAGATCTGCTATCAACAGCATTTCAAGGTCTGCATTATAATCATGTCTGAGCACTACCTCATTATGAAAGTGGCTACACAGACCTTAATATTGCCCTCCACAGGAACTAGTAGCTCATCAGAAAGACTCTACTTCAAGTAACAGTCATGCTGGAAGGAGAAAACAAACCAATGCCCCACTTCACTACCCAAAGGTCATAGCAGTGAACCTGGTACAAATTCCCACTAATTCCAGGATTAAGAAGCCACACAACAGCTTTAAAGTTGCTTCTTTAAGTGAGGAACTCAACTGTTAAGAATTGTAGAACCAGCCAATAACCTATTTTCCTTATAAAGCAAAACCTTACTAATCTCAACTTTTCCAGAAAGGTTCATTATAACACAAAGCCTAAAGCAGTGTGCAAAGAAGTTCTTGTCCTGCTGCTCTTTGAGCATTGAACACAGTCTGTCCAAACCCAACTGGATAAACTGATGAGCTGTCAGGCACTAGAACTCTTTTACCTCATGCAAATAATGCAAATTCATTTGGCTAGTGACTACTGTGACCCACAGGTACCACTTTTTACAATTAACTCAGAACCCACCCTGTAGGAATAATTCTTCACTGAATACCCCAGCTGTTAGATTATCAGCCATGTCTGGATGAAGCAAGCTTATTTCAAGTTTTACCCTGTTCCAACAAAACAAATCTAAAATCCTATGAACACTAAACTAGCCTGTAGCTGAGAATACCCTTTCACTTAATTTTAAAAGGTTACAAATACAGTGAATCTGAAGTGCTCTTGCTACCCACAACTGAAAGTTGATCTAGCAATGACTTACATACTCAAATATACACATACATAATTTTTTTTTTGAGAGTGCCTAGCTCAGTGATTCTAGTTACACTAGCCAAAAGCCTTTAAGAGGTGCCCCTAATAACTGCAGCTTTCCTGAGAAAAGGCATACCTTACTTCACTAACAACTAAAACCTGCTTATCTCCATTTTCCCAGCAGGTGCTTCATTCTGCTCCTGTTCAAACAGAAATATTTGTCAAGCCACACAATGAAGAGTCACATTAGAAAAACATCCATTACTATTAGGCTTATGTTTGATCTATTCTTTGCTTCTCCTTCCCCCACGATCACTTGCAGAAGCAAGAATGAGCAGCTAAAAAAAGGTGCAGGATCATCTTTCAGCATGAGCACTTCAACTGTCTCAATTATGACACTAATGCATAGTCAGATCTATCACACTGTTAGTATCTCTCTCCTTTCTCCCCTAAATACCCTTGAACTCCTGTAAGTCCCTTTGTATGACTAAAGGTAGACAGCAGTGTTTAAGTAACAGGTCTTAGCAAGGGCTCAGACCACACATGCATGCACAGACAGGCTATCATGGCAAGTTAGAACCACATGTCTAACAGCTGGAGAACATCCACCCTATTGAAGTATCCTCATTAAGGAACAAATTGTAGTTCAGTAGAAATTGATAGTTTCCCTGGTAAGCTACCATAAATGTAAACTACACACCATTTTTTACCCAGTCTCTCTCTCCTACAGCTCTTTTGAGATTAAAACAGCTTGCTTCAGACTGGCCATAGGGCAAGTGTCCTGTCTCAAAGAACTACACACATTTCGTTTTTACTCATCTCCCACAGCACAAATAATTCAGAATGTGTAAGACATTGTTTTGAGACTGCACTGCAACACTGCCAGAGCTACTGCTTCTTTCAAAGTAACTGCTTCCCCAAAATAAAAACAACCTTGAAACTAACAAGAAATTACTACCAGCTCATTAAAACTTGCCTTCATTTCAATTACTTCATAAAAGCACAGCACACCTCCATTCAAGTACTGCTGCAATAAGCTGCAAGTTACACAGAACTTTTAAAGTAATTCATTTCTTGGTTTTCAGGCAGAATCTGTTATCAAAGTGAGTTATCTAAAAGGCTGCTTTAGGAACTAAAATTCCTGCTGATTTTCTATGTAAACTATTTTATAAGCATTCAAATAATTCTCTTACAGTGAGGGAGGCAATTACTGTTTTATAATTACAGAACACATGCCTAAATGCAAGTACTAATAAAATGGGGTTTTCTCCTCTCATCTTTAGTTGAAATCAATGTTCTCCCTTTAACACATCTGCAACAAAGTATTCGCAATGTCACAATGTCAAGTCCCACATAAATCTGTGTTAAAAGAATCACTGTACACTGAAAGCCTCTCTGGAAGCTTCCATTACAAAGGAGTATTTACCTTGTGTCATATGATGCTTACACAAGAAGAATCAGTAATCCACTCATTTTAATGTTTGATCAACAAAACCTGCCTGCTCCTAACACCACTTCCAGGAAGCTTTTTTTTTTAATAAAGAACAAACAAAAAACCACCACAGCCTCACAATCTAGGACTCAAGTATCTTGCTCTTTATAGTCTGCACAGAAGTCAGTTGGCACAATGCTCAGCTGACAGCCACGTTCTGACACTCAAAAAAGGAGGGACTGCTCTTTTAGAAAACAGAGTTTACCTCCAAAAACCTAAGGTCAAATAATACTACTGCTTTTGAAAGCTTCACACTCCTAATTTTTCACATTTCTAATTACCATCTTCTCCCTTTCTTTCCTGGTATCCTCTGTAAATCTACAAAGGAAATATGTAGTGCTATTAGATGCTTCCAATCCCGTTTTTCTACCCTTCTTCCCACAACACAGAGATGCCCTGAAGGCTATATATGTGACCAATATGAACTACTTACAGTAACTCCTAAGTCCCCAGTCAGTTCTTATGTAACTGAACTCCACCTCACCGTATTACTTATGTAACCCATATTAAAGAGCAGCTATTATACAGGAATCTTCCCTATTAGTCACACACTCAGTTACTTTCATTCCAGTTCTCAAACAGCACATTTGTGAAATAGACAAGCTTTATGCTCTATCAGGTTGCTACTGTGGAGGTAAAAAGAAAAAAAAAATCCTATCTATCCAGGGACAGACTAAGAAAAGAAAAAGTGAAACATTTCTGAACAGAACAAACCAAAACCCTTAAATCATCAACAACTTTAACCATTAATTTGTTCATTGGGTTAGATGCAGTGGCTAAATTTACACCCTAGCATACAAGACATGGAAACTAGCACTGAATTGCTTTCAAAATATGAGAACCTCAACCAAACAGTAACAGCAGTTACATTCCTTAAAGGAAAGAGTTAAGATTGGAAAACATACATTTTTCACTTCCCATCCAGCAAATACTGAAATGAAAAAAATACCCAGAAAATATATTTGCCAACCTTGCAGGCCTATCCAGACCTGTGTAGCAAGTTCATTTTCCTATGGACCTCAAAGTAAAACACAGGGAGTCCTCACAATACGCACAGACCATATTTTTCTTTTGCACTAAGTATATACATCAATTCCCATGTTAAAGATGCAGGCCATCTGCGGCCTGACTTTGAAATACATCTATCGCTTCACAGAAAGTTGCTCAACTCCTGCAATAGGTTTCAGTAACACACAAAGAACAGCGATCCACCTTTCCTGTTCAAACAGCATGAAGTCATGAACACCTGGCAGATTTTCCCTTGGCCCCTCCACCCGTACCCCCGGCAGAGCAACACTGGAACAGCCAGTATCTCCTCGTCAGAGGAACAACCCCGCATAGCCTGTGCGTTTTCCTCAGCGGCTTTAATGCGGTCATTTAGACATCGCTTAAAACGACTGTTCCAGTAAGAACCACTCCATAACCCCTGGAACTTAGCTCAGAGCGAAGTGCCTTCGCGCAGAGCGGGCGGCACTACCGTGAGCGCACCCGGCTCCCACGCTCGGGCGGAGCCAGCAGGCGCCCAGGGGGAACTTTCCCTGGCGGTGGGTAAAGCCTTGCGCAGAGAGGGGGCGGAATGGAAAGCTTCCCCCAAGAGCAGCTACACCCTGGAGGTGGGTGGAGAGTAGGAGAGAAGCGAGAACCTTCCTCGGCAGCAGCTACACCCTCGTGCACAAGGCTGATGGGGGAAGGGAACCAGCGCGGGACCGACGACGTTGTGCGGGAGGAGGGGGAGGGAAGCCCGGGCTCTCCCGGGCAGCCGCCGCCGCCGCCTAAGCCAGCTTGGTCCGCAGCCAAACCCCACAGGAATGCAACGCGGTCACATGACCTCCGGCGGACGTGCAACTCCCTTCCCTCTCCAGGGACACCCTGCGCCATCTTGTACTGACGCAGTTACAAAGGCAGGCACGAGTTGCTCCCCTCTCGCTCGTTTCCCGCTCCTCTCGGCACAGCCCCGGCACTATTTGGGAAGGAGAAGCCCAAGCCTGGTCCTGCTTTCCTTTTCGCCAGCTCTTCGGGGACACCCTGCCCGCGGAGTCCTCCCTGACGCTGAGATCATGGCGCCCGTTTTCTCCCTTTGCCTCCCCCGGCAGCTCCCAACCCTGCCCAGCTGCGGCTGCCCCTGCTGCAGGATGATGTCAGCGCCAGCCAATCAGGGCGCGCCGGGCCACCCAGGCCAGCTCGGCCATTGGCTGCCGCGCCGCTCCCGCCCCCCTCCTGACTCGGGCCCCGCCGCGGTTCGCTGCGGAGCCGCAGCCAAGGCACAAGTGCGGGGAGGGGAATAGGAGGGGAAGGGAAAAAAAAAAAACCCTACACAAAAAACCGACAACCAAACCCACCAAGACGCCAGCCGCCATTTCGCGCAACAACAGGCAGAACCCGAGCGAGCAGCCCCAGCCAAGCGCCCTAAGGAGAGAGAGAGAAAGAAACAAGAGACACACGCACAGAAGAGTTAGACAGGAAAAAAATACCCATAGACTCCGCCATGATCACAAGACGTTTAATCGCCCCCCCTCCTCCCTCAGACTTAATGCCCCATTACAGCCGCCTCCTCTACGTCCAACCAGCTAGCAGATCCCTTCACCTCGGCTCCCTCCTGCCGCAGCAGCAGCTGTTTAGAGCCTCAAACTCTCTGTGCCCAAGGTGTGGGGGGACGCTAGTCTATGGCGCTGCTGCTAACTGCTTCTCCAGTCACCCGAATGTGGTGGCTCCATCGAGGCAGGGTAAGAGCTGCCAGCCCAGCTTTTATCTGGTGCCCCGAGTTTGCGCACTGAAGGAGGCTCGCTCAGCCCCTGGTGGGCGTCGAACGAAACCCCAGCCGCCGCCTCCCCTCCCTCCATCAGCCATATCGCTGGAGGGGCTGAAGCCGAGCAGGGGAGGCAGGGCGGCGTACGGGTACAGCGGGAGCTGGGAGGAGATACGGTGGTAGGAAGGGAGCGCCTTACGAATGGCGGGGCTGTGTCTGCCCTGAAAGGCTGAGCGAGCTCCTGCCTTTGGCAGCGCCCGCTGGTCTGGACGGAAGCGCGCCATTCCTGCTCCCCGAGCGCTGTTCCCTAGAGGGCAAACGAGGCTCGTTCGCCGCTTGCCTCCTTCCCTACAGAAGTGCCTTCAGCGAGTGCTGTCCCACTCGCTTTAAGGAAAGAAGCTTTCTCCCACTTGCCTTTGAGTCCTAAATGCTTCGGGGAAGATTCTCAGCCTCGAGTGTCTTACTGAGAGTTTCAGCCAAAACCTCCTGAGCAAGTCTGCAAAAAATTGCCGCTTTCTTTCTCCCCTCTTCCCCGCCCCTCAGGTAGTTCTTCTGCGTTTGAGATCCGGCGGGTGTCTCCGGCTTTTCGCGCAGTTTAGGCCGAAAATGTGCTATTAGAGACTCATAAAGAACACATATGCTGACAGCATCGACGGTCGTGAGGAAGAAGCCGGAGGTTGAGGGTGTGAGAGCGGCCAAGGAGGGAATTTTGGCTTTTATTCCTCCGAGGATGCAGCTCTGACTCAGACACCCTCGCCCCCGCCCGCGCTCGGCCCCACAACAGGCCGGGACGGAGCCCCCGCCCCTCCCGCGCGGGCTGCGCCGCCGGGGCTGCGGATCGCCCCCGGCGCCAGCCCCCGCTGCCGCCGCCCCTCCTCCGCTGCCCTACTTCCCTCCTCACGGCCCCCCTGCCCAGCCCCTGCCGCAGTCTGGTGCCGCGGCCGCGCCCAGACCCCGGAGCCGTTCAGCGTGTTGCAAAATGGACTCTGAGGGCTCGGCTGGCGCGGGCTGCGCTCCCGGCCCGTAAGCAAAATGGCGGCTGTTTGGCTTCGCCTTGGTAACCCTGCCCCTGTCAGGCGGGGCGGGTGAGCCCCGTGCAGGGGGAGGGAGGGGAGAGCGGACGCCATTTTCCCAGAGAGAGGCAGTGACATAGAAGGGAGCGTAGGAGGCTGGAGGGAGGGAGGCACGGGAGCAGCGGCGGCAGCAGCGGGGTTTGTACACAGGTCCCAGGGCAAAGGCGCCTTTGAGCTGGTCCCTGTAGGGTTCTGCGCACTGAGCTAGGTTTGGGGGGAGGGGGGGTCTCCTCTTTCCCTTTTCTTTCTTTTACTAGAGCCTACTGAGGGCTGAGTCCTGCCTAGGGTAGGGATATCCGCAGTGGGGCTGTTGCATTGTTTTGGTTGGGATAGAGAAGGGGCTCAGCTGAGGGGTCCTACTGCCTGGCCTGTGACCATTACAGGTGAGTCTTTGGTTATTACCAGCATATTCTGCTGTGGGTGCTTTGGGGGAGGGGGGGGGGTGGAAAAAGGGAGTGAAATGCGACGGTCATGTCTCATTACCTTCGGTGCGAGTATAATTCCTTCTAACCCTGAAATGTGTTTAATTTTTGTTTAAGTTGCCTTGAATTTGCTTTTCCTTTTGTGGGGTTTGGTTAAAAAATGGCAGGCTGTCGCTATATCTTATGAATATGGCGGGTTACTGTAACTGGAGGAGCTGAGGAGAATTTTTTGGCAGTTACGCCAGATTTATGCATTATGCTTGGAAAATGAGCCAAAAGGAGCTATTATGTGACAGCATAGGCTTCCTTGGGCTGGCGGTTTTCAGAACGGGTTTGTGCGTTATTGGGACTGCGTATTGAGTTTTACGAAGCTTGGGGAAGCCTATTCTTTTCCTCCATCCTGTATATTTTTGCTTTGTGGTACTAAAATGGCTCGTTATAGGCCTAATCTCTTTGCCTTCCACACCCCCGCCTCCCTGCCTGCCTCCCTGTTAATATCTCTGTTTCGTGGTGTAACCTGGACAAACGGAGAGCTGTCCCCAGGAGTTTCTGTGCCAATTTAAAAGGGGATCATTCTCCCCACCCCCTTTCTCGAGGCTGTAAGTAGTTACACTGGTGCACCTCTTCCTTGCTTTAGTTTCTGCAGGCAGTGTTCGGGTTCCCTGGGTGGCATATATCAGTCTCTTTCCTGAAGCAGTAAGTGTTGGTGGGTTAGACCGTATTGCTGCAGACACAGGGGAAAAGAAACAAACGGTTCACTGTGTACTACTAAATAGGGTAGAGAAACATAATATAGCCTGATTATAAAGGTCCTGTATTCCCCCATACTCGGCTATTAGGGAATGTGCGGTCTCTGAAAGCCCTGAGGTCCCTAAAATGGTACGTGCTACGTGTCGTCAAAAGCAGAAGTTCAGTGCTGCATCTGGGTTTAGGAATGTTTTAGTCTGTTTATTTACAATAGCTTAAAGGAATAATAATGAAGCATTTTTGTTACTTAAGGTTCAGATCAGAGAAAAGCAGGAGATATCCATGTCAGTACTTGCAATGCATGATTAATTGGTTATCATCACTATACTTTTAAAGTTACTTTTAAAAAAATGTGGAGTAAATTTATTAATTTCCCTCTTTTGTCCTTTAGAGATTCTAAAAATGGCGGCCTCAGGCTGATGTTGTGGTAATCTAATCAGCTCGGGTCCTCCACACCCCATGCAGTGCGTTTGTCTGCAGCATATTAGTGTCTTACTATGTTTAAATGAAAAGGCTGTTCCCTTCAAATAACGTACAAAACATCTCTTGACTTTACTGCGATTTAAAAATGCTGTGTTCCAGCTGATTAATTTTATTGGTTATGTGTGTGAAAGGCAAGTGAACGAGACCACTCTTGTCGGGGAAAAGGGGGGTGGAAAAGAGGCAGCAGACTCAAGCAGCTCCTTCGAGGGGTGTGTATATGGTGCTGTAAGGTAGTATGTATGTCAGTTTAGTAGATCGGAAAAGCTGCGTTTGTGATCGATACTGTAGAACTGTCTGTCCTACTAACGACATAAAATCAGTAATATATATCAATGCGAGTAGTGGATTACGATCACTAAGACAGCAAAATATTTTTGTGGAAGCACATATGTGAACGTCATGTTCATCTAGGAAATACCTTCACTGGACATCGGTGTAGTAATTCCATGTATTCAAAGTTTGAGAATACGAAACGAATTTAAGGGACTAATGCACGTGAGATTATAACCTGTTACTTTATTTCACGACACGGAATTTCTTCTGCTGCCATGTAATCTTTGCATTACATTTTTTTCAGTTTATTTTGTATATTGTTATATAAATTGTATATGTGATAATACACATACAAGATACAAGTACTGAGGGAAGGTGTGGTTTGTAACCTCTAATTTTTTTCCTAAATGAAATATGAACCTTTTAGTATCACCACTATAAATATGTTTGAGTGGGGGGAAGGGAGGTCACAAGGATTCATTATTTGGTAGTTGGTGTAGTGTACTCTGATACATACTATAGAGGCTGCAAATTGTATGTTTGAAACAACAATAGCAAAAAATAAATTTTCACCTTTTTTTAAATGCGTGTCTTTAATCTTGTCTTTTAAATTAATGCAATATGAATTCCTATTCCAATATAGCTTTAGAACCTTCTGGATTTGCTAAGCAATCAAAAGTAAGGTATTGAAGGGGCAAAGCTGTCGTCAATCTCTGATGAATTTTAATTTGAATAGCACTGATGTGGGATTTAAGGTATACCTGAAGTTGAACAGTAGGATAGTTAGACTTTGAGGGTGTTGTTAATGCATGCCTTTAGTGTGTTTTGAGGCCAAAGGCTGAGTGATTTTGTTAATTCTCCAGTAACGCATGCTCCCATCATCTTTATTTATATAAATACAATTTATTTTTTTTCCATGTCTTATTCTCTTTATTTGAGAGCACAAGAATAAGACTTTAAAGAGTATATGTGCCTTTATGGAAACTTTTTGCCTTTTTCTTTCCTTGCCTTCAGTTGAAAGCTCCTGTTCTTGATGCTGTACAGTCTGTAGCTCTTCATGGCCTCTTTCATGTTCTCAGGCAGACATCTGATTCACAGTTAGAGGAAAATAACTTTGTACATGTTACAAAAAGTGTTTGGGGGACAATAATGAAATAACCAAAAAAATACTAATTTTCAAATTTTACAGTTTATTTTATGCACTAAGAACCTCTTGGGAATTTAGAGATCTTTCTGAGTTTTCCTGTATGAGTTTTAATGAGTCAGTTTGCCTTTGTGACTCAGTTTCTCCATTTGTAAAAACAGATTTGTGATTTAAGGAGATGAGAATACAAAACAAATTCTACCTTTATTTTTTAACTCCATTGATGTTTTTATTTATATATTCATAAAAAATGAAATACCCCTCTCCCCCAAAACTAATACAAACTTCTTCAAAGAGGGAAGGTTTGAAATCTAAATTCCTTTTTTTTAATACATGTTTCTGTTCCACAAACATTGTGTTACAAATGCAATAGTATGGATTTGAGTTATGAAACCATTTATGTATCTTGAAGTTTTTCATATCTAAAGGAAAAATTTGCTTAATTGTCACTTAGCCTTTTTGGTGAGTGTTTCTGCCCTCTGGGAAATTCCAGAGGGGAAATAATACTTACTCTTTAGACTAAATCTAGGGAAAGTTTCTCTTAGGACTAAATAACCTCTTCAGGTAGCTTTAAAATAATGCAACCCCTGATTTTTCTTGGACAACTTCAGCACACACAACTATTGAAGTTCTGTTGGAAAGCAGAGGAAATCAGAAATCAGTGGCACACTAAAGGCTGAAGTGTTTCTCCAGTTATGATCTTGGTTTGACTAAGGACAGTCTTAATTTTGCCTGCATGCTAATACTAATTTTAGTAAGGACTATTTGTGGGACTGAGTTAAGGAGTGGTGTATGTAATCGTGGTATTGTTCTAACTAGATTAATGTAAATGAAGGTTTAATGAAAGTATTTTGCTGTTGTCACGTGACATTCTAACAAAATTTAGTGGGAGGGGTATAGATGGGTAAAGATATAAAATAGCACCCAATTCAGACTTCTACAGAGATCCTGAAGAAGTGCGTCTATGTTATTTGCCTCTTGACTTCCTTACAAATGAGCATTTGTGAATCTCTCAAAGGCATATTTTGTTGGACAGTGTTTTTTCAACAGGTACACTGTTTACACTGTTTGTTTTTCCACTGTGCAAATAGTTCTGATTTATTGCTGAGAGTGACACTTAAGACATCTGTGGGGGGAAGAAAAGTTTCCACAGATGTGGAATGTGGATTATGGGAAAAACGCTCAATTTCATGCTTCCAAATTCAGGATTATTTTAAATACTAATTGTAGTGTTCTTTTGAATGGCGCAAGATGAATATTTCTGTCTGCTTCAGTGTTCCCATTTTCTTAGTAACCAAAGAGTTGTACTCACAAAACCTAATCTCTTTGAGGATCCAAAATTCTGCTCATGACCTTCACATTACAGAAAAAAATGTGTTGTAGTTGTGTTCAAAGAAAAACTGCTGTTAACCTTTAAGGCATAACAAACAAGTACTTAAAAGAAACCTTTTCAAGGTTTCATATACTTGCTAGGAGATAGTGAGATTATTTTTATTTCCTCTTACAAGTCTTAATGAAGCAGGCAAGGTTTAAGCTGTGTTGGTTGTTAGAAAATTTTCAAAAGGTTATCTGTAAACCTTTGAAGACAGTTTCATTGCACAGAGAATATTTCTTTAACATGCCTGACCTAAGTGGTTTTGTATCTTATTTTTCAAAATTAAAATATGGGTAAGAACTTTAGTAAATCAGTGTCCATTCAAATGATGTGTTTCAAAAGTGCATGTGAAGAATGTATTATAGTAGCACACAGATTGCATCCTTTGCGAGTAGAGTATGTTTGTTACTTTTGCATATTGTATACTGAAGTTCAACCTCTTGTTTCGTGTGACTTTATACACTGCTTAGATGGAGATCCAGTGCTTTAAAAGCTAAGTGAGACTTTGAAGGGATCAGCAATTTTGCAAATCAAGCACTTGACAGAATAGTATTGTTCCTAGTTTTAAAGTTTAAAATTAGCACTTGGATAGTGTAGATACTAAAATTTCACATTGCAGGCTCAGGTTAAGGAAAGCATTTTTATTTTATTCTCATTTGTACTTACGTTTTTTGTATTTTATACCATTATAATCTAGGTAATCATTCACTTTTATAACTTCATCACAAAAGTAAATTGCTATTAAGTTCAAAGACAGGATGATAAGACTAAATTTTAATGACATTATTGTACTTTATATTGCAACTTAAGAAGGAAGGCATGTAATCTGTTGTTGGCCTCTTATCTATCATATAATGGTGTGAGCTGGAAGAGACCTTCAAAACCACTTTGTTCCAACACCGTCGCCATGGGCAGGGACACCTTCCACTAGACCAGGGTGCTCAAAGCCTCATCAAAGTCTGGCCTTGAACTTCCAGGAGTAGGACATGCACTGCTTCCCTGGGCAACCTGTTCCTAGTGCCTCAGCACCCTCACTGTAAACAATCTCTTCTAAATAAATCTAATCTAAATCTCTTATCTTTTAGTTTAAAACTGTTCCCCCTTGTCCTATTACTGTCTATTCATGTAAAAAGTAATTCTCCCTCTTTTTTTATAAGCCCCCCCCCTAGTATTGAAAGGCTTTGTTGAGCCTTCTCTTCTCCAGACTGAATAACCCCTGTTCTCTCTGCCTTTGTAGGAGAGGTGCTTAGGCCTCTGGATTATCTTTGTGACCTCCTCTGGACCTGCTCTAACAGATCCACTTCTTTCTTGTGTTGCAGACCCCAAAGCTTGACAAAGAACTGCAGGTGGGATTTCTTGAGAGTGGAGTAGAGGGGCAGAATCATCTCCCTTTACCTGCTGCCCATGCTGCTTGTGATGCAGCCCAGGGCATGGCTGGCTTTCTGAGCTGAGAGTGCAGACTGCTGAGTTGTGTCATGGTGCTCATCAACCAGCAGCTGCAAGCCTCTGTCCTCCTCATGGCTCTTTCTCCACCCATTCTCTGTCCAACCTGTACTTGTGTTTCCCTGACAGTGTGCATGGGTGCAGCACCTTGCACTTGGCTGTACTGAACTTCATGAGGTTCACAGAGGCCCACCTCTTAAGCCTGTCAGGGTCCCTCTGGATGCTCTCCCTTCCCTCCAGCATGTTGGCCACACCACAGAGCTTCATGGCATTGGCAGACTTGCTGAGAGTGTGTTTAATCCATGTCGCCAACAAAGGTTTTTAATAGCCATGGTCCCAATACCAGTTTGTGAGGAATGCCTCTCATCGCTTGTCTGCACAGCGACATCGAGCTTGACAGTTTGCAGCTCTTAGGAGTGCAACCATGCAGCCAGTTCCTTATTCACCAAATGGTCCATCCACCACATTCATGTCTCCATTTCAGAGTTCAAGTTGTTGTGCAGAACAGTTATTTATTGGTCACAGAAACTGATAAAACTAATAGCCTGTATTTGCCACTCAAAAATTTAAAGTTCTACTTAGACTGGTAGATTTGGGCCTTTTACCTTGAGGAGGTCTGAATATTTAAATTTGTTTAGTGTTCATTACTGTTTAACTTTTCTAGACTGATAGGGCTGAGGATTTTTGACAGTTAATGCTCTTAGCTTGCCTTCAGTAGACAGGGGGATCCAACTTCTAATTAGAGTGGTTATAATGGGCCTGAGTTGAAAACTGTATCACAAGATAGATGATATTCAAGTCTAGGTGGTTAATCCTGTTTTAACTATTGGTTTAAAGAAAGTTTTCCAATAAGGCAAACTTACTAAAACTTATTGACTAAAACTGGTTTTAGTCAGTTCAGCTTAAACTGAAGACTTGAGAATTTCATCAAATTATATACAACTTTTGAGGAAGGTACAGCATGATTTCATGTCTCCTTTGGTTTCCAAACCTATCATTCTAGACCTGTGAAAGAAACATGAATACTTTATATATAATTCATAAACAATACAGTAGTTATTTTACTGGTGATAAGGGTAAGGTTCCTCCATCAAATGCCTTACCAAGTAATTCCACTGATTTTTTTTTTTTTCTTTTGCTTAGGATAGGAACATTTGATACAAATACTTAATATCTTTGATATTATGAAGGATCATTATGAATGACTATGTTGTGGGGTACTTTTAGATGCTTGTTCTCTTGTCTTATTTCCAGTGATGTCTCCTGTGCTGAAAGACAAAAGCTGAACACTGCTTGTTGTTCCCTGCTGTGTGGCAGTAGTAGTGCAAATTAAAGCTGTTTATTGAGCTTCCATCACTGGGCAGAATGTCTTTGTGCTTATTTAAAGATCAGGTATTTCTGTTATTGCAGTTGAAAAACATACTGAAACGTTCATTGAAAACACAAAGCTATAGAGTTAAAATGCATGGAATCAAAATTTCTTAACCCAAATGATACAGTTTTGCAGAGTAATTGAAATAGAAAATAAATTTGGTTTTGTTTTCTTGAAAGTATGAAGGATCTTTTGATCTTAGAGTTCTGTATTTTTTTTGTGTGTCCTTGAACATGAAATAGTCCCTCCATCTGTTCCCTCTTTTTTTCTTGCCAGTATCTTCCCCAAGTTTTTGTAAAGAGCATTGAAATACTGCCAAATTGTTACCAAAAGATACAGTCCAGGTTGAACTGTAGTTAAACTTACACAAAGGAGTTCTTCTAACTGCCAGAAAGAATTAAAAGTTTGTGTGTGAATTAATGTGACTTTCTGACTTGATCGTGTTTAGATTCCTAGGCACAAGTGTAGCAGTTAGGTGAATGTCTACAAATTGCTTCCATGAGTAAAGGTTGAAGTACTATTTATGTAAATCAAATGACATGGATAAAAAAGAGGAGCTAGTTTTTGAAATGACATAAGTGAAAACATTTCAAAACAAAAATATGCTTAGCTGAAGTCAGACTTGAAATAAATCAAGAGAATTTTACTTGTGTAGTTGGTAGCTAATAATTACAGTAGACTCCCAAGTCTTTTTAAGCAGCTTAGAAAAAATTAATTAGTTTATTTGATGTCATGAAGCCTGCAAAATGTTTAGTGTTGAAGGCATTACCAGTATCTATTTTTAGCCACGTATTTTTTCACCCCAAAATCTGTACTTACTGGGAGTATTGGTGACTGAATCGCCATGAAGTGTACTGTTACATTTGATAAAAAATAAGTAGACTTAGCCCATGCATGTCTGTAGACATGAATTAGGGTATTCTTACAGAATGTGGACTGAATATACTTACAGAAAGCCGTTATATTTTAGAATGTTCGTCAGGAATAATGGTGTAAGGTAACAGATGAAATGTTTTCTTCAAGAGTAATTGCACACTAGAGTAATCACAGGCAGTTTGTCCCAGTTTAATCAACAGCTTTTTATCATTTTATGCTAGATGGAGAAATAATTGGCAGTAAAATAGCTGATGCAAAAAAATGACGTAAAGCCAAGGTATTTTTACTGGGAAACAACTTCATTAGTGTTCTTATCCTTTGAATTTTTCTCTTTAAAGGCATTTTACATTTCTCAGTGATAGACTATAATAGGCTAGTGTTAGGTAGGTAGTATATACGTGGCAATTTTGCTATGAGAAAATAATTTTACTCCTATTCATGTGCTGTACTTGTTTTGTATTTTACAGTTCCTTGGCTCTCCAGCTCAAATAACTGATGTTTTTTGAATGGCTAGGCCTTTTTTGTGTGATTTATTTTCAGAAGTATAGCAGGTGTTTAGTAAACTTACAGACATCAAGCAATTGGCAGTTAATTTTCAGTCCTGGGTTGTTGAGTTCTGCAAATAAAAAACCTAAAATCTGTTAGCCTGGTGTGCATTATTATATCTCTGCTTACTGCTTCTTTGATTTCTGTTCAATAAACTAATTCTCATTCTTCTGTAGCTGCTTTTACCATTATTTCCCTTCTACCACTCATTCTCTTTCTCTTCCTAGTCCCATATTTTGTCTAACTTCCACTGAGTGAAGAAAAGGAGTGAAGAGAGACAAGAGGTAAGGGCAAGTCTTCATATTTTAAGAGACTGGCATAAATACTTGAGGAGCAGACCTTGCTTTCGCTCACAGGAATAAGCAAGAGCAGCACTGTTGGACCAGATAGTAAAGGAAAATAGCTTATGTCCAGTGGAAGGCAGCTTTTGGTGTATAGCAGAGGCTTGGCTAAACTGGCAGACTGACTCTTGGTGTGTACGGAGAGGTGTGCCTTGTTTTGTGCAGACTAGAGTTTGTGTAGTGCATGTATGACCTCTGTACCGATGGAAACCTTATTACATGATGGAAACTAAAGGGTTTTATGCATAAATCCTGGATACCGTGAAGGAGGCAGGGTTTTCTTATTTCTCTGTTTTAGATGCTAAACTCTAACCAATTCATAAAGTTTTGCTGTCATTCCAAACATGACTGTGGTCTTTGAGTGTAAAATCCTGTGTTTGTCTCAGTATGTTCATAAGCTGAGACAAGTTGCCCAGAGAAGTTGTGAATGTCCCATTGCTGTAAGTGTTGAAGCCCTGAGCAACCTGGTAGCAGAGGTGTCCCTGCCTATGGCAGGGATGTTGGAATTGGATGATCTTTCAGGTCCCTTCCAACCCAAGCTATTCTGTGTTAGTAAATCATGCTTATTGGCACTATTTTAAAGCAAAGTTGGAGGAGGAGTCTTACTTTGTAGCTGGTTGTAATGGCAATGTTTTTAAATAAGTTGGTCTAATGATTAAGTAGATCTGTGTCAGTACAACCAATAGTGTAATACAACAGAAATTTGACAGGGCTAGGAACTTAATAGCCTTGAGCTCTCTGAAGCTTACTGAAAATGCAAAAGGAGATGGGAGCAGCTATGAGCAGTGTCCTGTGAGAAACGGAGAGGAAGCATAATGATTTTTGCCGCTGCCTGTTAAGTGTTACTTCAAACCAGCCATAGCAGGTACCTTTTTGGATTTTTGTCTGTCTGATGGGGCATGTGAGAAGGAGGTTAGATGGATATGAGTACTGGCAATGTGTAGGTGACCCTGAACAGCATAGGAGATTATTGAGGGTCTTGTGATGAGGAAGAAGATACTGCTGAGAGGGATATAGAAAACATTAAATCAGTGGGAATGTTTGATCACACACTACAAATACCAGATTTCTCCTGGAACAGGTTATTTCTTCTATATGATTTGCAGGAGTTGGTCATTAATAGGTCTTAATTTGTATATTTGAATGTGCCTACTATGTCATATTTTTCCTACTCCTCCTTTTTTTTTTTTTTTGTGTCAGCAAAAATTAGAAGTAAACTGCTAACTTAGGTTATGTTACCATAGAAAGCAGCAAACAGTAGCAGAGGTCTGAATTTGTACTTGCAGTTGTTTCTAAGGCTGCACAGTTCTTACTGCCACTGCAGTGGTGCAACATCTGGAATGTGGATATCCATCCTAATCTCTTAGGAAAATCGGTACGGTTATGGAGCATGTTAGGGGAAACGGAGAAAACTTCTTTGTATGTAAGATTAGTAATTTATTAATGTATTCCGCTTCTAGGTCTGATTAAAGGCATGTTACCTCCTGAGAAACAGACAGCAATGAATAAATATTGATTACTTTATACATTTATTTATGGTATGTGTATATATGCTGCATATTTTTTCCATATTTGTGTGTTGATACAAGCATATCCATATATACATGTGCACAGTATAGTTCATTATTGGAAGTATATCTAGAGTGTACCATTAAAATGCCAGTTTTTCTTGCTAATTTTGAAAATAATCTAATTCTTGTTAGACATGTATGCTCAGAGCAGTGGTAGAAAGCAGCAGTTTAGAAAAGCATGATTTTATTTAATTAAATCTTCTTTAAATCTTCTCTCTTGTTCTTTTCCCAAATAAAAAGAAAATTAAAAAAATCAAACAAACAAACAGAACCCAACATGCATACGCAGACCTCCCAAACCAAAACAACAACAACAAAAAATTCCAAAGGGGCAAAAAAAACCCTGTAGGTAGGAAAGCCAAGTAGTAAAGCTTAGTTTGTTGGCTTTGTGACAGTTCAGGACATTAGTTTTCACTCTGTGTTTGTGGATTCTGACAAACTATTGATAGTTGCATTTTTAGTTAGATTTCTGTATAGATTGTGTTAGGGCATAGGTGTATCAACTTTCCTTAGGCCCATTCTTGTGGATTTCTTGCAGTTAAGGGTGGTTCCTATGACCAGGGGTTAACATTATTGGCCTGTAAATCTGAAGGAAAGTATGACAAGAATTGCTTTTGCTCGTGATTGCAAAATGTGTGTACACATGATGTAATTGGAGGGAGGAGAATGTTTAGATTGCATTCTCAGTAAATGCAGCTTACCTGTGGAAGATTCATGGTGAAGTAATAAAATACAGTAAAACAGAATACTACCTTATGGCCATCTATTACCCGAGATGACTTTGTATAAACAAGTAACAATAAGATACGCAGGAGTCAGCAGAAGTCTGAAAGCAATAATACAATCTTGGAAATCTTTGCATCTTGCATATTGATACAGGAAACAGTAATTAGTTTTGTAGTGATCCTTTGTAACTTCGGAGCCAACCTAGACTCACAGTGGTGTTGAATTTTTTACTGGGAGCAAATGGAAGTTAAGAGTTTTGGTTTGGGCTTAGTGCTGTAGAATACTTTGACATTAAAATTGACTTGAAGTTATAACCAGGTTAGCATTGTGTGCTGGTTAAACTGAAAGGTCTTGCTTGATTCAAGACTGTCATGCAGATAGTTCATGTGTTTTAACACTAATTTATTTTTATTTGTAAACCTCATGACTCTTCTTCTCTTGTTCCTTGGTCAGTGCCTGAGTGGAAAATTGACCATTTCAGCAAATTTATTTGTTGTTTCAAGTTAATTCCCTTAAAATTTGTGCACATCTCATGAAAATGAGCCTTCATATATATTGTGTGTATTCTGATACTTAATATTGCTCCAGGAAATGGTTACTAATTTCTTGCCTGGATTTAAAGGTGTGAGGGAAGAGGTTTACCAGTACTCTTAGTTTAGCAAAAGAGAGCCTCTTCGGTGCTTGTGTTCAGCAGAAATAAGCTCTGCATAAACATGAGGTGAGCTGTCCATTGCTGGGTAAGTTGGGAAACAATAACTTATTAGGTGTTGGGGACTGACTATTATTCTTGGCCATTTCAGTTACTCCATTTACTACATACGGGAAAGTTACCACTTTCACCTTTTATGTATTTTGTAATACATATTTCAAGTTACATAATTTTGCTTTTAAGGAAGGGTAGTTGTCATATGTAGATAGGTTAGAAGATCTTGATTAATTTTTCACCTCTAGTTAGGTCGATTTTGTATATGGACCCTGTGAAAATACAGAGTAGACAGAGTATAGAGATGGTAATACATCTGTAATGGCATTAGTTAAGAACTTCAAGGTGAAGTTGTATGCATTAGTATAAAATCTAAATAATTATTTATCTTAAACCAGCACTGTTCCATCTAATGAAAGAGCCTAATTGTAGGCTAATTAGAATTAGATTTTTCTCCTTAAACCTCTGTGTTTAGGGAGATCCTGGTAATTGTCTTTGCAGAGGCATTCTGTGATGAAATCTCCCAAATCTTGAAACATCTAAACCATCCAATAACTTTTTTTTTTAAAATCTTGTAATTGTTGACAGGTGATGGCTGATAACTGCAATTGATAGAAAAAAGTATTGAAGAACTTTACATTTTGTTGGGGGTTAGTATATTGAAGTAATAAAAAAAGATTTAGTGTTTTTGTAATAACCTAGTGATGTGAGGAACTGATTTAGCAATCAGCATACTTCAGTTAGTGTAATCTTCTCTGTATGTGGGAAAATTCTTATATTTGAACTAGGACATAATTTAATTGTAGGCTTAATTTATGATTCCACTTATGTCCCTTTATAAAGTAGAAAACAAATGTTAAGTATCAAGTTGCTTTGAATTCTGTTCCTAACTTCTATAGTAAATATATTTTCTGTAACTTTTGTGTGCTTTTTGTATTTGTTACATGACAACAGAATCTGAAAATTGATTCATGGGAAGGGAAAAACAAGGAACTTCTACACTGTCTGTGTAGAAGCTGTCAAGAGATGTGAAGAATAGCAAAGACAGTTTTCATTTATTATTTAATTTCATTTATTATTTTATTTTTTTCCCTCTGATTTTTGTGGTATTAGACATAAACATGGTTTAAAAGCCCCCGACAAACTAAAAACCCTCACCACATTGTCATAAATAATATTACTGTAAGTATTATAAGTAATAATGCTATCTTGATATATTGCTGTTTCTTTAGGTTTTTTTTACGTTTAAGACAAATTGTTACTGGTGTTGCCACCATCTCTTATCACTGGTTTTTATGAAAAGTTTTTTATCTGTGCATCTAAGCGAGAGCTTTAGTATTCTTAGACATACAGCATAGGGTCTAGCAGGTTGAAAACTACTGATGTCATTTCAGGATATCACCCACTTACCTTCTGATTCAAGAGCTGAGCTGTCTATATTTGGGGGTTTTTCCTCCTTTGTGTGCCAGTGGAAAAGTTTTTTCTTCTGATGTGACACAAGTGATCTTAGTAGGACATGACAGAAAGGAAATGTGGTCTCTGTTAGACCACAGAATAATGTTGTTTTAGTGGAATACCTCAGGGATAATGTGTGAGTTATTTCCTGTTCTTTATTGCATAAATTATGTTCTCTGTATAAAGCCACAGAGATTAATATTTTTGAATGTATAATGCTTTTATACTTCTGTTGTTTGAGTACAATTAATTTTTACAAAAAGGGTCCTGGTGTCACGAAGTGGGTCATGAGAAGTATGGTGAGTCTTCAAATATTTTAGACTTGATGTAGCTGTTGAGTCAAAAAGCTCCTGTTATTTTCTAGAAACAAAGAGAAGTGCCATTAAAAGTGTAAACCAGTATGAATAAACGGTGAAGTGTGATGGATGTGAGGAGGTTTGTCCTTGCATAAGATGTTTTAGTCAGATTGAACAGAAATTTGTCTGGGTTTTAAGAGGAATATTTTATTGTTAGGGCAAGATAAACTTTTTTACTGCAAGTAAATAAAAGCAAAATTTATTTGAATAAGGGATTTTTTTTTTCTCATATAATAAAGATGTAGGGTGATTATGAGAAAATTTGGTGAATCTAAGAAGTTGCCAAAATTCTTCCAGAGTGTACTATCACTAATAGAGTAGACTTTAACAAAATTGGGAGGCCCTCGACTGTTGTTAATTAAGGCACAGTCGATAAGCCACTTTGCCAAGTAAAGAGTTGATCAGTGAACTTTGGACAAGCAGTTTTTATAATAGTTTTAACTCTGTGACCCCGAAATTAACTGGAGAAACCAGAGTGGTCTTCCTGTCTTTCAAATTCATGTACTACTTGAAGAAATACTTTCTTAAACACTGAGTTGGAGAAATTAATGTACTTACGAAAACAGTTTCTTAAAGGCCATGGATGACAGTTTGTCAGAGTTCTGAAAGAATAATTACTTGAAATAGATGGATACTTGAAGGAATTGGAAAGTACCAAATCATGACAGCAGATAGTATTTTATGACTCATCTAAAATACCAAGCTTCAAAGGATAAGCAGTCTCTTCATAGATAAAATTCCCCAGTGGTTGTGTTATTTTCTTTCTGAACTTACAGAAATACTGGGAATATTAGTATGTTATGACACTGCTTCTGTTTCTGACATGGCAGAAAATAATTATTTTCCATCATTCCTAATTTGACATCACTGTAGTGATCATAATTGGATGGCCCATATATAAGGTGACAGTTTTGTTTAATAAGTGGGTGTAGTGTTATTAATTTATCATAGATCTCCCCCCACTCCCATTACGGACATTTGTTGAGGATGGCTACTCATAAATAAGGAGCAATGTTTGTTTGAATTAACTTGGCTGTGTAGATATTGCAAGCTGGTGACCGCCTCCATTCTTCCATAGTTAACTGTAGGCAAAGGAAAGAAAAGCTTTCTTACAATCTTCATCTTGTGATGAAGGTGGTAAAAACCAGTGAGTTAATATTGCAATCATGTTCCACTTCCTTTTAGATAAAAGATTTGTTTTATCTGTTTAATGCTCTTCAGGCAAAAAAAAAAATCTTGATTCCTTAAGTTTCTGATTTTATTCAGTGTAGATCAGGCTATTAGAATTTTTGAACTGAATTCTGACAGAGCTGTATTTGAATAGCGTGCTATAGGGTAGGAAGTTTGTTTTGGCTGTGTGTGTCCCCCGCCTTTCTTTGTTGGGTTGTTTGGTTTTGTTGTGGTGGTCTTCTAGCAAGAATGGTGATGTATTTGCTTTGTCAGAGATTGTCATTAATTAAGACATGCATTAGCCATTAATTTTCAGTCAATACATAGCTCTGAAAATGTATGCACAGCTCTTCTTTTTTCTGCATTACGTTTTAAAAGAAGCCCCAAATATCACTTGATTATCAGATTTGGTAAGCAAATCTCTTCTTTCTGTGTTGACAAGGGAAGTCACTTGACTATTTGATGATTGGGTAACCTCAGTCGTTTTATGCAAGTCTGGAGGTGTCACAGCCCATGAGACAGCTGTCTAACTATGTTCTTCATTCCATCAGTCTCCAGGGCGTTTTTGCCTGCGTTATTCTACAGCCGGTTCTTTACCTGGTCAGAAGTGTTTAAAGAAAATGTTTTAAGAAAAACCACACCACCACCAAAGTCAAGCTTAAGTGCAAGAAACATCTTTCTGAGTGAAGATCTTGATCCTAGGCAGTGTTGTCCAATATGTGTTTTAGACCTATGTTAGACCACTAAAGAATTACCTAATAGCAGGCAAAGTAAAAACCCTATTCTGCTAATGATTTGTTAGCAGAGGTCACACTGCAGGGGGTAATGGAATAGCCATTAACCCTGGGCTAGCTGATTTACCTGGATTTTAAAAATTCTTGGTTTCCTTTTAGTTACTGGGTAAATTTTTTACTTTTTCAGAAGATGGGAACTAAATGGTGAGTTGATGTTTCTTTAAGTTGTTGGTGCAGCTGTTCAGGGTTCTGCCCTGTGAGTAGAGTTATCTATATGGTGGGAAAACAAATGCTCACTTAACTGCTAGGGGGGCTTTTGTTTTTCTTAAGCCTTCTACTGAAAATATTCTATGCCTCCTCTTGATTTAACGTGTTTTTCTTGCTTCTTATTCTTGGAAATAGTACATTTTTTCTTACTTTTTTGCATAGCTAGTGATATGGTTTGTTACTTGTGGTATTTAGTAAGAAAATGCTCAGTGTTTAAATGAGGAAAGTAGAATATTCCAATGGCTACTTGGCTCAATAGCCTTCTAGTTCATTGTATTTGATATCTCACATAACAGGACCAAAACACACCTTTTACTGTCTAAAAGGAGAATGAACTAACTGTAAGTTTAGGCGCTTCAAACATCTTGGCATATTCTTCAGTTAATTGCCAATCTCCACTAGTATTACAAAAGCTAGATGAAGACTTGCTGCCATCTCATCCTTAGGGATGTCTTGTACATGCCACTTCGTCATCCTGAAGATGTCAACCTAATCAATAAAGGAAGACAATTCAGATTTAATTCACAGTGTTTGTCTGAAGGCCATTTTTCACCAGGGGCTTGTGCTTTTTGGTAGTATAGTGTTTGGCAAGGATGACATGTTAAAATAGAGTTCAACCAGGAAAAATGCCAGATTCTACACTTGGAATGGGACAAACATGGATGTATGGACAGTCTGGGGAATGAGAGGCTGGAAAGCAGCACCACAGCAAGGGACCTGAGTGTCCTGGATGATGGAAAGTTGAACGTGAGTCAGCAGTGCACTGGCAGCCAGGAGGGCCACCCACCCATGGAGGCATCAGGCACAGCATCGCCAGCTGGGCAAGATCGTCCCGCTCTGCGCTGCTCTGGGGTGGCCTCACCTCAAGTGCTGGGGCAGTTTTGAGCACCACAGTGTAAAAATGACATTAAACTATTAGAGAGTGTCCAAAAGAGGGCAACAAAGGTGGTGAAGGACTTTGAGGAGAAGCCATATGAGGAGTGGCTGAGGTCACTTGGCCTCTTCAGCTTGGAGGACACTGAGGGGAGACCTCACTGCGGTTACAACTTCCTCATGAGGAAGAGGAGGGGCAGGCACTGATCTCCTCTGTGGTGACCAGTGACAGGATCTGAGGGAGTGGCCTGAAGTTGTGTTGGGGGATGTTCAGATTCAATATTAGGAAAAGGTTTTTCCCCCAGAGGGTTGCTGTGCTCTGGAACAGGCTCCCCAGGGCAGTGGTCACAGCACCAGCCTGACAGAGTTCAAGAATTTGGATAATGTTCTTGGGCAAGTGGTGTAACTCTTGGGAATGGTGCTGTGCAAGACCGGGAGTTGGTCTTGATGCTGGTGGCTTCCTTCCAACTCAGCACATTTTGTGATTCTGTGAAAATATGTTGGTCTCAAAATTGTGCTCATCTAGACATCAGCTAAGATACAACATTTTGTGGTGTGAGAGGAGTATCTTTATTAGGCACGGTATGTGCTTCATTGCAAAGTGGTCTGTGGTCTTGCAACTTTGACGTTTTGGTAAGCATTTGCAATTATTCGTTATGTAAGTACTGAAGATCCTGAGCTATTTTACTTAAATTACCTGGTCACATGTGTAAAACCTGGTCTGTATTAGAGCATAAAGGTGCGTTAGTTTACTAATACTTGTTTATATTTCTCCTGTGGTTGATTGGGTGTTCTGCCCTAGCCTGCAGTAAGGGAAGTGCAGGGGACTGGTAGTAACTGGCATACAGGTCTGATAGGGTATTCACTCGTGCGAGTCAAGTAGATTGTAGTTTGCTCTGCAGTTGAAAACTACTGCTTATTATTTCTATTTTACTCTTTTAAAAAAATTACTTCCAAAAGTGGCATTGAACGGGAATAGTATCTTCTAATGGTGATTAATTAAAATGGAAAATATTTCCTATCATTATTGTGAATTAGTGGAATGATGTTGTTTTTTTTCAAAAATACAAAATGGTAGTTAAGACATTAGATTTATTTTTTTAAGTGCAAATCAAGTGAGCAGTGCTGCCTTAGAGGTACATGCAAATTCTCTAACTAGGTTTCTGTTGAAAGGTACAGCAACTAAGCTTTGACATCACGGGGCAGTAAGCAAATGTACTTCGTATTTAGTAAATCTGCCATAAAGTGATTCTCTGGCACTTCCCTGATTGTGCTGGGGTTTTTAATCATAAATTGTAATGATTGTCCATTTCCAATATTTTCAAGTTCAGGTGTTAAGATTATCACAATCTTTAAAGAAGTTTATTTGCACTTAACTTTTAGAGAGGATTGAATGTTTTCCTTTTGCTTGTGTAAAATAAAACTAATGAAATAATTGTGACAGATAAAAGTGGCAATTTTTTTAATTAAATACGTGATGTAAAATTGCCTGAGTTTAAAATGAACTGATTTAATCTTCTGCATGTTTCATTTCGTTTTTGACAGGGTTTGTGGATGCACTTAGATGTTTGCAATGAGCACTGTGGCTGGCATGCCCCAGTGTTTTGGATACCAATGCATAGGACTCCGTAGTAATCGAATTTATCAGAAACGAACGTCATGAGCATAGTGATCCCATTGGGGGTTGACACAGCAGATACTTCTTATTTGGAAATGGCTGCAGGCTCAGAGTAAGTATGTGAACATAATTTGTAAGTTTTCTTACTTATTTTTTAATTCCTTTTCATTTTTCCTTTATGACTGTTTTTTGAATACAGTTGGAGAAAACATAAGAGTTTCCTTACTTCATTGAATATTTAATTGCTTAAATTAATAACTGTCACTTTATTCAGTGACATTATGTCAGTTTCCTCCACTTCAGGGGGAACAAAGGAGAGAAGCTAAATGTTTCTACAAATGCATATTTTTCTTGCTTATCAGACTGAGAAATAAAGATGCTGCTTAGATTACTTCTCATACTTCAAATATTTTGCCATTTCAGCTTCCTTTTTAACTACATGTAAAATTTTTTTTTGTTTTTGCACATTAGAAAGATAAATTAATTCAGTGCATTAAGCTGCAAGAAAATAGTAATTAAGACAAGGGTGCATTTCATAATGAAAACTGAAGGCCTAGCTTAAATGGCTAATACCATGCCTTCCGAAAGTTATTTCTAATTGTAAAGCTAGTAGAAAAATCATTTAATAACTGTGTATAATGGGTTGCAAAGAGCCAATGAAACTATGCATTCAGTAAACTCTGGCTTTGCACAAAATATTTTAGTGTTGTGAGTTTCTGGGTTTTGGGGGATGGGGAGGATGGCATGTGAGGTTTTTTTATTAGGTTTGGCGGGGAGGGGCAGGGGGTGGTGATGTTATTATGTGTGGGTTTTTTTGTGTTGTGGTTCTTTACTATTTTTTCCCCCAAGTCTCCTAGTCTCCATCCTACTTATGGGCTAAGGTTTAGGTATTTTTGATCTCTGACTGGATACATTTCTTGTCAGACAAACATTTCCATGTGTGTAGCATCTGCATGACTATCAAACGTTTAATAAAAGTGGTTTTTCCTCCAAACTTCAAGGGAAGGTTTGAGCAGAACTCTAGAATAGCTTTTTAAAGGGATGTTTCTCTATTTCCAGTTTTTCCAGTACTTCCAGTTATATATGAGGCTGTTCTTGGTTTGTGCCATTTATTTGAAGAGAACCAAGACTTTGCAGTTCAAAATATTTTTTGCAATATATTTTTAAAGTTGTTTTATATTTCCATATTATGAACACAAGTTACCTTGATGCAGAAAATTTTTTAACTTTAGTGAACTGTTCATGTTTCTTTTCATTATCTTTTCTTGTGCTTTTCTTTCATGTTTTGAGAGGGTCATGATTCCTGAGGTTGCTGACACCCCTTGCAGCCACAGCATGTCATACTGAAATTAAAATAAATAAATATAGTTGTCAGTATAAACAAGATAGAGTTCACAGTGTGTTATTTGTTTGATACTGTGGCAGAGTGAACCAATTAGGAGCTGCTTTTCTTCATATGTTAAGTGGCTGTTACCAGTTAGATTAATTCTTGTCATCTCAGCCATACTCAGGCTGAAATATGTGTAGTTGCAGGATCGGTGTACGCTGATTCAAAAGCTATGTCACTGTCACAAGTGTGGCACAAAGGTGTGTCCCTAACCTACCAGCTTACGCAGCTGTAGTAAACCTTTCCTGTCACCATCTGTGTGGTTTATTTTTTGTTCCTGTACATGTTCTTCCAGAGAGTAGCATGTTGGATGTAGAGTGTATTAATGGCAGTCATAGATGGTCTTTGAGCAAGTTCTGGGGTTTTCCCAAGAGGGAGGAGCTGGAATTTTTCCACTGTGACTGGCAGGTCTCATATTGCTTCATCAGTTGCTGAAGCATGAGCAAACACAAGAATGGGGGAGTGGTAAACTTGATTATGCAGGAGAAGCAGCTTAGGAAAAAGCTCTTTGTGTAGTACAGTCTCTTAGTGCTGAAAGATTTTTCCTTATGCTTCGAACCAAGGCGTAAGGCTATTAAAAAAGGGGATAGTTTATATGACTAATAGTTCCACACATTATTTTCATAATTGTAGCAAATAGGTGTGTGTAGAATAGTCTACTAAGAGGTTTAAGGATCTTAAAAATTGGGTGAAATAGTTTGTTTCTTAACGTTACACGTACTTAAGTGGGGTGTCCAGATAGATCTTCATGTCATCATAGTCAAAAGACACATACTTCGCCTTTACTTGTAGATCTTACTAAAGATCAGGATGTGTGGCTTCTTAATGGTGAGGTCCTTGTAGTCGTAAGCAGAGCAAGCCATTTCTGAAGTTTCCAAATGCACTCCCTGGCTCCAGAGAGTGCTTGTGTAGCTTGGAGCATAAGTATAAGCTACACTTTGGGAAATACTATGAATGGAACTTGCTTTTCTGGTTTTAATATCTGTACATGTTTTTTAGAAAGAAGGCCTGTATAATAAACCTCACAATAACAGTGTACAGATCACTCTGTTGAGTTCAGTATCCAGGAGAAAAAGAACATTGGTGTAGTCTTAAATACAGTTGATAATTGGGCCAGCTTGTACTTGTAGGGCCTGTTACAAGGCACTTAGGTAGAAGAACCCACTCCCTGGTAGAGAAGCAGTTCTTGGTTCTTGTTGTCTAGGTGTTAAAGCATGTCAAATGTCTTTTGGTCAGATGAAGTGTCTTGAAATAGAAAATGCTGTTTCTCATGCAAAATATATTGTATTTTTTTATCTGAGATGACCTTCAGCTAGATACTGTTCAGGTGTGCTGGTACAAACAGGAAATAAACCTGAACTCCTTGAAAATTAGACCTATCAAACTGGATTGTGGAAGATTGATGCTGCTGAGTTTGCATTTGGAGTTCTGACACATTTTCAGGAAGTACTCTTAGATAAGTTTTCACAGCCTAAAGCTTGGATACCCCAACTGTCTTTGAACATTTTATTTTCAGTGAGCTTTTGTTTCCCATCTGAATATCTACATACTTACGGAAGTGGTTGATGGCCCCAAAGTCTAACTGATTGTATTTTGGGTATTAGTCAAAAATTGTGTGGGGGTTTTTTTTGTTCTTTTCCTTTTTTTTTTTTGTTCTTTTTTAGAAAAAAATTTATTACTAAATGGTCAAAAACAAAACAATATTTAAAAGAAATGGAGTTGGGGAGATCACGTTTTAGAGACGAATTGACTTTATTTGAATCATTGCTGGCTGATTTCCTTAATATAAATTAACTATAAATGTGTTGGGATTGAGGTTTTGTAAATGAACTGGTCTCGCGTGTCTTTTAGTTTCTCACTAGTGCCATCTGCTGGCAATTTTCAGAATATTTTGTTTCCATTTTAGATACCAGCAGTAGGAAATGGCCCAGAGCATGTAGTTGCTTCGCTTGCTAAATGACAATTCTCTCAAGGCTTTTTTCTTTAAATATGGATATCTTTGGTTTTTTAATTGATTTGAGAAAATACTTCCAAGGTACAGTTTTCAAGGTACAGGAATGTCTTAAATCACTGCAGCCCAAGAGCATGTGGAAAGCTTTTATGTAGAGCTTTTTGTTTTGCTCCCTGTGAACATTTTGCACAGTTTTGAATTGTTGACCACAACGCTTAACAAGTGTATATGATATTTTTGCAAAATACCATGGTTAGTTTATCACAGTAATGTTTGTTTATTTAGGAAATAATAACATTTTTATCGAGCTTCGTATATACTGTGTTGTAATACAGACATTGCAGTTTTGATGAAAACAAAAAATACAATAAATATCTTTTTTAGTTACACAGTAAGATTGCAGTTGTTTGAGGTGAAGCTGAAAAATGTGGTATGATCAGAAGGCTGACAGGTTTAGTACCTCAGTCTCTGACAGAACTGGCTAATGTCCAAAAATACAATCAAGGAAAGCCTCACAGTGTTCTCGCAGATCTGAATTCTTATACTTTTTCCTCCTGAAAACTTGCTTTCTGAAATGGCTGTAAGAATGCTGGTGGTGAGATGAGGGGATGTTTTTCTGTAGTGCAGTAGTTAGTGCCTTGCTGCTTGGGCCCTGGTGCTTGAGCCTAAAAAACGTAAAACTTGATTTTTAAATTACATAGTATCTCATGCCTTAATCATCTGAACAATTAAATATTTTGACAAGACACATTTCTTCTTAAAGCTGTGCAATTCTGAGATGTCTGTTTCAGAAGAAGGACTTGACCTTTGAACAGACAGGAGTACAGAGGGTGTCTTTTCTTCTAAGGTCATGCACATGGTTGGCAAAACCAGGAGTAATACCGAATTCAGTAACCTGTCTGTCAAAGTTGATTATGTCTGTGGCTGTCTGGAAAAATTGTGTTCATTCTGTTCTACTTTATGGGGTCTGCCTCACTTTTCTGTTGACTGTAAAGGAAACCTATGATGATTAATTTCTAGCTTCAGTGAATGCTCTTGGAACTCTTTCCCATAGTTCTTGGTTTCTTCCTCACTTCCCCAGCCCAGTGCAGTGGGTAAATGGAACAGTAACATTTACATTCAGCACTCTAGTGAACATCTGTTATAATTGAAAGCAGTGTCTGTGCCTGGATAAGTATTTGAAAAAAGTTTTACTGAAAGCTGGTTGTGCTCCTAATTTTTTAATAGTTGCCTTTATGTGTCACCTGATTTTTCTCCCACCATTTTTCTGGTTTTCCTTGTTCAAGTAAAGATGTGCCTTCTTCTTAGTAACATTGTTCTCTGAATTTGTTTTATGAGTTCTAAAACAGTTGGTAATAAATTGTTTTTGGAAGCTTTACACTTCTGCTTCCCACCACTGTTATGCCTCTAAATATTAAATTTTGTTCTCCTAAGTGGTTTATAAATTGCTAGAGTAATAAGAAATGGATGTAGGGTATTGGAGGTACTGTCTTGCGTAATATCTTAAAAGAGACTTGGACTATCTTTTTTATTTTTTTAGTCAGTTGATGAAATACACAACCTCTCTTTTCAGGATACTTTCATTCTCATATCTTTCACTGAATGTTCCTGTCGCTGGTATTTAGGTCATAGTAATACTTATTTTTAATGAAGGAAACTCTCTGAAATTAATCCTGGGTGGATTGTACCAGAATCCCCTCCTGCCTGTCCTTTATTAGTAAGCCTTCCTGCTCTGAAAATGGAGTACTTTTCAGCAAGGCCTAGGCTGAGCATTGAATGCAGAGTGCGTAAGAGAACCCGCGTTACTGCTCATCCCATTCAGGAAATGGGGAGGAAAAGAAGTGGAAGCAACACAGTGGTCCAGACCTGCTTGTTACTGGAGAAGCTGATTTCTGCCCTAGTCATGATGGATGCATAGCTGATGTTTCATTTGCTGGCATTTTTGTTGGCTAGGTCATCAGAAGGATAACCAGAGCACAGAAGAGATGTGTGATTACTGCACAAATGTGTTGGTAAATAGGTAAAAGCCAATTGGTTGGAAAGGCACAGTTTTTTCATATTTTGTCTTTATTTTGGTCATGAGCTAAAGTTCTAAGCTGTTTGTTAATTCCAAATAAAATTGTATTTTCAAGTTATGAAGGTATGTAAGAGAGTAAATGAGGATTTTTCTGGGTTTATGAGGTAAAGAAGAGCAAGTGCTGTCAGATTTGGTTTGTCTCATGCTAGTCAGACATATTTTTAATGTTAGTACTTCACATGATTTGTGTGCTCACGTGTTTGTTCACTCTCAAAAAAAGGCAGCTGACAACTGTTGGAGATGGTAATCTTTTTAAAAAAGATTTTTTCCTTTGGACTCTAGAAACTAAAGCCCTCCCCCAGACGTGCTTTTAACTAGTTTCTTCTTAAACAATTTTATCATGTAGCAGCCTCACATGGGAAAAAGCTTAAAAGAAGAAATGGGCCACCAAACCCATTAGTAGGACACTTACAAAGAGATGTGAAAATGCTGCATTTTGTTCAGAAAGTTAATCATTAATTATATATTTTTCCAAAAACTAACAAATGTAAGTTGCTGGTGTCCTCTTAAATCAAACTATAGTACAGCTTTATGGCATAGCAAAAAAGCCTCAATCAAGTATCTCAATGTGTAACAAAAAAATGCCATCAGTATCTATTTCAATTTAAGATTCAGAAACACCAAGTTTATTTTTAAAATCAGTTCAAGGAATTAGTAAGATATGTGATAGGAAATAGAATTCACACATATTAAAATTTGAAAACTGAACCAGACTTTTGGTAACCTAGACTAATTTGTCTTAGTGTGATTAAATCATACAATGCCACAAAAAAATTGCAAGTTATCTTGGTCATGCACACATGAACAACTGCTCGAGAAAGGCCATGAAGATGTAAATTTTTGTGCTCAAATAGATCCTCCTGTTTTAGTATTCCTTTATCTTTCTTGATTTGTAGTGTGGTTTAGTCCATATAAAACATGGTTTGTATATTAAAGAAGGTAATGCTTTTGATACAAAGCTTTGTCTTGCAAATGGTTACCACCTTTTTCTTTCTATTTAAAGATAAATCAGTAGAAACTGCCTTGTTTAGACAATTTGCACTGGTTAGGGTTTCTGCTTGTAGGAGCAGTCGGTGCTGGTGGTGCCAGGCCACTGTCGCTGTGTGTCGCTGCAGGGCTCTGTGGTTGTGCAGCATCAGTCCTTGGGCAGAATTCCTTTTGGCAGCTTCTGGTACCGCTCAGTGAGGGGGCTGCGGGGGGAGTTTGCAAGCTTGTTCCTGCCCCCATATGCTCCTTTAAACAGAACCAGCAGGGAATTAATTAGAAGTTGTGCATCAAGTGCCTCCAATTTATTCATATAAATTATATAGTAATTGCATTTGTTCGTCATCTGTCTTTTGCCTTGCAGACCAGAATCTGTAGAAGCTAGCCCTGTGGTAGTTGAAAAATCGAACAGTTATCCTCATCAGTTGTATACCAGCGGCTCGCATTCACACAGTTACATTGGTTTGCCCTACGCAGTAAGTTTTGTGCCAAGTATTCTGTTCAAATAGATATTATGTAAAAATGTGCTGGTTTTATCTGGAAAAACTGATTCATGCTTATATATTTGTATCTTATTGGGAGTTGGATAAGTTGGCTAAAATTGGTCTATCAGAAGCAGAAAATAGTGCACTTAAATGTCTGACTTAGTTAAGAAGTTAGAAAATAAGGTTGAATTGGGATATAACTTAAATTTTAACCTTTTACTGCAAAAATAAGAAGCCTGAAGTTCTTTGCCAAATGAATTCTTACATTTTGGCTTGAATAACCATCAGTGTATGAGCATTTATGATAAATTGCCTTTTAACAAAATTCTAGGACCATAACTATGGTGCTCGGCCTCCTCCAACGCCTCCAGCTTCTCCTCCTCCATCAGTGCTTATAAGCAAGAATGAAGTAGGCATATTTACCACTCCCAACTTTGATGAAACCTCCAGTGCTACTACCATCAGTACGTCAGAGGATGGAAGCTATGGAACGGATATTACCAGATGCATTTGTGGCTTTACACATGATGATGGATATATGATCTGTTGTGACAAATGCAGGTAATGCATATTAAAATAACTTAAAAAGTAAAATACTGCTTAAAAGTTACAGCTGCACTGGAAGTAAATGTAACTAAATGGTGTTTTAATTACGGTGAGTCACAAGAAATTTCCTTCCATCAGAAAAGTGCTTGAAGGTTGTGTGGTTTTCTTATAGGCAACATAGTCAGGTAAGGCCAGTGAGTACTTTTTAATTTAATTCTAGTCAGTATTGACTACTCATTAATTTGGTCATGCCTTTGCTTGTGCATCGCTGCACAAGGTATAGCTTTTTTCCCCTCTAAAAAGGATGTTTCTGGTATTCTGTCCCAAGTTTTTTGTTAGTATGGTAAAATGAAGACCTAGGCATTGCTTAATTTGCATGTAGTGAGTAATAAAGTATCTTGGTGATTGACATGTATGTGAATCAAAGAACTCGAAGGATGCAAAATGATGGGAGAGAAACTTCTTGAATATTGGCTTCTCTGTGCTTGATCTTTCTGATTACTCTTTATTTTTCAAAGCATTCAGTTAATAAGTATGAAAAGACTAACCTAGGTTCTTATTGGAGAAGCTGAAGTTAAATGTTTAGACTTCTGAGTTGATGCTTAAGCACCTACTTGATCATAGTATAGTAAGAGACTGAAGAGACTGCTGTTAAATACTTGGAATTGGAAAAACAAGATTAGAAATTTTTAGAGCTGATATACTTAAGACAAATCTTGTATTCCTACTCAATATTAACCTGTATTTTTACATTCAGTTAATGAATGCTGTTGGATTTGTTAGCTCTTCATGTATTTTTAAAATTATAGCTAATTAAAATACTAATTTGAGCTCCATCCTTCTGTCTGCTTATGCAACAAGCTTGTTAGTAATTTCTGATGGTCCTTGATTCTGATAATCTTGTACATTATTTTGAAATGTATTAAGATGTTCTTCCAGCAGTGGAGTTGTAGGCAGTCACCAGTTAGGTAGAGTCTTTGTCCTTGGGAGAGGAGATTCTCTGTGAGGAGTTGTGAATTTACCACAACTCTTTCCAAGTGGGAGGGTAACTGTTTTTGTGTCCCTCATCCTTCTGGCAGTGTTGTAGGGATGAGCGTAAACTACTGTTTTAGGTTAGCCTTCAGTCTCTTCCCAGACTCAGGGAAGCAGTTAAAGCTCTTTCTGTGCTGTACAGTACTGCCAGGTTATAGCAGGGTGTATAAAAATATGTATTTATTCTTCTCTTAAAATATGTAAGGAAATCAAACTGTATCTTATTTCTCCATATAAAAATATTTTATATACCCATTTCTAAAAGGGAATTGAATCCTTTTGTTTAAAACCAAACCACTTGTTCTATGTAAAGCATAAGTCTTGTTCCTGAGGGTATTTGTCTCTATCTTGCTCTCTATTGTGATAATTTACCATTTTATTTCTCATGTTAGAGAAAAACTTGCAGGAGAGAAAATGAGTCAGCTAGCAGAGTGGTGGCAAACACAGTGATTGAGATGTACTTTTAGGCAGTACTGAATTTGAGTAAAGATGACAATAAAAAAAAAAAAACAGCTTACTTTCTCTTTGTTCTGTGTGCGCAATTTTTAAAATTGTACTTTAAAGCTGGGGTTTTGTTTTGGTGTTTTTGTAGTGTCTGGCAGCACATTGACTGCATGGGGATTGACAGACAGCATATTCCTGACATATATCTGTGTGAACGTTGCCAACCCAGGTAAGTAGTTTTGTTGATTTTGAACTCTAAAACAGAATGGAACAGTGCACAGCTGATACTTTCCTAAGCATCTGAACATTCATTTAGTGTACTGTTTGTAAACAAATGTGACAGTAGTCTATAGGAAATGCTAGAAGTCTGTTCTAATACTTAAATGCTCTGATATATTTTCTGATTTCAGGAGTTTAGATAAAGAAAGAGCAGTGCTGTTGCAACGAAGGAAAAGGGAAAATATGTCAGGTGAGTAAAATTTAAAGCTCTTTCCTTAGTAAAGGTCATAAAATAAGTATAAAATATATATACAGACTTGAGTGCATTCATGGTTCCCACAGTTTTGAAAGCCTTCAGCATACAAGGTGAAGTAAATCAGTGCCTTTTACTTGACTGTGTTGTTACCAAGATAGCATCGTATCAGAATTGTTGTAGTTCCACATGTTAATGGTTTTCAGCACTGTGGTTTTTTTTATAGCAGTATGGGAAAAAAAAGTTTCAGGAAGAAATCCTAATTCATATGTGTTGGATGTAGATTGGGTGTTTTGGTATGGCTCTGAGTTTGTTTCAAAAATGGGAGAAGTTCCTAAACCAAGTTAATACAATGTAGGTAATAACGATGTTTTGAAGGTTTTTTGCTTTGATAATGAAGGTGGTGTGTAGTGCAAGCACCCGCTTCAGTCAGAGTATTTTTTTTACATAAGTAGTTCTTGTACCCATTCACAGGATTTCAAAGCTCACCTGGCCTAACTTGTCACACGTTCTGTCTGACCATCACCAAAGTGTGTTGTAGAATTCTTGGTTGACAGCTGGTACTTTGAAAGTCTATTACCAAAGTAATAACTTGGGAGGAGGTCATCCTCCTAAATGTAACATGTTTTACTTCCAGATCATGTCTCTGAAGTAGTGGAGTATGTATGTGTATTTTAAGATTTCTTTTAAAAGTACCTTGTAGATACGCTCCTGCTGCCCACTTCATATGATTTCAGAAAGTCTGGGGGGGTGTGTGGCACAACTGTGCTTCTTGTTGCAGTTGGTACCTGGTGTTGTCTGGTACTGTTACCTAAAGTCCCTTAATGGCATTAACGATCTACTTACAAAACCACAGTAATTTTTTGTTTCGTCTCTTTTCATTTTAACAAAACCAAGCTTATTTTTTACAGTTTGGTTGACCTAGTAGATCAACCAAATTAAAATTCTAAAAATGTTTAGACTTCAAAATTGTTTTTGCTGATGCTATTAAAATAGTAGAACAAGTATAGCTTCTTTGGAGTTAATGAGTTCACTGGGTGGTCTGATAATACTGTGAGGTTGAACTTGAATTTTTCATAACAAATAGGGGAAGTTGATGATCTGAGCGATTTAAATAATCTCTTGGGATTTGTAGGCACTCTATTGGATCATCTGCTGTAAACTTAAAGGAAGAGAGATTAAAAATCTTAGGAAGAGCTGACAAGGTTTTACCTTTGAAGTTAGTGTTTTGATCAGTATTCTAAATACTGATCTTGATCAGTATTCTAAATCTGTTACGTGCATTCAGTAGGAAGTACTAAATGGTAAAGCAAAAGTATCAAAACAGTTAAAGAGAACCAGAATTCACTTTTCATCTGAAATGTGGTCAAAATGCAGTATTGATTGCTATGATTTATAATACATAACTTGAATGTCTATGCTTACACCTCTTAATTTCCATTTAGCTTGGGTGAATGCACTTTATGTTGACTGCTGTAAAGTTCAGTTGGACTTAGTGATTTTGGGTATAAACTGTGTGAGACATTATTAAAATGGGCAATTTTCGTAGATGATTTCAAGCAGGAAAAGCAAAAGTGGCATCAATTTGAATGGATCTTTTAAATGTTTTAGATACTCAACAGAAGCAGAATGTTACTTTTAACTTAATTATTACTAATTTACAAGTGTTTGATAAAAGGTAAGATTGCATAATTTGGATACTGTTTGATGAGCAAGTCTATATATAGGGCTTTTCACTTAGATATGAGAATTCTTCAGAGTATAATGTTTTCATTGTAAAAATTTCTGAAGAGTTGCTGGCTTAGCTGTGTTTCATCCAAGGGTAAACAGTGGGGAGAAAGCAGTAGGTCAGTTGGTCTGCTTCAAGAAAAGAGTTTTTAATTGAACATTTCACGTGGTAGAAAAGTGTGTGTGTTTAAGCTTTTATGTGTAACTACATCACTTTTTTTTCTGGCAACAGTTTTAGCCCATTGTTCTGGGGCCTGTGGTTGTATGAGATGTTGTTTTTGTTTTTCTGGTATAAAAGTCCGGTTCTGGTGCAGCTTACTGTGCAGTGGATTACCTATTATGGCTCAGTGAAGTGAGCACCCTTGTTAAGCCCATACTCAGTTGTATACTGGATGTTTTGGGTTTGGTTGGTGGGTTCATTTCGGATTTTTTGGAGTTTTTTAAGATGCAATATCTAGATGTGTAAATTACATAAAGATGTTGCTTTAAGCTGTTTGGTCTTGAAATTGATGCTGTCGAGATCACTTGCTGCTTACGGGTAGATGAATCCGGGCCCATAACTTGTGAAATCTGGAGAGTCTTTATCTTGCTTCTGACATGCAAACTCAAGATCTCCCCTTAGTGTGTTTTACCGTGGCTCTTCAAAGTGAAAGCAGGTTATGTAGGTTAGGAAGGAGTGTCTCAAAACAACTCCATGTAATTATATGTTCAGTTGAGGTAATTATTCTTTACAGTAAGTTACAGCACACTGTAGACAACAATACTGAAATGTTGCTTCCCTAAGGAAAACAGTATTTTGTGGGGCTTGGGGTAAGGGGGAGAGGTGTGTGGCTGTGATGTCATGATTCTGTGGGCACTAGTGTATGGTCTACAGACACCGGCAGTTTTAAGTTTCTATTCTGAGGTTTCTGTTTCTCAGGCATTGGTTATTCTGCTATTTATTCTTCTTTGATTAGACATTGCTCCTTTCCATATGCTTTTTATGCTCGTTTAGAAAATATTCTCAGCAGAGATGTGAACAAATTCAGAAAACATCATCGGTTCCTAATATATGAAATATAATTATGTTCCTCATAAGGTGTTTAAAAGAGTAACTGAGATGGTAAAATGGGATTGTTTGCTGAATCCTGTTAAGAAATGTTGTGAGCAGGAAAAATCCAGAGTAACCAGTAGCTGGAGTTCTTTATTTAGTAAAGAAGGTTTTGAGAATTAGGGCTGCTGAGTGCACTCATTAAAGCAACATCCTTCTGAGATCAGAAGCAGTGTTCTCTCTGCTCTCATATTAACTGTTTGTACAGCCTTCTTCTGTGCCATATGAGAAAGTTTTGCTTAGTGTGAAGTGTATTTACTGAATGCAGAATATATGGAAAAGCTGCTAAAATCTGAGAAGACTGTACTGAGTACATGCAAACAGTCTCTTATCTGTGTGCATCAGCTCTCTTCCAATCCTCCCCATCCTTCACAGCCTTTCATCTTGACAGAACTAGGGTAATCCTGTTTCAGGTCAGGATATGTGTTTGTCTGACATAAATGCTGATGTATGCTAAATTTCAGGCTTTGGCCTTTAGGTCTGTGAGAGCACAGCACAATGAAAAAGTATCTGTCAGTTTGTGTCTGATTGTCTCTTTTTTCTTTCTGAGTAGCACAGTGTTACTGTAAGGGGATTTTGATACAAAAGGCTTTTGGCTTTTGACATACTCACCCTGAAAAAGGCATTTGACAGTGCAAATTGCAGCTGAAATAGTTGATTATGACTTACATGTGATTAATTAATAGAGCTTCACAAGAAATGCTGGTCAGTCATTAATTTTAATCCATTCTAGAATACATTTATCTGAGAGGATCCAAATGCTGTATTACAAGTAAAAGCTATATATAAGTGAATGAGTTTAGCAGAATTTTTTTTTTACTTTTTACCTTTTTTGTTCCAATTCTAATTTTGCTTAAAATGGAAAATGGTCATTAATTCCATTCTGAGAATGGAATTTAATCTGGTGCCTTTTTCTTACCTTGCATTACAAACCTCTCTTAATTACCAGTTTCTCATTGGTCCTTCATTTTCATGCTGTTGCAACTGTTGGTGAATTTTGCATGAGTGCTTGGAGCATTTGTCAGTATGAATTTTTGTGTTTTGAAAGCAGGTGTAGAGTAACTAGTGAATGTTATTTCTGCAGTACTTGAGTATTTACAGAATATTCTTTGTTTTAAAGATGGGGACACCAGTGCAACAGAGAGTGGTGATGAGGTTCCTGTGGAACTGTATACTGCTTATCAGCATACACCAACGACAATTACTTTAACTGCTACAAGAGTTACAAAAGTTAATGATAAGAAAAGGAAAAAAAGTGGAGAGAAAGAACAGAACATAGCAAAATGTAAAAAAGTAAGTGACTGTAATTTCTCTTATTACTTTGTGTTAAAATTACAGCTATGTGACATTTCTTACCAAAAGACACCGATTTAAAAATCAGGCTATTTTACTGCCTGGTTTTAGCTTGAAGCATTTACTCTGCACTAGATGATAGTCTTCCTGGGTGCCTGACCCCCATGGCTTGTCCTTATTTCAAGTTAATACATCCTGCCTGGGCAAGTTCAGTTTTATAATTGAGGCAGAATCTCCCCACAGGAATTGCATTTACTGGATCATTTGAAATAGAGGTGGCACAGAACAAGCTTTGGGATACCCAAAGAAAAATTCCGTGAAAGTCTTCATTTGTGGTGGTTTCAAGTACAGTATGTTTGTCATCAGTTGTCCTAGTGTGACTCCATTTATTTGAGTAGAAATTGTGTGAAGGGGGTTGTCATAAAGTTAGCTGCTAAACTAATTAGAGTAAAAAAAATACTGACATTATACTGCTTGTATAAACAGTATATATGTGAAGACAAAACATTTGTGAAGAAGTAAAGTACATAGAAGTTTCTAAATAAGTGGTTTTCATAGTTAATTTCATTGGCTTGGATGAGAGTTTTGTCCTTTAAAACTTGAAAGTCAGAATAAGTTATTGAGGTCTTTTTGGAATCTTCACTAAAATGTTTCCTTTTGACTGAGCAGTTCTCGATACAAATCTATGGCCATGTATTCCTCTCTTACCTCTGATATTTTGGCTTGGATTCTGAAATTCTAGAGAATCACGTTGTAATATGAGAGAAAGGTAGTGGTACCTGAGTACTGTGCAGTTAGGTTAGAATGCTGAATTGGTTTTTAAAATACATTTTGTGAGATGTAACCTCTTACCTCCTTGAGATTTCAGCATAGTTTGTTTTCATCTTGCATGTTTGATTGAAAAGTTGTTAATTTGTTAATAAGTTTTCAATTCCTTTAGAGATTTTGAATTTCCTGCAGTGAATATGAATATCTAATTTTATTCCAGGCATTTCGAGAAGGATCCAGGAAATCTTCAAGAGTAAAGGTAATGTAATTTTGTTTGGGTTTTGTTTCAGACCTTAACTGTACTTTACTTAAATAATAAGCATCAATAGTGCAATTTGGGCTATACACTAAACACTACAGTATTCTCTTCTTGGTAACTAATATGTTACGTATGCATCACAGTGATTTTAAGTTAAGGTATGCGCACTACATCTTTGTCTTGTGAAATTAACCAAAGTAATTAGTGCAGATTTTTATTTCAAGAGCCAGTAGATTAATTGGGGCTCATGTGTGCTATGTGAGGGAGTAAAATTGAGTGAACACCTTATTTGAACTTAGTGGCTCCAGCTTTTCATAACTGCTAAGCAGTGAAATAATAAAATGGTTATATTGAATTTGAAAGCTAAGTTAGTGGTTCTTCTCTGTCAAACATCCATCTACACCTGGTGGGACTCCTGTACATCTGGCAGGATTCTACTCACTGATACTGGCATAGTCTGAGGGAATCATATTGGGATGTCTGCTTTGTAAGATTTAAGTGTTACAGCAGTCTTTAAATTCTCTGTGACATAAAAATGTGCATGGTGTGAGAACTAGGTATTTCCATAGTTCATTCATGCTTGGTAAATATAAAAACAAGTGGGATGCAATTTACACTTCAGATGTGTAAGATGTGACTTGCCAACAGTGAAGACAAAATTGGGGAAATAAAATCTCTAGTTTTGTGGGGGTTTTATAATATGGTACTTGTAAGGTTCCATTGTTTTTTCATGGTTGTCTTAGCTTCACACCTTTGAAATGCTGTTTTATGTGTATGGTTTTCTTCATGCACAAAATAAATGTAAACAGGTAATTTGAATTGCTGAACTACTTGTGTTTTATTAATGTTTAATAGTGTCTCTGCTCAGGTGGATAGAAAAGGGAGCGTTGGCTGGCTGCTGCTGTCCGTAAGGAGCTTTGGTTGGCTGCAGCCTGGCTGCTGCTTGTGAGGTCTGGAGGTACAATGGCACTTTCTTTAAAAGTGAAAGGATCTGAAGCACTGCAGAAGAAAATTGTATAGAGAGGAGCTGATAAGGAGAGAAAAATTTTATGTGCAAAGCCTGTAACGTTAGAGTCACAACCTTAATGTAGCAGGTGTACAATTAGTAAAGTTTAGTAAGTTATGCAGCGGAAGAAAAGATACAGCATGATCTTTGAAGTTGAAAGGGGAAAATCAAGTCTGTGTATTACAGGATAAAAGCTGGAGTTCTCTATATTTGCATATGTTCACAAAAGTTGAGTGGGCAGGGAGACCTGACCCTCCAACAATTCCTGCACTTAGATTTGTGATGTAGTGCAGTTGTGGGAGGAAACAATGTCACTCTCCATTCTCATCCCACTAAGAGCAGGAATCACTGTTGAGGAGGGAAAGTATTCTTGAACTTGGGTGATACTTAATAATAAAATTCTTGAAAGGACAAATGTAATGGGACTGAATTTAACTCAGTGTTTTTAAGTAATACAAAGTTTTATACCAGACTTGCTAAAAATACCCGAACTGTAACTCAGTGGCATACCTTTGCCCGTCATTTTGTGTCTTGTAGAATATTTTCTTTTTATTTTAATATCTTACCTTCTAATATCTGGTCACTTACTTCAATTTTTAGGGCTCAGCTCCAGAGATTGATCCTACTGACAGTTCAAACTTTGGATGGGAAACTAAAATCAAGGCATGGATGGATCGTTATGAAGAAGCAAATAATAATCAATACAGTGAAGGTGTCCAGAGGGAGGCACAAAAGATAGCTCTCAGATTAGGCAATGGAAATGACAAAAAAGAAGTCAGCACCAGCAATCTGATTTTCAAACCTCCAGTAGAGGTAACGAGCTGTGCCTTGTTGTGTTACTGCATGCTGTGTTTGTGCCATGACATTAGATGCCTTAAAAAAAAACCCAAGCAACCAAAAAATCCCAAACCAGAACAAAAAACCCCAATCAAACAAGCAAAAATAAACACAGGAAAAAAAAAAATATAAAAAAGGGGACTTCGTATTCACTTTCTGTTCTTTGTCTCACCAGATCTGAGCATCAGAATTTTAACATTTTTTCAGAACTTGTAGCTGATTTTTATACATTCTGTATCACCTCAGTTATGTTTACATTTGCATATCATTTATCCCAAAAAGTAGCTACAGTGTTAGTCTCAGCCTGAACATTGGATTGCCTTTAGACTGCCTCTTGACACACAGTCAGCTTTAGTCAACTTGGCTGCTGTTTCTCTGTGAGGTATACTTGGAGTGGTTAGAGTAAAGGAATCATTGGAAGTGAATTTTTATTTTTCCACCTAGTATGTGTATCAAGATGTTCATTGTCTATGTTTTTCTTCAGGTGTGCTAACTGCTCTGGATGTTCATGGGTGGTGTTTCTGATACTGATTTTTTTTTAACTTGTGGTCCTGTAATTTCTAGTTTTTGAAGAAAAAGTGCAATGCCTTTTTCTGTCTTTGTCAGTAACTTATCAGTTACTTACAGGCTTAAAATCAGACCCATGTAAAAGACTTAGCATTTTGTAGCAGAAATCTTGAGGAGTAGTTACTGTAGCAGATTAATGGAAGCATCTTTGCTTCTTTTTCTCAAAGACCATCATGGCATATGGGACACCCTCCTTAGAGGAATATCCCTACTTACAGAGCCTTTTGCCTACATAGAGGCTACTTCCTTTTTGATTGGTGATGACAGTTATGAGAGGTGTGAGTTCACTAATTACCAGGGTATGTATTGGTTTTTAAAACCATCCTTCCATCTAAAGATATGAAAATGAATTTGGAAACTCTCTCAGGATTTTTTTTTTTCAATTATTATGTTATTTCCCTGTTTTTCCTTGAACGAATTGAGAATGTCATTTTATGTCTGCATGTTTTGTTTTGTTCAAAGGAATTGAAGCCTTTTGAAAATGTTGTTCAAAACAGTGCAGCAATTACCTACCATCCTAGTCATGATGAGAGTTAAGTGCACTAAAGGCTATAGTACCTGAATTGTGAGAACATGAGTATGTTGGTTTTCAGCCGTGTCCTGGAGGACTAGGGCCAAAGCATTCCTTGTATCTAAATTGGTAACTAGTAGAATTGCTAGGGAGCAGGACAGCTTGGTCAGTTCAGGCAGGAGGTTTAACTATAAAAAGGAGGGGCTTTTTTAGTTCATATAAAGTTGTTTAGTAGTTGTGAAAGTATAATCTGCTATTAGTAATAATGGAAAAATGGTAGAAGGTGAAAATTCATAAATTAATTTGTCTTTACAGAGTTATGTGCAAAAAAACAAGAAAATTTTAAAGGCTGCCAAAGACTTGCCTCCTGATGCACTTATTATTGAGTACAGAGGAAAGTTCATGCTGAGAGAACAATTTGAAGCTAATGGATATTTCTTTAAAAGGTTTGTTCATTCCTACTGTCTCAGTAAAGTAATTGTTCAAATGGTGTTTGCCAAACTGTTGCTTCAAGTACAAGTGGATCTTAGTCACCAGCAGTGTCTTATATTTACTTCGTCTGATTAAAAGTAATGACAGCTGAAACCTTTTCTGTCCCTTTCTCTTCTGGATATCCCTTACAGATTTGTTCAGGAGCTAGTTTTCTCTTTTTGTTCCTCCCTGATTACAAGATTGCCTGCATGCTCAGTTGGGTAGTTGTGCATCTTAAACCAGGAAAAAGACAGGTTCTGCCATCCTAAAATAATTCATATATTAATGGTAAAGGCTTTATCTTTTGTGAGAGAAATGGATTTTAAGTCCATGAGGCTGAGAATGAAATTGGACACAGGTCAGCTTGGGGCCATTTTACTGCCGGAGTTCTCTAGTTAGTTTATTGAGCTGTGTGTGACTGCTTCCTTCTTCCTGCGGAGTGGTTACAATGCTGGCACTAACTTCATGAACACACCTACTTGGGAATTTGCAGAAGGCCTGTTGGAGGAGATAGACCAGACAGCTTTTGCTAAGTAATGGGTTCCTTGGCACTTGGAATAGCAGAACTTGAAGCATGACTTCACAAAGTATTTGGAGGCCCCTTTCCTTCAGGAGCATTGGTACTAGTGGTGCTGCAGGTGTTATACAGGGATGTGCTGGTCTTACTTTTTAAAAATATTATTTTATGTGGTGTATAAATTTCCGAGTTTCATTTTGGGGCCTGTCATAACAAAATCTTAAGAAATTTGAAAAACATTAACTGTGTCTCTTCCATGTTTAGTGCTTGCTCGGTTAGTGTTCTCCCTTTAGATCCTGTGCAGATGATACAGGGCTGTAACTCCACCTTGAGGTATTCTGAGAAAATATTTGGGGAATGCACCTGTTAAAATCATGAAGCTTAAATATGAACATGTCATTCTTAGATTAACCTCTATTTTTGGTGTATTGTGCCAAGCATCATGTTGAAAGACAATTTCAACATGTCTTTTCAACATGATTAGTTGAGAAAAAAATAATAGGCAGAAAAATAAGAAAAATAGGCAGTTTAGCATCTTCAAAAATTATGCAATTCCCGGTTTTCTTGTGTATTTTTCAGGCCATACCCATTTGTTTTGTTTTACTCCAAATTCCATGGGCTAGAAATGTGTGTTGATGCAAGAACTTTCGGAAATGAAGCTCGATTTATCAGGCGTTCTTGTACACCAAATGCAGAGGTGAGCACATTGAGAAAGTTAAACAAGGTTTTATTTACTTAGGAATTTCCTTTTCCTTAAGATTCCTGATAATTTGAGCAATCCCTACAGTTTTTATACAGGATCTTGAAAATAATTAATGGTAATGTAGTAATGTTCTCTTGACTATAGGTAAGGCACGTAATTGAAGATGGAACAATTCATCTTTATATTTACTCCATCCATAACATTCCAAAAGGAGCAGAGATTACCATAGCATTTGATTTTGATTATGGAAATTGGTGAGTATTTGAGAATGCTGTTTTAAAATATATCTAATGCTCATTAAGTTACTTTGCAGTTCAGAATGGCCTTGGTTTTGTATCATTTACTTTCTTGCATGTTTTAATAACACAAGGCTCCTTAGGCACTGCATTTACAATGAAAAGTGTGTGCGGGCAGAATTGTGTATTTTTATTATGTGCGTTTCTGTGGCCTGCTCTTAAGCCAGCTTGGATGCCGTGCTGCGCAGACATGCCTTTGCTATTTGACCTGAACTGTGTATGACTACAGAGTACATGTGGCAATCAGCATGGGTTCAGACTATCTCAAGATACTCGGCACTGTTAAGAGTAGATATACTTCTCCTAAAAATACATGGTAGTTGTGTTTAGTACCTGAATGAGCTGACAGCCTCTTTCAGTTGAACATGTTTGAATAACATTTACCGTGTATCCAAGTGGAGGTTAAAATTGTGCAGAGTGACTCTGAGTTTGGTGTGCTCATTCTGTAAATTTTATCTGCCATCTTTGCATATGAAATGAACTCTCTGACTTCCATGCATCTGCATGTTTTGTACTGGTTATATTTCCACCTAGGACTATACTCAGGTTTTAGATGTCTTTTGTCTTTTAAGCAGAATACTAACCTTGAATTTAAAAGAACTCTGTGTGGCAAAGTTAAAGAAGTCAAAACTTCAGTAAACCAATAGATAAGGTTTTTGAATTACTTTCATGTTGTATATTGTGGTGAAAACCTGAGTCACCTGCATTTTAATGTGGTTGGTTTGCATTATAGCAGATGTTTAATATGAAATACCAGTGATATAGTATTGAAGGGGCTCGTTGCTGTACAACCTAATCAAATATGCCTTCTTGCATATAATTACTTGCAGTAAATACAAAGTGGATTGTGCTTGCCTCAAAGAAAATCCTGAGTGTCCAGTTCTCAGACGTTCTGAGCCTACAGAAAACATGAATACTGGATATGAAACTAGAAGGAAAAAGGGAAAGAAAGAGAAAGATGTTTCAAGAGAAAAGGAGACTCAAAATCAAAACATCACATTGGATTGTGAAGGAGCAGCCACCAAAATGAAAATTGCTGATAATAAACAGCGGAAGCTCTCTCCCCTCAGGCTGTCCATTTCTAATAATCAGGTACTGACACAAAGATGCTCAGCAATAAAAAGCTTTTAAATACAGATACTCTCCTTTTATAGCTACTAAAGGAATTTAAACAAGTTACTGAAAAGCAATGTGGAAATTTATCAAAAGTCAGAATGATGGATAAGCTGTTTAGAATTTTATATATTATTTTCAGTTTTCCTTAATATTCGGTTGTAATTAAAGGTATGTTGGAGTTTTTTCTTCTGAATGTCTTTGTGACTCTCTGATGTGAAGGCCTTATGTTATGTTTTGAGGAGCTCCCAGTCCATCCTGGAATGCCTTTTGGCTAGTTTGCCCATGTCACTCAGAAGTATTTTCAACATAGCAGTACATAGCCCTGCTCTTAAAACAGAACTCAAATCCAGAATACTTAGTGTTGACTGCAGCTCCATTTTTAATGGAGCTGTGCAGGTTCGTGTTTAATTCAGCTGGGAGGAGCAAGGTGTGTTTTGAAACTAAATGTATAGGTAGTATGGCAAAGCTACGTGGTATTGTACTGTGATAGTAAATTTTAAATCAAGTCTTTTTTTGAGAATGTCAGTTTGAAAGAGCTATTGGGAGGGGTCCATGACATAAATTGCTAATTTTGTGGAGCAGCTATTAAAGATAACTATTTAACGTGATTAGATTGTTACCTTAGTAACTGTCTATATTTCTTCATTTTGAGGGTGGTGGTGGTGATTTTTTTATATGATGGTTTTTGATGATGATTTAGGGGCAGAGAAAAGGGAGTTATTCTGGGAAGGAGCAATTCCTAGTTCCTTTAACATCATTTTAGGACTGAAGAAAATGAGGTAAAAATGAGCATACTGACACCCAGGTTTCCTAAGATGATAAATTGTTCCGGTGTGTTAGTAGCTAAATAGCTGAAAAATAACTGGAAGTCAGAAGGCATGCATGTGACTTGCAAATTATGGTCTCCAGAGAGATAATACTTAAACTTTCTTACCTGACGTGATTTTTGATTTGTATTTTGTGTCATGTTTTCAAGAAATGATAGCTGGTATAGGGAGTCTTTTCCCAATCTTATAATGTACAATACAGTGCTTAAATAGAACAGTCACAGGAGAACTTGTTTTTCAAAACTGAAGAGTAGGAATTGTGGAAAGAATAAAGCTCTTAAAATAAGCACATTTACACTTTCCTGTACACTTTTTTTATGGTAGCATCATATATATCACCCCAGGAAGAAAGCTACTAATTTCCTGGTTTCTGTACATAGATACATATTTTTTTAGATACATATTTTTACCTCTAGATCCTTTTTTTTTTAAATACATCAGACAACTTTAAATCTTTGTCTAGTCCTTTATGTAAAAGTGAAATTGCATATAGGACTAGTGAACACTTAATTAGTTTCAAAGTTACACTTTCATGCTTGTTTATCTTTCAAAACAGAAAACCATTGTTAGTTAGGTAACTTCTGTGTTTCCATATGGTATGGCACTGTTGCTAGATTATATAGTGAGTGTTTAAATGGAAAGTGTGACTTCAATTGAATACACTTCTGAGCTGTTGCAAACTTTGGCATTCATTCTATTTCACTAAAATAGAAATAAATAGAATAATAGAACAGAATAAGTTTTGTGGATGTATAATACAAAGCACCTAACTATTTAACTAATTACAAAGTGGTTAGAGCAGTTGCCATTGCTAGTGTCCAAAAGTTTCCTTTGGTTGAAAGGTTTTATTCTGATACTACTTTTTGCTTGGTGGGATGAGGGAGTGGGGATTGGAGCACTTTCATCCTGATTTGTTGGTTTGGTCACTTTTGCTGTAGTGAGCAAAGGATTCTTAGTTCTGTGTAGCTTTTAGTTCACTCCCGTTTGCAAGAGGAGTAGAATTTCTGTAAAACAGTCATTTCCATCTTCCAGGAGCCAGATTTTATTGATGATATAGAAGAAAAAACTCCCATTAGCAATGAAGTAGAAATGGAATCAGAGGAGCAGATTGCAGAAAGGAAAAGGAAGATGGTAAGTTGGGAAGCAAGTAGCTGCCTAAAAGGCATCATTAAGGCTTAGTGACACCTGCTCTTCCCATGCTAATTGCTGCCTTTTTGTGGGCTTGTACAATCTGCGCATGTGCAAAGTCAGATCCTTACATGAACTTACCCTTAAAATGCAAGGCTTGCTATTTGAGAACAGTTCATCTGGGTTCATCACTGCATTCTGACAAAAATCTGCTTTTATCTTCAGTTGTATATAACTTTTTGGTGTCTTTAGATTATTTCTGCAGTGCCTGTTTGAGATATAATTATTTGCTCTTTATTATTACTTGTTACTTGTAATGGCTATTTTTATAGATAGCATTGTGAATCAAGATTTTCCCCTATTTTATTTGAATTCCCTACTTGAATAAAAAGTCTCAGAAATCCTGATTTTCAGATTTTGGTGGAACAGTGCTAATAAAAGTAGCAACTTAAAATGCACTTTTTTTTTTGTTAAGTATTTAAAAATTAAGCAAGTTCTTTAATCCAAAGTAGGATTCCCTTGTGTGTCAGGCTGGTATGGGTGCAAGCCTTGCTTCAGAAGTCTAGTATTTCCAGTGATTGTAACATATCCCTTTAATCTGAGCTTCTGCTGATCTTCATGTCAGACATACATTGAACAGGTTTTGAAGTACTTAAGAAAATACGAGAGACAGAGTAATTACATATTTTTATGTGTATAAATAAATATATATATATGAAAGATTATGACTGAAACTGATTGTGATTATTGTTAAATTCATCAGACAAGAGAAGAACGGAAAATGGAAGCTATCCTGCAAGCTTTTGCCAGACTAGAAAAAAGAGAAAAAAGAAGAGAACAGGCTTTGGAAAGAATCAGCACAGCAAAAACAGAGGTTAAATCAGAATGCAAGGAAGCACAGATTCTCAATGATGCTGAATTTATTCAGGTAGTTACCTGGAGCTTTATTTTAAAGCTAGTTTTAATATTGCGTATTTTGTCAATTTACATGGTGAGCTGCATGTTAAGATGTATGAAATTTTTTCTTTTTCCTCTGAACTCAAATATATGTAACAAAAACTGTGTGGTTCTTTGACATTTTACTAGCTCCTGAATTTTTTTTCCAGAAAGATACATGTAGATTTCTTTAATGAAGAAAATTTCAGTTACATGAATTTTTGCAAACATGCATGCACACACAAACACACACACCAGCTGTGTAATTCAGTCTGTCTTTGAAGTTCAGGATAGAAACATTCATCAGTGTTGACTTCAGCCACAGGATGTGGCTCTCTTTAGGCCCCCTCTGTAACCAATGGAGAAGAATTTGTTTCTTCAGTGGGTTTTTCTGGAACACAGAGCATTGTAATCTTTCTGTTATTTAAAAGGAAATTAGTTAGTAAAGTCTTTTTTTTCTCAGTTCTTGCAGATGATCCTTAATATTTTAGAAACAGTTTTTAATTCTGTTGTTAATGGATGCTTCTTAGTTTGCAAATACTCATAGAATAATTCTCAGTCCAGGTTATTTCCCTGAGCTATGTGTCGACATTCTCTTAAGTATCTTCTGTGACAAAGTTAAACAACCTAGTAAGCTATGAATTACAGAAAGAATATTGGACTGAAAGACTTCATGATACAAGCATGATTTCTAGCTTAGGGATGAATGAATGTCAGTACTTACACAAATCTGTCATGATCTGACCAGTGATGGGTTGTGTGTGAGTACTGCTGATGATACAGCACATGCTTGGGAGGAAAGTACAGGAAATCCTGATATTTGCCTTCAAGAAGGAGAGAAGTATTGTAGTTCTGACAATAGAAATGAGATTTAAGACTTTTTGGACATGTAAAAGAAGAGGGAACTGACTTTTTTTTTTTTTCCTAAGAAAGATAAGTGGCTCTAAATGTGTATGAGATCTGTTTACTAGATTTCTGTCTTGTCCCAGGAACCGGCAAAAGAAGAAACTGCCACCAAGCCCACCCCAGCCAAAGTTAATAGAGCTAAACAGAGGAAAAGCTTCTCCCGGAGTAGAACTCACATTGGACAGCAGCGCAGGCGACACAGGACCGTCAGCATGTGTTCAGATATCCAGCCCTCCTCTCCTGATGTGGAAGTTACTTCGCAGCATAACGAAACTGAGCATGCAGCACTGGTAGCTGAGCCTGAAACAGAAACTGTTGTTACAGAAATGGTTACTGAAACAGAAGCTCCAGCACTTAGTAAATGCCCTACTAAGTATCCAAAAACAAAGAAGGTAAGTCTCCTGAGGGATAGGGAAAAGATGGACCTTAACAGAGTTTTTAAAAAATCGTAGGCTGCTTCATCAGTATGCAGCTGCATCTATGCTTTTTTTAAAAAAAATATTTATAAATTTTTTTGTAAAATTCCCATTGTATAGCCACTCACTGGTAATAGATTAAAATATTTGTAACATCCTTTGGTGGAAGTTAGTTTGGATTTAAGACTTCCAAAATACATCTTCAGAGCAATTTTGAAACAAAATGTTTTCGAAATGGGCTTTCTAAATGGATTGAAATAATATACATAACCAAAACATAATTAAAGCTGAATTTGAAAAAAAACCTAAGAAAATAAAAGTTGCCTTTCTTTCCTTTGTTTATTGTATGCTTCTGATGACAAACAGTATCTCCAAAGAAATCACTAACTTCTGATACTTCTCAGTTGTCTTTTCTGAAGTGAATGGATCAAAACATTCCAAATGTGTATGTGCATGTCTGGAGGGAAAATTCTTTACTCTTTAATGCTTTGTCAGTAAATTTCTTTCCATTGGACCGCATTGCAAAAAACTCGTATGAAGTGGCACAATATTAAAAGATATGCAGAAATCTTAACTCTGCAAGTGCAACTAAAGCAGTACAGTTTTCTGCTTTGAAAGTCACAGAATGCATTAAAAAGTATTTGTAGTGTGATATACAAGAAGTCCTGAAAATTTGAAGTGGAGGGAAAGGGGGAGGAAGTCATAGGTCAAAACTTCTTGTCAAAAGAAAAATAACAATTTCAAGATGGTTTTTTATCTTGAATCCCCAAACATAATTTAGAAATTTTTTTTCCCAAAAGGTACCTGAGTCATTCTTGTAACACTGCCTATTTGCATCACTGTTATATACTTGTGACAGGGAACACTAGAGCCTTTCTTCCTTTCTTGCCTGTTGCATATCAGAAAAGAAGGAAGATGCTTAGTACTATGAAACAGCAAAAAAGTGCAGTAAAATTCAGACTTCAGGTAAACATCTCTCCATTGCACCCAGTGTACCCTAAGTGCAGAGCAGGTGTTGCTTTAAAAATTAATTAAATAAAAATGGGCTTTTAAAAGACAAAATAAAATATAATAATTTGTGTTAAAGCCTTAATATCATATTAATATCATTTAATGTTGCATGTCCTTAATTTTAAATCACTCTAAAATCTAGGAGGTTAGTTTATCTGTTAATAGAAACTAAAATCTACTGGCATATATTTTAAAAACACTGAACTAGCTAGGAAAGAATAGCCTTTTTAGACCAGTGTGTCTCTGTATTTAGCTACACCACATTTACTATTACATTTGAACAGTGTTCAAGGCAGCTGCCTGACATGTTGACTGAGGCACAGTCCTGACAGAATGGAAATCTGATGAGGAGTTTCTTTTCTTTGCTCTCTTAATGTTATACTACTTCTCTTCAGCCTGAGTGCTTGGCCATGAGTTTAAATTATGTTTTAGAATTCTGTTACTAAATTGACATCCTGAATACTTAAATGTTGATCTGGACACTTGTATTGTAGTCTTCAGTGAGAACTAAATGCAAAAGAACTAAGTGTAGTTCACAACAGAAAAAAAACAAAAAACGGATGGGGCTAAACACCCCCATCCCTCCCACTAACTGGTATGTAAGCAAATCTGTACTGGTTTCTCCTGCTTTCCCTGTGATTTCTCTACAGCTGACCTCATTCTTGCCAGGTATTCTTAAACTTGGAGCCTGGAAACAAGCAGTTTCTGGTTTGTGTAATAGTTGACTAGATGAATAATTGAACTAAACACTTTTTTAAAGCCACTGGTAAACACACTCACAAAACTTCTTTATTTTTTTCTCTCTCTTTAGCACTTGGTTAGTGAATGGTTAAGTGAAAAGAGTGATAAAGCAGGGAAGCCTACAGACACTCTACCAGAAAGACCTCTACGCATAACCACCGACCCCGAAGTTCTGGCTACTCAGCTGAATTCTTTACCTGGTCTCGCTTACAGTCCACATGTATATTCAACTCCAAAGCACTATATCCGTTTTACTTCTCCATTCCTTTCAGAAAAGAGGAGGAAAAAAGAACCTGTGGAAAACATTACTGGCTCTTGTAAGAAGGTAACGCTTCCCTTCATTGTGGTGTTCTATCCCATATCAATTAAAAAGAAGTCTTTATTTACTATCATAAGTTCAGGCAGAAAAAAGGCTGTCTGGAAAACCAGCCATGTCACACAATTTGAAATGTTCATCATCGAAATTGTAAGTCACTAACTGGAACTTCTTGTATTACAGCGTTGGTTGAAGCAGGCTCTGGAAGAAGAAAATTCAACAACAACTGATAGGTTTAATTCACCATCACAAGAGAGATCTAGAAGTCCAGCCATCAATGGTGAACATAAAAGTCCTTTATTACTGAATGACAGCTGTTCCTTAACAGGTGTGAAGCTTTTGTAAATATACTACATAACCAGTGTATTCAACCAATATGTTGAAGTAGCTGTTTGTGGAGCACTGTGTTTTTTAAAGTCATGAGTTGATGAAAATTCCAGGCGTATCTGCATGTTTTCCTGATACTTTCTTTGAAAGAAATGCTTAGTTGCATGGTGGAGTTTTTCCCCCTTCAGTGTATATTAGATAACCAATTATATTTCTTGGCATTTACAGTCAACAAAAAACTAATGGTTTTGGTATTAGTATTAAGAGGTCAGGTTATGAATTTAATTTTCTATACTTTCTGTATATTATCTTTATACTTAAAACTCAGTAGGCCGGTGTAGCACACAGGGGAAAAAGCTGTGTAATCGTGTAAGCGTAATAGAAAATTAGAGCGCACTGAAACCACCTTTTAGCTGAACGGTCTTAAAAATGGATGGAAGTTGACATTACCTTCTCTGGAGATACAGACAGTTCTTCCAAGCATTCTAGCACACAGTTACTGGTGTATCTGTAGGCTGTTAAGAGTTTATTTTTCAGGAAGCCTGTAGGCTGTTAAAAGTTCGTCTCTCAGGAAGCCTCCTGCCCTTCAGAGACTTTTTTAATCTTAGAATTCTTTAATTTAGAATTCACAATTTCATTACATAAAGTACTTAAGCAACTGTAGGTGATTGTTAAGTCTAGAAGTCTTGTAACTTTTTCTAATTTTAACACATAGATCTAACCACACCACTAAAAAAACGAAGACTGTATCAGCTCTTGGAGTCTGCTTTCTCAGAAACCTCCACACCTACTCCTTCTCCCTATGCCACACCAACCCATGCTGACATCACTGCCTCCGAACCATCGTTGTTTGCTACTCCTCCGAGGGTAAAAACAGAAGATGAAGCTTGTCGAAATGGTTATAAGCCCGTATATTCACCAGTTACTCCTGTAACTCCATGTATACATGGAAATACCATGCACTTTGAGGTGAGATCTGTACTAAATTTTAGAGCATTCAGATATTTCAGTGTAAATCAGTATTTGTACTCCTGCTAGAAAATGGGGAGGGGGGGGGGTGTTTCTCTAGGCCAAAAAGTAAATTGACTTGAAATATCTTCTTGTTTATTTAGAATATTTCCTCACCTGACAGTTCCCCAGAAATAAAAAGACGAGCTTACAGTCAAGAGGTAAGGAAATCTGTAAAACCTGTGAATGGTATCTCAGTTTCACCTGAATGGCTGCTCTGTTCTTAGTGAATGCTTTTCAACAACCATTACAAGTTTCTGAGAATTTAAAGGGTAACTTCCCCATAGGTTTTACTTGCTTACTGCTTTATATTTCCACTTTATCTATTATATTCTCTATTTTAAACTGGTTTCTCTCTGTATCACTTAAAAATCCTGATTTGGATCAGAATCAGCTCCTGTAACAGAAAGGAGTAACTACTGCAATTTCTAGATGGGAACAGAAAGAGAACACTTTGCTTTCCAGGCTGTGTTAGATTCAGATTAACACTTCTTGTTACCAGCATTTCTTGATTGTTTTTGTTGACCCCAGTTGTGCTCCAGGTGAAAGAGCAAAGTAGAAAATAAGTCAGCATAGGTGGTGGATTAGTTGAAGAGCTAGTGCTATTGGAACATATGCCTGGGTACGCCCAGCTGTAGGATGCATGTGTCTTGCCATGGGGCTTCATCCTGAAATTTGGAAAAACTTCTCCTTCCTTCTCCCTCTTTGAAATAAGTGTCTTGACACTGAGGAGGATTGCTTTTATGTTGAAGTAGGTGCTTTCTAGCTTCCTGGCCTGGGACTTGCTCCTTTTGAAGTTCCTCCCCTTCCTCTGCCAGTCAGAAATAAAACCTGGCACTTAATGTATATTTTTACTTTGGTTAATGTACATTTTATTAAAAAGCTTTAATCTAATACGTGGAAATAGTAGAACTAAGTGTCTGGCTGTAGAATTGTTTCTTAAAAACAGATCAGTTTGTGGTACTAGAAGGCCTTTAATACCACTTGAAGGTGCATCTGAATGTGAAACAGTTGCAGGTTTGATGGAGTGTGAAAAAATATTTACATGTTTTTTCTTCATGCAGGGTTATGACAGAGCATCTATTCTAGCACTGAATTCTTTCAGAAATTCCAACCTGACAGAAATGGGCCTGCAAGAAATAAAGACTATTGGATATTCTAGTCCAAGGAATAGGACTGATGTCACACGGCAGTGCACTGGAGAAATGGAATCTGTGTCAGACCTCCAGCTGGGACTCGAAGTAATTGAGCAAAGTGCACTGCATAAAAACCTGGAAGCCCCCACACATGATAGGACTGATTCAAACAGCCAATTAGAAACTGCTCATTGTGGACGGGGCACAATTTACTCTTCCTGGGTAAAAAGTCCTGACAGGACAGGTGTAAATTTCTCAATGAATTCTAATTTGAGGGACTTGACCCCTTCACATCAGTTGGAGGTAGGAGGTGGATTCAGAATAAGCGAGTCAAAGTGCCTGATTCAAGACGATGCAAGAGGCATGTTCATGGAAGCATCTGTTTTTTGTACTTCAGAAGATGGAATTGCACCTGGCTTTGGAAGGACTGTCAATAACGACAATTTAATGGATGGAAATTGCACACCCCAGAACCCTCCACAAAAGAAAAAGGTTATAGCTTTAAGAATCATTTGCTCTGTCTTCAGTTGTCTGCTAATGATATTTCTATAACAGAAAGAACCCCAATGTAATAAAAACCAACTGTTGGCTCATATTTTACATACTACAGTATAGTAGACATTCAGAAGTAATGAAGGGCTAAGAGAAAAGCTGCATAAAACCATTAGTAAATTTATTTCTACAATATGAAAGACACAAATTCTTCTTCATATGAGTCTTAAATGAATTGCCCAATAAATAATTGGTTTTCAGGTTTGAAGATGGTTGCTTATGCCACCTGGTGTTACAGTATTCCATTATACAGAATATATACTAGATCATAGAGGCCATATACTGTGAATATCTGTTACAAATCACTGCAAGAAATTGCAACAACAGATGTATGCTATTCAGACTTTAAAGTCAGAACTGCACAGAAATACTTAGTTCCAAGAAATATTTTTCTTGGCTTAATTTGTTTTTTTGTTACTTGTTTTTCGGGGGTTTGGTTTTGTTTTTTGTTTTTGGTTGGTTTTTTGCTTGTGGGGTTTTGGGTTTTGGGGGTTTTTATGGTTTGGTTTTTTTGTTTGTTTGTTTGGGTTTTTTAAAATATTGTTTGAAAAATAAGCACAATCTAAATTTTCTGTTCTCACAAAACAGTTCTTATAGATAGTGATGTAGTCATGGGTAACTCAAACCGGGGTTGGAAGTTACGTTGCATAATTCTTAGACTGCATTGTACTGCCAGGTTGACTCCCTTTGCAGAAAGAATGACAAAGATGAAAGGCAGTGGTCTCCAGTGTACCAGCTTGCCTCTTTTGTCTCAGAACACACTCTAGTAATCTTTCCTGTTTGAAAGGTGTAATTTATTTTCTTCATGGAAGTAGTGATGAGGAGGGTTTTCTGCGTGTGTACATGCCTGCACAATGGAGTTTGGGGTTTTTGGTCACATTGCAGCCCTTTGTACATGCCTGCTCCTCTGGGGCATCCTGCTGAGGGGCAGTGAGGAATCTTCCTTCAGTTGTTCTCCTTCAGAACTGAATTTTTGTTTACTTGCTTCAAGCTGAGACATACATGGAGCAATATTGTAGGAGCTCTGATCTTACCTGGTCACGGCCCTGAGAATTTGATAGATCTTGTGTGTGTTACTGTAGCCTGCTGTTTTGGCAAACCTGAAAAGAAAATGTAAGCTAGAATTCCTGTAACTTGATGGCCTTCTTTTTCTAAGGCTAAATTTTTTGAAGGCTAAATTTGTCTTCACAAATCCCAGCAGCACTTAGTAATTCAGTAACCCTCCCCACTTCTGTTGCTGGCAAGGATTGTTCCAGGTTGTTACAGTTGAGAGCTATGCTATACTAATCCTCCAATAAAAAAGGTGGGCTGCCCCCGACACCCCCCAATCTTAGAATTCCTGTCTAAAAGTTCGTTTGAAGAAACAGCCAGAGAAAACTGCATCTGTATCCCTGAAAGAAGGGGGTTTAGGATTTCCAAAGACACACAGAAATTTGAAACCTTAGACAGTGTAAAAAAAGAGGTGGTGGGCTGGATCCCACCTGAGGTGAAAGGTAAGAATTCAGGAATTTTGAATTTGAAGAGACTCATAAAAGCCTTTTCCCTAGGGTCATGTAAGACAGCTATATCCTTAGGTAGGTCTTTGCAGGATGTTTTTGTATACTTGTACATTTCTGTGGGTATTTGCTTGTGTTTTGTCCTACTATTGCACAAGTTATCAATACAATCCTGTACAATGTGGCCACATTACAGGGGTCTATTAACATTTAAGCTTTCTTTAAAGCGGTATTCTTTAGGGGGTCCCTGTCACATGACCTGGAAATAATACAAAGTACTTAAAAGCAAGTTCTTAACCTGAACTCCTTTATGCAAAATCAGGTATTTTTCACTGTTTTTACTCTGACATATGGATGGGTCTGTAATAGATCTGTTTGAAAGCAAACAAACAAAACCCCTTAGGACTGCAAGAAGAGCAGCTGCTTCAGTTTTTCTCTCTCTGTAAAAATGGATGTCCAGTTTTATTGAGGATTAAGCCAGTTAAAAATCAATTTTTTTTTCATTATTGCACTTCAGTTTGTTTGGATGCTGTATGGTTCAGAGCAGGATGCTGATAACTAGAAGAAAATTTATAGAAGTTAAATGTCATTTTTACCAAACTACAAGTGTAGTTACCAAATAAAGTAGTTCTGGAGGTCAATATTTCAGCTTTATACTTCAAATCCTGAAGATTCTTGGTGAAAATACTTCAACATGTATTTTTTCACTGGAGGCAATTTACTAACCACCAAAACTGGTTTCTGTTCTATGGAACTTTGGTGTAATGATTTTAAATATGTAATACATTAAATAGGAACCATGTGCCATTATTTTTGGTATTAAGAGTTAGCTTAAAAATATGTTTTTAATCAGTCTCTCTTAAAGTGCAGTAAAGACAAATTCAGAATAAACAGGGAAAAGTTGCAAATTCTGTGTTAAAAGAAGGCTTGAAGAGTTTAGTGAATCCTTTGATATATGAAGCAGAAGGGTAGAGGGTTCTCATGCAAGGGAGTCAGTCTTGAGAGCAGGATGTGACATCTCTTGAAATTAGCTTTACTAGATCAGTATAATTGTAAAATTCTGCAGTTCCAGGAGAAACTGTATAGTCCCTTGTAACTACAGCCAACAAAATGACTTCAGCAGTGGACCTTTTGCTGACCTGTGTCATTGTCATCTGCTTCTTCCCTGAGGCAGAACACATAATTATTCTCTTGGCAGAAGCACTTTCTTAATACCACCTTTGCAGTTGCTAGTAGCTCAGTACGTTGTAGATTCCACTGTAGATGTGGTGAAGTATCTTCAATTAATCTCTGCCTTTTTTTTTAGAACCAATTACATGGTAGGTCTTACTGAAATGTAGTGCATTTAATAGAAATTGTAAGAAAATGGTTAAAACTTCCTCTCTAATGTCCATTTGTGGGGTTTTTTTTTCCTCTTAGGTGTCCTTGTTAGAATACCGTAAGAGGCAACGTGAAGCTCGAAAAAGTGGCTCAAAGACAGACAGCTTCCCCCTGGTTACTGTATCTCCTCATGCTGCTGGTGGAGGAAATACAAGTAGTAATAATGGTGCTAGTGATGGGTATAACAACAGTGGTGAAAATGGGGAGCAAACTGATAACACTGCAAGCCTGCCTTTACCACTGCCAACTACTGTTTATAATGCAGCTCCAGAAGACACTGGCAACAACTGTGCAATTAAAGAATCTTCCTCCAGTGAGAAGAGTGAACCAGAAGTTCAGTGGTAAGCCACAAAACTACAGGACTAAAGTTCAGAAGAATTTTTTATGTAAATCTAAGTATTTGCTAGTTGAAATCTATTTTTCATTAAGGCTTCTGTTGTGGAATACTGACTGGAAGCCCTTCTTCCAGCTTAGTAAAGAGTTGTCTTACCTTTTTCCTCAGAAATACAGCAGACACCTGATAATGATTCAAATACATGAAGAATTACCCATAAGATATTTATTAAATTATTTAAATTCTGCTTTTTTATCTCGTAGTGGCAAAATAGGTACTGGTTTGAGCATTTGTATCCTTGTATTTCTACTGCTTTCTGAGCTGAAGAGAATTCTTCATGTTTAATCTCAAAGCCTTTCCAAAAGTACTGTAAGGCATAAGGTGCAGCAGGAGAATAATCTATACTGATTAGCAATGGTTTCTGGAAGACTTTAGGAGGTCTGGTTTTCAGTCATGTGGCTGGAGTGTGTGTGGGATGTTTGCTGTTGTGTAATTACCCTGTGCAGGGCTGAATGCTCAGGTGGGAGCATATGGTGACACTAAGAGGATTGTTGGTGATTGCTCAGTGGTTCCCTTGTTTGCAGACCATATGGGCAGTGTGCAATGCCAGATACTCCAAACAACCCCAGATCCTCAGCAGAGGTGGCGTGTGGATGGGGAGGAGATAGAGTGACTTCAGTCTGTGTAAAACACTGCACAAATTTTTCAGTGAGTTTTGGTAGCTTTAAAATAGATGGTCAACTGTGGTGACACTGTCTCCAAAATATTATTAGGGCAAAATAAATCCTGCAGATGTTCTTCATGCTGTGGTGAAAGCCTAACTGGTGGGGATGAACCATGAGCTTAGGAGTTGAACATCCTTCCACTGAGATGCTCCAAGTATTCCAGGAAAGAAGATTTTGTAAAACCCGTTGAAGGGAGAACCTGAGTGCAGTCTTCAGTGTTCCACTGAAAAGTGTCTGTTAAGTTCACTGTGCAGAAGCTACTGCACTAAATTGTGGAAGCAGGCCAAACAGGGAATAATTTACTGCTTAGATTTTGCACTAACCTTGCAGAGCAGCACCAAAACTTATTCCAGTGCAGCAGTATTGTGAAGTGATGCCATATGTCCTTGCCAGAAAGGAAAATATTTTTGCGGAGTGCTGTCACTTAAAATATTCTTGGTCAGGTTATGATTGAGAGATGTAACGGGTTTTAAGAGAGATGTGACTGTCATTGCATAGTATAGAAGCTTCAACACCAATAGATTTGTAGTGGTACACAATTCATAGCTGTGCATCCCCACTATTAAAGAGCAGATTCTTTGCAGTTCTGGAAGAAGACAGTTTTCTGCAAACTGAGACTATGAACCAGTAACTGTGACCTTAATTTTTCTTTTTTACTTTTCAGTTGTTAAGACAAAGAAAAACCCACATATCTACAGCTACTTCCTTAATAAGAGGAAATGCCAGTTTTTTAATGTTACAAGTTTGTAGGAAATCACTGTATTTAAAGTGGGAGAAAATAGATACAAACCACTTAAGTAATAATATTCCTTATGCACAAGTTATTTGGTTGTTACATGCAGCCAACACTGTAAACTTCCTCTTACTCGGTATTTGCATATACATTGTCCTAAATATGGTCCATGGGAGTACATCCTCTTAAATTTAAAGTGGACTTCTCTTTCAGGACTGCATCAACCTCTGTGGAACAAGTAAGAGAACGAAGTTATCAGAGAGCTTTACTTCTCAGTGATCATAGGAAAGACAAGGACAGCGGTGAGTTGCTTTGTTTTTTTGAAGATACATAAATCTAACCAGCTCCCCCGTGGTAATCTGTAATAATTCTAATACTGTGTTTGGGTCTGCTTCATCTGTAGGGGGAGAATCACCTTGTAGGCCATGCTCACCGTCTCATGTTCAGTCTCCATCTCATTCAAATCTCATTTCCCAGTTGCAGCTTAAGGTCCCTTCTTTCACTGAAATTCCTGAAGGTCAGTAAGCAGATGACCTTGTATGGCACTTGACATATTCAGTAGTCTAACAACCACTTTAATAGCTCTTTTAAAGTCAAATATAAAGTGCTTAATGATCTCTGCAAAAGATTTGATTTTCCCAATTTGATATTTATCTCTGCTTTATTTCTGTAGAACCTGATTCTGAAAATCCAGAGCCAACTTCGGAGTGTCCGTCCCCAGATACTTCACAAAGGACTTGTAAAAGTCCATCAAAAGCAAGCAAGGTAATGCAAGGTTTGCACAATATGCATAGGAACAGCTCCATCCATCTCTGATTTACTTATAAAAATGTTAATTGTAGGATTTACTACTTTGGTGACATACACACATGTTCATCTAACTGTGCAGTAAATTAACATAGGTAGACATCTGCAAGAATATTTGTCTGTATTCACTAAAAAGTGGGTTTATATGCTGTGCTTTCAGTAGCTGTACATGTTTATGATTTTACACTCTGTAGACAGAGAAGAGATTGTATCTGCACTGTTCTGTGGTGTGAATGCTGAAGAAAAGGCACTCAAAACCAACAGCATGTGATTTACCCTTAACAGGGGGGTTGTTCTTGATCTGCCAGGGTTTGGCAGTCAGGACTCTGATAATATGGAGAAGGATGTTGAGTAGTACCCATATTAAATGAAGTAATTCAGGTTGTCATATTTAGTATGTTTGCTTGCAGTACCCAGCTTTAAATCACTCTAAAAATTGCTTTATTTCTGTAAGTAGTCTTCTCTGGAATTACCTCTTTCAGATTCAGAAATCTAAAGCTTTTAACAAAGAATCAGTTCAGACTTTGAGCTAATGATCATATTTCTGTTAGAAGTTTAAAATATACTTCAGTAGTTTTTGACTTGGAAGCATTATTAATATATACTTGATAAAAATAGTGCCATCTTAAGCTTGCTCTGTTAGTGGTGTTATTCTCACACCAAATACATATCCTGCATCTCAGCATTTTTTTTCACAATTGGAGGAAAGTGTTCTGCGATAGTTTTTTGTTTGTTTTTTGTGTGCATGGTTTAGTATTCTGAACATTGAGCACTGACTGCCTTTCTTTTTGTTCCAGCCCTCTTCACCAAGTCCTGTAGTTTCAGCACAGCCACTTGGGAAAACGCCCACAAAACCAGATTCGCACTGGGAAACTGCAGCTAACGCACCTGAGACTGAATGTGCGAATCATCCAAAATCTGAGCTGCAACAGAAACAGCTGACAAACAACGTCCAAGCACTTTCAAAAAACCATCCATCTCAGTCACATCTGCGCAGCTCTGCTGAGCAACTTTCACATTCACAGAAGTTGCCTTCCGCACCTTTGAAGCTGCATTGCCCTCCTTCGCCTCATGTAGAAAATCCCCCCAAGTCTTCTACCCCTCATCCGCCTGTGCAGCACGGTTACCTTTCACCAAAGCCTCACTCACAGCAGCTGGGATCTCCATACAGACCTCATCATCCACAGTCACCTCAAGTTGGAACACCCCAGAGGGAAACACACAGAAACTTCTACCCGGCAGCACCAACCCTCCAGCCCAGTAATCAGGCGCAGGCTAGTGGCCCCCTCTTCACTCAGACAACATCAGGACAATCTTCAGCTTCCTACAGCCAGTTTAACCAACAAAATTTGAACAGCAATGCTCCACCTCCCCCGCCCCCTCCACCCCCTTCTTCTACTTACTATCAAAGCCAGCAGCCCTCTGGAAACTTTCAGAGCTACAGCCAGCTGAAGGGCAGCATACCCCAACAGACTGTGTTTTCATCTGGACCAAACCAAGCACTTCCTGGCACTGCGGGTCAGCAAACGGTGCCAGGACACCACGTCGCTGCAGGGCATTTTTTGCCCTCTCAAAACCCCAGTATTCATCACCAGGCATCGGCATCTGCTGCTCCTCCTCCTCCTCCACCACCCCCTGCTCCAGGACCCCACCTTGTCCAGCAGCAAAGTACTCATCAGCAGCACTCTGTAGCACATGTTGTTGGTCCAGTTCACGCCATGGCGGTGGCTCCTGGATCACACATTCATTCTCAAGCTGCTGGTCACCATTTGCCACCACCACCTCCACCACCAGGTCCTCTCCCCCACCACCAACCTCCCCATCCCTCCACGGGACACCAAGGGTTGCAAGCACAACACCAGCACGTTGTAAACTCGGCACCGCCTCCCCCGCCGCCCCCTCCCTCCAGCGTTATCGGCTCGGGGCACCACCCCGCATCAGCACAAGGGTTACACCACCCCTCTCATCAAGGACCGCCCCATTTCCCTTCCAATGCTCACACAAGCGTCTCCTCCTATTCCTCGCAAGCCCCACATCACACAACGTTAGGACCTGGACCTCAACATCAGCCTGCTGGCACAGGACCTCATTGCCCACTCCCTGGTCAAGGTCCTCACATCCAACCTCAAGGACCAAACAGTATTTCAACACCTACTGCTTCCGGGTTCTGCCCTCACCCCGGCTCCGTGACCCTTCCCCACGGAGTGCAAGGGCAGCAGCAGGCCTCGCCCGTGCCAGGACAGATCCCCATTCACAGAGCACAGGTGCCACCCACCTTTCAGAACAATTACCATGGGTCAGGGTGGCATTAAAACAGATCCCTTTAGTTATAAACATTTTTAAAATGTTCTGTAATATAAACTGTGTATATTTAATATGTACCTATTCAAGGTACTTTTTAAAGCTTGTACATGATACTTTGTATAAAAGCAAACACCAGTGCTCTTCCATTGTATCCTTTCCATTTTTTGCTTTTTAAAATTCCTGAAAAACGTGCTGTTAAGCCAGTATTAGGTATTTCTTTTTATTTTGTAAGTGGACATTCCAGCTGTTTTTTCTGGCAGTAGGTTTGATGCTGCATAATGTTTAAAATTTTATTGTTGCAGTTAAATTCATTTAGTGAAAGTTTTCTATATTACTTTTATACATATGTAATTAAATAAGTACACAGGCTAAGTGATGGCACTAACAATTTTTTTTTTCCATTTTCTGTCAACAGTTTTTTGTGTGCATAGAGATAGGAAACAATGCAATACAGATTTTTATAGTTTTGGTGTGGACATGGCTTTTTGTTTCATCAGTTATTTGCAGAAATTGTAATTTAATGTATAGACTGTTTCTAATGTCTCGGACGAGTGCTGTAAATACTGTATTTCTTTCGCTTGTAAAGTTGCTTAAAGCTTCTTTCATTTGATATAGTATTGTATATAATAAGTCTTTTGCAAAAAAAAAAAGTGTGATCTTTGTGAAAGTAGTACAGTATATGATCTTTAATTTTTTTTTAATATACTGTCACATTGCAGCACTGGTTGGGCATTTTAATTCATGTTAATAAATCACAATTATGTCAGTTTTACCTACTTGTCCTGAAAGGGTGCTGTATCAGCAGGAAAGTGGCCTTAAGTCTCTGATCTCCCCTGCTCCCTGTGAGGCTCTTCACTTCTCTGCAGTCTCCAGCTGTGGCTTCACTTCTGTAGCACAGACAGATGTGGAACAGGCCGGAGGAGGGGGATTCTTTCCTCTGTTTAGAGGTTGAGGAATGATCACCCCAAGCACAGCAGAGTCCAGGGTCAGGTTACCGATAGTCAGGGGCACTGAGGGGTATTTTTATGCTCAAGGTGTTCTGACCTTGGTTGCAGAGCAGGGAAGCACCTGCCTGCTGCAATACCTTCCTCTTCCCTTCTCCTGCCTCCTCAGGCCCTCCAGTTGGGATGTAGGGGAGGAGCTGAGTGGGTGGTGCTGTAATGGGGTTCAGAATGTTACAAACTGTAGCAGTTTGGGGTTTTTGTAAGGGAAGCGATTTATTCCTGCTGCTGAAAGCAGCAGTGAAGGGGGTGCTCTGCCATGGGTGAGGGCGTCCTTCCGTGCCAGCAGTAACTGCTCTCAGTCCTGCTCACACAGCTGGATGGTGCTCAGTGGCTCCACCTCAGACCAGAGAGGAGAGACTGTGCGAGGAGGACTGAAACTGCATAGGAGGGGAAGTGGCAGCTCCTACCCACTAAAAAAAAAGTGGCAATTCTTTTAACATGTAAAAAAGAAAAAGGGGGCCACTTTAAATTCTAATTTGCTTCTAACTACTAAAAAATCTTGCTAGTTAAAATTGTACACTAGAATCATATGCTAGAAATGCTTTCCTGAACCTGCTGCCTCTGCAGAACACACACTGGAGTTCACATTGTACACTAGCATGTGTAGTGTAGGACAGCATTAGGCTGCCAAAACCAGCAGAAAAAACCCACCCTCGGTGCAGTTACTCAGACACCGATTTTGAAAACAAATGTGCATCATCCTGTGTAGCCCAGCATTCAGATCTGGTGGTCTGCCCCTCTTCCATACCTCCAAGAAGTGACAACATCATTTCAAATACAAGAGAACGTAAAATACCCAACTGTGCTTGGCAAGGTCTTAGTGCAGTATAGGGAGCTGCTGCACTGGGGAGCAGAACAGGACGAGGCCTGAGCAGGGCTCCCCAGTGCAGCTGCAGCACCAAGGCCAGGCAGAGGGCAGAGCTGTGCCAGCCTGGGGCTGCCCCAGGCACTTCCTTCCAGTGCCAGCATTTTCTGCGTATTCAAGAACACATTTGTAACTGGCTGCAGCAACCAGGCACTGCAGAGCTGGGCTGGGGGTGAAGCTGAATGTAATTTTTACCTCCAGCATGAGTCCACTGTGGCATCGTCCTTGTGAGCAGCGTTGTCCTCGCAGCCACTAAAAGCAGTCCCAGGGATGAGGGTGAAGGCACACGCTCCTGAAACCCAACTGCTGTGGGGCCTCAGCACTGGACAGGTTTCCCCAGACCAGAGTGTTTCACACTGCGGTGCCTTGGCAGTTCTCCGGAGGAGTGGCTGCCCCAGCCCTTGGGACGGGACAATCGTTCCCTTGTTTACAGGACTTGTTACAGAACAGCTGGTAGGAAAGATGCTTTTTTTTGGTCACATTTCACCCAGCAAACCACTCCCACCCAGTCCCTGCTGCCACAGGACCCGTGGGGCTGCTCTGACTGACACCAGGTGATGTGTTTCATAAATGAACATGGGAAGCTGCCTTTCTCGGGCCAGGAAAAGCCAGCCCCCACCTCCCACCCCTCCAACACCCCTGCAGCTGAGGCGTGGCTAGGCAAAGATTCCAATGACCAGCAACACTGTCTGAAAAAACAAAACACTTTAATTAGACAACTGCAAGCACCTCAAACAACTGGTTATTGTTACAGCATGGGGCTATCTTCTCACAATCTAGTTATTGCAAAGGCATGTGAATAAATTTTATATGGACAAAGTCAAGAAAAAAGTGGCACTGTAGTTACATGAAGATCAGGAGTAAGCTTACATTCATCCCACTGACTTCTAAAAGAGGCCCAAACACACCTCCGTACTGTACATTCTAAAATCTGTATTGCCTATAAGCTTCAGCCTATGCAGCTTTTGTTCCTAGGAAACACATAATTGTTGCGTGCAACTTACAATGGGCAGTCGTATGTCTACGGATGGGAAAGAATAAAGCTAGTGCAATTTGTTTTAGAAACATGTAAAGCTATGAATGGAATGAGCATGATCTTGCTTCTTGGATTATTTTACCCACTGCACTGTAAATATCTGCAGCTATATCCTTCCTTAACTGATGCCAAGCACACACTTTTATTATAAAAGATCAGTAATTCTACACAGAGTGGTTCTCATGCTCTACTTTTAATTTTTTTTCTTTTTCTTAAGGTATAGTACAACTTACAGTGCTTAGAAAAAGGCAACACCATATGGTACCATGTCTTCACTATCACATTGTAAGGGAAATTGCTATTTTTCTTTTCTTAAAAGCACTTAAAATAGGCAAAAGTTCTAAAAGGGAGTGCTAAATGATAATGCATACTTTATTAGAAAGAAGTCTAGCCTTCCTTTAAAGTGCCATTTGGGGAATGAAATCCTGTAAACCAGAGCCACTTTGTTTAAAATCCAATGAACAGGAACTGCTACAGAATAGAAAGTTTACACAATTCCTTAAAGCGGTTTAAAGTCCACTACATGCAATTGGTTTGCTATAAAGCTCTCTAAAACTTAGTCGCTTTACTCTGAAATTGAGTCCCCGATCCCATATTTAAATGGAAATAAACATTTACAGGGTGCATTTACATACTCTATAATACAAGAATGACATCCCTTTGCCAGAAGATAAAATTGTACAATTCCTCGCCATAACTCAGTTCTGATTTGATAAATTTCTTACACTCGTAAATTATATAATATGCATCAGCTAAAATATTTTTTTTTTTCATAAATAGTTACAAAACTTGCCAAAACACATGGGGGGAAGTTTCTTTTGTTCAAAAATCTGACATCTGAATGTCACACAACACAAGAAACAATGCTTAAAGACACGTTAAGTGTTTTCTGAAGAAAGTGGGTGAGTAAACTACTAGCTGAGGACAAAAAGACTACCCTTCCCCAAGAACACAGTGCACAAAAAGCAAAATGTCAAACAGTACCTCAAGCAAAATAAAGGTCTGAGGATTGAAGCCAGCTCACGTGTGATCCTGCTAAAGATTTTGTGACAGTCACCATTTAGGTCCAACGCATTGGAAAGTGGTTACTGGCTTTTTGTTTGTTTTACAGCTGGAAGATTCTGCTAAGAATTCAGCCACGGATGCCTAAGGCATTCTCCAGCTGAAGCACGTTTCTCTGGGACCATTTCTAGCATGGGGATCAGGAAATCCGTAAACTGTGCAGCATCTTCATGAGGCCAACCATACTTCTCCACAAGCACATCAAAAAGACTCCAAGGTTTCAACTTGGTAATGTGTCGGAGTTCTCCTGCAAACACAAATATTAACAGCATTAGAAAAACACCTTGTTATTCATGTCAATGACTAATCTTTGTTTCGTTTTTCTCCCACTCTGCTTTCACAGCACCTTGACCAGGCTGGGAATCACTGCTTAGGACAGGCAGTGCACACTAAACTTCCATGAGGTCCTCAAAGGAGATGAGTATGTTCGATGTCAAAGCCAAGAACTCTTCCTACAGCCATCAGTACATTAATTACACCTGGACTCCATTGAGTTTTCCTGCTGTCTTCACTCTCCTGTGCACACAGGCACTCATTCACACTCATGCTCACACCATGGCCAAACCACACTGCAGGCGGCTCCTTCCTAATCAGCCAAGGAACTCAAATTTCACAGAATCTTCTCCAATTCCAGGACAGAGGTCTCAGAAACACAGGCCCTTGCCTCACCATGTGTCATTTGCCAGCAATGCAGCAGATTCATTCCTAAGCAAGCCGAGGTTTGGTGCTCCAGAGATTCTGCTCCATCTCCCAGGCAATCACTCCAGGAAACCTGATCCAAATCTTTCCTGAGGGAAGCTCCTGCTGCTGCCCAGGTCTCTTTCAACCAATCACCAACACAAGTGGTGACAGCAGCTGCAGGAATGGAGTATCCCCAAGAGGGGGAACTTCTGCCAACCTGGCAATGTGTCCCAGACCAGAAGGGAGGAGGTGAGAATTGTTCTGCCATTCAAACCAGCAACACTATCCAGGTCTGTCCATAGGTCATGCAGCACCATGGGGAAGACTCTTACAGTTTCTTGCTCCTCCATTGCGTAGGAACGAGGCCCAAAGCCAAGAGATGTGCCACGAGGCACATGGTGAAGGGATTGCTGTGGGCACAAGAGGGATGAGCAGCTGTCAGGCTGCATAACCCTCACTGCTGCCATCAGGAGGGAGTGATACTGAGGTGTCACCTTGCATGAGACCCACAGCCTTTGCAATCAAGGCTCTCAGTAGCCCTCATTTACATGTGGTGTGACTGTCCCCTCATCATTCATGAGGGCAGTAACATGAGGAAATTCGACTATAGTTGCACCACTTCTCCTGAAAGTATAAATCTGACATTTGAAATCCTTGCAGAGGATGAGAATAGGACCCCAACCTTGCAGACAAGTCAACAGGCTTGTTCCACTCTCCTCTTCAAAGCAGGGATATCTCTTTGCTAACATCTGCCTTCTGACTGTGTCAGATCACAGCCGGGAACACCTGTGTATAATGCTCTTACACTTTGTAGCTCCAGTGCATTTATCACCAACAATCTAATGAATCTAAGGCCTCTCGCTTCAACAAACTACACTAGCCATGAATCTGTGTGTGTTAAAGTTCTTACAGAATGTGACCAGACTTAAAGAGTGCCTGATCTGTTCTAATCAGTAATTAAGCCCTGCAACACCCAGCCCCTCAGGACACCAGCTGAAACACAAGGGCAGATGTTTTCTGCCAAATTTCTGTACCCTTAATGCATCCCACAGCCATCTCCCTTCTTCTCGAGCATATGTGCCAGTCTCCATGGGACACTGCAAACAGCACTTGAGAGACCCCTGTGGTGCTTCTGCACCAAGGAGAGTGATGGGGTCTCACCCAATACTGGAGGCTGAATGGGCTTCAGAAGCTCACTTCACCACCTGGGATGGGGGCATCCAGGCCACATTACTTGCAAGCCAAGTAGTCTGTCGGCGTGATTCTTGTCCCTGCCTACCATCAGCTCACAGGCAGAGTTTCTGCACATCCCTGTGGCGAGTGAAGTTCCAGGGCAGGAGAAGTGACCCGTGTCTGTCCGACTGCCTCAGGGACTGAACATCTCAATGCAATGGATTTAAATCCCCAAAGGCTCAGCAGGCCCTGTTTCTGCTGCCTCAGCCCTCAGCAGTAGGTCCTAGGCAGGGTGCAGTGCTCAAGAAAGCAGCTCTCCAGCTGCTGTCACCAGGTCTCCACAAGAGCAAGTGTGCAATCCACAAGCTGCAGAGGAGTGCTGCTCACAAGAGGAATCCCAGGTGTGCTGCCCACCACAAGGAACACCAGCAGGTACACACCAGCAGAGGCCACAGAGTTCTGGTTCTGTGTGAATATTCACAGTACAAGCATGTCCCATCAGTCCCCACAGACACAGAAAGGCTCTGCTTTGGGCCCACAACTGCCCCACACAACAGGAAGGACACCACATCTTGGAGCTGCATATTAATTTCCAGGCTCTCACTCAGTCCTTTAAAACTTTGTGCAACCCTAAAATTTAACTGCTGAAAATCTTACCTTTTGGAAGATTTCCAATAGAGTATATTGGTGACTACTTACAAGAACAGGTACTAAATTATATAACAGGAATGCATGAACTCAAATACTGCCAAAAAGTGATAAGAAAGTGACTTGTTACTGACTGCAAGCCAAAAATTGCTAAAAAAAAAAGATCATGCCCATGGTTTCTCTAGCTCCCAGCATTCATTGCAAGGGCTGCTGTAATCATGCACCAAATAAGGCTTAGAGAGGGTGGGTGTGTGTTCCCATCCAGCTTCATCTTTGTCTTCATCTTTGCATTCACATTTTGTCATTTCCAGCACCTTTCCTCCCTCAGATCTGATAAGGTAACATTGCACGATGAGGCCCCTGGTGCCACTGTGGAAGGAGATTTCTTGCTGTTTGAGTACTCCTCATTTTGTGAATACCCATGCTAAGGCCAGCACAATACTCAGCAGTTTTTCTGCTAAGAAACAAAACTGTTTTAGCACTATGGCTGAGGTTTCCCACAAGAAATTTTATGAAGATTGTAAAAGCACTTAATAAGATAGGATACAGTAAAAATTATCGTGGGGGCCATGCTTAAAGTAATGCTTCAGTTTTCAGTAAGGATCATTATGCTAACTATGGAAACAAAACAGGGTAAGTAAAAGACACTTAACACTACTCAGGTGGACAAAAAGTCTAAGAATAAATTTTCATGTGGATCCTCATTCCCATCCTAAAGCATGAGAGTAGCACAGGAAATGGAGGTGTCTGCCAACACATATTTTCATCTACTCCAAGATGTTTGTACCATGTAGATGGAGGTTGTACCTATGAAGGCTGTACCTATGTTTAAGGGAGAAATTAAAAAAGCACAAGCCCTACCAGTCTGACACCATCTGTATTCAGGGCATTAGCATGAATTTTCAAAGAAGTGCTAAAAATGTGATACTGAGAATTTCCTCAGAGAAGCCCTTTATTTGGATTTTTGATAGTGAAGTACACAGGAGAAAATCCACAGAGGACAACGGAGTTGTCAGAGCTGTAAAACTCCTGTTGCCAAAGCAGAGGCAGCAATGATCTCTCTGAAAAATGGAATGTTAAGCCAGAAGGAAATTACTAAAAAAAATTTCTGAAGGACCAGGGGGGAAAAATGCTATTTAAAGCTTTGTCTGCTGACAGTAATACAAAAACCCCCAGATCTAGTCTATAAAATTCATCAAAGACAAATTTAAGATGTGTCACCAGGCAAGAGGAGGATGGATTACTGAACAGTAAGACATGGATGAAATGAGGATTGGTGAAGCAGCAATGGGATATAATGTGCTGCTACACATCTATGACATGATCCTGAGAGCAGGTGGAAGAAAGAAGCAAGCCCTCCCTCCCTTCCAGGAGGGTAAATGAGCAGCATCACAATGAGTACTTCTCATTGCTCAGCTTCCAAAGGGCAAAGCCAGCACCTGGCTAGCATCTTGCATTGGCTTAGATCACAAGGAAACAGGACTAGCAAATACCAGAAGAAAAACAGCAGGAACCATGGTCTAGGAAAAACAAAAGGGTTTTACATTTTAATGCCAAAACATATTAATTTTTACAGTTAAAATAGTTTCCATGAAGACACTGAAGAAGAGGACTCCCTGGAGTTATTACTGGGCTCAATCAAGATGAGACCCTATAAAAATATGTAAGCATCTGTGTTATAGTATAAGAAATAACTTACAAATGCTTTTCCTCTTTTAAATGCATCCTCCTATTTGAATGTGTAAAAAACTGTTTCAGGCAATTACTGAGGAAGGACTTGATCCTGTAAACTCTTTAACATCTTTCTTTTTGTTCCTGGGATTTTAGTAGCACAACTCAAATGTTTAAAGCACCTCTCTGAGGTCAAACTTGCTTATGGACAGGAGTAAAACTCAAATTGTGATTTCTTGATTTTCACCCAAGACTGATGTTTTCAAAACAGGAGCTCAACAGCAAGATTTCTAAGCCTGCCCTGAGACCACAGTGAGAAATTCTCCCAAGAGCCTCAGGCCAGTACCACAAGGCTTCTCATCTCCAGCGCTCAAGCCACAAGCAGATGAGTACAAAATACTTGGCTTGCTGGCCAACTCTGGAGCCTATCCCTCATACCCCGCCAGCCCACCGCACACAAATCCCGGCTGGGGACACCAGAGGCTGGCAGGACACCAGAGGCTGGCAGCACTGGGGTGCCCAGGGAAAAGGAAAAGGGTGCCTGATGCAAAGAAAAGATGCTCAAGTAAGCAGGACACTTGCCATCTCCAGTTTTCTTCCACAAAATATTTCAGTTTCCCCAACTTGCAAAAGTAGAATAACTAGTATGATCTGAAAATGCCATTTGGTTTGTTAATCCTCTGTCTTGTATTTGAGATTCTCTGGTTTAAGCAAAAACAAGTGGGATCCAGTCTACTTAATCTTCCACAGCAAACTTGAACTTGTATGTTGTGTGGTTGGTGAACCAAGCCTTTAATCCTATCTTAAATCCCACCCTGAGGATTTAAAAGGCACCCTCAGTGCCTGTGAGGAATGTCACTGACAGTCAGGCCCTAGAGCACAACAGTGACACTGCAGTTGAAGATGCTCATGAAAGCACCAGAGACTCCACATCACAGGAATTTTACAAACTGCCCTCTCCTGTGCACTGCCAACACTGCAGTTACTGAGTAACTGCTAGGTCATTTTACAGTTCTATGACATCACCAGAAAATGCCAACTTGTCTGCTGTAAGGTACAAAGTAGGAATGTAAGATGCACTCCAGCAGCTGCAATCCTGCCTGGAGGTGCCACAGGTTATCTTGTGCCCAGCCCTCTTACTGCTTTATAAATTTCCAGACCTGTGGGCCTCGAGTTTGTACATCTCAGTTACCAGGAGGCTGTTTAAAGCCTGCTGATACAGCCCCTCTCTCTGCCTGCTGTGGCAGCCAGCTCCTGAACCTCACTGCCTGCTGGGCAAGGAAGCATTTGTTTTAAAGCCATCCTCTGCAAATTTCACTGGCTTTCCCCCAGCTCTTATATGGTGAGTGCTGGCAAACAGCAGCTCTGTCTTCAGCTTATCCACTGACTTCCTGATTACATAAACCTTACTCCACACTCAAAAGCCCCAAGCATTTCAGCCTCCCCCAAAGGGCAGCTGCTCCCTCCTTGATCATCACTGCTGCCCTTCTCTGCACTGCAATGCCATTAACAGCCCCCTCAAGGACACAGAGGGATCCCTGCTGTCGCAGGAATATCCAGCAGAGAACAGGCAGCCCCATGCACAGCAGGGAGAAACCCTGATTGTGTCCAGCCTCACAACCCCGAGCTCCCAGAGCCACTGGCTCAGCCCCCAGACAGCGACACCGCAGCTGCTGGGCCGGCCCAGCCCATGCACAGGGCAACCCCCAGCTCTGGTCAGCAGGGACGTGCCCTCCCCAGCTGTGGCTGACAGCCCTGGCTGTTCCCCCAGCATGTAACAGGACAGACCCTGCCCCTCCACACAGCACTGTGCTGTCTCATACACCGAGGGAATGGAACACTTGAGGCATCACCACATTCCCCCACGAGTCAAAAGCCTGCCTTACAGAGCAGCCTGGGCCAAGTTCCATAACTTGGCACACCCCCATCCGCTCTGCCTGCTCCTGGGCTGTGACAGCAGCCACACTCAGCTCAGTGTCCACTGCCCAGGTACTCCCCTCCCACCTCCGTTACTCCCTACCAGCAGCACCTGCTGGACTGCTAGCTAGGATCCAAAGCTGCTGACAGATGATTTTTCATCACGTTACAAACTGTGCATCACTTGAGTCCTCACACTTACACGAACGTTAGACAACAGATTCACATGGACACGTGTTAACATCCACACTTCGCTGAGTATATCCCCAAATGAATTTTAAATGAAATATTGAAATGAACACCGCAAATTGTGGCTTGTCCCAGAAGGCCAAGTTTACACCAAAGTTCTTCTTTAGTAAGAGCTCTCCATTTAAATGGATATATTTCTTCAGTACCCGTAAATCAACATATTCTCCTTTTGGATAGTATTATGCTTTAAATTAGTGTTGCATAAATACCGTTACCTTTTTTGGTGAAAAACTCCTTGGAATATTTCCCCAACATAGCGTATTTTCGAGGGATTTTTCCCAGCAGTTCAATGATCAATGCTATGTGGTCTGCATTGGAGAACATTGCCAGCAAAACAGAAACATACAACAGTTTAATCAGTACATTGCATGCACACACTAACACTGGCCCGGTACAGACAGAAATAGATTGATCCTGGTAAAAAACACACGTGTGCACTGCTTGCTCAGTGGCTGCTTTGGAAAGGTACTTTCAGCAAAACTTCCTTCTCAAAATAATGTTTGAGTGTCAGCTGCCACAAACAACGTGGCATGTCATTAAAAATGTACCAATAGTTATTTTTTGGAACATTTGGGTGAAAAAAAAATTGTCAGAGATTCCTGGGAATTTTGCTTTTCAAAATGAAAATTTTTGTGTGTGATCTCAGGAAATGCTCCTCGCTGGGACATGATACAACCAGCAACAGCAATTCCACTTCTGTCTGCATCACGGCACCTTTCAAAAAGAAGAGGTACTACCTCTGCGATTGAAGAATTCCCGAGAATATTTTCCAGATAGAGCAAAGTGCCTTGGGATATTGCCTAGCAGCTCTATGATGTGTGCTATGTGGTCTATGAGGGAGAGAAAAAAAGGATACGGGAGTGGAAGGGGCAGGGAAAGGATGGGATAAAAAAGAAGAGGAAAGAAACTGGAATTAGTAAAAAATCAGAAATAGTTTCAAATCAACAATGTTTGCAGCAAATCCATGCAGAGGTTTCCAGGATCAGCAGAGCTCTGGCATCATTAGTAGCATTTAGGAACAATGAATGATGCCTACAATACCACTGCAAAGAGCATTTACAAGCAAACAAGCATGAAAATGGACAGGTATACAGATGGAAGCAGGAGTTAACTCTGATTTTAAAAAAATAATTAGTAATTGCCTAATTCAAATAAAAATACACAATGTAAACATTATTCCAGTGTCACTCTTTTAAAGAGAATAACAGAATAAAGTTCCAATTTGTCATTTCTTTTCTAAACTAAAATGTTGTTATTTTCAATCAGGTTTTCACACATATGCAATCTTACAAGAAGGGCAGTTTAATTCCTTCAGGCAGTTGTTAAGTAGATGAATATCTGCAGAAGAGAGTTTTTGCCTACCCACTGCTAGTGGTGGAACTTAAAACTAAAAAGAAAAAAAATCACATTTATATTCTGAAAACAATGTGTATGAACAGTTCTACTCAAATACAAAACTTAAACCCCACTGTAAGCTCACTGGAAATTGTGCATGAAAATATGAAGAAACTCTTACAATACCTCAGAAGAGTCATACCTTCATCCCTGGAATAGTCTTCACCAGAGTGTGGTTCAAACAAGTAATCTCCAGTCGCTAGCTCAAACGCCTACAACACAACAGACACAGTCATGGGCATTTCAGAAGGAACGCTTTTGTAAGATGTCAGCAAAACATCACAACCATCTCAGAAGCAAGAAGGAATTCACATTCAGAGCTCGAGGCCTGTGACTGGAACCAAGACTGAGGAGAGGCCACTTACCTGGGGACATCATTCCTGCAGTGCAGCAGCAGCACGAACCCTGCAGAGAGCCCCGTGTCCAGCCCTGTGCCCAGCCCTGGGGCTGGAGGCACCAGCAGCGTGCCCATCCCCAGGCACTGCTGCCCATCCAGGGGGATGAAGGAAGGAATCCCACAGGGCTGGAGTGCAGCCTCTCCCTGCAGCCTCCAGCCAGAGCACTCAGAGCAGCTCCAGGCTGCCCAGGAGTCCGGCTGTGCTGCACTGAGCCAGCGTTAAACACGGCGCTACAGACTCCTGAGAACTCTGGTGATAGTGTCAAGCATTTCTAAACATTTCAGGTATTTCTAAATAGGAGCTACACTCGTATCTGAAGGGTATTTACCTGTCAGACTGAATGTTGGAGGCTGAACCAAGAGAGTCCAAATCACAAATAAAATCCATTTATGAGTATAATTAATCACTTGAATTAGCTTCTTCGACAGCTCTAAATCTGAAAGTTTTTTTACTTCAATGATGTGAGTAAATGGTGAGATAGATACTGATGGGGAATCCAGAACAGACACTGGGACATCAGATGCCCTCAGGGCAGGCAGTGCTTCCATGGGATGCTAACCCTGTGTTTGGTGAGGATGAAGCTGACTTTATGGGTGTGATAAATATGAAAAGCTGCAAAGCTCTGAAGCAACTATGAGAGCCCCTACTTGCATCCAGACATGGATTCATCTGGTCTAATTTGTTAAATTATTCTCTTTCAGCTCTGGCTCACCAATTGCCCAAGCAGCCACAGGAATCTAATTCTTTCCAGGTGGTTTAAACATCAAACTATTTTCCACGTCCAAGACATGGGAAAACATCTGATCCAGAAAAGCATTCCAAAAATGAGGCAGAGCTTCCTGGCACAATTCTAGAATGGGATTTCACTCCATTAGAACATTTACTACAGAATACTTGTCACCTGAAAATAGACACTTTTCTGTTCCAGTTTATAATCTGGAGCTGTTAAATCACCTGTAAATTTAGCCTATTTATGAGCACTTGGCTTCTTCAAGCTGTGAACTGCAGTGTCATCCAAGTGGGCTACAGCCAACATAACTCATTGCAATCACACATAGCAGCCAGGAAAACAAGAACACCCCTTGTTGACATTTTTGCTGATCCTATGAACAGCCCTTTAACTTCTAAAGTTACTATCACTAATAAGCAGTCATTCACTACTTTTCTTATTCTACTTAGCTCAAGGCTTACAGCTTTCATTTTACAGCTGAAAAAAATCTGAATGACTTCATAAAATAGCAGGTTTCTCAACTGAAATAAATGTTAAGAGCAGAGCCAGAAGTGATCACTGGGAGAGATCTCCAAACACAACACAGAGAAAATTGTTATCCTCCTGAGACAAGACAGAGAAGACCCCTGTCCTCTCTGTATCTCATGGCAATATATTTTTTCATAGGAAGAGCTGGAACCAGCTTTCCCAGGAGAGCACACACAAATGGAGCTGATTCCTGAGGACATTGAGAAACTCACTGCTATTACACACAGATCCCTGGAGAAGAACAAAAATGTACCTGAATTTAGCCACAAAGGTAGACTACACAAGAATATAGTTTCTGTCCCAAAAATGAAGTATTACTATCTCAATATGTCTGCATGGGACTAAAAATATTAAACTGAAGAACTGTGAGCACTGTTTATAGAGAAGCACAAGAGACAAGCATGCTGCTGTGATACTCTGAATTTGAGATCAGTTTGTGTATCACAAGAGCTGAAAGCTCTCACAGATTTGGGAGTATATCACCCTGACGCTGAACAAAAACTAAAGCTTTTGAAAATGATGATGATGCTTCTCATCTCCTTTTTGTACAGTTCTGACTCCATGCCCAGGATGGGCTGGGGCCACAGCACATCACACATTTGATTTTCTGACTCTCCCTAAGACAGTCAGAGACTAAGAACAAAGAACACTTCTGACTCAGATGAGTATAGGAACATCCCAGAGGCAGGTGTTCAGTATTTGTAATGATGGTTCCTAGCACCCATGGAAGAAAATGTCTCACAGGTTCATCTGTGGCAACCTGGTAGTATGTTCCCAGCTATTTTCAGGACAGACTGGCTACACAGTACAAGATAAATGAAATTAATTTGTCCTCGTATAAAAAAAAACAAAACCCAGACCTAGGTTTTTATAATAAAGAAGTGTTAGAGATACATTAATAAGCACATAAATAGCTGTAAGAAGGACAATCACATCTTTGGATTGCATCAGTCAGAGTTCTGCTCTTTAAACTTCTGTCCAAAGGTGGTGCACTGGAAAGGCTGTGCCATTACCGAGTGGGTGCTGCTGGAGGAGCAGATCTCTGCTGCTGCATACTGAGAGCCACAGCTCTGGCTGTGGAACCACTGCTGCTCTGGACTTCTGGGCATTCTCAGTACTTACCCACACTTTACACCCACGTGTAGGCACACACAACCCCCCAAGCTCCAAGGGAGTTGACTGACATCCTGTGATGACAAGAGGAGACCGAGACCCTAAGGGCAGCGCAGTGACCACGGGTCTGGTCTGTCCAGCTGTCACCAGTCTGGAGCCACCAGTGTGAGAGAGACCCTGTCAGAGTGGAGAAAGGTCAGCGAGGACCTGGCCTCAGGTGCTCTGGGGGCTGAGCAGAGGATGCAGATGGGGAGGCTGGCGGGGCTGGGTTTGCTCAGGTGGGACAAGGAGAGAAGGGATTTAATTGCTGCACTCCACTGCCTGAAGGCAATAGTGGAGAAGAAAATGATACACTCTTCCCAATGAAAGGACAACACAGAGCAGACACAGGGCAGCAAGATGGGAAATTCCAGTCAAACATGAGGGAAAAAAATTATTTGGTGAGGCTGCCTGAGTACTGTTACAGGCTGCTCAGAAAGGCTGTGGAAATGCCATTCATACATCCTGAGGTATGTACCCCTCAACTGGACAAGGCTCAGAGTGACCTCATCTAACTCTGACAACAACCCCTGTTCAAGAAGGAGGCATATACCAGAGATCACTTTAAACCTAAATTTGTCCATAATTTCTATAATGCTACAAATCCAGACTAACCATATTTACTTACTTTCCCTTTGAGAGTAATAATTTCTAAAAACTAGTTTCTTGACAGAAATTCCAACTTTAAAATACCATGATTTTTTTACTTACTGTTGACATTTACCTCAAGAGAAGCCAGCATTTCATTTATTATATGGAGATAAAAAATTAGATACAGCACCCTCAACATATGGCACAGAAGCCCAAGGCAACAATCCATCCTTACTGACTGTTCTGGCAATTTCTACTTACCACTTTCCTAAGGTTCTCATAGAAAACCAGTCTAGACTGCTTTTCTCCATCTGCAGATGGTGAACCTTTCATATAAATGGTTACACTGCTGTTTTACAGGCTCTGAAGAAGCTCTATTTCTTTCCTGCCACAGGATTGTATGCGAACCTACCACAGTACAGAACTGGTGGCATCACTATATAATGGACCCATATCTAACCACACAATTGGAAATAGCTACATTTTCACTGTGTGACAGCTGTGTACTCAATCTGGTGATTGAAAAATGGATGCATGCCTAGGGAAAGCTGTCTGGGAGAGGACTGGAAGAACAATTCACTTGGACTGCATCAGCCTCCCTGAATTGAAGCCCCAGCTGAAAAAGAACAACAAGCTATAGGCCAGAATTATTATTTTGACAGATGAGATGCAGCTCTTGGCCAAAGCTTCTCTGCCTCAGCTGAAACGAAGAGATGTGAATGAGAAGACTGTAACTGCTTTAAAAATAGACCTGGTTTTAAGAACCCCATTCCACAGGTCAGTGGGAGCATGGAAAGATCAGAAAGCTTTTTGAGATGCACACACCAGCTGACAGTTTGTTCTCCCATGGACATCTCCCTCTGCAGAGCCAGGCAATGGGAAGAGTATAAAAGGCATTTTGCATGGTTAGTGCTTGGTAAGAAAGGCCCAATATACAAAACAGAGACTTGAATAGGATGCTTGGAAAGGAAACAGGGTTCTTTTATTTGCTGTACTCCGATCTTGGAATCATGCACATACTGAGTGGTTGCTTTGGAAGTCAGCTCCTCTGGGAAATCATTTTCTTTAGAGTGTTTCAGGTTGTCCACCCACCACCTTCAAAAAGGGTGTACAGCGAGTAATAACAGCATTCTGTACTGTATCTGCCTACTGAAAAATATGTGCATAGCAACTTCAGCTTTTCCTCCCCTCAAAACCACATTTTTGATTTTCCATTTTTCCTCAAAATACTGCTTCTGTGCAGACTGAGGCTTCTCATCACACCTTTGGTATGTGCCACTCACACATACTAACATGATGATACTCATGATCCCATGGAGACATGATCATTTTTTCCCTGCTTACAACAGTTGAAGGGCAGTTAAGGATAGTTATCTCTCACTCCACTTTGAATGATGTTAGAGAGTATCATTCAAAGAAGTAAATTGGGGGCACAAGCCTGCAACTTGCCTACAACATGTAGGTTTAATTTTAACATCATAACTTACGATATTCTGTTCATTCTTCATTCTGTTCCTCTGAGTTCTCTCACATGAACAGAAATACCCATGAATAATCCCCACTGCTGTAAACTTGCTTGCCTTGTAGTAGCATGTCCCTTGTTTTGAAAGCTCTTTGCCTGTTCTCTTTCCTCCACACCTTTTTCCTAGTCTGTGTTCTCTTTGGGTAGATAAAATACCAAGTACAATTTTCACCTTCTCTGACTTCCTGCTGATCTACAGCTGTCATCTGTTTGCTAGGTCTTATTACAAAGACGAGATATTGCAGGAATCACAACTCTCCACAAAAGACACCTCAGAAAAGTGTTAAAAACTTAAAAAGACTTGTTCATGTCCCAGCCTGTGACACAGTCGCTTCCTCCCTGCAGCTCAAACCAAAGGTAATGAACAGAAGTCAGACGATGAGATTCATCACTTTAGGTGCTTTTCCTGTCTCCAATCCAAGGAGACTGGAACAAGGAAAAGCAGTGGAATCATGGTTCTTGCAGTCATTTCCAGAAGCAATACAAAGGGATGCTGTCTGCCAGTACTAATTCCCTTATCTTGCCAGGATTTCTTGGCAGCAGCAGTGGAGTGCTGTGTTCCATGTTTTCTGGGATTTAGGAAATGCTAAATCACCCAGTGTCTGTTCTGTTCTAAAGAAAGCAACCCGCTCAATACTGTTAATGTGGAAATTCAAACCAATACAACTAAATCATCAAGAGTGTTTTCAATCCTGTCAAAGGTACTGCTGGCTCACAATCTATTCTCTTTTTAGGGTGAAAATGAGAGATGCACCTCCCTGTTGGCAGAATTAAATTAGGGCTTAGTACAGGAAGGGAACATCTTCTAGAATTTAGTAAATTGTGGAGAGATTCTCAGTGTCTAGCTTTCCATGAGAGCACCTGAGTATTCCACTTAAACAGGCTACACTGTAAAAACAAAAATGGCACTGTACAATTTCCCTAACCAAACTTATGCATGTCCAGCAAATGACAGCAATAATCATTCCAACTAAGATCACCAAAGTCTAGAGAAAAAGATGTAAGTTACACTTTGTGGAATTCTTTGCCAAGCCCTGAACAAGCACGAAACTCCACCATGGTCTGGAAAAGCCCACTGACATCTAACCTCTTTCACAGCACTTCATGCATGCACTGATTATAAGCTTTCAAAAATATGCATCATTCTCTTTTCTTCCCTTCCTTTATTTGTTTTTTGTTAGAGAACTCTGCAACTCAGATCCCCTGAGCAGAGGACTAGTACTGGTCTGAGGATATTCACATTCATCCTTTAAACCTGATTCAAAGAAGTTTGGGGCACAAGAACTGGGCCACGCCAAACTATCTAAAATTAGAAGATGCAGCTCACAGGCTGCTAGCTTGCAATGGTACTTATTTACTGACATAACACCAAAGAAACAGCACTGCAAGGTTAGCAGCACTGAATTACTTTGCCCTCTTTTGCTGTTTGGGTAGAGCCCTTACATGGCTCTGATTACATACTCCCAGCACCAGTAATCCTGATCAGAAACTGGTTAGTCCTATACTAAAGTCAGTGCAAATAAAACTGGACTACTCCTTCCTGGAAGCTGAATCAAAACCATCAAGTTCCTGGCTAGACAAAGCCATCCCAAACTAAGGTAAGGAATGCTCTCCACTCAGACACAACGTACCATGTCCCAGAAAATTCATAAGGGGATATTCTGAAAGTTGCTGTGCACACAGGAACACAGATGCTTGGCATGCTCAGGGCCTGTTTAAAAACCTCATCTTCTTCCTTATTATTAAAGACTGTCTAAAATGGACAGGCAAATGGTATGATGGAAAAAGACATTCTGCTGCTGCTGAGAGAAAACACAACTTCCTGTCCTTAACACACTTTAGATCATAAATACAAGCCTATACAAGAACCAGTAGCTGGGCTGCTCATGGTCAGTGCTACCCTCAGTGAGCCAGAGTAATTCGTTAGCAAGCAAAAGGTAGTAAAAACCCTAGGCTCAAAGGGAGATCTACAAAGCACAAGACCAAGTCATACCAAGCATTCTGAGTCATCCTCCATATAATCCAGGACAAATAAAAAGATTGGCATATTTTATATACACATAAATCTCTGACACAGAAGCCCTGTAGACACTAAGTTCCAAGAAATGCCTTTTCTGTTGCAGTTTTTTAAATGGAGATGTGAGGTAGAATATCAGAGCAGTGGGTACAAAATACATGGAAAAAAATCTTCTATTTTGCAAGCTAAGCAGTGTTCATGTGTGCTTGGTGCTGTCACACAAAGTAAAGGATGGATGGATGGAAAGTTGCCAAGGAAAGAGTAATGGAAGTACTGCTGGACCACTCATTTTGCACAGTACTGGCTTCTAAAAATGTCCTTAATGACTCAGGACCTGTACAAGCAAAGTTGCCTCTGCTCTCCTTTGGGAGTCCTGGACATCAAGGCTAACAGTGAGCTGTATTTTGGCTGAAAATAAACACCACCTGCTCCAGTGGACAATCCCTTTGAAAACACAATAAACATGGAACAGAGTGAATTAAATATGAAACAAGAGCAAGATAACCTAGGAGGGCACTTTCTGAACCAAATCTAGGTACAACAAGGAAACCAAATTTGAGAAAGCAAGTTGGGCTGTAGAGGCATTACAACACTTTGGCACTTCACAGCTCTTGACTTCCTTAGGGATTTGAGAGGTTCACATCATAATTTCCAAAGACAGCCTAAGTAAGTTATTTGGGAGTTTGCAGTTCCACCTCAAGAATGCCTTCCTGGCCATTAATCTCTGTTACAAGTCCTCTGCAGAAAGAGATATCAAGGTCTTCAAGGCAATCGTACCTCAGAGTCTTGAAGATATGTTTTCCATCTTGTACAGGATCAGCATCCCCAGTGGCCTGACCAATTTGATCAGGCAGACAGCAATGCAAACAGATTATGGGGGTTTTCAAATGGTTAATTTTTTTTCTATGAGCCTGAATGGCTGCTCTCTATTTTTTACATAACTGTACCATGATGACAACTGAATTCAACAACTGTATGTCAGTGCTGTAATATTATAAAATTTCTACCACAGTTCTTAAGGGCAGAAACCTAAAGACTGTGACAGAAGACAGAATTACAGCACCTCTGCCTCAAATGCTTTACTATCTGCAAGGCTTATGTAACAAAAAAGCAGAAAAACATTTTCCTTATTAAAATACTGAAATTTTATACATAATTGTGACTCTGAGTTAAGATACCTCCAGTGGCACTGATGCTTTAGGCTTTTTTCTTTCTCTGAGTTTGAAGAAAGCAGTAACACATAACATGGACGAGAAGTTGTAATAGGCTGGGCGACCCCAAGTATTGCAAGAATATTATATTCCTTAGGTGTGATACTGCTATTTAGTACCCCACTACCTTATAACACAGTTCTAGATATACTTCAGCTTGCTTTATGTGCCTTTTTAAGATTAAGAGACTTGCAAGATTAAAAGACTATATGAGACTATAAAATTAGCAGCAATAGGTACAACTTAAGGATGAATGCAGGATGTCTAATAAAAGGTTATCAAGTTCAGCTGAGGTTTACAAAATAGTAGGAAACAGAATAAAGTCTCTATAATGATTCTGTAGTTAGTTAAGAGAAGAATAATTAAAAGAATTAAAGAACAAACTGGAATATTTTACATGCTTTGTTTTCCATATAATAGAAAAATTCTCCATTTTGTCCCAAAGAGTAAATTTGGAAATGGATGGGTTTTCTGTGTACTAAAGGAACAGGTAGTATTAAGCCCCAGAGAAAAATATACTTTAATTTCACTTATGGGTTAGTTACTTCGAACACATGGCCTGCTGAACTTACAATATCTGTAGGATTTTATGTTCCTTTCAATCCTCCTCCTCCTCCTCCTCTCCCTCCGAGCTGTGTAATTCTTCTTATCACCCACGCCTGCAAACTGTGTCTAGTATTTGAGTCTTCTCCTCCTCCTCACACACTTATTCTTATCAGACATGTATTTGTAAAGTATAAAGATTTGATTAAGTTTTTGCTTTTAAAATAGGCAAAGGTATTTCTAAATTTGTTTTTTGGAAATACATACTATCTTAATGAGAAGATGCATGCAGCTTCATCCTCAAAGAGATATTAGTGTTTCAGAAAGCTGCATGATTGAGTCTTCACTTTTTCTGTTCTCTAAAGACTCTTAAAAAGTGCAGTTTCAGTTCTGTGTTAAAACTAATTCTAGAGAATATTACCGCATATTTCACACCAATAAAATGAATTCCTTCTCCTGAAAGTTTAGAACCAAGCTTAATCTGATCCGTGTTTGCACTGCATTTGGCACCATTTTAAAGTATTTCATTGCTTTGCTACTTTACACAAGAAAAAGGAATGCAATCGCAGGTAACAGTAGCACAGATTCTAATAGTGGAATGAAAAAAGCAGTTGTACTTTTTCAGTTACATTTTGTCATTCAAAATACACACATATTTTCTCTCTGAACTTTCATATTTCTGAGCACAAGTTTAAAATGCATCACATGAAAATTAGATGTGATCTCCCAAATATTTCCACTTGATTAAGGCTAGAGAAATTGAAAGAAAGGGAAGAAATCATCAGCAGCTATGTAATGTAACAACATTTACGATAATGTATTTGTGTCAAAATGTCAAAACCATCCCCATCAGGTTTCCTCACTAAATAAACAACTGTTTTTAGGAGCTTTACTCTTAAAATGCACATTTCATTGTTCTTACCATACATGCTGTACTCCAGATATCAGCAGGTGTACTGTAACCTGCTCCTATTAAAACCTCTATGGATCTGTACTGTCTTGTCTGGATGTCTTCTGTGAAGTGTTTATGCTAAAATAGAAAGAACCACATTAATGGAAATAAAGGACTATAAAAAGACCTGTTCTAAATAGTGAACAGCTGAAATGATGTAGTTACACTTACCACCCAGCAGGCATTCCCCAGGTCAGCAATTTTAACTCTAATTTTATCTGCATTTCTTGGGTCCAGTGGATTCACCAATAAGTCAGCAGCACGAGTTTTTGCTAATGCAAGGAAAATGTAAGGAAAATGCAGAATAGTTAGTATGTTAAGCCTACTATTCATTATCTCTAAGCAGTTTTGCCTTGACACTTCGTTCAGAATTGTCATACACTGAAGACATCAAAATAATTTGCTGAATGTTACAAGAAATTAATGCAACATAAATAGGATTTCTTAGCCCGATTTCTAAATATCCTTATACATGTCAAGTGTAAATTTTTTGCGTTCTTTAGCTGCCAAATGACTATTACTACAATATCCAGAGGAACTTCTAAGCAAAATCAATGTATATGTTTCCCAGAACAGATTCAGACAGAAAACGTTAAAACTCAGACTCCAAGAACTCATCCACTACACACATGAAAGATATGTTCTTGGAACAGTTTGGTTAAGAAAATAAATCCTGCACTTCCATGCCTGGCTACAGTAAATAAAATCTGGCTGGATTTTCCCCTTTTTTTTGTTGTTTTTTTTTATTTTGTTTCTTTTGGTTTTTTTGGGGGTGGAGGGGTTGTAAACCTATCCCAAGGGGTAAAACACTCACCAAAACCTGGCCACTTTGAGAGCCTAGGGGGCTGTCATCCTTCTCACAATAATTCAGCATTTAAAGTTCTCTGAAGGTCCTACTTGCATCAATTATGATCCAGACTAAGAAGGAAGAACTTTAATCTGCTTAATTCTGCAATCTTTAGAGGCTCTTGGGACACAGGAACCTTAACAAAGACCAGCAGAGGTTCTGCTTTTCTCTGCTTTGACATTCCACCTGCTAGTTCCTAAACTGCCCTGGAAAGAAAGCAGATGACTTGAAGGCACAAGAGAGAACCAGGTATCACAAATCACAGGGAAGCACAGGACTGGTCTCTCTTTCCTTGTCCCAGAGCTACAAGGTGTAACTTGGAAATTGAAGGTAACATAAGAAAGAGGCACAAGATCCAAAAAGCACTTTTGACTGCAATGATCTGATAAACTGGTGAAATACTTGGAAGAGGAAAATACACCAGACATGGGACAAGGACAGAAAATACTGGATGTCTAATGGTGAATCAGGAGTGACTGAAATCAGATGGAGATTTTCAACTGCTGGCACAGGAAGCCTGAATGGGTCATAAGAGCACCGAGTATTAGCCAACCAGAAAAGAAAGCGGCAGGGTGCACCAGAGGAGAGAAGGAATGAAGTAAACAGCAAAAGGCAGAGGGGGCAGCGACCTCAACAAAAAGCCCTCTAAAATAGCTGGAATGGAGTCCAAGATTCACTTTTATAAAAAGCACCAGCATAAGGATAGAAGTAAGACACTCTTAATATTAGAGTCCTCCTTTAAAAATATGCTGCACAGTACAGTGTAATTTTTTTAAGGACCTCAGTTCAGCAGTCTTTGAAAAAAAAAGAAAAATAAAAAGACAATGCTAGAGAAATCCTTCCCACATGTCTTGCCGAAGGACTGCAGTAAATAAAGTGGAATGAAGTGTGGGGAAAGCCTCATGACTAAGACATCTGAATATGGCATTAGGCAACAGCTTTCTTCAACCTTTTCCTAAGAGACCTGAGCAGGTAATAGGGAATTGCCTACACTTCTTTGTTTTCCTAAAAGCTTATGATGCTTAAATCCTGTCTCTTCTGAAAGATGAATTCTTGTATTCTGTCTTTGACAAACACAGATCATTCACAATTGAAAGTGAAGTCAGAACAAGTGTATTTTCTAGAAAGTACTCACAAAAAAGCACCCAAATAAGCTTAACCTGTTCACAAAATTATTGAACACTTCTGTGTCCTAGTTCTATAAAAACTAAGAAATATAACCTTAATTCTCACAGTCTCAGCATGACAATGTACTCGGCAAACATTCAAACACTGGAAAGAGGAGGAGGAGAGTCGTGAGGAAATTACAGATCCATCTTCAGGGCATTTGGTCATGCAGTGAAAACTTGAAAAAAATAAAAACTGCTCATCCACTGAACACAAACTGTACACCGAATAAGGCAAGTATCCCAAAAAATAAGACAATACCATGACACTTAACAATACATAGCAATGCCTAGAGAAAGAGGAATAAATAAAAGTCTACTTCAGTACAAGAAAAGGACTATAAAGATATGGTGAAAAATTATGTAGCTCCATTTAAAAATACTAAATAGCCTCTAAATCCTGCTTCTTTCTAAATACCTTCTCTGTTTTATTACTGTTATACTCAATGTTATTGTTGATGCCATTAATATCTGTAACATTCAGCTTTTCCTCTTTTTTCAAAAAAAGTAAACTACCACTGAATTTAATGTCTGTCTTCCTTCTTTGCAAGAAATGTGTGTGAACTGATGGGATAACATCAAGAAGGAATAAATAAGTTTGTTTCTCCAGCTATGGACGTAAGCTGTTTGCATGAGGACAAAAGTGGCTTTAATCTCTGAAGACATGAGGTTTTTACACAGCACCCCAGGAAAACAGCAGTGGAGTTCTTCTGCCTATATACAGCTGGCAGAACAAAAGAAGAAACTACCAGGCATGTAGGAACCTCCTCTATATTGTTTCAGAGACTTCAGAGTGTAAGGAGATGGACTAGAAGGTTTATTTGCCTGGATCTTCCAGAAATGCAGTTCTACTGAGCTGTATTTTATTTCATATTTTTTACCTTACCTGTCAGACCCTGTAATAAACTGTGTGAATTGCTCTTCTAAAGTCTTAAACCAAGAATTACACTCAGACTGCATATTTCAATGCAGCTCTATTTAAATTTAGTAACCTCATCTGTGACAGATCATCACTGATGGCAAGCTTGGTGATGTTCTCCCTAAGCTCCCATTTTCTTCTATCCACTTACAGATTTAGTCTCTTAGTATTTTCTTTACTGAAGTTGAAACCCATGTATTTATCATTTAACCACCGGCACTATAAGTAAGATCTATGTGTAATATCCTGAAGCTATTTAATTCAATGGCAAAAATCCATTCTTTCTTTTTGCATTTTTTCTCTTTACAACACCACCAAGATTTCATCTTCCATGTCTTCAAATGGATTTACAGACAAACAGGCTTTCCAGGCAAAAGTTCTGGATTGATGGCCAGAATTTAAATGTTCAAAACCATGCTGAATATAGAAATGCCATCATGAGTTGAGGGTTGGCAATATGCCCTGTTGAGTATTAATAAAAGGTTAAGACAGCAACTGTTTGATACAGAAAGAACAATTAATGAATGAAAACACAGCATATAACAGAATTTTTAATATTTGAAGAATATATGAGAAAAGATGTGACAAGAAGTAACAGATAGAAGCTGCAGCCAGATAAGTTCAAACTTGCTACAATTTTTCTAAAACAATTTAAAGTGCCAAGCAGTGGAACACACTTCAATCACACTAGATTATAATTTCATTTGTCCATTTAAGAAAAGGTAATTTTCTCTTTGAAAAATACATTTCAAGCTAACAATAAAGGTTACTGGGCTTAAAAGATGGTATATTACTGACTTGTTATCAAAGGACGTCAGGTTACACCATCTCATGCTCATCTTCTACCTTTAAACTACAGGAATGATGCTTATTTGCAACTACAGATTTCCTTTTCTCTTTCACATGTAAACGAACTTGTCAATGCAAATATTTATTCTATGATAATTTATTTATCTAATAGCCCTTAAAAGCAAGTTCTAGAGTGGAAAATAATCCACAAACCACAGTTCTGCCAGAAAAATAATCTCATTTATTTAAACAATCTTTTCTTAACCTAACCACTGCCTCTGTACTGTATTCCATTTACCTGCCCCTCTTTTATTTAATACAATACACACCCATGCTACCAGATAAAAGTCATTAAGAAGAACACTTACTTTTTGGCAAATCCCCAGTGCTGGAAGCTGAAACCGTTCTGCTCCTGTCATGAGATGGGCTGCTCTCCTCTCTTTCAGTTACAGTTGATCCTTCAGAAACTGCAGAACCACAAGCTACAGACTCTAGAGCCCCAGAGAACACTGACGCTGAAAATTCAGAGAACTGGGACTCTGAAATTTTATGACGTCCATTTGGCAATTCACCATTAAACTGTTCATAGGAGCTGCTGTAAGAGTAATCACTTTTTGCATTTGGATCATCAAGATTATACTCCTCTGGATTTGGACATTCTTCCTCTTCCTCATCTTCATCTTCAATCTGCTGTTCCAATAGGAAAGGGCCGTTCACAATATGGCCATTTGTTTTGGGGGATTCTATCCACTTAGGGTCTGTAGAGTCAGTGTTGACAAGTTCCTGCTCAACATCATCATCTTTTTCAGTGTTTTCCTTCTCTGTGTCTTCTTTTTCATCCTGATCTTCTGCTTCACCTGAAAAATTTCAGCAAGCAACATATTACATCATACATCAATAAACCAGACTAAAATTAGGCATTCATCATTTTTAACTCTTCAGTAACTACCTGACTTCTGACACTACCTAACAAGGAAATACTGAATATCACTGAAATATGCAAACCTTAAAATCTAAACTAAAGGCAAAAGAAAGGACTAGTAAGGCTGTTGGAAAAACAAACAATGGGAAGTGGTTCAGGAGGGAACAACCCAGAAGAGAATAATGTTATGAAGGGAAGATGAATGAGGCCTTGAAAGCAAGCTTTTAAAAATCTGTAATTCCATCTGTGTCAACAGGGAGTCATCATAGAAGAAGGAAAATTCTCCGTAAGAGTAGAACAAAAACAAACCAAACTGAACTACAGTCTCAGCAGTTACATCTTTATCAGGACTGAAGAGCCGACAAGAAAATCAGGGAAGCCAGAATGGAGCTGAACCATAATGATTATGGTCCAAGACACCAGGGCTGAACAGGAGTTTTAACAAGACATATCAAAAATTTTAGTGAAGTTGTTGCAATCATTGTTACCTGATAGATCATTAAAACAAATACCGTAAGAAGAAAAGGCGAAAACAATGATGACTCCAACTACTACAATAATACAGAAAAATGTATCTTATTGTTCTTCTGCTTCACCAGGATACTCAGTTATTCCACTTAATGTGGCATGGTGACTGTTCTGTTGAATTTTCTATGTGCTTTTTTGAGTTGTTTATAGCTATAGACTGCTATTGATGGTTTTCTTCACTTCTGCAGTAGGTCTGATTTTTCTTTGCCTTTTTAGGTTTTGTAGTTAAAATTTTAGCTACAGGAGAAAATTAACTTAATGATCTAGGATAGTTTGGAGATTTTGTTCACTGCACCAGATGCAACACTGCACTGTTACTTTCCCCTCTGAAACAGTAAACTCAGGATCAATAAAAACAAGCAATACTAACCATCATCATTTCCAGGTTCTTCATCTACTACCTCTTCTATATCAGCTGTTTTTAGTTTCACCTCTGGGTGGTACTCATCTTCTTGTTCATTTGATGGTACAGCTGAGGTTACATTTTCTTCTATTTTTTTCCTTTCAGCTTCCCGCTCTAGTTCTTCTATTTCCTGCAGGCGTTTTTCTAGCAGCTCAGCTTGCCTCTTCTGTTTTTTCTTCATTTTTTTCTTTTTGTTTTTGGATATTTTTCCAACCTGAAATATTAATACCAAAGAAAGAAAAAGAAGTAATTAATTATTTTCAAGGTATCTCACATCAAACTCATTTACAGTTTGATTACCATTTTTTTGAAAATACTAGATGGTAACTAATTTAGTAATTATATTGCTTTTTCCAGTTTACTTCAGATCAAAAATGATATAGGATTATATGAGGCAACAATCCACCAAAATTTTACACAGTTAATCATATTTTTACATAGTCTTTATTAGATACAAGAGCAAAATACATTTATACATCTAAGATGCCATAATAAAATCCCTATGATTCTATAATCTTGAGTAAACACAATAATCTTAAACTTCAATCCAGATTAACATATGATACTGCATGTGGAAAATAACCAGGTATCATATTAGTTGTTTGCATATAAATTTAATACCTGATTTCTCCCTTTGTGTAATGCAGGTAATAACCAGCAAAAGTATTCTGAGGAAAAGGACATGAGAAAACTAGAGACTGAAAACAGCGAATTTCAAATAAAACCTGTGTTGTTCTATTTTCTTGTAAAAGAAAAGCATTTTTATTACTCCCTTCTTGCCCAAAACATATGAATTACAAACAGAAGATGACCATTATGAAGTTTCTCATTTTATATAGCATAAGGATAGAAAAACTCAGGTACAACAACAAGGAAATGAGAAATGAACATACCAGAGCTTGGACTGAAATACTTCCTTCCATTTTAACTGAATTGTGGCTTCTATTTTTACTATTTGGTAAATGAGATCTATCCAATTTTCATTCATTGTTTAAATATCACAGTAAGAAATCCTCATAATATAATCAAAAAATAAAGTACAAGGAACAGAGAGAAACATTTCCTCAAAGGTTTATCTGTTAATCCTGTTATTTTCATAAAAATCCATGTGATAGTCTAAACAAGATATTACATTTCACAATCCTAATCATTTTCATCCATGTTGTATAAACCACTGAAATTATATATGTTCTGTACACACAGAAAGCAGGTATGACCACAGATATTTCTGAACAGCTGTACTACCACTGGTTATTTGCTATATGCATATGGCAAAGAGATCTTTCAAACCTCATAAAATTGCCTCAACTTTCAGGCCTTGATGATTAAGGCCTTTATGCCCCTAAGACAGCTGCAATGCACAATATTTAGTGCATTCACCCATTTTCATTAGGATTTGAACGAATGGATTATTCTTCAAGAGAAGAAAATGGCAATGCTTAACTTAGTTTGACACAGCTATAGAACTACGTGTCTGTGAGAATTTCCATCACAGAAATACTGTGCTTAAAAGTGGTACGGTCAGAGACATGAAAAGAAAAATGTTCTTTGAAAGATAAAAGCTTTATTCAAAGGAAGCTTTTAAAAAGGGTCAAGGCTACTAACAGTCTAATACATATTAATACACAGAGAAACACTGAAAATAAGGCAGTGAAATTGCATTATATAACAATACTTACAGGTTTTTGCTGTGGAGCTGTACTCACTAAAAAGACAAAAAATAAATTATAAATACAATGAAGGTTTTCTTTGTCAAAAAACAACTCTATAAAAGCAAAAACTAGTAGAAATAATTAAAAATTATTCTTAACTAAATAAGGTAGTATTACATTTACTTTGTTAGCCAGATTTTTTACTGTTTACAAGTACGTGCTGCCTGAAATCATTTGATGTCTCCATTAAAGCATCTGTGATTGAAGGGAGCTAGCAGCTATCTGTATTCACTGTGTTGTGGTTGGCAGAGTTTATGAAACTAGAAAAAAAAAGGCTGAACCATAAAGAGTGGATAGAAAACATCAAATGACTGCAGAGCTGTCACAGATTAAATGTATGTAGTCAGCTGGCAGAGCAGGTATACACTGGTTTAAATAGTTCAGGGAATATTGACAAAGGTTCAACTGTGTTGTATCCAACAGAAAAGCCAAATATTGATGCTTTTTATTCTTAAACAAGACAGTTTGATTGCTAGGGCTGGAGGCATGAAGAAGTGCTTGAGGCAAAAAACAGACCATATCACAGAAAAAGCAGCTCCAGCATGGGCCTCTCCAAAGCACCTCGAGCAGGATCCCATCAGTGACTGGGTCTGATGAGACTGCAATGCTGACTGCCACACACACAGAGCACCACAAACCACGTAAAACCTCCCCCTTGTGATCAAAACCAACAGAAATAACCAAATATGGGAGACAGAAGCAAAGTGAAAGTGAGCATGAGGAACTGAACGGGGGAGAACCTCTCACAAACCTCTCCAGATGCACAGGCCTATGGCAATTAAGGAATGCCAGATAAAATACAGGGTTGTTTTATAGGTTCAGATCCTGCTGCTAAGCTCAGGGAAAAATCTGCTTGAATACCCCTGAAATGGCAAGGTTTTTGAAAAGATTCTTAAACCTGAGCACTGCTATAAAAAAGGAAATTATACGCAACCTATTCTTGCAATGCTGTAAAGAAAACTCGTCTTCAGCTCCTGTGTGGAAAGCCATATATTTAATTACAATTTGCTAAGAACGAAATGTGATAAGAATGCCATTCCTTAGAATAATACTTATTTTAATGTCAGAAAGCAATATAAAGACAGCATGAACAAAATCAAGTTATTTCCCACACAAATAACATAAAATCTCTGTGATTACACATTATGTCAAATTCAATATAACATATTCACCATTTATACGATTTTTCATCTAAAAATATGTAACACTGTGAAATGGATTCTGACCACTGTATTTGTTCCTGATATAGAATGTGTTTTTAGCACACATCACAGACTTTAATCTGTGATATATCTTCTGACAATATTACAAAGCGAATTACTTCTCCACTGCCTGTAGCTGATGTGCTCAATTGGCAAATTAGTAGCAACCACAGTACTAAAAATATATAGTACTAAAAAGAAAATCACCAGAAAAGCCACACTTCCTCCTTGCTTGTCTTTGCTTTTTCCTGTGAACTTCTTTACCTTGGCTTTTCCTAGCTAAACATAAGGTACACTTCTTATCTAAACTCTTGGCAAGCTTAACATAAAACACTTTATATCCCTAGGAAAATGGGCTTATCACGAGTTCAGTTAGGTACATTAAATTCCATTTTTAAGAGTGAAAAACCACAAATGTGAAACTTTTCATTGTATCTTAAGAGTAAGTCACAACAGACAAAAAGGCAGATGATTTCAGAAGGATGCTGATGAACTTGTAAAAGAACTAGATATAATTTAGATAAGATTATTAATTGTTGTCAATATTAGAGAGGCAAGCCTCCAGTGTGACTAAAACCCAGGCATTAATGCTTGTGAGATGGGAGGGGAGTAAGTTTATACCAATAAATCTTTTTCTGTACTTGAGAACCCTAAAAACTTGAACCTGCAAAAAGAAATCATTACTCTGATAGTTTCCAGAGCAGGAATAAGAATTAAACAGACATGCACTTTTCACATGCAATTATTTAAAATGTGAATTTTCATTGAACAAAATACTGTTAGCAACAATATACTGATGTTTACTGCATTGCATTTCAATATCCTGTTCATACCTGCTGAGCCAGAGGGGGGAGGAGCACCAGCTTTCTGCCACTCGGTAGCTTCAGCAGCCATCCTGCGCACGTACGCATCGTCCACGCACATCAAAATGTTTTCTGGCTTTATATCCGTATGAATGATCTTGCACTTGCTGTGTAGGTAATCTAGACCCTGAAGCACCTAATTGCAAAGGGAGTTTTTAAAAACCTGCTTGAAACTGCAACTGAATTTACTAAGAAGCTCAATCTTCAGCTGCATTTTATAATAAGCCTGATTTTATCCCAATGCTCAAAAATACCCAAAAATTGGAAAAAAATACATTACCAAATAGTAGCAAAAGCACACAATTTTCCCTTGCAGCACAGAATTACAGAAGCTTATGAAGCAAAACTGTTTGATGTACAATAACACCAGTGCAATGACTGAATTCCTTCATATTCAACTTTCAGAAATCAGTTTCTAAAACATGTGTAGCACAAGCTTTGTCCAAGTAGAAAAAGAAGAAATATCTACATTATCTTTAATAAGCAGCCTGAAAGCCTTACCAAATAATGCCACTCTCACTAGTCCAAACAGCTAATTCCAGTCTCACAAAAATAAAAGCTTTTTAATCTTTCAGGACTAAACTCTTCCTTTTTTTCTCAGGTATGAAATGCTTGAATTACCCTTGTCTATATTCAAAAAGCAATTCAGGTTGGAAGACTGTGATTCAAACCTAAGTCATGCCACCTTCAAAGTTGTATCTAACCTCAGAATCAGACCAGCCTGCTCAGAGCCTTTATCCAATTCACTTCCAGCTACCTCCCAAAATGCAGAATTGGCTGGGCTGTGCACTGTTTGCTGGGTAAAAACCTGAATGGACACCTGGCACAAGAGCTTGGTGAATAATGGAGTTACATCCAGTTGGCTGCCATGACCAGTGGTGTTCTCCAGGGCTCAGTCCTGGGGCCAGTCCTGTTTAATATCTTTATCAATGACCAGGACAAGGGGATCAAGTGCACCCATGCAAAACCTGCAGATGGCATCAAGTTGGGTGGGAGAGTTGATTTGCTGGAGGGCAAGAAGGCTCTGCAGAGGGATCTGGACATGCTGGATGATGGACTGAGGCCAATTATGTGAGGTTCATCAGGCCAAGTGCTGGGTCCTGCCCTTGAGCCACAGCAACCCCAGGCAGTGCCACAGCCTGGTGACAGAGTGGCTGGAAAGCAGCCCAGCAGAAAAAGACCTGGGGTCCTGGCTGACAGTGGCTGAACATGAACCTGTGCATGCCAGGCAAATGGCATCCTGGCAGGATCAACAATAGCATGGCCAGCAGGACCAGGGCACTGATTGTCCCCCTGTACTCAGCACTGATGAGGACACAACTCAAATCCTGAGTTTAGTTTTGGGCCCTTGCTATGACAAAGACATGGAGGTGGTGGAGCATGGCCAAGGAAGGGCAACAAGAGCTGAGGAAGGGTGTGGAGTGCAAGTCTGATGCAGGGAGCTGGGGGTGTTTAGTCTGTAGAAAAAAAGGAGGCTGAGGGAGGACTTCACTCTACAACTGCCTGAAAGGAGGTTGTAGCTAGGTGGGGGTTGCTTTGTTCTCCAAGGTAACAAGTGACAGGACCAGAGCAAGTATCTTCAAGTTGCACCAAGGAAGGTTTGGATTGGATATCAGGAAAAAATTCTTCACTGAAGGGCTGATAAGGCTGCCAAGGCAACAGGCCGCCCAGAGAAATGGTGGCATCACCACCAACGGCAGTATTGGAAAGAAGTACAGATGTGGCACTTAGGGACATGGTTTAGGGGTGGACATGGCAGTGGGTTAATGATTGGAATTGATGCTCTTTCAGGTAGTTTCCATCCTGAATCACTCTATGATGTATTACATAGGTGCCCTCTCCTTGCTGAAACACCCTCTCCTTAAAATCACCTCCCAGCAACTTGATTTTCACAGATTAGCAAAATAATATATTTTTAAAGAACATATCCCAATGAAACGTTCAGCAGTTTTTCAACTTGCTAACAGTCTGACTCTACAAAAACTTAAATACAGACAGACAGCAATTTCTTTAAAGAACAGATTATTTTCATTTTTCAGAAAGATACCATTTTGTACATCACTACCATCATCATCATAATAGTATTCTTATTTTCCACAGTTATGATCATGTATTTTCCAGATTTTATTTAGAAGCATGACATGCCAAACAAAACTGAAATTTAATGTGAGTACTTAACTTCTATGAAAGACTCATTGCTTCAGCTTTTTATTCTCTGAAGCAGCTCAGGAAACTCCCTTATTGTAGGAAACCTCAATTAAAAAACACAACAAAACACCCCAAAAACCCCCATATACAGAAGTGCAAGCTACTCATTAAGATGCTCTTGCAAACTTGAGATTAAAACAAAATTATCTTAGATAGTAGTAAAAGTTCACTTCAAATATCCTTAATTCTAACCTTCAAACTGCTAACAATTGTGGAAAAACCTAATTAAAAGATTAACAAAACTTACCTGTCGAATTATGCTTTTTACACAACGGATAGGAAGGCCTTGATAATTGGACTTGATTATCCATTTTAGAAGATGATGCCCAAGCACTTCAAACACCATGCAGACATCTGTAATTTAATTAAGGATAACTTCCAAATAAACTTGTTTAGGAGATCAACACAAATGTTTGCCTGTGTTCTGGCTAAAGGAGTCATCACCCCCTTCAGAGGGAAAATGGTTCCCCCTAAAGTGAGCACGGTAAAAGCTTTGGTAGTTCATTTCAAGTATGTATAAACCCATACAGAACCAGTGTCCAACTGCAGAACAAATTAAAAGAAAAGATTTTAATTACGCAAATTTTGTCCATTACTTCTACATGCTAACAACAATATTAGGGTGAATAATTAAGTGAGTAATTGTAAAAAGTAACTAACTTATTTTTCTTTTATTTGAAACAGTTAAAAGTACTGATTTGGCCAATGATCTCTAGTTTTTAATAAATTTTACTTATATGAATAGAAGGTTTTAATAACAAAAGTGTGAAGCAACAGCGTTTTAGAAAATGAACCACAATAACCATTTTTTTATTAAGCTAAATAGAGTCATTTGACAACAAACACTAACAGTATGAAAATGGATCTCTTAAAACCTGTAGCTTTAACTATAGAGAATAATGGCAATCACTAAAGAACTTGCAAACAAAGAAATGCAGAGCTCAGAAGTAACGTGCAAAAAACACAATGCCAAAATTTTTAATTTGACACAGCATTTATTACTGGCCCCTGACAGAGGCAAACAGTCAATTATCAGGGGAGATTATTAGAAAAAAACATGATGTAGAAATTTCCTGTGATTTCTGCTTCAAGGGTTCTCTAAGTTAAGAGATTCTACACCTACATGTCTGAGTAGGTTATTTTTCTATTGAGAAAATCTTCAGATATTGAAGCTAATTTAAAGTTTTACCATCCACAACATTCTGGAAAGAAGTTACACAATTAGACTACACCAAATTAATCCTCAAACATGAGCTGGGAATGACCTTAATGTACCTAGAAATCAGGAAGGATGTCAGAATTTTGATTACATGATGCTATAACCTTGCAAAGAATAATGTAAGCAACCGAAAATTAATTGATGGATATTGCAGGAAAATCTCAATGAATTAGACTATGTCAGAAACCATTCATATAGATGACCACATCTACACTGTTAGAAATCTTACCTAACTTCTCTAAGTTTTATTAACTAGAGTCTTGGCAATGATCTCAAGGGTCACTCCCTCGTGCCAAAATGAGGCTTATCTTGTCTGTCAGTTTATCATACACATGCTTCTGAAGTACCTACCTATACACATAAAGGTAACTCAAGTTTTAACATCTGTATCCTCTATACTGAAATTACACCAACAGTAAGATGTCTCAAGACTGGTCAAAGCACACTGTGAAGAACTGCAACACAACTGTTGCCAACTGTTCATCTCATTTCATATTCCTGGATTCCTGTATTAGAGGAGACACTGAACAGTCATTCCCCACTCACATTAGCTGGGTCAGAACTCTAGTCCATTCAGAAGAGGAAACAGTCTTGGTTACTTTACCCCATAATGAACACAAGTCACTAGCAGAGCACACAGCCACCATAAAGGATGAGCAGAGCGCATGAGCTCTGCAGGGCTTATTAACTGAGCCCACGCAGTCAAGCTGCAAAGCTACAGCAACACAGATTGCAAAAAGGCAGGACACTGCAACATTCAGGAATGAAATATAGGACACCCGCCCACAGTCCTTCAGACCACTGCTGCTGCACTCTCAGATGCACATTCCTGACATTCCTTGCACTTACAGAAATGTTAAGCCTTGCCAGTAACCAGATGAGAAAGGGATGTAGGGAAGTAAACAGCTGAGAGGCAAGGGGCGAGCACCAAGAAGGAAGATGTAAGAGGAATGGCAGAGGCAGGCAGAAAGAGGGAAGGTCATCAGAAAGTGATGTCTACCTGAAAAAAAAGAGATTACAAGAAATTCCTCCCTTTCTGGGAGGATTTGGACAAACTCAAGGGATATTGCATACTGGAGAGACAACTGTAACGGAGAGAAGATATAGAGCAGGTTCAGTGTCGGGAGTAGGTATGCAGAAATGTGACTGCTGCCTGATTTACTATCCTGATCTGAAACACATTAACCTTAAGCCAGACTGTCCAGAACAAAGAGTGTGCGAAAACCTCTGCATTAACTATCAGGAGACCAGACTTGCAAGTCCCAGGATCCTCCTACAGCATCAATAACCTGACTGGTGAGCAGGTCCAAAAAGTCCTGCAGCAAAAAATCCCTGAAGCTCACCTAGAAGACATGCTTCTTGTGAAATGCTCTTCAGAGCAGCATAGGGGATACCTCACAGAAGAAAAACTAAGCACGGCAGCAAAAGTCAGAGTAAATATAACAATATTCAGCTGACAGGTTAAAGTGAGAACTGTGCTTTCTTGAGTCAAATCCTACCTGTAACTATCTATCTGCAAATACATATTACTCAAGCATTTAGAAATATGACAAAAGCTAAAGACTAGTTAAGCTCTAGTACCAGCACAGAAGACTTTAGGATGCATCTCAGCTGCTTTTGGACCAGCAGCATTTAGGCACTATGACATTTAATTAATACTCTATATATTTGGAGATACATTTATTACAATCATTATAATGTCTGATTATGTGGGAATGTTTCCTTACTTCTTCCATTTGTCTCTCAAAACACTTGTTCCATTATGTGATTATCTGAATCTTTCATTAAAAAAATGCTACACTGAAATGAACATTTATTATGGCTCTAAAAAAAAGTCCACTGCAAACATAGTAATTTACACTTACTGAAAACACCGAAGTGCCCAAGATCATGAATTCCTTTATTTCATGAAAAAGTAGTAACTGCAATCTTTGCAAAATATACAAGCAGCTAAAAAGTTATCAGCCTAGTGCAGCATAACACATTATTAAAATCCCTCTGTATATAAACACTTACTACAGCTCCTAGGAGAAGGATGATAGTTTGCAGTCACACAGTGCAGACCAATGGCTCTGCACATTCCCAGCTCTACTCTATGTAGTTCTTGACAATTTTCCCTGTTTGGAAGCTCCATGACATTTTGTGGTATTAGCCATCCAAAGGATTCACCCACCACTCTTCTGTCTTGTTTTAGCTTTCAAATGCATTCCACAACCAATAATCAAGCCTCTATGAGGCATATGCTGTTTTACAGTCAAGCAACAGATATTCAGTGACTTGCCCAAAGGAAGCTGGAAACAGCAGAGCATGGAAAAAATCTCAAATTACTCTATTTCTCTCAACCTCTGCAACTCATCAGTGACACTAATGTAGCACTAATATGGCACTTTAAAAAGTAAACAGCACCAAATATTAAAATCAATTACCTGATCCATCGTAAGAGAATCTACACCAAAGATTATTTTCCCTAGAACTTAAAAAGGAGCTGATGAAATAATCAATGCAACCAAGTGCTGCTCAAATAACTCAGGATGCACAAGCTGTTCTCAGGAAAACTCAAAGTATAAGATACTCAGTATCATATTTTTGCTGGCAGTCAGGACTTTGACAGACTTCCAGATGCAATTTAAATTTGAGTCCAGCATCAGCCCATCCTGTACATTGGCACTTTTCTGAAAAATGTACTTTTCAGTAAGGCAGGAACATTTGTCTTCTACATAAAAATTTCTGTACTGCCTGTTTTCAACATGAAGGCAAAACTGAAATAGAATAAATCAACATCAACTGTCCAGTTTCAATCTGCCAATACAAAGCTACCTGATCCCTTATTTTTCACTAGCACTTGGTCTCTTTCGGTTTTCTCAGTGTAAGTGCTATACTGTATAAAGATGTAAGTTTGTATATGCTTTCAAATTATTATCACTAACAAAATTTACTCTTCACACCTAGAAACAGCCCTCACCTTTAATACAGTTGTATTCTTAGCAAGAGTTTAAAAACATTATTGGGAAATTGCTCTGATAAACAGGTAAGAGTTATTTCTACATATAGCCATGAATGCATTATTGTACTCTTTATTTCATATTACTGTTTCACAATAAAAGAGTAAATCAAAATTTTTGGTTTCTAAAAGTAATTATTCTTCAACTGTACTACTGTCAGATGAAAATGAATAAAAATGAGGCAAAGGAAAAGGAGATTAGACACCCACCTAACTGGAACTGAGAATACCTGACCCCACACTCTCATTCTCACCACATACCCAAAGGTTCTGTAACTAATGTCAACAGACAGATGAACGGGATGAAAACTGCTTGCACACTCTATCCAAAAGGATGCTTTCTAGTGAGCATTCAGATCTACTGACAGTTACCTTTTACATTCCTCTCCTAGAAGATGGGAGTTGGTGAAAGGCACCTTAATCTGACCTGCTGAAGGTTGAAGGCACATCACCAAAATCAATGTATAATTAGGCTCCCTAGAGCAGGAACTGTCTCTCTCACACTATTATACCCATGAACAGTGAGGTCTGCTACTGGGCTCCAAAACACAATGGGCACACACGAGTCCAGCTGTAACAGTAAATGAAAGCACAGTAATATAATAAGCTGCTGAAATATCTAATACAATTAGCAAGGAGAACTCAGTTTAGCTCGACTCTAAAATCAAATATATTCACAGACCCAAAATTTACCCTGAGAATGAGTCAGTTATATTTCACATTATCTCTCTCTTTTTCCACCACCCCTCTTTTGCTTTTTTAAAGGAAGCTTTCAAAGGCAAAGCTTCACAACCTTTGCCAAAAACAAGGTTAACACCAGGCCAAAAGATGATTACGTGAACAAGAGAAGCCTCACACTTCTCACAAGAAAACAGAAAATAAGCTTTTTCACGACACTGACAATTTCTCTTTACCAGTCTAGAACAAAAAAATATTTGTAAGCTTCAATTATTACAAATGTTTTCAATAAACTCTATTTTTTAAGTAATCTATCTCTAGTTACACCTGACCATGACAGGACACATAAGACTTCTTTTTTACTTTTGCATTGTGTTCAGAAAAACCAGAGACTCTCTGGCACTCCAGAGAGTGCCTTACGCACTGCACTTCTCTTTCCATCTACATACATTTTGGTGTTTCTACTCTGCACGTTTCAAGTAAGATTAACTAGAAAAAAATCCAGAACTAAATGCTTACTTAGTTCAGTAGAACATTTTTAATGAGAATGCCATGTTTTCAAAAGGATACGAATTCCATTCATTCCAGAAATTTTGAAGTCATCAATTAGCTGTACAACCATATCCTTGTTGGGATCATTAGGGTCACTTTCACGAACCTAAACCAAGAATGCAAACACTGACATTTTAGGAAAAAAATCACTTTAAAATACTAATTAGTTAGATTCCCACAGAAACTTAAGTATTTTGGAGCTTCAGAAAACACGTTAACTCATAATAAGCCAGAAGAGGATAATACGTAAAAAAACAAAGATTTTAGAATCAATTCTCTGTGGTTCTTTTAATTCACTTTTACTGTTATTATTGTTATTGAACACTGTATTACAATAGCAATACTTACACATTTGAGCAACTTTATTTCATCCAAGGCTGTCTCTGTATAATGCTGGGCACTTTTTACAACTTTCATCGCAACAAACCTTTTTCCCCTTGAAAAGAAGAGACACATTTTCAACATGTATACCAAGCTAAAATAAACATACTTTGAAGGTTGGGAAATTTTAAATAGAATATTTCATAGTCTAACGCATTTGTACAGAAAATGCTGAAATTACACTTAACGACAACTTTTAACAATACTCTTAACATTGTAACTTATTGAGTATTTAATCTCCTTGATGCTAGTGTCCCTAAAATAGGAATCTGCTTACAGTTTTTATCATTTAATGAAGATAATTACATTTTTTCATTAAAGATACAAAATAAATAATCTAAGTTTATTCTTGCATGCTCAAGACAACATACAAATTTAATAAGCAAAGCTAATTTGTCAAAGAAAATAGGATTACATTTATTTCTGAGAGCTTCTATAAACTACTCCATTAATCAAGGACAAAATAAGACTATAGGCATCTTTCTGCACAAAATGACACTAAAAGTTTACGTAACTTCATCATGCACATAAAATAAAAGTTAATGCAAACAAAATAAAGTAACGTATTAAGAAATACATGGAAATAAATAGTTTTCTTACTGCATATCCCAGCATAGCCAGACTGTAGAGAAGTGTCCCCATCCTAACTTTCTAATAACATGATATCGGCCATTGAAAAGATCACCAATTTTCACTGGATGATAGCCTCCTTTCATGAAAAAACAAGTAGAAAAAAAGAATATTTAGAAAATAAACAATAATTCCCAGGTTTTCAAATCATTCTCTTGTAGTGTAAATTTTCCTCTTCAAATTGTTCTGTACTATAAATAGGAAATATAAAGAAAACTTTAATGGTAAAAATTCTGCCCTGCTTGGCCTGGAGGGAAAAAAATCATGTCCTGTAACTACTGTAGAGTTTATTCACCCTTCTCTCTTATGGCTTTTATTTATGGTAATCTTACCATCTGTTCTTTATTTCCTCAGGCTTATCTTCCACTTCACAGACAGTACAGAAAAGATCTACATTATTTCTTTATCATATCTGAAGCCCCTCCAGTCAACATATTTTGGATGACTGCAGAATCTCAACAGTGATTGGTTTAATTCCCATTTGTTATCAAATAATAAAAGCAGCAATAAAATACTTCCTGAGAAAATGTTAAGAACAACACAGACTTCATTGGTGCTGTTCTGCTTGGCTCCTGATTCACAGCAGCAATGGATGTGAATCTGATGTCTGAGGGTTTTACAGTGAGGAGAAAGAAGAGAAAAAAGGCAGCTCTAGGCTTTGTCTGAACTGCTTTTTCATTACTGAAGTCTGCAGTCCAAAGTTAAACAACTACACAGGTTCTCCACAACCCCATTAGGCAGAAAAGCCAACAGGACAGAGCAAGCTAGAGCTCAGGTTTCTAGGAGGTATAATGGAGCTTTTTATTTCCTTTGTATTTTGGGAGACATTCTTACTCCTAGTTAAACACAGGGAAGACAATGAACACACAAGATATTTATTCATACCTTAACAGACCAACAATAACATCCATAATTTTGCCTAAATTGCAAACAAATAATAAAGCTGCACCATGCAACCCTCCAGGACATCACCAGCAGCAGACTCAGAGCAGCTTTCAAGGAACCACTTCTTTGTCTCTTTCTGGTCCTTCACAATGCCATGACCAACTGTACTTTTGCAGGATCCTCAGCTACTGACTAACCCATTTAGAATCAGAAAAACCTCAGACTACTTTCTCGAAGTTTCTGGGTCTGTTTTGAATGCCCTGAAAATCTTGTTAGAAGTGGTTAAGACAACAATGTGAATTTATAACTTAATTCCTTGAATTTAAAACAGGGACTTCTCTCATCTCCTTCTATCTGTGGGAACAGTGATGTCAAATCTGGATATGTTTATATTCTTTATTGCTAATAACATCTTTTGCCTTAACATAAGTTCAGCAGTTTTTTATGAACTGCAAGATTTTTTATATACTGTAAGAGCAGATTAATAAATTTAACGCAACTGTGCTACAGAATTATAATGATTACATAGGAAAAGGATAAAGCTTAACTGACGTATTGTGTTAGATGCTGGTGTACCTAACTCACACCTTTGATATATGTGTGCTAATGTGTAACTGCAAGCTTAGCAAACAGCAGACACAGCTTCACCCAAAAGCTGACCCTTCCCTCGGGGAAGACCTCCCCAGCCCTCTCATCATTGGGAAGGAAATGTTCATGAAAGCTGCAGGACAACTCACCCGGTAAAGCAAAATGATACTTTCATTTCCACTGCTGAGCTGTGCCAACCTCAGTAAGGATGCCCACACTGCCAAGCGGGAACTCCTTATTTCCAAATCAAAAACCAGATCACTTTTGGAATACCTGACCAGATTTACTCTCCAGTAGAGAAGGGGGGGCATGGACTTACTGAGAATAAGGGCTGACTATTATACTGTCCATTTGCAAACAGAAACAGTATCAGCCACATATGAAGCTGAGTCTATTGCAGCTTCATTAATATAGAAATTTGCTGATTAAATGCAAGTACATGAATCAGTACTGATACAAAAATCAAAACTAAATTTGATTTTGTCTATTTAAGCATCCTTCTAGTAACAGCTGATGGAGATATTTAATAATCTGGAAAAATATAATCATTATTTAAGACAGCTCTTGACTGGTTTAAAACAAACAAACAAAAATATAATTACTTGGTAATTTTTTTCCCACAAAATTCTGTGCAGGATGATGAAGTCATATATGCAAGAGGAAAGTTAAGAGAACATACAGAAATTCTACCTTCCATTATGAAAAGATTTTTCACATATGTGAAGTGAATCGAACATGATGACCTGCAAAATTTATGTGAGACTTCCACATAATACACTATCACATAAAAATAGGTTTCTAGGAATAGTTCAGGCAAACAAGTGCCTTTTAAGTCTGACCCTATAAATAGCTTTTGGCATACTTGTGCTTCAGAGTCAAAAAATAATCAGAAATTTGTGATAGTTTCCTCCCATCACAGACAAAAGAAAACAGCATAGAAAGGAAATCAGACAAAGTTAATATACTGGGGCTTGGTAAGTTGTTTTAGTAAACTCTCCATGTTGGAAGCATAACAGTACTATATATGTAAAACTCATGTTGTTTTGATCCCTACATTACTGTCATAACTAATTATAGCAACACACCAGCATATGTGACAGATGCCAACAGTGGTAGCATATATAGCATATGAGTATATATATTTCACAAGATACTTTCCATTGACATAAGTCACAACAGAAGCAGTTTATCTCTTACCATTCCTGTACATGTTACTCTCTGCTTATTTGCATCAGCAACATATACATTTACAGGTTGTAGATAAACAGGTAACAACCCACTTAGTTATGCATATTTTAAAAACTGGTGTCATCCTATGATGAATGTAACCATTTAAGTTCTCCATGACATCAGAAGTATTTCTAAGTAATAGTAACAAGAAAACATCTATGCAAAATTAACAAGTTGATAAAAATTACGGGCTTTTGGAAAAACAAAACTGGCATTGGAAAATATACAATGTGTGTCATTGCTGATAATGTAACCAAAATAAACCCACCCTGTTGCAGTATTCACTGAAGCACACACAGAAAAAGAAGTGTCTCTCACAACTAGCTAGCTACATGCATGCAAGAAGGAGGGTCAGAAAAATGAGATCATTATTCCTGGATGTCTCCTGAATGTATTGGTAATTGTAGCTGGCTCTTCTATGTTTGTAAAGGGAATTATTCCCTTTGTGAACTGGATGAATGGGAGACATCTCCAGGGGGCAGAGAAGATGATCAGAGAAGCAAAAAATTCCAATTACATCCATGACACAACAGACTCTGAAAGAAAAAATCATCAAGTGTTTCAAGGCTTTTCAGAGAAGAAAAACTAGCTTTACAAAGTACCCCTCAAAAAATCATGCAGTTGGACATTTGATATTTCCATTTCTTAATCAAATAAATATTTGAAACGAATTTTATGCAAATTCAGTGACACAAACAGAATGTCACAGATTTAAACACGCCCTGGAGGAAGCCCCCAGGGAACGGAAGTTAATCTGCTTTTCACCGATGGCTGCTAGTCAGTCTATTTCACATCAGGTGCTAATACAAACTGATCCAATTTCCTCATTAAAAAACACTACTATGACTATTTAATAATTACCATGTAATGTGGTCAAGATGCAAATCTAGCACACAGTAACATACCCTTAAAAATTAAATTAGTAACAAAAATACTCAACAGGAAGTACAGCTAACAAGTTGTTTGTTGAATTCCTGAAAAAAAATAATTATATAGTCATCATCAAAATTTCCTTCCTATGAAATTTCAGACTGTGGTTGAGAAGAGATGAAGTATGCTCTGGGCTTCAGTCAAAGATCCTGGAAGACTGCCATTTTGAAGACAAAATTAGGAATAAAAGAGACACTCCAGTAATAAATGGCAATTTCCAAATCTTTATCTTCCACTCTGTAAATACAGATTAGGCTACCCAAAACAGAAAAATACACTCAAACTAATAAAACATCTCTCAAAAAAATGGAAAATGTATCTAAAAGCCATTCTGGACTTCATTACCAAATAATTTTCTTATTCCCTATACAGAATATAAAATTTATACACAAAACCCAATATGGTCATGGAATTCAGATCCTTATGGTGTCCTTCCCTTCAGTTCCATGCCAGCAGACTGAAAGAAGGAAATGCACTGCTCAGTCTGACAGGAAATTAGGGTCAGGAAACAAGTAAATCCTCTACTGAAGCAGCAAAAGCACTGCTCTCGTAGAAACAAGTAATGATCAAGACACCCAAATGAACCAAACCTTGAACCAGCCTTGATATACTTTCAAAAATTCAAACCCTCAGGATCAGAAAAAAATCAGAAGAACTTTTATGCATACAGAAGTTTCCTTTAATTTTTCAGGAATCCTGCAAGTATTCTTAGTGTAACATACAGTTTATTTCAAAAGTATACAGATCTCATTACTGAGCTGCCCTAGTCAAACAGGTAACTCATAAGCAGGCTCTCAACTTAGACTATTTTTTGGTTTGTGATCTAGCTTCTGCAGATGATGACATTTTAAAAGGGATACTGGAAAACAGACAACAATAGATTGTCTGAAATTAAATGCAGTCCTTACTTCATAGAATAAAGTCAGACCTTTGAAATGCTTAATCTCAAGGAAATACAGATGTTTACAAGTACACAGATGTTTAAACAAACCCTTATTCACTGATGGAACATGTTAAAGACACCAAAAGAGTTATCGTATGGAACAAATGTGTTTTAACACAACTAATTAAAAAACCAAACCAAAATGCTTAAGCATGGTTTAGCAACATGCTTTACTTTTTCCTGCTGTGGACTCTGACACCTAGTTTGAGTTTATTGTTTGACTTTCACTACTGGCATTTGTAAGTCACTTAGACATTTGAATATATTAATAAAACTTCTTACACCAAAATGAAATAGTCACTTTTCACTGTTAAATATGTAAATACAAAATACTTTTCCAAGCTGGAATGGGGAATTCTTAAAAATCACATTTCCAGGCTTATACAGAAAACTTCTGATTAAGAAGACATTATCATGTGTTTCTTGGTATGAGGAATACAGAATACCAGATATAGTCAAGTGCGCATAGAATGATTTTTGTATATTTAAAAATATTGATCTGAAATGATAAAATTCTAATGTAAGTATATTTGTATTCTTGAAATCTATTACAATAAGTAACCCAGAGTTGACAGAACTGTTATTTATCGTTTTTCATGTAAGTACAGTGCACATTCTACCCTAATGGAAACAGACTTGCAACTTTAGCAACAACTTTAAAATAAACTTAAATATTGACACCATTGTACCGCAGTTATGCTTTTATGCACTTAACAATATTTAAAAACTGAATATAACCAATACAAAAATTAAGGAAACTGAGTTAAAATGAAGATGTAGTAGAGAGCCTCAGACAATGCCGAGAGCTGTGAAAGACACCATGTGGAAAGGAAGCATGTAACATCTTAGGCTAGTGCAGGTGAGAGAAGAAAGGGGAAAAAAAAAGATACAGTTTAAAAAATAAATTTGGGTAAAGGCACCAAGGCATTTTAGAATGTTTTGGAGCATGAGAAGAGTTGCTTGTCTTGGTTTGGGTGCTTCAATTTCTCTTACAATTCACATGAATCAAGGTAAGTTTACTCTCAATTCTTATACTTGGGACATAAGGAAGAATACAGGGATGCCATACTTGTATATTTATTGAAAAATGTATAAACAAGCTATGGCTAAGTGAAAAACTAATCTGAAGACAATTATGCATCAGGACCTGAAATGAAGGGCTGTTCCCAATTCTTGTATAAGTAAATTCCATGATTAAAGATCAGCTCTTTAAAAATCCCTCAAGAACCAGAACTAAGACTGGCATGACAGTATTTACCCTCTCAGCAGTGGTGCACTGCACTCACCTTTACAGTAATCTGCGGGATCCTCTTGCTCCTCATCGTCCGAGCCCAAAATCTCCTCCTCTGGCTCGGGCGGCGCGGGCTCCGGCAGGGGCGGAGGCGGCGGCGGGGGGGGAGGCGGGGGTGCAGAGGGAGCTTTCTGCTGAGGCTCTGGCCTGCAAATGACAGAGAGCGCACTCACTAAAGAGCCTCCTCACGGGGGTAAGCCCAGCCCTTCAGGGGGTGAAAAACCAGGGAGGCATCTCACATTCTGTCACCTTTCAGAGCCTCTTTGGGACACGGGATAGGCGTGCACAGGGAGGAACCTGGCCAAACCAAGAGCGGCTCTCAAGTGAAAGAGCTTGCGATAGACACACAAAGTATATAATGAGATACAGACGAGCTTTTGAAATTCCTGATGAGCAAATGAGACATTAAAACCATCTTCCTGAGCACAACTGAAGAAATATTTTTCAAAGAATATCAAGTTATTCAAATGCTCCTGCCTGCTAGCTGAAGTAGGAAAGATCTCATTAATGCACAGCAAGAAACAATCTTCTAAAGACACTGATCCAAATCTTAATGCCTTTCTCCTCTGTAGCTGCTGCCAACACTGGAAAGCTGTATCAGTATACAAAATACTGAAAACGTCTATTAGAAAGTGAGAGAAAACTCATCTTCCTAGGTACTCTACCATGCTCATCCCAGAGCATATCTTTAAAAAAATAAATATAAAGCATATACTTTAATACACAATAATTAAAAAGAAACAAAACAGAATCACCCACCAAAGCTTGACACGACCAGGCAAGAGATGGGGTTATATTTTTGTCCTGCAACTCCAATTTTTTTAAAAACCCAAACAAAGTGAAATATATTTTATATCCTGTTCTGAAGAAAGCTGTACTTGGTACAACTACAAATTACTCACATTTCAAAACTGAGTATTTTCAATGGACTTAAGTACAGGGTTGAGGCGATATGACCTCTTTATCACTTAATTAAGAAAGTCTTCCCCAAACAGGTTGATACTGTTATTTTTTTGTATTCATACCTCTTACAAATTAAAAGGATATACTTTCCAAATATATTTGCAAAGTAACTTTAAGCATTTGTACCATCAAAAGCTGCTATAATTTACATTTAAATCTACTTCAAATTAACCACATCTAAAAAACAATGTATTAACAGTATTTTGTCCTTCATGTCATAAAAAAACAGAAATCTGTAATTTGCTGGTGTTTCAGCACCTACAATTAAGATCCAAATACTTCCTTCAACATGAGTAAAAACTGTACTTATGTTTATCCCACTTCAAGTCCTCCTCCTCATAATTCCTTTTTCTTTTCACACACTGCAATTGCTCAAGACAGACAGAGCATTTGGTGTCAAAGAGAACATGGCTGGTCAGAAACAAATACCACTGGCAGCACTCAACACCTGCACAGCAGCTGCTATTACACCTTTGCTTAAAAGGACATCACTGCAAGCTGCACTGCATACCAAATTTATCTATCTGCCTGCTACCCCTTTCAGATTATAAAATTCTTCCATCAATAAATGGTCAGATTTAAAAAGGGGTATTTTGAACTAATTTATCAATGATCTAAGTTATGATGAAAAATGTAATGAAATACATGAATTTATATAATTTTTAACAACATGAAACTAGACAGAAAAGAAAGAATTAATCCATTTGTACAATAAGAAAATAAATATATATGCACATGTTCCTACTTAAAATTATGTTGGTTGTTTGCCTCCCTCTTTCATTTTTGGCTCCCAGAAGATGTCTTTATCTGGTACACTGAGAGGAAAGAAAACTGCAAATGGAAGGTTCAGAACATTCTCTGACCAGCTAATCTTACTACGAACCGGATTACTGGCTGTCCTGGTTTCATGAACCAGCCTGGCTTCACAGTGTCAGCAAGCTGACAGCTCCCACACCTGATCTGAAAGCTTTAATCCAACAAACCATTATAAAAGGACCTACATTACAAACCCTGAAACTTCATTTGCTGGGCACAGGACCATTCTGGATACACAGATCAAGAACTATGAACACTTAAAAATTAATAACTAACGGTTGGACTTGAGGGCCTTAAAAGTCCTTTCCAACCTAAATGATTCTACAAGCAATAAAACGAATGCAGAGTGAAACAGCCTGCACTTCATCAATATACCTGAAAGCAGGGTACCAGGAACACAGGCACATCCATCAGTGCCTGGACTCCTTATTTTGGATGGGATCATAGACATTGTTTTCACCACAGGTGTCCATGTTATTATTTTGGTCACATAAAATGTACAACTATAGAAAAGTTCAGCGTAGGATAGGGAAATAGACCATGGTATAAGTTTAAAAATTCATTGAAATAAGGTTAAGAAAACAGGATTGCTTCTGAGACTTTCTCAAGCTACTGCATTTGACTTTGGTTTGAAAGGGGTTATTTCTCCTGTCTTCAATCCCGGTTGATTTTTATATTCAGAAGTGTTTTCTTACTGACTTTTGTGGGTACCAGGAAGGAAGGAAAGATATTACTCTATTTCCTTCTGGAGTTATTTAAGATTTTCATCTGCAAATAATAAAACACTGTCCATTTAACTTTGCTTGCATCTTTTGGAGCAATCAAATATTAGTACAGAAAGATGAGAGAGGGAAACAAAAATGCTGAGTTACATCAGTCTGACTGCTAATTCTGCATTTTTGGCTATTTTTTCCTCTCGTTTAGAATTCTTACCTAGAGATTCTTATCGTTCTTTGGTTTTGTTCACTTTTATTTTTCTAGGATATATGTAAAGATTAAGTCTTCAACACTTCACTTGATGGCTTAAATTCTGCCTACAGGTTGAGTAACTCATCCTGGCATCCCCATTCCTGCTCTTCTGCCAATTCACAGTTTCACAGTGTTAGGAAGGACATGAATGAGAGAACTCCAGTTCTGCTATTTCTAAGTTGCCCTTTCATTGAATTGCAAAGATAAACTATGATGAATGCTTCAACATCTCCATTTGTGATTTAGCGCATGAATACAGAGTTTATTCATCTTAGATTTCATTTTTTTCAGTATAGTCTGCTAAAATGTAAATTATTTTTCTTTTGAGTAGACTTTTAAAACATCATTGGCAATAAAAAATCCAACCATTTAGAAACTTGTGAGTCACAAACATGTCTGTAATCTCCATTTCCTTTTCAAAACATAATTGTCAAATACTATTACAACACAAAAAGCTATTCAACAACCATTATTTCAAGTTATTAGTCTTTCTTATTCCTAAAATGCTATGTAATGATATGCATTAGGGAACACATGCATGTGAGATAAATATTAAACCTGCCTTTCTTTTTTCTGAAGTAATCACTTGGTACTCTGTGGTCTGCCACTATTAGGTTGTTCATCACCATCCAAGCATAAACACTCAATTAACAGAAGACGACACCATTTCTAGACTCTCAGTACTTTGTCAGCGGGTATGCAGAGAACTGACCATCTCCACAGGCTACAATCACAAACCTTAAAATTGTATTGAAAGAAACACTAAAAACAATTAGCAAACACTAGCCAGCATTTCTGTCTTTTAATTACTGCCTTTTCCATGGACAAAAATTAATTTACAGCAAAGTTCAATCAAAATACAATTAGATCCTATTTTTAAACTGCTCTTAGAGGAAATACTTAGTAAAAGACAAAGGAAAAGCTGAAGTATTTCTCCTCTACAGTGAACTTGAAGCAAAATGCATCAAAACCCTGCATGAAGTCTTACAATAAATCAACTGCCCACTGTTATGAAACACAACATTTCTGACAACTTAATTTTACTGTTCTCCCTCATGGACATGTTGCTCCACGCTCCCACTGGGTATCAGCCAACAGGAAAAGCAATCTCCTTAACACTCAAACCTTAAAATTCTGAGAATATTATACTATGAGAAATCCAGAAAATTCCATTCTTTTTTTGTTGTTGATGATCTTGTGGGGTCATTTGCTATTCTTCTATTCTGGAAAAGGTGAAACAAGAGTAGTGAGAGTGATTAAAATCACAAAATGCCTTCCATATGGGAAGCATCTGAACATACCAGAGCTCTTCAGCCAGGAAAACAAGACAGCACAGTGCTACAAAATATTGAGAGATACCGAGAAGGCAAATAGGAAATGGCTGTCCATTGCCTCATCCCACACAAATTGAGCCAAGCTGATTGAAAACTCTAAAAAACTAAATTACTCATGCAATATGATGTTAAAAACGAAAACGAACTTTTTTCCCTTGGATATCATGGATAAGAGAAGCTAGTTAAGTTCAAGTAGGGCTCAAAAAACTCATGGAAGAAAATCTAACTGATGGCTGACCCAGGACTGCCTTTGACTCATGAAGCCCAGCAGCCTGGGATGGCTGGGTGTGGAACAGTATTCAGCACACTGGGGCACAACCCTGCACTCCTCCCCAGGAAACTGCTCTTGGCCAGAGGGAATGCAGCTGCACCTTGGGTCTGTCCTCTTGCAGTCACTCCATCTTCAGACATTCCTTTATTTTCCTCAACTAATGAATAATTTCCATTACTAAAAACCAAAACAGACTTCAGGCCTCTTTATCCAAAACCCTCCTAGAAAAAAAAAATATGATTTCATTATGAAGTAATGGATAAGAATGTCTTGAAGGCAAGACTGCTATAGATGAAGACTACCTGAGGAAAACCTCCTGCTCCCATGGGGAACAGGCATACAACAGCAGAAGTCCCTCTCTATGAACACTGTACTGCACTCAGGGTGACTACTCTTAGGTAAACAAAGCTTTACCTTGAAAGTAGCTAAAACCTGCACCTGATTCTCCTACCTTTAGGAAAGCATCATTTCAGAAGGAAAACAGACTGTGTCAAATGAAAAAAAATACTGGGAGACAGAAAATTGCCGGAATAGACTAAAAACTGCCTCAGTCTGAGGGGAAAATAAAACTCCCCTTAAGATTTTCAGATGAACACAACCAAAGACATATAACAAAAAATGCAGTTAAAAATAGGTTAAATGACTTCTTCATATACCTAATAAAATATGGAATAAAGTATGTTCTAACAATGTTATGAACCTTCTGCCATGTCCACAGAGGTTCTACAGGGAATTTCAATTTGAACTGGTAAAAAAGAGGAAGCAAGGGGGAGGGTGAGCATCAGAAGAATTACGCTGTAAGCCTCCTAAGAGATAGGAGCTTTACAAAATCTACTAGTGAGTGTGGGTCCATCTGTAAGAAGCTCCAGCTATGCTCCTCTCCAGCTCCTGAAGGCAAAAGCTTTTATGCTCCAAGACTCTCAAGGTTCTGTAGAGTTAAAAGTCTGAAATCTCTGTACACATATATCTTCTTACAGCTGTTTTTAATTGCTGAAAGACTCAGCTACTTGGATCCCTTTTTCATTTGTTCAAATGGTGTCTGCTTTACGAGCTGAATTCTTGCCTGCTCTTTTTTGTCAAATGCAAATTTAGCTTAATTAGACAGGTGCCTTCTAACACTGAGTTCTTTGAACCGGATGCAACCTTAAACAGAGGCTTTCTAAATAAATTCACACACATAAAACAAACAACAAAAACATAAGAAAGATCAAAATAACTCTGAAGTTATCACTCAAGGAAAAGAATTATGTTTCATGTTACAAGTAAGATTTTAAGTGGATTATAATTCAGAATATTTTTAAATGTTAATAGTTGTGATGAATTATTTGTAATTTAATCACTATTTTTAATTATGGCAGAGGTCTTCTTACCATTTGCAGAAAAAAAAGTCTACAAATCCTGAAGAAAATAGGGCATAAGGAGATGTGTTTTTAACTAACTACAAGAAAGTGTTGATGTGAACTTCCAGGGAAAGCTTTGCTATACATGAAAAGCACTATTTGTGTTGTTATTGTAGTACAAAACTGTACTACAATCTCCAATTCTAGAAAATTTATGCATAAAAAGAGAGAGCACTGGTATGTCATAAGCATGAAGCAGTTTCTACATCTGGTCATTATCGAACAAAATATTAACTGGGACTGTTAACATTCCTTCCAAAGTTACCATCTACCATCAAACATTAATAGAAGCACCAGTAAAAATCCCTCCTGGAAGGGAGCAGGCTGAGACACAGTAGCTTTCGTAACCTCAAATAGCAACACAGAATGAATTTTTCATTCCCATCTTGCTTACTAGTCTTTTGGAGGCCACCTTGGGCTTGAATGCACACTCAAAGTCCAAGTGAAATGCCAAGAACACTGCCTTCTTCTGTTCAAAACAACAGCTACTATAAATAAATGCCATTTCACGCAGCAAGTACTGCAGTTTTAGCACGCCACCGCCCCAGCCCAGGATCACAGGAAGAGCATATCACCATGGGCAGAGCTGAGGGGACCCAGTAGCAGCCTACCATTACATCAAATCACATCTAGGATGAAGCAGTAAAGTCTGCTAAGTTTAGGAGGCAGCTCTTACGGCCTTTCTCTGACATAGTTACACCAAGCTCCCAGAAGTAACTGGTTTCAAGCTCTGAAAGTCAGTGCCAAATGAAATTTTGTTCTCAAAGAAATGTGATTCTGTTAAAATGTTCTTAAGACAGCAAATCATAAGCCAAATGTATCCAGAAAGCCTCAAGCTTATCTGGACTTGTGAAAGTAATTTGTTTTCTTCCTCAAATACTGTTTTTCTCACATAGCTGTGTTTTCCAGACAAGTCATCTATTAGAGACTGCAAAGGAAAAAAAGTCAACAGTTAATTAAAAACTACAGACCCACCTGGCAGCACAAAAAGAAAGTAGATGAAGATACTTAGCAGCTTGCACCTTACCTGCATTTCTAGTCACCAGTAAAGTGTTGTAAAGGTTGAGAATGTTAAAATCATAGAACACCTTGAGTTGGAAAGGACCAACCAGCATCATCAAATCCATCTCCTGGTCCTTCAGAAGACAGCCCCAGAAATCACACCATGTGCCTGAACATTTCATCCAAATGTTTCTTAACTCTGTCAGGCTTGATGCCGTGACCATTTCCCTGGGGTTCCAGTGCCCAGCCACCGCCTGGGTAAAGAACTTTTTCCCAGTATTGAACCTAAACCTTCCTTGACTCCATGCCATCTCCTCGAGTCCTGTCACTGATCACGTGAGTGATGAGATCACCTTCTGCAGAAGAGGTGACTGTCAGATCCAGCTTCACAGAGACAGCAGGCACTGGGCAACCTGAGAGCTGGAGAGCTACACTTACCATCACGTGTGTCTTGGTGGGGGTCCCTGTCACAGCTGAGGCAGTGACTCCAGCAGCTACCAGCAAATGAGTTCTGAGGCGTGACCAGAGCAACCCTAAGCAAGTGTTGACTACTAAGACCGGGGATGAGGGCACCTCTTTGTGCCCTTCTGCACCAACTGCTGAGTTTGTTCACTGCCTCTCTTAGCAGCTCCCAGACGCCACAGTCTGGTGCCTGGTTCATGGGTTGCATGTACTTGATTCTTCCACCCTGCCAGTGAAATGGCCTCTGTGGAGAGGAGCCTTTCCTCATGCCCTATTTGCCTTCTGTGATTGCTTGCATTCACTAGGAGCTATATTTCAAAGGCATGGAGATGGTTACACTGCGTTTAATCTCCCACCGCTGCTCTGGCAACACCCAAGTCCCATCAGGAGGTCCCACAAGAGCTTTTGGCTAAAAAAATTTAAGAAATTCCAAAGAGCCCTAGTGGAAAGACAGAGCTGTCATAAATCCATGTAATACGTATTGATCAATGGATAATACAGTTTCTTATATATACATCCTAACATGTCAAAATAAAACTTTCACCTGAAGTACATCAGATATGGAATACCACTCCAATATAATGATAAGAAAATTGTTAAAAAATAAGCTAGTCTCATAAACCACACTTCAAGTTGAAGCTTCAACTTTTTCAAATCCTCTTGCAACAAGAATTCCTTCTCATGCTGCAAAGCTTCTTCCTCTATCCATGTGCAGCAACCTGCACTTACAACCAGTAAGAGGACCTGACAGAAAACACTAGCCAACAGTGACAGAAATGGCCACTATTTTGACTTCTTTTTCCTCACACCATGGCCACACAACGGATTACTTTTAACAGAATGACTCAGAAGTATATAAATGGAAATTAATTTTTTACTTTCTTTCTGGCATGTTATGTTGTAGTATTTAATTTCTGCCTTTCTCTCTGGCATGTTAAATTATAGTGTCTCTAGTCTTTCTATTAATAAGATTTATTCAGAAAACATGCTGTTGTTGCTTCAGTATCCTGCAGTTGCCACTAGCAACAAATTTACGTTTTGAAGGAGGGGGAAAGAATCACCCTCTGCTCTCCAACAACCCTAACTGACCCTGGAGATGTTAGCAGATTTAACTTGATTTAGCACCAAAACCACTTAAGTGACTGACCCTTTGAGGTCAAATATGGACTGAAATATGAATTATTAACTACAAAATACAGGATTTAGTCTTTATCACAAGACAATAACAAAGCATATATTACATTTATATGTTAGAAACCATATGAACACAAATGAAGACAAATGAAGCAAAATAAACTGAAGTAAACCAACAAATGCAGTGTTTCACTCCCTTTTTTACCTGTTTAACAGCCTAGTAGAAAAGATTTCATAGGAATAGTGAAATTGCAGCACTTCACTTAATATCAAATGCAGTCGAGCAGCAGAATACCTCTTGCCTTTGGCTGGTTGGCTTTTTTCTGGCCCCTAAAGCACCCTGGTAAAATGTAATCCTGGCTTCATGTGATCATCTCAGTGCAAAAATACATTTTTCATGTCCATGTTTACTTAACGTTTAGAAGACCCATTCATCTCGTTAAGTGTGAATGCATCATGCCCTGGATTATGTCTGGGAACTCAATTCTTCAGGCTATGAGAAAAGGGTAAGCAGACAGGCATTTTGCATTGGACAAACACTGAGGGACATGACTGGCAGGTGAGAAACCAGAGCCTGAAGGAACAAGGTTGCATGACTAAGCCAGCAATTAGAACCTCTCTGTCTACAGCAAATACAAACATTCGCTGCAGTGGTAAATTCTGAATGCTCCAGTTGGAATTCTATTGATACCAGACTTCTCCTCATTAAGCTTGCTTTCAAGTCAAAACAAGCATTTTACATGAACTCTATATTAACTCCTTTTCACTAACAGGTTTTCTTTCAAAATAAAGAATTTAATTCAATCCTTCAAAAAACACACTGCTCTTCTCCCAAACTTCCAAATCACAGTAGCATTTCCTCTACAAAACAAGAGTTTTAATAAATCTCTTTACAATTGCTACTAGCATTTATGGAAGTACCCAGCTTCCATTGCAATATCATTAAAACTAATAAAAGCAAGCTAAACAAGCAACTCAAAACATTTTGACTTAATTATTTGACATAAGTTGCAAAGATGCCTATCATGCAAAAACTTGTTGCTAGTGTTCAATATAGTCAGCTATATTCTTCCATTTTGGGTATATGTGGTCATAAGTACAATATATAAAATGTCTGCTTTGAGTTTTTCTCTGTATATCACTCACTCCTGTTAATTTAAGCACTGATTTTCCTAACAGAAATAAGTAAAAGCAGCAAAAAGTTTGCCAAGTCCAGCTGCAGTTGAAGCCCAGCAAATGGAAAAATCGCAGATGTTTTTCACAAAAACCCATTTTCATCCAAATACAGATAAATAACAAGCAGCTGGTTCTAGCTTCATGACCATTTACTTCATCTTTCTGTCTTCTTGTCTTCATAGAGGCAGTAGCAATTACTCTTCAATCACGTGAAAACACTTTTAATTTGGATAACTTTGATAAACTCATCTTTAAGAAAGCAGTTACTTAAGCTCCTTGGCTTACAAAGTATCTTTTTTTAAGTGCCCAGACCTCTGATTTTTTTTAAGTTGACTTCTCATACTTCTTAAGGCAAAACCAAAGTTTATCTCTTGCCCAACAACCTCATAGAATGTGGCATATTTTATTTTATGCAGATGTTGTTTCCAAGAGGCATTGCATTCAGTTTGCTCTCCTGTCACATTCCCTCAATGAAGAGGTCGTCAGTCTGTAAGAACCCTCCATGAGCCCTTTGTCTTTCCAGATGTTTCCAGGGAGATGCCTTTCCATCCCTTATTTGCATCAACCATTTGCCTTGGGAGCTGAAGGAGCAATTTTGGAGCTTTTCTATTATTTTTAAACCTTGCAAGTGAAGGACCTTTCATTTAATTTGATCTTCAATAAGCAAGTAGCCTTTTCAGTAGAGTTAGGAAAGTCACTCCAGTATTACAAAGCACCGTCCAGCTGGCTTGACGGAGGCAGTTTTGTATACTAAACACTGTGACAACTCCTGTTGAGATTTTCAGAATCTATTTTGTGTCAGCAAGTCTGAGAATAAGGGTTATCAGACCATCTGACTCATCCCAGCCTTGGCATGCTTTACCTCACAGCATGGCTGCTGGATGACTCACTTATTGGAATATTCCTATTTCAAACAGCAAGAGAGTCTCATCCATGGTGGAAAAGCACTCAAGGAATCCCAGCTGTCATGGTATCCCAGATGAACTGTCTCCCCTGTTGAGAAGATGCAACTAGTCAAGAGGCACCTGCCTGCCAAAATGACATCTCTCCATATCCTGAGTCTTGCTAACACAACACTGTGACTGAAGCTTCTTCTACCAGGGCAGTAACTCCACAGCTCAGGAAAGGAATCTCACCTTGTAAAGGTAAATTCTGGACCCAGTTTATAATAGGAAGTGGACAGCAACTATTATTTCCATGAGCCTACAGCCTTCTGCTCACTTCTCCAGGGGTAACCTTATCTCAGGGCTTGTTATGGAAGGACAACTGTGTCTGCTGCACCTGATCCCACACAGAGCTCTGAAAGACTGAACAACTTTCCTAATCTAGGTTTCAAAAGTCAAATGACCAAGGTAATTGGAATGGTACACTAAAGATCAGAAACACTGTTGTGCCAAGTTCTAACAGCAGTAAAGGACTATGATGGCATGAATTCAAACCTGTAACATTTTACAAGCAGAAACTGAGGTCCCAGGAACATGGCAGGCTTACTGCTGCTGAAAATGTAAATGTTAAGGTGTTACAGTGGTGACAAAACTGATCTGACTGGTGCTAGAACTATGATACATTACATATGTTTGTGATGTGCCAATGTCGTGACTTTCACTGACACAGTGCCAAAGGCAGCTAAAGTCTCCTCTGCCACTGGCTCAGTAACAAGCCTCAGAGAAGTCTTCAAGCTATGGAGACTCTCAATAATAATGAATGGTAAAGAGCTGAAGAAAACTCTGAATTGAACCACTGTGTTTCAGGAGATGAGGCTAAGAAGAACTGGAAGCATAGAAGGATCATCTCCCCTTATGTAAGTTACTGCAAAGGCAAAGCTGGTTTTCTCTTCCTGAACCAAGGTGTGTATATACAGTCAGTGCCCTGTGTAAGCAGGCTATCACTGAGAGTTTTGATTCACTAAACCTCTGAAAACACGATAGCTGAAGCACATCCTGACTGCAGGATGGGATGGAGATATTCCACTATAAAATGAAACATCCTTAAATTATCAGCAAGACAACCAAGCCTTGGACAGCTGTAAAATGCCTTTGAGCTTAATTCTGATTGATAGTGTGGGTGCCAGACATAGGAAAAGGCTAATATTCCTCCATGAACATTTTATCTACTTGGATTTCTACAAGAGTCCCAGCTAGGGTAAATCAGTTCCCTTTAGACATTTGATGAATTGTTGCTAGGCAACATCAGACACAGACTAACTGTATAGTGCCAGGGTTGGGAAATAAAGATGATGATTCATAGGGATGAACAGAGCCCTTCACACTTCTAAAGAATACTGCTTCCAGTTCGGTTAATCTTCTCAGAAGGTTTGACTTCTCAGAACATCCCACTTCACTGAGGTGGAGCAAGTACTTTGCTGTAGGAGGAATACAGAAATGCAAAGAGATCATAGAATCCTTTGGGTCAGAAAAGGCCTTTAAGGTCATCAAATCCAACCATTAACGCAGCACTGTCAAGTCCAGCACTAATTCATGTCCCTAAGCGCCACATCTACACATCTTTTAACACCTCCAGCATTGGTGACTCAACCACCCACTCAACAGTCAAGATGAACAAATCTTCACCCTAGTCACACCAAAACTGCAGGATTAAGAAAACCCTCCCCCAAAATGACTCCCAGTACTAAGAACCATTGAAGGAAAACAGAGGGTTGAAAAAACAAACAAGGATTATCTTTATTAAATGCAGAAACAGAGCAAAAAGGCTGCCATAAAAAAAAAAAAAAAGAAAAGCATTTTTCTTTAAGTCTTTGTGACTCTAATTTCTTTGTGAAAATAATTTGAAAGGAGTTCAGAAGGTGAAACTAGAATGAAAATGCTAGGAGACTATGCCTTAGTCTATTTTCTCCCTGATTTGCCTCAGGACAAAACTTTCTTTGTCCTCAGTACATAAGTCTCCTTGCTATTTCCATGTAAATATAGCATTTATAACTGTGTACGTATTTAACAGCAGCTTTCTGTAATGTTAGATAGAATTAAAAATTATTTTTCTATTGCAAACAGCAAACAATAGGTTTCAATTTCTATTGTCAGCGGTATCTACTTATCCAACAAATTTATAAAAATTGCTAAATGTTTTTGTGGCTTGAAATACATTTCCTGTCTAAAAATGTAGGTCTGCACCTCTTCCCTTGCAAAAAAATACCAACCACAGCACAGCATCAGCCTTTCTCCCAGTGCCACCGTGTTGCCATGGAAACTGGACCAATTTCTACTGCCAACATAGGTTCCATGTAAGCAGGAAATGAGCTTAAGTAATATTTATATAATATGCAACAGAGAACATATATACAACATTTAGATTTCACTGGAGGCCTCCAGACCGGCTGAAGCAGTTTTAAGTATTCTCAGACTGTTTCTATCAGACATTCAAAGTATATTTTTATTACTAGTCTCAAAAGCATAGCATAGGAAATGCACACAGATGTGGAATTCAGTATATTCCTTTCTCCTTGTTTCCACTCAAAAAGAGAGATAAGCTCCATGCTTCGTAAGTAAGTAAAATCATGTGGTTTTCAAATCTCCTGTAAAGAAACTAGAAGTTAATTTATTCCTTTAAGAGCCTCACTCTCAAAAAGGCATAGGAGACTATGGAGGCTATTTTTGTTACACAATCTGAAACAAAGGAAAACAAACTTAACCTTCAGTATTCCTCTTCCTTTAATAGGATAGCATGTCTTTCTTCTCTTCCCCCATGCCCTCTTTAAAAAAATTTCCTATAAAAATATTGCCATAAAAACACTGCCCCACAATTCTGGTAGGGGTTTGGTGTTGGTTTTTAATTCTGAATACAAGCTGTGTATGCCCACAGTCATAGAAGGGACCTCTGGAGATCATCTGGTCCAACATCCTTGCTGCTCCAGCCAAACCACCTAGAGTCAGCTGTCCAGAACCATCTCCAGATGGCTTACTTGGAGTATCTCCAAGGATGGAGATCCTACCATGTCTCTCATGGGCAACCAATCCACACTAGTGCTCAGCTTCCAGCAGCAGGCATGAGATCAGGAGACAGATTCAAACTTCTAAACAGCAAATAACCCACTGAATGATGCCCAAAATACATTTTCAATACCAAAACAATTTTGTTAGGCAGTTTACTGTAAAGTGACATAACACAAAATACATTTCAAGCATACTTAAAGGGGTGGGAAATGATGCAGAGATTTTCACATAGAAGAAAAACACTAAGTCAAATTTCCCTCACCTCTCTTAGATTCTCTCAGAACACTTTTTCAAAAGTAACATGTTGAAAAGTAGTCTTAAGTAATTTTTTTTTTTTTGTATGGAAGAATTTCTAACTAGAAATATGAGAGCAGGAGACACAGAAGCTACACAAATTCTCTGTGCAGACAACCTGAGGAAGACTCAAAAGCTTCTCTTTTGAGAAAGATTTGAAAATATTTAAATCCTTGATCTGCACAATCAGAAATCTAATTTTTACTTCAAGTAGCTAGTTCTTCTCTATATACCATAAAGCCAATACCCAAAAGCTATTACTAAACTCAAGTATTACCCTCTTACTCAGCTATATAGCCTTGCTTCCAAATAAAATGTGTTAAAGTTGCAAACATTAACTGGAACGAATTATCTTGAGGGCAGAAATCCCATAAAAAGGAGCAGATGCAAGAACTTGAGCACAGTGATATTAGAAAGGCTATTCTAGGTCAGTTCAGTGATCCACACAGACCAATAGCCTATATTTAGAAAAACTGCTACATGCAGATGTCAAAGGAAAAGCATAAGAGCAAACTAAGCACACAGGGATCCTTCCTCCCATAAGCAGTTCCATGGTCTCTAGAAAATGGAAGCTCCAAGGCCACCAGATGGGATTTCTGTGAATTTAGTAACTCCCACCTAATGTTTACTCCATAAATCTATCCAGTTCCCCTCTGAGCAAATGGAAACTTCTAACATCCATCTCATATGGCGTGAAATTCCAGAGCATACTTACACCTTTTCCAAAAGATCATCACTTCGTGTTTGTTCTGTATCTGCCATCTCGCAGCTTCCACTGGTATCCTCTGATTCTTGTCCTGAAAGCCTGCAAACATCCATTCTGCAGTCACCTTCTCCTTGGCACACAATTTTAGAGACATCTACTGTACACCCTCTGCCATCTGTTTGTCAGCCTTGACGATTCCTACTCAATTTTGTCTTTCCTCACAGGAAAGCTGCTCTACGATTCAAGAGCCTACCCTTCACTCTTCCCTGAACCCCGTCATGCTGCTGTCTTCGTACACAATATTCCATAGGCAATGTGTGGAGGGCGTATATTTTGGTATAATGACATTTTCTACCATGTTGTCTCCTCCTTTATTTCTAAACATGTACTTGCCTCTTTTTACCACTACTGAACACTAAGCTGATGCCTTTATGAAGCATCTATTTAAACAGCAGTTCCCTAAATAATGATTATCACCTCAGAATCCTTTATTTTCTATGAAAAGTTATGATTATTTTTATGGCATTATTTCTACATTTATTAGGCTGAATTTCTTTGCCAATTTAACCAAAATGCTGGTATTGAATATAGTAAACTGGGCCTGATGTAGCTTTTTTGACCAAGATCCACCAAGATAAAACAGAAGAGAAGAAATGTATACAGTTCCATCACAATCAAAATAAGTATCTTTGTATCTTCAGGAAAAGAAATATTTGATTGGTTTTTTGTTTCTAACATCCTATGTCTATGACTAGCTCATGTAACTGTGACTCCCCAGAACAGTCTATTTATTTTCTAATGAGAGTGTGATTACGGTATGAGTTATTAGATCTTTAAATAGAAGCAGATTAATCAGTACCTCTAAAAGGAAATGACATTTCCTTTTAAAATATCATTTTACATAAAAATAATTATGTATCTCATGAATTTTAAATAAGTAAGATTCTAGAATTGTAAAGAGACCTGAAATTAAAAATATTTACCAAAGTCATACACAAAAACTCCTGCTCTGCTTTAGTTAACATTGGACAGGCCCACAAAACATATGCTTTGCAAAACAATGCAGAGAAGACATTTTCTTCAAAGTAATTTTATCTTTGACTCAAATATACCACTCAGGTGTCATCTGTCTTGAAAAGAACATATGCAATTTATAATATAACCTGGGACTTCAAAATAGTTATCTCTAAACTTGAATTTCTACGGACGTGATGAAATAATTGTCATTGACAGGAAGAAAATATCAACATAAAATACTAGGTAGTACAAACTAAATTAGAAAAGAATACTGTTCGTAATTGCAATTCTGAAGCCATATGCCAGGAAGATAAAATACACCTACCTAATTTAGAAAGGTGAGGAGACTAGAACTTAGAAACTAGAAACTTAGAAAATAGTTGACTTCAACTGTTTCAAACAATGACAGAAAAAAGGGGAAATTTACACATTAGGTGACAAGTAAAAATAGGTATTTAATTTCAAATGAATGAGTGTTATATTAATAAATTAATCAACTGTATTAAAAACAATTTTCCTTTTTATGAGGAGATTTTAACAACTGAGAGATGAGGTTGCTTAAATTCCAGTGATAACTGTTTACACTCACAGAATATTAATAAAATGAACCAAACACATCACAACATTAAGTTCTGACCAGAAAAACTCTACTTTTCTGAAAACAGCTGCACTAAAAATATTATAGTGATGATGGCTAAAGAGAATTGAGAACAATTTTAAAATCAACTGTTTGGGCTTCATTGTTAACTATCTGCAGAAGCCAAAAATCAGTGTAGGCCAGACTGCTCCAAGCTTACAGCAGATTTTTACTTAGCAGTCTAGAGAAGAGAGCAGTTTCTTCAAGCAATTTATAAATCAGTAGAAGTCTTCCACATATTTGTAGCAAGGCAATATATTGAAAATTTTACTACATTTTTCAGTGTAGTATCATTTCACTTCATTATTACAACTGCAAAGAAACCTGAACTTTATAATGCTATTTATTATTTTTCAGGTGATTGGAATATATCCAAATAAAGATCCTACAAAATTGTAGCAAGCTGCAACTTAATCCAATAACATAAGAAAGTAATTTTTTCTTCAGCTATTTCTGTACAAACTGCTTTCTCAGAGATGTCTGTTATTTACCTATGCTTGTCATTAAATAAAAAGTAAAAAATCTTTATGAATCACTAATGTATATCAAAATGAAAAATGAACCAATTCTAGTTTGAAAGCAGCTGCTTCTTCGTGCAAATGAGAACTCCACTACCAGAGCGATCTTTTGTTCAGAGATTCTGTACATTCAGGAGCATTCTCAGCTGTACCTTCCACTGCACACAAACAACGTACACGTCTGTCAGTACTGTGAGGAATTTTAAGATCAACTGGGCAAATGGGTAAGATCACTGTAATAAATACAACAAAATGAATAGGAATGAATCCTTAAATGAAGACTGCTTTTAAAATATAAAATACTAGCTTGCACTTAAAATTCATGGTAAACCTCAGGAAGTTTACTCTGACTTTCTTAAAGAATTTTTTTTTTTTGTCAGATCCCACTGGGAAAAGTGCCACACTACCTTAAGTGCTAAAACACAATTAAAGGTATTTGAAATGGTTTCAAAAGGCATTGCCTAATAATCAATGACCAAAAGCAAAACTGCTATTATAAAGTGGGTTTTAAGATCCATGGATATTTGGTGTTTGGGATTTTTTTTCCATCTGTAGAATAAAATACCGATCTAAGCTAGGACAAAGATAGGTGAAAGAATACTTCCCTGCTGATCTTCAAAGGCTTTGCTCACTCCAGCCGCTCCACACAGAGCCTTCAGCTGACCCAGCCCAACAAGAGCAGAAAACAATCATAAGATATAAACAGGAAAATACATTCATTTATTTCCTGTAAATTTTCTGACTCTGCTAAATGTTTAGATCAATTAAAGGAAAACAGATGTCAGAAATGTGACTTAGCTCATGTTTGCTTGCCTGGTTTTGAACTGTGACTAGAACTGCAGGTACCATGGCCTCCACTAAACAAAAAAGGCTGTGCTTTGGGAGTAGAGATCACAGAAAGGGGAGTGTGTAGGTATAAAGATTTTACTACAATTGTGAGGCAAAAAACCTTACATTGTTTTGCCCCTTCAACCTCTGCTCCTCCTTTTTTGCAGTTTAATTTGGGCATTTATCTCTGGTAATTATATTTAATATTCACTTAAGTGATACATTATCCCCGTGAAAGTATACCGCAATCTTCCTCACAAAATATCAGGAGTAGACGAAAATTAAGCACACCCTCTCCCCTTTTGCAAAGTATAGGCTGGTTAAGGGCCTATGGAAAACTAATTTGCAAAACATGGTCCTTAAAACCCACAACCCTGATATGGAAAGGAAGGACCAGAATGCAGTATCACTCTGGGTACTACAACGGAATGAAAATGTCAAGAATACACACATACACAAGCAAAGGAACATGCACATACAACACCAACACAGATGCCTCAAAAGATATGCAATTTTGAGATTTTTTTTTACCTTCTCAAAAACAGATTTGATACACAGCCACCACACAATTTCTAAGCTCCAGACGTGTTTTAGCACAGTTCTGTTAGACACAATGAAAGCAAAAGATAATCATACTGATTCTGTAGACATCAAAGTTTTGCAACAAAATTTGTTCAGGTTGAGGGAATTCTCCAGAACCAGAAACAATGTGAGCAAAACTGCTGTTATAGTTTTTTAAAAAATAGGGCAATAATTTGCACTGCAATCAATGTCCAGTGCAAAACGTATGTAGACTCCACAGTGAAATAAACAGTATTATCTGCTCCTCACAAAACAAATCTAGGATTTCAGGATCACACAAACACTGGGGATGAGGACCTTCAGAATCGTACTGTGGGACTTTATTCCAGATGTCCTCTAAGAGACACAGAAAATTACCTGGAAGCAGATTTGAGGGAAATGCAAAGCTTTCCATTTTCTTAGATTACCTGTCAACTGTATACTTATATCTGGCTTAGGAATAATTTTCTTTTAAAACTCAAATGCAGCAGTCAGGCTGCATATTTGTACAAGAATGGCTCTTTAGGAAAATGTAGAAATATTGGAAAACATAACTTGTTTGTTGCAGTGTTACTTCCCATGCTCTACTTATTGTTGTTTAATTCTTTTAGAGTTGGGTTTTTTTTTCATTCTTTAGAGAAAACAAGAATCAGGACGCATGTACTCTTCATGCTACATGTGACTACACTTCAGAGAGAGTTCAATCTGCAGCATTCTCCAACTCATATATGCACTGTAAACTGAGTTAATCACCTCAAGGCAGCTGCTGCCTGCCCTGTTTCCATCCCCAGTGGTGGAGGAGCCAGGACAGAGAAACAAGTGAAGGGTAGGGCCTGCAAAGCCCTAATTTTTTTTTTAATATAGAAGAGAATATTGGTGTGGCAACATAAGTGAAATGAGTTGCTACAGTTTGTTTTCCTCAGCTTCTGACAGTTCTGCAAGGCTAAATAACCAAGCATATGATTCCATGCCTAAAAAAGGTTTATGAATATAGATTTAAGAGAAATCCTTACAATGCCAGCAATACACTGACATTGGTTTTTTAACTTAAGTTACATTGCTCTTTGAAAGACACTGGAAGAAATTCACTAGGGGGAAGTAATTGGAAAGGATGAATTCTGAAAATTAACAGACTGCCTAAACTGCTAAAACTCTTGTTAAAAAACCCAGATTTACCAAGCAATCTACCTGAAAAGCACAGGTATTCGAAACAGAGTCGTTTTATTTAGCCTATGGCTGAAAATAAAGCCACAGTTCTTCTGCCTGCTTCCAAATTCTACCTGAGATTGAATAACAATTAAGAACTATGCCCAAATGACCCACAATAATTTATTAAACTTAAAACTTCACTGAATTTTTTTTAACTATAAAATTGCATGAGCTTAAATAAAACTAGTAAATTCATCTTCTACAAGCTAAAAATTACTGTAAATCAAAGTAAAAGGGCATGTAATGATTGCATCATTAAGTATGCTGCTGTACTAGTGGCTACAAAGACTGGACAAACTCCTCTGTAAGAAGTTAAATGCTTAAGGTCAAAACGAGAATCTAGCTATGAACAATGTGTTCTTCCATACTTTTCCTCTAAATCAAAATAATGAAAAATAAAATTTTTTAAAAAGCAAGCAAATTTTAAAATGTATTCTCTTAGAAATATAGTCTTGCAGGTCCCATTTTTACAACTCAATAACCAGTTCAAACCAAAGGAGGCCATGTTTTGCAGAACCAGCCGCCTAAAATAAACATGCAGAAAGGACAGGAAAGTTCAGAAATTACTGCTGCAAGAGTGTATGAATAGAACAGCAAGTGACAGTTTTGGAAGTCTGCTTTCCAAACAGCAGAATCTGCCCTCAATTCTCCCAGGATAGGGCCTGTAGTTAAATCAAAACATGTCTGAATACAGGGTCTAATCCACATTGAAAGCTTATAGATGTGGGCACACTCTTCTGCCATGATAGACCATACTTTAAAAAGATTTAAATCTAACTTGTAACACAAACAGCTTTTAAACTGTTTCCTCTTTCACTCCTCACACCTAATCTATAATAATATGGAGACATTTCAAATAATTATATAATTAAAAAAGGACAAGTTATCCTGAATGGTAAGATAAAGATTTCATGAAAACTTTAAAAGGACATCAGAATGCAAAATAAAGTCACTCAGCATTTTTTATTGGACTCAGCCTTCACCTGCAAGTGCATTACAGTGATGTTAAAACCATAAAGGCTTAGAGGTAAGAATAGCAACAATCTTTCAATAAAGAGTTCTTGATACTAGGAATTAAAATCAGGCTAGTACTTATGCTCAGAGTTCTTCAAGCAGAATGAGTGAGTTGGTTCTTCTTTGAGCTGAGGGAAAAGCTCTAAGCCCAAAGATACGTTCACTTTTTCTAAGTAATTTAATCTAATAAAAGCATAAGGTATTCTGTAATTTTAACAGTTTGCATTGCAAAGTTATTTCAGCAAACCACTCTCTTGCCTGTATCTGTCTAGAGCATGGACAAAGCAATTACATGTAGTTGTAACAATGATCCTTCTGCACACAGACAACACAGAAATCTTCAAAGATCTGACTTCATCTCTCCAGGAGGTGCCTTTCAGCACCTCCTCAGTGTCAGCTGCTCCAGAACACCTTGGTGCTCACCACAGAAGACCTCTCCAGCAGGCTGGCTGCCAAGCCCTCAGGCTCAGCTCCATGTCCTGCTGCCCAGCACATCACCGGCTTTCCACAGCGCGACATCTCCACGCTCCTCTCCTGCATTGGCTCCCAGGAATTTGGGAAGAGCATGGAAAGTGTGAGAAGTGCCTGAGCACACAGAAGAGCACAGCCAGCTCCAGGTCCAGCTGCCCAGGCACAGCCTGCCTGGGGTGCACTCTGACAGCACCGAAGGCACAGGAAAGAAGGGATGCTCGGCTCACGGCTCTCCAGAGTCCCCATGAAGTCTCGTAATTTCACCTCTACCCACACAGTAAGGTTAGAGCACTATAGATAATAGCAGCCTTATCAGCACAACCAGGGAGCCTTAGCAAAAAAGTGGAGATACCGCCATTGAATATAAAAAGCTGAGTGCTTTTGAAGGACCTACTGCTCGTATTATGGATTCTTTGCCTTCTTAAATTATAGTATGAGGGGAGAGAAATTGCTGTAGTAGAGAAATATAACATGAAGGCATCCACTTCAGACTTTCATTTTATACTTAAGATTAAAAAAATATTCTCCTACGAAACAGGACCACTGCATTTTCTAGAGATGGGTACAATTACCCTTACACTTGTACACTTATATCAAAACAAAGCCTGGAGTTTAAGTCACTTGCCAAAATATTACACTCTCTCCAAAATCAAAGGAGTTCTTTTCAAATAAAACTGAGCATCATTGGCAGGGCCTCACAGTCAATGGGCTGATTAAGAAAGGAGGTTCGTTGTAACCACTGTACACCACTGTAGAACAGTCTGTGTAAAAAACAGGCTAAAGAGAACCTTGAATATTGCGAGAGTCTAGCAAAACAGAACAAATTAACTGTGTTTTTATGAGGATTTTTTTCTCACTTCTTTCAAAAGGAAGAAACTGCAGACCAGAGTCACACAACTTACACAATACCCTAAAATCCAAAGTCACGCCACTTGCCTTCGAAGTTTCAAATGGGTCTGGCTGAGTACAACCTTACTCTTCAGCACTGCTCATGAACTGTCATTCAGATTTAAAAAAAAAATAAATTTAAAAATATGGACAAGTGGGTGTAATATTCAGGCAGCATGTGCTACACGTACACAGTGGTGAGAGGGAACTCAGCTGTCAATAAGGCACTATTAACATCTATAAAAAACTTTACAACTAAGCTTATAAGAATGCCTTTCCTGCTTTTTTTTTTCTCCCAAAAAAAAGCAGTGGTATAATTTTTTTATACAAAGGTGATTTTCAGCATTTTAAAGCATTGCTAAAGCTCTGGACAAACACTGCATCACTGAAAATGGCTTGTAGCTTTTAGTAAATAAATTAGTGTGTGGGTACAACCAAAAACTGTATGGCAGTACTACAGCAAACAGAGACTGAAGTTACTTGCAAGACAGTAGTCAGATTTCTGTGAGAGAGATTGAAACTAAGCTGGGAAACCAAAACAGAGATCTGAAACACAAACAAGTGACAAGATGTATGTGATGTCAGCTACCATATGGAAGAATCAGAGAATGGAATTTGTACACCAGCTATGAAAACAGAAAAGCAATAGTTGAATCTACTTAGATTTAAAATGGACCCCATTCAGCTGTAGGAACAGGCTACAGAGTAGCTCAAAATTTCTCAACTGTAACAGAAGCAAATGCTTGAATTAAAACTTGAAGAGAACTTCTAAAATTTTTATTTCTTAATTTTTAAGCCAACTTAAAACCAGGATTGCAACCTAAAGCCATTAAACCCTGAGGTTAATTCAGTAAATTAGAAAGACAACAGAACAAAAATTTCCCAAGAATTAATACTCAACTTGCAACAGAACAATTCTGGCTTTGGTTCTCTTAAAGAACACAAAACCACTGTTTCGACTTCATTAATTCTGTATGTACTTCCAGTCCTTCTATTTCTATAAATAACATATAAAATGTATGCCACGCATAAATAAAGCAACCTCAAAAAAAGGTAAGTACTGAAAAGGTTTCTCCAGTTTTGTGTGAACCCCATGAGCCTCCATCTATCTCACATATACTGCATTTACATTGCTATTGTCATTAAAAATAATGTTGCACTCACCAGTTTTTTACTTAAAACACACATACATGTGCCCTGAAATAGAACTACTTCAGAATACAGAAAGATGTAGGATTACATACCCTCCTTTTTTGCAAGTTCCTTATGAAGCCTGAAAACCTGTGTATTTTCCTTTTGAAATTTAAATACTTTCCTTGCTTGTTCTTACTTCCAACATGAAACTATCATCTATGTTAGAAGATTCTGTAGATGGTTAAAACAATTATATGAACATGATTTCAGAGATGATTAAGCTAAGATTTAAGAAGAGATATGAAGTTTTATTCTGTTTTGTCCTTTCCACCTCAGTCTGCCTTGATAAGGATTCAACAACTCTGCCACTTTAATTAAAACAGTGAGAACTACTAATCCACATCTGACTCATGCAAAACAGAGAATATAACAGACTAGAAATTTTATTTAAAAAATATAAAGAGCTGGATGAGTTTTAAAAACATTTCTGAGAATAGGAAAGGAACATTTCAGACCACCTTCATAAATTCTGTATACATTTCAAAATTAAGGTACAAGTTTATTTCTTCTTTATTCTGTACATGGCATGTCTAAGTGAATAATCATTAGAGCATAGTTAGAGAACAGCCTTTAGCATGGCACCTGAAATGGCTTCAACAACTTACTGTTCACCATTTCAAAACAGTCTTCACAACAAAGGATTAATACAGAAATATTTTCTAGAAAAAGAACATCAAGTTTGTGTGTTTTACTATATATACTACCAACCACTTCCAAATCCACACATAAGAACTTCTTCTTATCTAAACACGAGATTTTAATCAGGGGTCTACAGTGACCAAGGTCTTTAAAAACATAGCATGAATTTGCAACTCTCAATACTTTGTGTATTGAGTATATCAATCACTTTGTATATGTGATTTAACCTATCTTCTACAATTTTAATATAAAACAGCACAACTGTTACCTATAGAGGTATAATAATCAACAGTTTGCAAATTTTTACCTTCAAACACATTTCTTCCTTATTTGAACTCTGAGGAGTTCAAACATTATCAGTGCCAAGTGTGGTGCATTAATTCAATAAGAAAAAGTCTAGTTTTACACAGGCCATTTATAGATTGTAACTTAATTTTCTTCAAAACAAAACTTATCTTGACAATCACTGTAGCTACTTGGAGTTCTGATAACAGAACAGTTACACTGAGTCACATCAAAGTTGCATGTACCTTGTCCATTATCCCATTCCTGACAGTGGCTGAAAGAGGTCACCTTGGGAAGGGTACAGGAATGATCAAACAACAGCCAAACAATGGCCCAGTCTGCAACAATTTGCACATTACAGGCCACAGATAAAATCTTTGTATTTATCAATCTTCAGTGAAGCATTTTTCTACAAACTTGCTCAGTCACTCCTTGAACTGATAAGTTTAACATTAACATCCTGTGGCAAGAAATTCTACACACTTAACTGCCCATATCTGAAGAATATTTTTGTTTGTTCAAAAACTGCATGCAAGCTTACTGTGTGGGAAGAAATAGAAAAAATATTTTTTATTTGCTTTTTTCATTTCATTCACCATTTTATATCTTCCCTGTAATTTCTCTCAATAATTTTATTCTTTCTGAGATGAAAATCATATTTAAGGCATGAGATAGTGCTTACTCACTATTTTCTTTCCTGACAGTTTCTAACATCATCCTTACAGTTCTTTTACAGCACTGAGCTGTGACTTCTGCGGACCCAGCATTCCTCAAATGGTAATTATATAACTGATAATAATTGCACAAGATCCCATAAGTAGATGTCAAAGGTTCCCCCCCCTTCATGAACTTCATTTCACATTTCTTACATTTTTATGCATATTATTCCCCTCTTGTAGCATTTTTTCTGATTTTTTTTCAGCAACCCATCAATTTTACTATCCAGACCATATCAGTATGACCATATGACCATAAGACTACAAGAGCAGGAAGTCAAACTCCCTACTTCAATTCTTTCACCTGCCTCCTTCTCTTGCTAAATCCACCAAAAATCCCCCAAACAAAACCAATCACCTAATTTTTCTGTCATACAGGTTCAATGCAGTGAACAGAAGAACCACGAGTGATACAGCTGAAGCAAGATAGGACACAGAATAAACACCACCAGAAGAAGGAATCAACACCTTCCCTTCCTACCCATTTTTGATGGCAGGAACTAATTTTCCCTTTTCCTTTCCTGGGGCTGAGAGTGGATCTGTGGCTCAATCATACATATCAGTGCTGCTGCGACAGAGGCAGTTTGCTCCTCTCTCTCATAGCCACGGGAACACAGCCCTGCCCTCTGCACCAGCTCTAGCCCTCCTTGATTCTTGTCTTTTGGAAGTTCTTCTAACAAACTGAAACATCACAGGCCAGTTGCAAAGTGCAAATACAGGCATAACCTGATGTGGACAACACTGCACAGAGGATGGATAAGTTATTACAATGGTAATGAGCTCTTGGATTTCCTGTTATTCAGTGCATCTTTTAAGTGATATTTATTAGAATTATCACTTTAGAATCTGTACAATTCACTGGTTTCCAGCTCGATTCTTCCAGTGAAAAGGACTTCTGCTTATTTCCAGGCATTTCCTCTGCCTGTGTTTGTGTTCACACCACTAGGACCTGTAGTTCCCTAATCCAGACAAAAACCTGCTCCCATCCTCTGAGGCCACGCTCGGACTCATCAAACCTTCATCCACCAGTGCCAGCACTAAAGATAAACAGAAGAAGCAAGTACTGGGTATAAGGCAAGACTCTAATCACAAGCATAAGCCAACTGTGAAACTGTGGCTTTTTCAATATGAAATATCTTCTCTGCAAAATTTTACACAGAACTTTAAGAACTATGCAGTAACACATACAGTACAAATGGCTTAAAGGGTAAATACACATATTTCATTATGGACTCATGAAGAACAAAACTCAGATGAGCTGGGTGATTCACCCCAACATTTCTACTGACAATGATACTGAAATAAATATATATACACACACAAATCTTCTCATCCTCTTGATCTGTGCAGTATGACCTTGTATTGAAAACCATTAGCACTCTATGTAGACTTCAGCACCATCTTAACTAACTCTTACTGACCTGATTAATTCAACATTCTGTATCGTAAATTATAACAAAGAAACACAGCATTTTTGAACAGATACTGCTTTGAACCATGTTGAGAGTACATACATGAATGAATATTTTATAATGACAGGTATTGTATGTATTTGAGCCAAAACATTTACTAGAGACAGAAAGCATTTATATTTTACTATATTAAGAGGGTTCCTTTGCCAGGTGTTGCCTTTCTTCTCAGAATGAAACCAAATCATGCAATATTTTTAGTCACTGGTATTTGAAGGTCCCTCCTTTTAAACTGCTTCAGAGAGATGAAATGCCATCACCCTAAGTCACCTTGTCTAAAGCTCAGTGACTTGCACATATTCTTCTTCCACCTCCATAAAGAGCTATCAACAAGGCAGCCCTGTCTCCTGAGATTACTAAAACTCAGATCAAATGTCCTTTCATACTAGTATAATCTAGCTATGTACTCTTGTAACTTTAAAGCTTAAACACCTTTCCTGCAACAAAAATGTAACATTTCGGACACTTGAAACCATTACTATGGTCCATAACAGCTACTTTCATGTTTCAAATGAGTCTTTGACAGCTTTTAGATCTCCAGCTTCTGGCTGACGTATCTAAATCATAGAAATGGGCAAAAACACATAAGGGTAAATCTCTAGGGTATTTTGGTGGGGTTTTCTCTTACAATTCAGAAAGTTTTTCTTGAAAGTGTTACTGTTGAACCAGGGTTAAAATTTAGAAATATTTTTCATTCTAAGACTGGTCTAAAAAAGCTGTAATATTGATTACAGATCAGAACACCATTTCTCATTCCACAATTAACTATTTATTGCCATGCATGATACATTCAGGAGGAAGTTACAATGAACACTGAATATCATTACTTCATATGAATTCTACAGTGAGATGGACTGTTAGGACTGCCAATGTCTTGCTTTAGCAATATTCTCCTTTTTAGAAATACAGAGGTGTAGAGCATCATATATGCTGGACATGTAATCTTTGCAGGTCACAAGTGTTATACTTCTTTTTTTAAAATATCGATGACTACATTGTTAAAACTTTATCAAACAGAAATAGAATGCCTTGGAAGTCTATCAGTTCCACTGCTGCCAGTAAGAACTGCTGAGACAAGAAATTAAATGCTCACACATATTGATTATTGCTGTTGATCTGTGAATTAGAAGATGCTGGATTAATTAATGCTGAAAATAAATGGTAAAAATGGAAAATATCAAAATGCAAGGATAGCAGCCATCCTGGACACTTCTGGAGAGAAGTAATAAAATGTCATACTCATAATTTTCCTATCAGAGAACCAGGATCCAGTAGAAAAACACCATGGAAGTCTCAGCTTTCATCCCCCCAAATCGGAAGGAATTGGATGATAAGGGTCTACAAGACCAAATGAGGCTGTGTTTTGTAGGTGAGCTCTTCTTCCACATCAGCCTTCTAGGACTGGCTGACTTTGCAATTCCTGAGTGGGAACCATATACCTGAGAATATTTCATAGTTTTTCTTCCTGCTGTTTCATTTTAATGTACCTTGAACCCAAAATACCCACGCAATATGCTAAGGTGAAGATCGCACTATCTAATAACTAAGATTAAAGAAATGTCTGCCTACATAGCAGGTAGACATTGAAGGATTACTAAATAACTCAGTTATGTAGAACTATGCACGAACTTTATTAGGCATTTGACTATTCAATATGCTGAAAGACATGCCATATTCTTACTTAATACAAGTGAGCTTTCATCTAGATCATCCGATTCTTTTATGCCAGAATTTCCGTTTAATCCTAAAATCTCAATTGCAACATTTTCTTTTAACTAATGCTATAATGTTTGCCAACTGCAGCTATAATGGCAAGGACTACAATAAAAAAGTACACAAAATAATGATGAAGCATAAAGGCTGACTTAGAACAGTAACAAGAGAATCCCAGGTGAAGTTTTAAAACCTAAACACGAATGTTATCTCCCATCCAGCATTCAGTCTCCGTAACTTACCTGATGCCCCAGCAAACTAACTCAGCTCACTGTGGTAGAAAACTTTTTGGGGCAAAAGGGACTTCAGGAAGACTGGTGTTAAGTTAGTGAGGAAAGCTGGACCACTCATTAGGGCTGCAAAACACTGAGGCTGCAGTGAGCCCTTCTCAAGGTTTGGATCTTGTAGTTAGGTGGGAAGCATAAGGAATCTGGGTAAGCCTGTCATGTCACCAGCACCAAAATCCTGTTACAGGATTTGCCAACCGGAAATCCAGCAACTATCCACCTCAAAGACAGCTGGGACAGGGCAAGATATCACCAGCTCTCTAGGTACTTGTCTTTGTGCCAGAAATCAGCCTTCCTGTAGGAAAGCAAACAGAAGAGGGAACTAATACTATACCTGCAATTCATTAATCATTAATCCCAGTACTATCAGATACTAATTCCCTAATAAGCCTACATAGATCTGAGGAGGGCAGCAGCACTGCCACACTAACTAAGCAATCCTCCCACTCAGCAGCGTGGCTCGGTTCGGGTGTGCAACACACAGCAAGCACCTGCCAAAAGCTACAGAACAACTGCTGTTTCCTGCTGTAACACCAAAAAATTCCAAGAAAGCACAAGCGACATCAGAAGGTAAATCAAAGTGCGTTAAACCCAGTAAAGAATTACTACAACCATGCCTTAGTTCCTCACTGATCCGTAACTGCACAACACAACGCAGAGAAATAAAAATGACAGTAAAAATGGTTGTAAGAATGAACAAAATGGCTTAGAAGTTAAAGCAGTATGAATACAACAGTGTTTGATAACCAAACACAGGCCTTGTGCTTTGACTGTCACAGGCTGGCATCATTTCAGCCACAGCACAATCAGATCCTGAGGGACAGTAATGACTTTTGCAGCTTTGCTTAATACCCTAAGGACTATCCAAATAAATACAGTTATTGATGAGTCCTAGAGGGAGATAGATCAAGCCTTCCTCAGGCAAGGATGTTCTAATCATCAGCCTGGTAAAAGTAAACTAAAAACAAGAGTATTACATGGAGACAGATACTTTCAATCAGCGTGGGCATAAATTAATACTGCTCATTGAAAGCAGAGTTTGACCACCTTCAGTCAATATCTTTTAGCTAATGCTTTAATGTTTGCAAACTGCAAGTGTAACAACAGTGTAAACAAGATAAGGAGTCACCAAAACAATGCTATGGTATTAGGACTGATTTAAACGAGTGCACGAAAACACCAGGTGTATTTTTAAATTTTGTTAAAAAAAAGCATGAGGTACTAAACTAAGCTAAACACATAAATTTTTAAAGATATATTTCATTTGCATGTGCTTTTATACTTACATTTCAAACAATTTCTCAAAACTGAAATAGCATTCTTTCTAAAAAAAACAAAAACTGAGGAAAAAAAATCCTTCTCTTCAGACAATACACCTACCACGCTTCTCCACACTTGCTTGGAAGAAACATATATATGCATCTTTCATACTAAGAAACCCAGTCTTTAAGAAAAATCAAATCACTTGAAAGAAAAGTTCTAAATAGACAAACCACAGTCATACAATTAAAAACATACGAGTAATCTCCTGTGAATAAAACACTCCATGTTTATATTGTTAATGAACTTAATTACACTTCAACACCACCATCATGGTAATTATGTTTATGGATTCCAGCTCAACAAGCGCCTGGATTGTCCTGAAGTGTGTAGATACAACCATTTGCAGTTGACTAAAACTTGAAAAAAACCCAAACCTTACACAGTGCACAATATGACCTATGCAAAACACAGTATATTCAACAGAATATGGAAAAATTAAACTAGTCACATCAGCAACACTGGAACAGCAGTTAGTAATATCTAGACATATTTGCCAAATTTAACTGGCAGGAAGCTCATAAAACTAAGAAAACTATACTGCCAAATGAAATATTTATTGCAGTAGTATGATGACTCAAAGCATTTGAGTATGGGACACTGTCCCATACAATACCCTTGCCTTTAAACTAGAGGGACATGAATTTGACAGATGGATCATTTGTGGAAAAGGCACAGGCTAGATGGATGCACTTAAAGGGTTGTGACCAACAGCTGGACATCCAAGGAGAGCAGGGAGGTCTGGGGTTCCTCAAGGGTCGGTGCTGTTTAACACCTTTGTCAGTGACAGGGATCGAGCGCCCTCAGCACATTTGCCTACACCACCGAGCTCTCTGGTGCTGTCACACTGGAGGGAAGGGATCCAGAGGGACCTTGACAGGCTTAAGAGGTGGGTCTGTGAGAACCTCATGGTTTGACACAGCCGCGTGCAAGATGCTGCACCTCTGAAGCACAATCTCAAGGCAACGTGAAGCGCAAGTATGGCTGGATGGAGAACGGATTGAAAGGAGCCCTGCAGAGAAGTATTTCGGGGTGCTGGTGAATGAGAAGCTTGAGTCAGTCAGCAATGTGTGCCTGCAGCTCAGAAAGCCTATTGTGTCCTGGGCTGCATCCAAAGCAGCACAGCCAGCAAGGTGATTCATCCCCTTTACTCCCACCTGGAGTACTGTGTCCAGATCTGGGGCCCCCAAGGTAAGAAGGATATGGATTTTCTAGAAGGAGTCCAGAGTAGGCCACCAGGATGATGAGAGGGCTAGAAGACCCCCCCTCTGCCATGAAGATAGGCTGACAGAGTTGTTGTTCAGCCTGGATCAGAGAAAGCTCTGGCAGCACCTTAGAGCACCTTCCGGTAGCTAAAGGAAAGCTGAAGAGGAACTTTTTACAAGGACAAGTAGTGACAGGACAAGGGGGAATGGCTTCACACTAAAAAAGAGCAGGTTTAGATTACTGTGAGTATGATGAAGCACTGGAACAGGTTGTCCAGAGAAGCTGTACACCAAACCTGGAAGTGTTCAAGGCCAGATTGGATGGGGCTTTAAGCAACCTGGTCTCAAGTGGAAGTTGCCCTTGCCCATGTTAGTGAGGTTGGAACTAGGTCTTGAAGACCAAAAGAATTTTATGATTCCATGAAGCATTACTCTCCCTTACATTTCATTTTTCTCCTTTGTAAAATAAACTGTGCCTTTCATAGTTCCTAGTAATTCACATTCTGAAGTCAAATCAACATACAAAGCAAGATGACTTACAAACTCTCAACTTTATATCTTCCTATCTAAGTGGTGATTGAATCCCAACAAATCACCTCCACTGACATTTTGTTGACATCACCCACACCATTACAAAACGGCAATTTAAATCCTCCAATCTGCCACAAGAAAACCAATCTGTGTTTCACCAAAGGACCAACAGTTTCTACTACATTCCATGAAATAACATTTTAATTAAAAGCAGACTTTTGCATTGCAATGGAATTATGGGATTGAACACTAACAGCAGCAATAAACGTGCCAAAATATAATTAGAAAGAAACTTGAAAACTCCCAATCTTCTCTTACATTTTAAATTACAAAACTCTGATTTTCAGCTCTGGAGGACTTGATTAAAAAAGCATTAAATTACTCGGGAACAGAAGATAAAATTAGATGTATCATGCTCATGGCTTTGGGACAAAAGGTTATTACTACGCTCTTAACCAATTCTACCTGTAAAACATTGCATAAATAAACAGTAGCTGCCTGTAGTGCCTTATATTTGCCGCACTTCACAGAATCACAGAATTGTATTGGTTGGAATGGACATTAAAGCTCATCCAGTTCAACTCTCCTGCCATGGGCAGGGACACCTCTGACTGTAGGGGACTGGTTTGTGCCCAGTCCAGCCTGGCCTTGAACACCCCCAAAGAAGGGCCATGAGGATGGTGAAGGGTCTGGAGGGGAAGCCACATGACAAGAGGCCGGGTTCACTTGGTTTGGTCATCCTGGAGGAGACTGAGGGACGACATTGCAGCCTTCAACATCCTCATGAGGGAAAACAGAGGGGCAGGTACTGATCTCTTCACTCTTGTGACCACTGACAGGGACTAGAGGAAATGGCCTGAAATTGTGTCAGGGAAGGTTTAGGCTGGCCATCAGGAAAAGGTTCTTCACCCAGAGGGCGGCTAAGCACTAGAACAGGCTCCCCAGAGAAGTGATCACAGCTCCAACCTGACAGAGCTCAAGAAGTGGTTGGACAATGCTCTCAGGCACATGGTGTGACTCTTACCGTGTCCTGTGCAGGACTGGGAGTTGGATTAAATGATCCTGATGGGTCCCTTCCAACTCAGCATTTTCTAAGATTCTAAGATAATACATTCCTCCTCCAATGAATTAAACTACTCACAAGAATCCATTTACATCTGGCAGTATGCACAATACAAATCACCAAAGTTTACATTTCAATAGAAATAGCTGTAGCCCACTAATTATTATAATGTGCCTATCGTAACAAAAACGCAGCGCTACATGTTTTATAAGTAAACCCTTGTGCACCAGTGTCTAAAACATCTCTAAGCATGGAAAGGAAAAGAAGGTTATCAGGAGGAAACAACATGTATTCCACAAGAGGAAATCTCATGTGACCAATCTGATACCCTCCCACAGTGGCATGCCTGGCTTTGGCTGATGAGGACAGAGACGTGGATGTTGTCTACCTTGACTTCCACAAGGCTTTTGACACTGAATGCCAGAACATCCTCACAGGAAAGCTGTGAGTTAGATGAGGAGATCATGAGACCAAAGGAACTGAGAACTAGCTGAATGGCAGAGTTGTGACAGGGGCACGGAATATATACTTTTACCATTTTTTTGCTCTATCACAACACATTCTATTATGTCTCTTGTGAACTCTAGCCATCACAAGCTGATAACTGAGTTATCATATATATATAAACACAAATAAGTGAATACCTGTTGTATTTTCATATCTCTGACTTTCATTTCATATATTCTACATCTTTTCACTACATCATAAAATAAATGTCCAAATAAATAGCACAAAATCAAAGGCATGAGTTAATGAAACAAATTGATGACAGAGGACTGTGACCAGATGGTAACTCAACAAAAGGAGTGACAAGAATAATGAAGACCAGAGTGGGAGGTAAAGGAAAGTTCTAGGATAAATCTCCCACTGTATTATTTCCATATAAAACCCCACTGCAGTTCAAACTCAGATTACTTTTTGCAGGCAACAATACACACATGAACTACTAGCTGTGAACAAAACAAGGTCTCAGAAGTAGTTTAGAGAACCAAGAACTTGTTAGTCTCAGAATCTTCCAGGAGTTAAGGAAGATAGGTTTTTGTCAGCTCCAGCTGACTTCTACAGGTTTAGACCGATGGAGCAGGGTGATGAAGCACCACACAAAAACCTAGTAAAGCTTTCAAGAGGAAAAAAAGCAACATTTAGAAGGAGGAACAAAAGCTACAATTGAAGCACAGGATGGTTTTAATCTAAACACTCCTGCCCCAAAGAAATCCAGTGGAAACCTGGCAGAAGCCTTGAAAGACAGCTCACACCTGCCCATGGAAAAGATCTGGCAAGAACTATTTGCAGTAAAGGGCAAGAGTCCTCAGATGCCATACAGCATGACCTGGAAATAAACTGAACTGTTCAGAAAGTTAATAAAGGTATTATAGTATACAAACTTTTTTTCTTTTTTTTTTTTTTTTGTAAAGTTGTATTTTAGGTACAGTATTTTTGTCCTACAAATTTTATGTCTGAGATTGAGCTACTGTCTAAGCATTCAGTATATCTGGCTGCAGTCAAGACTAAGAGTTGGGCTGAATAGCCTCCTTTCAGCCTCAGTAAAAAAGGAACATTAGGTCTTTACACAACAGCTGAAAAAGCAGAAAAAGAAAAAAAAAAAAAACAAACAGGAAAAAAATGCTGTGCCTGTGATTCCAGGAGAGAGTTTCATGGGGTTTTTTGGGTGTTTTTTTTTTTTTAATTTTAATGAGTTTTTTTTTTAGTACAGTACTTGCTAGACAGGCAGACTTGAAAACATCAGCAAAATAGCTACTTGTTGCACTTTGTTTCTACTCTGCTCAAGCAAACGAGCTCTGTTTACATGTTTTGTGTAAATAAACAGCCCTGCACACATACACACAAACTCACAACCTTCAAATAATATATTTCTCTTCCTGAGAAGAACAACTTGGCAAAGTCTCAAGTATTAGCTATCTTCTGGGCTCCAAGAGTAGAAATAATACATGCCAGATTTTCTGAATACTGATGTCAGATAGCCAGATATTGACTAACACACACTGTGGCTCTGTGTCTTTTGCCTGCTCAGCTACCTTGCAAAAGAACTGAGCAGTATCGCGATGTCTGCAGCCCAGATTAACAACTGGCCTTCCAGTCTACCTCAAAGACATTGCTTTGCTTAGAGTGAAAGTAATATGATTCCTTTTGCCTTTTTGAAACTGGCATTTTTTGCCCACTATTATCAGACATCTCTTTTCTAGACCAGACTACAGAGAAGTAGGATGTGAGACAGTTTATGCTCCAGAGATGTTTACTGTTGTTAAACATCTTTGCGCTACCTCAAATGGATTTTGTGACAAGCACAGATACTGGTTCAGCAAGGTAAGTAGCACCACTTGGTTTTGGTCATGCCTGAGCTTTTCTTCAGTAGATGTATCAGCTTGACACATCCAGCAGTGTAAGTCTGAAGCAGAGAGTAGGTATCTAACACATGATCTATCTAGTATCTATCATCACTCTTCCTTTCTAGGAACATAGGTCTAAAAGCTAAATAGGAGTTAAGTAGTAGACAAAACTCCGTAATATCAAACTTTCAGGAGACTGAGAAGTAATAAGCAAAGCATTTATGCATTTAATGTCCTCAGTTAATTTCAATCTTTTGGATGCCCATACCAGATGGCCAAAAATCCATACAGAGCTATATCCAGTTCTGACAGGTGCTACTAGGCCCCTGGGAGACCAGTGTTAGGTTATCTGATTAAGAGCTAACCATAATAGAAACATATCCAGCAAGCACCAGAAGCAAAACAACAGGTCAACCCTAACAACCTCAACATTAAAAACGAGAGCATGTGAATCAGCTACTCCTACGACTATCAATTAGACCATGTTCCCCCACTGTGAAACCTACCAAGATGAGTCAAAACTCCTCCCAAAAAACACCTTGAAAACTAAAGGTTATTGCCTTAAGGGGTATAGGACTTATTACAGGATGCAGGGAGGAAGAACATTTTGGGACTGTGTAAAACTTACCGCAGTACTGTGAGAATAAGCAAGATGCTATGAAATGTTCAGAGAAAGGCATTAGATCTGGAGGAGGACCGGTGTAAAAATAGGTAAGGGAGAAATAAGTAAGGGAAAATAACAAGGAAAAAGGATAAATGGGGCAGGTCCAGTACAAATGAGCATCTGCTCTGTGCACTTGTCTGACTAAGCCCTGCCCTTGTTCACGATAGTCCATCCTATACTGTCATTAAACCCTATACCCATAACTCTTTGTGGATGCACTTTCTACTTGGATTGTGTATGTGTGAACTCAAGCCAATTTCAAGTCAGACTGGCCAGCAGGTAAATAAGGTCCATGTGCCAGCAACAGGAGTGAGAACATGAATCTCGAGGGCTTGTGAGTTACTGGGCTAGGAACTACTCAGAGCATTTAAAATTGGTTGGGAGGGCTTTATGTGTGAGTTTCTGCAAAAATTCCACAAGTGGAATTTTCTACCAGTCAACCAGTGGTAGGACTTCCACTGTAAGGTGCTGGAAGGGAGGAAAAGGACAGGGCTGTCCACGCAGTTCTTGCCTCAGTGCTCTGTGTGTTTATGTGGGTGCCAATAAAAGCCCTGGTTTGAGTCTCTGCTGCCCTGCATGGCCAGCTGCGTATGCATCTTCTGTACGTGAGTGTGTGCATGCACACACACACCTGGGGGAATCCACACTCCTCACTGGCTGGCCCTGGGACACAGCAGTCCTGCACTTACCTATTTAGCTACACAGGAGATGTTGCCCCTGGGACACAGAGCCCTCCATGCTTGGCTACCTCTAACAACTGGCATGGCTAAAAGGACACATACTTTGAGCAAGCTTCTTAGCAAAGCTATCAGTAACACTTCAAAGGTGAAGTGTCTAAATCTGCCCTAGATTTGAGTTTGAGGTAGTCTTTAAGACTTTTAGTTGCAGACCTTTTAAGCATCTGTTGGAACACCATGCAGTTTTGCTAAGGCGTTTTTTAAAGCACTGAGTATTTAAATGATAGTAAAAAAAATGTATTGGCATTCTCGGGCACTGTCCTGCTTCAACTGGATGACTTTGGGTTC